>NW_026947495.1:36095000-40895000 GCF_034190915.1 Cavia porcellus
TTTATTAAACATGGACTATTTTGTGAATCAATTTGACTTACTCAGAAATTTTTGTCAGGAGATTTAATTATCATTTAATGCAAATATTTAACTGAGGATATAGAATGAGAGATATTTAATAAAAAATTACTGACAATTTAGTTTCAGACTTGCTCTGCTATTTACTATCTGACCATTTCTTTTCAAATGGAGCTCCTGACCTCAAAAAGCATACTATAGTGAGGAAAGCAATCATTAAACTAATGTTTACATAGTCAATTTAATTGTGATTAATGATTCAAAGCAACAGGATGTAATGGAATTAGAACAGAAAGATGTATTTCATTTTAAATATGCTTGTTTATATTTGCTTATATGAGTGTGTGTGTGTGTGTGTGTGTGTGTGTGTGTGTGTGCATGCATGTGTGTGTGCGCAAGGGAAGTTTCATTTAAGAATGCATATCCTCAATCATTCAAATTTGAGTTTGATGGAAAATATTTTAAATTCTGCTTCAGCAATTGAAAACGTGTTACATCCAACACAATAATATAAACTATTACCAGAGTACAAAGACTGTGAATGATTTTGAAGGTGAATTGTGGAATTCACACTATCTCAGAGTTTGTTATTCAAAGCTGTACTAAGTAAACTTTCTTCTACCTCTTAATTATAAAAGTTTGCATATGGTTAGAGATTATAGCTCAGCAGCATAAACAACTGCTCGGCAAACACAAGGTCCTGAGTTCAAGTCTTAATACCAAAATAAATAAATAAATAATTTTTTAAAAAGTTAGTATACAGTTTCTGAGAAATGTGTTTATTATCATTGCTATGTGTAAAATGGAGCTCATCTGAAACTTAGACTCAATAAATATATTAAATACTTTATTTAACAAAAACTCCTCCTTGATACATTGACATTGCAGGTACTATGAGACTAGATCTTATAATCGGTAACATGGCAATAATCTTTTGGCTCAAGTCCATTTAATATTCCCAGAGAATAAATTTCCTTTTAACATAGAGATATGAAACCCTGGTAAGGTTTTGTAGGATTGTATTGTGTGCTTATAGAACGTGCAATGAAGACGTAGAAGTTTGTTTATGTACATGTAAAATAAGATTGATCCTTTGTACTGAGCTAAGCAGTCTCCACACACCAGAGTTCATAATCATTTCCTTGCAGTTGAGGACTAAATCCCAAGATTATGTGACTAATAATAACAGTGTTGGAATTCCATTAAACATTTTTAATTTCAAAACTCTCCCCACATTAACATATTTGGTGTTAGTTAATATGCTGTTAATTTTTATATTCCTGTTATGTCTGTGGGCTTTTTAACGAGAAAACAAGACAGTTGTCCAAGGATTTATAAACTTTCTCTGCACATACTTCTATTTTGTTTGTGTACATATAATTCAATTTCCAATGTCAGTAATCTCTAGATGGAAAAGTCTCAGTCTTTAATTGCTGTCTCTCAAAATCATGGACAGAAAAACAAAATTTACATAATTATACTGAAGACATTTCAAACATATAAAACATTTTATCACTGTATCTTTATTATTCATATGACTTTCTTACATTTGACATTGTTTCTCTTTAAAAAAACAAACAAAAAACAAAAAAGAAATGCTTGAAGGGTAAGAAAGTTGTCAATTCTTGGGAAGTATCATTCTTTGACACCTGCTCACTACTTTGAAGTCTTCTTAAAAAGTGCATGGGACCCTCCAGCGAATTCAAACAGACCACTTTAAAATCAAACCACATTGTTCCAGAAGTTGAAAATTCAGAAGTATACACTAACTATTTAACATCTAATTTATTTTATTATAAATGAGAAAGAATCTTAAACTTTTCCCATTGTTGTTTTCCCAACTTTCTTCATTTGATTTTATAACTTGTGAGACTAAGACACAGAAAAATAATTTTTACTGTAGAAACTGATAGACAAAGACATCTGAAAAGTGTTTTGAATGTTCCAGAAAGAAGTTATGTTGTCCAATTGCATTATATAACCAATATTTTAAATAAAGATTAAAATATGTATGTATAAATATCTGCACATATTTTTTATTTTATTATTTCATCTGTCAGGTTAATCTCAGGCTTGGTATTCTTGTAGTACATAGTTACATTCTGTACTGTTATAAATCAGTTGCTTTAGCACTGGTTTTATTTCAAATTACTGAACCTGTTATTTCTTTATCATCCATCTTACTGTATCACACGAAAAATTTGGTATAGGATGCTTGGAATATGTGTTCACCAAAACACTGGAAAGTTTAATACAGAAAAGTAAATATTTCAGAAATTATAATTTATCTTGTCTGTATATTTTTTTTTTCCTTTTTTAACAGGGCTTTTAGTTAAATTGTATCTTGATGTGGACTGCGCTAGTAGGAAAGTAACTTTGGTAGAAAAAAAGGACTTGTTTCAAAAATTACACCATTCCAAGTAATATGTGCTATATACTTTTATAGTTAATGGATAGCCTACATGATATTGTAAAGATTTCTCAGAGTTTTATTTATGGAAAGAATAGTTTGAAACAAGTGTTAAATGAACCAGCTTTTATAAATTCAGTGTTTTAGAACTTTATAATTTCACTTTCTTTGACAATGTGGCTTTAAAGATGGTTTCATTGAAAACATAGATTTGTTTTAAAGGTAAGCTAATTTCAGTAGTTCCCCATAGTTCTATACAATGCAATTCATCTAATAGAAAAATATTCTACAAATTATTGAGACTCATTAGCAGTTTTTCATTGTACCAATAAAAAAAATCAGATCCCTGAAATTATAGAACTGATATTATTTAAAGTAGCTAGCTGATTGTGATCAAAAGTTAAAAGTTTCACATATAACTAGAAGCTGAACATAAATTTAGCATTCGACAGCTATTTCAATATGCATGTCTCAGTGAAATTTCTGAGTAAAATTAGAAAACCATGAACTCTAGTTAAAAGAGTACCCGTGAAATTTATAACAACTAACATCTGAATGGTGATTTTCCTTTATTAATTTAATTGATTGTTTATGTCTGATGCATATGCAAGAGTTCCTGAAATCTTTTAGACCCCTGTGGTTTAATATAAATATCAAAATATTAAAAGTGTCTTGTAGAAAATTAGAAAGCAGATGAGACACTTCAAGACTCAAGATAATTTTAGATGTGTAAATTTTAAAGCAATTTCACACAATTACCCTCTGTTTGGAAAGGGAGAGGGAAAAAGAAAAAGAGAGATAGGACAAGATATAAAAGAATGTAATTCTTTTTGTTTTATGATGATTGCTTTTGTATATCATGTTTATCAGATATATTCAAAACAACAAGAATAAATTGCCACAAATATTAATGACATAATGCTCTAAAAAAGAGTTATCTCTCAGGTTATCTATGACTGCACTTTTACCCATCCTGAAATCAAATGTCACTTTGCACTTATAAATTCTATATTTTCAAGTTAATTATAATTTCTGATAATTTGAAAAGTATTATAAAGAATAGCCTCATGTGAATCCCAGAAACACCAGGTATTTTATGTAAACAGAAAAGAATATCTATTTTATTTTCTTTGTGTCACTTAGAATTCATGGGAATAGATCTTGATGATCTTTTCATGTATTCTCTAACATCATTGAAAAGAATATTATGTATTAAAGCGACAGAAAAATTTCAGTGTGGAAAATGTAGGTAAAGTCTTAGTTCTGTATTATATTTCTATGTGAGTTTTAACTAAAAATCTTAATGGCCCCAAGAAATGGTGTTTATAATAAATATTCAGTGTTCTCATAAATTTTAAAGAAATTATTCTTTTCAATACTTGGAAAAAAATTGTATCTTCACAGAATGCTATATCATCATTACCATACATATCCAAATATTTAAAAGTTTAGTACTTACTGTTTCTGAGATTATGATGAAAATATAATCCTTTAATTAGTTATGCAACACCTTTTCAATGTAATCATGAGTTTTACAGAGAAAATTTCTTATAAAAAGCATCTTATTAAATATCCACAGACAATTTAAAATTAGGATGTATTTAGCATACTTTTAATTTAAAAACATAAATTAAAATAAAAATTCTCTAACCGCACACATGTGTTGAACCTAAGGATTCCGCAATGCAAATACCAACTTAGGAACCTGAAATAGTCTATCCTGAAATACACTCTTTTGGCCTTTGTATTTTTTTCTAGCTGGTTATTTTCAGAAACTGTAGACACAGGAAATAGTTCCTGAAAAGATCCTTTTAAAAATAACATTTGCATCTGTATGGGAGGGGGCTTTCCCATCACTAAAATTATATAAGTGAGTTTATTTGTAAAAACATAGAAAGTTAATAGATTTTCATGATAAGTTGGGAGAGACATATAATAATGCTTCATAAAAGAAGCACGAGTTTTGCTTGGCATTGAAATATGTACAACATTCTTGACATTTTATCACAGTATGTTGGATTCTAAGGTGGGTCAAAGAGTGTGTTTGGATCTTAAATGTTTCCTCAAACATCTTGTGTTGATAGTTTAGTCCAAAACTGATACTATTTGACAGTAGTAGAAACTCTAGTGAGTAGGGCTTAATTGGTGAAAAGCAATCACAAAAGCATGGCTTTGAAAGCTTACTTTGTTCCACACTCTCTTTCTGCCATGAAGTTTAGCCTGGCCTCAATCTCCAAGTGCATCATGGATGGAAAACTTGAAAACCATGGATCAAAAATAAATGTTTCCTCTTGGAAACAATCAATATGTCCACCAAATTTGTTGGAAAAAAGAAAACCTGGTATTTATACACAACAGAGAAGTATGCTGACATAAAGAAGGATAAGTCACTTGTAGGAAAATGAATGCACCTGTGGCTAAAATGGTACTTGAAGTAACTCAGAATCACAAGCTTAAATATCACATGATTTCTCTTATATGAAAGATTCGATATATATAGATTGTTAAATAAAAGAGGTGATAGGAGAAAAGAGTGAGAAAAACAATAAAAGTACTCTGATCCATCACGGACAATGTATTAAGAAGTACATCTTGACTTAGTAAAACTGTCTCACATATTTTACATGTTCTTTGCCTTGTTGGTCTGGTTGTCATTCTGTACACATAATACTTAACTTTATAAGGTCTGATTAGTAAATAAATCAGATATTGGAAAAATAAAAGAGGGTAGAGGGAGGAGTGGAAATGTATTAAAGTGTGTTATGCACAAATAGCAATGCCATACTATAAATATGTAGTAAAAAATTAAAAATAAATTTTAAAAGAAAAATATAAAAAAAATCAACATTTCCTCCTTTAAGCTGATTTTTCTCAAGAATTTTTCATGCAGCCAGAAACATGACTAACCTAAACTAGAACATAAGAAGATAGAAAAAATATTGAACAGGGCAGTGCTTTTGATATTTTGTCCCATTTTTCTCCTCCAGCCTACAAGTTTGTGAACTGCATGATCTTCAGTCTCAAGTATAGGCAGAAAGAAGAAGAAAATATTAAAAATCTTCAATAAAGCTTTTGACAGCTCATAGTGAAGGTGAAAAAATTTTGGCTTGTGATTGTCAAAGTGAAATGGTCCAGGTAAAGAGCAAGTTCTCAATCATGACCTAAGAAAAGCTATAATTCAAACTTAAAATATCTCAATTTAAGTAGTATAGGTCATCTTTTATAATTTTAAGTAATATTAAGAACCATCAATTATCTGATGTAGAAAATAACATAGCTAGAGTTCAAATTTTTAAAATAATCAATACCTGTCTTTCAATCAAAAATTTTCAAATAGTACATCTATTCAACAAAGTAAATAAACAAGCAGTATTGGCTTTATTGAGTTAGAAAGGATGAAAAATGCAGCAAATTCAGTTAAGATATTTAGGACTTTGGCAAATGTATAATACATGCATGCGTATTTGAATGATAGCTTTAACAAACTGATAAAATCAACCGAGTAAGTAATAAAGTTGCAGTGTTAAAGGAGCTCAAATAATTTATCTCCCAGAATCCTGGCAGAATTTGTAATGAAGCAACCAAACATAATCTTACAAAGTAGAGTAAAAAAAATGCTTTAAGGCAATGTAACCATTTTAAAATACACACAGAATTTCTATTTGATGTAACAAATAGTAAGCAAAACAAAAGTCTCTATCAGAGGCTTATCCAGAAGGGGGGAAAGACATTATGTGATTCTTTTTTTTTTTAATTTAATTTAAGGAGAAAAAGAAAAAAAAAACAGAAAAAGGGTACAAGTAATACAGAATTTCAAAAAATAAACAGTAGGAAATCACTAGTTAATAGATTACATATTGTCATCTTAGAAATCCTTGTTCAAGTTACAAAATTAAAGCATACAAAGTGGACATTCAAACAGTGAGACTGCAAGCAGTTCTGTTCAATGATCCAACAAAAACTCAGTAATATGGTTATCTATCTTATGCACTTAAATATACATGCAGTTATATCCTTTTAGAGAAATTTCTTTTCCTCTCTTTTTTACAATAACAATTACACATTTTGGGTTTTACTATTCCCACAGTTCTTATTACTTTTTTTTTTAAGAGAATAAAACCAAATGTGACATAACAAAACAGAGTCAGTCAAATGAAAAGGATGGACATAGAACATGATGTAAAAACAGAATGTAAGGTGATCAACAATGGTTACCATAATGCCTCTTGCTATCTTATAAAGAATTGCTTATATCATCAGTTATAGTAAAATTGAACAAAACAATACAGAACAAAACCATTAAAACTGAGACATTACAGGACTTCAAAAGAAGATAATAGTCAAACCAGAATGGGCATCATAATGAATCTTATTTTCTTCAAAATAGTTGCCTATACCCTCAAATTGATATTATCAAGCAACATAGAATAGAGTAAAATCGGTCAAAACATGATGGTGAGAGCAATACAGGGTTTCAAATCAAGTTAATAGGAAATCAACGTGGGTTACTATAATATATCCTGCTATTGTTAAATTTATTTTCCCTTAATTCAAAAAATAAAAATAAAGAATAAATAATAAAGAATGAAATTGAGATAAAAGAGGGTATATCAACAAAACAGCATAGGTCAGAACATAACAATTTAAGCAACATAGTGTTTCACCACAAGATATCCCGACATAACAGTAGTTACCATAGTGTCTCTTTCCTTGAAATATTTGAGTATAACTTCATATACTGTAGCATCAAACATATCAAGACAATGTAAAACCATTCAAGAGAATGACAGTTTTACAAGGTATTTAGAACCAACTAACAGAAAAGTGAACAATGGTTTCTATATTATCTCCTTGTCTATAGAAGTTTTTGTTTATACTATCACAGATAATAAAATCCAATAAGATACAACATGTTAAGACTGATGGAGACAGAAGAACAAAAGCTTGATGGGACTTCAAAACAAGATGATATTAAATCAGCACTAGCTATGATGATGTCTTGTTTTCTCCAAAATAGCTGTTCATATCATCACAGACAATAAAATCAAGCAGCCCAGAATAAAACTATTACAATTAATGAATGAAAACTGTATAAAGCTTCAAAGCAATATAATGGGGAATCATGATTACCACATATTTTATGTATTGTTATCATTTCTTACAATGGGGGAATTATTCGGTATTCATACATGGGAGTTTGATTTATTTCACTTATGAGTATGATCTCAAGCTGTGTCCATTTATTTATGAATATTCCATCGTGATCCTTCTTTATAGCTGAGTAGTACTCCATTATATAAAAATACCTCATACATCTTTTTAATCCATTCCTCAGTTGATGGACACTTAGGTTTTTTCCAACATCGGGCGATTACAAATTGTGCTGCTATAAATTGGGTGCACATATATCACTGTGGTATGATGCTTTTAGTTCTTCTGGGAATATGCCTAAAAGTGGAATAGCTGGATCAAATGGGACTTCAAATCCCAGCTTTTTGAGAAATCTCCAGATTGACCTCTACAATGCACCATCTGCACTCCAACTAACATTGCAAGAGAGTTCCTTTTTCCCCACAGCCTCTCTAATATTTGTTGTTGATGGTTTTCTTAATCTTGGCCATTCTTTCAGGAGTGAGATGAAATCTCAGTGTGGTTTTAATTTGCATTTCTCTAATGACTAATGATGATGAACATTTTTTCATGTATCTATTTGCCATTTGTATTTGTTCATCTGAGAGTTGTGTATTCATCTCAGATGCCCATTTTTGGATTGGATCTTTGAATATTGGAGGTCTGATTTTTAAAATTCTTTATGTTTTAGACAGAAGTTCTTTGTCTGAGGAACAGTTAGTTAAGATTTTTTTCCCAGTTTATGGGTTTTCTTTTCACTATGATGGAGATTTCTTTTGACATTCAGAAATTTTTTAATAAGTTATCGATTCTGGGAAGTATTTCCCGTGCAGTTTGAGTCCTGTTCATGAATTCCCTACTTACCCCTATGTCTTCAAGGTTTTTACCCAATTTTTCTTCCAATAGATTTAGTGTTTCCATTTTAATATTCAGATCTTTGACCCATTTAGATTTTAATTTAGTATATGATGATAGGCTTGGGTTCTAGTTTCTGGCATGTGGAGAGCCACTGTTTCCAACACCATTTATTAAAGAGATTGTCATCCTTCCAGAAAACATGTTTGGCCCCTTTATCAAAGATAAGGTGATTGAGTGTGTTGGTAGTTGTGGTTGTATCTTCTAATATATTCCATTGATCTTCAGATCTGTTTTTATTCCAGTACCATGTTGATTTTACTATGTTGCTTTGTAGTATAACTTCATGTCAGGGATTGTGATGCATCCTGCCTTGCCTTCGCTGCTTAGAACTGTCTTTTGCTATCCTAGGTCTCTTCTCACTTGAGATGAATTTTAGGAGTAATTTGTCTAGATCTATGAGGTATGTTGATGGTATTTTTATTGGGGTTGCATTGAATCTATGTAACGGTTTTGGCCATTTTCACAATATATATTCTTCCTATCCATGAGCAATGTTTTTTTCACTTTTTGAGATCTCTTCAATTTCTTTTTTCAGTGTACTATAATTTTCCTTGTGTAAGTCTTTCACTTCTTTTGTGACAGTAATTCCTAAATATTTCATTTTTTTGGTCACTAGTGTAAAGGGTGTGGCTTCTCTTATTTATCTCTCTGTGATCTTGTTGTTAGTGTTACTGATTTTTGAGTATTGATTTTGTATTCAGCTACATTGCTGAATTTATATATCATATCTAAATGTCTTCTGATGGAGTTTTGGGGTACTTCTTTACAGAATATCATGTCCTCTATAAATAATGATAATTTTTATTCTTTTCCTATATTCACCCTTTTATTTCTCTCTTGTCTAAATGATGTGGCTAGTATTTCCAGTACTGTGCTATAGGAGCAATGATAAGGGACATCCTTGTCTTGTGCCTGATTTTAAAGTAAAGGCCTTCAATTTTTGGCCGTTTAGTATGATACTGGCTGTTGGTTTCTCATAGATGTTATTTATTAAATTGAGGTAAATAACATCTATTCCAATTTTCTATAAGGTTCTGTCATGGTTTATGTCTGTGTCCCCCAGGCCTCATGAGTTTGCATTGTGTATTTGTGATTGGTTCATTTTCTAGTGCTTGGATTGATGGTGTCAGTGCTCCACCCACAAAGGGGTGGAGCCAGGATGTGATGTAATAGCAGGAAGAAGGGGTGTCTTGCTCTTTGCCAGTTCCTCTTTGCTGTTTGCAGCCACCATGAACTGCGGCCCAGCTATGCCCGCCTGTCTTGGAGCCAACTGAGTGTGGACTGAAACCTCCAAAAACTGTAAGAAATAAACCTTTCCTTCCCCAACTTGGGCATCAGGTATTTTGTTTCAGCAAAGAGCATAAAGTAACTAAGACAGATATTTGGTACTGAGGAGTAGGGTCGTTTGCTGTGACTACATCTGACTGTGTTTTTTGAGAGGCTTTGGAAATGGCTTGTGGACAGAATTTGGAAAGGTTCAGACATGTTGCCTGGATGCATAGAGCTGGAGCAGTTTAGGCTGTTCTATAGAGGAGATTCTGGTCAGAGCTCAGGAGACCAGAAGGGTCATAGAAAGCCTCATGGTAAAGACCAGGCTTGGGAGGTTTCTTCTGGGAAGAAGGACAGTATTGGTTGTTGAGCTCCACATGATGTGTGTTATGGCTTAGCAAAAAGTTTGTCTGCATTCTGCTCCTGCCCCGAGACTTTGCCTGAGACTGAGACAAAAGGCAATGGACTGATTAATCTTGAAAAAGAAATTAAAAAGCAATCAAACATTGAGGCTGTGGCATGGCTATTGTTGGGGGCTTTCAGCCAGCTTTATGTTTCAAATCAAGAGCAAAGAGCCCAGCACAATAATTTCCAATACTGTGAGTTTGGCCAGAAGGAAAATTCCAGGAAGGCTGTGGATTGTAAAGATGGAGTTGAGATTTTGATTCCTGAGGAGAAACAGAGAGATAAGAAAGATGGCCACAGGGCATCCCAGGAAGCAGGTCCCCACCCTGTGCAGCCTCACAGCAAGGTGAAAAAATTTGCTCAGAGGGAAAAGCTGCAGAGCGCCATGTTCCAGAATGGCGAGAGCAGCCACATGAGGTTCCAGAATGGTGGCAACATAGAGAAGCTTTTTCTCACAATCAGGTAAACAGAGCCCTGCAATCCAGGCAACTGACCCCTACAGCCAAGAGAGAGAAAAGCCTGGCTACTGCTTCAGTTGGCAGCAGACCTTGGCGACATCCACAAGGTGCTGATTTTAGGTACAAGGAAAATGCACAAATTCTGAGAGTAAGAAGGCTTCCAACTCGATTGCAAAGGGCCTGGGAGGTCAAGCAGTGTGCCCCTGAGAGGGCAATTTGTAAAGATGTAAGTGTGAAGCCGAAGGTGCACTGGAGGGCCCAGAAGTTTGGAAAAGGCAGGAATGTAGATGATCCAAGGAAAGCTGCAAAAAGTGAGCAGAGAAGATTTAAGCAAAAAGCTGTGGGAGTTAAAATCGCTGGAAGTGCACTGAGGGTGGAATCACCCAAGCCTTTTGGAGCTTGCAACCAGATTGCTTCAGATGCTGAGCATGGAACTGTAGGACTTAATGTTTGCCCTGCTGGATGCTGGACTTGCTTTGTTTACAATGCTTTATATTCCCCTGTTTGTAACTTTTGGAATGGTAATGTTTATCTTGTGCCTTTGCATTTCAGAAATGTTTAACCTTGTTTCATTTGTACAGGGGTTACAGTTTCTAGGAATCTGTCTATTTCTTCTGTGTTATCAAACCTAGGAGTGTAGAGGTTTTCAAAATAGGTGTTGATGATCTTCTGTATTTCTAGTCTGTATTGAATTCACCTTTTTCATCCCTTATTGCATGAATTTGAGCTTTTTTCCCTTTTTTAATGAGGTTTGCTAGGGCCTTATCAATTTTATTTATTCTTTCAAAGAACCAACTCTCTGATTTATTGATTCTTTGGATTGTTTTCTTAGTCTCTATGGCATTAATTTCTTTTCTGATTTTTATATCTTCCTCCCTTCTTTTGGCTTTGTGCTTGACTTCCTCTTCTTTTTCTAGATGTTTGAGGTGTAACATCAGCTTGTTTGTTTGTATTCATTCTGTTTTCCTGATGTGGGAACTCAGTGCAATAAATTTTCCTCTGAGGACAGCTTTCATTGCATCCCACAGATTCCGGTTAGTTGTATTTTTATTTTGATTTGCCTGTAGGTATTGTTTAATTTCCTCTTCAATTTCCCCTGTGACCCACTGATTACTCAATAGTGTATTATTCAGTTTCCATGTGTTTGTGGAATTTTTGCAGTATCTTTTATCATTAATTTCTAATTTAATGGTGCTATGATCTGATAACATGCAAGGGATAATTTCAACTCTTTTGCATTTATTTAAATATGCTCTGTAAGCTAATATGTAGTCTATTTTAGAGAATGACCCATGTACTACTGAGAAGAATGTGCATTCTGATGTTGTTGGATGGAACACTCTGTATATGTCTATCAAGTTCATTTGTTCACAGGTGTGATTCAATTCTGTTATTTCTTTGTTGATTTTCTATTTGGTTGATCTATCCTTTGGTGTCAATGCTGTGTTAAGGTCTCCTGCTATAATTGTGTTACTGCTAATTTGTTTTTCATTTCTGTTAATACATGTTTTATATAACTGGGTGCTCTGGAATTTGTACATATATATTTAAGATTGTTTTATCTTCCTCTTGAAGTTTTCTCCTAACAAGTATGTAATGACTTTCTTTATCTCTTCAGATCGTTATTGGCTTGAAGTTTACGTTGTCTGCAAGCAGCATGGCTACTCCCATTTTTTGGGGGGTACCTGTTGCATGAAATATTGTTTCCATCCTTTGACTTTCAGTCTGTGAATATTCTTTTGGTTAAATGTGTTTCTTGTAGACAGCATATAGTTTGATTTTGTTGCTTGATCCATTCTGCCAGTCTGTTTCTTTTAATTGGTGCATTGAATCCATTTCTTGTTATATGTTGGTTTACTGTTGACATATTATCTCTCTAGTGTTGCATCTTTATCTTTCTGTTTGTTTTAATCGTCTGCTTTGCTTAGTGGTTTTTCGCTAAGTGTATTTAAACTGTCTTTCATTATTCTTTGCAGGGTTGGCTTGCTGTTCAGGAAGTTCTTCAGCTATTCTTTGTGGTCATGTAAGTATCTTCTTTCTCCATTCATTGTGAAGGGCACTTTTTTAGGGTACATCAGTCTAGGTTGAAAATCACTTTCCTTTAGGATCAGAAATACTTTACTCCATGCTCTTCTTGACTTCATTTCTTGTGTTGAGAAGTCTGCTGTGATTCTGATAGCTTTTCCTTTATAGGTGATCTGTTTTTTCTCTCAGACAGCTTTTAGTATTCTACACTTACGTTGAATTTCTGAGATGGTGATTATTGTATGCTTAAGTGTAGTTTTATATTTGGTTATGATATTTGGAGTTCTATATGCTTCACTAATCCTAATGTTCCCATTCTCATGTTTTGATATCTTTTGTGCTGTTCCCTTCTTTTTTCATTTATCCCTATTAAACTTATGTTGTTTTTCTTTGCATCATTTTTCAGCTGTTGAATTGTTATTTCCTGATTCCTTTTTTTTTTTTGCTTTTGTTTTTGTTTTTTAAAGATCTCTCCTTTCCTGTTCATTAACTGCAATCTTGTCTTCGAAGTCTGAAATTCTATCTTCACTTTTGTTGAGTCAGTTTTGACAACTTTTAATGGAATTTTTGATTTCTTGTATATCTCTTTGAATCTGCTTCCTGCATTCTGTTTGTTTCTTAAATTGTTCATCCAGGTATTCTATCTTTTTGTTTTGTTCCTCTAATATTTTAACTGTGTCTTTTTTAGATGTGTTCAGCATGTCTTTCATTACTTTTATCATTTCTTCTTTTACCTGGGAGATTATTTCTAGTTTGAATTACTTTAAATCTTCCTGGAGTTGCCTCTTTATTTCAGTTGCTATTATTACAGGTATTTCAGATGTATGACATATATATATATATATATATATATATATATATATATATATATATTTTTTTTTTTTTTTCTATGTACATGGCTCCTAGCATTTCTTGGGATGGACTGGAGCTTAGAAATTGCATTTTGGGCTTTCATTTTGTCATTTTCCTATATTTCTGTGTTTCAAGTGTTTTTCTAAGGCTTCCCCTGGATGTGTTGGAAATCACCTCCTGTGCCCTAGGCTCCTGGTACTGAATGAAGATTGCTGAGCATGGTCCAGTCAGGCCCTCAGGCCCTCTCGTGCTACCTTCAGTGCTCCAGGTAGCTTGGGAGGCACACACCCACTGTGGATGATGGGCTAAAGCTCTTCCTGGGCAAAGACCAATGCCCTGGATATCAATTCACTTGCTCTACATTCCCCTAATTGAAGAAGGTTGCTGAGGCTCAACTACTCAGGTTGCAAAACCTCCCAACACAAGTCTAGTATGGCTGGGCTCTGGATGGGTCCTTGATCTCTGGGAGCAATGATCTTAATACAATGTCCTGGGCTTGGGATGGCATGTGGACTCACTCAAGCTGCCAACTGAGTTTCCCGGACTCTGGTTCCAGAGAAGGTGGCTGAGAGTGTCCTGGGCAGGTCTGAAACCTGCCAGGCATTGCAGCCTAGTGAGGCTTGGCTCTTGGTGGGCTCTTAATCTCTGGGAGCTATGATCTTAATGCAGTCTCCCGGGCTCTGAATGAAGAACAGACTCACCCCAGCTGTCACCATTATGTGATTCTTGTTCCTGAAAAATTTTCTTAGTCACAAAAGTAACAAAACAACTTGAGAAATGTTTAAAAAGTGGCAAACCATGGATCCAAACCTATTGGAGTATGAAGACAAGTATAGAATTGTAGAACACTCCTGTGTCACCCAGGCTTTACTAGCACACCATGATGCTTTGGTATTATAATAATAATTAATAACTGAGAGGTTCAATACATGCATTCCATTTAAGAAGGAGTTTTTAGAGAATTTTCAGACCACAGCAGTGAAAGAATGAGAACAACAACAAAAAAAACTGAAACCTCAGAGAATTATGATAAATCAAACATTAAACATGGCTTGACTTCTAAACAGACTGACAAAAAATCAATATATGTTACAACATTTTTAGTTATAAACCAGATTACAAACTATATTAAAGACAGAACAATTGACTAAAAGGCCAATGCAAGTATTAGAAGTATCCTATGTACAATAGAGTGGTGAAATTATCAGGTTGGACATTTCAAATATTTATGAGTGGTCTATTATAACATACAAGAAGAAATATAAACACAAGGATGAGAACTTTAAATGAGAATCAAAATGAAATGTTATATATCCAAAGTTCTTGTAAATCTCTTTGACTAGCTAATAAGTAGACTGGAAAAAGCTAAGAAACCAGAAAGTTTTAAGATAAATTAAAAGAAAATTTCTAAAGTGAATTGGACAAAAAACTAATGAAAGAAATGAAAGCAGAAGAGATTATTCAAGAACTTAACAATTTAGGAGTAAAGACGGTGGATAGATAACTCAGGCAAAGAGGCTCCCTGAGATTAGTAAACTTAGAATTCAACATCATACAGCGTGGGGAGTCCTGAACAGAGGGATATGAATTCTCTCATCCCAAGAAGAAACTAAAGTGAAAAGACTCAATCAAACATATAGTCTTGGGGCTACTTTTGAAACAGCTAAAGGTTCAGTGTTCCTGCTACAGCACCTGAACTCGTGCTGCAGCAACCTACTGAGCCATCTGAAATCTCACAACTTCAAATGACTGGAAACTCAGTCACACTGAGGTCAGGGGTCGGCAAGGCGAACAGAGTGTTGAGCTAGCAGGGAACCTGCATTGACCTGTGGTGAGTGATGGAAATAAAACCATTCCACAGAAAATGGGGCTCCAACAGTTGGCATTCAGGGACCAGGCAGAACTGGCAAGAACAACGGGCAGAAGTGGCTTCAGTCAGTTGTTCCTTTCCTGAACGGGATTGATGGATTGAGTTTGGTCTGGGCCACATGACCTGGCTGAGACCTAATAGGTTATCTAAAATCAATTCCCTACTCTGGCAGCACACACTAATGCCGTGAAGGCCTTAGCAGGTTGACTGACCTGGAGGGGAGGGGCCAACATACACTGTCCTGTTTGCAACTCACCAGGAAACTGCAGTGGGAAGGGTCACCTAGCCAGCATGCTTCCAAAGAATTGTAACCAACAAAGAAAGAAATTGGGGCCTCCTGAAAGAAACAAAACAGGTAAATACAAATGAGAATGAGGAAAGCAAACATGCAGTATCACACATGGCACCAGTGGACATACAGGGATATCTTCAGGACCTCATAGATGAGTTCAAAAGGGAAATATCCTGCCAAATAAAGCAAGATAAAAGAAGATTTACAAGAGAGATGTTAAGCACACCTCAAGAAGACACAGATGGAAGAATGGAGGAACTCAAAGGGGAGAACCATTTGATGAAGAATATAAAGAAAATATATAATACATGAAGCATATTCAAAGAGATTACTAGGAAATTAAAAACTCTATAGAAAGATGGCAAAACTGCTTGAAAGAAACTAAGGATAGATTGTCCAAACTGGAGGACAAGTTTGCAATGTGGGATTATGAAAGGAAAACCTTTTTTTTAAAATAACAAGGAAACAAGTAGTAATAATACAATGGCTAGAAGACAACAAGAGAATCTATAACTTGAGAATAAATATAGTGAATGAAGGAGCAGGGGTACAAACAAAGGAACTACAAAGTCTATGCACAGAAATAAAGGAAAACTTCTCAAACATAGGAAAAGGAAATGATATTTAGCTGTATGAGGCACACAAAACTCCAGCCATCTACAGCCAAAACAGAACTATACCTAGGCATATAATAATCCAGATCCCAGAAATTCAATATAAGAACAGAATATTAAAAGCTGTTAGAGACAAGAAACAGAAGGAAGGAAGTTCCATCAGAATAATGGCAGACTTCTTGACACAAATCATCAAGTCAAGAAGAACCTGGAGAGAAATATTCCAAGCCCTGAAAGAAAATAACCTCCAGCCCAGATTGATATACCCTGAAAAACTATCTCAAGAAATTAATGGAGAAAAAAGTTCCTCTCCAAGACAGAGAGGAACTTGGGAAATTTACGACAACCAATCCAACTCTACAGAGAATACTTCAGGGCATTCTAGAGAGAGAGAAAAGTAATAGGAGTTCAAGAACAGTGGCAGAGGCCTCAATGAATGGAGCAAAAAATAGAATGAAGAAGACAAGCAGATAACTGATGCCAAAAAAAAAAGAGCACAACAGAAATGAGACAGAGAAGATTGGTTATAATCTCAACTTGTTACACTAAATTAAAAAAAGAAGCACACGTAGAGTAGATTAAGAGGCAGGGTCCACTGAGATACAATTTTTAGGAAATATACTTAACATGAAAAAGAGTACATGGAGTGAAAATCAAATATGAAACCACTTAGGTAAATAGCAGGTTACCCCCCACACACAATTTAAAATCAAGGGTCTTGGTCAGACCCAAAAAATGCACAGTGTACCATGGGGAAGTGAAAGGGGAGGGAGAGTCTTACAAAAGATGGCAGAAGATATTGTTAATAATGTATCAGGATTTAAAACCCACATTACTCACACCACTGTGCTTAGATAGAAGTTATTCGGTCCCAGTTTGTCTACTTGCATTAAACCTGAGGGCACAGATAGCTATCCCAAAAATATCAGGATACAGCATAGTAATCATCTTTAATTTCCTATTAACTTAATCTGGAGCTCTGTATGGCTTATACTATTTTATCATGAATGATCTCAGTTAAATATGGTTTGTTTGATTGCTGTTTGGTATCGACAGATTTTTACTCAAAATGTTATGATTGATAGTATATAGTCTGAGAATATCGGTAACTACATTGAAGATGACAAGACTCTACGATATACATTCTGGTTTGATAACTATCTGTTTTTGAAGTTTTGTACTATATACAAAGTTGTGTTTTTTATTAATACTATTATGTAGTGATATTTAATTATAATATGTCTGATGATATAGCCAATTCTATTGAAGATAACAAGAGACAACACAGGAATTATGGTAGAACTCCTTGTACCATGGTGTTATATGTCTTTTTCATTTCATGTGTTTATAGGATTAAGTTTTTTTTTTTTGCCTTGCTTTGTTTTGTTTCTCCTTCTAATATAAAAGGATAGAAATACATGTTAAGACTCATGCATGTGTAGAATCTATAACAGTTTATGAGAACTGACCTTATGAAACATGGTGAAATGAGCAGATACTTTGAAGAAAAAGAGACACTAAAGTACCCAGTGCTGATCCTGGAGTGTCATAATGTGAAACCCAGCAATAATATTATTCTTTGTTCAGAGTGATATTAGCCTGCTTGGGTTTGTTCAATGTCAACATAATTGAAGGTATGGATTACTGCATGTATGTTTAAGTATATAGGATTGATAACCATATTTCTAAGTTTTTGTACAGAACTGTTTGCAGTCTCACTGTTTACATCTTCACTTTATAGGCTACACTTTAGCATTTTGAAAAACTATTTGTAAAAGGACAATCTGTAATCATCAGCTAGTGATTTCTTACTGTTTATTTTTTCTTTAAAAGTGTGTATTATTTCTACCTATTTTCTGTTTTGTTTAGTTTTTCTTTAAATAAAACTTTAAAAAAAAGGCATTACAGTACCCAGTGCTGATCCCAGAGTGTCATACTGTGAAAACCAGCAATATTATTATTCTTTTTTTCAGAGTGTTTTTAGCCTGCTTGGGTTGGATTAATCTCAACATAAATGAAGATATGGATAACTGCATGTATGTTTTAGTGTACAGGATTGATAACCACATTTTAAAGTTTTTGTTGGATAGTTGAACAGGACTGTTTGCAGTCTTGCTCTTTGAATTCCCACTTTATATGTTCCACTTTTGTATCTTTAACAACTATTTGTAAAAGAACAGTATGTAAACATCAACTAATGATTTCTTACTGTTTATTTTTTTTTGAACGTATATATTATTTCTACCCATTTTCTAGTTTGTTTAGTCTTTCTTTAAATAAAATTGTTTTAAAAGTTATATATAAGAACTTAACAATTTAAAAATGTGTAACATATATGCTACTTCAATAAGAGAGATAATAGAGGAGAAAAAATATTTGATGTAAGAAGTCCCATAATGTTCCAAGTGAATGACATATATATTTCATTAAATGGATGTTATATATACTATATTATATATTATATAATTATATACACAAATATATATATATATATATATATATATACGCACACACATATACAGACAGATCAGACAATTTTGATCAAGAGAAATATAAAATGTACCACATAAAATATATACTATATGTATAAAATATTATCAATTCTTTACAACGCATTCCAAAAGATTGACTAATTTCAAATAAATCCTATGAAGTTAGCATCAATAAAATACAAACAAGACAATATATTATAAAAAGAAAAACTACAGATGAATACTTTCCATGAATGTAAATTCAAAACTTACTAACAAAATATTAGCAAATTACATCTAACATTAAATAAAGAAATGTCTCATGAGATTTCTTGTAGGTATAAAATCGTGTTGGTATATATCAGTGAATATAAACCATTGTGCAATACATAAAAGAAAAAAACCTATATTGACTGACTCAGAGAAACATTTGAAAAGGCCCAATACTTTTTCATAATAAAAAGTCTGTTAATGAGGATTATAATTTACTGTAGTAATAATTAGCTGATATTACAATATTTCAATAGTGAGAAACTTAATGCTATGTTCAAAAATTCAGAACAAGGAATATCTTATTCAGCATTGCTATAGAAAATATAGCTCATGCAATGAAACAAGAAAAAAAGCTAGATCAGTATAAAGAAATTTAAAATTATTTCTCTTGTAGATGACTGTATTGTCTCTGAATAAAATAATTTAGAAATAGTTTGTTATAAATAACTTTCAAAACTTTATAACTTTTATAAATTTTAGGATGAAAGCTAATATACTATGATAATTTACTTCTCAATATACCAGACTAAGCAATTGGAATTATAAATTTAAAAAATAATACTTATAATGTCATTAAAGCAAAATAAAGGAAACCAGATATATGCAGGAAAATTATGGGTGGAAAATCATTAAAAATAAGGTAATCAAAGTGCTGCTAAACAAATGAAAAGACATTTTGTAGTAATGATAGGAAGATCTTTATTATAATATCTTGAAATTTTTTCTATACTTTCAAGGCAAATATAAACAAATTGTAGTATAAATTTGTAGATGCATCAAATTAATCATTATATTTATATGAGACAAGAATAATAATAGCATATCAAGGAAGAAGAACAATTTTGAAAGACATACTGACTGTAAGATTTACCATAAAGCTGTGATAATCAAGGTTGCGTGGTATAGAAAAATAGAGATACAGCATAGTTCCTAATACTAACATAACTAAAGTCATTTAGTCTTTGAAGAAGAAACAAAAGCAATGAAGCAAGGGTATATTTTCAACAAAAAGTATTGGAGAAATAAAATGGATGGGGAAGGAGGAAGTAAAGGTGGGAAGAGGAGGAACAGGAGGACAAAGAGCAAGAATAAGAGGAGAAATGAAGAAGAAGAAGAAGAAGAAGAAGAAGAAGAAGAAGAAGAAGAAGAAGAAGAAGAAGAAGAAGAAGAAGAAGAAGAAGAAGAAGGAAGAAGAAGAAGAAGAGAAGAAGAGAAGAGGGAAAAATTTACTTTTCTTTTTCTCATTCCAAAGGTCATGGATCAAAACTTTAAAAAAGTCAAGTAATGGAGAAAAGCATATGCAATTAATTTAATCAAAATTTCATACAGAAGGAGAAACTTGCACAAAGAATATTACAAGGAGAAAATTCTTTTCTTTTTTTTTTTTCTGAGACAATGTCTTGCTATTCAGTTTAGACTGGCCTTGAACTCACTATGTAACCTAGGCTGGCTTCAGACATGCTACAATCCTCCTTCCTCAGCCTCCTGCATGCTGGCATTATAGACGTTTGCCACCGAACCCAACTCAAAATTTGTGTGTTTTTATACTTACCTTCATTCAAGAATGGAAAGATATGTAAAAGTATGATTGAAAACATAAAGGAATATGAATTTGTGGAAATAACCTGGAGAGAAATTAAGACTCTTTTTATAGATATGAGATAGGATAATTTGTCATATAATGGTTTTCAGAAAAGGCAGATTTGAGAATATGTATTATAGTCACTTCTTAAATGCAATGTAGGGTAAAGCCTAAGAAAGACCTGCAAGATGCGGCACTTTCAAGCAGTGTGTTAAGAGCCTTAACAAAATAAAGCAAGTAACTTGTAGAAAAAAAGTAAGAGAAAATAGGTATGATTATGAATATATAGCAAATTGTTAGGTAAAGCACAAAAAGCAAAACCTATAAAAATTAGTTTACTTCATTATGCTAAATACTTACACAGCACATTCTTGATAAATGTCTTATTAATAAATATACAAATATCTGATACAACTGAAAATTAATAAAAGAAACTATTTAAAAATTAGATCAAAGATCTTAATCAATCTACCACAAAACTAACCAAATGGCAAGGAAGCATTAAAAGATGCTCAGCACCATTCACATGATAGAATTGAAAATTAAAACAATAATTACATAGCACTATGCATCAAGGCAAATATGACTAAAAACCTGACAATTGAAAATATCCATAGCTAGCAAACCTGTGGAGCAACGGGGTTTCCTTCCTTTTGTAGCAATAGTACAACCATTGTGAAAACTGGCGATTCACTCCTACAAAGTTAAACTTAGTCTCACAGAGTGGTCAAAGAATTACACTCAGATATTTATCCAACTGATTTTAAAAATTTTATCCACCCAAAATACCATACAAGTGTCAACAGTTACTTTATTCATAATCTTCCAAAACACAAAGCAGCATGATATGATGAATATGTTAAGTTCAAAATTTACATTTCTGTGCAAACTGTGGTTTCATACAATAAATATTATTTAATGATAAGAAGAAATAAACTATGAAACAATTCCAAAACAAAAATGAACATTAATTGCATATTTAAAAGTCAAAGAAAGCCAGTATGGAAAGAATACAAACTGTAAATCCCACTACATGATGTTCTGGAAAAGGCAGAAATATGCAGTCATTAAAATAATCATTAGTTGCCAACATTTCAAGGATTCAGAAGAGGGTTGAATTGTTGAAGTACATGAAGTGTCCTAGTGTAATAACACCATTCTCTTGCCTTTCAGCATACTTATGAAACCATGCTTTTGTTAAAAGCCATAGAGTGCTTCAAAGCAAAAAGTGAGCCTTAATATAGGCAAAGAAAAATATGTCCTACTATGGAATTGTATAAGAAATACTCATGTGATTACATATTTATGAATTTGTAATACAAATAAGTTAATGAATTTTATGGAAAAATAAGGAAAAATTTAAGGAAAAATATTAATGCCTGGTGTCATAATAGTACAAACAAAAACAATTATGCATGAGCAATGCATTCTATTTAAAATGTGTTTTTCATGGAGGTATGTATAAGAATATCTGATAGTATTACACATGTACTCTGCTATTAGATAAATATGAGCAAGAAGAAGAGATGATGCAACTAGGTTTCTCAATGTTGAGGTGATACATTACAGGTAAGCTAAAGGAGAGACTAAAATGATTTAAATGATGGATTATTGCATCTATTTGATTGAATCATGGGTGACCTAGTACATAAAGAGTAAAATACTAAAATATTTATAGATATGTACATATAATATATGCCAATATACATATATTTTCATACTTTGTCAACTTAGAAATCTAAAATAAAAGAAGTTTTGATATCAGTAAACATACCTGCCACCCAGATCTTGGTTTCCTAAAACATTTTTCAGTAAATAAAATTTGTCATTCGTGGAGCCATAACCAAATGTGACAGGAAATGCACAGGAAGACCCTGAGACATTTTGAATGTCAGAAAGTAAGGAAATTTCCATGCCAAAATGATGTATCAAAAGACAGAAAAGCCACCAAAGGGAGTCCTCCAAAAACCTAAGATAACCATTATTATGCAAGAAAACAAAATATTAGATTATAAAACAAATAAAATAAATATGCATAACTTAATATAAGTAAACTATTGAATAAATTAAGTATTGGATATTAATCAGATTCAAAATAGAAATATTTCTAAATAATTTTAAAATATTCTGTTGTACAAGGCAGCATAGATTTCTCCCAATTCATTTTGTTTTCAAAGACTAAGTTATGAATAGTTGATAACAACAATTTATTTTGGAAAATTTTGATGAACTCACTTTTTCTATCATTCAAGGTTAATATCAACTGTGATGTCAAATTGATAGTCCATACCATTGATATGATAGCAAATTATAGTATTCCCCCGTGGTCTACCTGATAAACATATAATCCCAGCTTAATCATGGGAAAATATCAGACTAATCTAAATTTAGGGACATTCTACAAATAGTTGAGCAGAAATACTCTCAAGTCTCAAGGTCATGAAAATAAGGAGAGTCAGATAAATTATTACAGCAAAAGGGTCTAATAAGATAGCATAAATTGAATACTTTAATTTATAAAGTTATTTTAAAGTGGAAATATAACATTGAAATTAATTATTAATAACATATCAATAGGTGTTCATTAATTGTAACAAATGTACCACACTCAGATCAAGTTTATAGGTAATATCTATAACATGTATGGAAATGCTTTCCAATAGTTCTATAAATCTAAACGTTTTCTACCACAAAATGTTTATTTGAAGAAAAATGTGATTCTGTCCTTTTCATAGGTATCTAGAGGGAAGAACTGATTCAAGTTTAATAACATCAGGTGGTCACCAATTCTTAACAGCGGTAACATTCTGCTGCTGTTTATGTTCTTTTTAATTAACACAAGGTTTGACTGACTTCTCTGGGTGCAAAGTTCTATGCATACTATGCATTTATAAATTCACATTTCTCCTACCAAAATCAGAATACAGTGTTTCTTTTATCTCACAAAGTCTCTCTTGTGAGCCATCTACACATGTTATTTCCTGAACCCTGAACATTGCAGTTCTGCAATGTTCTGCATTACTCTTTCTGAGTCACTTTGAGAAAGTCATAAAGTATGATAGTATAGTGTACGGTATTTGATTCAGTCTCCTTTAACATTCACTTTGAGTTTTCTACAAGTTTTGTGAGTCAGTAGTTTGTTTCTTTGTATTGCTCAGTATTATTTCATTCAAGTCAAGGAAAGTACTACAGTTTACTCATCTAATGAAACATAGAGATTGTTTCCATTTTGGAGCTATTATGACTAAAACTTAAAAAATTATTAACAAGCTTTATTTTATTTAGAATAAATGAAATTGAATAAGATTTATGGAACTTGTAAGTATATCTTCAACATAAAAAGAAAGTGCAAACTTCTTTTGCAGCTTGCCTTTTTAAAATTTATTTTTATTTATATATATCTGAAGTACATGCACTTTACATTCAGTCAGTACAATGCTTTTATTCAGTGTAGTGTCTTTTAGATACCAATATTTTCAAAGTTACACAATCCATTTTATCAAATTGTTTAATGATCTTGGATTTGATAGTGTGTCAAACATTTGTTTTGGCGGCTTCTGGTAAAGATGGTGGACAGAGAAGAGCAGAACACAGAGGCTCCCTGAACAGACAACTCAGATGCCAAAATAACAAAGCATGGGGAGTCCCGGACAGAGGGAGATGGATCCCATTGATCCAGGAAGAAACTAAAGCAAAAAGAACCAGTCAAACATGCAGTCCCAGGGCTACTATTGAGGCAGTTAAGATTCTGTGCTCTTGTGCTCCCAAATTCCTGCTGCTTGGACTCATTGGAACTGCAGTTGCACTGAACTGCGGTAGCACTGAGGTCGGAGGTCAGCAAGCCCAATGGAGAACAGAGCCGGCAAGAGACCTGCATTGACCTGCACATGTTGCCTGACCCAGAGAGGAGGAGCCAGCATATGCTGCCCCTGTTTACACCTCAATAACACACTGGAGAGCACAGGATCACCTAGCTTGTGCACTTCAGAAGAACAGTAATCAAAAGGAAAGGGACTGGGACCTCCTCTATATTCCTGTATACAGAAGAAACCAAATATATGAGAAGAGGAAGCAACAAGAAAAGTTCCCAGCCCCCAACCCTGAGAACATTGATCCAGGAGAGATAAATACAAAAGAGATTGAGATGATGACAGCAAACATGCAATATAAGACATGGCATCAGTGGACATAAAGAGACCTTCAGGACCTCATAGCTGAGTTCAAAAATGAAATATTTAATCAAGTAAAGCAAGATAAAAGTAGATTAATTAAAGAAATGCTAAGTACCTGTCAAGACACAAACAGAATAATGGAAGAGCACAAAAAAAGGAAAGAAAAGCTTGATGAAGAATATAAAGAAAACATAAAATACATGAAGCAGGTTCAAAGATATTACCAGGAAATTAAAAACTCCATGGAAAGCTAGCAAAATTGCTTGAAACAAACTAAGGATAGATTACCCAAACTGGAAGACAGGTCTGCAATGTGTGATCATGAAAGAAATTATCTTAAAAATAACAAAGAAATAGGCAATAACAATACAAAGGCTAGAAGACGACAAGAGGATCTATAACTTAAGAATAAAGAATGTGAATGAAGAAGCAGGGGTACAAAGTACAAAGTAACTGCAAAGTCTATTCACAGAAATAGTTAAGAAAGCTTCCCAAGCATAGGAAAAGGAAATGATATTCAGATGTATGAGGCATACAGAATTCCAGCCACCTACAATCAAAAAAGAGCTATTCTCAGCCATATAACAATCAAGATCCAATAAACTCAATATAAAAACAGAATATTAAAAGATGTTAGAGAAAAGAAACAGAACACCTTTAAAAGAAAACCCATCAAAATCACAGCAGACTTCTCCACACAGACCATCAAATCAAAAGAGCTTGGAGTGAAGTATTCCAAGCTCTGAAAGAAAATAACCTCCAGCCCATTGATGTACCCTGAAAAACTGTCTCTAGAAATTAATGGAGAAATAACATGCTTCCAAAACAAAGAAGAACTGGAGGAATTTGCGATCACCAATCCAACTCTACAGAGAATACTGAGGACATTCTAGAGAGAGAGAAAAGTACCAGGATTCCAACAACAGTGGCAGAGAGGCCTCAATGAATGGAGCAGAAAGTGGAATAAAGAAGATAATCAGAGAACTAATGGCAGATAAAAAGCACAACAGAAATGATGTACAGAGAGTTAGCTATAATCTCTAATATAGATGGCCTTGATACACACACACACACACACACACAAAAAAAAAAAAAAAAAAAAAAAAAAAAAAACACTAAAAAGGGAAAAAAAAGAGGAACACAGGCAGAGTAAATTGGAGGTAGGCTCCACCACAATGGTCTTTATAGACAATATAATTAACCTGAAAAAGGGTTTATCGACTGATAATCAAACATGAGAAAACAATGCTCTAAGTGACAGGGAACCAGAGAGTAATACGGGCAAATAGACCAGTATTTGTGGACAGGTTGGAAAGACAGGCTTTAATAGGTAAAGGAATACAACTAGAGATCAAGTCCAGGAATTAGAAGGTTCAGAACCACTTAGTAAATAGCAGGGTGCCCCCACAACCTAAAAACTGAGGGGGTTGGTGGTACCCAAAAAATGCAGATTGCACACTGGAGAAGTGAAAGGGAAGGAACTGTCTTAAGAAGATGGCAGAAGATATTATTAATAGTGTATCAGGATTTAAAACCCACATTGCTCACACTGTCTACTTAGATAGATTTATTCTGTCCCAGTTTATCTACTTGCACTACATCTGAGGGCACAGATAGCTATCCCAAAAATAATAGCATATAGTACAGTGATCATCTTTAATTTCCTATTAATTTAATCTGGAGCCCTGTATGACTTATATTTTTTAATCATGATTGATCTTAGTTAAATCTTGTTTGTTTGATTGCTGTTTGGTATTTACAGATTTTATTCAAAACTGTTATGATTGATAGTATCAAGTCTGAGAGTATAGGCAACTACACTGAAGATAACAAGATTCATTAGATACCCATTCTGGTTTGATTATTACCTGTTTTTGTAGTTTTACACTATCTACAAGGTTATGTTTTTATTAATATTTTAAGTGCTGCTATATTCAATTATACTCTGTCTGATGATATAGACAATTATATTGAAGATTGCAAGAGACAACAGTAACTATGGTAGAACTTTTTGTACAGTGGTTTTATATGTCTGTTTCAATCCATGTGTTTACAGGAATATGTTTTGTTTTGTCTTGCTTTTTTTGGTTTCTTCCTCTAATATAGAAAGGATAGAAAATCATGTTAAGACTCATGCATGTGTAGAACCTATAAACAGTTTACGAGAATTGATCATATAATGCATAATGAAATGAACAAATACTTTGAAGAAAAAGAGACACTACAGTACCCTATGCTAATCCCATAGTGTCATGAAATGAAATCCAGCAATACTATTATTCTTTGTCCAGAGTGATTTTAGCCTGCTATGGTTTGTTTAATCTCAACATAAATGAAGATATGGATAACTGCATGTATGTTTAATTGTACAGGATTGATAACCATATTACTAAGTTTTTGTTTGATAGTTGAACAGAAATGTTTGCAGTTTCGCTATTTGAATCCATGATTTGTATGTTTCACTTTTGTATCTTAACAACTGTTTGTAAGAGGACAATATGTAATCATCAACTAATGATTTCTTACTGTTTATTTTTTCTTTGAATATATGTATTATTTCTACGTGTTTTCTATTTTGTTTATTCTTTCTTTAAATAAATAAAATTTTAAAACACATTTATTTTGCCCCACAGTCATGAATATATTGTACCATTTTCTTCCAAAAGTTTTATATGAGATCATTTTTGTACAGAGTATTAAGTATTGGTTGAGTTCATATTTTCGCACACAGATATCTATCTTTCCAATGTTATTTGTAGAAACATGGCGGTGAGATGTGAAATCACATCATGTTCTCGTTGACTGTCTTCGTCAAATCTCGCTTTTCTACTTTTTGATGCTTGTTTTCTTTCTCTGTCCGTCTCCTTCTCCATTAGAGAAGAATGTGTCTTTTGGATACATTTTGTAAAGTTCTGCATATGTCAAAAGCCTCCTGAGTACTCAGGAAATAATTACAACGTCATATTTACATCATTAACATTACAAGATAAAATACTACAGATATATAGACTTGTAGGTACTTAAAACATGGTCACTTTATATGCACCACATATGTAAATAGATTCATCTTAAACTCTGGGCAAATTAAGCCTTCCTACTCCTTTTCCCAGGAAATCATCATCTCTAGAAATATAATTGTATGTTTTTGCCTTCTCTTAAGGGAAATGAAGACCTGAGAGCATTGATACTAACTTGTTTTCCTCTGTAATCAAGCAACTAGTACAGTATCTGACTTGGTTTTACAAAGTAAGCAATGTTAGATTAATTAATAGAAGCGTAAGGGAATAATAAATATGTGGAAGTTATTTATATAAATTTAGGAAAATTTCAAAAACTTCATGCTATTTCATGGAATATAGATTGTATTAGAAGTGTATAATACATCTTGCATTTTTTTCATTTCATTTGTACAGAACCTTATGATCCATTAAAAAATGTCTGTCCTAGAAAATGAATTATTTTCACACTCTTTTATTGGAAACAGCATAAAGATTTTGTGGTTGCTTTGTCAACAATAGCAAAACATGGTGACTGAAAAGAGTTGTGAGTCTGTTTATCAACAATGTGAAATTTGGTAGGGTTTGCTGCCTCAGCTAATCTATAGATGACTCTCACTTGAGTTTATTAAAATCTTTGAGTTACCTGGCACCTTGAATGAAGTGATATATTCTAAGATAGTTTCATTCACTTACAAAACTATTGGTGCTGGTTGTGGGTAGTATTGGTTCTTGACTGGTCTAAAATATACAGTAAACTCGCCCAGAAGAACTTCTCAGATTGAATGCAGCTTTTACCATGAAAATTCTTGCAAATTTCTACTAGTGTCCTATTTAATAATGTACCCTTGGTCAAATGAGATAAATGGCCAGACTTGAATCAGGAAAAAAAAAATGAAGCCAGGTAATTGAGAATCACTGTTAGCCCATTGCTGTATTATCTAACACATGAAGTTCTTCACTGCGGGAAATTAGAAGCACACTGATGGAACAGTTCAAATACCCGATTGCATCTTATGGTACATTCATGGCTTATGTACTAGGCTTTATTTAGGCATTAAATAATCTGGGAAACTGAAAATCATTCTAAGTTAATTCTTATTAATTGTGTATAATTTCAAATGGGAATGAAAGTGGATACCTAATTGGAATAATTCATATTTGATCCAGATTTTTAAAAAATGTACATATGCTACATAACTCAATTGTCAGGCAATCCCTAATTTAGGAATATTTCACAAGTTGTTTAGTATTTGATTATGTCAATAGAGGTGGGTAGCTTTGGAATATATATATATATATATATATATATATATATATATATATATATATTTTTTTTTTTTTTTTTTACTACCTTGATGACTATTGTTATTGTCAGGAAAATTTTCTCTTGCTTTTTTCCATAGGCCAATTTGGATAAACCTCTATATTCTATCATATATCAACTCTCCCCTAAGAAACACTAACCCTAACTTTAATCCCAATTAAACAAATGAAGTGTCTTCTCTTATCAGTCTTTAAGCGTCCAGAGTTTTCTTTATCATAAGACCTTAGCATCACTTTTTCAGATGAGTGTCTATTCTCATCCTACTTTGAAAAATGTTCCTTGAAAGCAAAACACATTACCTCTGGGTCATTTGATAGTTCCTATACCTAAGTTAGGTAAACAATGTGTATTTAAATAATATATATGAATTAATAATTCAGATATGGTGTGACTCTTTGATGCAAGCCTGTATCCTGAGCCTATTTGCTTTGTAAGCCTATCACAAGAAATTCTTACCATAAATACTTAATACATATTTATACAACTAAACTAATTGATTGTAGTATTGAGAGACATTTTTCATCTGATATAATAACCTAACTACCACTATAAGGAAAATATATACTGAGTTCTAAGATTTTCTTAATAAATGAACTATTGGTAGTCAATCTGTTTGAGTTAGAGGACAGCTTGCAACAATATATATGATAGTTGTAATCACAGCCATTTTCTGAAATTCTAAATTTTGTGACTGAATAATCTACATTACTGAGAATGTAGATTACTCTATTACTCTTTACTTTGGAGTATCATGTTTATTTGAGATTGTGATCTGACAGTTGAAGAGCATACTGAACACAGGTTGTTTTAGGAGAAGAAATGTCTTTCTAATAGAATGAGGTTATTTAAAGTATTTTTATTCTTAATGAAAAGTATAAAGGTTGACATACTTCCATACTATGTGGAAAAAATATTTTATAAAATCTAATTTATCTCTTCTATTCAAGTTATAGTTTATGCCTTTCTAAAACTCAATTTCTCATCCAATTTCTTTATTCTTAGTAATCATGAATAAAAAATTATTTTTGAGTAATTATTAAGCCAGATAAAATGTCATTTATCCTGTTTCTTCTTTTGTTCTTTATTCATGAATTAATGTAGTGGGATGGACTGAAGCAATGATGTATCATTCTGTTAGAGAAGTACCTTTGTTGAAGAGCATGGAGCTTTAAACACAATTTTCTAGGTAGAGTTCAGAAGTTCTAGTCACTAGCTATCCCATAAGAAGCAACAAACCTCATCTGATGATCTTGGCCTTTGTTTTGTCTATTGGAAACAATTTTTGCACAATCCGTACCATGTATCCAAACCCAGAACTTTTCCTTCACACTGATTTTCTAGGGATTGCCACCACTGATGCATGCCAATAAGGTTACAATAAAAAAGTTATGAAAAATATTTAATCACCGTAAGAAAATATGCAAAACCTGCACTAGTCTCTAGGCATAGCACTAAAGGAAATTATCAGGGATTCTACAGTACAAATTTCAGGACAAGAATAATATGACCTCTTTCATAGTCCTTCCTGAAGTTAAGAATGGGGAATAAAGTTAGAGCTTCATTACTGTTTTATTCTCTGACCTTCATTCTTTCTGGGGCTGGTGCCATCTTGTTCAAACCCACTGTCATATAAGTATTTGTGATATTGTGCTAGGAAATTTAAATGATCATGTCTATAATCATTATATGTTACTCATTTCCAATTTCCCTGTCTTTCCTTAGTCTCAGGAGAGACTGTTTACTCTTCAGAGTAAAAATGGGTCCATTTACCCTTCTTTTCTTTGTGCTATTCACTGAGCCCTCAATCTATCAGAGATTTCTAAATATTAAAAAACAATTCTGATAGGTTGATTTTTGCTTCTGACCATGATAAGTACAAACAATTTTATTTAAACTCCTCACAATATATAGTGTGTGTGCTCACATTTAAACCTTCTTTTACTTTTGAGTCTTAACAACAAATAGTACAGAAGGATAGTCCTTGAAAATAAGGATAACCATTCCTTCATTTTGGTTTAATAGAATTTCCTATTTAAAATATACTGTTTAGTGATAAAGATTAAAGATGGTTCAGCATTCTGATAGAATTAAAGAGATATAAGCAAGAGTTTAATAAGGCTATCTGGCTATAAATTTAGTGGGGGAATTTCAGAAAGTAAAGAAATAAAGCAGACAAATGGAAGAAAAGATTCATGTGATACATGTGCACCCATGTTTATAGCAGCACGATTTGTAATAGCTAGATCTTGGAAAACACCCAGATGCCTATCAACTGAGCAATGGATAAAAAGGATGTGGTATTATGATATAATGGTATACTACTCAACTATAAAGATAAGTTTGAGATGTTTATATATAAATGGGCCATACTCATAAGAGAAATAAATCAGACTCACATGTGTAAGCATTGTATTGTCTCCCTGATGTGAAAAACCAAAAGAGTAAGTAAGATTTAAAATGTACAATCGATACAGTGAAATGTGAAGAAATTGCTCAAAAGGAAAAAGGAACCAGGATGAGTGAAAGGGGAAAAGACAGTAGGGAAAAGGGAAAAATGCAAAGCCTTTGTACTATTAGTGTGTCTCTTAGTTCATTAAAAAGGAAGATTTATGCTAATATCCATTGGAGAAATTTCTATGTTCATATCTTATATCTCATATCTGAGAAACTATGTTAAAGATAACAACATGTAATGTATTAACTATTGTAATTCACCTATTATTTTGTTATAAAATTTTGTTTTACTTTTTTCCATAAAGTAAAAAATGAACAACAGTTTCAAAAACTTGTTATAAATTTTAATCTCAAGAAACAAAAATCATGAACACAATAACAAAAAACCAAGATATAACAAAATCAGACCATTGCAAGTCTGTTTAAAAACTATGAGTGAACATTTTTATAGAACATGTATACTGTGATGATTCATTGTAAAAAGTGTCACTCCATCTGTAATATTAAATACTATTCTTCACATAGAATGAAAATGCTCTGGGTTAAATGTCTGACTCAGAAATAAATAGAGGCCAAAGAAATGATAAATAAGTGAATGTGAAGTTCATTTCTATCTATTTGAAAATGCTTTCCTAAAAAAAATTTTAAAACTACAGTCAAATGAATAAAATGTATTCTATATGCATATTCTATCCATTTATCTAGCTATTCACCCATATATAATATGTGGGTATGTATATATGTACTAATAAGGTATATGTATAAGTAAAATATATGACATGTGAGTTATAGAAGTTAAATGAGCATAGGCTTTTGTGTTGTAGTATATAGTAGTATGTAGTATATATCTTAGATAATATGCTATGGTAGAATAAAATATTATAATAAATAGAAATCCCAAATAAATCAAAAGTAAAGTAATAATCAAGTGTTTTACATGAACTCCTGGAACATCTTTGTATTATTAAAAAAAAGATAGCAGCAGACTCATAAAATGGAAATAAAGACAAAATTTACTCTTCTAGAATTCTCTAAATTTGCTAATGGAATCTATTCACGTATTATTCAATCTACATGTGAAACTTAATATAGTTTAAATAAAACTTCAGTTTGCCTAAAAATGTACACACATCTCAATATTTCATAATTAAACTATTTCATCAAATAAATAGAACAAAGAGGAACCAACATGATCAACTCAGTATCACAGATCTCAGAATATTTTAAAATATTCCACATGTTATGAGGAAAAAATTTTAAGCAAACTTGAAATTCAGGACAGTTCCTAAATGCCAAAAGAAAAGAAGAGAAAAGAAAGGAGAAAAGTTCAAGCTGAAACTGACACCAGTATACATTTTCTTAAATTGCGTCAAAACAAAAAATCCATGTCAGTACTACTAGTGGGTAATTTAGGATAAAATGTTGCCCAAAACAAAAAAGTAATAAATGCAATTTAGCCAATAAGTAATAAAACATTTGATCTGCAGTTTACCTGACTGGATACCAGGAAAATCTTAAGAAATCTCTGAGAGTTTCCTAAAAAGTAAAAATACATAATGAATTGAACAAGTGAATTTTGTAAAGAATACAATGGTCAAAAATAATAATCCCTTGCCTATTCTAAATAACATGAACAATTTAAATTGAATTGCCAAACTTATTGAAATAACATTAGATTTAATATATTTAAGAAAAGATTTGATCTTTGTAATGAGCCTATAAAATTGATCCTGGGTCAATCATAATACAGAGAAAAAAACCAAGGCATAAAAGTAATTTTCCAGTACACTATGGATTTTAGTTGCCCAATTTCTAGCAGGATTTATATAAACTAAATAATTCTTAAAGAAGTTTTATTAACTAAATACAATGTTGAAATGAAATTTACTTATTTCTCTATTCTAGATTCTAGGATTCTACAAATTAAAATAAACTTTAAACAAACAATATCTCACATTGAACTTTGACTCAGCATAAGATTTTCTTTGGAGAAATATATCAAGACCAAATAACAAAGATTAGTTTAAATTTACATGGAATTTGTCTAGATTTAATTTTTCTAGTTTGTTTTTCTGGCAATTTGTGTGTGTGTGTGTGTGTGTGTGTGTGTGTGTGTGTGTGTGTGTGTAAAATCTTGAAATGCAAGCACATTCATTATTCTATTATTCATAATAAGTCCATTATGTATTTTCAGTTGTAAAAATTGAATCAACATACACTTTAAAATGACATTTGCTGACTTTTTTTCTGTATTTCACTTTACATAGGAAAATATTACAAATATTTTATTCTCTATTTGACTATTGTTAAATTTTATCTCCCAAAATAATGCAATAAATGAACATTAGATTCTGTAAAAGCTTAATATAAGATTGCTAATAATGTAAAACCTCTCTGATAAGTAGTAAAATTAAGTCATTATTAGCAGGTACACTTGATTTGAGTTGGAAGATGTGTTAATGGCTGTTAAATGAGGTATAGTATATAACGATTTATGCTATAAAAGGTGTTTAAATGATTTCAAGGATGAATATTGCAACTAATATAATCATAGACCTTTGATTGGTAATAATGTTGTGTTAGAAGATAACTTTATGTAGCAACAAAATTAATTCCTGAAGGAAATCTCTATGGAGGGGAGAAGGGAGAGAGAGACAGAGACAGAGATAGAGATAGAGACAGAGACAGACAGAGAGACAGAAAGAGACAGAGAGAGACAGAGACACAGAGAGAGAGGCAGACCGAGAGAGAAAGGCAGAGACAGAGACAGAGACAGAGAGAAGCAGAGAGAGACAGAAAGACAACGACGCAGTCAGAGATAGAGAAGTTCCCAAGATAACGTTTTATTAGATACTGACATGATATTTCCTAGTCAAAGTGATACATAAAATTAACTATCAGAAGTTAAATTGGGATTTGATAGCCCAGGTATTTTTTCTATTTTGTACCGTGGGTGTAAGCAAGAAAACTGGTAGAAAATCTGGGCTCTCCCTTCTCTTAGCAGGCACTGCAACTTTCAGAGTCTTTTGAGTGCAGAATAAACACGAATGCAGTTTTCTCAGTCCCCAAGTCCCTCCTTTTCTGGACACATATGCATAGATACTACTATATTTATATATGCATATGTATTACTATAGTACAAAGAGTATTTTTAAATTAACGATATACTAAAATGTTAGAGTATTGATTACTATGACCATTTTCAGCTTCACGGTAGGGACCTAAACATAGGAATTACACAATTTACTGAAAATCTTTTTGGAAAATAGTACACATATATACATGATTTGCAAAATAACATCATAAACCTCTCACCTTTCTTGTTATAAATATTACAGAATCTTATAAGAATCTTATAGTCAGAGTCAATGTTTGCTTTTTTTTAATCCTCTCTTGTAACTCTTGTCACTCTCAATGAGAAATGACAAGTGCAGTCATTCAGGTGGCTACTTTGCCTGTTAAAAGTGGGTGTGGTGTTTCTTGGGAATTTATCCACATTCATTTTATAGATTTTTTAAAAAATCACACAATATAATTATGGTAGAAGTGCCTTTTCTATTTCCTGGCAGATTATAGGATTTAAACTGAGGTTAGTCCCTTCTTCATCTGTCTCCTTTCTTTATTATGCTCTTACTGAGATGATAATATTCATCCCTTTATTTGTTTTATTTTTTAGACCTTTGCTTGATAAGCTTATTATTAACGTTTTCTCTGACTGGTAAATTACTATATATTCTTTCTGAAATATTCATATCTCAAAACATTATGAAAATGCAAGTCACAGAGCTGATGAAAGCAAATGCTCAGATTTATCAGTTCTTCATTATGCTGGTTTTTAGAAACAGATTTTCTTAACTAAGACCACTTGCTAATTTACAAAGTAAATTGTTTCCAGTTGTTTTTCTAACCAAAATAAGCACTATATTCTTCATTTAGTACTTATGTTCTCTTCTGAATTAGTTGTAGAGGATATATATATATATATATATATATATATATATATGTATATATAGAAAGATTTTGAAAAAAATAATAGTCCTGACATGAATGACTTAAGTTGATGATAAAATGTATCATCTTACCTAAATTATGCTGAATGTAATGTGATACTATTCTAAAAGTTTTATTTTGAGGAAGTCAATGCTATATTCCTAAGTGAAAAAATATACAGAATACATGATTGTAATGATGAATAATACAAAGACAGTAAAGTACATTTTTGGAAATACAAGTAAAAACACTAGTGTAACCACATTGAAGTATCTTAGAACATTTTGGTTTTCAAGAGTAAAAACATTAATAATACAAACATAGAAAGGCAGTCACACTATGATCAAGCAAGTTGACACAACTACTGTTTTTCTGTAGATGTATAAATGTTCATTGAAAACTATTCAATGGACAAATATGAAAAGTAACAAGATGCTACCCCCTCCCTCCAGCATAGCTGCTGCAAAGCAGGCCTGTGATGTGACTTGAAAGGAGCAGCTTCCCTCACAATTTATCTCAACAATAATCATTGTAAAGTATCTGCATGGCTTTCCCAATACATAGCATTACAAATCCATTTAAAAATAGGTGTTAAGACTTAACGGTTTTTACAGTAGCAAAATATTGTGTTTTTTCAAATGAGGAAGAGAAATATGATTATTTATTTATAATGTATTGTCTAACGGACAGTAAACGCAGCATTAGGGTTCATTAAACAATAGCTGGCTTTCTAACAATTCAGAGAAAATAATTTGAAGTTTCTGTTTGTTATACTGCATATTGGCTTCTTCGAATCACTAGAAGAGACAAGCTAAAAAGTCTAGAATAATGGTAAATAAGGCAATTTGTTTCACAGTTCACTTACAAGGAGGAAGCTCATGGCAGAATACATTCGGGAAACTCATCAAAAATAACACATCTGAACTTGGCAATTTCAATGTAGCATATTTTCATTTTAATAGATTTTTATTAAATTCATAAAAGTTAATGGACTAGAGATTAAGCCATTATGAACTCTGTCCCAATTATCTGTTATTAATAGCATCACAATAGTTATGCCTTCATTCCTAAATGTCTTCTTTAGTCAGTCATGATTTTTCACCTCAGGTTTGTCACCTCCACAATGCTTCCAAAGATTATGAGTGCTCTTTGATTTTAGGCACCACATTTCTAGTAATTGCAATGCTTTTGTGTTCTTATATATCTTAAAGTATAATATTTTCCATAGCCCATTTTTAAAAAGTGAGACTTTGTTATGTCCTTTTATGTCAGAAAAATTTCACTGACACCTTTAATATTCCACTGTAATAGTACACTGAATTGGAAAAGAAAAACTATTTTGTTTAAATCAGTACAGGAATTAATCTCAGATAGTGTTTATTCCATTTTTTTCTTTTTACAAAAATAGAATTGATACATAGCTATTTAATAAAATTAATAATTAAATTGCCCATTAATTTTGAGAGCCATTGTTTTTACTTATTACCCATATGTACTCGCAATTAATACTCCTCCATCACGTTCCTCATTAGGCGGGAACTTGTTTCCTTGATATACAAACATGTCTGACACAATGTTTCTCTCACAGTTGCATATTCATTTGGTAACTCATCTGCTCATTTATTTGCCAGCAATTTAATTTGATAAATTATTTAAGTCATTTTTAATATCTATATGTGCTGCCCTTGTATATATATTGTTTTAAAATGCTTGAATAGAAATAGGAAAGGTCAAGGGAAAGTTCATTACTTGAAAGTACATTGTGGTTAAGTTATATACATTATTAATAGATTGACTAGAATAGCTATCATAAATTGGTCATAAATTGAAAATTATGAATTTGATAGTTAACTAATGGTTTAAATCTATCTCGATATATATGTCTCTTATAGTAAAATTTGATGTAAATGACACAGCCTAAGAAGACACTTCTGAAAGCCTAATGCAGTTGGGAAAGCTGATTTGAATGTGCACATATATTTTCTTTCACTTCAAGAATTCAAAGAATGAGTCCTAAGGCAACTTACTTAACTCTGGGATTTGTGAGTTCAAGTCCTCTTGGCAGGCTTAACTATGTCCTTCTGGGCAGAAGCATTATAATAGCATCTTTTATTATAGAATCACATAATAATGTGTGACATATCATTCATCAAATAATAAAACAAGAATTACATTTATAGTATAATCTTAACTGTATATACAAGGCTTTTGTATTAGTCTACAGTATGTCCTGAGGCTAAATTTGATTACTATTCTACTAGTAAGATGTTTAAACTAAGTTGAATTATGTAGAGTTGTACTTATGGCTTAAATGGCACTCTCCTTGTAATGTAAATAGAGTAGCCACAGTAGTGTGCAACTATATGCATGTAATAAAGAATAACGGCACATTATTTGGTATCCAAAGTTTTAATGTATCTTTTTCTGGGAAACCCCTTAATGCATTAAAACTTTTCCATTGTGTTATCAGTAATAATTATTATCTAAACCAAGCCTGCAAATTTTAAACTGAAAATCAGGTTGTGCATTTTTATTCCTTATACAGTTCAGAATTCAATATCCCTGACCTTTAAAGAAATATTTTAGATATGCAAACAAATTAAAGGTAGTATCAATGTATTCTATAAATATAGTGCATAAAGTATTCATTATGCTAAAAACTACTAGGTTAAAGCATAAATAAGTTTAAGAAGAATGCATACACACTTATTACTAATAGATACATGGTGGATACTTAATGGAAATTTAGAGAAGATGAAGATGATTACATGCCATTAATGTCTTCTCATGACCTGCTCCTAGAATGTCCCCTAAAAGAGGATTCCATTCAGAATCAATCAGTTCTAACAAGCAACATTGTTTGATAAGAAACATCAGTCAAATGTTGTGTGCACTACGTAATAACATTTGAATCGAATTGAAAACTATTCCTATTTTTGCCTTCTCTTACTAAAGTTAGAGATTTGGAAAGCATATAAATAGCATAATTTTAAAGGTATCAGATTATATGGTAATATTAGAAAACACAATCATATATATATATATGTATCACATGTATGTGGCTTTAGCTGAGAAAATCTCTTAGTACTATGCCATTACTTGAAATATATTTTGAAATTTTTTGTATTCTAATATTTATAAAGTAAATGCATGTATATAATTATTAACATTTACACAATGGATCAGGGCATCCACTATCTCTATATATAAGCCATACACACAAGAAGTTTATGTATAAATACTGTGGATATCCTGCTGCATAAAAATTATGTAAATTCTGTATAAAACTTACTTTTGCTGTATAAAATTTACTACAACTTTTCCATCTTAAAACATCAGAATAACACATTGTTTTATCTTACAATTTTTGAGTGCTAGGAGCTAGGCATATGATTTCCTTGGGGATGTATTACGCTGTCTTAGAGTTGTAGCCAACATGTCAGCAAGGCTGTATTTTCATTTTAACACTGAACAATGCTACCCGTGTGACTTATAAGGTCACACTGGTACCTGGCAGAATTCATATTCTTGTTGCGTTGTACTATGATCTTCAGCTTTTAGTGGTTGTCTAGAGTCTGCTCCATTTGCCCAAGGACAGGCTTAGGTCAATGTCATGCATTCCTCTCCATATGCAAGTCACAACATGGTGGTCTACTGCTTTGTGGCTACCAGTTTGGGATGGGGGAGAGCAGTATAACATCATGTAATCATAAGAGCGACAACTCATCATATTTATTGGATGAAGTTAAGTCACAAGTCAGCTGTTATTCACAATTAAAGAGCTGATTCTTGACCCAAACTTGTAAGAATCCTGGATGCAGATTGTAGATGCCACCTTGGACTCATCTTCCCACATTGTGTATTGAGACTCTCCAACGTTCACACCTCTCATATCTGCAAAATACATGATCTTCTAGTCCAAGGTCCTGAAAAGTTTTATCTTATTGTATCATCAGCTCAGTCTAAAATCTTATAGTTTAAATAATGTCTGGTTTTAAATGGTACTTTGGTGATCAGGGTCTTGCTAACTTGTAAACTGTCCTGATCAAAATTTGTAGCCCTGCCTCAGTTTCCCAGACTGTTGTAGAATTAAAACCATGTATTACCATAGTGGAGTCCTTTTATCCCTTTTAAAAAAAGTTTTTCTCCCTTTCTTTTGCCCTTCCTACTTTCATTTGCTTTACCCCCATCTTTACATTCTTCTTATCATCCTTTCCCCCTTCCATGTTCGCTGTCTACTTCTCTTTACTATCCCTTCCTTTTATTTTTTCATTTTTCTCTCCTTCCCTCACTCATTTGTTCCCTTTTGTGAAGGGAGTGCCATTTAGGTGGAGTATCTTTTTTTTTTTTTTTTTTTTTTAAGGTGGCGTATCCTTTTTATTTATTTATTTATTTTTTGTTACTGGGGATCGAACTCATGACCATGTGCTTGTCAGGCAGGCATTTACATCACTAAGCTAAATCCCTGGGCTTCTATTTTTCTTTTTTGAATTTTACTGACAGGCATAATATGCATGAAGTAAACTACATCGACTTAAATCATGTAGTGCAAATATTTTGATTGACATATGATTCATGATACTATACCAAAACAAAAATACAGGACACATCCTCAGCCCAAAGAATTCCTATACCAGTCTGCGATTTTCATTTACTAAACACTGGTGCCAGACAACAGTAGACATGCTTTTTGATATAACATACTACTGTGTATTTTCAGTAGGTAGTATGTTTTCAATCTTTTTTCCTTTTCTTCTCATTTAGCATAATGCTTTTCTGAGTAATACATGTTGCTATGTTTCATGATATGTTTATATGTTTTAAAAAAGGGCTTCATATATAGAAATTCCAGTAGATCCACAACATCACCACTGCATTGAAATTAATTCATCTCACACGTTTACTCAATTTAAAAACATGTAAGTGGTATTGTTATCTTTCCAAACTGGAAATTCAGTATGAACTTTTAGCTTCAGTATATGCAAATGCAAGTTCTAACTGATAAAATAACCATCTCGGTATTAACAATGATCTACCACCAAATTCTGGTATTTCTGCTTATATGTAATTCTGGTCAGCTCTATTTTATGTACCAGGAGAGTACAAGTCTATCTTTATCTTAGTGTTATTGAGATTATCCTGTTTATTAAAAAATCATAAGCTCATACATACAATGCACACAAATTTAGCATTTACAAAATGCTTGATAACTTCCAAAAAGTTTTATCTTGCTTGTTTTCCTAACAGCTCCTTCCAAATAACCTTATTCTCCTCTGTAGCCACACTGCGCTGCATACTACATATTTGGAAATGCATCTAATTTTTACATTTTTCTGTGTCAGTGCATTCCACTCTTTAAATGTCTTCTAAACTGCATCTACTAGAAGCCCACCTATTTAATGAGAGAATAATATCTGAGTATCAGGATGTGGAACAATGGTTGCGGAGGGCTAGATGTGGATACAAGTGTAGGACAGCAAACAGTGATTATAAATGAGCAAGGCAGAAGGTTCTGAGGTGGTAGGTATGCTCTTTACACTTTTATCATGGTGAAGGCTACATGCATGTGTTTGTTAAAGTCATGAAACTGGATGGTGCTGAATACGTTAATTTTACTGAATGCAAATTGTATCTGAGCAAAGATGATTTAAAATGAAAAACTGTTTTTGTAAAATACTCGCCAAAAATGCCTATTTATGTTACCGTTGGATGGTTGATTTAGTCTCATGGGTTAACAATTAGAAATTACTCAAAAAAACTGGTGAAGAAGCAGAGTCATTATTTTAGAAAACATACAGGAAACATCAAATTTTATCTATACTGAAAAATCAGTTTAACTTTAATAGCAATTAGGTCAATTATTCTAATGCTTAAAATAAAATCTGAATTCATATGAATGCAAGAAAATAAGAACAAAATGCTAGAAAACCTTCAGAGGTTTATTTTTATTTGTATGGTTGTAAATAAAAATATCTACAAATAAGTAACAATAATAAAATTCAACACAGCAATACACTTTCCATAGCATTCACAATGAATAGCAAATTTATATTTGGAAAGGAATTTTTCACAGATCACCCTGCTTTCACAAATACTTAGGAGAAATTTGGTTGTACCAAAATTTAACTCCAGTATATTTGGAAGATATAACTCAATACTCTATTTCAGCATATAGAAACGTAAACTAAATTCTGGTCTGTACAAAGTGGACATTTCCCTGCTGCTATATGAAGTGGAACACATTTCTCTACAAAGAACTGAGCATGCCCTTATACTGGACACTTTAAGTCGAGGAATTTAAGAGCAACTGAAATAGCAGAAGATTCACTGCAGTTTCACAGAAATCTTTTTACTTTTACTATGTGCTCATTTACACATTTTCATTTCTTTATGTTCAACTTGTATCATCTCTTATATGATTAAAAATCTTATATTATTGAGAGAGTGTGAATTTCAGTCTTCTCTATTAAGTTTAGGATAATTTGTTTGATGTCACTGATATTGAAAAAAACAACACAAAGTACTTTGAAGACTTATCAGTTTCGGGATGCCAAAAAGGAGCTAATCTTTTACTCTTGAATCCCAGGACAGTGATTCATACAGTATAATCCTGTGTACATCATGTTGTTAGAGAATAAAATTGGGTAGAAATGTGAACCTAGAGAATATCTGAAAAAAGATTCTGCTGCTTTAACAGCACCTCTTATTCTGTCCCTGATAATAGAAAATCCCCCCTGAAGACATGATGCACGGAATGTCTGTACTCCAATTCTTATTCTCTTAGAGGACAATAAGCATTGATAAAATATTCTTTCTACTGTATTGCTCATCCATCATATGCTTACTACAAACACCCTATGTTGTTTGTCATAGCCCCATAAGCAACATTTTATTTTTATGCATAATCATAGTATTCCCTTAACCCATAAGTTTGAAAATGATTATTACACCTCTTGCCCATCAATCCATGCTTCTTTTTCTCACATAGTCTTTATTGAATGGATCCAGGGAACCATCTATCAAATAAAAATAGCATTGGCAGTCATAATAAGGTCATTAATAGATGAGTCGAGTTACTGATTTTCAAAAATAATAAAAGTTTAGAGAGATTTACATTACTGTAGACCTGTTAATGAGCAACTGTGGTATAATTTCTCAAAATTTGTGTGAATTTTTCACTTAATAAAATTTACATAATATTTTAAGATCCACATTTTTATAATTGTGATTATCATAGAAATAATTTATGGCAACAAATGTGACTCTGATTATAGACAGCGTCTAATATTTTCTTCTCAATTTTAATAAAAATATTAACAAGTTTTATCAGGAAAGTATTTATTATAATATATCTATATCTATTTATTATAATATATATTATAATTGGAGCAACTCCAAATCTATACCATAAAGCATTAAACTGATTAAGATCTTTACAGTGTGTACGGGTACAATTATTTTATAAAATAACAACCAAATGTGCTCTTAAGATAATAAATTTTAACAATCATTGATCTTAGAGTAAACAAAATTTGGAGAAATTAGAGTTACATAGACATAGAGTTTTACAGATAAGTCTATTCTAACAGAATTTTTGAAAGGCTATTGCATCTCTTAGGTTATCAAATCAAATTAGAGTTATTTTATTATTTCCCAGAAACTGGAACTCGGAAGTTTTAGAAGATGGCTAGAACTATGTACCATTAAATATGGAAAATTAGGAACACATTGCCAATAAGAGCTCCACATAGATAATTATATATAAACAAATACAAGAGAATGCTTCTGCAAACTGCATTTTTGTGAACCTCTCTGTTAATCTGTGATTTCCAAGGAAGACTATGTTGAAGCACCATAATATTTCATGTAACCAAGGTCAAATTTAATTTAAGATTAACCTGCATTAACCTAGGGGAGGTGTATATCTGGTGCAATTTATATATGGAACATAAGCTGAAAAAGTCAGGAAAATATATGGAAAGACATGTTTAATCCATCATTTTACACAGCCTATATAGTATTAATAACTAAAATAATAACTATTAATGTAATTTGCGTATAGACAGCATATGTTTTGGTTTAAAATGTGTTACAATTAGGAACAGAATATTAAAGTTTCTTTTAAATTTATGAATTATGATTATCCAGTTAATAGTCAAAATCAGTACAAAATCATTACTGATGTATTCCATTTGTACACATACACATATGGGATTTCTATAAAAGACAGATGAGTTAAATTAGTTAATAAGAATGTCCAGGATCAGATATTTAGTTTAGCAGCATAATTGCCTTCCTGGCAAGTGCAAGGCTGTGAGTTCAATACTTGGTACAAAAAAAAAAAGTTTATAACCCTTCCTACATAATTAAAGGCATCTATTAAACTCCAGAAACAGGTACCATCGTGGGCATTTCCACGTGATTATGATTATTTAGATTATAGGTTTGGGCTTTAGCATTTGAGTCCTCATGAGTTGAGTTCCCTGCTTCAAAAGAGAGAGATTTGCTTCCCATCATAGGTGCTTGAGGACGTAATGTTATTGTGTGGTGTGCTGCAAGGCTATGTTTTTCCTGAACCCCAGATGCTTACAAATTTAGGACAATGCCAAGAGATTGCTAGATATTCCCTAAGGGGGTCTAAAACTGAACAGTTTACATGCTGGTAACTAAATATCCTTGCAAATACTAAAAATTACTTGTTATTTTTACCTCTGTCTCACAGGGAGATAGGTAAATTTAGGGCTAAAAAAAAGCATAATTCTAATATTCCTTAAGTGATTAACATTTTCATATGCAGAGTAAAGCTAGAATATGTTCCAAAACTTTAAGATAATAAAAAATATAAAATACAAAGAGATAATGTGCTAAACTTCATCTTGATTTTAGTTAACCACTGAGAATCTGAAAGTCCATCCTTTGTCTTTGTTACAATATAATTCTTTGTGATTTGTTTCTCTGTTTGTTATTCTTTCTTTTCTGGCTACATATATACACGTGGGCGCACATATACTCACAAGCACACATATATAATTACTTAATCCTTTTTTAATATATAAGCATACTTACAAGTTTGTAATGAAAATCAAATGAGAATACCAAGCAAAAATATATCTAAACAGTGTCTGTTTTTCTATGTGCTCTCACTGGAAAAGGTACTCTTACCATTTAAGCAATCAAGTTTATAGAGTAAATCACAAAATTGAGACAAAAGCTTATGATATTATCTCATAACACTACAAATATTATTGGAATGATAATTTTCTGATACAGCATGCAAATCTAAAAGCGATGCATTAGAATGATTAAATATATTTAAATATTAAATATCAAAACAATATGGAAACAGAAACTAGCTGCAAGCTTGCAGCATGGAAGACTCTAGCTCTTAAATTTCTTTAGTGAGAAAGGGAGAAATTTTAGTAATTTTTAAAGAAATTAATATATTTTCAATTCTCTTCTCTTCCTATCACCTTTCTCCACCTCATTGCTTTTCTACCATTATCTACTATTCAAAGGTTTTTCACAGATATATGACACCCAAAGAATAAACCCAGTCTTTCTTCAGAGCAGTCACTGTGGACACTGGTAATTTCCATTCGTTTGCATAGCTCTTCACTGTTCTCAGGATTTGCCATTTTGAATTTGTAAAGTGCTTTTAGTTCATCAGGGGCTAATATGTAAATAGCACATGATATTTTACTCGTCTCTTGTTTTTGCTAGGTCTTTTACTCTGAAGGGTCTTCTTTCCCTCAATTTTACCAGCAACAAGAAGTGTTTTGTTTTGTTGTTTACCTTTTGCATTTTGAATGCTTAAGTCTTCTGTGAATTAGAAGACTAAACCTACATATAAAATGTAAGCTCAAGTGCTATACATAATTAATATGTAGAGCAAACCAAACACATAAGAAGTAACTGAAAGTATCTTTGAATATTTGTTGATCACTAATGTACTCTTCTCATCCACCATGAGTAGAACATCTCACCACCCATCATCTTCACTGAGCTCGATCCTTTCATTTGAAAGTAAACTTAGTGGCTGATTTTGACACTGAAGTCTATGGAAATAAGTATATCTGTTCATCTTGGAATATTTCATGATTTATTGATTAAAGATGTAAATAAACGTTTTATTCAATGTATTTACAAGGCAGTATATGTTAATATACTTGGTTTATAATATTTTACTATACATTACTACTATTTAAAAAGTATCATGGTTTCTTTTGTTTCCAATCAAAATATAACTTATGTAAGTATCTTATCATCTAAGTCTCTAAGATGTTGTCTTAGGTGTTATAACCCTTATGCATATACATATATGTATATATAATATGTGTGTGTGTGTGTGTGTGTGTGTGTGTGTATACACACACACATATGTATATATTCATTTATTTTTTCAAGCGTCTTGATTTTGGTCTTCTGCTTCTAAATTACGAATAGAGCATTGTCTTATGTTTATAACTTATAACAGAAAATGACAATAGCACATCATAAGTTCCTTTTCTAAAATCCTTATTGTGGAACTCTAAGCTGCAACTGTGTTAAAAATAGCATTGCAGCTATTAAGACTGTGTGCTATTAGGAAAACAGTAAAAGAAAATGGAGTACAAATAATCTTCTTAGTTATTTTGCAGATGTTTTCGCCAAAAACTTTGATCAAGAATGCAAATATTTGTATTATCTATTTCAGAATTTTTTTTGTACTGGGAGTCAAACTCAGGACCTTGTGCTTGCCAGGCAGATGCTTATGCCATTGAGTTATATCCCCAGTATTATTTCAGAATTTTTACCAATATCTTATAAACCTATATTTTTTTATGATTGTGTGAAAAGTATTCCTCAAATTACTTATCTCATTGCTCCAACACTATTTTAATATATACTCTAGTCATTTCACACATCCTATAAATTTATCTTGGTTTTCTGAAAAGAAATTTTGATTTTATTTTTTGTTTCTTCTTTGTTAAACGTTTTTCAGTCTATATCTTGTACTGTGAATAACTACTTTGAAGATAATGACATGTGTGTTAACCACTGCTATTCTCTTACTATTTTGTTAAAATTTGTACTTTTCATAAAATAATAATAATTTGCTCTTACAGTTTTCAAATATGTCCTTATCTCTCTTTCATAAAAACCAGAGCCCAACAAAAACTTTTAAAACTATTTCTGCAAACATATCCAAATAATAAAAGGCATGAGAGCATTCAGAATACATTGAAGCAAAACTGTTTGAAATGAGGCTGCTGTTTCTTCTCTAATCATCTATTGCCATTAAATTGCAACATTGGTTGAATTTCAGGCGTAATAAAAGGTCTCTTAAATTCAACTGTCATATTATATTACTCTGTCTGATTTTATGAGATGTGTTAGAGAAGAAGAAAAAAAAAACCTAAATATAATTCAGAGTAGTATAAACTAGATAATGTGACCTGGCAACTAAAATCTAAAAGGGAAAATACAGTAGTTTCTAATCAGATATCCTCATCAATTTGCAAATGTAGCAGTACTAACATTGACTGTGAAGATTGGCAAGAATATATTGCCAGGAAATACATAGATCAACTTTTGTTGTGTTGTGTATGTCTATGAAATTTATTATCTCTGAAAAGTAAATTCTTTGTTTAGACGTTACAGTGTAAAGCATAGAAAGAAAAAAAAGTTCCACATCTAAAGGACTATCACTGAACAATTTCGAACCAAATCTTCATTCTTACATGTTTCTTCGTTGTGAAGAAAATGAGATCTGAACTTTAGACTTGAAAGCTGGATATTATTACACTGAAAAAAGTCATCAGATGAAGATCCTTTTAAATTTTATTTTATTCAAATCATCAATATTCTGGGAATGGCTTACTTTACCAAGAGAAGATTCACTTTTTACTAAAGGATAATTGCATTATCCGGTATTAAGAAGCCATAAGTCACAAAATGGAAATTAGCCTCCCAATAGCCTGTTCACATTGTAGACATAATTTTATTCTGACATTCTAGTTGTCAACCACAGAAATAGCATGCTAGAAAGTGAAACCCAAATTGCAGCGTCACTCTAACCTGAATAAAATTTAAATATATGAACACTAAATTGAATAATCAATAATAGATTTTTAGTCTGATTACCATCTCTTTGGCAGTAAGTAGCATATACACAAATCCATGCAAGCAAATGCCATCCACATTAGTGTCACAGGAGTGCTAGATCTTTTGGAAGCAAGAAGATATTTTCAGGCTTTCCATTGCTCCATTGTTTTTCAGTCTCTTTAAAATTGTGTTACTACACTATTTCTTTTTCTTCATTGTCTATTCAAATTTCTAAATGACATTTTTTTGCAAGCAATCTCATTTTACAGATTAATTAAATGTGATGAAGAATTCTAAAACAAAGATTTTTTATGAGTCATGCTGAGAAGGATCTATACTCATTAATAATTAATAAGAAAGTCCCTAAAATTTTCACAAATGAAATTGTCCCATGAGCACATTTTGCGTATAAAACAGAAAACTGTAATCCTAAAAGAAGACAAGTAGCTCTGTGACTCTGATGTAGCAGTTGGGGTTAGTGTGCTTTCAATGGATTGAGTGATGATTTGCTTTCAAAGTCTATTGAGCTGAATATAGGCAAATTTAAGTCACTTGGAAATTACCAATCACTAGAAATTCTAAAATATGTGGAGATTTTAAAATATCTAATGCCTGATTTCCACTGTACCATGTGCTCAAATTAAGGATCTTTCACCCACATAAGGGATAAAATTGATTTAAATTTCTACCCTACATGCTTATCAAAATTGTATTAACAGTAAAAACTAAAAGTAGTAAAAATAACCTTGAGCTTACACTAGACTCTAAACTATCACACATCCTTGCTTATATTATTCTATAAAGAAATTGTTTTCATGTTTTTAAAAATACTTGCAACACAAAAGACTGAAAAAATATTGGCAATATCTCTGTATCTCAAGATTTACTATCAAAAACTATTTTCTGTATTATAATACTAAGTCAGAGATACTGTTATCTTACAAGTTTACTAGATTGAGTTTTTCAAAGTTTTAAAAATTTTACATCCAAATGTGGATAAAGAATCTTGGAATTTACATACTACTAGACCGATACTATAAATAATTCAATTATAATTATAATTAATATCTAAGTGAATAAAAATTATGGTTATAATAATAATATAAACAGAAAATGGAAATTCTAGGAATATATATCAGTAAAGTATAAATTATTAAATAATTATGGTTTTATTTACAAGCTTAAATTGTAAGGTAAATTCCAAGACAATATATTTTCTAAGTTGGTCTCTGTTTCTTCTCTCTCTCTCTCTCTCTCTCTGTTTCACACAAACACATATCTACATACATATAATCATAAGTCACTTTAAAAACTAAATTCCAATAGATTCTGCTAAATGCAAAAATTACAAACTTTTTAATTATAAATTTAATTTTTTATTTTCACATATACAAAAATAATTTGAATGTTACTCTTCTCCCTCTTCTGTAAATGTGCAAAATAAATTTCTTCTCCAAAGATATTATCCTTTGTTTTTCTTCAAGACTCGCTATTTAAATTATTCTAAATTGACGTGTTCAGTAAAAGCAAGTAAATAAATTCTGATGAACCAGAGAGACTTCAATGTTCTTCTAATCATCTAAATTTTATCACAAAATTTGATGAACATCGAATGCATCTTGTGTCATTTATGTATCTAAAATTACAGAAATATTAATTATCTTCTGTGTTAATAGCAGATGTTATAGCTTGGATCTTGATGTCTACCCAAAGCCTCATGAGCTTCTAAGTGAGGATTGTCAGAGGTGGTTGGACCTAGCTTGTGTGAATATATACTAAGTGTGTATGAATACGGACTGAGGGTGTAATAACTATAGATTGGATTGGAATAGTTCTGAATGTGAGTAGCATGATGGCACACCCTAGGTTTGGGTGGGACCACCCAGAAGTTTTGTCCTGAATAGGATAAAGGGGAAAGGAGGGCTGCTGCTGCTTCACCATTTACTTGATATCTCCTGCCTGCTCTGCCTTGGACTGTTTCTCTTCTGCAGTGTCCCAACAAGCTGCTTCCCTGACTTGGAGTCAGCTGCCTATAAACTGAAGCATCTACACATTGAGCTGAAATAAACTTTTCTTCTTTTAACTTTGGATGGAATTTGGTTTCAGCAATGAGAAAAGTAACTAAAACACCAAACAATAATATTAACATAAGCATTCACAATTTTGAAATTTATCAAGATTTTCTCCCAAGAGCCACGCACATTTCCTAAAATTATATCTTTGTCCCTATATATTAATGTAATTGAATAAAACACCTTTGATGTACCACTTTCATAAAAAATATATTTTTAAATTATTTTTTCAATTTCTATTTTTATAAGTGCATGCGTGGTACATATAATGATTGCATTCCTAGTGGGGAGTTTACATACATATGAAATTCTGATTTTGTCTACTACATATAAAGATACTTAATTACTAAGCAATCAGGACCATTAATGATTTATGATGTTTTGCATCTGGATGGGGTGATGCTTATTTCCTTTAAGTGGGCAAATATGAACAATTTGGGAACCCAAATGTCACATTTTCCTCCACGAAAAGAAACAAAGTACCCTACTAATCACTACACTTGGACCTGATGACAATGCAACACATTCATGCTAAGGGAGAAACATGCTGCCTGTTCAAAATGAACCATAAAGACATAGAAATATCTGACCAGACTTGTAGTAAACTATATTGAATTAGTAATAAAAAATGTCTCATCAAAGAAAAATTATTTCTCTAATTGTTTCACTGATAAATTACATCATGTATTTAAACACCAATCCTTCTCAAACTCTTCAAAAAATCAGCACATTCTAAAGTAGGATTTATCCTTGTGAAGTAATATAATATACAATTCAAAATATGCAGATCAATAAATGTGATGCAGTGCATTAACAGAATCCAGGATAAATCTGTATGATCTCAATAGAGGCAGAAAAAAACATTTGACAGAATTCAATAGACGCAAGAGGAACATACTCAGCACAATCAAAGGTATGTCTGATAAGCCCACCGTCAACATGATAATTAAAGACTGCCATATTTTCCATTCAAATAAGAAACAAAACAAAGAAATAGGTTCTTTCCATTCCAGTATAGTAGTGGGGTCTGAGCCAGAATTATTAGACAGAAAAAGAAATAAAAAACATCCAATTAAAAGCAAAAGAAGTTAAATTTCTGTCCATAGATCATGTGATCTTATACAGGTAATCATAAGGTTAAAGATTTTGTCACCAAATAAATGGAAATCAAATCCAGAGGAGAGGAAATTCTTATCTGGTGGTAGAATGAATATAAATTGATAGATGTTATGGAAAATAATTTAGATGTTCTGCAAAGAATAAGTAGAACTTCCATATGAACAAGCTATCCTGCTCAGAGCACATGCCCAAAGAAAATAAAATCACTATAGCTAAGAGATAACTGCATTCTCATGTTCACTGGAGCCTTACACATGATATCCAATGCCGGGAAAACTCTTTAAGGTCCAGTCACAGATACCTGAACATAGAAAATAAGATATATAGGAACAATGGAATTCACTACAAAGGGAAATTCTATTTGATGTCACATGAGTGGCCTTGAACTCCAAGTGAAGTATTCCAGATACAGAGAAATGAACAGATTATGATTTCACAGTTAGATAAAATCTAGGTGTCTCTAGGTGAGAGAAAGGGGATGTTATTCAAAGTATATAAACTTTGTAGAGCATGGTGATTGTTAGTAATAACATTTATTTATACTTGAAATTTGCAAAAAGATGTTTTAATTATTCCCAGCATAAGAAAATGAATAAGTGAAATAATAATCTTATTCACATACTTGATCATGGTTGTGTTTCACAACGAATGTGTGTGTCAATAGGTCCAGTGTCACATTGTACAACTTAAATATTTACATTTTATTTTTATTTGGTAGAGATCCATAAACTAAGAAAATGATATTTACTTTACAAAAGTGATAGGTTGTGCTGATTTCTCTTCTGAATGAGCCTGAAAGACAACCATCCAATAATTTTATGAAACAAGAAGAAGCTTATATCTAAGATCCATTTTTAAAAAGTTTTATATTTATCGATATAATAGAAAGGAAAATGCTAATTCTGAAAAAAGGCAATGTGGATGAGTCAAATTGGTTATATAGTTGAATGCATGTCTTTCTGAGCAGGCACTGTAATTACATTATCATTTTTAATAATCTAATAATGAAAGTTTATTCGAGTTTTGGAATACACAATAAAAACCAAAGTACTCACTCCTAGATGATAAATTCTTTCAATATAACGTTGTCTCTTTAGCCCACACAGCTATAGATCCCACTCTAGGGAGCCTCATTTTTTTAACTTTTGGAGTAGGAAGTAAAGGGTATTTCAAGAGAATGGCGGATACAAGCAAAGAAACTGACACAGGTAAAAGTTGGATGTAGGCAGAAATGGACCCCGAAGCAACAATATCTCACTAAAATATCTCTTTTTGGAGCTAAATCAATGGATGAAATTAACTGAAATTTCGTGAATCACTAGTACTGTAAGTTTCAGTTAACTGATCAAAAATATTCTTCATATGTAAATCAAAGTTTCCAGTTTCCACCAGGTGGCGCCACGTAGCACTTGGTACTTAAATGGAGTGCATACACAAAAGAGATGTTTTCAACTTCTTTACAAAAATCTCTCTACTATTGTATGTTAAACTCTTTATACTGTAATGTCCAGCTTAGATAACTGGATTTTAAGACTAATATTAGAGTGAAGTTCTGATATATACGTCAAAAAATTACATGATTGCCTAAGTTTTACTATCTGCTAAATCCTTACCATTTATAGACGAAAGGTACTAGGTCATCTTAAGAATGTACATTACTATCAACATGCTCTGCAAGTCACCTGAAGACTTACACAGCTAATGAAAATAGATTGAGTTATTTATACCAACCTCTCTACAAACAAATGTTTGAAAACAAAAAATTAAAAGAATAATTTAGCAAAATTAGAAATATTAAAGCATTAATAATGGAGTCAAAGTAAAGGGCATAGTTAGAATCTAAAGGGCATGTTGTGGTCTTTCAGAAACAACATAAAAGAATTCTACTTTCTGAATGGAGAACTCATTTCTTAAAACATCAGTGGTAACAACTGTAAAATTTCAGCACTTAAATATGGCTAAAGCTATAAAGAAAATCAGGGTGAGTTTTTTTTTAATTTTTTATATTGAAACCTTTGATAGAAAGGAATTTTAGTGACCTAAAAACATTTTTATGACTTTGAAAAAGTATAAAAAAATAAAAAAGAGAATGAAGCATACCAGCAGAGCAGTCAGATAAGTCATATTTCAGAAAACACAAAATTGGATTCAAAAAGAGAGAATGATTGCCAAATTTCTGTAAATAAATTGTATTTATTGATTATCTAGGTCATTCTGAAGCACTCATTCATGGAATGAACAAAAAATAAATTTGGACTAAGGTAATGTAAATTGGTCCCTTCTGAGTTATTGGTTTCTGGTGTTAATTTTCTTTAAAGTAAAAACATTGACCCTATTCAGAAGATTTGATCAATATCTAAAGTCACACAATAAAGTCTTTACAATGTTTAAATTATTATAAACAAATTTACGCAAATAATTCAAAAATATGGACAACTGGTTAAATTGCTAAAAACATGCAACTTTTGTCAGCATTTTGATTTTCAATAAACTATTGCTGGACATAAAACTTAACTACTTTTGAATCTAATATCCAGTATAACAGGACATTACAAATCTACTTTTGATTGTCTACATTGCATTACATTGCATTACTTCAAGTAACAGTGTTATACCAAAGATTAAGTAAGTTATCTGATTAAAGATACTTTAATTCTAATTCTAAAAATATGATTAACAAAGAAATGAGACAACAAAAATTAAATAAGTTCCCTGTACATAGGTTCTAAGTGACTAAAATGAATATAGAGTGTGGCAAAAAATGTATATACACTTTAGGAAAAAAAAAATAGCATGTTATTTTTTCAAAGATGGTAAGACCCAGAGAATGTCCCACACCACAGAAAACCCACGACACTGATAAAGCTGGCCCTTAGAGAAGAAATTGAAAATGCGTGTTGAGTAATCTCAAATGACCAAGATTATCAAGTAGCAGTTCACTGTACAAGCAAATGTCTCAAAGTGAGTGGTCACCACTTTTAGTACCTCTTATAACTGTAGAGATCAAAGATAACTTGTGTTAATCTCATAATGTCTTGAAAAATTTAGTATTAAAAATATTTAAGCAAATTTTTCTTTTCTTAAATGTACATTCAATTTTGCTGGACTGTGTTAAAACTATAAAGCAAAATAAAGAGGCAATTATCATAAAAGTCAGGAGGTTGATTCTTTATAACAAGAGATATTGTATGCAAAATCAAGGAAAAATAAACAGTGAGACACCTTAATTATACCAAAAATATTCTATTAATTGTTTGGTTGGTTGTTACACGAGTAAATATTTCCTAATTATTCTATACTTTAATTATGTGCCTCATGCAACTTTATGTAGTTATATCTCACCGTAACTATAAGTAAAGATGTTTACTTATGTGTGTAATGCATCCCCAAAGATATTTAAATTATAAGAAAACAACGTTTATGTGAAGAAAGTAGCGTGTAAGAAGGAGGGAGAGATGGGAGGAAAAGTGGGGCTAGAGGAAAGGAGGAAGAGTGGGAAAAAAAGAAGGAGGAGAGGGAGGCAGAGAGGGAGGAAAAAAGGGAGAGACAGAGAGAGAGAGAGACAGAATTTCCTTTTAAAAAGGTTGGACAATTCAGAATGAAAAGAGATTTCAGGGGTTTCAGCCAGTAACATCAGTCCTGCCTGCTGTTGGAAGATAAGGAAAAAGAAGGCAGTTTCAAAATGAAGTGAAAGATAACACTTTGGAGTTAGGAAAGAAAATCTTGTCTTTAAAATGACATGTGCTGGGGCTGGAGATTTAGCTCAGCGGCATAAGCGCCTGCCTTGCAAGCAGGCAGTCGTGAGTTCCATCCCCGGTACCGACAAAAAGGAAAAAGACAAATATAAATAAATAAATAAAATGACAAGTGATATAAACATGGAATGGAGGGAAGAAGGAAGGGAAGAGAGGAAGACGGGACAACACCAACAAGGACACCTTCAGATACAGGAATGGAGAAAAACGAATGTTGCTTATATAGCAATACATCTAAGGAACCAAGAGAAGACAAAGACCAGAATGCAATGAGCATAATTCTTCTGCATTCTGGTGGGAATACAGACTAGTACAGCTGCCATGGACAGCTTCAGTGTATTCCTCAAAAATACAAACAAAAATATAAATTGTGTTGACCCAGGGATATCTCTTGTGCATATCTTCCAGAAGATATACTGCAGTGGCACGTACACGCCCATGTTTACTGCAGCACAACTCATACTAACTAAATCTGCAAGCCATATATAGGCCCATCCACATATGAATGCATAAAGAAAATGAAGAATAACTTTGAGTCATTTGTAAGAAAATGAATGTACCTTGAGATAATACTGCTAAGTAAAACAAATCAGACTGAGAAAGTTAAACATCCCATGGTTTCTCTTTAAATAACTTACAAAGAAAAACAAAAGACAGAGCATAGGAAATAAGAAGGTAAAGTTTGTGGAGATGCAAAGAATATCTGGGAAAGAGTTTATATGGGTGAGTAGGTAGAGAAAAGGATAATAAAATGATTAAGAACAAATGCCCCAAGAAGAATATACCTAGTAAGTATCACAAGCATATACTGATAAAAGAGAACTAAAGAAACACAAAAATGGACTATTCTGAAGGTAACTTTTTCTTTCTCTTACTCATAACAAATAAGTAGATGCAGATAAAATGAAACAAAGTGCGGGAATGGAATCTGTATCGAGCCTGATGCGACTGAATTGCCCGGTGGTGTCTTCTAGTCGCCTGGTGGACTTGCTAAGTAAACAGAAATGGTCTGTGGCTCCGAGCTTGCCCAGGTTAGTGATGAAATGTGAACAGAATGGCTAATATTCCACACGATGGGTTCGCAGTGAAGATGTGGGACACAGTGGGCTGTCTGCAGGACTGCTGAGCCCCTGGCGAAAGGCCTGGGGCTCCCTGCCTCAGAGCACTGAAGAATGGCTTGTGATTTGGAGCTCAGGAAAGAAGCTCCACTTTGGTGGTGGCATTTCTGTGTCTATCTATGAGCCCTGCTCTACGTGAAGCCTCGCAGTTAGCAGAGTTCCCAGGACAGAGAGCTTCTGGGCAGTCTACGAGGGAATAAGCACAGAAATTAAAACAGTTGTTTACATACTTTTAATGAGTTAATTACACAAGTGATTAATGAGTTCTAACAAAGACCAGTTTTATTTAAGTTTGAGGTGCATCTCATGTGCTGGTTGTCACAGTGAAAACATGATAAAACATTGATTTTGAGAGTTAAAGTTGTATAATGACAACTAATACAGCCAGGATATTATAACATTTTACTTTTGCAATCACTTAAAATTTTCATCAAACATTTTGTTTTTAAAACTATAGCGTAATATTATTGACCACATTAGGGAAGTAAGAAATATATTTATCATTTTAACCCTAATTTTGCTCTAAAGGAAAAAGCTTCAACTTTGAAAATGCCAAATGATATTTTGAAATAAACCAAGTGATAAAAGCAGAAAAGATTGTGAAGAAATGGAGAGCAAATGACTGCGTGCCTACTTCACTTAAAAATATTGTTGCTCATGTTTTTATCATAATTGATGATAATGTCCTGAAGTACCATTTTATTACTTGTGAGAATGTAATAGCTAATGAAGCAATTAACTTTCAAAAGTTAAATGGCATTAGCATAAAAAGTTTAAACAAATAAATTCAAAACAAAAGAACTATTTGGAAGACACATTATTAAACAAACAAAATCAGCACAAGCAGATGTTCAGTATCTAATATATAAACATGCATTGTAGGCGTCTAATAAACTAGCACTTCGGGTAGCTAACACTGAAAAGATATAAACAATAGCAAAAAAATTCAAATACTGCATTAAATTTGTTTCCTTAAAAATCACCAGTGAATTTCTTACAAAGAACCTAACTCAGTTTCATTGACACACCCTATCTGAGCATATTCAAGTATTGAGACCCAGTTAGAAATGACAATAAATAAAGTCAGAAAAGCATTTTTCACTGTACTCTGATAAATATGTAAATACTGTTCAACTGACATTTGTTATATGTATGAACAATTTAGATGTGACAGTTTTATGACAGAAGATTTGTTTATTTTCAACAAACACAACTTGATATACAATCTACAACTATGACTGCACTAATCACCTATAGATTATGTATGGAAATTAAGTTTTGGTTACAAATATATTCTGGTGATACAGATCCAAGAGTAGGAAATTTTCCTAGAGTAATCATTCTAATTAAGGGGTTTACACTAAGGCTTCCTTTAGTGAAAAGTATGTCACAAAATCATTTTCATGAACACTGTGCTTAGTGATATAAATAATTAAAAGTGATATAAAGTCTGATAGATTAAATTTCACAGTATTCATCACTAGATAATAAAAGAAAATGATTATAAATATTACTGCAGCCTGAGCTATTAAAGATATTGTAGATAAACAGCCAAGAAAGAACTATACTGCATATAGTAAGAAAAGATCTACTTCTGATTTGTCAGGAAAGAAGCAAATATGATCCCAACTGTAAATAAGATATGAAAAAAGTCAACGCCTATATTTTTAATAATGCTGTTGTTGATTGAAAAATGGAATATGTCTTTTTTTAATTAAGAGGATTTAATTTAAAGATTTAAAATTGAAAGTGCCAAATAGGAAGCTTTCTACAAATCATAGTGACATATTTCAAAATATAACAACAGTTATTTAAAAAGGTAGATGATATTGTTCACTCATTAAAATTATCATGGAAGATTTACTACATTTTGAAGAATATTCCGAAGTCTTTTCATCAAAATATATCTGTTCATAAAAAATTCATGCATTCAGAACCACTTATTTCATTAAACAATAATAGAAACTAAATCATAACTCTGCAGTTATAAATTACTAGAATTGCTATTGATGGGTTAAAGTATTTTTTAAAAAAACATACAGCATCACTTTGAATAAACATGAAAAACAAATATCCTAAGCTTGCCGAAATTGCGTTAAAAATCTATTCTTCCCGGAACGAGCCTTCCAGGAACAGACGCTCAGTGAGACCATTTTCTCTACTCTGAATACTATTAAAATAAAACAGAGAAGCGATTGAGCTGTGCATTATACTCTGTAAGTGGCATTGCAGTACAGCCCAGCTAGATTAGGAAAGTTGACAAGCCAGAACTGTACTCTTTATCACATTAAAAACTAAATGTTGATAAGGTCGAGCGCAGGGATTCCTGTCTGAGGGAATCACACTTTATTCCTGAAAGTTTTCTTTGATTACAAGAAGCAGCTGGTTCTGTGGCACTGTAATTCCCACAACTCCTACCTATGCATGTACTGCAGGATGTGCTTTTTAATGTTTTTATTTGTTTATTTTTTATACAATGCTTTCTAATTATATTGCCTAAAAAACATTTGCGTAGTGATGAAACAAAAGCTTTTTAAAGAAATATTTGAGCAAAGCATTTATAAAATAATGTTTTAAGCAGACGGTTACTAGTATGAGTACAAATTATGTAAGTAGACTATTTGAATAAATTAATTTGAATCTAACAAATGAAAGATGTCTATGGAGTCAATGTGATGAAATAAAGTTTTAAAAAGTTAAAGCACTGCATACAAAATGGCATCAAGTACAAGAAAGAAGTTCAGGTAGTATCAGCCCTCTGGGCAGAAGTAGGAAAGTGATTCTGAAGGAGAATTTAAACCAATTTCATTATAGAGGCGCTGAGGTCTCTCGCTGTTCTAGTTTGAGAGAAGAAAATAGATACATGGAGCTTAAATTGTCTCCCTTTCTCTCTTTGGATCTGAGATCTGTTCTGTTTGACCCAAGTTATTCAGTATGCCAGAGGTAAAGACACTGTCCTTAGCAACTGAGGGTTCAGATTTACAGTACATACTATGACGACAAAGTGTATAAAGAGCATTCCTGCTTTGATTCTTCCTTCTCGCCCCTTTGGCATTAAGAGGTGTTTAAAAGCAGAGAACTGAAAAAGAAGGGCAAGATGCTTAATAATCTGCTCTATGTATCAAGCTAACTGTGGACTGTCAGAACCATCTGTTTCCTCACAGATGGTTCACCAGAAGAGGAGCAAAGACTTAGAAAAACAGAGCTTTGGAACTTAGACCTAAATTATTTCACTCATGAAAACAGAAAAATTATTACATGTCCAGCTCTGCTTCCCCTATTCTCTCTTTTTTTTTTTTTTTAAAGAAAAGGAAACGAAAAAAAAAAAAAATACATGGAGATTAAAAAAAAAAGGGTAGAAATAATTCTAAATTACAGACAAACAAAAGGTAAGAAATTGCCAGTTGATAAGTTACAAATTGTCATCTTCGAAATGGCTGTTCAGGTTATAGAATTAAAGTATATAGAATGACATTCAAAAAAAAATGACCCTACAAACCATTCTGCTCTATGGCCGAACAAAAGCTCCGTAATATGATTATCAGTCCCACCTATTTGTTTTACATCTCTAAGAGGATAAGGTTAACCATATCAAAACAGAACAGAACATTTTAAAAGAAAATAAAAAACAATTTAAAGAAATACAGATTTCAAAGCAAGTCCACTGGAGATCTACCTTATCTAACTGTCTCTAGCTTCTTACAAATAGTTGTCCCTAACTTCACCCACTTTCTATACTTATTGCATATTATAGAACTAATCAAATCATTACAGGATGATGGAGTCTTTTTAGGTCCTCAAGTTCCAAATTAGGGAAGACAATACCAACTACCATCGCATCTCTCATTCTCTTTGTGATAGCCGTCCCCATCTCTGCATATGCTGAAGTTGAGCTGAAGAAACCAGTCCAGAGTCATTTTAATCAGCAAGCAATAGATTGCTAGAATTTATATTATAATGCTACAAAATAAGCCTCGGGTTTTTCAGGTCTCTTCCTCAGAGTATTTGTTCCTATCCTCTCTGTATTATAGGGTAAACCAAGTCATAACAAGACAACGAAACAATTTCCTAGATAAACATGCAATGGATAGGACTTATAAAACTATAATATAAATGATCTTCCGTAGCTACTATGTTTTCTCTTGTTATTTTCAATAGATTTGTCGACAACACTGGCTTATTATAGTTAAACATACTATCACCTATTTTTATAAAAACTTATCTTTGACTGCATTGTAGTATTTGAGAGCTGTTACTGATTCATACCAGTATGGATATCCTTTACATCTTGTCATGCTCAGAGTAGTTTCCTCTACTTTTAGGGTTGATTCTAACACGCATACCGATTTCAAATAGGATCAGTCAAGGCCAACCAATAGTCTTATGATTCAGATACAATTAAGATCAGTCATAGTAAGACAATGTAAGTAATACAGAATTTCAGCCTAAGTCAATAGGAAAGTAAGGATAGTTGCCGTGGTATAACCTGCTATTTTTGGTTCTAGAGGTCTGTGTCCTCAAATCTGATATGAGTGGACAGACCAGAACAAATTTAATTCAATCTAAATATGTCACTAGGACTACTGTGTCTTTTAAATCGTTATACATCATTAGCAATGACCTCTGCTTTTTTTTTTTTTTAAATATAGTTTCAGAGCTGTCTCTACCAAAGACTAGCTTACCGTCTCTGCCTCATGTCTGCTACTCCACTTTTCTGCTATAATTTGTCCACTTTATTCCCTCATTCCATGGTCTGCCCCGTTCACTGAGGCTTCTCTGCCACTGTAGCTGTAATCCTGATATCTCTTCCTCTCTTTCTCTGTAATGTCCTTCAGCGCTCTCTGTAGGGTTCGATTGGTGGCCACGAACTCCCACAGTTCCTCCTTGTCTTGAAAGTATCTTATTTCTTCATTAATTTTTAGAGAGAGTTTTGACGGATATATGAACTTAGGTTGCATATTTTTTTCCTTCAGGACTTGGAATATTTCTCCCCACTCCCTTCTTGACTTAAGAGTTTGTGTTGATAAGTCTGCTGTTATTTTGATAGATTTCCCGTTATAGGTAACCTGCATCCTTTCTCTGGCTGCTTTTAATATTCTGTTTTTTTGGTGGATTTCTGGGATCTCGATTATTATATGCCTAGGCGTAGATCTGTTTTGGTTGTAGGTAGCTGGCGTTCTGTATGCTTCTTTTATCTGGATATCATTTCTTTTTGCTATACGTGGGAAATTTTGCTTTAATATCTCTGTGAATATTTTTTGTATTTCATTTTTGGATGTTCCTGCTTCCTCACTCACATTCTTTATCCTTAGGTTATGTATCTTTTTATCATCTTCCAGTTTTAGAATTGCTTCTTTCTGGTTCCTTGTTATTTTTAAGAGGCTTTTTCTTTCACGTTCATAAGCCCTAAATCTCTCTTCAAGTTTCAGAAGGTTGTCTTTAGTTTCTGTCAAGGCATTTTGCCAATATTCAATGGAGTTCTGAGTTTCCTGATATTCTCTTTGGATCTGTTTCATGTATTCTAAGTTATGCTTAAATTCTTCTTCAGATGCTTCTCTTTCTTTTCTGATTTCCTCAGTTCTTCCATCTGTGTTCTCTTGGGCGGGGCTTGTCATTTCTTTAATTAATCTCTTTATATCTTGCCTCACTTGGATCAGGAGTACATCTTTAAATTCCTCTATGAGATCATGTAAGTACTTTTTAATTTCGGCTGATGCTGTGTCGAGTAGAGGATGGTTACTGTGCTTGTTCTCTTCAGTGTTTAGTTCTCTTGGGTTTAATTTCTCCTGTTGAACAGCTGGAGGTTTTTTTTTTATTTTTATCTCTTGTCATGTTTCTGGTTTCTTTCAGACTGTCCTGGAGTTCTCTGGCCCTCTCCGAATTGCTTAGGGCCTTTCAGAAGCGTGCTGGCTTGAGTTTTTGCTGTCCTCCCCAATTTGCTGTTATCTGGGGTGGGCTGGGATGTAAGGGCGGTACAGTCTAGACTCTAGCCTCTGTGTCAGTTAGTTCATAAATTAGGCTGTACTTTCTGGTTGTCACTGAGTTGTGACTATTTTGTATCTGCTTATTGGGCCCCAAGCAGAGGCTTGGTTTAGCCTCAGTAGCTCCTGCCAGTTCTCTTTGAATCAGAAGCAGCTGAGTAATGGCACAGGATTCTGCCCAGGTCCCAGCCGTTCTCTTCCAAACCTCTCTGTGATTGCACCAGAAAAGCAGATCTGCCCAAAACAAAGATGGCTCCCACTAAGTTCTCTGTGTGGAGCTGAAGCCAACAAGTAATCAGGCTCTGCCAGGACTTAAGATGTCTTCCACCAGCCCTCCCTACAGGGGGACCTGGTGATGTCACTAAGCTGCGATTTCTGCCGCCAGGCTAATATGTCTGCACCAGATTCTGTGTTATTGATTTCACCGTGGTGGCGGGCCAGCTGTTCTCTGGTCAAACCCAGCAGCGGCGGGGTTTTCTGTACTCACCAGAGTCCGGTGCAAGTCCTCATTCCGGGACCGCCGCACACCAAGCTGTCCACTTTTCCCCCACTCACGGCTCAGCGCTGACCGGTCAGATTTCTGTGCACCGTTTAGATTTGAATCGCCAGAGCTTTGTACATCCGCTCTGGTGCAGCGGTGCAGAACTGGCTGCTACTTGGAGTCTCGATCTGGGTCTCAGTTTCCCGCGGTCTCCAAAAGCAACTCAGCTTTTCGTGCTGGGTCCACAAGTCTGTTTGTTGATTTAAGGGCGCGGGATTTGTAGCCTCCGGTCTCAGCACGACTTTAAATCCTCCAGTTGTACTGTCTTGGTTAATAAGAATCGCTATCGATTTGTCTGGTCCTCTCCATGCTGTCTTTTTTTATCTTTGAGTTTGAATTCTCTGGAGAGATTCTTCGCTCGATCCCCTAGCTCGCCGCCATTTTCCAATCTCCCTCTGCTTCCCCTATTCTCATCACCAACTAATATTTCTTTTTCCTCCTTCCTAGCATTTTTACCATTGTTTGTTAAACAGTGTGTAAATGCTTTTATAACTTTGTTTGCATTTTGCATCATTATTATGTATGATTAATCCCTCATTCTCTGGAAAATCGTTAGCTTTTTTTCGTTTTCATTAAACCAAAAAAGATTTCTGGAAATCTTTGTGCAATGTGCATGCAATAAAAATTGACAAGAACTTTTGTGAATGAAGCGAAGTACGAAGTGTTCGTATTGAAAAGTCTGTGGGTAAGTAGGCGAGAAGATCACAGTGCTTTCCTCTGTAACTAGAAGTAAAGAAGGGCTTCCATGTGATACAAGAATGTTAGGAAGATCAGGGCACATAAAGTACTTCACAACACAATGGACTGGTAAGAGATATTGATTTGTAAATAAGGACAGGTCTGTCAGTAGTCTTTGTCATGTAATTTTCTATGTAAAGATACTAGACAACAGACTGTGATATTAGATATAGATAGATAAACAGATAGGTAGACACAAGTAGAGAGAGATGCCATACAAAATTAGATGGAGCCAAGAAGGTAGATACTGCAACACAAAAAAGCTAACAATTCTCATTAATCCCATAAAGAAATAAAACAAATTTATGCAGCCAATGTCCATCTATTCAATCATGGCCTCTAGAATTCTTTTCCACTTGAAGGATGCATGGATGCCCTAGAAGTTTTCATGTTTTCTCTAATTCTTTGGTATTTCCTGGTAAGACAGATGGTGGTGGAACAGTCAATCACCTTTTATTAATTCTACTTGAACAAAAACTCTGTGCCCTATGTACACCGTGGAACTACGTCTCAAACATTGTCTGAGAATATGTTTATCCACCAATATTTTGAAAACTCTAATACTTTGAGAAAGAAATTTGATTTTATGTAATGTTCATTTATCCTATGAAATACTCCATTATATTCAAACTTATAGCATACAGTGGTAGAATGCTAATCTAGGAAGCAAGAACCTTGGATTATATTCCCATACCTACAGCTAACTGGCTAGGTATAGATAAAAATAGATATAGATGTAGATGTTGATGTAGATATAGATACAGATATAGCTATATATGATTAAAGGAAGGCTAATTGTCCATTCAATGTCTTAGTTTCTTTCCTCTCCACATGATGACACAAGCAGATGGTAAGTTAAGTGATTATGCTGACAAAAAAGTACGTAGATATTTTGTAAAACTATTAGGTACTAATCCAATTTATGAGCTGATTTTTTAGAAATTGTTATCTGAACAACACATTTAATTTGCTTGGAAGGGTAGAATCATATTCTGTGTTTTCAAGAATTTTAAAGGATTTTACAGTACAAACTCTTGGATTGTACAAAAATATTTTACATCATTATTTGGAACCATAAAACCGAACCAGTTTAATACTATCAAAACATAACATAAAATATCCTAGAGATGAAAAATAATACAGATAGGTTGTTTAGGTCATTTGCTTTTAGCTGCATTGACATATAAAATTCATAATTTTTTATGTTTTGTACTATATAATATCGTGAATATCAAGGACTAAAATACCAGTTTTCAATTAGCAGCTTACAACTTAATCCACTAAAAGCATGCTACCATTCTGTTTGCTAAACTACCTTATCTTCTACCCTATCTCTGGATAGATATTTTTCTCATAGTCTTTTTTTGGCGTTATACATAGGGCTCATTAAATGATTAAGAAGTTGAAAGAGCTGTGTTTGAGTTCTTGTCAAATATTTGCATGTCTTGGGTACAGTCTTGTTAAGAAATTGTGATTAGTTGCCAAAAAATCAAGAACCCAATGGAATTGTTAATATTTAAAGATTATTCTGTTTGCTTCCGCAAATACAAAAGATAAACACTGTCAGTTCAAAGTAAACTCTAAAGTACATATAATTTTCAAAGATGATATTCCTCTAAAGTTTTTCATTGTTTGAAACTTGAGGCAGAGGGCTAGATTTTCAGCCAGCTCTTAGGAGTTAATAGTGTCATGTGAGAAGAATTAAGCAACTTGCTTACCCTCTGAGCACTTTAAAACTAATTAGAAATTCCCATTGAAGACTTTAGAATCTAATGAAGATATACAAGTGAAGGGAATGATATGAAACAGACCAAATTCAGTCACAACTGTGAAGGAGCTAAATTATGAGATTCATATAATGAGTAGACAGGAAAATGCAAGCAATTTGGACTGGAGAGAATGGGGAACACAAGCTACGCTTTTGCAAGATGCTGTTTTGGGAGATGTTCAGATTTTGATTGGAAGTAGCCATTTATCTTGGTCACTTGTGAGCTATTTACAAACATTACCCTCTCTGCCAAATATGATTCCCTTATTCCCAGTAACATGATTAGGAAACTAATTCCATGTAGTAATATTTCCAATTGTATGACAAGTGTTACTTACTGTATGCATTTATTAAAATCTTTCCTTACGTACTCAGCCCCTTCAACACAGGTAGCAATATGGACCTAAGCTTAACTTTAAATGTGTTTAAATGTGTTTCCTTCAACAGATATTGACATTGGTATTGATGCTATAGTTACAACTTTTTTCACACCACCCCATCATCCTCTTTCAGTTCTTTTCTCTATATGGGTTTTCCTCATATTTCTGCGCACATCATTTAGACCAGCTTTATTGTTGGGAACCTAACCATTTGTAAGGTTTTCACAAAATACACTAATAAGCACATCACCATCTTTCAGTATACTAAAACTGAGAGGATCTTGGACAGATCAGCCATAAAGAGATGAACAAACTATCATATCAAACAATAATAGAAACATAGTATTTCCTGGATTTCACAGATACTTATGAGACAGTTTTATATAATACATTGGATAGAGCTCTAGATCAGGATTTAAAAGAGCTAAGTATCCTATTCCTATTCTACTACCTATTAGCTAAAAAGTTTTCAAAAACTGATTTGTCAAGTCAGGCATGGTTGTGTATGCCTGTAATCTCAGCATTCGGAAGGCTGGAGCAGAATTGCCATAAGTTTGAGGTTACTCTGGCCTACACAGTGAATTTAAGGCTAACCTGGACGTTATAGTGAGACCCTTTCTCAAAAAAACCAAACCAAACCAAAATAACAACAACAATAAAACCAAACAACATCAAAACACTTGTCTTTCTCTAGAGATGGTAGAGGAAAAAGCCATGTAGGATTTAGTGCTATGAAGAAGAATTATCATTCACTATGGGAATACACATAAATAAGTTTTTTAATTTTTTTTTACCAAGCATAGAATAATGACAATTGAATTGGCCTTGAAGTTTATAATGAATTCTAGTAATTGGAAAAAAGAATGAAGGGAGAAAAAGAAACATTTCGAATCAGATTGTACTATGCTATCGCTTTTTCAGCCTCTAATCTTTACTTCCTATTCTGTTAGGAAGTTTTAAATTTTCTGTTAGGCAGAGGACCTTCCTTGTTTGCTTGCATTTGATTTTGTTTGTTTTTCTGATTCTTTTATTTATTTATTTATTTATTTATTTATTTTTGTACCTAAGTCCGAACTGATGACCTCACACTTGCCAGATAGGGTTTTATGCCCCTGAGCTAAATCCCTGGCTTGACTTCATTTCTGATATAATACTGATGTTTTTCATAAACCTGTATGAAGTTAAACACATCAATACGTTGGATGGAATGAAAGTTACATTCTGGATGTTGCATAGGTGGTTTAGCTATTGGTGTTAGGACACTGGTACAAATGCCAAATTATTATTGGATAAATCATAGAATGAGATATTGTGAAACTTTACTCCTTCACATGAACCTTTTGCTTGGTAATACATGATTTCAATGTGATACAACATGACAGAGCAATTCCTATCATGTATATGTATTATAGGATAGTTTGCATCACAGCTGGAAAAAAAAAAAAGAGGCCCAGTGTATAAACTATGAAGGTTACATGGAAACAAGAAGGTTTTCTTCTGTTCATTACTAAAAAGAAAATATTTAATTTAGAATAAAGCCATTTCTTAGTGGCCACATGAATTTCAAAAAAAGAACAAGATTATAATGTGTGAACTATTAGAAGTATATGACAAGAAAGGACCTATTAAGTTAATAAAAAATGTCTATATCTGAATAACAATTTCTACACCACTTTATATAATACATAAAATGACTAAAAGTTTTGGTTCCATATTAAACAGAACCTTGCAAACTAATACAGTCCAATGTTTCCCACACAATTATAGAATAAGAATAAAATTATATATACAATGCTGTGCATAGAATATATTTATTTTTACCATTTATACTTCTTTCAAGGGAATGATGTATATAAAGAATAAGATAAAATTTCAAGGAACTGAAAAAAAAAACACTTTCATATGATTTCAGAAAAATAAACAAATGAACATATTGAATAGCAGGAAACTATAACATTCTGGATAGTCTACAAGAGATTTTTAGCATGAAGATTAGCTATCAGTATTGCTTAGGATACTACTACAACTGGCAGCCACGTTTTAACAAAATTTTCACTATCATCCGAGGATTTCCTTCACCACTGGGTAAAAAAAATCGGTCCCATTTTATTTAAAATAAGATCATAGTGTACAGAAAGATGCCTCCTAGTATTAACTGAACCTAAATAGTATATTAAGTTCATTTTTTACTACTTCTTCTAGTTTTGAGTGGTATTAAGTTACTAAACACTAAGAATACCACACAATCTAGTTCAACTGGACAAAAACATCAGATATAAAGATGGAGTTTTATTCAATAAAGGCATATTTGGGTCACTGAAATATTAACTTTGAGGGTTTTTTTTTTTTTTTTGTCTTTTTGAGACAAGATCTTCCTATGTATTCCAAACTGACCTTGACCTATGTAGTCCAGACTGGGCTCTAACTTACAGTGATGCTTTTGCCTCAACTTTCCAAGTGCTCAGATTACAGGCATGTACCACCACACCCAGCCTTAACTCTGATTTCTATCACGATGTTTTCATCAAAAAAGCTGCACATAAGGTGAATCATATGTTCCACTCATTAACCATTTATTTCTGCATGAAAATCAGCTTTTGTGAGAAATCTGAGATTCATCTATACGTTTAGAACAATTTGATTGAGCCACCATATAATCATCCCTTGTTTCTACTGCTCCTATAATTCCCATATTTCTCATGTACCCAGACATTTGGATTTGTGAATTTATTTTTTGGTATTACAGAAACACTAAGCTTGTACTGTAGCTGTTTCCTTAACTTGGGATACTCTTGGAACTCCATATATCCATTTCCCTAAATCTTTACCCAGATATGGCTTTGATATTTCATGTTACTCACAAACACTTCCTTGAACCTTCTGTCACTGCATTCTTTAAAAAATTATTCCTTTTCTTATTACTCTTCTCCACTGTTTCATCCTGCTTACCACTCTTGGACATCATAAATAGTCTACTAATATGAGATATTGACTTACTCTCGTGGAAATTAATACTAAGTCATTAAATTTCCCAGGCTGTGCTTGAACCTGCCATCCTCCCGTGTTAGCCAACCAGAATGCTAGAATCACAAGTTGCCTAAATTATATTGAATATTTTATTGCCTGCTTTTCCCTTTAATGTGTCAGTTCCTAAAATATAGAAAATTATGTCTCTTCTAGACCTGATTTATTTGAGTGTCTATGATTTTTCTTAATGAACAATATGTGTTCTTTACTTTTGCTAATGAAATTGATTATTAAAGAGTTGTAAGTTCAAGTTGCCTAATAAAAAATATTAAGGGACAAATAAATCTCAGTGAATGTGAACACTATCACATAACCTAATTATCAATATTTTTGTAAAAGACTGAAAACAAAATAGTCATACTGCTCTATGTAACAGTATGATTTACAGTGGCTATTTGTCTTAGTTGCTTCTCCCATTGCTGAGACAAAATACCAACACCCAAAGTTAAAGGAGAAAAGGTTTATTTGATTCACTGTTTATAGATGTTTAAGTTCACAGTTTGCTGACTCCAAACAAAGTTGGCACATACAGAAGAGCATCAGAGAGAAGGCAGAGTCAACAAAGGTAACAAGCTGCAAGTGAAAATCAATGACCCTCTTTCTGTCCCTTCTATCAAGGCTACTTGTACTTAAGATAGGTAACACACACACCTAGTTAACTTTCTTATAATCCAGCCAGAACTACCTGAAATGAATCAGCAGAATTAAGGCCTCCTGTCTGGAGAAACACACATGGCACTGTGAGCATTAAAGATGTAGAGCATTAAAGATTTCTGTCTTGATTTATTATTGTACAACTCTTCTCTCCTCCCTTTGAGAGGAATTTTGATAACAATTTGTTAGTACAACATGAACAAATGGATCATCAATAGGACAAATGCTGTCAGCCTCTAGGGTGCTACCATTCTGATAAGCCCGGAAGACACAGGAGTTTAAGAAAGGTTTCTATCTGACTGTTGTACAAAGTGATGGGCCCTGAAGTTAGATAAAGACTGATCAGTTTTTAAAAATGGAGCAAGAAATGAGCTACTACATGTTCCTGCCATGTGCTTGGAACTCTATTTTCTTTCAAGCTCTGTCTCATTTCATCCTCTCAGCAAACCTGTGAGCAATTTCATTGAAACCAATTACAGGTGATACAACTGAGTCACAGAGAGGTTAAGTTACTTTTGTAAACTGTGTAAAGCCTTTTGCAAAATAAGCTATAAAACTTATTCATTCATTCCAACTGTGTATTAAGGAATGCATAACTTCTTTTAAATTATTTACTGAATTTAATCTGTACAAATCCAGTTATTTTACAGAAGTCTACCAAAGGACAGTTTTCTTCTCATCATTCAGTTTTGGGTGCTCAGATTTCAATTTCTGAGGTAGGGTTCTACTGATCTTCACACTGGTTTTACTCTTGCAAGTGTCTTCCCTTTTCTTGTTAGAGGATATTCTACTTTCTAATTATAGAATCAAACGTTATTGTTAATTCTGTCATCTCTGGTCACCATGCTATTAGAAGTGAGAATTCCTAGTTTTGGAATTTATTTTCAATATTTTCTGAAAACTCAATCAATGCTTACAGAAGAAAGAGAAGGAGGGAGGTGAAATGGAAAAAGAAGGAAAGAAGAAAAAGGAAGGAAGGAAGGAAGGAAGGAAGGAAGGAAGGAAGGAAGGAAAGATAATAGGAAAGAATTTGGGGAGGAAGGGAGATGTGAAAAGAAAAGAAAGACCTTCTGCTGGGAATGTCAACCATTCTCATAGAACAGGCAAAGAAAATCAAATTAACTGGAAAATTGACAAGTTGTGTTGTTATCCATGGACTGGATATTGGTTTGTCTTCTGGAACAATTCAGTGACCCATTCAAGTTGATTCCGACATTCTAAAAAGAAAGATGTAGAGATATAATACAAAAATATTTTACTCAAATTATATTGTTTTGATTTTCCTCCTAAAGTTTTGTGCAAGTACTAATTGTTTACTTATATGTAAATATGGAAAGAAAAAATATTGAAAAATTAATTCTCTGTATTTGTATTTACACAAGCATACGTTCTTTCATTTCATTCTCATTTCTGTTGTATTGCATAAACAATTTAAAAAATGATACAGGTACTAAAGTCTAACTATATAGGTCAAATTAGAGCTTCATTATTTACAGATTTTAATCACATTACTTAAGCTCTCTTTATCTCTGTTTTCTTTCATTTTCATCAGTTATCTAGGATATATATATTCCTTACCTCAAAGATTCTAACAGACAATTTCAATTAAATCGATGAAATGTTGTCTGGCATAGTGTAAATGCCTACTACAATAATTACTTCAAAGAAAAACTAGAAATAGCTGTGTGGTTACTTGGATAAGTTCAGGATAGATTACATCCAGTTAGTATCAATACTCTGATAATTATTTCATTGTGTGGATAAAAATACTTTCCTTTAGATTGGCTAAATATTAGATTATAATGTGAACTAAATTAACACAGGAGACCAGGAATATAAGTAAATCAGTGTACAAGAGGGGAGTTTTTCTTTCCTTTTTTCAAAGTCACTTGAATTATGAAGAAAACAAAAAATTATGAATTTAAGCATGGAAGGATTATCTTAGAAAGAAAGTGAGAGAGTGATCTGAGGACTACATGACTCAAAAATGTGAGGAAATCAAATCTCAGAGTGTGGAAGAATATGAAAGTTTTCTCAGTCTACAGATCCTTAAATTCTTTTGCATTGATGTGGATTAATAGTCTGGATATGGCAACGGAGACCAGTGGTGTGAATTCAGACTAAGAATCAATTAGACTAAATTTCTCACCTTGAATTACCTTATCAGCAATAACAAACAACTGACCATGGATATTTAGAATCTATATTCTTTTTCAATGTATGGCTTGGTATGACTAACTTCAGTGCTGTGTCTCCTGGGTTACTTTAGCTTTATAAATCTGAAATCAGGTACTGGGGGAACTCTGTTGCTACCTTTTTCTTGAAACTCATGCTGCCTATACTAGATAATTTGCCTTTTAGAATAGTTTTGTCCATTTTTAACCTCAAAAATAAAATAATAGTAAAATTTTAAAAATTATAGAATTTTGTTGAAACTATGGATAAATCAATGCAGCAATTAAATCTATAGAGATTCTGCATCTTAACTATACTGAGTCTTCCAGTCTATAAACATTGAGTATTTCTCTGTTTGGGTCTTTTTAAATTTCTCCCAGGAACTGTATTAATTTTCAGAATTTTATGCAAATTTTGTTAGCTTTATATTTTATTATACTATATTTTATTAATTTTTTCCAATGAACAGAGTACTTCTGATTTCCATTTAAAATTTATTGTCATTACTACACAGAAATACATACATTTTTAAATTGAACTTGTTTCCTACAAAATCATCTTGATTTTAGTTTTTGAGTTTTCATATATTATTTAGACTATAGAATCATCATGTCCATATAAACATTTCTGTTGTCAGCTTTCTTTTTCTTTTTTCTTTTTTTGGAATGTGTGTCTATTTTTTGTTTTTGTTTTTGTTTTACTGCATTGGCTAGTCCTCTGGTATAATTGTGGATAAAAGCAGTGAGATGATCATCACATTTTGTTTTTGATTTTAAAGGATAAGCATACTTTTTTAGCTCTATGTTCCTCATAAATTTCCTTTTTCAGATGGCAGAAATATTTTTTTATTATTAGTTTGTTACCAGATGTTATTATAAGTTATAAATTATATAAAATGCATTTTCTGTGTCAGGTGACCTAATAGGGTACACCTTTTAGGATTTTAAACTATTAATATGATGAAATAATTGATTTTGAATTTTAAAAATACTTTGTATTTATGATATACAAATTTACATTTTTACATTATTAGTAATTCTTGCTATATTCTTTAAGATTGATGTTTGCACATACTAAGATATTGGAAAGCCAGGTGTGGTGATGCACGCCTGTAATCCCAGCACTCAAGAGGCTGAGGAGGAGAATTGCTATGGTTTTGAGGCCAGAGTGGCCTACAAAGTGAGTTCAAGGTCAGTGTAAACTATACACTGAAACCCTGTCTCAAAAAGACCAAAAAAAATTTAAAATAAAAAAAAAAAAACAGATATTGGACTATACAGAATTCTTGTGGGTTAATATCCAGTGTTTAGGGAAAGCTCAGAAAAGCCATTAGTTTGTGCCTAGTTTTTTTTTTTCCTAATATTAATACAATATGAAGAAATATTTCATATTTCCTGTTTACTACAAACCTTTTCCATGCTGGTTTGAAAGATGATGAATTATTCTTTATCTGGTGACTGACCACTGCATTTAGTTGTTTTATCCCAAGGTATTCATATATATTCAAAGTTCAAGATAACAAAATAGAATGATTGAGAGGTTCAACAGCTTTGATTAGAATGAAACAGCATAAAGAATCAAATTTAAATATATTTGGAAAGTTATGTATGTAATCATCTTTTATGCGAATTTAATGTGTTCATCAGTGTTTTGGTCTCTGGGACACAATACCCAGTACCCAAAAGTAAAAAGAGGAGGAATTCAACCTGGCTTATGGTTTTACAGGTTCAGTCCATTGTAAATTGGATTTTATGATTGCAAGATCAGGTCAGGAGGATGTGACAGCATAACGCTGCTAAGTCTGTGTCAGCAAAAAACAGAGCAGGGCAATTAAGACAGAGAGGAAGGGCCCAGAAACACAGGAACAAAACACGGACCCTGAAGTTATGCATCTATGACTCACACAGGAACCCCCAAATTATGTTTTTATTTATTTATTTATTTTTGTCTTTTTCCTTTTTATCGGTACCAGGGATTGAACTCACGACTGCCTGCTTTCAAGGCAGGTGCTTATGCCGCTGAGCTAAACCCCCAGCCCCCCCCCAATTATGTTTTATGGGTGGCTTGCAAGCTAATCAGTTTGACACCTAATCCTAAACATCACATTTTACACACACACACACACACACACACACACACACACACACAGAGAGAGAGAGAGAGAGAGAGAGAGACAGAGAGAGAGAGAGAGACAGAGAGAGAGACAGAGAGACAGAGAGACAGAGAGACAGAGAGAGAGAGAGAGAAAGAGAGAGACAGAGACAGAGACAGAGACAGAGACAGAGAGAGAGCCAGCCAAAACACATGTATATACTTTAAGAAAAATAGTATGATTTTTTTCAGCACATGTTACTCTCATATGACAGACCCTAAAGGATACTATATCTTTCAAGAAAACATACTACTTTCTGGCTCTTAGAGAAGAAATTGAAAATGAATGTGCAGCAATCTCAATGATCAAAATTACACAAGTTGCAGTTCATTGTACAAATAAATGCTTAAACCATTGATCAGTTAAATAACTCTTGTAATTGTAGAAGACAAAGCCACTTTGTGTTATCTCATGAGAACTCAATAAATTTGGCATTATAATATTTATCCAAGTTTTTTCTAAATACATACATGACTATATATGCATATTAATGTATGGGTACATATATAGTATATGTATATATGTGTGTATATATATACGTGTGTGTTTGTGTGTGTGTACATATATACCCTTGAGCCATTATTTCCTGGTTATTAACCAAAGGACGAAATAATTTCATACAAGGACCAAAAATTAACACTTATTTGAAGACATTATCAATGATGTATCATTCTCCTCTCATAAACCTACACAATTATTTAGCCCAAACAGAAACTAATGATAATTTTCCAGATTTGATTCTCTAACCATTGTTAGGAATTATCAATATGATTATGCTAAAAGCTATTGCTGTTCATATGAATAAATTATCTCAATATATTTTAAAAAATGTCCTCTTTCCCAGGAGATATGAAATAATTCATTGAGCTGTAGAAGTTTTTCAACTTTTAAAAGCTAATTCTGATAATGCTAGCTGACATTTATTGAGCTCTTATGTGCCAAAAAACCTGCACACATTATTTGGTTGTGATGGAAAGAATCTTGGATCTGATACAAAGTACTTGGTTTTATTTCTCAGCTCTGACAATTTCTATTTGCCAATGTAAAATACATATTCCCTAATCATTTGTTTATCAAAAAAGTGGAGAAACTGAAACCCCTGAGAATCTGACTGAAAATAAGACATAAAACCATCTAAACCTTTATGAAACAATATGATTTTTAATGACATACCATCTTGATCTTTCCGTATCTGTTACTCACAATATGTAATATTTTCATTAATTTACAACCTATAATTCATACCATGTATTTTATATATGAGTGTATTTTCATATACGAATGGACACATGTATGTATATGACTTGTGTGGGGAGTATCATTTCTTATCATATATTCAACTAAGTTTTAATATCATACTCAGTTTCTTCTCTAAATCTATATGGTTTCTTCTTGTTCTATATGTAAAATTCTATAAATGCATTCTATTCATTATGTTGTCCATAATTGTACCAGATGTCTAAAAAGGGAAGAATAATATCGACTGTAATGTGAAGTGGACATAATTTGTTCATTTTGCAGTTATCAATTTCTCTTTGTTCCAGTCTTCAGGACTTAAAATGTTTTAAAAATTTAATTGATCTATATAGAATTTACAATTTTTCGAACATTTGAATGCTAGCAATAGATTAACAGAGTCTCTTCCATTGCTTAAGAACAGTATGTTAATTTCAAAGATCAATCCCCACGAGTTTAATTTTATCATAGAAGATATGTCTTGTCAAATACAGTCCCAACTAACATAATCAGTGGCTTTCAAAGAGTGTTTGACATTGAGGAGGACTGAAAACAACTTAGGAGGCAGAGCAACACATTGATGGCCTGTCAAATTTTTTTGTAGACATGATGCTATTATCAAGGCACATCAGGATAAAATAAAGTGACCTAGCTGACCACAGGCTTACAAATGTCCTGGGAAGGAAAGAAAAACGGTGAATCAAAAGGTAGCTTTGTTGCGTGTCCCCCCAGGCCTTTTTATTGACAAGAATGACAATGGTCCCAAGATGCACCATTATCTATGGCCAGCAAGCAGACATCAAATGCTCCTGAGCTGTATCTGTCAGAATAGAAAATTCTGCTCAAAACAGACAGAGCTTGTTACATTTTGCTCAGTTAAGGTTTGTCAAAAGCCAGGGTCACTGTACGTGCCCTGCCCTGAAGGGGAATTGTAAAGGAGAAACGTACATGATTCCTCTGTGTTTCTTCTTTAGAGAGACTTTGGGTCTAGTTGACCAAAATGTTTTGAAAGTCAAGTCGTGACTCCAAGGAAGTGAAAAACAAAGTTAATAGTCTGTCATTTAACTACTTAGGAATGAGATTCACGTGCTAAGGAGTCAGAGTTTTGAAAGAATTTTTTTCTTAGTGTGATTTGTTATTTCAAACTCAGAAAGGGAAAGACTACTGTTATTGAATTTGGAAGGAACAAGTTAATGTGTTCTGGCCAAGTATTTTATTCCACAGCATTATGCAGTTTATTACAGTCTGAAATATTTACACTGGTAAGAGGTTTCTCTAATTTGCTTTTCTTTGACTCAAGAGAGATTTTATATACAAATGTCTAGCCTCTGACACTTAAGTAAACTCACTGACTTGTGGAAACATCTGTTAACCACTCACCAGAAAATGCAAGTTGAGAGTATTTCTTTAATTGGTCCCTTTAAAAAAATTAACACTTCTTACCTCCTTTCATAAATCTGAGGGTTAAAGCAGCCAACACAGGGACATAGTTTGCAAGTATAGGGAGATAGTTTTTTTGTTCCGTCAGTTCCGTGAGCTTTTCCTTCTCATTATCAACTCCTCTATCTCTTTCCCCCTCCTCCTATGCCATCTCTCTTATCTTTACTTCTATTATCTTCTTTTTACCATTTTATTTCTATGTTCATATTTTGACATTACTCCTAGATCAGAACCATCCAAGTTTTACTCCAATTCATTATTAAGTCTTATTAAAATGTAATTGTATTTTACAATTCACATTTCTAAAAATTAAAATAGTTTGACAAGTGATTGCATTGTAGCCATAATCTTTGTGCATTTATGTGTATCTTTGTGTCATTTTTAACACAGTGCAATCAGGGTAGCTCTACCTCAGAACTAGATTTCAAGTAAATTTTGTAGAAATTCTGTTATTCAGGTAATGTGTCACTTAATAGCTTAGGTTGGGCATAAACTATGAATTTGTTTGCCTCAGTCTTACAACTAACTAGGTTTATAGGCATGTTCTACCATGCTCAGCCACACATGATCTTTTCTAAAACTTACAATTAAAAATCACATGACTTTACATAATAACATCAGTTTACAGGCTTCTAGAAAATAGAGGATCCAGTAATTTGACAATGCTGAAGTTGAATTTCCGTTTGAAAATATTTTACAAATTTCCAAATATTTTCCATATTCTGTATGATTACGAAATTTCAGTTAGTAACTCAAAATTCAGAATATAATTATTTCTTTCATGAATCAAAATTGTGTCTTATTATTTGAACTATAAGTTTTGCAGCAGTTAGAGAAAATCGTAGGACTTGTTTGCCATTCACACTCATTCATTAATGTCCAGTACAAGGCTGATTCCAGAAATGATTGTGGCAGAAATAAGAGAATAAATGAAGAAAAGATGAAAGAAGAGAAACAAGAGAGAAATGGCAGAAAAATAAATGAAATGAAGATTTGAGGGAAACACAGAATAAAGAAAATTATTCCTTAGTGTGTCCTATATTAAATAATACTAACTAAGCATGCTGACAGAGCTTTACTGAATAAGTATGTTAAAACTGGGTCAACAACGAAAATGATGGGCCATAGAAAATTTTTTGGCTACTTAATACTACAGTGAAGCTCAAGTAGGATATTACAAGTATTTGTCTAATTAATTTTAAGCTGATTACTGGTGACCATGTTTGTTGATAATATTTTTTCCAATAATTTTTTGTCATTTTGTTACCTTAGTTAATTATTGGGTTACAGGAAGTAATACTATTCTTTTTAACTATTAAGGCGACCATGTGGTAAAATAATAATTCCTTAAGATTTCAAATATTTTTAAACTGTTGATAGCTGTAAAATTTTCTCTACATGTTCTGTTCCTCTGCATTCGTAGAAAAAAGAATACAAGATTTGGAGTCATCAGCCCTCAGGTTCAAATCCTAAATCTGTCATTTACAAGCAATCAGCAAGCACTTAACCTTGGTATGATTTAATTGTTCCATCAGTAACATGAAGTCAAAGGTGCTTCATTACTTACATCAAGATACTGTTAACCCAACTGAAAGTACTTTATGAAACATGTAAATAATTCATGCTTTTGAAAACCCTATATGTATCACTATGTAAGAAACATGTAACCCAAGAACAAGATCTTTCTCTTAAAACACACTAATTTGATCTTTCTGTTTCTCACCTAACTTGACAAAGAACATTGATTCATCCAGTTGATTAATCTGATGACTAATTTAGCTGGATTAAGCAATTAATTCTGTAACAGTGGCAATAATGGATAAGTTTATGTTAATCGAGGAATGCAAAGTATCACACATTGTGTTTTAGATAAACTAGAATGATTTGCTCACTAATTTATTTCTGATTAGAAGCTTTTAATGTAAATTATGTTGTGCCTTAATAAAGAACAAAGGTCACTGAGGTTACCCAGAAATTCTAATCTTATCATAGCGAGCTCCTCTCCATCTTAATGATTCTTGTCATTATCTCTGATTCACTTTTAAAACTTCTACTCCATTTTTGAACAAAATGAAATGACTGATTCAATACAGTATTTAGTTTCTAGATGAAACAGAACACTGTTCACATGACTGTTTTCATTTTTACCTTCATTTCTCTACCTCACTGTCATCAACTGTGGCTGCCTCTAATGAAATTAGACATACAAGTCAAAGGAATGTACGATCTCTCATTAGAAGCAATAATTAAAGTATCATCTGTTCTTTGTATGTGATCAGTAAATGTTTATTTAAATAAGAATGTTAGAGCTATTACAGTACAATCAACAGAAAAAAATCAATTTTTGAAGAATGAAAAAGAGTAAAATTGACCAAATATTACATACTGCACTTCTAAATTCAGTGCTCCTGGAGCGTTTTTGGGTGGTTTTTTTGGTCCATCATCCTTCTTTCTACCCAAGGAAGAATCTAATTTTTATACATTTTCTTTACAAAGGGAAGGCATATTCTTGAGCAAAAAAAAAAAAAGGAACATCTGCTTTCAATTATATTTAATTATTTGAATTATATTTACTAGAGAAAAATATTTTCTAAAGTTTCCAATGCTCATTGAGAAAATTTTAATGTGAGCATAGATTGCAAACCATATCCTATAGTATAAGGAAAATATGTGACAACTGAAAATTCTTTCATTGAAAGACAAAGAGTATAAACTGAAGTAAAGGAATGGAAGAGATATAACTTGGACACTTGGAGTCCCTGACAATGGCTGACCACAACAACAGAGGAGAAAGAGAGAGAGAGTAAGAGAGAGAGAGAGACACACACACACACACACAGAGAGAGAGAGAGAGAGAGAGAGAGAGACAGAGACAGAGACAGAGACAGAGACAGAGAGACAGAGAGTGAGAGAGAGACAGAGAGAGACAGAGAGACAGACAGAGAGAGAGAGACAACAAACAGAATGCGAAGTGTCCTGAAAAGTGATAATCCATTCCTCAATCTAGATAATAGATAAACATCTAGAAATCAAAACTACAAAAAAAAAAGAGGGGAAAAAAGAAAGGAAGGTGAAAGAATATTTTCCTGATTGAGTTTCAAATCTGAATAAATTCAATACTAGATATGATTTTTAACTTGTAGTTAAAACTTAAAAACTTTCTTCTGCTGGATGAGTCAGAAAAATCTCCAGCTAGTTTTGGAGAACAGTATGCATACTGTTGTGACTGCACACCTTGAACTGTTTTCTGTTTGGTTCTTGGTGAATTTTGTGTATGATAACAGTAGACATTAGTCTGAAATAACAATACTTTCTTTTTAGCAGATTAGATAATTCATCCTACATTAGTCTCATAAGAAATAATTGTTTTGGGGGGCTGGGGATTTAGCTCGGCGGCATAAGCAGCTGCCTTGCAAGTTTGTGGTCGTGAGTTTGATCCCTGGTACCGATAAATAAGAAAAAGACAAAAAAAATTAAGAAATAATTGGTTTGGCCATATTTTATCATTATTCATATCTACAAATTTATAATGTTATAACAATATATTTTTATTTTAAATACTCTGGGAAACAAACCCTGGATTTCCATTCCTGGGACTACTCTTTTCTTCTTTTTATATTTGGTTTGTTTAGTTTATTAAAATTAAAGTATATTCTGAGCTCATACAGAATCACTTGCAAACTTCCTGGAGTATTTGTTGATTAACAACTCTGAATTCCTTTGCTACTATAGTTCATATGTTGGATATAATCTCCTCATCTTTAGAAGGCTCTAAAATACTAATATTGAAACAAAAACTCTAAAATGGAAATTATGAGTTAATTAACATGGTTAACTATTCTTTTTATATGCTTTCAAAGATATTATCTTCTTTATTGCATGTAAATACTTTTCAGTCATTCATGAAACAACAATTATTTAACACATAAGTTGATTGATTCCTTTATATTGTCTAATTTTATGTGTAGTCCACAAAAATCTTGTACAGTTCATAGAATTGGAATAATTGATTATTGAAAAATTGTGCTTGCTTGCATTTTACCATTTCACGGAGTTTTAAAGGACTTTGTAAAAACTTTATTTTTCTTTTCTTAAGAGGCATTGAACTGTTGTGTTCAGGCTGGCCTTAAACTCAGTATTTACACTCCAGGCTGGATTTGATCTTTTTGTGATCCTCCTGCCTCACTTCTGAGTCCTGGGATTATAGGAGTTTGCTACTACATCTGACTGAGAACTATTTTAAAGATAAATATATTTTTAATTCTCTCTCATTATTAAAAACAAATAATCATGAAGTATCTTTAACAGTATATTCAAAATTAGAGAATCCTTAGAATGGAAAATTGACTTCAGTTCAAATAGGCAAAATCCAAGCTTTAAGAAATCCCAGAGCAATTGCTATAGTCATAATCCTTAGTAATTCTAACTTGTGTTTTATCCTGAACTTTATATCTCCACATTTTGCTATTGTCTATAAAACTGTAAGAAATAAAATTCCATAGACCCTCAAGGAATTTGTCATCAAACTCTCATCAGAATATAAAATAAAATGTAAAGCTCTTTGTTAATTTTCACTTATACTTTTATGTCAAAATCTGAATGGAGACTTTGCTTACCATTGCTTCTTCACTAGAGCAACAATTTTCTTTACCCATTCTCCAAAATGCTTTATAGCCCAAAGAAAACACCTACTAATATAAAACTTACTGTAAATATTGTATGGGTAAGTGTGAATGGGCCTATTTTAAATTATATGCACAATTCTTGGAAACTTGCAAAGGGATAAAAATAAGAAAAAATAAAAAGAAATAACAATAGTAAGATAAGCAGAAGACAGAAGTCAAGCTCCGTTAAGGTTCATTTACTGAGTGTTTGGTACACTTTAAACATTTTCCCTATATGCCTATTGTCCCTCAATGTCTATAGAAAAATTTTAGTTCTAGACAAGGTAGATGAAAGGAGGGAAAATCCTGTCATTTACCACCAGCCAGAAAGTGCTTCCTTTACTACTGATAAAGGAAGGTAAATGTAACTTAAAGGTATTACAAGCCACTGTAACTGTGATCTCATACCTTATTATTTGCCAAATATATGAGGTATTTTTACACATGCGAGGCTAATTTATTTCGTGGATAAATATGGTCTCAAGTTACATCTACGTACCTATGAAAATCTCATGTTTATCCTTTATATTTAATACTCCATGGCATAAAAATACCTTATCTTTAAATGTAATACTCCATTGTATAAAAATACCTTATCTTCTTATCTTTTTTATCCATTCCTCAGCTAATGGGCATTTGGATTGTCCCAAGTATTAGCTATTACAATTTGTGTTGCTATTCACATGGGTACACATATATCGCTGTGGTAGGGTGTTTTTAATTCTTTTGGGAAAACACCCACAAGCCTGTAGCCGGGTCAAATTGGATCTCTAATCCTAGGTTTTAGAGGGCTCTCAACATTGATTTCCACAGTAGTTGCACCAGCCTATGCTCCCACCATCAGTGGAAAAACGTTCCTTTGTCCCCCACAGCCCTGCCAGCATTTTTTACTGGTTGATTTCTTGGTGATAGCCATTCTTTTTGGTGTGAGATGGAATCTCAGTGCTGTTTTAATTTGCATTTCTCAAATGACCCATGATATTGAACATTTTTTCATATGTTTATTTCCCTTTTAAAATTCTTCATCTAAAAAGTGTATATTCATCTCAGATGCCCACTTACAGACTGTGTCTTTGAGTTTGGGAGTCTGTTTCCTTTTTAGTTCTTTAAATGTTCTAAATTGAAGTCCTTTGTCTTAGGGACTGTTGGCTGAAATTTTTATATCATTCTGTAGTTTTTTTTTTCACTGCTGTTGGTGATTTCTTTTGATGTATAAAAGCATTTTAATAAAAGAAGATGCCAGTTGCTTATTCATTGAAGTACCTATCATGCATTTTTGGTTTTGTTTATGAACTCTGCCTATCCTTCTGTCTTCAAGATGTCTATTTTCTTGTCTTCCAGCAAAGTTAATGTTTCTGTTTTAATACTTAGATCTTTGATCCATTTTAAGTATAATTTAGTGCATGGTGATAGACATGAGTCTTGTTTTAGATTTTGGCATGTAGAGGGCAAGTTTTTGCCACACCATTTATCAAAAAGACTGTCTTTCTTCCAGAAATTCAATGACTACACACATGACTCTGATGCAAGATAATTTACTTTAGAAGAAAATTAAACAAGTTTCTTCAGTTTTAGAGGTAAACTGTAGGATATAATTAATCTTCCAAAGAAGTACAATTTAGTAGAAGGCCTTCATGAAATTTTTCATGCTGTGATTCATTTTTCCAATGAAAATAGAAGACATTCCAAATGTTTGATCAAAAACATTCCATAGTTCTTTTAATCAATTTGGGAAAAGAAAGATTGAAATGATTATTGACTCTTGGGACATTTTGCTTTTAGTATTTGATCTATAGTTATAAGTGAATCTAAAATACTATGTAAATAAAACAATTTGAGTCTCACAAGACATGTCTAAAAGAGTAATAGTTGTTCTTGTCTTTCTAGTATCATCTATAATATTTTTTATTCTTTTAATGAAGATGCTATGATGTGATAGAGAATATTAGGGACATTTCTAGGAAAATTTACTTAGCCTGGTTCTTTTCAGAAAAGAAAACTGACAAAATCATGAAAGCAAGCAGTTTATTTTAGAATAAGGTAAAGTCAGTGTAAAATTGCATTAGTGTTGACTTGCTGCTTTGTGAAATTTAGGTTTGACTATACTATTATTGTTTTGAAGTGCTGTGTCTATGGAGACTTAGAAGTTTCATAGAAAAGGATTGAATTCTGTCTTAGTAACTTTTTACTCATTGATGAAACAAAATACATGACAGTTAAGGAAGGAAATGTTTATTTCTTAAAGTTCTCAGAGGTTTCAGTCCATACTCACTTGGATCCAAGGCAGCAGGGCATGGTAGAGCAGCCATTCATGGCCAGCTGCAAACAGCAAGGTGCAAACCGGCAAGACAGAGAGACACACTTTCTTCCCACCATTACATCATATGCTGGCCCCACCCCTAAGTGGTTGTAGCACTCACCCCACCAATCTGAGCACCAGACAGTGAACCAATCAAAATGTTAGACTTTGTTGAGCCCATAATTACATGAGATTTAGGGGACATTGTCATAAACTATGGTATTCACCCTTGGCCCCCAAAGACTCATGCACATCCTTTATACAAAAGACATTTCGTCCATATTCAAGAGTTGCCAAAATTCTAACAGGCTCAACATTGCTGAAAATTTCAAGTCCCAAGTCTTTTTGGTCTATGGAAAACTCTTAACTGTAACCTACTTTACAAATGAAACAAGATTAAACATTTCCAAAATGCAAAGGCACAAGATAAACATTACCATTCCACAGTTACCAACAGAAAATACAAAGCATTGGAAACAAAGCAAGTTCAATAACTGGAAGGCAGAACATTATGTCTTAGAGTTCAAAGCTCAGCATTTGTAGCAATCTGGTTGCTGGCTCCAAAAGGCTTGGGTGATTCCACCCCCATAGCTCTTATAGGGATTTCAGCTACTATAGCTTCTCTCTTAAGCCACCCTTTGCTCAGTTTTTGCAGTTTTCCTTGATGATACATGTTCTTGCTTTTCCAAACTTCTGGGGTTTCCACTGCACCTTTGGCTTCACTTGGCCTCTCGTGCCTTTTGCAGTTGGGGTGGGAGCCATCTTACCCTCAGAATTTGTGCATTTTCCTTGCATCTAAAATCAGTGCCACGTAGATGCCACCAAGGTTTGCTGCCAGCTGGAGAAGTCTCCATATTTTTCTCTCTTTTGGCTGTAGAGGTCAAGTGCTTGGATTAAGGGCACTGTGAACCTGATTGTAAGGAAAAGCTTCTCTATGTCACCACCCTTCTGGAATCTGGTGTGACTATCACCATTTTAGAACATCATATGGCTGCCACCATTTTGGAACCTCATGTGGCCTCTGTCACCACTCTGGAGCATGGTGCTCTGCAGCTTTCTCCTCTGAGCAAAGCCTTTATGTTTGAAGTTTTGAGGCTGCAAAGGATAGACACACACTACTTCCTGGGATACCCTGTGGCCATATTTTTTATTTCTTTGTTCCTTCTCAACAAGCAAAGTCTCAGCTTATCTTTACAATCCATAGCTTTATTAGAGTTTTCCTTCTGGTCAACCTCAAAGGATGTTAAATTGTACTTTTGGGCTCTTTACTCTTGATTTGCAACATAAATCTGTCTAAAAGCTCCCAACAATAGCCATGCCACAGCCTCAACATTCAGCTGCCTTGAAATTTCTTCTCCCAGATTAACATTTGACCAACCTTAATCTTAGCCTCAGGCAAGGTCTTTGAACACAAGGAAAATGCAGACAAACTTTCTGCTAAGAATTTATCAACTGGAGTTCAACAACAATGCAGCTCTTCTTCCCAGCAGAAACCTTCTGAGCCTGATCTTTATTGGCAGGCTTTATACCTGCCTTCTTTTCCCCTGATCTCTGACCAGAATCTCCCCTACAGAATAGCCTAAGCTGTTCCAACTCTATACATTCAGGCAATATCTCTGAACCTTTCCAAACTCTGTCCATAAGCCATTTCCAAAGGCTCTTGAACCACATGGTCAGTTATAATAATAGTAACAACCCCATTCCTGGTACCAAATTTTGTCTTAGTTATTGTTTATTTTTGCTGAGACAAAATACCTGATGCCCAAAGTGAGGGAAAGAAAAGTTTATTTTTTACAGTTCTCAGATGTTTCAGTCCATACCCATTTGACTCCAAAGGCAGCAGGGTTTGGCAGGGCAGCCATTTACAGCCAGATGCAAACAGCAAGGTGCAAACCAGCAAGAGTGAGTGAGATAGAGAGAGAAAGAGAGAGAGAGAGAGAGAGAGAGAGACCTTCTTCCTGATCTTACATTATATGCTGGCTCCACCCCTTGGCGGGTGCAGCATCCACACCACCAATCCAAGCACTAGACAATTAACTGATCAAAAATGCTAGATTTGCTCAAGTCCATAATTGCATGAGACTTGGAGTCCACTAACATAAACCATGACAAGTAATTATTGTGAATGATCAGTGAGAAGGGAATGTCAACAAAAGAAAGGAAAAATGGGGAGATGATTGTAAAAGCATAGAAAATTTCAGTTATTTTGGAACAAAAAAATCAAGCCATCGATTGTACAACGTGGTAACTATAGTTAATAATGTTGTATTGTTGGAAGTACTAACAGCAGATTTTAACACTTCTCACCACCATAAATAACTGTGAATTAATGCACATTCTGTGTGTTCTTTTGAGTCATCAAAAATGCATTACATTTTAAAACAAAAATATGTACCATTCAAACTTTAAAATTAAAAGTGTTTTACTTAAAGAACACTAATTAAAAGCAGAAATTCTCTTTACTAGACTTGGAAGCCTGTATTCACCTTCAATATTCCCTTTGTTTAAAAATGGCCCTGTCATGTGTTAATTTCCTTAGAATCCCAGGTTTGTCTGAAAGTCAAAATATCTAACTGATTTCACCATCACTGTTACTCAGCTTTGTTCAGGAAGCAATATTTAACCAATAATGAGAAAAGGATGTAAGCAAAATGGATATCACATGGTTGTTGATGATATACACATATTATAAAAATGGAAGTGTCATATTCACTTAATAAATTTATATATTGATTCATTAGGTTTACTGAGTACATAGTGATACAATGATGAATTGAGCAGAATATAATCTCTATATTCATGCAGAGTAGAAAAGATGGAGAGAGCCCCCTAGAATGGTAGACAGAATAAGAATTATGGCTTACTAGAAAATAATAAAGCACAGAAAAGCAGAGCCCTCTTGTTCTCTGAAGGTAGATAATAAATGACATAGTGAATGCTTTTTAAACATTTGACATAAGAAGTTTCAGAATTTTCACTGAACAAAGACAAAGTCTCTATTAGAGACTTGAATTTTGACCTGAATAAAATGAGAAGCTCCTAAAGAACTCAAAACCATCACATTTACAGTTTGGTTTAGGCTATAGAAAGATTACCTGCCTGTGGCATTGTGAAGGTCTAAACATCTGGGTCTCTAATTTCAGCCTTCTGCTTGAACAACACTCCAAGAAGATCTTTTTCTCTATCTTTATTCTCAAGACTGTCACTCCATGGAACAGTTCATTCTGCAGTAGATACAGATTTCATGATGCTAAATACATTCAAATACACTCAAAATTTATTTCTACCCTGCTTTTCTTATAAGCATCATTTAATAGAGGGAGATTCATCACCCCTGCATAAGCACTTTGTCAACATTCTCTGAATTAAGTTTAAAACATTATTTCCTCTTGATTTTCCTTCCCATCAAACAGAATTTCAGGAGATTTGGAAGGATTTTGCAAAAAGTAATAGTGTCAAATTTGATTCATTGAATAGTTTTCTAAGACAGATTTTCTAGTAAATGTGAGTAATTTTTGAAGAATCTTTGAATAGTACCAAAGAAATATTTTGATTTAATTAAGAATAAAGACTGGGAAGAGTAGTTTAAAAAGAAGTGCTGCTTTGGGCATGATGATTTTGACAGAAACATTAATTGGCAAATTATAAATGCATAGTGGACATTTCAATATATGTACATGAGACCGAAGGTGAGGTTTGTCTGCAGACACAATATTGAGCAACATGTACTGATAATTGAAGCAGAAGACTGGAAAAAGTTAATCAAGAGGAGAAAAGAGGTTCAAGAATGGAAACAGTACAGCGATAGAATTTGGTGTGTATAGAAGGAAAACAGGTTGTACAAAAGGCATTGTGAGGTAGAAAGAAAAATCAAGAGGAAGTAATATTATAAACAATTCAGAGAACATTCTTAGAGTGTGTGTGTGTGTGAAGAGGTGATAAATTCTCACACTATTAGATGATGTTTGTAGATCAAGTCAGGTAATGATTAAATTTTGAATACTATACTTAGCAATCATGAAATCTGTATTGACTACAGACAGTACTGTTTTCATGAATTGACAATCTTGAGAATGAGGGTAGAGAGAAAGGTCTGTTTGGAGTATATTCAAGCAGAAGTCTTACTTTAGAGGCAGAATTGACTGGAAATGGGAGAAAACTGAGATGGCTACTAGAAAAAAAATATGTGGGGTCAAAAGAAGACTTTTAAAGGTGGAAGAAATAAATTTATGTTTGTATAAAGATGGGAATTTCCTGAGAAACTTGTTCTTGAAGGAAAATAGTGAAAACATTTTAAGCAGCTTGATACTATTCTAAAATGCCATCATCAATATCACAAACTCGGTGCTTTAAACAACAGGCATTGTCTTCTCAGATTTCTGGAGGCTAAATATTGATTAAAATGTCGCAAGTTTGACTTTTATATATCTTTCTCCTTAACAGGCAGGTGGCTGTTCTCACACTATCTGTACCTGATCATCTCTCATTCTGTAGTTACTGTATACATTAGAAATGCCTCCCTCCTGATTGTCCTAGGCTCTTGCTATAAAGATAACAATAGTATTAGATTATACACTATTCTAAAGAACTCATTGTAATTATCTCTCTTAGTCAATAACTTAATCATCTGTCTAAGGATTTTACTTGCAAATATGTCATAATTTTTGTTTCTACACATTAGAATGTCAACGTATGAATTTTGGAACTGGAAAGTTGAATCTATAGCAAGCAATGTTTTTGAGTAAATGAGAAAAGATCCTGTTTAATACATGGGTCCAAAGATACTCCATACAGTTACAAAGACAAGTCAAAAACAAGTAAAGATTAAATTTCAGGTGCTGGTGAAAAGAGAAAGCACTGCTATAGTTGAACATCAGATTAGGAGAGGTTGCATATGTTAACATAAAAATATCAGATAGAAGTGAAGTCAGTAAAAAGAAGTAGAATGACTCAATGGAGGAGAAAAGTTATGGAGCTTTGAAAGCAGAGGACCAAGAGAATAATCTCAGTAACTGAATCAGCAACAGCATTGTAGATAGAGTAACGATAAATTCAAAAAAAATGTTAAAATAACAAAAGTCATCAGGGTCCTATAAAAATCCAGCTTGGATTGTTGCATATTTTGATGTTTTCAGCTTTAAACCCCTTTTAATTAAACTAGAGAAATAATTTATTTTAATACCATTGTAAGGAAGAAGTAAGGAAGATATCTATCTCACAACTAGACTTGGGAATGGTAGACATGGGAAGGAACAATGAAGGCTGAATTCTCTCTCCATATCTGCTGCTGAGACTATGATACTTAGAGAAGGAGAAAGAGTATATTTGTGTCTATTTTACATAAATATGAGCACTTATGAAACTGATTTAGCCAAGCATGCCCAGTAAATGTTGAGTGGATTCACTTTGACATTTTTGAAGCTCATAGAAAATTCTCAGGCATATCTATCAATAGCTGAAATATTTGTCTATTCATTTGTTTACTTATGAATAAATACTTATAAACATCTATTTTGTTACAGATAATCTTTTAAACATATTGTAAAACAACTCTTAGTTCGTAAAACAAATGAAAACAGAAACTATTCATAGTTCCATTTTAAAAATGAGAAATCACATCACAGAGAACTTAAATAAGTTTTTAAATGTTTTACTCTATTTTATTGATATTATTATTATTATTAATAGTACTAGTAGTAGTAGTAGTAGTAGTAGTAGTAGTAGTAGTAGTAAAAGTGATCAAACTCACAGCCTCATGATTGCCAGGCAGTGCTTATGTCACTGAGTTAAGTATCTAGCCCTCAAAGTCATATTTTAAAGGTAATAGCATTACTTATAAGTCTCGAATTGAAGCAAAACATTACATATGAGAAAAGCTTCCATTGTGGTTTATTTCAAAACTGTTAAGCATCATTTTAATAATAATGAAAAAATGAAAATATTCTTTAAAGTATTTAGTTCAACTATCACACAGTACGCTAACTATAATATTACACTGTACATTAAAAAGTTAGAAAAAGGATTTTAAACTTTTCACCATAAAGAAATGATAAACATTTTAGAAGATTATGTTTAACATAATTTAAAATTTACACAATGTTCATAAGTATCAAATATTATGTGATATTCTATTAATATGTAGAACATAGGTAAGATTTTAAAATAAATTTTGAAAAATGAAAAATTTAACCAATTTAACTTTAATTAAGTTGTGGGTGTGGATATAGCTCCTTGGTAGAGAGTTTGCCTTGCATGTAAATTCCTGGGTACATCACTGCACTACAAGAAGTTAAATAAAATTTAAAACATTATTTATTCAAATCCATGATTTCAAATCTTTTATCCTAAATTATCAGAATGTCTAAAATAATAATATACAAACAAAAAAGTCAGTGATTCACTAAAGAAAATATTTTCAACATTTCTCAACATACTACACACAAAATAATAAGAAAAGATGCCTAAATGTAAGCAATTTACTTTCTTTAAGTCCTCTCAGAGGTGCAGAACAGGGAGGCCAACAGAATTTTAAAAGCTCAGAAGATGTCTTCACTAATTTTGTTACTGAGACAAAATATATGACACTCATAGTTAAAGGACAAAGGATTTATTTAGCTCATGTTTGTGAAGGTTAGTCCATAATTTGCTGGCTCCAAGACAGGGTGGTACATGGCAGAGGGGCAGCATGACCACAGAACACAGTAAAAGCAGCAAGAGAAGCTTGCCAGTGTCTTTCTGTTCTTTTTATTTTATCCAGACTGCTGGGATTAGGACAGTGCTAACCCAATCAAAGGACTGATTTAGTAATCACACTCAATTCCAGTAACACACATTCTGCGTTAGGAAACATTTGAAAAAGCCCTATGACTACATGAGGCTTCGTGGGACATCAAGAAACAAGCCATAACAAAGGAGAAAGAAGTGCACCTTCAAGGTATTTACAAAGGGCCCAAGATTTTTTACCTTTCTTGTAAAAAGGACTAACTGCTCAGGTTGGTAGCAAGACAACTCAGGTGAAACATTTAAAGGAGTCAAGGAAAAGTGATCAATCCAAAGATGATTTAACGACTGATCATGCTTGCATGATGGTGAGAGAACCACATCCGGCCCGAGAGCAAGGTGTTCCATGGAGGCTGCAGAAAGTATCTTACAAAGACAGCTAAAAGGTTGTGCAACACGATGACAGGGCTGAAATGGAGAGAATCGGGTACTATCCTACATTAGAGGATACCAAGCGACACTCCTCAAAAGAAATAACTAACATCATCTGACACCGCATTTCCCCTTGCGCTCTCTTATCTAGCAGTACCGATGTCTTTTAAGATCTTCCTTTTTGTAAAATGTCCCCTCACTACACATACTTACCTATTTACCTGTCATATATAATGCTTTTCCCATTCTAGTTAACCTCTATTCACCCTTCAGGCTTGTAGTCATTGCTTCCTTCCCACTTTCCCAAGTCAGGCCCACCTTCCCTTTCAGAAGCTCTGATAATATCCCACACATCTTATTCTAGTACAAAACTCAAGTGTGAGTTATATCTATATGTAAATTTTTTGATATGTGAATGTATCCACTATTAGACTGCCATCTTCTAGGAGTCAGGGACTCAGGTCATACTTTATTCATCTATATTTTCCAACCCAAGCATCAGTGACATAGTGATGTTCAGAAATATTGAATAAATTACTGAAAGTTTGAGCTTATCAAACAGAAATTTAGTGTGAGAAGTAGATACCAATTTGAAATAAATGATTGTATGGCTAAATGAACTTTGCCTGATAGCATCTTAATACTAATTCATATTTAAAAATAATTCTTCACAAAATTAATGTTTAATATTTATGAACATTTGATAGAGTAAGAAAAGAAGATATATGTTTGGTTTTGGGATTTTAAAAAAATAATTATACAGTTTTATTAGGTAAACAATGTAAGTAAGGAAATTGTGGCTATATCACACGCCTTCTCTTGGATTTTTTTCACTTCTTCTAACCACAAAGCCTACTTATGAGAGGTGTCCCTCTTGTTCATATTTCAAGGCATAACTGAAACCAGCTCTTTCTTGATGTCTATTAAAATATTCAATAAATATTGATTGATAGATTGCTATATTCAAACCCCGAGGTCTGGTTAATGTGTGGTTAATTATCTTTTCTCCATGATTTCACAGGTGTAATATTCACAACAGTAGCAGATCTTATACAACTACCAGCAGGAAGCTAACTGAATGATTGATTAACAACACATGGAGTCGATTTTCTCTTCCAACAAATATTTTCCCACTGGAAGAATATCTGGATTTCAAATATGATATAGTATAATTTTGTATAATATCTGCATTGTTTTGATGTTATAAATTTTTGTCAAAGGAACCAATTATATCAATATTTTTATTTTGATTATTTTTTCTCTATCATACATTGTCTTATTGTAGAATTGTTTCCAACAATGAAAACCTGAAGTCACAAGTCTCAAGCCCGGTTTTAACAGCTGGGAGCCAAGAATTCTACCATTTTTTTATTAATATAACTAAATACCATAAGCCAATGAATTGTTATAAGTATCTTTGTCTCTTAAAATCCACTTATAAATTTTAATAGAATAGATGAGCTTAATCTCATGTCATATTTCACTTGGTATCCCTCTTGCTGCTTTCTCCTGTTTAAAACATTCTTCTTTGCCAGATACCTAAGTAGCATTAAACAATACTTGTTTCCCCTTTCTCATTAGTCAGGAAGCATGGGTATTTTATTAAAATAATAAATAACTAGGTCTTTTTACAAGGTAAGTGAGACACAACAAAGCCATATCAATGCATTTTTATTATTATTATTTCTTTCATCTCGATCTTAAATTGAAACTCGATACAAAGTCTCAACTTTATAGCTTTAAATTACGTTGTTATATTTGTTTTTGCTATTTCTAACAGTTCAATATAATGAAACTTACCTAATTAAACAGAGAAAGAACTGGAAAAAATGGACTATGCCAGAATATTTTAAAAGTTCAAATAATTTAAGTGTTATATTAAAAAACTACAAAGATGAAATATACTTAAACATGCACACTATTCTTATGAATGCATGTGTACCTTTATATTTTAGGCAGCTTTATGCAGTGGATCAGGAAAATTTGAGTAACACATCACAGAAAACCCAGAACATCAGATCATTTTACTTTCATGTAAGAAAATGTGTAGAAATTTTTGTCAGAAAAATATGCATCACAACAATAACACAATTTTGAGAGATTTTGCTTTCTCATTTCTCCTTTATATAAACTGAAACAATAGAATCTACAATTCGATTGTAGACTCAATATTCAATAATTACTGAGGGCCCAATAAAAAGCAAGTGTATGTAATAATATTTTATATATATTAAAGACATATGACACAAATTATAAATTTGTGCTAAACACCATGAAGGTGTGATATGTTAGTAGAGATGCATCACCTAGTACTGCTAAATGTTACTACTACTACTAGTAATAATAACATAATTGAGAGCTAAATTCATATCCTTACATGTGTTTTTCTATTCAGTCCTCTTAGCAACACTATGAAACACTTTCACTATGCTTCACTCAAATAAATAAACCACGGTCTCAAGGTCACAAAGAAAGAAAGTGGTAAAGTCAAAGATGAACCATCACTAAATCAATGACAAGCCCGTGCTTTTTCCATTAGGCTTACTACTTATTTATCTCTTCAGTTTTAATTTTAGGATCTCTAAGGGTTCTCATAGCACTGTATACAAACTTTTCCAATAATATCCATTTTGCATTTTAATTATCCATGTATCTATCTTCTCCATTAAACTGTGAACAAATTAAAAGTCGTGCTGGAACCTCACCCATCTTTTTATATGCAGAACATAGTTTTATGCCAGACACCTGAGAAAGGACAATAAATAATGAGTTAATGCTGCTTAAGCAGGTATCCATTTATTGTTTTAATCAAAACCATGTCATCTGAAACCAATAGTGATCATCAATATATATTAAGTAGCTCAAATATGCATGAGTCCATACTAATATTTGGTTATAAAGAGAAAAAAAATTCTATTCTCCAAAGAAACCACAACTTTATGAAATCTCACTGTTTTGTGCTGCCTTTGACATGTATGACTGACTTTATTCAATAAACTAATTAATTTACTTATTATTTGGCTATTTATTCCATATATAATAATATCTATATTTTAAATACCGTGCATGTAGTGCTTCCTATATGCAAAGCATTAACCTAAATGTCTTGTTATTAATCTTCGTAACAGTTCTATGAAGATGGCACTATTACTGCTTGTGTTTCACATAACAGCAACTTAGCAACTTGGCCATGGTCACACTACTTACATCAGGGGTGCCAGCATCTACATGTTTCCAATCTGAGTTCAGGGCTCTAATCTTGACACCTATAGTGTCGTTGCTGTGTCTGCTGTTTTATGAGTTCTGGTACCTTGCTGGATGCCTTTTGGTGAATATTACAGAACTCCAGATTTCTTCCTAAACATCTTTCTCCACAGTGGCTCACCACTCAACATTTTTTAAAGTTTTTCAAAGTGATATTTCTTGTGTTATAATTTATGTAATAAGTTTTGCCATTTCCCAGGTACATCATAGGGATTTTAACCATTGTATACAATTACAAAACCAACACTACATGGAACAGTAGTGAAAGTATGGAACATTTCCATCTTTTAAAAGTTTTTGCGTGCCTCTCTTCAGTCTACCTCCAACTCCACCTCCAAACCTTGCCAGCCCCTGACCTGATTTCTGTCCTTATCATTTACCCTTTACAGAATAAGATATTAAATGAGTCATTAAAGTACTACATTTTGTACCTGGATTTTCTTTTCATAGAAGTATAAAGCTTTCTAAATATGTTCATGGTGTTTCAAGAGTTAATAATTTGTTTTCTCTATTTCTGTTTAATGCTCTATTTTATTAATGTCCTACTACCTGCTTAATGTGAAAGAATTTGCAGTTGTTTGTAGTGTGAAGCAATTATTAATATAACTTCTGCAAACACTGGCAAATATGGCCATATATGTGGGCACATCCTTTGCATCTCCAGGTATGGGATAGTGAAATCATGGAAATTGAATGTGTTTAAATTAATAAAAAATGACCAAACTGCTTTTTAAACTGACAATATCATTGAAGTAAGTATCAGAGGTTTCCAAATGCTTTACAGCTTTTTTAATACTCAATATTATTAAGAGAGATTTTTGCTTTATTTTATATTTTGTGAATATTTTTTGAAGTAAAACTATTTCTCTGTGCTGCTTATATCTATATTCTGTACTAATAGTACTTGTAAAATATATTTCCTTGTTTATTGCTATCTGAACATGTTCTTTGGCAAAGTATCTTTTGAAATTTCCTACCATTCATTAAAAATGAGTTCTTTGTGTAATATTGAATAATATTGGGTTGTTATCTGCATGCAAGTTCCTTATCAACTACATGCTTTAAAAAAGTCTTAGTATGTCTTTTTCAGTTTCTTAATGATGATTTTTGAAGTTATTGTATTCATTGTGGAAAATACACATAATATAAAACCATATGAATTACTTAAGAATGTTTCAGTGACATTAAGATACTTGTGTACTACTCAGCACTAAAGTGCTTTGTATCTTGTGAAATGGAAATTTTATAATTATTAAATTAAAATTCTCTGTTCATTCTTCTACCTAGTCTTTAGAAACAGTCAATTTACTTACTGTCTCTGAATTTCTTTTATGCAAAAAAGACATTGCGCAGATATAAATTTATTGTTATTACTGGATCATTGTCTTAGTACAAAGTTTACAAGGCTCATCCACAACTTACCATGTGTCAGAATTATGTTTCCTTTTAAGGCTGAACAATATTCCATAGTACCATTAATAATCATGTGTGTTATTCAGTATGAATATCTTACCAGATATAGGTTGGAGTTTCCAAAGCTTTGCACCTGTTATATTAGAGCATACTTAGTACGTGAGAATTCAGTAATAAATGCAATTATTTCATTATAATTAACTTCTATAGCAAGCACTTTATCCTCTAACTCTCTGCAATTATGAGTTCCATTTGTCTCATATATATCCAGAGGATCTTGTCACTCTTCAGGGTTTAGTTGTCTTGATGAGTTTAAGATCTCAAGGATGTTTAATAATTTTATAGATTATTTGCCTTTTCATATTGGTACGAGGTTTATAGTCTACATTCAAATTATTCAATTTAGGATTAATAAATAAATAAAGATTTGACAAACATATATGTTTTTGGCTTTGCTATTCTCTTTTACTCAACATGAAATGGAAGTTGCTTCCTTTGCTTTCTGAACCCTTTTGTCACTAAAGTAATCCAATCCAAATTAAGTTGAGCTAGAGGTAGTAAAGAAATCGTGATTGTATTTTCCCTCTCTGCCTAATTCTAATTATTTCCCTGACAGAAGATGCATGATATTTAATTATCAGGTTATCAATGAAACATATACTACAGTAAAATTGTAATTTTTAGTTCTATATCTTAATTTACAATAGAGAAGTATTTTAGCTCAAAATAATACAAATTTTGAACTCTTTATTTTCTTAGTAGAACAATAGAAAGAGCACTAAATTTTAAATAATTACTGTTTTATGAAATATGAATACATATTAAATAGAAAATTTAATTTATTGTGTACATAGTCCCACTTCACTCTGTGCCTCCAAGTTTTCATATTGTTCACTCCCTTTCTCTGACTAAATTAAGTACACATACTACAAGCTTCCTCTGGACAGTCAATTTAATCAGGAATTTGAATTTTCTTTACAGAGAAAACACAACTACAGAGACATTCTTTAAATTACTGCATTTATTACAGATAAATAGATAACAGATACGTCTAGATAGACTCTCAATAATACTTCAGTTCATAAATGCTTCTGTTTGCAAACAATTTTGTTTGCAACAAAAGCATGTGGCAAAAATTTGCTTCTGTTCACAAACTCTGCATCAGGTGACAAACACGACCATGGCGATTTTCTACACACAAACATAATGGCAAATATCTTCCCCAATTAATAAAACAAGTAAGTCTGTAACCCACGGCACAGTATATCTTAAACCTGTAGAAATTACAATAAAAAATAAGCAAATAAACTGCAGGGAAACTGAAGATGATGCAGAGAAAAGAACAAAACAGTCTGGCATGCCAACTTGGCTTCCGGAGAGGAGTCATGTCTCAGCAAACACAAGGTGAGGCAGGAGAGGGTTGGCAGCTCCAGAAAGAAATGATGTGCCTGCAGCACTCCCACCAAGGAAAACCCGAGTTATTATAAACTGCAAATACAGCATGCACATTTACTCTGACAGTGACTCCTTCCACACAGCAGCCTGAAGCTGTAGAATCTGTCATATTTGAGACGGACTAATCAGGATTCTTCTGTGGAAGTGGTTCATTGTTTAAGATTGAGCTTCTCTAGGAATCAAAAGTATCAGAACACCTCAGAGCAGAAAGAACAGACAGTCACATATGTAGCGTTGGGAATTAAGCCCCCAGAAGCAGGAGGGGCATGATGAGGACTCTACGGTATCGTGTTAAATAGGTTGGAGGGAGTTTCACCCTTTCTTGCCCCAGACCACAACCAAGCACAAGCACACAACAGTTGCAGAAAGACTGCAACTATTCAGATCCCCAGTCATGACCCTATTTTAGCCCTTATTTCAAAATGATTTTAAAAATCACATCACATGAATGGATAAAACCTGAGAACTTTTCTTCTAATATCAAGAACAAGTCAGAGGTTTCCATTATAAAACTTCACATTCAACATGGTACTTGACACTATAGGCAGAGCCATCAGGCAAAAGAAAGAAAATGATGTGAATGGAAAAGAAAAATGTGAAATTGTTTCTATTTGGAGATGACCTGATCCTTTACATAGAAGATTAAAATAACTCCTCCAAAATAGCCTTATAAATAATAAATTTATCAAAGTAGCACAATACAAATCAACACACAAAAATAAATAGTACTCATGTACAACAAAAATGAATCCACAAAGAAAGAAATTAGGAAATCAATTACATTCACAATAGCTTCAAAAAACATTTAAAACTAACCTAATCAATGCAAGAAAAAAAAAACCCTCTATACTTAAAACTACATTTCCTTAGAATGGAGATCAAAGAACACATCAGAAAATGGAAATGTATCACCTTTCCTGGTTATGCAGAAACAATATATTTTAAATGACCATAATACCAAAGCTGATAGAGTTTAAATGCAGCCCTCCATCAACATTTTTCAAAAATTAGAAAAGATTTTTTCTAAAATTTTTGCATGAAGCAAGAAAACGCCAAAAAAAAAAAAAAAAATCAGCAACAAGAGAAGGCAATACTATCTTGGGTTTCAAACCATGTGACAAATATATAGTGACAAAAATGTGTTATTGATGAATCATTGGAGCAAAATAGAAGATGCAATTACAACCCGAGGCACATTCAGCCACCTGATCTTTGACAAAGAACACAAAACACACATCTGCAAAGATAGCCTTTTTAAAAAGACTTCCTGGGCTGCTGGGTTTATATCTTGTGTCTATACCCCCAAAAACTTCATGCAGTCTTAGGTGGGGCTTTTCAGAGGTGGCTGGGACAAGAATGTGAGAGGCTAGAATTAAGGATGTGAGATTACTAACTTGGCCCACTGATGGCTTTGTCTTGGGCTTGGGTGTGGAGAGTAGGAAGGCCTCCTCTGGGAGTGAGTGCTGCCCACTCTACAGCTGTGTAGTGAGAACAGATTACAAGGAATGTATAAAGGGCAGCTGTGTGTCACTGCTTACTGCTCACTTGCTACTCTGCTACGCTGCTGCTTTTTGCTTTCTGCTGCCCTGCTTTGCCATGAACTGTTTCTCCTCTGTGAAGCTCGTCTGCCATGCCAACCTGCACAGGAGCTAGTCAACTATGAATTCAAACCTCTAAAAATCATAAGCTACAATAAACATTTCTTTCTTTGACTCTGAGTGTTGGGTATTTTGTATCAACAATGAGAATAGTAATTAAGACACCCGCCATATGAAAGACTAAGTGTGAACCTGTATTCCCCACACTTTACTGAAATAAAACATATTAGGACTTGGACTTTAAAACAGAAAGAGTTAATCAGCTGGGAGATAAAATAAGTAAAACTCTTAAAGGCATAGGAATAGAAATGGACTTTATAAATGAAAAGTTCCAGTTGCATGAGAAATAGTAATAAAAATCAAAAAAATAGAATCATATCACATTAAAAAAGTATATACACAGCAGAGCAAACAACCAGAAGAGTGGACAGACAACCAAAAGAATAAGAAAAAAAAATTGTGAACTTCTCTTTAGACAGAAGATGAATATATGGAATATATAAAGAATACAAAAGAATTAGGCTCCCCAAAATAAAAAGATCCAATCAAAAAATAGACAGTTTTAATGAATAGACACTTCTCACATGAAGAAGAAAAAATGTCCCAAAAAACATTTAAAAAATTCAATATTTTGGTTTCTATAGAAATTCAAACTAAGCACTGAGATTCCATCTTACTCTGTAAAGAATGAGTATCATCAATAATGAAAAAACAGCAAAAGCTAGTGAAGCTGCTGAGAAAAGGAGCATTTCTACACTGTTCAAAAACTAGGACAACATCATGGAATGTGGAATGGAGATTGCTTAAAAAACTAAAAATAGAGGTTGTATTCACACCAGCCATATCTACATACCATCCTTCTACAGACCATCCTGAAAGAGTGAAACATGTATTATATTGATATATGCATATCCACATTTACATCATCACAACTCATAGTAGCTCTATCTTGGTAGCAATTTATATAGCTATAACAAGTAAATGAATAAAGACAATTTGGTATGTATACACCATTCTGCCTTAATGAAGGATAAAGTTGACTCTTTCATAGGAAGGTGATTATACCTTAATATCATAATGCAAAATAAAATAAATCAGATAAATATGGCTATATATTGCATGGTTCTCTAACATGAGAAACCTGAAGTATAAACAATTTAAAAAGAAAATTTATATATAAATAAAATTTATATATAAATGGCAGGAAACAGTGGTATTCCTTTTACAAATGAAAAGGGGATGGAGGGATAGATAGAGAGGGAAAGAGAGAAAAAAGATAAGTAAAAATAATTGAGATTTGATATGAATGTGTTTCAACTCCTCATAAAGAATGTGTTTTTTATTATCACAACCCATACATAAAGTGAAAAAGGAGAAAAAGTCACAGTTTATTTAGCTTTAATTTTTGGACTCACTTTTTCATTGCACAAAGAGTTGTTGAATACTTATCACATGTAAGTCAGCACTACTTTAGATATAATAAATTTAATATAAGTCATTGTTGTGACCAAATCCTAGTCCTCATTCATAGTTGAAAAGTAAACAAGTAATTATCATACATTTAAAGTGTTATTATGTGACCAAAACTTGAATAGATTTTGTAGGTGACAACATATTACCTTGATTTATTCTCAAGATTTCTGGAAAATGTTAGTATTTAACAAATTACAGATTTGCTATAAGAACATTACAACAGTGCATGGCTAAGAAACACCCAGAGAAATCGGAGAACAAATATGCAATGTTACTCATTTGTTGGAGCTTAAATTATCTAAAAGTTCTGTTCAGTAACTAAAAAAGATGGTGGAACATTTACCTTTGGAGCACTTACCTTTATTTAGTAAATATGACCCAGTATTCCAGACTACATAAGAGGCTGAATGAAAATTCCCTTCAGATTTTTTTACCAGCACTATATTTAAAAATTCAAATTGGAATACTACAAAATCTACATACACAGGACACTTTTTCTTCAACAAGAGACTTACTTTTTAAAAGTCTAAATATAAGGTATTAGAAGTTAGCAATTTACTTGTCAAAAAAATCCAGAATGACTATAACTATAGCCCATAAGGAATTAAAAGGACTCAAAATTTGATAATAGTAAAATCTGCCTAGAATTTCTTTTTTTTTTCTGCCTAGAATTTCTATAACACAAGTTGGGTGTGATTTTCAGAAAAAAAAATCAGAGAACCACTATAGCTTTAGAAGGCATAATATGACTTTCTAAGCCTGTTAATTTCAGAAGAAAAAAGGTTTTATGTACATTTCATGGATTCCAAAAGACATGCCTGGTTTTCATTTCATAGAAACTTTTGCTGTGTGTTTAATGTTTTTTTAAAGACAATATTTAACTGGCTAATGTGTCTCAACACTCACATATAGGGAAAACACCTCCCTCTACTTAAAGCTCATTTGTAAATTGCACCTGTCCATTTCATACTTTAGTTATTCTTATTGAGCTTTCATTATATGTGTAATTCTTTAGAATCTATTAGCAATTCAAGAATTAGTCATTAAGGCAAATAGTAATTAAATTGACAAATATTTATTTTTTAGGATAAATTTCACATAAATGACATGACACTATGTACATTTTGTTTTTCTTCTTTAACAAAAAACATGTTTTTGCAATTTTGTCCACACTGTAACATATTCCAGCATTTTTTTTATTCAATAATATTCATTCCATGCAATGTCTTTGCCACATTTTATTTATCTATTCATTCAGTTATGGGCATTTGGGCCATTTCCTTCTTTTTACTCTTATTAGTAGTTCCACTCTGACACGTCTGTACATGTTTTGGTATAATTAAATATGGGTTAAATTATAAGAACATATGCTAATTATGTTTGATATTTTGAAGATTCATCAGTTTTTCATAGTGGCTAAAGCATTTCACATTACTAACAGTAGTGTCTTGGAATGCCCATTTCTCCACATCTTCACCAATACTTCTGCCTGTTTTTACTAACTCTCCTAGAATCATATTTGTAAGAAGATAAGAAGTTATGCCTTATCCAAACATTAATTTGCATTTTTGTATGTTGGATCATATTGATTTCTTTCATTTGTATATTGAAAATTTGAATATTCTTTGGAGAAATATCCACATAAGTGCTTTGCCAATGTTTAAACTATAACTCTTTTAGTTATTGAGCTGTAAAAATTGTATATATTTGTATGTGTATCCTGGAAAACCAATCATTATAAGATATGTAATGTGAAATTTTTTCTACCATTATGCAAGTTGAAATCATCCCAAATGATACAAAATAGAGTTGAATCACATCAATTAATTTTTCACGCCACCCTTTTTGACAATATAATTTGTGTACGTGTAGGTAGGAGTTATCTTTTTTAAATATAAAATAGTAATATATGAACAACAATTCTAAAATCACATGATCATTAAAACTGAGTCTATTTTCATAAATTCCTTTCATCTGTGATTAATACACTATTCCAGTCAAAGTAAAATTGCCAAATCACCTCTAAAAGACAAGACCAAAAAAATTGCCAAACCACATTAAATTACTGGTTTTGAAGAACTTCACTTCAGTATATCCAAGTGATTCAAGAATTTGCATTCTTTGGAGTTCAGCTAGATTTCTCCTACAATTAGAAACTATTTGGAGAGATAAGCCTTTCTGTAAGATTGCATATTAACATAGCAATAGCACTATGTTGTTCATGGGTCTTGATAGGGGCATTCTGAAGTACTTCTTTATCCCCACTGTGTAAGCTTTCTTCTGGGATTTCTGTTTTACTGAAAAAGTCATGTTCTAATTGATTATGCTTTTCACAGTACCACTAATTTCTCAGGTATTCATTTTGAGCATTAAAAATATAATGAAAACTCCCATTAGGTTTTTTGTCACCAATTTTAGTCCTGTCAAGAATACATATTTTACTTTGATGAAACTGCATGAAGTATCCCTGGTACAATACTTGCAACAAAAACATTGATGTATGACTAAGTTTTTAGATATTTAATATTCTAATATTTAATAGAAATATTCTCTTACTAACAGACACAAGATTCTGATTGCTTATCTTTGAGGAAATGGAACACTTGAGAAAATTATTTGATGTGCACCACCATTGTACCTGTCACCACTTTTAATTAAAAATGCATTGATGCATGACTAAAGTGTGCTTGGTGAAAAACAAACCTATTTTAGTTCAATTGCAGTAATACATATTTAACCCAATGGAGTCAGCCCATGCAATTACAACACAAAGCAAATCTGGCACAGTGGAGCCTTACATTTCAATCTCAAAGCATATAGATATGGCGTGCCAAATATTACATATCTATGTGGACACAATCAAAGTCATTGGATTTACTAATCCTGTCTAAATACCTGTAATGAAACCATACAATAATGTCTAGCAAATTAAATATTTGGAGAAATGAATACTGAATAATGATTCAGTTTTCTCTATTATCACATGGCAGAATTCAGTAAACTCAACCACTTGGTGTATCCAAAATACGGCTGATATGAAACAATGTGTTCGATTTTTAATATAGCTATAGATGTATGTTACTATGCATTTAGAAATCAGATCTAAAGGTCCTTGTAATGCTTCCTAATTTTTTTAAAAAATTGTATTTAGAGATCCAATTCCATCAACATTTGATTGCTACACAAAAGAGAAAGCAGGTATTAATATATGAGGAACTGAATTTTGCTGAATATTTTTTGAGAAAGGAAGAGTAAATGTTTGCCAATCTCTAAAACAATAAATCAAAAAATAATAAAATATTGAAGCCTATGCATCTTGACAGGTAGTTACTTCCATTTCTAAAGCAGACCAATAAAGAAATTTAAAAACCAGTTTTAATAATGAAAAAAGCAAACTGAAAATAATGACTAATTGATAAAGCTCTATGAGGTCTTTATACTAAATCCTGGGCAGTATCAGAATATAATTTATTTTGTTCTTTGTAACAGCAGAAACACATTTATATATATATATATATATATATATATATATATATATATATAATATCATTTTATCCTGAGTGTACTTTTAAAAAGCTAAAATTATTTTATGTGTGAGAAAATTTCCATGCACTGGACTTCTCAACGAAACTTGTGCCAAATTCAAAAATCCAGTCCTTTTTCCACAAAATGTGATTTCATCTAGCACAATTTTGATTAGCTGATTGTTTTTACATTTAAGTATCTTGTCAGACCAAAAGACGAGACATCTTTAAAAAAAAAAACCTGCTATCAGATATTATTCTAATATATCATGTGTCTTTATCATTTCATTATTGCAATCTTCATTTTGCAGTAAGCAAACAGGCTAACATTACAGTGTCATTCAAAGTTACTAGAACACTAGGAAATTAATTTCAAAATTTTAATCTCCTCAGTTCTCAAAGTCTAAACTTTGTGGACTTTCTTGTAATAATGGCATAAATAGGTATTAGTTAATGATCATACTTATATATGCTTTATGTTGAATTATCTATATTGGTAAAGTAAGTGAAACTTGTCAAATTGCAGAATAACTTTGACATCTTATTTTCTATTTGACTCTCTAGATGTCTGTCACTATATCTAGCAGCAATCTAAAGATAGGTTTATAAGGGAAAAAGTTGATTGTGAATGTAACCTAAACATTTCTAGCAGAAAGAAATTCTCCAGTGGAGAAATAAAAGTTAATAAGTATAGTGCTTAAAAAGCAGATATAATAATTTGATCATACCTTCGCCCATCTAATGGATGAGATAATATATCAACATTGGTTCAAATACTTTGAGACAAAAACATTGAAAAGGAAGTGATCCTGAGGGGCAGGGGAACCTCCTATCCTGAGTGGCGTAAATTGAAGCCCTGCACAGTGAACTCTCCCGAGTCATGCAACCTCAGCACCTTGCTGGGAGATTGGTAGGGCCCTGCCCAGAATGCCTAAATAGCCAGGATAGTTGGCAGGTCACTTGGTCCTGGCTGGGCCCCACCCACCAACCCTAAGTGGCAGAGGAACCACCTGCTCTAAGTGATAGGATCTGAAGGCCTCCACAGTGAACTCCACCTAGCCATGCACACTTGATACCTTGCATGAAACCTTGTAGGACCTGCCCAGTCATCCTAAGCAGCTGGGGAGCTTTGGTGCACTGTGTGGCATGAACTGAGGGCTTTCACAATGTACTCCACCTAACTGTTTAGCCTTGGAATGCCACTCAGAACATGATAGAGTCCCATCTAGCAACCTCAAGCAGCTGTGGAGCTTTGGGGTGCCATGTTGGGTATACTGAAGATCTGTTCAGCAAATTCCCCCCATTTGAGTGCCACTAGGGACCTTGTAAGACATTTCTAATGACCCTCACTCAACTGGGAAAACTCTCTGATGTATGGGCAGACATACTCAACCCAGGAAGCAACTGAGACCTTGCATTTGACTTCCTCGGGGAAATAAAGGAAAATGACAAAATGAAAGAGCAAAATGCAATCTCAAACCTCTAACCCACCCCAAACAAACCTAAAGAAACAACTCTATAAATCTGTAAAAGAACTCAGATCAGAAATAATCTCCCATGTAAAAGAAGTAATGATCAACCTAATAAAATAAATGCTGAACAGGTCTAAAGAAGACATAGTTTTTAAAAAGTTGAGAAACATAGTTTTAAAAATTGAGGAGCATAAAGGTGGAAACCTTGCATGAAAATATAAAAATAAGTTGAATTCATGAAACAGATTCAAAGATATATACAGGAAGTCAAAAATTCCATTGAAAGCTGGCAAAATCACCTCAGTGAATGTGAAAATAGAATTTTCAGAACTTAGATAAGATTTCACCAAGTGAACAGGAAAGGAAATATCTTTTAAAAATAAAAAGGAATCAGGGAATAACAATTCAACAGTTACAAGATGATGCAAAGAAATACAAGATTAATAAATGTATATGTAAAAGAAAGTGACAACACAAATGATATAAAAATACTGTTTTCAGAAGTAATAGCTGAAAATATTCCAAACATGGAAAAGGAATCTGACATACAGATAAGTGAAACATATTGAACTCTAATCAGCCACAACAAAAATAAATCTATATCCAGATATATAATAATCAACATCCTGGAAATTCATCTCAAGAGCAGAATATTAAAAGCTTTTAAAGAAAATGGCTTCTAACCCAGATGGATGTGCCCTGCAAAACTTCCCTTCAAAACTGATGGAGAAACAATACACTTCCATGACAAAGAACAGCTGAAGAACTTCATGACCACCAAACCAACCCTGCAGAGAGTACTGAAAGATTGCTAGATAGACATAAAAATAGCCATGACTTCAAGAAAAACAACAGAAAAAAACTACCAAGCAAGGCAAATAATTAAACAGATGAGAAAGTAGAAATAAAACATGATACATGTAAGCCAATATAAATTAGTTGTAACCATTGATGTAAATGGTCTCAGTTCACCAATTAAAAGAATAATACTGGCAGCATGAATCCAGACACAACATCCAACCATATAATGTGTAAAAGGAACCCATCTAACCCAAAAGGAAATCAAAGACTTAAAGTCAAAGGATTGAAAACAATACTTTTGCAACAGCAAGGATAGCTCTTCTGTTTGCAGACCAATGAACTTCAAACCAAGAATGATCAAAAAGCCAAAGAAGGTCACTACATACCAGTTGGGGAAAACTTCAAAGGAAGAGATAATAATCTTAAATATGTATGCACTAAATACATTAACACCCAGCTATATAAAAATATTAATAGAAATGAAAAATCAAATGCACAATAAAACAAGTATAATGGGAACCTTGACAAACCGTTGAAACAAAGAGATGGATCAACTAGACAGAAAATCACCAAACAAATAACAGAAATGAATCAAACTTGTGAACAAAGAAATTTAGTAGACATGTACAGAGTGTGCACCCAACAACATCAGAATATGCATTCTTCTCAGCTTCACATGGGACATTCTCTAAAATAGACCATACACTAGGTCATAGAACATGGTGAAGTAAATGCAAAATAATTGAAATTATCTCATGCATATTATCTGATCATAGTGCCATGAAACTAGAAATTAATGAAAAGAAACTGCAAAAATTTCATAAACACATGGAAATTAAACAGTACACTCCTGAACAATCAGTGAGTCACAGAGAAAATTAAAGAAGAAATTAAACAATCTCTACAGCAAACAAAGAGACAACTACTGTATTGGTCAGGGTTTTACTAGAGAGAACAGATATAACCCAGAGTATAAAGAAACAAGATTGGCTTACGATAGTCAGTCACAGAATCCGATGATGAAGCGTGCAGAGGGTGTCTATGCACTGGAAGCTGAAGGGTTCAATCCAAGATCTCTGGAGTTCACCCTAGTGTCTTGTGCAAGTCCACACCAGCAGGCTGATGGGTCCGCGACAGAAGGCCGAAGGCTCTGTGATGAAAAGCTGAGGAGTCTATGCTGGGAAGCTGAAGAGTCTGTACTGGAAGTCAGGAGGCGAGGTCCAAACTAAAGGCGAAGACTGGAGCTTCTCCCAAGGAGGGCATAGATTTGTCCTTCCTCCTCTCCTTTTATACCTCGAGGTGATAACTCACCCTAGGGTGGGTCTTCTTCTACATCCTTGGGTGTAGAATTGCTAAACCCATTTAGTTTGCTTCTAACTGTCTCAAGTTGACACAATCAACCAACCACTAGAATCCACCCCTTGTCAACTTGGCAACCAGACACATTTCTTTAAAATAGTTCCAGATACACAAAGATGCATATAATTGCACCTAACGTTATGACTGTCCTTGGTTCAAACGGAAACACAATAATTCCCCTACCAAAATACACCATGTAACTTTTCTTTGGTTGATGCTTACTCTTATCAGTTTATAAGCTTAACATTATAACACAAGTTTAACAATTCCCAAAACACAACATTACGTCTGCAGCAAAATTACGTTACATTGAAACCGTATTTGGGGAGAAGTAGTAATCATAATCCCCTCTTCTGTAACTGATTACGAGGATGTAGCTCATATTTTGAACTTCCTTCTTCCACTACCCATTCTGTATTTCCTTGGCCTTCAGCAGGCACCTCAGCAGGTCTTGGTTCTTTCCCAGGTGAAGTGACCCATACTTTCATTCCTGAAGGTTCTGGACCACTTCTCACTTTGTCTGGATTAGGTTGCTGTAATTTTCCATTAACCTTAATAACAGGGCATGGTAATACTAAAAGGCGCCCTAAGGAATCTCCTGAACTCCATGTATATTCTTCCTTTCCTCCATTGTGGAGTAGTAGTCCAACTTCCCCTTGGTAGTCTGGGTGAATCACCCCTGACAACACCGTGACTCCCTTTTTAGCTTGTTGCCTCAGAGGCAAGAGGAGACCAAAATGACCAGGGGGAAGTATTAGCTTCCAGTTCAGTGGTACCATTGTCATGCTTCCTGGTATAAGCCTTCCCCCCTCTGGAACCAAAACTTCTAGTCCAGCAGAACATGAAGTCATGGGAACAGGAAGCAAAAAATTTGCTAGTGGATCACTAGGGGTGATGGTGAGTGGCACCATTCCTACTTCCACGCCTTGATTCCTAGACCCATGAATCCTGGCTATGGGAGACACAGTGCCATATAATGGACGTTAATTCAAAGCATATATAGCCTGTTGAAGTACTTTACCCCAGCCTTGCAAACTATTGCCACCTAGCTGGTGTTGTAACTGTGCCTTCAAAAGGCCATTCCATCTTTCTATCAATCCAGCTGCTTCTGGATGGTGAGGGACACAGTAGGACCAGTGAATTCCATGAGCGTATGCGCACTGTCTCACTTCTTTAGCTGTGAAATGTGTTCCTTGGTCAGAGGCAATGCTATGTGGAATTCCATGACGATGGATAAGGCATTCCGTGAGTCCACGGATGGTAGTCTTAGCAGTAGCATTACCTGCAGCAAAGGCAAAGCCATATCCAGAATAGGTATCTATGCCAGTGAGGACAAAGTGCAGTCCCTTCCATGATGGAAGGGGTCCAATATAATCAACCTGCCACCAAGTTGCAGGTTGATCACCTCGGGGAATGCTGCCATATCGGAGACTCAGTGTTGGCCTCTGCTGATGGCATGCTGGGCATTCAGCAGTGGCTGTAGCCAGATCAGCCTTGGTCAGTGGCAGTCCATGTTGCTGAGCCCATGCATACCCTCCATCCCTGCCACCATGGCCACTCTGTTCATGGGCCCATTGGGCAATGACTGGGGTGGCTGAAGAAGGAGGTTGGCTACTGTCCAGAGAACGAGTCATCTTATTCACTTGATTATTAAAGTTGTCTTCTGCTGATGTTACCTTTTGGTGAGCATTTACATGGGAAACAAATATTTTCATATCCTTTGCCCATATAGAGAGGTCTATCCACATACCTCTTCCCCAAATATCTTTGTCACCGATTTTCCAATTATGTTCCTTCCAAGTTCCTGACCATCCGGCTAGACCACTGGCTACAGCCCATGAATCATTATACAGTCTCACATCTGGCCATTTCTTTTTCCAGGAAAAATGTACTACCAAGTGCACTGCTTGAAGTTCTGCCCACTGTGATGATTTCCCTTCACCACTATCTTTTAAGGATGTCCCAGAAAGGGGCTGTAATGCTGCAGCTGTCCACTTGCAGGTGGTGCCAGCATTACGTGCAGAGCCATCCGTAAACCAGGCCCTAGTCTTCTCGTCCTCTGATAACTGATCATATGGTACACCCCACAAGGCTATAGGTGCATGCTGGGAAACTGAAGGCAACATAGCAGGTATAGGAGCCATAGGTATTTGGGCAACTTCCTCATGTAATTTACTTGTACCTTCCAGGCCTGCTCTGGCTCGATCACGAATATACCACTTCCATTTAATGATAGACTGGTGCTGGGCATGTCCAACTTTATGACTTGGTGGGTCAGATAATATCAAGGCCATGATAGGCAACTCAGGTCGCATGGTGACCTGGTGTCCCATAGTCAAGCGTTCAGTTTCCACTAGGGCCCAGTAGCAGGCCAACAGCTGTTTTTCAAAGAGAGGGTAGTTGTCTGCAGATGATGGCAGAGCCTTACTTCAAAATCCTAAAGGCCTCCGCTGTAATTCACCAATGGGGGCCTGCCAGAGACTCCAAACAGCATCTTTGTTTGTTACTGATACCTCGAGCACCATTGGATCTGTGGGATCATATGGCCCCAGTGGAAGGGCAGCCTGTACAGCAGCCTTGACTTGTTGCAAAGCCTTTTCCTGTTCTGAGCCCCACTCAAAATGAGCAGCTTTCCGAGTCACTCAGTAAATGGGGCAGAGTAAGACACCTAAATGAGGAATGTGTTGCCTCCAAAATCCAAGTAGGCCCACTAAGCGTTGTGCCTCCTTTTTAGTTGTAGGAGAAGCCAGGTGCAACAATTTATCTTTTACCTTAGAAGGGATATCTCTACATGCTCCACACCACTGGACTCCTAGAAATTTCACTGAAGTAGAAGGACCTTGAATTTTTGTTGGATTTATTTCCCATCCTCTTGCTCTCAAATGCCTTACTAATGAATCCAGTGCAGTTGCTACTAGGCCCTGCTCACTAGGCCCAATCAGCATAACATCATCAATGTAATGGACCAGTGTGATATCCTGTGGCAGAGAAAAGCGATCAAGATCCCTTCAAACCAAATTATGACATAGGGCTGGCCAGTTAATATACCCCTGAGGTAAGACTGTAAAGGTATATGACCGGCGCAGCCCCCCAATGAGACAGAGGACACTCTGGTGGGTAACAGGTAACTGCCGCTTTATTGTTGCGGGCTCTGGCTTATATATTCGGCCGTGACCAATGACAGGCTGTCACGAGGAGGCAGGGTTGGGATGAGACGCTGGCTCTGGCTAATATACCAAGCTGTGGTCAATCAGGGGTTGCCACAGAGTCAGCAACGGGGCAAATACGGAGTGAGTATGGGGGGGGGGGGGCACACGGGGTGGCTAATTTGGAGAGGGACGTAGCGCATTGCAGAAGCTGACGTGGTCCTTAGTCCCGGGTTGGGTATGTTGAGCGCCTGCGCCCCACAGTATATTGCTAGCCTTGCCAGCTAAAAGCAAATTGTTTCTGATGATCCTTATGGATAGGTATGGAGAAAAAGGCATTTGCCAAATCGATAGCTGCATACCAAGTACCAGGAGATGTGTTAATCAGCTCAAGCAAGGAAACCACATCTGGTACTGCAGCTGCAATTGGAGTCACCACCTGATTCAGTTTACGGTAATCCATGGTCATTCTCCAAGACCCATCTATCTTCTGCACAGGCCAAATGGGGGAATTTAATGGGGATGTGTGGGCACCACCACCCCTGCATCCTTTAAGTCCTTGATGGTGGCAGTAATCTCTTGGATCCCTCCAGGAATGCAATACTGCTTCTGGTTTACTATTTTACCAGGCAAAGGAAACTCTAGTGGCTTCCATTTGGCCTTTCCAACAATGATAGCCCTCACATTACAGGTTAGGGAACCAATGTGAGGATTCTGCCAGGTACTAAGTACATCAATCCCAAATATACATTCTGGAACAGGGGAAATAACTACAGGGTGAATCCGAGGACCTATTGGACCCACTGTAAGTCGGACCTTTGCTAGAACTCCATTGATCACCTGGCCTCCATAGGCCCCTACTCTAACAGGAGGGCCACAGTGACGTTTTGGATCCCCTGGAATCAGTGTTAGTTCAGAACCAGTGTCCAGTAATCCCTGAAATGTCTAATCATTCCCCTTCCCCCAGTGGACAGTCACTCGAGCAAAAGGCCTTAGGTCCCTCTGGGGAAGGATGGGAGAAAGATTAACAGTGTAAATTTTTGGTGCATCAGAGTCCTTCTCCAAGGGGACCTGGCCTCCCCATCATTCGAGGGGTTCTGGGTCTGTAAACTGGCTCAAATCTGGGAACTGGTTAAGGGGCCATGATTCCCTGTTAGCACGATTTGATGTAAGGTTCTGTTCATTTGCCCGTAAATTTCTTCGATTATATAAATCTAGTAAAAATTTTGTAGGCTTCCTATCTATTTCACTTCTAGGAACGCCATGGCTAATCATCCAATGCCAGAGGTCTGCACGTGTTAGATTATTCTGGTTATTGTTCTGCCTTTGTTGTCCATTACGGTAAGTACATGGACCCTGCTTTTGGCGATTAAGTGCTGCCACTTGACCTCTGCCACTCCTGGACCCAATCAAGCCCATTGTCCTTAAATGTCCTAATTGAGTAACTGCAGTCCCCACTGTAAGGTCTGGCATGCAAAGAAGAGCAAAAACAGGGCCCTTCAGGAATGCTGGTGCTCCCCTCACAAATCTGTTTCTCAAGGTGCTGGTGAAGGGTATGTTTTCTGGATCATCCCCATGTGGAGGATTAGGTTTAACTTGACAGATCCACTCCAGCATTCCCATTTCCCTGAGTCTCTGAATCCCCTCATCAATAGTAAACCATGGAATATCAGGCATCTCTAACTCATTCACAGTGGGCCATCTTTTGATCGATATCTCTGCCAACCATCCAAATAAACTATTAACATCTTTCTTTACTCCATGAGCTATGACATTAAATTTAGAATCCCTACTTAATGGGCCCATATCAACAAATTCAGCCTGATCCAGATGTATGTTTTTGCCACCATTATCCCACACTCGTAAAATCCAGTCCCATGCTTGCTCATCAGGCCTCTGCCTATAAGAGTTGGAAAACTCAAGCTCTTTGGGAGTATAGCGAACCTCTTCATGGGTCACAGTATGTATCTCTCCTTTATGCGCTTTCTGTGATTTGAGCCTGGTTATGGGCCTGGAGGCAAAAACGGGTATTAAGGGTGGGTCCTGAGGAGCAGCAGCATAATCCCGTTTAGTAAACATAGCATTAGCTTCCCCAAATATGCTAGGAGATTCCAACACAGCAGCGGGTGGAGGTGGTGATGCCTCTGCCATTTCAGGTGGGGAAATCTCTCCCTCAGGCAAAATAACTTCATTAGCATCCAGAAATTCAGTATCTTCACTTTCCTCAGAATCCTCCCATACATCTCCATCCCAATTCATGGGATCCCACTCTTTCCCAACCTGTGCCCTCACCTTTGCTTCTGATACCCTTCGAGGCTGAGAATTAAATTTACGTTGAAGTTCAGCCAATCGAATTATGAGGGACTGTGCCTGGGTTTCTGCAATCTCAGCCTTGAGGCTAAAAGAGAGGAGATTTTCACTCATGACACACTGAGAAACTTTTAAATTTCTTATCTGTTTCTGGAGATGCAATTTTTCATTCATTAGTTTGTCCAAAGTGGCTAAGACCAGCCATCCAGCATCATTATATTGTCTATTGTGCCAAAGATATTCAAAATTGTTTTGTACAGAGTCACTAAATTTTTGACATCTCACAATTGGTGAATTAGGATAATCAAATGGATCTATGAGACATATTAGTTTAAACAGTTCATGCCAAGGATTATCAGTATATTCCACAGAAGTAGAAGCAGAGACCTTGGTGTCTTCAGGTCTCACTAATTGCAGAGCCAACTACAGGAAGCTCTAACACCATTAAAGAATGCCATTGTTATAATTCTGTTTCTCTAGGACCACTCTCTGTACCAAAATCTGTATTGGTCAGGGTTTTACTAGAGAGAACAGATATAACCTGGAAAATACAGAAACAAGATTGGCTTATGATAGTCAGTCACAGAGTCCGATGATGAAGCGTGCAGAGGGTGTCTATGCACTGGAGGCCGAAGGGTTCAATCCAAGATCTCTGGAGTTCACCCTAGTGTCTTGTGCAAGTCCACACCAGCAGGCTGATGGGTCCGTGACAGAAGGCTGAAGGCTCTGTGATGAAAAGCTGAAGAGTCTATGCTGGGAAGCTGAAGAGTCTGTACTGGAAGCCAGGAGGTGAGGTCCAAACTAAAGGCGAAGACTGGAGCTTCTCCCAAGGAGGGCATAGATTTGTCCTTCCTCCTCTCCTTTTATACCTCGAGGTGATAACTCACCCTAGGGTGGGTCTTCTTCTACATCCTTGGGTGTAGGATTGCTAAACCCATTTAGTTAGCTTCTAACTGTCTCAAGTTGACACAATCAATCAACCACTAGAAATACAAATTACCAAAACCTGTGGGATGCAATGAAAATAGTCCTCAGAGGGAAATTTATTGTGGTGAATTCCCAGAACAGGAAAATAGAATTAACACAAATATACAATCTGATGCTCTACCTCAAACATCTAGAAAAGGAAGAGCAAATCAAGCAAAAAGCCAAAAGAAGGCAGATTACAAAGATCAAAACAAAAATTAATGCAATAGAGACTAAGAAAATGATACAAAGTATTAACAAATATGTGAATTGGTTTTTTGAAAGAATAAATAAAATTGATAAGTCCCTAACCAAACTTATTTAAAAATGGAAAGAAAAAAATTCAAATTCCTGCAATAAGGAATGAAAAGGGTAAATCACTATGGACCCTGTGGAAACACAGATCATCAATACCTGCTTCAAAAACCTTTATTCTCAATGATTTGATAATACAGAAGAAATGGACAGATTCCGAAAATATATATGAATTAGCAAAGGTGGATTAAGAGATGTAAAACTGCTGAGTAACCCTATTTCAATTACTGAAATTGAAAATGTACTTAGAACCTTACTGACAAAGAAAAGCCCAGGTCCTGATGGGTTCTTTACTGAATTCTACAAGAAATTCAAGGAAGCATTAATTCCAACACTCCTCAAACTCTTCAATGAAATTGCAAGGGAAGCAATCCTCCCTAACTCATTCTTGGAGACAATTACCCTAATACCAAAATCAGAGAAAGACCCAGCCAAAAAAAAGAACTAAAGGTCAATCTCCTAGAGAATATCCTGAATGAAATACTGGCAAGCAGAATGCAGCAAGTTATCAAGAAAATTATACACCATAACCAAGTGGGATTCATCCCAGAATTGCAGCGATGATTCAACATACACAAATCAATCAACATAATGCACTATATCAATAGAGCCAGATGTAAGAGTCACAAAATCATTTCAAAGATGCACAAAAAGATTTTGATAAAGTGCAACGCTCATTCATGCATAGAACCCTATGGAAAATCAGAATATATAGTCTTTATCTCAATTTGATAAAAGCCATATATGACAAACTAACAACCATAATGGTATAAATTGTCAAAAACTGAAAACTTTCACTCTAAAATCAGGAGTAAGAAAAAGATATCAGTTACCACCACTCCTATGCAACATAGAGCTGGAAACACTATCCAGAGAAATTAGACAAGAGACAACTACAAGGAGTAAGGATGGAAAAAGAAGTGAAATTATCATTTTTTACAGATGACATGATACTCTACATAGAAGACTGCCAAAACTCTATTGAAAGACTCCTAGGTATAATAAATAAATTCAGAAATGTAGCTGGATACAAGTCAACACTCAGTATACATAAACAACAAACTCATTAAGAGAGGAATGAAAGAAATCACACCCTTCACAATAGAATCCAAAAAAATGAAAAACTTAGGAATCAATCTAACAAAGAACATAAATGATCTATTTGGTGAAAACTACAATACTCAAAAATGAAATTGAAGAGGATCTCAAAAAAATGGAAAGATATTCCTTGTTCACAGATAGGAAAAATAATCATTGTGAAATTGACCTTTCTCCAAAAATTGTTATACAGATTTAATGTAATTCCAACTAAAATACCATTTGCATACTTCACAGATCTAGAAAAATAATTCCTAAAATTCACCTGGAATCAAAGGAGACCTAGAAAACAAAGGTAATTCTGGGCAAAAAGTCATAGCAGGGGGCATCACAACCCCTGACTTGGAGTTATACTACAAATCTATTGTGATAATATCAGCATGGTACTAGAATAAAACACACCTGAAGATCAATGGAATAGATTATAAGATACAACCACAATTCCAAACAGACTCAGCCACACTATTCTTGACAAAGGGGCCGAACATGTTCACTGGAAGAAACATAAACCTCTTTACTAAGCAGTGCTGGAAAACCTGGCTTACAGAGTGCCGAAAACTAAAACTAGACCCATGCCTATCACCAAACACTCAACTGAAGCCAAAATGAATCAAATATCTAAATCTACCTGAAGACAAATTAGGTAGAAATCTTAAAGACAGAGGAGTAGGCAGAGAATTTATGAACACATATCAAACTGACAGTAAATACTTACCAGAATCAACAACTGAGATTTTATCCTATTAGAAAGTTTTTTATAGGGAAAAACAAATCGCCAACAGAGTGAAAAAAGCCACACAAATTGGGAAAAAAATCTTAGTCAACTGTTCCTCAGACAAAGGACTTCCATCTAGAACATACAAAGAATTAAAAAAAATCAAACCCTTGAAATTCAAAGACCCAATCCAAAATTGGGCATCTGGGATGAATAAACACTTCTCAATGAAGAAATACAAATGGCAAATAAATACATGAAAAAATGTTCAGCATTATTGGTCATTAAAGAAATGCAAATTAAAACCACACTGAGATTGCATCTCACTCCAGAAAGAATGGCCAAGATCAAGATAAATACCTATAACAAATGCTAGAAGGGTTGTGGGGAAAAAGGAACACTTCTGCACTGTTGGTGGGAGTGCAGACTGGTGCAACCATTGTGAAAATCAGTCTAGAGGTTCCTGAAAATACTGGGATTGGAAGTCCCATTTGACCCAGCTATTCCACTTCTAGGCTTATTCCAAGAAGAACTGAAAGCATCATACCATAGTGATATATGTGCACCCATGTTTATAAACAGCACAATTTGCAATAGTGAAATCTTGTAAATAACCTAAATGCACATCAACTAAAAAAATGAATTTAAAAAGATGTATTTATATATAATAGAGTACTACTCAGCTATAAAGAAGGAGCACATTGAGGCTTTATAGGTAAATGGATGATAACTGAGACCATATTCATAATTAAAATAAATCAAATTCACATGTGTAAATACCATATTGTCTCCCTAGTGTAAGAAGATGAAAGAGTAAATAAGATACAAAATCCTAATAAATATTGTGCAAAGGTAAGAAACTGCTCAGAGTGGAAAAATAAGAGAAAATGAGAAAAGAAGGAAGGGAAAAATAAAAAAGGAGGGAAAAGAAAAAGGTATATATTTGTGTGTACACACTTATGGTAGCTAAGATGATTGTAAACACTTTAGGGAAAGTTTGAGGCATGTACAAACCTATACAGAAAGAGTTTACAAGAAAATGGTATGAACAGCTACTTTAAGATAAGAAGTTATGTTAGAACAAAATGTTCTAACATCTTGTTTTGAAATCCAATAATTCTTTTATTCTTTATTTTGATTTGATTTGCCTGTTTTCTATTATTTGATTTCAATATGTGTGAAAGTATGGACAGCTATTTTGAAGAGAACAAGAGAAATTGTGGTAGCCGTTGTTGATCTTCCTATTGTCTGGTTTTGAAGGCCCATAATGCTTTCATTCTTTTGTTTTGATCAGTTTTATACTATTTTGTGTTGATGAATTCATTGTGTGTGTGAAGATATAGACAACTATTTTAAAGAAAACAAGAGACATTATGGTAGCCACTGCTGAACTACTGTTTTTTTTTTTTTTTTGACTTCTTGTGTTGCTTGCATTTGTTTGTTCTGATCTGCTTTCTTCTATTTTCTTTTTTATTTTATTCTCTTTAAAAGAAAAAAAAAATTGAAAGGTCCTGTATTCAATTCCCAATACTGAAAATCAGAAAAGAAAAGAAAAATTAAAGGAAGGACAGACAGCAAAATAGAAGATATCTATTTTGAGCATGAGGAAGTAGATTCCTTCAGTGACCATACAGCATTCATTAATGAAAATAAGTGAAACCCATTGTGATGAGACACGTTGGTGGTATACATCCTGGTGAAGAATCAAAATGACAACATGGAAATAATCAAGAGACAAGGAATTTTCATCTCAGACTATAATATTAGATCATCTAAGAATAGCAGTTTTTGTTCTCATCTTCAGGAACAAGAATTTAAAAGGAATTTCATATTATTTTATAGGAGAAATGCAAGTTGATGGCAGTTATCTATCTACATATCTATGAATCTATGTATCTATTTATGCATTTACCTATCTATTTACAATGTGCCATAGATATTTTTAAAATAATGTAAAAAGCACATTACCAAGAAGAGTTGAATGAGTATATTCTAAGAAAAGGGAAATATTCTGAGGGTGATAAATGGCAATGTGTATTTTATTGAAACATTATTTTTAATTTAATCATTCTCTGTATTTTTTATTACAACTTTCCAATCAACTTTTCTTTTGAAATTTCTGTAAAGCTAAAAACATTCTGGTTTGTTACCATTCGCCTTATTCGCTGACTCTGCCCCTGTGAGATTCTGGCTCTTCTGCAAAGTCAAAATAAACAAAGTTTGAAATAGATCAGGATTCGGAGGCAGCAGTGACAATACAACTAAAGATGGTCATGAAATAGCACTTCCAGAACTGCATCAGAAAGAGGAAGGAAGGAGGAGATAAGTGTATTCAAAATAAGGCACTTTTGTGTGGGTGACTAATGACAAATGTCATTTACTGTAATAATCTGTAAAGTTTAAATATTATTGGTGTTGTTATCACATATATATGTGTATATACACGTATATATGTTGATGGAACACTGTAACAGATTTCTCGAAGTTTTGTATTTTCAAGGGCATGATGGGATAGTGCTTCTATTTTTCATTTTTACACTTTTCAAATTCCTCTGTTATTCTTCCTTTGTGTCATAACCGTTAGATGTTCTGTCTACATATATTTTTTTATAAAATCAGTCATTTATTCATGCATATCCTCATACATTTGTTTATTAATTAAGAATATCTTTTGGAATGGGGATATAGCACAGTGGCACAGTGCCTACCTGGAAAACACAAGGTCCTGAGTTCAATTCCAGTACCAAAAAAAAAAAAGTAAAAAATAAACTACTAGATATCTTATGCTTTAGTATACGCTAGACAACTAGGTAACATATATAGCTAAGTAATTTAAGGAGAGGGTAATTATCCTTTTACAGGATAATTAAATCTTCCCATTGATAGGGAATTATAATCTAATAACACATCCCTGTTGCTAGAGACTTCTCCCAAAATGGCACTACTTTTAAAGATGTTCAGAATAAATCAGTCAAAAAAATACAAGTTCAGTACATTGTTTTTTTTTTTTTTTTTTTGCTCAGTGCATTCTTTTGCCTTCAATTTTGCCTGTCCTATTTCTTTAGCTATGGATTCACCGAGTAAGTAAGAAATTTTACTTACTGATTCATTTACATGCAAAATGCTGCAATTTTCTAATGTGCTAATGAACTACAATTTTCTGAGCAGTTTTATGGCAGGATATGTAAGAGTAAAATTATTTCTGTATTAAATGACCCACTGAGTAGCTCTAGCAGTCATTTTCTTATCCACATCCCTGAATCCAGGGCTCTTGGGAAAATTTAAATTATTTCAAAAGTGGAAAAAGAGCAAAATATTTAAAGCAGTTGGTTTGTGTGAGCCTGTGAATCTACATCAGCATAGCATGAAAGAGCTGAGTAAATCTTCCCAGACATAACACTGTGGCTGTTATATGCCCTGCCTTGCATGTCTTCCTTAGAAAAAAATATTCTTTGATTATTTTTTGCTTATTGCTTTTATGTTTATTTTTAACAAATAACCACTGTAAACTAAATCATCCCTGCAATCAAATCCTTCATCAGACGAATCTGATATAAGCAGAGCTTTCTTGGAGAGGCAGGGGAGCCATTTGATGTTATAGTGAGCTTTTCTACTTCTTTGCTGTCCTCAGAAAAGAAAACTGCCTCTACGCGCACCCGTGGAACCACTTTTGTTTGTAACTCCTGTGACCAAGATTAGTCATTTTCACTTTTACAGACTCCTTAGTAAAAGAGAAACAGCATGTTTCAACTGAGTATTTTCAGGGCAGTGTAGCGAAAGAGATTTATTGCTGGGAAGAGTTGAGTTCTAGGAATCCTGAGAGCCAGAGGGCAGCGCAGATGCATGTAGAAGGATCCAATCACGGTTCAGGTGCCTTCCTTCAACAGGCCTTGACTGACTAGGGTATCCCTGTGGAAACCGTCTGTTCACCATCTTGAGAAAACATGTGGCATTCAGAGGGACCTGCTTAGGATAAGAATTGCTACCGAGCAGCTCCTTCTCTCCTCACTGCTGTGTTCATTTCTCACTGCTACTGTTCCAGCCGCTGCAGGTTCACTTGGACTCCCCAGCTGGTTTCAGCTTGCTGGCATTGTGAAATCATTATAAATTTTTAAACTTACAGTTAGGTAGTTTTCCTGTTATTCAGAGGCAAACAAAGGTTTGTGTAATTTTCTTAAAAATCTGAGAACAATATATTTAAATAATGTAAAGAGATATGTAGTGTGGTTTTACTCTGACATTTAGAAGTCTCTGGCTTTTCATTAAAACATCTAAAATAATGAAAACCTTTAATGGATCATCATAGTTCGTATTATGTATTTCTGTTACAAAAAAGCATTAGAAAGAAGCTATTTTGAATTCTGTTTACAAAACTAAAGCCCTCATTGAGAAAAATTGTACTAGTACCCAGATATTACAAGTGCTACTCTAGTGAAAAACATCAAGTATGGTTTATTGAATTCTTCATTTAAGAATCATATATTGAAAGACGTTTCATAGTAAATGAATAAAAATTACTGACATAGTGATATAATACACTACCATATAGGTATCTTATAGTACATAATGTAATATAGGACAACAGAGTTAGTATAATATATAGTATACAGTATCATATAGTATAGTATTGTATATGCATCATATAATAAACAGCATAGTATATACTTAAATAGTATCCATATTATAGTACTGTTTATGTATGTATATAACAGTAGTATATATATATATATATATATATATAATAAACTATATATTCTGAAATATATTATATAAACATAGGTAACATTGATATATTTATCATATTTCAATGGCTTATTAATTTATACTTAATGGTTAATAAATACATTGTATGATTTTTAAATCTTTTGATAATAATTTTAGGATTAACATTATTTTTACTTCATGTAAAGCATTTCCATGTGACAAGATTCTCAAAATTATACAATACTTAATGTAAGATATATCTTGCTATTTTCACTTATCTTTAATATATCGAATGCTTGAAAAAATAGTACACCATTTGAGTTATTTGCTTTTCTTAATGTGGCAAAAATATCTGAGATAAACAAATTACTTTGGCTCATGTTTTCAAAGATTTAATTTACTTGGTCCTACTGTGTTTGGCTTGTTCCAGATACTGTGGGGATGCATGAAAAAGGAAGCCTGTTCACCTTACAGCACCTGGAATCAAAGACAGAGGGGAAGGGTTGGAATCTCAATTCCCTTTCATGGCCACACCACAGTCACTCGACCCCCATCCACTAAATACTCCAGTAATACCTTCTAGTGATATCAGAGCTGGTGACCAAGTCGACAGCACATGGGCTTCAGATGGATAATCAAAATCTAAACTATAGTGTATATATCTTCATGTTTCCTTCCTTTCTTTTAAACACAGTATGTGGCTTCATTCAGTTTTTAAATAACTGTTGACATTATCAATGAACATTGAACTTATAAAATATTTTACTTCATTTTAATTGGAAATGATTTATAAACAAACTATGTTGCTTAGTTTCTTTTCTCTTTTACTAATTTCTAGCAAACTAAAATGTATATGTGAACAATTTACTATTAATATTTTTAAAGGCAATTTCTGTATGTGCATTTAACATTTCCCCTGCCATTTCTGTTTATTATACTAGCAGTAGTGAATGGAAAACAGTCTTGACATGCTAATATAATCATTCTTTTTCTTAGGTACGAACATGACAAAGAGGCTATAATATAATCACCCATAGCCCAGTACCTGAACAAAGCTAAGCCTTTAATTTTTAATTTTGAAGTGCCAAATATTCAGTCTCACGTATTAATTGTCAAGTCCTCACAGTTGCTGCCCTGTTAATGAGATCAAATTCTCTATGGTTCAAGTCTTGCTCAAAATTGAAAAGCTTCATAGCACTAAAGAGTTGGAGTCTATGTAAATGTGTTTTCCAGTTGTTACCCTGTCTTTCGTTTGTACTTCAGGCATAAGTCACTCTTTACACAAGCTTCTCTGACTTTCTTGTCTCTGTCATTTCTTACTTGTTACCCAAAACAAAACCAACTGTGCTACAATGGGCAAAACAGTCTTTATCTGTCTCAAGACAGCTTTCCCCATTATTTGAAATTTCAAAGCGCTTTCTAAACACAGCCAAGCATCTTCGCAGCCATTTTAAAAAGATGTGTATTATGGGACACCTTTATTGAAGCAGCAATAGTAGTAGTAAATGTCTTGTTCCTCAGAGAACTTGCAAGATCAAAACCTCATGGTATACACAGAGAGTTTAGATGATAATTTCAATATTCCTTTCTGTACATTTATCAAAAATGAATTTCATCTGCCACTGGGCTGCCCAATTCTCTAGTATGATTACAGCCATCTGGAGCATCTCCCAAACCTCATTAGTTTTTAACTAACCAAAATAGTTTAGTGTTGTCAGAATATTTTACTACCTCCCTGTTTCTGTTGTCCTCCTCATCATTAGGAAATACATTGAAATACGTAAGTTGCAAAATCAAAGGCTGCTATTTCATCTTTCAGCTTCTCACACCAAGGAATACACATGTGTTACTAACCATTGTTCCTAATTTCTTAACCACTTTTCACAAAACCCATAGATCTTGGTTCATTACCATGGCGTTTCACATAGACTACTAAGAGCTGAATACTTCATGGTTTAATTAGCATGATGAAAAAGAAGCAATGTTTATTTCTTACTGAGTTTTTGGAAATTAAAAACCAAGAACTAGGAACACAGCTATTTAAAAAAAGAGAAAATTAGGAGATTATTTTAGTGTTCTGTTGCTGGTAAAATAAAACACCCAAAATATACATACACCTTACAGGAGAAGAGGTTTATTTTGGTTCATGGTATCAGAAGTTTCAGTTCATGACTGGCTGGCTCTGTTGCTCTAGAAGGGCTGAGAATCATAGTGGAAACCCATGTAGACGATAGCTGTACACCTCATGGCAGCAAAGAGGTAGAGAGTTAGAAAGAACTAAAGAAAAAGTAGAGCGCAACTCAAGAATATTCTTGGGGGCTGGGGATTTAGCTCAGCAGCATAAGCACCTGCCTTGCAAGCAGGCAGTCGTGAGTTCGATCCCTGGTACCGATAAAAAGGAAAAAGACCAAAACAAACAAACAAAAAAGAAGAAGAAGAAGAATATATTCTTCAGGTTGTATCCTCAATTGTCTGTCTCCTCCAATCAGGCACTGCCTTCTAAAAGCACATTCAGGTATGAAATCATCAGTGTATTCATTCATTCATGAGGTTAGCATCCCATGATTAAATCACTTTCCAAATGTAGCATCTTTGAACATATGAGACTTTTGGAGCACATTTTTATCTGAACTCTAACAAGGAACATTCCATAAATAATACTTGATAGTTTCATACAGTTTTTCCTCTCCTCTAGAAGAGAAAAAGTTCTGTAAGATCATGAAGCTTTGGTTTAGTTAGGAATTCAATACAGGGCAGCAAAACATTAAATTTTCTAATATATGAACCTATTTGAATATATTGTGGCATTACTATATTAGCTAATGAATTATATCAAATCTATCAGCTATTAAATAAAATGTAAATTATTTACTCTGGTATACTAAGCTTCATTATTACCTTACAAAACTCATACCATATGATTATTTGTATAGGTAAGACACCATCTCATTATGTGGATTTCTATAAATATAAATTACTGGGCATTTATATTATCACTACCAAAATACTAAATGTGAGTAGAGGGTAATATGATAATCACTTAAATCACCTCTTCAAATTAATTTTTAAAACAATTTTGAAAATAAGTATGTTGTTTCTTTTAAGTAAAAATTAATAAATTGTAATATATTGTGTCTATAATGTACATTATCATTCTGCGTTTTAGGATATTCATATAATTTACATTTTAAAACTTGACTAGCAGTGGGAAAAACTGTGCCAAGATTATACTATATATCATATAAATGGATTCTATCTATTTCATGTATATAATAATCAAAGTAAGATTTATTTTTAAATGTTTTTTTCTCTTTTGAGGCATGGCGATCTCAAACACACTATGTAGTCAAGGCTGGCCTCAAACTTGAAGCCAGTCCTCAGTCTTCCAAATGCTGGGATTGCACACATGTTTAGAGTACTATCTATACATTTTACATAATCCTGACTTCAATGGCATGAAGACCAGACATATGATTTTGTGCAAAAAAAATCTAAAAAATATTTAGATATTTATTTCACTTTGGATATTTCAATTAACATACTATTTTATTCTTTGTCAAAATGTGAATTCTTTTTCATGCTTTATTTTATTAATGTTTTATTTTTATTACTGTATATTTGTTGTACATAATGATTATATTCATTGTGGAGAGTTACATAACATACTTTAAATTCTTTTTACATTTGCTTTACTTTTCACTCTATCTCATTTGCAAAAGATCTATCTTCCCTGCATTCTATTCTTTTTCTCTTATTTTTTTCTTTAATTTATTTATACTTTGTGTTTCTCATTGAAGAGGAAATGTAGTATTTAAGCTTAGGTGTATGATTATTTTCAATTGTATTATGATCTCACAAAGTGTACATTTCATATGAATAACTTCTTTGAAAATAATCTTTATTGTCATTCTTTATTTACAAGATCATATATTTTAGAAATAATGTCCAATTGTCATGTAAAGACCAGCAAGGAAAATTTTTAGATATTTCGTAAAATATCTAAATAAATAAATAAATAAAACTTTAAAACTTGAAATAAATAAAACTTTAAAGTTGGATAACATTCTATGTGGTTTTGTTTTTAAAAGGAGAATCATCCAGTACAAAAGGATATTTTAAAATGAAACTAAACAACAATATCCTAGGAAAAGATTTGGTTGATTAGAAATCTAAATGTATTTAGCTTTATTTACAAAAAGAGAATTTTAAAAGTGCTAAATATGCAACTTAATGACATGCACAGTTTTGCCAGATCTTTTTCATTGTCATGTGCATTCTGATTTCCAGCACATCAAATATGCACTGTTAACCTGTTGTCTTTTACTTAATTATAAACCTTTGGTAGTTAAAAAGTCAATTATTACAATGATTAACTTAAAATAAATTTTGTTTAATCAATGCTTCTCGTATAGAAAAATTAGAATTCTAGAAATAATTTTTTGGACAACTTTGAAAAGTGGTAAGCACAATAAAATTAATGCCCATAAATTTTTTCCACCTAATATGTCTTCAGAAATTTCATGTATTCTGCAGCACTGAATCATCCTGAAAAGTGGATGTATTATGTCACTTTTCTTGACTACACAGAAGTATATGAATGTCCTCTGAGGATAGGTGGATGTCGGTTAGTCACCTGAAAACGGTATTTCTCTTCTTAGTAGAGAAATCAAGAATTCCCTCAAGACAAAACATATGTGGCTTGACCATTCCTATATTTGTTTATAACATTATCATGTTTGAATTGAGTTTCCCATGTTTAAGGGTTTTTGGTTAAATCCTAATAACAATTGATAAACATTACAGTTTTGTGAAGATAAAACTAATGGTGTGTGTGAATCTATGAACTTTAGCCCATACCTATATAATGTTATTATACTGGATTTTTATAGTAGCTTCATTCACACTGACTGTCAAGTCAGCTTCGAAATAAGGAAAACAATGCCAGTTTCAATTATTCCCCTTGTGGAAGTTAAAACATTTATCTTTTGGTAAAATCATAAAATCAAAAAGACTCTCCATAAAAGTCTTTAAGTATATTGGTGAAATTTTTGAGTGAGACCTCAATGTACTACAACCTAATTAACTAAAATACTCAAGAAGGAATTTTCATTCTTTCAAATGTAGTGCTATGAGAAAAACACTTGATAATATAAAATAGTGTAGTCTATTTTACATTTTCATGTGAATTGCCTATATTCTTCCCATATTTCATGTTGAGCATTACAAAGTTTCAATTTTATTTAACGTGTATATTACATATGCTAGAAAAAATGAAATATAATGCACCAATAGGGATAGCTATATTTTTAAAAATATAAAGGTAAATTTTAATACATATTTTTACTACCTGAAAGCTTAATTTAATTGTTTTTCTTAACTCTTTACTAGTTTTGAGTTTTTGATTTTAAATCTCATGTGACAGATGATTCTGACTTCTCCAGTTGAGTCTCTATCAATTGCCTGTACTTGCTATATTTCTTTGTTGAATTCTCTTTACCTTGTAATTTTTACTTGATGCTATTAATGAAAACAATTAAAATTTACCCACTCTTTGTGATTTGTTTAGTAAGAGAATTCATTTTTTTCTTTTTCTTTTATTTTATTTTTTGTACAAAGAATCAAAAACATGACCTTGCACTTGCCAGGCAAGTTCTGTGCTGCTGAGCTGTATCACTGGTCCCCATTATTCTTAATGAAAATTATCTAAACATATTTTTTATCGCTATCAGTTTTTAAGATTTCTAACCCAAGGAAACACTCTATATCTAAGCTTACAAATTTTTAACACCCGATAGTTAAGTGAAGATATGGTTTTGCATACTAGTATCTAAACGTATACCTTCTAAAAATACCTCTATTATATAAAGCATTGTGTTATGTGAATGCGGTAGAACTCAATCAAGGAAATTAACATTAATATATTGAATATGTATTTTATGCCAAAGTCTAAATTCTCTCACTTACTTTTAACAGTAAATTTTGCAGCTTTCTTTTACTCCTTTATTCAAGGATCTGAATGCATGTCTTTTTTGGGTAACTTAGTAGTCATGTCTCTTTTGTAAATACTGAAGACATGCTTATTATATTTAAAGGATATATCTGACATCTAGCAGAGGCTTTATTTCATTTGTTAAAGTAGAGACAATTTTTGGCCAAATGTTGACAGAAATAGACTATAAAGTTGTGATAAAAAATCTTTTGTCCTTATAATGCTAAAGGCAAATCATTAAAATGCTTACTAGGGGCCTGGGATTTAGCTAAGTGGCATAAGTGTCTGACTGGCAAGGAAGAGGTTGTGAGTTCGATCCTGGTACCAAAAAAAAAAAAAAAAAAAAAAAAAACAATGACTAAGTGTGGAATTTTTATAATAACAGATATATCTATTTAATTATAAATATAGAAGGAATAGTTGAAGTAGAAATAGAAATCATCTCATTTCTACAAACATAGATATGACTAATTCAAGTAAAAATCACCAGCAGATGTTAATATTCTTGGTTAAAGTCTACTGGAAAGCAGAATACTCAGTTTCATTGTATCATCTGCACAGACTGCAGACTGACACACAGAGAAAAAATAGTAAATGAAGATTTTAAGAACTACTTGAATCAAAAACCTATACTACAAATCATCTCTAGTGGGATGAATTCACATAGTATGTCCACTACTGTAACACTGGAAAGGATATTACATGAATTTAATAGCAGGCTGGAGAAAGAAATACAATCTATTTTTCAATTGACAGTAGCAAAACAGGCCAAGAAATTTATCAGACATGAAGTAGGTAGTTGACTCAGTTTAGTATGCCTATTTTGTTTTGATGTCGTGTATGAGGAGTCTGATTCACAATTCAAAGAGAAAACCTTATGGTAGTTAAATATTGGACTCTGACAGAAAAGTTCAGTAAAACACAAATACTTCTGAATATGCAAATATTTCCCATGGGAAAATATTCAAGAGTGAGTCAAATTTTCCATTTCTCTGAATTCTGATTTTTGAAGAGTTTCAAATGTTTAATGAGGTTATCAAGTTGTAAGTTTTTTGAAATTAATTTTCCTTCTCATACAAAAAGGTATGAGGTCTATGACTTGAAAAATAAGCAATGGGTGAATGATGGTATTCTTACCAGTTTGTCTAATCATCCACTGGAGATAATTAGATAGATAGATAGATAGATAGATAGATATAGATATGTATGCACTGTATAATATCTATTACATGTAATGTAATATATAATATTATATTATAGCTATATAATATATATTAGTTTTTATGAAGATACTAGAAAAAGAAGTTAGAATAACAAATATATCTCCTAGCTTTTAAAGCATCATTACTAGAGAAAACCATACTCACATGATATACATTTACAAAAGAAGTTAAGAAAATACATGGCTTCTGTGTAAGTTCGTCATAGCATCTACCAGTGACTACATTTAGCTTTAGTTGCCACATTTGGTATGTATTCTTTTTTTAAAAAAATTAAGAAAACACTTTCTTTCCCAAGGCAGCCTCAGTATTTTGGCAAGTTAAACAGAGGAGCGTTTTTTTCATGGTGAAAAGATTATATAACTCCATGAAAACCAGGGTTTATGATGGCCTTCAGCAACAGTACTATGCATGGCGCCTCTTTAATTTTATTTGATTCAGGAAGAAAATAGCTTCAATTATACAAGGGACATTCCCTTCAAATTTCCTTTCTTTTCAGGCTTGCTCATGTATTGTTTTATATGTGGCAATATCAGTCTTTGTGATACAATGCTGCCAACAGTACTCTTTGATGAAGGCTAATAAATTCAAATGCCTAGTATTACCCTGTAGTTTTTAAAGTTGAGGGAGTGGAAAAGAACAAAAGCCAAGTCTGCAAAAATTATTGCCTACACTTGACATTGAAAATTGGGTCAAATATCCATGGCTTCAAAAGATGGAATCTGACCAGTCAGAATATTCCTTTATCCCCATCTGTATTAATCAATGAGACCGCTTAATATAAAAGTTTTTATTGTGCATGCCAGCAAATCTTGGATCTTATGTTACAACACAATATTCCATAGTTAATGGACATAGAGGTTTTAATGAAATTCTATGACATTGTGGAACACATATTGCAGCTTTGCTTCTTCCAAATGAAACCTGTGGTGCATGATCTTGGAATTCTCAAACATTCATGTCTCTCAGCACTAGAATCTGTCAAGGCTTTGCTGTGTTTGCTGTCAACTAATTATGAACATGACTGTAAATCTTTAATCAAGAGAAAATAAGACTTACAGACTACAGCACCAGTACCATGGTGAGTACTCTTTTAGCTATTTTGGACCATTTCATTTCAAAATTTCCTGGCAGGTTTTTTTTTTTTTTTTCATAGACATATGTAGGTATTCTGTCTGTTAATTTGAGAATCCCTTACATCTGTCCTGAAAATTTGTATGCCCTTATAAATGTATGGCATAAAAAAAACTCTAAGAGTTAATTTACACAGAGTAGTAATATACATTTTCACCCAAGCAAAAACATTCAAAAGCAAAAGGGAACGCTATCCAAAAGAATGTCACGTAACTGGCCATCCCGTGAGAAAATGAGAACTGTGGCAACTCAAACAACTCTGACATTTCAGTGGCACAGAGCTGTAACTCTGCCAAGTGCTGGACCTTAATCTCCAATATATATTTTATATTTTATTATATATCATGATATCAACCCAAGTTTAATATGTATAACATAACCATCTAAATATTATCCAACTACTTTAATACAATGTTAACATCATTCTAACAATCACTCACTTTTTATTAAAAAAATCAAATTTGTCTGCCATTATCTTTGTCAGAATTGATAATCTGCATCTTATTATGTAAAAATGCAGAGTATTTGTGATATACAACAAAGTCATATTACATAAAGTAGATTGTAAAATTTTCAATATATTTTATTTATAATTACATCTCATGTTAGTTTCGACTAGAAATTGTGTGAATGCTACAGATTGTGTATATTTCTCTACGTTCATGGAATAATTTTGCTTCCATTCTGTGAAATATCTGATCTTGTCTGTAGCATTTTAAAATCATGTGCTAGTCTTTTTCATGTTGAGTTATGGTTCTTTTCTGTTTCAGATATTATTTTCAGTTACTATAAACCTTATTACACCATTGTTTATGCATTTTTCCTTTACTTATGACTCCTGTTGAGATGAAGTTCATTCATACATTCGAAGATGACAAGTTTATTTCCTTTTAAGGCTATTATACATTAAGCTGTTTTAAGATATCCTCCCCATATACTAAATATATGAAAAAAATTAATGCATTCTTTTCCTTAAATTCCAAATAAAATGTTTTTAATTTTATTTGTGATCATTTCTCAATGTAGAAGTGATGTTTAGGTTTTTAAATGTTGAGATATCCTGTTATATTACCTAGATATATTTAATTTATTTTAGTGCATTTTAAGATATTTAAAACATTCTTAACTATGCTTATTATATATTGTATTGTATGTATTACGTGTGTTATATAACTTATTAGATTTATTTTTAAAATAAAAATAATGGCTTCTGTTACTACCATAAATAATATTTTAATTATATTTCTATTTGTTGTTGTAAAATAGATTTTAAAATTTTTTCATACTGATGTTACGAATATCTAGATTCTCTAATGGCAATTTATCTTCAAATCTTTTTGATTTGCATATTTAACAATTATAATAACTGTTACATTTCCTTTCTTATTATATATCTATATTTACTTATTTTTTTCAATTTCCTTTTTCTTGCATAAACTTCAACTTTTAATATAAATTTGATTACAGTGCTAATAAGCATCATTATTTATTATTGTAGACAAAGGACATTTTTGCTGATATAGTTGCTATATTGTTTGGAGATTCAATAATGAATATATTTTGAACATTCTTAATTATATTTTTCAGCATCTTTTCTATTTTTATATGATTATTATATATTCCTCTTTTAATCCTTTTCTGTCATAAATTAACATTATATGCTCTTTAATGTTAATCTAACTTTTTAATCCCAGAATGAATTAGAATTGCTCAGGACAGAAAATAAATTTTGTACATTGTTAGATTTGACTTGTGAGTACTAAGACTTCTATTCTGTACTCAGCACGATTGTTCTGTAAACTGGCCTATAAATTCTTCTTGCTATCACTACCTAGATTCAGTGACTATCTTGGACTCAAAGCAATATTTCTTAAATATTGTCTCAGGTAAATTGCATGTAATTAGAAATATCTACTCACTGAAATTATCTAGAATTTATATGCAGAATCATCTGGACCTGGAATTTTCTCATAAAAGGTGTACATTGGCTAGTTATTAAAAAAAAAAACAAAGAAAAAACTCATGTGAACCTTTTTTTTTTACAGTTTCCTTTTGGTAAACTTTAGTTTCTTGTATATTTTCTCATTTCATCTAAGTTCCTAAAATATTTGGGTAAATTTACTAACACTCTTCCACTTACTGATCCTAAATGTGCTTGTTTTTCTTTTTTATTTAATTCACAAAACTGTTTGCTTACTTTGCTAATCTCCTCAAAATGAAAATTTTGACTTTCTCCATGTTTTTAGTTGTCCTTGTTATCTTTGCTAAATATCCTTTTTTTTTTTCTTTGCTCTGCTGTCCTTGCACATGTTAAGTAAGTGTTATGCTGTCACTTTGGTACATCAGCCATCTTTGCAAACTTCTAATGTTATTTTTCTTTTATTTTATACTTTTTTGTAGCATTTTTGTGTGTTTATTTTGTGCAAAATAAAAGTTAACCTTGGCAATTATCATCCATAGCACATGCCAATGACAGGAGAGCATGGGAGAGCAAGAAATCACATATTGAAAAAGGAAGCCAGAGACTGAGGTCACAAACCCTTCTCAGAGTATGCTCCCAATTTGTCTAAGCACTTCACATTAGGTTGAGCTGCTAGATTCCATAGCACTACGAAGTTCTACCACCCTGAGGGCCAACCGCCAGTACATGAACCCTGGGGGACAAGCCACTTCGAATCTGTAGCATAGCCATTCCTTAATAACAAAATGATAGTAAAACTCCCATAACACTGCTCCAATTCAAAAGTTCTTTTACCTCTAGTATTTTAATTCTGTCTTCTAACATATGGCAATATTACTTTAGATATTATTTGAATTACCATTTGAGAACTTGTTTCTGTTTATTTGCCTATCAGTTTATTACCTTGTCTGCTATCTAATACCAGTTTTCCAAGATTAATATTCATTTTCTTTTCTTTTTTTTTTTTTTTTTTGTCTTTTTCCTTTTTATCGGTACCAGGGATCGAACTCACAACTGCCTGCTTGCAAGGCAGGCGTTATGCCACTGAGCTAAACCTCCAGCCCCAATTTTCATTTTGTTGAATAACATATTTATAAGTTACTTTAGTGTAAATTTCTTAGTAGTAACCTATTTTATTTTACTTGCATTTTTTCCATGTTGAATAAGTTATTACAAGTCATAGTTCTAGGTATATGATTGACATTATTATTATGTATATTATTTAAAGAAATATCAGCTTCACCCTTGACTACTTCGTTGTCCTGAATTCTACTTCCTTGTAAATATTCTGTGTATGAAGAATGTCAAGCTGTATGATGAATGTTTAATTTTTTTTATATTATTACAGTAAAAAAAAAACCCACATCATCTCTCAAAACACTCCCTCTGGTTTAAAACACTCTTGTCCTGTTATTCTTGCCAAACCAAAAGCACTTGTTGAAGTCCTGTTTTGTAATTATTTTTATGAAGTGTGATAAAAAAAATCAGAACACTGCAGCCAACTATCACCCAATGGAAGAAACGGGTTTGTAAAAAGACTATGTGTGTTCATTCCCTCGTTCGTGATGATGTCTGAATCTTCTTAAAAATCAAAATGCAAATTAAATGTAAATGTTTTAAATTGATTCAGGATATTAAAGTAGTCAGGACAACACAACTAAAGACTCGCGTGGAAAAGAACGTCTAGCTCTGCTTCATAAAGTGGCAAGATGATGGAATAAAAAGGAAGATATTTTGAAGGAAATTAATAGCAATGTGTCTTTTCATGTAATGATTTCTTTGGAATCGAAATATTTACAGTATTTTATTATCACATTTCATAAATGTAATTTTTTTAGTAAATTTGTATAGATATTTTTAGATTATTTCTCATTTTCATAATTTGCAATTTCATTGTTATCAGCCTTTCATTATTTTGTATTTATTCACATGGAAATCTGTAGAGATCCGGCCATTGTGGGATTCAGGCAGCTTATTCACCTGCCCCCTTGGTAAGCGCCTGCAGCGTGGACCTGGAGGAGAACCATTACCTGTTAGCCTACTGCCACGAGGGCTGAAAATCAAGCATCCTTACTCCGCCTGCCCCTCCTCCCAATAGCTACTGGGGATAGATGTCTCAGCATCTCTTGGGAGGATGACCATATGCAGTATAGCAAATATGGGGGCTTTCCTTCTATCTTCTGTTCTAAGGCATAGGTTGTTTTCACTATTTTGTTATGTTTCTTTTATTCTATTCAGTATTTTCAATTGATTTTATAATGTCCTATTTTTAGTTTGATTTTGCTATACTAATTGACTGGACAACTATTGTGAAGTTAAAGAGATATACCATAGTACATATTACTACTATCCAAGTATCCTGCTGTGAAATCCTGTACCAATTTCACTGCATTGTCTCAATTGACTTTGTTCTGTCTTGTGCTGTTGCATTTTTACAACTTTCAAAATAAAATAAAATAAAATAAAATAGATCTGTTTGTAAAATCTGAGGAGTAATGTATATATTATTAGTTATTCCTGAAAATTCTTAAGACATTATTACTCCAAATAGTATCTCTTCTGAATTTTCATTTGTAATTTTAATGAGATTTGAATTATGCAAATGTGAAACCTATTATCTTTCTTATATCTTAATTTTTTAGTCATTAATTGCAACTTCTTTTTTCCTTATATTTACATAAGTTTTTCAGTTATGTTTTTTAGCCCTTTATTTCTAGATTTTGGTGCAGTTATTGTTTCTGTCATCTATTTATTTTTAGTTACAATAACTGTAGAACTTTATACTTTTTAAATATCAATTTTATTTAAAATAATTGTTTCAAGCATCTGTTTATTGCTAAATTTCCCATGGGATATAATTTAGAAATTGATTCCACTAAACTATACATTCAAGTAGACAGAGAAATATAAACAACCAACATATTAAGCAGTATAAATAACATACTTAGACCATGTTTGCCAAATTCATTTTAAAATTCTATTAGTGATGAAAATCACTTTTTGGGTAGTGATTTGACATTATTTTCTGAAATATCAAGTTATGAACAACTATTCTATTATGGTTTGGATTATGATTAAATCTAACTACTGTATCTTAAATTTGAATAGACAATTTTATTCACATAGGTGGGATCAACCTTACTTTAAAGTTAAAGAAAAGTTATCAGTGAAATTATAAAGTCCAGCTCTATAAGACCTGGTTAAAAAAGGCATAAAAAAATTTTATATACTAGCACTTATTCAAATTCATGGACATCGTGAATGGAAAAGAAAAATGGCATGTACAACACAATGTAGTATTATTGTCATTTACAGTATGGAGACTTGAAAGATACTATGCTAAGTAACAAGAACTAGCTCTTGAAGGACAAATGCAAGATTAATTTCTTTAACATAAATAAAATAGTGAAATTCACAGAAATAGAGAGTATTATTGTTGCTGTCCAAATCTAGAGGGTAAAGAAGTGAGCAAGTATTGTTTTCTGGGGATAAATTTTCAGTTTTGGTAGAGAAGTAAATTCTAAAGCTGTACAACACAGAACCGAAGGTAGACACGATAGCATCATATACTTCAAGCTTTGTTTGGAGGGCAAAGATCATTTTAAACATTGTTACCATGATACAAAGAACACCAAAACAATAAAACAGAAGAATACAAGGAAACTGTAAGTGGTCTTTGATGTGTCTATTGCCTTGTTTGAGTCAATACTGTCATGGAAGTTTGCATAAGTCCAAATTCATCAAGTTGTATATTCAATATGTATAGGTCCTTTTACACAAATTACATCTAAAATAGTAAATAAGTACATAGCTAAAATACATATTGCAAGTAGACACAATTATAGTGCTTTGTGTATGATAAACAATTCCTATCATTTCAATTTTGATTTACTCTTTTCTGGTAATTTACTGTTTTCTTGAGTGGATAAGAAATACTTGCAAGTATATCTGTAAAATAACATTTTATATTTGTTATTTCCCAAAGTATAATCATAAATTGTGATCATCAGTGTTAAATAGCTCTTGATATTTTTAAATGGAAATTTTTACTATATTACTTATTCTAATGTGTAACATTTATAAACTGTTTCACTAATCTTGCTTGGTTATCACAACAGCACTATAAATTAGGTCAGTATCATCAATATGCTCCATTTTATGAAGTGACACACTCAGGAAAAGCTTAATAATGTGCCTAAAGTAATGCAGTGACTCTAAATCCATTACACTACCCACTGCAATATGCTGATAATATTTCTTCCATAAACTCAGTAGTCCCACATCAGGCAGTGTTGTATCATATGACTTGAATCATTCCACCCAAGATCTACATTGCCAGCAATTAGAATAATCTCTTCTTAAATATTTCAAAAATATTTTTAATACTTTTAAGATTCTTCAAGTTATATTTTTGCTAATTATATATTTTATATTAGTCATAAGAGAGGATTTTATTTTTTATCTCACTCTCTGTGACAGGAGTTGAATCACATATTTTTAAAAAGTCTTTATAACATACAACATATTATTTAGTTTTCTTGATTCTTAAAAGGAAACCTCAAGTGTTTTCTACATTAATATTACAAAGACAAGAAGAAATTATTGTTTTCTATTATGTCTCATTTTTTCCCAGCATTTGGCTTTAGAGATATTTTTTTTAATTTTTTGAGCTTTGTTTCTATACAGGCACTTTGTATTATAATTTATGAAGTAGGTTAAATCAGATAATAATATATGCCATTTATACTTTATCATACTCACATAGTTTTATGGGTGTATACCTTAGAGGCACAGAGGCAAAATTTTATTAACACATGTTTATACATAATTGACCAATTGGGAAGTGGTAAGAAATAATGGCTGTGATTTACATAGACAAAGAAATGTCTTAGAGCACCTCACCCTGTCTGGAGCCCCTATGGTGACAGATGAGCCTATGCCTGTGGGGAATGACAGCATGCTATTTATGGCATTTCCTTCTGAGACAATTAAGTAACATATGCCAAGACCACGGGGATTATCTTTGAGCTACACAGTATGTAACTCTATCTGAAAAGAAATATAATATTTTACAAATTTGACAAACCATAAGAAAGCTTAAATTGATTCACTCATTTTAATAAATGCAGTAAGTTTTTGTGTCTTAGTAAGATTTACTTCCTGATAAGAATGTTATAAAAGATTAACGTGTTATATACATGTATTATGCAGAAATTATGGCATATTGATTCTGTTGGCATATAAAGTTCACAATGAACTGTTGCATAGGCAACTTGTTTTAACAACTGCTTTCTCTTCCCCAGCACAAACCAAACCAAATAGGAAAAATGGTTCATAGTAAAAATAATTAAAATCAGTATTTATTATAGTATTGCTCTATATGCTATGGCTTGGAAAAGATAGTGAGCAGACTGGAGATAATAAGAGGTAAGGAAGAGTCAGGTATCAGGATGAATACACTGTTGTAACCTTATTTTTTAAGTTATAAAGTTGCTCTTATGAGGAGCATTTATATGGCATAGGTTATGAACTCCAGGCAGTTTAGGTTTATTCGCCCTATTTCATTACTGGAGTCATTGAGATCCATGAAGCTTTATCTAAAAATTTAATTTCCAATAGGAAATTGATCAGCAACATCAGCACATGCTGGTATTAAAAGGTTCATTAAGAATCAATGATGAAATCACTGGAATTTGGCATTATTGTCTCTAGAGGTTTACATACCTCCACAGTGATGCTCATTTCCTTGGTACAATGTAATAATTCAGAAAATATCTGATAGATGAATTAATGAATAGGCAGAAGTATCTCCTCTCAGATTTCTTGCCCTACTCAACTTGACTGATGACTTGATATCTCTTGCATTGCTGAATTTCATGGTGCATGGCTCTGGATTTCCATATACGTGATGACTTTAGATCTACAATCATCATTAGCAATTGGTTTCAATCATGACCTACTTTTAAAATATCTTTCCAAAGACTTCTGTTGTACAAGAGAAAAGAAAAAAAAGGAGAAAGGAGTGTATATCAAGGAGTTTAGAAAAACATAGACACCCTAAAGTTTTTCAGTATACACGATGCTTTACAAGACAGAACTGAAGTTCAGGTGACTTAGGTTCTTTAGTGGTCTCATTTAATGTTTCATATTACAAGTTTATTTAAATGAAAAGTTTATACTGCTCAATTTGGAAGAGCATGGGAAGACAGCAACCATCAGGTATAATCTCAATACATTTGCATTACTCAGGTCAAATATCTTTATTGTATGAACTACAAAACTGACAGGGTATTTCAAGTCCTGTGCATAGCGGTATGGTCAGCCTAATACCACTGAGTACAAAAGGGTCCATTTGATACAACTCCTGCCAGTCTTCTCAATTTTGGTCCTTCATTATCTTCACCAGTGGTTCATGTCATACTACATTAACTTAGCCATCTGTTTTTAGTTAGTGGTCAGTTTAAACATGCTATGAAAATTCTCATTAATAAGGTGCTTTCTTGTGCATGTAGTTTTTATAATTTTATACAGAACACTTGAAGATGGAAAGAGAAGTTAAATGATTTTCTAACAATAAAATTTGGTGAGCATGAGATGCTTTGGTGTAAGATGTTTCTTCCACCAGTTCATAAAACCTAATGCAAGGGCAAACCTAGATCATATTTTAGAAGAGTTTCATTAAAAGTATGTTTTTACTCCTAGAAGGATTACAACATGTATATCTGTCAAAAGAAAGTCTTACAATACTGAGGAAATTCTCCTCCTAATTTCCATTCAGATACAGGTATTAAAATAAAGCTGAAAACTTGAACTGTGTGTAAACATTTCCTTGTTTTCTATACCTCTTCTTACTATGTTTTCCATCACTGACAATCTTGACAAAATGCACTCCTTTCATTAGTGAAGTACAGAGAGTAGCTGCAAGATTTGGTGTCTCTGTCCTTCTGTTAGCTGTGTAGCCTAGGGCAAGTTCTTTTATCTCTCTGTGCCTCAGTTTCTGATACTATTCAAAATGAGAAATAGTTGTATTTGCATCACATGTTGCTTATGAAGATTAATATCTAAAATGCTTAGAGGAGTGTTTGGTATAGAAAAGAGCAATGTAATGGTTATTCATTATCATTTTACAAAGATTAAAACAGGCATGCTACAGCTTTGTACAGTTCTATAGAACATTTATTTTTTAATTACATATTTCATTAAAAAACCAAGACATTTTCATTATTAAAAACATCAAAAGTACAAAAAAAAAAAAAACAACCCAAGTATCATAAAATTTCTCCAGATCCTAATTTCTCCTGATTACGTGTCAGTTAATGGTGATACTTTCTTCTTTTTGTATTCACATAAAATATATATTATACAAAAAGTTTTAAATGTTATATTTTGTGATTATCAGTAAGTATAGATTAAAGAAGAGGCAAGTCAAGCTGAAAAGCTATGAACAAACATGTAGTTTCGTAATATATCCTCTCAAGTTCTAATATCTGAAAATATCCAAATTTATCTTTTCAAAAATTTTCCAGTCCAGGGTAACAAACAGTACACCAAGAATTTTTCCAGGTTTTATGATGAATTATTAAAGACAAAAGGAGTCAGGTAGAAAAAACAAGAGAAAACTTATCTACCTCAAGATGCTACATATAGAAAAAGTATTGAAGAGAGAATATATTCAGAGAAACCAACCATGAGAAATGAGCAGATCATAGGAAAGGATGGACTCTGGATAGAGGAAGTGCTTTAAAATTCACGTTCAAAAGAGTGGGCTCACTTGCTCAGTCTCAGCCTTCCCATCCACAAGAGGCAGCAGACAGTGGGCAGGGAGATCTGTGCAATTGGAAGGGTAATGAATTGTCTTCCAGGCGGTCACACATGATAAGAAGAGGAGCTAAGGTAATGAAGAATTTCTAATGTTTTGCCTCATATTTGTTTAACATAAAATAATTCATTCTGTATACAAGCTTCCACATTAAGACATTTTTTTCACATAATTGCATTTGATCCAGAGTTCATCTTATTCCTGCCACTATTCTTTTCTGTTCCAGATTTTAATAGTCAGATTATTATTTTTTGTGGAATATAATGTTCCTGAAAGTGTTTTTATTAATTAATTACAATTGCTTTAAAAACTGAAAGCACATTATTCTTTATAAGAAATATATATATATATATATATATATATGTATATTTATATACAAACAAATTTTATGAAATCATATATTTTCACCAGTGTTCAATTTTGAGGAGTAAACTGGGAATTACAAAAAAAATGTTATATTTCTTTGATCATTGTCTCATCCACAATTTTTAAAATATATTTTCAAATTTTATGATTAAGGGATTTCAATATTCACCTACAGAAGGACTTGTATTGAAGAACCCCAGCTGAGTGGCACTGTATAATGAAGGTACTGTGAAAAGCGAAAGACAAACACACTAGTTAGGGAACTGTAATGTGGCCACAACTCCTTTAGAATGGTGGAAAAGGGAAGCAGGGCCTCCTCTGGTCTTAGCTGCCCCTACATCCTTCCCTAGAGAATGGGCCACCTTGGGAGCAGGTCTGACAGCCTGCAGTGCCAGAGACTGGGCATCTGGGACAGGCTTCCCACATACTCTCTCCCACCTGGAAGAAGAAACCCTGAGTGGGATTAATTACCTTGAGGAGCCCTAAAAAGTCATAAACTGCAACCAGAGGGAGGGAGGGCTAGCAGCACAAAAACAGGCAATCCCTCCCCGCCCACATCATCCTCCCAAATACTAGGGAACACTGTGTCCCAGTGGCGACTTACCCATCCCTGTGGCATCTGACCCACTACCCACCACTCTGCATGGACAAGAAAAGCATCATTGGCTAGTGACTGAGCACTGAGAACCGTGGGCACCAAGCTCACTGACAGGGAGCAGGGGAAGGCATCCCTAGAGACACAGAGGTGGGCCGCAGATTCTGCAGAGCCAGCGCAAAGCGCGCACTTTCTTAGTGTTTCCCCAAACACCAGAAAGATCTGAGACTGTGAAATCTTTACTTCTGCCTACCACCCGACATAGGCAAGGAAAGTCCTCTGCTGAGCCCGGTGACTAGGCTATTTTTGTGGGCTGAAAGCAGAGTTCTTAGGACAAGAACCAAGAATGGACAAAGGTTTGTGAGGGAACAGAAAAGAGTCCTTTTGAGCAGATGACCTCTGCTTATATACTGGGATGGCCCCTAAAGGGAGAGTAAGGGAATGACCACAAGATTGCCTAACACCAAGAGGAGAAAGATTGAAGTCACTGATAGAAGCTGAGAGGGAACCAGGTACTGGGAAAACTACATTGTGTCCTTTTCTTTCCACGTCAATTAGAGTAATCTGATCTTGGGATAGGCACACAGGTCTGCAATTGGCCTTGCCCAAACCATAGCTTGCAACCAGGAGATAGATCCACAGTTTGACAAACCTAACCTGAATCCCAAGCAGAAGGCTAAACAGTGAACAGGGAGGAAAAGGCTGCATGAAACAAACTGTGTAGACATCTGGCTATCCAGTACATGGGTCATAAAAGAATTTGTAATTTGTTTCCTTGCTTGTTTGTTCTGGGTTCTCTTTGACTTTTTTTCCTATATATTTTAAGAGAAAAAAAAAAAACAAAGAAAAAGAAAAATGATACAAAATTTCAAAACAAGATAGTAGGAGAGTAACAATGGTTAATATATTAGGTACTGTTATCCTCAAAGTAGTTGCTCAAATTATAAAATACGGGCATGAAAAACTGATCAAACAATATAGGTACAAACCATTCTTTTCAAGGATCCAATAGAAATTACTAATGTAACTATCTCAAATATTGTTATGATTGATACATTGTATTAACTTGAGAAGTTTAGACATTTGACTGAAGCTCAGTAGGGAACCAGGATTCTTACTTTGTAAATGTCCTTATCCTGTGCAAAAGGAGGATGAGATTTGGAGGGCGAGAGAAAGAGAGAGAGAGAGAGAGAGAGAGAGAGAGAGAGAGAGAGAGAGAGAGAGAGAGAGAGAGAGAGAGAGAGAGAAACATACAATAAGGCAACAAAATTCTAATGAAAACTCCTAATTTTCCCAAAGCACATGCAAGGGACCACCATGAAGTTGCAATTAATCATCAAATAGTTTAGCTTTCAGAAACGATCACAGAGGAAGCAAAGAAATTTAACAAGATCAATGATGATGTATCTAAGGGCCCTGATGCCCACTGCACTGCCATCTTTGTTGGGAGAAGGCTCCTTCAGCTTCCTTAGTGCAACAAGGTCCAAACATGGGCTCCACTGAATGAGGATGTGAACAAACCAAAGATTGTGCCAATCATTTCAATCTTTAGACAACTGCAACATTCTATGGACAAGAAACAGACATGCACTTAGAATGTTTTGTTGAAGGATTTATATAACTGATTTCATCCATAACATGCAATTTTATACACAGAGCTCAATTTGTTTAGAAAATAAAAGAGAATTCGTATTTTAAAGAAAAGGTATCATAAATAAACTGAGGAATTAAAAAATAAATTGACCCACTTAGTAAAAGAAGAGTAAAAAAATCAGCACTTTCCAAACCACTCAAACGAGAAATGACAAATTTTCTAAAGAAACCATGTCCATAAAAGGGTGCCAGACAGGCAGTGGCCAGAGATAAAGAATTGTATTGAATATATAAACAGCACAATAGCTAATATGAGGAGAAAATATCAGACTTTGAGGATAGATTGAAAACACAAAATAACATACTCTGAGATACCATAAAAATGACCAAAGAGAAAGAAAATTTGTTACAATAGCTAGTGGTGATGCCAAGATGGCTTGCCCTACAATTAATTGGAATTACAAAAAAGTTACAGGTAGAACTCATGGAATGTCAGATCTGTTTACAAAAATAACTGCAGAAACTTTTCATGTATGAAGAAAAATATTCTATCATGCAGGTAAGCAAGACATAGAGAAATCCAAGTAATGACAGTGAAATAAAAGGCCCTAATACATCTTAGCCAAAATCCCAAAATTAAGACACAAGGGAAAAATCATTAAAAATATTAAAGCATGTCAGAGGGGGGGAAAAACACTTATACAAGTAAACCCACTAGAATTACAACAACAGACTTGCTAAGGTTAAAAAAAAAAAATCCAAGCCAGAATTATGTATACAGCAAAGCTATCTTTCCAATTTGATGGAGAAATAGTCTTTCCAAGACAAGGCACACCACAACAAATTCATTAACTTCAAATCAGCATTCCAAAAAAGTTCCAAAGATATCCTAGAAAGAGGTGAAAACGTCAGCAATGCCAAAATGTCTAATGGGATGAACACACCAGGTTGCTTGACCACTTACGTGGAAGGGGAAAGGGAAATCAGAAACAGGAAACCAGTAGAATGAGAAGAGTAAGTCACTGCTGTCCGCGGTGAGTTTGATGTGAATGGTCTCAGTTCCTCAATCAGAAGACACAGGTTGGCAGATCGGATCAAAAACACAGCCCAAGTGTATGATAGACACAAGAAACATATAATTCAAAAAGAAATTTGTAAAAATCAAAGGATGCGGTGAAAACAGGAAACAAGCATGAGTAGCTGTACTGTTTTCTGTCTGGGCTTTCTTAACTCAATTAAATTCACAATTTTTGTCCCTTGTCTAACTGGCATCTAGAGAAGAACAAAAGTGAAAGTTAAGAAGGGAATGAAAGATGATTTTAAAAATTCACAATTAAGAAAAAATTCTCAAAATTGGATATATTTTTTATCTTTCAAAAGTGTCTTCAAAATCTGTCATATATCCAGTTAATGCTTTTAATCTTTGAGGTGAGAAAAAGACATACTTTGCCAATACCATATTTTTAACATGAGCATAGTTACATCAATATTATTATAATTAATGATTACATCATGCTTTAGGAGAAAAGTACAGAGAAGATTGTATTAACATGCATGACACACCATTGTGATATCAATACTCATTTTACTGTTCAGATTTTTTTAAAGCTAATAGCTGTCAAAAATACCCATTATAGGCTAGTCTATAATTTGTAGAAGTCAAGTAATACATTTTTTCTGAAGGTATAATGGATGCTCCATGGAGCAATTATTTTAGAAAGACAACTTCATCTCAGCTGTCTCGTGCCAGCAGAACTATTTAAGAGCCTGAGATGCATAATTCAACATGGAAGGGCTGTCAGAGTTGAGAATACCTTTAAATTATAAAAACTTAACACCACCAGTCAGTTATAATTATAATGGAAATGTAATTTTCTGTCATTTTATCATGGCAAACATCTCAAGAAACAATTGCCCATGTTAAAATATTTTGGCAAAGTGACTTTTGATTCTAAAAGGATACAGATTATCTAGTTTTACACCTGAGTGTTTTTCTTACAAATTGAGTTTAACAGCCTGTATAGCTCAAGATGGCAAACATAAGAATATTATTAAAATCCCATTTGAAAGTCTTGCGGGGAGACTACAAGCTATACTAATTCACCAAGGCAGGTCATGTTATATACAAAAATATATTATTTTAATAGCAAAATATGACAGACAGTTCTTCAACTTTCATTCAATTATTTTACACTGCAAATACATAGCAAATATATGGTTGCCATTTTACACAGTCTCTTTTCCTAGCAAATATTTTTTATGGTCAAACTATAAAAGGAAGTGGTATTAATTCAAGATTCTCTGTAATTCTTTTTCTATGTTTTGATGACTTAATCAAACTTTCCATTCTTCCTGTGGTAGGTCTTGCTTTTTTCCTATTTTATGATTCTTTTATGACAATGAGAGTTAAAAAGTAATGACGAAGATTTTTTAAAGGCAGTGACCTGCATAACAGAGCATAGTATTGCTGTCCTTACTACAAAGTTCAAGTTCTTGTGTAAATTCAAATACATGGAATGTTAAAATGAGTTCAGATTTAGCAAACAGTGATCACTCATTATTGAAACTTCCTATCAAAAGCAATTCTCTAGGAAGATAAATATAAAGTTTATGTGAGCATTTTTCATTTTGACCATGAATGTAAAGGATTATTCATGTTTCTATAAACTTTTGAAAGAACTTCAGATGTTCAGTTTATTTCCAAAAATGAATAGGCTACTTCAGACATTTTTATTTTCTTAGCACGTTTAGTGAGGTCCTACTATAGACATCATCTATAAATTTAAAATTTAAAATTTAAATTCATTTAAAATTCTGCATTTGAAACTAAATTAAGGATAGTACTCTAATATTATTCTAAATAATAATTTATCCATTCTAATGAAACCATGGTAAGCCAAAACACTATTCAATTTAAGTAAACAAGTCAAATTGTGTATATAATTTATGCTTTGAGTCAGAAAATCTTAGTTTACAACAAAATTCATCAGATGATGTTTTTTAAGCCTCTTCTTATACAACAATAATGAAAGACAAACATTTTTCTATCATGTGGTTATTTTACTAAAAGAAAAAATAGAAAATTCGATGAGGTAAACAGAAACTTCAGAGAAAGCTACTGCATTTAGTCCAGAATGTTTTTGTCACAATGCTTCAAAACTTCCTTGAAATGAAGAACTCAACCTATAAAAGTAGTCATCATTTTAATGTAGTTATTTTAAGGGACTTAATAAAATAGTTACCCATTTACCTATGAAAAATTAAAATTAAAAATAAAAGTGCATGTGAAATGAATGGAGAAAATAATTAAAAAGTACTGTTATTTTCTTCTAGCAGTTTCAATTTGCATTATATCTATTTGTTTACATATAACTTTGAACAATACAATCTCTACTCCATAGGTTCAAAATGAGAAAGAAAGAACTAAGGGCTTCTTCAATAACTTGCACAATTTTGCAAAGTAAATGCAAGTATATTTTCATTCTACAACTTCTACCAAATTAAATTTAGGAAATAATCACAAATTATACAACCTAAAGTTATATTTAGAGATGCATAAGTTCATGTCTCTGCTTCTGGAAACAATCATTATTACTAACTTGAAGAAAATGAGTTTTCAAAGGGAATATTTTATAAACTATTTCAGTATTATTTTTGTTTGTAAAGAAAACACATTGTTTTATTCTGGATTGAATTTTTAATTAAGTATATATACACACATATAGGCTTCCTGAAAAAATACTATCAAGGATTTAAGTTAATTTTACAATGTCAAATTAATGCACTGTCCCTGTTTTTGCGTGGTGTAATTCAGAGTGTTGTAGTAATTGCAATCGGTACAGCTGAAATGTTTTCCATCCTAACACACAGAAAAACCTATAAATGCTGAGTTCTTTTTTTCCAGAATTGTATAGTCTTATAGACATTATAATGTACTGATTTCTTCATCATTATCAGAATTAAGTGCATTTTGCTGAGAAATTGAATGCAGTTGCCGTATTATTTTATTGTATCATGGAGGTAATCATTATCTAGAAAATAAGGAATAGTGCATTACAGTAATGCACTACACATATGATTACTTTTAGTATAATGCCGTATAATGCTTAAATTAATTCCAAGCTACTTCCTAATTTTATTTCAGTACAACCAGATCACAAGTCATAGAGAAAGAAAATATAAAATGCAAGCAATATTTTACTTGATTCATGTTGATGGAATCATGAACTGCTATAAAACATAAAGATTCTGCAAATGTTAATTGCTTTAGAAAGAAATTTAATCATTTGCCTCTGGTCATCTTTGTAAATAAATGAATGGAATTCAGAACTGATAATAATATACAAAGTTTTGTGTGTGTGATATTGTTATGGAACAAAAAGATTTAAAAAGGAATGAGAGAAAAAGAGATAGGAAATAGGAAAATGTATATATATATATATATATATATATATATATATATATATATAGTGATTTTGCAGGGTACATGTGAAGCAGTAAGAAAAAAGCTTATATGTGTGTTCAGCAAATTGGAAAACTAAATAGGCAAACTCTCAGTTTAACTTTTAGATTTACCTTTTTTTGTGTTCTTCTCTAATATAACAGTTCAAATGGGGCCTTAAAATTAATGCTATAAATATAGCCTTTTAATACAGCATTGTATTGTACAGAATATCACTTTAGGTCTTTCTAATGAGTCAACAAAATTCTTACATTGCCCTCTAATACTCTAAAATTAAGCAATTTAATAATAATTAATAATAAATATATGCATTTTAATAGAGGAAGAGTTAGTTAGTTGTACAACTTTTATGATGCCAGCCTTAGTATTCAGCTGAAACTGTGAAGCAGTTTTTGTAGTACGGGGTCTTGTCAGTAGTTTTTCTCCTTTTGATGACACATAAGCATTTTGAAGCTGACTCATAACCTCATTAATCAAAGGGACAATGTATCAATATTTCCATCTGGGTGTAGGATCATCCTCAATATTGTTAATGTAACTTACTCTTTCTCTTATCATTTTCTCATTCTGTCTTTTCCACTTATCTTCTTTGATTTGTTTTAACTGGCTCTCTTTTTAAAATTGTAAAATAAAATCCAATAGTCAGTACACTAGACATTCACATTTACTAGGTATGTCTAAGATTATTAAGCATAGAATTTAATATTATATCTTGCTTTTCTTGTGAAACTTGCTTTGGTATTGCAAGGAAATGGTAGAATTGATTTTAAAAAATTTGATGTTAGTTTAGTTAGCCTTTGTAGATGCTATGTAATGTAACTTTTGAAACATAGAATGACAAAAATTTCTGAAGACATTGTTGATGAGAAAGCAAAATTTAAATCACGAAGAATTCAAAGATGTTAAAATGGTTGAAAGTATCTGAATAGTATCACATTTTGTATGACCTATGACATATCATGCTGCAGACTTCCTATGACCTAATCTTTATAATCCTTCATATGATTGCTATAAATAATTATTATACTCCACTTAATTTTTAAGTTATCTAGGCTTCAGGAACTCTTTCCTAATTATTTGCAAATCTAAAATATTGCATATGTAAGCAGAAAATTTAGATCACATCTACAGGCAGACAGCTGAATACCTCCAAATCACTTGTTTAATTGATTCCCCTCAAAATGATTTATATTGATCTTTTGGAGCACTATATTTATATGCTATGTGTGAATATATATATATATATATATATATATATATATATATATACACATATATGTATATATATATATTCTTACATGTGTGAGAAGTGTGCTATGTAAAGAAAAATAGTGGGAATGCTTACTCAATTCAGCATTTTAAGTGAATGGAAAGAGATAGAAGCAGTATTCATTAGTAGGAAACAATAAAAGAAATTATTTCCAAATCAGCTTCAAAGCACTGTCAACAACTAAGATCTAATGGGGCTTGAAAAGGAAGTATAAGCTGAATAAAATAAAGAATGCTGAAACACGTATAAACTTTAGCTTCTTAGTTTATTTTTTTTTGCTTTGATTGCCAGTTGATTTAAAGATATCACTTTGTAGATGAAATGAACTTGGTAAATTTTATCGTTGTTCTCAGCTTTTTTATAATCAAGAATTTTTCCAGGCTAAGAATAATGTTTGGGATTTTCAATCTCCCTTGATTCTATTTTCTTTGCTTCCCTTCACCTATGCACACTTCATAAGTTCCCATAACATTTTAATATAAACTTTTACAGAAGTTACAAGTATCTAAACTCTCCCATGACTGAAGCCTGATAAAACAGTTACATGGCCTGAATTGATGGAGCATACCCATTGACAGAGAGATTTATGTCAGCCTAACATTCTAAAATCCGTAGTTTTAACCTGAGTTTCATTTTATAAGACAATGTTAAAGCCAGACCCCATCATCCCTTCATCGCCAAGCCCAGCCATTGCCTTTCTTCCTCTTCTCATGAAGCCTTTATGACCTAAAAAATGTCTTGGTCCAATATTCGTGAATTCTATTAGCAAAGGCATTCTTGCACTTACGTCAAGTTATATTGCATATAAATGGAGGATAAAAGGATTGCCAGATTATAAATCAAAGGCAAGTTTCTGGCAATATAAATCTCAGCTATGTCAGGCTCTCTTGTTAATGGAATTGCAGAATTCCATTGGCCAGTAAGAATTTAAATTCTGTGTTAGAGATCTCACTAATTTTTCACAGAGCTTCTTTGATAAAATACTGAAAAATAAAGTAGGAGATTTGCATACAAATTTGTATTGTCTTAATTTTTCTTATCATAGTGCCAAAAGCATTATTGACATTCGAAAATGGACTGTAACACAGATACTATATAATTAAAAGGTTATAGTGAAACTTATTTAGCTCTCTCATCAGTTAAGTAAACACAGCCAAATTGTATCAAATACATACTAGACAGGACATGTAGCATTGAGGCAAATATGTGATTTAGTGAATGGATTAGAATCCAACAGCACAGTGTCTGACTCAGTCAAATATGTGCAATACCATGTTCAACATATTCAATCAATTTATTCAAAAGTTATGAAAAAATTGTGCTTTTAAGATTATGCACTTTAATATACATATGAATTATTATTTTTTCTTTTGGTACTAAGAATTGAACTCACAACCTAAAGTTTGCCAGGAAGATGTTATAATGCCTCTGCATTATGTATCTGGCACTTACATATGGATTACTAACAGGCTACTGATTTAGTTTCATTAACTGTATCTGGATAGCTAATTTTGTGTATAGATAAGTAGATATACATGATAGTACTGACTTGATACTACAATAAAATTATGCTTATTAATGATGGTTATATATTGTTATGGATCTTGAAATGAAGAAAATCTTTATGATAACTTTGAGAATTTACTCTTTTAAAGAATCTAGGCATGTTCCAATATATTAAATATTAACTAGAATAAAGAATTATAAAAAAAGTACCATGTGTGAATAATGAAACAGGATAAGATATTCCTGTCTATACAACAAAGGAAAAGAGACTACTAAGGTTCTCTGTTTAAGGAGTTGATGCAAATGTTTTTGCATATTGTCTTAGTTAATTTCTCCTTGCTGAGACATAACACTGATACTTAAGGGAGAAAGAGCTCATGATTTTAAATTTTTTTTAAAATTTTACTTAAAGAAATAAAGAAAATTTAAAAAAAAAACAAAATAGAATAAATGAGAAAATTATGTCCACGCATGTTCATGCAGCACCATTTGTGATAGCTAATTCTTGGACACAACGAAAATTCTCATCAACCACAGAATGAGTGAGCTCATGATTTTTACAGATTTGAGTCCATAGCTGACTGGCTCCAATGCAGAAACTGCACAGTAAAAGAGCCTCTTGCACAAGAAAGGTGCTTAAATCATGACCACCAGGAAGCAGTGAGAGAAGGAGTGAGTCAGGGAAAAAGATGTACCCTTCCAGGCATGTACCTACACCCTGTGACCACCTACTCCAGTCAGGCTGCAACTCAACTGCTAGACAGTACACTAAACTGTTGAGCACACCAATGGATGAGTTCACCAATGCAGTTTCCCCTGATCAAATCACCCTCTTAAGCCCTGGTTCCACATATGCAGCCTTTCATGGGAAAATGTAGATCTAAGTGATAAAACATATAACTAATTACAGTCAAAATTCTTCTCTTTCACTCAATATTTTTATTAAATTCTCAAAAGAATCATGCATGCTACAGACCACTTTCAATCTGTATGAGGTCACATTGTAATAGGTTTTGTTTTAATATATTTCTGCCTTAAATTTTTTCACATCTTAAACACTACACACAATCCATACAGTTTAACTCCTACATCTGACCAAGATTTACAATACAGTTCAAGATTTACAATACAGTTCCTTAAGACTAGCATTTCAGATGCCAAAAATTTGTTTTCAGAAAAAATTTTCATTATGCAAGATTGCTTTGCCTCTTGCATTGCATTAGTCATTGTATAATTTTTTAACTTGCTTAAAAATACTTTTCCAAACTGCACAGAAAATACTCATTACTGTAGAACACATGTTGAATTTTAGGTGTAAAACATTTTTAAAGAATTACTGTCCCAATTGGCTGGGGGTTTAGCTCAGCAGCATAAGTGCCTGCGTTGCAAGCAGGCAGTCATGAGTTCGATCCCCGGTACCAATGAAAATGAAAAAGACCAAAAAAAAAGAATTACTGTCCCTTTGCTATTTAAATGTAACTGTGAAGTTGATTGGATTAAAAGACTCTTGGAGAGGTGATTGGGTTATGAGATTCTATACTAATCAGTGGATTAATTCACTGTGGTTCATAGCTGAATTTGCTGTTTGGAAAGGGATGCTGTTAGAGGAAGTAGGATGTTGTCAGTGTGCCTTGGGGAGGGGTTGTCTCTCCCTGTTCCTCTTCCTCCCCACTGTTCCAAAGAGGGCAACTTTTCTCCATCATCTCTTCCACCATGATGTTTCTACCTGTGAGTCAGCCAACTATAGACTGAACACTGAAACCTTGAGCCAAATATATCTTCTCTTAATTTAAATTGTGTCTGTTTTGTCCCAACAACATGGAAGTTGACTAACATTATCCTTGATTTAGTATTTTTCTACATGATCCTAGATCCTGAGAAAACAGTCTTGAAAAGTTGATTCTGGCTCCTGAACTATCACATATTGAGCATAATACAACAAATAATTGAAGCAGTTTCTGTAGGTTAAATAGTTGTAGTGAATGTAGACACACATACCATGGTTTAACAGTTTAATTAGGAATATTTGGCGTGTAACTTTACATATAATATGCACATCAGACACTGATGGTGAGGAACGCAATGAAGTCCAATAATCAAGAAAAAACAGTGATATCTTATTCACTCTAGATTATGGTGGGTTGCAATATCTAAAGAACCCACTATGTAGATAGATACAGAAGAAAGGGAAAATGATAAAATTTATGGTATACTGAATCTCCTCTGGAGCTGATAGGAAATGAGAACCAAAGGAATGGATCCAGAAGTAGTAATCAGGTAGTTATTGCAAGAATTACTCAAAATAATAATAGAGATTTATAATTGAAATTACAAAAAAGGAGTTCAATTAAACAATTTGATCTGCAAAGAATCCAATAGAGATGATTCCACTATTGCTCTGATCTTCTATTTACTTCTTGATGTAAGAATGCATAATATACAAGGTTTGATAAAAGTCAGTATATTAATGGTATTGATTCTTAGGTGCTCAATTTTGAAAATATTATTTAATATTTCTGAATGTGGAAGTATGAAGCTAGATTGGTGCTTGAAAGTTCTGGAGATATGTCCAATATTCTACTTCTAATTCATATAGAAACTTTTAAAAGTGAGAAGCCCTAAAGCACACAGAAATGTGAGGAAAAAGGTTTAGATTTAGTAATATGTCTCTGTGGACAAATGGCATGTACAATCCATCAAAACTATGATGAGGCAGTGGAGTGAGTGATAGTCTTGTCTTTATAATGAAAGACTGAAGGTAAAAGTAAACGTGGAAGTACTTTTTCAAAAATAGTTTTGATAATTACAATAATAAAAAACAGTAATGTATTTTATGAATGTCAAAAACTCTGATAAATACTTCTGGTTCATTATAAAATTTTATTCTCACAATAAAACTATTATCTCAATTGGCATTATTATCCCAATGCATTGTCTGTATCACTAAAATAATTGCAAAATTAATGTTTTGATTACTTTTCTCTAATTGCCAAGGCAAAATGCCTGATGCCCAAAATGAAAGACAGAAAGTTTTATTTAGCTTATAGTTTTTGGAGGTTTCAGTCCATAATCAGCTGGCAGCATGGCAGAGTGGCATGGTTGAGGGCATTCGTGATGGTTGTGGCAGGTTACAAAAGTGACACGGTGAAAAGGGCAAAAGGAAAAAGCATGCCTCCTTCCTTTGCTTATACTGTGTGCTGGCTACCTGTCCCTGGGGGATTGCAACACTCAAACTGCCAATCCCAGTGCTAGACAATAAACCAACCAAAAATACTAGATTTAGCGGCCTCCAAGTGTCCAACCCCATGATCCCATGAGGCTTTGGGGGAACACTCAAATACAGACTATAATATTCTGTTCCTGAGTTCATAAAGATTCATGCACATCCATTATGATTAAGACATTTAGTATATCTTCAAGAGTTGCCAAAGTCCTAACAGTTTCAACATTGTTAAAATGTCCAAGTCTCAAGTCTCCTCCAAGATGTGAGGCAAAGTTAAATACTTCTAACATTCAATGTCACAAGATAAACATTAGCATTCCAAAGGATACAAACAGAAATATACAGGATTGAGACAAAAGCAAGTCCACAATCCAGCAAGGCAAACAATAAGTCCCGTACTTCAATGTGCAGCATTAGGGGCAATTAATGGCAAAATTGTGTGTTCCAAAGGCATTTGATGGCTCCACTCTTAAGGCACTTCTCATGGTATTAGCTCCCATGGCTTCTCTCTTAGGCCTGTTCTCAATCCTTGCGGCTTTCCTTCTATGATCCACATTTCTGGCTTTTACAGACTTCACTGCACTTTTGAATTTGCCCTCATAGTTTCACACCCTGCTCTTTCAGGTGCACAGTGCCTGGGTTCCTAGGTCATCAAAGATAGAAGTGGAAGCCTTTTTAGCCTCAGAACTCACGCATTCTAAACACACTTAACCTAGTACCTACAGAATACTGCCAAGGTCTGATGCCTACTGGAGCAGAAGCCAGGCTTTCTCTCTCTTGGCTGTAGGGGTCAAGTTAAGTACTTGGATTTCGGAGCACTCTGAACCTGATGGTCAGGAACAAATTCTCTATGTCACTGCCATTTTGGAACATGTTGCTCTGACACACTCTCCTCACAGTAGTCTTAGGCTTTTGCAGTTCTGAGGCTGCAAGGGGTAAAGACTTTCTGTTGCTTTCTGTGATGCCCAAGCTATCTTTTATATTCTCTTGTCCCTTCTCAGCAATCAAAATATCAGCTATATCTTTACAGTCCACATCTTTACAATACCTTGTTTCCTGGCCAAATTCACAGTGTTTTAAATCATCCTGCCTGGGTCTGTGCTCCGGCTTTGCAACATAAATCTGGCTAAAAGTCCCCAATAATAGTAATGCCACTGCCTCAACATTCCACTGTCTTGAATTTTTTTCTCCCAGATTATTCTGCTATTCTTAATCTCAATCTCAGGCAAATCTTTAGACATGAGCAAAATGCAGACAAACTTTTTTCCAAGCCAAAAAACACATTATGCAACAATCAATGCAATCCTTCTTCCCAGCGGAAATCTCCCAAGCCTGGTCTTACTGGTTTTCTGTTTTTCTGAGCTCTGACCAGTATCTCCTATATGGAACAATCTAGTACAATCTAGGGCTACTCTTTCAGATGACGTCTCTGCATCTTTTCAAACTCTGCCCACCAGCCATTCTGAAACGCTCTTGAGAGGTATGAGCTTGAGAGGTATGAGAGCTCAAAGGCTCATGTTCAGGTATGGTCACAGCAATGATGCCACTCAACTGGTACAGACTCTGTCTTGGTTACTTTTCTCTCATTGCTGAGACAAAATACCTTACACCCAAAATGAATGAAGGAAAGGTTACTGAAACATTACAGTTTGTGGAGGTTTCAATGTGTAATCAGCTGGTTGCAATGCACAGTGGCATGGCTAAGGGACAACCGTTCATGGCAGCTGCAAGCACCAAACATGAAAAAAGGAGAGGAGCACAAAGAGAAGATCCTTTCAATCCCTCATATTGTATGTATGCCACACCCACTTTGGTATAACACTCACAGCCATAATCCCAGTACTGAGCCATGAGTCATTCACAATCTCTTGAAGCTTGCCTCCATGACAGCATTAGATTTTGTGGTGACATCCAGACACAAACCATAACAATTAGTATCTTGCTCAAGGTCATAAGATTGAAACTGAATTCATAACTGCCTTGTGAATTACTTTATTCATTTTCAGCTTTTCAGAATTATCACAATGCTATTTCAACCCAAACTCAAGTTATCAACTTAGCAAATGTACATGCATATACTTATAAAATAGAATATCAATGCAAATTGAGTAACATGTTAAAAATTGACCTGAACTATTTACAAATGCAAAAATAGCTTTCCTGGCTTGGTAATAGAACTAAATAACCCACACAAAACCACTGACAAAACACGATGAAAACCACTATCATTGTCTTCTGTTACAGCATTCCACACACCAATCTGGCTCTCCATAACAGAGAAACCAATTTTGTATAGAAGTGTTACCACGGTGTTGCATAACATGCCAGCAAAAAACAAATAGTTTCTTGAAAAAATTCTTCTGGTCATCCTAACACTGTAATATAAATGCAGTTTAATCATTCAGACATTATATATCATACGTATTTTCTTGACATTGCTAATTACCACCTTACCTCTCTTTCAGCATATTGAACCATAGACGAAGACTATGTGCTGATAAGAACTGTCTTCATAATTTTCATTAAACCAAAATTTCTGAACTACGTATTTCATATAAAACAAATTTATAATTTCCATTGCTTAAAAGATCTGTATGAAAAATAAAGTAGTCCCAATTACCACTCCCAAATAAATATTAGCATAATAAATGCAAAATTAGAGGAGAAACGTTATGTTTTTAAATGTGCAACATAAAGGCATATACTAAGTTAACAGGTGAGCAGGTTTGAGCCTATCTAACATTTTTTTCAAATAATAGAACACAGTTGTCTAAAATGTTACTTCATTGCGAACATTTTATGCAAAAATTTACTAGCATATTCCCTCCAAACTTATCTGTATCACTAATCAAGAAAGGTGAAGTAAGAATGAAGATGGAAACTTTGCACCTGTTTACACCTATCATTTTAAAAATATTTAGTTATTAGAAATTAGAAAAAGAGAATTCAGGAATTTGTGTTTAAACCGTGAGCTGTATATTTACACTTGGTTTATTAGTAAAAGTGTATTGCACAATGTTAACAATCCTTGTGGGGAGTTGGCACATGTATATCACACATCTTAATTATTTTTTTATCTCTCTCTTCCTCAATCTCTTGAAGTACAAGTTTCCTTTATTCTGTACACTTGGGCTACAGAATATTTATAATACTTGTTTGGCGTTAGTGTATGTACTTAACACATCCCATAACTTTATTTTTTCCTGAAACTTACAACCACAATGCCAAATATTTGAAACTCAGAAAGGAAAGTAAGTGACTTAGCATTCTTCCTAAGAATGACAAATTAAAAGCAATATTTCTGAAAATCACATTTTGAGGTTTTTAGGAACATACATTACAGTTCAGATGATGCTTGAAAGGGAAACTAAATGAAAAATATCATCATGAAACAGAGAAAGTTAAATATAAAGTAGTGACTCAAGGGCAAAATGAACTTCTGATTTGTCTCACTATAGTACTTCTTTTTGCTGATTATTATAAGAAATAAATGTCAATGAGATGATCTGGCAGAAGTTGATTCTGCTGGGTTGGTAAAAATTTGAAGGATATTTTTCTCCAAAAGATTGGCTGGGAGTTTATAAATATGGTTTCTGGACAGATTGAAAACAAATGTGCTTAAGTGTACGACATTTCAAGGCATGTTTTATGTTTTCTTGATCTATGAACTCAGGTATTTGGTGTTTAACTAGCCTTGGTATTATTTATTGAAGAGGGAAAATTAACTGCTTTATAAGGAAAAACACACTTGGAAAGTCTTGTGAGTATTGTACAACACACAAAATATTTTCAACAATGAGATTTTGGTAAATGCTTACAAATATTTGCTACGTATTGGGATTACAATACTTGAAATAATGGGAGTGCTGTGAGAAAATATGACTCCCAGCAATTCAGAGGGGTTGAAAAGGAGGGTGGCATGGAAGGTATTAAATCATGCTTCCTTCTCTCATTAACAATTATATATTCAGGTTCCAAGTCCATGCTTAATACATCATCAGAGCAATGCATTACAATTCTAGTATGGCTGCCACAAGCAAATTAACATCACTCTGATGTCATATTAGACTCTGGCAAAAAGCCACAATGAGCATGAAACTTTAGCAATCCTGAGAAGTGTCTCTGGTATTTTTTTTCCAGTAAATGATTAATATGAAGCCAAACTAAAGAAACAACTCATTTGAAGAAGTGGAGGTCATTTTCCAACTGTTACTTCATAGTGTACACTGGCTTCATGCCAGAGAGACAGAAGGAAAAGCCCTGTAATAAAATATGTTTTATTAAATTATTAATTTTTTCATAGCCAAGCTAAAGATTTAGAAGGAGGATGGCATTTTCTAACTAGGCAAGAGGCTTATTAATGTTAAAGTCTTTCTTTAGCCTAACATTGCAATATGGATGAGCCTTTGCTCTAGCTTATCGTAACTGCACAATCGATATTTAAATCCTCAAAGATCAGCAATAATGGATGCAAACTGAACAGATCAATACATAGCCTTTTGTGGACAGTAACTTTTATCTTAGCTCCAATTACTCTATGGCATAGGGGTTGATTTTTTAATGTCTTTACTGTTTAGGATCTCACTGATTTTAATTTTAAATGTTAAAGAATACATTGTAAGAAAACTTGGAGATAATGTCTGGATAAAAATAGCCCAAAAATTATGTTAAAATAAATTCAATGTGCTTGTGGGATCATTTGGTAATAGTGAATTTCAATTGTGGCACATACATGGAATTTCTTTTAGGATTTAGATATATCAGATTATTTTAAAATTCATGAAAAAATTCCTATGTCTTTCAACAATGTCACATATTTGTCTAGTTTATTTGTTAGAATTAATTATAATTATAAATCAGATAAATTACTAGCATTGAAATATGGTTAATTCAGTTATGTCTCACAGTGCATCTAATCAGTTGTGATCACTTGTGACTCAGGTTCTTCAAAGGGTTTTAAGGAATTCAACATTCTGTAAAAAATGTATCTTTCTCTTTACAAAGAGTAATTGCTACTAGTTAGACAATAATTATGCATAAATATGAGCTTTAGTTCCCAAACATTAACTTTATCTAATGATAGAAAACAAGGCAAAAACAAAACACCTTTACATTTAACATCTATAAAGATCAGAACATTTGTTATGAAGAAGTACAAAAAAGTAATCTTTTGTAGATCTTCTATTTTTAAGGTGTGCATGAGTGTAAAAGTATGTTTATTTTGCCTTAATATTTAGGTGGAAGATACAGCCCACAAGTAAAATAAGCATATCAGTTGATTTCTACTTAGAATGTTAAAAGGAAAAGAAAAGAAATGAAAGAAAACTTCTTCAAAGTGGAGCAACACTATTCATAACTGCCAAAATATAATGTCTTTCAAAAGATGAATGGATAAAGAAAATGCATATATATATATATATATATATATATATATATATACTATAAAACACAATTTAACAATAAAAAATGAAATTCTATCATTTTGAGACAACATAGAATGACCAAAGTATTGCATTAAATAAGTAAAGCAAATACATATAAATAGTTTATGATCTCATTCATATATGGAGTTAAAAATTTTGATCTCATGAAAGTTGAGAATAGAATATTGGTTACTAGAGGCTAGGGAGGGTGAAGGGAGGAACTGATAAAAGATGTTAACAAATCAGTTAGAGTTATATAATAAGAATTTGTCGTATGATATTTCACACTAGAGAAACTAGAGCTAACGTAGTTTCATTTCCAAAATCTAAAAAAAGTAATTTGAATGTTTTCACAATGACATTGTAAAATTTTGAAGAAAAATGTCCCAGAAAATATTTTTCTTCTTCAGAAATACTTCATCAGTATGATGCACAATTAAAAATTCTCAGAAATAGTTTTACTGGTTCAAATACTACATGTTCTAAACAGCACATAGAACTATAGTTACTTCGGTGACATAGCTTCTCCTAGTTAGTTAAACAGTTAAACAGCTAATTCCTATAGCAAATGATATCCTCAAATTGGCTCAAAACAAGAAGATTAGAAAGAGTTTCAATCTTTCAGGATAAAATGTATCTGATTCCTTCTTACGTTAGAGACAATAATATTTACCTCAACTATTATTCTGATCCACTTGCAATGTCACTTATTTTTTAAAATATTGGACATTTCTTATATTTGAATATGACATGGAAGATTTCAGGACAAAGCAGCACCCTGAGCAAATGTGGATAGCACAATTAAGAAAACTTCAGAACTGGTTCTTATTAAAAGAAGTTTTAAATCTGTACTATTTACCATCTCATATTTTTCATCTAATCCTATCAGATAAAAAGCTGTATCAGTTTCACAGTTTTTGGAGAAGAACTACAGCAAAAAAAAAAAAGAAGTGTTCATGGGAAAATCTAATGTTTGCTATTTTTTTTCCACCAGATAAAGTCATTTGGATTTTGTTAGTGATCTCTATTTCATCTTGGTTTACATTCCATCTTTCACTGATATCAACAAGCCTATTTATGTGCAAATTAATAGGACACTGAAATGTGGAAGTGTGTTCCGGAACTGCTAGTCTTTTTTTCAATAGGAGAGATAATACTTTTTAAGGGGATAATTTTTTTAAATATCAATAAATCATTAGGATTTTTGTTACTTTAGAACATATATCAGAGGATAATGTTTGAAAAGAAATGTTATACATCTATTTTGAATAATAGTATTGTATTTAATATAGTGAGATGAGCAGTCAATATTTTTCTGTAATTATTTGGTGTAACATGCTTTCTAATGCTAACTCATTTTGTGAAATTTCAATAATATAGCTACTGAACTAATCCAAAATTTTATTATATGCCAAAATAATATGCCACTATCCATCCAATTGTATGGCATTTTTATATTTAATTATTAGGCTTTATTATAAGAATCATTTATTAATTTCAAATATGAATTAATTTATAATATTTTCACATTTATTTTGTGGCCATGTGGAGTTTCTCCAGAAATGCTACAACAAACTGTATCATTGGGCTTGTGAGAAATCAATCTCCACATTTTAAAAAATGTAAATATTCTTGTTCAAATAAGACATTTGAGCTTTCCCTTATAATGATTAATTATTTAATTGCTGTCTTTTTAGAATTATAGATACCAGGTAGCATGCATCCATAGTAAGTTCTTTCTTCTTTATTCAGTATTGTGATATTTGATCTTGTATTTACTCCACAAGTTACTAATACAGTGAAGAAAATAGTTGTGTACAAGAAATAGAAAACAAAAGAAATCTCCAGTCACTTTATGTCTCAGGCAAAAGAATGTTGTAGTTAAGTACATTTCTTTCACAATCATCAGTGCCTGGATACCATCTCTTTTCCTTGGTATAGTGATATATATATATATATATATATATATATATATATATATATATATGTAATTGTTACTCATGATTTTTCACTGAAGTCATTAACATTAGGCTTACTGGAAGACACTGTCTATAGCCTCCTAGAGCCTTGTGGTTAGAGTGTATCATGACTCTTTCAATTGCTTTCTTTTTTTTTTTTTTTTTTAACTTGGTCAAGGTATTTTTTTTCACCTGTTTTAATTTTTTTTTAAAAAAGCAAAACAGAAAAAAAGGATAGAAATGCTCTTTTAAAGGACAAGTTGAAGTGTGTGTGTTTTTTTTTTTTTAATTTGATAGTATTTCCACAAACCACAACTGTCTTCAAATAGAATAGAAGGGAACAAAACAAGTGTTGAGATTTACTTAAGTGTTTAGGAGTCTGGCTTTTAATATGCTTGTCAGGTTCTTTTAATTTCTGTACTTTAATAAGGTGAAGTTCATATACCAGTGAGAACATGAGCAAGAAGAAATATTGAATGCGTTAAGTAATTGAATATCTGGTGCCTGTTTTATGTAAAGGCATTATATTCCCCATGACTACTGTGATCATCAATATAATTGGCTTAAAGTAATTATCCTATAATATATAAGAAGTCCAAATTCTCTCCCATATACCAGTGCTCTTTAGTTGGCAGAAAAAAAAATGTACTAGAAAGTCATATTTTAACTTATCCTCTATTTTGAGAGCTAGTTAGTATTATTTTTATATTCAAGAACAGTTTGTGACGGTTTACAATTAGTTTTATAAACCAATTTAAGGATGTAAAGGATTTGAAAAATTATTGGGGTGTCTCCTTTGTAACTCAGAAACATTGTCTCTCTTTGAGCAAAATTTTTATCACATTTTGCCAAATTAATTATAAATGTTAAAAATGAAATTGTACTTTTGTACCCCACATTAATCCTAAATAGATCAGGATTTTTGTCCTTATTAATGGGAGCATAGCACTAGTGAGATTTAATTTCAAACTTTTGTAATTATAGCTAAAATTAAATTTTACTATGGATGAATTATCTGTGTCCATAGATGAAAGCAGTGTAGGAGGATTAGCAACTGGACCTCCAGTATGACTTATGTTATCTTTGATAATTAATTAAAGTCAATAGATAGGGGCCTATATTTGGAACTTTAAGGAGTTTGCAAGTAGCAATTTTTCATATTCCCTTACAAGTTTAGAGTATAAGGAAGTGTGTCATTAGTTTTGGGACAATCTATGGAAGCTCGTAAAAAAGTGTAGTTAATTTTCCACTATCATATTCTGTTTACTGTAGTAGATATCACTGGGACTCTTCACAGTACGTGCCAGAATCTCAAAGTTGATAAACATGGCTTTTATTTTCTAAACGCAAAACAGCTGAGAAGTTATTATACAGAGTTAAGATTCTGTGTAAGTTATTCCTAAAATCAAGCCCTTACTGAAATATTTTTAAAATGTATTTATTAGTACAGAGCACACATTGTGCAGTACATTATGACTGTATTCATCCTAGGTAATTGATATAGGTTCGTAGCACTTCTTTTTGTTGTTATGGCTTTACTTTCACTTCGGCTTTCCCTCTCCTCCCTCCTGTTCCCTTTTCAAAAGAATTACAGGTAAATAGAAGGGTAAATGTATTGACTTAGTGAATGTTCGCTAAAATGACGCACACAGAAAATGAAAATTTCAGGTTAAATCTCAAAGCATAAGCTGGCATGGTACTGCAGGCTTGTAATCTCAGAATTCAAAAAGCTGAGGTAGGAAGATCACTGAGAATTTGATACAAGCCTGGGTTATATAATGGGTTCAAGGCCGGTGTGACTTACATAGCAAGACCTCGTCTCCAAATAAATAAATAAATGACAGATAAGATGGAGATTGGTTTGATGAAGTTACAGTAGAAAAAGGACATTATTTTAAAGAATTGTCCAAGAGAATGTTTTTGAAGCCTTTGAAAACAAAGGTCCTGTAAATCCCCCAAATAATAATCATATCAGGTAATATTGCTGAGAGAAGCAATCTAAGTTATTAAGGAGATTTTATGGATTTTTAACTTATTTATAAGAAGTCATATAATGTACTGGAACAGAGTACGTTATATAAAAGTTTCAAACCATTAATAAGTCCATGAAAACATCTGTCACTCTTAACAGTAGCAGCCCTAAATTTTCCAACTATAGGGCTATGATATGAGAGGACTTGCTTCTTTTCTTAGCCGGTATTGATGTGTTAGTGTCTCCACATGGTCATTCACTGATCTGGACAGGTGTACACTAAAGACTTCCATCCCCATATCTTTGCAGGCTTTTCTATCCTCATCAGAATTTTATTTTAAGAATGGTATATTTTGGCATTTCTAATGAGAAATTTTGAACTTTTCATAAATTATACTATGAATGGTAAAATGTGTAAGCTTTGTTTGATCTCAAAATTATTACATTTGTGTGGAAAAAGAAAAGAGCAGATTTTTGTTTTATTCATCCTTATTTAATAGTTTCCAGAACATTAATGAACATCTTTGCTTCAAATCTGTTTCAAGTTCCTACTTCTCTTCATTTGAGCTTCATGTGTGATCTAAGCCACTCTCCACGATGATCCAGACCAACTATAAACTGAATTTTAAAATGTTACTTCAGTTTTACACCTGATCATTTGTTAATACGACTGTATGAGAAAGCACCTTTTCCATTCTTTTATGTGACCATTTTGTTCACATTTTTCATATGGTTCTTTTCATCCAAGTTCTATCCAGCATTGACGTTAAATGTAGTCTCAATCTTCCAGGACACCATATCCTACTCCAAAACATTTAGGGTGACTTCACTGTGCATTCACAGCACTGCCTACCTTTCTACTGGGGCCACCGACACTGTGGTAGATCCTGCTTTTGGATCAGTGCTAATTTTGCATGTATATTTATTGCATCTCTGTAAATAGTCTGAGCTATACATTCATTCTATGCTCATTTCTGCACTCTTTCAGGCTTTATGCTTGTCCTACACCCATGTGAACTGGGACAGATTTTTGATATGACAGGCACTCAAAATGTTTGTTAATTAATCTTTTGATTACAAAGCAAACACCTTACTTATAATACTTTAGACATGTTTAATAATTTTATCAAAACTAACAGCTATGTGACTGAAGAGAATTAAGGAAAGGACCATTGAATAAATACTCCAATAAGGAGCACTGAGTTCGTGTCCACTGTTATTTGGTCTGAGTGGATAATGATTGAGTGATCATCTGTCATCCAGGAAAAGTAATTTCAATCGTTTTGTCCTGCAGTGTGATAATAATTTTTAATATATTTTTAATTGAGGAGCAACATGTTGAAATCCAAATATTCAAGAAAGAGAAAATGTCTTCCCACAATCGTTACAAAGTCTAATATGATCCAAACCATCGCTACCACTACCAAGCCTATAATAACTGGCGTTTCACAGTCACAAATTTCCCTTGACAGAACAGCATGTCAGACATCTGCTACCACTGTACTCCATTGTTTCTGCATGTTTGTATTAACCTTTTTATTGACACAGTGTTTGTCTTCTTCCCATCACAGTGTAAGGAGGTAGTCACAAGTCACTTTAGATAGTTACATGGCCACCGCCATGTTATGGAGCAGCCTATGTTCTGAAATCTTTGCCCACAAACTTGGTGAATCAGGCTAGATTTTATGCGGTTTGGCGAGAATTTCACTCAAAAGTCATTGAGCACATTAGAAAGATCATTTTGCCCCTTTCTGGCTCCAGCAGAAGCAATAAACCTGAACGCTATGAAAAGGCTACAAATTGATGACCTCTGAGCTTAGAAGTTGAAGGTAATAAATGACCAAGAAGGCTATTCTGATAATGTCCATCACTGAAGGTCCATAGACTCTCACGGTCTCCATCTGCAATTTATACAGCACAAGATTTTCCTCTTCTGCTAAAAGTGTTGACACTAATAATCAAGTTATACTAACTGATGAAACATACAGGTCCTGATGTCTCCTCTTTCCATTTTTTTTTTCTGCCCATACTAGAGATTTCTAAATGTTTTCAGTTTGGGAATAATTGCACCATGAAACTCTCATTTATTATTCAGTTTTACCTTTCATTTAATATATATCACAAGAAAAGAAAGAAAAAGTAGAAACAAAGCTTTATTAAATAAGGAAGGGAAGAGGGGCTGAAGGGAGGGGAGGATAATGGGAAAAATAATCTAGACATATCATACACAGGCACACATTTCCAATGATGAATATGATCATTAGATATATCTAAAATGTACCAATAAAGCTAACTAATTTTAAAAATGTAAGACACATAAATGCAGGTATAGATTAAATATGTTATTTATAATGGTAAACTAGTCTAACGATTCAATAAAATCTAATGAATGTTTAAAAATAATGGCAGTGCATCAGTTATCTATTGCTTTTAAATTAACTTATATAGTTTTGTTTTTTAGGTACTCTTTATAAGGTTCCTAATTACAAGTATCACTTCTATCATTTTTAATCATATATTACTATTGTGTTTGCCCAGAAATGCATTTGATAAATGGCAGCTTCCTGTGATATTTTATTCATCCTTTTACTCCACTGATAATTTTATGTGTCTCACAAAAGTTTACACTATCTCAGTTCATCTCACATCATAAATGAAGTAGACATCTCTACATCCTAGAACCTTCTTTCTCTATATTTTCCAAACTACTTTAACTGTTACAAGACTCAAAGGTAGTATCAGTCAGCAAAGTATTTCACAAAATAGAAAGTGAAAGACCTGGGTTAAGAGCAATAAATCCTCCATCTAAAATGCATGCTAAACAAATTTTTATGGTGTATTACTCCTCCATACTATACATCTTTCAACGTAACAGGTCTTTAAGATAAGATTGCAAATGGAAAGGAGCAGAGAACAATTACAAGCCCCTAGATATAAAACAGATTATACTACCACAGTGCTTCCTGCACCAAGAATTATCAGCCTTTGGCTAGAGTGGGGATTCAGAAAGGAAATCTACTTTTAGGCAGGGAGATAAGCACCCAATGAATGACTTTATTCTGTTTTCAGTCAAACAAGTTAGGTGAAATGGGGTAAATTTTATTAAAGGAGATACAAGTCTTCCCTGGTAAAGCAACTTCAGGAATTTTTCTTCTTATAGGAATTTGAAACTGAGAGTGATGAAAAATAAACAAAATGTCTAGTAATAGAAGAGCTCTCTAAACTTGATGGAGTCTTGGTGAGACATAAAGACTAAGAATTAAAATAATAAAAGTATAAGTTTAAAGGTGCTGTTATTATGTAGTTAATGAAATAAAGTATTACCTAATATCATTAGAGAGATGTAATGAGTTTGATTGACTTAAACATAAATACTGGTATTTTTGATATGCTTCTATGTGGAAAGAGCTGATAGAAAACACACATGCTCTGAAAATTTTACCACACTCCATGAGGCTGGCGTTGACTCATTTTACAGAGGAAGAAAAATGAAGTATGGTAAAAAGTAATCCATTTAAGGTTACACACCTAATAAATATGGTAGAACTGAGTTTTAATTGTCATTATGCTTACGTTGTCGCCAATGTTTTTCATTCAGCAAGTACAATCACATTTTAAGATGATTTATACATCTAAAAATTAGTTTTTGTTTGTTTTTGCTTTTGCTAAGTAATAAATAATTTTACATGATTTTTAAAATATTATAATCTTGTAGATAATAAGTATGCTTCCTTGGAGTTTGGATGGAATTAGATCTTTGTTTCCTCTGCACAATCTAGGCAGTGTTAGAAGAAAGAAAATAGAGATTTTCTGTTGCAGGCCATTTGGTGCACTGTCTATAGAGACCGATATAATTTTTTATGTTTTCTCTAGAGAGGACAGGATGATGCAGGATATCACAGAGCAGAAACAATAGACTCCATCCATGTAAACTAAGTGACAAACAATGAGAATTCTTGGAAAGCAGGTACTTCTCAGGTTTAAATGACTGGCAAAGTAAGATTCTGTCATTTTTGATAAAAATGTGTATTTAAAAATAAAATGAAAAAAAGACTAAAAATAACAAATGTTGTAACCTCAACAGAGAATTATGTCTGAAAGAGAAAATTCAAGATGCTAAAATCCTATATGAAGTATGAAATGCAGAGCTTTGTGTACCTCTTGTGTCAGTTGAGAATACCTTTTTTTCTTATCCCATGTGACTACATCTATGTATTTCAGTTGTAGATGTTAAACCAAGATTTTGCTTTTTAAAGTTTGTTTTTGTCTTTTCTGTAGATGAACAAATGAACAGAGAGGGAAATTATGTGGATTGTCCTAAAGGGCCTGAGTGTACACATAGCTTTCAGTGATTAATTTAAATGGCCATGAATTTGCAATGACCTTACAATGTCCCTGCTTTTCCTGACATGCACATACCACTTTCACTCTTTGGTTCCTTGATTAATGACTCTTCATTTCTTTTCTATAGTTTCACTTTTCTTAACTTCCCTGTTGATAAGTATGTTTCAGCTAGAAAGCAGAGCATCACAGGAGTTGGGGGTCATTTCCTGTTGGTCTTAGTTACTTAGAATTTCAGCCTCATGGGTTTAGCTTTTACAGTGCTACAAATATTTCATCTTGGTTATGTAGTCTCTGTGCCTTGGCCATGCTGTTTATTAGTTTATATTGAGTAGCTTGTGTTTCCTCTTTTTGTGTGTCACTAGAGTAACATTATATGACTGCTGAATTCCCCCAAAAAGAGACAGCCAGTGAGCAAGTAAGAGAGAGAGAGAGAGAGAGAGAGAGAGAGAGAGAGAGAGTCAGAGAGAGACAGAGAAAGAAAGAGACAGAGAGAGAGACAGAGAAAGAGACAGAGAGACAGAGAGAGAAAGAGACAGAGAGAGAGAGACACAGAGAGAGAGACAGTGAGCAAGCAAGAGAGAGAGAGACAGAGAGACACACACACACACACGCACAGAGAGAGAGAGAGAGAGAGAGAGAGAGAGAGAGAGAGAGAGAGAGAGATGCCTCCCAACAGAGGAAAACAGAACACCAAAACGTCTAAATAATGTTTAAATAAAACTCAATGCACTCACGCAGGACTGTAAATTTGCTCATGCTTACTATGTTCTCAAACTTCATTTTTCTTACATCCCCTGTGTACCAGTTTCACTTGTGTTGAGTGCTGAAATCTGAAGTCTTTATGTACCTTGTCCCTTGAAGCATCTGAATTGACTAATGTTGACACAGAATTAGCTCTACTCTGAAAAATTAAAACTCAAGTATAGTTCTTTTCTAGGAGATTTAATATGTGGTTACAGCTCATTTCTTCATATGTAAGAAAAGACCCCATATTCTTTAGATAAATCTTGAGGATTCTATCATTTTTCTTTACCTGATAAAATGAAAATGAATTATACAAGGTCTTGTTCAAATAAAGATTTTGAAGTAATTTGAGAATAACAAAGATGACCCATACATATTACACCTCCCATCGCCCTGCCTCCCTCCCTGGCCCTTTTCACTGTGAAACACACAAAAAAAGAAAGAATCTCAACTGCAGTTTGCAGTATTTTTTCCCATGATGCAGTCTATCATTATTTGGATGACTAAAAGCTTTAATTATTTACTTTTGGGAGTCCCTAGAAACCATGTCATCACAAATACTGAAGAATTTTCTGGGAAAGCTTTGAAATGCTTCCAGTTACACTCTTGTCTTAATATCCCAAGAAGGAAAAAATAATGTTTCTACCACATATTTTATTAAACCCTTTAGGTCCTTTTACAAGAGAGGAAATACCAATTAACATATAATTTAGCAGAACAAAATATTATCCCATTTCAACCAGTACTCACTTCCTTGAAGTTTATTCAAGCAGTAATAACCATTTAATGCAATTTAACTAGACTGAGGTATCCATTACATTAATATAATATATCCATCAGGAAATTAGAGTTTAGTCTCCATGAATTTTGTATTATAAGGTCCTTATAATTTTATTCTGCATTTTATGATGCTTAATTTTAAATCTTCAGTCTCTGTTACAGTGTGAAATGATCAAAATGGCCCTAATGTTAAAATATTGCAATTATTTGACTGAGTCACAAGTCACAAAAGGTTTTTATATGTACAAATATGTATCATTAACGTATTTGAGGCCTTAAAGAGGCCATGAGTCAAGATTATCAACCCTCGTTAGGAATGTAACAATGTGGCCACAATTCTGAAAGCCAGCACTCAACAATTGTCTTTTAAAGCATCTATATTGAAGTGTGCTCATACAGAAATATATTCATGGTTGGAGGCATGCACAGTGGCTTCAAAGTTTACTTACATTGCCTGCAGGAACAATTATATCAATAAATGTACTCTTACTTTTTTAAAATTTTATTTTATTTTATTTTTGCTCGAGAGGTAACTGATCATAGGACTGCAGCCACCTTTCAATATGTCAGCCTCTGTTAGAATATTAGATATTTAGAGAACCTAAGGGGCTGTCAGATGTCCTTTATTTTTTAGGGAATGCTCTTAGAGCTAAGACATATGTTCAAAGCAACATGGCTGTTTGAGGACAAGGGTCGAATCCCAGAATTCTAGGCGTCCAGTTTAAAACACTTCCTGCCACCTACCAGTTTTTCTCCAAGCAGTGCCATCAGCAATGTGATACACAAACTTGTACTTGGGGCTGGATGCTTCCATATCAAGAGCACTCAGCAGTTTTCCATCAGAGACTTGCAGTGCTCTTTGCACATTCTTCCCTCCCCACTGCAGCATAGATAAAACGATGCCATCAAGGGTCCTCACACCTCTGTGTAGAAAAGTCTGTAAACCATCTGTGTCTATTTTGCCTTGTCAATTAAAAAGTGATTGTCATTAAAAACTTTTTATCCTTTTTGCCTAAGTATTATAATCTATTACTTATAGGAATAGTACTACATGACATTTACTTAAATAGAATCTGCAAAGTTAAAATTTTGAAAGTAAACTCCAAGCAGGGATATAGCTCAGGGGCATAGCACCTGCCTGGCAAGTGTAAGGTCATGAGTTCCATTCTGAGTACCAAAAAATAAAAGAAAGAAGAAAGAGAAAAAGAAAAGAAAAGAGAAAGTAAACTTCAGAAGATCAACTAAAAATGAGAACCTTCTAATACAAGGAATTTTCCTGTTTTTGAGATCAGAATGGTGTTTTCACAGTGGAAAGTCTACCTAGTATAGTCTAAGAATATACATCCTATAATATTCTATGGTAGAGTAGTCTATGAACTTGAGCAAGGTATATCAAGCCTGTAGATATTCCAATCCTTTATATATTCTAAAGCTGAAACATTACCTAAAAAACAAAATAATTTCCTATCCTTTCCTGCCTACATTTCATAACTGATTCAGTTCCGGAGGTTACCCATATACATTGTTCTGAGTGCTAGAAGACAAACAAATGTAATATAGATAAATGGTTTTTTCAGGGACGTTTAGGCAATCTAAATGAATAAGTATTATAAGTCCTAAGCTATTTCTCCTTACTTTACATTTGTTATCTATATAGCTTATAGTGACAGACAGAATGTGTGCATTTGTTCTTTGGTTCTATTTACCTTAAAGATCAGTTTGGATTAAGTTTATAAAAATTAGTCTCAACCACAATAGACCAATAACTTTAAATTCTACAGATACAGCTCCCTTACTAGTCAACAGTGATTAAGGATAGAACACAATACAGAGAGACAGCCAATTATGGCTTTGGCAGTGAAATGGGTCTTGGAAAAGATTCTGAGAGATTGTACATCCACTGTGGTTTGGTCTTGCTTTCCCCAGAGCTCCATATATATTCTAGTAAATTTTTACCCTATTCTAATAACTATATTCACGTAAAATAAGCATAGAACTTCCCCTTTACTGTTAACTTTGATTTCTATGTATCAAACACATGAGCAAATTTTCATACTTATTCATTCAATAAGCATCTACAAGTTACTTACAGTGTGCCAAATATGTTTATCTTCAGGCTTTTTCACGTCTTGGTCTTGCTCTCTTCTCCTGATCTTGCTCCATCCTGAAGATGGCTAGCAGGCTGACTATGTGCTACCTAACATCTTACTCAAGAATCCAGGCCTTTAGGGTTTTCTCTTTCCCAGAATATTTAACTCAAAAATTATCCCTCAAATCTTGTCAATTGCTAGTTGCATAGATGTTAATTTAAGCAGAACCAAAAAAAGGAAAAATAGTTACTTTATTCATTCATCATTCTTCTTATGGAACATAAAAATGAAAAAAAAAAGTGATTTTCATTTTGTTTTAAATGAATCTTAAATAGACAAATTACCACAAAGTTTTGGAGAAACTGTCCAACTTGTTGATCTGTCCTCCTGAGGTCCTATTCATCTGCCTTTGAATTAGTGTCATCTAGTGATGTTTAAAGTCAAAACTGGCCTAATAAAAACTGACCTAATAATTTTGAATGGATAAACACAGATATTATAAGCTGATTCTTATGTTTCTTATTATTTTACATTGGGATTACATAATCATAAATTTGAGCAAAACATAGATGCCAGATTTAGTTTCTGATATAGGAACAAAGGTTAATGAAGGAAATGAAACACAAAGATGGTGGAAAGAGTCGTAAGAAACTGGCTTTTAGTGAATGTAGTGAATATTTCATGTGAATATTCAACAGTAATTCTTTTAATGCGTTTTTCACTGTTTGTATTTCTTAAGACAAATTTGTTACAACACAGACTCACAAACACACATATATGCATATGTTATTCCTTATTTTTGCATGTTAGAATGTAAGAGATTGTAAAAGTCATTAGTATTCATCAAAGATATTAATACTTTTGAATCAATCAATAAAACAGGTAGAAAACATAAATATACACTAATTCTTAAAACAACATTTACCAAATCAATACGGAATCAATTGACTTGCCAATAGTGGTATGGAGGAGGAAATTGTCCTTATATAGAACCAAAAAAAAAATGCTTACATATTCAATTTTTAAACTTTTTATTAGTACATGTTTATGGTAAATAGTGATTAAAACACAGTATTTCTTTCTTCCCTTCCTTTCTAATCCTTCTTGTTCCCTCCAATTCTTGCTCCATTTCCTGTTTGTAAAACCCTTTGCAATTTGAACTTTGAAAGTCCTGATATTTACAGATTGCAAATTTAAATTGGCTTCACTTGTTTATTTTTAGCTAATTTCAAATTAAAATTAATGCAGAGATACCTTTCTTTTATGACTTAACACTTAAGGAATAAATGATGTGAATTTCAGTTTATCCAAATTAAGCAAGACAAATTATACTCTGAAAATTAAATATAGCCTTCGTAGCATATCCTTTTGTTAGATTTTCATATTTTACCATATTAATACTAGCTTCCAAAATCTTTAACTCATGTCTTTTCAATAAAATCATAATTTTTATTCCCTCAGTATCTAAAATATACCCCATTCTGTACAAGATACTATTAAAAAATTAATCCAAAATGTCCAAAACAAAAGAATTATCTCCAAGTTTTGACATTCAAAGACAGATTTTCAAAGAAATAAAAAAGGAGTTGAATAAATTATCTGAAGTAATCAATATCAACTATAGAATATAAATATTCAATTATGATGTACGTAACTGGTTCTAAAATTTTAGTTCCTTTAATCAAATTACATGAGGTTAGACAATTTGGATCTGTGGTTCTGGAAAGTTAGATCTTGTCTTTTCTCTAATTTCAATATGTTTTTATTCATTTTCAATCAGTCTGTAAGGTATTCTTTAAGAAATTGTAAATGAAAAACAATGTATGTAGTATGAATTTGCTATAACTTGAATTCCCAATTAGAAAATCAAATTATAGGAGAAGAAAAGAGTCATAGATTCAGTGTTCACACACACACACACACACACACACACACACACACACACACACATACACACACACACACACACACACTCCACTTACTTTATTGTGTTATAAACATTCAAATTGTATGGTATTATTTAACCACAACAATTAGATATGTTTGAGCTTGACACTAAAAATGTAACAAAACTCAGAAAAATTGTTTTTTTTCCAAAAGATTAATGCTGCCTTTCTGACACCATAACTATAATAGTTTTTTATAACTATAATTGTTTAAATCAACTTTTTAAAGGAAATCCAGCATATTTCTTTCAGCAATTCAGATATTTGTGTGTGTGTGTGTGTGTGTGTGTGTGTGTGTGTGTGTGTGTGTGTCTGTGTGTGTTTTCAAGGCTATAAAACCAGGGCCTTTATACTGAGTTACATTCACAGTCATTTTATTTTATTTTATTTCATTTCATTTTATTTTTAATTTGAGACAGGGTCTCCCTAAACTTCTATGTTGCCTGCGTTTGACAAAATTTATTTTCTTGAGGTTTTGTACTCCCCAATTTATTTAGTAAAACTAATTAAGCAAATACAACAGAAACTGAAGGTTTGTCTTTACTATACATCCAATCCTTGTAGACAGAACACAGGAAAAAAATCATCGATCCATTATGTAATTTTTGTTTTATTACATTTTAACACTGATACAAAAAGGAAAACTAAATTTGACATTTCTGAGAGTTCCTTAAGTATCCTTTTTTCTTAATTCTATCTCTTTAAGGTAGAAAAAATCACAGATTATAAAATGTTTGTAAAAAAACATTTCCTACAATCTTAACTGCTTCATTTATTTAGTCCTATCACATTGAGACCTGACCTAATATCTGGAGACTTAGTTTACATGTATGTGCAATAATTATATTTAACTTTCAGTAGAATAATAAAAGTAATAGACAAAGGTATTAAATACCTACAGACTAGCAGTCAGTAAATAGCAGCCAATACAATTACTAAAAATTTAGTATAATGACAGATTGTCCATTATATCTGGAGTAAAGATGATTCCTGTAGAAATTTAACAATACAATTTTTCTATACCCTTTAGAAATTCTATACAAGTATTATTTATGTCAAAGTTATTTATATAAGAAGTATATGAGGCATTATAGTTAAAGTTATTTTTTGCAAACTGTTAGTTTTGTTTATTGTTAGGTACAGTTAAAAGACTGGAAGATAAGGTCAGAATAGGATTGTAAATAGTATGTAGACTTCTGTGTGGTGTTTTATAACTCTACAAGTTTTATTGTTTCTCTTTATGGACATTTTTCCAAGTGGTATTAAATAAACATTACAGACTGCAGTAGGATAAAGATTTGTCTCTATTGCAGTATGCATGTGATTCTTTTTTTATTGGTACCGGGGATCGAACTCACGATCACCTGCTTGGAAGGCAGGTTCTTATGCCACTGAGCTAAATCCCCAGCCCCCTCTATTGCAGTATGAAAGCTTATCTTGGAAGACAATGTAACTGTGTAGTTTCTCTCCAAGTCAAGACCTCGCACACAGAAACAGAGGAGTTTGGATTCCATAAATTTGACCTCTCGTCATCTAAATGTACATATTAAGTCCCTATGCAGGAAATACTTACTGAAAAAATGAGGCCTGCTGTTTTATTCAAGTAGTCTTTGTTCCCATCTAAAAATTAATGTGGTCCAATATTCAGGCACTCGTTTTCAAATACAAGTGTTCTGAGTTTATTTTTACTTTAGAATATCGAAGAAAGGTAGATGGAGGTACATAATGTGCAGAATCTACAGTACCATTTTGTACATCCATTAGTGCTTATTCTCCAATCATATTTATAGACAATTAATTTGGGTGGGAATGCTTGACATAAAGATTGACATAACTAACAATTGCCAGACTTGTTGGCTTGAAAATGATCATTAAAATAATTGCTTCCTTAATTTGATGGAAGCAAGAGTATTAAGATAAAAATATATCAGTATTAAATTATTCTCTCCTTGACTTCTGGGAGAACATGGCAGATGGACAACAGCAGCAAAGGAGGCTCTCTGAGATAGCCAGCTTAGATTCCAGGAATGGTGCCGTGTGGGGAGTCCTAAGCAGGGGAGATATACCCTGCCGACCCAGAAATGAACTAAGATGAGAAAAGCCAACTGGAAATGAAATCCTGGTGCTATGACTGGAACAGCTAAAGTCTTAGTGCCAAAGATAGAACCCATGCCTCTGAAAACCATGGCTTTATTTCCTGCTGCTGCTGCTGCATCTGAATTGGCACAGCTGGGATAGAGATATGAAAGCTCTGAGAGAGAGAATTAGCAAACCAAATTAAGAGCAGAGCTGGTGGGGAGCCCTGCATCGACCTGTGGTGAGTGAGGGGAATGGGGACCCTTCCATAGACTAGGAAGCTCCAACAGAGGACATTCTGGGACTGGACAGACTAGCCAGAACAGGATGCTGCAGTGACTTCAGTCACATATTCCCCTCTCAAGCAGGATTGGTGGGGAGCACTTGACCTGGGTGATGCCACAGACTAAGACTCAGTACACTAGCCCAAACCAGGTCCCTGCACCTGGTAGTGCACTCTAATACAGAGAAGCCTTCAGCAGGTTGACTGACCTATGGGGGCAGGCCCAGTATAGGCTGCCCCAGTCTGTGTCTCTCTGGTACAGTGCATTGGGTGGGAACACCTAGACGGCACGATTCAAACAAACTGTAAACAACAAAGAAAGAAATTGGGCCTCCTATATACTTTTGTATTGAAGGAACAAAAAGTATGGCAAGAGGGAGAAACAAGAAAAGGTTCTCAGTCCCCAATCCTTAGAACACTGATCCAAGAAAGGTAAATGCAAAGGAGAATGAGGACAGAAAACATGCAATATCAGGCATGGCATCAAAAGACATAAATCAATATCTCTGGGACCTCATAGACGAGTTCAAAAGTGAAGTATTTAACCAAGTAAAGCAAGATATAAGTAGACTAGTTAAAGAAATGCTAAGCACCTCCCAAGAAAAAACAAATGGTGGAATTGAAGAACAGAAAAAAAGGGGAGAATTGTTTGATGGAGAAAATAAAGAAAACATAGAATACATGAAGCAGATTCAAAGAGATTACCAGGAATCTAAAAACTCTATTGAAAGCTGGCATAACAGCTTGAAAGAAATTAAGGATAGATTATCTGAACTGGAGGAGAGATTTGTAATGTGGGACAATGAAAGGAAAAACTTCTTAAAAATAACAAGGAAACAAGCAGTAACAATACAAAGGCTAGAAGATGGTAAGAGGAGCTATAGAATTAAGAATGTAAAGGAAGAAGCAGGGATACAAACAAATGAACTGCAAAGGCTACTCACAGAAAGAATCAAGGAGAATTTCCCTAATATAGGAAAAGGTAAAGATAATCAAATATATGAGGCATACAGGACCCCAGCCACCTACAACCCAAACAGAACTACACCCAGGCATATAATAATTAAAATTCCAGAAATCCAATATAAGAACAGAATATTAAAAGCTGTCAGAGACAAAAAACAGATCACTTACAAGGGAACACTCATCAGAATTACAGCAAACTTCTTGGCACAAATCATCAAATCACAAAGAGTGTGGGGCCAAGTAATTCAAGCTTTGAAAGACAATAACCTCCAGCCAAGATTGATGTATCCTGCACAACTGTCTCTAGAAATTTATGGAGAAACAAGGTGCTTCCAGGATAAAGAGGAACTAGGGGAATTTGCAATCACCAATTCAACTCTACAGAGAATACTTTCAGGACATTCTAAAAGAAAAAAATACCAAGATTCCAGAAACAGTGGCAGAGAGGCCACAATGAAAGGAGCAGAAAGTGAAATGAAGAAGACAACCTGTCTACTAATGACAGAAAAAGAGCTCAACAGAAATGAGGCAGAGAAAGTTGGATGGTATGAACAGCTATTTTGGAGAAAACAAGACATCATAATAGCTAGTGCTGATTTAATATCAACTTGTTTGAAGTCCCATCAAGCTTTTGTTCTTCTGTATCCATCAGTCTTAACATGTTGTTTTATATTAGATTTTATTAAATGTGATAATATAAACAAAAAATTTATAGACAAGGAGATAATATAGAAACCATTGTTCATTTTCTGTTAGTTGGTTCTAAATACGCTGTAATACTGTCATTCTCTTGAATGATTTTACATTGTCTTGATATGTTTAATGCTACATTATATAGTTATACTCAAAGATTTCAAGGAAAGAGACACTATAGTAACTACTTCTATGTCGGGATATCTTATGGTGAAACACTATTTTGCTTAAATGGTTATGTTCTGACCTGTGCTGTTTTGTTGTTGTGTCCTCTTTTATGTCAATCTCCTTTTTTATTATTTATTATTTATTTTTATCTTTTTAATTAAGGGAAAAGTAAATTAAAATTAGCAGGATATATTATAGTAACCCACACTGATTTCCTAAGAACTTGATTTGAAACCCTGTTCTGCTCTCACCATCTTGTTTTGACTAATTTACTCTATTCTGTTTTGCTTGATAGTACCAAGTTTGACAGTATAAGCAACCACTGTGAAGAAAATAAGATTCACTATGATGCCCATTCTGGTTTGACTATTATCTTCTTTTGAAGTCCTGTAATGTCTCCAACATTTTGGTTTTATTGACTTTGTTCTTTACTATTTTATTCAATTTTATTATAACTTATGATATAGGCAATTCTTTTTAAGATAGCAAGAGGCATTATGGTAACCATTGTTGATCGCCTTGTATTCTGTTTTTTACATTATGTACTTTGTCCATCCTTTTGATTTGACTGACTCTATTTTGTTATGTCACATTTGGTTTTATTCTCTTCAAAAAAGAGGAATAAGAACTGTGGCAGTAATAAAACCCAAAATGTATGATTGTCATTGTAAAAAAGAGAGGAAAATAAAATGCTCTAAAGGATATAACTGCATGTATATTTAAGCATATAAGATAGATAACCATATTACTGAGTTTTTGTTGGATCATTGAACACAACTATTTGTAGTCACACTGTTTGAATGTCCACTTTATATGCTTTAGTTTTATAACTTGAACAACTATTTCTAAGATGACAATATGTAATCTATTAACTAGTGGTTTCTTACTTTTATTTATTTATTTTGAAATTTATTTTGAAATTCTGTATAACTTGTACCTTTTCTGTTTTTTTTTCTTTTTCTAATTAAATAAAATTTTAAAAATAAATAAATAAAATATTCCCTCCTTACTCTTTCAACAAGTAAGAGGATATTTGCTCTGTGTCTTTCTTCACTCTTATTAATTGCCCTCCCTATTTGGATACCTCCAGTTTGTTATTGCGTCATCTAAGTAATTGTGTTTCTGTGATTCTGGTTCCTGTTTCAACTGGATGATCAGTGTCTTGGGAAAAGAGGTTGCCTCTTATCTTTGTTAATCTTTTGTAGACCACAATCTCCATTGTAGAGCAAAGGACACTCAACTAGAATTTAGGTAATAAATTTTAAATTTCCTAGCCCTAAGTAAACATATGAGATATGAACCTCCTTGCACACTATCAATGGGAATGTAAACTGATGCAGCCTTTCTGAAGAGTAATTTATCATGTATGAAAATGTCCTTTAAAGACCTCCAATTTAGTGATCCCTATCTGGAATGTTTCCTGAGGCAACTTCCTGTGCTCATTTCCTTAATTCTACCAACCCCTTGTCTTGTCTCCATTTAACTTTCTTGTTGTCTAATGGCCTAAATCTTACCATTTCTTTTCTTTTAAATCTTCCAGCTTCTAGAGAGGTATTACTGAATATATATATATATATATATATATATATATATATATATATATTTATACCATATATATATGGTAAATGCTAACTTCATATACACTGTGGAAATGGTTAGCACTGTCAACATTTCCATGCCTTGTGGACCATGAACAATGAAGCATAATAGATTTATTTCTCTTCAAATTCTTGTTCCTTGAATTTCTCTAGGTAACATGACTTTCCCATATTTTAAAATTTGGTATAATGTTTGGTACAGCCAAATAACCTAACTATCACCTTACCTGTGTGTGTGTGGGGGGGGGGTGAGAACATTTAACATCTCAGCTTCAATTCTAACTTCTTTTGGAAGTTCTCCCTCATGATAAAAAATGTTAAATGACTTTATTTAGGTTCTCCAATGTATCTCTTATGTCGGTATTCTTTTATTTATTTATGCTGACTAGAGTGTCTTACATACTGTTTATTCTTAGTATCTATTAAATTATGGGTTAACAATTGAGTGAAATAAATCGATGTACTTGCATCTATGAAACAATTATAAATATTCAATTATAACCCTAAAACTTACCAACCACAATAATAATAAAATTTTTCATAGTTGACTGTCCTAATTATATTGAAACATCATTAAAACATAAAAACAAAACCAAAATTTGATATTTCATTTCTGTAACCACTGTATCAAAGAATATTCTACATGTGCCCTATAAATATCCTCTTAGTAATTATGATACAGAGCTCCATTAATTGATGTTTCTCACATCTGGCATATTTGTGCATGACTGTAATCCAACCTCCCTGGGCAGGTGAAACAGGAGGCTCAAGTTCAAGCCCAGTTTTGGTGACTCAGTTACTTAGGTGATCTTCTGCCTCAAAATTCAAATAAATAAATAAATAAATAAATAGAAATAAATAGATGGAAAAGCTTGAGATGCTGCTCAATGCAAATCCGACACTGCAAAATAAGCAAAAAAAAAAATCTCTGCTTTCCACTAGGGAGAACTACAGAACTTAGTGACAATGAGCTGCTCTTGTGAGATAGTCTTTGTTAATATGTATATCCTCATCCACATTAGCTGGGATTAATTCCTCAAGAACACTGTGCAATGGCATGACTAAGAAGAGAATACTCTTGAATTATTGCAGCAGAAGGAATATTTTTCTTTCTCTTTTTTACCCCATTAAGAACTCTAATAGCTGATCCTCTCACAAATGTGCAGTGCAGGTAAAGAAGACAAAAATACAGCTATAAAAATGAAGTAAATTTTGTTCATTCAGTTTACTTGTTGTACATATTGAAAAACAATCAGTTTATGTTTCCCCTAAAATTACATCTAAAGTCCCACTTTGCATTGTATTAGTCTGTTACTCTTATATAAATTTGTGTGTATTTATAAAACTTTTAAACAACATCTATTTCACCTGATCATTTGCTTATTAATTTATATTCCTTTATAGCTATTTAGCATTCATTTCATGCAACTGTCTAAGCATACAAACAGAAAAAGTGAGTCATAGTTCTGCTTTGTTTTATTAATTTTTGTGACTTTTTCAAGGGTTAAATATAAGAGTCTAACAGAGATGACACTGAAACCTACTTAATTATTCACATACAGGGCTCCCAATAAACAATGGACTTACTTCCCACTTTAATCAGTGTGTTACTTTAAAGTACAGATAATGACATTTTAGAACCTAAACTTTGTACATTCCTGTCTAGCAATCATGTGCCTCTGAACTAATTCTAATTAATACTCAAGTTTAAAATAATATTTTCCAATTTTTATTGTGTTTGCCAAATATGAGATGATAGTATAGAAAGCGCACGCACACACACACACACAAATGCACTTTCCTAGTGAAACCAAAGGCAGTAATAATTCCTGTCTAAATGAAAAAATGCTAAAAAATTCAATTATTTGGCATGCAAATATTTCTTGTGATTCTCATGCCATCCTCCCTCTCACTTGGTGAGATTAATTGTGTGACAGATGACATGAGATGGCCTTATGAAATTTCAGTCTGGAGAAATTTTAGTGCTAATGGAAATTATAAATAATATGTGCTGTTCATCAATTGCATTCTTCAGTAATCTAATTTTACCAAGCTAATGAGACCTGGGTTAGGAAATGTTCTGAGGTTCCCATGCCCCAAGTAAGAGAAAGCTGAAGACCTTCCTCAGCAGATGTGCTTAGTCCGAGGAGACGGGCAGCTCTACTAGATGGTGACTCCCCAGAGCATTGGTTTTTCAGGATCCTGTACACTTGACCTTTCTGCTAGAGATAAAGAGTCTTCCTGTTGGTTAGCAACAGAACATAAAGAAGTAGGAGGGCAAAAGATAACATCCAGCTTTTAATCCTCTGTCTCCACACTTTTTTGTGTCACTTTTTTGTGTGAAAGATTCTCCCTATTTCCTCCCAGGTAGAAATGACCAGAAATGCTGCCTTTGCAGAAACTAATGCACAAGGTAACATCCATATGGATTAAAGAAAGTACAATGGCCAGGGAAGGGTGGTATGAGAAATAAAGTGCATCTTTTCTTCATTTCTCCACATTATTGTAGTTTGATCTACATTTATAAATCTTAATACAGTACCACAGAAGGCTGTTATAAACTTTAGTTGTTTCAAAGATTCTTTCATATCACTTCTGAATGATTTACCTCCTAATAAACATTTACAATTTGTTCTAAAAAGGAGTCATGCTATACCCTCTACAACTCAGAGATTACAAAGTATAGATATTGGGCTGAGATAAAATCACCTGCATCCTCCAAGTGATGCTGTGTAAGGGCAGGTGAGCTGAAGAACTGATTTTAACGTTTCAGTATATCTCCAAAATCCAATATAAAATCTTTTTTTTCCCAGTGTCTCATAAATTTTATTTTGTGTTACATTATTTTACTCCTTGATTTCAATTAGGCTATGAGATAATTTCCTATTTTTTTTTAAAGTCAAAGTACAACTAACCTGTTTCTTCTTTCCTCAATCCTTGTATACACACACACACACACACACACACACACACACACACGCTCCTCTAATTCTGTGTTGCCTTTTTTCCTCTGTCCAAAGGACTATTGATGAAATGAAAACCAAAATTAAATTTTAGCATGTTTTCATTTCGATATACTAGCTTACTAGTAAAGCCTGGTTCCTTTAGCAAGTCCCTGCTTTTATTTAGGATCTTTCAAATGTTCCAAGAAATGAAGACACTCACTTTTCTAAAGGTACATTCAGTTCTCTTTGTGAGTTTATTTCCTTCTCTCTTCTCATGCTTAACTCAAATTCTGTCTCTTTCTCTTTTGTACCATCCCTTTACATCTTCCCAAAAGATTCTTCCACTTTTGAGGCATTTATATCTTTCACATATTTCAGCCTGTTTTCATGTTCCTCTTAGCAGTCACTTAGCCAAAATATGTATTACACTGTGCTCTTTTAACCTTTCCACATGAATCAAATTCTTTTTTTTTTATTTTGAAGATAATAAAACCAAATGTGACAAAACAAAATAAAGTCAATCAAATCAAAAGGATGGACATAGCACATGAAGTAAAAACAAAATACAAGATAATCAACAATGATTACCATATTTCTTCTTAATATCTTCAAAAGAATTGCCTATACCATCAGGTATAATAAAATTGAACAAAACAGTACAGAACAAAACCAATAATTCTAACTCCTCTAATCATTTTGGTTCTTTCAGTGTCACTTTGGCTTTGTGCCTTAAGGTGGCAGAAATGGAAGGCACATTTACCTGCTTAGACTCAGGTCTCTCATATTGCAACATCATCATTTTCTGCTTCTTAACATATAGCTTTTACATAAGCCAGCTCAATCAACATTCCTCTTGTTTGTTGGAGTGTTCTCACTATTACATCCATCTATTCCTTGACACCCAACATGGTGGGAAATTTGAACTGGTTCATCATGATATTTTTGAATAATAACAATAGCAGTCATATGCATTTTTATATGATATCGGCAGTATAGCTTCACAAACCCATCCCATTTTCCCAAACACTTGTGGCACCTATGAATTTTTTTCACATTTTTTTTCCAGGAATTTTCCATTAGTAGTGAAAGCATCCATGGAAATATCCACTCCTGAAAAGAAAAGGGTTTTTAGAAGAAGAAATCAGAAGTTTATAAAGAAAATACCTCTTTCAACTTCACCAAATATACTTTGATATAGGCACAGAATCAAAACTAGTTTCTTTTATAAGCACTTGCTAAGTTTTAGAAAGAAAACTAAATGAAACTCGAACACTTATAAAGTTCCTTGGAGGCATACTCTTATATAAGTATATCAAATCTCTGCTTTTAAATTTGTGTCATTCAGTGATAATCCTTCAGTTTCCTGATTGGGTAAGGTATTTGGAACTGGCTTGCCTTTGAATCACTCTTTATGTTGAAAGCGGGTGTGGATGTTAATCCTTGGGTCATTAACACCTCATATATGTTAGCTCAGAAATCTGGGGTGTGCCTGGTTTTGCCCTGCCAACATTTGTAGTATTTCTTGGAAATTGAGAGATTTTGTTTTCTAAGGGCTTGATTTGAAATAGTTTCCACATAGGCACTTCCCACCGTCATTCCCAGTAATCACATTTTTGGAATTTGGTTTTATTTAAATTCTTCTGTTTTGAACTCATTGATTAGGAGAAATGTGTACCAGCTGAAAAGTGTGATGGAGGAGGAGGAGAAGGAGGGGAAGGAGGAGGAGCAGAAGGAGGAGGAGGAGGAGCAAGAGAAAGAGGAGATTGGAGGCTTCTCTGATAGTTCAATGGATATTTTACTTAAAATCATTTTAACACCCTTTTTGACTTTATACTAAATCTTCATTTTCCCCTACAAGAAATGTTTGTATCCTTGATGAATTTACAAACTCTAAGTCTGACATTCTTGAAAACTCTGAGTCTCTTTTGATTATATTATAAGGTGAAAAGTTCTTTTTTGCAACCTTTCTTCAGCATTTGAATCTATATTCCTCTTCTTCAACCATCATACTTTTAATCTAAATATTGTACATAAGAAACATAAGTGAACTAAATATTAAGTTATGTTTGCAACTCATACACTCACATATTCTAGTTTATAAATGTTGCTTTACTAGATCACAAATGCTCAAAATTATCAAGTAAATGGAAGTAAATTAAGGTTCTTGCTATCTTGTATACCATTTCTCAATACCAAAAATTACTACAAAAATAATCTATTTTTAAAATGTCAAGGCAAAGAAAGTCAAGTCCAGTAGAGAAAATGTTGCCTTGGAAATTTATAATGATACTTGATTTTTATCATATAGATCATTTTATAAAGTTAAATAAAATAATACAAAACAACAAGAACGAAGAGCTTACCTCCCTCCTGCAGTAAAATAACTCATTCTGGGTACTAAAACACCTAGGTATTGTTTCTTGAAACCAGCCTTTTCTAACTGCTGTTGCTTCTACCTGAAAAATGTATGTCCTTCAGATAGAAGGATGACTTGTCACTTTTACTTCCATCAAATTTTTACAGATATCTTCCCTTCTGTATGAGGGCAGCTTTGGGCAGTCTAAAATGTCAGCTTTTCAGATCTCCATTCCTTGCTTTATTTCTTTTCTGTATCATATATTAATATTGAAAATCTAAGATGCTTTATGTATTCATCTTGCTTTTTATCATCACTTTGGCTAGAATGTAAATCTATCAGGGAAACATTCTTGTCTCATCGTTGCATTTTCAAAATCTGTAATAGAACCCGTAGACATTGAACACTGTAAAATTCTAATAGAATCAAATAAATTACAAAGCACCTTGGATATAATGAAACAGGTGAATGTGCAAAAGATATATTTCAATAAAAAATAAAGTAAATAATTGATACGACACAACTGAATATAGAGGAATTTGTATGTGTAGTAGTCAGCTTTCTGTCCGAGTAATGGGGCAGAATAATGAACACCCTCGATATAAAGAAGTGGAAGATTAATTTGGCTGGTAGCTTGCAGGTTTCAGTCCTTGATCAACAGAGTCTAAGGCAGAAAAGGCATGATAGGAGGGCATGGCAAAATAAAGTTGCTCAATTAATGGCAGCTAAAAGTCCAAGAGAAAAAGAATCAAGATGAATACATACTCTCCAGAGTCGTGGTCTCAGTGACTTGCCTCAACCACACTCCATATCCTAAGAGCATATTTAACTATGAACTCAGCAACCCTTTAATCCATTAATAAGAATAGCTCCCCTGTGATCCACACCCATTAAAAAGCCCTATTTTTGAATACATGAGACTTTTCAGGGATAGTGTAGGTCTAAACCACAAGAATATGTAAGAACACATTTTCATTTCCACTTTATTTTTGCATTACATATGCACACACACACACACACACACACACACACACACACACACATTCTCACATGCACATACCTTGCAAACAAATTCCATTCTCAGTAGAGTTTAACTGGATGAAATACATATTACCCTCATAAATGTTGTCACCACCAATACTGGATAAAATTTGTATTTCAACTGTTTTATGTACCATCTGAGATATAAAAAAATATACTCTTCTGTCTTTCAGGTTGTAATCAAAAGAAAAAAAAATGAATCCTGCTGTTGAATGACTTAAAAAAGTGAATTTAAAACAGGCAATTTGCTACACCAAGATTTTCAAGAAGTTACAAAAGTAACCAGGGTATAGTGAGGCAACCCAGAGGTTATCAACAGTATAAAGAACCTACCATCCATCAGTTTAAGGTTAATACCTAGAGAGCTACTAGAGCCCAAGGTCATGCTCATATGAAAGATGATGGAGACGTGTGAGGCTTCTCTAGAAGGGATTTAGCCACAGGAAAATGGTGCTTCTGGTGCAGTTTCTGCTAAGAGGCAAGAAAAGTCAGATCATTTTACTTACCCCTGGTCCTCACGCCATTTTCCAACCCTTGAGCAGAGTCACCCAGTGATGAAACTCAACCAGAAGTTTTGGAACCTAGGAAACCCATCTAATAGGAGTCTTTCTGATAGCGTACAAAAGAGTAGGCTAAACGGCAGAGGGCAACCAAGCTCAACAGCTGAAAACAACCAAAAGCACAAAACTTATTTCAGAAACATTTTTGAACACGTATGCTAGTTAAGCTTTTCTCCCATGAAGATTCTGAAAACTTTCTGAAATTGCACCAGTGAGTATTTTAACTCTGAAATGATGATTCAGACATAGGAAAGGCTTTATAGTGAACTTTCTGATGTGTGACCATACTACATATTTGAACTTAATTCGTGTAGATAAAGATGAAGCTTGATTCAAAATGCAAAAATGTGGTTTTTACTAGTAACTAGTAGACTGTTTTGCAGAATTTTGTTAATAGTAACTAGGAGACTGTTTTGGAGAATTTATCAAAGATTAGTGGAGAAATTGGTATTAAGAAAGAAAAGTGCTATGCTTACATTAATCCAATTATTTGCAAATTTGAGCATTCAGTATGGAACGAATACACTTGTTATTTATATTTTCTGTTTAGCACAAATGAGGCATGGAATAGAATATTAACACATTAATTTTACATTTTAGGAATGGTAGGTATACTCTATGACCTCTTAAACAGGAAATGAGAAAGAGAAACCAGTGAGACAGAGATAGAAAAGAGACATCTGCATTTGTAAACACAGTTTGGTGACTATCTCTCAAGCTGCTTAATACTGCTGACTGGACATCTTTACATGACAAATGCCAGATGGAAAAATCAGTTGAGAGTCACAAGCTGAGGATGATTTCATTATCATTTACTCATAATTACCCAGAAAAATCTGAAACCTTATAATGCTTTCATAATAACATCTGTGTTACCAAAATACACCAGAAGTATACTTTTGATAAAAGTTTACATTCTAATCCCCTTTAAAAAAAACTAATTAGTTTAATATGATAAACACATAAAGTGCCTGTCTAATTTTGAATTTGGAATTTCAGTTTCCAGGAATACATGTCACCATGTCACCATTTGCTGTTTTTTCTTCTTAACTGTTATCTACAAAAATACTATAAAAAACACAGCTTTTCTGATTAACTCAACAGCTAATAATAAAGAAGACAGAGTGAGTTACTGTCATCCTTATATAAATAAAAAGCTTATTTTTGTTAGCTAATAGCTGCACGTAACAATAAATAAAATGCTTTTAACAGACTTAAAGCGAAATTATCTATTTAGTCAATGGCCCTTGCAGTGACCACACAGCCTGTCTAGGGCTGCATCATGACATGTTTCTATTGTCATTTGGTTGTAAACAAAGTGAAAAGATCTGCCATGGAACTTAAATAAGGGAGATTGGTTACATTCTAAACTTCAGTGCTGTATTATCAACAGCTGCTCTCCCAGCAAAATGTAGTTGAGTGTTGTCCTAGACAGCAAAGATAAATAGATAAAATCATGACCTTTGACTTTTAACATTATTTATAAGAATAAAATGTAATTTGAGAGTCTGGTGAGATCTTAAATTATTTCTACATAGCAAAATAATGACCATATATCTGCAATAAGTAAATATATACAGCCAATTTAGAGACAAGTTTTTTGTACCATTTAGAATATACTCAAAGAATGTGCATTTCTTGGATTTTACCCCCTTTGCATTTTACCAAGTAAAGCCTAAATGGCTAATTCTGTAGATGATTCAAATTGTTTACAAGTATGACAGCTAGAGAAAGGAAACCTTTATAAATGGCAATTTGTTTCTTCTATATTTTAATAAAGCCTGTTTTGAAGTCATTTTGTATATGCAATAATTTGTGACACTGCACTTTTGAGTCTTGTTGAGAGGCAGAGACTTACAACTTCTGCTGCACATTAGCTACTTAAAATAAAAGATATAAAATTTGGTATATGCAAAAATTCTTTGAAAGAAAAATGAATAGTTTATTATTTATTATGGCCTTTGGCAGTAACTTAGTTATAATACTGTCACTACTAAAGTAAACATTATTTTATGGATTAAATATAAAGTGATAATGTACTATATAACTGTAATTATATAATATCATTTGCAATTGTTTTATTATTATAAAAATACTAGCTATAGACAACTACCAGGAATAAGTCAAATCAAACATTTTTAATTGCTCCCAACAATGCTTCATGTAGAAAAACAATGAAAGTAATATTTGTATAACCAAGTAAGTATGCAATAAAGAGTTAATGGTCCTTTTTGCTACAATGTAAATGTGGAATTCTAAATAGTATTCAGTGGCACAAAAGAAGCTCATCAAGTTTCACTTGCCATATCTCTTTAGAGTAAGAGTTATCATATTATATATTCTGGAGGAAAAAAGGTTCCAGGATGACAGAATTGATAAGTAACAAATCATGTACTGATGAGTTAGTAAAAGCTTCCTGTAAAACAATAAAACATCTTTTTTCCATAAAACCCAGAATGCTTGATACACCTACTCAGTGAAATGTGGACTGTTGTTAGTTTTCGAAAGAAAAGTAAGACATGTAAAAACTAGAAATATACTCTCACTGTTTTAGTTTATAATGTTGATATTTCAACCCTCAAATATGACTCTGCCTTTGAACTTCTCAAGTCTTGACCATTCATTGGTTGTACTAAGTCTGTGTCTTGAAATTAAAAAGAAATTAACAGTGAATTTTTGTTTACTGTGTTCTCTTAAAAGTTTTTATATAACTGTCATTTTTGAAGTAAAAGGAGCCAAAAACATCATTGTTCATTTTGAATGTGTATCATTAAGTATTATTTGAAATGATGAGCCTTTAAAAACCTGAGCACTTGCATCATTTGTACTTTCATCGAGACAGTGTGCTTTCAAAGGGGGTTCATCCCTTTTCCTCCTGAGATCTCGGTTTAAGAAAAAAAAAGACACATATTTTCATGTACATGAATAAAAATGAAGAAGTTTAGTTCAAAGGCCGTGTGGTTATCAACATAATAAATGTTTCATTGAAGTTTTGAAATGCTAACATTTGAGACATGTATATTAAAGAATAGAGCAAAATTTAATACAAAGGGTTTACTCTGGGAGCTGAAGGGCAATCTTCCCTTTAGACATTAAAATGACTTTGGCTTTAGAGAATGAAATGGTGTGAAAGAAGACAATGAAAAATAGCAGGAAAAAATGATGACTTGTGTCAAAAGAAAGCATTATGCAAGGCAGCCAGGTCAGTCCTCCACGCAGAGACCTGGTTGTCTATTACTCATCACTCTGCTCTGGGTGATGGGCAGGAGGCTTTACCAAGTAAAGTAAATGAAATATCTGGGAAGAAAACCTGTAAGAAGACTAGTGTGCATACTGAACCCTTAAGTAATATCTGATCATTCTGACATTTACATTCTGACCTAGCACCTTGCTTGAGAAATCTACATTGGAGCATCCCCATTTGCCTTACTCTTATATGCAAATCATACTTGTTCGTGAGAGAAGCACAAACAGACCAATAAATAAATAAACACTGTGAACTGACCACGTCTTCATTCTCAAAGATGAACAGGCAAATAGGTACTATCAGATCTGCAAAAAAATGTACTTATCGGGGCTGAGGATTTAGTTCAGTGGCATAAGCACCTGCCTTACAACCAGGCGGTCATGAGTTCGATCCCCAGTACTGATTAAAAAAAAAAAAAATGTACCTATCATGAATGAGAAGGACTCAGAAAAACAGAAGAGTTCCTTACAGAGGACAGAAATATAAGTAATCTGATCTGGTAAGTAACTATAAAGCAGCAAGCAACCAAAGTCCTCAGTTGTGTAAACAGAAATGAGGGCAATTATGTCCGTTAAACAAAATAATCTGTTTTATAAAAGAGAAATTAAGCATAGAAAAAATGTGTTTAGATGATGAGAGGTTCATACAATCTGCATAATGAAGAGAAGGAAAAAAGGGAAGAGAATAAGGAAAGGAAGGAAAGAGGGAAGAGTGTGTCAATAAATTTAACAGAAGAGCAAACAGAAAGTGTAACAAAAATGATACCAATCACAAAAGATGGTCATCCTACCAAAAGATTTCTAATGAATAAACTTGAGGGGAAAATGTTGAAAGAAATCATCTGCTAATCAGAATAATAATAAGCAAGGTCTTCACTGACTTAAGTCATTAGTCCTTAGGTTTAATGAAAAATCAAACGGCCAACAATAGATGATGAAAATTTTTTCTCTAAACTACCTTTTTGAAAAGACCATAACTTAAAGGATAAAGATATTTTAACCTTCTAAAGTAAAACCATTTGTTATAAACAAATCAAACTAACACTGCTATTGGAACACTCATCAGCAATGCCAAGTTGGAGAATAAAGCTTTGATGAGGAAAAAAAAAAAAAAAAAAAAAAAAAAAAGAAACATAATATTCTAGAACTAAATGTCATACTGAAATGTTACTCAAATGTGAGACCCAAACAGGCATTTTCAAACATCTATGTTCTCAAAAAATTCACTTTCCTTAAATCAATTTCAAAAAAACTGCGTGAATATGTATCCACAAAAAATTAATGCCTGCAAAGTAAAAAGAAGATTGGATCTAAGGAAATCTGATGAGAGTAATCCTGGAAGTGAATCAGAGCTGATGGCTTTACAGAAAGAAGACAATTGAGTTGACCTAGACTGGAGCACACATGTGTGGAGGCTCAGGAGACAGACCTCCTCTGGGGAGAAAATAAGGAATTACATGTAACACAGAGTATGGAAGGATGGCCATCTTGAGAATGTGTTGAATACACAGAGTGCCATTCAAATTTTTGAAACTAAAAATGTACAAATTCTATAACATAAAACCAAATAAAACACAACAATAGAATATGTGTCTAGTTGCTATTAAAAAAATAAGTGTTTTTACTTCACTATCTCATAAATCAGGACACAAGTTTTTTAGCAAATGAAATTTAATTCTATTTCTTGTGGCAGTGAGTAATATCCACAGTCGTGATAATACAGTGTAAACAGGCTTCCGATTTTAAAAATCAATCTATGGGCGAGTACATAAGGGTTATCTTTGTATAAAGAAGAAAATATGTTAACCATTATAATAAGTTAAGGCAGTAAAATCAGGAGAAAAAAAAGGGGGAAAAAACAAAGTTAAAAATATTGAAGTTGATAGGTCAGTAAGCATGCGTGTATTCTAGTCAAAGTGTTACTGGTAATTGGTGGGAAAATCGAATGATAAAAGAGCTAAACTTTGAGAGTAAAGTCTGTAGTAGAACCAGATCTGCTATCAAATTTAACTGTGTTATTTTGCCTTAAAAAAACTTCCTTTCCATATCCATGCAAGTATACTTCATTAAATCCCTAAATGTCACCATATCAGTGAGACATTTAAGGAAATCGGCATATAGAATATCACAGTTCTGCTTCTAGCTCTCTGGCTCATTAATTTCACTTTTCTTTACAGTAATTTCATAGCATGTATCATCATCGAACAAATAATATGCTAATTTGCTGATATATTTTCTTCACTAGAGTATAAACCCTATGAGGACAGGGACGCTGTCTGACATATTGCAAGTATATACATGGAGCAGAAAATGCCTGACTGTTAATTGGTGCTGACCAAATATATCTTGAACAAAAAATGAGTTCTAATTCTTGTTATTAGTTTGACAATAAATGATATTTTTTTCATTTGACTAGCCATGGTCAGTCTGCCAAGTAAGGCTAATATTGGTAACACATGATAGTATTGAGAAAGCAGAAGAATGTACATTATAGCTCTTGAAAAGACATGTAAAGCATATCCCCCTCACCCAGGAGATAGCGGAAAGCAGCAATTGGCTGGGCTGTAATACAAACCCAGAGAAGTAACTGATACTGAAAGTGTGCAACTCTTTTCCAGTGTCAAGCACATGTACAGTTTCTCAACACATGTATACGCATGTGTGCCATTTTTACCAGAGGGATAAAAACTGTATTCACTTTTCTAAATGAATAATTGTTGAAAGGATAAGGGTGGTATAGAACGGTACAGAAATGTTCCGTGTATTGTAACAAATATTGTAGCCATAGTTTCTATCCACAGTGACGAAGGTTCCCTTGGTAATCATCAGACTCAAAGCCCTATAACATTTACTTCCTACAGAGTGATAAGAAGTTCAGGTAAGCCTTAGCCTATTCTTGAGCTTCTTATCAAATAACTACCTCAGTAAAATCTACAAGGCAAAGTGAGTCTTCTGTCTATCAAATTGTATACCTATCTGTTATCTATGTCTATCTGTCTATCATCTATCATCTATCTGAAGCAAAGAACACTTAACTTTGCAAATAAATATCACTTAGAGTAAATAAGGATCACATTTAAAAAGCTACCATACTGTTTCTTTTACTGAAGACCACTGCATTTATTTTTTCTTCTATTTTTATTAATATATGAAGATATAAGCTCATCTCAACCCTGTCATAAGTTTCATACACATATCATATTATCTACTCTGTCTAGTAACATAAACACATATTTCATATAAAACCTTTCTATAATCTATCATTTTATTCTAAAAAAGAACCACAGTTGATCAGATTAAAGAGTTGAATTCTATTTGCAATCAAGCATCAATTCAATTAGGTGAATGAGCTCTGAAAAGAAATAGAGTTTCTCTAACAAACACCTCAAAGGGTGTGTGAAACAGATGGGGCTGCGAACTCTCACAACCGGAGTGTCTCCTCAAGATTTACAATAGCACAGCTCCCCTTTTTAGCAAATTAAACCTTATGTCAAGGCTTAAAATTAAATCCAAACCCCTTCTTCTCTCTCTGCAGAAGGAACAAATTGGCCCCACATGCCAGCAGTGGGAAACAGAGTGAACCAAGAGCTCCCCAACCTGGAAGGCGTCACATGGCCAACTCAACCGGGATAAACAGTCAATTCTGCTTAAGATTTTACATAAAAAGACTGGTAAAATGCAGAGGATTTAAATGTAAAAGAATTTTTTTTAATACCACACAAAACTAAGCCAAACTTTTACATTTCTGTACTGTGCAAGCACTTTATAGGGAACGTGCTTTTTATTCCACTTTTACATGTTTGTTATAAGTCTGTTTTGCAAAGATTGCTTCAAGCATAGGTAATAAAAATAAAAAATGCACACAAATGGGCATGATTAACACATAAAGAAATCTATGCTTCTATACATATGAAATGCATAATATACTTTTCTAGATATTTCAGTGTAGCAAAATATGTGTACATTGTACTACTTTTCACACGTTCATTGTAATAACACATCCTGCTGTGAAACTATTCTGTAAGTTTTAGAACACAAAGTTTTAAGTCTGTTTCTTGTATATTACTTGTCATTAGTGTATATATTAAGAATTCACAAGAATGACTTCTCCATTGGAATCTAAGAGTGTGCCATGAATATAAAAAATTTTAAATATATTATTAGATGATATTCTTAAAATGAAATGTATATATTGGTCACTACACATGTAATTGGTCTGATTTTAAAGGGCACTTTGATTTCCAAATTAGTATTAAGTTTCCTAACATCTGAGGAAGAAAATCTGCTTTAAAATACTTTGAAACCTGGGAATGATGTGGTGAAGTTCTGATGAGCCATCTTTTTTTAAAAGAGTTTTCTTTTCAGAATGCATTTCCAACTGTGAGTATGTGTTTCATCACTATTAATATTTTAGAAACAGATATATAAGCTCTTCAAGGAAACTCTGACGTATAGAAAGAAAATTAGCCAAATACAACTCAGGGCTTAAGCACCTGCGTGGCAAGCCAAGTTCCAGAGTTTGGTTCTTGGTACAAAAAAAAAAACAAACAAACAAACAAAAAAAAAAAACAAAAAAACCAGTTCAAGTTGCTACATGAAAGTAAATTTGTAGAGGTGGGATATTGTGGAATTTTAGAATACCATTCATATATATTGGCATGATAAGCTCTGCCCATTAATTGCTTCATGAAAGTTATCTTTTTTGGTAAATATTTAAGCTATGCAGGCAAGCATTTTAGAAGCGTGAAAGACTATTTTTTTTTTTACAGTGACAAAATGAATGGGCAGTGAATGAAATCAGAACATGCAAATCCTGACTTGTTAGTTTGCTTTTATGTAGAATATTTTTCATACTGTGAGCAAAAATTTAATTAAATTCTCTGTTATACTTTGGCATTTTCAGATACATTTTTAAAAACTAGTATATAAAAGTAGGAATTTAGACAATAAAAAAGAAGGTTTTCTAAAGTGAATTTTTATGCAGTTTCTTCTCTCAGATTATTTTGGTCCTCATTTATAATTAAATTCCAGGTTTGGTTTATCCCAACTACATAACTTGCAGAATATTATTTAAAATTTTCTAGTTACCAATTTATGTTGCAATTTTGTTTGGAGTTACATGTGCATTGGCATAAAATTATCATAAATCCCTATGTCATATAGTATGGACTGAATTCAAATTCAGCTTCAAAATTCTTGGAAAAAAAGAAACATCAGGTTCATTTTATGAGAACAAAAATCATTTATCATAACTTAAGTATTAAAATATTGAGGAAAATGAAATCACACGTGATGGAGCTCAACATCCAATTCTGTGTATATGTGTGTGTCTGGTTTGTGTGCTTGTACATACATAGAATATTTCACTGTAGGACAAATAAGTCAGTTAAATGATGACATGTATGTTATGGTCCAATTCTGAAATCAGCAAAAATTATCCTTTGGGATACATCAATTTCTGAATTGCCCTTGAACAAGTTACCCAGCAATTTCTTCCAGTTGTGAAAGAGAATTTTGTGATTACAAGTGTCAGAAGTTCTGCGAACAATTATTTTCCATTGCTCCACAGTTCTGTACCCATGAGTCAATTTAAAACATATATATATATATATATATATGTATATATATATATATATATATATATATATATATATATAAAATCAGTTCTTTTACATATGAACCACAAGTGCCTTAGAGAATCCATTTCAGTATGGGCCATAAGTTGAAATGTGAACAAAGTATTTTTTGCCCCAGTTTTTAAATTTATGTTTAAGTGGAGATACATTCTTATAATAAGAATTTCCTCCTCTTCCTCCTCCTCCTGCTCCTCCTTTACTCCACAGAAAAAATAAATACAATAGTGTGCAATTAAGTCTTCACATTCCACTATAATGGACAGTAAAAAAAAAATGGTTGGGTCCAAACAGAGTTAAGATTGGGACATCAAGAGAAATGCCAGAAAACATGAAGCTAAGAATGAGCCGCAGTCAGTAGGTTCAGCTCATTTTCCTTTGGCATTTTCTTAAGACATAAAATTTTGATGCTTCACCAATACAATGAATTGGCAGAGATGTTACTGGTTCAATAAACTTTAATTTTGTAATAGATTCTCACTTGAGGTCTGAATCATTTCAGTGAATTTTGGTTCCATCATTTTTGACTTCCTGTAAACCAGACATGAGTCCACAGAATATTTCCTGTTACCAAAAGTCTAGACCTCATCTGCATGTTTTCATTGGTCAGGAAGTGTCTGCAGATTTAGCCCTTCTGGATGTGGAAATAAATCCTCTGAGAATGGAAAACATTTAAATTGCATTTATTGTGTGAACTTCAGGATAATCACAAAAGTATTTTCCATTATAAGATCTCAGTTATAAAATATATGTTGAATAAAGATTAGTATTATATTTCTGAAGTGATAATATCAGTGAAATATAATTTTCATAAGATTTTTCCTAAGAGTATTCAATGGTAGAAGAAACTTCATTCTTATTTTAAAAGATTTTTAAAAGTTTTCCAAATTTTTTTCTTGTCTCTATCAATAAATTTAAAATTATCAATAGAAGACTACTGAATATATGTGGGCTAACTCTCTATGGTTTTATTTAAATATATTTGTATTAAAATATATTTTAACTATAGCCATGGCTTTCATTTTTGGAGACAGTCTGAAAAGCTTTCTTTAATTTTATTGGTACACTTTAGATATACATAAGCATTACATTCATCATAGGAAATTTGCAGCTGTACATAATATATCTTGATTTTTCTTTTTCTTTTTCTTTTTCTTGTTCCCCTCCTTTCCCTTCAAGCTTTCTTCCCCTCTCATTTACAAAAATTTTGTTTCCATTTTTTGGTTTGTATTCTATTTTTTTCCTTTTCCCTTAGCTTTAAAAATGCAAAATATCCTAGTAATGTATAATACCAATACTAGTTCCTTATTAATAATCACAGAAAAATATTTTAAATATTCCTTTTGGAAACAAGTATAGTACATTCCCTACTGACAAATGAAAAATAAACCAATCAGTTTCATGCATTTACCACAACAATAGATTTTTAAGTACAATCAGAACAACCAAATTTTCTATGAGCCAAAAAAAAAAAAAAATAGAAAACTCCAGGTATCAAATTTTGCTGGTAAGACTCTTGCTTTCTCATTTTCCCCTCTCTGTTATTCCTGTCCCTAGACATTTGAAGATTTTAAAAATTTTGCTAAGGGAAAAACACTGGGGAATACAAGGAGAATAAACCCGAGTCCCTCCCTGTTGCCATTGTTTGTATTTGTGAATTCTCCAATTTACCCGTAAGCTTACTGCAATGTCAAACTAAAACAGCTGCTACTCTAAGAGACAATTTTAGTACTGTTGTGAGTAAATTGTCAAAACAAGTGCATTTCCTTAAATAGAACATATTCTATAATAAGTAAGTTTTGCCAGAATACCATTTACAGTAATCGGTAAGCCAGTGGATTATGGTTTCATTAATCGCCACATCAACACCCCAATCTAAAATCTGGAGAAAGCTGCTTTAGGTTCCTGTGCCACCAGAAATGACTTATCAATTTGGGAAATTAAAAATAACAAACAAACACAGACTGCTATGAAGTACAAACAATCTTTTTGATAAAAGAGAATTCAAATAGTCAGTTGTGATGACCATGTTAAAAGTACGTGAGGCTATTTTGGCAGCACAAGTGTTTGAGTATCTTTGACAATAATGAAGAATATTGACAAGCAAAACAAGTTATGATAAGAGTTTAAAATGAAATTATACCTCTAAATTATAATTACAAATTTCATTTTAGCCCAAGTTCTTGCAGCGAATATATGGGATTATCTGAGAAAAGTTTGGTAAAGTGCTCCTGTCAATCATGTAAGTAAAATACAGGGCAACTGTCTGGAAAAGTAGGTATCTGGAGCTGATAAGAGCAGGACTCCAGCAGTCTCAGGCCTAAGTGGTGGCCACTAAACTCAGAGTTCAGTGAGTTAGGGAGCTGCTGATCTCAGGTCCTGGGACTCCATTAGACGTCAGACAGAAGGGATCAGTTGATGTTTATGATATGAGTCATTGTCTTGAGCCTTACAGTAGAGAAAATTTTGGACCTGAGAAGCAAACAAGAACACAAAATCTATTTAGACTCAGTCATTTATGTTCATGAATATTTCAAGATCATGGACAGTGATTATTTCTTTTAACATCTGTATTTGGTGTGGATATAGAAACTATCTTTTATTTAAAGCTTGCTAATATTCTCCTGAGAATTTTACAGGTTTGCATTTCTGTTTTTGTCCTTATTTTCATTTTCTTATGTGGAAGATGAATAAATTGAGGCACTAGGCAAAGTCAGATTTTATACACAGGCTTTCTCATCAGTACTCTTATTTGTTGCATAATGAAGTCAGTCTATGCTATATTATAGTATGGAAGCCCTATGGTTATTCTATTAATCTAGTAGATATGTCAATATATTATCTCAAATTTATTCACTGCTAGACATTCATATATTAGAACAATATTAATGAAACATAAAATACAACATATTCATATTGAAAGTATCATTTTTATGTAGTAGACTTTCCATCAGCTAATATAATATGATTTGAAAAATAAATACATACAGATGTCAAAGGCATATTTATAGAAGAGAGAAAAAATTTTTATTATAATTGTTTTAGTAATAACTAAGTTATACACAATTACTGCGTGAGATACGCAAAAAATTATCTGTTGTTATCTGAAATTTAAAATTAGTTGGATGTATTTTTAAATTTTTGTTTAGGTGTTTGTCTGTTTGTTTTTTATCACAGGGTCTCACTATCTAGTTCAGGCTGGCCTCAAACTCAAGGAAATCCTCTTGCCTCAGACCCCCAAATGATACGATTACATGCATGCACCAACACATCCAGATTTAAATGTTTTTTTTTTTTTTTTGTAAATCGGGAAAAACTAAAATAAACAGAATTCTGACCCTTGCAGAATGTACAAAAAGCCATTGCAAGTAGAGCAAATAAGAGAAAAATGCAGTGCATGAGAGTATGTGTGTGTGTGTCAAAATGTATGTATGGGGAAAAGAAAACGCATTTTGGTTTTGTGAGACAGTTTCAGGATGTCTAGAAAATGTGAGATCAGAAAGTCTGACTGAAAATATTGGATGAGTTAAAATAATTTAACAGCATATACTCCATAAAAAAGAACTGATATGAATCATGGAGAGATGTTAAGTAGGAAGTGGCTGTGATCATATTTGCATTTTAGAACTATTAATTTGATGGCAAAGTGAATGACCAAAACAGAAAGAGACATTTTTGACAGGTCTTGAAATCATCCAGAAAACTGCTGTAGAATAAAAAGTAATTGAAGTAATTATTTATACCAAATATGATAAAAATTTTCTTTTGCTTTTCAAATTTTTACTGTTTTCTACTTTCTAAAAACCACCAACAATTTTGGACCACAGATTATCTCATAAAACTGTTTTTCTTTTTTAAAACTCTAGAACTTTAAAAAAAATTGGTAATGGCTCAGGGCAACATAGTGACCCCTGTCCCTTTTGGATTTGTGACGGAAATCATACATTGTTCCTTGATAAATAACTTGGTTGTGGCCTTTGGTGAATGCTGTCAGTTTCTAAGACTGTCCAGAGGCTGCCACAGTAAAATGGAAATCTAAAATAAATGATTATATCTTTTGGAAAAAACTTATCTTTGCAATATCTTATGTTAATTTGTGAAAGAGTACTTACAAATCTAAGGAAAGTTTTATTCTAGTTAAGTATAGCAAAACTGAATTTTCATTATTTCCAACACATATCTTCTTGAATATTCACAAAGAGTGGTTATATTTACATATATAAGATTAATCATAAATATTTTCACAAAATTTCTAATGATGTGGTTGTTTTCTATATTCCCATTTTCAATGCAATAATCATTCATGTATACTACATATGCTGCTTGTATTACCTAAAAAAATCCTGAAAAGTAATAATTTGATGCAAAACAGTAGTTACAATAAAATTTGATGTACTTATTTCATATGAAATCAATCTCCTCAATTTCTCTGTTTTAAAATGCACTGTAAGGAAGAAGCATAAATTATTTAATGTCTTATTTTTTTTTCTCATCACATCAGAATATGTGTATTTTTCAGAATATATTTTGAACCAGTCACATGAAAGCAAATGAATGAAAAATGCCAAATAGTAGTAATACAAACCTCATTGTATTTCATTTGTAATGTGGCTGAGTTTTATGGACTAAGAAAATGTAAAGAAAGTGAGTGCTTAGATTCTATTAATTTGAAAAAACAATCTTTAACCTCATATGCTGGAGGTCAGTCCTGATTGATCAGAAATGTATTTTACCTTTTTGAATACATGAATGCATCCTACAAGGGGAAAATATAAATAACTGAACTATTTAAAAAGCCATTCAGTCTTTAAATATGCAAACTAAATACAAAAACATTTTTATATGATTCTAAAAGGAATAAGACTTTGTCCTAGTTTATTATGCAGCCATTTTTCTATGTGATGCATAAAAACAGTAACGATGGATTCTATACTAACTATGGGGAGCTTACTTTCCTTCAACGATAATTGTCTTAATGTCTGTTTTAATCAGTATTAACAACTAGCAATAACATGCTTTTAATTACGTTTTAAGTGAGTCCTTTATTGGGCTGCTTTGGGGAGCAAATTAATCAAAAGGAACTGTTAATCAAAAACGTGTTAGTGGCACAAAATAAATGTTCATTTAAGGAGCCATTTGAAAGGAACCTGGCTCATTGCCTCTGACAACCTGCAAGGACACCATCCTCTGGAGGATAACTTCTTCCCTACTCCCCTGGATATGCCTTGCTGCTCGAAAGTTATAAGGAGAAACATTAAGCAGTTGAGATCATTCATCAGCTAACTTTTACTACTGTACTCAAGAAAATGAGCCTCCTAGGAACTTCACAGCAGATCTATTCCTTCATTAGCTAAGTAATATTGAGAGAGATGTTGCTGTCACTTTCAATGGAGAAATCTATTGCACTGAATTTTACTGGCATCCCTTTTGTCTATGAGCTGTCTTCGCAAATTCCAAGGTATTTAGACTGAAAAACTAGCATAATTATCTCTGAACATTTTTCGTATATATTCATTTCCTTTTATGAACATTTTCTAGCCAGAATGTACCACTGGGCAAGATAATATATTGTATGTTACTCTCCAGTTTTAGGATTGGGCTTTCTTACTATTATCCTCTATTAGTAAGATGTGAATTGAAATAGCACTTTGCAAAATGTCTCAGAATATTTGAAATAATAATTTAAGTCCCATTTTTAAAATAAAACTACATGAAAAATAATCCAATTCTTAGTAGAAACATAAATTTTAACATTTATGTATGCATATTATTTTGTTGGCTAACATACTTACCCTTAGGATTCTTGTTTAGAAATTTCTATTCTCCCTATTCTTTTTTTTTTGAAAGCTAAGACTATTAAAAGCTGCACATCCTTCACTGAGTCCTCTTCATCACATCAAAAACTCCATTTGAGAAAAATACTGTGTATGAGCCAATAAATTATGCTTTACATTGCCAATTGTTCACCTCTATGTCTAGTCCCAAGCAATTGCTGAATGCTTGTTAAACACTTACAAGCATCTAGGACCTGCAGTGTACCCAAGATAGTGCAAGATAGGCAAGAACTAGAGGAAAAAGGACTGTTCAGCTGCCCCTCCTGAGTCGCAGAGTGCAGTGTATGGTTTAAATTGTTTCTGCTTTCTTAATAAAATGTTAATCCAACATGGAATTGGGAAAGCTCAACAAGGATATCTTGATGGTGTCACAATTTAAAACACAGAATTTATTTATTTGCAATTTTCTGGATTTTTAGAAACTGGATTTCTAGAATGTTTCCATATTCACAGGCTTACCATTATGGATTTATTTGTTTTAAATTGCTGTTTAGTGCTTGTTTCACTTTAGGTTTTGACTTTTGATCTTTGGATTTAAAAAGTCAAATAGGAGTATCCTGGATAGGCAGCTGTGGTACCGTTTGAGTCTGACTGTGAATTATTAACTCTCAACAAGAAAATGGAAAAGAATTAGAAGTCTTGTCTATCCTAGTTCCTCATCCAGGAATGAGGCAGAATGAGGAGGAAAAGATGTTCCAAACAATTCTGGAATTTTAAGTCTTAGTTTGATTAGAACAATAAATCTCAGAAGCTTGACTCCTTAAGACTGATTGCTGATTTTCTCAAACAGATGAGGATTACAAAACACAAAAAATCAAGAAAGTCAGTCTGAAGGAAGAAAAGATGGTTGGGTAGTACTTAATTACAAACCTAACAGCACCTCTGACAGCATACAAATCTGTAACAGATAAAGCAAAAGTGAAAAGAACTAATACTAATTACTATTATCCAGAATACAGCTCAGCTATAAAAAATGCAGCTTCCATATTGGCAGACAGGAGACGGTACTCTCACTAAATGTGGGACCAAAGAGGGGAGAGGCTCTGTAAATTTGGATGCAATTTTGGGCTTACAAAGATTATAAATGAAATAAAACCTTGAGATACCCTGCATGAGTTTCTTATCTTTTACCCTGATTAAAAAAAAAAAGAAATGATTCTCACCAATTTAGATCATGCCATATTCCATGTTTGCACAATGTTTTATAGACATTATCTCACTTACTTTTTCTCTAGGTAGCTTTTATATTTTTCCTCAAGTCACAAGGAAGGAAATTAGTCATGGAAAAGAGCAAAAAAGCATGGAGGTTTAGTTCAGTGGTACAACACTGCCTGAACATTTGTGAAACTCTGAATTTGATTCCCAACCCTGCAAAAAATAAATAAATAAAAGTAAGCTTGTTTCTAAATTGTGAGAGATCAAGTAATCCTTGATCATATCCTAGAAACAGAATTAAAATCAAAATTAAACTCATATAATATGAAAGTCAAGGGCAGATGCCAGACCTGTATCAGACTGTGACATAAAGTAGAAAGAAGATTTTGCATAGTGATAGGCAGTGATCATTCCCTTCAGAATACAGCATCTTATCTGTTACTAGTTCATAAACATCATGTCTTCTAAATAGCTGTGAATTGGATGAGGGGATGAATAAAAGAGCAAATACATCTAGGCATTAGCTCTTGGCTTCTACCCTGTGACATTACTCTCTAATGTTTATATGTAAATAATATTTATATCACAACAATCTAGTGTTGAAAATTTTGTTTTTCATTTTATTTTCTGTATGACAGTAGAGAAAATAAAGCCTATGTATTTTAAGTAGCTGATAACAGTTGATATTATTATTAAATATTAAGGTCTAATTTTAAATGCAAATGTTCTTTTTTAAAGTTTTTTGTTCTTGCATAATATAGCACTGTTCAATTGTAACTCTCAATAATCTGAACACTGAAGAAAATAAATGAGGCAAAGTTTCCCTTTTTCAAGCCTTGTCTCCATTTATTAACTGCTAATGTTGCAATGTGAATTTGAGTGATTTAAAAATCATTTCTGTATATAATGGTTAATTAATATATCAAAGATTATATACTTAATATGTACCATAACCGTTAATACAATGAAACTGTATGTTTTAATTTAAGTCATGTCAATTTAACTCATACTTTCTATTGACTAACTCCTGTTGTAAATGTAGTACTTCTATCAGAAGAGTTTCCCAACAGTAGAACTCTTCTCAAATACTTTCCTTTGCAGGCTGTAGGCAGACTTAAAAGGAGTTCAAAAAACAATGTGAAGAAATAATCATAAAAATTGAATTTAAATTTTCTTCCTGTTTTCATTGGCTTTAGTTTTTGTTTCTTGCACCTAGGGTTCTGCCAAGGTTCTTTCCTCAAAGGTGTTGAGGGGTGAAGGGTCCACTTAGTCTTTGTGCAACAAGTCATGTATGGGGAAAGGAAGAGATGGAAAGCTGAATTCATGCACTGGTACCATACATCTGCTAGTCAGTTATATAACTATTAACTGGCTTAATACAAAAAGAGATAGGAATATCATGAGGATTTTTGTGAAGCAGATTTGTGAGTTCCCACCAAATTATATTACCATGTATCCAGCAAAAATACCTGTAATTATTAAGCCTTGGAAAATTAAATCCGCATTAAGAACCATTCATACTTACTATACATTTAATCTCTGCAAAATATCTTGCATACATTTTTAAAAGTTGGAAATAACCAGTGGTAGTTGAATCTGATTTTATGAAAATTTACAAATAAATAGCCTAAAATATAATCTTGATTTTTTTCTATATTTTCAAGTAGATTATATTTTGCAGGAACAATTCATTAGTACTTCTATGACAAAGATAAATGGCAAAATATTATATACATTAAGCAATAATGTTAAGGTTGTGTCAGAAGTGGTCCTCTGCATATGCTAGAGACTAGCCACTTTTCAAATGAGAGTTTTCCTCTCATTTGAAAAGTTTTCAAGTAAGTTTTCCTTAGTACCACTCCAGGACTCATTGTGTTGCACAAACTACAAGAAAGCGATTTCTTCTGACTCCACTCTACAGCCAAAGGGGTTTCTATTTAATGACACAGCCACTATCTGCTGGTGATATACTTTGGAAACTGCAGACACGTATCTTTGCAATGTAAAGTGATTTCCAGGCGTTCTGTCTACATCATGTACATACTCATTTCAATCAGAACTAACGTCAACTTTCTTCTGGTATTAAATTTCCATAAAACTCTTTTTTTCTTTGTTGTGGGTATGGACTCAAACAGATTTCACTGGTGGAAGAAAATGGGAAAGCCAATAAATAAACCCATGCAGGCTCAAATCAGAACCACCCACTATCCATTTTCATAGCCAACTTGGAACACAACCTGTGGAAATTTTTAATAGAGAAATAACAGCTTTAGTTTTCAAAGTTAGAAGTTTTGCTTTTCTGCATGTCATTTAGAATGGAACCAGATGTTATAGAAACTGGTTTGAGAAAATATTATATAGAATATTTTTAGGTTAATACCTATTTTTTAACCTCAAAAGTATTATTTGTATTTTTCCTCCTTCTTCTTTCCTTGTTTCCTTCTGTATTATTTTGGATAAGAACCCATATTTTTATATCCTACAAAACTAAATTTATCTTCAAATTTAGAATTAGTTCATGTATTCTCAAATCTATTGATAATACTTAAATGGAGCAATAATTTGTTCTTATGAGGCAGAGAAATATAATCTCCTCTCTCTCTCTCTCTCTCTCTCTCTCTCTCTCTCTCTCACACACACACACACACACACGCACACACACACACACACACACACACACACACACACACACACACACGCATGCATGCTTTAGTTCGAGGGATAATCCCAGGGCTTGTATACTGAACTACATCTCAAGCCTATTTTATTTTATTATATTGTATTTGTATTGTTTTTTTTGAGACATATTCTTGCTAAGTCACTAAATTATTATTATCCACAATGTGCTGAAACTTGCAATCTTCTTGCCTCAGCCTTCCAGAGTACTGGGATTAGAGATGTATGCAATCATGTGCATTTAAATATCATTTTCAGTGTATAAACCCTAAATATATATGTATCTCATAAATAAATACATAGAATGTATATAAAAATGCATGGTAAGGATTTCAATAAAAAATTTAAAGGCTTCTTAGAGGAGCAATAATCAAAAAAATCCTAGGGCCAGCATAAGTGCTTGCCTGGCAAGCGTGAGGTCATGGGTTCAATCCCCAGGACGAAAAAAAACAAAAAACAAAAAACAAAAAAGCTTGAGATTGTTCTTTTCTATGACAAAGATAAATGGTAAAATATTATATACATTTCATAACACTATGTATTTCTTTAGTTTCCATCTCTTCTTCTAGGGAGCATGAAGTCTTTGGTGTGTTGTGTACCTGCTGTGAAAAAAATTTTCTCATATCCTACATACTTTTAACAAAAATTCAAAATTTATGGGATGTTTTCTTTCTCTATTATGCAGACTGTCCTCTTCTATGAATCACCTATTGATCCTGAATGAACAGAATAGGAATGTATAACAGGGTGGTACTATTCTTTAGATACAAGTGCTGACTTAATGTTCATTTTTACATAATATGCTTAAATTAGAGATCTCTTTAAGTAATGTGTTTACATTAGCGACATCTTAAATTTCTTAGACAATAGAAAAATGCCTTTTAGTCCACAGAGAACAAATAATAAATTTTTTAAATGAATTTTAATCATCAATAACATTTACATCTACTGCCACTACTAATTCCATAACTTGTTTACTTACCTCAAAATAGTTATGTCTCCATCTGTTCTGTTATCCAAATTTCTAAGACTAAAAAGATAAAACTTGAAAAACAAAATTGCTGAAAACTTTGGAAAGATTTTTAGCACTGGCCCCAAGTCTTGAGTTCTGATATAATAAGAAAAATCAATAATCCCTTAATTTACATAAAATACAAATGTTATTATAAACACAATAAAAATATAAATGAGACTTTATTTCCCGTGTATGTTTCCTTTTTAAATTTAATGAAAGCATCACTATAGGAAGCCTTCTCAAACATGTCACATAAAAAACGTTTACAGTGCTGCACTCAGTACTTGTCTAGTTACACCCATTAATCTTTTTGTCAGATTGGCTGGAATAAGAGATTTCAGGAGAGGTGACTAGATTGTGAGGACACCAATTTATCAATGAGTTAACTCACAGATGATTTCAGAGTTGAATGGGCTAGCGAGCGGCCAGGTCTAGTAGAGGAAGCAGGTCATGTGGAATTTCCTTAAGGACTTTATCTGATCCCTGGTCTCTTCCTCTGTGGCTTCTTCTTTCATTTTGTACTTCCTGAATGCCATGTCACTACACAATGATATTTCTGCCTGGGAGACAGATAAGCATTAGTTGAATCTCTCTGAATATGTAAGATAAATAGACCTCTCCTGTCTTTTGTGCCAGCGGTGGGAAAGCTAATCAATGTATGCATTGTGTGCGAGGTTCTGGTCTTGCTCCTAAGAATGACCAAAAAAAAAAAAAAAAAAAAAACAAAAACAAAAACAAAAACAAAAACAAAAACAAAAAACAAAAAAAAACCCCGAAAAGCATGAAAACACTTATAGTACTATTAAATAATACTATCTGAGAAAATACTACAATTGGCCATAATAGGGAGGGATATAACACTATAGTATTTATGTTCTAAGTCTATATTTGATATATTGTAAGGGTAACATTGATAGTAAATTAAATATTTTAACACTCATATATTTGAAAGAATGCATTATTTAAACACTACTAAGTATGTTTATCCTAATTATGATAAAGTTATATGGTGTCATGGCAAAAAACACAGTTCTTCATTAATGTAATGTACGTAATCATAAAAGGCAACTCAGTTAGTTAAAAATATTAGAGGCAGTCAGATAGGGCTGGGCTCTCAAAGGACCCAGTGTAGAAGCCCAGATATCTTTTGACCTTGAAGTAGATGGACATCTCCAGCTATGTGAGCCAGACCTCAAGCAAAAGATTGAACAAATACACCTACATCCTAAGGACTGATATTTTAAATAGGTCTCTATCACCTTCAGGAAGCCAAGAGTCACTAACAAAACCCTCTACAGCCAAAGGACCTATTCTGTATTTATGTCTGCTTGCTATGTAACTCCCTTCCCCATTTGATACCAATTTAAACAATTTTACCTGGGTAATTGCACTTGTAATCTTATTGGTTGACCATAGTGTTGTTCCACCTCATACCAACCTGCCTTGTGAGTTTCCATTTTTCTCCCACCTTGGACTCACCTCATATCATGGTATTGATTTACAAAATCCCTAGAAAAGACAAGGTCCTTGGTAACCCACTTGGAACCCTTTGCTCTCTCTCTCTCAGACAGAAGCTTTGTTTCTCTCAATATATATATTCTGCCCTTAACTTCTAATGTTCCTAAAATTCATTCTTCAATTTTAGAGAACATGAACGCATACTGGACATCTAGTAGGTTGAGAGTTTCTTTCCCCTAGATCAAAAGGAGAAAGATAAGGCATATATATAAGAGTTATTTTGATTTTTAATATAAAACCAAATCTGCACTATCCCATATATTCATTTCAGATAAAAAGTTTTAAAAATCTTTTATATCTGAAATTGTATTGATAGATAGATAGATAGATAGATAGATAGATAAGATATAAAGATCATTTCTAAATGATTACTGTAAGATGCCCAGGAATACTTCATTTAAATTCAAAGTACACTACTGTTCCAAAGCAATAATATCAATATCATTTTACTTAAGAATTTGTAATATTACATGTGGATAATTAAAAAATAGTTAAGGATCATTGATTCAATGAATGTAAATATTCAATTTTTGACATGATAAAGTGGCAATGTATATTATTAAATAGCAAAACTTATACATGAAACTTTAAAAATAAAAGAAATGCATAGATTTTACTTTAATTTTTTTAAAAAACAAAGAGAACTCTATTTTCATCATGATATTTTCCATCTTCATTTTTGTTCTGTTTTGCTTCATTTTCACTGAAAGCAATCCTAATATAAATTATTTCATGAAATCAAGCTTTTTAGTATGTTTTGATAAGTTTTCTCATAAAAGATTGCTAAAAGGTATCTTTATCATCCTTTTGCTCTGAAGTTTCTATTTTAGATTTAGCAGGAGAAAGTGATTAATGTTGCAGTAAAAATAAGAGTTGCACAAGACGAATGAAAGGAAAATATGACCTATTTTAACATTTAATATACTGTGTATTATTTGAGTATACAGTAAAGCATAAAAAGTAAAAATGAAAGAATAATGAATATTGGCTTTCTAGTGTCTGTAAGATTATGGGTTAACAAAACAATAAACAAGCAATATAAAAATAAGTATGACATTTATCTATATAAATGAAATGTATCTGGGATGAGGAGGCAAGTATAGATTGATGACAGCATAAATTTGAATGATGACTTTTAGAGTTAATAGAATTAAAAACAACAACATAACTGACCAAATATGAACTGTAGGAAGAATGAAGGCATAAAGTAACTTATTCCAATTGACTTCTTTCAGGTACACAATACTTAAAATTGATTAATTGAGATTAAAGGCAAAAGACTAGTACTCAGATTTGTTTGTACATGCAAACAAAACTAAAAGTAGAAAATTCTGGAAGTTTTAATATTTTGTAGACATGGAGGAAGACAGTACAAGAGAGAAGTTTACTCTCAACTAATGCCTTGTATAGTCTTGCAGTAGTTGTTTACAACTGGATTGTTTGTGTTCTAGTCTAAAGATTACATATTTTTATTTCCTGGTTTCTTAAAATATTTTGGATTTATTGTAGTTCATTACAAGCCATCCTCCTTGGAACTTTTCCGTAAAGAGTACCCAAATTCAGAAGCACAACACTGAATGCCTGAGTACTAACTCAACAGTTTGGATTATATTAAAGCCCTACATTCCTTAATAATGGCTCATTTCACTTTACTTAAACTTTAATGTGCAAAACTATAATTCATACATTCTCAATAAGGGAATCCTAATGGCTTTAGAGGTTACACATGACATGGGGCTCATCGGGAAAATTAGGATGAGCACTGCCCCTGCCAGGTTCCCAGTTCCATCCACAAGATTGCAACAGGGTGCCTAGGGAGAACTTTTTCCTAGAACTCCTTGACTTCACCAAGCTTTCCTGTCAGACTTAGTGTGGTATAAGATACTTTATGCAATTTTATGTACAGTTTCATTAGGATTCTGCAGAGAAACAAAAATAATATGATTATGTTATATACAGAAAGATTTATTTTAAGGGATTAGCCCATGCAATGTTAAAGAATGAGTAGTCCAAAATCACAGACTGGGGTCCCATAAAAGAACTGTCAAATTCAGATGAAGTTTAAAGGTAATCTGGAACTAGAATTCCTTTTTCTTCAAGGTTGTCTCTTTCTTTTAAAGTCTTCAAATAATTGAATGAAAGCCATGTCATTATGAAGAATAACATTTCAAATAAACATACTCTTAAATAAAAATCTGAAGAGCATCTTCTCATGAGTTCTGACCCATGCATAATTCCCTTAGTCTGGTAACAATACCAATAAACCTAATTAATCACCTGGGTTCCTGTTATAGAGCAGATCATTCCAGATCCAGTGGTGCTCACCTTCAGAACAGGAATCCTTGTACAAATGCTAAATGGAACAGTGATTATGGACTAAAATAAATTACCAGATCTCAAAATAGTTTCTAGCTTCCTAGTTCTTTGCTACTGCTTAGCAACCCCTTTCTTTGTATCAGACCAGCTGCAATGTCATTTCAGAACCTGTGACCATCTCAGGTCTTTATCTTATATAAAGCCTATCTGAGCTGCAGGTGTTTCTCTCCCCTCTTTATATCTTACATAATTCCAAAGATTTTTCACATTTTTTTACTAAATATCTTAGTCCCATCACCTAGCCAACTTGACTCAATCATCATGAGAGCAATTATTATTATATAAAATTATTTCCATTTATAAGTATGTATTTAAATAAACTACCGTAAAGAATACAAAGAAACATGATAAATTATTTCAACTAGAAGTACTAAATTTCAGAGATTGCTATAGGCAGTGCTAAAATACCAAAAATATGCAGCTAAGCTAAGGCTGGTTACTGGTTTCCAGGATTTTAATCTTTTCTCTACACCAATATCCTATTGGGCCTAGATTTCATGGTTTCTGGATATATTTGTAGTGGCTTCATGTAAAAGAACAACTAGAAATATTTTCCACATTTTACTGTAACTACTATACATATTTTCTCCATCTCTGCTTCTTTCTCTATAATAAAGTTTAGCTACTAAAAATATGTTGTCAAATCAGTACCACCTTTGGTTTCATTTTTTCCCATATAAACTTGTTTTAAAAAGTATGTACTTAAATTAAAGCAACTACAATAGAATTTTACTACATTATATTATTTGACTTATACAAGTAGAATTTCACTGTAGCAATTTTATATTTTAACATGAAATGAGCAAAACTGTTCCAGTAATAAGCAGCCATTACTTTTTATCTGCTTTGCAGTAAAATTACAAAATTCCAAGTGACCTGTGAGCTTTGCATTTATGCTAACTCTAAATCAAAATTTTATTGGAAATTTTTATTCACTTTCTTGTATTTTTTACTTCTGTGTATTTTTCTTTTTGTTAGTCTTTTTGACACAGGATCTCATTTTACAAATTAAGCTGGTCCAGGGGGCTGGGGATTTAGCTCAGCGGCATAAGCACCTGCCTTGGAAGCAGGCAGTCGTGAGTTCGATCCCCGGTACCGGTAAAAAGGAAAAAGACAAAAAAAAAAAAAAAAAAAAAAAAAAAAATTAAGCTGGTCTTGACCTCACTTTGTAACCCACGCTGGTCTCAAACAATGATCCTCCTGGCTAGGCTTCTCAAGAGCTGGGATTACAGGTGTGTGCCACCATTCTTGGCTTATGTGTTCTAAAATGATTAACATGTTCTGATGCTAGGGATGAGTTTTAAAAGAATCTATGATAAAAAAACAGTGTATATACACATAGTTAACATACTCCCATCCTGTGTATAAATATTTGTGTATTTGTCTCTGAAATATATTTGCAATAACATTTATGGTTTACTTATGTTGCCTCTGGATGTTATTACAAGATGCATACTTTAAAATTTTGGTTTGCAAATATAATTCATTCTAGAAAGATACTTGTAAGCACTTGTCTATAAAAGCTAATTTCCCTATAAGAAATTGGAAACTCAGATGATTTTTTCCAAAATCCACAAATATTAATATGATTGCAAAACTAATAAAATAAAAATTAATAGAAATACAAAGTATAAAGAAAAAATTAACCCACAGTTACCTTTAAAAATATTGGTGGCTGGTAAGAGAGAGACAAAAGAGGAGGGTTATTAGTCTTACATTCATGATCCCTAATGGAATCACCTCCATCTATTAGATCAATGGAATCTTTTTCTTTTCATGCAACTTTAAAAGGGAACTTTTCCAAAGACATTTGCTACTGCCTTCTTTCGAGGATTTCATCGAAAAGTGACGTTGCATTGTCATTAAACATATTTTGCTGGCACTCCTACAGCCTTATTTTTTTTTTTTTGAGACAGCCATATGTAAGAGCGGCTTTCCTACAAAATTTTGCACTGTTTTCCACATTTAACACATTTCACTTGAAGTGAGGGATTCCTCTGCTTTTTTTTTTTTCCTTGTCCTCCTCATCTTCTGATAAGATCTTCTCTTGCTCTTGGGAGACCACCACCAATGCTTCCCCTGCAAAAGCGAGAACCATTGGCTCAGTTGTGATCATGTGATACGTATCATCATGTACCACTCATAAGACATCACTCACTTATCAAGTTAAAATGTAGTAGAAATGTTTGTTAGTCTTGAGGAACATTCACAAACCAAGTTATTTGCTAAGCTATATTTGCTATCCTTGTGCTCTCTTGTGAAGAAAATGTCCACATTCACAGTCCAAATTGCTTCAGAAAAATAGGAAATGAATGTATACAACATCTCTATGTGTGAAGAAAAAGTAGAACGGGTATCCTATGAAATTCTTAATCCATGAAAGATTTATACCATGAAGTATAAAATTATTTATTGAAACATTTACAAAAGTTTAACTTTTATTGAAACCATACAATATATTTTTCTGGAACTATTCATTTTAAGGCCAAAAATAATGCTGCTTATAAAAACTGAGTGATTCATCAAAGATTATATCAAGGATTAGTGGAAAAACTGAGATCAGATGTCAATATCCTCATTAGATCTGTGACTGACTTTTGCAATTATACTTCTACTTGGTAAGTTTCATGTACTAAAATATTTAAGATAATTCTAAAATAAATTTTAAAAAGAATTTTTTTCATAAAAAATCATAGTTTTTTTTGCATTTTTAGGAATCAAACCAATTAGTCAGACATAAAAACACAATTATGAGAAGCCATGGAAACTATATGAGACATAACTAATAGAAAACTTGCAAGTGAAAAATCTCATAAAACTATTAGTACTGATCATTCTACTCTTGTTGATATAGTTCTACACGTTTCTTTTTTCAAAGAGAAAAAAACCCCAGAAAAATCAAGAAGCAAACAAGCCAAAAAAAAAAGCAAATTTACAACAACAAGCAGTAGTAATATATATTTAATTCCAAGATTGGAATTTAATATTGGTCGTTATTGTGCATATCTTCAGAATGTTACCTTCATGTGTTATATTCAGAATGCATATCTTCATGTGTTATCTTCAGAATATTTGCTCAGGTAACCAGATACAGGAATAAAACAAAACAATAAAGCGGAACATAATATTGAGTCTCAAAAAGAAGACAGAAGGGAAATCCCCATAGTTGCATAATGCATGTCATTATCCTCTAAATAGATGCTCAGACTACCAACATCAAGCCTGCAAAGTCAATCAAACAATACGTGCATTATTTATTTACTTATTTTACTTCTGTAGCTCTCATTGCTGTCTGAGTTTCGCTGAGTCGGCCAGTTGCTTGAAGGAGGGGTGCTCTTCTTGTGCCCAGCCTGCACTGCAACTGGCTCAAGGGAAGTCATGGTCTCGCTTCTTGATTCTCCTCCTGTTTTCTTTTGCTACTGCCGGCCCTACATGTTTTGACTCACCAAACAATCATATCAACCACCTACTGGATCAAACAATTGTCACATCTTTCAAGAAGCTTGCAGTGTTTGACATTCTATAACCAAAGATTTAGTTTCAAAAGCCAGAGGTGCTGCTGGCAATTTAGCTCAGTGACACAAGTGCCTGCCGAGCAAGCACTTGTTCTTGCAAGCACTGAGTTCATCCCTGGTTCAAAAAAAGAAAAAAGTCAGAGATGCTTAAGAAAGCAATAAAGACTATAACTTGTAAACTCATTATCCTTTAAACTGATTTCATATTCTGGAAAAAATCATTCATATGTGATTCAATAATTATAGTGCTCAGACATAGAGAATGATGGTCATTTGTTTTCAAATATATTATTTAAGATATGTACTTTATGAGGATATAACACAATAACATTTAAATGAGAATAAGCCCTTTGTCAATTACATAATTTTTGATATATCTTGATCTGAGGAAGAAGTAATTCTTATGAGTTCTTCAAAATGGAAGAGAATCTTGTCATTGGCTGGCTAAAGTTTGCTGCTTATGAGGATATGATAGACACTTGCTGAATGTTCTTACACTCTGTATTGTACTTTGATAGTGACATATCTCAAGCTTTTCAAAAATCTCAAACGTAAAATGAGTTTGATGTTAACTCAGTCAAATTATTAAATTTTTTGAGCCTTAATATCTCATTTGGAAAATGAGGAGGTTGGGCTAGATTGGAATTAGTCAAAATGTGTCCTGTTTCTCTTTAGTTATGGAAGTATGCTGGAGGACCAACTGAAAAAGATCTGCAACTCTCTACTGTGCTTAAATCTGGGCAGAAAGAAAAAAGTCAAATTCTTCATAATTTTGTTTAGGTCAAAAAAAGGTAAAAAATGCATCTGTATTCTGATTGCTCTTTTTTTTTTTTTTTTTTTTAACTTTTTATCGGTACTAGGGATCAAACTCACAACCGCCTGGCTTGCAAGGCAGGTGCTTATGCCGCTGAGCTAAATCCCCAGCCCCTGCATCTATATTCTGAGTGCTAGTTTTCATATCATTCTTTCCAGAATTAAAATAATAGTATACTCACTTCAAGTTTCTTGAATTGAAATGGCATTGAAATAAATAATACCATTGGCAGATATTGAGTTTATTTGCCATTTCAAAAATCATTGCCATAATTAAATATATCCATGACTACTTTATTCATTGTAACATTTTCCTGTTGACTACATATAGAGGTGGCATTATTAGATTGAAATTTGGGAGCATTCTCAAGTTATGATGTAAAATATCAAATTATTTTTTAAAAGTTATATAAATTATCAAAATCGCAATTTCCTAGTAATTTGACTAGTTCTAGCTTAAATTTTTGCTAATATAAGATGAAAAATTAATATATTCTAATTTTAACTGTATTTTTGTATAAAACAAATATTTTTAATGAATTATAATTTGACTATGTTAAGTCTTCTGAGTGAAAAATTTGTGTTTATTGGAAAGTAATAATATTAATAATAACAGTGTTAATAATATAGTTTTACATTATGATCTCACATAATTTTTAAGCAATCTTATAAAAATTATATTTTCTGAAAAAGCTTCTTATACATATGGATAACTAGACATAGGTAAGTGAAGTTCCATACTTCTTACATTTTACATCTCTGATTATCCAAGTCTTTAGAGAATGGCATAAGAGGTGTGAATGATTAAGAGAATTTTCACTATTATTGTATTTATTTTGTTATTCTTTTTAAAAAGTTCTTTATGCTTTGCAGTCATTTCTTAAAATCGATAAGTAACCTGACACTTTCTAAAGATAACATGATACAAAAATTATCCTTAGTCATATAAGAAGTAACATAACAATCTATGATAATCATCTACGTGGAAGAAATCTTAGGAGTTGGTAAGGCAAAGTAATAACAAACTTTTAATAATTTGAGATGTAGCATGTCAATTAATTGCCTCAAATTTCGGTTATGAAGTACCAGAGCTGTGACTTTTTTTCTCCATATTCCCATGTCGAAATAATATATAGAATCTTTACTAAATAATATTCTCACTATAAATATTAATTAGTAATGTTATTTTCTGTTACACAGACATTACTCACTTAGGTAATCTATTATAAATAAAATATAACCCATAATGAAAATAGCATTTTCCATTTCAATAGTAATCTAAGAAATATAATTGAAATCATACAATTATATATATGTAATGTGGAAATATATTTGATTTAAAAATGCTAAAGCTAATGTCAGTCTGACTATTTCAAACCCTTGTAAGCAAAATATTGATCTCTTACTAGTCTAAGGCCACACTTTGTATAAAATTCTCAGGCACAGGCAAAATTTGAGATTACTGTACATATTTCCAAGAAGGATACAATTAACCCTATTCTTATTTTTACTGAATGTCACGTGATCACATTAAAAGATTTTAGTGTTTGCAGATAAAGATTGTTTGAGGCATCCAATGTTAATCTTTAATTATTCATGAGATATCATTATGTATTCATTAGTTCTTGAGCAATTTTCTTTAGTCAAGTACCTATATTCTTTTGTTTCTTATGTGAAGATATGTTAGGACATTAGACTTATATGAAATGTGCTGCTTTAGCGGGCAGCTTCCACCCATTTAACCTAGCAGGGACATTTAGATTAGTCCTACTGTTAAGCAATAGGTAGAGAAATTAAATGGACAATACTAATCATGAGCAAAGTCAAATATTTTTGCACGGATGGTGAATTATTCAAATTCTAATGTCTCATACTCATTGAGAATCTAACAATCAAGTCTTTGAAGTCTGTGTGAAGACTGCAGAAACTTAGAACTTTAGTTATAAATGATGATTTCACAAAGTCTTAGATTTAGACCATATCTACATGCTTCTTAAATAGCTTTATAAACCTATTGACTTGAGAATATCCCTGAGAAGAGCACAAATGTTCATGGAATATTATATACTCATAAAAGTTCTATGTGAAGTAGAAATTAAGCAGGTAACTGGAAGAGAATAAACACAAACACATAGAAAAAAAATGAATTTGGGAGAGGCTCAAAAAGATGTTCATGAGTCTGAGGTATCCTTTTTCGTAGGAACCCAGGCAACTCCAGATATTTTAAAGTGGGAAGGATGGTGGGAGGATGAGAAAAATAAACAGATGAAAGATGGAGTCACATGGAAACTTCTTACTCCTGATGGGAGTAAAAGGATTTGCCACTCCCTGTAGGGGTATTTATTTATACATTCAACAACTTAAGGTCACATAACACTCCATTGCCTAGTAACCTGCAAATATGGCAACCCAAGGGACTGAATTTTGGAACCAAGAATTGCTTGTTTCTGAAGCTTCCCCAGGTGATCCTTGTTCCCTGACTTGGCTGGCCAGCTCCCAAGGGTATGAATTTCCAACTTCATCAGCTCCCAACACTTATGTATAAAATAGAAGTCAGATGGTGATAGAAACCTGTGTTCTCAACACATCAGGAAGATGAGACAAAAGAATGACAAGTTTGAGTGCAATATAGGCAACTTATCAATATAGGGAAACCCTGCCTCAAAATTTAAAAATGTAACAAAATAAAACAAAAAAAGGTGGGAGATGTAACTTAGCATCAAGGCCTTGGATTCAACCCACAGTAATACAAACATAAGCACACACATACACAAAATTGAGTGAGTCAAAACTGACACACAAAACAAAGAAATCAACCATGTAGATGAAAAAGCAGTTTGATTATTTTTCTAAACTAATCTAAGATTAATGGTGAGTGACTTTTATTTAAGAACAACAGACTGAAATCAAGACTTTGTTGGATCAATCAGGTGTCTCACATTGCAAAAGACAAAGGATTTAAGAAAATACTTAAAATTAGTACTAGTACATACTTATCATATCACCTGGAATAGACTGAGCAATTCTGGGATACCACAGTTTTACAGAAATAATGATCAGTAAAGTAAATTTAAAATGAGAAGTCTACAAAAAATGTAAAATTGTTGAAAATAAATGCAGTTAGACTGTGTAAACAAATACATAAATAATCTTGACAGTAATTTTAATTTTAAAGTTCATCGTGAATTGGTTATTTTTAGCTCTATAAATGGATGCATATATGTTGGTTTCACATAAGCAATCTCGAAGAACTTTTAAGATTTGAGTAATACATCACATAATAGTTATTTTTAAATAGTTGACATCATATTACATTGACTTATACACCTAACTACATAGGACACAACTGGAATCAAAGTATGGGTGGATCATGAAATATTACAGTACAATCTATAAAAAAGCTTATGATATGGCATTATGTTTCAGGAGATGAGAGTTTATGCAGGTTAGAATCATAGCTCAGACATTAGTATCCAGGTGAACTTGGAGAAATTCTTACCTTTTTCTGTCTGTTTTCTCATACTAAAGCAGTACTTTTATAAGGGCATGTATTATAGATGTATAAAATTCCTCACAACTACATATGCCATGGTGGTTAAGTCTAAATATAATAGAAATAGCTAGATGTTGACAAGGAAAAGCACCTCTAATATTGTCTAAGAAATTTGTTTCTAAAGTATTTCTTATCCTAACTCCTCAGAGCTAGACATTGTTTTTTTAACATTACAGATAGACACAATATCGATACAACTTTCTTAACACCAAGAACGTTATAACAAAATATGAAAAGGAGAAGATAGGGGCTGGGGATTTAGCCCAGCAGCATACGCATCTGCCTTGCAAGCAGGTGGTCATGAGTTTGACCCCTGGTACTGATAAAAAAAAAAAAAAGAAAGAAAGAAAGAAAGAAAAGGGGAGGCTATTGAAACAAGGAAGGAAGGAAGAACATCTAACAAGGTAATCTAGCATTTGGGAAAGATGATATGGTATTTTGATTACTTTTCTCTCATTGGTGGGACAAAATGCCCAGCATCCAAATTTAAGGAAGAAAAGGCTTATTTAGTTTACAGATTGTGGCACTTTCAGTCCATAGTGGTTGGCTCCAAAGCAGAGTGGCACATGCCAGAGAAGCACCCGTTAATGGTGGAGGAAATCAGAAAAGGAATAAGAGCAAAAGGGAAGGAATATGAAGAGAAGACTCTGTTCCTTCTATTGTATGGAGGTCACTCACCATATGGTGTGTGCAGCACTCACACCCATAATTGCAGCATTGTACCATGTATTAATCCCAAATTCTAAAAGCCTTCTATGACTGTGTGAGGCTATGGGGCACATCCAGATAAAAACTAACATTTCACCACTGGCCTCCCAAAGACCCATGCACATCTTTTATGCAAAGGATACTTAGTCAATTTCCAAGAGTTGCCAAAATCCTAAAAGTTTTAGCAATACTGGAAAGTCCAAGTCCCAAGTCTCCTCTGCAATCTAAAACAAACTTTTAGCTAGGACTCTCTGAATACTGACAAGCTAAACACTTCAAACATTCAGTGGCACAGGATAAACATTACTATCCCAAAAGACACAAATGGGGACTGTTGTAGTTAGGGGTTGTACACAGAGAACAATTAGAATCAGGACATGGAATTTATAACATCATTTTTATAATGGTCACTGGGAGTTAACACAAGAAAATTCAGGAAATCTATTGGCAACACCAACGACATAGAATATTCAGCCAAGGGCCTGAATCCCACAGCAATGTCCCACATGAGTCCAGATAAAAACCCAGAGCTCATGACATTGCCTTCCACGAGTCCAACTGGAGGTCCAGAGCCCACAAGAAGGACTCACACCAATCTCTTTTAAGTATCTGTGCCGGGAAGGTCCAAAGATCAGCAATGGAAGCTAGAAAGACTATGCCAGCAGGATGAAGGAGCTGTGCTGGTGGAATGAGGGTTCTACACTGGAGCTGAGAGGTCACACTCACAACAAAGACCAGGGCTGGCTTGAAAGGCACCACAGCCATCCTCAAGTACAGTTGGATACACGTCAGGAAGCCAGCATGAGATCCCATCCTGGCGACCAACGGGTATACATCTTCCCCTCCGAAGCAATGCTTGATGATCACATTGAGATATTTATAAGTAAATGGATGCAACTCGAGACCATACTCATAAGTGAAAGAAATCAAGACATTATGGCAGCCATTGATTTCTTGAAAATAGCTGTTCATACCATCATACATAATAAAATCAAACAAAACAGAATAAAACCAATCCAGGCAAGGAATGAAAACATTGTAAGACTTCAAAGCAATATAATGGGAAACGATACTTACCATAAAATCTTATGTACTCTTACCATTTCTGGCACTAGGGAGACAATACAGTGTTTACACATGTGAGTTTGATTTATTTCACTTATGAGTATAGTCTCAAGTTGCATCCATTTACTTATAAATATCTCAATGTGATCATTCTTTATAGCTGAGTAGTACTCCTTTGTATAAAAATACCACATCTTTCAATCCATTCCTCAGTTGATGGGCTTTTAGGTTGTTTCCAAGATCTGGCTATTACAAATTGTGCTGCTATAAACATGGGTGCGCATATATCACTGTGATATGTTGTTTTCAATGCTTCTAGGAATATGTCCCAGAGTGGACTAACTGGGTAAAATGGGACTTCCAACCCTAGCTTTCTCAGGAACCTCCAGATTGATCTCCACAGGGTAGCACCAGTCTGCACTCCCACCAATGGTGCAGGAGAGTTCCTTTTACCATGCAGCCTTTCCAGCATTTGTTTTTGGTAGTTTTCTTCATCCTGGGCATTATTTCTGGAGTGAGATGGAATCTCAGTGAGGTTTTAATTTACGTTTCTCTAATGACTAATGATAATGAACATTTTTTCATGTATTTATTTTCCATTTGTATTTCTTCACTTGAGAACTGTGTATTCATCTCAGATGCCCATTATCGGATTGGGTCTTTGAATTTTGGGAGTCTGATTTGTTTTAATTCTTTATAAGTTCTAGACAGAAGTCCTTTGTCTGAGGGACAGTTCACTAAGATTTTTTTTCCCAATTTATGCGTTGTCTTTTCGCTATACTAGAGATTTCTTTGAACATGCAGAAACTCTTTAATAAGACATGATCCCAGTTATTGATTCTGTGAAGTATTTCCTGTGCAGTTTGATTCTTGTTCATGAATTCTCTACCTACCCCTATGTCTTCAAAATTTCTATCTCCTTTGTCTTCCAACAGATTTAGTGTTTCTATTTTAATATTTAGATCTTTGCTTTATTTAGATTTTAGTTTAGTGCATGGTGATAGGCATGGGTCTGGTTTTAGTTTTTGGCATATGGAGAGCAAATTTTTCCTGCACCATTTGTTAAAGAGACTGTCTTTCTGCCGGGGAATGTGCTTGGCCCCTTTTTCAAAGATAAGGTGGCTGAGTGTGTTTGTACTTGTGGTTGTATCTTATAATCTCTTCCAATGATCTTTAGATCTGTTTTTATTCCAGTACCATGTTGATTTTATTCCAATAGCCTTGTAGTATAACTTCAAGTCAGGAATTGTGATGCCTCCTGCCTTACCTGTGTTGCTTAGAATTGCCTTTGTTATTCTAGGTCGTGTCTGGTTCCAGATGAATTTTAGGAGTGTTTTCTCTTAATCTATGAAGTATGTTAATAGTTTATTGATTGAGATTGCATTAAATCTATATAATGATTTTTGGAGAATGATCATTTTCACAATGATTGTTTTCCTATTTATGAACAAAAGAAATCTTCCAATTTTCTGAGGTCCTCTTTGATTTCTTTATTCAGGGTATTATAATTTTTCCTGAATAGATCTTTTACTTCTTTTGTTCGAGTCACTCCTATGTATTTCTTTTTTCTTTTTTTTTTTTTTTTTTTTTTTTTTGGATGCTATTGTGAAGGATGTGGCTTCTCTTATTTCTATCTCAGTGATTTTTTTTTTTTTTTGTTAGTGTGTAGGAATGCTATTGATCTTCGAGTGTTGACTTTCTATCCGGTTACATTATTGAATTTATTTTTATACTTAAGGAGCCTTTCACTGGAGTTTTTGGGGTCTTATATATAGAGTATCATGTGTCATGTCATCTACAGATAATGGTAATTTAACTTCCTCTTTTCCTATCCTTATTCCTTTTATCTCTCTCTCTTGTTTAATTGCTGTGGCTAGTCTTTCCGGTACTATATTGAATAGGTGTGGTGATAATGGACATCCTTGTCTTGCTCCTGATTTTAAGATCAAAGCTTTCAGTTTGGGGCCATTTAATATGATACTGGCTGTTGGTTTGTCATATATGGCTTTTATCATAGTGAGGTAAACATTATCTATTCCAATATTCTGTATGTTTCTTGTCATGAATGAGTGTTGGACCTTATCAAAAGGTTTTTCTGCCTCTATAGAAATGATCATTTGATTCTTACTTTTGGCTCTATTGATATGGTGGATTATATTTATTGACTTATGTGTGTTGAACTATCTCTGGATGCTTGGGATGAATCCCACTTGGTTGTGGTATATAATTTTTTTGATGATTTGTTGCGTTTTGTTTGCCAATATTTTATTGAGAATTTGTGCATCTATGTTCATTCAGGAGATTGGCCTGTAGTTCTCTTTTTTGGTTGGTTCTTTCTCAGGTTTTGGTATTACAGTAATATTGCTTCCAGGAATAGTTACAGAGAATTGCTTCTCTTTCAATTTCATTGAAGAGTTTAAGGAGTGTTGGCATTAAATCTTTGAATTTCTTGTGGAATTCCACAACGAATCCATCTGGGCCTGGGCTCTTCTTTGTTGGTACAGATTCAATTATATTCTCATTTTCATTAATTGAAATTGGGTTATTTAGCAGTTTGACATCTTCTTGACCCAGCTTTGGTACTTCATATGTTTTTATTAATCTGTCCAATTGTTCTGTGTTATTGAACATTTGAGAATAGAGGTTTTCAAAATAGGTGTTGATGATCTTCTGTATTTCCACAAATTCTGTAGTGATTTCATCCTTTTCATTTCTTATTGCATGAATTTGAGCTTTTTCTTTCCTTTTTAAAATAAGGTTGGCTAGGGGCTTATCAGTTTTATTTATTCTTTCAAAGAACCAACTCTTTGATTCATTGATTCTTTGTATTGTTTTCTTAGTCTTTATTGTGTTAATTTCTGCTCTGATCTCAATAATTTCCTCTCTTCTTTTTGCTTTGGGCTTGACTTCTTTTTCTAGATGGTTAAAGTGTAGTATCAGGTTGTTCATTTGTGTTCATTTTGTCTTCCTGATGTCGGAATTCACTGCAATAAATTTTTCTACAGTCTGCTTTCATTGCTTCTCACAGACTCCAGTAAATTGTATTTGTATTTTTGTGGCTTGTAGATTTTTTAAATTTCTTCTTTAATTTCCTCTGAACCCACTGATTGTTCAGGAGTATATTATTCAATTTCCATGTGTTTGTGAGGTTTTTGCAGTTTATTTTATCTAGTTTCACGGCAGTATGATCTGGTAACATGCATGGGGTAATTTCAATTCTTTTGCATTTACTTAAGTACATTCTGTGGTCTAGTATATGGTCTAGTTTAGTGAATGACCTGTGTACTGCTGAGAAGAATGCACATTCTGATGTTGTTGAGTGAACACTCTGTATACATACACAAAGTCCATTTTTTTTACAGATGTGATTCAATTCTGTCATTTCTTTGCTGATTTTATGTCTGGTTGATCTGTCCCATTGTGTCAATGATGTGTTAAAGTCTCCTGCTATAATTGTGTTATAGCTTATTTAAATTTTCATTTCTGCTAATATTTGTTTTCTATAGCTCGGTGCTCCTAAATTCGGTGCATATATATTTAAGATTGTGATCTCTTCATCTTGTAGTTTTACTCTAAATAGTATGTAGTGATCTTCTTATCTCTTTGGATCATTCTTGATTTGAAATCACATTGTCTGCAAATACAATAGCTACCCCTGCTCTTTTGGGGGAGGAGTTTCTATTGCATGAAGTATTGTTTTCCATTCTTTGACTTTCAGTCTATGAGTTTCCTTTTGGGTTACATGGGTTTCTGGTAGACAGCACATGATTGCATATTGTTTCTTGACCCATTCTTCCAGTATGTTTCCTTTAATTGGTGAATTGAAGCCATTTACATTAATGATTATGAATGATATATATTGGTTTATTTTTGATATGTTATCTTTCTTGTGTGGCTTCTTTATCTTTCCACTTTGTTCAATTGTCTGTCTTGCTCAGTGGTTTTTCCTATGTCTATCTAGAATGTCTTTCATTATTCTTTGCAGAGTTGCCTTGGTAGTCATGAATTTCTTCAGCTGTTCTTTATCATGGAAGTGTCTTATTTCTCTATCCATTTTGAAGGAAAAATTTTCAGGGTACATCCTTCAGGGTTGGAAGTCTTTTTCCATTAGGATCCCCAATACTTCATTCCATGCTCTTCTTGACATCCTTGTTTGTGTTGAGAAGTCTGCTGCGATTCTGATAGGCTTTCCTTTATAGGTGATCCATCTCTTCTCCCTAGCAGCTTTTAATATTCTGTCATTATGATGGATTTCTGGGATGCTGATTGTTATATATCTGGGTGTAGTTTTGTTTAGGTTACAGTTATTTGGAAATCTATATGTTTTACTGATCTTATGTCAGTTTCCATTCTCATGTTGGGGACATTTTCAGCTATTACTTCTATAAATAACCTCTGGATATGATTTGTGTTGTCACCTTTTTCATTTATCCCTATCAATCTTATATGGTTTTTCTTTGCATCATCTTGCAGATGTTGAATTGTTATTTCCTGATTTCTTGTTATTTTTAAAAGATCTTTCCTTTCCCATTCACTAGCTGAAATCTTGTCTTCTAGGTCTGAAATTCTATCTTAACTTGCATTGAAGCGGTTTTGCCAACTTTCAATGGAATTTTTGAATTCCTCTATATCTCTTTGAATCTGCTTATGCATTCTGTTTGTTTCTTGTATTGTTCATTCATGGTTTCCAACTTTTTGCACTGTTCCTCTAGTTTTTTTTTTAACTATGTCTTCTTTTGATGTGTTCAGCATTTCTTTCATTACATTTATTATTTTTTCATTTATCTGGGAGATTATTTCTGATTTGATTTCTTTTATAGCTTCCCAGAGTTGTTTCTTTACTTCAATTGTTATCATTTCAGGTATTTCAGGTGGATGGCTTTTATTTTCATCTATGTACAGGGCTCCTATGCTTGCTTGGAATGGGTTGCAGGTTTGAGATTTTATTTGCATTTTAGTTTTGTCATTTTCCTATATTTCTAGGTTTCATGCAGTGTTCCAAAGCTTCCTCCGCACATGCTGAAAATCACCTCACACACTTTCAGTTCTGGGAACTCAGCATAATAAATATTATAAGACCAGAAAACCAAATTATTGTGTGTATATACAAAAATAACAAACGTATTATGTTATTTTCATAAAGCATACAAGCATCTGCATAGGTTACTTTAAATAAGTATGTTTGACAATTTTCTACTAGCTCCTCAATTAAAGGTGAAATAGAATTATATAGAATAAATTGAGAAATTACAACTTTAATGTGTACAACATTCTCAAAATAATTTAAAAATGATTATATAATAAGAAATAAATTCTAAAGAAATATCTAAGTTACTTTATAAAGAAAATTTTGCGAATTTGTTGAGAAACAATATGAAAATCAAAATAGAGGAGTAAATCATGCTCAGGAAAAGAATATTCAAGTTGCTCTAATTACTTTATAAATTCAGTTTAATTTCAATCAAAATTACAATGTGGTTTTTTATGGCATTAGGCAAGACACTTTAATTTTTGTGAAAAATAAGGCTATGATTCAACATAACTTTAAAGGAAAATAAAATTAAAAGGATTTTCTCTAATAGGCCATCAAATATAAATTTAAGTATGAAGAAACTGAAATTTCTATGGTGATACAAAACTGAATCATTGAATCAGAACAGAAATCCACATAGAGAGAACTTTGAAGATTGGGAAACCTTCAATCAATTCTGGTGCAGCAAACACTACATTTATCCTTTGTAACTAAAAGGACTACAATACTAAAGAATGCATGGAAAAACTATTTTTCACCATCATGTATTAGGAAAATTGATCTTGAGAAAAATAAAAGAAGCAATTTGTAACCAATGATTACCTAAATTTAGTACCTAGAAAATATGTAAACCTTGGAGACAGCAAGGAAATGTAAAGTGGGCAGAGACTGGAAGTCCCCCTGAATTAAAGAGACAAATTTGTATTTCTGACCTGGGAGCTGGCCAGGGGAAAGTACAGCTACAGTTCATAGATAGAGGACTTAGAAAGTGAGAGTCACTGTACAACAAAGCAATAACAACATAAGTCTGAATCTCTACACAAACCTTCAGTGGATCTAAAATACTAATCAGGAATTTCCTGAGACTCTGAAAACATCACCTGAGTGTAGGAGTTGACAAAATAATAACCAGTGTGTGCTTCCATAAGCCAGAATGAAGCATAGTCATGATTAAGGAAAATTCAGGCAGTGTATTCAGACTTACACATACTTAGTTTGCCTCTCTAGTAAGTTAAATTATGTCTCAAAATTACAAGCAGTTTTCATTGTGATTGTGATAGAAAAATTAAATGCAAACTTTTGAAGGGAAGAACTATTTCAAATAACTTTAGATCATAAAGTAAACTTAAATTTATCCATGGGGTACAAAAATAACAAGCACTTTTCAAGGTAAAATTCACATTACCAAATGCATAATATAAAGTTATTGGGCATGGAGAAAACCATGGTTTATAGAAAAGAGGAAAATTATTCAATGGAAATTAACAAAAAGGGACACAAAAACACATTATATGAATGTTACATTATAAGCATTAATATAAAGGTTAATTATCTTTTTATACATGAAAGATAAAACCATACCCTCAAATTTCTGAAGATTAAAGTTAAAATACATGAAAATGCACAAAATCATTGCAGATTAGACTTGAAGGAAAAAAAAAAAAAACAAAAAAACTAGTGATCCTGAAGATACAGCAATGAGAGATGCTCAAATAAGACTCATAAAAATTACTTGAAAATAAGTGAACAGATAACCAACTATTGCTTATGTGATTGGCTTCTCTGAAGGAAAAAATAAAAACAGAAACAGGAATAAAGGTTTATCATGTAATTACCTAGGGTGAAAGTGAGCAGGAAGCTCTGGAGGGAGGTAATGCAAAGGGGATAGCTAAACTCATTTTTTAGATTGCAATGATCAATTTATAAATATATATTAATTTATAACATTTACTATGTGCATTTATTATGTTAACAATATATTAATAAAACTGAAATACTTAGGAAGGACTAGTGACACATGATCTAATTATGTGGTGACATCTTGGCATAGGGAAATAAAGACTTACTACAAAATTTGAAACATGATTAGAAGAGATTATGTTTAGGTGAAGGTTAATGTTAAATAAAATCTAAAAATCAAACAAATAGAAGAAAAACTTTAAAAATTTACTTACATTTGAGTTAAAAATCTGACACATTAAAAGTCTTCAAAATGTGATATACAGTAAAAAAAACTCTACATAATAGAATATCGATGCAATATATAATAACTCCCTTCAGATCAGTCAGAGACATAATCATTCTACTTATGAGGAAAAGTTGATTAAATTTAAAATAGTTGATTCATAGTAGCAGAAATTAAATATCGGTGAATATTGAGAGGATCTGCAACTTCATTAATAATAAATAATTTAAAGCTTAGATGTTACAGGAAGCTGAGTTAGTTAGAAATATCATAGGCAGTCAGACAAGGGTGGGCTCTCATTGGAGCCACTGCAGAAGACCAGATACCTTGCAACCTTGGAAGAGACAGACACTTTCTTCTGTGGTCCAGATCTCAAAACAAATGCAACCACACATTAAGTATAAACATCAGGGATTGATATTCTAAATAGGTATGGATCACCTTGAGGAAGCCAGGAGTCACCATCCCAACCCCCTACAGGAAGAGTCACTGCTCTTCAAGCATGCTCACTTGCTATGTAATTTAATTCCCCATTTGTCTCTGATTTGGTCAATTTTACCTGAACAATTAATCTTATTGGTCAACCATAGTTCTGTCCCACCGTATGTCTACTTTATGAGTCCACCCCACACCTTAGACCCACCTCATTTCATGGTTTTGTCTATAAAATCCCAAGAAAATACAGAGTTCTTGGAAACCCACTAGGGACCCCTGCTGTCTCTCTCCCAGACAGAAGCTTTCTTTCTCTCAATATATATTCTGCTCTTAACCTCCATTCTTCCTAAAATTCATTCTTAGACTTTGGAGAACATAAACTCTTACTGAACATCTAATAGATTGGGTATTTCTTTCCCCTCTTCTATAAGGATATATAATATTTAATTAATAAAAGACATCTCTTAATCAGGTTTACTGTTGGGGACAACAATTTCACAATGGGTAATTTTGCATACTTCCCTAAGGGATAAATGAAAGGCTTGGGATTATGGTATCACCTTTCTGAGATTTCCTATTAACACTTTTAGGATAGGTCATTCTCTTCCACCCACAGATCATCTCTACTCTCTTGAGTCATCCCAGGATTATCCATTGCCTACTGAGTCACTGACCTCTGCATCTTTCCTGACCTTGAATGTTCACTAACCCTCCTACATTGTATTCACCTAATAAGTTGTGATTGATTTAGAGTATCTGGGTCTTTGCCCCTCCTGAGGCATTGACCTCCTAGCATCCCATCATGCATTACTAAATTTTTCTCTGTTTCTTATTTCATTCTTTCCTTGTAAAGCTTATATAGACAGTTGGGGATTTTTGCCAGGTCCTCAATAGTTTACTTCACTTAAGTTTGAAATAAAAAAAGAAGAAAACTATCAGCAAAAATGGATTTTAAAATTGACTCATATATGCAATAAAATTTCCTACACTACACAATTCAGTTACATATATCAACAAAGAATTTTGAAAAACACAACAATGTCTCCATAAATAAAACAAGGTTTCAATTCTTGAAATGCATATTTGTTATGTATAGGATTGAAATTTGATCTTTTTTTTTATCTTAGAGCTTTAAAGAGGTCAATGCATTACTCCAGATTTACATAATTTCTTAGAAGCGAGTTATATTGCTTACCTTTCTTCATTAGTATCATATTACTTTTTCCTTAGTGCCTACTTTTGCAACCTGCTGACCAGTTCCCTTCGCCACCTTGCTGTTCTGTAAAGCGCCAAACCCTCCCCATCCCCGAACTGCTCCATAAAAGATGTGAGAATTGTTTGTCCTGATGGAGATATCTGTTCCAAGAAATGACTTACCACAAAAAACCACAACCTTGTACTTATGTTAAAAACATTACATACGTGAAAAGTTCCCAGGTCAAGCTGTACCCAAAACTATGCTTGAGAGCTTTCCAAAGGATACCCACTGGCACATGTGACCCCCTTCACTTTGTGGTTTTTGCCTTCAAAAGTTTCAGACTCCTTTGCTCAGGGTGCTCAGTCTAGCAACTTCCTGACTGACACCACTGGGTACCAGCTAAAATAAAGTGCTTCTCTTTTTCTGCTTTCTCTGTCTTGTTGTTTTTGAGAGTTACTGATAGGGGAATAGGGGCAGGGGTCCACTCTTGGAGTTTGGGAGTGCCACATTTGGGGGCTCATCCAGGATTACTCCAAGACCCCCTCTTTCTCCTTTTTGCCCCCTTTTACCATCCCTATCCAGCTAACTCCCATGGTATCTCATTAAAATTTTTGGTCTTCTACCGCTGCTGTTTCTGAGTATTCCTTATTTCACTCTGATTTCAATTGTGCACATGAATTTGACTGAGTGGGATACCCTCCAATTTGGGACACTTGTGGTCCATTTGAATTTTGATTTGTACAGAACAATTGGTTTCTTAGTTTGACATAGACTATTATCCTCTGTAAGAATGATCGTATGTGGCCTTTTTGGTTTTACAGGTGACTGTCATCCTTTCAGCTATACATTAAGTGATAACAGTTTTCTTCTAGGTCCCAGATAATCTGCCAACTGGTGAGAAAGAGTCTTATGTCTTATTGTCCTGTCTATTGTCTTTTGTCTCTTTTTGTGCTGTCCTCCTTTCTTTTGACCTTTTTCTCTCACAATGAATTACATGAAATAAAAATGGGACAAAGTTTATCCATCCCTCTAACTCCACTGAGTTTGGTCCTGGAACATTTTAAAGATTTTAAAAGGAGAGCTGAGGGATGTGGGGAACCTGTTTACCCCGGGCACTTGTGAAGTTTTGCTTTCTTTAGAATGGACCCAAAGTATTCCTGAGTGGCCCCCTGTTGGGAAGTTTGACATGGAAAAGGCACAGGCAGTCCAGAGGTATGTTTTTGGCCGCCTGTCCCATCCTGATATTTCTCTATATCTTAATATGGGTTGATTTGATCTATGACTCTCTGCCTTGGATTAAACATTTTCTTAAAGTTTTTAATCATCAGTGGTCTCAAGACACACCACTCCTGGCACCTTTAAAAGAGAAACCAAAACCTCAGGTGAGCTGTGCCCAAGCCTCTCTGCCTGAGAAACCAACTGCTCCCCTGCCAATTCTATAGGTCAGGAATGATGATGAGGAGTTTCTTTCACCTCTCCCATATTGTCAGCCTTGGGATGATTAGGGAGTACCTTTGCCAGAGCCCTCTCATTGTCTCCCAAACCCTAGATGAACCTGGAGACAACCCTGCCTGGAATCTCCTGACTCCTCCTCTGCACTGTGTCCCCTCCAGGAGATCCCCAACCCCCATGACGCAGGAGCCTCCATATTTGTCTGTACCCCTTTCTCTACTTCTGATCATTATAATTGGAAGGGACAAAATCCTCCATTTTCTAAGGACCCAGAAAATCTCATCAGCCTGCCAGAATCTATATTCTCAACTCACCACCCCACTTGGGATGATTGCCAACAGATTCTCAGGGTTGTTTTCACAGCTGAAGAGCAGACTCATATCCACACCCTAGAACAAAAGGTTGTCCTAGACCCTGATGGAAACACCATGACTGACCCACGGTGACTGGAACACTATTTCCCTCTTTCCTGCCTGACTGGGATCCCAATTTGGCTGAAGATAAGGAGGCTTTTGCCCAACATAGCCAGTTGTTTCTGAGTGCACTTCATGGAGCAGCCAAAAAGCCCACGAACTTGTCCAAGGTGTCAGAGGTAAGGCAATTGGCTGAAGAGTCCCTTTCCATGTTCTTGGAGTGTCTTTTAGAGGCCTATCAACTTTATACACCTATAGACCTAGTCGCACCTGAGAATACAAGGGCTATTAATATCGCCTTTTCCTCCCAGTCAGCCGCAGATGTAAAGAGAAAATTGCAAAAGTTAGAAGGTTTGAGGGAATGCCCATTAGTCAGCTGATAGAAATAGCTCATAAGGTCTTTGATAATTGAGACACCTGGCAGGAAACAAAAAATAAAACATTACAAAGGTGTTGGAGCCACTTTGGAAAAAGGCTGTAACACCAAATTCAAAGAAGGAAAACTAACAAGAAGACAAGGAGCACCCCCACTCAACAAGGAGCAATGCACTTATTGCTGGGGAACTGGTGAAAGGATTGCCCAAAGTTAAAGGCAAAACTAGACTTCTTCTTCACTGTCAGGACCTCCTTTGCTTTCTGTCAAAGGAAGCTATCCATGTAAACCAAAAGGCAGAAGATTCTAAGAAGTATGAGGGATTTAGAGAGAATGTTTGAGGAACAATGAGTAAGTGCAAAAATGGCTATGTGAAAGTAAAAACTCCAAGGGTCACTGAGAAAGGTGGTATGGCTGGTGCAATGATAGTAAGGAGCAAACTGTATTGCTTAACAATGAGGTAAACGCACTTAATGTTGAGATATTAAGCTCATTCTAGGATTGTTTGATCTCTTGTTGTGTGTTTTATACTGTGGAGCCAGAGCCAAAGAGGCAAGTGCCAAACTCAAGAGAAAGACCTATGAACTGCAGTTACTACAGGGACTCAGATTCTATGGAAACAATGCCTAGATTCTGGCACCTCAGCCCAAGCCAAGCTTATTCCCCTGACAGAAGCCCTTAAGCTTGCAAAAGGTAAGTGCATAAACATCTATATTGACAGCAGATATGCCTTTGCCACCATGTATGTCTATTGGGCTATTTACCAAGAAAGAGGGTTACTAACTCTAGCAGTTCAAAAGATTAGAAATGGCTCTCAGATACTAGACATATTGGCAGCAATCTGGCTGCCTGAAAAGGTGGCCATAATACACTGTAAGGCCCACCAAAAAGGAGACAATCCTGTGGCAAAGGGAAATAACTTGGCAGATGCAGCAGCCAAAGAGGCTGCCTTAAAGTTAGTGGGGACTGAGACTGTGCTTGTCCTTTTGCTGATGCCACCAACATTGTCCAAACCTGTGTACACCAAAAAGGACCTCCACTTGGCAACCCAGATTCAAGCCAAACCTGATCTCCATGGGGGTTGGTACCAATTACCGGACAAAAGAATTCCATTGCCAGAAGCACTTGGTCGAGAACTCATCCATTTGACAAGCCCACTAAGCCACCCACTTGGGAGGAACAAAGCTTGCAGAACTTTTTGGGAGAAAATTTTCATTCCTCTGCTGATTGACGCAAGCTGCAAGCCTTAAACTGCCCTTAGTGCCAACTGGTAAATCCCAAACGACAACTTTATGTTGAGACCAAACATTTCCACGGAGCCACCCCAGGAGAACACTGGGAGATTGACTTTACTGACATGAAAAAGCTTGGACTGCAGGGGCATAAATATCTCTTGGTAATGGTTGACACCTTTACTGCTTGGGTATAAGCCTTTCCAACCAAGACAAAATCAGCTCTCATGGTAGTTAAAAAGCTTATCCCATGATTTGGCCGGCCCATATCTATGGGGTCTGATAACGGTCCCGTTTTTTTAGCCCAGATAACTCAAAAATTGACACAGGCATTACAGATTAATTGGAAACTCCATTGGGTGTACTAACCTCAAAGTTCAGGACAAGTAGAGAGGATGAATCAAACTTTAAAGACTATGATAACCAAGTTGTCCCTAGAGACTGGCGAAAATTGGGTAAGTCTCCTTCTGTTTGCCCTCCTGCATACCCACTCTACCCCCCATGTGGCAAGAGTGTCACCTTTTGAGGCACTCTATGGAAGACATCTGCCACCCATTCCTAAGATCTCTGAAGAAAAACTGACAGATTTAACTAACCAACATCTTACTAAGTCCCACCAGGCACTCCAGCCAGTTCTGTCCTCTACCCACCACCTGTTCAAATAAAAACATATGCGAGCAGGCTCCCAAAGGTTCCAATCCTGCAGGTGAGCCAGAGGCACTTGTCCTCATCAGGAGTCACCATCAAGAGTCTCTCGAGCCTTGCTGGGAGAGTTCTTTCACCATGGTGCTTAACACCCCCACTGTAGTGAAGGTGGCTGGTAAGAATTCTTGGATTCATCACTCCCACATCAAAGTGACTCAGGCCACTGACAAAAAGGACATCGAGCCACCCCAAGATAAATGGACTGTACAAAAGACTGGCAACCCCCTAAAGTTAAGGTTAACCAAATGTCCTTAATTGTTCTGGCCATGATGACTCAAATTGTAACCTGTTTTATTTTCATAACTTTCTCACTAGTGGTAAACCATAACCCAAATTATGGGACATGGGTCATTACTGACTATTTTACAGGAAGAAAGTTAGCCTCAAATACAACTGTCCATGGGATTATATCATTAGATCTTTGTGTTCTACTCGGTAGAGACCTCACCGCTCAAATAGTAAAGAGGTCTCCTCATCCCAGGCCATATGTTAACCCAAAAGGAACCAAATATGAGATATGTGGAACTTTTAATAATCAAAAGACTTTACAGTCTACACCTTGATATCTATGCCTTCATGCAAATTCAATAGTGCACTGGCCAGAAAGACAAGTCAAATATTTCAAGGATTATTGCTCAGAGAACCCAGAGAGTGAATTCTTTTGCCCATACTGGGGCTGTGAAACCATTTCCAACTGGAATGGTCCAGATGCCAACAAATATCTTAAACTTGCTAGGTTCTCCCCCTCAGAGTGTTCTTTAAATCAATGTAGTCTTATGACTTTTATTATGAAGTTTCCAACTGGCCAAATGTGGAAATCAGGGATGCATTATGGTATCAGAATGTGGACAAGTGGATATAACCCAGGAAATATTTTTACTATCCAATTCATCCCTGGCTCACAGGGTGGGGCCATTTCAACCCATGGGGCCTCTGGCATGGCAACCCCCAACCCAAAAGCCTACCAGTCCATCACTTAACACCCCAATGGCTACAACCCCTTTGCCTCCTACTGTCCAGATTACTAGATTACTTCTGGCCCTCTCCCTTCTGACCCCAACCCCTTCAAATAGTAATATTGCTAGATTTTATGTCATAATGTTACAGAATTAGCAATGGGTTTCTTAGTGTATCTTCTTTTTCAGAGTATCTGTTCATTACATCTTGCATTATATAATCTGTTCCCATAAATAGTTTAAAACAACCTTCTCATGTGTGAATTTCTACATGTGTATCTATCCACTCTGTATTACAGGGAAAAACAAATCATAACTAGACAGCAAAACAAATTCTTAAAAAAATTGGAATGAAAAAGACACATAAGACCACAATATTAGGTGATCTACCCTAGTTACTATGCTTTCTCTTGTTATTTTCAATAGACATATCCATATCATCAGACTTAATATAGTTAAGCATAGTATTGCATAGCTATTTTTATAAAAACACAACTTTGAAAACATTGTAGGACTTGAGAGCTGTTAATAATCAAAACCAGTATGGATATCTTTTACATCTTGTCATCTTTAGAGTAGTTGCCTCTACTTTTAGTGTTGATTCTATCAAGCATACCAAATTCAAATAAAATCAGCCAAGGCAAAATCATGGTCTAATGAATCAGATTCAAATAATATCAATCATAGTAAGACAATGTAATACAGGATTTCAGTTTAAGTTAATAGGAAATTAAGGATAGTTACCATGGTATAACCTGCTATATTGGGGTCAGATGTCTGTGCCCTCAAATCTGATATGAGTGGACAGACAAGAACAAAATAAACTCAAACTAAACAGAGTGATAAGACCACTGTGACTTTTAAATCTTGATACACTATTAACAATGACCTCTGCCTTTTTTATAGTGTATCAAAGCTACCTATACTAAAGATTATAGCTTACCATCTCTGCCTCATGTCTTCTACTCCACTTTACTGCTATAATTTGTCCACCTTACTCCCTCATTCCACTGTCTGCATCATTCATTGAGGCCTCTCTGCCACTGTTGCTGGAATCCTGGTATCCCTTTCTCTCTCTCTGGAATGTCCTTCAGCACTCTCGGTAGGGTTGGGTTGTTGGCCATGAACTCCCACAGTTCTTCCTTGTCTTGGAAACATCTTATTTCTCCATTAATTTTGAGAGAGAGTTTTGACAGGTATATGAGCTTTGGTTGCATATTATTTTCTTTCAGGGCTTGGAATATTTCTCCCCACTCCCTTCTTGACTTAAGAGTTTGTGTTGATAAGTCTGCTGTTATTTTGATAATTTTTCCATTGTATGTAAACTGTTTCTTTTCCCTGGCTCCTTTTAATATTCTATTCTTTTGGTAGATTTCTGGAATCTTGATTATTATATGTCTGGGTGTAGACCGGTTTTGGTTGTAGGTAGCTGGAGTTCTGTATGCCTCATTTATTTGGATATCATTTCTTTTTCCTATGCTTGGGAAGTTTTCCTTTAATAGTGTGAATATTCTTTGTGTTTCATTTTTGGTTGCTCCTGCTTCCTTACTCACATGCTTTATTCTTAAGTTATGTATCTTTTTGTCATCTTCTGGCCTTTGAATTGTTTCTTTCTGGTTCTTTGTTATTCTTAAAATGTGTTTTCTTTCACCATCATATATCATAAATCTCTCTTCAAGTTTCAAAAGGCTAACTTTAGTTTCTGTCAAGGCATTTTGCCAGTGTTCAATGGAGTATTTAGTTTCCTGGTAATCTCTCTGGATCTGTTTCATGTATTTAGATTTCTCCACAGAGACTCTCCACCCAGGCTCCTAGCAAGTCACCATTTTTGTTCTATCTTTAATAATATCATTTTAAAAATACAAGTAACATAAACATTTATTCTGATTAATATTTTACTTTCTATGGAATACATATAACTGTAAACCTTTGATTAGTTCTGTGATTTTAAGAAAGACATTGCCTTGTTACCTATCTCACTTTCTTTTCTTTCTAGTTAAGGATATCTTTACCCTATCTAGGAAAAAAAAAAAAACTTAAAAAAGATAATGTGGAGGTGAGTTTGGTGGAGCACAATTTTAATCCCAGCATTCAGGAGGCTGATTCAGGAGAATCTCACGTTTCAGTCCAGGTTGATGAATTTAGCAATCTAATACCTTTAAAATAATTAAATAAATGTTTGAAACATAAGTCAATGCAAAGGTCCTATGTTCAATCTCCCACACTATAAAAAATTATGTACCTATCTTCCTATTTACAATATATGAAATCCTCTCAGTTAAGATACATCATTTTATAAAGGTAACACAATATACTGAGTATTTCTTTTGTTCTAGACAAACGAATTCATGGGTGAAACATTACTAATTTGAAATATATTATGAATATCGTTTCATAGTGATTAGGTAAGTAAAAATGTATTTGTTAGTCTGAAGAAGAAAATAAATTTAAAAGCTTAGTATTTTGTTGCAGGTGATGTTGCTTTTTAAAAATATGATTGATTTTATTTTTAATGCGATTGTTATTTTTTTTTTTTTGAATAGGCTAGATATTTAACTGAATGACAACCTGATACATAACCCGGTATATATATATATATATATACACACACACACACACACACACACACACACAAATCACACAAAATACAATCCTGCATATGGAATTTGGAAGTACAGGAAAGACTATTCCAATATCCTGCAAACTTAGGTACATTTGAGTATCAGAAAATATTTGGATTTCAAAGATTCCATTTTAGATATAATTCATGGCAACATAAATGCACATACTCAAATTTTAATCAAGAAATAAAAACTTAATATTTAATAAGAGTTCATGACAATTTCACTTTTATATCTATCTAGATATTCCCCAAAAGTTCTGTGCGATTATGGGAAGGTTTTTGGGAAGAGATTGGAGTGTAATCACAGGAGCATGACAATTGTCAGTGTATTTGCCCACTGATGAGCTGATAGCTGACTCACTGGCAATGGAGTCAGAAGAGGCAAGTTACTGAGGGCATGGTCTAGAATGGTTTAGCTCTTTTCATCTTCTCCTTCCTTTCTTCTTCTTTCCACAGCCAGGCCCTGAGCTGCTTCCCATCTGCTGTGAGCCACTGTGCTGCCATTCTGCTTTAAAGCCAGTTGACTATGGAGGACACATCTGCAAAAAGGTGTTGGGGATCCTGTTTCAGGGACAAGAAAGAAACTGAGATTTTCACTGTCTCAGGTTCAATTATACTTCATCCCAACAACGTTTAAATTCTTTCCTGCAAGTGTTCTTTTTGTGTGTTTTTTGCTAAAAGGATTAACATGATTCTTACAGATCCAAATAATGCGCACACACTTTACTTTTTGTTTCCTGTTTCCATCGATGCTTGCCAAATATCTGGCAGTGTTTATTTTGATTTTTCTCGATTCCATTCCATGTCAAGTTTATAATCATTGCACTGAAAAAGTTTCATGAGTTACATTAAAAATTTGTTTTAAATATTTTCAATAAAAATAAGACACTTGACATTTCACAGGATGATAGTATTGTTCATAATTATGAGCTCATGGTTTCTCTTAAATGTAAACAGGATATATAATGATCCACTTGGACAAAATTTTTTGAAATAAAAGATAACGTTTGATTTAACCCTAGATCAATTTTCAATCTGGCTTATTCTTCGGTATGGAAATATTGACACTTAGGGGGAAAATTTAATTATCAATCACTTTCATCAGAGAAATATTATGAAAATTTCAAATCTGTTTCTAAAGTTCAGCAGGAGGCTATAGTTGTAAACGGAAATAAAGGAAAGTAAGTAAACTGAAGCTCTGTTTCCATAATTTTTTCCAGGATGGGAATATGTGCTAAAAGTCAAAATATTTGCTACACTTTTGATAAAGTAACAAACGTGGTAGGTTTTGTCCTTATTTGGGAATCAAAACCACAACATGTGGATGTGTTTTTCTCTTTTTCACCTTTCATGAGTAGCCTTTGGGCATCTGATGTATAAGGTATGTTGAAATCCCCTTTTCACAGCATGAATGTCAGTAAAACTTTCAACAGTCTCATGTCCTTAATAGTTTTCTTTTCCTGGGTGTGTGTAAGTGTGCATGTTTGTGTGAATCTGTGTACAAATTTTTCCCCTGAGCCCTCAAACAGCTCAGAGGAGTCACCCTCATCTACCAATTAGAGTCAGAACCAAGCAGAGCTGAAGATATCTGTGAGTTATTGGTATCAAGCCAAGCACACAAGCTGGATTTTTTTTGTATCTATTTTGAATTAAAGAGAAAATTCCTCAAAGCAATTGCAGATTAAATGGACCTTTGAAAACTTCATACAAATAATGAGAGACAGAGAAAAATACATAGGCAGTTGACTAAGAACTAACTGGAATCTGATGTGTATTTTAGAAACCCTTCATAAAAGATAGTGAGTTGGGTGTGGTGGTGCACACCTGTAATCCCAGCATTCAGAAGGCTGAGGCAGGAGGATCATTGTAAATCTGAGACCAGCCTGGGCTACAAAGTAAACTCAAGGTCAGTCTGAAATGCATAGTGAGACTCATCTCAAATAAATAAATAAATAAATAAATAAATAAATAAATAAATGGAAAAAGAACAAGTGAAATTTTAGGTCCTTTATCCAAGATTAGTATACCTTTAAACTTAAAATTTCAGTGTTTGATGATGTATCTGAACCTATCTCACAACTAGTCAGTTATGATTGTTTAATATAAACTCTTCAACTAACTTCAAATTAGCCAAATAACAGCCATCACTAGTTGCACCTAGTAAGTTACTACCATTTAACCAAAGTGTGGAATTTGAAGACCAAGATTAATGCAAAGGGCCCTTAAATATTCTTTTGATTCTATAAAGATAATTGCTTCTGCAGTGAAACTAACTTTATGACATGAAAATTTTAAATGCTAATTTTAAATCATTCAAAGTATGCCTCATTTGGATTTCCTTCTTTATCAAGTTTATTTGTTCTAGCACATCATACATCAGACCTGACCTTCTTTTTATTTTTTTTTTAATCTGTCTATGTACTTACCTATATATGCACATTTTTCTGGTCCTACTCTCTCTATATAGGTCCTGAACAGTGAGACTGCAAACAGTTGTGTTCAATGATCCAACAAAAACTTAGTAATATGGTCATCTATCTTACACACCTAAACACACTTGCAGTTGTGTCCTTTAGATCACTTTCTTTTCCTCTCTTTTTTACAATAACATTTACACATTTGGGGTTTTATTACTCTCACTGTTCTCATTACTTTTTTGGAAGAAAATAAAACCAAATGTGACAAAACAAATCAGTCAGTCAAAACAAAGGATGGACATAGTATATGATGTAAAAACAGAATACAAGGTAATCAACAATGGTTACCATAATGCCTCATGCTACCTTAAAAAGAACTGCCTATACCATCAGGTATAATAAAATTGAACAAAACAGTACAGAACAAAACCTATAAAACCTAAACTTTGGAGAAATTACAGGACTCCAAAAGGAGATAATAGTCAAACCAGAATGGGCATCATAGTGAATCTTATTGCCTTCAAAGTAGTTGCCTATACCCTCAAACTTGATACTATCAAACAGAACAGAATAGAGTAAAATCAGTCAAAACAAGATGGTGAGAGCAGAACAGGGTTTCAAATCAAGTTAATAGGACATCAAAAAGTTACTATATCTTGCTAATTTTTAAAAATTTTTCCCTTAATTAAAAAATAATAAAAATAAATACATTTTAAAAAGGGTGGAGATGGAGATAAAAGAGGACCCAACAACATAGCAGTGCAAGTCAGAACAGAACAATTTAAGCAACATAGTGTTTCACCACAAGATAACACAACTTAAAAGTACTTACCAGATTGTCTCTTCCCCTGAAATATTTGAGTATAACTTTGTATACAATAGCGTCAAAAATATCAAGACAGTGTGAAGCCATTCAAGAGGATGAAAGTATTACAAGGTATTTAGAACTAGCTAACAGAAAATGAACAATGGTTTCTATATTATCTCTTTGCCTATAAAAATTTTGTTTATAATATCACATATAATAAAATCCAATAAGGTACAACATGATAAAAATAATGGAGACAGAAGAACAACAGTTTGATGGGACTTCAAAACAAGCTGATATTAAATCAACACTAGCTATTATGATGTTTTCTTTTCTTCAAAATGGCGTTCATATCATCACAGACAATAATATCAACCAGCCTAGAATAAAACCATTCCAAATAATCAGTGAAAACTTTATAAGGCTTCAAAGCCATATAATGGGGAATCCTGATTACCACATACTTTTATGTATTTGTATCATTTCTTACACTAGGGAAACTATTCATACATGTGAGTTGATTTATTTCACTTATGAGTATGGTCTCAAGCTGCGTCCATTTATTTATCAATATCCCAATGTATTCCTTCTTTATAGCTGAGTAGCACTCCATTGTATAAAAATTCCACGTCTTTTTTATGCATTCCTCAGTTGATGCACACTTAGGTTGTTTCCAAGATCTGGCTATTACAAATTGTGCAGCTATAAACATGGGTGCACATATATCACTGGGGTGTGATGCTTTCAGTTCTGCTAGGAATATGCCTAGAAGTGGAATAGCTGGAACAAATGGGATTTCCAATCCAAGCTTTTTGAGAAATCTCTGGACTGACCTCCTGTGGGAAGCCGCCTATGATGGCGCCCATTTCCTGCTTCCAGGTTCTTCCCGGCCTGAACAAGCCCGCCAAATTGTCATGTCTGCCCAGTTACCCGTGACGCTAGCCTATCAGCTTGTTAGACGCGCTTCTCTGTGATTGGATACTGCTTCCCCTTATAAGAGGTTGTTCCTGCCCCCAACGGGCAGAAGAGGAACCAACACTGAGGGTGGCGGACCTTGTTAGGTCCGGTTCGCTGTACGCAATAAAGTTTGAGAGCTGATCCTGCTCGAGTTTGGTCTCCTGTCTCCCACGGCTCTGGTCATCTGGTGGCCCATACGGGGATAAAAGACTCAGCGACGTGCCTCTTCGGCTGGGAGGTGCGATTGCTGTCGCCTGCGGTACGACGGAGGACCTGGCCCAATAACAACGGAAGGCCCCGAGCGCCTCTTCTCTTCACCCTGATCAGCTACGTGAGATACAGCGGTTCCCGGGACAGGTGAGTACTGGATCGCCTGGGTTGGGTGGACGCACCTAACAGATTTTGAGCGCCACATGGGTGGACGCCGGTCTTTTTTTTTCCCCTGCATTTGTTTCGCTTTCGCTTCGCCATTGTGGGCAACGCTGCTCGCAAACCCCTCGCTGACTCCCTAAGAGTCCTGCTGCGGACCCGAGGCATCTACATAAACCGGGTCATCCTTTCGAGATTTCTGGATAGTGTTAATGAAATTGCCCCCTGGTTTTGGCCCACGGGCTCTCTAACCCTCCCGTCATGGGAGAAGTTAGGAGGGGATCTTAGATGCGCCCGAGAAGAGGGACGCTTGGATCCCATGGTTTTACCCCTGTGGGAACTGATTAGGGCTTGTCTGACGGACGAACAAACCCCCGGGCTTTGCTCAGCCCGACAGGCTCTTGACAAAGCTTGATCACACCTGACTTTGGGCCTCCAGAGAAACACAAGGGCTCCGAAGCTCGCGACCCATGATCGCCCCCTTCAGGGCGCCAGGCCCTACTGCACCGCCGTGGCCGGAAGAGGATTTGCTCCCTGGGCTGCCACCTCCACCCGTGGCTGCCAGAGGGCGCCCACAACCTATGGCACCTCCCTGGTTAGAGGGAGAGCTACTTCCTGGATTACCTCCTGTGCCCCCTTCTGGGGGAGGAGGAGGACGTTCCTTCCGTATGTGGTAAATGCTCTCCAAGTTCTGGAGACGGCGGGTCCCATTAAACCCTCTTCAATGGTAGCCTCCATATTCCTAGGTATTCAACATCAGCTATGGAATAGAACCTCAAAAGTGTTCATCTCACATATCAGAGCCCATACTAATTTACCTGGGCCCTTGGCGGAGGGCAATGCCTTGGCAGACTCGGCCACGCGCCCGATATGGGTCTTCACCTTTCCCAACCCTCTGGAAGCAGCCCAAAAATTCCATTCTCAGTTCCATGTTAATGCCTGCATCCTCATGGCGCGCTTCAACATCACAAGAGCACAAGCACGAGAGATTGTACGGTATTGCCCAGCTTGTGTGATCTCTTTACCCCAACAATCTATTGGCATTAACCCAAGAGGACTTCGCCCAAATCATATTTGGCAAATGGATGTTACACACATCCCAGAATTCGGAAAACTTAAATATGTTCATGTTTCGGTAGATACCGCCTCCCAGGTTATGTTTGCCTCGGCAGAACCCGGAGAAAGGGCCACCCACGCTATTAATCATTGCCTGGCAGCCTGGGCTGCTTGGGGAAAGCCCAATATACTAAAAACAGACAATGGTCCTGCCTATACCAGCAAAATTTTTATGACATTTTGTCAACAAATGGAGGTCACTCTTAAACATGGCATTCCTTACAACCCCCAAGGACAAGGCATCATTGAGCGATCCCATCGGACACTCAAGGGTGTCTTACAAAAACAAAAGGAGGGAATAGGCCATGGCCTAACGCCCAAAGGAAGAATATCATTGGCACTCTTTACCATAAATTTTTTAAACCTTAATCATAATAATCATTCCCCTGCCATGGAACATAGCAATCCGTCCCCAACCGACAAAGGGCTGGTGAGATGGAAAGATGTCCTTACAGGACAATGGATGGGCCCGGATCCAGTGGTTAGCTGGACCCGAGGTGCGGTTTGTGTCTTCCCACAGGAACCAGGCTGCGAACCGCTGTGGGTCCCGGAAAGATTGACGCGAGCAGTAAACTCCCCACCAGTTCCTGATAAAGCACAGGAGGATAAGCCCGCGGACACAAGTCAACTCGACCCTTCTGGGACCGACGCTCAGCGCCCGAGACCATCTACAAACTAAAATGTCTGGTTTGGAGCCTTTTCTATTCTGTGGGTTCCTATTAATCACCCCTGTTCGCACAAATTTGACCAACACTGTTAAAAATATGACAGCTTGGCTGCAAGACACCTACCTACCTAAGTTTCACAATTTGTCCCTCATAGTCGGTCAGGAACTTGACAATATGGATGGTATCCAACTAGGTCCAGTCAGGTTTGATTTATCAACTTTAGGCAGTGTTATAGCCAGTTTGTGGGAACGTGTCACCTCCTGGTTCTCCTGGCCCAACCTGACTCCTTGGATCCTGATTGCCGTGGCCATCCTAGTGGGGTTGTGGTTATTAAATGCTTGTTAGATCGCCTCATACAAACTCAGCAACAGGTTAAGATCACAGCTATGGCAGCCATGCAAATGGCAGCAGGTGGCCCATCAGGCCAGCAGGCCACCGCATATCTCCTTCACATTGCAGAACATCAGCTATAAGAGCTGAGTGGGCAAGCCAATGATGGGTAAGACGGGAAAAGCCCTCCCGGTCAACCTAAGACAGGCTCCACTCAGATATACATGGCCTATAAGGCCAGGGGTCCCTCCCGGAGTCAAATTATTGGCATTGAGATGCGAGACAAAGGGTACTGCAGTGCCATCCACCCCAAAGGTTGGGGGGAAGGCAGGAATGAATGTCTATATGCATCCAGGTTCGGTTCACAAAAGCCTGGCCCTGCGAAAAAATGAACCACTCACCTTGAGCATGGTCCTGGCGCAAGGATATGCACAAAACAGGGTGATGCACAGCAGGGTATAGACCTCTACATTCTCTCATGCCTCGGCCTACAAGGTAGGCCCACTCCTAGGTGTCTAACAGCAACAAGGTCATAGACACCTTGGAGGGACCCACAGACCATCCTATTTTAATAAATAAAAAAGGGGGAGATGTGGGAAGCCGCCTATGATGGTGCCCATTTCCTGCTTCCGGGTTCTTCCCGGCCTGAACAAGCCCGCCAAATTGTCATGTCTGCCCAGTTACCCGTGACGCTAGCCTATCAGCTTGTTAGACGCGCTTCTCTGTGATTGGATACTGCTTCCCCTTATAAGAGGTTGTTCCTGCCCCCAACGGGCAGAAGAGGAACCAACACTGAGGGTGGCGGACCTTGTTAGGTCCGGTTCGCTGTACGCAATAAAGTTTGAGAGCTGACCCTGCTCGAGTTTGGTCTCCTGTCTCCCGCAGCTCCGGTCAACCTCCAAAATAGTTGCAACAGTCTACACTCCCATCAACAGTGCAACAGAGTTCCTTTTTCCCCACAACCTCTCCAGCATTTGTTGTTGGTGGTTTTCTTTATCTTGGCCATTCTTTCAGGAGTGAGATGGAATCTCAGTGTGGTTTTAATTTGCATTTCTCTAATGAGTAATGATGATGAACGTTTTTTCATGTATTTATTTGCCATTTATATTTCTTTATCTGAGAAGTGTGTATTTATCTCAGATACCCATTTTTGGACTGGATCTTTGAATTTTGGGGGGTCTGATTTTTTAAAATTCTTTATATGTTTTAGACAGAAGTCCTTTGTCTGAGGGGCAGTTCACTAAGGATTTTTTTCCCAGTTTGTGGGTTTTCTTTTCACTATGCTGGGAATTTCTTTTGACATGCAGAAACTTTTTAATAAGAGGTGATCCCAGTTATTAGTTCTGGAAAGTATTTCCCGTGTGGTTTGAGTCCTGTTCATGGATTCTCTACCTACCTCCTATGTCTTCAAGATTTTTACCCAATTTGTCTTCCAATGGATTTAGCCTTTCTGTTTTAATATTCATATCTTTGATCCATTTAGATTTTAATTTAATACATGGTGATAGGCATGGGTCTAGTTTTAGTTTTTGGCATATAGAGCCAGTTTTTCCAACACCATTTATTAAAGGGACTGTCATTCTTCCAGTTAATACACTCAGTCTGTTTACCAAAGATAAGGTGGTTGAGTGTATTTGTAGTTGTGGTTGTATCTTCTAATCTCTCCCATTGATCTTCAGTATGTTTTTATTCCAGTACCATATTGATTTTATTACAGTAGCTTTGTAGTATAACTCAAGTCAGAGATTTTGATGCCTCCTGCCTTGCCTTTGCTGCTTAGAACTCTCTTTGCTATTCTAGGTCACTTCTCACTCCAGATGAATTTTAGGAGTGATTTCTTGAGATCTATGAGGTATGTTGATGGTATTTTTTTGGGATTGCATTGAATCTGTATAACAGTTTTGGGAGAATGGCAATTTTCACAATATTTATTCTTCCTATCCATGAGCAAGTAATGTCTTTCCATTTTCTGAGATTGTCTTCAATTTCTTTTTCAGTGTATTATAATTTTCCCTGTATAGCTCTTTCACTTCTTTTGTGAGATTAATCCCTAAATATTTCAATTTTTGGTTGCTAGTATGAAGGGTGTGGCTTCTCTTTTTTCTCTGTCAGTGATTTTGTTGTTAGTGTATAGGAATGCTATTGATCTTTGAATATTGATTTTGCATCCAGCTTCATTACTGAATTTATTTATTATATCTAAGAGTATTTTATGAAGTTTTGGGGGTCTTCTATGTAGAGTATCATGTCATCTACAAATAATGACAATTTAACTTCTTCTTTTCCTATCTTTACCCCTTTTATTTCTCTCTCTTGTCTAATTGCTCTGGCTAGTATTTCCAGTACTATATTAAATAGGAGCAGTGATAAGCGACATCCTTGTCTTGTGCCTTTTTTTAAAGTAAAGGCCTTCAATTTTTGGCCATTTAGTATGATACTGGCTGTTGGTTTGTCATAGATAGCTGTTATGGATTAAGAAATGGTGGTCAACTTAATGCCAGCTAGATTACCTCAGCATGGCATTGAGTGAAGATGCTCCACCTAAGGTAAGTTTCCAGGATAATTAGGTGGAGAAGAAGGAGGTGTTGAGGGTTGAGGTGTTAAGGCATTGTAGCATTGTGGGCTCTACTACGAGTTGGTTCTTCTGGAGAAGCTCTGGTCCTCACATCGAGCTTGCTTCCTGTCTCAGTGGGGAAGACACGTGCTGCTTGGTCTCCAGGATGAACTCCTCATGCTGCTTCCTGGCACATACCGGACTGTGCTTGTTGTAGGAGGAGCTCAGGGCCTCTGTGTCGCTGAGGATGGCTGCGGTGCTTTTCAGGACAGCCCTGGTCTTTGTTGTGTGTGGCACTTCTTGGCTCCAGCATAGAACCTTCATCCCACTAGCACAGCTCCTTCATCCTGCTGGCATAAACTTTCTAGCTTCCACTGCTGACCCTTGGGTCTTTCTGGCACAGATCCATAAAAGAGACTGGTGTGAGTCCTTCTTGTGGGCTCTGGACCTCCATTTGGACTCGTGGGAGGCATTGTCCTGAGCTCTGGGTTTTTATCTGGACTCATGTGGGACATTGCTCTGGGGTTTAGGCTTTTGACTAAATAATCTATGTCTTTGGTTTTGCAGATAGATTTCTTGCATTTTCCTGTGTTAACTCCCAGTGACCATTATAAAAATAATATTATAAACTCCATGTTTTGATCCTAATTGTTCTCTGTGTACAACCCCTCACTACAACGATGGCTTTTATTACATTGAGTTAAAGACCATCTATTCCAATTTTCTGTAACGTTCTTATCATAAAAAAATGTTGGACCTTATCAGAAGCGTTTTCTGCATCTATACAAATGATCATGTGATTCTTACTTTTGGCTTTATTGTTATGGTGGATTACATTTATTGATTTATTTATGTTGAAATATCCCTGCATACCTGGGGTGAATCCCACTAGGTCATGGTGCATAATCTTCTTCATGATTTGCTGCATCCTATTTACCAATATTTTATTGAGGATTTTTCTATCTGTGTTCATTAGGGAGATTGGTCTGTAGTTCTCTTTTTTAGTTGGGTCTTTCTGAAGTTTTGTTACTAGAATAATATTTGCTCCCAGGAATGACTTAGAGGGGATTGCTTCCCTTTAAATTTCATTGAAGAGTTTGAGGAGTGTTGACATTAAATCTTTCTTGTATTTCTTTTAGAATTCTGGAATTTTTAACTGTGTCTTCTTTAGATATATTCAGCATCTCCTTCATTTCTTTTATCATTTCTTCTTTTACCTGGGAGAATATTTCTAGTTTGAATTCCTTTAAAGCTTCCTGGAGTTGCTTCTTTATTTCAGTTGCTATTTTGTCCACTATTTCAGGTGTATGGCATGTATTTTATTCTATTCACATCTCTCCTATGGTTTCTTGGGATGGACTGGAGATTTGAGATTGTAATTTGGTCTTTCGTTTGTCATTTTCCTATATTTCTGTGTTTCAAGTGTTTCAAGTGTTATTCCAAGGCTTCCCCAGGGTCTGTTGAAAATCCTCTTTTATGCCCTCTGCTCCTGGGACTCTGGCCACTCAGTTTCCTAGATTGAGAGAGGGTCACTGGGGGTGGGGCAGGCCGGCTCAAGCCCAGCTAGCTCTGGAACTGATGGCGCCCACTTGCTTAGGACTCCAGAGTCCACCAAGCACAGCTGGAAGCAGAGAGGTTGTTGTAGGCCTGCTCAGGACCCACCACCAACTTTCATACTCTTGGTCAAATGTTTAGTCTTCTGTGTGATTTATGGTTATATTTCTGGTGATGTATATAAATATTTTTAGAAAACAAAACTTCATAGATAGTAAGGAAAAGTTTTCCTCAATGATTTTCGATCATTATTTATATATGTATAAATTTATGTATACAATATAAAGTTTATGAAGCTTGTTTTTCCTTAGAAATTGTGGAAGGCACCGATTTTTCCACTATTTTTGTGCAACTAGCTAAAATATTACTGTAAATTGCTTACATTCCAACAGGTATTTATACAAAACTCATTTGAAATTTTAATTTTTTTATTTTAAGATAATAAAACCCCACAAAATAAAACAGACTAAATTGAATCAAAACAAAGCAGTGCAATTGGTTCAGAGCTTCAATAATAGGAAAACATCCTTGGTTATCATAGTATATCTTATTATCTTCACAATAGTTGTCCATTTCCATCAGATATAACAAAATCAAACCAAAACAGAATAAAAGCCATCAAAACAGAATATTGAATAAAGCAAAACATTCAGAACAAAACAATGAGAGCAACATTGGATTTCAAAAACAAGATAGAAGGAAATCCCCCATAATTTCTATATTGCATAATGTTATCCTCCCAATAGACACTCAAACCAACAGCCCCAGGACTGTAAAGTCATACAAACAATATAAACATTCACTCGCTTTTTGTGTATTAGTTGTTATCAACTCAGCCTGTCCTCCGAACCAGCCAGGTGCTTACAGGGAAATGAGGGGAGGAGAATGGGGGAGACATGATTCTCAGCTGGTAGCTCTATCTGATTCTTCTCTTTTTAGAGAGAATTGTCTGCACAGCTTACCATAAAGGCTGGATAGCTTGTTTATTGGTCTGCTTCTCCCAGTCCCAGCATGGCTGCTTCTTGTGAGGTGCTTCCTAATTCCTGCATGGTTTGGGCACTGCATGGTCTGCATGGCTTACCAGAAAACCTGGTTAGTTGACTGGTTGGTTGGCTCCTCCTAGTCCCTGGATGGCCAGTTTCTAAGAGTCACTGTTTGAAATTTTTAATGATTATCGAAATGTGAATAAATCCAACTCACTTTGTAGAATGAAAACTACAAAGTCTGAATTCATGGTTTTCTTCTTGAGTACTGTATCTCCATCAGGAAAATTTAATTGTTTCCTACATCAATATTAGAAATAATAATTAAAAAAAGCCAGCAAGTAGTTAACTTTTAGTTTGCTTGTATTTTAAGTGTAATATTTTGAAGAGAATGAAGTTTATGTAGGAAGAAAATAAACTGAAACAATTCCTGAGAACTTACCCTTCTTATATTCTGACTAATTGTAAAGTTAATGACTCTTGTTAAGAAAATAATGGCTTAAAAACTGAAGGAAAGAAAAAGTTTGGGGAAATCTAGAAGGCACTCAAAAGAAAAACAAAGAAAACATGAACCAGGAAAGTGTAAGGGGAATGGATATTGTAAAATATATTGCATCCATTTAGAATTGGACCAAAAATCCTTGAAAAGACAATGAACATAATTCATCATTGTTCCACATAGCAACCACAATTGTGGAGGTTGCGTGGATGCATAAAAAAAGGTCACTTTTACTATGTCAAATCTAAGTATATTTTGAAACCTGTTCCTAGTCTCTACTAAGCTGAATTCTACCTTATACTTCTATGTGGTCATTCTCTAACTTCTAAAGAGAGCATGTGTAAGGATACATGGTATTTATCTTTCAGTACTTAGCTCATTGCACTTACAATACCTGACAAAATTTTATCCTTCCCATTGATGAGTAATATTCCACTCTGTATTCATTGGACATTTATTTATCTATTCATCCATCATTGGACAACTCAGTTGATTAATATCTTAGGTATTATAAAAGATTCTGAAATAACTTTGCTGTGCAGGTGTTTCATGAATGTCATTAGTTCTGATGTATTATGGAGTACAGTAATTATAGTCTAAAATTTATAATGTATTTAAAAATAAAGGAGAAAAGTTGAAGTTTCTCAATAATTTATGGATATAGAAATGCTAATTACAACAATTCTGTTTTGATTACTTTTCTCTCATTGCTAGGACAAAATACACAACACCCAAAATGAGGAAGGAAAGGTTTATTTAGCTCACTAAATGGTGGTTTCAGTTCATAATTGGCTAGCTCCAGGCAGGGTGACATGGCACTGTGGCAACACTTCAAAGCAGCACCCAGCAAAAGCATGTAGAACAAAATGGGGGAGAGCAAGCCTCTTCTTGTTCCTTATATTGTAATTAGGCTACCCTTCCTCAGGGTGGGTGTAACATTCACACTATCCCTTTGTCCTCCTCTTGCATAGGGTGATGATGTTTACAAAGTAAGAACTTTGGATCCCTGCTGAGTCTCTTAGTTAAATTCCTAAACTTCTCAAGTTAACAATCTTTATCAACTATAGTAATTCACTACTTGTCAACTTAGCAACCAAGATAAACCTTTTTAAATCAGTCTATAGATACAAACACACATTTATTCTTATCCTTTCACAATTTGACCAATTATAACACAGGATTAACAATCCTCAAGAACCAGAGTTAAATCTATCAATATTATATTACCTTACAGTGATAACATTTTGTCTCTGTATTCCCAAAGACTAATATGCATCATTTTATGTAAAAGGCATTTAGTCCATCTGCAAGAGTTGCCAAAGTCCTAACAGTGTCAGCATTGCTGGAAAGTTCAAGTCCAAAGTCTTATCTGAGATGTAAGGCAAACCTTAGCTGCAAGGCCATGTACAAATGAAAACAAAGTTAAATACTTCCAACATGCAGTGGTACAAGATAAGAATTCCCATTCCAAAAGGTACCAACAGGGGAATACAAAGCATAGGGAGCAAGTTCAAAATAAAGCAAGGCTAAAGTTATGTCCTGTAGTTCCAGCATCTGGAACAATCTATGGCAAATTGTGAACTACAAAAGTCTTGTGTCATTCCACTCCAATGGCACTTTTGGTGAGTGTAGCTCCAATAGTTTTTCTCTTAGGCCTGCTTGGCTCTATCCTTATAGTTTTTGTTAGAGGATCCACTTTCTGAGCTTTTCCAAACTTCTTGGGTTCTACTGCACCGTTGGCTTCACACTCACAGCTTCACACAGTGCTATCTCAGGGGCAAACTGTTCAGCCTCTGAGAACTTCTGAAATAGGAGTGGAAGCCTTTCTAACCTCAAAACTCTTACATTCTGTAAGCACCTAAAACCAGCACCACTTGGATGATGCCAAGGTCTGTTGCCAACTGGAGCAGCAACCAGACTTCTTTCTCAAGGATATCCTGTAGGAATCAAGTGTCTGGATCACTGGGAACTCTGAATCCAGTTCTGAGGAACAAATTTCTTTTGCTGCTGTCAGTCTGGAACATGGTGCTCTCCAGTTTTTGCCTCAAAGCAAAGTCTTTCACTTTTGCAGCCTTGAAGTTGCAAAGAGTGGTGACTTGCTGCTTCTTGTGATGCCTTCAGGCCATTTTTTATTCTCCTGTTCCTTTATAACAATCTGGATTTCCTCAATTCTATCTTTGCATCCACAGCTTTATTGGAGCTTCCTTTCTGTCCAAACTCACAATGTTTTTAAATCATTCTGCTGGGCTCTTTGCTTTTGATTTGCAACATTAATTTTGCAAAAAGCCCACAACAATATACATGCCACAACCTCAACACTGGACTGCCTTGAAATTACTTTTATCACATTAATTAGTCTCTTGCCCTTAATCTTAGTCTTAGACAAAGGCTCTAGACACAAGAAAAATGTTAAGAAACTTTTTTGCAAAGCTGTAACACACATCTTCTGGAGTCAATTACCCAATATAGTCCTTCCTAGCAGAAACTTACTGAGCCTGGTCTTTACTGATTTTATGATCTTCTGGGATCTGACTATAATCTCCTAAATAGAACTGACTAAGCTGTTCCAGGGCTACTTTTTCAGGAACATCTCTAAACCTTTTAGAATTCTTCCCATAAGCAATTCCCAAAGACTCTTGAACCACATGGTCAGATATAAAACATCTCTGCTCCTCTGATACCTAAGTTTGTCTTGCTACTTTTCTTTCATTTCTAGGCCAAAATATCCAACACCTAAAATGAGGAAGAAAAGGTTTATTTAGCTCATTGTTTGTGGAGGTTTCAGTCCATAATCATCTGTCTTCGAAGCAGGATGGCATGGCATGGTGGTAAGACTTCAAGGCAGCACCCAACAAAAGCAGCAAAAAAAGGAAAGCAAGTCTCTTTTTCTCCCTTACATAGTAAGGACGTTAACCCCCTCCCAGTTTGGTATGTGTTTGTATCACCCCTGTGTCCTCTTGCACAGGTTGAGAATATTTACAAAGTATGGACCCTGGCTCTCTGTTGAGTCTGTTAAATTTCTAAACTTCCCAAATTGAGACAATTTATCAGCCTTAACAACTTGATTCATTATTGTTTGTATATATGTAATAAGATATGATACTGTACTGCAATAAACTACTACAGATATTATATGTCAATTAAAGGAGAAAATTTAACAAAGTTACTATCCTTCAATTGTCCTCTTATACTAATTCTGTGATTTATAGGGAGGGCCATCTCCTCCTAATAATAATTTTTAAATAATTGTATCATGTCATTCAGCCATTGTATGAACCAATTATTTTGTTTTAGTTCAAAGAAAGATAGCATAAAAATAAACAATATGATTTCAGTCAAAGTAGTTTCTATACAGAAAAATGGCTGTTTAGAAACAGAAATTAGTAAGCTATATTTTAAATTCTAAATATTTTTACCAACACTAATCTACTGTTTAATTTGGAATATTTTGTTGGCTGTTCTGTTCGGTTGACATGAGGTTCTCTTTTTTGCTGTATATTGATGACTGGGTTTTGACTCCTTGGAGAAAGAGCAAAATACAACTTCATGAGTTTTGAGTACAGTCTTATATAACAGGTAAGTTGTCCTAATTTGTGTACTAAGTTAAGTTGTCTTAGTCCCTTTAGGATTCTATAACACAAATCTTTGATGGAATAATTCATGAAAAATAACAACAGCAGCAACAACAATAAAATGTTGCTCATCAGAATAGAAGACAGAGAATCCAAAATGCATGAATCAGGGTACTCAGGACACTTGAATCTTGCTCTGCTTCAAGGAGAATGCAACACTGTTGGGTCTTTCTACAGCTGAGGGAATAATGAGACCTCCTTTTATCAAAAGGGCAGTGACCTCATTCCTGAGAGACTAATCACTTACTAAAGGCCCATCCTTTAATGACCTTACCTAGGATAGAAGTTTCAATATAAAAATTTTATCACACTGCCCATATTCAGATATAAGAACACAGAAAATATTAAACTTAAATGAATTTTGGTTTTTATTTGAGTCATTTGATTTTGAATAATAATTCAGATTTTATATACTCAAGTATGTATACTTTTCTTAAAAGCAGGAATTGCACACTACTTCCAATCATCTTGCTATTCAACTAATAATATACCAACTCATTCTTAAGGAATTGACTTATGCTTGAAATTTCATATATCCATATATGTGTTATTTTCTTAAACAGCAGAACTATGCTTTATTTCCAATAATCTTGCTATGAACAGAATGTTCCAGTACCTTAAGGAATCTATTTATGTTTGAGATAGAATTAATCCCAGATACTATAATCTAAGTAAAATTTAAGAGTATAATTAGTTGTATTTCTTTTCTCAGATAAAAAATTCAAAACTCCTAGAATTTAAATATCGATGATTTTTCTGCTTCACAGTGCTGAGTAATACTGAGGATAAAACTAAATAGTATGGCAGACAAAGAGAAACAGAAAAAGATGCAAATGAGATCTAAAGAGATTCCATGAATTTATAATCTACCATTATACTAAATATACTTAAAGTAATTATATCAAAAGTGTTACATTTTGTGTCTAGATGTTCCCCAAACCATGTGATCATAGAATTTTTTGGAAGGTAGTGATTGATTGGTGATTCAATGCTAGCATAAGGGTATGGGGATTAGAAGTGGGTGATTGCTGGATCAGTCCACTGATCAGATTGGCATGGCCTAATTCCAGCAGCCTCTACAGAGTATAAAAGGGGCAGAAAGATGTTATTATGTTTCAGTAGTTGATTTTGCTGTCTTCTGATGCCATTAACTGTTGCAATTTTGCCATGTAACATCCTGTTTTTAAACCATCTAATTATGGACTAAATCCTCTACAAATTGTTAGCTAAGTAAATCTTTCCTCTGTGGTCTTTTTACATCAGGTATTTTGGCTCAGTAATAAGAGAAATGTGGCAAAACAGACAAATAATGCTATATTAACTTTGTATAATCTCTATACTTAAAAAAAAATCAATATTCCCCCAGAGAAGTTACACCTGCTCAAAAATCAATTGACAGGGTTCAGATATATCTATGGTATGTGCAAATTAGATATAATTTAAGTCCTCAGAAATTGCTATGGTTTCTACCTAGAAATTTCTCCAAAGTCTCATGTCATAGGTGACGTTTTATGCGAAGACTGGGTCATGGATGTGTGGTACTAGATTAGTCCACTGATGAGTTTAGCACAGTTATGGGAATTTAAGATGGATCTACTAAAGAGGGAAGACCCATGCTAAATGTGGGTCACACCAACCAATAGGTTTGTTGCCTGGATTGAAAAAAAAAAAAAAGGTAAAGAAGGAAGAAGTTTTGATGCTTCTTTTAAATTGCCTTGACAGAAAAGCATTTCTTTTCTGTCACGGGCCTCTGTACTGCCCTGCCTTGACTCAGCTGACTACTGACTGAAATGTCTACAAACTGTGTGCCAAAATAATCTTTTCCTTCTTAACTTGCAAGTGTTGGGTATTTTGTCCTATAAATGAGAAAATAATAGAAGTAAAACTAAACAACCCAATTAACATTTCCTCTCAATGTGATATACTACTTGCTTAATATTCAATGTTGGACAAAATATTGCCTAGTCAATATTCTTATTACAGAATACAATGAGGGTCGGGGTATACTCAATAGTTGAGCACATAAGTTTGAGAGAGAGAGAGAGAGAGAGAGAGAGAGAGAGAGAGAGAGAGAGAGGAGAGAGAAAGAGAGAGAGAGTTGTCTTTTCCTTGAATGGTATCCAATAATATAGCATACTATTTTTATCCATTATAGACTTGAAATCATCAAACAATCTTGAAAGCATTCACTAAATTTCTAATTTCTGTTTGTTTTCGTAGGGCAGTTTTTCATGCTGCCCTTGTCTTTTTTCTACCTCGCTGTACTTACTGCACTATTTCCATGTTTTATAGGAGAAAGTCAGGTACTGGAATAGCTGTTTGCTTATTCTGACAGATTGATTTACCATATTTAAATCTTCTGAGTGGACCTTCAATAAATATTTACTGGCCTGAGGTGAATTAAATTTCAACACATGGAAAGCACACTTCAGCAAGTGAAAAAGAATCTGTAAAATTAGAGGTCACTGACTATAATGAGAATAAATTGTATTTTTACTAAATTTTCAAAGTTTAAGTTCAGGAGAATTTCATCCCTAGAACACCAGGTATTTGGAGAAACACTGCCCATCTATAAATAATTAACATGCTATCCAGAAACATAAAATTTCATGACCAACAAGTTTATGGGAGTATTTTATTTATTTAAAAAATTTAGGGCTGGGGATTTAGCTCAGCGGCATAAGCACCTGCATGGCAAGCAGGCAGTCGTGAGTTCAATCCCCGGTACCGGTAAAAAGGAAAAAGACAAAAAAAAATCTAAAATACGGTGACACCTCAGTTATTGAATATAGTTGGTTTGAAATTTAAATTCAAACCCAGAGAGTTTGGAAAACTGAACATTTTATCCATAATGAATAGTGGAAAATCAAATAATTGTTTTTGAAGCCCCACAGTCATATACATATATATATATATATATATATATATTCATTTTTTCAGAAGTTTAACAACATTTGCAATGGTGTATTTATACAACTCTACCTTGATCTCATAAACCCATTAGATTTACTGCTGGTATAATTAATTTTTTTGGAGGCATGATTAGGCCATTTTAAGCAAATAAAGCCCATACACATACACACACACACACACACACACACACACACACACACACACACACCTGCACACATGCACACAAAGGCACAATGATAAAACTTTTAATGCACTAACATAAGCACATTATGTTGTCTGGACCAGAGCAGTGCTTAGACTGATGTGTCCTCCCTTTGTGTTCACAGGGAGATATGATATGTGCCTCACGGTCTGCCAGTGCACATATTTTCAAGTAGGATTTTCAGTGGAGTATCTAATAAAGTTATGAACACAAGATGATTCTTTTTTTCAAAATTTCCTGTTTAAGTACTGATAAGTTCGAGCTTGAAGATTTTCAACAACTGTGGTGTCACTATATTTCATTTTGGAAGATTATGTGATATATATATATATATATATATATATATATATATATATATATTGTCTTTTTTCTTTTTATCGGTACCGGGGATCGAACTCACGACTGCCTGCTTTCAAGGCAGGAGCTTATGCCACTGAGCTAAACCCCCAGTCCCCAATTTATGTGACATATTAATGCACTAGAAAATAATTTGCATTAAAACCTCATATCACTATTTTTAAATAACACATACTCTATTTAGAAACTCATAGATATTTATTTCTCTACATGAGTTCACGACATCATTGAAATTACTGAACTAGTTTCTAAGTTGTTTCTACTATAATAGGGATGACCTCCTTTCCTCCTGGACACAAATAATCAGAAATCTCATCCCATTAAGGGATAAAAATAAATGGCATTATGGATACTAGAGAAGCATATCAGATTATTTAATCACAATATAAGAAAAAAGTCATTTACTGGCATGCCCAGGACTGGTGCAGAGCCTACTTACTTGTGATTTCAGGAGGGATCATGTCTTTCATTTCTCTAAAGTAGGAAGACAAGTCAGTACTACCAGTCACTGTTTACCTTAGCATCTAATAGTAGTTTTTAGAAAGACCTAAATCCACAGGACCAATATTTATTTCTGATGTGCTGAGAGATGAAGAATTCACAACTTACTCCATATGGAAGCAATTTGAGTTCTCCTGATACATAAATTCAGTGTTAAGCTCTTCACATGTGACTATATTCAGCTACCTGAATATTTCGTCCTTTTAATAAAGATAAGCACTTGCACCTTTTTGGTGTTTAAATTTACCTGGCCAACAAAATATTTAGATCCATTATAACATCGTCCATAAAAATAAGTTAAATTTCACATAAAAATGTATCTAATTAGAAAATATTTTATTGCCAGACTATTTCAAACATTCAAATAATAACTAAAAATTCTCTAAGAATATGTAAGAAAAACTAATAAGACTTTTCAAATAAAATTCTCAAAGAAGACTAAACTGAAACATGCCCATATTAGAATCGAAATGAGATATTATTTAGAACTATTTTTCTGCTACTTAATCACTTGAATATTTTTTTGAAGATGTCAGATCAGGTATACAAAATACAATTATGTGCCACTTAGAAGTAATTAAGGAAAAAGTTATAGCATCCTGCTTTTATATAGCAATTTCTTTTTAATATCTACCTACACATGAGAGTCATTATTATTTATTAACTTCCCAACATGCAGAATGATTTCAAATTCTCAATTTTGATAGATAAACTTGTTTTTTAAAAACAGAAATGAAGGGCATATCCTGTCACTAAAGAGACTGAGGTATAATTGCTAGTGTGTATATAAAAATCCACATTAATTTTCAAGAAGATACATTTGTGACTTATGTTGCCAAAAACTTAAAAAAAAATAGAATTGAAGTAAACCTTAGAAAGACCTTATTTAGAATTAAGTAAATAACAGGTTTTCTGACCACTATTAAGTTCCTAGCTTCTGTTTTACCTAGAGGGAAACTGTTAGAAATTTTAAAATGTTTAAAAAACATTCTATCTAATACAAATGCAGTGAAACAATTTGAACCTTCAGTACAAGGAATTCCTCACCTAAAAATATTACTGAAGCCCCAGTTAATCACAGTGTCAAAATAACTAAAGCATTTATACAGATTTCACTGAAAATGAATCATTTTATTATATACTCTAACAAAGGTATGATTTTCTCCTAGAGAGTTCTTGGTCTTCTGTTGTTTTTATACAGAGTATCTCCTGCCCTCTTTAGTCCAGATTTCATAACTACATTTAGGAAAAATGTAACTCTACAGGAGAGCTCTGACTTCAACTTCTTCTATCACTTCATGAAAATAGATCATGAATAGCCATTTCTGGCAGAAACAATGGACAGGAAACAGAACAGGAAATGATATAATGACTCTAGAATTGTATATTTCCCCTATGCCCTGCTGTTTGGGGACTGACCTTATAGTTAACCAGGAAACAGGGAGATAGTGTTAACATCAAATACTCATGCAATTGAACACTCTTTTTCTGTCCCTAGGTTCTTGTCACATAAAGAAATACCCAAAATGCAAGGACCAGAAGTTATATAAATTTAACAAAGGAAATACTTACTCTTCTAGTAAGTTATATACTAGAGATCTTTGAGCAGTCTATGTAAAGCACATATGAGTATCTAGTTACCTAAAACTAATATGGCAAATAAACCAGCTAAATATTAAAATAATTTTAATGCTTCAATATTTATGAACTTTAGCCATTTATTCATGAAAATGAAACTTTGATGCTGTCATAAAATATTTAATTTCTTTTTTTTATTCACCATTAAATCACTGTGTTTTAAGGCTGGCTTTTAAGATGCGGTTTATATGGCACATTATAATAAATTGCATTAATATGTAGTCTATTGTTCATTTTTTCTCTTAAACAATATATTCTTATGAAAAATAGTCAACAAAAATGACATAGCTATAACATTAAACATAGGCAGAAGCATACATAAGAGTAAAATGCAAACTTCTTAGTGTAAAATTATTCAATGTCAATAAATTCCACTTAGTTTTTGTGTTATTTAAAATCATTTTCTTTTTTAAAATATAGGTCTTCAATTGAGATCTTACCTAAAGCAGTTAATTGTTCCACAAACAAACTGCAGAATCCATCACAGGAGGTCTAGTTCTCAGAGTGTGATCTAAACTTATTTTTGTTATTCCAGCATGATATTAAGCCCTCTAAAATTGTAAAAACACTTAACTATTTTATTTACATTCCCTTACTCATTACCTTCAACCTGTTTCAAATTTCTCTCTGGAGAATTGAGAAAAACAAAGCTGTACAAATTTAAAAATTAGTCTCTTATGTAACTGCTTAGACTAAAATCTTGATTAGTCAAATCACCATTAAATTTTATTAAATATGAGTGAATATTTTTATTTTTGATTGATGATTTCACAGAGATTTTCTAAGTGTCTCCTTTTGGTACATGAAGTTAGTATACTTTCTGTCTATATTATGCTTTATGAATTGTATGTCAGTCTTCTAAAGTGTACTATTAATGAAATCAATGCATTTTATTAAGTATGATATTGCTTTTACAATGCACTTACGTTGCTAAATTTATTTTCTATTAGTGTTTAAACAAATGAAAATCTGTCTAGATATTAAAGTAAGTGAAATAAGTGTTTTGATGATATTTTAAAAATAGAATTTAATTTTATGCAAGCATTTTCTATAGTTGTAGGAAAATTATCACTTATTTTGATAAGTAATATTTATTCATATAATATAAATTATTTTGAAAAAGAAAATTTGCTATAGTTTCACCAACAAAAAACCCAACATCAAATAGTATGTAAAAGTACCTGGAATTAAAAAACAAACCAAATTTGTAAAGAATTTCATTTAATTAAATAGACATATGTTTCCTCTTTTTTGTTTTTTTTTTTTTTTTCTTTTTGGTTTAACATCTTCCTATCAGAAATAACTATTCAGTATAAAATAGCATTTACTGTATTCAATATTCTGTAGGAAGCATTTTCATAGATTTCTTTAATGAACGCCTTTGAAGTCTTCAAATATTTTCAGATGAGTAAGCCATTTCCTATATATTATGCCTTCCTTGCAAGAGCTTTATCCCTGCAGTCAAATGTTCTGAATGACTCCAACTCTTTCAACATTCTCTTCTAATTCAATATAGTCTACCAGGGGACAGGTACAATGGCTTTTGGAGTAACAGACTCTATTACAAATAAAATCAAGTCTGTGTGTAACAGAGTTTTTTTTATAGAAATGTATTTTGTTAAGAGACTGAAACAAAATAATATATAAAAAATATTGCCTTTGTGAAAAGGCAGAAAACATATTCTCCTAATCACAAGAATCATATTTTCTAATTGCAATCATCCTTTTCGCCTTCTCGGCCAGTTCTAAACATGCATTACTTTGAAACTTAGCAGAATAACCCAACATTCAAATTCTATTCGTCATTCAACATGCAATTTGTGTTTATAATTTTCACTTAGACTTATTTTCTTAATCAAATGATTATTATTTTCTTTGAGTAATTACAACATTAACACTTGACTGTGTAGACCTTGAGGTAGCTTCTACCATTTGTAGATATTTGCATGGGAAAAGTAAAGACCTCATTTAAAACAAATGTATGAAATTGTATTATTTACCAAAGTTAAGGCTAAGTGTAAATGAGCCTTTTCCTTTTCCTTTGGTCATTAAATGGTTAATCCTAACAAGCATGGGGGGGGGGAATTAACTAAAGTAGGGCCCTTGTGATACAATGACACTTGCTCTATGCTCTTACAGAGAAAAAAAACATGATGATAAAACAGCACAAAGTGGAGTGTTATGAATTTTATTAATGACTAGGAGACAGTGTGCAAAACATCAAAGGTCTGTGGAAAAGATTAATGACCCCGTGTGAGACTGTTTAATTACCTCCAGCTAATTAGATTCTTGACCAAATTTTTAATATCTGCATTCCTTCTACAGCCTAATTGAGATTCCACATTATTTATCAATCTTTCAAAAAGTCCTTAGTGGGCTGCTTTTTTAGTTTTTCCCTTTGCACTTTGACTCCATTTATGGTCAATTATTAAATAAATAGCAAAGTAACTATTCCCCACAAATTGTATACGCAGTACACTTTATGCCAGTTTATTTTGACTAGGAGACTATCATTGACATCTTTTATACATAATGAAGCACTCTAACTAATAAACTGACTAACCCTACTGTAAACAGCGTGCATATTTTTGTTATATAGACTGTGTTCAGAGCCTCTTCATGTGGTTTTTGTAAATTAGCTTTTGCAATAGTCTGCTAATCCTTGTTTTAGTTTACCTTGGTAGAAGCCCAGAGACCATGGAGTGTATCATACAAACTAGAGAGGACAATTGACCTTTTATTTCTTTTCTAATTTTTGAAATTTGTTTTCTTCTGCTTCATTTTGCTTTCTGGGAAAATTAGATTTGTTTTCCTTATTCAGAGGGTCCTATTTTATCATAATTTGTAGTAACAATTATTAAGATTTGCTTAAGTGCAGCAAATTCAAATCCAGTGTAGTGAATGCATCTGCAATATGCTATGTGTGGTATCTGGTACGTATTTATATTAAATCCCATTTCTGGAAGAGAAATATTTGATAAAGCACCTCAGTGGGGAGCAAATAAGACTATCATGGGGGCACTTACTAATCATGTAAAAAATGCTAGAGAAGCAGCATACTCTGACACACCATGAGAAAACTGGAGGTGCCCAGGGAATTATCTTTAGGCACCTCCTTTTCTTGAATGATGCACAGTTTTCACTATTATGCATTCATCTATTGTAATAAATTGTATTAGAATAGTAAAATAATTTTCCTCTACCATTTATGTGTTTACAGAATAAATGAAAGAAAGGTAAAACTACAGTACTACAAGTATATTGATCATGTCAATCAATGACAATTCATGCATTTAACATTGTAATTATATTAAAGCATTCAAAGTACCTGATCTCAGTGTAAAGCTAAAATATATATTATATAAATCTAAAATATATATAATATAAATATATTTTTTTACATATATGTATGTTATAACAATGTACAACAAGTTACCTATTATTAATATTAATTGACTTTGTGTTTCTCTGCAGTATTTGTTTTATGGTTAAAAAAAAGAAAAACAAAATAAAATTTTCACTTCACCTAAAATTTAAAAATATGATTGGATTATTTTCACTATTTTATGACAATTATCACTCTCCTATTGTACTATGTTAAATTTGACCAGAAAAACAAATAATTCAATATTTATTTTTGAACATCTGTAAAATAAAAGGAAAAAATAATGAAAAGATTAGAGTCTCATGTTTCTCCATCTCAGATGCTTCATTCAATATATTAAATTTATTATCAGTGGTGAAAGTCTAGAAAACTACAGTAATAAAATCACCTTATGCACATGCCAAAGATTGCTATTTAGGTTACGTTAATGTCAGCTGTAGTAATTGGAAAGCAACACTCTGTGAAATTTCATGGAGCTAAATCCTAAAGCAGGAATCCTGCTTTGACAGGATTTGATCCTTCCTTCGACAGAGCCCAATCACAGTGATGTGATTTGTAAAGTCCAAGAAGGAAAGAGTGTATGCACAAAATACGTGGCAAGACTGATAGTTCCACAACCATGGTTTACATGTAAAATATTTCCAAAGTCTCACAAGCTCACTCATGGGGCTTTTAGAAGATGGCTGGAATATGAGGTATTTCCTGAAAAGGTCTATCTCCTACATTCTTCCCTTGATTTCTCTCTGCTTCCACCACCATGTGATGAACTCTTTCTCCTCAGTCATGGCTCTCTGCCGTGCTTCCTGTCTTGGAGCCAGCAGATCATGGATTGTAACATTTACAAACTGTGAACCAAAGTAAAATTTTCTTCTTTTAAGCTTCAGATGTAGCCTGAGTACTGTGTCTCACTCAGGACCCAAAAAGTATAGTAAAAACTAAGAGTAGATCTAAACCAATGAGTTGACAAACAAAAGGTAAAAAATTTACTTTAGTTGAGTATTTGAAATACCAAAATACTGCCCTCCAAGACAAAGATACCTGACCACAGGACCTCATTCTTTTGGCAAAGGGGAAATAAGAAAGAAGTAGAGGTCTTGCCTATCAACAATCATTTGCACCTTTACAAAACTGAAACTTCCAAATTCTTTCCCCAGAGCAAGCTTGAATGAAAGGATAGCAAACTAAGATAATTGTATTCCTGGATTTAAAACATGGGAAAGAAAGCAAGAGGATAAATTTACAGGAAGTTACAAGTAACCTTTGATTTCTTTTTTTGTAACTTTGACTAAAACCTTAAAGGATTTTTTCACAGCAGTCTATGGCATTCAGTCATGGCAGAGAAAAGGAACAAACTGTATTCTACCTTAGCAGTTTTGGGCGACCTGGAATCAAACTCAGGACCTCTTGCTTACCAGGCAGGTGTTGTGCTACTGAGCTACGTTTTTGGACATTAGCTTAGCTTTTAACATACCACACGAGATTAACCTATTTGTAGGTCAGAAATTTGTAGGTCAATAGAGAAACTTGAGAAAGTCCCATGCTCTTGATCTGGCCCAAGGTGACAAAATTTATTCATTCTTGCAGTCCACATATTGACTCATTGTTTTAAATAACACTTTTTGTGAGTGTGAAGTGCTCATATGTGATAAGATACAATGATTAATCAACCATGACTGCTTTCCTTTAGGAAATTACAATATAGTGTGCATTTATATAGTGTCTATAAATTAGAAAATATCTTTTCAGTTTAGTGTACCATAAATATACATCCAAAACTAGAAGACTTTATAGTCTTTTCTCAAGGAGAAGAAGGAGAAAGAGTGGAGAGGGAGATAAAAATGCGTATAGAATCCTCTATTATTTTCAAGAATAAGCCTTAAATTGATATCAAGTTATAAAAATGCTTATGTAAATAGTACAAAAGTATATTGTAAAGTTACAAGTGTTCTAAAGTAGGTAATTGTAAAAATACTATTCTAATTATGATTAATAAAAGATACAAAACTACAAGTGGTAATTTAAGTTAAAGCGATACACTGAATATATTCACCTAGAAGTCTATATGGGGTTTTCTTTGTGGTTAAAATTTAAAAAGAAGACTTAAACAGATTTTTTCAAAAATACTTAAGTATAACTTTCTATTAAGCTGTATCACTATAATCATAGAAACAGAAAATTATAAAATGTCACTGAAATTTTCAGGTGTTGAAATAAAATGTACAAGAATTTTTACTTTTAGCATATGCTTCTATAATGTCTTGTTTACAATAATTATCTATTTAATATCCATTAAAATAACATATTTATGGGGAGAAAATTAAAATGGGCATAAACATTGAAATGGAGAGCAATAAAATCTTATGAAGGATGTCCCCTTGTTTTCTATTATTCAGCATTTATAAATTTATCTAATATAACCATGTATTTTTTAATTGAAAAATATAACTTTAAGATAAGATTACTCAAATGAAATGCCAAATAAATTTGTGAGTTGAAATTTAACTTCTAATGGAATTCAAATATAAAAACCTTCAAATGATAAACTATAACCACTACTAAACATAATAATATGAAATAAATATTTTTGATACTTCTATATACTACTTTTAAGATTTCATAATATTAATATTTGGAACTACAAAAATATTAATCATAGAAAGATGTACTTATGTAATGTGTAGCAAACAATTCTAGAAATCTCTTTTTCATAATTTGGTAGAGCTGAGATTATGTTAAATGTAAATTATTTAAAAATATGACCTGCTCTATCACTTTTTAATTGCTCTTGATAATTCCTGTTCAATTTATCAATTTTCTCACATGCTTTTCTTAAATATGTAATAAAATATTGAGTAAGAACACAATAAAATGCACACTTGCAACAGAGCATTCACTGAATACAAATCATCAATGCTGTTGATTTTTCTAGTGAAAAGAACCAAAAATAAAAGACGTGTGTCTAAAAATGTAAAATCCTTCAGATCTTTATATTTGTTACATTAAATGAAACATATCTTCATTTCTGTGTAAAAAGATGACAAAGCCTTAATCAATACATTTGATAAAATTCATGTCAGATACTTTATATTATTTTTGTCAGTTTAGGCATTGCTGCTACCTGTGGCCTAAACCACTAACTTCTCATCCTCATACATTCAAATTTCCTGGGGTGGGGGTGAGAGGACACAGCACCAAAAGGAAGCCACATTTCCAAACAAGACAGAGAGAGCAGTTTGTTAATCAAGAAAGTCTGTGCCACACTGCATTTGAGAGCTCATGAAAAACTGTGGTGGCGTTTTGTATTTCATTTCAAAAACTGCTCTTAGAAGCCCCTAAATAAACTCTCCTTATCCTCAGCCATGAAAAACAGCAGTGTTTCCAACATTTCACCTTTCAACCAATGTGTTCCTGTAGTATTCATAGTACTAATGAAAGAGATTCTTGACAATGTCACTATGGACCACCCCAGAAGTGGAGTCCTGCCAATGTAAACCATTATTACAGTACTGACTGCTCTTCTCATGCTGTGAGGTCATTCAGAAACTTCCCTTGCTTCCCCGTGGCTCACACTGTCTCTGAAGAGTGACATCCCCCTTGAACCAGACACTGAGGCAAGCCCCCTGCTACTGATTCCCATCCAGATTGCTATGGACAACATCCACTTTGATGCTACTGAATGGACTTGTTTTCTTTTAGAGAGAGAATCAAAGAACATTAAAAAGGACAAAAAAAAAAAAAAAAAAACCCAACTTGGTGATGACACAGAAATGTCCCAAACTGAGACAGTCTTTGCTTCAGAATTTTCCTCACATCCTAAGCTTATAACAAGCAACAAAGCTCTTTGAGCATATTTTTAAAATATATAAGAGCTATGTTTTGTCAAAATCACATTGTTACTTATGAGTAAGAAAATGATTTGGATACAAAATTTACTGACCTGGAAGGATTTAAATGAAATGGCTGTGAGACCTAGTGAGTGTTGGTCTACATTAAATAACAGATCTGTCACATGCAATTTGTTAGTATTACACATGAAGTTTAGGTTGCTATTTAAGAAATTTCAAAAAAAAAATGTAAGAGAACATGGATAAGACTTTAGTGTTACTAAACTACAATTTATCTAAATAACTTTTCCCTAAAATAAGCATCAAGTATCAGATATGTTCATATACTTACTCAGAAGATGCCAGATCACCTATTCATACAGGAAAAAAAAAATACATTTGTTTTCCAATACAGTGACTTTTTCCCTCTGCTGAGATAGAAAACCAAATCCTCTGTGATTTTTATCTTGTACAATTTCCCTTGTAATTCTCTGTCTTTACTAGTTGACAGTATAGATAAAAAATGAAATATTTTCTATTGAACTCATTTGCCAAGAAATCAATAGCACCTACACACTATCTATACTAGATGACCACATGGCCTTTTATGAATATGTGTATATGTATTCCCTCACTGAGGTAAATCATTAAATAAAGGAGAAAAAACATCAGAAGACAAAAAGTGATGGAAAGAATTTTGATGTAATTTATTAATAATTACAATAAAGGAGAATTCACGGAAAAGCTAACACATAAAAAAAGGTATTAATATTTAACAGGAATTCTATAGTTCAGGAATTGGAATGTGAACATTCCAGGGTGAAGAGATAGACAATAACCCATGCTAAGGTACTAAGCCATGGAAAAATCTATTGTCCTAATACTGGACAATTATATGTCAGTAAATGTTTAATAACCATCTTTCTAGCAATAAGCCACAACATAAAACACATGATATCCATGAATGTACATCTGGGAAACACATACAGTAGTTATCAGGAGCTAATAGAAGCCCACTTGTGAACATTAACAGAGTTGGGAGACTTGTAGCCCCCTCACACTTTCTTTAGTAGGAGATAAGAATATAACTGAGCATTGATGAAAAAACTTCAATTCACCAAGTAGTAATTCCGTATACCATAGATTTAGCTTGTGGGTTTTTTTTTTTTTTTTTTTTTTTTTTTTGACACAGAAGTCTCCAAGCACCAAAGTATATTCTATTACTTTTTCCTTTCACAACTGTCTGTATTTAATGCTATTACTTGCCTCTCTTGGCTGATGAAAACATAATCAAGCCTGTTAGAATAATATGTTTAATAAGAGTTACTAAGACAGAGATTCTGACAGTTGTAATAATTTATTTCTAGGTTCAAGACTGTGATTTGGAAGAATGAGGTGGTTTCAATATATCATCATACACAGAAAAGTAATACATGGATAAAAGTATAACGAACAAGTAGATTATTTTTCTCAATATACAAAATTTCAGTTGCCCCTTACACATTAGAAAAAAAAGGAAAGGTAAAAAATGATGATAAAACTGTTATCATTTTACTAGTAGAAGAAAAAAGGCAATGAATGATGATGACTTATTTAAGTGAACTGCTTTTATGATTAATGCAGAAGATCTGAGCAAGATCCTCAGAGTGTCTAGCAGTTCAGATAAATGAAAGGAATGGAGTCAACTGAAACAAACCAGAAATACAGTGGACTCTTAGGTCCCAGGATATACTGAGTAAAGTCTACGAGTAGCTACTAGTCAGGAATCACTGCCACAGTACAGAGGACCCTCTAAGAAGAAATGAAATACTGTGCAAAGTTTTCTTGAGTCTTGAGGTTGTCAAGTAATTTATACTTTAAACACACAGTGTGGGCCAAACACAACATGTCAGTGGGTAAGATTTTGCCTGTTAGCCACCAACTGGAGATCTTCGCTTTCATTCATTCTAAATAGAGCAATGTGGTTTGTATTATGCAGTAAGGGCAGGCAGGTAGTATGTGTTGCTAACGTGCTTGACTTTATTTTACTTATTAATCACTTTATATCCTACCTCATTCCCAGATTTATTTAAGATGATTTATTGAAAATTATATGATAATATAATAGAATATTGAGGTGAAGAGAAAGGACTAAAAACGTAAGAAGGTTTCTGGGGAGAGGTAATAAAAAAAAAAGGCTATGAAATGTAAGAAAATTACTTAATATGAAGTGACAGCACTTCATTGAACTTAGTAACAGCCAAAGAATGAAAAGAATTCTAAGATTTATTTGTATCATACACATGGTTAAAAAGTATGCTAGATTGTTGAGATAGACCTACTTTTACAAAAGGTTGAGGTGAGAGAATTTCTTCCAAGTTCCTTTAGACTTTGCAGCCATAGAATAACTACTCATACAAATGGCCGAATAGCCTGATATCTAGTAATTGAGGGCAAAAAAGTCACTGTCTATGTAAAGCACAGTTTACACACTATTTTCAGAGACCTCTGTCAAACAAAATTATTTCTCCCTTATTCCAACAGATAAACAAACAAACAAACAACAAAAATCATTCCCTGACTCAACAATGAAACTCACTTTTCTCTACTATAAGTAAACTTTCTGACAGAACTTTAGTTCAAGCCAGGGCAGTAATCAAAATTAAATTTATTTTATTATTAGTAAACACTAATTGACATATCAAATGTGATACATGTACTTGTTTATTTGCAAAGTATGAAAAAATTAACTCGCTTTTAATGAATGTTCCATTTAGTAAGGAAACAAACATGTTCTCAAATAAATGTAAAATAATGTGCTAGGTCATGATGAAAGGATACACATAGTATAGAAGTAATGGCAGAAAGGGAATGATCATTTCTCTTTGGAGGTCAGAGAAGAAAATATCATATAAAATCATATGTATTTTTTTTCTGAGATTATATTGCATGATTAGAAGTTTACAGTGCTTTTTAGAAAGGTAAGGTGGTGTCTTGAGATATGAAAACAGTTTTTGCCCACTAGCCTCTCTTAGATGTATTTCTGCATTTAGTAGCATCTCATTAGCAATTATGTGCACATGAATGCATTAAACAATGCGTTCATTCTCCCTTTTTTAGCACATTGCTTGCCACATAACTCATACCTATTGGCCCATGTTTCAGAATTCTATTCATTTCTAGCTAAGTGTCATCTCCCTAGCATACACATACTTGCAAGAAAATTAGCATTTCCTACTCTGGTTTCTATGCTCTATTCTCTATGGTTTCAAGTTACGTGGCTTGTGGGGAAAACATATTTATTCTGGTCCTTGGACAACAGTATGATATCCTGGTTTTCTGGCAGTTTTCACCAGACTCACTGACTCTTCTGTTTTCTTGCCAAGATATTAGTCTTTGGGCATTTTTTTCTTTACTTATGATGCTATTCCTTTACTCTGGATAGACAAATTTCATTGCCTAACTTAAAAGCCTGTAACTGCATAAATTTTCCCATTACTTCTTTGAAATCCCCAGCTTTGCCCAGAGTGATGAACCTACCCTTCTTCATGAAAAACTGAATGGTTTTCATGGTAAATCAGAGCTCTATAATTTTTTTGTAATGAATTTCGGTGTCTCCTCTTTCCTGTGCAAGTATAAATTGCTTGTAAAAGAAAACACTCTTGCTTAGAGAGAAACAAAGTTTCATGTCGTTAAGTTCTATCCTTTAAATTCCAGCTAACAGAAGGAAAAGTAGAATCAGCAAAAGGGTACTAAGTATGTTTGTGACCTGAAATTTGTCAGATTCTCATATATGTAGTTTGAAAATAATTGACAGGAAAAACAATCTGTAGAGAACAGCATCCAAGAATTTGTAGACCAAGTGGACACATAATTTGAAAGGAAAAGAAAACAAAATCCTCAAGGCACAACTTTAGTCTTATAACATTTATTTTGAAGCAATAATGTAGTTTTCATTCTAAACTTTCTTAAGAGCTCTAGTTTTAGTAAGATGTCCAAGAGCTCAGAAGCAAGTTTATAACTAGAAAAACATAGAAAGTCTAAAGAGCTGGTTTGTTTAAATCTAGAGTAAAAAGTCAAAACTTCAGAGTATCTTCCTTCAAAACCAAAAATTAGATAAGAAGAAATCCAAAATCTGTGTGGTCTATTTAAGTGCAAATTTAAGTTATACAAATTTTGCTTATCTTGATTTGGATTTGTATTATGCACACATAATCTCTAGTGATCCCCTTAGAACAATATGTAATTCTTCCCTGGATAAAAGTGTCCAGAGTAGAAAGGTTGTCAGAAAAACAAAACATAAGGGAGTAACTTTTCTTTTATCAAAAGAATCAAAAGAGGGAGAGACTCAGAGTTAGGAATGCAGGACATTGTGGGACATTTACAATATCAAAGATTCCTCATTGAGTGTTGCATACTAACACAGTGAAGAGTGTGGAGGAATTTCACAACTGCAAGGGCCTAGAACACTTTCATTCCCATTATCAGGTCATTTCTTTTTGTCTAGGTCAGTGTCAGGTACTTCAGTAGAGAGAAGCTTCAAGAAGGATTTAAGGAACACACAGAAAAACTGCAGTCAGAATGTTAGGAGAACCATGGGACTTGAAATTTGGAAGGTTGACCTGAGACTTGGAATTTGTTTTTCTTAAATAGCTAAAAATAAGCCCATTAATTTATGTCTCTAAGAATGTCTTAGGTTTTTGCTTAATAACAGAGTTGTCAAAGCTATCATGAGAGAAACAAAAAGAAATCAACTTAGTTTTCCATTGAACATACAATTATTGCCCTATTAAATTGTAAATGTAATCTTTATTTGAGATAATTTAAATTGTGACCAAAAATATTATAGGCACACTGAATACTTCTAATTAAATCAGGTGACCTTATTTTAATGAAGGGAGAATTTGGAAATGATACAGGTTTTGTAGTCACAAGCCGACATCTTACTTTCCACAGTTAACATATCATTAGCATTTGGACCTCAAAAAGGGAGTAATTTTTAAATGAACTTTTAAAATTAAAGCTTTTTAAAATACATAACATAGTTCACCCCTAAATTTTGTGGGGGTTTCTTGTAAGTGCTATTTGGAATAGTCATAGACTAAACAAATTTATGTGTAAAAGCACACCTGGATCTTATCTGACCAGCAGCTCAACACTGGTATAAGATTTGTGTAAACTTATCAGCTACTTCCTTTGCTCAGTTAGCATTGTCTTCTGGGTTTATTTTTTAAGGCTGAGGGTATGTGTGGTAACCATTTAAACATTTGAGGCTTTGTTCAGCTTTATGGAATAAAATATAAATTGTTTACTAAATCAAGTATGAAGACGAAAGCTAAATTCTCTGAGTTTTAATATTTCTCTTTGAAATCTGCCCTTCTAGACAGAAATTTCAAGCAACAGTTCCCGGCAAACATATGGGGAAGCCCACTGGAAATATTGTAAAGTAAATTAATAATGGCAGATGCCGGCATGTCTGGATGCTATTTATGCTGAAAAGTCCTGCATTCTTTATATTTTGAAATTATTCTGTTGTAACCATTTTCAAATTCGTTTTGTTTGGCAGTGTTTTCTGCTTTCCAAAGGTGTCTGCATTTATTTGACTACAGAAAATATTTACTTTAGTAAAGGGCAGCTTAACCTTTGTTTAAATTTGAGGTGAGTTAAAGGTCATTGTAATTATTTGCTGTATTATTTGTGTCAGATTTGAATTACTATGAATACTGCACATGCATTGCCCTTTATTATGAAATAAGCTAAAAGAAACTCAACTTCTGCATCCAGCCAGCATATTTTATGGAACCAATCAGTGTTGCAGAACATTTTCAAGGTTCTCTCTTGGACTGTGATTGACTGAAAGTGCTTGAGGTTAAGGTCCTTTCCCAGAGGGAGGGAAATAGGCGATTTAACATGGCAGCTCACTCCCCCCACCCCCTCCAGCTATGTTTTTGATGGCTAGCAGCCAGCACATGGACAGAGTGGGGTTCAAGGCTATTAGTGAAACACTGTAAGCAGTCACATTGGGAAAAAATATATAGACAGGGGACAAAAGGGGAGGACTTGCTAGTCAGAGAATGATTTCAGAAAAGATTCATAAGGATCCTCAGGTTTCAGTTGAAAGGAAATTCAAAGCTGAAGCATGCATATTGGGATATGAAAATTTGGTAGAAATAGGCTAATAGAAAAGTTCTGAACTTAAATAGATTAGGGCATAAAAGTGGATGAACCTTCGTTCTTGGTCTTTACCCTCCAATTATGGAAAGAAAATGATGTATCTTAACATGTTGACCCCACCTTTAAATACATACACACATGCCAGCCAAAGATGTTTATGCATGATTCTGATGACAAAGAAATATCAAGGTTCAGTTAGTAACTGAACTACATTAATGATGTAGAGTTTGTTTACTTGGAAGGACACAAGATAGAATAGAAATGGGTGGATCATTCAATTCATCGAAAAACAATAGAATTTATACTTCCAAAGTAATCAAATTTTGCAAGTGACTATACCCCTCATCCTTGTATAAGGATACATAATATTATTCTTTGTTGCTGCACTGTGTGTATTTACAGAATTAATACATTTATAGTGTACTTAGAAAGTGACTTGCACATCATACGCATTCAGTGAATATTAGTCATTATTTATTTTCTATCAATATAATATAATTACTCAAATGTTAAAGAAGAAATAACCTATGTGTCAGAATGCAGACCTCTGGCACTAGCTAAGGCAAAGATAAAATTGAAAGCAATGATTTTCTCAGTCGACAGCAAAGAATTAAGTTTGAATAAGATTTGGTATAAAACCCTATCTAGGATATGGATAATGTCCTGACATAGTTAACAATTTTACTACTGCGGAGACAGTGAGTGAGAGAGATGATACGGCCAGAAGAGAGAATATTTTACTGCACTTCCAGCATAGACACTGTGCATTTGATTATAGACAAAATTTTCTTCTTTAGATTCTTTTCTTACCAATCTAAATCATTTCAATTAAGTGAATATATAATTACAAAGCAATATTTTCAGATTTTATACATAACAATCTATATTCTGCAATACTCAGCATTCTAAGTATTTCAGTGCATTTTAGTAAGTTTACAGAATCATACAATGTCTCCCTCAATACAAATGTTTTATACAATTTTATTGATGCAATTTATCTACCTTATAATTCATTCACTTGAATTTTACTACAATTCAGTAGCTTTTAGTATATTTACACAGAGATGTGCTACCTTCATTACAGTCTAATTTAGGGTATTTTTATCCTTCCCAAAGTGAATCTTGTACTCATTAATGCTTGCTCATATTTTCCCAAATCTTTTTTCCTTCCGTTGGTACCAATCTATTTCTCTCTCAATAAATTTGACAATTATGTGTATTTCATATACAAATAATGATTCGTACATAGCTTTTAGAACTGATTTCCTTCATTTAGTGCATATTTTCAGAATCTTCTCTGTGACATTTTATCAGTTTTTCATTTCTTTTAATTACTGAGTGATGCTACATTGTCATTATAAATCACAGATAGTTTACTCATTCATCTATTAATGAACATTTGTATTTTTCTATTTTTGGCTATGAAATGCTCTATATACTCAAATGTAAATTTTACTTTTGCAAAATAAAGGATTTAGTTGCTGCTTATAATGTTAGCTCTGTGTGTATGTGTGTGTGTGTCTGTATATGTGTGTGTGTTTTTTTTAAATATCTTTTATAAACTTAAAAAGTTCTTTTCTTTCCTAGTTTATTCAATTTTTTTTAACACATTGTATTTATTTAACACTATGTTATATTTTGTTGAAAGACCTTCTCTGTATCTATTAAAAGGGTCATGAGGCTTTATATCCTTTTCTTTTGGTAAATTGTATTATCTCAAGTGATTTTCCTGTGACCCAATCTTACATTCTTGGGATAAATACAATTTGGTTACAATATGTAGTTCTTTTCATATATTGCAAACTTGATTTTCTACTACTCATTCTATGAATTGATAGTCTCACATTTTGACAAGTTTGTAAGTAAAATAATTTAATTTGTATTTAAATATTTGGTACAATTCACACGTGAAATTATCTCTGGCTGGGATTTTACTTAGTGTTTTAAAATTATTAATGTATTCACATTACTTACTATAAGTCTATTCATTTTTAAAATTTTCTTTTGAGTATTTTAGTAGTCTGTGCTTTACAATATGTACCTTATATGAAATATCATTAGTGATATTTCCTCTTTCACATCAAATCTTACTAATTTGAGTCTCAGTGATTTTCCTCTCCACCACCAACCCAGCGCCATCTAATTAAAATTTTGCCCATTTTAAAGACTGGTTAAGAGAAACAACTTTTGGATTTTTTTACTTTTTCCCTATGATTTTACTTTTTATTTATTATTTGCTCTAGTATTTATTACTTCTTTATAGTTGTTTTATTAAAGTCTAGCTTGTTCTTCCAAAAGAAACAATAACCTTAATGTCTTCCCTGTATGGTTTCTTTTCACATTTAGCCTTCAAATTTCCCATATACTTCTCTAAAACAAAACAAAAATCTCAGTTGTTTCTAGTTCTCTCTTGTACATTGTCTCTTTGCACGAATAAAATCTCTGAAGCACTAATATGAACTAGTATATACAAAATATTCCAGTTTGTTTTAAATAACAGCTTGCTTCAGATATCAGGTATTGGTTTAGGGTGGAAGAAAATGAGGGTTTCAACTTCTGGCAAGGGACCTCTGCACAGCAAAAGAGCTGTGGAGAAGGCAATCATGGTCACTATATTTTCAGTATGTTATATCAAAGATAAATTTCAGCTCTACAAATTGGATTTGAAAGGAAGAAGAGAGCTCCTGATCTCTCATATATTCTTGCTTAGAAGAGAGTCTGTGTGATATGGATAGGAGAGGATTTAATATGCTAGCATTTTTTTTTCTTGCTAGGGATTTAGATATTCCTCAGGAATTGGGAGAAAGTAGAAAGTCAGTGTTCTTGGATGCATCTTTCCAGTAAGGAAAATCCATTATGCTGATCTGGGAAGAAAGCAGGAACTAGCTAATTTGGGTTGAATACATGGATTCTTGTTCTTTCAAATATTTAGTAGATTTTTTAAAAATTTGGTATTTCTTTTGTGTAGTTTGTACAATTTCCTGATATATTAAATGATTAAGTTTTCTAAAAAATCATTCAGTAGTTATGGTTGTTTCAACAGAAGGAAGTTTCACCAAGGTTTTCAGGCTGCCATTCTGGAAGTCCTCTGCCTGTGGATATCGGTTCACAAACATATACTCAAACAAAGGGACACGTATCAAACACATATTGCTACAAGTAAAATGTTCTGTCTGCTGAAATAGAACTTTTTTAAAAGAATAAAGTACACAAAAAGCAAAGTAGAGAAATGGTTTTGGTTAGCCTTGCATCTTTGGTAGGCCTTTCTGTCACGCCCTAAATGTGTTTAAACCTGTCGATTATGGAACAAAAACTCTTAAAACTATGAGAAAAAAACAAAAACTAAAACAAAACAAAAAAAAAACTATCTTACTTGAGATTGAATGTTCCTATATTTTATTTAAAAAAAAATATCTAAGACAAACTTTGGCGTGAGGAGTAGGATATTTGCTGTGATTATACCTGAAGATTTTGTTTAAAAGTCTTCAGAAATCTTCTGCAAGAGGCTTCAGAAACTTTTAGGTATGATTGCTAGGGAAGCCGTAGAATGCTCTATGCTGAACTTGACAAGATACTCTGAAATTCAGAAGATCTGAAGCTGAAGGAAATGCAGAAGGATCAAGTTTATGTTTCAGTTGGAAAAAAGTCTCTATTGTCGGTTAGACTTTAAACAATCCATGTTACACTTAGGGAGAAAAACTGTCTATATTTTGCCCATTTCCTGAGACTTTATGAGCGACTGAGATTAAGTAAGTAAACTAACCTAGGAGAGGCAGTTTTATGGTACCTCCACATTCAGGGTGTGGCGTGGACACTGTTATGGCGGATATACTGCGTCAACTTGGGAAGTTTAGAAGTTTAATTGAGAGACTCAGCAGGAATCAGGGTTCTTAATTTGTAAATATCCTCATCCTGTGCAGAGATTTTGTAAATGCTACACCTACCTGAGGCTGGGTTGGCCTGTGTACAATATAAGAGAGGAAAAGACATTTGTTCTTGCTCCTTTTTATTCTGGCTGTTGCCTTGAAGTGTTGCCCCAGGGCCATGCCACCCTGCCTTGGAGCCAGCTGATTATGGACTGACAGTTCCACAGTGAGCTAAATAAACCTTTTCTTCCTTCATTTTGGGTATCAGGTGTTTTGTCCCAGCAATGAGAGCAAGTAAATGTAACCAAAACAGAATTTGGTACCAGGAATGGGGCTGTTGTTGTGACTGTACCTGAACATGTGGATTAATAACCTTTAGGGATAGCTTGTGGAAAGAGTTTGGAAAGGTCCAGAGATGTCACCTGAATGTACAGAAATGGAATGTCTTAAGCTGTTCTGCATGGGAGATTCTGGTCAGAGTTCAAGAGACTAGAAGGTTGATACAAGGCCTCCTGGTAAAGAGCAAGTTCAGGAGGCTTCTATTGAGAAGAAGGACTTCATTGGTTATTGGACTCGAGACAATGTGTGTTATGGCTTGGCAGAAAATTTGTCTGCTTTTTGCTTGTGTCCAGAGATTTTGCCTGAGACTGAGACAAAGAGTGGTGGACTGATTAATCTGGCAGTAGAAATTCTAAGGCAGTCTAAAGTTGAGGCTGTGGCATGGCTACTGTTGGAGGCTTTTAGCCAGATATATGTTGTAATCAAGAGCAAAGAGCCCAGCAGGATGATTTAAAACATTTTGAGCTTGGCCAGGGAGCTGTGAACTATAAAGATGGAGCTAAGACCTCTATTGCTGAGAAGGAACAGTGGAATAAAAGAGGTGGGCCTGTGGGCATCATGGGAAAAGGCAGCTGGTCTTCATTCTTTGCATCCTCAAAAGGGGTTAGAGGAGAAAGCCTCAGAGCATCATGTTCCAGAAAGGCAGTAGAGGTACAAGGTTCTAGGATGGCGTGCCATAGAGAATTTGTTCCTCAGGATAAGGATAAGAGTATCTAAGAATATAGGCACTCAATTCCTACAGCCAAGAGAAAGGAAAGCTTGGCTACTGCTCCAGCTAACAGCAGACCTTGGCAACATCCACATGGTGCCAGTTTTAGGTGCATACAGAATGCGAAGGTTCTGAGGTTACAAAGGCTTCCAGCCTGATTTCAGAAGACCAGGGAGGCCAAGCAGTGTGCCCATGATAGAATAGTGTCTAAAGCTGTGACTGTCAAGCCAAAAGTGCAGTGGACATCCCAGAAATTTGGAAAAGTCAGAAGCATGAACTATCTAAGGAAACCTTCAAAGAAAGAGAAAAATTAGCCCAAGAGATAAGCCATGAGAGCTAATACCACCAGAAGTGCTGTAGGGGTGGAATCACATAAGCCGTCTGGAGATCACAATTCACCATATATTGCCTGAAATGGTACATATGGAACCACAGGACTTAATGTTTGCCCTGCTGGTTTTGGACTTGTTTTTGTAACAGTCCTTACTCTCCAACTTGTAACTCGTGAAATGTGAATGTTTATCTTGTGCCTTTGCATATTGGAAGTGTCTAACTTTGTTTTAATTTGTACAGGGGCTTGCAGTTAAAAGTTTGTCTTCCATCTTGAAGGATAGTTGGGACTTTAATTTTTCAGCAATGGTGAATCTCTTAGGACTTTGGCAGCTCTTATAGAGAGACTAAATGCCTTTTGCATAAAGGAATGAGCATAAGTCTTTGGAGGTCCAATGACCAAATTTTATGTTTCTAATGTAAAATAATGTTGATAGACTTAATGCTGGTTCTTAAAGATTGTTAAACTATGTTACAAGGTTCATATTGCAAAATGTTAAGAATAAGCATGCCTTTGTATCTGGAGGCTGATTTAAAGAAATATGTCTGATTTCCCAGTTGACAAGGGGTGGATTGTTGTGGTTGACACATTGTGTCAACTTGAGAAGTTTAGAAGTTTTAACTGAGAGACTCAGCAGGAGCCAAATTTCTTGTGTGTGTGTGTGTGTGTGTGTGTGTGTGTGTGTGTGTGTGTGTGTGTGTGCGTGTGTGACCTGTGTACAATATAAGAGAGAAAAAGGCTTGCTCTTGTTCCTTTTTGGTCTTGCTGTTGCCTTGAAGTGTTGCACCTGTGCCATGCCACCTTGCCTTGGAGTCAGCTTATTATGGACTGAAGCTCCAGAAACTAAGCTAAATAAATTTTTACTGATGAAAATCAGTAACAAGTCACAGAGATAAATGATTTTTAAAGTTTACCATTTTTCCAGAATGGAAGTGTCTACAAAGTTGGTACAAAGGAGAAAATGATTTCTGACACTATTAACATTAAAAAAGAAACCAGATTATTTACATTAGGAAAATAAAAAGTTGTATTTTAGACATCTAAAAAATCAGTAAAACCTCATGCTTTACTAACTCATAAGTCCGAAACTATAAATCACTCATTTGAGTAAAACATGTCTGGGATGCTGTTCATTTGAGGTCACTTATGGCAGTGCATTCCGAGTTCAGCCATCTAGGTACTCAGAGGCCACTGTAGTCATGGTCAAAGAGGATCCTGGCTTCTCGGCACCATCCACATGATGCTATCTTTCTGTTTGTTTGCTTGTTTGTTGTTTTGTTGTTGTTGTTGTTGTTGTTTTTTCAGAGAAGTTAATTATAAAATCATGGGTTCCTGGAGGTTTTCAAAAAAAAAAACACTGGGAGGCCACAGAAAAAAGTGTGACAGGCAGACATTTTCTTTCAATAATGAGTGTGTGTTTGAGGCGGTGAGAGTGAAGTTGAAGATATAATAAAGATACCAGAAAGCTAGAGAAGCCAAGAGCATGAGATGTGTGCTGAAAAAAGCCACAGGCAATTAACAGAGCTACTCAAAGGGAAAGACCATGTGAAGTGGAACCAACGTGACCACAGGAGATGCACTGCACAGGGCCTTTAGTCTTCATATTTCATCACAACCTGCCTGGAGTGTTAGATACACAGCTACAGAATTTAATGTTTGCCCTGCTATATGTTGGTCTTGCTTTTGTCCTATTTATTTCTATTCCTCTATACCTCCCTTGTAAAATGAAGGTGTTTACTCGGTATATGTAGCTTCGTTTTTTTATTTTTATAGAGATTCACAGCTAAATGTTTGCCTTGAGTCTCAGAGGAGACTTTAGATTTTGACTTACAGCAGTACCAGAAACATTAGACATTCACAACTTTACATTCATTAAATACACTTTACATAATGAGATGGCCTTGACCCTTTGGGGGAAGTGGGTGAAATGTTATATTTTAGAACTACAGTGTAACCAACAGTCTCATGTGAAAAGTTTTGGTCTAGTCTGAAGAGATGAATTACTACAGGCATGGCTTAAAAAAGTATATTTTCATCTTTATTTCTCTGCTTTTTAGTTTTCCTGGTATGAGCACCTTTCCTTTACTACAAGTTTAATGTGAAAATTCTAGATTTTTAATACTAAAGAGCATACTAGATTTTAATACTCTTACTTCCAAAGTACTGAGTTATTAATATTCAGGAAGAGTTCATCAGCTTGTGTTTCAAAATGCATTCCCTGTTCATACTGATAATGCTGTCAAAGTATTCTGTTTTATCAAAGCATTATATTTGAGTATTATGCATTTAGGGAGGTTGGAGATGCCAAGAGTAGGATTTGAATACCTCAAAATACCTAATGAAAAGAGATGTTTTCTAAGAAGACAAGTGAACTGTAAAATGTGGAAATTGTTCTCTAGATAACTAACTTGATACATTCAGTGAGTAAAAATTGGACTGTTTTAGGATAAGTTGAAATAAATAGGAGATTCTAGGTTAAATAAAACTGAAAAATACTGTTCATATTAATCGAAAAAATAAAACAAGGCAAAAGAAGACACATCAAATCCAATTTGAAATGAATGTGAAGAAAGGGACTATAGTACGTAAATGAATCATTAAAGGTCAGTCTGATAACACAGTAGTGATACGAATGTTGTGGAAAATTCAAAAGTGGTGTTATTTGGTTATTGATCAAATTAGAAATATATAGAGTACTAGGAATTCAAATAGCATGAAGTCTTCACAATTTCAGCATCAGATGGAATTTAGAACTGCTCTGTGATTCCACAATTAATATAATTCCACTTATTCATTAGTTTATTCTCTAAATAAATATATTTTGAATGTCTCTGATGACCAGGCACTGAACCAGGGGCTTGAAGTGTGTCAAGAACAACATGAATGAAGGTGTACTACCATAAAGATGTTTAAAACTTCAAATAATTTGTCAGAGTTTATTATAATATCTTGGCACAAGAAAGGATAAGGCTCAAGTTATAAATATTAACTCAGTGTCGTAACAACAGCCAGTGCAGACAGAAAATTATACAGATACAGAATTAACATTGTGTGAAATTGATGCAAATTAACACACATGGAAACTCACATATGAGGTTCGGAAAAGTCGACCAAAAACAATAATTCTGATCTCAAGTAGACATGGTTCCAGATTACCATTAGTTTACCAATAATGCATCATGGTCACTCCTTGAACCATAAAGAATTAAAGGAATATTGGACCATAGTAGACAACGTTGATGTTTTGAAACAAAACAAACTATAAATTATGCTTTAGGACTCCCGGGCTCTCCTACTCCTGTCTCAAGAGTTTTAAGAGACTGTACCTGAGAAGGCTCTAGGGGAGAACCTATAATCTAAATAAGCACCAGCTTTACCCAAGCATAGTCTTCTAGACTCAACCTTGTTAGTGCCATAAAGTCAAATGCACTATGAAATAATATTCTTTAACTTTACTTGTATAGAAATGGTGGCTTAAGTTATCTATAGTCAAAAATAAACTCAGTGTGCAGAGGTGGGGTTGGCAAGAGTATGCTGCCAGTTTAGCCCTGTATCATAATAACTAATGGAACAGATAGTCTTAAACTCAGTAGTTGGCAGAAGACAGAATATCGAAATATTATGAATAAATAATAAAAAAGTTCTTTAAATAAAATTGAGATATGAAAAATGGGGAGAAATCACTCTATTTTAAAAACTACATGAATATATAGACTGAGGTTATATGATTATAGGGTCTCTCAGGATTGATTAAAATCAAACATTAAATGATAATTAAGTATATCCTTTAAATATCTTAAATGCTTTAGTATTTGAAGAAAAAGTGTAAGATCTATATTCCATACTGGTAAATATTTCTAATTGATAAACAAAAATTAATCAATTATTCCAATAGCTTCCAGAGTAACAAAAATGGTAGATTTTAGTTCCGTGGTGCTCTGTTGAAGTTTTTAACCACACTTCCTTTGTAAGTTTTGTTTTGTATTCACAAACAGAAAACTTGAGCAACTAAATAAATATAAGACAGTTTCAGAATCCTTTGCAGTAGAAAATTACATCTGACTCTGTCTACTTTCCTGGATTAATTGCAGACTCTGGTGAATTAGATGAATGTTATATACAATTCAGCATTAAAGGTTTCAACTAAGGTTGTACTATAAATTATACCAGCAAATGTGGTTCTATACAGGTAAGAACATTCCAATTGCATTAGGTAATAATATTGATCTTAGAAAGAGAGACCACTAGAGTTTGTCACAGGGTACAGGAATGACTTTATTTGGTAGCAATCCTGGGTTGAAATGGAATGTGACAGCCATACTGAAAATGCATGCTTCCTCATAGAATTATTCTGTTAAATTTACTGTCTATGTAAACATGAACTTGAGGCAGTTTCTCGATTAATGTTTGCTATTTTGATACTGTACAAAGTTGGTGATTTTCCATGAGAATACTAAAATATGAATATCGAACAAATTGGAAAGCACAAACATACGGGAGAACATGCTAGGAAGAGATAATATCATTTCCACGTCAACAGATTCATGTAGTTTCTCCTCCTTCCAGACCTTAGTACAGCTTCAGTTTTTAGCAAATAATGATACAATGGTTTTCCCTGTTAAAAATTAAAAGAAATCAGTAAATCTGCCTCCATGTACTACTGCAGCTAAACTAGAAATTCAGTCCCTTCTTTTTAGCTGAAGTCTCAACATGTTTGACAAGAATGCATCTCTCCTTTGCTACAGCTAAGCACAAGTGTAACCACAGTGTGGTTCTCTTACTGTATAGCAACATTTGTTAAAAACAAAACAAAACAGAAAAGCAGTGAAAGAACCGTGCATTAATGACTAGAACTCAGGGTAAGGATAAAAAACAAACATGCTGAAAAGCTTTTAGCAAATGGAAGCCCATTTTGAATTTATAAGGCTGCCAAAATGGTGCACAGGGAGCAAAAATGATAAACTCAAGAGACCCAGGTGTTGTTTTATAGTCAATCTAGTGAAGAGAAAATAACTCTGCCTAGTTTGTAACTGAGAAAAAAGGAAAGTAATGTGAAGTGCTGATATTATAGAGCTCTACCAGATTGTTTCTCTAGTGTATAAATAGGTCATTTTAAACAAGAGATAAAAGACATAGGAATGGATTAACTAAGCAAATTATTAGCCATTTAAAGAAGCTCACTTTGAAAAGTCTTGTGAACCAGAAAAAGGTGAAAAGGTCACACCAAATACAAATTATGCCTTCACACCAATATCAAAGAGTTACTGTGCTGCTTAACTTCAAATATTTCTTCCATTAAAATCAGCAAAAAAAAAAAAAAAAAACTCACAGACCACAGATTTTAAGTCCATTTTTTCAGTTTTTAAAAATATAGACAAGACAAAAATCAGAAGATGAGTCAAAGTTCAAATTATACTTCAGCAGCAACATCGAATATCTTCCTATATTATTAGTCATTAAGTTGACAGTTACTGTATTCAAATATTTTTATAATACAGTTATTCAACCATCATTGTCCTTCAAATATTTTGTCCTTTAAATATTTTGAACAAAGTATCTGACAATGAATCAAGGCTGCACAGGATGGCTGACAAGGAATCAGATGATTGGTTCGCAATATTCTTGTCCTTTACCTGCCTACTCTACCTTTCCTTTTTGCAACCAACAAAGAAAAATAAACTAAAAAAAGCCACAACCATCCTCTCATTTCACCAGTAATAGAATAGAAAGCCTGACTTCTCCAGCTAAGTTTCCCCATGCTGCAATGATCTCATTTTATTGAACTCTTTCTCAACTATTGGAAACTGAACCATTTATTTTAGTTCAGACATGACATCTTCTATAAATGATTTGCTGGACTTCCTGTGATGTGCTACATGTCCCTACTGGGAAACCTCATCTGAAATAGAATATGTGATAAAAATGTTACAGGATATTATATTTATGTTGATTGAGCATGTTGAAAAGACCGCATTGGCCATCTCGAATGTTCACCTGGTGATCTCAGTTTCTTAGGAATTTAATCAATTCCTACTGTCCTTCCACCTATGCAACATCACTGCCATCCTTAAAAGCAATGAGAATGCAAACATCAGGGGTTTACATTGAGTCTCCCAAGGACATTTTGCTTGTGAGGTAAATATGTATTATTTGAAAATGAAATGTGTATGTCAGTCTTCTGATTGGCAGCCTCTTAAGGATAAGGTCTTCTGTGCTTATCACCTCTGTATCGTTTGGTTCCAGTGTTTAGCATATTATAGGCCTTTGGCAAATATTTGGCAGACTGTATTGAAGTTCAGGATGGTCACTGGAAAAACAATTAACCCTATATTGAAGTATTACAAGTGTGAGGAAAATTTTAATGCTAATATGAATTTATAACTATCTGGCTGAAAATACTTTGTTGAAAATGGAGATAATATTCTGGGATTCATAATGCTCAGTACTTATGTTTTGATAGTGAAGCTGTTTAATCATTTTGAGCCCTATATTTTCAATCCATGTGTCACTAATATTGATAATACTTAGTTTCCTAAGTACCTCACAATTGAAATGTCCTTGGGAGACTCATTGTAAACCCCTGGATGAAAGATGCTGCCATTGTTGGCATTCTCATTGTTTTGAAGGATGGCAGTCATATTGCATAGGTGGAAGGACAGTAGGAATTGATTAAGTTCCTAAGAAACTGAGGTCACCATATGAACATCTGAGATGGCCAATGCAGTATTTTCAACATGTTCAATCAACATAAATGTAAATGCTGTAACATTTTTATTACATATTTTATTTCAGATGGCATTTTCCACTTTCTTTCTTCTGAGTGTGTATAGGCAATTTAAGGTCACCAGGTATATTCAACATCTTTATTGCTTTTATTTGAATGTTTTGGAAATTTAAAAGTATTTTTAAAAACCATGTGTAAGCTACACATATTCGATTGACTGAAGGAAAACTCTTTTAGATTGCAATTTATTTTAATAAAAGAAAAACTTTGTACTAATAATCCACTCACTGTATAATGAATCCTCTCATTCCATACGTGTCTATCCTCTAATTTATAATTTGTGTTCATATGATTATTTTGGCACTTAGATTTAAGATATTTAATTGATTTTGTTGGTATTACATATACCAGAAGCCCCAACTATTTAGGAAGCTGTATCTGGAGGCTGGGTGTTCAAGGTCAGCTTGGGCAACATAGGAAGACCCTGCCAAAACAAAAGACAGGAAAGAAGGAGTGAAGGAAGGAAACAAGGTAGAGAGGGGTTGGAGAAAAGAAAGAATTAGGAAGCATCTACTGCTCATTCTTTTATGATAAATTTATAGATTAATCAACTTTAAAATAATTTAAAAATTAAAAGTTGCTGTTAAACATTCTAGGGAGATTGCCCCTGTCAATAATTGCTTTATTGAAATAACATTTATCTTGGTAAGATTGCTGTAAGTTCAGATGACTCAATATTACTGTGACTCCATATTTTAAGTATAACATGGGGTATGTGTATCTATTATTGGTTTTAAACATATTGGACAATAGAGATTCTGTGCCTAACTGTAAATTCATTTTATTTGTACTAATCACGATGTCAGCATCTTATCTCAGAAGTTATAAACTCAATGAATTTATATGCTGTTGCATTCACAAATGAATTGTGCTCCTGAATTTTAACATGCTATTCCTAAAACTATTAGCTGTGTATCTGCTTTATGGCATGTTCCCACATCAGTTGGCTGTTCATCAATTCGGTGTCCATACATTTCTTTGAAAGCTATATTATAATTAGAGTTTAGGTTAATACTATTCAGTAACCATAAAACAGACATAAAATAATTATAACTCATTTAGTGAAATTAGAAAAGGAGCAATTATTAGACTCCCATTGTGAAGCTTTGCTGTGAGGGATACATAATCTATCTGCAAGATGTACTTTAAGAACACCATTTTCAAAGAAATAAACGAGATAGATTACTGCTTTCTTTTTGTGCACTTGAGGCAGAAGCGGGGGAACTGAAAACTTTGTTGTGCGTAAGAGTTTCCTGAACTTTGTTGAATATGTCTAGGCAAACTGAAAATATAAATTCTAAAGACAGTAAAAACTTCAAAATTATTTCTACAAATTCTATTATTGCTAAATGAAGAAAGTATTTCTCTGAGTTTGCAAATATGTTTCACAAATTGATTTGTGCATGTAAATATATGGAAAAATATTTCCCATTAGATTTGTAACTTTTTAAAATATATTCTAACACTTTCAAAACCTCTCTGAAAACCTTGCTGATTGGTATGATTTTTGATGTACTTCAGAGTGACTAATTTGACTGAGTGCCAGGGGAGGTATATCTGGCTTTATGATTTATCCAATCATCCACCCATACATTCCCCGGCAGAGTTATGTTCATACCTCCAAAAAAAAAAAAAAAAATGGGAAGACATAATATATGACTCAGTAATTTAAAGTAGAGAAAATGACAAGAATTTTCTAAATTATCTTTGGTAAAATCTTATCTAAATAGTATTACTGTGATAAAAGTCCTGTAATGTCTATGAAAGCAAAAAAAAAAAATATCTATGTGTTTATCTTTCTATCCATTTATCTATGTCCAGTACATCTGTATGTTTTAGTTCAACTGTTGCTTCCAGCATGTCTGGTGTCAAGTATTCATATTTCTAGTCTGGGGAAGATAGCACATTTTTTTAAATAAAAGGATCTAGTGACATATCTTAACCAACACTATGTGTTACTAAAAATAAAAATAAAATCTCTTCATATTGGCATTATGAGATTCAGAAGGAAGTTCTATTCTGTTGTAGTCAGGGGTTGTACACAGAGAACAACTAGAATTAGGACATGGAGTTTAAATATTTTTATAATGGTCACCAGGAATTAACACAGGAAAATGCAGGAAATCTATTTGCAACACTCAAGACATAGATTATTTAGTCAAGAGCCTAAACCCCACAGCAATGTCCCACATGAGTCCAGATAAAAACCCAGAGCTCAGGACAAGCCCAGAGCTGTGGACAAACCCACAAGTCCAACTGGAGGTCCAGAGCCAACAAGAAGGACTCACGCCAGTCTCTTTTATGAACCCATGCCGGGAAGACCCAAGGGTCAGCGGTGGAAGCCAGAAAGTCTATGCCAGCAGGATGAAGGAGCTGTGCTAATGGGATGAGGGTTCTACGCTGGAGTCGAGGAGTCACACTCACAAAAAAGACCAGGGCTATCCTAAAGGCCCCCACAGCTGTCCTCACTGACACGGAGGCCCCGAGCTCCTCCTATGACAAGCAGAGTCTGGTACGTGCCAGCAATCAGCGTGACGAGTTCATCCTGAAGACCAAGCAGCACATGTCTTCCCCTCCAGAGCCAGGAAGCAGTGCTCGATGTGAGGATCAAAGCTTCTCCAGGAGAACCAACAGCTCAAACAGCAACTCATAGGAGAACCCACAATGCCTCCTTAACGCCTCAACCTTCAACACCTCCCTTCTTCTCCACCTATTTATCCTGGCAACATTCCTCAGGTGGAGCATCTTCACTCAATGCCTTGCTGATGTAATCCAGCTGGCATTAAGCTGACCACCAGTTCTTAAACCATAACACATTCTTTCTTTTTTTGCTATCATTAACTATCTGTTGATATTCACCTATGCTATGCTGTTGTCAAATCTACAGTATGCTGTAGTACACTAATCTACGGTATACTTAGAAGAAATCTAGACACATATTTCAGCTTACAGAAAACTGAGAATTAAAAATCAAAGCAAGACAAAAATATGAAAATAGGTATATTTTAAAAAGTTGAATTTATCACTAATTTTATTTGTATAATATGTAGCTTACATTTTGATTCTTCTCAATTAAAACAATGATATGCCCTGTGAATTATTCCTAGCATCTATCAACATAAAGAAATAGGAAATAAGAGGCTTCATTCCGAGAGTACTTTTCTGTTATTTAAGCTGTTTACATGTTTCTTTGCTTTACCTTTCTGTCTTGTTTTCTGCCACAAGGGCCCCCACGTTAACACAGGGTCACCAGGACAGTCTAGCCCAAGACAGATGTTGCTACAGATAGGATTGTGTGATGACAGAATGAGACTTCCCTAAGTACATTTGTAAGCCTGAGATAGTTGTTATGCCTATTATCTAGATTATCTAAAAGAAAAGATTTGGTTATTTTTAACACTCACTACCATTTTTCTGAATGCCTGAAGTATTTTTGTCTGTCCCATCCAAAAATCACAGATAGCATCCTCCATACAGACTACATTCTTCATAGTCCTGAGAAAGACATTCTGATATGATAACTTGCAATAAACTGAAAGGAATTAAGGTTTTAAGATGAGTTCAGTCTTGCTAGAAAAGTAAGGGGAATTAATTGAATGAAAATGAAAAAGTAAAAGCAAATGATGAATTTGGCTAATTTCATCCTTCTAAATGTTCCAGTAGGGTCCTCTGATCATTCTCCAGGAACACTGCTTGAACTAATAGCTGTAAATTATAGATTTCCAGTAAAGTATAGTGGATTTTGTTTCAAAGAAAAGCAACTGATGAAGAGTTGTCTTAAAGATTTAGAGGATTCATTCCAGGTTTTAATAATCCCAGGTGACTTTAAAATATTCTAGTATTTTCTCTCAAAATGTTTCCAGTTATACAACTATGAAATTAGTATGGCAACTGACAGAGGAGTATCTGATCCAATTCTCTATGCTACACATATTTTTAGAGACCAGGTAAGAATTTAATAGCAAAAAAAAAAAAAAGCAGTTAACACAGTTTGTTAACTTAGTCAAATTGATCTTTTTTATAAAAATAACAAGCCTATGTGATTAGTTAGACTTTAACAATTAAAATCACTACCTTTAAATGTTAAGTCTATCAACCAGTATTCAAAACTATCAACCAGATTGCGTGTAAAAGGTGGAAAAAAAGAAAAAGCATGTTTTCTATGGGTGCTTCCCCTGTCTCATTACTTTAAAAAAAATAAGATAAACAAGGTTTTAATATTAAAAACATTTCATTTCCAGGTTCAAAGGAATTAAAAAGAAATGGGAAAGAGGAGACTATGTTGATCATCCAAAAAATATACTAATTGCATCATATCGGCAAGTATTTATACCTTTCAAAAGATACCTAAATGAAACATTCTACAATATTTCATAGAAGTGGTGGCATTTACAAAAAGTTAGACATTGAGAATAAAACAAGTTAAAATGAAGAAAACACTTTCCATTAAATACCTAAATTTTTACTGTCAGTACTACATTTTCTATGTATGGATTTTCAGTACTATTTATTTTTAATGTTTTAAAGAAAGAACTCTCCAATATTCTCTGAAAATAAGACACTTGACAAGGTCTATGTTTTAGCAAGTGATTTGAAAATTGAATATAATCTAAATTTTCCAAATTCGCAGGAAATATAAATCTTCCAAATGTATAGTTAAGAGTAGCAATATATTATGTGAAAAATAGCATTTAGAGATTTTGTTTATGAGACTACAACTTTTTTTATACATTGCTGTTTTTCTCCCTCAAATATGATAGCTTTTCCTCAGTATGGTACAGAAAAACTACTATAGACATTTTATGTATAATATTTACGTGTATAATTTATGATGTGTATAATTTATATGTAATACAACTAGCTTTTAGGCAGTTGGATGTTCCTTTTAAATATTCATGAAACTTATATGAAAGAGAATATTTACATGTAACATATATTTCTAATATCCATGGATTAAAATATAGCACCTTAATATATTCCCAACATACTGTGAAATGCTTATATTTGTCTTAGGCAAAATATGAAAGACTTTTAGCACATAATAACATTAGTTTTTGTTGTGAATATTTGGACACTGTCGTCTGTCGGTAACCTAACAAGATAAAATAAGCATGACTTCCTGTTTGTCCTCTCCATTTTCAAACTGCTTCAGACCCTGGTAGTCCCCTTCGAAATCAACACTGTCCTTTAAAAAAATTGGTGAATCATTTTTATACTTTTGGTTATTTTTATTTTCTATTATACTGCTCTAGAATATTTTCAGACTTTTGAAGATGAAAAACAAAGCAAATTCTTTAGAAAGTCTGAAACAGCAAACAGAAAGATTTAGCATGCATTTTAAGTCCTAAGTCTTGGTTGCCCTCTGAAAATTTAGCAATAATATACTCAGAATAGAAATCTAAAACTGCTGGTTTTGAGAGCAAACAATATGTTCATCCTTTTGGTGTTCTTAAAATTTTCTCCCTCTAAAATAAACTTATTATTTGGACTTAAAGCTAAATATGACATTGAAGCTAAAACAACCAAGATATAACTTTATTCATGAGTTAAAAAATAAAATCCCAATTACATGCATCTGTAATTTTTTAGCAGTTTAAAAAACCACATCATTTACTCAGAATAAATATCAATTATAGACATGAATAACTGGCATAGGCACTTAAAATTTCCTGAGCTAATCAACATCTAAAGCTACAGTTTTAATCTGATGAGAAATAACTTAAAAGTAGATGCCATACAGGAATTCCCGTCATGTTATCAGGCAGTAATACAAATACATGAAAAATGTAGTTAAATTTGCACATTTGAAGTGAAATAATAAGTAATTTCTCCATAATCTATTAATTCTTAAATTAAACTCAGAGTCATTGAAAATTAGAAGAGCTAAGAGAATGATTTGAGGGTGAAAGTGAAGAAGGAAAGAACAAAGAAAGAAGAAAAGTTGAAAGCACGATAGTACTAGCATAAAGTTAAATACAATCAAGTACTTGTGTAATTTTCATGTATGTCACCAGGTTGTGGGAGTAGATGCTTTTGTTAAACTAAAATCAAAACCTTAAAGCTTGTTTTTACAGGAATATAGTTCTTATAATGTTTAGCTTTTTTCCAAATTAAATATGTATACTGTTTACGTTACCATATTCTTTCTATAACCTCTTTCAATTTTTATAACAGTAAATTAGCGCAGACGTTGGTAACAGAAGGGAGCTCTCAAAAAAAAAAAAAAAGACATCTGTCTTTTTGAAGAGGGACAGAGAGCCTGTAAGAAATATGAAACAAAAATAAAATTTCCTTATGCAGGAGTAGCATAACAAGAGGCTGAAGTAATTCTGACAGTAATATGTTTAATTAGAAGCTGGGTTATTGTTGCATCAGTATTCTTATGATAGAAATCGAGATGTGACACACACACAAACACATACACACACACACAAACACACACACACACACACACACACACACACACACACACACACACACACAATGTCCAGGAAAGAAGAAATATTTCAATTCACAGGTAGCAATTTACTGGATATTTGAAAATTACTATGAATTATTTGCATTTCGTATAGATTGGAAATTAGAAGCTAGATATTCATGGTGTTGAGCTAATTCTGATAAAGTGTTACACCAGAAAACAAGTTGGTGGGCAGTGATAAAAAAAAGCAGCTCAGAAATGCATATGATATTGGTTATCCAGCAAAGGAAATGTAATTCATTCGTCGGAATGAGATTTTCATGAAAAGTTGTTGCATTAGAATCTGCCTTCTATAAAATATCCGAGTTCAAATAGTTATAAGAGAGAAAATGTTTTGAATGACCAGAGATAAAGCTCAATTGCAAAAGCACCCACCTGGCAAACACAAGGACCTAAATTTGATTCCTAGTACCAAAAAAAAAAAAAAAAGCTTTGAAAATCAGTTAGTCTAGATTTTGGATATGAAAAAACTCTAGATATAGATTAAATATTTCTTATCTAGCAATCTCTTCAACATATTTAAAGAAAATAGCTAGATGTAGATATATAAAACAAAATAGAAAACATAAAATATATAAGACATTATTATAACTAACATTGTTATATATATATATATATATATATATATATATATACATTTTTTAAAATTTTATTTAAAAGGAAAAAGAGAAAAACACAAAACAAAACAAAGCGGTGTAAGGGTACATGTAATACAGAACACTGTTTTGTTCAACTTTATAATATCTAATGAGATAGACAATTCTTTTTAAGAAAACAAGAGATATCATTGATAACCATTGTTGATAACCTTGTACTCTGTTTTACATCATGTGCTATGTCTACCCTTGGTTTTGACTGACAGCTTTGTTTTGAGATATATATATATATATATATATATATATATATATATATATGTGTGTGTCTCCATCATAATATAAGTATGTGATAATATAACTATATGATTGTTATTGTATCCTATTTTTATGTTGAGGCCAATTAATTAGTTTTTGCAGTGTTGACTCTTTAAAAAAGAGTTTCCAAGTATATCACAATCTTTTTTCTAAAGTAAATATCCAACCTGATGTGTTTTCTAAAAATTTTTCTGTTTCTTGAATCCTGAACATTGAAACACCCCTCTGTGGGATTCATTTACTGTTCGTCCTCAATATAAATTTTAAAGAGTAGGGAAGATGAAAATCTTGGAATTCATAGATGTTTTCATACACAATTTTTTTACATTCCTAACTCTCCAACCCAATTCCTTAAAATAAAATAATTATTGATTATTATTATAAAATAATAATATTTTACTTAAACATGAGTTAATATGTTTGTGCAAATGGATAGACTGTTTGTAGCAAAAACATAGTGTTAGCTTATTAAAGAAAGAAACAAATAGCAGCTTTGAACCCTATTCATACTTTTCCTGATCCTATCTGCAATGGTCGGCTCAATCTATATTAGCTCTTACCTTTGTCTACTACCATCAATAATACTTTTTATTTAGTCTCTTGATACTCTTTGGTGCTTTATGCATAAGGATGTTTAAATTTAACTGAGCTGTAAATTTCTGTTTAATTATGAGATTCAGCATATCTTTAGCATTTATGAGTGCTTTAACATTTTCTATATAAACTTTTCAAAATTCTTCACCTATTCAACACTATTTTTAAGAAAAATGCTAGTTAGCATATATTATGATTATTTTAATATTATTTTCATTTTTAGCAAAGTCTTTCTTAAATATGCCTTGCAAAAACTCTAAACACTGAATTCAATAAACTAGTTTTACTAGAAAATCTATAGCTTGAAAAACAACAACAAAATACATGTAATGACAAGGAAACTGTCATGCATCAATTATGTTTATTTTTCCTCTCTAATTTTGCTATGCTCTTCAAATGATGATTACTGCTTCCATAGAGAATATCTTGGTAGGAGAGCTAATCTAATGGCTTATAAGGTCAGACTTTCCTACTGTGACAGGTAGTCAGTTCATTACCTTACACTTAAACTTCTAAACTCTTCCTTTTGCATAATATGCACAGAAAAATTTCTAAACCATTAAAAAGTTACTGAAGAACTTGGTTTCCCAATAAAAACTTCCTAACCACTTTGACGTTTGAGCTTTCTATACATTTATGATGGATATGCAGGAATTAAACAAGAATTATTAAGAGAACAAGTTAAAATTAGTCTTTAGAACAAACTTTGGAAACCAAAAATATCTTCAGAGAGCATAACACTTTCTATGTCTTTTCATGCTACACATTTCTAAATCTAACTTACCTCTTTTATTTTGTCTACTTAACTGAGTTGGAGGAAACCAATATTTCAAATTAATTTTTTCCTTTTCTTTTCATGACAATCCCTAATACATTAAGACAGTTCCTGATTTTTACCCAAATGCAAAATTTACAGTGAATTGAGTCTTTCTGAACAAAATATGAGTAAAAATTTTGAGAATACCTGAGTAAAATGCTTGGTACCTTTAGCTGGGTTTCCAGAATACAGAACCTCAGAGGATTCAATTACACATAGTGTACCCGGGTATAATTCATCAAAAACCAGCTCTAATGAAGAGAGAAACCCAATATAAAGGAGGGAAAAAGGTAGTGTCCAATGTCTTCATTATTTTTCCCTGCGCTGAGATGAAATACCCAATGCCCAAATTCAAAGGACAGAAGTTTCTATGGCTCAAAGTTTTTAAAAGTAAAAAAGCCCATAGTTGGCTGGCTCAAGACAGATTGGGACAGCAAAGGTGAACTTCAGAGGAAAAATAGTTCACAGAACCTGCAGCAAAGCAGCAAAGTATCAAGCAGCAAGCCACAAGCAACCACAAGCAGCCCTCTTCCTGTCAATTATTTTTCTATCCAGACTACCTGCCTTTATGGTAAGTAGCACTCACACCCATGGTAGGCCTTCCCATTACCCCCTCTCAGAATATGCCAAGCCAATCAGTGGACTCATTTAGTAAATGCATACCCTTAATCTGGCCATCACATACTTCAGATCCAGCTTCCTTTGAGACCCCACTTATGATAGCATAAGGCTGAGGGGACATCTAGACACAATCCATAATACCAAACAAGGGTGAAGTCTTTACAGTTAAGCTATACTACTAATCTCTGTAAGTTTATCAATAAGAACAGTTTGTGCTTTCATTATTAGATTGATTTTTTTATGCTTAAATATTGAATAACTACTCCTAAAATAACAATACACAATATATTAAGTAGTGTTAGTTTCTTATTTTTTAAAAAATTCATCGTTTCTCTCTTTTGTTATTTTTATTTTAAAGAGAATAAAGCCAAGCAAAACAAAACATAATAAAGCCAATCCAAAACAAAGCACTGTAACTGACACCAGACTTCAAAACAATAGGAATCAACAGTGGTTACCATAATGTCTTTTGTTATATTCAAAATAGCTGCAGATACCAAAAATCAAGTAAAACAGAACAGAATAGAACCAACAAAAACAAAACAATGAATGCAGTAAAGGGCTTCAAAACAAGACAGTAATAAATCCAAAATGGCTACCATAATATACCTAGCTATCTTTTAAAAAGCTGCCCATGCCATCTGATATAAAAAAATCAAAAACAAAACAGAATAAAACCCAACCCAACAAAACAATGAAAATGATACAGGACTTCAAAACAAAATAATAGGGAATTATCAATGGCTACCACCCATAGCCATATAAAGGAGTTCTCCCAATAGATGCCATACTGCCTACCATTGAAACCAAATATCACTAGCATCCAATTGCATTTTACCTTAATAGACATAATTGAAGCCTATGTTTCTCTAGATCAGCCAGTCACTTAGGGGTTGGGGTTTGGCTCTTCTTGTTTCCCAGTCAGTGTGCAGGAAAGGGCTGGGGTCTGGTTCTCACCCTAGTGCCGCTGGCCTGTGCAGGGTTCTCATTCACAGGGAGGGCTTGCTTCGTGGCAACTCCTTGTTTTCTTCCCCCATAGTCCATGAATGGTGCTGACTCAAGGGAAAGACTTGGGTCTTGCTGCTCCTGCTGCCCCACACCAGCAGCCCATGCATGGTTCTTGGTGACTTCTTGTTCTCTTCCCCCACAGCCTGGCAATGGTCTCTCTGACTTGTTTCATTTTGCTTTTAAGATTTAAAAAAAAAACAAACATTAAGCTATGGACTGCATAATAGTGATAAGGCTCCCCTCATAGTGCCCCATATCAAGTCAAGATGTGTTTATGGGTTTTCTATGTGAAGGTCATGGACATTTGAAGTGATCAAATAACATATCCACTGTCAGATAGTTTCCATCTAACCAGAACAAATGTTCTGAGAAACTCATGAGTATATGTAGTTAGCCATGAAAATTTAAGTGTGTTGGGGAAAATATGAGCATAAGCAATATACATACCTGTCTTACATTATTTTAAAGTAGTCTCATAATTAATATGTGATAGCAATAACCACAGCACATGAGAACTTGGTAAAAAGGCAAATTTATTGGTACAACCACAGATATAATAAATCTACAGCTCTGAGAAGAACCTTATATATTTCCAAATGACTCTGATGGCAATATAGTCTAAGCAAGAGATCTTTCTGGTATAATTTTTGTAAATCAATAGCAAGAACAGTAGCTTTCAAAGAACATTTATTTTACCTACCACACATCTGTCTTGGAAATACATTCTCATATGTATTCTCATATGTATTTCTAGAAAAAGGTTGAGTGAGGAAGGAAGAAAAGCCTACATTATTAGCATAGAGTCTTTAAAATGACACTAAGCTAAGCCTCCCTTCTGAGACAAAAGAAGTATAGATGTAGTAACAACAAAACCACAGGAACATAGAATAATCCAGAAAAAAAAACAGAAGGTACTTTTGAGGTAAAAAACCAAATATATTCTCAAAAATTCATAGGGACTATAGATTTTCCTATTACAAGTATAAGAAAATATGCTTATTCTAAAACAACAATTCTAGCAACAAAGAAGGAAGCAAGGGTAGTGACCTGGGTCTATTACCTGTGGGCTGTTTGTAGACCAAATGTACAGAGGCAGAATTGAATTGAAAAGAGTGAGACTAAACTTCTGGGATGCTTGGAAAACTAGAGTGTTTTAAATTCTATATTCTAATACATGAAAAAGATGCATTCAGAAATAGCTGCAGAGATCTGCATAGAAATTAGCATCTTTGATTGAATGCTGATATTCTGCACATGTATGAGAAGAAAATACTTAAGGCTTGGAAAGAGAATAGTAACAGAAGAAATGAGTAGGCAGAAAAAGTTCTGGTGCTAATGTAGGGCTGGCGGTAATTATTTGTTTGAACATTAATAAAATAACAATAAATGCTTCACAACACATAGGTCAAAATTTTAAATAACAATCCATTGATAATAGCTATGTTAGACCTAAATTAAAATTTAGCTTGGACCTATCACAAACCTTAAAAGCAAGTATCTAAATGTCTTTCTATTAGGCAAATATTATTTACACACATGTTTATGTTTTTACATTTATACTTCAATACATACATTAGCAGATATATACGTATAATATAACACACATACATATATATGTAAGTTAAACTTTATCAAAGTTATAAGTGCAATATTTTTTTTGGGGGGGGGTAGCTGAGATTGAACCATGACCTCAAGTTTGCCAAGCAGGCACTTGTGCCACTGAGCTAAATCCCCAGCTGATAAGTTAAATACTTAAGAATTATTTTTTAAAAAGTAAAAATAATCTATAATGTAGAGATTTTCGTGATGTAAATATCCAATTAAGGATAAATATCAAAAAGTATAACAAATTTTAGCACCCTAAAAGGAAGGCAAAGGACCCAGTGAAAAATAGAGGGGGAAATATTGAACAACCACATTAATGAAAAAGACATGTATTTCACATCAGTGCCTGAAATGATTCTCAACATTGTTAGACAAGAGAAATGTGAATTAAAACCAGTACTTAACAACTAGAATTGGGTAATTTTTTTTTTTTTGTCTTTTTCATTTTTATTGGTACCGAGGATCGAACTCACAATCGCCTGCTTGCCAGGCAGGTGAGCTAAACCCTCAGCCCTTAGAATTGGGTAAATTTAAAGATTGAAAATATGGAGCATTGACAAAGATGTTGAGCAAGTGAAAATTGCTACGTTGCTGGTGGGAAAGTGAAAAATAACACAACCTTCCTGGAAAATGGTGGTTAGTTTCTTATGTAGTCAAATACACAACTCAATAACTTCACTCTTAGGTGCAGTGGATGAATTCAGGGTAAGGGGGAACATTAACATTCAGTTTATTACATTTCACCCTTGGCCCACCAAATCTACATCTGAGATTCCAGTGTACAAATTATAATTATTTTGTTTTAAGATGAGGACTTGAGTTGACTCATTATGCCATCATTGCTTACTTCTAAAGTCCAGAAGCTCACATAAATATGTTGTAAAAAAAGATATAAATGAAATTTCAGGTCTGACCCATCCTGCACCCAAATTCCTAAGTGTAAGCCTGACAAAAGAATCATCTAATGTATGTCTAAAATGCAACTGTGACACATGCATAGGATAAACTTGCATTTCCAAAGACAGAAGAGCAAATAACAGAGACCAAGCAAGTTCAAAACTCAACTGGAAAAATAACAGTACATTTTAAGGCTTGTGAATAATCCTCTTGGATTGTAAATTCTGCCTCCCAGAACTTCTGGGATTGTAACTCTGACCTTGAGGATTTAGACAGGAGTTCCTCTGAAGTTCTGTGAATATGATGGAATAGCACCTCATTATTAGATTATGTTTTGTAGCAAAATGAAGGAACTTTTCAGACACAACTTTTCAGAACTTTTATGACAAAAAATGAAGAAGCTAGATACTTTGCAGACACAAATGTCTCTTCATTTTACTTCTATAAAAAGTAAGATCATATGTATATACCTGATATAATCAGATGAACCGTTTAATCAAAGGTGTAGTAATATTATGACCTGAATATTTGTATCGTCTTCAAATTCATGTTTAAATAGTAACCACCAAAGGGATGATTAAGAGCTGAAATGTTTAAGATGTGTAGGTATAACTCTCATAACTGGAATTAGCATACTTATGAAAGACTCTGGAGAGTATCCCTGCTCTTTCTGTGGTTTTCTAGAATATGTGCAAGTTAAAGTGTATTGGAAAGTTTCTTTGAGCTGAGGGCTTCATTCGAGCAATTGCCTGCAAATAAATCCTGGGAGATAATCCTGGTTCTCAGATGAGATTAAAGACACAAACAATACTATGATTCCATTTTATAAAAAATACTGAGAAGTCTCATGATCATGCCTAACCTACAGAACCACAAGTCCATCAACCTGTTGCTTTAAGTTCTTAAACTCATAATCATTTGTCCTACAGTAGAAATTTAATGCAGTATTTACTTCTTACATCTCCTATTAGTTAAACCAACAAGTTGATTTAAGATTTGTACATATATTCTCAAATCTGAACAGTACAAAAATGATTGTAATTAGTGAAAATAGATTTATAATACATAGGAACTTTATTAAATGATATTAACAATTTATTATTAACAAACTTATTGCTTTATTTAACTGATCTAAAGGGTAACTAAGTAGGCTAAGACACTAACACAACATTCTAACATGCTTAAGATAAGTTAAATTATATATTATAATGAATGTTGATTAAAATTTCAGAAATTAGAAAGTTACTATGTACTCTAGAGTACTAAAAAAAGTGTCTCTGAGCATAGTGATGATATTGCACATTTCATTAGCACTTTATACACACAGGGGATTCCTTGAAACACCAGCAATATTTATAAAAGCAAATTATACATTTTTGACACCTTCCACTCTTCTTTTTGTTATAGAATTTCTGTGGAAACCATTCATTATATTATACTTTTATGGTGATTAATTCTCCTTTAATATGACTTCTAAAAATAAGAAAAAATTTGGATTGATGGTATGATTCTTTTGGAATGAATCTAGTAGCTGTTATTGCTAAATCACTTAAAAAGTCACTGGTTCAACAAAAAGTAAAATATTTTCATATAATAGTCATATTTTTAAAGATGTATGAAATAAATTATATTCTTGGGGTAAAAGCATAAAGAGTGAAATATTAGGCAAGAGATAGAATATTAGCATTTTCAAAGAACCATCTATGATTTCTCAAAAGGAAAGATAAATTCCAGAAAATAAAGACTGCTGCTGGTAGACTACTACTGAATCTAAGCAGGAGTAAGTAAATAAAGAAATCAGATGTTTTAGTAGAGAAAAATTAATGTGGAGCATTATATTAATATTTACCTAGAGCAGACCCATGAGTATCCTAAACCCAAGCTTTTTCCATTTCCTTTTGTTGCCCTAATTGTGAAGCCAGATCTCATCAGAATAACTTGTCTGAATCTGATAAGGATGTGCTTTTTTCTCCCTATGTCTGAATAAGGATAGGAATCTAATGCAGTGGGGTAGGACCTCCTGACCTAAACTTCTGAATGCTTAGTGGAAATGCAGTGTCTCAGACTTGCTTCCAGCCCTTTGAATAAAAATATTCACTTCCACAAAATTCCACAGTACCCTCCAGGCACTGCTGAGCAGTGACTGACAATCTTGATTACCCATAGAATTATCAGGAACTTAAACCATAAAAACAGATAATGTGAAACCAATCATGCAACAACAGCAAAATCATTTTAATGTTTACGTCATATAAGTATAATTTAATTTATCTGATAGTGGGTTCCAGGCATGTAGATAATTTAAAGTGCTGCAAACCGATTCTCGTGTTAGAAGCATTGAGAACCACACTTCATGACCTTTTAGGTGCATAAACCTTACATTACCCTACTAGAATTTTTTTTTTTAAGGCACTGGCGATAGAGCTCATGACCTCACACTTGACAGGTAAGCACTAGTGCCTCTGAGCTATATTTGACTACCCTGTCAGAATTCTTATACCTGAATCAGAATTCAAGACAGTTTATAGACAGCCTGACACAAATTACTGCTTGAAACTCAAATATTCACTTCCCTCAGATTTGCCTTTGATCTACTTGCCATGTCTAATTGGAACTATGGTTATTTTGGAACTTGAAATTGTTTCCTGGGGCTTAGGCTGTAGCTCAGTGGGAGAACGCTTTCCTAGCAAGCACAAGGCCTTGAGTTCAATCCTCAGTACCACAATTTTTTTTTTAAATATCAACTGTTTCCTACAACATAAATACATATTTTTAGTACTCCCTATATCATAGTCCTTTTCCAGACTTTAAAAAAAAATATGTCATTGTTCTATTTATTTATTCCATTGTCAGAAAATGACAAGTCACTTTTCTTCTACATGTGTGATTTTTAAAATACTGTCTCTTTAAGTTGTTGAATATCAATTATTTATGGATCACATCATAGTTAATTGGCTTATATGCATTAATCACTCTATTAATCCGTACAGTAAGAGTCCATCCATTGCTGATCCTGGATTAAAATTCAAAGTTTAATCATGAAAATTGATGACCTTTCCTTGATCATCAATGAAATTAGCCACATTACGCTATTGAAATAAATGAGTTCTTTACATGAGCCACATTCTTCCACTTATCTGTCAAGTGTTTGTTCTTTGAACGTAAAGAATAACATACCTTGCCATTAAATTTTTTTTATCTTTCATAAGTTTCTGGCCCATAGTGTCATGTGAATGTTATTTTCGTACATCGTATATGCTTGAATATCTAAAATAGAATACTTAAATCTTTAAATTCATTGATATTAAAACATTGAATAGTATCTTCTTATGGTTAAATTTGATAAACAATTTTATTTTATTGATAAAATTCTACAATTGCTCTAAGCTTATTCCTTTCAAATCAGCTTTAATAAGTAACATTTCTTCATCAAATAATCTTTGTTGGACATGTCAGTTCAATTTGACAAACATATTTTTAATGACTTTTGTCTCTTTGCATCAAGTGAATTTTCATGTATAAAGCATTCTGAGAAGTCTGCATATTCCATGAAAGTTGAGGCAGAATAAATCTGGTATAGAATATATCGGTTGAGTAATTAGGCAAAAAAAAAGGACAAAGAAAATAGCTGTAGCGATGATGTAGGAAAATAGAACATGCAGACTTTTATGCTTTGCACAAACTTGAGAATTTTTTGGAATAAAAGACGTCTAAGAAATGTAAACTGGATTTCAGTAGATACTAATAATTCTATATGTTTTGCTTGACTAATAAAACATTTTGAATCTTTTAAAAAGGTCTCTCCTGAGACACTGGATGATTAATTGTCATAATGTATGATTGGTTTATGAAAAACATAAACATATCAAAAATGTCCAACCTTATCATGCCAGATGTGAAGGTGGGTTTAGAAACTAGAGGAAAATGAATTTATGGGAAAAAATGTGCCACTATTCCTTACTTACACGAGACTTCAAAGGTAGGAACCAAAGACATAGAGCTCGTAAGACAAATATATCATACTCTGTATTTCTTGGTGTCCTAATTTCAGAAGTAAAGCCCATATATAAAACATCAAAGAACTTAAGATAATTTAAGATAACAAACATTTTTAATGTGGAAAGTAAAAATAAATTTGATACACATATTTACCCTTAAATAGTAAGATGTGGATTACATATTGATTACCACGCCATGATTTTTTGTTTAGATAAGACTATAAACACTTTGTGCTTTGATTTATGGTTTATTAGAAGGTTAATCACATCTGCATAGTAATAAAAGTTTTAAAGTTGGTATTTATCTATTACACTTTGCAAGAAAGTTTTGCGGTTTGAGAAACAGACTACTAGTTAGTTGTGTAATGGAAGCAATTTGTTTTATATATCCTTAAATTTCTTTGTATAGAAAAAAGATGAAATGATAGCAGCATTCTTGGAATTCTTTAAGGTTAAATGAATTAATATATGTAATGGGTTTAGAATTATGCTTGGCATATAAGAAAGGCTACACAAATATTAAATATCATTATTATTAAGTTAAAATAATAAATAATACATTAAAATTACAATTTCAATTCACTTCTGCCTTCCTAGAAAAATCCCCAACTTTTAGTAACATGCTGTATCTGGAAAATTATTTCCTTGAAAACACTTAGAATACTAATATTCCTGAATAACATTAAGATAATTTTTCTCTGTATGATATAATGTTTGCATATTGGAATTGAATTTCGATAAAATTGCCATAAATGCACATGCTGAGTGATTAGTCAAACAATGGCTGGGAGGATAACACACAGATACATAAAATAAAAAGTTGAATGAATTAAGACAAACTCTAAATCACAAATGAAGCCATATGAAAGTAAAGCCAAAACAAATAAAGAGGTTTTTAAGGAAAATTTAAGCATTATTATTTGCTTATTAGTCTCAGCAATACAAAATGCAAGTTGGTGATTATACTTTTTGGCATGATAGGAAAAAGCAGGAAATCTTCATGATTTATCCATGCAGATTCTGCCCTTGCTGACACCTTAAAAGCCGCTGACAATTTTTCCTAATGTACATTCTTGGGTAATGTTGCAATAGAACAATTTGGATCTTTAGTTTTGAAGACTAATATTTTATACTTGTTCTCTTTGGGTCAAATGTGGTATGGAGGATGAGCTAAGCTCATTATGAGCCACAGTATCAAAAAGTGGAAAAAGTAACAGACTGCCTTGCAAAATGCATCAGCTATTGAAATGCCAAAGATAAACTGGGTGAACATCTCATAAAACAAGCATATTTTAATGTTACTAGGGACTGTTTTGAAGATTAAAAGGCCAAGGAACACACCCTGTGATACAAAAAGAAATGTGTGTATTCCAATAAAGTAACCTGCATTTTCATCAATGTTCATGGCAATGTGACAGTTGGTATAATGATTATAGCAAATTTGAGATGCTGAAACTTTCATGTTATGTTTCATGAGTATATCAAATTTGAAATGTTGAAAGTTTCATGTTATGTTTAATGTTATAGTTTGCTGCGACGCCATATGAGTAAATGCCATCTAGAAAGAGACACTTTCAATTATCTGGTCTAGGAAAACATGGTGACTAATTTTATGTGTCAACTTGACTGATAGGAGGAGTGCCCAAGCAGATAGTAAAATGTTAATTCTGCATGCTTTTGAAAATACTAAAATTTCTGTTTGTAGATGAGAAAAGAATATTGCCCTCACCAATGTGGGTGAACATATTTCTGTCTACTGAGAGCCAAAATAGAACAAAATTTTGTAGAATGATCAAACTCCCTTTTTTCTCCTTTAGATTGGATACACACATTTTCCAGACCTCTCACATTATGGTTTCTGGTTCTTAGATCTTTGGCCTTTTGGATACAGGACAATAGTTTTGCTATACTTAGACCAGACGACTTGTACTACATGATATTTTCCCAGGCTCTCTCATTCGTTTATTAGTAGATGGTGAGATTTATCATAATCATATGAGCCAAATATCAAATATATATATATATATATATATATATATATATATATATATATATCTGAGTTATACAGAAGATATCCTGCTGCTAGCAATAGGTGAATGGAGGACACCAAGGATTTAGCTCAGTGATGTAAGTGCCTACCTGGTAAGTGGGAGGTTATGAGTTTGATATTTGGTACCGCAAAAGTGAATGGGTAAGGATAATAAGATAATCTACCATAACCTGCTTCTTGGGCACATGTGTCCACTTCCATTTATGTGCATACAAAATAAACACATCTTTCCCCAAAGAAGACACCTCAAAAAATTCCAGTGAGTCATGTCACTAAGCTCAAGTCCAAGGTCTTATGCATGATTATTTTATTTGCAATAGATTATATTTTATTGTTATGATATATTAATAGTTCAAAATAACAAACAAACGTGATTGAAAATGTGCAAATTTTCTGTGGCTAGTGGATAACTGTCCTTTGTAGTACGTGACAGTAATCGAAAATGATCCCACAGAGAGCACAAAAAAAAAAAGGAAAAATCTCAGGATTAATGTAAAGTTCAAAAGACAAAACCTGTAGCTTTGATTATAAATTACAATTACATCTTTTATTCAGGAGGATTTAGAAACTAATGATATGCATAGATGATTAAGAATTTATCAAGTTTCTATTTACAGATAATTTTAGTAAAGTGAAAATGTTTTGTAGTTTAAAAATTACGTACATTGAGCCACACAAACAGATGTGCCAAAGAAATAGAAAACATTCAGTTTGGGTTAAGTGAATTTGCACCTAGTAAAGAAACTAGGGCAATCGCTCATTCCTATACCAGGTGTCTGAACCATTAACAATGTTAACAGCTAATGGAAAAGGTGGCTTAGACGTGCGATTCTGCTGGGAGCACCTGTGCAGTTTATTCTACCCAGGATAACTACTACTACTAAATATAATCTGCACAGTTCTGAATGTAAACTGAATGCAGAATACAACAAAACAGCACATTCAATTATATCAAATTAGCATCTGAGTGTATGTAATCATGGAGTTTAGACCAGAATTATTAAGCTGTCCTTTGTAGTGCAGTGACAATGATTGAAATTGATCCCCCAGAATAATGTAAGGGGGTTTGTGAATGCATGGTGGCATCCATTATAATGTTTGGATGCTGACACTGGAGTTTTATAGAATATTTCCACATATGCAGAGCTGAAAGAAAATATATTTCATTTTTTCCAAAATAATTTCTGATCACTTTAAACTTTACCACAACAAGGTTTTATTTTAACAGAAATTTCAGGACTAGAAGAATGTAAGTATGGAGTATGACCATTGGTGAACAATAGTCACTTTATTTGCATCTGGAAAAATAATAATAATATACACTAGTAGCAGACGTAAAAATACTTCAAAAACTTCAAAGTTAAAATATTCACAGCCTCCCCCCGTTTTTCCTATATACCAAACTACAGGCTAGGAGGGATGTTTTTCGATGACATGAAAAGCTAACATGTGAAACCAACAAGCCTGATTAGCTTTCAGATGCAAGAAGCATCTTTAATAGTAACTTCATTTATGTGATATTTCCATAATATTCCCCTACAAATTTCACTTGGGTCTAGGGTCCATCTTAAAATAGCTCAAAGATTAGGAGAATTTGTGGCTTCTCCTTTTGCATTTTTGAAAGAATAAAAGTAAAATATAAGCCACAGTCTGAGCAATTTGACATCCTGACATCAATGCAAGTTTATTGCTCTTTGTCTGTAATTTAACTTCTTTATAATATATCGCAAGTTACAAGAGTGAAAGCCACTCAGCAGACATTACTGCAGTAGAAAAGTCTCTGGATTCAGACAAACTTAGTTTGAATCCTGCCTTTCCTACTTACTAACTATAGCTTTTCTAGTTTCTTCATTCAAAAAATAGATATATCACTGTGTGAATTGTTTTCTGTGTCTCTCGCCACCACTTTTCTCCACTCTTTGGACCATTTCAGTGAGCTTCTTTGCCAGTTACCTCCTGAGTAGATTAAATTAGCTAAATTTTAGAGATTAAGTAACACAGGGAAAAGAAATAACAGCAAGCAAAGGACTGGTGCATTTTAGCCCTGTGAAATATTCTACCCCACAGAAGCAGTTTCCTTGTCTTTGGGTAGGTCAACACCTCTCTCCTTTTGCTCCTAAGGCCTAGGTGTGACAGAGTTCCATACGCCTCTTATTAACTTCTAGTTACCCACTATCATTTGGGGAATCACTTAAACTCCACTGGTTATTTGAATTAATCTGTTTATTAATTAATTGAATAATCTTAATTTGATTGTGACATCTTTTTCCTTTGAATGTGATGCTAATGGATACAGTTTTCCCTAGATCTTAAAAAATACTGTTTTTATCTATATTTTTAGTAAATAGTTCTTCATGTTTTGATTCTGAGAACAATACATGCAGAATATGTCAGAGCTAAAGAACCAATAGGGTTAGGGTTAGAGTTCAAAAAGTGAGGGGCCTTACATGAAAGGAGAGTAGAATAATGAAAGTAACAAAAACAGAAAAAGGGTAACACATAGAAATCAAATAAACCTTTACAATTTATAAAATGTGTAGCAGGAAAGTTGCAGAAATGTTAAACATTTGATATGTGTCATGAAAGGCACAGTCAGGAGTTTTAATTTTATTTTGTAAGCAACAGAAATTCACTGAAGAGTTTTGAGCAGGGACAAAAGAGAAAAGACATGCTCTATAGAAAATACTCTGATGACTGAAGAGAGAATTTATTGGAAAACAAGTGTTATTAGGAAAAGTAATCACTATAATGAATAGGCCCCATCTGTAGTGGCTGAAACACTGTAGAATTTTTTTTTTTTTTTTTCTTGTTCATTTTTCAAAGCAGAGAGAAGAAGCTCCTAGCAGAATTTGGGAATAGCAGAGACCCTATCACACTTAGAGACACAATAACTCCTTCACCATCAACAGGAAACTGTCAGTGACAGAATGAGCTTCCATTTTCCCCTGAAGGGAAGGGGTGGTGGGAGGCAAAAGAGAAACATGGTAAGTTTCTAAAGAACGGCAAATATCACACTCATACCTGCTCGAAGAAAGCTTAGTCATGTGGTCAGATTTAACAGAAAAGATGGCTGGGGAAATTGAATTGTCTGCCTGGGCGGTTACATCTCATGCACAACTTGATTACTGTGGAAGAAAAAAGAGCACGGTTTATCCTGGAAAACTGCCAGATTATTCCATATACGTTACCATCTCCTCTCTTTTTGACAAAGATTCTCGTTGAGAACAAAGTGAGCCTTAGAAGCCTCCCTGCCCCCTAGGTGACTTCTGTTGATTTTCCTCATCCAATTGTTTTGTTAATAAAATTATCACCACCGATCTTCAGGACTCTACTGCAATTCCCAATTTCCCCTACCTCATCTTACAAATAGAATACAACTATTTGGAAAATCTAATTTAAAGTAACAGCCACAAGAGCAACAGAAAGATTCTACTTTGGTGCTCTTATTTCAAGGCTCAGCAATGTAACAAATTTTAAATTTGTTTTTACAGATCTAAAAATTTGTATTGTGGTCCCCAGATAGGTTCCCCAAGGTCTCAGTATATAGGATAGTTTTCTTGATGTGTAGTTAAATTTTGCAGTGTGAATTTCTCAGTGGGCATAAATCACCAACACTTAGGGCACCACTCTGCTGAATAGAATGAACATTTCTAAAAACAAAAATTTGTTATGTATTATCAGAAGAGATATGACAAAAGAAAAACCATATAAAGAAAGATTTTTAAAGAAAGAGTAATCCAAATCACTTATTTTTAAAACATCAAATGCCTTTTTCATTAATTCTATTTTCATTGATTTTCAAGTTCTATGGGTTTTAAAGATGAGAAATGACAAATTTAACCTATCATGCTGTGTACAGACTGTCAATGTTCTCCATGTCTGAAGATTTATTCCAATTCATCTTTTCAAATACATAGCATAGTTCTCTAATTTGATGACTCTGCTTCATGGCTTTTCTCTTTTTCTCACTCTAACCGTATGTATGTAATACAGATAATCCCAAGTCCTTTTTCTACTGCAAACTCATCAACTTTGTCTCACTCTATTCCTCTCCTTTATTATTTAGATTCTTGGGACTAGGAAAGGCTCTGCCACTAAGACTTCTAATTAAAAGAGTTTGAGCACACTAACAAAGATTATTGTCTCTGTCCTTGCCATCTCTGTTGTCTCATAAATTTCCTACCACAGTCTTTCTAGTACTTTTTTCCTAATACAAATTAGAAAATGCAATAAAAGTCATTTACTTTATGATTCTGTAGTGGAATATGGACTAGTAGTCAACTTCCTGCTACAGATGGCTGCTGCTCTTAAGAGTATACATTTCACTTCAATCTAGTTGGAGGACTTCTATGTATCACAAAGTGTTTAAAATCATTATTTACAACAGAAGGATATAAGCAATTCTGTGAATGGAGTTATTGAATAAATTAGGAGCAGGAATTATTAAGACGAGGTCTATTACACAAGCTTAATATCTTATTGGAAGTCTTTCGCATTTAATTAATCTAATTTTAAATGATCTTGAATTTTCATTCTATCAAATTCTGTAAGCTTTCTACTTGGATACACTTTGCTTATCTATAGATCATTTGTTTTATGTGCCAGAAAATAAAAATGTTGTGATACTTCTTAAAAGTGTATGTAATATCTATAGAATAAAACTTATGTTTGTATGTACATATATTATTAAAAAGAATTGTTGTTTAATATACATAATAATGTTAAAAGTGACTATATTTGTGCTAAAGAAAACAAAATGATTTTGGTATTTGTTTTATGTTTTCCATATTTCCCAGAAGCACACAAAGTTTACCTGTATATCAAAATAAATATTTTAGACTTTGCAATATTAGAAATGTACTTTATTTCAATCTATAATGTATTTGTGGCATATTTGTCATCTTGATATTTGTTCCTATAAATTCTATTGTGAAATCCCTCTATTCCATAAATATTAAGTCATATTCTTCAAGAAAAATGAGCAATTAATTGAGGAACATTTTTTTCCTATTTAACTTACCAAGATTCTATTCTCCTTGTTAATACAAAGACATAGGTTACGTTTATGAGTTCTAAATATGTACTTTTGGAGCAATTATAAGTTGTTAAAATATAATATTTCTCCCATAAACTGTATGTTTCCAAATCAACATATTTCCCACCAAATAAATTACCTTATATATGTGAAGAGTTCTTGATCATTGATGCTTACTGATAACTGCTGACTCTTATCTTTCAGCAAGATATGACTTTAATTTTGCTCAGAGATACTAATAAATCCTCATGTATAAGTTATATATTTACAATGTTCCAAAAGGACCAAACCTATTACTAATTTAATGATTATATTGGGAACACTGGCTTGCTATGAATGCCTTCTGAGTAATCTCTTACTTTTAAATTGAGCTTTAGATTCCATGTAATATTTTATTCCATAAAAATATACTATTCTGGATCAGCTCCAATGCTGCATGCATCATGATCCCTCCTCAAATTGTTATTTTATAAATTTCTCTCTTTTTTTTTTTTTTTTTTTGGTACTAGGGATCAAACTTAGGATCTTGTGCTTGCCAAGCAGTCACTTGTGCCGCTGATCTAAACCCCAGGCCCTCAAATTGTTATTTTAAAAACGTAAGTCTATCTGTTGGTGTTATTTATACCCATTGGCTAATAGGGGGTAAAGTTTTACTTTTAAAGGGTGACAGACTTCCTTGAAAATACACAAATGTGTGCACACACACACACACATCATATCCACGCAATCAGAAGAATGCATCTCTCCCTGAAAAATCGTATCTGATAATAAACTTTCCTAATATTTTCCTGCTAAAGATTAATAAACTTCTCTTCAAACTTATATCTAATTTATGTGACTTTAAGGGTCATGCTTTAATAACAATGATGAAACACGATTATTACTTCCTAATGCTGAAATTACAGTTTTTACATTGTAAATTTTTCCTGCTATGCGCCCTGTGGCACTAACATCTTTATCACTCCATGTGTTTCTAGTTTTAAAACCTTTACCCCTGCTGTTTGAAAAATATTTCTCATTTTCGTCCCCTATGGAGTACAGAAATCCCTAAAGGCAAAGCCATTAGTGATCTCTCTGCCTTTCCCCAAACACGTATTATGATCACCAGTGCTGTTCCCACTGCCTCATTGGCTTTTGGTAAAGTATGCAAATGAGATGTTCAAAATACACACTTCTTGCAACTGTGCAAGTTCATACTGATTTATAAAATGGGCAGGCTATTAAAGTGACTGAAAATGTCAGCAAGATTTATGCATGGGTGACAAATTGTATTGGAAATGTTCATTTTTAACATGCTGCCCTCGGTTTTTTTTTTTTTTTAACCAACTTAGATATTCTCTGTGATACATTTGTTTTAAGGCTATTTTTCCCTCCCCAAACATACTTTTGACAGTGACTTTTTGACTGGAAAAATAAACAGTGCTACTTCACAATCACACAAATTGTATTTTATCACAGAAAGCAGTACTTGGAAGATAAAATAAATTTCATTTTGACACCCATTTTCCCTATATACTATTAGTCCACTATGTTTAAACAGTTTCCTTTTTATAAAGGATAGCTTGGAATGCATGCATAAATATTTCATAAGTAGGATCATATTATGTAAATGCCAAAACAATTACTCAGTCACCTCTGAAGAAAATATTTCATTCATATTAAAAAATTACACACTTAGTAAACAAAAGATAGAAAAGACCACTAACATATATCTTCTGGAATTTATAAGCCCACCTTTGTAATTAGTTCACTTTTTGTATTATTTGTGGATTTGTCTCAGTATGACCTAACTGTCTATAATGCAAGCAGACAGTGATATTCTTGGCAGTCCAAGTGGTCTCTGATCAGAAGTCTTGATATTTTATATCTCTGGATTCAGCCTTTCATTTTGGGCTAAGGAATGAGGCAGAGGAATTGGAAAAATGATCATGGAACCAGTTTATATGATATTATTGAAAAGTTGATTAATTATTGTGGCAGATCTCAAGACATAACATGTATACAACAGAAATATCACATGGGAATTTGTGGTAGATTGCAGAAATCAAGCACAGTAAATGAAGAACCACCTTGGATTAATTTTTCAAAGAACGAATCTCAGCATCATTATTATGTAGACTGCTTAGTTGAAAAAGTTTGGTATTAGAATTCTAATTCTTCTTTTTATATTCAGATCAGTTTGTACCAATAATATTATTGCAACTGATTTTCCTAATTAGTTCATTAAGTTGCATAACAATTGGCTTAAAACTAACAACTCTTCTTGATGTTAAAGCAGTGAAGATAAAATTGATTTAAAGCCTGCTTCTGATCATTCATTCTCTCACATTTATATGTCCTGGCATTTGATGAAGCGCTCCTTATATGCTCGTGCGCCAGACTTGCTGCCCTGCTTTTCATTTAAGTGCCATGGCTGTGTTTTTGCTTATTAAACTGGGTGACATTATGCATCATACTAAAAAATCCAAACACAGCTAAATGGGAAGAGAAACAACATAATCATCTGCTTTTTGTCAAGAGGCAAAATCTTTCAGATTGTATGAGAATGTGGGTTTTAAAGGAGAGCGGTGGGACTCGTGAGGATGCGAAGGTTTCTACGGGCGATGATGCAACCAGAGATCAGGGGCAATGCTTTCATTTGTTCCTTGTTGATGTTGTCTTTACCTAAAACACTGTTTTAATGTAACAAATTCCAAACGTGTCACATACCATTTGTTTAAAACTCTCAGAAGTAAACAATGTTATATTATGTTCTGGATTAGCCTCCTGATAATATTTCCCTGTAAGATTTTTGTTTCTGTGACTGCTGGAGTCATCAGTCTATTCCCACTGTTCCCTATGAAGTTGTTATCACGAAACACACTTTCCTTACTCACAAGCATTCCCATGGACACATTTTCATCCCAGAGGTAACATGGGGAAGTGTTCAGAAAAAAAGAACAGAATACGTTCAAGAACATCTGGAATAATATGAAGAAAATCAGTCGATAAGGGAAGTTCATTTCCCTTCGTTATCCTGCATTGAAGTGCATTAGTGAAATAAATTACTGTAAGTTGTTCCTTCGGAAATCTAATCAAAAAAGCTTAAGATCAACAAATTAAAAAACCACATAAATAACCTCAGACATACAAGTGAATATGTGTTTATAAGCATAATTATTTGGTTAAAATATTTAATAAAATGATCATTTGTAAATATCATATTTGAGTTATCTTTAATAATTAAATGAATTACACCTTTTCTTCCACCTGGCATTCAGACTGCCTTTTGCTCACCTTCAACAGTTGGAAATGTCACAGTCTTCACTACCATTTCTTCTTCCAGAAGTCTTATATTTATTTTTGTACCAATAACTCTTTAATTGCATTTAAACTTCCAGATCCGAATGGTTGGTTTAGTTCAAGAGACATTACTTGACCATGTAGGAAATGCTAAGTGATGAGACAGGGTAGGAGAGTACAATGATTAAGATGTAGTTCCCACTTGTCAAACACAATGATAGAAGAGTATCTGAGCTATTTCTTGAGAAAAAAGTTGTTAGTGCTGCCATTGTTTATTGAGGGTAACAGGAATGGTGGATTCTCATTGAGATTAGAATGTTGGTGTTTTAGGTATTTTTACAATGAATGGCACTCTCTTGAATAAATTGGTGTGCCTCAAAGGAGAGCATCTGTTTTTTAAATTATTTTGATATTTTAAAATACATAGGCCTCCTATAATCCGTTCCTGAATAATAGAGTTACATTTCTAATGTCTTCAAAAAACAATTCATATGGAAACAAGCCTTTTAACTAGGTTCCACACTACTCATATCATTCTCATTTATCTTTTGCAATCTCAGGCTTGATGTTATTGGACAGTAAAAAGGCTGCAATGGGACCCCTGTCAAAAGACAATTTTCTTCCTTGAATGATAAGCAATGAGACATGTAAGAACAAAAAGCCAACTGATTAATGGCATGCAATTCATCTACAATTATCTTGCCCATGTACACAGTCATTGTATAGATTGGACTAGATCATTAAATTATGTGACAGCAATCAGCCATCTAACTTTTAAAGAGGTGGGAAGAGCCAATTTAAAAACTTAATATCTCAGGATGATACAGTAGCCTGCGAAAACCAGCCAATTTAGAGAAAATTACCATACGTACCAACAGGAATGATAGATGTGAGGCTTAGCTAAGCATTTGTGCCTGTGCTGATGATGTTTGGAAGTGAGTAAAGAAGTCTGTTCTTTTGTAATACATACTGGGACTGGTGATGGTTCTGAGAACTAAAGCGAAATAAAGACTACAGTAGAATATATGTACTGACGTAGCTTCCTGTATTCAAAGGGCCCTATCCTAATGGACCCTTCTAAACTAAAGTATCTCCCCAAAGTCCCAACTCCAAACACTATGTTTTCGAGGGAAAAGGCTTCAACACATGAATTTTACAGGAACACAGATATCTAGTTCATATCTTTTATCTCAAGAAAACCTATTCTATTTTTGCCCACTGATGATTTATCTACTTGTACAAGGACCATTTTTTTCACACATTTACTTGAAAGTTTGATTATCATATCTTTATGCTGAATTACTGTGTGTCAGAGAAAAATACGAATAATTTTTGGGGTTAGTTCATGTTTGGTTCTCATGAGTGGAGAACCCAAATGAGAATTTCTGTTTCTTCTGGTGAAGAATAATTGGATTAGCTGGCTTGATTTTGTATGTGTTAGTGGAGCCTGAGCAAATGAGATATTAAAAGGAATTAGTTTATTTAAAATTATTTTAATAGCTTAAAAGAGAAAATCATAGCTATGAGATGTTTTAGTTTTTTTAACTTGAAAAGAAAATTTCCTTTACAGACCCTCTGCCTGCAGAACTCAAGTAGTTATTAACCTGTTCTAAATCATTTTTGTTCTTAAACTTGAAAAGATTGAGAAGACAGTATAAATACTAGACAATTCTCATATATCATAAGAGACACTGGAGGTCATATTTTCTTCATTGAGTGGTATTAACAAAACTTATCATCTTTATGTAAGTACTCACAAAATAACTCTGAGTTGAGACTCACAAATTCTCATTTATACCTGTTGAATTATATCAGGTATATTTTTTGCCCTAATGAAAGCATCAGTAAAAAATAGTAATATTACTAGCCCCTATTTATTATTACTATTATTCCCAATAGTTTATTGATAATAAATTATTGGTGTAAGGAGGCAGGTCTATTACACGGTATCTTCTGTAGTTCTAACAATCATCTTATTTATTCCACTGAGACAAAAAGACAAATACTATGATAAAAATGATGGAAAGAGAACAGATTGTTTAAATTTAGCATAGACAGTCACTTACAGATATTTTTTCTGTTTCATTGTTTATTATATGAGCTGCAAAATTTAGAAAATTTTTCACAGAGCAACATCTGTTTTGGGAAATTCTGAACTATATTTCTCCTCTGCTATCTACATTTTTTCCATGTCAGGGCATGATTGGCCCTGGGTATTTTGCAATATGATCTTTGAGGATGTATCTTTGGGTGGGTCTTCTCAGATGAAAAGTAGATATGGTGGGGGGTGGAGAAGCATATTTGTAGCTACATGCATCAGAATTAAGGCAGAAAGCAAGCACAGTTAAATTTAAATTTGAAATGAAAAATACAATCTTGAAACATACACTACTAAATTACTCATTTTTAAAATTTGAAATTCACATTTAACTGATGTCCTGAATGTTATCTGGCATCCTCACATAAGTGACTATGAAACACATGAGTATAAACCACTAAACCCCAATTAATGTACACCAACCAAACATTCTCAGAGTGAGATCTCTGCCTGGCCTACAACCACCACAACATAACCTGACCTGGAAATAAGGGAGATGGAGAAGAAATTAGAGAAGTAGGCAACATTTGAATCTGTTACAGTTAAAATATTTTACATTCAAAATTTTATGATCACATAAGCAAACAAGTGACTACACAAGCACATTGCAAACATCACTAATTGGTGGTACCAGTGACCCATGAAAGAAAGAACCTTGAAGCTTAGCTTGATTACCATGGATGTTAACTTGCTTAGCTTACTAGGTCTAAAGTACAATACTTTATTGTCTCATTTCTCATTTCTCATTTGTGATCATATACCAAACCTCATCAGAAAATTCTAAGTCAGAATTTAAATACTTTATTCTCTGAACATTTCTTAACTGTACAACAGTATTTTATGTGTATTTGTTTGCAATTAAAATTCTGCTTCTGTATTCTTTTCAGCTGGATTCATACATATATATTCATGCTTATACTTCAGTTTTTCACTATTAGATTTAAAATTTCTCTGAGATACTGAGAATTTTTCTGGTACTACCTGATATGTTTCTTAATGTTACTCCTAAGACCCAAGTGGCAGAAAGAGGAGAAAATCAGTGCATGAATGTTTCTATGTCTGGAATGTATTCCCTAAAGGATCACGCATTGTAAAATTGTCCCAAAAGTGGTGATATTAATACATGGTAGAACCTCTCAGTGAAAGAATCCAGTGTAAGTTATTAGGTGACCTTGAAAGATGTTAACGCTGGTTTCATGGAGCAAGCTTCAGGAGAGCAAGTTGTAATACCAGAGCAAGCCTGGATGCTGAATCCATGTGGGTCCTTCTCATCACGTGAACTGTTCCTCTTTCAAAAGTTTTTACCCAAGACACCATCTATCATTTGACCTTCTTCATCAGAGGCCAAATGAGAGGGCCACCAGATCTTGGACTTTCAGTCTCTAAAACTATGAGTCAAAGAAAGTTTTTTACTTTACATATACCCTACCTCAGATATTTTGTTATACTAATAAGAAATATATTAATAAAAATTCTTTGATATCTTTGTATAATTAGGGAATTGCTTAACTTATGAAATGGCACATGGCATCTAGAAGCTTCTTGAGGTGTTTAAGATAGATCCATTAATATATGATGTTAGGGAAGGAAATATCTGAGTAGTTCTACATAATTATAGAAGAGAAACACATTTATAAGCAGCTTAGGACAGAAACAGTAAAAGAAAAGCAGAAAATGTGCACAGAAACTGAATGAGAAGAGTCCTAGTTTTACATGGTGTCGTCAGACTTCTATGAAATTATCTATGTTTTACTAGGTGAAGATGGTAGATGCATTTTTAGATATAGTAATGAATACTGTTTCATTTTAGAATCTTTTTCAGTCCATAAAATATTAATAACTTTTATATTCAACAATTTTTCACTCAACATCTATATTGTAGTCAGGGGTTGTACACAGAGAACAACTCGGATTAGGACATGGAGTTTATAATATTTTATAATGGTCACCGGGAGTTAACACAGGACAATGCAGGAAATCTATCCACAACACCAAAGACATAGATTATTTAATCAAGAGCCTAAACCGCACAGCAATGTCCCACATGAGTTCAGATAAAAACCCAGAGCTCAGGACAATGCCTCCCACGAGTCCAAATGGAGGCCCAGAGCCCACAAGAAGGATTCCCCCCAAATCTTTTTTATGGATCCCTGCCAGGAAGATCCAAGGGTCAGTGTTGGAAGCCAGAAAGTCTATGCCAGCAGGATGAAGGAGCTGTGCTAGTGGGATGAGGGCTCTACGCTGGAGCCGAGAAGTCACACTCACAACAAAGACCAGAGGTATCCTGAAAGGCACCACAGCTGTCCTCAGCGACAGAAGGCCCTGAGCTCCTCTGATGGCAAGCACGCACAGTCGGGTATGTACCAGGAAGCAGTGTGATGAGTTCATCCTGGAGACCAGGCAGCACATGTCTGCCCCTCTGGAGCCTGGAAAGCAATGCTCGATGTGAGGACCAAGGTTTTTTCAGGAGAACCAACAGCTCAGACAGCAACTGGTAGGAGAACCCACAATGCCTCCTTAACGCCTCAACCCTCTACATCTTCTTCTTCTCCACCTGTTTATCCTGGCAACTTTTCTCAGGTGGAGCATCTTCACTCAATGCCATGCTGATGTAATCCAGCTGGCACCAAGTTGACCACCAGTTCTTAATCCATAGCAATCTAATACATTGAGTAAGTTTGATCTGGTGGTACTTTGGAAAAACTAAAGATGACTATTGAGCCATTGTGGCTTAAAATGGAACACTAAAGTAGTAAGATTTGGATTTAGGTGCAAAGTAAACACTTTTCTAAAGTTGAATAGATTTTTAGACTGATAAGATGATTAGAAAGGCCATTAAAATGCTTCAGAAAATTGATTAAGATAGTATAGTATGTAAATGAGTTGCTGATCTATGGCTATGGATTTTCAATATTATTTTCTATTAAAAAATTGCATGCACAGAGGACATGAAGATACTATCAAATTTGACATCATACAGGAACATATGCTTGTTGATTTAGCGAATGTCTGTTTTCTCTCATGGACTTTATCTTTTACCCCACTTATTTTTATTTTTAGCCCACATTCCTTTATTAGTTAAGGAAGGAAGAAAAAGTGGGCTGGCCTACTCCAAGCAACGTCTACCACAGACTGCATTTTATTCCCAACCCTGTTGAATATCTCTTATTTCCTCATTGCCTTTTACTTAGAGACTTTTGAGCTATTTTCTCCTCACAGGTAAATTTAAGCCATATTCATATAGCCCTGTGGCCAGAAGATTATAAACAAAGCGTCTTTAATCTATCAATGTCCTCCCTGAATGCCCACAGCTGTTTTAGATAACAGAGTTCAGCATCTTTCTGCGAGACCTTGGAGCATTATACGACAAAACTATAAAACAAAGGGCTGGCCTGTGGCGATCCCTTCCAGTCCTAAAATTCTGTTTCTGTGACTCCATTCTCCATGGATAAACACTCAGCTTCCCACAGAAGAGAACAGCCATGCTTTCCTATATCCCTTATTAAAGGAAAGCATGTGGCAGTTAGTAAAAATCCTGACTAGTTATTAGCATGATGTCTAAGGTATATTATATTTTAAACTTGAGGTTCAATTTCTAGAAAAAACATATTTTTGATATATTTAAGTAGTATATTTCCAGATACATCACTGAATAATTTTAATTGAAGTAAGACCTAGGATAACAGAGATGCATGCCCAAGTTTCATAAAATCATTATTTAACATGCAGTGAAAAAGAACTTGAAAAAATATATTCTTAGGGGTAATTTTATATTTATTGCACTTAATTTAACAAATTATTGCAGGAAACACATAGACAGCATTTTCCCAGTAAAATTATTATACTTAAATGAACTTTTGACAATGTATTAATTACAAGGACATGACCACATTTATTCTGCTGATCCAGTAATTACACACATTAAAGAAATATTTATCCACAAACCATGCAGTGTATTTCAAAACAGCATTTATTGCCAAATTACATTTCCTGGATATCTGTGCCCTATTTCCAGTTACTAGTAATTTTTTTTTTTAATTTTAAGAGGAAGAGGGAAAGGATGAGAAATTTGAAAAATATTATATAAATAAGTGCTTACTGATGTGAAAAATTGAAATGTAGACCTTGTTAATCATAGACCGCTTTTACTTTGAAAAATAATGAGATACCTCAATTCGTATGTTTCAGATCATAAAAAGATAACCGTAATCATAACATTCCTGCTTCCCTTCTAATATTTCTTACCTTCAGTAATTAATTAAAAACATAGCCTAAATTTTAAACTGCAGTACAACCATCACATAAGATAAGAATTGAAGTAAATTAATGTAATGTGCAGAAATCTAAAAGATTTAAATATGCAGCTTATTTCAGAAAGCATAAAAAGTTTCATGAAATATTAATTATTAATCATAGTACAGTTAAAAATGCTCCATCTGTAACAGTTCATCGATACAAACATGTCGGTCTTCACTTTGCATGTTGTAAAGAGTAGCTGAAGAAGGGAAGGAAGGTTTTCATAGCTGGGGAGAGACATAGTGAATCATGAATTGATGAACTAGGTCTTTGAATTTAACCAAAGGCACTATTTATTTCTCAGTGAAATACTTTATTAATCTTACCAAATAATAAAAATGTATCTCTCTAAAATGACATTCTAAACTCTAATATTCAATTCACTTCCCATATCTTTGGAAAAGATTTTCTTAAATAAGCATCCCAGACATACCCTTAAGAGAAATTTTAAGCCCTTGGGTAAATAACAAAAAATACACAACTTATCTAATTGTAAATCGTCTTTGAAAAATCATTCCACCTTTTAGAGTTCCTTATTGCTGGTATAAAACAAGGTAGTGTTGCTAAATGGTTAGCATTTGGTGTTAAGATAATAATTATAATAATGTAAAGAGAAATAAAAATGGGAAATCTATTTTATGTTACTTTCTTCAAGGTACTTTATATAGTTTGATTATAAAGTCATGATTTTTAAAAATTGAAGTTACTGCAAAACTCATCTAATTAAGAAGGTTGAAACTACTGTGTGTGTCATGATCAGATTAATTCTGTGGATATTCTTAAAACATAAGAACCCTCCAAAATTAAATTGATGTCTATTCTGAATTTAGCAGTGTTCCTAAAGGTTTTAAGTACAAATCAATAATTTTACCCAGTGCTACAGATGCTATCAAACACATCTAACTGTTATATCATCCAATATGTCTGTGGTGGGACTACATCAGATGGAGGCACCAGAGCATTGGGATGGGTTTAAGACTACTGCTACACACTCAGAAATATTTTTGCAGGTTGTTGTTTTGTTGCGGGAACACAGACTAAGTTTCAGCTGAATAAAACCTAACAGCACTTACAGCTCTAAAGTCAATAAAAATACTTAGTAAATTATAAGATATCTGAGTATAATATGCATACCTGTTTAAAACTACCTTGTAGACATAACATTGTATACTTTAAGCTGGATAGAAAATTTGTGGCATAGAATTTATGCCTTCTGCATCTGCATGTTACTCCAAACCACTTGTAGATTAAAAAAAAATTTGAAAAAAGATTGTATTTGTAGTAAAAAAGGTATAAAGTATCATGATTATTTTCTAAACAATACAGTGTAGCGAGCTATTTACATAACATTTGCACTATATTATACATTACAAGTAATCTAGTGATGCTTTAAAGTATATAGGATTTCTACAGAAGTTCTGTGGAGATATGAGACTGTTTATAAAGGACTTGAGCGCTCATTCATATTGACAACTATGGGGTCTTAGCATCAATCCCTCATGTAATACTAAGTGAAGGCCTTACTTACTCTTGTTGCAACACAGGCACACTTTTCTCATTGAAAATATGTCTTTAAAATATTATTAAATATCAAATAAAGAAGACAGTTCACACTTCAAGGAGAATGAAGTAGAAGAACAAAAGAGAAAAGGAAGAGCTGTCTCCCATCCAAAATTATATTTATTCAGATTAGAATTTCAGTACCACAACCACCAAAATTAACTAGAATGTCTTTATTGTATTTTTGCCGGAGCTATTATATAATGTTTTTTAATGCTGGCAGTCATTGCAAACTGGTATTAATTAAGGTAAGTTATATCACACAGATAAATGTAGTTACCTAAAAACTAAAAAACTGATGCAAATTATCATTTATTTTCAGAATCATTTTGATATCTCACTTTTTTATAAAATTATGCAGCAATGGACATGTAAAAATAAGAATTTAGAAAAAGTCTTTCCCTCAAAGAACTATATTTTTTTTATTCCTCAGCTGCATTAATACTCTTTTTGCTTCAAAAGTGTTCTATGAAAAATTAATGGAAAAATACTTTGCTTTGACTTCATTCTCCAAAGCCTTCATTATTTGTTTTAAAAAAATCTATTTTTGTAGGGTTTGTGGTTATGGCAACTAAGCTTAAACATCTGATTAGCTCAGTCAGAGTCTGACCATTAGAAAATAAGATTACCATCATACAAACCTGCTGCAGTGCAATGAGATTAAAAGAGGTACACTTTCTTTACACAATGGAGGTTAGTTCATCGAGTCCTCCATTCAGAATTCCTTCTATCATTTCTCATCCATCTATCACAGTCAAGGTGTGTGTACTTGAATAACAGCAGGAGTTTAATGATTAAGTCCACAGTACTAGTAATGCATTACTAATTGTAGCAGATAAAAAATTCAACAGTCATTTTTTCAAAGAACAATTTCAGGATGAAGTTTCGTTTTTTGTTTTGTTTTGTTTTGTTTTGTTTTTAATTTTAAATCCAGTCTGCATACAGTTTTTACTTGTGAAACTCTAAAGCCAAAAACAGTTAAACATTTTATCATGACAATATACTTTCATATTAGATATTCTGGTAAACAGGAAAAAATCATGATATGCAAACAAAAGATAGAAATACTGAAAAAATGATGCAAATTCATTAGTTTTTGTAATAATTTTTCTCCACATTAAACTGGGCAAATGGCAATATCAGAAAAGTCAAATCATGTAAATCAAAATTAAAAAAAACATTCTAATAATGTTTTTAAAGTCCAGTTTATTTTTAAAAGACCTATAAAGTACAATAAATATACTTTAAAAAATAAAGGCAATATACTTTTGTAAAGTAATGGAAAAATTAAATACTTAAAAAATCACAATTCCTAAGGTTCGTAAGTTCAGTGTCAGAGATATTAGAATATTAATGTGACTGTTGTGAATACAGATGAGATAATACTAAAATACATAAAGAAGAAAATAAAATACTGTGTGTTCATAAGTTTGTATAGTTAAATGTAAATAAGTATGCATTCTGTAAGGTAGTGTAATTACAAAATGAAGCAATAAATCACAAATCAAAGGCAAACTGTTTGTTCTTGTGCCCCAAAGAAGGCAAAATCAGTTTCTCACATTAGAAATACTGGAAACTCTAAAGAAAATGTCAAAAATTAATTACCAACTATATTGCTAAGTGCTTTCTCCACACTTTCCTTTATGAAATCGAATTTGCATTATCTAAATTTTTGATATAAAATAAAAAAATAAAAATAAAATAATAAAATACATTTGTATTGACTTATGGAAAATAAATAACTAATATATTAATATTAGTTATCGCAGGCAGTAAGATTATAAAGATTATTATATTCTTTGTACATAATTTTGAATTTTAAAATACTGTCATTTTTTTTTAAAAAGAAATTTATCTGAAAAACTCCCTTTTCAAACTTACCTTATGCAACCAATATGCCCATCCATTGGTAATTTACAATGAGCTGAACACTGTCTTAAGCAATTTTACAAAATTAATTCGTTTAATAATTATAATTATTTTACAGACTAGAAGACTTAGCCATCATTTCCTAGAATTTAAGTGGCAGTGCACGGAAATGATCCTCAGCAATATTTCTCTGGAGCTCTATCTCCGGAGCAATGGCTAATCAGCATTGGCTTTAGGATTATATCAGATTTTCAGACTCTATGTTTATGTCAAGTGCAGCTGTAATAAACTTAAAATTTACTTCATTCATTGCTTTGCTTCTGTGAATTGCAATTACTGTTGTTCTTATAACTAATTCTGTTTTAAACCAATTTACCTAAACACCAAAATAATTTCTAAGTAAACTAAAATATGAAAACATGGATCAACATGCATAATTTAAAGTAATATACTTTTTGCATTTTTATTGTTATAAACTATAGAGAGGATCTATATGAAGACAAAAGTGTTCCCTTGTGAGAGCATAAACAAGTGGAATTGAACACGTATCATCGCAGAGAGGCCCGGAGTGTGGGACCACGTGCTGTGCTCACCCCCTTACATTCCTTCGTTCACCAGAGAGCTCTCAGGTATCCATGCTAGAATTTCTCTCTGAAATAGAAGTTTGTTACTTGAGTTAAAATAAATCATTAGTACATGAATTTTAAGCTACCCTCAGATCAATAGGGGCGGAAAAACAAAGTTATCCTTTTTCTAGGGAAAAGAATAGTTGGTCAAAAAGAAGTGGTTGCCATTATTGGTTTTTGTTTTTGTTGTTTATGGACCAAATCATTAAAACCTTTTCAAAAATTCCAAAGAGCTATTAATTTTTAGAAGCAATTATAACTTCTGACATGTAACTCAATAAGCATTAAAGCTGAAATTTATTAAAATATGCATCTGTAGAATCACTTGCAAATAGCAATGATGAAAGTGTTGCCTGTTACCAGAAATACTGTCTCAGTATTGTTTGAAAATAGATTTAACTTATCCTGAATGGGAAGTATCGCCTTCAGGTAAAATGTCAAGCGTTTTGTTTGTTGGAAAGAGTTTCATGAAAGGGAAACTTGGAAAGTACATTTTATTAACTCTAGCATAGAATACTTGAGTCTATGGAAAAGGGAAGAAAATTACTAAAATCTTAGCAAAGTTCACCTAATGGCATTAGTAACTGAGTTTCTTAGTTAATGACTTTAACCACAGTATAAAATGTTATCTTTACCTCCTTTACCTGGCCTGCCTGAAAGCAGAGTTCATGTTTTACCAGAATACTTTTTCTGTGCTTTTTGATGATTAATTATACTCTTGGTTCTTAAAGAAAAAAAGAAAATGAGAAAAAATATTTTCTTTATTAAATAGCAAGGACCTTTCCTACTCCTGCTACTTTCCACATTTATTTCTGAATGCTTTCTTGTCACTGTGATTAAACAGGTAGCTCAGTATTGAACCAATGATCCTACAAATGTTCAAAACTATTCTTACAAGTGTTTCAAGCTTGTCTTGCCAAAATCGGATCTGAAATAGGAAAATACATTAAAATTATATTTTTAAAGTGAGCATAACTTTGGCATCAGAAAATATCTTTGAAAATTTCAAGAGATCACACTAGAAGTTATAAAGTATGTGGTCTTTCACATTACAGAGAGATGAGAGAAATGAGAAATGAGATACTGTATCTGATTCTCACTAACTCCCAGAATCTAGAACTCTTTACAAAATCTTTTATTACTTCAGCAATATATTTCTTTATTTAGGTTGTTTAAGGCTTTGACCTCCATTTATCAGAACATAACTAGGAATCAATTGTACAACTTAGGCTTTCCTTAGAATCTTGTTAGAAAAGTATGTATTTAATGAACAGGACAAGGCATAAAAAGATTGATTCACACTGAAGCTAATGTCAGGAAACTGGCGTGCTACCCGTTTCACTGTTTGCCCACCCTTATAAAGGGATTATGTAAACAATAGATAGTGGGAAAATATAGGGACTTTGCCAGGGAGGAATTCATCCAAATTTACAGAGATAGCTGGTTATTTCAGGCAGAGTTTCTTGGATACAGTTTCTTTATATTAGAAAAGTCTGTTTTTAAATTTTTAAGAGTACAATGTGGGATTTCTTGTGAAAAAAAATCTAGAGAGAATTTAATGATGGACTTAGAAGTTTCAGTATTTTAACACTATTGCCTGAAGAGATAATCTTTGATATTTTCATGAACATGATGAGGATTTGGTCAGGAAAAATTGTGAAAAACTTTGACATAAATTGGAAAATGTCAATAGATGTCCGGAGGAGAAAATATTTGTAGACAATTTACCCTGTATTGTGCTGGAGATTATCTTTAGTTTAATGAACCGTGGAAAAGTCTCTACAAAAGTGGTTCTTGTCTGTAGAAATACAAACAAATTTTATCCAGTAGAAAGAAAGTGGATGCTGCCTTATGCACATTGATAATCTCTGATTATAGATCAGTTTAAATCTATTAGTAAATTCATTCCAACAGTTCTTACTGATGCTTATTCTACCAGTTTTTCACGCATATATATGTGTGTGTGTGTGTGTGTGTGTGTGTATCTGGTGTTTTAGTTCATGAACTTAATTTATCATTGTCTCTCATGCATGCATATAGATGTATGAAGTACAGTGGCAATTTGGTCCATGAACTTAATATTTTTCATGGTTCTGGGAAAGATTGCCACAGTCACGTTTGTCACCCAATATGGAGTTCAGAAACAGAAACAAAATTTTGTCAAATGCTTCTATTCATGAATCACACTGTTCATAAACATAAGTGTTTATGAACTGCAGTTTTACTATATTTTTTAAATTATGTATATTCTTTAATATAATCTTTTAACATCTTCTTTGATCATGTTGTGCCATGTATCATGTAGTATGATACCATTTCTCTCAATTATTTAGTAACAAAGTTTTATACATGTATTAACTAAATAAATGAGCAATTTGTAGATCATTTGTTCGAAGGCAGAACAAATGAGTTCTAAAAGATGAAGTAACCTGAATAAAATTTCTGCATGGAGACCCACTGGAGCAAATGAAAGAAGGGCAGGCGCATGGGACAGATATTACAAGATAAGCCTGAGAAGGGGAGGCAGGGTCATATCATGTTGGAAATGTCAGAGCATATTGCAGAGTCTTGCTTATATTTTTCTCTTGAAGAAAATATAAGCCTCTTAAATACCATAAGATGTATAAGGGGATATGAATTTGAAATACTTATGTCTCATTTCAAAAATATATTCTCCGTTACAAGACAGAAAAGGAGGCTGCTATACTTTAAGTGAAAAATGAAAGCACTGGAAAAGTAAAGCAATGGAGTAGTGGCAATAGAAATAAGTGGATTAGGTGAAGTCATTTCCTAAGCAAAGACTCATCTAGTCTCTAGTTTTTCCAGTTTTGCTATTGACACATTCAAATTTCCTTTACTATAAAATCCAATGATAAGAATATTTGTAGTTGGGCATGGTGGCACATGCCTGTAATCTCAGAATTTGAGAGGCTGATGCAGGAAAATTGCTGCAAGTTAAAGGCCACTGTAGGGTACATAGTGAGTCCAAGAACAGCCTGAACTACATGCAGGGACCTGGTCTGAAAACAACAACAAATTGTAATTTCTACTTTGAGTGTTGAGTCTTTATTGATGTGATTGATGCAGCCACAGAGAAAAGAAAGATGGAAGCATTTGGCAAGTGGCTAATGATATGCAGCAATTTCTGCATATCTACCAAGTGATGAATGCGTATCTGCATATCTACTGGATGATCTACTGAATTACAAGGGTTGAAGCAGGGATTTCAGTACTTGGGATTTATCTTGTGGCTTTTGCATTGAACTACATCCTCGGTCCATTTATTTATTTATTTATTTACTTACTTACTTACTTATTTACATTTTGGAGCCAGCATCTCACTAAGTCACTAATTTTTCCTGGTTGGGCTCCAATTTGCTGTGCTCTTGCTTCAGCCTTCTATGATGTGGGAATTATAGACAACAGACATTCAACGAGGTCTAATAAAAGTTTACAGAATACAGGCATGCTGTGGGTATGTGGTAAATTGTCTTACTTTCTAATGTGTATGCTTCCATCTGTGTGTATTAATTACTTTTCTCTTATTACTGTGACAAAATACCCAACACTCAAAATTAAGAAAGGAAAAGTTTATCTAGTTCAGAGTTTGAGGACGTTTCACTCCATACTCTGCTCACTTCAAGACAAGGGTGCACATGGCGGAAGAGCAACAGTTCATGGCAGCAGAAAACAGCCAAAGCAACAAGAACAAAAAGGGTAAAGGAGGAGAAAAGAAAAGAGTCTTTCCATCCCTTATATTGTATATAGGCTACCCAACCTATGGTGGGTGTAATTCTCATATCCATAATCCCAGCATTAATCAATGAATCAACCATAAACTTTAGATGCAGCCCTCTCAAAAGTGCATGCCTCCCATGATTACATGAGTCCTTGGGAGAACATCCAGACACAAACCAAAGCACTGTGTGTGTGTGTGTGTGTGTGTGTGTGTGTGTGTGTGTGTGTGTATGCATGTGTATGTGAGAAATAGAAAAAGTCAGAGACAGAGAGACAGACAGCCAGAGATATCAAGAGCCAGAGAGGCAGAGAGACAGTGAAAAAAACAGACAGAGGGGGTTGGGTTAATGGGCTGTGCTGGTATAAAGCAGGTTCTAGGTTCCTGGAATTGAAAGAGGTGGAGCTGGGAAAGCTGTTCTTCTGAGTCACTAGCAGGCCATTGCCCATCGCAGAGGAAGTGGAAATAGGATAGCACATGCCAGCTTCACTAACCTTCAACTCTAGCACTTTGATTCATTAATGAAAATAAATATTCACTTCACAATTATTTTATCAAAAACAGAAACCTTAAAAATTTCATCCTGTATGCAGAAAATTTTTGCTTCATTTTCTTTTTTTTTTTTTTTTGTCTTTATGCTTCATTTTCTAACACCCCATTCAAGAGGCAACCTTGGCATTTACAGAATATACCCTAGATATATCAAGAGAAACCAAAGAAAATGAAACTAAACTACAGAATTGTGGCTAGGGAAATTGTGATCATTATGAGGACTGCTGTGAGAGGAAGACAGGCAAAAATATTATAATTGAGAAATGGGGGAGATACTACCTTAATGAAAGAATCCTTCAGCTAACATGATTATATGATAAACGTACCTGTCAATGACAAATGACATTACTCCCCACTTTGAAGGACCAAGGACATCCCTTGAACTAAAGAATAGTTCAGACTCATCATGAGGAATCATCATGAGGAATGCTAGTAGAAAGACATTAGGTCTAGTCTTACAATATTGGTGTTATTAATTTTAAAATGCTGAGGAGCCAATAAATGTGATATGTGATCCTTGACTGAATCCTGAAATAAAAACATTAAAAAATCATAAATACAAGGAAGCAACAAAAACACTTATAAAATATTTGATTATTATAATGGAGGGAGCTGAATAACGAAAATATATTAGGTAACGTATATGGATCTTTGTTAAAATGTCCTGAATGTCTTAGTAGATATGGTTTTGTAGATGAATACTCTTACTCTTAGAGATACATGTGGAAGTATTTTAGGGTGAAAAGACAGTGGAGGCAAAGTAAACTGGACATAATGTTAGCAAATTAATTCTGTTAAGAGTTTGCATATGTTCACTGTACTATTTTTCAGACTTGCTGTGGGTTTGAAAATTGTTCAGATAATAACTTCAGAACACATAATTATTAAAATTAAAAAGCCATTATGTTTTTAGTGCACAGTTCTTTTCAAATAAAAACCACTGGGAAGCCATTTGCATGACTTTAAATTCATGGTTTATTCTCAAAACAAATCTAGACATTAAGTTTTCTTTTCTTTAAAGATGAGATTGTCGAAGATGGCAAGAAAACCAAGTCAATTTCACATTTCCACCCTCTAGTCTGTGCACTTTCCAGACTATGGAAGGCTACCATCAGTTGACAGTTGTTCTAACAACTGCTTCTTTGACCTCTCCCAAGACTCATGAAGCAAACCCCAATGATGAACTCTCCTTCTGAAAATGAAGAGCAATCATTCTCAGACGATTTGCTTCATTTTGTATATCATCTTCCAATCTTTAGCTCACCATTTTTATTATTTCTAAAAACAGCATTCTTTAAAGGCCTTTTTACATCTTTCTCTTGATGTTTGTTTCAATACCTCCTCAGAATCTTTGAAAGCATTTCCCTGAAGTCCTTAACTTTAAGTTGCTTAGTGAGTTTATCTACTAAAATATCAAACAAATCTTTTTCTAAGCTTAAACTTCACTGTGGCCTACCTAATTGATTTCTCAAATGCAGCTCACAGCCACGTAACCTCTGGTGTACACCCTGCAGTTATTATTATGTTATCCGTAGAGGCTTCCCTGGGGGGCTGCTCTACCACTTCTAACACTAGACCTCAGCATTCTGTGTCCCGAGGATTTGCTGTGCAAAGCCTCGGGCACTGCGGACAGCAGTACTGTTCAGGTTCAGTCGGAGGCTTCCTTCCTTTTTTTTTTTTCTTGCTATTTTTTTATTTTTCTATAAACCTATCATGATATGCTATGTTCAATCATCATTTTCTTCTATTTTTATTACTATACTGGTATGTGTATTTTTGCCCCTCTGAGGGGGGTATTTTGAGGGAAGTTTATGATATAAAACAGAACACTAGTCATTTTCCAATTTTTTCTTTCCCTTTAAAGTGGAGGATTTATTATAGTCAGTTAAGCTAGATAGAAATTAATATGTTGTCAGAGAGAGACTAGGCCTTCAAGGAAGCCAGCACAAAAAATAGAGGGATCAGATTTGTGGCTGGAGGCAAATATGAGAGAGAACAAGATGGAGATATAATACCCAGGTCCGCATGTCTGCCTTTCTTAAAGATAAACAACTTGAGATTGTACTATACTTAGCACCGTCTGACCCAGGGGACCCAGAGGGCATCAGGCATGTAGGTTGGTGATCAGAATATCCCAACCATACTCTCCCTCCCCTCCCAACTACACCTTTGTTTGTTCCGCATACTCTTGCTGTGTGATTTGTTTCGTATTGGGTCACCTTTTTTTTTTTTTTTTTTTTTTTTTTTTTTTTTTTTTTTTTTTTTTTTTTTGTACTAGGGATGAAATTCATGATCTCTTGCTTGTCAGGCAGGTACTTATGCCGCTGAGCTAAAGCCCTGGCTGTTGGGTCATTATTAACAATAGGGCCATCTTCATAATCCTAAAAGTTGATTGTAGCTTGACACATGTTTACCTACACTGTGATTCTGCTCTATAAATTACCCCTGATAAAGGACCCCTCCAAGGTTACCCATGCAGGGCTCCTCCTGGAAATCCAGGAGCTATTCTCCTCATTTCCAGTAAAAGTTCCCTAACTTTACCACCTGATTCTTGAAGACAGAAGCCACCCTGTAGACAAGGGGAATAAGACAAGCTCAAAGTCAATGGCTATGTAATCACAGTGACTCAGTGTAGCAGTATGTATCTCGCCCATTTCTTCTGGCCCATCCAATGACTTAGGCTTGATTCTTGAGGGAAAGAAGACAATAATAACATGAAACAACTCATGTGTCTGTACCTTCATGAATACTGAAAGCACTTAATCAGGACCTCAGCACCAAAGAAAGAATTGCTAGTGACTGAAGAAAGCTCAGCAACATCGAATAACAGAGACCAAGTGCTGGTAACACTGCCTGCAGAAGCTGTGCTAGTGATGGCAACTACAGCTCCAGGGCTGAGTGGGAGCAAGGCCTTGATGGTCAGTCAGTCTCTCCAGGAATCTGGCCTCAGGCAAAGCCAGACTTCATCTGGGTTCTAGAAGTCTGGGAGGAACAGTGGAAAGCTCTGTTGTGCAAACCCTTTATTACTTATAGTTTAAAAAAGTCATCATCACAATGAGCCAGTAGAGGGAAAAGGGAAGATTTACTTGCCATATATTGGTGGGAAAAGCAAATTCTTAGAACACATCTGATTTGCTTGTGGAAATTTTAAATAATTAATTTACAGACAATTAGAACTCCTAGAGTTCCTATGTATTGGACTAAGGGACGAAAGCCTGGCAGAGAAATAATATGATAGGCTTCAGTTTATTATTATCTCACAGTGAGGTATCCATTATTATCTCAAATTGGGGTTCCATATTAAGCCTTTTAAAGCAGAAATTAAATCACATATACAGATTCAACCAAAAAATGTACAGATACTCCTGGAAAAAAATCATATGATGTTTTTTTAACAGAAGATGTTGCCTTTGTATGAGGTATCCTCCTAGAGGATGTCACAGATCACAGAAGCCCCACTACACTGCTGGACCTTAGAGAAGAAATAGAAATGCATGTGCAGCAATCTCAACGACCAAAGTTACCTGAAGAGCAGTTTACAGGACTAATAAATGTCTGGAAGCTGATGGCTGCCACTTTGAGTACCTCTTGGTAACTGTAAAGGCCAAGGGTAACTTGTATTCAGCTTATGGTCTCTCAATAAATTTAGTATTAAAATACATATACAAGTTTTTCTTATCCTGAGTGTTTGTCCATTTTTAGTGGGCTCTTTGTCTATCTCTCTCTCTAACAAGAGATGTGATGAAAATAAATGATTTTTTAACTTAATTTGTTTGCAGTAAAAGACACACTGTTATTACCCTACTATCTCATAATGCTTCTTTTTGCTTCAAACACACTTATTCTATTGTTTTTGCCATTTCTGAAGCAGCTCAGGAAGTCCTCTTCATGAGTGTTTTTACAAGGTATGATCAAAAATAGTGTGCATACTACAGCTGAATGACATCCAAGGGAAAGGCACTTTCATACTTCTGGCTCTTCCTTAAAAATAAAATGGTCATAAAGGATACATGGAAGCATCCATGATGGTGCAACAAAAGACAAGCACAAAACAATGATACAGGAGATGGAAGTGGCTGAGGTTGGTTGGGATTCCAGCGCTGCCTCTCAGACTCATATGCAGAAGTTTTGATGAGTTCCTTGGTCAGATGAAAAGCATAAAAGGACACAGACATCATAAAGAGCTTGCTATCATGGGCTTTCCTCATGATAGCCTATACTGTGTCCCCTAGAGCACACTTTTATCATAGTTTTTTTTTTTTTTTCTCTCTTTCATTCAGCCCAAAGTTTCTACCTCACTCTTCACTTTTATTTTTCTTAAATAAACTTCATCATTATTTTTTCTAGTTTCATTCAATTCTTTTTTCCAGGGAGAGAACATGGAATCCAACTCGAGAAGAAGAGGTAAACAACTCAAAAGCTGGTAATATTTATTTGGTGAGCCACTTATAGAAGGAGAGTACTAGGTAACAAGAAGACTTTCAGAATTACTTCAGAAAGTGGCAAGAACAATGGTACAAATATATTCAAAGAAAGGGAATATTTTGAAAGGAAATAATAATGTGTCTTTTAATATAATAATTATTTTTAATTTAAACATTGATATATTTTTCTATCATACCATGTATATTTTCTCCCACCTATAATTTCTACTTAAGTAAGGATCAGTTACAATTACATATTTTTGGAAATAGCACAAAATAGAAACTAGTCACCAAATATTTGAGCTCCTGGCAATAAAATGTAAGAATAAAATGTAAGAAGACAGAAAAATTATAAAAAGGATCAAATTCATCATGAACTGGATGAATTTGGTTTTCTTTACACTCACTGTAGTGTATCCATGTTATTTATTAATACATTACAGCAAATCAGAAATTGAGATGGATACTTATAAAATGTTTGCAGTTAAAGATCAGACTAGCTTTTACTGAAATGTTAAAGATGCATTGGCTCACATTAGGTCATACATATTATATCATCGAAGTACCCATCAGCTCACATCAAGGACCCTCTGACTAAGTAATGGCTAGATGCCTATCATCAAGTCTCCCATACATCCAGAAATGCCTATGCATCAAAGAAATCTGACTTTATCAGACCTACGCTGCAAAATCTGATACCTTATCACACTGAAAGCAAGTTTACATGATGTGGTTGCATGATCTGGGTGAACTTACAACTAGGTCTGAGTGAGATGAGCAATGTTTATGGCATAAGACTCTTGATTTGTAGAAAGTAAGAGAAAGATACCTCTGAGCAAGCTGTTCATTTTGGTAAGTAACCTGTTCAGTTGATTCACATTTCTTCCTGAGTATTTGGTAATTAAAGCTAGTAGTTTTTTTTAATGATCCCAATGAAATACAAGGAAAAACATATGCTTGAAATCAAGAGTTTTAAAAATGAAGGGTGGAAATATATTTTTGTTTTTGTTTTATAGAAAGCCACAGCTTATAACTTAAGTCTATAGGATATATTTACTCTCATGTCTCTCCTAAGAGATACTCATTGCTTGAAACTTACATTCCCAAACAAGAAAATGCAAATTTACTATGTTTTACTTTAAACACATGATTTTATCTAGTGGAAGATATGATGATTTCACATTACTAATTTTGGCTAAGTAAATCTCCTCTCTGTCACTATTAAACATAAAACATATGTGTGCACATATGTGTGTTTTCTGTGTATTAATGTAATAGGCACAATAAATGTGCATATACATATTTTCCTCCCATAAAAATAACATGTTTTTCCAAATAATGTATGCATATAAGCAGTGTAGCATTAGTATTTTTTAAATATGTTCTTTCAACTTCATTCTTGCCTGGCAAGAGCGAGGTTCTGAGCTCCATTCCCACTACCAAAAAAAAAGAAAAAAGAATCTCAGATCCATATAAACTTCATTCTTTTCCTATGATATATCATGAAAATTTTCACATATGAGGCCAACTATCAGTCTATAGTTCCTAAAATGGGAAAAAATAATTTCTAATTCATAATTCTATCATGTACTTTTAACAGACTTAAACTACATAAATCACTTAAAATAATGTTAGACATGATACATATTGTAGATTGTTTTGCAAATACTTTTATAGCATTGCCCTGTATTAATACTGTTTTATGTCTTCTAAAGCCAAACTTTGGCTATGAAAAATTCTGTGATTGTTTTCATAGGAATATTATAAAAATTTTTAGATTTGTAAAATCAATAACAATTTATATAAAATACTAAGTTTCCTCTCTAAGATCATAATAATTTATATATGTATAGTCTTTTGTTTAGGAAAGCTTACTTCTAAACTGTGCTTTGTATATATAAACTTTCTTATTTTTTCTAATGATTTACCTGTTAATTTTCTCAATTTATCTAGGAAAGTCATCATATAATCTAGAAATATGATGGTGTCTGTTTACTAAAGTTTGGAGATGCCAGCTAAAAAGGTAGGCTGGGACACCTTAGGTTTACTGTATAGGGAGTCTCTGGTCAAATCTCAGAAGATCAAAAGCTGATGGATAGCCATAAAGACCAGGCTCAGGAGGTTTCTGCTAGGAAGAAGGACAGTTGGATTTCATACAATGTATATTATGACTTTGTAGAGTTCTTTTATACTACATTTTTCTCATGTCCAGTGACCTTATCTGAAACTTTGATTAAGGGTGATGGACTAACTAATCTTGCAGAGGAAATTTTAAGGAAGTCTAATGTTGAAGCTGTGGCATGGTTGCTACTGGGGGCTTAATGCTAGATCTATTTTAATAATCAAGAACAAAGAGTAGAACAGAGTGATTTAAAATATTTTGAGTTTGGACAGAAAAGAAACTCCAGCAAAGCTGTGGACTGCAAAGATAGAGCTGGGAATGTCTTGACTGCTGAGAAGGAACAGGGAAATTAAAAACACACACACACACACACACACACACACACACAAACAAAAAAAACCATGGCCCAAGGGCCTCACAAACAGCAGCAAGACTGTCCTTTGCAGCCTCAACTGCAAAAGTGAAAGATTTTGCTTTGAGAAGAAAACCATGGAGTGCCATGTTCCAGAATGATGGGTATGGAGAATTTGTTCCTCAGAATTGGATTCAGAGTGGTCAGTGTTCCAAGCACTTGACCTCTACAACCAAGATGGAAGAAAGCCAGATTACTGCTCCAGCTGACAGGACACATGGGCCACATCATTCTGGTTTTAGGTGCAGAAAAAGTACAAGAGTTTTGAGGTGAGGAAGCCTTCTACCTAGATTTGAGAAGGTCTAGGAGGTCAGGCAGTGTGCCCCTAAGTGTGCAGTGTGAAACTGTGCTTGAGGCCAAAAGTGCAGTGGAAACCTCCGAAGTTTGGAGACTCCAGATATGTGGATCACCTAAGAAAAGCTGCAGAGAAGGAGTAGAGTGCCCCCAAGACAGAAGCTATGGAGGGAACACTTACCAGAAGTGCCATAGGGCTGGAGCCACTCAAGCCCTTTGGATTCACATCTTACCACAGACTGCCTCAGATGCTGCACATAAAACTATAGGATTTAATGTTTGTCCTGCTGGATTTTGGGCTTGTGCTGGTCCCATTCATTTCTATTCCTATTTGTAACTTTTGGAATGGAAGTGTTTGTCTTGTGCCATTGACTGTTGGAAGCATTTAACTTTCTTTTTATTTATACAGGGCTCACAGCTATGGGTTTGGCATACTGTTAATATTCTGACAACTCTTGGAGACAGATGAAATGCCTTTTGCATAAAGGAATATTAATGATTATTTGGGGGTCCAAGGGTTAAATGTTTTGGTTTATGTCTAGATGTCCCCCCAAAGCCTCCTGCAGTTTTAGACAGCCCTTGTTTGGAGTCAGCTCAATCTAGAGATGGTGATTGATTTCTAGTGTAATGCTCTGATTAAGGGTGTTGGTATTATGTGTGAGTGATTGCTGCATCAGCCCACTGATTATATTGGCTCTGCTCTAATCACAGAGGTCTGGATAAGATAAAAGGAACAGAAAGAGTTTTGCTTTTCTCTTCATTTGCTCTTGCTGCTTATGCTTTCTCCTGCCACCATAACTTGCTCCTCTGCCATGTGCCACCCTACTTTGGATTCAGACAATTATAGACTGAAAGCTCTACAAAATGTCAGCTAAATAGAATTGTCTCCTTTTAACTTTGGGTGGCAAAGTTTCTCAGCAAGGAGAAAAGGAGAAAAGTAACTAAGGGTGCTGTTGTCCTTTGCTTTTTTATTGTTCTGATTTTTCTTAATATTATCATAAATTGAACATTCAGTGCAATGCCCATGAGTGGTACCAACACAGAATTTACTAGTATGTATAACACTTACTATCTTTACCTTTTTACCATTTTGTCATCCCCACAATATGAAACATTAACATTTTATCATTCTTCCAATTCACAGTAACCTATATTAAATTCAAAAAAAGTTTTACTTCTAGAAAGTTTATTATTTTATCATTGTGAACCAAAACATTAGTCTTTGCTATATGTTTACTCTTCTCTAGTTTTTTTCCCCCTTTAAGATGGTCCTTTTTCTTTGTACTACACTGTATATTCTTTCTTGAGATAACCTTTATGAGGGGAGCTGGAATATCACCTTTTAAACTATCAGATACAACCACATGCAGAAATTTTTTTTGATTCACTGTTTCTCTCCTCTTTTTGTTATTTTTCAAGTCAACATGGAATTAGTATTTCATACAAATTCTAGTACAGTATAAATATCCCCTTTCAAAGAGAGTCTTAGTAGATATGTCAAAATTAAGATGGTGCATTTTCTTGATTTGATAATATTATGTACTGAATTCTTATATCAAATCTGTTTGTATTCTGAACCTAAGAAAACTAAAAGAGGAGGTTATATCATTTCCCAAGAGCACATGGTTGGCAGTTTACAAGCGTCTTCAAAGGACACTTCTGTTAGCAAAATGACCTCAAGAATCAAAAAGTGTTGTAGTTACCAAGGTGAAGATGTACCAAACCTATTATGTGACAGATACACTTCTAGTTACACTTCCCAAGGAAACTCTCCCACATTGAGAAAATATGTTATGGCCTCACTGTGATTACAGTAAAATGGAAACAATCTCAATGTTTAGCATGATGTAAATACAATCAGTTGTCTTTGCATAAAGAATACTGTGGAGTAGCTACAACAAAGATGTTATAGATTTATGAAGAAATGGCACACATAAAAGTGAAAATAAGGAAGTTGCAATGTGATTATATTTTATGAACCATTTATTTAGAGGTTCACACTTGCAAAACTTAATTAGCAGTTTTTATTCTAAATATATTGTGTGTAGCAGTTATCTTCAGGAAAGAATGGAAAATAGATTTAGAGTACATACTCAAAGGGATTTCATATAGGGATTTCCTTCTTATTACAGGGGAGCTGGAGGTCCTGCATGTTCTGCTGCTTTAATGCACATAGTCTTCACTAATTGTATTAAAGAAGCAAGGAAAGTAACAAAAACAGACAAATGCAACAAACCATATATCTGTGGAATACTATTAAAAAATCATCACAGATATACACACAAATGAAAATAGAACTGAGTAAATATGAATAATATCACTGAGATATAAGTATCTCTGTCCTCGTTGCTTTGTATTATGATAATTGCATAAGATAACATCATTGGAGAAAACCAGATAAAATACAGTCAAGGTCTTTCTGCATAATTTCTTAAAACTGCACGTGAATTAAAAACAATCTCAATTATAGTTTCAACTGAGAAATAAAAGATAAACTAAAAATCACAGTACTTCACAAGTATACTTAATATGCATTGCCTTTTAACAAAAAATAACATTTAAATCAGTTCATAAAGATCACAAAATTTGGAATGATTATGAGCTATGAAGAATCGCTTATGTTTTCAAGTGAATTTTATTCTGACACTGAATAACTTCTTTGTCCCATGGGGCTAGCATATGTGCTAAACTCACTTATTAAAAGGCAAAATCACAAAATACATAAGAGATCACTAAAGACAGCTGTTTGCTTTGTTACCAGCTGGCTTGGTTCCTTGCTGTTAGTAGAGGTGGAAATTAAAATTAAAATACAATTTATGGGGGGAAAAGGCTTTAATTAGAAAATTACAGGGCAGATAAGAAAGGACCCCAGTTTAGGAGCTGCAGGGAGAACACTCCACTAAAGGGATTCCCAGTGATCCACCAGCAAGGAGAGAGGCCGGCTTTCAAGGATTAGCAGATAAACTGAAGTAAGGTTGATCATTATCTCAGTCCTTGTGTATGCTGGAACTTTTTCAAATTAGGACTGATGTCCTTCCCAAGAAAGCATTACCATTGTTTAATCAAGTGGGGCTCTGCCCTTCCTGGGATCCAAGATATCATGTTAAAGACAAAGACTAGAGATTTCTGGGCATAGGTGAATTTTCCTGAAGTTCCCCACCTTGATGCCCTCAATCTTGAAAAATATGTGGTTATGTCACCTGGAAATTACAGATATGAATAGGAACTTTAGTGAAACCATTAATAAATGAAAGAGTAAAACGTTAGGTTAAAATCTGTATATATGAGCAAACATGCTGCCTTTGTTGATAATTATTGATAAATTCTATAGCAGATCTAGATGAAATAATTTTAACATAATGTTCATATCTAAGCAAAATATGTCTTAAGTTTAATTTTTACTAATCCATATTAATCTTTTTTACTGATATACGATGAAGAATCACAGCCTAAACCTTCCAAGGTGGAATTTTTTATAATGAGGCACAAAAATTTATGCCTTAACATGCACTTGCTCTATATCATTACAATGAAGCTTGGGAATTGTTTCTTTGAATAGTTGAATTACATTTGCTGACTATCATAGTGTATCAATCTAACTGTATTTAATACTTATATGTACATTGTACTTTAAAAAAAAACTAAAATCCCTTTCTTTGAGGGAAATAGGTTATTTTGTATCTGTTTTGGCTTGTGTTTAGATGCACCTCTAAAACATTATGAGGTCATAGATGAGGTTTATTCAGAGGTGGCTGGACCTAGAATGTGCGACACCTGGATCAATTCATGGTGCAATGGTAGGATCAATGGTGTGAATGATACCTGCTCAGGGTAAGATAAAACGGGCAGAAGATACTACTAAGGCCCTTGCTAGTTTTGCCACTTTCTATCCACCATGAACTGTTGCTCCACCCCAGCCTGCCTTGGAGCCAGCTAATTATGGACTGAAATCTCTACAAACTGTGAACTAAATAAACCTTTCCTCTTTTAACTTTAGTTGTTTGGTATTTTTGTGTCTGCAACAAGAAAAAAAACTAAGATAGTATCTAACTAGGCAAAGATAAATGCCTATGTGTAGCCAAGTAAGAACATTCAAGCTGTGATGATGTGATCTTAGGTGAACTTAAGAACACTTCAAGAGACAGCAAGGTTTGTGAATATTTGTTTTAGAACAAAACAACTCATGCGTAAAAAGAAGTGGCATGTGTGAGAACGGAAGTACTCATCATTTGGTCACTAGTAATATCAAGCTCTCATGGTAATGATAATGCTCAAAATTTTTATTTTTAATAAACAAGTCTCTTGAAGCACAATATTATGAGGACAGAACTTAGAAAACATACCTTTAACTAGGCCTGGGAATAACTCTATTTTCCCACTGGCAATCCCACTTGTAACCTGTGGTAGATGTCTAATTTCTATGTCTTTCCACATCTCAAAACTATTTTGAGAATACTTGGTTATCCCCCATACCTTGAGCTTTCTTGCAGGCCAATGAAGAAGCATGTGGTAAGATGGGGGTAAGTAGTTAAACAGGATTTTTCCTGCTGCTTATCTTTTTGTTAAATCACCTGTTTGACTCTTGGAAGTTACAGTCCAAGAAATCCTAGAACTGAATGCACTCAATCAGACAAACATGATTCCCAGAACCAGAAATCACACATCAGCACTTAATTAGACCAAACAAAGGTCTACTGAGCCCCTGGGATGATTAAGCCGACTGTTTAAAATAGCTTCAGAAAAATGCAAATCTTCCTTTCAGTTTGAATGGTTTCTGTCACTTTTTTAGAATACCTGGCACTCAAATATTTAAATTACAACCTCAGCTTTAATTTGAAGGTACTAACAATAAACCCCTTTTGTTTCCATAGCACTCTAGGTCTGACTTTTCTTCAATTTTCTAAAAATGCAGATCTAGGAAATGAAATTAGCAATGCAAGGTGAACCTAGTGTGAATTTTACTGAAGATTATGCAAATGCAGAATATTATAATTCTATCACAATGTCATTACATGTGTCTACTTAGACACACATTTTCTGCTATGTTTAAGTTAAACAAAACACTAAATGACTATGTAGTAGGACATCTCATTAATATGTTGCTATTCACATCTGTGCCTTTAGTATAAAAAATCCACTGCTTCAGTGATAAGAGATTAAGTCCTTTAATTAGAAACAAATGACAAATCACGGTTAACCCCATGTGATGCTTTCTAAAACTTCCATCCAATATTCCTCTTAAAACATTATTAAACACAAGTTCCCCAGATCTACTTCCTAGAAAGTGCCATTTAACAAAACCCAGGCAGGATGTTAATATTGGGGCCGAATTACAGGTTGCCAAAGCATTTCCTGTGAGGGGATTGACAGGGGATCATTTTGTTATGGGGCCACCTCCAGTGTGTTGTGACAACCACTCATTACACCTCTAAGCAGAGCACTCAGCTGTAGGTTTCTACAAGATGCAAATAGCTCCAAATGGGTTCAATTTACAGCGAGTGGATAATGTATCACTCACTCACTTCTTTAAGGTAGAAGCTTTTAATTTCCCAAGAACAGGAACGAGAAGAACATTTCAGTTTCTGGAAATAAAGGTTTACTTAACCAAGTATGCCTAAGAAATTGAGGCACAATAGTGATATCTGTTACATTATTAAAAAAAAAAAAAAAAAGAAAGAAAGAAACACTTCACCTGCCTTCTTTCTCCTTGGCCCGCAACAAAACACCAAGTGGTCAAGTGAACATCACCTCTCAATAAATATTATTATCCACTTAAGAGCTCAGTGTCAAAAACCGGTAACCGCTAAGTGGTGGTAGGTTTTTCTCTTACAAAAGGAGCTGCTTACAAAGCTAGTACAGTTAATTGTAATAATACTCAAAAAGTGTTTAAAACACATTTTGATATGGAAAAAAATAGCATGAGAAGCTTTTCACAGTGGGACTTTAATATTTTAGTGTTCTTGCTTTTATGCCCCTCTGTGATTTTACTCCTACTGTTCTATTACTGATTTTAGTGAGTGTTGCTAACAATGGAATACAGCAGTCTCTACTAAGAGCTATTTAGAAGAGAGGTATGCTGATGTGGATTCGGCAAATTCAATAAGTCATTTAAGATTCCTGTGTTTAACAAAGCCACAAGAGAAGCCAGCACGCTACAAAATATGCCCTTGTGAAAAGATGGTTGTTTTCCGCTATGAGTACATTAGTGAGCAGAATGCCCTTTGCTATAACTCACCAGCATCACTCTGACCGTCATCACTGAAGTCCTCTGATGTTAATGTCCTTTTGTTTTGCGCCTTTTAGTAAGAAATTAATTATCCCCTAGAAATCTACTGAGATTGGCCTGTACATGACCTGTACAAAACTAATAATCAATATATCTGAAAAGATTTGAACTGAAAGTATAGAACAAAATATACCAAGAATGCAAGAACACTCACAGAAGTGAGATTTGTTGTTTATTTTTCTAAACTTAAGCTTTAATAATACTTTCTAGGAGAAATTATACATTGCACATGTCATTACATAAACCATAGAATTATATACATATATATATTAGAAATTACATATAATAAAATCATATAAATGGTAGAAATTTTATATAAAAAGAAATTTTATATGTGTATAATAGAAAAAATAAATGTGAGATTTTGAGGGCTCTAAGAAACAGCCTGAGATATGACACATTGACATGCAGAGTACTGTGACCTGAAAGACACTGTTCTCTCATCTTCTGCCCTTCTTCTTCCTGCTTCACTGTCCTCTCTGAGGCAGTTGTGGAAACCAGAATTTCTTCTCACCAAAGTGGGTTATAGAACCTAGAACTCTAAAGCCAGTCATATCACCTGAAAATATCACACAGATCTTCCACACTTGTGTGTAAGAAGTGGTCATACGGAAATTCTCTAAGTTAGCTTGTATAATAGAATGTTCCAAGAGTCTCATTTCAGATCTTGCTCCATACAATAGAGGAAGGAGCTCAAGAGGAATCTAAATAGTCTTTCTGAATTTTCCCTCTTCCGTTGCCATAAGGATATCAAATCATAATTAGTCTTTTCCTGCTCAGTCATGTTTCTTCTTGACTATTTCCTCTTCATGGAGTCTAAGCATAGACATAGACAGTTTTCTCAGATGCTTTAGGTCTTTAGTTTTAAGGGTCACATGTTATATACAATTAAGATTTAATAAACCTTTTCTGCTTTTCTTTCATTACTCTTTCTTTTGTTACAGATAAAAGTGATTCATGATACACAGAAAATGCATTACTCTTACTTCTGGAAGTGTTTGTGAATCTTCTGAGCAGCAATCTTAAAGTCCAGAGAGTTTTTATTTCTTGAAGGAGGCATCTTCCTTACTGTCTGAACATGAATGTAAAGATTGGATCTCTTACAGCTTTTGATAATGAGAACTACATTCTGATACATGTATATGCATACTGCATTTAAATGTGAAAGAAATGATCATATCTATGGGTTTATATGCATAAATAAAATGGTGCTCAAATTTTTAGGAGATATTTTTCAGAAAGTTCCAGCGAAGTTTTTGTTTTGGTTTGGTTTTTGGCTTTTTGACATACAGTCTTGCTATGCAACTCAGGCTGACCTTGGGCTCACTTGTTAGCCCAAGCTGGTCTTGAACTTGCAAGGATTCCCATCTTTAGCCTCCTGAGTGGTAGAATTATAAGAGTACACCACTATGCCAGCGTCATAGCAGCAATTGTGTAACAGCAAAATGCAGAGAGTATGGTAGCATAGAACAATGGATAACTTAGGTTTTCACATACTAAAACATTATATGCACCAATATATATGAATTGCTAAATACAATATTTAGCAAAAAGAGCAGAAGAGTACATACAATATTATGTTATTTATTTAAAGCTCAAAATAAAAGACAAACAAATAAACATATTTCCACTTTTATCCATGAATTATTAGTAGCAACGAGGAACTGTCATTTTATCTTAAAAAAGAAAAAAAATATATATATATATATACACACACATACCTGAACATGGCACTGGGCTACAGGAACAGCCATCTGATTCCTGGAGGAAAGAAATAACTTAAACCCTGTTTACTACTAGGATTCAATTTCCTGGCCACATCATAGGAAGGAAAAGAGGGAAACAAAGAGTCTGAGAAGTTCCCTGAAGTGAGGAAACAGATGAATGAATTCAGAGAAGATAAGGAAAGAAGAGTTGTGAACAATATTAAAATGATGGAACTGGAGAGAAGTAAAGCTCTCCAGATCTTTGGAAAAGACCGTTGGATGCCTTTGTCTACATTCTGATTTAGATATGACATAACCTCACAAAAAGGGTACTCTTAATGTTTGCAGGTAGCTATCAAAAGCTGGCAATAGTTGAAGATATCACCAGCCAGAGAAATCTCGTTAAAACAAACCAAAAAGGGAAACACACATTAGAATTTTCCAAGGACTTCTATTCTCAGCCAAATTATTCCTATGCTAAATTTTACAATGCTATTTCCTTAACAAACCTTAAAGAAACAATCTTCAAAAGGGTCAAATTGTTCCACTGATAACATTTCACAGAATAAAGTTCAATGCTATTTAAGGGAACACTGAAAATTATAAATTTCACTATATTCAAACTACAAAATATAGTGCAAGACATATAAAAAACCAATTCATGGAAACAGAATAAGGAATTACAGAGGAAAAAAATATTGGGAGACAAAAGTCTTAAAACAACTTTCATACGTATTGTAATATGATACAAAAGATACTGTGAATAGAAAGAGAATAGAGATGCAAAACACTTAACTGGACTCATACAGAAAAAAACTAAATATATGAAGTAAAAAATGTATTCTATGGAATTAATGAGAGATTAAATACAACAGAAAGGAAAACAAGTTTGAATGTAAGGACACAATTAAAAAAAAACTTCAAAATTAAGAAAATTAAGCACAGTGGAAAATACACACACACACACACACACACACACACACACACACACACACACACAAAGCACCAGTAATCTGTGGGACTGTATTGATTTTCTTTTGGCATTGTTCAAATCACCGCAAATCTAAATCTCGTGAGTTATATAACTCAAGTGTACTGCTGTATATTTCTCTAAGTCAGAAGTCCTACATATGACTCCCAAGACCAAAGTCAAAGCAGAGTTGCATTTCTTAGAAAAGCTGTGTTGTAACACCCCTTTTCTTATTTTTTCCAATTCTAAAATTCACTGCCTTTTCTTTCTTGAATGATGACTGCTTTCTTTCTTTCTTTCTTTCTTTCTTTCTTTCTTTCTTTCTTTCTTTATTTCTTTCTTTCTTTTCTTTTTATGAGACAGAGAAAGGGAGAGGGGATATATATATATATATATATATATATATATATATATATATATATATAGAGAGAGAGAGAGAGAGAGAGAGAATGTCTATGTAGTCCAGACTGACCTCCATTGCCTGTGATACCCATCCCTCAGCCTTCAGATAACAGGCATACACCACCACACCTGGCTCTTCCCTCCATTTTTAAGTCAGCAACAATGACCCAATGTCACATTTTTATAGTATAAACTAACATATCCACAGGCTCCAGAGGTTAAAACTTGATCTTTGGTTGCAAGGCTTTATTCTCCAGCCACAAGAACCAATACAAAGCCATCTAATATACATGTAATTGGAATCTCAGAAGGAGCAAGAAGAGACAAAAAAGATATTTGATGAAATTTATTAAAAATTATAAAATAACCAAGCCAAGAGAAAAAAATAAAGGATAGGATAAAAAAATAAGATTATCTAAAGACACATCAAAATCAAATTTCTGAATATCAGTGATAAAGAGAAAAATCCCAAGAGCTCTTTATATATTATAGATATGAGTCCTATATCTGAGGAGTAGCTGGCAAAATTTTTTCTCATTTTGTAGCTTGTCTCTTCAGTCAGTTTTTGGTTTCCTTTGTTGTGCAGGTTTTTAATTTGACATGTTTTTTTGTTGTTGTTGTTGATTCTTGGTATTATTTCTTGTGCAATTTTTGTTCTGGAAGTATTTGCCTATATCCATGTCTTCAAGACAGATTAACTGACCCTGATCTAATATTTAAAACTTTGATTCATTTTTCATTTTAATGTATGGAGAGAGACATAAGTCTAAATGCAACCTTCAGAATGTGGATAGCTAGTTTTGCCAGTATCATTTGTTAAAGAGGCTATCTTTCCTCTAGCAAAGGAATTTGACCCCTTTGTCCAAAATAATATAGCTGAATGTTCCTAGAGTTGTTCCTAGAGTTGTTCTATTCTGTTCTAGTCATCCAGGAGTCTTTTTTTTTTTTAATAATACCGTGCCATTTTTATCATTATAGCTTTATAGTGTTACTTGAAGTTCTGGAATATGAGATCCCCTGATACCCTTGTTGCTCAGAATTGTTTTTGATTTTCTAGGTTCCTTCTGATTCCATATGAATTTTAGTATTTCTTTCTTCACTTCAATAAGGAATGCTATTTGTATTTTAATTGAAATTACAGTAAGTCTATATAGTAGTTGTGAAACTGAACATTTTGATTATATTAGCTCTAAGGAACAGGGGACATCTTTCCATTTTCTATATTTTTAAATTTTTTTTTTTAGTTTTAAAAAGAATAAAACAAAACAAAACATAAAAAAGCAAATCAGAACAAAACAATCAAAGCAACACAGGACTTCACAACAGGATATCAACAATGGGTACCACAATTATCTCTCATCTTCTTCAAAATAGTCGACCATACCTTCACGCACAACAATATCAAACATAACAAAATGGTATAAAACCAATCAAAAGAATGCAGGCATTACAAGACTTCAAAACCAGATAGTAGGAAATGAACAATGGTTACTATAATATCTCATTTTCTTAAAAAAGTTGTTCATGCTATCACACATAATAAAATTTAATACAACACAACAGAATAGAACCAATGAAAACAAAAGAATAAAAGCATGATAGAATTTCAAAACAAGATGACAGTAAATCAGCAATGGCTACCATACGGCCTCGTTTTCTTCAAAATAGTTGTTCATACTGTTACACATAATAAAATCAAATAAAATAAAACAGAATAAAACCAATTAAGCAAATGAAAACATTATAACGCTCCAAAAAAAGATAATAGGACACCAACCATGATTACCATAATACATTTCATTATATTCAAAATAGCTGCCCATACCATCAGACAAAGTCAAATCTAACAAAACAAGATGGAATAAAGTAAAACCTAACAAACTGTGAAAATAGTACAAGACTTCAAAAAAAGACAATAAGAAGTTAATAGTAGTTACCACATTTACCTCCCAACTGTTTCCTCCTCTATCACTTTTACAATAACTATTTTGCTTTTTGTATCCCATAAACTCCTTCTGTTTTTTATGCTACGGTTCACTTGTATGAGTTCAAATTGTTTTGCCTATGAACATGATCTCCAGTTGCATCCATTTACCTACAGGAGTGTTATGGATTACAAACTTTTGGTCAACTTAATGCCCACTGGATTATATCAGCATGGCACTAAGCATAGATAATCCACCTGAGGAAAGTTGCCAGCATAAATAGAGAGGTGAAGGAGAAGGAGGGGTTAAGGTGTTGTTGCATTGAGGCATTGAGAGTTCTCCTACCAGTTGCTGGTTGAGCCATTGGTTCTCCTGGAGTAGCTTTGGTCCTCACATTGAGCATTGCTTCCTGGCTCTGGAAAGGAAGATATATGCTGCTTGATCTACAGTATGAACTTGTCATGCTGGCTTTCTGGCATGTACCTGATTGTGCTTGTCGGGGGAGGAACAGCTAGGGGCCACCGTGTTGCTGAGGATGGCTATGGTGCTTTTCAGGACAGCCCTGGTTTTGTTGTTAGAGTGACCTTGTTGTTCTGCATAGAAACCTCATCCCACCAGCAGCTTCTTCACCCAGCCGGCATGGGCATCGACTTTCTGGCTTCCACTACTGACCTTCGGGCCTTCCCGGCACAGAGCCTTAAGAGACTGGTGTGAGTCCTTTTTGTGGGCTCTGGACCTCCAGTTGGATTCGTGGGAGCCATTGTCATGAGCTCTGGGTTTTCATCTGGATTCATGTGAGACATTGCTCTGGTATTTAGGCCTTGACTAAATATTTTGTTTTTGGTGTTGCTAATAGATTTCCTACATTTTCTTGTGTTAACTCCCCGTGACAATTATAAAAATAATATAAACTCCATGTCCTGATTCTAATTGTTCTCTGCACAACCCCTGACTACAACAAGGAGCTTCAAGATCATTCTGCCATATAACTGGCAAGCTTTCCATTCTATGAAAATACCATGTCTTCCTTACTCATTCTGTGGTTGATGGGCAAGTTACCCTTGCTTTTATTCTGGTCTCTTATCACATGGAACAATTGTTTTCTCTTTTGATTTTTCAGTCTATGAATTTCCTTTCTAGTTAAATGTGTTTCTTTTATGCAGTGTATTGGTGAATCTTGTTTCTTGATTCACTCTCACTGTGTTTCTTTTTATTGCTGAATTGAGGCCATCTATGTTAATGGTTACTTACAGCATACATTGGTTTGTCCCTACCTATCTTGGTTTGTCCCTAGCTATCCTCCTGCTCTTGATCCTCCACTTTTCACATACATTCAGTTTTCTGTCTTGTTTGGTGATCCTCCTCTGATGCAGTTCCTGGAACCATGGTCATCTTTATCTCCATAATATTATAGAGATAAAATTAGCATTCCCCCTAGGGTTGGTTTGGTGGTCATGAATTCCTTCAGTTGTTCTTTATCATGGAAGTATCTTATTTTTCCATAAATTTTGAAAGACAGTTTATAGGTTACTCAATTTGGGTTGGAAGTTGTTTTAAGATTTGAAACTCATCACTCCAATCTCTTTCTTGACTTGATGATTTATGTTGACAAGTCTGTCATGATGATAGTTTTCTTTTATCAGTGATCAGTTTCTTTTTTCTAACAGCTTTTAATATTCTATTCTTGTGCTGAGTTTATGGGATATTGATTATTTTATGTCTGGGTGTAGATTTACTTCGGTTATGGCTAGTTGGAGTTCTATATGCCTCACTTATCTGCATGCCAGGTTCATTTCCCATGTTTGGGAAGTTTTCTGCTAATACTTTTGTAAATAACCTTTTAATTTCATTTGCGTTGACATCAGCTTCTTCACTGATACCTGTCACTCTTAGATTATGAAAGGATTTTGTGCCCTGGATGGGAAGCTGCAGAGGTGGGAGGCTGGGAGGCGAACCAAGAGGCTCTATCTTGAGGTCACCTTCCCCACTCCTAATCAATTTACCTGTGGCGTGAATGAATTCCATTGGGCTACCTGTGCATCAGTAATGTCCCTTAGGCTCCACCCCAAACCTAAGCTACATGTAGGCTCCCACACCACGTGTTGGGCAGAGAGAATGCCAGACCCTGGAGGTCATGGAGTCTCTCTCCACATTCTTAAAATAAAGGCCACTTTTATTTCATACTTCTTATCTTTTTAGCCACACCGAAAATTCTATCAAATTATGCTTCATTATATCATCTTGCAGCCATTGAATTATTTCCTGATTCCTTGTTATTTTTAAGAGATCTTCCCTTTCACAATTGCTAGCTGCAATCCTATCTTCAAGGTTTGAAAGTCTATCTTCAGTCTCTTCAAGTAGTTTTGTCAGCTTTCAACTGACTTTTTAATTTCCTGGATATCTCTTGGAATCTGTTGCATGCATTGCAATTCCTTTCTTTAGTGTTCATTCAAGGTTTCCCTCATTTTTCTTATACTTTTCTCTTTTTTTAATCTATCTCTTCTTTAGACATGCTGACCAATTCTTTCACTATGTTGGTTATTTCTTTTACCTGAGACATTATTTCTGATTTGACTGCCTTTACAATCTCATGAATTTGTTTCTTCATTTCAGTTGTTATCTTCTCAGAGGTTTCAGGGGTGTGACTTCCAGTTTCTTCTATGGCTGTATCTCCCAGACATTTTCTCTGTGGGCTGGAGATCTGAGATTGCCTTTTGCTCCTTTGTCTTGACATTCACCTGAGTTCCTCTCAAAAAGCAGGCTGTGGAGCCTGAGACACATTCCTCCTTGGCTGCCCCTCCATGGTGTAGGGGAATGGGACAACTACCTGGGTTCCTCTGACCCCAGATTTACACAGAGTTAGCACAGTGTAGGCAGGTTTCTCCAGACCTATGCAGCTACACTGAGGCTCCCCAGTGACCACGTGTGCATGCAGATGGGGTTGCTTCTCTCAGCCTGCATATCTACACTGGGACTCCTACGATGGTGGAAGGAATGCAGAGATGTGTTTGCCTGATTCTTCCAGTGGGTGATGGCTGCCTCCAGTGATGGCCTAGAGGTGCATAGGGCTTGCCTGACTGTGTGCTCTGCTCCAGCTGGCTGCCTGCAGCAAGGAGCCTCTTTCCATTTTCTTATATGCTTTTCAATATCCTTTTTATGAGAGTGCTCTAATTTTGACTGCAGAGGTATTTCACTTCTTCAGTTAGGTTAATTCCTAACTATTTCATTTTTATTGATGCTATTATGAAGGGTATTTCTTCCTTAATTTTCCTCTCAGTGAGTTATTGGTGTATAGGAAGGCTGTTGATTTTTGTATTGTATTTTTGGCTATTTCCGTTTTGTATCTTACTAGAATATTAAATTTGGATATTACCTCTAGAAGTCTTTTGGTGGAGTTTTGTAGCCTATGTAGAGGTACATACCAAGACTAAAAGAAAACAAACACAAACATCAGATTTGTGTGAAGTAATTTGCTTAAAGATACAGTTATAGAGTCAGTAATAATTTTAAATGTGCAGTGAAAGGAGACCAGAATTAGAAAATTATAAACCCAGACTTATGTACTTTGCAAACCCTAACAAGTTAGGGCCAAATGACACCTAAAAGTTGAGAATTTATTACCAGCTCATTGAATTACAGAACTATTAATGGTAATTCTCCAGCCAAAATAAAGATGATATCCAGTGGAAGTTTGGATATATTGAAAGAAATGGAATGAGCTACTAATTTCATAGAGGCAGGAAATTCAAACACACACAAAATTATTTGCTGATCTTAATATCTGTGAAAGATAATTGACTTTTAAAATAAAACCATAATGATATATTTTGGTCTTTTTAATATGTAAAAATAAACTAAACAGCAAAATGCTACATAAAAGAAAAGGAAGTAATCTGTTGAAAGCTCTTACATTCTATATGAAGTGATATGATTATAGATATGATTATAGATATGATTATAGATACGATAAAAGTGATATGAATTATAGATATGATAATATGAAGTGATATGATTATAGATATGATAAAATACAATACAATATAAAGTTAACTTGGTAAATCTGTAGTCACTAAAAGCATAAAAAATTACAGGCAAACATTTAATACCAACACAATAATTAATTCAAAGTAAAATAAAATAATTTAAACTGAAATAAAAATACAAATAAAGGAAAGAAAATTTCAGATTGAAGAACAATTTTACACTGACATATAGAAATCAGTATATACAAAAGACAAATAAATCTAAGTGTATGTTTGTTAAAAATTTGGAAAGATATAATATTTCTCCACTAAAAATAGGTGAAAAAGTAATAATAAAGACAAGCTTCAAAGAAAAAATCATAGAAGGGGTTTATTAAAATGAAACTCAAGTTAACATATCAAAAAGGGATAATAATCTTATAGGTATATGCATCTAGTATCAGAATAAAAAATATGAAGAAGTTAACATAAATAATTAAATAAATATATTAAAATTATATTTTAGGAATAATGTTCTCTCAGAGACTGACAAAATGAGCAGTCACAGATCAAGTTTGATGGGGAAATATTATAAGCATCAACTTGATCTGATAAACAGTTGAGAACATTTACCCTCATAAACACCAGAATACACAGTATTCTTAGGTAAAGGCAAAATATTGATAAATCATAGATAAACCATGTTCTAGACCATAAACCAAGGCATACAGTGTGTGCTCCTATACCATACCAAAAACAAAGAAACAAGCAAAATATCTTTTAAATCAATGAAAGAAAATTATTCTGATAACACACAATTATTTACTGATTATATGAAATATGGCTAAGGATCTCAATAAACCATCTAATAATTAATTGAAAGGGCAATGAGTTATAATTTAAAATAGCTATATAAAAATGTGGCAGATACAGTAAAACTAACTTATCTTATTAGGGTTGCCATAGAGAATGAAAACTTATTTTCTCAGATCCTGAAGGGTAGAAGTCTGACATGGCGTTATCTGCAAGTTTACTTTCTCTTGAAATCACTTCCCTTAGCTTGCAGATAGGAGATTTAATTTTCACTTGGTATTTTTTCTGTGCATTCTAATTTCTCTGTGTCCTGATTTCCATTTTGTATGTGGACTCCAGTCATATTACAGTAGAGCCCATCAGTAAAACCTCATTTTATCTTAGTTTCAACTTTAAAGACATTATTTCTAAATACAGACAAATTCTGAAACATAAGACCCTAGAAATTCAAAATACCTATTTGGGAAAGAGGAATGCACATGTCAGCTCAAAATATAAAGCTTATATTAAAAATCTAAACATCAATCTTCAAAGGAAACAAAAGCAAAATAAACCAGAGTACAACAAACTAATTATTTTCTGCATAACAAACAATAGACAGAGAGCAGAAACAACTACAGGATAAAAGACCATATTTGCAAACTGTACATCTGAACATCCCTCTGAAACATCACTTCGCTGTAGTTATAATAGGTATTTTCAAAAGTAGAAGATAAAAGTACTGTCAAAGATAGGGAGAAAAGAGGATCCTTGTGCATTGCTACTGTTTATGCAAATCAGTGCAACTGTTATAGAAAGTGATATAGAGGTTACCCAGAAATTAGATAAGTTTAGAAGATAAGTGCTGCAAGATCCAGCTACACAAACTCTATGTGTATAACCAAACGAAATGAAATTGGCATGTTAAAAAGAGATCATCCCCTTGTGACACTATTCAGAATTGAGAAGAAAGGGATACAACCTAAATATCCATGGATAAAAATGAAACAAAAAAGTGCTCTCATAGAAGTCGAGAGGAGAATGGTGCTGAGCAGAAGCTGGAGTAGGGATAAGTAAGATGCACAAAGTTTGACCAGCTGATGTTGGAATTCCAAGAGGTAGCAGCACGAGGTTAGGGCATGTTATTTCACAGGAAAGTAACTATAAATAACAATTATACACAGTGTATATCAGAAAAGGTGGAAGAAAAGATTATGAACACTTTCACCATGAAGAAAAGATAAATATTGGAGGAATACATATGTTGGATCTGATTTAAATATTATACAATGTACACATGTATAGAAATACCATATATATATATATATATATATATATATATATATATATATCATTTAAAACACATTTAACTAAGGGGGATGTTCTTTTGAGACAGGATATTGCTGTATATTTCAGGCTGGCCTTGGATTTACTAAGTAGGGAGCCTGGCCTGGAACTTGGGATGATTCTCTTGCCTCTCCCTTCCCAATACTGGGGTTACAGTGTACACAGTCACACGTGGTACATGTAATTTTAAACAGTTTAAACATCATCCTTTTGCAGAGTGTAATCTAGTTACTCTGAAGGCTGAGGCAGGGGGATCACATATCTGAGAGGAACCTAGGAAACTTAGGGAGACCAAGACATTAAAAAGCAAGAAAGAGAGAGGGGAGAGGAGAGGAGAGGAGAGGAGAGGAGAAGAGAGGAGAGAGAGGAGAAGAGAGGAGAGGAGAGGAGAGGAGAGGAGAGGAGAGGAGAGGGGAGGGGAGGGGAGGGGAGGGAACAAAGGGGAGGAGGGGGGAGGGAGTAGAGGCAAGGAAAGGAGAAGGGAAAGAAAAAAAGAAAAGAAACAGAAAAGCACACTGAGGATGCTGAATTCAATTCCTGTACTGAAAAAAACAAATATATCCTTAGGTTTAGTATACTATGACAAATATATCCTTAGGTTTAGTATACTATGACAGAGAACTGTATCTGATTGACTGTTATCAATTACTTTGAAGGAAAATTATATTTATTTACTTGTTAATTTAAAATTCCTACAACCCATTCAATTACAATTAGATTAAAATATATTTGTTTTATTGAAATATATGTTATGAAATGTTTAGATGAAGCTAATTATCATATACATTATATCATATACCTTATTCTTTAGCAAGAACACTTAATATCTGTTCTTTTACCAATTTTCATGATTTCTAGTTGCAATGAGTAATTACAGTCACAACATTATACTAGAACAGCCATTTATGGACCTACACATGATTATGGATATGAAAATCTGAACTGACACCAATTGACCACCTGACATTAAATTTAAGCATGGACATGGTAAGAAAATAAACGGATAAGCAAGAAACACAAAAGAAAAATAATCTCAAATGAGAATGAATACTGTGAAGGGAAAACTTCAGAGGCAGGATCTAGAATAACAGAGAAGTGTCCTCCAGAGATGAGTTCAGTGTGGGAAGCGTTGAAAGGGATATGAACTAAGCGAGTAAGACATCGACCAACTTATATTTTCAAGACCTGGCATCTGTAAAATAATTTGTATTTTTTAAATAGAAAAATCCATGTGGTTTCTTTTTTCTTATAATTAAGAGAAATTCTGTATTTGAAGCAAATACAGAATATCCTGAAAGGGAATACAGTTACATTTTGTGTTACAGTGAGATTAAGGATACAAGTGCAAAGCCTTACTTGCAATTGAATCAACTTAGTTTAAAAGTGTGAGAAACAATAAAAGTATTTAAAATTTAATAGAATTTAAAATTCTTTTTAGAGTAAAAAGCAATATTTCATAAATATTTGGATGTAGATATGAAAATATGATGTCAGAGGCCTATTCAAGTGATCTTCTGTGACACAGTTTACCTCTCACATAAATGGGTATATGCAAAAGTACATTTCATTTCTACAAAATCATTTTGTGACTTTTTATTATGATTTACAAAGAAATAGATATCTCCACTAGAGTTTAGAATGGAAGGGGTGGGTCATTAGGTTTTTGCCTCAAGGAAATAAGTCTCAGCGTGCCACCAGCAGAGCTCAAAGAGTAGTAATAAGGTCATCAATTATCTTGGCCTGGATATAGTTTGAAACCCTGGGAGGTGAAACTTACACAGTGAAAGAGATAAATTACCTTCTATGCAATTAAGCAATATCTTTGCGGAAGACAGGTGGTTTGAATGTCCAGCATGGTCTAAGAAAATGCCTTAGAAGAATTTTATAAAAACCAACATTTCATTCTCTGAGAAATGGGATTCTTTAAATGTCCTGATCTTGAATTTTATTTTTTATGATTATGTAGAAAGGATTTACATTTTATCTGTACTTTTTCCAAACTAAAAAAATTCTTATTTTGTTGAATTTATTGATAAACTTCCCCATTCTTCATGATAAAGACATAGAAGCACACAAGTATAAAGTAAAACAAATTAATAAACAAGCAAAATCACCCTAGGTAACAAAAATAATATTAAAATAAAAAAGTAAAATACAGACATAGAGTCACTACACTAAGAAGTATCCTCTTACAGTGAGGCCAGTTTTTAATAAATGGACTGTACTCTGTTCTCAATCTTTCTAGGGCAGGGTGGTCTTGGGGTGAAGACTAGTTTCTAGTTCCCTAGGGGTAAACTCCAGCCAGTGGGATCTGTCCTCAACTAATTAGTTGAAAAGTGATTTCCCTGGGGTCTCATTGTATTTACAACAAGCTTTCACTACTTAGCACCATGCCACTTGCATTTACTTGACTGCTTACACATGTTGTAAGTGATTTACTTGTCCTTTGTGTCAGTGCACTTTGTCCTTGGAGGGATGGTTGGCTTTATTTCTAGTTTACATCGCTAACTTTAAAGGATTCCCATGAATTTGCAGAGGTCTGAAGGTGCCTGCTGGTGAAGATTTGTGAGGGCAAAGTTAAATTTTTAGGAATTTTAAAAAGCTTATTACTCAAATACATCATCATTAACAAACCATATACTAATTCAGTTAAAATGTACCACAAAGTAATAAATGCAACTCATAATTATTTTACATTGCAACGTTATCTATGCTCTTGAAGATACATCTATTTGAGCAGAGAAAACACTGCATAATGATGCACCACTGTGCATCTCTTACAAGCTGTACTTCCAGTGATGTCAGATTAATAACCTGAAGTTGACTGAGGTAGTATGTTTACATCACAGAAATTAGTAAACATGGCAGATCAGAACTCTTGAACTGTGTTCCAGACAAAGAGCTATAAAAGATTTACAAACATGGCATGGAATATATGCCATGCTTTTCATGGTAATTTACTTGGGACAGAACATAAAAGGATCTTAAGCTCTGTATTTGGTATCATCAGTGGGCACATAGACTTGGAAAATGCTTTGATGAATAGAGAGATCGAGTGTGTACAGACTGCATGTGAAAGGGGCTTGGCTTACATTGTCTTCTTAAAGTCTTACAACAGTCAGGCAATGGTATTCTCATTTTTAAATAGAATAAACAGGAGCTTTATAAAGGTTGACTGCGTACTAATACACTATTGGCCATCTGGCTAAAAGCTGGAGGAGTCTGGTTGAATCCTGATCAGAAACTCTGCTGCCATGTCACAAAGAACCTCAGGGTGTTTGATTTTAGTTCAAAACCTAGTGTTACGGTTGACACACTGCGTCAACTTGAGCAGTTTAGTTTAACTAAGAGACTCGGCAGAGATCCAGGGTCCTTACTTTGTAAATATCCTCAGCTTGTTCAAGAGGAAGACACAGAGGTGGTGTGAGTACTACACCCATCTGGGCTGGATGAGAAGATGGTAGTCTGCTTACAATATAAGGGAGAAGAGGCTTGTTCTCCCCTCTTGCTCTGGCTGATTTTTGCTGGCTGGTGCATTGAAATGTTGCCCCTGTGCAATGCCACCCTTCAGTGGAAGCTGATTATGAATGGAAACCTCCACAAACTATAAGCCAAATAAGCCTTTCCTTTCTTAATTTTGGGAATGGGGATTTTGTCTAAGCAATGACAGAAAAGTAAATAACACTTAGAAAATCAGAAACCTAAAATTCCCATTCCATCTTTGAGGATGTGAACACAAATGTATAGTTAGATTTGAAAGCAAGAGAAACTGGACAACATGTTGCTTTCCAGAAAAAAAAAAAAAAAGAAAAAGAAAAACAAATGAAGCAATGGACAAGCACAAAAGCTCCTGAAGAATGCAGAAGATCAAAACTGAAAAACTCACCTTCAAATATATTTCATTAATCAGAAATGAAGAGGAAGAGAGAGAGAGAGAGAGAGAGAGAGAGGAAAACTTTTCATATATTTGTAATTGTTCATTTCGCTCCTAGTATTATATTATACCTGCCATAAAGAAAAGAAAACCATATTGAAATAATGCTGAAAATACAACTCCCCAGGGAATTAGTATAATTCCTAACCTTTACTCTTATAGAATAAGTATGTAGAAAGCATTAATGCTAAATGCCAATGCACTTGGAAACTGACATGTTAAATATCATGTTTGGATATTATTCAGTTTATTTATCTTTGAAAATACAAACATGCAGAACCATTCTATAAATATTATCTCCTTTGGAAGGCTATTACCAATAAAAAGTCTACATTTTTTGATCTACCAAATCCTCTGAAACTCACTGTAAATATGCAGTATTCATTATAATAACATTTGTTTCAGCACACACAAAAGGCTATTAGGAAGAATGGAAAGGCGGGATGGGGGGAGGATAGATAGGGTAAGCCAGGGGAATGATGCAATTAGAGAGATGCTGGTTGGCAAAGCCCCACTACACAGCCAGCATGGGATTTCTTTTCTGCCAAACCACTCCAAGGCTCCTTAGGGGGTCTCATGTCTGTTAAGAGGGCATCATTCCAATATGTATCTTCTGCAGTATGAGGGAAAGAAATACTTTTTAAAAAGGTGATTAAAAAAAATTCAAGTTCATGAACTGACATACTCTGAGTATTAAACACACCTTGGATATATAAATAGTAACTCTTTTCGATTTCCTATTAACTTGTTTTGAAGTCCTGTAGTACTCCCACGATCTTGTTTTGACTGATTAGACTCTGTTCCATTCTATATGATAGTATCAAGTTTGAAGACATAGGCAACTACTTTGAAGACAATAAGATTCACTAAGATACCCATTCTGGTTTGACTATTGTCTTCTTTGGAAGTCCTGTAATGTTTACAACGCCTAAGTTTTATTGGTCTTGTTCTCTACTGTTTTGTCCAACTTTATAATATCTAATAAGATAGACAATTCTTTTTAAGGAAACAAGGGACAACGTTGATAACCATTGTTGATAAACTTGTACTCTGTTCTACACCATGTGCTACGTCTATCCTTGGTATTGACTGACAGCTTTGTTTTGCCATATTTGACTGTATTCTTCCCCCCCCCCCAAAGAAAGTAATAAGCACTAAGGAGTAATAAAATCCAAGATGTGTAAATTTTGTTGTAAAAAAGAGAGGGAAAAAAAAAAAAGAAAAGGAGCTCTAACGGATATAACAGCAAGTGTGTTTGGGGGTGTTAAATAGCTGACTTTATCAATGTTTTTGGAACATTGAACACAGCTGTTTGCAGTCTCCCTGTTTGAATGTCCACCTTGTGTTCTTTGATACTGTGATTTGAGGAACTATTTTCAAGAAAATAGTGTGTAATCTACTAGCAGGTAATTTCTTACTGTTATGGTTTTTTGTTTTGTTTTGTTTTGTTTTGTTTTGTAGTTCTGTATTGCGTGTACCCTTACGCCGCTTTGGTTTGTTTTGTGTTTTTCTCTTTTTCCTCTTAAATAAAAAAAAATAAAAAAATAAACACACCTTGGAATTATTTGGCTTTGTAGGAGATAATACTAACTTGATAGTGTGTGTCCTCTTTATGGGATGGAAATTGCCAAAAGTAGTATCTTGCAAGATAAAATGTAGTGGCCCTAAAATTAGAAACTTTAAATTGACATTTTAGTATTTTCTTGCTGTGTCTATGATTATTGTTGGAAGAAAAATGCCATTTTTATACTTTTGGTTTTATTTTTATTTATTCAGTTTTGAGACAAAGATTTGCATAAGAGAATCATTTCTGTAATAGGCTGTATAATAACATGTTTGGCAAACTCATCAAACTGGCTTTAAAGAAGATATGTAACCCTAAAATAGTCAATTTTTTTACTAGGATGGAAATATCATCTTTATCATAACTGCCATCATTGGTACTATCATCAACACAAAGATAGCATCATCACCTTCATCATGAGCAATTACTGAATAGCATTAGACAGGATATTTTGGTGTGAAATGTGTTAATTTTCATGTAATAATTTTGTATGTTAAGGCTTCAAGGAAGTTATTTTATTAAAATTGAGAAATGGATTGACACTGAACTGCACAGGTGGCCTCAATATTACCTTCACAATACAAACACCTAGAAAATGTAAATGAAAACCTCTTAAAGCACAACTCTAGCCATTTGTGTTGTGTAGCTGCCATACTGAGGAAATAATCAGAAATGTGATGGAAAGGAAAGAAGAAACTTAGGAAAAAAGGAGGCACATTGGATTTTTGATTTACTATACCATGATACTATAGTTAAATGAAAATCTACAGCTATTTCTTTAGCTTTCACTTGAAAAATTTTATTAAGAGGATGAGAAGAATGCCTCTTTAAACCTTCTACCTTACTTACCCTGAACCACATGAAGTAGGAAGTAATTGCTCTGCCACAGACATCAGCAGGTAAGAGAACAAGTTAATGCGCTAATAATGAGATGATAGTTTTTAAAGTAATACTTGTTTTATTTTATGAAACAAATATGCATTACAGTTAAACTAGTATACTTGATATAACATTGATATAATTAATTAGTAGTTCCTAAATTCTATACTAGTAACAATGATAATTATTGGTCTTATTAGAAAATATATAATAAGAATAATTGAAGTAATTAAGTTTAAATTATGGATATAAAGATATTGTAGATGGAGTTAGAATTGTTCAGAAGTTGCTTGAAAAAAATAAAAGCCAATATTATCTTTTATTTCTTAAAAGAATTGCACTAATTTCAACTGGCATTTTAGTTAGTGAAGCTCATATTCAGCAATGGACTCACCTGGTATATAAACGCTCTAACATCTTGGCACTCAGGTAAAGTGATATTTTGGAAACACTAAAATGAAGAAGCTAGTCCACTGATTAGAATTTCTTATTGTTTTACTTTTATTAACATATGTTTGTAGTACCTAATGATTACACTCAATATGAGGAATTGGTACTCGTACATAACACATTTTAATATTTTTTCCCCTTCACTCTGCCCCCCCCCTTATTTTTCCAACATCGGATTCTGTAGAATTTCTTATCTTTGATAAGATCACTACAAACCCTCTGCACACGCCTCTCCTGTCTGTGGGGACCTACTAACCTTCCACCTCATGCACCCACAGGAATTACTACCACGCACAGGATTTCTATGAGCCTGCTGACTCATAGGGCTTCTCACTAGCCATTTTGCTCTACCTTAGTCCCAATTTTTTCTCTGTTTATTTAGTTAATTCCAAGAAAGTGTCATTTTCTCTGTTCAGGACATGGTTAAAGACAATTTTAATCTCCCATTCACTCTAGCACATCCAGAATTTTTAATATCTGACTTACGTTAATAGTTGATTAGAATTTATACTTACCTACGAGATTTCAAATTGCCCTCTGGACACTGTGGCACATGCTCTAATCCCAACTACATGAGTGTTTGGGGCTTGAGAACTTCAATTTCCGGGTAGACTTGGCAAATTATCTAGCCCTGTCTCACAATAAAACTAAAAATGGATGGAGATATCGCTGAATGATAGAGCATCCCTGGATCCAGTCCCCAGTACTACAAAAAAAAAAAAAATCCCTGTAAGGCAAGAACTTGTATCACTCATGCAGTTTACTGTTTACCATGTACTTTAATATCTACTGGAACATGACTGAAAGAATTAAAAAAATACATGAACATAATTTACTTGATAGTAATCAAAGATACAGTGATTAAAAAAGCATGCTGCATGTACACTTCAGAAATTATGTTTCTCATCTAGAATATTATTTCACTGTTTCTAAATTATAAAGTTCTTATTAGCATCTGTGAATGAATGACATGCTTGAGGGGGATATTCCAGAAGAAATCGAAGAAATCTTGAAATCTAGCTGAGGACACAATAGCCTGATATGTCTGCTAAGAAGCCATGTTGGATAAACTACTATTTACAGTAAACACACACACACACACACACACACACACACACACACACATATATATATATATATATATATATACCTTTTTTACATATTTATTTCCCCTTCCATTTCTCTTTACACGTATTTGTTCATTTAATTGTGTTCCATATCAACTGCATCAATGTCAAGTTCATAATCATTAGCATATGAAGGATGCCATTGACAAAATTCACATCTGACCAGTTCCCCAAATAGTATCATTGCTCCAATTTATTTTATCATGTGACAAAATGATGATGAATTGTTGTTCTCATTTGGGAAATAAATATCTAACATCTCGTAGGTCAACAAACAAATTATTTGGTTCATTTCTTTTGCTCATAAAATTGCCTGAACTAATTATTTTCCCTTTTGTAGGAGTGATATAAATCATGATAAGGTAGCCTGTGCAGCCTTCACATTTTACATTTGAAGAAACTAAGGGTCCAGGAAAGTGACATGATTTATCCACGAACAGACATTGAGGATGGGGAAAGATAGGGCCTCAAAGCTCTCTCTTTCCAAGTGAATATTCTTTAAACATTCTTAGAATATTTCTGGAAACAGGTACAATCATTAAATCACTTTGTATGCCCCATTTTGGTCCTGCCATTTAAACAATTTATTGGGCTGGGCATAGAGCTCAGCGGCACAGTACCTTCCTGGCAAGTGCAAGGCACTTAGAATAAAATACTTTCTTCCTCATAACTTGCTTCAGGATATATGTTCCTGCTCACAAAGCTTTCTGAATAGATAACTTAAAGATGGGTCAAGTGTCCAAAAATCCAGTTATTTTGACCTCAACTGTTTGACCACAAGAGGACACATGAAGCAAAGCATAACAAAGCAAAACAAAACAAAAAAATATTGACCAAGCAAAGTAAAGTATATTGTTTTAGGATTTGTTTTTGGCAGTGTTGGATATTGAACCCATTACCGATGCACTGAGTTTCATCCTCAAAATCAACTCTTTCTTTTCCAATTTTAAAATAATTTCTTACTAAGTTGCTATGTTGCCAGATCTGGCCTTAAACTAGCAATCCTCTTGCTTCAGACTCCCAGAGTTCACTTGATATTTTAAACTAAAATGACAACTTGTGGTAATTTGGCTTTCTGATGTCTTGTGAACATAAAAATATATGATTCATTCATTAATTCAGCAAACATTTATTGTGTGCTTGCTATTGATAAGCATTCTTCTAATGAAATAGATAATAAAAACTAATAAAAGAAACAAAATCATACCTGGAAGTATCTTAGTTGCTTTTCTCATTAATGATAAAAAAAAATAATGCTCAGTACCCAAAGTTAAATGAGGAAAGCTCAGTCTGTAGAAGTTTCAGTTCATATCAGCCTGATCTATGGCAGTTATATCTGCAGAGGAGAACAGTGCACAGCAAGTAAAAGATTTCAAAATCAACAACTGGACATTAACAGTGCCTTTGTGCCTCATTTATACTTATCTATACTCTTGGGATTACAGTGATACTAAGCCATTTCAGTGGACTAATTTTACACCCTTAATCCTAGCATCATGCATTCTAGATCCAGATATCTCTGAAAAAGTCTTAGGACCTCATGAAGTTTTGGGGGGAACATCTAAACACAAGTTCTAGAAGAAGACTTAAAATCCAATAGATGAGACAGACAATAAAACATGGGCTCAATAAGTAAAACATGGCACAATTTATTACAAAGTAGAAAATCCTGCAAAACAAACAAACAAAATTCTAAAATGGATAAAAGGAGTCAGGATTGTCAGAATGTACCTAAATAAATCAGTTTTAATATAGGAAGATACCATGTCAGGAAAGATTTTAAAGAACATAATAAATACACATGCAATTAAATATATATTGGCAAAGGCCAGATGGAACTTTCAACAGAGAGCGTCAGGGTACCATGTTCGGTGACTATTAGCAAGGAACTCCGTAACTAAAGTGAAGGACACAGCTGGCAACTAGCATGGATGAGTCAGGAGGAAATAGAGAAAGAATTCAGGTACAACATCCTGTCCAAAATCAAGGCAAAGTGTTCTTTATAAAAGCCAAAATCACAAGGAATGCAGCAAAAAATATTTGGGAGAGAAGAGAATAAAATGGTATTTAGAAAGAGATTTTGAGTGTATAATCCCTGAGATGGGATGCTAATGTAATTCTAGATTACATTTTCAAATTTTCACATAATTATTAAATTTCTAAAATCTCCTTACTAGAACTGACTAGAGAAAGCTTACAATTAAACACCTGCATTTGATCCCACTAGTTGTACACAAAACAATAAAAACAGCTGGTACAGAGTGTGTCATTTATATTCTGAAAGCATAAACTCAGGAAGTCCAGCATAAGGACAGAATTCCACAGTTGGATTAATGTGAATACTCCTTGAATCTAGATAGAAGAGATATTTGGTCACTTCAATATATTGAAAAATTCAAAAATTCCAATAGGCATGAGAAATGAGTGCTTAATTGTAACCAAACTAGTATACATGAAAATAACACAACTTCTGTATATATACGAATTTGGCTTATGAGATAAATTTAGGCAGCTTTGTTTCTGTGGGGAATCATTTTTTGAAGTTGATGATGAAGTCAGCACAACAGAACTATGTGATATATGCACTATATTTCAACTAATGAAATAGATACTACCTCAGTAGGAAGACTCATAATAAGAAATATGATCCTTAGAGATAGCTACCTTCCAAGATAAGAAAAAATTAAAATAAAAATCAGAGACAAAATGAAATTAGTGCAATAACTGGGCACTTGTTAGTTTTTTGCAAAATAAAGAATTATACTCAATGATTCTCAAGATCTTGACAAGCAAATACCTATGTGACACACAAACCCATCTACCAATAAATTTGCTGGTTCTTTTACACAGGTTCTTCTGTAGGACAACCATTCTGAAAAAACACGTCAAGTTCCACCGAACAAACCTGGGATTAAGAAGTCATGCTTACATTAAAGAACATCTGAGATGCTTGAAAAGTCTAAGTACCTGGTAAGGTCAGGACTTTGCTCTCTAGAGGGTGTCTTGAAATACTGCTAAGGACTGTCAGTCTTCTGTGTCTAAAGATAAATAAATGGAAAACATGACGTTTATTCTTATACTTTTCAGAGATTTTTAAATTAAAGGAAAACTACATGGTAACATTAAATAAAAGAAGCCAATGACAAAACTTTCCTATGAAATAAAACTTGAAATCCAGAGAGATTTGGGAGCATCTTTTAAGTCACAGAGCTAGTGACAGAGCTGGAATATGAAGGCTGGTCTCCCAAAAACTCGTAACAGTCAACTTTGTTAACATCACTCATCAATTCTTGAGCTAGTTTAACAGTACAGACCTTACCCAAATCTCATCACCAAGTATCACTGCCCTTCAGTAATGTTCCAGTTCCATACAGAGTCTACTCTATGCGATGGAGAAAAACTTCATATTGGCAAAAATAACTATATTTGAAACCTAATAAGTTTTTTAAAAGGTTGTTAAAGCAGCCAAAGATACAGCCCTAACTGAAATTCCATCTTCAGTGACTTGAAATGAATGGAATTTAAAGAGAAATTTAGAGAGCACAGTAGGACCAAGTTTTGAAACGCTCATCTTTTTGGCCTGAGAAATTTGCATATTCGGTTATTACACTTCCATGTGTAATAATCCCACAGGAAGACACATACGCCAAAAGACACTTGAAAATGTGTTAACTGCATACACAGAAGGATGGCCCTTTAAAATGCTGTCCATCAGAATCTAATCATTAGGAACGGGTCATGTGCCTCATAATGAGGAGAGAAAGAAAGCAGTCTGAACATATTCAGTTTGGACCCACATAGGAGAATTGACGGATATACAAGTAGATGAAATACTGGATTTTGAGTAAATACTCTGGAAACCAAAGGAATCTGTAGGGAAAGCATTTCAGGCATTAGCTAATTGGATTAGCTGTGGTGTTTTCGGTGTATCCTGCAGAATTCATAAGCTATAGATTAAAACCATCAAAGGACTCTGGTCACAGAAGTGAGAAGGCTTTTTTCTTAAGCCTGTAAACATTTAGTCCTAAGGATTGTAAGTATGCTTAGTTTTCTTTCTTCATGATAGTAGATTGTATTTCAGGGCATTTGAAGTGTATACTTTTCTCTCAGGCAATTTTTAAACAATAAACTAGGATAAAAAAATCATAATTTGGAATCTTTTACCATGGCAGAACAATAATCAGTTGTTTTTTTTCAAAATCGTATAAATTTTCTCAACAGGAGACAATCCAAATTTTCTGGGTCCAGGATAATCCTGTTGACGTCATCTCTTCTACTATACAAAATACAAAAATGTAGATATTTATACAGAGCCAGCTACAGAATTTGGGTATACAGCTCAGTGGCACAGCACCTGCCTGGTAAGTGCAAAGCACAAGGTTCTAAGTTCAATTCCCAGTACCAAAAACAAAATGAAACAAAACAAAACAAAACAGGTACAGCCTTGGAAATATATCAATGATTGTGAATAAATAGCTCATTTAGTGTACAAGATCACCAAAACATAGGTTGGGTACAAGAATTTCAAACATTATTTGGGCAGATCACCAAAAACATCCTCAAATTCTACTATGGGATCTCATTTTGACATTTGGTATCGGTCTAAAGCCTAACTAGAAAGTTCAAAAAATTATGAATGCATTCTAAACAATTAAATTACTGAACATAACAAGGAAAATTATCTTCAAAAGTTTCAACGTATCACAATAATACTTTTGCCCAGTGACTTTATAAATTATTTTTGTGTTCTATCCTCTCAAAGGGCAAAGGTGCATCCTTTCATATAAAAATTTGGAAGTACTTTATTGTGTGCATAATTAAACCTTATTCTTCTAGTTACAGTATTTAGACATTGATAGGCCATCAACATACTGTTTACATCATTTCAAGCACTCTCTAATTTATTTCCGAAAAGGGAAGGAAGAGTGAGGAGGAAACAAAAATTCCAAACAAACTTTGAAGTACAGTATATTAAGATTGTTTTTAGTTCGTTTTTATAAAGGCATATGCAATAATTGAAGAAACAGTGCAAGTCTAAATTCTAAGAATTTATACAGCCTATACGTGGCTATCATGCTTTCTTCTTATAATCTTTTCTCAACTCAATTGTGATTGATGCTTCTTATTCATGTTGTCATTTTCGTGTCTACACTTGAAGACATCTTTCTTTACACTGAAAGCAGTCTTCTTCCTGCCTATGTTCTTAAAACCACTGTATTTAGTTTTTTGGCCTAAACAGAATTTTTCTGTCTCTAGAATTATTTTACATTAATTTCTTTTTTTTATCTAACTCACTCAAACCATAAGAGAATAAGATCTATGAGGGTAGAAATGAAGTGAATTTTCTTATTCTCTGTAATATCCTCGTTGACTACAACAAAACCTGACATACAATTTGCTCTGTGACTATTTGTGCATACTTCATTTAACATCTATTTTATAACAGGCAATTTTTCAAGTATTATCCCATATAGTCCTAAAGACATTCTTATTAGAAAATACTAAAAAAGAAGGGTGACATTCTAAGAAATTGAATATTTTGTAGCAACGGGCACAGCTAATAAACAGAGGGGCTGATCTTGTTCCCAGACTTTTCCCATTATATTGATTCTTGCTTATGTTGTAGACCATAATTTACCCTTATAATGATTGCAAAGTTGACTCCAGATTAATAATTTAATTATGTCCAAATATTAATTACACACACACACACACACACACAAATTTGAACTAAGAGGCTTTGAACCTCATTTAACTGGAGAAAGTGAAACTGTGATTTCATTACTACTATTTTTTCCATGAAATTATCACAAATATTTTATTTTCCTAGGGGACAGATATATCTACTTAAAAAGCAAATGCACACTTACAATTTTCACATTGAATTACTTAAAATATTAGCTTCAATATACAATTTGTCTTAATCTATTTAAATTTATCAGCTTGCACTCTTTTCATGAATATGATTAAAGTAAAAATATATTTCTGGAGAACAAGCAGACTAAGAAAGGTAGTTGTAAGTCTGAGCAGCTCACCCTTAGACTCCTAAGAGACATTCTTGCTGCAATTATATTGATAGTTAAGATTCTTTATTTTCTCCTGAGATGAATTTTGGTTGAAGTCAAACATACAAGGAGTATGTTTTCTTCATTTTTCAAGTATATTATTGCAAATGCTATCTGACATTTAAATGATTCTAGAGTTTGAGTTATGTTAACATATAGAAATCTAGGTTCTTTTGAAAATTGTTTGCTAAAATGAATCACCAAAAGGAGCAAATCTATTTGCCCTTTTTCATCTTAGTTAAGAATCTTATATAAGGAAAAACACAAATTTCAGTATAATTTATGATCCTAAAGGCTGGGACAAAGTTTTCAAAAGTAAATTAGAAGCAATTATTGATTTTTAAAAAGCTCACTGTATCCAACAGTTTTCTCTCTCTTGCTCATTTCCTTATGTAAAAGAATTTAACCAAAGAAAGGCAGCATTCTAATTCAATTTCTCCTCCAAAGTATATAATTTTATTTTGTCATAATGGCTGCTTTTATTTCCAGGGTCAGATTTTATTTAAATTTCAGTCCATTAGGAACAAAAACTTGCCATTTTCTGATAAACAAAATCAGCAGGGGAGCCTCTTCAAACGAGAAATGTATTTCCATCGACCTTTGTTTTATTTGATCTAAATGACAGGTATACACCACTTTTCCTGTGTTTACTTTTAAAGATTCTGAAAAAAAAGAGGGTGACATTTTTAACAACAAAACTAGCAATCACCCTAGTAGTCCTGTGACAGGCAGATGGAAGAAATGATAAAAAGATGTAATCCATTGCTTTAGACCACCAAAGAGGCCTAATATGAGTCATTAGTATTAAACCATTAATTTTCTTTTTTCCCTATTTTGACTGTTGTTTGTAGAACTGCTAAATCTCTTAGGAATAGGAGCGTTTAACTATTTATTGCTATTTTACAAGAAGGAGGCCAAAGCATTAACAGAAAGGAATTAAGCGATGTCATTGTACAGTTTAAAAAATGTGAATGATATAGGCAACGTTTTAGAACTCCGCAGGTTGAGCTTAATAATAATAGTTAATAAGAAAAATTAACATTAGCAAAGCACCTTAAGACTATAAAGAGCTTTCATAAACAGTGTCTCAGATTTTAGACATTTTTTTTTTAAAAATTGCATTGCAGAAAGTCAATCATGTTGAATACTTCCTCTAAATACAAATTCAAGACCATGTTAATCTGTGCAAACTAATAAAAATTACGATATTTTAAACAATGGGTACAGGATAAATTACTTCTCTCAACTTTGGTCAGCAAACTATCTGTTCTTTATGATGTTTCAGTGTCTCAATTTTATTGAAAAAAGGGTTTGTGGTGACTTGTTTTATAAATCTATAATCTATTTTTGGTTTATTTGTTTAGGTTTTTTTGTTTTTTTGAGGCAGAGTTTTGCTATATAGTTCAGAGTGTCCTTGAATTCACTATGTAGCTCAGAATGGCCTCAGACTTGTGGCAACCCTTTTGCTCAGCCTCCCAAATTCTGAGATTACAGGCATGTGCCTCCACACCCATCTTACTACATAATCTATTGAAAAAACTAAAATACTTCCCCTTTGCTTCAAGAGTCTCAGAATATAACAATATGCTATAATTCACATCAAGTGATTGATTTGGCATGTCATTCTTCTTCGACTAATTCTCTAAATAACAAGCTTTGGAGAATTCTGTACCAGAGGTACTACACTGCTTTGCTGCAGTATGTTTTTATTTTTGTCTGTCTCAGTATAAGTAATATAATTGTAAATGAAAAGTAAAAATGGAGCCATAGATACATTATATATGCATATAACATTAGGCATATATATGTTTGTATATTGTATATATATTGTACACGTACACACATTGTATGTGTACATATTGAAGCATGCTTTTTCCTTGTTGTAAAAATTCATAGACCATTGTTCTAGATTGTGAAAAGCAATCTTGAATATGTTAATTTTCCTGATCAATTTGACAGGTAATTGACAACATAAAGCACTAAAGTAAATTTTAGGCATTCCAGAACACCATCACAGACTCATGGAGAGTTTAAGATCATCGCTCCCAGTGGTTAAAGACCCACCCAACTTCCAGCCACACTAGACTGGGCTCTTCTGGTTTTGTGGGCCTACCTGGGCCATGACCAGCGACCATTTTTTCAATCTGGGGAAATGGAGTTGCCCAGGGTGAGTTCCAACACACATTTGCAGGTCCAGGGAGAGTTTAAGATCATCACTCCCAGTGGTTAAGTGACTGCCCAGATTCTAGCCACTAGACTAGGTTAGGGAGGCTTCTCAGGCTGGACTAGACCACACCAAGTGCCCTTCAATTAGCGGAGCTGAGAGATCTGAGATGAGTTCCAACATATTGCTGTTAGCCCAGGGAGAGCTTTGCACCATCACCCACAGTAGTTAGGAGCCTGTCCAGCTTTCTAGAACACCAGAGGTGGCAAGGGAGGTCGTGTGAGCTTGACTGAACCATGCTCAGCAACCTCCATTAAGTGCCAGGAGCTGAGGACATAGGAGGCAATTCCCAACATGTCCAGGGGAAGCTTTGGAACATCAAGTGAAACATGGAAATATGGAAATATGGAAAATGACAAGACAAAAGACCAAAATGCAATCTCAATTTCCAGCCCATTCTGGAAAGCCTAGGAGCCATGTACATAGAAGAAAATATATACTGTACACCTGAAATACCTGAAATAATAGCAACTGAAATAAAGAATCAAATCCAAGAAGCTTTAAAAGAATTCAAATTAGAAATAATCTCCCAGGTAAAAGAAGAAATGATAAAAGTAATGAAAGAAATGTTGAAAGCATCTAAAGAAGATGCAGTTATAAAATTAGAGAAACAAAGCAAAAAAAAATAGAATCTCTGGATGAAGAATATAAGAAACAAACAATATATGAAGCAGATTCAAAGAGATATACAGGAAATCAAAAATTCCACTGAAAGTTGTCAAACCACCTTAACAAAAGTGAAGACAGAATTTCAAACATTGAAGACAAGATTTCAGCTAGTGAACAGGAAAGGGAAGATCTTTCAAAAAAACCCAATGAGTCAGGAAATAACAATTCAACAGCTACAAGATGACTCAAAGAAAAACCACATAAGATTGATGGTGATAAATGAAAAAGAAGGGGACAATACAAATGATATCTTGGCTATTTACAAAAATAATAGCTGAAAACTTCCCAAAATGAGAATGGAAACTGACATACAGATTAGTGAAGCATACAGAACGCCAAATAGTCATAACCAAAATAAAACTACACCCAGACATATAATAATCACCTTTCCAGAAATCCAACATAAGAATAGAACATTAAAAGCTGTTAGAGAGAAAAGACAGATCATTTATAAAGGAAAATCTATCAATTACAGCAGACAACACAAACAATGAAGTCAAGGAGAGCATGCAGCAAAGTATTTCAGATCCTAAAGAAAAACTGTCCTTCAAAATGGATGGAGAAATAAGATACTTCCATGACAAAGAACAGCTGAAGAACTTCATGATCATGAAACCAACCCTACAAAGAATACTGAAAGACATTCTAGATGCACAGGAAAAAAACACTAAGCGAGGCAGACAATTAAACAGAATGGAAAGCTAAAGAATCAACAGCAGAAAGAAAACATGGCAGTAATAAACCAATATATAACAGTTATAATCATTAATGTAAATGGTCTCAATTCACCAATTAAAAGAAACAGACTGAAATAATGGATCAAGAAATATCATCCAACCATATGCTGTTTATAAGAAACCCATCTAACCCAAAAGGAAACTTATAGACTGAAACTCAAAGGATGAAAACAATACTTCATACAACAGGAACACCCACGAAAAGTGGGGGTAGCTATTCAGTTTTCAGACAATGTGAACTTCAAACCAAGAGTGGTCCAAAGAGGAGGTTACTACATACTAATTAGGGGAAAACTTCAAGAGGAAGATATAACAATCTTAAATATATATGCACCAAATTCCAGAGTACCCAGCTATACAAAGCAAGTATTAACAGATATGAATAATCAAATAAGCAACAACATAATTATAACAAGAGACCTTAACACACCATTCACACCAAGAGACAGATCAACTGGACAGAAAATCAACAAAGAAATAACAGAACTGAATCACACCTGTGAACAAATGAACTTGATAGACAGAGTGTTCCATCCAACAATATCAGAATATACATTCTTCTCAGCAGTACATGAGACATTCTTTAAAATAGACCATATACTAGCCCACAGAACATATTTAAGTAAATGAAAATAATTAAAATTATCCAATGCATGTTATCAGATCATAGAGCCATGAAACTAGAAATTCATGATAAAAGAAACTTCAAAAACCCCATGAACACATGGAAATTAATAATACACTCTTGAGCAATCAGTGGGCCACAGGGAAATTAAAGAAGAAACTAAACAATAGCTACACGCATATGAAAAAAACAAATACAATTCACTGGATCTGTGGGATGCAATGAAAGCAGTCCACAGAGGAAAATTTATTGCACTGAGTTTCCACATCAGGAAAATAGAATTAATACAAATAATCAACCTGATGCTACACCTCAAACATCTAGAAGAAGAGCAAGTCAAGCCAAAAGTCAAAAGAAGGAAGGAAATTATAAAAATCACAGCAGAAATTAATGCAACAGAGACTAAGAAAATAATAGAAAGAATCAATGAATCAAAGAGTTGGTTCTTTGAAAGATTAAATAAAATTTATAAGCCCCTAGCCCAACCTTATTTATAAAAGGAAAGAAAAAGCTCAAATTCATGCAATAAGGAGTAAAAAAGGTGAAATCACTATAGACTGTGTAGAAATACAGAAGATCATCAATGCCTACTTTGAAAACCTCTACTCTTAGAGGTTCAATAACACAGAAGAAATGAACAGATTCCTAGAAACATATGAAGTACCATAGCTGAGTCAAGAAGATGTAAAACTGCTGAAAAACCAAATTTCTATTAATGAAATTGAAAATGTAATTAAGTCTTTACCTACTAAGAGCCCAGGCCAAAATTGATTCATTGTGAAATTCTACAAGAAATACAAAGATTTCATGCCGATACTCCTCAAACTCTTCAATGTAATTGAAAGGGAAGCAATTCTTTCTAAGCCATTCCTGGAAGCAAATATTACTCTAGTACCAAAACCTGAGAAAGACCCAACCAAAAAAGAGAACTACAAGCCAGTCTCCCTAATGAACACAGATGCAAAAATCCTCAATAAAATATTGGCAAATAAGATGCAGCAAATCATCAAGAAGATTATACACCATGACCAAGTGGTACTCATCCCAGGCATGCAGGGAAGGTTCAACATACATAAGTCAATAAATGTAATCTATCATATCAATAGAGTCAAAAGTAAAAATCACATGATCATTTCTATATAAGCAGAAAAAGCTTTTGATAAGGTCCAACATTCATTCATGATAAGAACCTTACAGAAAACTTTAATAAATAGTCTTTACCTCAATATGATAAAGGCCATCTATGACAAACCAACAGCCAGCATCATATTAAATGGCCCAAAACGGAAGGCCTTTATCTTATAATCAGGCACAAGACAAAGATATCCCTTATCACTGCTCCTATTCAACATAGTACTGGAAATACTAACTAGAGCAATTAGACAAGAGAGAAAATGAAAGGAGTAAAGATAGAAAAAGAGTAAGTTAACTTATCATTATTTGCAGATGACATGATACACTACATAGAAGACGCCCAAAACTCCATTGAAAGATTCCTAGATATAATAAATAAATTCAGCAATGTAGCTGCATATGAAGTAAACACTCAAAAATCAATAACATTCCCATCCTTTAACAACAAAATCACTGAGAGAGAAATAAGAGAAGCCACACTCTTCACACTAGCAATGAAAAAAAAAAATGAAATACTTAGGAACTAATCTCATGAAGAAATAAAAGATCTATACAGAAAAACTTACAATACCCTGAAAAAAGAAATCGAAGAGGATCTCAGAAAATGGAACGACATCCCTTATTCATGGATAGGAAAAATAAATATTGTGAAAATGGCCATTCTCCCAAAACTGTTATTCAGATTCAATGCAATCCCACTGAAAATATCATCAATATGCCTCATAGATCTAGAGAAATCATCTCTAAAATTCATCTGGAACCAGAAGAGACCTAGAATAGCAAAGGCAATTCTAAGTAGCAAAGGCACGGCAGGAGGCATCACAATCTCTGACTTGAAGTTATACTACACAGCTACTTTAATAAAATCAACATAGTACTGGAATAAAAACATACTGAAGATCAATGGAAGAGATTAAAAATATAGCCACAACTAAAAATGCACTCAACCACCTTATCTTTGATAAACAGGTCAAATATGTTCACTGGAAGAACGACAGTCTCTTTAGTAAATGGTGCTGGAGAAATGACTCTCTATATGCCAAAAAATAAAACTAGACCCATGCCTATCACCATGTACTAATCTAAAATCTAAATGGATCAAAGATCTGAATATTAAAACAGAAACACTAAATATGTTGGAAGACAAATTAGATGAAACTCTCGAAGACATAGGAGGTAGGCAGAGAATTCATGAACAGGAATCAAACTGCATGGGAAATACTTCCCAGAATCAATAAGTGGGCTCATGTCGTATTAAAAAGTTTCTACATGTCAAAAGAAATATCCAGCATAGCGAAAAACTGGGGAAAAATCTTGGTGAACTGTCCCTCAGACAGAGTACTTCTGTCTAAAACCTATAAAGAATTTTAAAAAATCAGACCCCTGAAATTCAAAGACCCAATCCAAAAATAGGCATCTGAGATGAATATATAGTTCTCAAATGAAGAAATACAAATAGCAAATAAATATATTTAAAAATGCTCATCATCATTAGTCATTAGAGAAATGCAAATTAAAACCACACTGAGATTCCATCTCACTCCTGAAAGAATGGCCAGGATCAAGAAATCTACCAACAATAAATGCTGGAGAGGCTGTGAGGAAAAAGGAACTCTCCTGCACTGTTGGTGGGAGTGTAGCCTGGTGCAACCACTGTGGAGATCAGTCTGGAGATTCCAAAAGAAGCTAGGATTGAAAGTCCCACTTGTCCAAGCTATTCCATTTCTAGGCATATTCCCAGAAGAACTGAAAACATTAAACCACAGGGATATATGTGCACCCATGTTTATAGCTGCACAATTTGTAATATCCAGATCTTGGAAACAACCTAAGTGTTCATCAACTGAGGAATGGATAAAATGATGTGGTATTTTTTATACACTGGAGTACTAGTCAGCTATAAAGAATGATCACATTGAGCTATTTATATATAAATGGATGCAACTTGAGACCATACTCATAGGTGAAATAAATCAAACACATATATAAATACCATATAGTCTCCCTAGTGTAAGAAGTGGTAATATATATAGGATTTTATGGTAATCATAATTCCACATTACATTGCTTTGAAGCCTTATAATGTTTTCATTCATTAGTTGGAGTGGTTTCATTCTGTTTTGTTTGATTTTATTACGTGTGGTGCTATGAACAGCTATGTTGAAGAAAATAAGACATTGTGACAGCCATTGCTGATTTAATATTATCTTGCTTGCAAGTCCTACCATGCTTTTGTTCTTCTATTTCCATTAGTTCTACCATGTTGTATCTTATTGGATTTTAACATGTGAGAATATAAGCAGATTTTTTATAGAAAATGAGATAATAACAGTAGCCATTGATACTACTGTATGTGAAGGTATGCTCAACTATTTCCAAGAAAGAGACATTGTGGTAGCTACTGTTAATAGGAGGTTGCCTTGTGGTGAAGTGCTATGTTGCTTACATAGTTCTGATCTGCTTTATTCTGTCCTTGTTTGTCTTAACCTTGTTAAAATAAAATAAAAAATAAAGCATTGTAAATTTTAGAACTTCTTCAGTCAATAAAATTGTGTCTTTTACTATCAAATGTTTGATTTAGCCATATTTACTTAGCTATCTAAAGACTGGACTACCATTTTTTTCATGATCATAAGATACTGACTTAAAACCATATTTTAAATTTTGAATAGACAAAGGTGACAACTGTACAATATCTTGTTTTTGTTTACTTTTTTAAGTCAAGACTAAACACAATGGAAGTCAACTAAATTTCATTACATGTCATATTATTGGACTTCTCAAAACACCAAATTCCACTTCATTGTACCTTAAACCAAAAGGAGAATAAATAAGCTTTTCCCTTAAGTTGGTCATTATTTAATATGTAGATTACTTTTTTATTTATTTATAATCATAAATGGCCTAGAAGTTATATACTAGGGACAGAATCAGAATAGAAAGAGAACTGAACCTTGTAATGGATTAACTGAATTTGTAATTTTCTATGTAGAACTACCTTGTCATTGAGGCATTAAAATAATATTACATTAAGCAAGATTTGATTTCTATTAACTTTTCCACAATAAAAAAGCATTCTACTTGAAGAGAAATGCAACATTAAATCTTTGAAACTATGCATTTTTTCTTTCAAATACATAATGCTTATATTATTTTTAAACGTTAGATCAATATTTGGTAATTCAATCTATTGAGGCTGTTAAGTGGTAAAAGGTATGGCTTTGCAACAGTCTGTGAAAAGCAACTTGATGAAAAATGAACTTTCTCATAAAATTTTACAAAATATTAGAATCATGAAAACCTTAAAATGTAAGTCAAATATAGCTTAATTTAAATTATACAAGGGAATATTCAGATAAACTCATAAAAAATCACCTCAAAGCATTCTCAGGGAATCTGGAGATGTTTAGGAAATATTCTGTATTTTGCCTAATTTGATACTGTAATTTGCAACATTTCACAATTACAGTAGATAATAAATATCACTTGTGGGTTGGTGATTTAGCTCAATGCCTTAAGTGATTCTCTGGTAAATGAAAGGTCGTGTTTATTCCCTGGTACCAAAAAAAGAAAAAATTAAAGCTTTATAAGCACTTGCCTGGCAAGTATGAGGTCATAATTTCAAACCCTGGTACAATAAAAAATATCACTTAATTATATTCCATCACATCTGCATCCTGTATCTAATCAATTTATCCATGTAAATTAGATACCTATATACTATGATAAGTATTGTAAATATATACAGTAATAAAAAATAATAATCAACAAAAAGTTAACCTAGTGATTCTCAAATATCACCCAATTATACAGCATTTTTGGAAGTAGTTGATGTTGTCATAACTGGAGAATACTACTAGTATACACATATAGAGCGTAGACATGATTAACACTGACACTGCATGCAACAACTTGCACAAAAATTATTATCTGTCCAAAAGTGGGCTGAAATTTAGAAACTGTCGACCACAAAATGTATTAGGGATTTAAATATTTACCTTTAGACAAATTTCCCTCCAAAGAGATAAAGTGCCTTGAGGAAACATAAATGAAACAGAACATAATGTATATATCACGTAAGAAAAAATATCAAGCCCAATTTCATATCAAAAATGTTGAGAGGATGGGGATGTAGCTCAGTGAGCAGGGAGCCTTCTCTTGTTAAATAACAATTGTTCCTGCTTAAATTTTGGGATTCTATGTATTGCATGCTAATTTTTTATCTATCTAAATGGGGGAAATGCCTTCTACCCTGGGCACACTTAGTTTACAACAATTCACAACTTAAAATGCAATATGATAGATTTATTTTAAAATGCACTAAGTTTGCTTTGCAATTTAATGATTTGGTACATTATTTACAGGCTAATTTAGTGAATCTACATTAGATTTATTGCGTGGTCTTTTAGGACATGTGACAAATCATTAAAAAGTGAAAACCAGGCAACTTGAAAAATAAATGACTTTTATCATGAATGAAATCCCAAGTACCATTTATTAGTATACATTTTGGTGAGTTACGTTATAAGTTATAGAGCAATACCTACTTAAAATTAAACATGGAATTAAACAATATTTGAAAGTGAGATAACTGGATAATTCATTAGACCATAACAGAGTGATGACTTTACACTTGTGAGGAGGAGAGACTTTGATACAAAACTCAAAAAATCAGACTTTATAGTTATATTTCTTTTAAAAACATAATAAATAAAAATTTCTTGTGTGCATTTATTCATTTTTAAATATTAAAATAATAAATTTCTAACATCTATACTTTTTGTCCAACTTGAGTTTCAGCATCTAACAATATAACAAGTTTAGTATTAATTTAAGGGCATTTAGTAATGAAGTTAGATGAATTACTAAGGTGTGTGCTGTTTATTACATAAGGTAAGATAATCTTGTCTTCCATTAGGGAATGTTTTGTGGGTAGCTTTCCAGCATTTTTGGAAATAGATTACTATGACAAGGTAAGACAGAAAATAATATATATTAACCTGTATGTTTTTAAAAGCTGATACTGCACAATTTCTTTGATGTTGAAATATATTAGAAGTCATTTAATACATTTAATACATATTTGCTCAAATATTTCCAGTCTTTTGGTGCATGTGAAGCAGTGGACCAATCATTGCGTCATGATCAATGCTGAGGAACTTAACCAGAATTACAGACTTTTAGTACTAAAACTAGTTTAGTTTTATGTAGAAACAAACAACTGCTCCCTGTAGTTTGAGGTTTCTTTAGTGTCAGGTGTTAGGGATTCCTGTAGTTATGTTAATTGAAAGAAATTTTGAGTGAAAACCTAATGCAAATTAGGTGTAACACAACTCTAGGTTTTGATTAAATAAGTGCAACAGAAGAAGGCCCAACAAAATTCTATAAAAGCATGAAAGAGGTCATCAGCTATCCAAGTAAGAGGAAACTCATCCTGTCATATGAACTAAAACTTGCAAGCCTACAGATGCTAGATTGACCTTTGCAAGTATAGGAATAGACCTTAACGGGAGAACCTTGAGTTTCTCATTAATGAGTACAATGTTAGTTGCTGGTTTTTGAATGTTGAAGATCCTTCATATTTAGAATAAATCTAATTTGCATAAGGTGTATAATTATATATACTACACTATTTAAATCACTAATATCATGTGGACTTGTTTTATTTATGCTCATAAAATATATTGATCTACACCTATCTTTTCTTTAATGTCTTTGTCTAGGTTTGGTATTAAATTAATTCTGACTACCGCCCAGTCTCTTAAACTTAGGAAGTAGTCTTTGTATCTCTATCATTGGTAGGAAATTGTTGATAGTATAAAAATTTTTCATAAATTTTGGGAGAATTCACCAGTGATCATAGGGGTCTAGTACTTTTAATTTTGGAATGTTATTAATATATAGTGAATAATTAAAGTTTTAAAAATTTATTACAGTACAAACCATATTTCCCATTTTATCCTCCTTAAAAATACTTCCACTTTTTGTAACACGATTATTCTATTATTCATACCATTTTCTGGAGCAGTTCTGGAAGTTTTCTTGCATAAATATTTTTAAGAATTGTACAAGAAAATATATAAATGTCACCACTGCATATCTCAAAATATTAGTGTGTTTGATATGCCCTATTCAACCACTGCAGTGTGAAATTCTGAGTCTTTGTCAATAAAAAAATTACCATCAAAGGTAAGTTTGGAATCTATTTAAAACACGGAAGCAGCATGACAGCAAAACTAACGACATTAATGAAAGAGAATGTCAAAACTGCTTCAGAATACGGCAAGAATCACGGAACAAGTGTGTTTGAAGTGAGGAGGAATGTTTAGAATAGGATTACTCACACTGTGCCTCTTACTGTATAATTTTTTTAAATTTAAACATTAAACATACTTTTGGAACATAACTCATATTTCTTCTTGTGAGTTTTGGCAGCTTGTGTATTTCAAGGAATTGGTTCAATTCATCTCTTAACAAATTTTTGCATGTAAAATTGTTCATAAAACTTTTATGTTTTAATGTCTATAGGATCTATAGTGTTCTATTCTGTTTCGTTTTCAAAAAATTTTATTTAAAGAGAAATAAAACAAAACAGAAAAAACGGTAGAAATAATACAGAATTCAAAATAATAAACAGTAAGAAATCACTAGTTTATAAATTACATATTGTCGTCTTAGAAATAGTTGTTCAAGTTGCAAAAATAAAGCATACAAAGTGGACATTCAAACAGTGACACTGTGAACAGTCCTGTTCAATGATCCAACAAAAGCTTAGAAATACCGTTATCAGTCCTACACACTTAAACATACATATGGTTATATCCTTTAGAGCAGTTTCTTTTCCTCTCTTTTTTTACAATAGCAATTGAACATTTTGGGTTTTATTATCCTTACATTTTCTTATTACTTTTTACACTAGAGACACAATGTGATGTTTATAAATATGATTCATATTTATATCATCTAGTAGGATAGTCTGAAATTGTCTCCATTTACCTATTAAGGCCTCAAGATCATCCTTTTTATGGCTAAGTAATATTCCATTGTATAAAAGTACCACATTTTTTCATCCATTCTGCAGTTGATAGCATTTTGGTTGCTTCCAAGATTTAGCTATTAAAAATTATGCTTCTATGAACATGGGTTCACATATATCACTGTGATGTGACCTTTTCAGTTTTTCTGGGAAAATAACCAAAAGGGAATAGCTGGATTGAATGGAACTTCCAAGCCTAATCTTCTGAGTAATCTTCATAGTGATTTCCACAGTGGCTGAACCAGTCTACACTCTCACCAACAGTGGAGCAGTGTTCTTTTTTCCCTGCAGCCTTGCCAACATTTGTTACCAATTGATTTCTTGATGGCAGCTATTCTTTCTGGAGTGAGATGGAATCTCAGTGCAGTTTTAGTTGCGTTTTGAATGACCAGTGATTGTGTAAATTTCTTCATCTATTTATTTGTGATTTGTATAACTTCATCTGAGAACTGTGTGTTCATTTCAGATACCCATTTTTGGAGAGGTTCTTTGAATTTGGGGGCTTGATGTTTTTAAGTTGTATACATGTTCTGGGTATAAGGTCTTTGTCTGAGGAGCTGTTAGCCAAAATTCTTTCTCATTTGTGGGTTTTCTTTTCACTTTGTTGGTGATTTCCTAGTCTCAAATTCATAGGCTTTTCCTAAGTATTATTTCTTTTTTCTATTTAACTAAGATTTATTTTGCCTTTTCCCTTAGTTTTCTAAAATAGACATTTAGATTATTGATTGCAGTTTGTTTTCTAATAACACAGAACAAACTGATGTTGACAAATATAAAACAGATTCAATGAAACAGAGAGAAACTTTTTAACATATATCAACAATGTAATTGATCATTCAAGGCAAAAAAAGAAGAAAGGAAAAGTGAACAGCAACCTCTTACCTCATGTAAACACTAACCCTAAGCAGATCATACACTTTAGTGTAAGAAATAAAACTTACAATAAAAGAGGTAAAATCTACAGTCATCCATAGACTTCTCAGATTTGACATAAATAGCACAACTGATAAAAGAAATTGATTCACTATGTCTATGGAGACAAAAATTTTTTTCTTCCTGAAATACCTTTGAAGATGATTTTTAAAAACTATAAAGTAGGAGAAAATAAGTGCAATCATCATATCTCAACACTTGTTTCTAGGATAAGGAAAGGGTACTCAAACTTCAATGAGATGTTCTAAAAATATTCTAAAGAAGCTAAATTTAAAAAGAGAACACTATATGTTAAAAAGGATGCAGATAAACTACATTATGCACACACTTTAATTCTAATGCAAAATTGAAGCATTACTCTAAGCAAACATGTGAGCAGTTTGGAAACTTTCTTATGAGTGACTACCACTTGAGTTAGCAAAAACACTGCTGGGAATTTTCCTCAGAGAAATAAATGCCTATGTTAACACAAAAAGCTGTACAGGAATGTCTACAGCTATATTCATCACACAGAACAGCCAACAACTGTAAACATCTCACACCTTCTTTGATGACAAATTTGTTAAATGAACTGTGGGGCCCCATAACATAGAATAATGGCCAATAAGGTTAAAGTGATATTTCCGTACTTAGAAATCTGACATGGTACCACACTGGAATATATAATCTTTTGTGTCTCCATATTCTACTCAATAAATGTAAGTAAAGAGAAAACCAGAAAATTATTGATATATTAAACAATTTACGTGAATTCAAATTGTGAAATAATAATAAACAGAAAGATTACATATGGTTTGATTTCCTATATATATTGCTCTTGAAATGGCAACATCAGAGAAATAAAAAAGATGACAGCATGAATGTGTTGCATGTGGACTGATTGATATTGATTTATTTGGCAAAACTGGAGATTGAACCAAGAGTTTTCACACTGATCTACATTCCCATCTCATTTCTAAAACTTTTTGAGACAGGTGCTCTTAAGATGCCCAGGTGCACTTCAAACTTCCACTGTGCCTCACTAATGCTGGGATTATAGGTTTATTCTATCAGGTATAGAAGGTCTGAGGAAAACAGAAAATAGAAAATATCATTGTAGTAATAGAACTGTTTATATGTTGATGCTTGTAGTAGGTACATGAAACTACCCATTTGCTAAAATTACATGAAACCAAACACAAATACATACGTGCATGAGGATATATAAAAATGGAAAACATTCCAGCTGGAGATTTAGCTCAGCAGCATAAGCGCCTGCCTTGCAAGCAGGCAGTTGTGAGTTCGATCTCCTACCAAAAAAAAAAAAAAAAAAAGAAAAAGAAAAAGGAAAACATTCTAAATAACATGGAAAGATTGTATATGTGTCAAAGTTTTAGTTTTGTCATCATAGGAAAAACGTTGGGGTCTGTGTCTAGACCCCTAAATGGTACACGCTGAAGGCTCAAAGGAATGAGACACACAGCATGGTCTTTGAGGCTGCAGGAGGAGTGAAATTCTCAACAGAGCTCTTAACTCTGCTAGTCAAAAAGGCAACTGATACTAGGCAGCACATATTTAATCAGAACAAACAAGGAGTTGAGTGGACAATGAAGAAACCTGAACAGGATCTTGGAAGGGATTCAAGGACCCCCAGAGAAACAGACTGTGCTAATTAAGGAAAATTGCAGAAAGTCTATAGGTGGCCTCAGGGTGGCCTATCTTGCCCGCTCAGGTGTCTCCTCATTCTCAGTTCATATGTTCAGGTATACACAACTTTAATGCACTCCAAGAGGAAAACAAAAGAATACATATGATCTTTAGACTTCTTAATGCTGAATATGAATCTTTGATTTTCTCAAAATAAAAAATTGAATTAGAATGACACATTAAAAACATTTTAGTGTGTTAGAGTATGTTTATCAAAGAATGAATACTTTATCATAAAACAATGAAGTGAATGTAATGAATCACTGGATTTAAGCATAAGAGGTTGAAAGGGTACCAGATTTAATTCTGGAAATATAGTAAAACATCTTTAATTTTTTTTTCTTTCAAGAAAAAATGAAAAAACAAAATTTTTAAAGGAGGAAGGAATTATACTAATGATCTATATGACTTCCAGCACAAATGTAACCCTCCCAAGTCTTCCTTTTCCAGCCAATCATTTTGGCCTACTTTAATTTTTCTTATTCACTAATACTGTACATATACATTAATTTGCACATTTTTGTATATCTGAGCCTCCAGTAATATTTTCCATTTATGAGGAATAAAAATCTCTTCATTCATAACTATGAGAGCAAAGCCTGGGAATAGAAGTCATTCAATGAATATATATGAATGAATAAATGAATAGTAAATTAACAAATTAATATAAAAGATAAAGGAGATAGATGCTCTATACACAAGCAAATACATACATTCTATATATGCTATATACATGAATTCTATGCAAAGTTTCCTTCATCCATTTGTTCATCAATTATTTACTAATTACCATGACCTGACATAGTAGGAGGTACCATAGTCCACTTGGGAGATAAAGACCAGCGTTGCTATATTTGCTTAAGAACTTTTGTCTTGTGAATGTGTGTAACAAACATTGCATGTATTAGATCTGCCAGCACTGCTCTAGATCTAAAAATATAAAGGCAAATATAGGCAAATCCTCCTACCTCTGAAATTTTATATTTCATTGATTCTATTATCAAACTACTGTTTAGGTATACTTAAAGTCTCATTAAATGACTGGATATGGGCATTGATAGAAACAATTGAAACAAATAAAAAATGAGCATTTTGGAATCAAGAGTTTTTATATTGTAAGAATCAGTGCTTTACATATTCTCCCCTCTTCTGATTGCTAAACACATGGATAATTGACAGTGTTGCTCTTAGTCTATCAACTCCTGTTCTTCACAGGCTGAAGGTTTGCCAATGAGTCTCAGCTGTGTATCTCCATTTGTCACTGATACATGTGTAATGAAGGTCTACTTATATTTGCACACTTAATTTGAGATTGAAGACAACCATCTTGCCCTAGGTTCATATTTACATTTGTCTCATGATGAAAGGAAGCAAACATCAGGAATCAAAAAGAAAACAGAGGACCTCTCTCTCTCTCTCTCTCTCTCTCTCTCTCTCTCTCTCTCTCTCTCTCTCATTTGGGGGATGCGCCACAGCTTCCTGCTGGAAACAGTAAGGTGGGATTAGCCGCGGGACCCAGTTTCCAGCCTGGTGGACCTCTCTCTCGCCTGGGGGCCATGCCACAGCTTCCTGCAGGGAACAGTGAGGCAGGCCTAGCTGTGGGACCCCGATCCAGCCTTGCAAATCACACTGTCTTACCCGGAGGGCACATGGCAGCTGCCCCACCTGAAGGAGGGAACTGGGCCAAGCTGTGGGAAACTGCTCCAACATTACCTGTGACCTTCTTTTGGCCTGGAGAGCTCCAGCACTACTGCCACCGCCTGGAGGCAGGGCAGCCCTGCTGAGGAGGGAAGCTTTGCTGCCACAGGGTGGAGCTGTATAGCTTGAGGAGGCTTTAGGTCTACTTGAGAGGAGCCTGGCAATTATCTCTTAATCCTGGGGCTTCACTGCCTAAGGAGGGAGCTACACTACCAGAGACGTCCCAGGAGTCCAGGACATAAGAGACAATTTCCAACACACCCAGGGGAAGCTTGAAACAATACTTGAAGCTCGAAAATATAGAAAAATGACAAAACAAAAGACCAAAATGCAATCCTAAACATTCAGCGCATCCCAAGAAAGCCTAGGAACCATATACATAGAAGAAAACATATGCCACATACCTGAAATATCTGAAATAATAGTAACCAAAATAAAGAAGCAACTCTGGGAAGTCTTAAAGGAATTCAAACTAGAAGTAATCTCTCAGGTAAAAGAAGAAATGACAAAAGAAATGAAGGAGACACAACATATCTAAAGAAGACACAGTTAAAAAATTGGAGGAGCTAAACAAAAAGATAGAATCCTTGGATGAACAATATAAGAAACAAACAGAATATATAAAGCAGATGCAAAGAGATATACAGGAAATCAAAAATTCCATTGAAAGTTGTAAAAACTGCCTCAATGAACATGACGATAGAATTTCAGACATCGAAGACAAGATTGCAGCCAGTGAACAGGAAAGGAAAGATCTTTTAAAAATAACAAGACACCAGGAAATAACAATTCAACATCTGCAAGATGATGCAAAGAGAAACAACATAAGGTTGATAGGGATAAATGAAAAAGAAGGGGACAGCAGAAAGGATGTCAAGAGGATATTTAGAGAAGTAATAGATGAAAATTTTCCAAACATGAAATTGGATACTGATATCAAGATCAATGAAACATATAGAATTCCAAATAGCCATATCCAAAATAAAACTACACCCAGATATATAATAATCGCCACCCAAGAAATCAAATAAAAAATAGAATATTAAAAGCTGTCAGAGAGAGAAGATGAATCATCTATAAAGGAAAACTTATCAGAATCACAGCAGACTTCTCAGCACAAACAATAAAATCAAGAAGAGCACGGAGTAAGTATTTCAGATTCTAAAGGAAAATGATTTCCAACCTAGACTAATGTACCCTGCAAATCTGTCCTTCAAAATCCATGGAGAAATAAGATACTTCCATGACAAAGAACAGCTGAAGAACTTCATAATCACCAAGCTAACCCTGCAAAGAATACTGAAAGAAAGAATAGATACATTTAGGAAAAAACCACTAAACAAAGCTGACAAACAGAACAGAAAGATAAAGATGCAACAGCAGACAGATAACATGTCAACAATAAACCAATATATAACAATTATAACCATTAATGTAAATGGTTTCAATGCATCAATTAAAAGAAACAGACTGCAGAATGTATCAAGAAACAAAATCCAACCATATGCTGTCTACAAAAAACCCATCTAACCCAAAAGGATACTCATAGACTAAAAGTCAAAGGATGGAAAACAATACTTCATGCTACAGGAACCCAAAAAAAGTAGGAGTAGCTATTCTGTTTGCAGACAATGTGAACTTCAAACCAATAATGATCAGAAGGGATAAAGAAGGTTATTACATACTGGTTAGGGGAAAACTTCAAGAGGAAGAGATAACTATCTTAAATATATATTCACCAATCCCAGAGCACCAAGTTATATAAACAAGTATTAACAGAAATGAAAAATGCAATTAGCAGCAACACAATTCCCTCAGGAGATTTTAACACACCATTGACACCAATGGACAGATCAACCAGACAGAAAAACAGCAAAGAAATAAAAGAACTGAATTACACCTGTAAACAAATGGACTTGATAGACATATACAGAGTATTCCACCCAACTACAACAGAATACACATTCTTCTCATCAGTATATGCATGGGTCATTCTCTAAAATAGACCATATATTTACTCACAGAACATATTTAAATAAATGCAAAAGGGTTGAAATAATCCCTTGCATGCTATTGGACCATAGCACTATGAAATTAGAAATTAATGATAAAAGATACTTCAAAAATCCCACAAACACATAGAAACTCAATAACACACTTGAGTAATCAGTGGAGCACAGGGGATATTAAAGAAGAAATTAAACAATACCTACAAGCAAATGAAAATATAAATACAACTTACTGGAATCTGTGGGATGCAATGAAAGCCGTCCTCAGAGGAAAATTTATTGCACTGAGTTTCCACATCAGGAAAACAGAATAAATACAAATAAATAACCTGATGTTACAACTCAAACATCTAGAAAAAGAAGAGCAAGTCAAGCCCAAAGCCAAAAGAAGAGAGAAAATTACAAAAATCAGAGCAGGAAATCAGTGCAATAGAGACTAAAAAAATTTCAAAAAAATCAATGAATCAAAGAGTTGGTTCTTTGAAAGAATAAATAAAATCGATAAGCCCCTAGCCAACCTTATTTTTAAAAAGGGAAGAAAAACATCAAATTCATACAATAAAGAATGAAAAAGGCGAAATCACTACAGACCCGATAGAAATACAGAAGATCATCAACACCTATTTTGAAAACCTCTACTCTCTAAGGTTTGATAACACAGAGGAAATAGAGAGATTCCTAGAAGCATATGAAGTACCAAAGTTAGGTCATGAAGATGTAAAACAACTGAATTACCCAATTTCTATTAATGAAACTGAAAACATAATTAAGTCCTTACCTACAAAGAAGAGCCCAGGCCCAGACAGATTCACTGCATAATTCTATGAGAAATACCAAAAAGACCTAATACCAACACTCCTCAAATACTTCAATGAAATTGAAAGGAAAGCAATCCTTCCTAAAATGTTCCTAGAATCAAATATTACTCTAGTACCAAAACCAGAGATGGAGCCAACTAAAAAAGAGAACTACAGACAAATCTCCCTAATGAACACAGATGCAAAAATCCTCAATAAAACATTGACAAATAGGATGCTGCAAATCATCAAGATGATCATACACTATGATCAAGTGGGATTCATCCCAGGCACGCATGGATGGTTCAACATATGTAAATCAGTAAATATAATCCACCATATCAATAGAGCCAAAAGTAGGAATCATACAATCATTTGTATAGATGCAGAAAAAGCTTTTGATAAGGTCAATCATTCATGATAAGAACCTTGCAGAGAATTGAAATAGATGGTCTTTACCTCAATATAATAAAGGTGGTCTATGAAAAACCAACAGCCAGTGTCATATTAAATGGCCAAAAATTGAAGGCCTTTACTGTAAAATCAGGCACAAGACAAGGATGTCTCTTATCACCACTCCTATTTAATACAGTACTGGAAATACTAGCCAGAGCAATTAGACAAGAGAGAAAAATAAAAGGCATAAAGATAGGAAAATAAGATAAATAATCATTATTTGTAGATGACATGATACTCTACATAGACGACTCCCAAAACTCCACTGAAAGACTCCTAGATATAATAGATAAATTCAGCAATGTGGCTGGATACAAAATCAATACTCAAAAATCAATAGCATTCCTATACACTAACAACAACATCACAGAGAGAGAAATAATAGAAGCCACACCCTTCCCACTAGCAACCCAAAAAGTGAAATATTTAGGAATTACTCTCATGAAAGAAGTGAAAGACTTATACAGGGAAAATTATAATACACTGAAAAATGAAATTGAAGATGATCTCAGAAAATGGAAAAACATCACTTGCTCGGGAATAGGAGGAATAAATATTTGAAAATGGCCATTCTCCCAAAAACTGTTATACAGATTCAATGCAATCCCGATAAAAATACCATCAACATACCTCATAGATCTCGAGAAATCACTCCTAAAATTCATCTGGAGCTAGAAGACACCTAGAATAGCAAGGAAAGTTCTAAGCAGCAAAGGCAAGGCAAGGGGTATCACAATCCCTGAATTGAAGTTATACTACAAAGCAACAGTAGTAAAATCAGCATGGTACTGGAACCAAAACAGAGCCAAAGATCAGTGGAATAGATTAGAAGATGCAACCACAACTACAACCACCTTATCTTTGATAAAGGGGCCAAACATGTTCACTGGAAGAACGACAGACTCTTTAATAAACGATGTTGGAAAAACTGGCTCTTCATATGCCGAAAACTAAAACTAGACCCATGCCTATCACCATGTAATAAAATAAAATCTCAATGGATCAAAGATCTAAATATTAAAACAGAAACAATAAATCTATTGGAAGACAAATTGGGTAAAAACATTGAAGACATAGGAGTAACTAGAGAATTCATGAACAAGACTCAAACCCCACGGGAAGTACTTCCCACAGTCAAAAATTTGGATCATCTCTTATTAAAAAGTTTCTGCACGTCAAAAGAAATATCCAGCATAGTGAAAAGAAAACCCACAAACTGTGAAAAAATCTTAGTGAACTGCCCCTCAGACAAAAGACTTCTGTCTAAAACATAAAGAATTTAAAAATATCTGACCCCCAAAATTCAAAGACCCAATCCAAAAATGGGCATCTGAGATGAATATACAATTCTCAGATGAAGAAATACAAATGGCAAATAAATGCATGAAAAAATGTTCATCATTAGTCATTAGAGAATTGCAAATTAAAACCACACTGAGATATCATCTCACTCCTGAAAGTATGGCCAAGATCAAGAAAACCACCAACAACAAATACTGGAGAGGATATGGGGAAAAAGAAACTGTCCTGCATTGTTGGTGGGAGTCTAGACTGGTGCAACCACTGTGGAGGTCAGTCTGGAGATTTCTCAGAAAGCTGGGATTGAAAGTCCCATTTGACCCGGCTATTCCACTTCTAGGCATATTCCCAGAAGAACTGAAAGCATCATACCACAGTGATATATGTGCACCCATGTTTATAGCAGTGCAATTTGTAATAGCCAGATCTTAGAAACAACCTAAGTGTCCATCAACTGAGGAATGGATAAAAAAGTTGTGGTATTTTTATACACTGGAGTACTACTCAGCTATAAAGAATGATCCCATTGAGATATTTATAAATAAATGGACCCAGCTTGAGACCATACTCATAAGTGAGATAAATCAAACTCCATGTATAAATACTGAATAGTTTCCCTAGTTTAAGAAATGATAACAATACATAAAAGTATGTGGTAAGCATGATTCCCAATCATATTGCTTTGAAGCTATATAATGTTTTCACTCATTAATTGGAATGGTTTTAATCTGGGTTGTTCGATTTTATTGTCTATGATAGTACAAATAGCAATTTTGAAGAAAACAAGACATCATAATAGCTAGTTCTGATTTAATATCATCTTGTCTTGAAGTTCTTTCAAGCTTTTGTTTGTCAGTTTCCATGGGTTTTAGCATGTTGTGTCTTATTATATTTTACTATATGTGGTAGTATAAACAAAATTTTTTACAGGCAAAGAGATAATGTAGCAACCATTGTTCATTTTCTCTTAGCTGGTTCTAAATTCCCTGTAATTCTTACATTCTCTTGAATGGCTTCACACTGTCTTGATATGTTTGATGCTATAGTATATGAAGTTATACTCAAATAATTCAAGGAAAGAGACACTATGGTGACTACTATTATGTCTGGTTATCTGGTGGTGAAACACAATGATACTTAAATTGTTCTGTTTTGACCTGTGTTGTTCTGTTACTATGCCCTCTTTTATCTCAATTTCCCACTTTTTAAATTAATTTATTTTTTCTTATTTTTAATTAAGGGAAAACTAAATTAAAAAATAGTGGGATATATTACAGTAACTTTTTTGTTTTCCTATTAACCTGATTTGAACCCCAGTATTGCTCTCCCCATCTTGTTCTGTCTGATTTTACTATATTCTGTTTTGTTTGATAGTATCAATTCTGAGGGTATAGGCAACCACTTCGAAGGCAATACGATCTACTATGATGCACATTATGGCTTGACTATTATCCTCTTTTGAAGTCCTGTAAGGGCTCCAGTGTAGGTTTTATTGGTCTTGTTCTGTACTGTTTCTTCAATTGTATTATACCTGATGATATAGGCAACTCTTTTCAAGATAGCAAGAGGCATAATGGTAATCATTTTTGATCAGTTGTATTCTATTTTTGCATCATATACTATGTACATTCTTCTGTTCTGACTCTGTTTAGTTTTGTCACATTTGATCTTATTCTCTTTAAAAAAAAAAAGTTATGGTGGGAGTAATCAAACCCAAAAAGTGTAATTGTTAATGTAAAAAAAAAAGAAGAAAAAAAAAGTGGTCTAAAATATAACTGCATGTAGATTTAAGTGTGTAGGATAGAAAACCGTATTAATGAGTTTTTGTTGGATCATTGAACAGAACTATCTGCAATCTCACTGTATGAATGTCCACTTTGTATGTTTTAATTTTGTAATTTGGACAACAATTTCTAAGATGACAATATATAATCTATTAACTAGTGATTTCTTACTGTATATTTTTTTCTTGAAATTCTGTTCCACTTGTACCCTTTTACTGCTTTTTTTTTTCTCCTTTTTTTTTTCTTTAAATAAAAAAAAAGTAAACAGAAAATTTCTGCTCAAGATTGAAACTTCTTGCAAAGCATTTAAAAGGGTTAAGAAAAAAATATTTACCTCATAAACCCAGTGTTGTATTTCAGGTCTAACATGGGCTCCATGAATTTCCCTTCTAGGGTCAGTCCTGGTCATGGGGGCTGAGTCACCTGATGCCTGACCGGAAAGCATGAATTATCCCTGCCACTTTCTCTCACTCTGCTTCCTGGGTGCTGGGGCCGAGCACCCTTTCTCCAGCCTTGTCTTTCTGGCATGCTGCTTCACCCCTGAAGCCAATCAGTCATAGAGTGAATCCTCTTCAATGTGAGCCAAATGAACCTCTCCTCTAAATAGCAGATGTGTGGTATTTTGCCTCAGTGATAAGAAACCTGTTTAACATAAGCAGAAGTAGTGATCAGAATCCTTGTAAACAATTTCAGTAAACCCTACACTCAATTATTTTAAGAAACCAAACTTAGATATTGTACTACAAACATTGTCTTCACCACTTTTATTTCATAATTCCATATTTGAAAATTCCATGATTTGTTCATCTCAGTGCCAATTTGCAGGCGAGTTTTGAAAGGATCAGATAGATTTTGTTTAAAGACATCACAGATTGTGTCATTTTAAATGTTATATCATTTCCTGTTATTTTTTCACATGAAACCAGTTTCAGATTGATTTTCCAGCCACTGGAGCACTCTGTTCAGTGTTTTATAGTCTCAGTTACACAAAGTAAGCAAAATGATGTGGACTGACGATTTAGTTCGCCGGCATAAGCTCCTACCTGGCAAGAGTAAGGTCATGAGTTCAATGCCCAGTATAAAAAAAAAAAATAGGTGATAATCTGAATTTCACACACAGCCCAAGAGAGCTATATCATCTAAGGTAATCTATGTGGCTAAATTTCATTTTTACATACATGTTACAAACATGTATATTGTGAGGTATAATTTATCACAGAAAATCCACTATACTGGCAGCCTTCAGAACAGAAATTGAAAATTCAGGTACAATGACCAAGGTTACCCAAGCAGCAGTTCACAGAATTAATAAATGTCTGAAAGCTAAAGGCCACCTGTCTGAATACCTCTTGTAATTGTAGAGGCCAAAGATAAGTTGCATTATTCTCATGATATTTCAGTATTCTCAAATTTTTAATAAAATATTTATACAAGAACATTTCCATTTCAATAAAATATGTATACATTTTATACATTTGGTAGGTTTTACACAAACCCTTTACACAGTCACCTTTTTCTTTACCTATTGATCTTCATATTTAGGTAATGTTAACCTTTTCAGAAGTTAATCCAACCTCAATCACAACCATTTTACTAAATTTTTGTACTTTAAAAAGGTCATATATTTTATTAAGCCAATCGAAAAAATAAGCACAATGTTACTAAGAGACTGAACAAAGAAAATGAATACAGAGTTTTAGAAAAAAAGGACAACAAACAAGTTTATATGATACCAATTAAGTTTATCTTTCTCTTTCAACACCTAGTTTTTCATCCCCTCTACTGTTATGAAATATCTTCCTATGCTTAGTAATTTTTAAAATTTTATATTTAATTATTCATTATTTTAAATTGAGAAGCAAAGATTATACACACCAATGGGATAACTTTATGTTTCAATATATACATAACTTCCAAAGGCTTACAGTGTAGGGGGCCTTAGCTTCTTGATTTAACCCCAGCTGGCCCGATTTCTGCTAGCTCACAGGGGACTTGGGTTTCTGCTGCACTCAACTTAGAAATTGATTTATTTATTTTATTTCTTGAAAATTAAATCTCAAGCCCTTTCATTAAAAAAAGATAGAAAAATAAAACTTAATAAGTCTAAGATGGAGAAAATTATATTTAACTAAAAATTTAGTGGTACTTTAGAAAATGTAGCATGGTTCATAGTGTCTAAGTAAAAAATCAAAAGACATAGTAAGAACTTACAGACTTCCCGGACTATTCTTTGAAGAGAAATAAAGTGCCAAATATGAGATTAAACAACCAGGTGCTTAAAAACCTACTCATGTAGACTTTCTTGTACCCATGTTGATTTTGTATATAAGTTCTTGAGGTAAATTCTTAAAGATTCTTATGTTAGCTTTTATTTTAATTTGATTTCTGTCTGTCTTAATCATTTCACAGTCAATTTTTTGAAAAAAAAACATTTGTCTCATTTAGCTAAGTATTAGAGAATGAACGTTCTTGACCTTGTCACTGTGGGGAGTGTATAAACTGTGCTTTTGAAATTTCATGATTCTACCGAAAAAATAATCCTCTCTTTCAATGACTTGCTCTATCCTTTTGTTTCCTTTGCTTTCTTCACTCTCTTCATTTTTTTCTGATTAAGCAAACATGAAAAGAAAAATCAAACCCAAAATTTCACTTCTAACTAGCTGTAAAGATATTAGCCCATCTCTGTCCAAAATTAAACAACAAATCCAAATGAATATCTCTTATTTTCTTAAGTTATAATAATTATTTGATTCATGATTACTGAGACTTAGTAACTGTAAGAAAAGCTATGGTTCTACGTATCTTCAAACTAAACAGTATTAGTAAAATTAAAGTGAATGTGATTACTAGATACAAAGGCAAAATTATTAGCATAGGAAAAAAAAGTGTGACAGAAAACTCATCAGGAAAACAAATGAATATGAATAAATAAGGTACTAACCTGAAACTATAATATTAACATTTTACCAAGAATAACTCGGCAAATGTGTTAAAAGTAGACAAAAATAAATGAAAGTTATTGTCATTTGTAATGCAAAATGTTTAAATAAACAGACAGCTTCAAAAGTAATACAAAAACTAAGATGAGTATTTAGATTTTTAAAAAATTATATTAAAAACACATTGCTATTAATCCAATTCAGAAATTTCCCCTAGCTTTGAGCAGTTATCGTATTGTTCTTATCACTTTCAGAAGTCATCATGGAAGTCCTATTTTTAAAGGTACATGTATTAAAATATTTTTACTGTACATCTTCAACAGAAGTTGGTTCATGTACATAATGCATCTTAATCTATTTTCATTTCCTTCTCCCTGCCCCACCCAGCTTCTCCATCTCTTAGTTCCTTCCCCTTTGTAAAAGATCTATTCTGTAGACTGATTCATTTTCTTGAGATACCTTCCTATTTCCTATTATCTATCTTTTATTTTGTTCTTTATTCATAGTTTTGTTTTCTCATGTAAGAGGAATCAAGCTACATTTCAGCATTTGTGCCTGATTTATTTCATTTTCATGAATGTTTTTATTTGTGCTTTCATGGCCCTCACAAGGTGTTGAATGGACTCAAAATATTTACCACTCAAAGTCATTTTGATTTTGGGGAAGAGCTAGAAGTTTTTGGGTACTATATTCAGTGACTAAGGTGGACAACAATGCACACATTATTTATTATAATGTTTTAGCAGCCTGTATTTCTGTTATATGGCACTCAACAGCAATATTTACCATACTTTTGACAAAAGTACATAAAGACATAAAAGAAGACTTCCAGAAGTGTTATCCAAAATGGCAAAAATAGTGCAATAAGTTTATTTCAAGTAAGGGGAAGTATTTTGAGGGAACTTAAAGGCAACGTACCTTTCACTGTAATAATGTTTCAAGACTCACTGTATATTTTTATCACTCAATGTATAATAGCTTCCTTTTCATCTTTCTGAGAAATCCAAACACACATAGAAAAAGTGAAAGTAATCTGTAAAAACTCTCACAGTCAGGAAAAAAATGTCTATACCACTCTAAGCAAATTGAAAATTGAATTTGCAAAACTGTAGGTTGATTTATTTCCTTGAGATAGAAAAAGGAATTGTAGAAGTCATAAAACTTTATACCTGATTTCTCCTTAATGCTTATACAAAGTCATTTTCTACAAAGAAACAGCTTGTTTAGCTCACCTCAATTCACACATGATGACACTTGGGTCAGGCCTCCTGACTCAAGAAAGCAATGTTTAGTCAGTTTGGTTTAAAATTTCCTTCCAAGGTAGACTACTTTTCACATTCCAGTCTCCTCTCCTTTTCTACCAGTGCTAACTAAGTTTGGCTCTCTCCCTCTTTGATTAAGACACATGTCCTGGCCAACACCTTTATTCCTCTGGAAATAGGTTTTGCAGTTTTATTTCATCTACGGTGTCAGTAAGGGAAGCAGCAGGGGAAAGACTATCAGAATGTATAATTTTAATTATGTTCAGAAAACAGTCTATTGACAAATGTGGATTTTATGAAATCAGAAGAGACAATGCAAGGACAGCTCTAGAGGGCACACTTCTGTCCTTTTCTCAGAATGGACAATGTGAAATAATGAAACAGGAGCCTTCCTCTGAAAGATGCAGCCAGCTGAAGGCAAACTTGTATGAATAGAGATTGGAAATACTCCTTTTTTCTCTCTTTCTACTGTTTATGCTCCTCATTTATGAAATTTAAGCCATAGGAACCCAGCAAGGAGTGAGTGCTGATGCAGTCCTCAGCCTCTGGTGATCAAACTACCATTCTGGGTTCACCAAACATCTGTTGGTTTAGAGATATTAGTACCTAAAAGAAAATTTTGAATTGGACTGAAATATTACAAAGAAAGTAGACAATAGTCTGCTTCTTCTCACACACACCAATATAATGCACAGAGCTACCTGAAACCAGTCTCAACTTTTGCCTATCTTTGTTAATTAATACCGTAATAGCAGGAATATGAATTGAGACAAAGCTGGAATTAAATAATATAGGCATATAGGAAACAATTCATTTACTTATGCAATTTATGCAGCATTAGGAGACCTGAGTACATATAATGTAAACCACAAATAGGTGCTAAAATATTAAATTAGATGCAATGCTTGGACATTAAGCAAAATGGAGACTCTCCATGGTAAATTGAGTATACCTCAGTGTAATCATGAGTCATTTTCACTGCCTGACAGATTTCTGATAGACATATCTAACTTCATAAATTGGTAAGTCATACTATCCTAATGGATATCTCAGATCACAGATTTATTTGATATCTTATGGCCAACTATTAATCTCCAAGAGGCTAGCAGGAAATGCTTTTCAAGATGAGAATGATCAGTTTACAAAGAAGTTATAAGTTACTTAAAATTTCAGTGTTTTAAAATGTGTTCTCTTGTCCCAGCTTGGTATGGGTTCAGTATAGGATTTTAATATGTTACAAACACTTTATGAAGCACTGGTTCTGGTAGGTTACAGAAGCTAATTGTAGAGCTACTTGGACTTCATACTAGGTCAGCTACATAACCTTCTCTTCTTCTGTGGTTGGCTCCAATATGGCAGCTTTTCTCTTTTCCAAATTCACTAATAAATATCCCCTAAGGGCATTACGTCCTTATTAGAACATCCTTCAACAACATACTTTTTATAGCTGATATTCTAGGATGACCTGGAGTCTAGAGGGATAAAATCTTTGCAAATGTGTTAATGCTTTCTGACTTTCATAGGTTATATTGCTTACTCCCTGGCACAAAGGTGTCTCACTATAAGTCACCATGGTCATATATGATTAACTTCATGATGCCCTTGAGAGTTAGGATTAAAACTCTCACTCTTAGGATGAAGTTATCATCCAGATGGAACATAGGTAAAGCATTGAGGCAAGTGACAAAAGTGTACTGTTATCTCTTTCAGGATGAGGCAAACTTTTTCTGCTCTTGTACATTTCTTGATTTGTGGAGAAAAAAACACGTGTGTTGGACTAATAGGAGAAAACAGAATATCAGAAACTGTTTATTTGTCCTGACAAAGGAACCATATCTTACATAACTAGAATATTTCTGATCATACATATATATATATATATATATATATATATGTATATATATATGTGTGTGTATAGAATTTATACATATGTATACTTTTATATATTTCACTGCATAATATACACCTAACATATTTCTGGATATATGTATAAAAGTATGATCATACTAATAGTAATGGACCTTAATTCTCTGAGATACATTTGTCTTTATGTTCAATAAGAGAGAAAGATTATTGAGCTTACATTCCTGTTTCACAAGGATCCCTTGATTGCATGGATATGGGGACTCTCCTTGAAATTTGATGCTTTGATAAAGAAGTTGAATTCCAAGACTTCAAGGTTGCTACTAGTATCATAACTTTCCTTAGTCCATGAGAAACAGCCAGTGGAGGAATCTGCTAGTTGCCAAGAATATTTTAATTCTATAACAAAAGAATTGGGGCAATCTTAATTAGATTGGGAGCACAGTGAAATTTTCATGGAATAAACTAAGACCCAGAATCAATAATTGTGCTCATTTTTTCACCTGGATTTCATTTATAGCTGCTACACAGTAGAAATGTTAAGCATCCTAAGGATTATCATCTCTTTAGATATACTTAACAATCCTTGACACATGGGGATGTTTTACTTTTCTTAGTGTACAGGCTGTTACTAATTGACTTCCAGACTGTTACAGTCTTTTTCAAGAGAAGGTGATCTTTCCTTACTTAAAAAGGGATCTGACTCTAGAAAATCATTTAAAGTAGGTATCTTGACATCAGATGTAGAGTTCTATTTTTTTACTAAACAAGTTATGTTTTAAGCAGTTGCTTTGTTAATTTTTTGTTAAGATTTCATGAAGTTGTTTATGATCCAAGTGCATCTGTTACCAGGAATTTTTTCAGGTAGCCTCTCCAGGTAAGCCTTATTGAGCTTCTGTCATTCTCAGATCTGACCATTTTCATAGAAATCAAACATCTTTCACCAGTGACCACGTTCCTTATTCACCTGCAAAGCTCAAGCACCTTTCAAGAACATTGGTGCTCTACTCACTCAGTGTCTTGATGAAAGGAATGTCCTCTGTAGCATAAGGTAAGGGAACTTTGAGGGGAATGGCTATGGTCAATTCACTCAAAGTCATTCACATAACTCAGTATGCAATATACCAGATGGCTTCAGACTTTTCAGGTTCATTCATCAGAAGCCACCCTTGAGAATGAGTTTTCATATGAGCTAGCATCCTGACTCCAGAGAAGTAAATTCAGCCCAACAGAAAAGTATATTCCTCCTTTCCAGAAAATTTTCTTCCACACATACTCACTTGTTTTATCCTTATGTAAATAAGCAGCCTTATATTCTTTTGATACATTACGTATTCTCTTCTGAAGCTTCACTTCATAATTGGGTCCTATGACATGAAAAGCAGTTACAGCAGTTACAGACCTAAAGACATAGTAGGAGTGTAAAATGAGGAAGACTGGCAATTTGTTAAAAGTTCCCATTCAGGCAATCTCAGAATCAAGTGTTAATGCAGGATGGGTCAGCTTCATTAGACAAAGGAGGCTAGGATACTTTTGATGGCATAAATATATTAGTTAAGTTTTGCATTTCACATATATTTAGCCGTTTCAATTTTCCCAATTGCTTTCACTAATTGTTGGTTGCCTAGTTCTATGAAATCTTTTTACTTTTCATATCATCACTGAAATTAATGTATATTAATTCAGATTTTGTATGTGGTTTATTTTGTTTATTCAGTGCAGACAATATGCACAAAGCTTTATAGAAACCTCATACTTTTGATTTTCTATTGTTTTCTGAAATTAATAATTTACAGATATAAATATACTTTCTTAATTTTGAAATGCATTGAATTGGGGACTCTGTTTTACCTAGTCCATATAAAACTTATACCCACCGTATGTATTTTACCATCATCACTTATTAAACTGGTGTTAAATCTGGGTATCATAAACTGTTATTAACTTACCCTCTAATGTGAGACCAAGTAACTAATTCTAGATCTTCTTCTTTGAGAATATTTTATCTAAAGCCACTCTGCCAAAATAGTATATAAACCAAGGTTTATTTTCAGGTTCTATAAAACTATATTTAACCAGAAAATTAACCAGACAATTAATATTTAACCAGAAAAATTCTAAGTTCTAGATAAATATTTGCAAAATCCTTTGACAGTATAGAAGAACAGGCTGTAAGCTAAGATTACAGAAAAGAATCCCAAAATGCCAACTGAATCCCAAGGAAAGTTGATAGTTTTGTTATAGTAAGGGAGCTGATGATTGAAGACTTTCAGATTTAACTCTTGGTGTTAGTAATACACTAAGCTGTGACATGTGAATGCTAAAGTCACCAATGATGTTAAGTTTCTAGAGTCATGTCATATGGACTCAACAAATGCATTTTTCCATTCCACTCCATTACAAAATAAAATCTCATAGAGTTCATAGATTGGCAGGATGTACATCAAATCCAGAATTTAAATACAGGATTTATCATCTAAATACCTGTAGTAAATAAGTCAAACCAGAAAGAAACAGAGACACACCTTAAACAAATCGCTTTTGCTTAATGTAAATAAAAATGATTCACCATGAATTTAAGTGCTAACAATAAATACATAATAATAAATACATTAACATTTTTCCAAACTATGGTATAATAATATGGATATCATTATATACTTATATTTGACTCTAAAATAAACCAAATAACCTACTCATCTTTTAAATTTTAGGTTCCACAATGAAATTTTCCTTACAACCTCACAGATTCAGTGTATTGCCGGAAAACTTTTAAAAAGAATTTTAAAAAATAATTGGTAATGAGGAAACAAAAAAAAAAAAAAAAAAGAAAGAAAAAAATTCATTACTTAATTTTTTTAAAAAAATGTGTTATTTAACATTGTATCCTCTAACTCCATCTATGTTGACACAAATGATAGAATTGAACATTGAATATTTATGTATATACATATAATAGATAGATAGATAGATAGATAGATAGATAGATAGATAGATAGATAAAACCCAGGTTTGTGGGAATGTGATACTGCATTAGACCTTTGATGGTGCATAACTGGGTTAATGTTGTGAGATGAAATCTGGTGGGAGGAGGTGGGTCACTGTAGGTGTGGCTCCTGCTCTGAGCACTCACTTCTTCCTGTCTGCCACACCATGAACTATTTCTCCTCTGCAATGCCCACCTACTACGCAGTGGTGCCTGGACAGCTAATTGTGCACTGAAACCTTCACAAACTTGGAGGCAAAGTAGACGCCCTCTCCTTCAATTAATTGCTAACAGGTATTTTGGCCCAGTAATGAGAAAGTAACAAAAACAAGGTCTGTGCTATTTAATCATGTGTGTAGATTTTTGAACGACCACTGCTCTCAAGAACTGGAGCTCTCTTGTCACACAAAACTCTTCCTCTTGCAAGTTCCTTATATCTCTCCTCCCACCTCCAAATTCCCATGACAGCTACAATACCTTAAAATAACTAATCTGTTCTCCATCTCTATAATTTTAAATGCATCTTATATTTGATAAATGCTTATTTAGTTTTGACATGAATTCACTATCAGAATTAAAGCCTTGCTTGACAGAGACATAATTGTCTTATAGATTGACTGTAATTTCTGAAATCTCTAGAACTGAAAAATTGTGTGTAGTGGAAATATTTGACAGATTTCTCTAATCCAATGTCAATCTTCTATTTAACGGTAATTTTTCTTATTAAAATAGGACTCAATCAATTCTATCTCCTGACAAAATTATAATAGCTTTTTAAATTAGTAATAGGTAGCAAACTACTTACTAATAACAGATAGCAAACTTTATGTGATAATGCTCATCAGAGTACCTAAAATATGCATCATAAATGAAACATCAAGAGGAAACTATATAAATAGTAGAGATTCACAATGCTTTATAAGAAACCTATCATGTTACAGTGTTTGGTAAACATTATTTATTGTAAATTTTGCACACTTTATGAATGACCATGTAAAATTAACAGCTGTATTTAGTTTCAGAATCATTTACTATCTAGTCTTGTCTCATGCACAGTTGTATTGACTTAATTTTTCAAAGAATTGCTGACAACTTTATGAAGATCTTGAAAAGCATTTTAGCCAAAAATAATCCTCCTTGGACTGCATTTGATTTCTGTATTTATTTTATCTGTCTTCTGTTTAGAGTACATTTTTGTTTCAATTGTTAATATCAGAAATATTTATCATTCATTGGAAAAATAACTTGCATCAAATAAATCTCTTTAATTGTTAGGACTTTGTCTACCCTGTTACTTGCTTGTCTCCTGGCATCATCTCTTGAGTTTGAAATTGAAATTGTAGTGATTGTAACACCATGCAGAGCACAGAACTATAAAAAGATGTCAATTGTGTTTCTCCAGCCATTAATTCTATTTCTACAATTATAAAGTACTTGTTGACTTATCCTAAGGACTATTTACAAACTCAAATTGCATAGGATTATTACCAACCCTTGTGAAGTTGTTCAAAATTAAGTCCTTGTAAGCACTTGAGTTATGAGCAAGTTCTGTAGCAGTGTGTGTGTGTGTGTGTGTGTGTGTTTATCAAAATAGAATAAAAAATCTCGAAGTAGCTATATTCCTGAAAATTTACCTTTTATTGCTTAAGTAATAGTAATAAAATAATAAACTACTTTAAGTACTTTAAGAGTAAATATGTATTTTCTAAGAAAAATTGATAACATTCCTATTATATATTTTCCTATTGTTAAATTTCAATGAATACTGTCGTGCAAAAAAAATTTAACTTACTATGACTATGCTCAAAACTATGGTAATCATGTCAGGAAACCAAACCCATCAAAGCTGTATGAAAGGAGCTGAAATTAGAGTAAGATTATGTGTAATTCATTCCTTTAGAAAGACATTGTGAGACAGATTTCATTGTCACCTATTAATCATTTATAATAAAAGCACAAGCATAATAAAATATGTATTAAACACCATTAGGTAATGTTGCTATTACCATTTCTTTTGAATACATGATTAAGTCTTAGGAAGATTTACAAGCCCTATTACCTTTTTCTCAATATGTTTCTAATTTAATCTAGTATTTGTTTTGGTGATACATCTGGAAAAATGTCCAGGAAGATCCAAAGTTAAAGAGAGATGATAAAGACAGCTGAAACAAAAATGTTCCAACAGAATGTTTTTAAATTGATGCCTGATTTACAGACAGAAATTTGTTGTTGAATTGTTTAAAAGCACTTTTATAGCTTATTTTTACTTTAAGATATACAGTTAAGAAATGAAAGAAATAGAACAATCATGCTTGACACTTTCAAATTTCAGCTTAATGACTAACAACAAAATATACTTTTAACTTGAAATATGCCAAGAATTATGAAATCAGCAAAAATCAGTTTAAACTTTGCCAGCTAAAAAATATTTGCTAAATATCTGATTCACTCTTAGCTGAGGTTTAGTATCAGTAAAGCAGGAAAATTAAACTTTGCTCTATTACAAATCCAATTTGCTTGAATTAAGTGAATATTACCCTTTAGACTTAGACTGTCCCCTAAAATTCTCATGTGTGTGGCAGGTCATTAGAGTCATAGGAGCAACATACAATTCAGTGGACTTTTCCACTGATTATTTCAATAACCAACTGTGCTGTTAGGAGTTGGGGTGTGTTTAGAAGAGGTGGGGCACCATGGGCATGAGTTGAGAGGGTTTTGCCCAGTTCCTCCCTTGGTTCTTTGCCCATTGGCTACTTTATGACAAGCAACTTTCTTCTGTTAGACTCTTCCTTTATGTGGTTTGTGTCTTGGAGCCAGATAACTGTGGACTGAATCTTCTAAAAACTGTGAGCAAAATGTTTTCCCCTTTAAGTCATGAGTGTTGGATATTTTGTTCAGATGATGAGAATGTGACTAAAATGATAATGTACTTAAATTCATAATATTAGATGCTAAATAAGATTCCCACTATCCTTATCATTTTTCATTTTGATAGTCTTCTCTGGATGCTTTTCTATCTCATTCCTTAGAATTTCAATTTAAGTCTGTCCTTCCAGATTTATTTCCATGATTTTCATTATCAGTAAATACCAAAATACTATGTTGTCTCCCCAAAACCATCTCTCTTTTGATCCAGATTTGTTTCTTTCTAGTTTCTGTCCTAGATGTTATGTCTCAAAATAAGCATGTCCTACAGCATATCATAGATGAAACACTGTTTTGTCAGTCACCAAAATGTTTCTAAAACTTTCCTCAGCTCTTCTTCATGTACCATCAGTTTGTTTTAATCTTATTTGTGATTTGATTGTTGTGTTTCATTATGACTCATCCAAATTACTATATTAATTACCATAGGTAAGTCCTCTCCACATCCACTATTCAGTTCTTCTGAGCCATAAACATTAATATCAAATTTGTGTTTTTAGATACTCTACAGAATGAACTTGAAGTATATAAGGCTCTAATTTACATCTTCTTCCATCTTCACCTAATGAACATATCCAAGTTGAGCCACTATTTACTTTTTCTTTTTAATAAACACACTATTACTTTTCAACAATAGTTGTAACTATTGTTACAGTTTCAACATTACAACATAAAAAGGCATCCTTCTTGCATTTCCTGAATCCGTTTTGCATCGCTGATGTTTTACCAGCAAAATCATTTTATTATCTTCTGTTCTCAGATAGCAGTTTTGACAAGTCATTTTCTTTTACACTCCTATGTATTTATTTAAGGTTTATTCAAATGATATACGCTTATTATTTCTCCACCACATGAGCAGCTTCGTGGAGATTGGTCCACATGTTTTATTTCCCCTTGAGTTACTTTTACAAACTGTACGCTGAATAAATAAGAATAAACAAATCACATTGATGAGTGAATTTTGTGGCATCCTCTCAGTTTAAAAGAGCTTCAAAACCAATGTTTGTTGTTCTTAAAGTGAGAGCATGGAAAGAGCTAATTGTATCTTATGTATAGAATTTTATGTCGGATAATAATTAACTCTTAATTTTGGATGTATTTAAAGACTAATAATAAATTTTAAATTTTAATTATGTAAATAAATATATTCTACTTCTCTAATTTGTTATATATCTAGAACTGCATCTTACAAATAATTTGTAAAATATATATTTGAGTATACATTGTTTTGAAGAAATTTCTCACAAAGTTACAAATATTTACCATTGATTTTCAAATCATTGTGGCTCAAAGTATAACTCTAGCATATTGTATTATTAAAACCAAAATTTCAAACTATTGTGGAGTTCCAAGACCTCAATCTCTCTTTCTGTAACTGATATTTCTTTCCATGTACTAGTTTTCCAAAATTTACTCCAAAAAGTGTAGCTAGAAACAGGATACTCTAGCAACTCTTTCTTCTAAAAAGACCACCATCTATAGGGGGTGCTCAACAATTTCAAAAGGAATAAATTCATTTGAGGAATTTTGTGTGGGTTTGCTCATGTACTTGTGATTTGTTTGCATTGCTATTATCTTATGTGAAACTTTGTCAGTAATAGTGCATCTTCAAACTTGTAGTAACTCATGTCAAGAAACTGTCCAAAATCTTTAATTACAATCAGTATTAACCTAAGAAAGACAAGTGGCTTAAAGACATCCATAAAATGCATTAAGATATGTCCTGGAAAGTTTTAATTTTATTTTAAAAATGCTGATACTTGATTTATGGTGCTGATTTTATGTAAGATTTGGGTAGATTCTATGAGGACATGGTAAATTTGTTGGATGAGTTGTCATTTTCAAATAAAACCTACGAATATTAAAAACAGCCATGAAAAATGTTAAACTGTACTGCAAATTCCCTGAAACCATATGAGAGACAGAGAGTTAAAGTATCCTAAAAGGAAGTAGAGTTTATTTTGGGGATCACCATTGTTTTACTTAATGATCATTTACTTCTATTTTATATAGATTTAACAATTCTATTTTTTTTAACAAATATTGTTATTCTGATCTATCTGGATATGTTCTGGCAACTAGGAATACAGAGTGAACAACTAACATTTCTAGCTACACAAATATCATACTTTAGTGATGCAATAAGCAATAAAGATAAGTAAGTAAAATGTGGCGCTTTGCATTTTAGTAATAAATGCTACTTATAAATTGGTATCAACATAGCCACAAGATATTTCTATGAATTTCCCATATTTAGTATAAAATGCTTAATAAGTCTTCACTGCATTTTTCTTGCTCCTTAACTTTATACTTTATTTTTTCCTCTATGTTCCCTGCTCTCAACTGTGATTCTTCATTCCCTTCGTCCTGCCTTTCTCCAGCAATTTCTCTCTCTAAATGATTTGTGTTCGACTGACAGTTCTGTGCTAAAGAAAGTGATATATCCTGATGAAGCCATTAAGCACAGTACTACAGACATTAAGAGGATGATATAGGCATGATTTCAATCATGCAAAGGAAACTACCCTTGCTCTAAGTAGGAAAATCGCCAGAGAGCTTAACCCACTCTACTCTACATTTTTATTTCATTACATTCAAATCTATGGATGTCAGAACAAATTAACACTTTTCCCCTACAAGGCAATCACCGTAAGTATCTTCATCATCAGATTCATGTTGCATACCCACAGGGAGGAGGGACAGAACTGAGAATATTCAGCATGCTGAAAAAAACCAACCTTGAGATAGAGAAGAAATAGGCTAATAGTATGGTAAATAGGCTAAAAGAAAGTTGAAAATTTTATTTTGATATGTCTGGAAAATTTTCCTTAAAAATTGCCATTATACAAAACCTTGATTTTTTTTTTCTCCAGGCTTTGCTAAATCCTTAAATTATGTCCAAGTGTCTGTTTCACTCAACAAAATTTATTACAATATTCAATTTTCTTTAAAATAAACATAATTTGCTTTAAAAATATATCTTTAAATAGTATATTTGAATGTATGTATCTTGAAAGTGAAAGAAGTGACTATGAGTGTGTTTACCAATTCAGAATAAGAATCATCACTGTTTCAATGTGATATTACTGTCAGGATAGATAGGGCATTTAGTCACTTTATATGTTTTGTCTAATTGTCAAGGTTAGATTTAATAAAAAATACCTCCAATTTATCTGGTATATCACACATTGAATTTATAATTTTGTGTGTATTGCATTAAATTAAGCTCCATAAAATATGATTGTTTGATAAAATTATTAATAAATTTTGTGAATCAAACCAGAGATTGGACCTTCGGGAAAGTCAATGTGATGAGAAAAGCATAAAAATTACTCTAATTTAATCTATTTTTTTAGCAAATGTCATTTCACCAAAACATATATTATCTTTGATAATGACAGATTCTGAGAAATAAAGTGTGTTTCTTTCAAATACAACAGCAAAAATTGAACACTTAAAATTGTAATTATATTAAAATATAAAACTCATTCTTAATAACAGTTTAAACTAGTTAAACACTAAGAGCTTTTTAAACATAAATCTATTTTCTCTGAAAACTACTGAATATATTTTGATCCGCTATTGGAAATCTAGGTTCATAATTAATAGCACTAATTACTTAACTGAACAGTATTAAAATGAAGATCTTAAGGCAGGTAGACAGGTGAAGGGTCATTTGCCTTGGCATAAAATAACAATGAAGTACTCAGCTTCAAGGATCTGATGGGCTATCTTTTGTTAGATAATTTCTCCACTTCTTTTATGTCAAAAGCTTTTAGTTTTTAGTGCTTTTTTAGTTTTTAATGTCTTTCCAGCAGTTTTGTATTGTAACTCTTCTATTTGTAATTATTTACTACACATTGCTGTGATCTGAGAAAACAGAAGCCAATTTCATTAGAATTAAATATACCCTAAGGATATTTAACCCTGAGGAAGAATTTTAAGGTCTTTTATTTAAAATGTATAGAAAGTAATAAAATTGCTTTGAAACCGAAGGAGAGACAGAGAGAGAGAGAAAGAGAGAGAGAGAGACTGAGTGAGGAGAAATGTCTTAATCAAAATTAAGTCAATCTTTAAATATACACAAACTAGAATATAATAATAATAATAATAAAAAAACATTTATCCCTGAGATACCATCTGGAACTTGTTCATTTGTTCAACTGGTTCTGATATTTAATATTTTGAAATTATTATCCTGGCTTTTCTTAGGTGGATAATATTGATTATGTAAATGAGTTATTTCACATGTGTTTAACCCTAATTCAGTGAGCTCTTTCACTAAAGAACTTGATGTTAATTAGGTATCAAGAAAGGGTGCATGTAAAAAATTGAAAAGAAATATTCAGTAATGCTGTGAAGAGTTGGCTTTTTGAATAATTGAGGCCCATGGCACATGGCACAGCGACATCTGGTTCTCTTGGCACTCTTTTAGCAATGCAGACCTGTGGGCTCTGCTCTGTATTGACTGTATCAAAATCAATGCCTGTCAGCCTTCCTGGTGGCCCATATGTACACTAACATTTGAGAATATTTTCTGTTTTAGAACATCATGTATTTATGAATACTATTCAAAGGCTTGAAAGATGCTATATAAACCATAGGAAAACATACAAAGGCATAGATATCATATCAGACTCTGGCTCTGTAAATGCAGGTGAGTCTCTGTGTCTACACACAGGAAATACACACTAAGGAGACGGCTGTGAGGCAGAAAGGCCATGTGGCCTTTCATTTAGTAGTAAATCCTCAATACTAAGTATAAACTCTTTTCTTGGAGGATATAATTCTTATTAATATCAAAATGAACCCAAATAAAGTGCCACTTCATCTCTCTAAACTCTAGAGAAACCCAGAGCAAAAGTGTTATCTGAACCATTTCTTTGATTCTTACATCATTTATCCTAGTAGCATTATTTGAGTATATTAGACAAAATACGGCTATATATATATATATATATATATATATATATATTTAACCTTATAAAGCAGATTATAAAATTATGTGGTTTCTAATGGCTATAAGAAACATGTGAAAAAAATTGTAAAGGGAAAAAGGTTTACTTTGACTCGATTTTGGAATTGTTAGTCCGTGACCAATTTGTTCTTTAGGTGGGACAGCACGCATCACGATGGCAGTATATAGCACAGCAAAACCGCTCTCTGTACGGACAGAAAGCAAAAGAGAGAAAAAACATTCAGAGCTCCGCAATTGCTTTACAGTGCATTCTTGCTTCTGGTAATTTAAAGGGGCAAAAGATAGATTTTCAAAACCCTCACCTCATAAAGTTTTCACCACTTCTCAGTATCACCTTTCTGACTACCAAGGCTTTAGCAAAGTGGTCTTTGGGGGACATTCAAGATATAAAATAGAAAAAAAATGCTTCATAAGAGCAGAAACAGCCTAGAATTCTTTAAGCTCTGTCAGCAAATATCATGGTGTCTGCCCCATAGAGATATAAATGGAAGAGCAACACAAAATACCTCATAAAGAACAGCATGAGAGACTAACACATTATAGACATGGAGGCTCCAGTGGAGGAAGTGGATTTTTAGCAGTTCTCTGTTTTGCTTAGTCATGTTTCTTCTACTTATAATCTCATAGTTTACATAGTATTTTGGTGAAGTTGCAGAGATGTTGTAGAAGAATTAATAGCTGTTCATTTAATTAGCTACTATGTAAGCATTTAGGATTAAGTACAATTCTGATGCTCCTGGAACTGATATGTTTATCTTCTAATCTATATCCCAATGAACTTTTGTTATCTGGAAAACTCTGAGTCTTTTGACATCAGAAATTGTACTGATGTTTGACAAAGTATCATTCTTCATGCAATTAGATTAAGAAAATATCAAAGTGAATCTCAGGGAGTTTGCTTTAATCCCAGTAAAAGTTATTTACTTTGCTAAAGGGAAGCAGACAGGTAGACACTAAGTGAGCTAACCTAGCTTGGGCATCAGGTACAGAGGAAGAAGAACAAGAGTAAATAATAAGACGAAGGCTATCCTTTCCAGTAGTAAGACCTCTTTTAACCATAGCCTTTCCATCCATTGGGAAAAAATGAGTATAAATCCTTACAAATGCTACCATCCAGAAATAATAACTCAATACATCTGCGTTTTTTAAATTAAATCTAGTTTGATTTCATTGTTCATTTGTATGTACACTTTAATAAAATTATCAATTTTTTACTTGAATAATTACATAATGTAAAGGGTTAGAGTCCAAATTTAAGGCATTCTAGGCTGCAAAAATTCTCTCTAAGACAACATGTAAGTATGGGTGAGAACTACCTGGGAAGCATATAAAAACAAAAGCTCCTGAACCCCCCCGTGCCAGTTACTGGATTTTAGTAGGTCCAGTGCAAGGTGAAAAATTAAAATTTTTGATAGGAACACTTTGCTATTCTAAAAGAGAAAGGTGATACCCCCAGATCTTTATTATAAAAGAGCATAATTTATTTGCCAACATTTCTTTAGAAATCATATTGGTTAATTATTTTCTCTTCAAAATATTTTCCAGTTGTTTCTTATTTTTATTGGATTGAGCAGCAAAGAAACTAAAATGCAAATATAATGATGGTCAGTTGATGAGTGTTTAAAAAGAATCATCTTTTGGAGATGATAGCCAAATGTTCCAATCATCCACTTTATGTTCTAGCAATGCATGCTCTGTCACTCGTAAAAGTATGCAAGTTTGAGCAAGGATTTTTATAGTCACCTAATCCTAAATTAACAACTACAAATGAAAGCATGGTGAAATGCATTTGTAGTTAGAAAATTCTATTTTCTTTTTCAATGTGTGTCTTATACAGAGAGCATAAATGTTATTCAAAAAGTGTTCTGCTGCAAAGGATTGATTGTATAAATTTTAATGTGCTTATGATCTCCAAAAAGTATTAATGACAAAGTCTCTACTTTTAATACTTTCTGGGTAGGGACGGTGTAGCTAGAAAAATTTTCAAATGTCAACAGCTGGGATGAAATGTAATGTCAATAAAATGTCAAAACATGCATCTAAAAATAATTTAATTTAAAATAAATGAAGCCATCATTTATATAATTCCATTAGATTTTTTCTGCCAGACTCTAATTTGAAATGTGTAAATTATTAACCACATTACATTGTATTCAGTTCTTCATTTTTCACTAATAGGTGGCTGCCTAAATTTCTGTAGTTGTCATAATTTTTCTTGAGAATTTATAGAATTTTAATATTAGATTACACTGAAGAATACTTCTTAGAATTTTTTCAAGGTTACGTTTTTACTCACTCAGTTCAGCCACTAAAAATTCATTCATTATAAGTGCAAAAGTGGCTGGAGCAAAACTGAATTCTACTCTACTTGATACAATGCAAAATTTCTGGAAATCAGAAATGACTTGCAGAATACTCCTCTTTAGGTTTAAATTAACAAGGAAGCAGACTTACAGTACAAATATATATTCTTTCTTCTTAGAAATTCATAAAACTCTCATATGAGATTATCATGGTTCTCATTTAACTTCAGAATTTCTAACAAACCCAGGACCCAACCTCAGAACGCTATCTGTCTGTCTCTGCATCTGTCTGTCTCCCTATTTGTTATACCAGCCACCTCCCTAGTTCTCTTCCTGGGATTCTGCAAAGTCTACACCTCTGAAACAAGACCTTATGCTTTAGTCTGCTCATCTGGCTTGACTTTATACCTCCAACCCTTATTCTCATGCCTTATCTTACTAAAATGCCTGTATATGAAAACTTCTGCTCCATTCTTGAGAAATAGCACAGGAAAGCACCGTATTTCCTCATGTGAGAGTAAGTACACTGAAAACAGTTTGCCACAGCCCACTAGACGTCTTCTTGTAGAGACGAGCAAAATTGAGAACCAGGTTCCAGCTTCCAGTGTGAAAATATGGTTTCAAAACATGAGTCAAGTACATAAACCAAAATAATGTCGCTAAAATGGATATCAAAGCAAGATGAGGTATGCTGAGAACATTATTTCTTTGGGTCAGAGAGTTAGTCCTGAGGGACTGTTACTTGCCTAGGTTTTGAAACGGGGTGCCACTTTCAATTACATTGGGAACTACTGCAGTCACTAGCTTCAAACTAGAATTTCAGCTCAGATCATTCATCTCTTAGATTCAAATGTTCACTCTTCCTCCTGGAAGCTTAATTCTCATGCAGACTTCTTGAACTGTAAAATTTAGATACACTCCTGAAAATTTCAAGTGTTTTGAAAACACATGTAAACTTGTTTTGTGGGCTGATTAAATAGATATGTTGATATTCTAATTTTTACAGATGTTGGTTAAAATAATGAGATACAATATTATTCAGACTTTTCTTCTGATCAAAACTCCAAGAAAACATAGATGGAAAATGGAAGGCTTAGAAATGGGCAGGCCAATCTAAAATCCCTGCCATAGTTTTAGGTACTTAGTTTTTGTAACTGATAATGTTTCTAGTGCTTAACCTATCACTGTGAAACCATCAAAACAAAAACAAAACTGAAAAAAGGAAGAAAAGTTTTTATTCACAATGCATGACTTATTTTAGCTGATATTTATTGAAAAATAATTATCAGGGCAATGTCAACTCTGTAAGATTCTTTCGCAAAGGCTACTTACCATGACAATAACTTTCAAGAGGAATTCTTTTAAAAGACAGTCCATTTTTATCAAGTAAGAGGAGAAAGTATACTACTATTTAATTTATGCAAGATTTTAAAAGACTGATTTTTTAAATCTTTTTTTACAGGAATCCAACTCAAGGCCACTTGCTTGCCAGGCAGGTACCTCTAAGCTCTGTCCCTGGCCCCAAGACTGATGCAATGATCTTCTGTCTTATACAAAGTCTTATTTCCAACTTTGCATGATTTTCTCTGTGATTTTAATGAAATTTAATTATAAGCAATATGACAACAAAGTTCATAATGATACAGCTTAACTTTGAAAGACAGTTAAGCTTCATTGACAACTTATAAAATACTGTTTTTGGAAGAAGAGAGGCAAGACAGAAACAAAAGGATGTGATGAATCTATGATGATTTGGTCCTGATAAAAGTAGCAGAGGAAAATTCATTGGTCAATGATTGTGAACTTCATCAGTTTATAAACTGAGATGACTATTTTATGTTTACAGACACTGTATGACATTCAATTGTACATAAAACTTTGCCTATTGAATTTAACAAATGTTAATACTTTTGTTTATTTTATCAAAAAGAGTTTGTAAATTATGACTAAAATTGATGCCCAGGTATATAAAGTAAATTCTACCTTTTTAGGTGGCCTATTCAATTAAACACTATTGAGAAGTTATAAACAGCATGAAATATTCTAATAACCACTGTCTTCTCGAACATCTTTGGATTTTAATCTAATACTGACTTTAAAATATTTTACTATTGCCATTGTAAGTAACAGCTTACTATTAATAATGTATTTTCCTGGTGCTTATTCAATATACAGATATTATTTAGTCTGATTTTTATAGATCACGTATACTTCACAATTGAAGAAACAGCTTTGCAGGACCTTGTGATTTGCTCAACTTTACTTATCTGGGATATGTTTCACTTAGGACATATAACCTGGCATTGTACTTAATATACAAATATGCTTAGTATGCACATAGTTTCAGAGACTATAATATTGTGTATTATTAATAAAAATAAAGTACATTTAAATTTATTAGATCATTTTTTGAAATAATTTTTCACTTTAAAAATATCTATTTTAATTATAGAACACTTCACTGTTTATAACTACCAAATATATTTTATATGTAAAAAGCTAGATCTCAAAACTATCATATCTTGCATTATCCTTCATGTGAATGTGAGTTCACCTGTATAGAAATTCTTTTCAGATTTTTAAATAGGTTATAATTATAGCAACATCCAGATACTTTATGTACTTTCTGAATGGATAATTGCAGGTATATTGCATCCAGAAGAGTACTGTCTGACAAGTTATTTGCATGCAAATATTCTATATTTGCACTGTCTATATAGCTGCCAAATACCCTTGATGTACCATGGGGAACTGAAACATTGATTATTCTTACTTATTTAATTCTTGCAGTTTAAGTTAAAAAAGAGTCACATGTGATAACTGGATAGTGTGTATTATGAGGACCTAGGCATCACCTTCCCTAGGGACCTCAGTGTAAATGCAGAATCAGGATGCCCCAAGTCATGACACTTATTGACAAATATCTGGTTGATGGAATGCACTTTTTAAAAATTTAATAATAAGTGATTCAGTGGTATTATCTTCACAACTCAGTTTTAAATTTTATAAAAAATCATGGCATTGTTTTAATGCATACAAAGTCACTATCTCTATGCTTTCATATTTTTTTTAAATTCTGTATTATTGCTACCCTTTTTTCTGTTTTGCCATTTTTCTCTAAATAAAAAATAAAATAAACACAATATTTATCTGAATATGAAAATGTTAGGCAATGAGTTGAAGATTTCCAAATATTCAAATGCTTGACTACGTTTCCAAAATATTCAGCCTTCATACATCTTTCATGTGAAACTTTGCCTCTAGATGTCTAGAATGATGTAGGTGAGAAGCATATCCCTCAATGATGTTCCTGGCTAACTTTCTATAATCTTGTGAATTTCCATGATGATCTGTCAAGACAAAAAATGCTATTTTTTAAAGTAATTAATAATTATAAAGTAATAAAAAGCAATTAAATGAGCTGATAGAAAGTGGGTGTTGGAGTGCGGTATTATGTGTTCTTTTATCTTTTCCGTTTCTTACACAGAGACCAACTCACTAAAGAATAGGTATTAACACCACCCAAAAATGAAAAACAGATTATCTCTACCTAAGCCACCTTTGTTTTTCCATTAACGTTTTAGTTTGGGGAAATTTTAAGCTCAGGCAGCTGTAATGTAGACAACTAATTGCTCACTATTGCCTCTCAACAAATATCAAAGAAAAGAGCAATGATGAAAACACATTATATGTGCTAAGAATCATGACATTTTTTACTTGTCTTACTAAATTTGCACTTTTTCATTTTCCCACATGTTGAAATTATTTTTAGAAACTTAAAAAGAAAATATTCTCATTACTTGAACAATTTAATTGATTACTTGAGAAAATACTGCAATCATTGAAATGAGGCTCCTTGTAGACTGAATTTTTATGGTCACTGGTTGGGATCAAAGCAGGAGATCTGCCATTGTTGTCACTTGCGAAATGTTACCAGTTAACAATATGATGTTCACTTGCTTTTCACTTTTTCTGTAAGTTATAAACCTGTTTCTTTAGTTTGGAAACAGAGGATTCAAAAGTAAGTTATAATTTCTCCAACAATCCACTCAGAAATAAGACTTTCGTCCCTTTTTCTTTAACCTTCTAAAGCAGGTTTTACTCAATTAGTTCATTTTTATTTAGAGAGCCTTCGAAGAAAATTCCACTTGCTTCTAATGTGATATTGAACATGAAAGTTCAACTAGAAAGGTTGTAAGGATGGTGGCATAAACATGAATTGGAATCTTTTCTGGTCATGACTGTGTGAGGTTCATCCATTTCATTTATCTGTTATTTCTTTCCACATACTTGGAAAGTTTCCGGCTTTTTTGTCTTCTTATATTTTACTAATTCATATTAATCTTAAATTAAAATACTTTGCATCATCTGACAGCTTTCAGAAGCATTTTTGTGTGTGTGTGTGTTTTCTTGCTGTGTACACCAAACAAGAAGGAGTCATAGAGTGGTTTATAGGAAAGACTGACAGCCAAAGAAATTGATTCATTTCATTTGCATGCCGTCTGGTGATGTTTGCCCTCAATTTAGCTTGCAGTATTTCTATTTTTATTTAATCAATTCCTTCTCCTATTGTCTAGTGGTATAGATTCAGAACTTTAGTTCTTACTAAGCTGTCTTTCACGAGGGCCAGTGTTATCCGGTTCTCTTGCCTCCTAACAGATAATTAAGAGTTCAGTACGCAACATTTTTTTTAACTTATCATCCTTTAAACACACATTCATCTACATATAATCCCATCTTTCTCTTCTTTTCTCCTATTCAGTTGGTAGGCATATAATTTCTGTCCCAGGACAATCTTTCCACCTATAATTCTGGAAAATATTCTTCTCACTTTCTCCAAGAACTCAATGTATACATTAATTCCTCAAATATTTGAAACTTTAAAGTGCTTATTTCCTTTTCATATGAAAATGAATGCATGCATATATTTTGTTAAAAATACTATTAAAAATCAAAGCTCTTGTTGCTGTTATGTTACACTGTGTATTTTCTCCATATTTCAAAAACAAACAATTTTAGAAAGATACTTATAACCTTAGAAAACATACAGAAATTTGGTTTTCTACAGCCATTGTTCTAAAAACTTTTCAGTATGTTTTACAGTTACCTATGTTTTATAATGTGTGTATATTTTTATGCAGATGAATGTTGAACCTTGATAAATAGGAAGTTATCACATTAAGAAAATTAGGACCCTTTGATGCATCCATCTTCCTTACTCTTCATATACAAGAATGTTTCACTTTATAAACTTTATCTCTAGTATCTTTCAATTCTTAATATTTATCTATGCTTAACTGATACTAACTCTAGCTATTTATCACCTATCATCTATTTATCTACCTGTATGTATATATTTCACTTTAATTCATAAACTATAAAATAACTTATTAAGAACTTTTATGGATCATTGGGCATTATTGTGACTTAAGGAGAAAGAAAAGTTGATATACAGTCTGAAAGCCACTGTACAGATCCTAAGTTTCCTCAATAGTTTTAAGTATGTGTATATCTATTAAGTACATATCTGAAGAAAAATATCACCTTTCTCATTTTTGAGTTCTCAAATTCTGAAACATAGTTCATAATCAAGTGACTCTTCAAATGCATACTCATGAATAAACAGATGATTCTGACATTTTAAACTGACATTGATATGTGATCTTAATGTCTTGGAATTATAGGGGTAATGAAGAAGCTTAACTCTTCCAAGGTAAAGCTGAGATCTTACTGATTGTTTTCTTCATGTCAAAGAAGATTAGTTCCTGTTACTATTATGTCTTTGACAATTCTTACAAGAACTGTCTTTCCACATGCTTTCCACCACTTCTAACTTCCTTTTTTAAAATCAGTGTCGTTCAGGGTACCACCTTTTCTGCCCATATCCACCAGTGTAACTCAGTTTCTATACAGTAATCCCAGATTATTTTCTAACCATGAATCTGCTTGCATCATTTTCTCTGTTTTTCTTTTCTTTGTTGGGTAAACACCCATCACACATGCTAGCCTGTTACATTTACTTGGCTGTCCCTTACTGCCGGTTTCACCCTCACTTCCTACCCGGCTCTGCACTCTCACTATGACAGGTGCGTTGCTCTCCTAAACTGTAATAGACACAGTCAAGGTTCCACACAGATTCTTTTGTGGGCTCCAGTAGCTACTACGGATACCCCTCATCTCGCTCCTGTGCTTCTAACTTTCCTACCTAGCATGCCTTTCCTAGATACTACTCTTTGGCTACTTACTGGAACTCCTTTCACTGGACTTGGAAATGTCTAGCATTTGCACCTCTCTCCAAAGAGGTCCCTGACGAGTTACCAACTGGCGAAGATGGATAAAATGCAGCTCTATATGAATAATTCAGGATATAATTTATATTATGTGGATCAGGGTAACGTGGAGCCAAGGCTGCAATTATACCATTGTTGGCCTTTTTTTTTTGTTTGTTTGTTTTCCTGCTTGTGTTGTTTCCACACTGGTTCTTCTATGAAAGTTTGCTCCCTTCAGTTTTGCATTTCTCATGATTGGACTCTCACTTAAGAACACGTAGTCCTCCTTAGCTTTCTCCTCTTTGCTTCTAACACATGAATCCCATTGTTCTTGCCACATTTAAAGGAAATGTTCAGGAAGTCGTTTCATGAGTCTTATTAGTTTCACTGTCGCAGGCTGCCTTCCTGTCCTGATATATACAACACGTTTACTTTTCATGGTCATTGAGACTTAAGAAAAAGCTAGAAAATTCATGGCCAGGCCGGGGAATAAGGTGGAACAGGGCACACTGCAATGTTTTTATGAGCCTGACTTTCTCTTGGATGACATCGATCAGCAGCGTTCACCACACTTGTAATCATTCCTCATAAAGTCCCTCGTAAAAGCAAACTTCCCGAACACCTTTTGAACAAAGTAAGAGTAAATGTATCTGAATCCAAAAGAAACACTCTAAGAGCAATTAATGGTGTGGTACCTTTTACTATAATATTTTCCTTAAATTTAAATTGCCATCATAGATTTTGATCACATTTTCTAATAACTCTTTGTTATCATTTAATCCTTTCCATAGGTTGCAATTATTTTCTGTCTACATTTTAATGCAATTTAATGCAAGAATATCATTAGAATAAATTTCCATTGAAAGAGATATATTACTTTGATAATAAAAGTAGCACAAATATCTGGCATACAACAGTCATTCAAATATCTATGAATTGTATCCCTGAAAGTTTTAAAGAAAAGAAGCACCAAGTTTTCAACTCTGAAAAAAGTTAAATAAAGAGCAAAATCATGGCACAAATATAAAACTTTCCCATGCCTAATAATCTCCCAAAGATGTTTATACTCATTCTTTGTTAACAGGTTTACATTTTTAAAGATATTGACAAACATACTGCAAATTCTTCTTATTTATTTAAAATTCCGTTGTCAATATATAAAACTGCCTATTTTTCCCATTCTCAGCAACTTTGGGTGTTATTAAGCATTATAAGATTTTTTCCCACCTTATAAATGAAACCTTACAAAAGAATTTTCCTACAAGTAGAGTCTTATTTGATATCTGACTAGGTGTCTGAATATTCTTTTCCTGAGCACTTTTACTTAAGACAAAACATATCTCAAACATTCCTTATTTAGATTGCAATTCTGTAAATTTTCATCTCTTAATAAACACATAGCCCATAATAGATACTGCATTTAAAATAATAGAGCAGAATTTTGACTCATTACACTATAAGTGAACTTCTTTTTGTCTATGAGTTTGAGATATTTAAGTCTTAATTTTCACTGAGTGATATTCACTGCAGTTAAGACTCATCATAAAAAGATATTTTCCTGTTTCTAATCATGTTTACATCTTATCCTGACACAAACCTGCATTTTGTTGTAATGGACACATTACAGTAAAGACATTTTCTGAGTGAACAGGAGGATATTTAAAAAGAAATCTATTATTATCTTTTGAACATCTTTTAAAAAATAAATTTAAGTTTTATTTGAAATAGAACTGCATCAATGGAGTTGCCAAAATATTATGATAGTGTGGTACTGAATGCGGGATTATGGAGGAATCTACACACATTTATTAGGTGATCAAGAGGTGCTGTTGAATGAAGAAATCCCAACATCCAGAAAGTAGCATCCTTTTCCTACTCTAGCCTTATCAGAAAGATATTTTATTTTGGTGTTAAAGTTATACATATTTTAGCTCAGAGGCACAAGTACCTGCCTGGCAAATGTGAAGTCTTGAGTTTGATTACCAGTACCAAATATCCAACACAAACAAAAATTCTACATATCTGTTGTGATTGGTTATTTTTTTCCCACTCTAATTTGAGGGCAGAGAAATAGTTAATCACTGGGTCCAAAGAAAGGACAGAAATCTATTCTGTCTTCTAAATTCATATAATAAAGGAAGAAAAAAACAGTAAGTCAATTTTAAAATTTAGAGTCAGATAATGGCATATGTCATATTGGGTACCCAGAAAAAGCACCTTAGCTGGGAATTGTAAGAAGTAAATAACTAAACAGGCAACAGAAAATCGAAGAGTAACGAAGTATTCACCACATAAACAATTTTTGGTAGCTTTCCAACTAATATACAATTTATATTCATATGTATTTCAATAACCTATTTCTGCCTCTTGTGCTTTATACAGAAGATGTATTGAATATGTTTCTACTGAATAAGATATTTTTCATTTCTAGTGAAGCCTAGTCTTTTCTTGTATTCAGCCACCTCTTTCTCTGCTTTTGAACACTTCAGGCACCTAAGATTCTTAAAACACTACACAGGCACCCTGCAAGTTCCCCATAGCAACACATTTATCATGATTAATTGATTAAGTCCATTTCTAGATCAGATTCATGTAATGATTGATTCTGGATATTAAATTTAAGTTTATCTGCCAAATTATGTGTAAAGAAAGAAAGATATTACAACAAAAGTTTTTCTGTACCACATTGTTTTTTTCTTGACAGATATAGTGTTAAATACTTTACTGTCATGTAGTAAAAAAACTTTGGAAATTAACATGTTAGTTCTAAATACCATATTTATAAATACATAACACGTATTTATGTATAGAAAGTTAATTTTTAATAGTGAACCAGATTATGTTTCAAGTGTTGATAGTTATACAATAGTTCATGTCTTTTATTAATGTTAATTTAAGATAAAATATATTGAGATTTCTAATTTGATTGCAAAAGTATATCAAAAATAATCTCAAATGGAAACTTGAAACTTCTGTTCTTTTTCATAATCAGTTTTAGATAAAAAAAAACAGCTCTTTCCAGTGGCTGAATATTTTATTATAAATCCTAATATGACACATTTTCATATTGTATCAAATTAAAAGATCTCTGTAGAGTGAATTGTAACCAACTATTGAAGCATCATATATGAAACATACTATATATGCAATTTTAACTAATTAAAATGGCGACACTTTGCAGAAGGCACTAAAAGTGAAACTTCCATTTTGAAAGGCATATCCAAATTCTATGGCTTGCAAGTAAATAAAAAAAAACACCAAAAGATTTGGTGTTTTTTTTTAAGATAACAATCTAATTCAAGAGGAGCTCACTTTATCAGGTGTAATTGTGATCGTCTTTCATCTTTTGTCCCTATTCTCTGCCATGCTGCATCATTCTTAAATTTGATGTGGCTACAAGAATGAAAATAAAACTTTTAGATTTATGTTTTCTTAGGTTCAGACTATGCTTACAGAGAAAAGGGAAAATTAAAAAAAAAAACAAAAAAACAAAAAACAAAAAACAGTTGTGCATTTTTGTTAAACGTGAAAACTAAGTTACTGGCATTAAAAATTATATATATATATATATATATATATATATATATATATATATATATATAATTGTGTGTGTGTGTGTGTTATGGGGTAGTGAACCCAGGGCATGTCCTCTGCTATTGTGATATACTATCTGCCTCTAAAGTCTATTTTGTTTTCTACTCTCAGACAAGAAGCCATAGATAGAGCTTAAACTATCTAACTGACCAAAACTTATGAAATACTTGTTTATGGAAATATTGTTATAGGAAGTATAGAATTCTGCTTCTTTAGGAAAAGGTAATAGAGAGAGTTAGTGACCCAATAGTGACCTGAGACTGTTCTCATTAACACTTTGTGAACCATAACACAGGAGAGAGGAGAACCAATAGAGTTCATCAGTGTCAACAGGATGAGAAGGCAGAGATCAGAATTTGGGTAACTGAGATGCCATTTATGGGTACTATGCTGTAGAAAAGGAATCCCTGGAAGGAAGCAACTCCATAAATCTGCGCAGGGCTGCACTTTACACTTCTGCTAAGCAGACAAGGAGTAACAACTGACAAAAGGAATTCTAGTGCAAAAGGAACAAATTCTGGGCATCATAACTTGTGTTGGGCTGAATAATTCGTGCTGACCACAAAAGGTTCTCAACATTTACAGTTTCAACAGTTACAACAATTGGGAAATCTTTCAGTAAAGATTCCAAAAACTGTACGTCTTAGAAGTTGCAGTAATTTAGTCACTGAGAAAGGCTATTCTGTACTAACTTCTGTATATTAAAGATAAACAATAACTATGAAAGGAGCAAGCTGATTTGCAAATGAATTACCTACACATGGTAATAAAATTCAGTGCCTCATTAAGGAATATAAAAAATCTAAACAATAAAACAGAGACAATTTCAAATTTAAAAACAAAGACTTTCAGATGTAAATGGGAAAAATTAAACAAAAATCAAAATGGAAGTAACATAGAAGATGGAAACACCTGCAAATAATCTTGAATGGTTGGTATGAATATTTTCAAGGATTTAACAGTAGAAAACATAATAAAAGAAATACAGTAAAAAGAACTATGAAGTGTATCAATAGTTTATCAATTAACTATGACAAGAAATGAATGGGAATTCTAAAATTTTACATTATGATGTTATAATGAAAATGTCACAGTATCATTAACAACATTTTACTATATAGAATAAAAATTGTTTGCAAACAAAATAAATTATATTAACGCAACCAAGAAAAGTGAAAGAATGAGAAAATTAACAATGTAAAACAGCAAAATATGCTAATAATTTAAATAATAAAAACATAACTTTAAATGAATATTCAAAAAATAACAGCTAAAAATATCAGATTTGATAAAACTGTAAGCCCACAAATTTATATTTTAATGAACATGACTGTAGTAATCATAAAAATATGGCTAAGAATGATATAGTTATGGTTCTGAACAATAAAATAATTCTTAAAAGCAGACAATAAAAGATACATAGAAAACAAAAAACCAGTAATAAGAAAATCATAGATTTTTCCAAAGCAAAACTCAAACTAAATGATGATGGAACAGCAACTTAAGAGTACTAAAATATGAAAAATCGTATTCTAAATATCTAAATTTAACAACAAAGAAGCAAATAAAAACACTTGTCTTCATAAAGAATAGCTAGTCAAGATAATACATCACCAGCAGATGAGCAAAAACAAGAAATTTGGAGAGGGGAGGTAGCTCAGCAGCTTTTGTGCTTATCTGGCAAGTTCAAGGTCACACGTTTGATTTCTGGTACTAAAACAAACAAACAAAACCCAATAAAATTTAAAAACTGTAATTCAGACAGAAAATGAAAACTTAAAATCTTCCAAAGACAATAAAAGTACTAATACACTCTTATGTCTAAATTTAAAAACAAATAACTTGGTTCATTATAATTTTAACTTATATCAAAATTAATTAACTATGGAGTGTAAAAAAAAACACTCTCTTAAGGAGTTAGTAACATATATAAAAATAAGGTAAATAACGATACTACAAAATCTGAAAGAAAACAAATGTAAGAACATACACCTAAAGGCAAAACCTAGAAAATCTTCACAGAAAAAATGTATAATTTGCCATTAAGCACAAGAATGAATGCTGAACATTAGTTCTCAAAGATACATAAATTAAAGCCAGTTAGATAATTAATTCTCACTACAGTAGCTAAAATTAAAACGAGTGACGACATTGAATGCTGGTGAAGATAAGAATCACTCATAACGCTCATACACTGTGTGAGAGTATAAAACAAAATGATGGAAAGTTTTTGGAAATTTTTCTGGCATGTTTTTCATGAAGTAAACCATGAATGTATGTCTCTAGCACGTCTCTGGCCACAAAAAATTTGTACAATATGCTGAAGAATAACATAATTTATAGATGTCCCTCATTAGAAGCAATACTCATATCCACCTGCAGAAAGATTAGGCAATTTCTGATGCAGGATTCACTCAGCAATGAAAAGGAATGAGTTGAGAACCATGCATCACCATGAATGTAACAATAAACAAATAAATAAAGTGGGTAAAAGAAGCCACACACAATATTGTGCATAGTACAGTTTTCTTTAAGTTACAATTTAGGGATGCATGGTCTCTATGTGGTGTTAAGAGGATAAGAAAAATGGAAGAAATGACCTCAAAAAGGTAAGCATTTTTAATGTTGGAAAAATAAGAAGACTGGGTTCCTTTTGGAGTAAAGGAACCAAAGTAAAAAGGGTATTTTTTTCATGATAAAGCTAGTCTGCATTTTGATAAAAATATGAATTAAATGGTAAATAAAATAGTCAAAACTTTTCAAACTACACATTGGAAACCTGATCATTTTACTATATTTACATTGCACATAAACTGGAAAATTACTAGAATCATAAAAATAAGTTGTTTTTTACTATACTCCATTCTTTTAATATATAATAACCAAGGTAGCTCCCTATTTGAGTATCTATCTAGTACATATAACAATCTCTCTCTCTCTCTGTCTCTCCTTTTCTTCCTGTAAATTAGGATATTAGCCTGACCAATGTTTTTTATTTATTGTGAATAGTGTACCAATTGTGTTGGGCGCAGGTGCTCAACATACCATACCCCACCCGGGACTAAGGACCACGCCAGCTTCCGCAATGCGCTATGTCCCTCTCCAAATTAGCCACCCCGTACTCACTTCGTATTCACCACAGCTGAGTATATTAGCCAGAGCTCACGTCTCATTCCAGCCCTTCCTCCTCGTGGCAGCCCTCGTGGCAGCCTGATTGGCTACAGTTAGATATATAAAACCAGAACCTGCAACAATAAAGTTGGCAGTTCCTGTTACCCACCTGAAGTGTTTCCTGTCTCATTGGGGAGCTGCGCCGGTCAACTGGTGGCCCGTACGGGGAGCGCTGAGACCCTCTCTCCAACAGTACAGGGAACCAACCTCTTTCTCCGCTACAGGTAAAACCGTCAAGCACCGATGGCAGGGGCTACTCTGCGGGTGGGAGGCTGACAGGTTAAACTGTTCAACAGGCAGCGAGTGCTGCTGGGCTGGATAGCGGGGGCTATCGGGCAACCTTGGGTGGATGCGTCGCAAGGATTGAGGAATTCGTAAAGAGAGTTCCGGGGGCTGTAAAGAGGCCGGATTGAGGAGCTCGTAAAGAGAGTTCCGGGGGCCGTAAAGAGGCCAGTTTTGGGGGCGCTGTAAAGGGGCGCGGGGACTAAGCTGTCCCTGTTATTAAAAAAAAAAAAAAAAAAAAAAAGGAAAAAGGAAACAAAAATAAAAAGAAAAAGAAACTCTTGAAATTCCGATTAACATGGGTAATGGATGTAGACACCACCGAAAGAGGGGAAGTCACACACGCAGTCAAGAGGGCCCTACTCTGAGGCCATACACATGATTTCTCAGAGTAAATGGGTCAATGAATCATGTTTACCAGAGACCCTGCCATCAGCTATGTAGCTGCCCGCAACGGGTCCAGGCGTCCGCTGGGACATTCCAGGAAGACCTTTGGCATCAAGTCAAAAGTGAGGACCCAGGAGGCCTGGGCCGTTTTCTCCAGGCTTTTCTAGTTGCTGTAGATGCTCAGGGAAACAGAGCCCACCTGCCTATAGATATAAAGGCGATAAAGCATGTTAAGGAGGCCAGCACCATGTACGGTGTTAACGGGGCGTATACCCTGTCCCTAGTAGAAGCCCTGGCAGGAAACGCCATGACACCTGCTGATTGGGCCAGTTTGTGCAAGGTGGTGCTCAGCCCGGGCCAATATCTTGATTGGAAAGCTTGGAATGTTGAACTTGCCACAGAACAGGCCCAAGCTAATGCCCGGAACAATCAGGCCACCTGGAATGCAGATATGTTATTAGGACAAGGGCAGTATCTCAATAACCAGCTGATATTCCCACAAGAGGTGTATGCACAGATAAATAGAATAGCCATACAAGCATGGAAACGGGTCTCGGCTAGGGGAGAAGTCTCAGGCCACTTGACAAAAATTTTGCAGGGCCCGAGTGAGCCTTTTTCAGATTTTGTGGCCCGCATGATGGAGGCGGCAGGGAGAATTTTTGGGGACGCTGAGACAGCCATACCGCTCATTAAGCAGCTCATTTTTGAGCAATGTACTAAAGAATGTCGCTCTGCCATTAGTCCATACAAAAATAGGCCTCTTGAGGCATGGATGAAACTCTGTCGGGAGATTGGGGGGCCATTAACCAACTCAGGTTTGGCGGCCATGTTAATGAAGCTAACTAAAGGTCAGGAAGGCAGAGTGGTGCCACAGAATGGCGCCCGCTCGAAAGAAGGCTGCTTTAAATGCGGCAGACAGGGACATATAAAAAGAGACTGCCCATTTTGGGGACCCGGAAGAGAACATCTCCCTTAGGGGCAGCCTTAGGGGCAGGAGACTGTGTTGCTCAGATGCTAGTTTTACCCAGCCGTCATGGGGACTATCCATCATTGTCTGGTATTAGAGGAGACAGAGGAAAGTTAGGCCATATCCAACCCTCAGACATGGAATTCCCTATAATCCTTAGGGCCAAGGCATAGTTGAGCATGCTCATCAAACCCTCAAGTCTATTCTGTTTAAACAAAAGGAGGGTATTGCCCAAGGCATGACACCTAGGGCCAGACTCCAACTCCCCTGGTTAGTAGCCTTCTTTTCCCCTTCTTCTTGTATCTCGTATGGCCCTTGCAGCCAATGACTTTTCTAAATTGCTCCACCGCAACCTGTTATGTGTTACAATGTTGGAATAATAGTGCACTTTCAGCTGTCGTTATGCAGGTACTCCAGTTTGTACCGATTCCAGCTATGGCAGACCCAGACGAGTTTCCTGTGATCTAGCTCGTGTGCAACGGGGGAGATTTTGGAATCACGGCCACGATAGTGAGCTACACTTGCCGCATTCGGCAGTTTACTTCTGCTCTGTCGGATTCGCAGACAAAGGAATAGGGACAAAGCAATTATCAAACAAGCATTGCTGGCTGTAGAATCTGGTCAAAGCCCAGCAGCATGGCTCGCCATGCTGTGACGCAGGTGTGGAGCAAAGCATCGCAGCGGGTGTCGTCCTTGGCCAGGAGACACTCCGGTCCCCATGTCGGTGAGCATGCGGGTTGGGCTCATAAAATAATACTCCCGCCCCCTCCAAAAGAGCACCAATGGGTAGTGAGGTACCGTCATGACTGCGCAGCATGACGCCTCACGAGGGGCGCCAACCTCTGGAGACCCTGCGTCAGTTATAAAGAAAGGGGGAGATGTTGGGCGCAGGTGCTCAACATACCATACCCCACCCGGACTAAGGACCACGCCAGCTTCCGCAATGCGCTACGTCCCTCTCCAAATTAGCCACCCCGTGCTCACTTCGTATTCACTACAGCTGAGTATATTAGCCAGAGCCCACGTCTCATTCCTGCCCTTCCTCCTCGTGGCAGTCCTCATGGCAGCCTGATTGGCTACAGTTAGATATATAAAACCAGAACCCGCAACAATAAAGTTGGCAGTTCCTGTTACCCACCTGAAGTGTTTCCTGTCTCATTGGGGAGCTGCGCCGGTCACAACTGTACCTACTTTATACTCAAAGCACTTTTTTTTGGTACTGGGAATCGAACTCAGGAACTCATGCTTGCCAAGCAGGTGCTGAACAGCTGAGCTATATCCCTGGACTTCAAAGCACTTTTTAAAGGATGCAGGACCTTCTAGGTATAACTTTTAATTCATGAATAATCAAAATACGCTCATGAATCAATCAAAGATTTTTTTCTCCCACTTTGTGAGTACGTTTTCCAAGCACAGACTCGAATTCTCCAGTAACTGGGATTACAGACCGCCATGCCTAACTTCGTACATATATTTGAATCTCTCTTCATCTGATATTTACTTTTTACATCAGAAGTATATTTGTTTCCTGAAAGTTATAAAATCATTTTAGCTTACTGTTACCAATGTGTTAAACTGTAAGAAATATGAAGACTCCAATTATAATGTCTTATATATATTTTCTGTAAAAGATAAGCAATAACTCAGTTCTGCAGTATGTTACTGTGGAAGGAACAATGTTGTACCTTTACCAACAATGGAAAGACATTTCTAGTTTTATCTCTTTAGTTTTGTGAAATAAATAGTTGGAACTAAAATAGCCTGTGGCTATAAAATTATTATGAATTTTATTCATTATAGCCTTAATTATATTCAAAGAATATGGCAATACAGAATAAAAGAAATATTATTTCAGCAGCAAGTAGATGATACTCTGCTTATCTTAATTGTATCCTAGTTCTCACAGGGAATTAGTTGCTTTTTAAATTTTATCTTTTGATTTTAAAATTTTGTGTCTTCATGCTTACCAGCAAGCTCTATGAAATTAGAAACTGCATCTACCTTCCTAAGCATTGGACCAGACACTTAATACATAGCCTGACATGTGATATATAGGCAAAACTTGTATTTATTCCAGTTATTTGCTCTTTATTAATTTGGAATCTACTTTGTCAAAACTAGACAATGTTGCTAGACATTGTGCTAAGCATTTTTATTTCTACCACATTTTATATATTCCAGAGATATTATGGATATTTTATTCTGGCTTCTCATTGTATCTATAAATAGTAGTAATAATCATCATAATAATAATGAACTTTGGAATCTTGCAATGCATCAGTGCTGTAGAATTTTTAAAAACAATTTTTCATTAAATTATCGGTGTAAAATTATGAAGTAGGTAGCAGTTTTGCCTTAAACTGAAAAAGGAAAAAAAAAAAACTGAGGCACTAGTAGGTTAAAAAATTGGTCCACAATAATCTAATAACTGAGAGAATCAGAGTGTAGACCTTAGTAGTCCAATCACAGAGTCTTCCAATCACTATTAACTATAGACTGAATAATTGACTCTTCAGTTTTTATCACCCTTAATCAATCATCATCTTTACTATGTTAAGGCAATTTCATTTTTTACATTTTCCCTTTAACCTTCCACTTATGCTTGGTTTCCTCCTTTGAAGAAAAGGATAGTCATAAGAAGTAACTATTTAATAATCTAGGAAGAGTTCCTTGATCAGGAGTTGGAGTATAATTTTATAAGGTTTTCAAAGTTAATACAAATTTTTCCACTTTTAAGAGAGTTATTTTACTCTATATGAATGGTGAATGTCATTTCCTGGGGGACTTGCCTCTTCAAGATTTAGTCTAGTGCCTCTTCATTTTCAATATAGAAAAAGGAGGGTCAGGAATTTTATAATAATCCATTCTTAGAAAGTCAGATTCCACAGTTGGTAGACTGAAGCTGCTCAGCCAATAATATACGTATGTGTGTCCACACTGATTTCTAAGAGGAAAAATATGTTAAGGGGGCCAGTTTATTGATGAAGAGGCTAGAGGAGAAATTCCCACACACATACACACACACACATACTCACACACACAACACACATAGCACACACAGCACCCTTCTAATAAAAGTGCATCAATATAACAGAAAGGGTAGATACATGCCCTTTTTTATTCCCCTTTGTGGGGAATGTTTTATTATAAATCTTAAGAGCAGGCTGGGGATTTAGCTCAGCAGTATAAGTGCCTGCTTGGCAATCACAAGGTTGTGAGTTCGATCCCTGGTTCCACAAATACACACAAACAACAAATAAAATAAATCTTAGAGAGACCAGATTGAGTATCAACTGGTCCAAAAGGTTCTCTGCCTCAGACTTAAACTATAGCCATGAAACAAATAATTTCTACCTTTTCATTCTTCTGCTCTTCATAAACCAAGATGGGAAGAAGGAAGAACTATATTTGGAGGGATTATATGAAAACTACCAAAAAGATGTCATGCTTAGAGCAAGAAGTTCCAAAATGAGAATCATTTCTTTTCTCATAGAAGCATCAGAGGAAATCTAATCAAGTAGAAATCTATACTTTAGTATAATTTTAAGTTTGTTTATATTTCATTATTTCATTTATTTGTTCATTCAGAATTTACAAGGCTATGTAGGTTATATGAGAATTCATGACACATTTTCTCCCCTCAGCCAACTTTCTGTCTTATGGAAATGTTTCTTGGATCATTATTTTGAACATGACAGGCCTGGACTTACTTTGTTTTCACAAATTCATGCATTTACTTGTTGGTCTAAAGCTGTACAGAAACAAATACTGGGCATGAGAGGTCCCCACAGGCCTAACTGGTCCATGCCCAGTGAATTCCAAGCGGTTAGCAATGGCCTGAAAACAGTCCTGGGAGCCAAACATGCTCAAGTTGAACCCCAGTTCACTGGAAGATTTTTCCATGTTGCTTCAAGGCATAAAGACCACACATAGAGTCTCAAATCACTGAAGCACACATAAGAGATCCTCATAGGCCTAAGGGCCACCGCCAGTGAACTGCAAAGGGGTTAGCAGTTGCCTGCAGTGGGCTCCAGAAGCCAAAAATGGGCCAGTGGTTCCCAGCACACAGGGAAATCTTTGGGGCATCAATTGAAACCCAAAACTTTAGGAAAATGGCAAAATGAAAGAGCAAAATGCAATCTCAAACTTGCAGCCCAACCCAAGCAAGCTTAGGCGACATGGACAAGAAGATATAAGCCATACATCTGAAATTTCTGAAATGATAACAAATGAACTAAAGAAACAATTCCAGGAAGCAGTAAAAGAATTCATATCAGAAATAATCTCCCAGGTAAAAGTAGAAATGAGAGTGGGTCATTTGTCATTTTGTTTGTTTTATTTCCCTTTTGTTTTTGGTGCCAGGGATCAACTCATGACCTAACGCTTGCCAGGCAGGCGCTTAAGCCACTGAGCTAAATCCCCAGTCCCAGAAATGATGAAGGTAATGAAAGATGCTGAAAACATCTAAAGAAGACATAGTTAAAAATGAGAGGAACAATACAAAAAGACAGAAACCCTGAATAAACGATATAGGAAACAAACAGAATGCATGAAGCATATTCAAAGAGTTACACAGGATATCAAAAATTCCATTGAAAGTTGGCAAAACAGTCTCAACGAGACTGAAGGTAGAATTTCAGACCTTGAAGACAAGATAGCAGCTAGTGAACAGGAAAGGAAAGTTCTTTTTAAAATAACAAGAAATCAGGAAATAATTCAACAGCTGCAAGATGATGCAAAGAAAAACATTTGATTGATAGATATAAATGAAAATGAAGGTGACAACACAAATGATACCAAGAATGAACAGCTAAAAATTTCCAAAACGTAAGAATCAAAACTGACATATAGATGAGTGAAACATATAGAATGACAAATAATCATAACTAAAATAAAACTACACCTAAATATCTAATAATCAACATCTCAGAATCTAACATAAGAAAAGAATATTAAAAGTTGCTAGGAGGAAGAGACAGATCACCTACAAAGGAAAGCCTATCTGAATCACAGCAGACTTCTCAACATAAACAATGAAGTCAAGAAAATCTTGGAGTGAAGGATTTCAGATCCTAAAGGAAAAAACTTCCAACACAGACTGCTGAAACCTGCAAAACTATCCTTCAAAATGGATGGAGAAAGAAGATACTTCCATGACAAAGACAGCTGAAGAATTTGATGACCACCAAACCAACCCTGAACAGAATACTGAAAGATATTCTAGATAGAAACAGGAAAAAAAAAAAAACACTAAATACAAACAATTAGAGTAGAAAGGTAAAGAACCAACAGCAGAAAGATAACATGTCAACAATAAATCAATGTATATCAGTTAAAACCATTAATGTAAATGGCCTCAGTTCACCAATTAAAAGAAACAGACTGGAAGAATTGGTCAAGAAACAACATCAAACCATATGATGTACACAAGAAATCCATCTAACCCACAAGAAACCTCGTAGACTGAAACTCAAAGGATGGAATACAATACTCCATGTAACAGGGGTAGCTATTCTGTTTTCAGACAATGTGAACTTCAAACCAAGAATAATCCAGAGGGATAAAGAAGGTCACTACATACCAGTTAGGAAAATTTCAAGAGGAAGAAATAATAATCTTAAATATATAGGCATCAAATTTGGGAGCACCCAGCTATACAAAACAAATATTACCAAGAAATGAAAAATCAAATAAGCAATAACACAATTATAACAGGAGACATTAACATGCCATTGACACAAAGGGACAGATCTATGAGAGAGAAAATCAGCAAAGAAATAACAGAACTGAATCATACCTGTGAACAAATCAACTTGGTAGACAGAGTGTTCCATCCAGCATCATCAGAATATACATTCTTCTCAGCAGTACGTGAGACATTCTCTAAAATAGACCATGTACTAGCCCACAGAACATATTTAAGTAAACGCAAAAGAATGGAAATTATTCTATGCATATTATCAGATCATAGCACCATGAAACTAGAAATTAATGACAAAAGAAACTACAAAAAACTCACAAACACATGGAATTGAATATTAAACTCCTTAGAAATCAGGAAATTGAAGAAGAAATTAATATCTACAAGAAAACAAAAATACAATTTACTGGATCCTGCAATAAAAGCAGTCCTCAGAGGAAAACATATTGTGGTGAATTTCTACATCAGGAAAACAAGAACAAACAACCTGATGCTATGCCTTAAACATTTAGAAAAAGAAGAGCAAATCAAGCTCAAAGCCAAAAGAAGGGAGGAAATTATAGAGGTCAGAGCAGAAATCAATGCAATAGAGATAAGAAAACAATACAAAGAATCAATGAATCACAGAGTTGGTTCTTGGAAAGAATAATAAAATTGATAAGCCCCTAGCCAACTTTATTTTAAAAAGGAAAGTAAAATTTCAAATTCATGCAGTAAGGAATGAAAAGTGTGAAATCACTACAGCCTCTGTGGAAATACAGAAGATCATCCATACCTTTTTTGAAAATCTCTAATCTCATAGGCTTGACAACACAGAAGTGGACAGATTCCTAGAAATACATGAATTAACAAAGCTGGGTCAAGAAGATGTAAATCTGCTGATGACCCAATTTCAGTTGAAAATATAATTAAATCCTTCTCAACAAAGAAAAGCCATGGTCCAGACAGATTCACTGAGGAATTTTATAAGAAATTCAAAAAAGATTTAAGGCGAACACTTCTCAAACTCTTCAATGAAATTGAAAGGGAGCAATTCTCCCTAATTCATTCCTGGAAGCAAATGTTACTCTAATACGAAAACCTGAGAAAGATTAACTAAAAAAGAGAACTACTGGCCAATCTCCCTAATGAACATAGATGCAAAGATTCTCAATAAAATATTGGCAAACAATATGCAATAAAGCATCAAGAAGATTATTCATCATGACCGAGTAAAATTCATCCCAGGCATGTAGGGATGGTTCAACATACGCAAATCAATAAATGTAATCCCCCATATCAATAGAGCCAAAATAAGAATTATGTGATCATTTCTGTAGATGCATAAAAAGGTTTTGATGAGTTCCAACACTTATTCATGATAAGAACCTTAAACAAAATTGGAATAGATGATCTTTACTTAAATTTGAAAAATGTCATCTATGACAAACCAACAGCCAGCATCATATAAATGACCCAAAACTGAAAGCCTTTACCTAAAAATCAGGAAAAAACCAAGGATGTCCATTATCAGCACTCCTATTCATTATACTGCTAGAAACACTAGCCAGAGCATTAGACAAGAGAAAGAAATAAAAGGAATAAGGATAGGAAAAGATGAAATTTAATTATCATTATTTGCAGATGACATGATACATGATACTCTATATAGATGACCCCAAAAACTCCACTGAAAGACTCCTAGGTATAAAAATAAATTCGATAAAGTAGCTGGATATAAAGTCAACACTCAAAAATCAATAGCCTTCCTATACACTAACAACAAAATCACTGGGATAGAAATAAGAGAGCCACACCCTTCACAATAACATTCAAATAATTGAAATACTTAGGGATAAATTTAACAAAAGAAGCAAAAGATCTATTCAGGAAATATTATGGTACGTAGAAAAAGTAATCAAAGAAGACCTCAGAAAATGGAAAGACATCCCTTGTTCATGGATAGAACGGCAAGGCAGGAGGCATCACAATCCCTGACTTGAAGTTATTACAAAGCTACTGTTATAAAATCAGCATGGTACTGGAAAAAAACAAACCTAAAGATCAATGAAACAGATTAGAACATGCAACATACAACTACAAACACACTCAACCACCTTATCTTTGATAAAGTTGCCAAGCACATTCCCTGGAAGAATAGTCTCTTTTAAAGATAGTCTCTTTAATAAATGGTGCAGGAAAAATTTATTTTCCATATGCCAAACACTAAAATAGATTCATGCCTGTCACCATGCACTAAACTAAAGTCTAAATGGATCAAAGATCTAAATATTAAAACAGAGACACTGAATCTATTGGAAGACAAAGTAGGTAGAAATCTTGAAGACATATAGGTAGCTAGAGAATTCATAAACAAGAATCAAGCCCCATGGGAAATACTCCCAGAATCAATAACTAGGATTACATTCTATTAAAGAGTTTTTGCATGTCAAAAGAAATCTCCAGCATAGTGAAAAGTAAACCCATACACTGGGAAAAAAAATGTTAGTGATCTGTCCCTCAGACAAAGGACTTCTGTCTAGAACATATGAAGAGCCCAAAATTCAAAGACTTATTCCAAAAAGGGCATCTGAGAAAATACAAAGTTCTCAGATGAAGATATACAAATAGAAAATAAATACATGAAAAAATGTTCATCGTCATTAATCATTAGACAAGTGCAAATTAAAACTACCCTGAAATTCCATCTCACTCCAGAAAGATAGCCAGGATCAAGAAAACTACCAAATGCTGGAGTGGCTGTGGGGAAAAGAAACTCTCCTGCACTGTTGGTGGGAGTGTAGAATGGTACAACCATTGTGGAGGTCAGTCTGGATATTCCTCAAAAAGCTGGGACTGAAAGTCTCATTTGACCCAGCTATTTCATTTTGGGCATATTCCTAGTAGAGCTGAGAATATCTACCACAGTGATATATGTGCACTCATGTTTATACCAGCACAATTTGTAGTAGCCACAACTTGGAAACAACCCGAATGCCCATCAACTGAGGAATGGATAAAAAAGATGTGGTATTTTTATACAATGGGGAACTACTCTGCTTAAAGAATGATGACATTAAAATAAATCAAATTCACAGTGTAAATACCATGTAGTTTCTCTAGTGTAAGAAATGGTAAGAGTACATAGGATACAAAAAACTCAATAAATATAGTGAAAGGATAAGAATCTGCCTAAACGGGAAAAATAATATCTCAGGGATAATGAGGAAAAATAAAAAGGCATGGAAAAGAAAAAATATCTAAAATTATATAAACACACTCAGGATAGCTGAGATGATTGTACCACAAAATCTACAAATTCTTGGAACAAAATATTTAACATTCATAGGACTGGAACAATTGTGCATATTATTGTATAATGATCTGAAGAATTCTTGAAGATCATTACGTAAAATAACAACCCCAGTGACACTTTTACCACTTTGTTTTGAAGGCCAGTATTGTCAGTGTTTTGGGCTCTTTGTTATTGTTATTTCTCTTTTTTGTTTCATGTTTTTCTAGGAATGCATTTTGTTTTGTTTTGTTTTGCTTTTCCCTCTAATATACTGAGGATATTTCTACTTGTAGAGACTCATACACGCATAGAACTTCTCCTAAATAGTTTATGAGAATCGATTATATAATGCATGATGAAGTGAACAGCTATTGTGAAGAAAAAGAGGCTCTATGGTACCGAGTGCTGATTCTGTAGCATCATGCTGTGAATCCAGCAGTAATATTAGTCTTTGTTCAGAGTGACTTTAGTCTGTTTTGTTTTGTTTAGTTTCAACATCCATGAAGGTATGGACTGCTGTTTTTAAGAGAATGAGAGATATTTTGGCATCCATTGTTGATTTCCATATTGTCTGGTTTTGAAAACTTAAAATGCTTTCATTATCCTGTTCTGATAGATTTAATATTATTTTGTTTTGTATGATTCATTGTGTGTGAAGATTCGGACAACTATTTAAAAGAAAACAAGAGACAATATAATAGTGATGATCTCCTGTGGTCTTGCTTTAGAATCTGTCTCTTACATTGTTTTCTTCTGATCTGCTTTGTTCTGTTTTGTTACGTTTAGTTTTACTCTTTTTAAAATAAAATTTTACAAAAAGAAACAAATACTGTACAGAAATACAAAATGATATTCTTATTTCTTGAATTTATAATGGTAGATTTTAGAGGAAAGTGTAAATTATTGACCTATTCCATAGATACTTATAAAAATACACTGTAAAATTCTTGAAGGTATTGGGGATGAAAGCCCTTAACTCTGAGGGACAATAATAATAATAATAATAATAATAACAATATTTCCAGTAATATTGTGAAAAGAAATTTAAATGTGCACAGAGGGTGAAAATATGGGAAAATTATCTAAGAAGCATTCATGTTGTGACTCATGTAAAAAGTACAATAACACAAGAAAACTAATGGTATTTGATGAATATTAAGTTGTCAAGATTATCTCAAAACAATTTTAAATAGAAAGTATATTTCCTGAACTAAGAGACAATTTCTTTCTTTTTCCTTTTGTATTTTTAGACAGGGTTTCACTATGCAGTCCAGGCTGGCCTTAAACTCATTTTGTAGCTCAGATTGGCCTCAAACTTGCAGAAATTCTCCTGCCTCAGCCTCCTGAGTTCCGGGATCACACGTGCCTGCCACCACACCAGACCTAGAAACAATTGTCTTATTCCTTACTGAATTTACAAAAGCAGTACACTTGACATGAAAGAGATGCTCAATAATAGTTTAAAAAAGACAATCAAAGTCATAATGAACTGAAATTACAACAAGAACTTTTCATGTCCATAAAGGATAAATTGTAGTGATTTACAAAAGCAAGGTATAGAATTTTGGACAAAAAAGTAAATATATCTTCTTTAAACAAAAGAAGGTTATAAAAAATTGCAGTATATTATTTTGAAAAATTACTCAGACTTTTTATGCAGATAATAATAGAAAAGAAGCCTAAAAAGAAATAAGATAATTTTGCATAACACTTTAGGATCATTCTTATGTAATATTGAATATTTTAATGTCTAGAATTAATGAAGTCAGAATCATATATTAAAAGCTATCCATTTAGTTTATATGTTCAGAAAGACTTAAATATTTGAAACTTTGTGAATGAGTATTTATCCTCATTCAGTAAGGAGAAGATGTGTTATAAAATATTGTTAAAGAGTTTTCTACACCAAATATTAAGAAATATTTATGTGGGCGAACACTTTAAAACAAAGAAGAAGATATGTTTGTGCAAAGAATTCCAGCTACAATATTAACTTCTCTACCATAAAGTTTGCCTTTGCATACCATAGAATTTTATTTTTAATAACTTTATTATAATTGCTATTACATCATATTTTATTAGTTGCTATCTGCTGAACTCTTGAAATATAAGAACTTTAAGTTATTAACTAAGCCCAATGTCTAGCACAGATCTGGCTCCTTAAATGGTCTTTTTATTTTCAGTTTTATTTATGCACCTTTATGATATACTGAGACTCATAATACCTTGACTTCATTGATACCATTCAGAATTAGTTGAGTTTTTCCATTGAAAACAGAGTTTATCAACATCAGGGTCCATAAATATTAATATGATGTGTCATATTCCTCTCCTTAGGTCTTACAGTGTAAATTCTCAAAGCGTTATCTAAATGGGAATTGCTGCATAGCAAGACCTCACCTATTTTCTCACCTATTTTCGTGGTTTATAATGTTGTCTTACTTTCTATACTGCTTTTCATTCTACCTTCTTATTTTAATTTTGCAATTGGATAATATCAGTTATTTCATTGGGTTTAGTTATTATATAATACACTGACAAATTTCACATCTGTATCTTTAAACAAAAACTTTCTTACAGTTCCAATTTCTAAGGGGCAGTTAATTTATTAATTATTTCCAAACTTGTTTCTACTTTAACATCCTTTATTTCAATGTTCTTCACAACCTGAATCTTACTGAAGTCAGACATAGGAGTTATCCTTGAATTTTTCATCACCCACACGTTGTAAAATAAGTATCTGTACATTAAGTATTGTCTTCACAAAATTTGCAAATCTTTGTTATCCTCTTGTTCATTACCATGACCTAAATTTTTTCCTTTATCCTTTTTTATCCCAATGAATATCATAATTTACCTGAGCTACAAAATTAGGTATCACTCCTTATATTTACCTTTTTCTCTTTTTCACACACCCAGATCTCATCAAGTCCTCTGAACTTTAGCTATAGAAATTAGTCCTCATCTGTCCAGTTCTGCCAATTCCAATCTTATTTAGAAAAATTTCTTCTGGGATCTGCCATTCTATAATTTATCTAATACATAATATTAAAAATTATCATTAAAAAACCAGTTATAGAAACAATAAAGGAAATAAAAACATTTCAAGCAAAGAAAATTATATTGCTAAAGCTATAAATTTGCAAACAGCTCGATAGTTGGTACAACAGAGAAGAGGATCTTGCTGTTGGGGATGTGGAGAGTGGTGAAGGGTGCAAGAGCAGAGAATAATAAGAAGGGTTGTTTCAAATAACATTGTAGTAACACAATGTTATTTATTATCTAAAGTCACATTCATGTTACTCTCAAAATGGGTTATGACTGAGAAGAGAGCAAGAAATTAAGCGGGGTAGATGACAGGTAAGAGGTGATGATATCAACAAGGTTATGGGTGTGAAAATGAAGAATGTGCCTGGAATTTAGATTTAATTTGAAGATAAAATAATGGAGTTTTCTGATGGATTGAATATGAGGTATAAGAGAAGAATAGATAATGACTACTGAGACTGTAGTATGGCTATAGAAACTTGCAAAATATTGATGTCTCTCTCTCTAGAGGTAGATCTGGAAGAAAAGATTGCATAGAGGAAAGAGTAAGAATCAAAATTTCAAAGTGAATGCTGAAGCAGAGATACTATGAGATATCCAGTTGGAGTGTACTAAGAATGATTTAATGATTTAATGAGTAAGACTTCTCATTAACCCTTCTACAGTTTCCTGATGCAGTTCTATTACCAAATAAACTGAATATCAGAGAAATGTTCTTGCTCTGTTCTTGCCATGTGTGTAGGTGACAGAATTCCCAAGTAATCAAGTAATTATCAATTAAATATATAGTTACTAATATATAATCATTATGAACATAACCAAATTTTGGGTCATTGTTCTTAGAAAACAGAACTTCCAATTCAATAATTATGATTGTATAATAAGTAAAATATAATCAACAAAAAGGCAAACCTAAGGATTATTCTAGTAAAGTAATGTTTCGGTATATCTACTGTTAGTATTCCTTAATATGGTCACCATTCTACAGAAAGTAATGTTTCAATATATCCATTGTCAGTATTCCCCAATATGTTCCCAGTTTCTATGTGATTATGCTGGCATTACTGAGAGGCTTCCACTAAGGTTTAGGATGATACAAGATAAGAATATGTAAGTTATTAAGTTTAGTAGGTGAAAATAACTCAAGCAATGTGGAGGAAGACAGGGAGTATCATTCTTGAAGTAGGAAATTGCAATCTTGTAAACAAATTATAGCAAATGGAACATCTAGTAGAGGAGACAGAGAAACAAAAATCAAAGTGGACTTTAGAGAAAACATATATCAGAGTAAACAGCAATAATGTGGATATTAAGCCTTTAAGATCAACAAGATCCTATCTACCAAAGTCATGGTCCTTTGTAGAGCAAAGCAAGATGGGAAAAATTAAAGTCTGATCATAGCAAATGGGGACTAATACTGAAAAACATTTTCTCCAAGCTCATCTCAAAGGACTATATTTTGGTCAGGTTTAAGGACAGCATGGAAATATCATTTGCAAAGTTAAGGATAATCATTTTTAACCAATAGCTATCTTTGTCCTTTTGTTTGTTTGTTGTTGTTGGCTTTTGGAGACAGGGTTTCCCTATGCAGTTCAGGCTGGCCTTCAGTTCACTCTGTAACCCAGATTGGACTTAAACTTGCAATGATCCTCCTGCTTCAACCTCCCAAGTGCTGGCATTACAGCTGTGCAACACCACACCAACAGCCAATAGCTCCATTTGATATTTTACAGGACTTAGAACTTTTATGAATAACAATTTCTCAATGATTTTCTGATTTTTACTATGAGAAAAAAATAGGCTCTTATCAGGTAAACTTGTAGGATGATGTACTAAAATACTTAAGAGGTTAATGGTTTTAACTTCTAATAGCTTATTACTATAAACCAGAGAACTTTTACAAAACTTGAGTACTTGGGCTCCATCCACATGGAAACTTAGTGCATTGTCTGAGATGCGGTATTAAGACAAAAAACTTCTGTAATGCAACTATAAAATAAAATCAGAATCTATTTAAACTTCTATGCATTTAATACATTTTATTATTACATAGTTTATTAGCATAAATTAAATACTTTGTAAAAAGTTCTATATAAGAACGGAATCTAACATTTTCTTGCATGCCTGAATTGTGTACGAATTTCAGTGTCATATTTGGTGCATATTACCTCTGGAGGCTATTAGAATGTTATGCCAGTGCATGATCTGGCAGAAAACTAGTCAAGTAAAAAAAGGACCATGAATTAAAAAACCAGTTCTAAAATTCAGATTTGCATTATGAGCAATCGATAAAGGAAAGTATTTTTTTTTCTTATATTTCTTTTCTTGTGCTCTTTTTCCTATATAGCATAGACACTACATGTCAGTTTATGTTGATATTGGAGATTAATGAACTAAAAGGTCTTGAAAAGTTGGTGCATTCATGACTTAACATTCAATGCAGTAGGTAAGAGATTGGGAATTTAGCTCAGAGGCACAATGTCTGCCTAGCAAGCATGAGGTCAGTCCTGAGTTCAACTTCCAATACCCCAAAACAAAAACAAAAACAAAACAAACAAACAACAGCACCAACAAACCAAAAAACAGACCAAAAACCCCAACAACAACCACAAAACCACAGGTAATTATCAAATTCTTCATTTAAATAAACATAATGGATTATATTTAAGTTGTGTTTGAATAAGAAAAAGACACAAAAGGAAGAAACTCCAATTCTACAGAAAGCAAAAATTAATGTTATAATTTTTTTGATGAATTCTGTATTTCCAGAGGGGGGAAAAATCAAAGGCATTTTGTTTATCCTCAATAGAAAGTAAGCTGTAAAAGTGTGTCTAAAACTTACTCCTAAGATGCCCAATAGATCTATGTATATATATGTATATATATATTTTCAACATATATTTGTTGAATAAAATCTCACAGATGTCGCAACAAAATAACAGAAAATTTCATTGGTTTTCCCAAATTCAAAAAATCTCACAGTAAGGGAAGGGATCACAAAGAGACTCAAGTAATCTAAATCCATATCTTTTTCTTTATTTTGCAAGTTTAATCCTAAAATTCATAGACATACAATTATTTTAGCTTATTTTATCAGAATTAACAGGGCTGTTTGTCAGCTGCATTATCCTGACTGTAACAAAAATAATGTATCATTCATCAGGCAGCATTGAAAATGTACAAATTGAGCCTTGAAGGAAGGTTGTGGAACCATTTGACATTTATTTGAAGAATTTTTATTTGTCTTAGGTTTTTGCAGTATGCGAAGGAGATGGTGAGCAAATACACTTCTTACAGAATTCTTGATTTCAGTGAGCTGAATTAAGCAAAAAAAATTCACACTTATAGATGAAAAGATAAAATTTGTGTTCTGAAATTATTAGGTAACACATAATTGACTGTCAATATGCGTGGTATTGGGATGCCACAATTTCTGCATTTAACCTGTCTCTAAGGATAAACAATATGAGTCTGACAGTGATGCTCACATTATTATAGTCAGGGAAGTTCTTGGTTTGTTTGAACCTGACAAGGAATAGGAGTGTTCACAGCACTCCATGTTTAGTCCTTTAGGACATAAAGTAGAAAATACATTTTAAAAGTCACTAATACCATAATTGTTAACATTTTTGATTCTGAAAGATAAGCATTTATAAAATTAACAATGCACCTATGCCTCCTACTTTATAGTCTATATAAGAACTAAAATATTGATGTTTATGAATATAACTGATTTCTTGTATATGTTATCTGAATCAGCATTATATGCTGTCTCTTAAATGTTCCATTACATAATGTTGACCCTCTTTTTTTCAATATCACTGTCCAACTTTTATTAAAAAAATAAAGGTTCTTAGGTGTCATGTGATCAATAGATATAAGTACCTTCATTTTTAAAATTAGTCTAAGGCTATTTTCCTTTTACTGTTGTATAAACAGGGAATTGAAGAGTAAAATAGTTAAAACTTAGTGCTATAGTGCTAATGTGGCTTTTAAATCACGTCAGCTGCAATCACTGCATTATAATTAACAATTTATTGAACCAGCAATAAAATGAACATCACATTACTTCTTAAAGCAGCAGAATAAAATGGCTAATAAATAGCATAAGCCAGACAAATTGCAGAGTAATAGAAATTTTCTTAAGATTTATGGTGTGCAGAAAGATGGATGTGCTATTAGTAGGAGCTCCAATACTTGACAAAATTCTTTTACAAAGACATTGTTACCATGCATGTCAGAGTTCACAAGTCTAAGTGGTTTATCCAAATTTCAGCTCTCTGCTATTACAGTGGAAAATACTCATTACAAGGTTTTGAAATTGCAAGCAATGTGTACATTTGCCAACATTCAGACTGCTACTGCCAAAAAGATACTAAAATATTTTATAAACTGTCAAATAACAAGTCTGCTAGCTTAATCTGAATCTATTTTATATTATACAGACTGTAAAAACTATTACATTAATTCACTTCCTGCAAAACTTTTTAAGAGCACAGAGAACAGCCCATGAAGAGATAGGGGAAAGTAAGTGCTTTTTATGTCTTGAAACTCTAACAATGCCATATTTCTGTGCAAGAAGCATTATTGTTTTCTTCAAACGCAGTTACATACATTTTTATTCATGCTGACAAAAGGAAGATACTGATGAAAAGACAGCATATTCTCAGTGTTCCTGCACATAACATGTATTGTGATACTTTGTTTCTGATCTTGAGCTCTAATGTTCATGATTTAGAGTGAGAATAATATAATTTTATTATGTAGCCATATGTAAAAATTTAGAAACGTTTGATTATGGTTTAATTTCAAGTTTCATTTTGGAAGTATTAGTAGTAGTAGTATTAATAGCAATTATTTTGGTAGACAACAGGTTCAATTTTGCACCAAAACTTTTAAAGTGAGTTGGCTCTATAGATTTTGGGCACTAATTCATTTAATATAAGGAATTATTTTATCATGTACAAATTGAGATATGTTCTTCAAACATTCATTAAATATCTCTGTTTATAATTCACACATTTAACAAAAAATCCATAGTAATATATGTGTTACTTGCTAAAGATAATTCTTGTGGATTAAATTACATAGCTCTTGCTATGATGTGTTCTTCTGAAAAACCAAAAATGAGATAGAATTTGCTTAACTTCTCATTTTATAATATAGATATAGAATTGTATGAGTTAGGATTTATCAGAAATGTAGTACAAAATGTAACACAGGAGATAATATGCACAAACATATTTCCAACTGGGAAGGATATACTCATCTGCTGTGTAGGTTACTTTTCTCTCACTACTGAGACAAAATACTCAACACCCAAAATTAGGGAATAAAAGGTTTATTTTGCTCATAGTTTTTAGAGATTTTAGTCCATGATCTGATGATCCAAGACAGGCTCATGACAGAGGAGCAACAGTTCATGGCAGTGGAAGACAGAAAAAATAACAAGAGCAAAAAAAAGAAAGAAGCATGAGAAAAGACTTTCTGTACCTTATATTGTATGTGGATCACATCCACTTGAGTGTAACACTTGCATCCAAAATATCAGCATTGGGCCATGAATCAATCCCAAATTCTAGAAGCCTGACCACATGACTGCATGGGGATTTGGGAGAACATCTAAACATAAAACATAACATTCATCCCCTGACCCTACAAAGACTCCTGGATAGCCCTTATGCAAAAGATCCATCTCTAAAAGTTGTCAAAGTCCTAATAGTTTCAGAATTGCTGAAAAGCCTAAGTCCCAAATCTCCTCTGAGATCTGAGACAAACAGCTGCAAACCTCTGTGCAAATAAAAAGTTAAACACTTCCAACATTAAATGGCACAAGATTCGATGGCATTACCATTCCTAAAAGTACAAACAAGACTGCAAGTGACTAGGACCAAAGCAAGTTCAACATCCAGCAGTGCAACTAAAGTCCTAAAGTTCCATATAGAATATCCAAAGCAGTCTGTAGCAAATCTTGAGCTCCGAAGGGCTTATGTGACTCCACCGCACTGATCCTTTCAGTGGTTGCAGCTCCCATAGCTTCTCTCATAGGCCTACTCTGCTAACTTCTTGCAGCTTTCTTTAGGTGATCCATATTCCTGGCTTTTTCAAACTTCTGGGGTCTCCACTGTGCCTTTGGCTTTGCTTTCACAGGCTCACACACTGATCTCTCAGGAGCACACTATGTGGCCTTTCAGGCCTTCTGAAATCTAGGGGGAAGCCTTCTTCACCTCAGAACTTCCATTTTGCATGCACCCAAAGCTATTGCCATGTGGATGATGCCAAGTTATGCTGCCAGCTGAAGTAGTAGCCTGGCTCTCTTCTCAATTGGCTAGGAGGGTTGACTTCCTGGATCACTGAGTATTCTAAACCTGATCTGAGGAACAAATTTTCTAACCTCCTGTCATTCTAAAACCAGATGTAGCAGTCATCATTTTGGAACCTGGTGTGGCTACAGCCCCATTCTGGAATATAATGTGTCTGCCATCATTCTGTACATGGTACCCTGCAGCTTTCTCCTCAAAGAAAAGTCTTTCACTTTTGCAGTTCTGAAGATGCAAAGTGTGGCCGTTTTCTGCTTACTCAGATACTCTCTGGTCATCTTTTCTATTCTATTCCTTCTCAGCAATCAAGATTTAGCTTTATCTTTTTGGTTCACAGATTTACTAAAGCTTACAATCTGGCCAAATTCACAACATTGTAAATAATTCTCTGTGGCTTATTGCTCTTGGTTCTCAAGATAAATCTGGCTAAGAGTCCCCAACAGTAGCCATGCCACTGCCTCAACATTAGACTGCCTATAAATTTCTCTTGCCATATTACTTAGACTTTAATCACAGTCTCTAGCAAAATCTCTGGACATGAGCAAAATGCAAACAAACATTTTACCAAACCACAGAACACATCTTCTGTAGTCCAACAGCCAGTGTAGTCTTTTTGCCAGCAGAAACCTCCTAAACCTGGTCTTTATCAGCGATATTTTTATCAGCCTTTTGGTCTTTTGAGCTCTGACCGAAATCTCCCAAATAAATCAGCCTGAGTCACTACAACACTGTTATTTCACATGGCATCTCTAAAGCCTTCCAAATGTCTCCCACAAGCCATTCCTAAAGGTTCTTAAATCACATAGTCACAGCACTGACTAATTCTCTGGTACCAAATTATATGTTGGTTACTTTTCTCTCATTACTGAAACAAAATACCCAGTGCTCCAAATTAAAGAAGGAAAGGTTTAGTTTGCTTCCAATTTGTGGAGGTTTTAGTCCATGATCTTCTAGGTCTAAGACAGGTTCGTGGTAGAGGGCAGTAGTTTACAGTGACAGAAGACAGAAAAAGTAACAAAAGAGAAAGGGAGGAGCACTGGAAAAGACTTTCTGTTCCCCTATATTATATGTAGGCCACAACAACTTGGATGTAGCACTCACACCCGTAATTCCCTCATTAATCATAAATGAATCACAAGTTCTAGAAGCCAGTCTACATGACTGCACAAGGATTTGGGGAACATCTAAACACAAGCCATAACAAGTGCTAAACAAATATTTCAATTAGTCTTTCATGCATTTCATATTTTTTTTTCAGTTAGATATCTGGAATTAAAACTTTGTAACAGTTTCCTACTTCCTAGAACTATAGTACATATAATATATTCATGAAATAAAAATAAGTTCAATAATCATTTAAGAATGTTCACATTGAATGTTTCTTTTGAGTATCACTTCCTAGTGGGCTGCTCACATTTTTATATTTCTTAGGAAAAGAGGCATTGCATATTTTTGTTACAAATTATTTTTACATTGGCCAGACTTGAAAAACATAGTTTGACTTCTTAAAAGTGAGTAACAGAGGAGCTTCCTCACTAAACTCAAACAAGAAATTCTGTTTATCCTGTTGTATTTCCATATATATATATATATATATATATATATATATATATATATATTTTCCCCAAAGAAAATAAGGATGTCATATTATAGTGATACATGTCTATCCATGTTTATAGTAGCACAATTTATAACAGCTAAGGATTGGAAGCATCCTGCATGCTCATCAGCAAATGAATGGATAATGAAAATGTGGTATTACACAATTAACAGACTTAGAGAAAAGAAATATAACCTTGTATTATTTGGAGGAAAATATACGCACCTTGAGGCCATAATGTTAAGTGAAATAAACCAGACATTTAAACTTAAATATCACACAATTTCTCTTATATAAGAAATCCAAACTAAAAATGAATAGCTAAAGAAAAGATAAAAAATAAGAAGTAGAGAGAGAGAGATCGATCTTTCTCAAATGGAAAGGAGGTCAAGAGATGGAGAAATGAGAAAAGGAGGGAAGGAAAAGTGGATGCGTAAAGGAATTACAATGTGTTGTGTACAAGAACTAACTCTATACAAGGAGTGGTAGCATTATGTGTGGCAAACCTGTACAAATACATGTTTTAAAGTGAAGGTAGACATGCTTACTGTCTAGCAAGGGAGATGTAGTTTCCTAAGCCTAGTATTTTTCTGGTATGTTGAAGCCCACAGAGTGGGTATGTGTCCTGTGTCTCTCTTCACATTGCCCTGTGGAAATCGGGCACTGGAGAACACATTGAGAAAATAGGATTTTTCTTGGTGTAGCTATAATTTTGACTAGTAACTGTCTCTTGCCTCTAAATCAAATATTTATTTTGTTATTACCTGCTAAGTTTTGACAGCTTAAATTAAGATTTTGCAAGGTCAAAGATTAAACATTTGTTGATAATTTTCACTTTTTAAGAGGAGACAAACATTTATATGTGTGTATGTGCATACATACATATGTATATTTATATCTATATATTTTAAATCTTTGCCTTAGTCTTTAAACAGCTTACAACTTTGTAGATGAAGTAAAATAGTTAAATAAATATCAATCAAGCAAAGAGGGAAACATATTACAAGAGATATACAAGGTTGTTGATTAGTCAAAGAAAGAAAATCTTATACATGAAGTAATCAGGAACATTTCAGAGTAGGATGGATATCTTACTTCTTCAAAAATGTATAGGATTTAAAAAATATATATGAAGGAAAAAGATAAAGCTTTATTTGGCAAAGGATATGTATATGAATAATATTGCACAAGCAGAGACATGACAACATGCTGGAAATGCCTGTGTCCAGTCTTTCTAGGTGTGGTAACAGAGATTGAAATGAGAGATGTGGAGTAATAGGCAGTGTAGTGTTATAGGCAGTGTAAGTGTTATAGACTAAAAACTGGTGCGCAACTTAACACTAAAAACTGGTAGTCAACTTAACATCAGCTGCATTAAATCGGCATGGTGCTGAGCATAGATGTTCCACCTGAGTAAAATTCCCAGAATGAATAGGGACATGGAGGAGGAGAGGCTAGGTGTTGTGGATTCTCCTATGTGTTGCTGTTTGAACCGTTGGTTCTCCTGGAGGAACTTATCATGACTAGCTTCCCCAGTGTGAATTTGACCATTATCATCAAAGGAGCTTGGGGCCTTGTTGGTGAGAGCGGCTGTGGTTCATGTTGAGGGAGCTCTGGTCTTACAACAAGCATCGCTTCCTGGCTCCGGAAGGGAAGTTGTGTGCTGCTTAATCTCCAGAACAAATTCATCATGCTGGCTTTCTCACATGTCTTGAACTGTTCTTATCACCAGAGGACCCTGGGACCTGTGTCACTCTGTGTCACTGGGGATGGCTGAGGTACTTTTCAGGACAGTCTTTGTCCTGGTCTTTGTTTTTTCTTCTCACCTCCACCGTAAAACCCTCAACCTATCAGCACAGTCCATTCACCATGCTGACTTTTGGATCTTCCAAGCATAGATCAAGAGACTGGCGTCAGTCCTTCTAGTGGACTGTAGACCTCTAGTTGGACTAGTCCATGGGAGGCATTGTCATGGTCTCTGGGTCTTCATCTGGACTCCTGCAGGACATTGTTATGGGATTTAGGCCCTTGCTGAATATTCTATGTATTTAGTATGTGGATAGATTTCCTGCACTTTCTTATGTTCAACTCTGGGCGATCATCACAAATAATATAAATTCTGTGTCTTGATTCTAAGTTTTCTCCTCCCAACCCCTGAATACAATAGCAAGTAAATTTTTAGAAGCAGAGTTTGGGTGCTCAGTGGACTTTGCAAGTGAAAATGACAGCCATACAAACATGTATGTAGCATGTATCTTATCCATGGCTACACATGCCTACTAGTCTTAAACACAAAAAATAAAATGCACACATTCTAAACACACCCTGTAAGCAAAAAGGCTTTTGGCTCATTTACATATACTAACTAGCTATAACAAAAATAACTTTTAAAGAACTGAGAATAATACATGTGTGATGATATACATACATATTTCTACCCTTATAGTGACTGTGGCAGAAGGATAGAGAGTTCAAAGCCAGCTTGTGGTACATAGCCAGATCCTCTCACAAACAAACAAATAAATAAATGGAAATTGATAATTGAAGGTAATTGAGACTATTCTATTCTATGATAAGATGAAGATATCTACATATAGTTTCCTATATTCCTAATTTATGATTATTTACACAGTTTTCCAATGTATTAAAAATAATAAATGAATTCATTGCAACAAAATACCAAATAATAGAGAGCTTCATTTGATAAACCATTCATTTCAAACATTTTGGAAATAAAATGCTGCCATGCCTTTTCCTAAAGACTTAGAGTGACTCTGAGCATTGCTTTTTTCAACCCCTGTGTACTCCACTTTCAAGAATTATTACTCATTTTCCTTTATCGTGTATTTCGCTAGAGATTTTCCCTGTTAAATACTTTTCAATTGATGACTAAAATTTATGATTACATTTCAAAGTCAAAATGGAAAAAGAAGCATGACAATTTAAAAAATCTATATTTCCATGTTCATTCAACACTATTCACAGTAGATAAAATATTTTCATGTCCACCAACAGATGAAGGGATATGGAAAATGTAGTACATGTGGACAGTGAGTACTGTTCAGCTGTGACTCAGAAATAAGACTTGAAGACATGTTATTAAGTGAAATGAGCCGGGCACAGAACAACAAACAGTACACGATTACATATATATGTGTAGTGCAAAAAAGTTGACCTAAAAAGAACAGAGTAAAACGGTGGTTACCAGGGGCTACAGCTTAGGGTCAGTGCAATAGTTGTCAAAGGACATAAAATATTATTTAGATGAAAGAATAAGTTCAAAAGATCTATTGCTGAGTATATTATACTGACTACAGTTAGTAATTCTATTGAATATTTGGAAATCACTATGAAATTCTATATTAAGTGTCCATACCACAAAAAATAAGCATGGTACATGTGAAATAGCTTCATTTAGCTATTCAGTAATACATACTTGCATCAAAATATCATGCTAAATGCCATAAATATAGACATTTTCACTTTTTTAGAGAAAACTAAGGTAAAAGTCAAATATGAAATGAGCAATACCCTTTTCCTTTTACATTGAAAAAATGAAATTATAATCAAGTCTAAAAATTGGACTGAGATTTACAAAACATTGGGCATAATGAGGAAAAATTATTTATCCCATCAGGTAGAAGAAATAACCTTAGCACATCCATTAGGATATTAATTTGTATAAAAATGCATTTGAAATTACTGAATGTCTAATTTTATTCAGTCAAGAAACTCCTTGTGTAAAGAAGACACATGATCTTGTAGAACAAAATTCAGTTGTCATTAATCAAGAAGTTATCAAGTTAGATGGTCTAGATGAAGAATTCCAAACAACTCCCCCACCACACACACATTCATGCACACGTGTGTGTGACCACACTATGCACTACTAGTGGATGGGTCAGAATGGGACAGAGGTTCCTTTTTAAGTCCTTTCATTGGTGCATGAGAGTATGACAATGTAGCTTACTAAAATTCTGTTTTCAAGCAAAGATGAGTTTTCCATAATGAAACATTTTCTGAAAATCCCATTTCCTTCCTCCCCAGCTACGTCTTACTCTCTGTATGAGAGTGCCCAACCATCTCATTTGGTTAATAAACTCCTTTATGAAGCAGTAAACTTCATTACTAAATTGAGGAAAGTCTTAGACCAATTAGGAATATTAGATAATCGTGTACAGTGCACAAAGACAGGCTCTGGAATAGACAATAAGACCTATTATGAATTATGCCAAGAATAATTTTCATAAACTAACATTTATATTAAATACTCTTAAAAATATTATACTGTTCTTTGTGTGTAGTAATAGGTTACTTGTTTAGGAAATCATTGGTCTGAGATCTCTCTGTGTTGCTAGGCTTTCCCTTCAAACCTTCGCTTAATTAATCCTTATATTCTTCATAGCTTCTCTAAGAATCTTTTTCAACACTTAGAAAGGTGAACATCTAGGAAAATGTCTGTGCAGCCATAGATATATTGAGGGTATGGATTGCTGACCACTTAACATACTTTTTTTCCTGGAAACTTTTCATTTTAAAAGGGAAAACCTAATTCGTGGATGCATACTGAATCTCCAAATATATAATTTCATTTATAAGAAAATCAAGTGGACCAACCATTCTCTTTATTTCCTTGTGCTGGCTTTATTATGTATTCCCTCAGTAAGGCTACTTGACTTCTTTTTACTGTATTGTGGCTCAGCTATATGCCACTTATCAGACAAATTCACACTACTCTTATTCAAAATAGCCCCAGCATTCATACTCAGGTTCTGGTAAAAGGAGGCTTATTGGTCTCTTCTCTACTGTGTTAACCTGTCCCATATTATGATGTCAATTGCAGACCTTTTTTGTTCTCATAGTAACCTAAATTGACGAATCACTTGCATGCAGTTAGGGTACTCTGGTTACATTGCTTGTGTCTGACTACCAAAGCTCAGTTCATGGACTAGAACTATGATATACTCATGTTTTCTTTACTGACATAATCTTTTGAAAGAATAAAGTCCACTAGCATGAATGTATTTCCTTTTTATTTTGAGTTCTGACCCTGAATTTTAATGACATATTTTAAAATTTGTTGTAGTATAGAAGAAATGAAAAATATTACAAATCAGCCTGCTTTACATTCTCAAATTCTGTTCGACAATATATTAGGAAATCACACTGAATCATGCTGGTCAGTTTGAGACCAATCAGCTCTCTGGTAAGTTAAGATTCTGAAGTTTGATTTGTCATTCCCACCAGTCAGATTTAGACCCTTATCTATCCAGTCATGCAAGACACTTAATGCTGGGATGAAGAGACACTACATGATCTATGTCAATAACTCATATGTCTATGTCCATGCAGACTTCACCAATCAATCACAGGACACTGAACTATTCAGTTTAAATAAGAAGTTAGAATGTTTTTTCTATATTTCTCCAGACAGCCACTACAAATCAAGTAGACGTGACAACCGAGACGAAACCTATTTGCCATTCTTGATCTAGTAGTGTGCTCCACCTTTCCAATGACCTGCCCTGCTGTTAATAAATTCTCATGTTTGGCCAGTGCCTTTGAAGCACTCTTTCTCCTCTTTTCTGAGAATGGAGATATTTTTCAATAATTTACATAGCTACTCCTTTATTAGCTTAAAAATGTCTTTGGGCTCTCCAACATTTCACTTTTAATTATCCAACTTACCATCTTGTTTCCTCACACACTGGATTTCACCAAGATTGTCTTTTTCTGCCAGTCTGTGACAAGGATGAATCATCTAGACAGCCTATAACATTTTTTTAACATTTTCTCAAAATTGCCTCACCTATTTCTCTTTTATATTATTACTCTCCCCAGATACAGGTAAGCCTCACATAGACTCAGTATAAAAGCATTTACCAGAAGTTAATGCTTACGAAGAGAGAGATGAGATAAACCCCAGTGTAAGTTATGGGCCAAAGTGGCAGTATACAAGCAAATCCAGTTACTTTCTCATGAGGCTGATGCTGATGCTTCTCATGAACAAGTCTTGACTTAAAAAGCAGATTAAATATGTTGGTGGTAAATATGTTTATGAATGAACATAAAGTATTTGCATTACAAAAATAAGTCTTCTGTAATCTCCTGCATTAAAATCACAATTTGATTCATGAATGGTTCTTAAATAGATACATAACATGTCAATTGCATGTCAAATAATTACATATGTGTGGAACATATATCTCTCATTTTTGTGTCTCTGAAAATAACAAAATGAGGCCACAATTTCAAAATGAGCTAATGAGTACTCTAAGGTTGAAACTACCTAAACTTCATACTTATGCCAACAGGTCTCACAGTTCTTAATAAAATTTTGTGATACAGGTTGATCTGTCTCTGATATCCTCATCATATACCTCATGTGCTTGTATTGACTAATTCATTTTTCTTTAATAGCTTCTTTCAAAAGTTGAGTTCAGGTAGCAAAATTTTTCACTGGGTGTATTCCAAAATCCATTAGATAATAAGTCTTTTATTTATTGCATTGAATAATAAACATGACTCATAAATGATTCTGTTGAAACTTCTGTGCGTTTCTTCTAGGGAAATTTCAAATCTAATGTTTATTCAGAATATGACTAGCCCTACTAGTCTCCATACCTTCATTTTGTCTTAAATTTAATAAATTGTTAAATGTGCTTTCTGGTCTACAATCTCCGACACATATGCACTCACAAAGATAAAGGTCTTTTAGATTTGCTTTTCATATTCTGTGTTCATTTTTGTATCATCAAATAGTGTGAAGCCTGGGTAAAAATTTTCAGGAGTTGCTGTGGTCTAGCATGAATGCTGAGAAATCTGTGTTAGAAGAAACTGACTCTTTACAGTTATCAAGTAAGTTTGGGATTCTGCAGACCGTTTTTAGTTTGACAGCAGCTTTAATACACCTGGAAGCCTGATGTGCTAAGACACACAGAAAGACCAAAAAAGACAGAATGGCCCATATAGCCTTCTAAAAACACAAATGTATAATTTGTATTGAATTCAGAAGCCCATAATTATCAGAGAGAAATCTATATCAGGTCAAAATGATACATTGCTCTTTTAATTTTTGTATTTTCTTCACTTTTATAAGACACATTTGTCTGAGATTCCTTCTGGAAATTTCTTGTACTTAAAGCAAAACCAAAATGGAATTAGACAAACAGGTACAGTAAGACTATTACAACACACGTGTGTTTTTAAACTACAAGCATAATTATTTACTCACTGAAGTCTAACAGATTGTCAACATAACATAGATCAAAGCTCAGTGACAAAACAATCAGAATGGTTTTGTTAAAAAGACTACTTGGTTAGAGTGAAACCGTGCAGTACTTGACTTTGAATGACTCTCTTTTTACTACTAAGCTGCTTCTTACGTAAGCGTAATTTTCATCTATAATATCAAAATTAAATGAGACAATGTGACTCAGTGCTCATACGCATTTCAGATTCATTGCAAATGTTAGTTTCCACTTTTCTTTTACTTGTGTCTCATTTCATAAAATTGCTGAACTACTTTGGAACAATTTAGCAAATCTAAAACCAAGAACTTAGTCTAGCTAAAATCTTATGATACTATAATATATGACACAGGTAGGTTGTAGTCAGTTAAGCATGAGTTGCAAACCCAGGTTTCAGTATTCAGCAAATAAAATCAATGTGTGCAGCTGTGCAATGAAGAACAGTGAAAAGTGATAAACTAAAGAATACATAGATATGCCTAAAGCATTATACATTTTGAAACCTGAGAAAGTGTGCCTGCCAAACAAAATATTCTCTTGGGTCATATTTGAATTCCTGGCTCTAACATTTTCAATTTCAAATCGAGAGCTTTTAAATATTGATCTCCATTGCCCCACCAGCACCCCAGATTGTTGACAGGGCTGTCAGAAAATGAATCAATTGTACTTTTAAGTCAAACTAATCAGTTACGGCCTGTGCAAGAATTTTTTATAGACATTAGCATCTCTTGAAAAATACACTTTTGGAGATACCCACATCAGCACAGAGGAAAACAGAATGTTGAGAAAATCAGATCAGAACATAACCCAAACAGACTGGTTTGTTTCTGGCTATGTTGTGGTTTGGCTGAATAGAAATGACCTCACAGGATTCTATTAAGATTTATGCCTTTGTGGCAAGTGTGAGTGTGTGTGTGTGTGTGTGTGTGTGTGTGTGTCCCTGCCATGAATATGCCTGAAAAACTGCAAAATAACAACTATATTTAGATACACTCCCACACAGACGCTAAAGCTTAATATTTCACTGAACACCACATGGAAAGACTGAATTAATATCCATAACTCTTCCATATCACTCATGCTTCAAGGTTCTGTCACTATAGATTTTTTTGCCTATATAGTTGCAAAATTAGCTACCAACAGTAATCTTTCTTTAATATAGCATTCAACTATACTTCATAAGTAAAATTTCAATAGATTTATTCTCTTTTGGCTCTGTATATTTACAAAATTTTCATTGATGTTGCAATAAATGACAAATTCCTGCCCAATAAAATTAAACATTGGTAGATTTGGGGCAATTATTTATAATCCAATGTTATGTATCAAGATAAGCATAAGACTGAAATCATTTATTATAGAGTTTATCTCAGTGCTTCAAATAAATAGTATGTGATATGATGTCATGAAGTCATTTAATGTCTTTGACCTTTATTGCCTTCTGTGTGAAAAAGTGTTGAAAGTGAACACTGAGATATATTGTTATTTGTACTGTTTTTACTCTCACTAGAGCATATTGGTGAACTGAATTATTGAATTGGGACTAAATTTTATTAGAAATTGCATTCATATAGCACTGTGGAAGGTTAAAGAAGTAGGAAGCACCAAAATTTGACCCTATATTAATTTCATATGCAAATATTGAAATATAGAAATAGAATATTTGTAACATGAACAAAGAGGTGGAATTATTAAAAATATAGCTTAAATTAGGAAAAATTTAGGAGAAAGCTACCAAACAGTGTCAAAAAGTATCAACAGATCATGTTATTAAATAATTTTTATCCCTGTTTTGCTTTAAATATCAATCAAAATTATATAGCTTTGACTATTAAAATTAGTCAGAATTTAGGGACTATTTAGAATTAGGAATAATAATATGACTACATCCTAACAAAAATGAATAAACTTTGAATTCTTACAAATTAGACCACAATTCTTAAAATATGTTTATTCTCTCTATATATTTTTAAAAATAATTTACAACAATGAGAGCAACAAATAACTTTTCCAACAGTAGCCTGGGATCAATTATCTAACACGAGATGAAACAGACATTGAATTGTAGCAATACTAAAATGTATTCTAAAAGAATTGTATGTGAAATTATTTAATTAGGACCTTTTAAAAAGAATATATCTCTTTTCAGCATTGATGTTTTGTTGTTGAATAACATCTTATTTTTGATATGGAAATAATGTTCTAGTGTAGGTTCACTGATTCATTTAATAAGTCTTTATTGAGCACTGTTGTCCTTCATCATATTGGGCAGGACAGTATCTATGGGCTCTCTTAAGTGGTTGCCCCTAAAAGGATTTATAATGTTTCACAGATACAGTGTCATGATGGTGCCCAAACAGCAGTTCACTCTCCTCAAAGAATAGTTTTAAAATGATCCTCCCTATGCTATAGCTAAAAGAAAAATTCTGACAAATGGCAAGAAGAAGAAAGTAGCAATTCGAGCAATGATTCAACCAGGAGAAAACCAGAGAGTCAAACAACTATCCTCAGTGTTGTTTTATAACAATAGAAGGTGTAAAACTTTTTCAAAGAGTATTAAAAGAAAGCCAATACAACATAGAAATCTAACTATTCAAAACATAGTAATGAACTTGTTGAGCAAGTGAAGTAGCAAAGCCTAAGATGGGTACTACAATTACTCAGAGGTCTGTAAAGCAAGTAACAGGCATTGCAGCCTAGATGCTATAGAGTAATATGAAACAAAGATAATTTTAATTGCACTTTGGTGAAGTATCATCAGATCTTTGGAAATAAGGATGTGGAAAATTACATCAGGATAAAAGTGAATTATGTATCTCATTAAACAGTTTAGACTCTATTTAATAGTATGTCACTTGTATATCTCATGAAGTCTCCTGCCGTGGATACTGTTGTGTCCCTATAAACTCATCTGGAGAAGCATTTTGATTATTACAGTCAAGAGTCTGACACCATGAACAGCTAAGACAGGCGATAGTTCCTAAAAAACTCATCTGTTGGAAAGGGACATAAAGTTAGAATAATATTGCATCACATTTGGATAGATTATATAAATAGGCTTAATTCTTCTTCTGCCAATAGATCATGCAAATTAAAGGACAAAAATATTCTCATTTTGTTAGGAGCCTGGCCAGACCTAATGACCATGACTAACTATAACTCCCAGTAAGAATCCTTGACTCAATTTACTTAACCAACCGAGTAAAAACAGGTGAGTGTGTAAAATTGAAAAATAATGATTCCTAACTATTAGTTCACAAGCTGTAATGAAGAACTTGTACTGTCACCAGTTGTATTGTCTTTCTATTCTATTGAGGTCTATCATGGAAAAAAAGATACAGAGTTCTTTTTCTCTGACTTGCTACTCCAAAGAGACATATTTCTTCATCAACAGACATCAATTTAAATCTCTTACAGAATATGATTATAAAGAATAATATATTATGATTTCTGACATGTGTTCTAGCAATTTTCAAAATCAGATGAAGCTGTTACTAATGCATTTTATTTTGATAAGTTGCTTGTAAACTTGATCACAAAGTAGAGTAGTGTTATGTGTGTTCATATGAATATGCAAATATCTTGAGTGTGTAACAAAAAAAATGTTGGATTCAGGAGCAAACTGGCCAATCTTCAGCATATTTAAAGAAAGCGTATATTACTCAGTTTTGGACAATTGTTATCATGTAAGAATATGTGGAAAGTATTATTAGATCTTTTAATATTTGAGATAAACTATAATAAAGAGATTTTATGATTTATAAATATTATGAAGATATTCATATTCTAAATAAGCATTGTCCATGCACATTGTGTGATAAAATTATAATTTTACATTAATGCTAGCTTATTTTGGAGCATCAAACAAAACAACTATTACTGTGAGATCATTCAGTGTAGGGGAATATGTTTAAATGATCTGTACTGGCTTAAAAGAATTTTGTTTTAATAATTCTTAATATCAGACAACATCATAAAAGTGCTTAAGATTTGACCACAAAGTATATGAACTTAATGAGTTAATTGGTATGGCTTATAAGCTAAATAATATCATATTTTTTCAGTGAATCTTAGATGTTGGTCCATGAGATCTATGATGCATGTACATTCATAGACTCCATTTCAAATAAATCTAACACAGAATATCTGAAACTTTTGTTGTATTTTGATCTGTTTTTGATGCTTCTGGGCATTAAATCTTGTGTCTTTTCAATGAGCTATATTTCTGGTGCTTTTTTGTTTTGTTTTGTTTTGTTTTTTGAGATGTGGTCTTGTTAAGCTGCAAAATTATCCAGCCTGGGCTTGAATTTTCAATCCTCTTGCCTCTGTCTACCAGAGTACTGGGATTACTGGAGTGTGGTATACTAACCACCTCATTATTTTTTGTATAAAGAACTGTATGAGTCAATAGAATTGAAATTTACAATTATATGTGCTTCAGAAGAAATATTAGATTTATTCTCTGACCTTGTTGATTCAATGCTACTCTATAATACGTAGCAAAGTGAATATATATCAAAACATTTTGACATATATGAGTTATAATATTGTAATCACATTTAGCATGGTTGGGGGCTTAAGAATTCAGTAAGAGCCAGGATAATCAAGGTTGCCTACTTGGATTACATGAAAGTTAGGTGGATGGTTATACATGAATGTTCAAATGTGAATAGGAGCAATGGGAATTAAGTAGCTTTTGTATTGAAGGAATTAAATGAGTGAAAGTTTTTGAGACCAAACAGATATTGCTATGTTAAACACATAGTAAAGATATCAGTGACAAGATACCCAGAGGCCTTGGAATTCATGCCACGGTAGGAATAGTATCTGAGCACAATGAAATTGGGTAGATTATAAGGGCAGGTTTCTGTGCAAGAAGCTTAAGTAATAAGTATAGGATCATGAACATGGATATTACAGGAACAGGAAAATAACACATTAGATCCATTTTTTGATGAAAGAAAGGTAGTAAGTAAAGTGGAAGAATGTACTTTCTATATAGTAAAATGAATCTTACAAGTTTAAGTCACATGGATTATTTTTTCTGTGTAAGATGTTTTTCATGCCAATTTATTTGGGTTATTCTTTGAAAATTTCTACAGTAACATTTAGAAGTGGACATAGGCTGCAGAGAAGGGGGAATATCTGCACTGACTAACATGGAAAAAATGGTAAAAACTTTAACTGCCTATTGTATTTTTCTTAAATATGCATTCACACTGGAATTTTACTTTGTTTTGGGCTTCCCTTGGTACATGGAAGACCTCTTACCCTCAAGAAATAGAACTTTTCTGAACTCACAAGCTGCCCATTAATGAGGATCTCCATACTGCATACACATAATTTACTTTAGAATCTCCAGAAGGTAAAGGAAATATGTTTTTAAGTGTCAGATTCCTGCCAATTTGTGTGTACAGAGAATTGGCAGGAGGGTCTTGACATTTGCTATACCCCTTTATCTGACACTATTTTTTCCAGTGAATTTACAATATGATGTAATATTCCAGAATAAAACTTTAACAATCATATTTTTTTTAAAATGTATTTTTATTTGTTCATATTTAATGAAATCATTTGTTAAAATTATGGATGAATTATCAATTGGAAATGTAGGGGATGGTTATATTCTTTTACCTGCCTGCCCAATCTTCCTGTTCAAAAGAAAACATTAATGACAAAAAAAAAAAAAAACTAATGTCAGTGTTTCACCATCTTGCCATGAAGTGTTCACCACTACTTTCTTCAAAAACTTTTCACTAAACAAATATTGTACAAATATGCATAAGCCACTGTTTTGAAACATTTGTAGTCATCGCTAAACAGAAGAGACAAAGATTATTCTCACTCTTGGAGAAACTATTTTATCAAAGAGAGAAAGCCAACACATAATAAATACATCTCAGAAAGTTCATAGGACATAGACATTCCTTCCCAGAATGTTTATTATGATAATTTTCCAACAGAAGAATTGTGATATTTTCATAGTGTAACCATGTATCTAACATTTACATAATACTTGGGTTCTTTCTGTAAAATTTAGTGGTATTTATTTTATCACGTGTTTATGTATCTATTTATCCTTCTGGAGATAGGCTTTGAAATAGCACATTTTAGTGCTTCACTCAAATGTTTTCTAACCCAATCTTAGAAGATATTCTTTTTAAAATAAATGACACAGGAGTGCTGATAATTCTCACTGAAGCTAAAATAAACACACGATAACTGTTAGAAAGTAGCATAAAAAAGACTAATGAGAAAATTTGAAGAGGATATCAGTTCTCTTCTTACACCAACAGCAGTAACCGTGTCTCCCAAAAGTGGTCAGGCTAACTGAGCAGCAGTGAAGGTGACATCAGTGAGCAGAGCAGGAGTGTCACCAGGAAGTCAGCAACACATCCTGAAGTCCATCCCAAAGATAAGGGCAAAAATTAAGCATGTTTCTGGAGTCTAAGGAAGACAAGACTTTTGAAATCCATGCTGCAGGTATGTATTGTAAATCAATATTCTTTTTTGAAATGTTGAAGTGAACACAAGACCTTCACACAGAGTTCCATCCCCAACCATTTTTATTTATTATTTAATTTTTTTGACAGGGTCTTTTTAAGTCATTAAATTGCCAGGGCAGGGCTTGAGTTTTCAATCCTATGCCTGGGTGTTCTAGAGCGTGGGATTCCAGGTAGGTACCACCACTCTAAAACAACCATTTTTAAGTGTTGAGCCAGAGCAATGATCATAATAGAAGTAGATATGAGCAAGAATGTCACACATGTCACATGAGAAGGAGAAAGGTGGGGGAGAAAGAAGGGAGAAGGAAAAAAGAGAGAATAGAAGGAAAAAATGAAAAGAAAGTGTTTGTAAATAAAGAGAGGAAAAGGATTTAAGAGAGGGAGAATATGAGAGGAAAAGATGAATCGAGATACAGGTGTATAATGTACAGGTGCAAATTCCCTACAGTGAATGTGATAATTATATATGTCAAAGTACACCAGTAAAATTAATTTTTAAAAAAATAAAATAAGACAAATATCACCACTTAAACAATCTGAACAATTTTTGTACTTTATCAAAATTTAAATTTAAAAAGAAATACATGCCACAAGGCAGTGTTGGTAAAATTATGTAACAAAATATATGAAAAGGTGATGTTTGATATTAGCTATATCAATATGTTACAATAGCTAAATTTCTTTAGAAAACAAGCAGAGGGGAAAAATGACTTAATGATGTTTCAGGATTCTTCAACAAAAATATCTTATTAATTTTAAAATGTTACATATCAACAGAAATACTTTATTTTAAGAATAAAAGAAAAGTTATGGATTTTAAACCTCACAAATCTCAACCCCACTATTTAATGCTTCGGGTGATGTCTTAGCTTTCATTGCTAGAACTCAGTATCTAGCAGACACAACTTAAAGGACCAGAGATTTATCTTGGTTTGTGGTCACAGGCACTGGTTGGCAGGCCCCGAGGCAGGAGAGTGTGGCAGAATGAAGGCAAAACTGCCAGCCAAGAGACAGAAAGATGTCAGGGGAGCTGAGGAGGATGATGTGATATATCTTTCTGCATAATGCCCCCAACAACCTGCCTCAAATCAGGACTCACCATAGACTGAGTCAGATGGAGTCTCCAATAATTCAATCACCTTCCACAAGCCTGGCCACTAAGCACATAGAAATGTGGTAGGCGATGAATGATACAGATCCAAAGCACAGCTGGTGGCATTTAGCAAACAATGAAACCCTCTTAAACCTTCAATTTCTCATCTATAAAATATTATCCACCTTAAAACCTTTAATATACGGACTTAGTGACTTACATTATGTCATAATGTATCACCTCATTAACTATCATCTATTGTTCTAAAAGGGCTATGTAAGTGAAACGGTGTCACATCACCCTACAAGAGTTTGGCATCAAACAATTTAGCTCAAAAAGAATGAATAACACAGACACTAGGTCATCTAGGGTGCTTTGATGTAGGTGGCTCAAGATTTGAAATCACTTTTGTCTTCCTGAAAATGAAATAAGGATATATTGGAATGTCTAAAGAAATACCACTTTTCTTATAAATACTTGATTGCAGACTTATTTTATACAAGAACATATATTATATATACAGTTTAAATCTATGCTGTTTTACTACCTACAAAATCTTTGTATAAAGGATTTGTGTCAATTTTGTTTGGCTTGATTCTTGTTTTTAAACTATGGAAATTTTGTATTTAACTCTAAATTTCTTGATAGAAAATAGTTAAGGTGGTTTGTTAGTGGAAAGCCATCATTAATATTTTTAGTTTTTCACGTACACACACACACACACACACACACACACACACACACACACACAATCTTTTCTTTAGTGGAATTAACTCTACGTCTTACCCTTTAGCCTCTCTAAAGAATTATCCAAACACTTGAAAATAGACACATACATGCACTCACACACATGCCTAACCTATATGTGTTCTCTCTGACATATTGAATTGGTCTGTTAACTATGCTCACAAATTTTAGGAGCATATTTAGCTTATAAATTCATGCATGGTAGAGATGCAAATAATTTCTGTGTGGTGGACAAGAATACCTGTAATATGTACTGTCTAGAAAAAAAATAGCCTGGAGGATATAGCAGGATAATTAAAATTTGAGTCCAGTCTGGGAAATTTACTGAGCAGCAAAATTGTCTCCAGAAATTATTGAAAATTATTATAACATTGATTTATATATCACTATTTGAATAGCTTTTGAACTTGTTTTGACATCTAACTGATTCCTTCATTAACTAATGAGTTAAAAAAATTCTTTACTATATTGTCATGCTATATTTGCATAATGGCCACAGTTTTAAATCTTTTGAAATATCATTTATGTATATATATATATATATATATATATATATATAGTTATTAAAAAGCTCATCAAAATCAAGGCGTGTATTTCCCTTGTCTTTTTCACTGAAACTTCAAAATTCGTGTGAAGGTAATTCAAGAGATTCAAATAAGTAAACATGTATTTATAGTCTACTCTAAAATGAATCATCAAATAAGTATTTGTAGTCAGGTAGTTATTAGTGATGTTTCTTCCATGAAAATCAAACAGACACATACATAAGAATACATATCCATCTCTCCTACAGTACTTTTAAATCCAGCTTCAATCTTTCTAACAGAACACTAAAAGAGCCATCCACTCTTTCCTAAGAAGTCTTGGGCACTGGAACTGCTTTGATTTACTTGGTATACCAAGAATAGACACTCAAGCAGCACTGTTGATCTATTCCTACCTAGGAACTGTTTTATGACTGAGGTTGGAATACAATTCCAACTCTAGTTAAGCCTAGGAAGTTTGGCTAAGATGCTTCTAGGAAAACTTTTCTCACTTTAGGAAAGTAGCAGAAAGGAGACTGTGTACTTTATGTTCCTGTGGGGCATGATCATACTCAGATATACAATCATCTGCAAAGTGCATCAGAAGATTTCACCAAAAAGCCAGCATCTCTGGCTTCTGGGCTAGTGTAATAAGTTTCTTAAAGTTTATTGTACTGAAACAGACCATGCTCCAACTCACAGACCATGCTCAAATGGTCACTAATCATTGCAACTTTGATTTCCAAGTAATTGTTTAGTGCATCCCTTTTTGTGTCCACAATTTTGGCTATGACATCCTAATTTCTTAACACAGACTATGAAGCATACTCTTACCAAAGATCATATGAACCACTCTCAGAAAAATTCTAAAACAAACAAAAGTTTCTGTTTTATTCCTACAATCCCAGCTCATAATGTCTCACTATTTCAGACTAAATTCCAAACTGCTAAATTATTTCTAAGGCCTTCATTGTCAGACTCGAACATCCTTTCTAGATTTCACTTTCATTTTTCTATCTCACAAACGGCTCTTAATTTTACTTCAACTACTGGCAGTCTGGTCTTCTGTTTTATTAGCACTAGTTGGAGCACTGATAACTGTTATGCACAAGAGCATGCTATATGCTAGTATATGATGCTTAGTAAAATACTGTATATTCTAAGATTGCCAGTGACCAAAGTCAAATGAATCAGATGATACAATGTAAGCAACAGAGCAAAATGATTTGTATAGTATCCCATTTAAACTTATAATGAAATTGAGACTCAAAATATTAGATAAGTTTCTTAAAACAACATACTTACTCAGGGCCAGAGATGAAATATGAATCCAAGTAAATTTGATTCCCAAAGAGTTCAGTCTGCTATATATGAAGTTTTCTTCAGTCTCACAGGTCTCCCATTGAAATGAATTGAGGTCCTCAAAAGAAAACCTTTAAAACTATAAAAATTTTTTGAAGAGTAATTTTATGAGGTCTCCCATTTGCAGGGAAATCAAAGTGGGTTTGCAGTTGTACTGTGTGATTGGGTGCAAATGACCCTGCCCCTACAGAATCACTCTCCTATATAATGTCAGTGTTGGGTACCTGCCTAACAGCTCATGATTTTAAGAACAACATCATTGGAATCTCAAGTTTCTAGGATTAGGACAAGTCTTTCCTCTGGATTCCTCCTTCTCACCTGCTTTCAATTCTTATTTCAATTCAGAGCATTTCTTTCAGAACTAAAGGAAGTGAAATTTATTGTTATTTGAATTGTGGTCCACAGAAAATACCTTGAAGGTGACAAAGAACCTTGCTAGAAATGGATATCTGGAAGATGCTTTTGTTTTATTCTCTTTACAAGCCTTCTCTTTCCCCTCCAAGATTTATTTTGAAACATCACTTGCTATCATATATTGTAAGATTGTTTGTGATTATAACAATTCGTTCAGGTACATAATATGTTATACAAATCACAAAAATAAAATGAAAATTTAAAGAACACTTAATTTTCACAAGAGAAACAAACAAAAAATCAATGTTATTTATCTAATAGTGTTTTGATGATTGTGATACTCTCATTTGTAATTTTAACTTGCATTGAATTTAATGCTGTCTTTAAAACAAAAAAATGCACATATCATTAACAGCAGAAGTTTTGTTTAGCTGAACCACTGAAAGAAAAACAAGAAACTTCTATTTGTATATTGGTACAGTTATTCAATTAAAAAATATTTTAAGACTATTTCACAATAGGTATTATGCTTCATTTTAATATTTTAACATTATATATTCAAAGTAGAACAGAATACGAATGAAGAATCTTTACTTTTAGCATTTAATTTTTATTCTTATAGGACTTGTGAAGGAAAAGGTAGATTTCCATGTATATTATTTGATGAGAACATAATCACTTACAAATTCCTACACAACATGTCCTCGCTGGTCATGTCCACCATGAGATAAAGTAATGACAAGGGTAAAAGGCTCCATGCCACCCCAAAATTAACTTTATGAAAAGTCTCTTCCAGTGTGAGTGATTCCTAGGACTAAAGATCTAACGTGTCTAGAATTACATTTGATTGTTAGGTCTGTAGTGCATATAAATTAAAAAAAACATCTTGTAGCTTTCAACTTTTGTTCATTTTAGAATTAAGCATAAATATAGGAAGTACAGCACAAGTGTTTACTCAACTCAGGGTAGGCTTTGTTTGCTAGGAAATAATATTGTTGAACTAAATTAGTCCTTTAAGTAATCAAACCCAACTACATTACTAGAATATTCCAGGAGAATGATGTTGTTTTCTATCAGAACTGAGATCCTATTTAATGTCATTTTCTTATCAAAATACATATTTGAGAACAAAATACTGTATTTCAATAGGAACTGTGAACATTTTAATTCTGTTAGGGTCAAAACATGATAAACATTGATAATAGTAATAATGCCTTTCCCCAAAGAGTCCTACAGTTCTAATTTACTGACTTGCAGCTACTTTCCCTAAGTAGAAATCCAGTAATTTAATAATCTTACCATAGCAGTTTTCACTAAAGAAAATTAACTAATTCATTATTGCTTATAATTTGCTGAGACATAGCTGCCATATTTGTAAAATCAGCAGGTTCTGAGAAAAATATAAGTTTTTAAATGAAAGCTCAAGTTCTCTCTAAGCACATAAATGATACAATTACTTAGCTCCCTCTAGTGCCAATTTCTAATATAAATCTAATTGTAATAACTGTATTCACCATGCAATTTTAAAGCAAATTAAAATTTTATTTGGCATTAAATAAACTTTCAAAGGTTTAGTAGAATCAGTATCGGATCAAAACAGTGAAAGACTGAACTGATAACTGTCTTGGATAACTTCATAGCTTCAGTTAAAGTAATGATTTCTTAGCAAATTTCACATACGTAAATAAAAACAAATCAGTATAATAGCAGAAATACTGGTTAAAGAAATTTAAGCTTTTCATTGAATATCTTTATTCACTTCAATTCATATATAATAATTTAAATTTGTATTGTGTATTGATCCTTATTTAAACAAATCATTATAAAATCCAAGAAGACAGTTTCATGATTTTACAAAGGCATACTGAATAACATTTATTTTTCATTGTAGATAAGAATAGGGCAAAGAAAGTATGAGTTTTTTAAGTTCTGATAATCAAATTGTCAACTTAACAATATCATTCATTAACATGTGATTTGCTTGAGGATCTCTATTAAAGTATATAACTAAAGACTGTTATATCTAAGTAAAATTGACATCTATAACTTTTATTACGTAAAATGTATTATGTTGAGTGCATTACAAGACAATGTGACAACAGTTTGTAGAAGAGATGAACTAGTCAATAACACAATTTCACTCGATGAAAATTGCAATAAAACTAATGAGCGTTCCTGGTAAACTGAAGTTTTCACAATGGTTTATTCATTTGAGTATTTATTTTATAGTGTAGTATAAAGGCTATAAGACATAAAAACATGGATTTTGGCATCAAGTGATAGGAATTTAATGACAGAACTGCTATTCATTTATAAAATGTAGACATTGCTTTCAAATAATACGTATTTGGTATGAAAATTAAGGTCATCTTATGCATGCAACAAATAGGTAAATACACAACTGACCGGGACTATTTTCTGTATTCTAATTAAAAATGTTCATAGAATAAAATTTTATAATTGAATTGTTACTTTTAATCTTTGAGAACATAAACTTTATGCTGAACTGCTTGAACATTTTTAACATTTTAGTGTTTTTAAAATTCCTCTATTTTTACTCCATAAATTTTTACACACTAAATAAAAAGAAATCTCTTCTTAAAATTATCATCAATTTGATGCTAAATATTAAATAAAAACTAAGATTTGCCTTTTCCAAAATGAGTATAACAATGCTACAGAAAAAATTCTGAAAATTATATCTGAAATTTTCTTCAAGTTTACAAACAGGGTAGACCATTTTAAAATAAATTTAGTAAGTCCATGTTTAGACTAGAATTCAAACATTTTAAGTCTTAATGGATAAAGGCTAATAATTATAACCTAATTTTATAATCAACATTTATAATTTCATCTTTTCCCCATGTTTCACCTATTTCTGACTGGCTGGAAACTAGATTTAACCTTCATAGTTTTCAGTTAGGTCATTAACGTTTCATCTGATTTACTGCAGCTAAAAGTCTTTTGGTCCGTTACTCTTGTCCACTCTTCTAAGTGCTCCCTTTTATAGTTGAATTTACTGGGGATTTATCAAAAGTCAACTAAATATATATATTTAAAATGTATACATATTCTTAGAGCTGAAAATATGATGTAGTTTTTTTTCTCCTAGAGTTGCAACATCCTAGGAAAAAAGAAAAGTAAGTTGGTTTAAAAAGACAAGCTATCTAGCACATAAGACTTTAACAAGTTTCAGATCACCATACTTAATGCTGAAAATTACAGGGGAAAAAGAAAGTCATGGAATTTGGTCAGTGGATATTGTCAGTGTTATGTAGAAGACAGATGAATTTTGAGGGTATTTGTAGTAAACTGCAACACTGAACTCTTTCAGCAGAAAGTCAGGGAATCTTAATCTATTCATTGGTAGACTAGAGCTTGATAGCTACTTGACTACCTTTCAGCAGAAATCCCTTCAATCGAATTTCAATTTTCTTGGTCCACTCACTATGTCTATAATGGTATGACATTGAATATAATCAGAAACTTGCAAAGAAAAAGTTAAATTCATTTATTGATATGGGTCATGTCCTAATTATGAAGTTGCATTTAAACAATCAAAAATATTCACTGAATACTTACTAAGAAAAATAACTATTCTCTGGAATAGTTAAGATAAATTTCACTTCATATTTACATTTTTCTTTTGAGACATTTATTTTTCCAAAATAATTAAGCACTATTCAGGCAAATGAAAATTGTTTTCAAAACTTATTGAGGAGGCTCTTTTTGGAAATTTTCCCTCAGTCACTGCTTCAAGTTTACAACACAAGAATTTGAGCAAGCTGTACCTCTGGGTATCTTCCTGAAATAGTTAAAGCTATATAATTATAGTGATACATGCATACCTATGTTTAGCATAGCACACTTCATAGTAGCTAAATTTTTGAAGCAGCATATAGATGAATAAATAAGAAAAATGTGGTACATGTACACAGTGGAAAACTACTTACCAATAAAGAAAGATAAATTTGAGTTATCTGTAGGAAAAAGGTTCTGACTGGCTGGGAACTAGATTTAACCCTTTATAGTTAAATCTTGGGACCAGAACACTAAGTGAAATCATTCACAGATAGCTAAACACATTGTGATTTCTTTTACATGAGAAATGCAAAATATAAATAATTTAAAGAATAAAATATTAGAGAGATGACAGAAAACAGGGAACTAGCCTTTGAAGTGGTAAGAAAGGGATCAGGAATTGTAGGACGGGGAGGACAGGAAAGAGAATAAAAAGATATGATAAATATATATAACCTTTAAATTGATTACAATTATTATATATTGCAAAGACATGAAGAAAAATTGAAGGAAAAGAATATGATCAACTTTTATTAATATTACTTTAGTTGAATCAAAGGCTATTGGCAACAACTACTACAATGAAATCGATGAAAATACCTTGTCTTCAGCTTGTCCTTTCAGTCTTTTGTAACCTCACTTAGTTTTCCCCCTAACCTTACGATGTAGACCCTATTGTGTAGGAGGCACAGGCGAGCTGAATCACTCGCAGTAGTCCACACAGTGAATGAAAAGGACAGCAAAGATAAGGAAGAACTTGGGTTTTGTGAGTCTAGAAACTGCCCTTGGTTACATGAATCGTTCTGAACATGACACAGTGTTCCTCACTCACAAAACAATAATAATAAATATATTTCTTTGAGAACTGACAAAACTTCAACATGATATTAATGTCATTATCTCATTCAATTTTATAACTGCCCTGCTACTGGATAGCTAAACTGTTGTTTCCCCTCTTATAAAATAATACACAGAAGTCTTTCTCTGATTTTCCTAGATAACACCTCTAAGTACCGGAGGAGCAGGATGAAGAATCTAGACACATTTTTTCCCATTGAGACAATGTCTGGCTAGGTTGGCCAGTCTGGCCTCTAAATTCTAGGCTTGAACTTCCTCACCAGCATCCTGGGTGGCTGGGATCAGAGGCATGTGCCCAGCTCACATTGACAAATTTTGAAATCCGTTAAGGATTTATCACTTTGAAATTTAGAGAATTCTACTTTTATATGAACCTTCAAATAAGAATGTTTAAAGTTCAAATCTCAGTCACAGCTCATATAACAAAATGTCTCCAACATATAATGCTTTCATGTGTTTTGTAATAGTGCCCTTTCTGAAAAATCTCCCCAAATCAAGACACAGTAAATACAGTTTCTTCTGAGTCTTGTGGCCATGTGGTTCTATTATTTCACCAGACAAATGGCAAAAATGTGTATCTTTCTAAAGTACTTTCAGAGTAGTACAAAAATTAACCTAGTAAATTAAAAAATAATCTTATTAACAAATAACTGTATTCCCTCTGTTCCAATGAGCTAAGCTAATAAATTGACAAATATTAAAAATTAGCAGTTCTGTCTACATTAAATCCATCATTTTTAAAATGTACAATGTTTTTCAATGCAACAGTAACACCTGCTTCTAAGTACAAAAATGATTAGCTACAAACGAACCTACTATAGAATATCAAAATGCATTTACCCAATGAAGAACTAATGGGAATTATGCAGATTATATTTCCTTCCCTGCTGAAGGCAACCAAGCTTCACATCTATAGCAAAATGAAATTATAACTCAAATATCAAACAATATATACATAGACATAACCAAATCTATTTCTGATTATTTTTAGACATGTTTCTTTTTCATGTAATTATTTGGCAACAGAGAGCTGAAATAAAGGTTCACAGAATTTTCTGGGTACCTGAATACCTCTTAGTATTAATCAACTAACAATATAATTCAGATATTCCATATTGAAATACACATTCAGAATTATAATGTAGATTGTGCATTCTAACAGAACCATTTTTTTGCAATACCTTATCATAATTAGATTTATTCTGTAACATTCTTTAAAGCACTATACTGCTGATAGCATAAAATTGAGATGAGTAAAAAACTAATATACGTGCTTGACCAACTTTAGGAAGTAAAATGAATTATTTAAAATTTCTTCTTCTATAGTACTAAATGCTCAGTAAAAATATACTTCAAAATGAACTCAAAAAATCTGTGTGACTCAACAATTTATAATAAACAGTTTTTAATAGCTGCATATGTATCAAGCTAGGAGATTTTTCTTCTGCAGACTTCATCCAAATGAGAAGGTTTGAATGGTATAGCATCATTTTTTCCACGAAAGCATCACCAGATCAGCTATACTGAAATATATTTATACTCTGAGTGACTGTCACAGTAAAAAGAATCATGCTTTGAAACTGAAGATTTTCAGGTTGTATCCAAATATCTAAATATGTCTGCCATTTAAACTTCAGGACATATTTGCAGGTTTCCAAGCTACCACCTATTTTTCTGGGGAAAAAGCCATAATTATGAATTGCACAAATCATAAGTCCTTTGCACAAATTCTCAGAATTGTCTTGTAGGGGAATCTTTCTTGATGTAACAGGAAGGTGAAACAGATGGGCCATGTCATGTATTAAAATGTCTATAGTTTACATTCTGTTGCAAAAGCTGGTAAAATTACATCCAGAAAAATATATATAAGATTTAATTTCCTTAAAAGCCATTATAATCATTTATTCAATCACAAAAAATTGTTAACAATTCAATGTCAATAAATTTGAAGAAATTATAATATCAAAATAATTTACAGTACATACAAGTCTTTTCACATTATAAAACAATGCAAATACATGTGTAAAATGAAAAGTATTGCTTTTAGAATGAGAATGAGGACACAAAAAAGGTTAATGAGAGCAATATCTTCTGAAGATGACAAATAATTGCATCCAGTATCAAATACTGTTTAGTATAATATCCTTCTCTGAATTATACTGAGTAACTGTCCACTTATTTTTGATACATTGTTCACATTTAATGCAAGAACTTGCCTCGCCAATCTTACACATAAAAATGTTTGGAAATCTAAGAACTAACCAATTTTAAGACACTAATCTTCAAATTTACAGTTGATTAGTAAACTTGAAAGTGCACTATGAAGTCAAATTGAATCTCACTAAGCACTGATATAATTCATTTGATTTTAGACTGTTCACTCCAGTAATAGGAAGTTTTACATTCATTGTACAGGGCAAGTTAGATCATTTAAATACATTCTTTTTAATAAAGTCTGACTTTTAACTAGTTTCTACAAGCCAACATATTGAATAGCAATTGCTACATCAGTTTATCGGACATTCAACTTAAATTCAAATACAAAGTATTCTCTGGTCTAGGCCAAATCACTAAGGACAAATCAGCCAGATGGCCCTGGTGCCGATTCGGCAAATACTAAACTGCTTACTGGAATGACTTAACCGCAAAACTGATTAATTGATTTAGCCGCATATTCAAAACTTTTGCTTCTTATCCCATTAAAAGTAGCACTAATGAGCAGTGGCTGTGACCTTCCCGTGAGAAGCCACAAGTTCCACAACCCCTCAATATTTACCACCCAAATTTAATCTTTTTAATGGACACCTTAAAAGGAATCTGATAGAAAATACTAAGAGCTGTTCAAATACTAAAACACTTAGGGAGGCTTTTGATTAATGCTGCATGATTAATCAATTGATTAATATAGTTTTCAATACAGATGTTAGGACACTGTCTACTTTAATCAACCATTCTGAAAATAGTGAAGATAAATGCTATACTTTTTTGCCTGCTTAAAAAAAAAATCCTTTCTTTAAAGGTTGTTAATTATGACATAAGCCTTATTTACCACACACAAATTTTATCTAATGTTGACATTTTTATATGTATGAACTATTAATGAGATAAGTGGGATCCTTTTGGCAAAGCCATATTTTAATCACTTTAAAAATGATTTATTTAGCTAACTTATGAAGCTTTGCCTTAATGAGAAATTATTTCAGTATAATGTTGCAAAATGCATTAAAATCTTAAAGTTTTTATTATAATTTTCCAAGAGTATTTGTAATTTGTGTTGATGCTTTCCACCATACTAAAACTGAAATCTTTATTCCAGTCAAAAATAATCACCCTGTAATTACTGTGACAAACTGCCCAAGCTGTATCATCATGGCCATTTCAACTAATGATATTGTATTAGAATGCCTAGCAATAGACTTCAAATGGAAAATATAATTATGTGCATTAGTTTGTCTAAGCATTTATAAGATCACATATCCATCAGTTTTCAGGTCTCATAAAGAAAATCATACATCACTGTCACTGTGAGTTTTGTTATTGAACGCACAGGCCTTTACCAACTGAGTTTAAGATGTGTATCTTAAATTTCACTTCTTTTGTTGATGATTAAAATCTCTGTAAGTTAAACCATCAAAATTGAGAAGAGCTTTTCCTCCAGTGGTGAAGGAAGTCTGTAGCACAGATCACTTCACACTCTGACCAAATAGATCAGCCAGACTGAAACAACTTAATCCAGGTTTTCCTCACCTCCTAAATTTGTGGGAGTCTGATTTGGCATAAAAGCTCATGGAAAGCTTTTTGGACACACTATTAAATTAGAAGTTTCATACTGCTGATTCCATTGGCTTGAAAGAAAAAAGCACAAGAAGTAACTTAAATTCAAGTTAATGTAGAAGGAAAAAACACTTTGAAAATTATGCAATGAATTTAAAGGTATTTATGATGAATAATAGTGTTAGAATAAAAAATATATGTATAGTGTTATAGTGTTAGAATAAAAAATATAATGTATTAGACTAAAAATGCAACCCCAAATCTTTACATAGCAAGTTAAATAATTTAGGAAATTTGCTCAGCTTCTTTGTCAACCAATGTGTATAGATTTCTTTATGCTCTAAGCACTTAACATGCTATAATAATGTGAGTGAAGACGTGATTTATAAACTTTTTGCTCTAGTAGTTCATATGAAAGTGTGCATTAGAAGGTAAAACTGTTTTTGGATTGCTTTAAGTGCTATAGAAGATTTATAAACAGGTGTGTGAGGCTCCTCTCCTAGCAGGAATAATTAAGTTATGAAATATGATACTCACATGAGTTTAAATTTGAATGCTAAAGTCTCATGTTGTGTGCTTATTGACTATAGGAAGTGAAAATGTGTGTGATTTCCTTTGGGAATGTGTCACCTATGCATGAGGCTGAAAACCTACTCAGATTTATTGTAAAATGTTAATGAGCTTTCTACTGGATCTGAAAGTGGAATTCACCTTCATGTGGTATAAAGTGGGTTTCCCAAGAGCAGCAGTACTGATGGTTTGGATCAGAAAATTCTTTGTTGTGAGCTATGTTCTTTGTATCATAGGTACTTAGAAGTATCTTTCGTCTGGATTCACTCTACACTGATTGCATGTCCTACACATTCCTACCCTGGAAGGTACAAAAACCTACAGACAGTGCCATGTGTCCTTCTGGTAGAGAATCGCCAGAATCTAGTATAATCAACTAGAGAAATTCTATTTTGAACAAAAAACTAGAATGCTCTAACATCATAAAAATATGGATTTATAAAAGAACTTCATGGTCATTTATTAATTTGTTTAACCACTTTATATCAAAGCATATGAAAAGATTTAAGTAACACAACATTTCTGTTGCTGGACATGATGTCTTTTTTTTTTTAAGTTTTGCCTTTGAGATAAATTTAACCAGAAATGATTATTTAAACCAGTTCAAATTTAACAGAGCAGGGTTCTTAGGCAGAGAGGCCAGGACAACATTTTAAAAGTAAGATGTGTTCTTCTCACAATAGACAGAATTCATGGTTTCTTTTGGTTTTTATTTATTATTAAGTAATTATTAGAGTAACACTATTGCTAGAATTGGGAGCTTATCATGACTCAAGCACAGTATCTATTTACAATTATTTCTTTTTTTTTTTTTTGTCTTTTTCGTTTTTATCGGTACCAGGGAGGTTATTGATTATTCTGACTATTGAGCTAATTGATTATTCTGACTATTTAGTTACATTAGTTAAGGTCATCATAGTAGCACCAATGTTCTGAAAATTTCTCTAGTCAGAAATATACACGTACATACCTCCTACTTTAAATAAATCGACCATGTTTATAAATTACTAGGAGTCCAATCTTATGTATCATAGAACTAAGCTCCTTAAAGAGAAACACTACAATTAGTGGTGAAACAAATACTTCAAGTATAATTTTCTTAACTCAGTAATGGATGATCTTGACTTATTATTCTCAACTGGGAGGCTTTGTTAATTTATGTCATACTTTCATATAAATATAAATTGTATCTATTAAGGACATGAAAATGTTGGTCAGTTCCGTTTACTTCAGCTGTCTTCATGACAAGAGTCATGAAATAAATGACTGTGGGTTCCATAGACTTTTATACAATGATTAACATGATTCATAAGTAGAAAATAAATAAATAAATAAAAAAGCAATCAAGTTTTACTTTTGTGGTAATTTAGATAAGATGCTAACCTCTATGGGATATGAGAATGCTAAAGTCATTCTTAAATCTGCAAATTCCAGCTATTTCCCTGAAGGGTTTTTCAGGAGTTAATTTTTTGACATTACAAGATCTAATAGACTTGGAGGCCATAATGGATATGACAGTTGTCTTACAACCACATGTCAAATATTAGATTCACCACAGTGCAAAAATTCTCTTTTTTTAAAAGACAACATCACTATTCCTTTGACAGCTTCATGTTGTACTAACATTACATAACACTTAGTAAAATTCATGCTACACTGTGTTATTTCCATGTTTCAGTGCTGTATGTGCTTGTCAATGCTTTCAACTCAAAAGTTGAACAATATTGTTTATTGTATTTTAGTGCCAGCATAGATTTAAGCCATCCAAACACTGCTGTGTATTTGAACTGACAGAGAGTAAATGATTTGCATCTGGCACAACTGATGGTGGTGTCAAAACCTTGGAAGATAATTCACTGGTAAACATATTCCTCTGGGTACTTAGCCATACGTACCCAATTTCCTATCAAGAGATGGAGCCAGATTGTTGCCAGAACAATGCAAAATATTTTATATAGAAATTCAAGAGATTTTTTGTGCTCTGACAGAAAACAAGGGAGAAAATGTGGTAGAATTTTTCTCTTTGATGAGACAAGATGCCATTTCAACCTTTATTGTAGAAATTAAATTTCATGCAAAAATGTCTTTCTAACAACTATGGAGTTGATGAACCAGTTAGAAAATCACAAAGTGCAAACAAAAAAATTAGTCTAATCTACAATTATAAGATGCAATTAGATGTATCAGTCTTAGGCCAAAATAAAAAATAATGACGAAGAAAGAGCTTTAAGGCCTTACAAGTGTGTATGAGCTACTCAGACATCTTGAAAGAAATAATTGTAAATGGGGGCTGGGGATTTAGCTCAGCAGCATAAGCGCCTGCCTTGCAAGCAGGCAGTCGTGAGTTCGATCCCTGGTACCGATAAAAACGAAAAAAAAAAAAAAGAAATAATTGTAAATAGATACTGTGCTTGAGTCATGATAAGCTCCCAATTTTAGCAATAGTGTTACTCTAATAATACTTAAACTGTACAACCATGAGCTTAATGAACATACTTAAATTTTTCCTTTCCAATTATTGAGAAATTTATTAATGTATTTATACTGACATGTGAATGACTTTGTGTTTAAATTATCTTAAAGTTGAATGAAATATTCTTTACAAGAATGAAAACATGAGATGTAATGGATATCAACTTCAAAATAACTCAATTTAGACATATCATTCTTGCTATTAAGCTTCATATGCCCAAAGTTAATCTCACTTGGATGGGTTGACCTTAAACGATTTTGACTCAGTCAGAGAAGCTGTGGGAGGCCCTCTCCACTATACATTCTGTGCTAAGAACTGGAGAATTGGATACAAAAATGAGTAGAACACAGGAACGATATGATTTTTGTCTCTGTCTAGGGAAAATACACAGAAAATCACAAAGATGGAGCATATTATAAGTGATATGAGCATAGATATTGTCTAGATCATTTTGAAAAAGAGTTCACTATGAAAGTGATGGTGAAATCATGGGCTGGGGATTTAGCTCAGAGGCATAAGTGCCTGCCTTGCAAGCGTGCAGTTGTGAGTTCGATTCCTGGTATTGATAAAAGAAAAAAAAAAAAAAAGGAAAGTGATGGTGAAATTGATAACTACTGACTGAATGTTTTGCCCCTATAATTGATATACTGAAGTTCTAATCCCAACTGTAGCTCTACATGAAAGTGTGAACTTAACGAAAGTAGTTCAAGTTAAATAAAGTCATAAGGATTCCTTAGTATTTGTGTCCTATAAGAAGGGACAACAGAAAGCTCTTTGTTGTCCTTGGGCACTCACCGATAAAAGCACACATTAGGTTAGTCAACCCACAAACATGAGAAGAGACTAAAACTGGAGATTATCTTCCCAACACTTTAATCTAAGATTTTCTAGACTCTATTAAATTTTATTATTTAAACAACCTAATATATTTTATTGTGTTATGGTCACCTGAGCAATCTGATATAGCTGCATTTTCAAAGATCAATGAAAACTTTACTATAGAAAGACAACAACATGATGAAATAGGAATTGGTAGGTGGAGAAAAGGGCAGATGGAGAATAGAGAAAACATTAAGAATGAAGTGAGGGCAAGGGTATTATGAGCAGAGAGCCCTAGAAAGTAACATAATGTGCATACACTTGGTCAGAAGAATGATGTAGGGTTATTAGCAGGTGATTTTATTTTCCTTCAACAGAACAATCTTCTGATGTTAAAGCAGGTAGAGATAAATAAGCTGGAAATTGTTGCCTCAGGGAATGAAACAGTAGAATGAGTCAGTGGTGGCCAAACTGCATCATTAGAGTTACACAGAGGTTGAAATAGGTTTACAGGAATTGATCAGTGTCTGGCAGCAGTGCCGGTGACTGATGTGGTGATGTAGGTGGTAATGGTAGTGTTGGTGCTGGTGGTGGTGCTGGGAGAAGCAGTGACACATATCTTCCATGAGGAGCAGAGTGGAAAAAACAGATGACTGGACTGGCCACATTCGATAGGTTGGCAGGGCCGCACTGACAGAATGAGAATGTGAGGACTAGTAGTACAGGTAGGACTTCCATAAGCCACATTCAAGAACAAGCTATAAAAGTCTTATGAAAGTATGATTCTTGTTTCTTAGTCCTTGCACAGTCCTGCTGGAAACCTACCAAAGACACAGAGCTGTAACATGGCAATAAGTTAGAGCCAATAGCAGAGCAGACAGTGTCTATTTTGACTAATGTTGCTTTAATAATACAAAGAAAAATCAACATATAATATATTACCAATGAATAATGTTATGCAAATGTTATTTATCAATTTCTATAAACTGCATGTGAAATAATCTAATTTTATGTTGTCTTCACAACTTCATGACTATATACAACTAGTCTGAGAACTGGTATGTAGCAATTTCCTTTGAGATATTCAGAGAATGGTAAAGTTTAAAGAATGGTAACTCATGAACACTGTGAAGTGTTCATCAAGTATAATAGATTTTATTATATTAGTTTGTTTTATTTATCCATAGATTTTAAACTTGGTATGCCTGGACACACTTTCAGAATACAGTCCTTGCTTCCTGTGTGGCCCTCTAAACAAGGGAGCACCTGAGTTCTGATGCAGAAGAGCTGACTTTAGAGAGGAAGAAGCTCTCAAGGGAGACTGACTTCCTTCAGTTCTTCTCTCAGCTCTGTTGCAGAGTCCCTCTCCTGCCTGTTTTCACCAGCTCCTTGAGTGACATGGACAAAGTCATTAATATGAAGGGAGGGGTAAATTCCACAAACTTTCCTCCCTTCTTAAGTGGTTTTCTAAGGATATTTTACAACTTGTTCCTTTGAATAAAAGAAGAAAACATTAAAATCACAGAATCAGGCTCGAAAGCTCTGTCCTTTCTCATTTTCACTAGAAGAGGAAGACATGCTAATAGAGAGAGCCTTTGCAGAAACAGAGACAGAAGCCGCAAAAGGCTTTGGTCCTTAGTCCCAGAAGTACAAACACGCATCTGTACAAACATTGCTCCCTCCTAACTTGCCAAATTTCCAACACAGTTCTGAGATTGAAGGAAAGTGTATGTACCTTGGTGAACCAGTGATAGAATGGGAAGATCGCTGTGACCACTGAGGCAAGCAGAAATATGGGGCCATTTGACAAATCAAGAGCTGAAGATAATGGGGTGCTGTGAAAATAATGTGTGTTTTGAAGCCACTCTATTCTGAGTTACCTGATTCTACCTTTGAAGAACTGTTTGCCTTTGATAATCATTTCCATTCCTTCTGTTTCCATTTTCCTATTTAAAACATGACAAAAATATTGTCAACTTCATAGAATTGTAAGAATTCACAATAAGAAATATAAGCAATTATCTGATCCCAATAAATGAAAAGTTAATTGAATTAACCTTTCCTATGAAGGCATAAGGCTTCCTGAATTAAAGGGTGTGCTGAGCTGTTACAGATGATGGCAAACAAGGACCAGGTGCTGGTACAAGGTCCCAAAACTTCTAGCAGAAAGGCTAGATAGCTGTTGGAAAAAAGCTACTTGACCTAGGCCTAAGAATATTTTTATAACCGAAATTTAGAAAAGGAAAGATAAATTGTTTTCATTGGATTTATACTACCTATAGGAAAGAGAGGCAGAATAGCACAAGCAGAGAAAGCTCTGGGGTAGGGAAAGAGCTCATAAGGAGAAATAAGTGTGGCTGCTGGTTATAAGCGGAATGCTGCACCTCTGGGAGAACATGATGGATCTGGGCTGTTTTCATCTTCAGGAATCTGAGTTGGTCTTTTGTTGCTTGGGCCTGTAACGATTAACTAATTAACCTCTTCAGACTCTTCCTTCTGTTCTTCCCTCCCTTTTTTTTTTTTTAATCAAATTAACTCATTATTGAGCACATTACTATATGTAGTATCACCCTTTTTAAACTAGCAGAAGAGTAGAGGAAAGAGGAACAATATAAAGGAAACTTCTAGATTCTCTTTGAAAGTTTATCTAAACCAAAAAATATTCCAAATTAAAAATGAAAGGTGTGAAAGCCAAAGCTACATATGTCTAATAAGCATATTTGTTTTCCATACAGTTTGCCAAAACTATTTTTGAATTGGATGTAAGGTTTACATCTCAATTTTAGCTAAGACAGCAGCACCAGTTTTTAAAATAATGCGTCATAACCAGTAGTTTTACATCAAGCTCAAATATGTTGTAGGTATCCTGTATTAGATGCTCTTTAAAATTTAAGGTTTATTTTCGTTTCTCTGAAACCTTCAATAGCAGATGTATTTTGGAACTCTTAATTTTTCAGATTCTAGGAAACAATTATAAAACATCCTACGTGAAGTCTGGGACAGCACCGTCTAATGATATAGTAATTCTACAGCAAAATTATAAAGATTCAAGTAAACGAGATAAAGAATTGCTTCACACTGGGTGAAGGCCAGTTTTCTAACAATAAGCATTTCTTTTAGATTTAAAAGTTACAGAGATTTAGGAATCTAGGATAATAGATTACACATATGCATACTGAAAATATCCCTAAATTATTGTCAACCGTATTTGCCTTTCTTTATTGTTGTCCTGCTATGTCTATATACAGTCATTAATTTTTCATCAGAAAGAGCAAATAATTATACTTTACTTATAAAAGTGAAATCTAAAAGCGAAGATTATATTTTTGTCTGTTTTGACAATTCTGTTCATGTTGTCTTCTAGGGAAGACTTACTCCATCCCTGCCTGTGTTTAAGTCTTAGGCATGTCATGGACATAGTTGACTTTTTCTTGTGGTAATGAATAAAAGCAAATGAACAACAATAACAACAACAAAACAGGTCACAAATATTCCAGAAAGTTACATTTTACTAAGGACAATTTTATATTCTCAACTATTAAATAAATACAAACTGATTTTGATTTTGTTTTTCTGATTTTTTAATGCACAATAATAAAATTGTTTGGAGAAATGCATACTTCAATTTGAATAACTTGAAAATCTTTGAGTCCTGACTTTTTCATAGAGAAAATTAATTTAGAAGTAGCATTATTGAAATCAGGCATTCTTTTAAAACAAAAAATTCCAGATGTTTTTTGTTGTTGCCTATGACATTTCCATAATCAGAATAAATTGTGTTTCCAGAGTAATGCAATAGATTGAAGTACTGAATAAATCTCGAGCAGTAGAGATGACAAAATTAACATGCTGATGACATTTTAATGTTTCAATATAATCAAAGGGGTATGGATCATGCCTCTACCAGTTCTAACATAATTCTATTCTTTAATCTTTTTCTGAGACAAAAAAAAAATACAGACAGATTTCAGAATGCATATAAGCAGAGTGTGCTTTGGTCTTCAGGCAAGCTGGTTAGGATGCGTATCAAGTGATATTTTGGTTCACTCTTGCCAGTAGATATTTTACAAGAGCAAAATGAGTTATATGTAAAAATTCTGGGTTAAGGGCAAATATTCTGTTGTACTTTTTTTCTGAAGATAGCTGTTGGTTGTTTACCACAATGACTGTTTTATATTAAGGCAGGAAGTTTCTAACTGAAGAACAGAAATTAGTACGTTCTGATGGAAAAGAGTGAACAGCTTCCCTTCACTTACTCTGACAAAAATACTTAAATACATAAATGAATTAACAAAGAAATAAATAATCTTCCTTGTTCTAAAATGAGAAAAAAGTATCTCATAACTATAAAAGAACAAAAGGTACTTCTTTTTCAAAAAGTGCAAAGCAAACTAAACCCTTAAAGCCAATTTAATTCCAAAAGCAAAAAAAGAAAACCTAAAAACATGAAGATTTGTATTGAATGTTAACAAAGTTTTGGTTTCCCTGCCTCATAGCATTGTAGAGAATAATAGAAGATGAAGAAATGGAGGAGTGATAATACATCTTTCCCCATTCTCACATGGACGGGTCAAAATGACAGACTTATTAGAGATGAGAAGCAATAATTGACTTAACAAGACTTAGATATAGACAAACATTGATTAGGAACTAAAAGTGGTTTCTTGAGCACTTGTTACTCACAATGCGGTAACAGAACCAACAATTCTCATATTTGATTGTGAATCTCCTGTTTTAGAAAAATTCTACTCAGAAACACAATGTTTTTAACTGATAATCAAAGAAACCATTGGTTTCATGGGGTGCCTCATTATTGGTCTTGTTATAACTTCCAAAAGTGTCATAGCAAATCTGTCACTACACTTTATTCAAAATATGGGCCAGGCAAAATTCTTTGTTCCCAAAATTTTATTCCCAATTTTTTTTGTGTTTCAGCCACTGTCAACAATCTATGTTTCTGAAAGATAACATTAATACATAATGTTGTTTAATGCCTTTCCACAGTATGATCAGCAAGCCACTCCTTCACGTCTTTGCTCGTGTTTTTGTGTCAGAGTCAAATGCTTCACATACAACTAAAAGAAACGCTTCTCAGGATGGCCTCAGGGACGGGAAAAGTGATTATTTCTGCTCTATAGTTACACCAAGTACAAGCAGGGCCCAACAAATGACTTGTAGGTATTATAGGGGAATTAATTCACTCTGGCCCACTATCCTATACCTATTTTTCCTCGTGGAGTTGAGAAACCATGATTTCTCTTGATCAACTCTAAGAGCAGAGAGAAAGCAAGAGAAAAGACATAGTGTTTTCTCTACAAGTCTTATTGGCCCAATATCAGAACAGCTAGCAATTGGCAATCACTTGGTAAAACGAAGGGAAGTGGAAAATTTGAGAGTGTACCATGATTGCACCTCTAACAGTTTACCTCACAATTCCACATCAAGTGACTTACTATCACTTGATGTGGAATTATTGGTCTTGATAGAATAATCTTGATAGAATAATCTATTCTTATTATCGAAATAAGAATCCAGAGAAGCTGAACACTGAACTTGACAACTGAGTTTCAATTAATACAGTTGTTCAGTTTCTGTCTCAGTTAAGACATTTTAGGAAACGCTGTAACCACCATCTGCAGAATGTCTTCACATGTTACACCAAGAGATGTAATTATGCAATACATGATTATGTTCCTCTTCTCTCTGTCTCTCTCCTCCTTACTCTCTGCAATGACCCTCTCAGTAAAAGGCTGAGGACCTTCAGAACATAGCTGTGTTTTATATTGAAATTCTAATACCACTGAAAGACGACACACACTTTAAAACCACTTCCTGTTATCACCTCCTTTAGCCATTGATGGTTCTGAAGATGTCTCTTACACTGAAATGTGGAGGTCCTTTGGTGGAGTTTTAGCCAAGTGACTTTTATCTACTTTTGAAGACCTATAATGTCTCCAATGTTTTGGTTTTGTCGGTTTTATTCTTTACTGTTTTGTTCAATTGTATTATAACTAACGATATAGGCAATTCTATTAGAGATAGCGGGAGGCATTATGGTAACCATTGTTGATCACCTTGTATTATGTTTTTACATTATCTATTATGTCCACCCTTTTGACTTGACCGATTCTGTTCTGTTATGTCACATTTGGTTTTACTCTCTTCCAAAAAAGTAATAAGAACCGTGGGAGCAATGAAACCCAAAATGTGTAATAGTCATGGTACAAAAGAGAGGAAAAGAAAGTGCTCCAAACTATATAACTGCATGTATATTTAAGTGTATAAGATAGAAAATGATATCACAGAGTTTTATTGGATCAATGAACAGAACTGTTTGCAGTATCATTGATGGAATGTCCACTTTACAAGCTTTAATTTTGTGACTTGAACAATTATTTCTAAGATGACAATATGTAATCCATTAACTAGTGATTTCCTACTGTTCATTTTTTTCTTCTGTAAATCTGTATAACTTGTACCCTTTCCCTGCTTTTTTTTTTCTTTTCTCCTTAAATAAAATTAAAAAAAAAAAAGAAAAAAAAAAAAAAAGATGTCTCCTTTCCAATCTTGCTTACTGAATTTGAAAAGCACTATAGTTTTTTTTTTTTTTTTTTTTTTCTTTTTTTCTCTCAGACAAGCTACAGAAAACAAAATTGTTACAGGAATGAGTTAGGAGAGTTAGAAAAGTTTAAAATAGAGTTAAAATAAATGTAAACTAAATTTTTTTGGTTCAATACACCAACAAGGACCAAATATGTTCTCACGGAAAAATTATTTGTGGGGGAAGAGATTATTTAATAAGATTTCTCAGAATACTCCTAACCATCATACAATATTGTTACAGTTATCTAATACGTTTTTCACTAAGAGAAAAGAAAGTATTCAAGGCCTTTTGAGTTTGTTTATGTAGTACTGGTAAAGCCATTCATTTTTCTGTCATTAAAAAGTGAATTATAATTGCCTTTTTGCTATTAGTGTTAACTCAAGCTGAATTTCTGAAGGGCATAGAAAGTCTTATGGTCACCGTCATTGTTATTATTTTAGGCACCTCCAAGTGTAATACCGAGTCATCTAAGAACCCACTGCAAAAACCCATAGAGTTCTTTTTTAATTTTTAAGTTTATTTCTCTATAAAATCATGTGTGTCTGTATGTGTCTGTGTGTGTGTGTGTGTTTATGTTCCACTGGATAACAACATATTCTGAGATATTATACTTAATTTACAACAAATTAACAGAAATTAATTACATTAATTTTTAAACTATTACAAGACTGAAAAAAATGTGTGATTCTTCTGATAAAATATCTTAATAAATTTTATTATTTTTAGTTTCTAATAATAAATTTTATAACAGATTATCTTAGATTTATTCCAGTGGTATAGTAGGGAAAATATTTCATTAAAGGCATTCCTTAATATATTTCATGTTAGTATTTGCATACATTGCCTACATCTTCATCCAGTAAATTTTCAAGAGTGTTATTTTTAGTCTACTTTTATAATGCTTACATAAATAAATATTTTAGTATTTGAGGGATATTAGATTTAGGATCTCTAGTTTCATATTTGTTGCAAGATTTTGGACAAATTACTGAAAATTTATACCTCTATGTTTTCTCTATAAATGGAATTGAAGACCACAAGAAAGTTTTTATTTGTGGATTAAATAAGAGAATAGCAGGAACAAGTTGAAATACCACCATGCCCACTAAGTCAACCAGTCACAGCACATGTTAAGAACTTAGAGTCTGGGTGTCAGTCACTAAAGAGATGTCAGACACATATTGAGAGATTTTGAGAAAGAGTTTTAGAGGTAGTCAGCTGGCAAGGTGGCACCCAGTGATCTCTGCTTGGTATCATTGTATATAACCTCCTAGATTAAGCAGACAAGTCAAGAGACACCAATTGGATATTGTGCAAATGACAACATGACTTCTAAAGCTAGGTCATAAATTACCTGGTCCCTTTTATTCCTGTGCTCTCTTAGATCATTCACTCTGGATAGCCCAGCTTTGTGGGAGACACTGGGATTAGCGAATGGAGATTTCTGTAAGGGAAAATACTAACACCTTTTCACAACAGCCAGGATCACATTGCCAGTCAAACACATGCACCTCTAGCTACATTCAGTAGTCAGACTGATACAGTCCTTGCCAACATCATGACTGCAGCTTCATGAGAAATTCCAAGCCAGGAATACCTATCAAAATCTATGGAAAGTTTAATACTGTACTCTTGTTGATGATACATTAGCTAGCCTCATTTTCATGGAATTTGGGAAAACACACAAATTCTGCAGTCATAGACAAAGTTCATTATTCATAACCATAACAATATCTAGAGTACTTGCTTTCCTTAAACTTTACAAACCTCACATCCCATGGGACAATACAAAGAGGGTCAGGTGATACTTGCTCTCAATGGATTGTATTACATGACAAATATAATGCCCAGAAAATTCTAATACTTTGTCTCTATCTTTAGCTCAGGTGAAAGATGTAAATAGCTATCTTGTCCTTGAAATGACAATTTAGAATAAAGGAACTCGGTATTTGCTTTCAAGTGATGCAAAAATGCGAGGGATCCATGGAGAATTACCTCTCAGTTGTATCAAGCTGAGTCACTCCTAATTTGCCACTCACTGAAATTATGAGATAATAATTGATTACTGTTTTAAACTCAGAAAATTATCCTTTTATACAGTAGAACACATTTCCAGTGGAATAACCAAATTAAATGTGTAATTTATTTGCATTTGCTTTCTGTTTAACATCTGCCTCTACTCCCTACTCCCATGCCTGTCATGTGAATAATCTACTGTGGAGAACTTTACCCAGGGGCCATCAGTAGAAGACCTTACTGCTTGAATTTATTTCTGTCAAGCCCAGCAATTTTTTGGATGACCCACTGTCTTTCTCTGAAAGTGAGCACCAATTGTATACATTTGCTTCTCTGAACTCAGATTTCTTAGTGTATTTCAAACCATTCTCCCTAGCCAGAACTTATAGATAAATGAAATAATTTGGGATATTTTAATTGGACTCTGTTCTCAAAATTCAACTCATAGCACAGGGAAAAACTCTTTGTAGTATCATGTCATTACAAAATAGAATGAAACGCCATGAGCAGTGTTTATTGAAGGATCATTTGTTAATTATAAAAATTTTATTAGTAACCAATAGCTTCTCATGTTTTCTAAGCATTGAATTACACTAGATTTTTAACTACTGTTCAAATTTAATTTACATTTAATTTTATTCACAATTTATACTTAGGGTAAAAACAGAGAAAATGCTAAATTCACTAATGTTTAAATGAATGCATATGGCAAAAATCTCTTTAAAAAGCAAATTGCTTTATCATTTTGATGAAGGATTTATTTAAAATATCCTTTTAATTATTTTTTATAAAAATTTAAAAATACAAAAAGTTATCTATTGAAAATTTGATATGTTTAATATAAAATAGACTTTACTCAATCAAAGAAGCATAGACCTAGAATATTCTCAGGCAATACATAAGAAAATATTTTTGGTTTACTTATTTTGATGTAAAGATTCAATTTTTAACAAATAGAGGTTTGACAAACTACTGACATAAAATGCTGAACATCAAAGAATTATTTTATATTACCAAAGTATTTAAAATATCTCAATGCTTAGCTCCAAAAATAGTACCCCCATTTCTCATCTACCCATAATTTTGAATGTTATTGAAACAATGTGAAACAGTGAAATAGGTTCCTAGAATATTGAAATGTTCTCAACATATGATAATAGAATAAAATAGAAATATTATGTACAGTGGGATTATATCCATATTAAATATTCATGTATGTATTATTGAATAAATATGCTAAGATACAAATATTAATTAAAAGAAGAAATCTCAATGTAAAAGAATTATAAATATTTTAGTAGTTCTACTTCCTATATTGCCAAATATTTATAGCAATTATTAAAATTATTAATTTCTAAAATGTTTGTCTTTATTTAAAAAAAACTAAAAGAAAAAATTTTGACTGAGTAGCATAAATAAACATTAAAATACCTTCTACATACTGCAAAACAGTATTTTCCCAACTTACTCTAAAAAAGAGATTTATAATAATAAATTACTCTGTACTTTCTGTTTGACTACATAACTAAATGTGACCGATCATCTCTTTGGCATTCCATGACAAATATTTTATATATCTATGTACCTATATCTATATATGATACATATATCATATATGATCTATAATTCTCATATGAATTCAAGTCAAATGATTGATAACTGGTGTTTTAGAAGAGCGTTCATCTCAAGAGATTGCTAATTGATAATTTTAAAACACTTTAATTTTAAATGTTTATTGAAAAGCAAGTATAATTCCACTTTATGATAACAAACAAAAACAAAACACAAGTGTTAAAATACAACATAGTCAACCGACATTTGAAAATGAAAATTGTGAGAATTCAAAGTGATAGCTTTCACTAAAATTGTAACTTGCCCATTTTTTATGTCATGAACACGTTGGTTTTTAAGGTCCAGTTAAAGAGGAAATGAAAAGATGTGGATTCAACACGGGAATTAATCTGTGCACAACAGAGTCTTTACAGGAGAAAACAAGAATACAGAAATAGATTTGTACTTGGACAATTTATCTGCATCTCTGTTTCTTTAATGAAAGATATTTCTAATTTATATTACAAACAATGAAATTTGAAGACTATGTATTCTTTTATTTTATCAATGTTCAGTAACTTTAGTTTTTTAAAATCTCTTAAATATTACTCACATACATTTTGCATATTAATCTTACAGGCAGCTATTTTAAAATATTCATTTCAAGTAGGTAAGGTGTTATGTTTGTTTTCTTATTACCCCCCAAGAGCCTTCTGGGATCAGAGGCCAGGCTTTAGAAAGGTGACTGAATTATGGGGATGCCCTTAGGCATTGGGGCCTGGCTCCAGGCAAGTCACAGGATGTGTGGTCTGGAAGGGTACATCTCCCTTCTCAGCCCCTCCTTTCTCTCTCTGCTTCACGGCTGCTGTGATGCGAGTAGCTTTCCTCCATCAGGTTCTTTTCTACCCCTTCCTACAGTGGAGATGTTCAGCTATGGCCCAAACACATGGGGAAAAGAAACCCAAACCTTTCCTCCTTTAAACTGACAGTTACTGTGCTGCAACAAGGAAGTGACTAAAACATGGAGCAATTATTTGCTCTGTTTCTTTATCCACTAAATAACAGTAGGAACCATAGTGTATGTAAATGTTTGAGCAGGCATGTAATTTCCATTGTCTTATTCTCTCTTTTGTTTCACTAGTTCTCCACATTGTCTTCAAGTTTGTGTGGAGGATACCAACCAAAAAGAAAAATTAAATGACTGTAAATTATGTATTCTTCACCTTCAAAATTACATATCATGGCAACCAAGATGCTTCAGAGTATTCCTCGACTAATTTTTTTTGCCATTACCTATGTATGCTGTGCAAATTTCAACTTCCACAAGTTTATTTTTGTTCTTTCTTCAGTTTCCATCTGGAATCACATAGGAATACGCCTTTGCCTCCAAGAACTGCATTTAGTTTATTCTGCAATCTTGCACTCTTTATTCTGTTTTACTCTTTAGACTACAGACAATAAAAGTATCACCTTTTTTAATGCTTATCTTTCCTGCTCTCAAGAAGTCATTACTGTGCACCTCTTGTGTTCCAAACATTCTTCTGGGCACCAGACAAACAGAAATCACATTTGTCCCTGCTATGATGGCCTGTTAAGCTGGTAGCAAACATAGATAGTAGGAAAGATTTACAGAAAGAATTCACTTCTTTCAGCCATTGGAATTGTGGTAAGTGCTAAGAATGTGTTAATTTTCTTATGAGAAGATCTGTTTGGAAAATCTACAAAATCTTGATTGTTATGCAAATCATTCAATAGATTCTTAAACTTAAACTGAGATTTATGGAATGAGCTGTAGCTAACGTAATAAAAATCAAGAAGGAATTAGCCAGTTGGTACAAACAACATGCCCAAATTCCCGAAGATTGGAAGGACATGGAAAAACAGAAGGGGGCAATGTGTTTATGCTACAAAAAGGACAAGCATTTATTCAGCTAAGATGAGACTACTACGCTATATTCCTGATAGTTACTCTATTCATTCTGTTAAAAATGAAGATAGATGGAGTAAGACAACAGTGACTATGTTCTGGTAGCTGTTTAGTAATCGACTTCTACTTTCTGAGATTGACTAATGAAAAGATAAATTTCAGGCCATTATCTCTACCCTTGCACATCACTGACTAACCTTGAGCAAAATCATTGTGCCACAAATAGGTGAGAGTAGCTTTCAAATGCACATCTCCCTTTTGGGAGAAAACTCTGCTAACAGAATTTTTATAATGAAGTTGGGCAATGGCCTTAAACTTGAACATCAGTGAAAATGTAGAGTCAAAAGCCTACTTTTTCTGGGCAGAGAGGTATGAGAGAAGATAAAAACATTGTTTTGGAAACAATTCTCCTGGAATTTCTTCAACTCTCATACAATTCCAACAAACCTGAATGGGTAAAGTGGGGTCCAGACACCCAGATGAATGCCCTGGTCGCAGCTAATTAAGACACTACATGTAAGACAACAAACAAAAAGATCATATGATTCTTACTCCCTGTCCATTTCTAGGACATTTCTTGCATAACTCTGCAGAGGATAGGCCATGGAAATCCAGGTTTGTTCGGATAGAAGAGAAGAGGAAAGTAAAAACAATCATAAAAAAAAAAAAAAAGGAAAAGAACGAAGGAGTAACAGGATGAATAAATTATGACTAGAGGGACAATGATAGAATATAGCCCCTAGGAAGATAGGAAAATGCAAAGAAGAAAAGTGTGAGAAATGAAATATAGCTATTGAATCAGAAGTTCAATTAAGAGTATTTCAGTGAACAGTCTCCCATTGTCTTCTAATTCTAAATTAGTCCAATTCACTGTAATTTGACTAATGAAATGAGGTAGAAAAATGGGTTAGTGAAATTTTACATAGTTGGAACACAGTATCACTTCTGTAGGTAGCACATAAGCAACAATGAGCTTATAATATTCAAAACTGCAATTAAAATTTGTATTTATCATTTTAAAATATTGTGTAGCTCTTTTCTTGAAATAGATAATTTCAGTAGGAATATACACGATAACATAATGTCTCCCTACTCTGTCTTCCCAGACTTTCTCCCTGTGCTGTCTTATATTGAGCCTATTGTTTTACAACATTTCTATCTTTTAAATATATCTTATGATCTGTCAATCTCTTCTGGTACATTTTTTAAAAAATGTTTTATTTTTAAAAAGACTTTAATCAAAATTTTAATTAAGGATTACATATTCTCTTGAAAATAATTGGTTATGAGTTCTGCAGCATTGAAATGGATCATAAATTAGAGAAGAAAAAGCCAGGTTTGAACCTCAAAGTAGATGGCATCATATATAAATACATATATACACACAATATTCCTGGGACTTTCTCCTTTCTCTCTAGCAGTAAAAGGACAACATGGAATGTATTTTATCTTTAGGAATTTCTAAAATAACCTGAAACAATTTGCAACTTGTCATATTACAATAAGTATGTGAGTCAAGTTCAGTATCCTCTTAGCTTCACCCCGCCTCATCAGCTTTCAGAAGCACATTCTACTGCCAAAGCTGCTCTGCGGCCTCTATTATGTGTTCCCTATAATTTGATGTCTATTGTACACTAGTTAGACACTGCTTGACACAAATATCTATACATAGTCTCGAGAAGAGACCACAAATTTTGGGGTCAAGCTGCTAATACTACTAAGTACTACTAATTACTTTGAATATAAAGGTCTTAATTCTGGATTCCAATCCCTTGCCAAAATGAATTTATTCTGGGAACAATGTCTCAGACATATTTGAATAGTGTTATAGTCATTCAAACTTTCTTGAAGTTCATAGAAGTCACATACTTTTATTTTTCAAAAATATATATGTAAGATTAAATACGTGTTCCGCATAAATATATGTGCATGCAGATGTACATATTCATATGTGGGATTCAACAAACACTTAAGACCATTTCTGCAAAGAAGATGACTTTAAGGTTTTTCCTTAACACTTCAGGAAAAAATGTCTCCTGCAACTTACACATATTACATCACAGTGAATTTTTTTTCTAGAATAGAGTATGCTTTGTTTTGTAATATGTATTGATAATTTCATTCCTCACATTCTATTCATTAACTGTAATTTGTGGTATAAAGTGTTAGGTGTTTCAAGGCATGTAAACTAAGTTGCTTTTATCTTCCAGCTGCCATAAGGTAGTTGGGCAAACAAGATATCTAGGAGCTATTTTAGGTGTAATATGTATGCATTCATCGAGTAACATTTATTCAGTTAGGACTACTTTATACGCTAGTAGATGCTAAGGACTCAGGTAAAGATATATAAGATGTACTAAACTGTACTGTGCATGTTTGTTGCATGAGTTAGCTTAGTTTTCACAAATACCCTAGGAGGAGAGAGATACTATTTTACCTTACTTTTTTATTAATTGGTATCAGACCAGGAAATGAGGCAGAAAATGATACACTGGCTAGGCCCAAGTAAGTGGTGAAACTGTAGTTTAAATCCAGAAGTCCTTTCCAAAATCCACACCTTTGACTGTATGTTTTTACTCCTCCGATGTAATTAAGGGAGTGATTTCTTTGACTTTAAATCAAACTTAAGACTGCTAACCCATACACAAAACATTTGTACTTTCTGGAGATGAGAGGACAATTTCAGAGCAACTGATCACAACTGAGTTACACACATAAATGGATTACAAAGTGAAGTATAGTACAGAGGGTCATTGGCTCCCTTCAGAACTTTAAAAAGTATTTCCAGAAGAAGAAAATTGAACACTGAAAGAAATACTTAAATGTTTATTTCAGAAGGCCAAAACTCCTCAAAAATAAAATGGAGGAGACTGGCTTAGGCGCTCCCCTGTACAGCCAACATATCTGGAATTACATCTGGCAGAGAAATATTCCTGGGTTGAAAAATTTGTAAGTCCACCAAACTAGCTAAATCTACCCTTATCTTGTTAAATCTCTTAAGTTATAATTTCTTAGAGACAATACTTGTCAAAATTCAAGGGCATGTACCCTAGTCAGTAGTAGGATATAAATGTATAAAACATGAAAAGTTTGGAGAATAATATACTGAACTTAATATCTTTAGTAAGCACTTAATTTTATCAAATGAAGCATAGTGTCAATTTGGCAGTACAATTATATATATGCAAGATGTGAGTGAATTATATGTCACATAAATAATTATATTGAGGACACATTAATGGATTCACTGCTGGCTTATAGCAGGCATTATCAATGCATTTTGAGGTCAACACCATCTGCCATGATAACTGTGAAACATTCAAATGGAGAAAAAGAGTCATGATCTGAGGTCATTCAGTCTTTTCCCTCACACAAGTCAAAGACTTAACCTCCGATTTATGAACCTTCTCTCTCTGGCCCTTTCTTAATTTATATAATGCTGAATTACTTTATATTCAGGTGATTCAGGTACTACTTGGAGTTTCCATCTAATAACTTTAACATAGAAAGTCAAATGCCCATTTAAGAAAATTCATTCATGTTTTGAAAAGAAAAGCATACATCTCCTACAGTAGTCTGAAGCAGCCACCTCCAACAGAGCACTCAGGCAGTCAAATTATGATGGTGACTCCATTTTATGCCACATTTTGGATTTTTGCATAGTAGTTAAAATAGTCACAACCAATATTTAAATTTAAAGTTCCTTTAATACATATTAATTATTATTAAGTCAGTTGTCTTTGCTTTGCTTTTGTTTTTGCTTTTTTATTTTTGTTTTTATTTGTTTGTTTTGAGGAAGTATCTCACTTCATAGTTCAAGCTGCCTGGGACTCACCATGTAGCCCAGGCTGACTTCCAACTCATGGTTATCCTCCTGTCTCAGCCTTCCAAGTTCTGGGATTATAGGCATGCACCACCATGGCCAGCTAAATATGCTATTAAAGTTACAGTGCAAAGAAAATTGACAAAAAATAATGTATACAATTATGTAATTAATATGGTATTTTGTTATGAAAGTTTATACATGTATATGAAAAATTACCAAAAATTCATAACAAACACTAAAATTATTGCTGTGTATCAGAATTACTGCTGACTTTTTCCCAAGTTGGTTTTTATCTTGAAAGTTTTTTTGGTTGACTTATTAATGTTTTTAAAGTACTTTTTTTCTTGCAATGAAATACATTGGTATTTCACCAAAATAATGTTCAAAAACTTGCCACCTGATTTTCATGGGTTTATGATATTGTGCATTTTATGTCGGATTATTTACTTGTAATTTTTATATCTCTTTCTTCAAGGTGACTCTCACTCTTCTGGTCAAGTGTCAGTGACCTCTAAACCAGGTTTTTGCACAAGAGGCCAAGGTCCGTCAGGTGATTCTAACCGGAATTTGATAATAGTAGTTAAAGGTACCAAAAGAGGAAACACAAGTGTACATTGCATGCATTAAGAAAATTAATTTTGTGGAATTCTGTTTAATAGATATATTAAAATAGGTAGATGTTGCAGAATATGTAATTCATACAATGGGCTAGGTGCAGGGATTTTGAAAAATCTTAGTCTATAATAATGTATAAGAATATACAAAAAAAAACTCAGAAGGTTTACTAAACTCATTTAATTAAAACTGTGATAATCAAAAGCAGTGTTCATTTATAACTGTTTGGTGTTTATTGTAATCATTCAAGCATAAAGTATACTGTGTAAGAAGAGAGGCAAAAAGAATTTAGCTCAGTGACACAAGCACCTTCCTTGCATGCATGAGGTCATGAGTTTGATCCTTGGTACAAAAAAAAAAGAATGGTGGCTAAATAGAATAAATGCATGCAGTACTACAGAATCTTTAACTCTTTTTGCTTATCAGCCTTTCTTGATATGTCAAATATAAAACACTCTGGAAGATAAACAAAGAAAAATATAGTCATTTACAAAATTAATTTGATTATTTTAATAAATAGTGTTTCTACTCCTTATAAAAGCAGTGATACAAAAAATCCATCCTTTGCCTCCATTAGTATCAATTAGTTATATAGTCATTTCTCAGTTATATTACTGCATTTCATACATGTATCCAATAATCTAAAATTAAAATCCAGAATACGATGCCATTCTCATTAAATGCCTAACATCTAATCTGTTGCACTTGAGCTAGTGAAGTATATTGTTTTGGAAAGGTAATTAGCAATATTATTCCTTACAACATTCTATCTGTTAGAGTACAGAGTTTTAGAAGAAACTAGCAAGTATTCTTCTAATTGAACTATCCATTTGACATAAGTATTTGCACTGATACTGTTAATTATTTTTCACTTTAAGTGGTCAATTGAAACTGCAAAAGAATGGTCAGTATAAAAGTAGTGCTTTTAAATTGTTGTCTCCCCATCATTTAACTCCAATAATTTAATAGTTTCGCTTTCACCATGTGAATCAAATGCCTCCTAATACTCATGTCTTTAAGTTTAAAATAAAAAACATGTAATAGTCTGTGCCGCATAGTGACAAGTACAGTTCAAAGTGTCATTATTGCCATTTTCATGGTGATAATTAATCCTTTAGTCATTATCATAATGAGAAACCATGTTCAGAAAATGCTGATTGAAAAATTCAGATATCAAGCACAAGACAGTCGCTGCCTATTAGACAAATTGATTCTTACACTTATAGCATAGCAGCACAGTCTTCCAAATAACTCATCTATCCTACTCCAAACTTTCTCGCCTTATGTTTCACTTTTATGATTTTTAAAAATGGTCTGCTTTAACATAAAGCACCAGTATTATACTTTTATTTCTTAATTTGAGATGGATCTTTCATCTTAATCAGAACTGTTTCCTGATTTCATCCTTAACTGAAATAATTGGAAGAAGTTTGTAGCCGCATATGGTCAATTAAGTCTGAAAACTTTAAAACTTTCAAGTACAACTTTATCAACTTCAAAAGAACTGACAGTCGTTTTCGCACTACCCTATCAAATCCATAAGCAAAGTTAACACTTTATAAGCCTAAATTCAGAAATTATCTAGGAACACAAAAGATGCTGACTTTTTCCAATAGATAAAATCTCTATACTATGCGTCATCAAGAGTGAGATATCTTAGTAAGTTTTCTCATTTATTTTTCATTTTCAGTCCTGTAAATATTCTCAAGAATATCATGTGTTTACCTTGAGAATACACTGAACTTCTTCAGTTTCATATTTCTTTTCTCTTTTTCCTACTACATTTCTCATTAGCAAAATGAGGTACTTTAGAATATGGAAATGAATAGTTTTGTCTTTCACAATAACAATCTGCATGCACATAGTATACCCATATGAAGTAATCAAATTACAAGATAGCATCTTTTTTCCTGTGGCACTGCTCATTCATGAGTGGTGTTTCATAAAAGACAAGGAAAGAATGGAAATTAAGAGCACAGCACTCAAATGAGTAACAGAATAACTTCGTGCAAGTGGAGATATATCTCCAAGACAAAGTCTGAAACTTCCTCAAAGGATAGCACACAAACACGCATTCTTGTAAATATTTCCAGAGTAACTGGTCCACTCCAAGAGAAACAAAATATAAAGGAAAAAAGGATGAAAGGTAAAAATAAACTTACTGGTTTCATTATATTCCCAGAACCAACGAAAAGCAAAAATTCTCTGGTGTGGTTCACTGATACTTCTAGCGTCAGTAATCAGAACAGGAAAAATCACTATGGACAGACTTCAAACCTACAAAGAGATTTCCATAGTAACTAAAGTTGTAATTATCCCGTATTAGAAACTTGGACTTGTCACTAAGTCATTCAGTCTTATTCTTGGAAATCTGGATGGAGTGCATTGCTTCTTTCTAAACCATTTTCCAGTGACACCTTTCCAAGTCAAATCCCATTCAAAAACCCTGCATGAGAATACGCACCTGTGATCTTAGCACTTTGGGAGACCGAGGCAAGAGAGCTGAAATTTCAGTTCCAACCTGGGAAGCTTAACAACTTGGTGAGTCCCTGTCTCAAAACAAAAAATCTAAAAAGGGGTAGGACATGTAACTCTTTCTGAAGGCACTGTATTTGATCTCCAGGGACTGAAAATCCTATTCAGTAAGGGTTTCTGTTTTCACACAGCAGCAATGTTCTGAATCAGTTTGTGAATTAAAATGCATATATGCCTCTAATAAAATTATGTCTATATTTTTATAAAGATGAAGTATGCTTCCTTCCCTGTAGGCAATGTATAAATTCGGGTAGAGGAGGGTTATTGCTGTTTCAAATTTGTTTCCACAACACAGTTAACCTAAAATCTGAACATAAATACAACTATAATTTTGAATTTGTGGGAAGAAGAAAAATACAATAGAACAATTCAATAGTAGCTTTTTTATATTCTAAAGATCATATAGTTTTCTGTTCTAAGTTTCTTTTCCATGTAGTGATAGATTAAAACTACAATTTCATAGTTTGCTGGCTAGGTAATCAGGAGCTAGCTATCCTACCTCTTGGGTCAATAAATTATCCTCAAAACATCCTGACTAATTCATTTAATGGATATTTAGAGTACGTAGACTTAAAGAAAATGTCAGACTGGACAAATGGGGATCATTATGCACAACTGTCATAACTAAACAAAGTTTGGAAGGGGGTTGGAGTCATTGGCTGCTATTCTTTGGATGACTATCTTAGTCTGCCACTGTGAAAATGCAAGCCACATTTCTATTCTTCATTCAAACAACATTGGTTCTCAGATCTGGAAATTTGAGCATCCCAAGATGACCACAACTAAATTTCCTTTCCACATTAACTGTTTGCTCTCTCTCAGAAGATTTTCCCTCAATTATCTGATTGAATTTTCTTTTAAATATTATGCCACATATTCCTCTAAGGCCATGTGATGTAGTTAGCATTTTTTCATAGACAATTGGCCAACTACTCCTAACAGCTCTTAATATGAATAAAACATAATGACTATTGTGCTATAAAATGACCCTAATTAGCACAAATAAGGAGGTGCACAGATGAACATGTAGAGCTTCTCTCCTTCCTTCTTCCCCTTCCCCTTCTCCGTCGCTTCTTCCTTCCATGTGCACTTTTTTTCTTTCTTAGTCCTTTCTCTTTTCAAGTTAGCCAAGCCTACATCTTTTAAGTACAGGAGAAAACTGTATGATTTGGGAGTTGGGGGATGCTATATAAAAAGGAGTGGCAGTGATTATAACAGTGACTGGAACCTCGGTGGGGTAAACAAGACATGCAATAGTGGGATAGGCCAGTGGGAGGAGGCAGGCAGGAAGCAGGAAACGGAAGCAGGTTTCCCAAGAAGGCCTCATTAGATTCTGGAGTCTGGTTGTGTCAGCAAAGCATCTGTGCCAGGATAGACTGGAACCAGAGCCAATGGCTTGTACAGATAGAATTGTGTAATCAGTAACAATAGTGAGGATTTTGGGAGAAGCAAGTTTCTTACTGGAGAGGCGATTTACAGAAATGGAAAACTAAAAAGCTAGAATAAACTCCGTGGTAATGAATTAGAATTGGAATTATTGGCAGGAATATATATCTATATGTAGAAACACATGTATATGATACAGATCAAGTAATTTATAGGAAAAATTTAAATGGACATTTAATAAACAAATGTGGATCAATAATAGGCATTAATAAATGTATGTGTGCATGTGCACATTCTCTAATTTTGATTGCCTGAGAGCAGTGACACTGCAAGAGCAATGAGGAAATGAAGAGAAACCCGGTCTTGGCTTCTGAATATGCCTTGCTATGTAAAAGTTCACAACATCATAGAAGTAAAGCTGTTTTCAGCAGGAGAGTTAAGAAAATACAAGATAATCTAAGAAGACTTGACATGTCAGGGTAAAAAAGGCACAGAAATAAGATGGGAAGACTCCCACTGGCAACATCTACGTAGTTTGAACATCAACATAAGTCATAGGAATGGGTTAGAAACTATTAAATCAATAGGACTGCATTAGTATGTCCATATGTAAGTGAAAAATTAAAAGATAATTATAATATAGAAAATATTTCATAGTTTAAAAGTACTTTCCTATGGAGAAATTAATTCTGAAGGCTAGAACTGGTGATGATGTGCAAGATTTTCAAAGAAACAGCTAAATGATAGTGCAGAATGATTAGTGGACCAAATCACATGTATGGGCCAGGTTCAGGAATCTTGGCACACATAACTCTGATCCAACAATGAAAACAAGTATCATAAGTAGTGAACAACAAAAAACCATGAGCAACTCAGTGGTATGTAATGAGAAAAACACTGCATTTATTATTAGATATTCTTTTAAATTAAATATAAAAAATATCAAATCTAAACTTATTAATGAACATCAACCTAATTTTTCTTCAAAAATTCTGCAAAATAGCCTATAATCTTCAAAATTGTGAAAGTTATGAATCAGATATTGAGGAACTACCTAGAAGAAAGCAGAATATAGAGCTATCACTAAATATTTGAATCTGACATAGGTGTTCTGATAATTAAGTGCAAATAGTACGCTAATTTCAAGTTCTGATGGTTGTGTCTGTTGTGAAAAACTAATACATTCAAAGGGGGAGGATCATAAACAATGATTGATAATGGAAACAATTATTTTTGCTATATTTGAAAGTTTTAAATTTATGATTGATTTTTGCACCTAAAAATGAAAGAACAAATAAATGCACTGGGAAACAAGATATAATATATTCCAAAACTGGCCATACAGTATACTAGTTTCTTAATATTCCTCAGTGTCATAGATGTTCCTGCAGATCTGGTTACATATGACATTAAAAAATATTTGAGTTTTCTCATATTCTATTGATTGATAGATAGCAATGTATAGGTACATAGATTTTATATATATATAATTTTATATATATATAATATATATGCATATATATATATATATATATATATATATATATACATAATCAGTACTTAAAAAGTTTAATCTATGCTTAACCACATCATGCTTTTTCATAATATATCATAAATACCTTACTTGGTTGGAGTTTTTAATTGAAAAAAATGTTTAGTTGTATTTTAAAACAGGTAGAGAATGTTGAAACAAGTCCCAATACAGAATGCAGTGTATAATGTATTCTATGAATGCATCGGTAATAGCATTCGTTTGTGAGAAGCATTCAGGAAGTTTTACCCAAAATTCACTAGTACTCTGTGCCATTTTCTGAAAAACAGATGCATAAATCATTGAAGACTGTTTAAAAAAGGAGTCATACATAGTAAAGGATTTCCATAGTTAGTAGTCTATGCTGATAATTCTTTAAGGTGAAGTTAGTTTCAGATGTATGATATAGATGAGGTAATGTTTTTTCTCTCACTTTTTACTAAAAATAAACTAATTGTTATGAGATTAGATAGATTATAAGATTTTTCCTACTTTATTGTTGATGCTATCTTTTCCTTAACTTGTTCAAAATTCTGAATTAATTATGTCTCACATTGTCTAGAACTCATATACAAAATATGCATTTGTCATTTGGAAATGAATTAATTCCATGGAATGAATTGGTTCTTAGAATTTACCTGCCTTAATTTGGATTCTCATTTGGATAAAACTATTGGTATGAGAAAGTCTCTGTTTTATAAATACTACATGTGAAATATCAAAACATTTTGAAACTTCTATGCTTTCTTTTATATTTCTCACCTTGCACCTTGTAAAATAATTTGGTTGGATGAGGTCAAAGATGGAACAGGTTGTCTCTTATGGCTGTTGTTTAATTAAGAATTGAAACACATACATCTGAAAAACATCTGTAGCAGTATTTCCAAGAATAATTTTGAGCCCTATTTCCGATGTCAGTATCCTCGTCCCTATCCCCTGCATTAGCTCTTCTCATTTCCATGGACTATTTCATCTTAAAACTCTGTGTATTATTAAATTACAGTAATAGCAATCAAAGTCATGGGGAGCAAAAAGATTTTCGATTGCAGCCTGCGCTTGCCTCTCAATAGCATGGCAGAAGAAGAGTCTGAAAAGCACAACAATTCAGGGAACCTGCCAGCAGCATCATTGTCCTCGCAGTTTCTAATGACACTGAAGTACTTCCATGATTAAAATTTAAAGGCTTCCTACTAACCAAGTAAATTGTCCAAAACTCCTCATCTAGCACTTGCCAAAAGGATTCTGATTTTAATATACTATTAATCAAACTCCAGCCAAGTTTACCACTGATACTGTACTTTCAATTACAAAAGGACTAACTTCATCTCTCTCAGTATGTATGAATGGGGTGATCGTTTTTCTTGATTAGTCAGTTACCCTGCAATAAACTACAAACTTGGTTTAGCTATACATTACTGTGAACACTAGTTGAGAATCTGATAACAACAAACCAAACTATTTTAAACTATTCGTCATATATATGAATGACTACAGATCTGAATTCCTTGGTATTTACTGCTAAAAAATGAGTTATTAGAGTTAAAAAACCTGAATTTCCTAACATTTATATGCTGAAATAAGCCTTACAATATAAAAATTAACTATGAAATGTATTATAATGATGAGACATGCAAAGATTTCCCTATATGTATTTGTCAGTGCTGTTCACAATAACAATTATTTAAAGTAACAAATATTGAAGTAGAAATCTGATTATATAAATTATGAATTATCCCTACAAAGAATTGAATAAAAGTATGTTTATGATGCACTTTTACTACTGTGTGTATTAAGTGGTAAATGGTTGTTTTATTTTGTTAAAATATATGCAAATGCAAAGTACAATTGTAAGTATAATTATCTGCATATAAACAGTGCTTATCTTTTAACAATTCAGGGTCATATTTATCTTCTTAATTCTGATTTTTTATTTACATTTTCAACATTTAAAACATACTTCTTCAGATTCAGATAAATGATACAGCCATAGAAAAACTGAAATATTTTGTCCTTTCTTTATTCTCATCAGTATTTGTTAGTTCCACAATGACTGTTACACAGTCATATAATTCTTAAAAAATAATAGCTAGAGAAATATTAAATGATTGATGTTTCTCACAAAGGTGATTCCTTTTGTGAATGAATTTTGGTGAATGACAAATATTGCTAAATTACTCTGATCAATTTAGAAAAAATAATAATTTTGTTGATTTAGTTTTAAATTAATTCTTGATGTTCTACAAGGCAGGAGTAATTTTTCAATATTATTATGACCAAGAAATTTTACTGTATCTCTTGTGTAAAATATAGGGTCCTAAACCACAAATGAGAATATGGCAGTATTTGCTAGTTAAAATATAATACAATAAAAATTAAACTTATATAACTTCAATTTTAGAAATCAATAACTCTAGTAATATAATATTCATGTGTAAGTTTAATTAATGATACATGCATCAAACAAGAAAAATAATTTTCTATAAAAATATATTGCCAAAATTTATCAATCTCAAATTCTAGAGGGATATGGATTATTACTTGTTTTGCTATACAAAAAGCAGGAATAGAACTATAAAATCATATTTCTTTGTGTTAAATATATTCATTAATATGTTACTGTTGAAATCTTATATTTATATAGCATTTTTACAAAGTATTTTAAAACAGTATCTGCAACCAATTCTCAAAAATTGACTTTTATATTTTAGTCACCTTTTTACAGATAAGAAAATTGTCCATCAGCATAAGATAAAATATTCAACATTACTAAAAGAACTAAACAAAAATAGCATGTTACATTTAATTATAACTTAAAACATTAAAATTAGTCTTTGTTATTATTTTGGAGATAATATATGATGCAGTTAATGATTTGTTGAACAAAGTTTTCTCTTATTTATGGGAGAATATATAGATTTTCTGGAAAGAAATGAAGTTCTATATATCATATTTCAAAATATTTAGATGACTAAAGCAAATTCCCTGGCTTCTGAGAATCAAGATTTAAAAATTACCTAAACTATGCAAAGAGTTTATGCTAAAAAGTGGCCATTGTTTTACTTTTTTTTATTTTTTATTACTGAAATATTAGTTTTATTTAATAAGTAGCAATTTCAAAGTGAGAATTAAGAATAAAACTATATTTATTTGAGTGATATTAATGTTATTTTGATAACAATATTTTTCATATTATATATATATATATATATATATATATATATACCATGAACAAAGTACATCCAATGCTTAAAGTTGTTTGTGAAAGTGGAATTGGAGAATATTTTTTAACATTTATTTATTCTTTATTGGTGATTTTAGATTTTTTGTGAACTAATATTGTCTCTCTAAACAGAAAAAATATAAAACCATATTTTAAAAAAGCTTTTATGTCACAAAAATATCTCTACACTTACTTGAGATTGAGACTGATTTGTTACTATTTACTTGAAGATTTTTGGAATTCCTTTCAAGATAATTGAGACAAGTAGAGAGACAAGGCTTCATGCTAATTACAATTTAAAATGATTGAAATATTTCCTGTAATTTTTTTATGGTGAAGATATTCCAGAAATTATATTTGGGGAAATTTATTTTATCTCACAGCCAAAAATCAATTGAAAGGCAATCACTGTGCAGTTTGAGGTATTCTTGATTGTTTTGATCTGTATAATTACAATGACTTATTATCTATATACTGATCAATAATTAGGACTTAAAAAGCATTCCGCAGTAGATGATTCATTAGCATTAACTCAGATAGATTCATGTTTAAGATATATTTATGCTGAGATAAGCACCAAAATGATTAGGTCCTTTATTTTTAAATTATTTTATCTCAAAACTATAAAATTAAAAATTTTTCTATAGTCTAGTAATTAAAAGATAAGTCATACAATGTGGGCAATTACAAACACATATATATGATCATACATACATACAATTAAAATACAGATGTATAATGCTCAGTATAGTTTAGGATACTTAAAAGTTTTCTTGAGAGTATTCTAAATTAAATCTGAACAAAATACTTTCTGTAAACTTTAATTTTACATTATAATAGCATGCAACCACCTCTAAATGAAACTAGTTGAATAATGCTTAGCACCTGTGATTAAAAGTGACAACAACAAAAAACTGAAATTAAAGTAAAAACTTAAAATCACAGATCGTTCTGAGCAGTTTCAAGGAGAATCAAAAACTTTCCAGGTATTACTTTGTGAATTCATTATTGTCATTCTTTATGAGACTGGTAATTTCCTATAGATGCCAAAAATAGATCTCTACTATTTGGAGGGTAATTTAAATATGTTTCTATAACTCAAGACTCTTTTTAAGCTCTGGTCCTTAAAATATTAATAAGTAAGTAATTAACTATTTTCCACTACTTTTGTGCTCTAATTTCTTAGAAATTTAGAGTATTAAAATGCTATCATATGAGATTGAAAATTTGTATTATCTCTAACATGTGATAATTAAGTACATAAATAAATACACAAATACTTAGTAGAAGAAATTAAGGATTTGACTTTCAACAGTAAATAATAGTTGATTAACTTCTATTTCTTAAAGTTTTCTTCATTACACATATTTAATTAAAATGTATTTGAGTTGGGTATGCCATGAAGGATTGAACATTGTAAACAGAACTTGAACTAGTTACTTCTGCATTAAGGAAATTCTCAAGTTTGTTCACAAGTGCTAAGTAAATCTTACCAACAGAATATTTAGGAAATTGTCTAGTCTATAATAATGCTGAATTTCCCTTTGCATTACCTACCCACAAAATGCACAGCATTAACCAATTCTTTTCTGTCAACTAGCAATTTTTGGCAGATCCCTTTTGCATGATTCATGAAGGACCAGTAAAAGGCTAATTGTTCAAATTAATTTGCGTAAATGACTAAGCAAGAGATAACAAAATTACATCTGCACTTGTTTGGCAAAGATTCAATAGCAGCGGCCCTGTACTGCCAGCTGCTTCCAGACAACACTCTTGCAGAAATTAAAAGCTACAAATATTAATTAATACACTTTTTTGGTACGTTAATTTGCACTGAAAGGTTCCGGAGTGCAAAACTGCTGAGAAGATGAACCATGATAATTAGAATTAATGGGATGGATGCATGTTTTTTGCAGCTGAAGTTTTAAAAACCCATGAATGGAACTGGGAACTTGAAACTGACATTCTCATAAATCTCTGTGATAATACAGCTATTAGTATTAGAAGGATTAAGTACTATGGCTCCAGAGTTATTCATCACATGACATGTTATATCCCATCTGTCATTGCAGTAGCTCAGACGTGATAGCCGTCCTTGAAGAAACCACTTGGAAAGCGATGGGAATTCAAGGAATGGTGACGATTGTCAGACAACAGATGAATATCTCAAATCTTGTGACTTCCAAACAGAAACAATAGCTGAACTCTGTGTCAGCTGAATACTTTATAAACACCAACATCAAGAATCTATATATAAGATTAGTTAGGAAATCTGAATTATAAATATATCAGACTGGAAAAAAGTATGAAAATGTACCTTTAACTCATATACAAAGGAATATACATTCCCTGCAAAATAGCTTTTTTACTAATTATATTATTAACTATAGAGAGAAACATCTTGAAAAATCTAAATCTTTACATAATAGTAAATATGTTGAAGTGATTAAGAAATGAAAAATCAATGCTGTATTACACTAAACATTTGTATTTATCCATTGATTGAAAAAATATAATTCAATAGCTAGCAATTAAGTTCATGTGCATCTTCTCAAATATTGCCAATTAATATTTGCCATACGATTAGAAAAATATGTAGAGAAATTTCTTTATTCCTTAAAAATAGCAAACTGTAGTTTATATGAAAGTTTACATAATATATGCAACACTATTTAATTAGTTTGCTTTTGAAATATGGAAGAAAAATGTAGGGATTGTTTTGTGAGATTATAATTTGGATCACTTATCAGTGCACATGAGGGCTGTAACCATATCACAGTATGAATTTAGTGGGAAATATGAGGAACTGAAGGACTTTTCATATTTTGAAAAATTTATTAAGCATTTGGAAAATAATGCTTTAAAACAAGTTATTGTGCACATAGGTGAAAGGAAAACACTGAAGAAAAATTTTCTTATTAAAATCCAAAATTATTCCCTAATATTTAGCTAATTCATTTTTCTGAGTTATTTTTAAAATGCATCTGTGGTTTAGCTTTCACAGATATTTTCTTTCCGTAATTCTTTGCAGAAAACTTTTAACCCTCTGAAGAAATGTTTAATTGCACTATTATTTTAGATTTTCAAAACCTTAAGAACTTTGTTAAATTCAAGGCCTTGATTTCTATTATAGTAGAAACTTAAGTACTGCCAGGAACCATTACTTAAAGCTGCTCAAAGTCATTAACTGTCTTCAGAAAGAGATTTCTGTTCCTCCTTGATAATGTTCTCCACAGAGAGCTGTCAGAACACTGATGTGATCTCAGAACAAAAGAAATGTCCTAAAGTGAAAACAATGACCCAGAACTCAAAGATTGAATGTTCTAGGATAAACTCTGTCTTATTTGGAGTTCCACTCAGAGGCCGTAACACTTCTGAAGAATGATAAAATCCACAAGTTATTTATCTGAGGAAAAACGATCGTGCAGTAATCATTTAAGTATTTGATTGTCATGAGGCAATTTTAGATTTGATTTTATAGAGAATATCTTAGTGAGAAGACATAAGAAACATGGTTTACATTCAAATGAAATTAGAAAGTGTTTCTCAGGGGATGCTGAACTCAGTCATTTGATTTGTCAATCAATAGGCAACAATTTTCAGATATGTTTGTCAAAAAGGGAAGTTTAGTCAGTAGCCCAAGATAATTCAGTTGAAAGAGCACTAAACTGTCCATTATAGCTATGAAAATAATGGACAGTATTCAAATATTCAAGATGTTTTTTTATAAGTTCATCAGCTTTTATAAGAATCATCAGCTAATGAGGAATATGTTTTTCTTTGGAGTAGGAAAGATGATACGTTAAGGTGCCTTCTTAGTTAACTGATAGCATTTGTGCAGTAACTGTAGAATCCTACCACACACTCTGCATTTGTACTGCTCTTTATATTTCTGCCTATTTTCAACTGGGTGCAATAGTCTAGACTTAAAAACAGAACCTTTCTACAGAGTCTTCTGAATCGTTTGCATTCTTCCTTTATGCCAAAAATTTTGCAAAGTCCAAACTTGCTACTAAATATACTTTTGGAAACAGTAAGTTTGTTCTAGTAGCAATAGTTTTTATAATTTCTTTAGTACAATATTTCTTAATTGTTAAATGTATGCCATGTTCTGAATTCTAAAATTAAAAATTTCTTTCTAAAATAAGAGGTTTAGAACAGACCCCAGCCTCTCCATGAGTCAGCATCATTCCTTGATGGGGTGGAGAAAACAAAGCCACACCAGCAAGCACAGTCTGGGAGCCAGTGCCATGCGGAGGCTGCCACTGAACTGGAACAAACCCCAGCTGGCAAACAAAAAGTATCATCCCCCTAAACTCCTCCCCTAGGCCATAAGTGACAAGCTTATCTGGAGAAACATAGGCTGTGATGATAGCTATGGAGGTGAAAGATAATTGGATGCCTGTGGAGCTTTGGTGTATTGCTAGCATTGCAGGTCTATAGCCAGTGGTCTGATCATAGGTTCAGAGGATAGCTGTACGCAGTGTGACATCTAGGAGAGAATCTCCTTCTGAGGGTTGTAGCCATTGTTGATTCCCTAAAGTCTTTTTTTGGAAGTCCTATACCTGTTTCCACTGTCTTGCTGGGTTGAGTTTCACTCTCTTTTGTTTTGTTTGATTACATCAAATTTGATGGCAAGAGCGGCTATTTCAAAAATAGCAAGATATATTAAGGTAACAATTTCAGATTTAAAGGTTTATTTTGAAGTCCTTTATTGCATTCATTGTTTTTATTTTATTTTATTATTTATTGTTTCTATTCTATTCTGGTTAACTTTTACTATGTCTGTAGGTATCTCCAACTATTTTGAAGACATCAAAAGGTAACTATTATTGATCTCATAATGTTTTAAAGTTTTGTATCTTTTACACCAGTTTGCTTTGATTGGTTTTATTCTCTTTTATCCTCTTTAAAGTAAAAATAAAACAAAATTAGAAGTTTATATAATCATTATCATATCATTATATAATCATTCCTTTAGCTGGATCTATAAATTCTTGCCCATAATTGATTTTGATCTATGAATGTACTTTTAGGGGCACTGAAAATATTTCATGAGAGAACACACAATATTCTCTTCCACTAGGAATAGATTTCTACACATGTGCATGACTTTACAATTATGCAGGGTTTTCTTTCTTCCTGAGTTCTGACTTAGCAAAGTGCTACACATTCAACAAAATGTGTTACCTGGGCAGAAATACTAAAGATGATGTTGCCTGGCAAAATAGCAAATTTTCATATTACTTTATTTGTAAAAAAAATATTTCAGGATATAACACACATTAATATGCAACAACCCACACAAAACAGATCTCTATTACATTGAAAAAATACACATTGATATAAAATAAAGCAGATTATCTATTTCCAGAGAAAATGTCAAAACTGAGAATAAACAGCCATCTAACAAAATAAACATAATTTAGACAACATGAAAGCCAGCGTTTTTAAATAGCAAATTGCTGTCATCAATATCCAATCCCATTTTATTTTGCCCATGAAGAAATATCTCACATATAAAATGAGATATTTCTCATAAAAAAGAACAATTCTCCCAAACTCATTTTTTTTTCATTTTCCAGTTGCATAAATCAAATGGAACCATGGCCTTACCACACTTGGAAGACAACACACACTACCATCTATAAAGCTATTTATAGGACATCTCCAGTCCTTGTAGCCACCACCCAAATTTTTTTGGCTTTAGGAGTTATACCTTTACACCTACCAGAATTTTCTTCCATGAAAAATGTTTTCCAGTAAAATACCCACATTTGGAAGGATTACAATTTTAAAAGTAAATAAAACAAAAAGGCCATGGCCTAGAAAAACTTCAAAACCATTCTGCTGAGATTTGTTACCTATTACCTCTGCATAACTTACAGATCAGAAAAGAATACTGTTCTTTGGGATATCTATTACTTCATTTCATTAAACTATTATGGAAACAATATCCTTAATTATCTTTCCTTCAGTATTATTACTATTGTGCTTCTACCTAGATTGTAAAGAATTCAAAGATAGACTTTCAGGGCTGGGGATTTGGCTTAGTGGCACAAGTGCCTGCCTTGGAAGCACACAGTTGTGAGTTCTATCCCCGGTACAAAATAAAACTTTTTTTAAAAACGTAGACTTTCAAATTCATATGCTATCTTACTTCATGTTATTCACCGTAGCCCTCACTGTGCATTGTACGGTTTCCAGCTTTTAGAAAATCTTCTAAGCCTACTCTGACCCTCATTCTCTGGGAACTTGACTTGTTAAAAATTGGCTCCCTTCCACTGAACACACAAAATTGCAACAAAAATGCTTAAAGGGGCAATTTAGCCCAACTTTGTACATCAGATACTTTTTTTTTCTAAGAAACTGTATTTTTATAACTGGGGTTTAGTTTCTCAAACAATTAGAAGTGAATCAATTTACCTATAATATTTTAGACAGAAAATCTATGAAACCAATTTCTTGATCTTTATTCCTATTCACCTACTTCTTAACACAGCTCACACAATCCCATAATACTACCTTTTCAAAAGCTGGCTTGGACTGTTTTTCTTTGTTTTTCACTCTTTTTTCAATCATTTATGAAACTGAGAACCCTAAATAACATATCTAAAAACATGTTCATTAGAGTTAGCACCATAAAGAGGTTAAAAGCTAACTTCCAAGTTAGACTATTGCCTTTAAAATAATGTGCATTTTACAGAAAAATGTAAGAGTAAAAATACTAATCTCATACCATCTCAATATTTACAAATACTATAGGAGAAAATTCATAAATAGATAATATATCTTTGAATGAGGTTCATCAATTCATATGCATACATTTAATCAAAATATTGAATTTATTGAGGATTTAGCTCAGGTGCACAGGCACCCACATGGCAAATGAAAAGTTATGAGTTTGATACCACTACAAAAAAAAATTAAATCTGATTAAACTGTATTTCAAGAATTCAATTCACATTTGTGACCAACCTTACTTTTCTTGGGTTAGACGCGCAAGTTTTTCTTTTAACTAGAATTCAAATAAGTTTTCTTTTAACTAGAAGTCAAAATAAGACTCTCCATAAAGTCATTTTATTATACGTAAATTCTCCAAAGCATTTATCATATACTATGAAATCTATTTGTGATTAAAAATATCATTATCCCATAAGATGTTGTATTTACTTCCATAAATGAGATCTGAGTAAGGAGAGACTCCATTAATCCATTAGAGAGTGAGAAAAAAATAAGAGAACCATAAAGAGGTCAAATGATACTTTTGGGATTTGGGGGACAAAGGTACTTTGAAAGAGAGCATCTGTCATGATATGACTATTCCTTTCTGTGAGGCACAGACACAGTCTATTTGGTAGAAAAAATATTTCATTCTTAAGGAGTACAGAAAGAGTGGAAATTATTTATTTGTAAGTCTATTTCTTAAGGCCTTATTAGTTTTGCTGCTTAAATTAAGTTACCAGATTGGCATTTGGAAATAAAAATATGTGTTCATATGCTGCTACTAAATTTACCATACATGGAAGAAAATGTTTGAAATGTATGATTTTATGCATTGCACAATAAATTTGGAATATTGCTGATGTGACTAGAAGTAGTATTTTAACACCTAGTACTTTCTTAGAAACACAACGATACAAATTAAAAACCTTAAGTTACCCATAAACAGCAGCTATTTTTGAATTTTAATAAGCAAAACACCTAATGCTCCATCTCTGTAGAGGGACTAGTTGTAGGATACTAGATGAAAAGGCTAAGAAGGTATCATATTTCTTTAATACAAATGCGTTGTGACTGAATGATCTGCTGAAATGCCTTTGGCAACTCTTCTTTGAAGTTCAACTTACAAAGAGAAAATGAATGAACCCTGTTAACCATTTACCAGTAATAACTCACTCTAATCTTACCAAGGAAAGATCTGCTACCATGTTTCCAAAAATCTTATGCTTCTGTCATCCAAATTCTTTACAAGAAAAGACTATTCTGTTAGAAAATGGTGCAAAAATATCCCTTCTGATATTACTTTACAGATCCTAGTTATAAACCCCAAATGATAGCACGTCAGGGTAAGAGCAGAAGTCTAGGATGCTAAGTATATATCTGACAAGTTATTTCCCCTTGTTTAGACAAAAACAATCAAGATCAGACACGGTTTTCTACAACCATTTGTAAAATAGAACAATTATTGTTCTGGTATCAAGACTCCTTTCAAGTCTCCTGGGTGAACTGGAAGAACTAACATAAATTGCCAGAGATTTAGTATATGAATCCAAAGTACAGAGCCAAAAATCTGTATATCAACTACCTCAGTAATTCAATTAAAAAATGAAATTTCCATTGAGATTTAGGTCTGCATCGTCTCTTCAAAAAGAGACCAACATGCCAAAGAAATTGCCACTCCCATGTCTTGGAATAGATCATTCATTTCATGTGTGGTTTGGATTTAGCTATTTCGAAGTGAATGGGCAGGGGCTCAAAGAAACAAGCTGAGCTAATATGAAAGTGCTCATGTTTTATTTCATGTAGTTGAAATTCATTGCTGTAATGGTTGATTCTTTTTTTCCAAGCCACAAGACCAACTTCATACTTTCCGTGCAAAATACTTAAGCAAATTAGTTTTAGGTTTCCATCAGGTAGTGATACTTCTGGGATAGATTTGAAGTCCCAAACTTTCAATCAGTAGGTACAAGTTAAATCATCTTGCTTTTTTTTTTTTTTAAGGATATGCAAAGTTAAAAGGGAAATAAGTTGAACTTATAGATAAAGAAGTAAAGCAAAGTATAAGTAATTGTTTCCAGTTTTGTCTAGCACATCTGAAATATTTGGAATGCAGTCATATATTTTAATTAAAATTGCTTTTTAGAGTACTACTAGGATAAAATGAAGTTTTTGATGTTTACTTATTTCATTCTTAACACTGGCCCGCAATGCTTTAAGGAAACATAAACACGTCATCCACCAAAATCTATAATACAGCTTGTACAAAAGTGTTTGAGTCTAGAATGTGGTTGCCTACTTGTCATTTTCAATCTATTTCTAAAATATCCTTGACTTACAAACTCGTTTTGTTCCTGAGGGGTGGTTGTAACTCAAGTTGTCAATTGAAAGTCCAGGAGCCTTTATGGTCTCTCTCCTGTATACAGGCAGATCACGGTGCCTTAGAGAAAGGTGGGCCTGGGGTTTCTCATACAGGAAAGGATGCTGTACTGTCCCTTCCAGAACTCTTTAAGGTTTAAAACTGAATCTGAGACCATCTGGAAGCACAACAGACTGGTAGGTCATAACTCAAAATTTAGATCATAAGTTAAAACTAAAATTCCGGTCATAACTCAAATTGTTCATATATCAGGGCAATCATAACTGGAGGATAACTTTAAGTGTGAAAATACAAACAGATATTCCTGAACAAATCCTTAGCAAATAAACACTGTGATTCAAATTATCCTTGTTATTCAACACCCTCTCTGATAACTAAAAGTAGCCAGGAGCAAGACAAACAGATTAAGAAATACAACCCTCTGTCCAGTGGAGTCAGACTTGCCAAAATTAGTGGCGTTTTCTCTAGGACATAATTAAAAAAAAAAAAAAAAACAAGCAATTTATCCTTGCCTCAGAGAATAGAGGATATATACTTTGAGATCTGAGAAAGCGAATCAATTGGTTAAAATAAATACAAAGACTCTCTAGTAAGGGTAAAGATGTGAGCTGAGAGTTTAAAATATTTTACAGGAAATATTTTGGTAATATTTAATTACAGAATTCAATTCACTTTTTCAGTTTCTTCTAATCTGCACATTCAATAATGAAAATTCTGAATAATTGAATCTATATTCATATAAACTAACTTCAATTTTCATAGAAAATACATTGATAGTGCAACATAAATATTCTAGTAAGTACTACATGGTATTTAGTCTGCTAGGTCTTCCATTAGAAAATTCCACAGACTGCATAGCATGAACAACATGAATGTATTTTCTCACAGTCTTGGGCTTACAACTCAAAGAGCAGGGTGCCATCAGGTTGGTTTCTTTTGAGGCCTTGCTCATTAGTTTACTAATGATTTTCTTTTTGCTGTGTCCTCACACAGACCTTTTATTGCTGTGCTCAGTCATTCGCAATGTGTCTCCTTCTTCTAATAAAGTCCAGCATACATAGTGGTTAGGGTTTCCATCTTAAGACACAATTCATCTTTAATTATGTTATTTGAAGACATTGCCTCAAGATACAGTCACATTGTGCATTGGTGTTTTGCTGTGATTTGAATCATAAGAGACCTCCAAAAGCCTCTACATGTGATAAGGGCTTGGCACTGTTGACAGGAGGCAGAAATTTCAAAGGGAAGGACCTAGTGGCATATTTTGGAGTCATTAAGGATGTGTACAGAGGGAATAGTAGAGCCTTAATAGTTCTTTCTTTCTCTCTTTTCTGGCCATGAGATGAGCAGTTTTCCTTCACATACAACACTTCTCCTTCACCAAAGGTCCGCAGGCAATGCATTGAAATACCAAAACTGTTAACCAAAATAAACCTTATCTCTCTATAAGTTGTTTATTTAAAGCATTTGTTTTGGTAAGTTGAAGCTGACTAATGCAGACCTCACCACTGAATTTCAAGTAGACACAACTCAGTCCATGACAATCATTTGCTAATTATAAAAAAATATAAATTCTAATCATAAATGTATTCCTTGTTCTTTATCCAGCTCATTATGCTATGTATATCTCTAAGTCTTAAATTCTAATGGGGTTTTACATTTATCAGGTAAGTTTAAGAATACATATTCAAAGAATTTCAAATACCAAATAAGAAGTTAACCTACCCAATAATTGAAAGCACTTGATTCAACATAGAAGCCAAGAGCCTTGTGCAATTTGGTAGTGTGTGGTCTGTGAGAAAAACTAGGGCATTTACTACCATGTCCCTAAAATGCCCCTACTAGTTCCTAAGGCTCTTGCTGAGTCAAGGGGACACTGCAGGATCCATACTGTCTGGATAAGTACCATTGAAAGGATCTCGGGAAGGGGCAAACTAGTGTCATCTGTATGAACTGCCCTGATGCCCAGATGCTATGTCAGCTGCTCTTTGGGATGCAGGTCATACAATGAAACAATGAAAACTAATAATGTCACTGCTGTGTGGTTTAGTGTGTAAAACCTCATTCTGTAATAGCAGGAGGAGGAACAGAGCACCACCATGGAGTGCTGTCCTCCAGCTGGCTACCACTGTGCACTCTCTGACCAATACATTCTAGGGAAAAGTATTTGTTCATCAGAGAGCCTCCAGAGAGGAGTTGTTGTTAAGTAGGCACCAAACCTGGACTTGATGAATAACGTTACTATAGAATATGTGTCCCTCATGGATTTTGCCAGTTGATGCTGTTGGAACCCTCCCGTACCTCTATGAGGTACGGGAGTCAGTTTCTACTTAGCAAACAAACCCTCTTGTGAAACCTCCCGTACCTCTGTGCCACAAATATCCCTAAATTTCTCTGTTGGCAAATGTTAGTAAGTCTCAATAAGCAGCCATCTTGCAAGCTGTCTCAAAGTATTTTCTTCATCCTTTCTGTGACCTAAGCCACTGTTGCAGCACAGTTGGGCTGCAGTGGGACAGGCACACTATGATAGTGCCACGCCAGCGAAATTAACATTGACACGCTAGTGTAGGGACTTCATTTCAGAGTGATAGAGTCAAACAAAGAAAAAGATAAAAGACCACAAAACCTACAGATAAATATCAGAAAAATGTTATCTGAAGTTTGGGAACACGCAATAGATCACTGATTTTTTTTAATTGCTAGATTTTTTATTTACTTTCACTTTTTAGTAACACAAATGCAATTCTTAGTAACATAAATTAATGCAAAGATGCAAATTACTCAGGTAAAGGTGCAAATCACTTTCATAATGAAAAAGAAAACTCCAGAAATTACATTTCATTGCCCTTAAAGCCATTAATCAGTTTAATATGTAACTCAAAAACTTACTTTAATAGTTCTTTTTAAAACTGTCACTACCTCATCAAATATTCTATAAACTAGTTTTAACTTCACTGGTACATTAAATGGACTAAATACAATGTTTTAATGTTTTTTAAACATTTCAAATACATTTTTAAGTGTTTACTTCAAGTGCATGAATATACTTTTCTTAAAATAAATCCTTTTTTTATTTTTTTAAATTTGGGATGAAACTCAGTATCTTGTACTTGCCAGTCAGGCACTTACGCTTCTGAACTATATCCCCAGTCCCTGAAAATAAATCTTACGCATAAACAAGATGCATTTACTCATTGATTAAAATGTTGAGATAATAATGCATTATTGTAGCCTCCTAAACAGAAACTATAATGTTAAGTGTTTTGTAGTTTGATTTTAAAATTACTTGCTACACTTTCTGAGAAAAAAGGAAAATTAGTAATTCAAGATGAATATCTGAAAGTTGTTTTAAAATTATTTTCTATTTCTAAATTTATTACTATAAACTTACATAGAAAAATACTGTTTATATATCTGAATTTCTTCACTAATTTCTATTGTTAATATTTAATGAATATATTGGTTAATTCTCATTTAGACATTGTATATAGCTATTAAAGGATAGAAAGGAATAGGGGTATCATTTTATTTATTGCCTACTTATGGTTAGAAAAAAAGATCTGGTTCTCATGCCTAACCTAACAGATTTTGAACTCCACATTATTAATATGACTTGATTTTCATATTAAATGTAGGCATTTTTAGGGAAGAAAAATGGTTAGAAGTATTTCATCCAAATATTACTTCAGGCAACAAGTAGTCCAGCTGGATTATTAGCTAGCTGGAGTAGTGCAACTTGGATCACTTTTTCTGTTTCTTTAAGATTTAAAGTTATGATTTTTTTTATTAAGACACTTTTCTTGCCTAGCAATCTCATTTTCATTAGATACTTGTGACTCTGTCATTCTTTAATTTGCTTAATCTTATATGCATTATATTGTTCCTTCTCTTTCCATTTTCATAAACTAAATAAAAACAGAAATGATCATATTTGTAATTCAATTAATTTAATATGACAGTAACAAGCTAAGTAAATAAATTAGAATACAGTGTATTTTATAAAACAAAGTGAACAAACTTGACCTAGAAACTTGAATACAATAAGAAACATAGGGGCCTCATGAAATGTATATACCATAAAAGATAGAGCCACATGCACAAATAGTGAGATGGAGCCTCAGTGCACAAGCTAACAAAAGGAGTTACTTTTTCTCCAAAACAATTTCTTGTCAAACAGAACTCTGTATTTTTTGTTTTCTCTCTGTGTCTTTTTTTTTTTTTTTTTTTTTTTTTTTTTTGTACCAGAGATGGAACTCAAGATCTCGGGCTTGCCAGGCAGACGCTTATGCTTCTAAGCTAAACCCCTGGCCCTATTTGTTGTTTTCTAATTCTTTTGTTTTTATAAACACAGTTTTGATTCTGAACCAAATGGTAATCTAGTCTACACTCTACAGTTTCAACCGGTAATTGCCTATGATGTAGCTTTTTGTACAGCCACCTAAATTACTATTTTATAAAACATTTATCTTCAAATCATTTGTCTTTGTAGTTATTCACATATAAAACTATGAAATTATCCCAAGTATTCCAACTATAGACAAGTTTTATTTCTTTTTTTTTTTTTGTCTTTTTCGTTTTTATCAGTACCAGGGACAAGTTTTATTTCAAAGGAATATTTTGTTTCACATTTAAATGTGTAAAAATAATGCATATACAAAAGACTGGTTGACCATTTATTCTGACAGTCTCACAGAAAATGGCTATAAAATCTGATGGGAGCACTAAAAGATTACCTCTGAGGAGGATGCAGAATCCATTTTGTTTTTAAACTGACCCTGAAGATGTGTCAAAACATTTGCAATATCCACAATAGTCAAAGGCATGGCCTGGAGATTTCTCTGTACTGAAATAAAACCGTCAGTGTACTGATTCTACTTATTTCATGTGGTGGCATAGAAATATAGAAGAGAGATCTGTTTTTTGTTTCCTAGACAAGCCTATGAATCTCCACTTCTAAATTTCCAAAAAAAAAAAAATCTAAGTATGTAAAAAAATATATACTCTCCAGAAAAATATAGGAAATATCTAGAACAGTTTCTTTCAGTTATAAAACAAGGAAACATATGAGATTATTTTTTCAAGATTTAAAATAAACCCATCACAATCCCATTAATAATCCATTTCATTTTATTTCTTTGTAATACAAGTTACAATGTACATTATCCTCAGATGTCACCAAGGATGTACACTGCTTTCAGAACAGACCTGTGAGGCAAAATTATCAGTAACATGTTCATTCCTTACGGTGGCATGCAGCTTTTTGAGATCCGAGAACAATTAAGAAAACATTATATAACTTAGGTTTTCTGAACTTCTTACCATCTAAATTTTATAAAAGGTTATTGTTCTAGTCTAACAATCATTTGAAAAAGACCAAAATTTTTTTGTTTTCTATGATATACCTTATGTTAATTTTCACTAAAATTTATGTACTTACCACTTTAAAAAGGCATATCCCTGAGTTTTTTCTGGAAACCAAGTTAATGGCAAAACTGTTACTCCAGTATGGAAGCAATAAGTTTCTCATAGGAATAGAATATCCCTTAATAATTAATAAGTGCTATATTCTATTATTAATTTTACCTCACTAAGTCAGTTAAAAAGTTTGCTCCCTAGTCAAGAAAATACTCCATTTATTGGCACGTAGATATTCTACTGTTTTTCAAAGATTTGGTAGTTGTCTCCTGGTAATATTTCAGCTTTTAAGCTGCTTCCCTGCCTCACCGAGCTCACATAAGATACATTTGAAAGCTTTAGTACAAATTTACTTCGAATAAAGTCTTCAATTCATTTTCATGGCACCAAAAAGACAGCTTTAATAACTGCAATGACAAATAAACTGGAAATCATTCCAGGCCTTTTCACTTAACTGACAAGTAGAACACTCTCATAATGAGCCGCAGGTTTTACGTTTTCTCTTTGACCATAATAGCTTCATTTAAGAGCGTCAGACCCTGACACTTCATCATTTATCTACATTATTTCTCATCTTCTTTCAAATAAATTATGGAATACTAGACTGAGCACATAAAAACAAAGTGACTTGTTATCAGTAAACAGCAAGATAAATTGTCCAGAAGTTCCTCATTCGGTTCTTTTAAATTTAAGGGCAAGTTATTGGGTGCACCTTTTTTAACTTCCAACGTTTGCATTTTTACAGCCATCTTATTTCTCTTGCCACTGGCCTCTGTGCGCTCGTCCAGAGCCGGATGTGGAAGGCATAAAGTAATCCCATTATCCCAAGGTTGGCCGCTGAAGTACAAAGAAGCAGAAGGGGAGAGAATCAAATAAACAACTTGGAGAGCGATTTCTCCACATCTGTAAACCCCCATCCATAATACATCTTGTCATACTAGAAAATGTGACACTTCCAAAGTAATGAACAGTGCCACTGTAGCCGTTTTAGGGCTTGCAAATACAGCACTGATTTTAAATGGATGGGTGAATGCCATCTTTTCTTACTGTTTAAGCCATAAGGAACTGGAGGAAATCAAATGACATTCCTATCAGTTCGTATTTCCCTTTGAAATTGTTGGTCAAGGTTAGGCAAATTTTAACCTCCTTACTTCTACTTATTGGATTAGTATTAATTTTGAAGATTTAACCATGTTTATGAGTTAAAAAATAAATATTTTTTAAAAACTCACAAAAACAAATGTGTATATGGAAGCACATATTAAAGTTGTGGCTGCGTGTTGTGTGTATCAAATGGATAAAGTATAAATAGTTGAAGACTGATTACATATCAATTGATTTCTGAGAATTTTATACATTCTGGAACTTATCCTCAAAGTATACAACTGTTTGTCTTATTTTTGCTTATCTATTCCAATCAGTTTAGTCATAAGATCTTTTAAATTTAATAATCTCATTAATTAGTAATTTATTCACAGGTGGTGAAGCATGTTTAAGGACTCCATGAAGATACAGAGAAGTACAAGGAAACAAGTACATGCCATTATCTCTTCTCAAAGCTCAAGGTTGGTTTTGTTTTGTTTTTTGTTTGCTTGTTTGTTTTGTCTCTTTGAGACAGAGTCTCACCATGTAGGCTGACTTGGAACTCACTTTGTAAATCCAGACTGGCCTCAGACTTGCCATGATCCTCCTGCTTGGGCATCCCAAGTGCTGGGATTACAGGAGTGCAACACCATGCCGAGCAAAACTCCTTGTTTAAATAGAGCAAGTAATGGCACTTACTGTGTTTTGGAAGGAAAGATTCATGCATTGATCTTTATGTTTTCTAATTCCAGTGTGCAATACCTGGCATTTGGTATTTAAACTAGATGGATAAGTGGTTAATTTTTCTCCCAAATCAGTGTTACAATTTGTCATCATTAACAAATAAATTTTATTTATGCTAACATTATAGAACTAAGTTTGTGCAGGCGAGTACTTCAAAACTAGCAAAGCACCTTAATCCTAAATATTATATCTTAATGTATTCTTCAACCTACCATATTTCTGCGGAAAATAAAGGAATATAAGTAAATAATAATATAATATATAGTTTAAGATTATCATATTTGTATTACATTGATACATGAATATATGGCTCTTACATATGCCAGCACAAATGAAGCCTGAAGGTAATTAGAGTATAGGAACTGGAAATTCTATCTAGATAAACACCCAAGTCACCTCTTAAGAGTAAGTATACTGAGTTCACAGCTTGGAAGGATCAATATTGTTAAGATGGCAATTTTCCCTAAATGATGCAATCTAATAAAAATTGAAACATGCTTATTAATAAATGAATAGGTTGAAGGGTCAAAATTTTGATTCTGGAAACAGACACAGATTGCCCCTTGATGTTCAATGAGGGGTCAAGGGAATAAGAAGAGAAGAAAAAAATTTAAAAGCTGGATCAAAGTACAAGAAAACCAAACCAAAAGAAAAGGGTTGATGCATGTCCCATATATATAGAAACTTTAATGTGAAATAAACCATAGAATAAAATATAAGAGAAAAATTCATAGTTTTTAGTTTGTAGAAGCATAGACCCCATCACAAACTTATGGATAAATTATTCTTTATCATCATAAACAATTTTCATGACTAACATCAAACTCTATATAGAAAAAAATTTTTGCAATATACCTATCTAAAGTAAGGCTTACATTTGAATCATGCAAACAATACTTAGATAGGTAATAAAATAGCTCAATGAAAATCAATAAAAAAACCCTTTATGAACTTCTAAAAGAAGATATGTATAATTAATAAACACATAAACATTGCCAAGTACTCACCAGGAATTTATAAATTAAAATGGAAATGGATGCAAATAAACATTTCTGGAATGAATAAAAAAGAAAAGGACATAAAAGAAACAAAAAGAAACAAAATAAGCATGACATTGTGGTCCATACCTATACTCCCAGCATCCAGGCTGAGGCAAGAGAATCATTGCAAGTTCAAAACCAGCTTGGGCTACAAAATGAGTTCAAGACCAACTTGAACTGCATAGTAAAATTCTATCTAAAAAATACAAAAACCAAAACAAACAAACAAAAAGCTGTCAGCATCAAATTTGAGTAAAAATATGGAGCTATAGTAAATGTGGGAATATATAATGGCTCAAACAGTATATAATCGCTCAACACCTTTGAGCCATTTCTAAACATTTCTAAACATTTCTAATTTTATATCTAAAATTAGATATAAATTTCTTATATGATATGGTTACTCTTTCCTTTGGAAATTTCCCAGCATAAAAGACAAATATGTGTGCATATATGCATATATCTATAAGTATTTAATATATAAATATGTAATATATTCACTGATGTTTTTGAATTTCATTTTTATTCATAATATTCTCAATCTTGATACAAATGAAGTGTCAAATTTCAAGACTATGAATAGGCAACTTGTGAATTATTTATATAATCAAATAATATTTCACACTATTAGAATTATAATAAATTACCTGCAACTACATTAGTAATTCTACAGTTGTATGTTGAATAAAACATTATATTAAAAGCATGTCAAGAAGAAGAACACATTTGTGTGATTCCCTTTACATGACATTTAAGAATTAGGATACAGTATTAACTGAAATAAATCAGAAACAGGAGTTTTAATTTTGCATGTTTCCTCTTACATGAGAAACTCAAATTATAAATTAAAAAAATGAAAGATATACAATTGGAAGTAGGGAGATAGTTCTTTCTCAAATGGGAAATGGATTAAGGGATGGAATGATGCAGGAAGGAGGGCAGGAAAGAGGATGAAAACAGGAATAAAGAAGTTTTTTGTGCATGTACCAGAATGTAAGCATTAGGTACTGCACACATGTACTAATTTAAAAAAGAATTAGGATGACTAATCAATAGTTTATAGAAATGAAAGTGATACGTACTTCCAAATTATGTAAATTGCTTAAAGTAGATATAAGTGCTGTTCTAGACATGATAAGAATCATTGATTGATATGTTGTCGGTACACATTGTCAATAGTCAAAAATGTCATAATGTGCATTACATATAGTTTGTATTTTAACAATACAAATACTAGATTCTTTCTAGTTTGATATAGAGACCTTATTGAATGGGTTTAACCAAAGAGTACATATAGCAGAAAGCTGGGTTAGTGATTCCATTGAAAATACCTACAGTAGGGGCTGGGGATTTAGCTCAGCAGCATTAGCGCCTGCCTTGCAAGCAGGCGGTCATGAGTTCGATCCCCGGTACCGATAAAAAGGAAAAAGACAAAAAAAAAAAAAAAAAAAAAAAAAAAAAAAAGAAAGAAAGAAAAGAAAATATCTACAGTGAGGTATAAAGAGAAAAATGAGTATTATAAAAGTTAGAATAGATAAGAATAAGTGAATCTTGACCAAAAGATCAACCAATATTTAGTAACACTCTTACAATGAGAGGATAAACATGACACAAATATAAATATTTGAGGCAGTAATGAAATTCACAATATCAACCCACACTTGCAAGAATCTCTGAGAACCCTGTATGTGGTTTTTGCCCAGATGTCCCCCTCAAAGTCTCTTGTGTTCATGTATGGAGCTTTGGGGAGTTGACTGTAACATGGGGCATGATCAATGAATTAGTGCATTGATGAGGTGATAGTTGAATGTGTTTCTGGGAGTTAAACCACAGCTGGAGGAGCGGGATCACTGGGAACATGGCCTGGAAGGGTCTGTCTCCCTTCCTTCTATTTGATGCCTCTCTGCTTCCCAGATCTTATACCGTGAGGTGTTTCTCCTCCATGACACCTTTTTGTCCTACCACCCTGCTTTGGAGCCAAGCTACTATGAACTGAAATCTTTACAACTGTGAAGCAAAATAAACCTTTCCTTCCTACAGCTGTGGCTATTGGGGTTTTGCCCCAGGGATGAAAAGTAACTTTAAAAATCCCATTTAAAAAAAAAAGACTCAATTGGTTTTGCTAAAAAGATAAAAAAATGTATAAGCATCCAGAAACTAAAAGTCATACTCTCTTCATTGAATCCACAAATGTCTGGTATGTGTTGCCAGTGCATACCAGATGAAAGTTTGGAAGCCAGAGGACAATAGCCTGAAATATTCTCCATAGAAAAAACTCCAATATTAATTTAAAAGAATAGTCACTGAAAATAATCTTCTGTAGAAAGTTCAGATAAAGTGTAAATCCAAAACAAATATAAATCTTTGAATATTTGCATCCCTCATACTTATATCTTAAATTTTCATCATGATAAAACAAAATAACCTCAAATGAAAATGTTAAAGCTTCAGGTTCAAATGAAGTAATCAGTAATGTTAAATGTATAAGTAAATGGAAATTCATGACAACATAGTTACAATAGATATCATATTTGGTCAGGAAACAAAATACAATTTTAACATATATAATTATTATTAATAATTAAAATTAAAGATATTAAGAGAATATTGCATAGGAAGATCTTTTACCATTAGAAAGACTATGAAATGAACTTGGAAGATCCTTTGCTTATGATTACCATCATGAAGCTGAAATTCACATGTTGTTGGAGGTGGTAATCCTGAGTCCTGGTGGAGGGTGAAGTTCAGTGCTACCATGACACAGAGGCATTCAACAGCCAATGGAATAAGACTGCAAATCAAGAGGTTGTTTCATCTATGGTGAAAATCAGAAGTTTAGGGATATTATTCTATATGCTGAAGAAAACATTTCTGTAGGAAGCAAAAGGCCCAAATGATCAAGGGAGAACAGTTCTTCCTTGATTTTCTCCTAAGTATCCTACCAGTCTGCCCTTTTGTAATCACTAATATTAAGCCAAATGACATAGGAACAATGTTTAATGAACTAGTATTTACATACTGAGAAATACAAGATAGACTTGAGGCTGACATGTAATGCATTTGCAACTGGAATTTAATGCAGAATTTCTCATAGGAAAAATACATACTGAAAGATATGATCGTAATATCAAAAAGAGTGAGAGGAAGGTAAACAAGTTTGAGGTTTTTGTATTCATTTGGAGACATGATAAAATCTAAAATAAACATTCAATGTTTCACTAACATATGTTTGCAGGTTAAAAATCTAATACAAGAAGTTATAACTAAAAGCATTTTTTCCAGAAGGAATACAAAATAGAAATAAATGTTCAGGAAAAAGGGAAAAGTAAATTTTTCTATAAATTGAATAATATTGAGTAATTAAAAGCATAAGCTGCACTTGAATAATAACAATAAATTTTAATCATATGCAGTCTAGTTAAACTGTGGACTTTAAAACTGTAAATATTATTTTTCAGTAGCTATACTCCTGAGCACTGGGAGTATGCCAGGCATTCTGTTATATGCATTCACTGAATTTTACTATCTCCATTATATTGAAGTATTATCTCCATTATGGTATCATCCTTCTTTCATAAATATACTCTCACATGTATTCATAGGAAAAATATTAAATTTATTTCTGATTATTAGGATAATCAGCAATTTTAAATCAAACATGTTTGGTTTTTAATACTTCCTATTATCCACACTGTGAACATATACGAATATTATACAAAATTAAATACAATTAAATATTTAGAACTAAAACCATGCAATATTCAATGTAATTATTTACTCATATAATGGTCTACTATAAATTTATTATACACACAAGAAAATTATAAGACTAAGCACATTTTGAAATAGTCAACATAGTTTTAAGAACTCATTTATTAAAATTTCAGCATAAAAGATTTGACTTTTCATCATGCCTCTATTATTAACAAGATTAAATTTTGCCAAATAATTTTAAATTCAAAAAACTACAAAATTGTTTCAAGAAATTAACCAGGCTCTCGTAGGTGATCTTTTAATTTAGATACTCCAACATAGTACCCACAGATAGTTCACTGGTTGAACAGTGGTTGATTCTATCTTTAAAAGTGCCTTTATTTAAATAGATTTGTGTAGCATTAATCAAAGAAGTAGAAAGTCTAGTAAGTGAGCTGATCCAAACTTTTAGGCACAATCTGTGCCATTCATCTTTTCTTCCTCTCAAGCACCTGATAATGTCTTTGAAAATCAAACATTCTTAGATGACCTAATGAGTGAATAAATTCATCCATGAATGGTAGTAAATGACTAGAATATGAAAATAGAATATAAAATCATAAAAAGGTTTGTAACTCCAGCTCTGAATTGTGAGCTTAAAGGAACTGACAAGAGACCCATTTCATCAAATACATCCTCAATAAATGTTATGAGACAATGATATATGGATTTATACTTTCACAGAGAACATAGACTTATACATCATATTTCTCCATATTGCATTGACACTAAAGCTTTTAAAATAAAAGTTATCCTCTTAAAAAATACTCAGAAATAAAGTTGCAGTACAAAAGATCAAGATATACACTCTTGTTCCAAGTTTAGCATTTACTCCACCTAAATGTGTTCATTTCCATGACCTGTTCTTTATGGATGCCCAAATAACTGCATTTCCTCTAAATTGAAAATCTCTTCTGATAATAAAGATTGGCCGTATATTTTCTCTTCTTGTTTCCATTGATAATGCCCACGAGGCCATGCTTCATCTACAGGTTTAAGTTTTATGATTGATAGATAAATACGATATATAAAAATACTATATATAATATAAATTGTGTAAATAGAATATGTTTCCTAATCTCCAAACTATTTCTCCATCATGTTGTAATATATATTAGTGAATATAACTAGATTCACACACATAGGCTCAAAAACTCTACTATATCCTTATATGGAAACAGTCAATAATTTTTACTACTACTACTTAAAGCTTTTCAAATCTTGGTTGATAAATTGATCCAAGTATTTCTTCTTCTATTCCTTAATTTTATCTGAAAAGTCTTATTTCATTTTTGCTATACATATAAATCTTCACTGGCCATATAAATTTTGGATTGGCTATTATCTTGCTTCCTCATTTTAAGCATAGTGTATGATAGAACTGTGGGGGACTGGTGGTGGCTGAAAAGATAAGAAGTATGAAATATAAATGACCTTTATTTTGAGAAGGTGGGGAGAGACACCCCTGATCCCCTGGGGTGTGGCATCTCCCCCCAGGGTCGGTAATCTCTCCGTGGAACATGTGGAGTGGAGGCATATAAATAGCCTCAGTTTGGGGTGGAACCTAAGGGGGTATTAGGGAAGCACAGGTAGCCCATTGGTCTTCTTTTCACGCCATAGGTAAATTCCTAGGGGTGGGGGAGATGGAGTCACAGGTAAATTCCTAGAGATGGGGGACATAGGAGCTCCTTGGTTCTGGCTGAGGCTTTACCAGCTACAGTGCCCGGCCTGGGCCAAAACTCTTTCATATCCCATATTATGATTATTATTATGAAAAGGGCAAAGATTTCTCTCTTTAACTGCTTCCTGCTGGGAGAGAGCACTGTCATGGGGTCTAGGGGAGTAGACAGGATGAAGGTTGATGCCCAAGGTAGAAGCTGGTGCCAGATGTTTAGTCAGGACAACTTCACTGGTGAATACATGTACGTTAGACTGAAAAACAAAGAGACAAGATGTTATGAAGAGGCATGGCACTGTCATATTTAAGGACCCAGGTGAAGTAAAAGGGAAGGTGCCTTTGATTTAGACATGTCATTATATCAGGACCACATTGAGGTAGGATCATTTTCACAGTGAGGTATAATTCTGAAAAATAAGTGTGAGGTTAGGAGCAGTGAAGTTATGAGAGGTGATTATTCCCCCATCTGAAAGGGTGAAAGTTAAAAGGGTAGGTGGGTAAAACTTGTCTCTGGTCCAGGAGTTGAACTGGAAAAAAATAGGGGGAGCAGGGAAGGTGGTGGCTGTACCAGTATAGGGAAGGTAAGGGCCTAGGTTTTCAGGGATGTCACGTTTAAACAAATAGCTGAGGGTAGAAAGAACTGAGACACTCCTCACACAGAACATTATGAAGATTATGTTATGCATGATGTGGAAAGACTGTCAAGACTTTAGGAAAGACTGTCAAGAGTCCTGCTATAAAAATGATCATAAATAGAACATAAGAAATTAGGAACCAAAGTGGATAACAAAACATGACTCAGCCTGTGAACTGTGGCTGAGAGGCCTTCGTGAAACAGAGATGGATGGGCGACAGAAGATGAGATGACCACTCAGAATGATCAGATTTAGGGCTGGGAGGGCACCACTTAGCCTGAGTGATGTAAAACCAGGATGGCAGTCTAGCAACTTTGATCACTGTTGAGGTTGCCAAGAGTATCAGGTATGGGTTGCTGTAACCTGTTTGTAGTCCTTGGAATGATTTGCTGTAATAGGACTTTAGCAAGTATATCAGCAGTCTCCCTGGTTGTGTGAAAGGCTTTTAGGTATCCTGAAAAAGTATAAACAAAGTGAGAAGACAAAATGTATCTGTCAGTCTTGTGCAGGGTTGTCTGAGAAACTGGTGAATAAGAAAGGAAGGAGGTGGTCTTATATCACTGAGGAGAGGTTTACTAGCAATAACAGGTGTAAGCTGTTGAGACCTCAGTGTGTCTAAGTCAGTCTGTATAAACACAAGGGAATGAAAAGCATTTTAAGATTTAGGACTGGGACCTGCACGAAATAGGCCCTGTTTATAAATGGCATAGGTTGACCCTCAATGTCTCTTAGAGATTGAGGACTTACTATAGTGGCCTGAAAACTCAGGAAGAACTCTGTACATATGGCCTCTATGTCCACAAGTATAGAGAAGTCTTACCTGAGACTTTTAGTGGGACTTGGACTCTGAGACCTACACCCATAAAGGGGGCTGTTGTTGGCCCTGAGCCCCGTCAGTCTTTGGCAGCAAGTTTAAGCAGATCCATCAGCAATGAATCTGGCAGTGTTGGCATTGCCTGTGAGGGCTAGAAGTTAGGATGGCTTACTCACTCTCTGGTTGCTAAGACAGTCCAGTAGCCCTGGAGTAAGGTCTCAAAGAATGCCAGGATGGGGCACCTTCTTGCCCAATGTCTTCTTTTGCATTTGAAGCATTGTCCATGGGTGGGGGAGCAGGCAGCTTCACCTTGCATTGATTTACCTGTCTCAGAACTCCAAATGTCACAAATGTTAATGTTATCTCTGTTGTTGAAAACACAGAAAGCCATATTAAGAAGGTCTCTGCGGAGTTTGAAGGGCAAGTTTTGCCTTTTTGTTTGGGATTTGGACTAAAGTAGGAGGTATCTGTAGAATTAAGTAAGTATGCAGGAGTTAAATATAATCGACAGGGTATTTATAACTTTAGTAATGACTTCCCATAAAGAGGACAGGTCCAGAGAATTTTAGGAACTGACATGTCATTTATGTCATATATATGAGTATCTCTTTATGTTATTAAAATGTCTAATACCATTTGTATCTGATTTTTAGAGGTTGGCCTGTTTAATTAATTTTTTTACCTTTTTATTTAGGAGAGAAATCAGCTACAGTGTTATTTAATATCAGTTGAATATAGTTAATTACAGCTCTGTGAAGGGCTGAGCCAGGGCAGCAGATAGGCTGGGAAAAGGTTTAAGTTTGGCTTCTGCTGCAGTGTCGGCACCTCTGCCCTGCACATATCACACAACCTCTGTCCCGGAAAAGAGCCAGTGGTTCCCAGCAAAAGGAATCCGCAATCATCCCTAACCTTAGTTGTTAAACAGATTATTGAAGGCTTTGATTGATAACCAAGACTAGTAAAATTACCAGGTGGCCACTGTCCCGTTCATCAGCAAAAGTCTTATGTATTGCTGGCTTATTTAACCTTGATTAAATGGTTTGAGGATTGCAAAAAAAATAGCATCTCTGAGCAGAGCGGCTGAGCTGCTGCCTATGTGTTTATGTTCTGGCGCACGGGCAGAGCATGCCCAGTGTTGGGGCGGGGCACTTAGAGTGTAGGCAGGGTGAGCTCAGAGACTTAGTGCATGGGGCAGGGCTGGGACTGCCCCCAGCGGGTTGATCTGGGAGGCAGAATTGGCACACGGCCAGGACACAGCATGAAGCTGGGGATGCTTCTGGAGGCCCAGCCGGTAGCCAACCAACATGGAGCTGAGCCACCACGTGGAGGAACCATGCGGATTAGGGCACAGCATTACAGCCAAACCCCACATGGGTCTGCTGCATGAGAGCTGAGATACCGCACAGAGTTGGGGGGGGGCGTGAAAGCTTAAAGCAGTAGTATCTCCCAACACTGTTTGGACTGGAGAATGCTTGAGAGGTTAAAGTACCTGTGTATATCTATCAACACTGTTTGGGCTCAATCCCCATCTCCACAGGGAATGGGTTGGCGTGCACAGTGAGGGGAAGGGAAGGGGAAGCAGGGAGGAAAGGAGATGCTGAGAAAGTTCTAAAGGCTGCAAGGAAAGACACTATTATCTCTTTAAGTGTGGGGAGGGGGAGGGATACAGGAGGAGCAAGAAAGGACACACATTCCCAAAACAAAGGCTTAAAGATAGAGAGTTTTGTAAACTGGTCATCAGTGTGATAAGCCATAGATAGGTATGGGTTTTTTTTTTTGGGGGGGGGGCAGCAGGAAGTGGTTCCCAGGATAAAATCTGGTGTGGGGTCTAGCCCATGGAGTTATAGCCAGATGAAGCAACAGATCGTGGTCTGCTAAGTGTAAGTTGTCACTTTTTACTTATAGACTGATTGGTATATTATATGGTTCCAAAACTCATAATAATTCGCCATCACCAATATATGAGTGGATTTTATGTGGGTTTAGTAACAACTCTGCCCATGAGAACTTAAAAAGCTCTGAAGGATGTGAGAGTCTTTCAGTGTGGACATAGGCTGGCCCAGGAAGACTCTGTCTTGGGCTATCTGAACACAAAGGATGTGAGAGTCTCCTCGTGTGGACACAGATTGGCCCAGAAAGACCCTGCCTTGGGGTATCTAAGGATGTGAGAGTGTCACAGTAACCCACAGAAAGGGGAAGAAAACCAACCTGGGGCCTGGCCCAGCAGCAATCTCTGGGGGGTTGCTCACCTGTGGTAAATTGGGTCGGTGTTGTTTGCCAACCTGCAGTGACATGTTTACAGCTCCCGAGTGTAGAAGTGAGGAATTAATGCAGGATGCAGTCCAGTCCTGGTACTGAACAGCAGGGGACTCAAACTGAGAAAGCCCCAGGAGCCTCTTGTCTGCTGTTCCCAGTCAGGGAAATATATGATAGAACTGTGGGGGACCGGAAGCAACTGAAAAGATAAGAAGTATGAAATATAAATGGCCTTTATTTTGAGAATGCAGGGAGAGACACCCCCTATCCCCTGGGGCGTGGCATCTCCCCCCGCCCCGGGGTCTTGCGATCTCTCCGTGGAACACATGGAGTGGGGGGCATATAATCAGCCTCAGTTTGGGGTGGAACCTAAGGGGGCATTAGGTATGCACAAGTAGCCCATTGGTCTTCTTTTGGCACCATAGGTAAATTCCTAGGGGTGGGGGAGATAGGAGCTCCTTGGTTCCAGCTGAGGCTTTACCAGCTACAGTGTCCAGCCTAGGCCGAAACTCTTTCAGTGTACTCTTTTTTTCCATCAATTTGTTTAGAAGTCATCTATGAAGCCTTTTTATTGTTCTAGTTAGGTAAGCTCTATCTAATACTTTCGCTTCTTTTGCCAAATATCTTTCTGATTCACTGCCTTCAGTTTTCAGCATTTTCACTGTGAATCACTTAAGTCTAAGTTGTTATTTAGGATCTTGTGAGTTTATATGATTCACTGAGTCTGCAGGTTTGTTAAAAAGCTACAGAAAATTGCCAGTTTACATCACTTGACATGCAGCTTTCTAATAAAATTACTTGACACCTAAATACTGTACTTTCTATCTAGTTTATTCCTTTTTCTTATAGTTGAAATCATTGTATCTCTCCATGATCTACTTGTGTTTTATTAGTCTCTCTAAAACTTGTCTAGTTCTCTTTTATTTATGTGTAACCCTCCTTCAAAACAATTCATTAAAGTGTTTATTCTGCTTCATAACAATTTAAAATTCTAGAATTCATAGTTTTTATCTTCTGCATATTTTTCATTTCTAATTATTTCTCAAGATTGCTGCTCATCTATGTGTTTAATATATCTGTAGTATAGTAAGAATTGTTTCTTTATAAGTCTGTATTTGGTAGTCCCAGTATTAGGAAAGCCAATGTCTTTCTTTTAATTTTCCCTTTTCTTCTCTGGATTATCACTGATACAACATTGTTTCCTCTGGTTTGCTACTTGATGATTTATCTTTATGTAAAATTTTTGTCTAAAACATTGCTTTCCTATGGCTTAGCATCAGGAAAAAATTGCTATCCAGAAAATCTTATCGTAATTTAAGCAGCAAAAACTTTCTGGTCACTTGACTAGAAACTGGGCTAATATTTATATGAAGTTTGATTTATTTCTGATTCACCTTTACCTCTAACAGAGCCTTGCTGTAACACAATTCAAAGATAAGGAGACATACTATGCTGCCTATCCTTGTGAGCTTTCTACACCAAACGGTGTCTCTAAACCATGAAAAGATAGGAGATTGTTCAGTTTTAACCCATTTCTGGAATTGGCAATGATCTTTAGGGAAAAAAACCACTGAAAATTTTAGCCTCCTACTAGAGCCTGATCTGGAAGTGATTCATGACTTCAGATTCTTTATGTCTCCATGTGGCTGTAGCTGCCTCATATGCTCATTGCTGGCTTCCTAATGAGAATTTTGCTCACTTATTATGTAATTTGCCATTTTGAAAAAAGGAAGCCGTCAAACAGAACTTTAAGGACAAACACAGCGATGCATAGCATTTCGGCCAAGGACAAATCATATACTCAATGTAATTATCATATAGCCTCAGAATTTAATAAAATATTCTATCTGGATTTATATGCAAAAAATGACAAAGTTTCCTAACAGTGTATTTCACACAAAATATCTTCCTTACTCAGCAATACAGGATTATACTTTTGGAGTAGAAAGACAGAAAATACATCTAGTTCAATAAATTTTTTTCAAGTTGATAATATGTTTTATATTTAAAATATCTTCCAGAGTTCCATGAGCTCTTAGCTAGGGCTTCTGGAAAGTGGCTGGATGATAGTATGTGGTTGTAGATAATGGATGTGTGATAACTGGATTAGTTTACAGATAAGGTTATCATAGTTCTTGGAGTGGATAATGGAAAGACATACCCTTAGGTGTGGGTGGCAGGAACCAGTAGGTTTTTAGATCAGATGGGATAAAAAGAAAAAGGAATTCTTACTGCTTTGTTGCCTCATCTCTGCAAGTCATGAATTACTTCTCCATTAACATCCCCTCTGCCATGCTACCCTGCCTCAAAGCCAGTAGACTATGGACTGAAACCTCCAAAAATTGTGAGGATTAGAACTTTGTGCCATCAATAAGAAAGTTACCTAAACAGTGAACAAACATTTCAGAGGTTAGTGGAAGTCATTTGGTCTTTAATTATATAATATAAAAATAATAATAAAAGTGACATATTTAAAATAAAGCTTATTTTGCAGGTCTCTAAAGATATGAATATGTGCTAGGTTGGTGGTTTCTTCTTTCTAGAGGAAAATTCCATGGTTAGAAATGTGAGTACCTTTCTTAAAACATCAAGTTAGGCAAACACACACACATCTAGACATGCACATAACTTTTCATTCATTCATTAAAAAAGTTGCTAGATCCATGAATTCAAATTATAAAGAAGGTAAAATTTCAAAGCATAGTACAAATCTATTGATAACAATTATGTGTATAGCTAGAATTGACTTTAAAGAGTCCAGTTATACTTTTGATTATCATAGGCAATTCAGAAATACAGGCTTTTTAAACATCAGAATAATTTTTCTCTATCTTGAGAGCAAAACTCAAATAATTTGTCAAGACTTAAATAATTTGTCTAGAATTATATATAATTCAAAGTTTTGAAGCAGTGTATTTGCTTATGATAATCCTTTAATCAAATGATTAAGTTAGGTGTGCTTTTAAGTATACTCAGATTTAATCAAGTGAAATTAATAAAATGATTGCCAAATCTTACTTTTCTTTTCACCGTGTCATTTTTCTGTGAGAAACTATGTGTCTCTAAACCATGAAAAGATAGGAGATTGTTCAGTTTTAACCCATTTCTCTGGGAGTTGGCAATGATCTTCAGGAAAAAAAAAAACAACTTCATTGCTCAAACTATTTCATTGCTGACGCAAACAACCTGACACCCAAAGTTCAAGGAGGAAAAGCGTAAATTGACTCACAGTTTGTAGAAGTTTTACTCCATTGTCGGCTGGTTCCAAGGCAAGCTAGCATGGCAGAGGAGCCTTACATAGGAAAAACCCTCCATAGCAGGGCATGGCAGGCAGAAGGCAGCAAGCAACAAGCAGCAAGCAAGAGCATCAGCCGTCTTTCTATCTCTTCAATTCTATGGAGGTACCCATCATTTTGCCATTAATCTCAGTATCACATCAAACGGCAGCATCACGCATCTTCAAATTCAGCCACCTCCACAAAGCCCCACCTTCGACTGCATGAGACACTGAGGAACAACTAGATACAAAGCATAAGAGGATTCTAATGAATAAGTCAACCATTGCTCAGTTTTACAAAGATAACATGAAAATCTAGCTTTCATATGTAACCACCTTACTGAAGAAATTAAATAAAATTTAACTTCAATACCAAAACAATATGTGCATTAAAGAACATTTGAACATAAAAAGATAACATAAATTGTAATAAACTATATTAACTTTAAAAAAAATCTATTCTGCAATGTATAAGAGTTTTGTTCTATGTATATCAAACAAACAACCATAGGTACAGGAAAAATGTCTTTGGATGTTGTTTTATTTCCATGATACGTCATATAACATAATGCATATATCACATAAAACTCCAATTTAAACTATACAAAAGCCCATAGACATTGTTGTGCTTTGTTTGTTAATGTTCTTTGAATATCTAAATTAGATTAATCTTCATTAAAGTATTTTAAACTGTTTCAAAGGAATAAGAATTATTTCTGATTTTGCTCTATATTCAAATATAATTATAAAAAAGGACATAAGTTGTTAATATTGACAACTTCAATGTACAGTGTAGAGTGTAAGTATAAATCCTTAAAAGAGCTCCTTAATAAGGGTACTTTCAGAAGATATACCCATGCAATTAAGATTTTAAAGAAAATGAATGGAAAGATTCTGCAAAACAAATTGCAAGTTAAATTAGAGAAGCATACTTAGTTAAGAATATATTAAATAGATTCACAATTTATACTCTTTATAACTGAAATTATATAATCTTTAACTCTGTGTGTCATTTTACTTGGTTGATACCCAATGAATGTAACATTGATTATATGTTATCCTTCCTAACACTCTCAAATCTAAATTTAAATAACACACATATACATACAGTTTTTATGCTCCCAAAATATCTTAGGATGTTCAGTATTCTCAATTAAATTTGATAAAGAACAAAATGTTCAAAAATTGCCTTTCATCATTGAATTTCTATTAGTTATGTAATAAATTAAAATGAGCAGTAAGTGATAAAGTAATCAAGCAATGATGTTCTGAGATCCTGTGAATGTATTATTTTCTATAGCTGACAGATTTCTCCTGGCCCTTCTGTATTTTTAGCTGTATTTTCTAAAACAATGAAGGGACCGGATAAGTCTGTCTTCTGAAGTGATGAGTTAAAGAATGTTGTGAGAGTACTTGCCAAATCACAGTACCATTATTAATTCAAGCATGATGAAATTGTTCATTTTAACTATAATCATGCAATTCATCAAAATACTACTAGAGCATATCCTTCTCAACTACTACACTAATATAGTACTTTATTCTAATGCCAACAAATGCAAAAAATTATTTGATGTTTATCTGTCAAAACTAGGCACTGTTTTGAATTTAGGTATCTTGCTTCATATTTGGAAAAAAAGAACAATTTCAATATGTTTTAATCCACTGATCTGAAAGTAGCTGTTTTACGTTTCAATTACCCTGACTATTAAGCTTATATATCAGGGTGTTACAAACTAAAATGATATATTTCCCACATGTTAGTTTCTTCATTCTCTTTGATGAATATGCTACAAACTGAGGTAGGAAGTAAGCATCCCTGTAAGTCATAAATCAACAGAATGATTCAAAAGTACAAAGTGATTAAGCAACTGCTCTTTTCTAGAAGTTACTTGTGCTGTCAATGATACGTGTTTTCAATTATTAGGTTAGGAATCCAAATGTGCTAGACAATACCCATGTAATTGACATTTAGCCTACAAAGAAAATTGATATAATTTATTATAAATAGAAATGAATTGACAATTTTTTTGCATTGTAATTTTAATGAATTGCAATTTTATACTTCACTTATTCAAAATTTTCTTTGATTGCATGTGGATTTATTTGCTAGATAAATTGAGAATTGTTAAATACTCCTGAAGAAATGATACAATGAACAACAATATTGGATTATTCATATGTATAATAGATATTTCGTGTGTTTAAAAATTTTCCTGTACTTTTTATATGATTAAATTATATGCACTGTGCTATTAAACATAGGGACTACAGTTATTAGACAGAGTTATCAATACTGAAAGAAATTGGTTTCTTCTTGTGTCATTAAGTTTATTACTTCTTTGAATGTTTACTTTGTCATGTCTCTGGGATTTCTGGTTGAAAATTAGTTTTTCATTTAGTAGATATTAGTTTTGTAAAACTACAAGACCTACAGTTTTATATTGACCTATGCTGTTCAATAGTGTTCACTATAAAAAAACAGCATGTATTTTCTATATAACACAAATTTTCAACTTCTGCTAAAAATAATGTTGTAATTGTACCAACAACTAAAAATTATGACAATGAAAATTTCAAAAATATATTTCTAAGTTTAGTCTTTCAAACCTTTTATGTTAGCATTAGCAAGTCAACTGTTATTTAAAATAGGTCTCTGTTCCATACTAACAAAATTTGCTACTTTCTTCCTATACTATGAATACTTGTCACTTACATTCAAGACCACTAGCCTGGGCTTTTATAGAATTCGTTTAATTATTTATGATTTCTGGGATTTAAGAAAGCATACACAAAGTTCTAAATATATGAACAGAAAGTTTCCTCATGATCTTGTTTAAAACACTGTGAATCCCAGGTTTCCACTGGGAAAACAAATTTTCAAATAGATGCTGATGTTATAATTCACCTTTAGCAAAGCATGGCTTTATTAGATAAAGGGGGAAATGTGCATTGCAAAGGATCTGACTAATATTTATGTGAATTCAGTATCCACTTTACATGGTGTAGGGTGGACCATGTCTAAAACTAGTAGTCTTCTTTGGAGCATCTTTGACAAATGGTAGTTGTGAATATACAATGTGATGCCTGTTACACAGGGCTCAGCATCTTCAAACAAAGATCTGTGACACTCAGCTAGGAAAATCATCTAGATCATGGAGTAGCTATCTGTGAAGAAAGCACTAGACTCACTGAGGGAGGAACGTAGCACAAAAGAAAGAAACAGTGCTTTGCATGCTACCTTTGCATGCACTGTCTTTTTAGGAATGAGTAGTTTGTTACTAACTTGAAACATAGGACCATTCTCAGAGATGAGTTAAGGTCTCAATGTGTTGAAGATCTTGGTATCATTAAAGGGTATAAACAAATCTGAATGACACAAAATATAGATTAATACAAATCTAAATCACACCTTTACCAGTTACTTACATTAAAATGGGCACAGAGAAACTGAAAAGATAGAAAACGCATTGGAAATGTAACTTTCAAGTCATCTACATTACAGAATCTGAGAAGTGAGATAAAGGAAGACTGAGGAATAATTCTAAAGTTTGAACAGCTTATTGGACAATATTACTTATTTAGAGGGATAAGATTAGATGATTAAGATTTTGGTGGCAGAATCAAGATGAAATTTTAGTAGTGAAAACATGATAATAAACTTCCGATGCAATTTCAGGTAAAGAGTTGTAAGTATAATTCTGGATATTAGAAGAGAATTTTGAGAAGGGTAAATGTATATTTGAAAGGTATATGCATGGGACTTATAACCTTAGAAATAGATTAGATCTCCCAGGGTGACAGTTTACATTGAGAAGAAGAAAAGAAGGACCAAACTCTTGGGAAAAGGTCAGGAAAGAGTGAAAAATAGTTTCCAGAACTTAAAAGTATGGTCAAAGTGGTGAAAATACCATATTAGGAAGACAAATATCCAATTGTGTTTAATATTCATGTGAGAGGGGAGAAATGAAGATGGTGAAGTGTACATTAGACTCAATGTTGTTTGGTGACAATTTCCTGGAAATAAACTTATATAATGATGAACACAGAAATAAGATTGAAGAGGAATGAATAACAAATAAGAAAAAGAAGTAAAGATGGCAGTGAACAATTATTTCATTTATTTCTACTTTTTTTGAAAAGTAGAAAAAAAATGAAGTAGCCACTATAAAAGATGGATTTTACAAAAAGTTTTTTATTTGGATGAACAATTCTATGGTACATTTATATTCTGATAGAGAGACCAAGGACAGAAATACAAAGGGCCATAGCAGGAAGAAAAGTCATGGGATCCAGAGTAAAAATGTGAATGTAGACAAATACAGGCAAGTTTCTAGAGGAGATGAAATGATTTATCTTGACTATTTCCCCATTCTCCATCAGGTATGATTAGATAAAGGCAAAATCAAGTAAGAAATCTGTCAAGAAAGTATATAGTTTTTTTAAGGACAATGATAATAGTGATTTTACCTCTTCTATAAATGAGAAATATAATGAGATCAAATATAGGTCTGCCATTTAAGGTTTATTCCTAAATCAGTCCGTATTTCCCACTGTCCAAGTGACATTGTAATTGTAATTAAGACCTACTACCAAAATGTGTGCTGGTCATTACCATGGTTGTGACAATTGTCATGTAAAAGATAATGACTCAGTATTCTCTTGTTTGAAGGCCACTCCTTAAATGGAAAGTAAAACCAGGTGATAGAGGCTAGCACCTTTTATGCTGATATTTCCTGACAGATCTTATTTTTGGGGAAACAGGGTGTTAGATAAACATAAATTAACACCAAAAGAACTATCATTTCAAGCCTTTTAGAATTGCTATTAAGATTACTTTTTTAAAAAGGTAAATTGTTGATGAGGATGTAGAGAAATGTATCTATTATCTTCTTTAATGAAAACTACTACAATCATTATGGGAAACAGTGTGGAGATTCCCCCCAAAATTACTAAACTATCATACAATCTAGCAAGCCCCCTACTAGTTATATACCCACAGGATTAGGGAAAATAACATGTGGTATATCTAAGCAGTGGAATAATTTCAAGCTTTAAAAAAAAGTAAATACTGTCATTTTCAAAATATATGGATGAAATTGACAGATCATTATAATAAGTTCAACAAGGCAGGGACAGGAATACCAAATACTGAATGCTATCTGTTACCAATGAAATTTAAGAAATCCAGCTCCTAGAAGCAGACATTAGAACGGTGTTGACCAGAAGCAGAAGATAAGGAAATGGGGAGACATTAGCTAAAGAGTGTAGAATTTCAGTAAGACAAGAGGAATCAGGTAAAGGGATCCAACTTATGACACTGGACAAATTAACATAGCTAATAATGTAAATAATTCTTGAAAATCACTAACTAAATCAAAAGTATTCTCACAAAAATAACTCTGTTCAGTAAGGTATATCTTAGTTTAATATAGCTATTCCACAAATGTGCCCCAAAAGATTCACTTAGACCACGATAAATACAATTTTGTCAATAAAATCATAAATAATTTTGACATAAATAATTGCTGCCACATTGTAACAATTCTCGATGATGATAAGATTCTATCCAAAAGATGAGAAGTATAAAACAAAAGAGGCCTTTATTCTGAGAACACGGAGAGAGAAAACCAAAACACCCTGACCGCTGGAGTCTGGCTTTCTCTCTGGCACACACATGGCATGGGGGTATGTAAGTAGCCTCGGTTTGGGGTGGAACCTAAAGGGGCATCTGGGATGCACGGGTAGCCCATTGGTCTTTGTTTGGCGCCATAAGGTAAATTCCTAGGGGGCAGGGAAGATGGAGTCACAGGTGAATTCCTAGGGGTGGGGGAGATAGGAGCTCCTTGGTTTCACCTCTAAGGCTACACCTGCTACAGTGTCCTCTCTGGGCCAAAACCCTTTCAGATGATACTGAATTCAATAAAAATTAGTACACACATTTTTGTGTGTATTTGTGTGTGATGGTGAAATTCGTAGAAATTCCCATCTGACCAAATGCTTCTTGACATCAACATTCTTTGATTTTGCTCAGTAAAGCATTCTAAAACAGAATAGTGGAAATTTATAAGATGGTTTAACAATGAGATGACCTATTCTAAACCTGCCCTGTTTTAATTTCCTTTGACAGATAAACTTAGTTACCCCAAGGAGATTGCAAACCCCTGAGGTTCTTTAAAAACCTGGAAAACATTTATTCTGAAACTTACACATAGCATGCACTTAATAAATAAATAAACAATGGGTTGAATCTTTTATTAGATTATGTGTAACTGAATCTTCCGTCAATATTTCTTTAATCCCTGGACTCCAGGGGGCTCACAGGAATCTCTTTTCCGGTCTATCACCGAAATACACTTGTCTCCCAACATCACACAGTGGGATTTATGCTTTTGCAAAGGCTGAATATTCCTTCCCATTTGTGTCTGTTCAGGCTTCATAAGCAGTTTTTTCCCAAGTCAATATTTAAATAACTTTTCTACTTGAAATTTGGTCAAATAATACTTCCAAGTGCATACATGTGTCACTTAATTTTTGACAAGTAAGATTCTACTTTCTAGTAAAAGGACCGAAATAAAAGAGTTTTATAAATATTACCCATCTTATAAGTATAATAAAAAATTCATTAGATATGAAATCAAAATGTATCATCATCTATTTGAACTCTAAATTTCTAATTTAGGCTCGGGTTGTAGATAGCACAGTAAATGTAATTTATCATCATAAATGTACTATTATTTAATCATATGAAACTTTTGGTTTATCTTGAGCAAACTTTATAGTGGTTTTAATATACAGTAGCCATTCCTGACAGATATGATGAAATAGATTTATCACTCTTGACAAATTATATTGCAAAATGTCCTCTCATGACTGCCCATGATGGAAACAGCATTGCTGTATTCAATAGGAACGTCACCTGTGATTTCTGCTTTATTACCTTGTTTGCTGGCAGTCACAACTGCCTGTTGGAGGGATTCTATAGTACTTAGAATGTGAAATGGCTATGAGAATAATTGTGTGAATGAAGGAAACCTGTAGCCCTTTAAATCAAACTAAGTAGTGTTTTATTAAAGTGCTCAGCAAATCAATCTAAATCCAAGGATAATAAAGCCCTAATCAGGTGGTAGAAAAAATAATAGGTTGTCATGCTTGAGAAAAATAGGCAATCATGGAATGTTTTCTTTAATTAGGTCGTGTAAAGTGGAAGAACTGAGTAGGAACTGGCAAGACATTTATCATGAGCAAGGTGGGAAATTATTTAGATTACTGAGGAAGGAAAATTGAGGGTGATACACTTAGATTTGACTGGACAGAAAATTAAAGCTTTTTTATTACTATATGTACTACTTTGCTGGTGATAACTACTGACAGGTGTAGAACTTTTTGTTTTTTAAAGTTAAGCTCCACCATTTAAATCATCTACTTTGGTAAACCTGCATATTTGCTTGTTTTATAATAATTTTAATTATAGTGGCACTACAGGACACTGGATGTGTTTCTCGGCAGTGTCACAGCCAGAGTACCTCTCACTTCCAAGGCATTTAGCTCTTAATAAACTTAGGATTGATTATTAAGCACTTCTTCTTAAGCTGAAGAAGTCATTAATTCTGTCTGAGGTTGTTAGTACACTGTTGTGTACAGGGATTCCGTTGTAAATTATAGACACCAGTAGTCAAATTTCTTGTTAGACATGGTTGCTGTCACAACTAAAACTAGTAAATGTGTCTTCTTTTAAAGCTGTAATTTAGGGAAAGTAATGAGATGATTTCAAATATTTGTATAATGCGACAACTCAGATGAATTTAGGTTTACCAAATTAAATCTGCAAGTGCTTCTATTCCAAAAAGTATCATCAAATAACTAACACATTTTTTTCTCTGCTACAGAAGTCATCTCTATGTTTCAATGATACTAACAATTTAAAACACCTTGGGCATATACTTTATGAACCTGCATTTGCACGTCAATAAACCATGCAGAAGGAGAATATGCCCCAGAAAAATCTAATGAGTTTTTAGTTTCCATGGGTTCTAATTATGGATTTATGATAAATGAAAAGTTGTCATATGCCAGGACATCTGATATCTATCTTGCCCATTAAGCTGATTTGACTTAAGGATCTTTTAAAACATATTTCTTTCCCACCTCAGAGTCAAATCTTGCTTCTGTGGAAGATACCAGTATTTGCCACTGTTTTCTACGTTAGGGGCCCATTACTTTCAGAAGCATGTTTGACCAGTACATTGGGCAGGTCAGCAATTCTACGTTGTTAAAAATTCCAGAAGTGCCCCCCAAAGACATAAAAATAACATAATTTATATGTTGTACATGTATAATGATACATGCACATCCATGTTTATATCAACATAATTCAAAATAACTAAATCTTGGAAGTAGATTGAACTGATTATTAAGCACTCCTCATTTTCTTGATGTCCATTGTTCATCAACAGGTGAATAGATAAAAAATACAAAATTTACACACAATGACATAATACCTTGCCATAAAAATAAGTTTGAGTCTTTTGTAGAAAGATGATTGCATTTGAGAGTGTAATGTAAGAGAAATAAATAAGCCACATAAGCTTAAATATCATGTGGTTTCTCTTATATGAAAAATCCAAGTTATAAGTAAAGAAGAAAATAATAGGCACAGAAAAAGAAGTAAAGAAATACATTGTTTTCACATGGAAAGATTATCAAAAAATGAAGGGACGGTATGAGGGAAAGGAGTTAAAAGAAATGAAGTTGTGTTATGTGTGTGCACCACCCCTACACCAGCAATGTAAGCATCATGTGCTGCAAATATGACTAGTAAAATAGTTTTTAATGACAGCAGTAGGCTGGAGAAATAACCCTTACCCCCTGAGTAATGATAATTAGTCTTCCTACCCAGACTCTTCATCCCTCACGGCAGCATTTCTATGGCATATTCTGTACCATCTTTTAAGTGGTCTCTATCAGGACCGAATACCAATTATTCAGAATAGAAACTAAACCTAACCTTAACCATTATCAGCTTTCCTCCCTTATCATCTCCACCTCATTTGCAAGACAAGCTATCAGCTTCTGGGTTTACTTTTATGGCAACTTTCGAAGCACTCTGTACAATATTAACAGTCCAGCTGCTTATGAGATGAGAATTCTCTAATTTTACAGAGGGCATTGGGTACATGATAATCTGTTTCAACCTCAAGAACAGTAGTCAATTATTGTTTTATTATTTTATTATCTCCACTCTGTCAAGAGTACTTTTCTATAACTGATTCCACGAGGACATTATTTTGAAACCTTTTTCTTGACTTCACTAAGTTAAAGTGATTGGTTTTATGAATCAGATCGATAATTTCTTACAAACAGTACTTCTACATTTTATGAATAAGTCCCTATTGAAAATACTCTTTAAGGCATAAGTTTTAAGAATGATAAACTTTCTATCATTTGCAATTGGAAAAAAATATTTATTCCTGAATTCAAAAATTGATATTCATTTTTAAAAGCAAGGAATTCTATTTAAATGTAGTTACCCCAAAATTCAAAATTATTAAATATTTTCTCTTCATATATTAAATATTTATCCTACTTTGAGACATATATTCAGTATTATAAAATTTTTACTTAATATTATGCTGAAGTAAAACAATGTATTAATGTGTTTCCCATCACTAGGAGCAAGTACCTCATATCCAAAATTTAAAAGAAAGTTTATTTTGACTCACAGTTTCAGAGGGTTCAGTCCATCTTCAGCTGGCTTCAAAAGCAGAAATGGAATAATGATAGTGTAATAGGTTAATTCAGCCACCTTTCTAAAGCCCATCTCTCAACACATGAGACTTTAGAGGGAATCTTCCAGTTCTAAAATATAATATGAATAGCATATTTTAAAACCCATAGATTCCTCAAATGTAAATAAGTAAAACAGCATATTTTGTGTGACATGATGTGTGATGTTACTCTGTAGACTAGCAAACCGGAATGCTCTGAAATAAAACCATATCAAAATACATATGAACTACAAAAGTGCTTAGGTAATTGTGTCATGGTATTTCACATAGAAAATACGACTAAATTCTTTAGAATGTAATTAATGCTTCATGAGGCAAAATTAAATTCCTTTACATTTTAATTCCCATATCAACAATTGCTAGTCCTAAGGAATGCTTTAATCCCAAGAAGCGCAGACCCTCCTATGACCCAAAGATAAAATTACAACATAGTTATTTTTGTTTTCAATGAAATCTGAGCTTCATATATTAGTTTTTAAAGTGTGAACTCTGTCAGATTCATCCTGGTAAATTTGTTGAAATTGCAGATTTCTAGCCTTAATCTCAGGAATCTTGACTATGTATCTTTGGTTTAGCCCCATACCAATGAGGTGTTTGTGCAAGAATCTCAAGTAATTTGGAGTCCACAAAGGATAGTTTCAGAGATCCTGTTGAAACTGATACTTAAATTGAAATGTTGTATTAACATTGAAATGTTCAATCACACCAAATATAAATAATTCTTATCTTGCTTAACAAGAGTACATAAGAATATATTGAGATGAGTATACTACATATTTTCCCATGCAATTTATCAATACACTGAAAATAGACATAATAACAATTAAAGTATTTTCTGGGAAGCAGACATTCATTAATTTACAGGAGATTTGTGGATGATTTAAATTGCTTGGTTTGCTCCCTGGAATGTGTATCATGTTCCATTACCCTTGGGTAATGTTAAACTAACGTCATACTTGTATAGCTTTCATATTTCCATACGCTGCCTGGCTGGATGTCATTCTGAGCGCCAGCAAGGTCTCCTTGATTTAGTGGTTCAACAAGCCTGCCAAAGAGGTCCTATTGCCTCTCTTCCACCACTCATGAAGAACCAACCTACAAATCACATGTCAACAACTTTGATCTACCTTGTTTCAGGTGGTTTGCTCTCTGTCTATTATTTCTGCTAAGAGACCCGTGAAAATTAAATACAGACCCCGCTGATGCTTGACTGACCCGGTGCTCCATCATAACAGCAGTGTAATAGCAATAAATCATTTCAACTTTAATCTATTGTTATTGATGAATGTACAATTATTTGTCATCTAATATGCTGAAAATGATGACCAAAGAAATAGATCAACTTTTTTTCCTCCTCCAAGTGCGGCATTGATGGATTGTATCCCTAAGCTGTTATTACACTTATAATGTACTCCTCTGCACTGACAGCACAGCTAGTTTTTTAATCATTCCATAGTAATCAACTTAAGACAACACGGCAAGACTCATAATTCATGTTCTCTTCTTTTTGGCAGTGACGGGAAATGAAAATGTTTTTTATTCTTTTGAAATAATTCTTACCTGACTAGGCTGAAGATTGCTTTAAAATTGTAAATAAATGGTTATTTACTGAGGTGGAACTGAAATGTGACATATTAAAATGTCTCTTTCCAAGGGGAGTGTGTTTATTTGAGCCTGAATAAAGTGAGATAGCTAGAAAGTATTTTTCCCTTTTAACTGATTCATTGTTAACTCTATACCATAGGTAAATATTTTAGCAAAATTAAAGTTATGGACAACAATCCTATGGGAAAGTATGACGATAAGAAATAATAATCCTTCTGAAACCGCTATTTCTTTGCTCCACTCTCTTCCCACCAATATTTTATCAATTCTCCTACTTATGCTTCCTACTTATGCTTCCGTTATTAGCTCAGGCGCCTCGTAATTTTTTCTGTGATGAATCAATGTATATCAGTATCTAAATAAAGATATTATTTAAATGGAAATAGAGTCAAGATAAGTTTCTTTTTAATCCAAAAACTGGAGAATAATTTTAGTAGAAGGTTTAACATTTTTAGGGCCAAAACTGAATGAAACTCAATCCCTCTGATAATTCATTTTCACATCATAAGAAAATATTAAAAACACTTGAAAACTTTGATGTAAATCTCTCTGACTGCCCTGTGATACAGAAGTGATTTTCTCACAAGTCATAAAAATACTATGAACTGGCACTGCTGGTTCCAGGGGAAAAAACTTGATTTTCACACAGGACCTTGCTTGTATGTCCTTGAAAATATAGGCACTGGTTTTGAAAACAACAGTGTTATTCATTTCTTGAAGACATACAGAGTGTGTTGTGCTAGAGAATAGATAGCTTAATTAAATATAATTTAATAAATTATTTTACAAGTTGAGTCTATAACCAGCAATATCATGACAAGTGTTATAATGCAGTTTTAGACCCCCAACCTTCTGAACCTAGGTCTCTGGTGGTTCAATTCAGGAAATTATTTTAATGTCTCTGGGTGATTCTGATGGATATGAAACTTGCGAAGCCCAGATTAAAGTCAGTCTTCTCTTTGTTTCATATATTACCATGGAAAAATCCATGATGGGCTTGGCAGGAAGATATTTCAACTTCTACACAGCATAATGTAAGGGTAGATACCTGGCTGTGGTGCCACACTGCCCACATCTTCACATGGCTTAAAGAGCCCTATGCATATGACCCTAGGAAAGCGAGTACTGCCATGTCTTAAATGTCAACAATCAAAATAGGAAGAATTAATACCTACCCCAGAAAGCTGCCATGAAATCAATAGCTTAAAAGATATAAAATGCTTATTTAAAAAAAAGCCTAGTGCCTAGTAAGTAGTCAGTAAATACCAGCTACTAATACTATTCTTTCATTTATATTTAGATATTATTTAGAAGAACTTAAAAAGCCAAGAAGAAGAGAGTTTGTTAAAAGAAGTTGGTTATTTGTTCTATGAAGCTAATCATAAGGGTTACTATTATTTAATTTAAACATAATATTTACTCTTCCTAGAAGTTTGAGAGGATATAAAAATCAAAATAGAAAAAATTACCATTATTTAATGTAGTTAAACTTTTTATATTCAAAAACAAAAGCATATCAAAGAACTAGCTTAAATTATCAAGATTTAGATCAGTAAAACATAATGGTTTATCATGTTATATGTAAGGCAAATGCTAGAAGATTTGGAGAGGAGGTCAAAGCTTTGCCTAGATTGCATGATACCTAGGTTCCATCCTCAGTACCCCACACACAAACAAGGCAGAATACTCCAGTCTGAATCTCATCATTACTTATCTAATTAAGTTTTTTGTTGTTTCACGAATAAACAGTGTTTTTTTTCAAGATGTGGCCTTTCCTGTGACTTATTTCATTTAACCTACATTTGGGGTAAAATTCTAGTCACATAGAAGGTAGTAACATTATAGCTTCATGAAGTATAAATTTACTTACTTTCACTCAAGTCTATGTCTGTTATAGGAAGGAGGAGGAATGAACAACAAAATTAAATATTCCCACAGGAAGCTGAGGGCTGTAAAATGTCCAAACTGAGATATTGAAGGTGAGTCCATTTATTGGCTATTTTCTACAATGACATGAAACAACTGACTGTTCTCCTAATTTGGGGGCACTTCCTAAAATTCTTTGTAATAGTAACAGTTGCCATGTGATTTATGCCATAGTTTGTAATACCTGCCCCTGTTCTTTTAATCACCCATGATAAATATGTGGTATCGTGTTGAATCTATAACTTTCTGCAGTTACGTTAATTAGTCACTCTCTGATATCAAATATTCATTTACTTTATTCTTTAATGAGTCTTTCTATTTAATCATTTCACTTCCATTGCTATTTTTTGTGACATGCATACTTTCTCAGGTTATAAAGACTTGTATTATTTCCATTTTAAGTGATTACATAAGGTATGAACCATCCCATTATTGAATATAAAAATATTTCACCTATTTAATAGTGTTGTGACTGCAACTAATTTTTGTTTCTTCTCCTTATTGTTTTAAAATTATCCAATTAGATTTTCTGTCAATCTTAGAATTCTTTGTAGATTATAATATTTCACAAATGAAATTTATTGATCATGTACTTTCTATATTAGCATCTTTTTTATTTGCCTCATTAGTATAAGTAACACTACTCAAGTTATTATGCATAAATTTTATTATGACAAGAATTATTGAGAATGAATCAAAATGACCAAAAGCTGCTCAATATTGATGATTCTAGCCCTATTTCTATAAATCAAAATTATTTAATATACAAATACATAAATATGTTTATAATAAAAGACAGGTTTGTTAGAACATTTTATCCTATTCAGCATTGTATATAATTGAGCAATGAGTTTTTTTAAATACAAAGTCATTTGAAAACATACATTTTCAAAATTTTACATTATAATAAAATCTAATCATTGCTTTATTCATTACCCTGAAAACATGATGGTTAGTGCTACAGTCAGGGGCTGTGCAGGGAACAATTAGAATCAGGACATGGAGTTTATAATACTGTTTTATGATGGCCACCCAGAGTTAACACAAGAAACTCCAAGAAATCTATCTGCAACACCAAAGACATAGAATATTTAGTCATGGGCCTGAATCCCACAGCAATGTCCCACATGAGTCCAGATGAAGACCCAGAACTCATGAAAACGCCTCCGACGAATCCAACTAGCAGTCTAGATCCCACAAGAAGGACTCATGCCGGTCTCTTTTATGGATCCCTATTGGGAAGGCCACAAGATTAATGGTGGAAGCCAGAAAGTTTATGCCAGTGGGGTGAAGGAGTTGTACTGATAGTTTAAGGGTTCTAAGCTAGAGCCGAGAAGTCACACTCACAACAAAGACCAGGGCTGTCCTGAAAGCACCATAGCCATCCTCAGCAACATGGAGGCCCTGAGCTCCTCTGCAATAAGCACAGTGGAGTGCATGGCAGGAAGCCAGTGTGACGAGTTCATTCTGGAGACCAAGTGGCACAGAGCCAGAAAGCAATGCTTGATGTAAGGACCAGAGCTTCTTCAGGAGAACCAACTGCTCAAACAGCAACTCACAGGAGAACCCACAATGCCTCAACACCTCAACGCAATAACTATCAATGCCTTCCTTCTCCTTCTCCACCCCTCTATTTATGCTGGCAACTTTCCTCAGATGGAGCATCTACACTCAGTCCATGCTGATATAATGCAGCTGGTGTTAAATTGACCAAAAGTTCTTAATCCATTACAGTTAGTATAAGAAGACTTTAATAGTTTTAAAAAATTGCAAATGACATCTACATGGACTAAATCATTTTTTGTAAATATGTTGTCTTTGCATACTAAAATTTCTAAGTTTTTTACTTCACTGATCAAATAAAAATTTAAGAGATCTAATACCTACTATGTTATTATTTAACATATACATCAGTTTATATTTGGATTATGAAATTAAAGGAGCAGAATAGGCAGGTAGCTATTATCCAAATCTGGTCAATTTTAGTAAATGCTAGCAATGTCTTAACAATATTCAATATTTTAAATATTTCATGAACTGCTCAATTTGATGACATTAATTATCATCAGAGTACCAAGTTTATCAGTCTCCTTGTGCTTCCACAGAACTCACTCCATAAGCTAGCAACTCTCAGAAAGAAAAATAATTTATTTAGAACTTTCTCTGTATCAGATATTCTTCTGAATGTTTCAGATAATTTACACATAGTCTTATTTAGTCTACCTTAAAACTAATGCTTGAGATATAAAATTTTCTCTTTCTATTAAGTCATAAACTGAATTAAAAGGTGGTGACTTCAACAATAACTTGAATGAAAATAGCAATTGCACACCAAATACTACAAATATTTTTCAATGTGTCTAAGACCTTTTGCTGTAATACTGGAATCACTGTGTGGTAATAGACTAAGAATGGAAATGATGTTTCTCAAGACAGAAGGAATAGTGTGCAATAGGCATGCTTCTTTCTCTTAAAACTTCTTTGGAAGCATCTTTTAGATGATAAAATTATAAAAGAAACCATCCATTGATATTAGGGCTCCTATGGAAAAAGAATAGAAACCTAGTGGTTTAAATGACAAACATATGTTTTCTTCCAGCCCTGAAAGCCAGAACTCTGAAAACAAAGGGCCAGGGGAAATACACTTTACTGCAGGATTTGGAGAAGGATGTGTCCTGGACTGAATTTCTAATTCCTGCAATCTCAGGCATCCATTCCTCGTCTAGTGAAGGCCATTGTAACTCTGTGCCTCTTCATATTGTCTTCTATCACATTCGTGTACCTGTCTCTGTGTTCAAATTACACTCTTTTTGTAAGTGCACCAGTCATTACAGGTTTGAGCCCACTCTAATGATCTTATCTTAACTGCAAATGCACAGAACTTAAAAACTGGTCACATTCTGAGTTACCAAGTGCTAAGTTCAATATGACTTTTTAAAGGATACAATTAAGCACATAATACTCCTCACCATTCATTGGACATGCAAGCAAAATATCAATCTGTGTGCTTCTAACATACTGAATTTGACTTTTTATTTGTTTTTTATTTACATTTTGATCACAGGTGATTGATTCTTTGCTTATTTCTCTGTTATAGTGATTTATTATATACCATACCACCTTTCACAAGTTTTCCTTTCTAACTTTCCATGCCATTTCTTAGAAAAATTAAGTGTAACTCTGGCTCTGTTAAATGTTAGACATGAACAGCATAATGATAAATTCTGAAGTATGTGAATGGGTATACAAGAATTTCCTTAATATAATCATGTATGGTCATAGATGTATGCCATATAAACTATTCACATATAGTCAATCAATTTTAAGTATTTGCTATATAATGGTTACAAAAGTAACATTCAGTGCTGATATAAATTATCTAAAAGCATCAATGGACCAATAAGTCCAATGATTACGATGTTCCAATTATTGAACATTCAGAGGTGTAATCTTCTGTGTCTCTTATCTTGCTTGTTGGAGCTAATGATGGAGAATAAAAGAATAGAGAAGCCAAAGAGATGTAATAAATTATGAAAAATACAGTTCCATCAAAGATGTTTTCAAGGAAAACTCTGCATTAGTGATCATTTAGATCTGTTTTCCTTCCTGCTTTTTATAGCTCACCTATAGGATCTCACACACCATATTACAGGCTGCATTTATTTTCCTCTTTGCCTATCAAGGAGACTATTAATTCACTCTCAGAACAAATAGCACCCTAGTCATTATGTTTTCTTAGAACCCAGAATCATACCTGACAAATGGTAAGGACTAAGTAAATACATAAATCACTTATTTCTGCTATTTATGTTATCAAGATTCTGTGATTTTGCTTTTCAAATTAAATAAGGTAAAGAGCAACTAAACAACTTGTAATATGATTTTTAAATAGATCTAAAAACAGTTAGCTGATTTCATAGTTATTCAAGCCGTTGTTCTGAAACCTCTAATAAAGTCTAACCTTGACTATGCCAACCAGGGCTCATGTATTCGAATTAAAAAAGGCTAAAGTGTACATTTTGTAGTAAAGTCTGACTACATCTAATCTGTATATTACTATTTCCAATTATTTGACACTTAATATTATTTATAAAAAGTTTATAGGATAGGGATTTTTCCTGTTTTATTTATTGCTTAGATTTGTTTGAGCTATAGAATTCACACTAATCATAGAATAACAAAAACTACTCAAATATTTGAAGAGAATGGAAGTCCCAAACAGGCAGCTGCATTGAAATTCTCATGTTAAAATTTATTTTAAAGTTTTATGACCATTTTATATTTCCTTATGTATGGTTTCACATTTTTATTTGTTTCTACATGTGTTAACTAAAATGAATTTCTGCAATTAGTATAAATTGCAATATAAGAGAAATAAAGTATTTAAAGCTATCTTGAGGCCAGTATTGCTCAAAATTTGGTCAGGAATGTCCCAATTCCTCTTCTCCATGTGGTATCATTAAAACATTACACAGTTAATAAACAGAACTTTTAAGGAAACCTAACAGCAATGCCAATAACATTAATTCTGAATTACAAATGTTGATATAAAATTGTATCAAGACAGTATTTGTTTTGTGAAGAATCCAATAGTATTGAAATATTTGTGAATAGTTGTTTTACAAATTCGATTTTATAGCTTCCCAAGTTCTTTATTCCTCAAAAAACAAAGAGATGCATCTTTTTATAATGCTTTAAATGTCTCCATCTCAGTATAAACCACACAATTGTTATGTACAAGCATGCAAACAAGAAGCAGATGTTGACTTTCAAGCTACAAGTGGATAAAAATATAACGATATTTTTTTTTACCTCAACTTGTGAGAATGGAAGATATTTTAATAACTTTATTGTTACTGTGAGATTCTTTTCTAACTAAGATCAGAAAAAAAATTAGCTAACATAAGATTTTCACTCTAGAATATTTCTCAATCAATATAACCTCAAGCAAATGAAGAATTATTATTTTTTCTTCTGGGTATCTTAGGCATTTAGGATTAAATTGACCATCATAAATCTAGCCAGAGAATGGTTGCTGTCTATGATGGCTTGCTACTTGATAAACTTATCTCACTCTTCTGCATAGGCAACTGATGTCACAGACTTCAGTGTCCACCCATGTGTTCATCCATTCTGCTTGCGATAGCAGATGCTACACACTGAGTAACTGACAAACAACAGAAATGTATTTCTTGAAGTTCTGGAAGTTGCGAAGTCCGAAATCAAAGTATCTGTAGATTCAATTCCTAGTAAGTATCCACTTCCTGTACCTGGTACCTTCGTTTTATACCCTCACATAATAAAAAGTGATAAAAGTATTTTGTCTTTTGTTTTCTTTTGTTTTTGGTTCCTTGTTTGTTTTTTTGTGAGGGGATCCTTTATTATTAGGAAACTAATCCACTCATGAAGGCTCTGTCCTTCTAAACAAAACATTTCTCAAAAGTATTACCTCTTAAGTTTATCACCTTTTTGTTAGAATTTTAATATGTGAATAAGGGAGATACATACACTCAAAAGATAGGAAAAATAGCTAATATTTCTAAGGTACTACGCGGCTTATTCACACATTTTGTCAAAATCTGGAATGTAATATTCATGTCCAGTTAATGTATAATGGAAAAATTTCCATTTCTGCTATTTCTTAGTGTTACATATAAGAAGCAGATCACATGATCCTTCTATTCTCGAAATCCATAAAACAACCAGGAGTTATCATGTTTCTGAAATTCAGGTTGAAACATACAGCATAGAGCCCCTCTCTAGAGAAATCAAACTATGTTCACTATCCCTAGAAATACTTACAAATTCTCAGCAACTAAACTATCTCTTCCATTTTTTTACAGTTCAAACATTGTCATTTCTATGCAATAATTGTACTTTTCAAATTTAGGTAAAGCAGAATTAAATTTATAAAATGAAAAAAATGATCAATATGGTCAAACCAAGGAATCAATGGACAATGAAGGTCCAAACTTTTCAACAGAATATGTTTCCCATCATTGATTGTGGTACACAATACCTGTCATGCTGTCTTAATTTCTCTTTACTGGAACTAAGTATCTGACAACCACAAGTTTAAGCAGAAAAGGTTTATTTTGGCTCACAGTGCATACAGATTTTATTGCATACTTGACTGGTCCATCTCAGAACAGCACACCACAAGTGTATGTCAGAGGAACAAGAGCTGATGGAAAGGCAGTCAGGCAAAAGCAGCAAGCAGTGAGGGTTCTTTCCTCTTTAATCCGATTCAGTCTACAAGGCCATTGGATGGATCAACCTGCACCCAGAGAGGATCTTCTCATTATCCATACCTGAAACTATGCTAACCCTACCAGAAGACTAATTCAGTTATCAGATGCCCAAGTCCAGTATTACATACACATGATTCAACTACCTTCCAAAAGTGTCACCTTTGAGCACGTGAGGTTTGAGAAGAACATGTAGGTGTAATTAATAACACCAGCTATTCAATAATCTCACTTTGTATAATGGTATTATTAAAAACTTGGATCATGTAACTGTCTCTTTCTTGACAAACTAGCTTTCCAGTACATTATAAAGGTATATAGCCCAATATATTTGCATACATATGATTAAATCAGAATAATTTGGTATGTCACACCATTAAGAGTTTAATTTATCTAAATTCACATCTTCAGCTTATTTTATATTAGGATATGCATAAGAAAGTGACTTTAATTTTCTGTTTTTCTAAGTTCAAATTATGGGAAAAATTGTGAAGATAGGCAAACATCTATTTAAATGGAAATTTTGATACCATTTTGCCTCTTCTTAAAAAAAATTCTACAGTATGAATTTTCCAGAGCCATACTGCTCAACTAATTTCCATACTTTTGATATATATATTTTAGATCACAATTGTAAATGGAACCTTTCAACAATTTTCTTTCATACAAGGCCTCTGAATACAACTGCAGTGCAGAATTAATTTTAAAAAAATCTGGGCGGGGGTTTTAGCTCTGTGGCATAAATGCTTGCCTAGCATATACGAGGTCATGAGTTTGATACCCAGTGCAAAAAGTATATAAATAAATAAAATCATTGCTACTGGCTGTTTACAAATATTAAGGCACAACTTACTGCTCTTTGGCATATAATATGTAAAACTTTTAACACTATATACTTAATTCATAATCATATTTGAGATTACCATATTCATAAGTGAGAAAGGATAGTTGAAAATTTCAGAAAAGAAAGAAAAAAAAACACAATGAGGGTATCATAGAAAGTTGGGGTAACCCACACCGGAGTCAGTACCACATTTATGCCTCATATTCAGAGTCAAGAGAGACTCCTCAGTTATTGATTTCATACAGCTGAGTTACACGGAATTTATTCTCCCTAAGACTTGGCTAGGAACAAGGTTTATTAAACCTTATATCACTTTATTATCAAGGTTAACTCCTCACTTTAAGGGCCATTAAGAGAGCTTTATTATTAGTTTGTAATTTTGTATCTTTTAAGTGGAATGACATTATTTTGCCCAAGTGAATAAAATGAAGTACAGTAATTGCTACTGCCAGACTCCATAGTGAGCCTCACAGGATTTTTTCAAAAGTAAAATGACAATGCACCATCATCAACCTGACCACCACCCTCCACAACAATTTCTGGCATGATTCCAACACTTCCAACAATTCTTGGATATTCTTGTATAAGATATATGATATGTCAAAGTCCAGCTTTATTATATTTGTACTTCTTTTATTAGTCCTAGATAATTTCTCATCATTGAGTCATTTTTAATGCAATCTTTCAGTTAAAAATATATCAAGATCTTTCCAGGATATCTTGACATTGACTCATTATTGTATAAAAGAACATATTCAAGGAACGTAATGGGTGGTATAATGACCAAATGACAAAGCACAGCATTACACCCACAAGACGGATAGCACTGACAGAAGATGATAAACTGGAGTACCTGAATGTTGGTGGTAATTTAAATCTTACCGCTTAAGAAAAGTACAGTTGAGAATTAAGGAGAACCAACAAATCACAATGAATCTGAGTATTAAAAAATTAATGCCTTAGACCAACATTACCTGGTCCTTGTCCTGAGAGATAATTTGATCATTTGTTGCCAGTTACCGTCTTCACTTTCTTTCGAGTTCAAATTGCCTTGTTTAATATTTGTCTGTATTTGTGAGACATATTACACACATGTGTACACATACACATCCACACATACTGGTACACACTTGTATGCAGTTAACTACTGATCATTTCTCCCATACTTCTGTACTTTTGCCCATCACTAGGATCTTTTTCTTTTACTACCTCCAACTTAAAACTATCTTGCCTCACTTAGCATTTCCTCTTACACAGGCCCAATGCAATTCTTAATTCTTCCAGAAATATTTGGTTTACAGTTAAAAAAAAAAAACACTGAACTGTAACTACTTTAAGCCTCAATGTAAGTACCACCAATGAAGGTATCATTTCTTATAGAACTCAAGTATAATGAGGATGAAGAATCTTTAAATCATCTTTGATGAGACCATCAAAGAAAGTCGAGTTTATTTCAGTGAATTAGCAAGGTTCACACAATTGCCAACAATTTGGGAATAGAAATGTCCTATGGCATTTTTTGTAATCCTCAAGGATAACTAAGAGCAACTTTGAATGTCCTTTATTGGAGCATGTCCAGAGAATGATACATAGAACTATCTGCAGAAATAAAAGAAACAACAAATAACCCCAATTATGTCTAATTTGTAACAAACAGCACTTAATTTCAGAATTTCCAAGTTAAAAGAGTACAATTCTTTACCTCTTGACACAGTAGATAAAGAAATTAAGGATAGTTGGATTAAGCAAAGTGTAACTCAATGTTCATTCGATTCTAAAGGGAATATCTACTTTTAACAAGTCTCACATACTAAGAGAAATGTTAGGCTCTCTAGATGGAAGTAGGTTATTAGCCAGTTACTGTTAGTATCTATTTCACTGATAAATAAATAAACTTATTCTGGCTTCTCTTCTATAATGCAATAATGTATACTTCACAAAACTGAAATTACCAGAGAACTTAATAAATATATATAATACTATCTGTGAGACTTCCAATCCAGTAACTGCCACCAGACAAGTCCTTAATAACCTCCACATCTTCCTTTTTAACTCATACTAGATACAATTTATATAACTGTTAAAAATTTTGCACAGTATATTGGTGTGCATCATGTCCAGACTTTTGCATATACTATTAAATGTCAGTAGAAAATATTTAATATTATTTTTAGGTATGAATCTATGTATATGATATAGAGGACATGTTCCCATCTCTACTCTGCCATTTTTATCAAATAATATGGATTAAAGAATTTTATACATTTATGCATATTTTCGATATAATAAAACTATTCAGTGTGTAATTTGTGGCTATTTACAGTTGTCAAGTTTTATTTTCATTACAAATTATGACCCAAAAATCATTTCATGATAAATGTTCTGGCAAAAATAACTAAGGAAATGAATGAAATAAAGACATGTTAGTTACTCTTGTGGTTTATGTTCGCATATCTGCCCCACCCCAAGCCTCATGCAGTCATGAGCGCTGTTGAATCTAGCGTTTGTGATTTGTTCACTGTCTAGCACTGGGATTGGTGGTGTGAGTGCTGTACCCATCCAGGGGTGGAACTGGCATACAACATAGAGGAGGGAAGAGGGTGGGCTTGTCCACCTCTTTTGCCCTTTTGCTTTTGCCCCTTGCGGTGACAGTGATTGTCTGCCCCTCAGGCATGCCACCCTGCATTGGAACCAGTTGAGTGTGGACTGAAACCACCAAAAACTGTTAAGAAATAAACCTTTCCTTCCTTCATTTTGGGATTCAGGGATTTTGTCACAACAATAGGAGAGATAAGTAATGAAAACAAGTTACTTATTTTGGAGTAACAAATCATTTCAACACCTTGTCTACATACAATGATTATTAAGTTTCAGTTTCTCTAGGTAGAAAATTCATATAGAAAACAATTTGGAGGGCTTGTGTCTTTCCTTTGATATCTGAAGCATCACTTAAAAACTTGAAGTTAGGTGCTGGAATATTCATGATGATGATGCTAATGGTCAGCTGTAAGGCTAACTGGCTTGGCCAAGAAAATTCATTCATGACCTCTCTGCCTGACTTGAGATTCCTCACAGTATGGTGGATGTATTTCCAGAGGAAGTTTATCATATTAGAAGTCAGAAGAAAGCTGTATTATCTGTGACAACTTAGCCTCAAATGCGAAAATCTGAAAAATAAATTTTTACCTCAAATTTGAAAAAAATAATTCAGATATAGAAATAAAGAAAATTTAAAAATTGGTAGAATTGTACTAAAATATAGTAAGCACTGTATAATTTATTTTCTTCATAAATATTTCCTGATGTTACTGGAAATAAATTGATTTATATTTTCATTGCACAAACTATGTAAAAACAATGCAGTAACACTTTTCTTCAAAATGCTGGAAGGAAGAAAAAAATAACAGTGAAAGAAAAAAGACAGTGATAAAGAGAAAAAGAAAATCTAAAATCTATATGGAGGAAAAATATCATTTAAAATGAACATACAAAGATTGTATTTAGGTGAAAAACTTTGAGAAAATCCATTGTTAGAATGCATGCTCTCTAAGAAATGTTAATGTAATGTGAAAGCAATGCAATATTTTAGGAAGAATTCTGATGCCACACAGAAAACCTTATCTGCAAGAAAAAAACTAGTATTTTCAAGAAAAAGAATAAATGAGAGTAAAATTAAACTTTGGCATTATTTACTTTTTGTTTTGCATTTTTTCTCTTTTTTTTTTTTTTTTTTTTTTTGGTGTTTTGCATTTTTTTGAAGCAAGGTCTTGCTATGTAGTTCAGGCTGATATCGAACTCACTATGTAACCCAGATTGCCCTTAAACTCTCAGTGATCCTCTTGTCTCAGGTATGTGCCACTGTATCTGTCTTCTTGTATTTAACAGCCTAAAAATTCTGCACAAAAATGTAATAACGATGGAATTATACTTCATACTATAAGTAGATATCTTGAATCCAATGCAGGGTGGCACCTGATAAAGGGTCACCTTCTTAAGGAGACAGAAAACAGCAAAGGCAACAAAAGCAAGAAGAGGAGAATAGGCCTCTTTTCGCTCCCTCATACACCACGTACCTTTCTTCCTCTTACACAGGCTCAGGGTGTTTATAAAGTGATGACCTTATCCCCATGCTGAGTCACTTAGCTAAATTTCTAAAGTTGACACAATGAATAACATCCTAGAGCAGTAAGGGCAGACCCTGTACAAACTGGGATGTAGACTGCTTAGTTATTTAGGTGAGCTTCAGGACTTCTCAAGTTGACACAATGTGTCAACCATTATAGTAGTTAAATAAAATATGTGAAAAAGTAATATAAAGGATTAGAAACAGGAAATAGAATGTTATCATAAATTCTTTACATAAAATAAAAGCACAATACTTCTACTTAATAATTCAATCTGATTAATTCTCAACATTTATTTTAAATTATGTATAAGAGAAGCATTTAAAATTCTTCAAAATTGAAATAAGTATTAAGGCAATAATGGAAATAAAAATGAACCTTAAAATATAAAATTATTAATATTAAGTGAGAAAAACAATATAGTGTTAATAAAAGAAAATAAGTAAGTTTTCATCATATCATAGTAATAATTACAGTACTGTAAACAGTACTGTACTGTTTCATTCATTTTCATTTTAATTGGTGTAAATATTAAAATAGGGATTATTGGACTGGGTAAATGTTAAAATACAACTGTGTACTTTCTCCAAGAAATTTACTATGAAAATGCTAATAAAAAGAAATTTGAAGATTTATATTACTATCAGATATTAAAATTAAGAACAGAAATATTGTCAGAGAAATTGTGACATAAAATGAGAATAATTATTTAATAAAAAATAAATGTACAAACACCTATCAATATAGCTTCAAAATACATAAATTAAGATTATGATAAAAATAATGATAAAATACCATAAATTAAAATGATAATTAGACAAATAAATAATTGTACTTGAGAACTTCACCATCTCTCAATAATTGATACAACAAAATATAAAAATGGACAGAATTCAAGGGAGAAGACAATTCTAAAATACTACCTGAATATTTCACTAACCTATATTCAAGAGGAGCAGAACATCAGAAAACCACTAAAAAACAGATAACTGAAAGAATGTCAGTAAACAGTCAGATGTGATAGTAATAACAGTACATGCAGAATATATATTTTTTCTAGTGCACAAGAAATATCCTCCATGTTACACCACAAAGGGAATCTTAATTAAAAAAATTTGAAATAAACGTATGTTCTCCATCCACATTGCAATGAAAATAGATATTAATAAAAGACAGAAAATTAGAATTTGTCAGAATAGGAAAAAATCAAACAACACAGTATTAAAAATGACTCAAAGAAGCAGTTACAATACAGATTAAAAATACTTTCAAATGGATTAAAAGGAAAAATAGGAAAATATATAGAATAAAACATATTTTAAAAAGCATAGCTTTAATGCTTACATATACAAATTTCTCAAATCTACTTGTCACTTTTAGGAAAAAAATATTTTGATAAACCTAGATTTTAAAAAAACTTGAAACCAATAGTAATAGAGAAAAGAATAACAAGCACTGAAGTAGAAAAATGAAGAATATGAATATAAAAGATATTTTGTGAAACTGCATCATTTGATTCATGTATTTAGAATTTAAAAATATTCAATTACTTCAGACAAAAGAGAATATTAAAATTAAATGAAGTCAGTAATAAAAGTAGACTAATTAGTACTAACGATATAGAAACACACAAAAAGAATAGTGCCCTGAAAAGCTGTATGCCAATACATGCAATTGCAGATAAAAACGAAGAAAGCCTTATAAACACATCAATTGCCAAAATGGAACCCCCCCAAAAAGAAGAAAAATGGTACTGACCTACAACCATGAAAAATACTGAATCAGTAATCTAAAAATTCTAACAAAGAAAAGATCAAGACCTCACAGTCAAACAGTTTGAAACCAATTATTTTCAAACTCTTCCAAAAAGTAGAAGAAATACTTGACACCTTTCTGAGGCCATTGCCACCTTGATATCAAACTGGATGTGATAAAAATATTACAAAACAACATATGAATATAATTGGAAAAAATACCTTAAAAATGTTATGAACCTGAATCCAACTGTATTAACAGTTGTATACACCACGATCCATAGTAATTTGTCGTAGAAATACAAACATATTTTGTATTATTGATGTATTATACCATGTGAATAGCATGAAGGAAGAAAAATAACATCATTATCAGTTAATTTATCTAAAGAAATAGAGAACTAGAAGTAGAAACAAATTTCCTCAGTGTGATAGAAAATATTTATAGAAAACCTTACAGTTGTATACATACACGTTAACTGTAAGTTACGCACGGTGACAAAAAGTGAAAAAAAATTTGGAATTCTTACTGCTTTTCACATCTTAGTGCAATTTACAGTATATAAAATAAGCAAAGAAATTCAATGACAAATGCAGACATAAAGCATAAAAACTGGTTTTTATTTAGACTACTCAAAAAAATGTGGGGGATCCAACATGAAAGTGATTATAAATATTTAAGAGAGTTTAGCAATGATATGAGAACAACATATAAAATCAATTAAATGCCTGAACATGTGTAACAAAGAGTTGAAAGTTAGAGTACATCATTTACATAGTGCAAATAAGAAAGGAAGAGACTGGAAGACAAGAGGGAGAGAATAACGGAAAAAGAATGGAAACGAGGACATTGGAAGAGTAGGATCAAAATGCTTTATAAGCATGGGTGGAAATGCCATAGTGAAACACAATATTATTGAATTTATTATACATTAATAAATATATCTGTGGAAAAAGCAAAGAAACATATACATCGGTCATTGCTGTGGGATTCAGGCCCTTGGCTAAATATTCTGTCTTTAGTGTTGTGGATAGATTTCCTGCAGTTTCTTGTGTTAACTCTGGGTGACCATCATAAACAATGTTACAAACTCCATGTCCTGATTCTAATTGTTCTCTGCACAGTCCTTAACTGCAACAGGGAATAGTTAAGTATTCACATTAAAAATGAATTTTGATTCATATTTCATGTTGTATACAGTGTTAAATACAAAATGAATCATATTTAAATGTGGTATTCACATTTGTAAAACCTGTAGAAGAAAATTTTTATGATCTTGATCAAGGTAAATTTTATTCAGATATGAGAGAAACATCATAATATGTAGAATGAAACATTCATAAGCTAGACTTCTCCAGTATTGAAAATAACTGTTCTTTAAAACACTTTTAGGACAAAGAAAAGAAAAGTCACATTTCTAGGGAAAAATCATATTTCAGATATGTAGATTTTAATTCAAGATTTGTATCCAGATTCAAGATTTGTATCCAGAATAGATAAAGACTCAATAAGGGAAAAATTCATTAAACAAGGGGAAATGGATGAGAAAGGATAAGGATGTATGTGTCAAGCAAACATATGGAATGAGCTAATGTACATTGTTGATGGAGATGAAAGACATGTAACCATTTTGGGTTATATGTTCTTACAATGTTAAACACACACATAATGCATGACTCCTAGATAAAAGAAAGTATGTATCTATGTGTATATAAGGACTTATACACAGATATTCACAGCAGCTTGCTTTTGACAAGTCAAATTATAATCCATGTATTTGTCTACTGCTGTTGTAGAATAGAACATTATAGTGTATGCATAAAATATACTATTGGTAAGGAATAAAAAATTAATAATGTAGGATAATAAACCATGGATAAATATCAAAATAATTGCACAGAATGAAAGAAGCCAGCAAAAAACAAAAGAATAATCGTGTATTATTTTATTTATGCACAATTTCAGAGATTGCATGTTTATGAATATTGCAAAACAGGCAGCTTGCAGTCTGGGAAGAGGAAGGACTGTGGCAAAAGGAAAGTATTACAAAAGGAACAATGACAATTGGGAATGCTGGATATGTTTGTGATTGCCTTTATTTTCCAGTTACTGAGACGTAATACCTCAAAGCCACAACTAAAAGGAGGAAAGATTCATTTTGGTTCACAGTTTGTAGAGTTCAGCCCATAGTCATCTGCTTCCAAGGGAGGGTGGCACGGCAGAGGAGCACGGCAGAAGGGCAGCTCAAAGTTTGGCAGTCAGGAAGCAGAGTGATCAAGGAGAAAAGAGGGGGAAAAAGCCACATACCCAGTGACCACTTTCTCCAATCAGGTTTCACCATTCAACTTTATATTCAGCAATAATTCATCAGTGTACTCATTCACCATTGACTATCACATTTGTTCCTATGATATAAGCACCTCCCCAAAGCCCCCTGTAAGCACAAGAGGCTTTGAGGTAGTATCTAGACATTTAAATCATAACAATCATCTTGATGAGAGATGATTTGATGAGTGTATAAATAATGTCACAACTTTTGAACTCACTATTAAAATAAGGAGAATTAATTATTTGTCAATTATACATCAATAAAAAAGGGAAGAAACATTTTATTCATATGACTAACTTTAAAATGTGCATGCAAGAGAAATAGGAAGTAATAATCTTAAAATTTCTATATTGTCTAGAAAATTCAAATAGAAGGATAAGTAAGTATACATGAGAAAAACAGTTACAGCGGGTAAGATAGGATTGTGTGGGTTCTGTGGTTCTCCAGCATCTCATTTCAGCCCACTTTTGAGACCTGTATGCATCGCTACAATTTCCAAGACAATTTCTGTCTCCTGTAGCATGTTTTCATTATTAGTTCACCTATTTACAGTTAATGGCTCCTTTTTGTTTGTTTGTTTTTATTTTTCTTTTGGCTTAATGTAATTCAAATGGACTTCTGTCCCTCACAACCCAAAGAATCCAACTAATGTAATGAGTATCTCACAACCTAGGGTATTTGAAGTTGCACAGTAAGCGCCTTCTCTCCTATAGATGGATTGACAGGGAATTGAAATCATAAAAATCACCTTTATTTGGTGAATGCAGAAACAACAAATTATGTTAGCTACATTGAAGTGTTAACAGTATCAGACTTGTATAGTCCATTTCAGTGTCATAATAACAAGGATTAGTCTGGCTAGTAAGGTGATAATACACTCAAGTTCTCTTTTCTGGACGGTACTTGAAGTGGTACTAATTTTCAACATTATCATGTGTAATGAAATTATCTAAATCTGTGGAGAATTGACTTTATATTTGACACTATTTCATTATAACAGTATATTCTATTTTTTCAGCTAAATTTTTAGGTGATTATGTTAATCTCTTTTCTTAACTAATATATGCTAATTTAAACAATTTAAAATTAACATTTTCAAAAAATATTTCCCTTATTTCCAAGTTCTGCAGAGATACTTCACCACTGTTCCTAGTTACTGATCACAATAATCATACTATTAGCCAAACACCTTGCCAGAAATAAATTTGAAAGCTTTATAAAATTGTAAACTGAAAATTCCACTCAAATGTAAGATCTTATTATCATAAAAGTCAAAATCTATTTTAAAATGTATTTGTTTTATTTCTACATTATAAAGTGACTTTCATCATCAAAATGTATCTTATTTAGTTTCTCAAATCATTTAGTAGCTAGAGGCTAAAATATATTATTCTGAAGCATATGTAGATAACACGCTAATTTAACTGAAGTCATGACACCTCAGTGGTGTTCTGTTGGATCGTAGATGATCTCTTAATACAAATTCTAGAAAAGCAGCGAGGTGACAGTCATTCTACAACATAGGACTGGGTATATGTACACCGCATATATATGGATATATGATAGGTTGGTAGCAAAATACTGATTATCATTGAATTCAGGTAGTGCTCACTAAGTAAAATCATTAAAGATAACTTGATAACAAAAAGCCACACATCAGTCATCAAGAGGTCCTGACATGCAAAAAAGGAATAAAGCATGTCTCCTAGTTTAAGGTGAAACAAGCTATCAACAACACAAAACAGCAAAGCAGTCCATGTTAGAGACTGTGGGAAACTTCGAAGAGCATCTGAAACTTAAAAGCTATTTGGCCAAGTCAAAAACTTAAGGGATCTCTACACAGGATAAAGATTGTTCTCTCTCAAGATATTAAAAACAATTTAGTCTAGAAGATCAAATAATGTAAAAGTTTTTATTTTGAAACAATAGGATGCTTCTTCATACATAATAGAATAGAAAAAGTCTATGGCAACCACAATACCAAATGTCAGTGAGGCTGACTCTTATTTACTTCTTTTGGAAGAGAAAATAGTATGTATATCCACTCTAAATGATTGTTTGGAAGTTTCTTATGAAACTACATATAGTCATCTTGTGATTTAGCAATCATGCTCTTTTGTGTTAAACCAAAAGAAATGAAAACTTCTATGTAAACAAAAACCCTAAGTGTTTAGAGCACATTTCTTTATAATTGCAGGCACTTGGAAGAAATCAAGTTGTCCCTTAGTGATATATATATATATAACCTCATAAGAAAAATTTTGTATATATGTCTAGATAATATAAAATTATTCAGTAATGAAGTGAAATGAAACAGCAAGTCATAAAGGATGTGAAGGAATCTTACATGTGTAACACTAAGTAAAGAAAACAAAACTAGATGATTCTATTGGTGGCCAGCAATTGCTTAATTTTGAGTATACTTTCTGAGAAATCCTTCATCAAATGATTTTGTTACTTGTAAACATCATTAGGGAAACTTATACAACTTAAGATAGATATGATGTCACTAAATGATATAAGGTTAAATGACATATGTCAGTGATGTAGTACCCCACTGACTAAAACACTACAATGCATGATTGCATATATTCTAGACATGTAAAACAGTGGAGGTTGGAAAATGATCAGTGGTGGTCAGATGTTAGAATAAAGGAAGGAATGAATAATCAGAGCACAGAGGAGTTACAGGGCAGTGCAAATACTTTGTATGATACTATTGTGATGGATACAAGTTGGGACAAATTTGCCTGAAAATATTAAATACATAATGCCTTCAATGAAGCCAAACGTAAACTTCAGACTCTGTGTGAGTAGGAGGTATCAACAGAGGCTCATCAAACGTAACATGTGTACAACTCTGATAGGGGAAATGCATTTGTGGGGCCAGGGATTTTATAAGAAACCTTTTGGACTTCTAAATTTCCCTGTAAATTAAAATTACTTAAAAAAAACCCAGAGATCTAAAAAAGGTTATTGTAGAGATTTTTTTTACAACAGTTTATAGCTACCCAGCATGGATTCTGATCCCTACTATTACTTAACTACGGGCACAAAACCTACATTTGTCTCAGTTTCTTCATTGTGAAATAGAGCATCAACTAAATCTACTTTACAGGAATGTCATGATGATTAATTAAGATTCAAAAATAAGCTTTTTATATTTTTTTATTTTTATTTTTTCAAGAGAGGATTTTTCAGTGCAGCACAAGCTGGCCTAGAACTCACAGCAGTCTTCATAGCTCTGTCTTGAGTGTCATGGCTTATGGAACCATGCCCTGTTTAAGAGTCAGCCTATTATACACCTGGTGTAAGGACTTCCACATGGCAAGAAACTAGTAAAGGTCAGGGTTTGGGTTGATGTCTGTGTGATAATAGCTCTAAAAATTCTTTTCTCAAAAGCTCAAACTCCCAAAAGATCACACTCCAGACAAGGAAATCACATATGCTTGTACTGCACATTCTATCTCTGGTATATCCAGGAGAAAAAAAAAAGTGTGAATGTTCTTATGTAAGTTTTTCTTGTATGGTAAAATATTTTATGTAGACTTTCAATGAAATCCTTCTCTATGACCTATATATTGTTGCTGGTGCTCCTTACATAAGTCTACATTTCCTTGAGGAAATTCAAACACCTTTGCTTTAAAAAGATTAATTTGCATATTATCTATCTCAAGGGAAGTTCTAGTATCTCTAGATACTCATAAAATCTGACTTTATGAAGTTTTAAAATTTAGACTTTATTATGAGCTATGCTTTGGTTTTTAGTGCGTAACATTTCCATAATAATGCTATGAAACTGAGTGTCATTATTTGTTATACACAAATACAGAAATGGATACATAGCAAAGTCATTTCCATAGTCCACATTTGAGAAGATGGAAAAAGCAAAATTTCAACTCAGATAATCTGTCAAAGATTAGAGAGACCTTACTGCTTACCAGGCTGTGTCAAGCATTTAATGTGGAAGTGTCAAATTTTAGCAAAAGCCATAATAATCTGTTTCAAATCTCTTTGACAAATTATCTATAGTTGGATGTTGAAAATTATTTTCATTTAACATATGTTTTTCCTTAATATGCTGGATCAAAAGTATCAAAACAGGTACCCTATTTATGATAATAAATCAATACAGTGGTATTTTGGTTCACAACCTTAATTTGGTCTACGATTCTTGGGAAGATGGTGATAGTCCTATTCCTCATCAGATTCAGTGTTTGGGAACAGAAACAAAATTTTTCCAAGCCCTTCTCTTTGTGAACTGAATTGTTCACTGACAGAAACATTTGTGAACCAAGGCAGTACTGTACTTTCTGAAGACAGAGTTGAAAGTCAGACTCAGGAAAGTAAAGGAGGCAGGTTAGTATGCAGCACTCTCTCCTTAGCACAAAAAATAGCTTTTGGTCAAAACAGTGGCTGTTTTGTATCTCATACATAATACTATTTGTTGGAAATTATATAAATCCATGAAGAAGTCAAATTTAGCATTTTGACTTCAGGTGTTACAAAGTTTAATTTAAAAATATAAATTGATTTTAAGATTTTTATATTTTTGAAGGAGGAGACATTATAAAAATGGGTTCTGGAATATAAATTCCAAACAAATCATAACAAGAACATGAGCCAGGGCTGTGTCATTTTATTACTTATTTCATTATAAGTCTAAATAATATTTGGATTACACCAAAAATTTCTTGAGTAGACAGTCCAGAAACCATCAGATCCTACATCCCTTTCATAACATTGAGGTCTGTCTGCAGTCACCGAGTCAACTTTTCCTGCCTTTTAATATCTCTGATTTAACAGCAGCTTCTCCCATGTTCCTGTTTGTAAAAGTTCCTGATTTTTTTTTCAAAATTTAAGATATTTTATACTGTACTCCATTCCTCAATTACTCTTCATTCAAATTCAGTCTTTTTCAGTATGTATTGGAGTAAAAATGCCTCCATCCTCATTTTCCAGTTGTCACTACAATGCCACCTTAACTATAATCCTTACTTTGTAATGAAATATGAAAAAAAGTGTTCATTTGGTAGTGGAAAATTGAAGGGAGAAAAATGAAAAAGTCACTTGTTCAATATACTGTTAGAATACATGAAAAAGAGGCACAATTAAGTATAACTTTATAGTGTACTATAAAAACTACTGAACGATAATCTAAAATAAAAAACAGTATAGATTTTCAATCAGGTACAGGAGGGTTCAAATTGTAGATCATCTAATCAATCTAGGAAACATTAGACTAGTTAACTACTAAGCAAGCCTCAGAAAGGAGTATTATAATACCTAAATAATAAGTATAATTTTTAATGCATCCAATTACCTGATGCATAAGAAATATGGGTAGAAAGTGTCTTAGTCAACTTTTATCATGGAAACACAATACTGAACCCCCCACACTTCAAGGAAGAGAGGTTTATTTGGGTTCATGATTTTGAGAGGTTTTTATCCATGGTCAGCTTGGCTCCAAGACAGAAATAGCATGGTGGAAGAGGCTGTGCAGAGGAAACCTATTCACATCATAACGGACAGAACATGGAGAGACAGAAGGGAAAAGCTGAGCTGTGATAAGGGCATACTCTTTCAGGTTATGTCTGTGACTCTACTCTTCTGAGAGTGTCTACCTCCAAACAAGTCAGCTCTCACTTCCCATAATCTAATCAGTTTCCAAAAGCCAAACATTTGAATACACGAGGCTTTGTAGGGACAATTTAGATGTAAGTCATAGCAAATAATGAATGCTATATTTCCTTGTATTTGGAAGGAAAGGAAGGAAAATATTTTCATGTTTATTCCATACATGTGAGTATTGCTTTTTTAATTTAAGAAGCATTTATAGATAAACCATTTTGCTGTGTACTGGGTTTTATATTTTGAAAAAATATAAATTGTAGAGAGGCAATAGAATTGTCCAGTAACATCCCCAGTAGCTCAGGTTGCCTGATATTAAAAAGTCACCTTTCTTAAAAAATCTAAGTTACATCCATTTCCCAAACATCATAAATCTTATATAATGTTATTATTAATAACCAAATTGTAAATACCTCATATTTCTGTCAATTGATAATGAGTAAAATGCGACATTATTCCACACAATGGACATAACTATGTATTATTCCACATAATGATAAAAATGTACAGATACACATTACACCATGCCTTGAAAATATTGTTTTAAGTGAAAGGGTATGTTAGAAAGAACCATAGATTCCATTTATATGAAATTTCCAGAATAACTCAATTTATACAGACTGAAAATAGACTACAGTTGTTTTGAATGAGAGATGCTGGAGAAAAATGGGATGTGACTACTACAAGATATAGGATTTCCTTTGAAATAAAGAAATGCTCTAAAATTAATTATGGCATTGGTTTTAGACATGAATACAGTGAACACATCACACTAAATAACACTTTTCAAAAATGTATAATATATGTTTATAAAATTATATCTTAAGGAAGATGTTTTAAAAACCCTATTGCACAATAAATAATACCATGTTTCAACAAGTGACATTACGCCAAATTAAAAGCTTAGAGTCAGTAAAGGAAATGAGAAACAATGAAGAAACAAACTAAAGCAGAGCCACAATTTTTCCACTATAGACAGAGAACAAGTATCTATAATACATACAGAATTTAAAAACATTCTACTTCATATAATGAAAGACAATCAAAAAGCAGAAATGGGCAACTAAAATGAATCCAAACTTCTCAAAAAAAAAAAAAAAAACACAAATGGTCAATAAGTACTTGAAAAGATCATTCAGCATGTTTGACCATTAGAGAAGTGCAAATTAAAATAACAATGAAATTTTATTTTACACAATGACTATAATGAAACCTCAAGAAGCAACAGATACTTTCATGACGGTGTGTAAAAAAGAACACTTCTACATGTTTGGTGTAAATGTAAACTAGTACAACCACTATGGGGATTTCTGAAAAAAAAAAAAAAAAAAAAAAAAAACTAACAATAGAAATTCCATCTATCAAGCTGTTTCTGCACTCAGGATCTTCCTGAAATTAGTAAACTGATCATTACAGTGACACATGCATATCCTTGATAATAGTGGCTCAATTCACAATAGCACAATTAAGGCAACAACCTAGATTCCTTCAATAGATGAAATAATAAAGAAAATGTTGTATATTTACACAATGGAGTACTACCTAGCTATAAAAAAATAAAACTGAATTAATTTTAGAAAATGGATGGATTTTGAGATCAACATGCTAAGTGAAACAATGATCCAGCGATTTAAATATCTCAATGTTTCTCTTATTTCTGAAAACTAAAACTAAGTAATTTAAACAACAAAATGAAAAGAGATGGTAGGAAGCTGGGAGGTAGATTTTGTGGATAGGAAATGGGATCTGGGGAAGAGGAATAGGGGAGGAGAGTGGAGTGGAAGGAGATAAAAATGATCACTATGAGATACGTATATGTGGTTATTCCTCAAGATGAATGTAACCACTATGTATCACAAGCATGTACAAAAATGAAAGAAATGCTGTTTGTAAAGATTGTGAACATATTTTAATAGTTGGTACCTGGCACTACTACTGCTGTTATTTTCAATACCCAGTCTAATCAGATCAGAGTACACACTATAGGAGAACCAAATTAGGGCCAAATCTAGTACTTAACTTTTATATTACTAACCCATTCAGAAGCAAAAGTGCTTCAGCAGGATAAGACAGTCCTTAGAGAAGCTGTCCAGGGTCTGTGGGTCTATCGATCAGCAGGACATTTGTCAAAAGCATTAACCATCCCTTAAATCAGGAAGATGTTTCCCAGATTTCCTCCTGCTAAGTTAAAGATTGAAAATGTAAACAACTGAAGGGCTTCAAAATTAACTAAATATGTAGAAGCAGTAATGTCACCGAAGACATTAACTCATCAGAGAACGTGCATTATATTACATGATGTTCAAATACACATCGCATATATGTCAGTATGGGGGAAAAATAGGTTTTTAAAATGATCTTTCAGCAAAATCCATAATATTATTGAAATTGTTAAAACACCAGTGAGTTGGGGCTGGGGATTTAGCTCAGTGGCATAAGCGCCTGCCTTGTAAGCAGGCAGTTTTGAGTTCGATCCCTGGTACCAATAAAAACGAAAAAGAGAAAAAGAAAAAAAAAAAAAATCAGTGAGTGGTACCCTGTTATTCTTAGTAGTAATTCTTATCACTATTATTATTAAATGTATTTTAAAGATAGGGATCTCAGGGAGAATTTGTGAATGCTTGGTACTTCTACAAATGGACATACGGTAGGTGGACAGTGGTGGAGATGTTTAATGTGCAAATTTTTTAAAAGTTGTGCTATATAGTAATTTATGTTGTAATGTGCAGTTTTACTGTCTTAGGCCCTATTCAAAACTTAATAGTAACGTATTTTCATTACACTAATTACTTTGGAAATAAAGAGAATGATTTAAAAATATATTTACATACACATGCCATCAAGGAAGTGTATTGAAATGAGCTAATTAAATGAATTCTGAAGGGAAGAACCGATTATAAACATTGAAAAAATTATCAAATAGAGCTTCATCAAGGAGAATATAGTCAATCTAAAAAGACTTTCTTCTGTTATTAAGCTATTGGCAAATTTAACTGTTTCTATTCCAGAGGTAATCACTGACAATTGATTGTTCTTTGTTGCACTTCAAAAGACAAACTGCTTCAAGACAGACACTGCCTTATTCACAGCTGTATTTGCTTAAATGTTTGTATTATTATCTTAGGGAGATTTACGTGGGTAATATAGACATCATAACTAGATTCACTGGGCCTAGAGACTGTATTAGCACTTCTCTATAGCAGGTCTCATTTTTCTTAGAATCATGGCCCATTTGATATCTTGAAAACAGCAACATTAATTTTAATTTGTCATATTGTAGGGTATAAATTGACTAAGTGTTAATAGCATTCTTCTTGAGTAATCAGTTCTACATGATTAACCTGAAAATTGCCAAAACATTGTTTACTCTTCATTTGTATCTGAAGAAAAAGACATGATGAGCCAGACAGAGCTGGATTAATTTACTTTCTGATCAGTATTAAAACTTGCCACAATGACTCATAATCATTTTCCTTGATATTTATCCTGACAAAACAACTTAATTTTGAAAGCTTTTCATTGGAAAGTAATTCAAGACCAAAAGGTATTCTACTTCATAACTACAATTACGTTGCATGGAAAATAGTATTTTATTTTATTTTTCTTGCTTCCTCTCCATTTGACAAAAAATTAGCAAGACAACCTCTGAAATCTTGTGAGAGCTCTCCTTTGAGGTCTTTCTCATTTTTTTTTTTTTTTTTTTTTTTTAAGAAAACCAAAGCATATAGCTTGTGGTTTAACACCATCTAGTGGGCTTCCTCTATGACAGCAAATGAAACCGAATCACAAAGAAGCAGGATATAGAGGTACTGGATTTTGTACAGTGAAGGTTTTCAGGACTTTCTTATGAGAAATTCACCTTAAAGAAAATATTCACAATGAAAATAATACTCGGTTATGTGTCCCAATTAAATTTAAAATATTAATTTGTCATCCTTCTTAAGTAGGAAGACACTGAGAGGTCCACAAATACTTGGTTTTCTCACTTAAAATTGTTATGAATATGCACAAACAAGATCACCTTCAAAAATCTGATAGCGTTCCCTTTACATAAATAATATGACCGAAAACTATTTAACAAGAGAAAAAAATATAGTTAATAAAAAATATAGTAGGAAGCTAAAATATAACATTCGTATACCTATTTTCAAAAGATTAAGATTTCAACACAGCTTGTAAAATATTAGTTAATAATCTCAAGAGCATATTAGAAATAATGACTGGGATTTTTTAGGTTCCCCATAGCCACTATCACTTTATAGTCTTTCTTTCAAAGCTGCTCAGTACTGAGATGGGATGGAAACTGAGAGAATCATAGATTGTTTATATTGAACACTATCCTTACGTTATTTAAGTCATTGCCATGTACTCTAACAATCTATGCATTAATCTTGGTGTACCATAAATAGTTTCTTCATTTTTAACTGAAATAACTGAACTCTCAGTTTCTACCATAATTGAATCATCATCCATTCTAAGTCAAATCATTTTCCTTTCATACTACCCATCAACTTCTGAATACTAAATTCACTCTTTTTAAATTTAAAAAAAATCAGCATTTCTACTTGTTTAAAAATAGTATTTAATGCTTTAAAAATTACCAAATTCCAAAATTCTTTCTTCCCTGTTTTCTATGACTGAAAATAGACTTTCCTGCATTTCTTTTCATTTTCTTTAATTTTGTTCCTTGTTCTTTAAATATAAATAAAATCAAGTTCTGTGTTCTTTATACTTCCTCACTTTCAAGACATCAAGTATCACTTTTATACAAGGAACACACAAAAACAGAGTTACTAGTTTGAGACATCAACATTCAGCCTTACCTTCTGTTTTATATTCTCAGTGTTTATTTATCTAAGGCACTATTTCAAAATCTATTTTTATAACATTTTATTCCAATGATAATCTCCTTTTTAGCATTATTCATCTGATATTTGAAGCACTATTTCCCTATTTAGACTCAAACTTTACTCTCTGCCTCTGTAACCTGGCCTGAGAACCACATTCTACCTTTAGATAATTTCATCCTGAACAAAAGACCTCCTACTTTTTAAAGTACAGTCCACTCACGTTTTTGTCCCCATATGATCATGCCATCCCCAGTGGCAAGCTCCCTTCTCCCTCTGCATCTCTTAAGCCTCTCTTTTCCTAGCAGTTTACTACATTAGAAGCTTTGCCACTGACCTTCACCCGGTGAACTTGAAATCTGTGGTGCTCACTACATGTATATGCTGACTCTTTTTTTTCTCTGTAGTCTTTATTTCCAACTGTATTTAAGTCTACTAGAGATCATTAAATCATAGAATTGTCAATTTTAATCATAAAACATAATACTATACATTCATGTAGTATTCAGTTAATATATACTATTAATGCTGATGATATCTTTGAAAGAGGAAACAATTACAAATAGACAAGACCAAATATTTAAACACATCAGACTCCAAAATTTGAAACTGGAATGCAGGTTTTTACAATCATTATATTTAACACTCCTCTCATCACCACTGACTTCACCATTCCTCAACCTATGGTCTGTCATTCATTTGATTAACATTTATGGAGTATATCATAGGCTTTAGATACTGGACATAAAAAATGATACATACACACTTACATATATACTATATATATATATATATATATATATATATACATATAACTATATTTATGTAAAGATGTAAATACTTCCTCTCTGTGTTGCAAAATAACAAAAATATGTGTGTTAAATGAATAAATGAATGTGTACATAAATAACAATAGTTAACATTTAATAAATGTTCAATATATGCTAGGTATATTCGTAAGATTTTTAAACAAATCAAAACTGTCAACATACATAGTAAATCTATTGTATGGGAAATATTTTCCTCATATATAAATTTAAAAGAGAGTAATGAAAGATTAAAAAAATTTCCAAAATCGTCCACCTGGTAATTGACAGTCAGAATTCTAACTTAGGCAATCTACAGGTGCTAGGCAAAATGACTTGATGTACTTAATGGGAAGTTTGAATATAAGGTAAAATATATTGAAGAAAACATCTTTAAACCTGGGGTGAAAGAAACTGGACTTAACACTGTCAGAAAACTGAGGAAATGGTCGTGTGACCATTTACAGAGCCTTCTTGATCCCTTATAGCAGATGTAATAATATTCCCAATTTTCAGTTAAGGTAAACTTACCAACGTTTTCAAAGGCAGTAAATGATGGATGAGATTCAAGCTCACTTTTACTAGCTTCAAGTCCTAATTTCATCTGGGAAAAAATATATCTCTTAGATGAGTAAAGCAAAGACACAGGGCATTTTCATTTCGTAAGTGGATATTTTCTTTCAGTAAACAATAAATAGGTTTCATACTCAATCACTGTTTAAACTCTTTGCTATATGAAATTCAGTTTCTTAAACAAATTAAGTTTGTTCTTAATCCAATTGCAACATAATTTTAAGAAAAATTCATATACACAGCTATAAGGCAACATATGACAAACATAATCTAATTATTACTTAATTGGGAGAGAAGAGATGTCATTCACGCACGTAAAGATATCCCTTGTACAGTTCTGCTTCTGCCTACGCAAGGACTTTCTTGGTCATTTTCTATGTGTAGATCTTTTCTTCACTTGTGACTCCTTAGACTTACCACACTGTCATTAAGAGTGCATCATATTGTGATTCTAAATTGCATCCTTTAGTATTTGATCTAATAAAATATAAAGAAGAAAAAAGGCATTACAGCATCACTTAATGTCAACAGATATAAGCATAGGCATTGGAACACCATGGTCAACCAGCTCTGTTTAGACTTTTGAAAACATTTGGACAAAGACAGCCAACCACTGATGAACTGAAATGATCATGTGAGCAAGATATGATCATAATTTAGGTTATCCTGAGTTAAAAATGAAAGGCTTTTAGTGTCTTTAGGAACAGTATCTGTTTCTTCACAATCTGAATTTCTCCTTTACCGTCATCTGTTAACTACTTCATTAAATAGTCTCCGTCATGAAATGAGTTTCTCCCTTCTTACTCTCCTATCCTTTACTCCTCCAAATATCTTAATCAAGTTGAGACTGAACAAAAGGCATTTTTTCTATCAATCCTAAAGAAAAGGGTAAGATTGTAGTAGACTATAAACTGTGAGAAAGAATAAACACAAATAGTAAAATTTCAGAACTTATTTTTTGAGGAACATCCATTAGATCATACTGAATCTTGATTTATTTGCTTGTTGAGAAACAGTGTGAGTCACATGACAGGAAAAACAGGGATTAGCCATCCTGTGGCAGGGAGGGCCATGGGGAGACTCTGAAAAAACACATGGGGGCAAAACGCAATAACACATCAAAAATGCAGCACGATGCTATGTATGTTTGAGTATAATTCAGAGAAAACTAAGTAGTATGAAGCTATACAGAGGACAAAATAACACAGGGGAACAAAACCTTCCAAAATCAATTGTTTAAGCCAGGATAAGTAGTTCACAACTGACCACAGGGGAAATTGGAGGCAGGGGAATTAATGTACATGAGATAGGCTGGGGAGAATTGAACAAGATTGACAAATGTTCCTGAAAGTGAGGGATGAAAGAAAAAGAGAAGCAAAAATGTTCAGACCTTAGATGAACTACAGAAAAGAAAGTAACATTAATTTTAAAAAAATGAAGTGTCAAGAGTAATACAAAGTAAGGAAGGAAAGAATAGTAATATAGCAATAATATTTTTGATCTAAATATAATGTTGGGAGATTTATTTGGAAACAATAACTTAGAATTTGAGACCTTGAATTATGGAGAAAATTATGATGATGGCATGTGCTTCTTTTCAAGGAAAGAGAATAGAAATTTAGGAAAAGAGTGAGAGGGGAAAAAAGAGCTTGTAAGACTATAGAAAAGAAAATCTATAAAGGTAGAAAAAAGACAGTACTAATAAAAGAATCCCTTGATTCAAGATATGTAACACTGATAATGCTTTTAGCAGTACTGTAATTAGATTTTTATACACAGAATTTAAAGTTTGTTCTAAAATTGTTAATTACATCCTTCATTATTATAAGTAAATGGATTAGTTTTTTCTTTAATTTCATAATTATTAAAGAAAAATGTGGCTTTATTCTGGCCAGGATTCTTGCCAAAATTAATTTCCTTGAGATTCTAGCTGCTATAAGTTTTACTTGTAAAATGTCAAAAAATTATATACTCTATCAATGAATAGCATTTTAAAGACATTGGTCCTTAGCAAAAAAAAAAAAAAAAATCCAATTTAAATCATTATTTGTGTTTGAAATGATTTTAACTTAATTTTTTATTGAGACATTTGTTTTAAAGTAAATCATAGCAACATCTTTTAATATAAGTAAAATGATATTTTAAAAATGAAGACTTCTGTCAGAGATACTGAACACCTCGGCAGGGATATAAGTATTCCATGTCTTGTGGAATTAACACCACATACTCACCAGATACATCACATCATAACATAAAATACCATGGAAATACACAGATTTTTTCAATTAAATTTACCTAGGTATCATACGCTTGCCCATTTGTTTATTCAAAAATAGTAAGAGAATAAATGACAGGTACTGCATCTTCATTAGACCCAAGCTGGTGTTTGTTTGTTTGCTTTTTGAGTCTGGATCTCACTTCAAGGCTGGCCTAAACTCATCGTGAAGCTCAGGCTGGCTTTGAATCTGTAGCAATCCTCCTGCCTCAGCCTCTGAAGGGCTGAAATTACAGGTATGTTCCACCATGACAGTTTAGACAACGGTTTAAGACAATAAAATCATACCTAAACTAAAACTTGGCTCAATGAACATCACCTACTATAACATTTATCAGTGTATTTATGCTCTTCGTGTATTGCTTTCCCCTTTATTTCTACTCAGAAAAATCTGTCTTTCAAGTGTGAGAGGGATTTTATGACCTTTATTCCTGTCTACTTTAATAATACTTCACTGTTGGTTCCTACTAAAATAATCTAATGATTCTACTCTCCAAAAGTACATATACTTATTTGCAAAATCAGTTAGCAAAAGTTAAATAGGAGCAAACAAAAAAAAAATAATTGAACTCCAAAATTGAACTCATTGAGATACTATGTGTGAACTTTGTCCTTCCTGGAGGGATCATAGATTTTGCACCTAAATAAGTAGTGACTATGCGATGGACTAATGCCCTCAATGATTTTCTGATTTAGTTGACTAACTGAAAATTTCCACAGGGCAGAGTGCAATTCACTTGTGTGCTCCAATTAGCACTGCTAACTGGGGCACAAAATCGGCATAAAATTGAGCCCTGATTTTCTATCAGCCACCATTCAGAGAATGGCAAATAGCCAAGAAGAATCAGAGGGAAGCCTTTAGCATCCTTCCTTCTCTTATTTGCTAAATCACACAGTAATTCAATGTTACTTCCTAGGGAAGATTTCACTGTATGGGTGTTTGGTCAGGAAGAGTGTAAAGGTAAAGCTTTACGTTATTTGTGATATGTTATCAGGACAAATATGTAGTGGAAATTTGTTTCTAGAAGGTCATGGGTGCCAAAGCCGACCCTTATCAATAGTCTCTCTTATAGTTTGCAATACACTAAAATATTGGGAGTAATTTTCAACCAGATGGGAAAACTTGTGCTATATTTCCCTACTTGTTTGTGAGGGCCACGTAAACCACATAATGAAGTTTCGTATCTGAGCTTCACGGGTCTTCTCTCCCACCCTTTTATAGTATTCCAGAGGCCTTCAGAGCCACATTTAAATAACAAGACTTTTTAACACATTTGCTTGCCATTTGAAAATCCAACATTTTCTTTAATCTAATATTGCATTCCCCTGCCATTTATTCATTTAATAATGCGCTTCAGTACAAACACATAGTAATGTTACCAAAAGGGCAAGTGTAGTAAATAGCCTTATGAAAGAAAGTCTGCCAGCTTTTCATAATGCAAATTGGGAATCTTGTTAAAACATGACTGTGCATAGGACCTTTACAAAATGAAAACAACTCTTCTTCAGAAACCCATCTTGACTTTGCTTAAATTATATTAGAGCAGAAGAGCAGTTGTGGCTCTTTCATTAGGCTCTACCGTGGATGCCGCAGGCCCCCAGCCAGGATTAAGGCCAGGGCATGCTAGTGAATGAGGGCATACTTGGAGCAGGCAGGAGGCAGCCTCCCATTAGTAGAGCAAGCCAATCTGGCCATTAAAATTTAACATTAATCTTAAAACCTGTGACATGAGCATTCTATCTCATTAGTAGAGTGAAAATTTTACCATTCTTGACCAGTCTGAGGAGGGCATTGATATTTTGTCATGCGTACTCTTTTCACTGTGATGGATGCATTGCAATCCTGCACATTTTGTTATAAACATTATCTAAATATTGTCATTGCTAAGGTGAATTCTCATCAATGGCATCATTTAAATATTGTTCAATTATTTTGGACATTTTGGAAATTTGTCCCCTTGGGTGTCTATAAACAAAGAATATAATCCAATTTTAAAAGGTCTTGGATAAATTCAAAGGCAATACCAAAATGATTAAATATTCACAGTACTACAATAATGACTCTGGGTAGAATAATTACTCTTATTTCCTGCCAAGAAAATAACCCATAGAATTATGTGATAGATGGCATATTTAAAAAGATGAGCCACATGGCTATATTAATACCTGTGACTGTACTAATGCATGAATATTTGTAGTTTATGTGATTCAAACCTTAAATTGAATGAAATTATTTAATCCAAGCATCACATATTTAGGGTATATATGTGTGGCAGAGAAAGAATAAGTTATCATTGTTTGAGGAAGAAGAATAAGGGAAAATAATGAGAAAAGAAAAAAGAAATGAAGGAAAAATAGAAGAAAAAGAGGAGAAGAAAAGGGGAGAGAAAAGTAAGACAATTTTTAAATTTATTTTCACAGAAGAATCCTCTGTATGTATTTAGCCATATTGAAACCTCATCCACTCCAAACCCAAGGATTTTCTTTCAATTTGCAAAATGTCACCTCTCGTTTACTTCTAAGTCATCTCAGTCTCAGTCATTTTTGTAATTATTTGAGTTTAAAATTATCTCAGTTTAACTTTTAAGAGTTTGAAAATTACATTTTTCAGGAAAGAGAATCTTCAAATAGGTTAATACATCTGAATAGCAATGCAATCATTTAGGGATTAAACATATCTGCTATATAAAACTCAGGAAAAACTTTTCCCAGTTCATAAAGTTGAATCTTTCTATTCTTCAGGCTGATAAAATACATGATTTACTGTGTAAACTTTCCTGACTTTTTTGTTTCTCCAATTATATCCAACACCATTTTTGTATATTATATCTGTATAATCTTCTCATTCAACAGCAGTCAGATATGACCTTGGTATACAGAGGATGATGAAATTATAATTGCATCCCACTATTTTGTCTTTTTCTTCAATAACAATCCTGGATATCAGACCTTTATTACATTCAATTTAGCTATCAACATATTTCAGTTGTGTCTTGAGCTTCATTAGCATATTACTTATTGCTTAGGTTACCTGCATATGAGTTATATTCAATAACAGAAGTCCAGAAATCTCACTGATAAACACATAAGAAATTAGCCTTTTAGCATTCATAAGACTTTTGTAAGGATGCTTGAGCTCAATTCTGATAAAGCACCTTTAAAAAATACATATGAAAAAACTGGATAAGCAGCATCCTTATTTACATATAATAAAACTGATACTGAAAAATTTGACTATTAGTTTGCCAACTGGGAATTAGACTTTTACTTTGCTGTTACCATTATCCCATATATTATTTCAACTAATGTAGGCTTTCCTGGGAATGAGTGATTAAGACAGTGTGAGTATTAATTTTTGCACATCAAAATATAGCCTTGTTATAAAAATATTAATCATAGACCTAACTGTTAAATAAAAAACTAAAACTTACATAAGACAAAATAGGGGCAAACTAGGTTTGGTTAACTTTTTTTTAATAACAACACGACAGCTACCAAATATAAAAAAGAAACACAGATAGACTTAATATTAAAAATAGACACTATTATGAAAATCAAAATGAATTCACGTGCTAGGTGTAAATCTTTGAAAAATCACATCTGATAAAATTCCAGCATCTAAAAACAAAATTTCCTTAAAACTCAGCAGTAAAAACCAACACAAAAATAGGTAAAATGTTTGAATAGACATCAGCCAAAGACATACCAATGGCTAGTAAATATGGAGTCCATCAAAAAAACATGCACAAACTTCAGCAGTTTGCCATACTAATAAGAGTCTGCAAGGTAATGGCCACGATTTTAAACTCTTCTTATAATTATAAAAGCCATAGATAACTTATATTAATTTCATGATGTCTCAGTAAATTTAGCATTAAAATATTTATATAAGTTTTCCTATTCCTGATACGTGGACACAGTTTTTAAAAGAGTCCATAGATAAAAAGTCATTCAGTATCATACGCCATTAGAGAACTAGAAGTTAAAATGGGACATTACATACCTATCCAAAAGAATGACCACATTCTGAAATGTGATCAACACCAAATGCTGGTGAGGATATAAAGCAACAGAAGCTTTCACTCAGTGCTGGTGGGGCTATAAAATGGTTCAGCCACTTTGTAAATAGTTTGGCAATTCCTTTAAAAATTAAACACATTCTTATCATGTGATCCAGCAATTGTGCTCCTCAACATTAGCCCAAAGAGCAGAAAAATTAGGCTCATACAAGAGCCTGCACATGAATGTTTACAACAGTTTATTAATAATTTCCAAAAATTAGAAGCAACTACGATGTCTTATAATAAACTAGTTTACAACTATGGTACATTCATGAATTATTATATTAATTACCAATAAAAAGAAATGAGGTCTCAAGCCACAAAAACACATGAAGAACTTTTAAACATAAATGGCTAAGTGAAAGAAGTCAATCTGGAAAATCTACATACTGTGTGTTTTCAACTATGCAACAATTTGGGAAAAGCAAAATTATGAAACAAGTAACAAAAGATTAGTGGTGAGTGGATGACTGGGGGAGATAAGATGAATAAATGGGCTGCAAGATTTTTAGGGCAGTGAAATTATTCTGGGTGATAATGTGATGGTTAATAAGTATCATAATACATTTGGCAAGACAATAGAATTTAAAACATAAATATTGAACCCTAATACAAGCAATGAATTTAATTATTAATAATATATCAATAAAGGTTCATCAGTTGTGATAAATGTCCTGCATTAATTCAAGATAATAATTAGGAAACTATTAGGCAGTGGTATAGTGACTGGAGGGATATAAGAACTTTGCATATTCTGTTCAATATGTCTTTAAACCTAAGCCTTATTTAAAAAAAAAAAAAAAAACTATTCATTAATATCAACAACAACAACAAAAAAAAACCTGGTCAAAAAAATATATTGCACAAGGTTCATCCAAATTTCAATGAAACTTGTTTTTCAAGAATTATTAAAAGGGATTATCCATATCCTGTGATTCAATAAGCCCATAAAATGTCTATCTGGTTTCTCAGAGTGAAAGAAGAGGAAATCTCCACCAAGTGAATCACAGAGCCTTTGCTCCTAAGATATTCCACCTACAATGGTTAAAAATTGAAACTAAAATTTTATGCACAGTGAAAATTAAATGGCCAGTATAACATATAACATTTATACCAAGAAAAAAGTGCAAATGATGCTTGCCTGTCCTTAGGATTGCATGTTGCAGATTTTGATTTGAAGTTCTTACCCATTAACAGTGAAACAGCACAAGAGTCAGATGCAGCCATATGCAAAAATACAAACATACATTCAAGTGTGAAAAATTATGCATGCAAAATGCACATTATCAATGCCTTTAAATTTAATTTTCCACAGGTAATACATCTAAATTATAATTTTCTATGTAAAAAATCAAAATTAAAATTTTGTCATCAGTCTCTGAGGTGGGATAGTATGTATGTCTATATAATTTTGATCATGAAACTCTAAGAAAAGGATCTTATCATCTTCTCCATTGGGAATAATGGTAGAAGTCCTATCGTCCCATACAAATAACAATTAGCAATAATAATAATGGTAATATAAGAGCCAATTTAAGCTCTAATGATACCCTAGATAAAATGAAGATCTGCCATCTTCTCTATCATTGCCCTCAGCCAGCTTGCTAATCAAACACTGGCAGAATGAACTGGAGTTTAAATGGCATTATTATTATGATTTAAATAGAATTCTTGTGAAAGACTGACAACCTTGGGAAGTATAGTCATGCATTTATACGCAAAATAGGCAGAGCCCTTGCAGTGACAAAGCTTGCTTCCCGTTCACTGACCTGCCAAGCAATTGGAATTCTGTTCTAAAGGACCACATCTGGTGAGAAGAAATTTTAACTACTTGGGGGCAAATACTCACATCATCATAATTACTAGTGCAGGCAAACTGAGGACAGAAAGAAAGCCCTACTTGCTGTTTCCAGAAAAACAGAATGTTCAGGTTACTGTGAAAATCAAGACACAGGTATTTTTATTCTTCCTTTCTCAGGAACTCTTGCTTGATATTTGCTTTTATTGAGACCAATGCCAACTATATGCATACAATAAAACCAAAAATAGCCTAATTTTGAATTGCATGTAAAGTTTGTTTTATAGGTCTTACTGCATTCATTCAATCCTAAAAAAACAAGCTGAGTGTGATTATTTCCATTTACTGATGACTAAACAAGGTCATTTCAGAAAACTAGTAATTGATGGAATTTATCTGCTCTCCTTCTCCTCTCAGTAGTTTAAGCGGTTTACACTAGGTCTACAAGATGCCCAATAACACATGAATTGTTATCATATTCCACTCACTTCAACACTAGATTTTTAAAAACCAGCATAACCACAGGACAGTCTCTCATGTGGATCAGCTTATTAGAGTTCCCCACAGGAGACTAACTTTTAAGATAGTCACTCTAGGACAGCCAGTCTAACATCAAACTCCAATTTAGTATAAACTGTTCCTCAGTATTTCATAGTCAGATTGACCATGTTGATATTATTTGGTTTTTTTAAGACAATCACAAGTGTATATTTGATAAATGACTACAATCTAAAGGAAATCCTTAAGAACCATTATTTCATAAACATATTTAATATCTAGAAATTCCAACTTACATAGAATAACACAAAATACATATGATATAAGTCATACATACCATGAAAATCTGACAAGTTCCATATATAATGAAGACCTAACACTTTATGTCTATGTCCTTAGGCCTTCATAAATTTCTCCTTGTTCAATCACTAAACAACCAGAAATTACTAATGCCAATGCCAGTGCACACAGGCAAAAAGTCACATACAAAGCCAGAGATATAGCTAAGTTGTACAAACACATGCTTGCAAAGTACAAGGTCCTGAGTTCGATTTCTAGTACTAACAAACAAACAACAATTAAAAACCACATATGTGCACATGAACACACATATAAGAATACATACAAACGCTGGGGATTAGTTTAAAAATTAGATACGTGATAAGCAGTTATAATAGATAAATAGTCTTATAGAGAAATATGCAATGAGGGCCATCGTTTATTTAAAAAGGTTCAAAATCAATCATATCCAACTCTCTATATAGGAACATCGGTGTTGAACTGTAAGATGAAATCTATTTCCTATCTATAGTACAATTAAATTGTGCATATGTTTCTTGAGAAACTAAGAATACTGTATCAAGTTAGTTGTTATCGACAAAGGCAATATTAAACAAGTTTTATGTAGAGAAAAAATTTATGAATGTATTTTATTCCACCGTGACTCCTTTTTGCTTCCAAAATTACCTGTCATGATTTTGTCCCAGAACTTTGTGTTGGCAGAGTGCTCAGTAGTTGGCCCACTTGTCATTTGCATGACTTTAAAAGTACAGTTCATACTTGTCAGAAATTTTATATATTTTGAATTTTTTAAAAATCTCCAGAATGACCCTTATCTTAAACAGTTTGCTAATATAATGAGATCAACTGTCATCTTTCCAAGAATTATGTCACTTTCATAAGACTCTGAGTTAGTGTTGCATGTTATAATTATGTAGAACTGACCAAGTCAGAGAACTTTTCTATTTAAGGCCCATAATTCTTGCAAATATTCCATGTGCATTCTTTATATTAAAAGTCTGGGTTCTTTTTTTTTTTTTTTTCTTCAAAAGGTAGGTAGACACATTTCTCCATTCAAATTGTACACTGCTAACAAAAATAATAGAATTTACAGCAGAATTTGTAGCACAGTTAACTTACTGAGAGAATGGTGATAATTATGTAGACGTTTCAATGTTTGTTCTGTCTGCAATCTCCTTTTCTCCCAAATTTCACTGAATTATAATCACACTACACTGGGAAAATACAGTTTTCTTTTTTAACTGTTGGACTAGATAGAAATTATTAATAATTGGAAAAATGACCAAGTCTATGTTTTCTTTTCTTTTCAAATAGTGGTAAGAATGAAAATAGTTTTGCAAGGTATCGCATCAAGCCACTTAGAATTGGTACCTCAGTTCGCCAACTCAGTTTGTTTCACAGTTCTGAGAAAGACCACAGTTAGTTTGCAAATGGAACCGGAATTTATCAGGACACTAATTTTGTGAATCAGGCTTAGTAAACAGCAGTATTTTTGTACCAAGGTATTACTGTATTTTGTAATTTAAGAAACTGGAAAGAAAACAAATAGAAACTTTTAACAATGTTGGCAATTCAGTAGATAGTTAACTTCAGATTTCTACTTCAGTATAATTTTTCAGACTGCATATCATCTGACATATTTGTATCTTGAATGCACTCATTCAACAGAAGTTTAGCAGGATACAGAATTCTTTATCCCAAGGAGAAAAAATAGCCATGCAAACAATACATTCCAATTTCTAAAGACCCATACAACTTTAAATGAATACATCAACAGATCTATTTATTGCCAAAAATATTGTCCAGTCTGTGGCCTTTTAATCTAGATCTAGCAATATCAGTAAATCTAAATATTAAAGAAGACTTGAAAATATGTGGGTCCAACATCAAAAGAGATAAGGCAAGGTACTGGAAATTTGAAAAATTTATAAGGGAACTGGTTAATTTTTCTTAATAAACATTAGAGAGATTTTCTACTCTAAGTCCCATATGCAGGGAACTTGGATTCACCTTGGACAATTGGTCGTCAGAGCTCAGCAATCCCAATGCACGCATTCTGACCATATTTTCAGGTTGCTTAATCAGCCTGCAGAGATTCTGACTGAAGCCTTATATTGCTTAACTATCTCATTTCGTAGAAACACCTTCATTTTGCCCCTATTCATGTTCATACTACAAACAATAATGCCCTCTAAATTTTTAAAGACATCCTCTACACATTGATATTATTTATAAATTAATAATTACCTATTCATACATTTATAAATTATGACTCTAATAATGTTTTGTCCATTGTAAAATATGTACAACACTGAGACATTTTTAAAAATGGAAAGATGATAATTTTTTAAATGACTTCCCAGTTTCTTTAACAGTGTATAACATCTTTGTGCCTTCACTGTAAACATTATTAAGCCTCTTATAGTGACAATAATGTGACAAAATTCTCTATATTAATTTGTAAAGATTTTTAACATTTATAACATAGAAATTCTTGATTTATTTTATTTTAATCATTAGTCTTAATAGTTGTCAAAATTTAAAAACTTATTTTAAAATAATATGTAGCTAAATACAAAATAATGCATAGGTATTTCCTTTTTAATTAATTGTGGCCATTTTTCAAGCTTACTCAATATTTATGCAAAGGTTATCTGTTTAGGTTTATCTGGTAAATTTTTGCTCTTCCTTATGTCACTCATTTTTCTTTAAAAATTAATTGGAAATTGTAGCATATCATATTATAAAAAATGAGCCCAGTACTCATTAAAATTCTTCATTTGGCAAGTTTTAATATGTTATAAATTTCCACATTTATAATAATTGTCATTAAAATAAATAATAATGAAAAATTTCCTACATGTCAAATAGTCACTTAAATTTTTCCATTTTAACTCCACTTATTCCTCAAAACATCTCTATGAAATAAGTATTATTTCTTATTACTCTTTACAGAGAGACAAACATTTGTCCACTTGCGTCACAGAGGTTGATTCTCTAAACCAAAGGGTTTTTGGGAACAGCAAAGGATGGCAATTAGGAATATTTATGTTATAGTATGTCAGAAACACATCAGAAGAGGTTATAGCAGGGTAAGTATTTTGGAAAAGTAAAGGAAGAAAGCAATTTAAACTGTTTTCAAATAGAGACTATTGCTTACAAGTGCTAATGAAGTAGGAATTAGTGCGTTTGTGGAGATAGCTGCCCTTATACAAATGTCCTTGTACAAGCTGCTTATCTGGAGTACTGCAGTTTTGAGGACTTCCTTGTACAGCTCCTGCCTTGGGGACAGGTGCACAAGGGCTCCTTCATGGCCTCTCAGCTCTGTTAGCTCGTGTTTGACATTTGAGAATCTGTTACTGTCAGTTTCACAAATGCCTGGGCTTTGTAGGTGAGAAAGCATTTTTCCCAAATTCCTTTAATAACTTCACACTGTTATGAGTTTCTTTGAAAAGTTCTAACCCATTCAATCACGTATTTTTAGGGAGAAGTACAGTAAAATACATACAAAGTGAGTGTAAGGGTATTTGCGAGATAATGTAGTAAGGAGAAGAATTTCTCATTCCAAGAAATGGCATCAAATTTGAATACATTTTCTTTGTAAAAATTAAATTTTGACTTTGACTTTTATATTCTTGGTCATAAAATTATAATTTGCATGATTCTTCTCAAACTCTTTACAGAGCAATGTAAAGATTTTATTGAAAACATAATGCCAAATCTGTAACACCTTGGGCATGAAAACTGTTACTGGTTGTGGTGAGGCAAGTACAAATTCAAGAGCAAGGAGCCACCAGCAATCGTTTTCCTTGTTAGTTTTCTCCAACCCCCCAAAAATTACTGACACACTGATACAGTGTCAGGAACCACAGAAATGCTTAATTTCGCATATTTGCATAAAATATGGATTGCTAATGTCTTATATTTACATTCTAGCCTATTTTTCCCCTTATGTTTTGAGTGCTACATTTTAGAATTCACTTTTGCGCATCCTTATTCTGCCACTTAAGGTGGAATATTGGCAATATCTGTTGTTCCTAACACATAGCCGTTTCAGATCACATGATCTTTTCTGGAGACAGATTTCTTTAGTTCTGGAATCAATCTTCATCACCTCAGATGACATAAAAAAATGAAATGTTACACACACTTAACCTATAAATGAGATATCCACTTTAAAAGTAAAAATGAGTCAGGCAATGACTATAAGTGTTCAGTCTGATACACCCCTTCCCACATGGTTTTAGGATGCAAGGCATTTTGAAAAAAATAACGTTAATCCAGAACATTATTTTTGCTAGGGAACCCTTTTTTTCCAGAAGAGAGAAAATAATGTTTGTTAAAAGGAGTTCTTGGTTTAAAATCAATAGATTCAGGTTTTTTTCCCCACTTGTGTTGAGAAATAACTGCAAGATGTTGGCAACTATGTATTATCTTCTAGACCTCAATTTGTTCTGTTGCAAAATGAAAGAGTTGTAGATGAATAATTTTCAAATTCCTTTCCAGGAAAGTCTTTTATTCTATGATTCCTTGGGTGACATGATACAAGTTAATAGAGATGAGAACTAAGGTGCTCCTTTCCACCGCGGTTGCCTGAACAATTGCTCCTGGGAATCTAGAAGAGCCACAAAGCACAATATATAACAGGGAACTAGACCTCAAGGGTACTCTCTAGTGCTAACACTATGATCAATAACAGACAACCTAATTTAGTTTTATATTTTTCTTTGTCCCAGTAGAGGATTATTCAGTATTCTGAAATGAGAAATTTATGTAACTCTGCCACTTAAAGAAAGAAAAATCATTGACTTACAAATTCAACTGAAATATTCTCATTTAAACAAAGTTTATCATCAACAAGTTCACTAAGGTTATTGCTTGGACCCTGTGTATTCAACCAAGTTAAGCTGCTATTCATGACTTTATTCTTTCATAGTAGACAACAGTGTTAAACAATTATCAATAAATGAGTGTTAAAACTGCACTTCTCTTGATGTATATTCTAATTTTTTGCCTTGCTTTTTGAGGTCAGCAAACATGCTAAAAGTCCGGGAAGGCAAAAAGGCAACAGGGACATGGCTATAAAAAGAAGGCTCTTATTAGCCTTTCTGACCCACCATAATTTCAAATGTCAGCAGCTAATCAGAGGCTCACTGAGATCATCAATGAATGGAGAGGAGAGATGTCTTATGGGATCCATCTTTCTCTACGACTGAAATATATATTTATAACACCACAGGGTTACTTTTGCTCTGATGTGATAGTGGGAAAATTTCCCTCTACTATTGAAAAACATGCTTTTAATGCTAAAGTTAATGATTAATTTTGACAGAACAGCAAAAACATTTATTTAAATGTCAGAAACTGACTCCGTTATTGGCTTCTCTTCTACTAAATTTCCTATGGCACGTTGACAGCACGGGCAGCTGTAATGTTTGGCTCATTAATACAGAAAAGAGAAGGTAAGCTAAGCTATATTTCTTTTCTTATAGAGGATTTTTTTTCTGCATGACTTGTATTTATCTCTGTGGGAAAAACAGAGTACATATTTGTAGTTGTTTCACTTTTTATAATTTTTAATAAAATGTCCAGTAACTTGTCCATTCCCCAGGCACAGTCATCTCAGAAAACAACAAAGAACATTTAAATGAATTTAACAAAATCCAATAGAAAAGAGAGGTGAAAGATTTTCTAGAAAATTCAAGAATCTGCGATGTGAATTCTGTATTTTATAATTTTTATGTCTTATTTTTAAAAAAGGGTTTCCTTTGGCAAATATTGCAGAGACCATTACTAACTCAATAATCTGATCAAATAAATGTAAACTAATTTAGAGATTTTCAATCTATGATATACAAATTATGTTAGATCTCCAATGAGCTTATGATTTCATACACTTCTTGATTTAAAGCTTTTATGTTTTCCTTTAAGCATGGTAATCTTATCCCAAATCATCTTTGAGGGAAGGATGAACAGGGAGACTATGGTAGCATATCGTAGAGTGTGAAACAAGCACTTCTGTATTTAATTCAATCCATCTCACTTAAGATGTACAGAACTACCCTCTTATCCATGGTTTTCCTTTCTAGTTTGTTACCACCACAAATTATTACATGTAAAATTCCAGAAATAAATAATTGATGTCTTAAATGGTTTGTTCTTCTAAGCATCATGATGAAATCTCCTGGTGTTTAACTCTGATTTTCCCACAAGATGAATCTCTCCTTTGTCTAATGTATCCTTGCCGTATATGCTACCTGCGCATTAGTCATTTAGTGGCTGTCATGGTATCTTAGACTTTCTATTCAAATAACATGTATTATACTTATTAACAGTTCCAAAGAGTAAGATTATCTATACAGGCAAATAGTGTATACTGAAGAGAATCCATTTAATGTGTTTTGGTGTAAAAGAGTTTTTTACTAGTCAAGGAAAGAAAATCATGGTTGAGTTTTCTAAGATCTATAGTAAGAATAAAATTTCTATTCATATAAATATTAAGAAAAATAAATTCATGCTAGTTTTGCTATTAAAACTCAAATGACAAAAGATATGGCAACAGTTCAGATATGCTGTAAGTGCTTAGTTAAGATGAAGAAATAAATAGGTGGAAGGCATGAAAAGAATGAAAAAGAGAATACATTGTTGGAGTTCAAATACATGTCTTTATATAAGCAAGGTAAGTGTTACAAACTGAACTGTACTCGTATATTCCAAATAACATGGCTGATCTGTGGTAGTACAAAGCATTCAACCCATATAAAGAAAGACCACATTCACAGATTTCATTATAGTATGTTCTTATTATTGTTTCATTTTATTATTAGTTATTGATAACCTGTTAATTTAGTAAATAAGCTTTACCATGCATGTAGGAAAATCATTATATGAGATGATAAAAATAAAGCAAAGATTTGACTAAAATTTATTACAGTAAAAGACATATTGCAATTAATCCCTTTATAATACCCCTTATCTTGAAAAAATGTGCTCCATCTTTTTTTCCACTTTCTGAAGCAGTTCCAGAAGTTTTCTTTCCTCAGTGCCTTTAGGTGAACAATTATGGCTGTCTTGATATTTTTAATTGGATCAAAAAGCTTCCCTAACTTGGGCATTTTGATTTGGAAATTAGCTAGAAGTTACATAGTTTCAGATCCACTGCAAACATGCCTAAAGACATAATGTAATGTTTTTATTTGAGAAAAATTCACATAAATGGTATGTGAAATAGCACTGTCATGATGCAAATTGTTTGCCATTTCTCAGGCCATTTTCCATGCACTTTTTTTCAATGCAGTAAATAGTGCTTACCATATTCACAGTTCACCATGGTTTTCCTGGGTACCTGTTCAGCTTGTACAATTCCATCAAGGTAAAGATCACAATCAATGTCATCTTAGGTTGGATCTTGACTGATACATTTTTTCACATGAAAAATTTCCGTTGAGAACTCTGAACTTTGGTCTGAGGATCATAACCACAGATAACAAGTTTCATATCCCATGGTGACTTTTCCTAGAAATCTGGAATCTGAAGTAGAATGACAGTGCAATTCCAAAGAAATTAAAACAATTCTACATTAATGCGTTGTTCATGATTTATGATACCATTTAAAACACATTCTCTCAACTGCAACTTGAAACTGACATAGTGCACTGAACATTTTGAAAATAGACAATTACTAGGATTTCATACAGCTCTTTTAGTATCAAACATTCTCGTCGTTGCTTTGATAGGCAGCTGGCAGCTACATTTGTAGAATTTTGGTCACACTTTCTGTATAAGGTTCAACATTACCCTGGTTTCAGGCTTCCACTATGGATCTGGGTATATATCCATTACAGATAGGAGAGAATTACAAAAACATCACTAAAAGTTGGACCTTATTCCTTAAAACAGTTAAGTGATCAAAACTGGGAAGTAGGAGTCCAAAATGAATCATATGAGAGTAAGAAGGAAGAGCAAGAAAATAAGTTCAGGCAATAATAATGAAAATTTCTATAAACCATAGTTTTTATGTAGACAGTAGCACTTGAATTTTAAGAAAAATCTTAAAATGCAGCATGGAAATTTTTATAACAAGTTATATTTCTTGTTGTAAGAGTTTTGATATAGTCATAACCCATAACCCTCATCCATAACACATTAATGCAAGTAGAATGTCAGTTTATTCATAATTCAAGAAAGGGTAACTGGTAAATGATCACAGAAATATTGATGGGCTTCTTAAAATTAGTTTTCACATTTTCCAACATTTTTCTAAAGGAAATTATTTCTTCCATATAGTTTCAGAATCGAGAAAATATTTCTATAATCATTTTACTTTATCTCTTTGGAAAATCCAAGTTGTTACTTATATTTCTAAAAGTATATCCTCATAAAACATAAGCAGTAGTGTTCTTGGAATTTGAGTTAAGATTTTGCTTATTTTGGTAACATCACAGAAATCACATAATATCCTTGGTATTTATCTGAAGAGAAAACAATTTCATAATCTCATATAGATCAGTTAATCTTTCCTGGATTACTTTAAAGAATAAATAAAAGAAGTTGTAATGTTTTATACTACACTTACCTGTCTCCAGTGAGTCCCTAGAACACTTGTTAACGCTGTTCCTCTATGACTCAAACCATACGCTCACCTTTTGCTGTCTTGTTCTTGTGTCCCACCACCTGTGCCTGAATTACCATGGATAGTTCCACTGGACATGAAATAAATTCATAAAGTATGAGAAGACAAAACTAATTAGGTGTAGGAAAGTCACATATAAAAGAGTTTAGTGATATATAAGTATGAATGAATAGTGAATATATTGAATGAATAGTGAAATACAAATATTTTGCAGTACAAATATGCTTACACAGGTATATCTTTTACATTAAATAAAATGTTAAACCAAGAGTATTTGACATAGCACTTGCTTATATATAGCAGTATATAAGCTCACACTTCAGAAATTTATTTAGTTTGAGGGTTTTGTTTTATATTTTTTTCTAATTTATTATTATTTTGTGTGTGTATGTGTGTTTGCGTGTGTGTGTGTGTGTGTGTTTTAAGATCAAATCTGAGGACTGATACATATTGGTCAAACACTCTGCTACAGCAACAATCCCAGCCTGATTCAGGTCCTGTATCAAAAGATTGCTAAATAGAAGTACACGAATTGAACTTAAATTAAATATTTAAGTATTAGGTATCTATTTTAATTAGCATGTTTTTGCAGTACTTAATGATTGCAAGTATAATATGGAGTATAAATGTATCGAATGCATCTTAATTTGCCCCCTGCTCTTCCCCTCCCTTTCTGCTCCTTCCAATTCTTGCTTCCATCCCATTTTGAGAAGCTCTATCTTTGTGCTTGCCGATGTTTCAACCAATCAGACATTTTGAACTAATGAGACATAATATTTTGCATAATAAAGATTTTAGATAAATAAAAATATAATTAGAGAGATAGAAGATAACTAGAATTTCCTGTCTCTCTGACAATTTTTTTAAACATGTACACATACTCAAATACATACATACATAGTCAAAACTGTAAATTATTAAATCAAACATTGTTTTGAAGCTTTCATTGTAAAATATAAATATTTGCTAACCTAATTTAGAAGGACAATATGCCATATATTTTTCTCAATCTATTATATTTTTCAAATAAGCTCTGAATATTTAAATGTATGAAATAATATCTAGATTCTAGACACATTAGAGTATAAGACTTTAGCTCTATTAAGTCATGTCACTTAGGTTGCAAAAGAGAAACTGAGCAACAACCAACCTCAAGGTGAGTTGTATCGTGGAAGACTTAGAAATTCCTGTAAGTACACATCGTCATTCTCATGGATAATGCATTGTTTAGATATCCTGGACTCTAGCTTATTATGTGTTAAAAAAGACTCTTTCTGTTTGTTTTTCTTGGCTTCATTTCTTCATATAAATAAGACAAATCATATCTGATGTGCTTTTCATTTATGAATACAAAGGCTCAGTTTAACAAAAACTAAACATATTGGAATTCTAATTAATAGTATTCATTTGCTTAGAAATAATAGCTTTTATTTTGTCTAAATAACTTCTAGACTTATTAATATGAACAAACATTTTGAAGAGAATGTAAATGTTTTAGCAGCCAAATATATCCTAGCAACAAAGTCACTGACTTTGTCACTTTCCAAAGTCCAGTTTGGTTGTATTGTTACTAGAATGGGTAGTGTACATTTTATTTTTCTTGCTGTCCAAATGTCTAGATTAAGGTTCAGTCAGAGATTTCACTCACAGTCCTTCAAACCAGGAGCCATTTGACATGAATATAACTATTTGTCTCTTATTTTTACATTTCAAACATATATTTATATTTTATAAAAGGCTCCAACTAATGTAAAGTGTCAAAATGCAAGTTAAATGGCCTCACTAGGTCATTCTTTTATTTAGTACATACCATTACAGCTGCTATAATGTATGTATTTATATTTTTAGAGAATAAATAAATAAATGCATTTGCTTATTAAGATGAACAGAAAGAAATCTGCTATTTTTTCATGTCCTGTTCCCAAAGATGATTTCCTAGACCACTTATGTATCAACTATCCTCTTTTCTGTTTATTAGTGGTTTTGTGCTCTTAAAATTCAATTACTTTTTTGGTTTAATCTATTCTAATCTAGTAGCTTCTCTATTTTTTGTGCTAATGTTACCCTTAATTTCGGTGCATAATGTATTGTTTCTTTAAGAGCTCCGTTGAGAAAGACTCTTACATCCCTTTATTATCCACACTTACTTTGGTACTAAAACTCTTTAAATTATGGTTGGTGCTGTTTTGCTGGTGACCGTTACAAGTTCATAAACAAATACATTTGTTTTCTGTAAATTTATGTTTTGCCTTCTAAACTGAGGGAAAATGAACCTAGAATCTTGAGCGTATTCTCAACAGGCTTTGATGATACAATTAAAATACAAAGTAACCAGAAGTTAAATTACCAATAAGAGTTATTTATTTTGCATTTTTATTTTAAGGAATACATATGAGAATTGTGATGAATTAGCAATGACAAACTACTTCTTGCAGACTGATTTTGTGTGGAGAGTTTAATTAAACATTGCAGCTGTTTATCTCTATGGTGATTAAAATTTCATATGTAAATTACATGTATTAAGATCAAGATACTTATGTAAATGTCACTTGTTTAATGTTTTGTTACCATTATTAACATCTAACCATCAGCTTTTAATTGTCTTGTATTGCAATCTATTGCTATGTGAAACATTACTAAGACAAGTAGATATAGACTTAAGAACAAACAAGTTTATCTTTTAAAATCTATAGTCCAAAGTTTATCATACAATTTAAATATATTAAAGAGAAATTTAAGCTACAAAATTCTAAACATTTGCTTCCAAATTCCATTTCATAAGAAAACTATTTTCTATACCAATTAAATATACATAAACAGGTTATTTAGAAAAGATGATAAACAGAAATAACAGTTGTGGTTTTTCAGAAATGTAGATTGTATAGACAAGAGCAATGGATGTATACTTTTGGAGTTTCTATGTGGATATTATCAGTATAGTACTTTAGAAAACAAAATCACTCAAATTGGCTCCTCATAAATGAACTGCTAATCTTTTGCTTTCTGAAATAAAGGAAAAAGGAAACTATTTAAAATACGTTGCTTGAAGATACTCTCAAACAGTAATGGCAGCTCTACCATTGCTAAACATAGCTCTCACACTGACATCTTCTTTATTGTTGCCATGAATGTGGTCTATTTTGAATACATTTCAGAATAGAAAACATTTACAATGTTTTGTAAATAGAAAACATTTACAATACAGAAAACATTTCAGAATAGAAAAACCTATGAAGTAGAGAGTACCTCAGTGGTTTCCTAAATTTAGGGGATAGAGATTGAAAGATGATAGGTAGTGAGTAGACTGTTTTACTCCTGAATAACAAAAATAATCTAAATTTGATTGTGGTCACAGTTGTACAGCATTGGAATGTGTTAAATTCTACTGAATCACGCAGTTAAATTTTTTGAATTATGTGGTATGAAAGATTTAGTTTAATAAAGCTGTTATTAAGAAAAAGAGAAAAAAGAGATAGTTTATTAAGTAGAAGTAACTCAAAATCCCATTGACAAAATTTACTTCTTCACAAATATTAGGAATGGGTACAATTGGACAATGTATTGCATCTGCAATAATATTTTTGCTACCTTGATTTATTTTTCACATTTATGTTTTCCCTACGATATCATATGATGTTCTTTTATTATCTAAATCATAATCAATGCTTCTCTCTATAGAACATCAACAAGACTTGTTTTAACAAAAATGAAATAAAATGTCAATTTCCCCTTCCCTTGATGAGTGTAGTTGCTTACAGATTCTGGTTTACATACTGTAAAAATAAAATACACCTCATGCATTTGTGCATGTATCCTAATATATATATATATATATATATATATATATATATATATATATATATATAATTTAGAATATGGACATTTACAATAAATTGTATATCAGATTGCTTACATAGGAATTTAGGGCACTAAACCCACCTCATTCTAATGGACTCACAATTAGTCATTTCAAATTTCTCCCTTTTGGATAGTTTTATGGATTAGATATGGTTTGAATTTATACCCAAAATGCTTATGTGATGGACACTTGGTCACCCGTGGAAAAATTGAAAGGTAGTGAAATGTTTAAGAAGTGACACTTCATTAGAGGTAACTGATTCATGGGAGTCCTGCCCTTTAAATAGATTTATGTAGTTGTGAGTTTCAGCTTAGTTGTCTCCGGTATATGATGAGGTAAAACCACTTCATGTACTTGATTTCTCCTACTAGAAACTATTTCTTTTTCCATATCTCTGTCGTGAGATGAAGCCAAGGTGACCCACACCAGACTTCAGCTGAAGCTTTGTATCATGAATGATTCTCCAAAACTGAAATATAAAGCCTTTTTTCTTCATAAGCCCTGATCCTCAGGTATTTTGTCTTAATAATAAGAAACATACTAATATACACAGATTGTCATCTGTACCACTGACCAAAACTCCAGCATAACTATTGTTATAGGCAGTTGAGTTAGTTAGAAATACTATAGGCAGTGAGACAGGGATAGTCCTGGAAGGAGCCAAGGCAGAAGCCCAGATACCTTGCATTTATGGAGGAGACAGACACCTCCTACTGTGGGCTAGATCTCAAGACAAAGTTCAAACAAATGCATCCATATCCTAAAGATTGATATTCTAAATAGTTCTTTATCACCCTGAGGAAGTCAGGAGTCACCATTCCAACCCCCTCAGAAGTCACTGCTCTCTAAGAACGCCCACTTTCTATGTGATTCGCTTCCCCATTTGTACCTAGTGTAATCAATTTTAACTGAACTATTAATCTTATTGGCTAAGCATAGTTCTGTCCACCTTACGCCCATCTGCCTTGTGGTTCCCAGTTTTCCCCACCTTGAACCTGTCTAATCCCATGACTTTACTCTATAAAAATCTCTGAAAAGACAGAGTCCTTGGCAACCAACTCAGGACTCCTTCTGTCTCTCTCTGACAGAAGCTTTCTTTCTCTCAATAGATATATTCTACTCTTAACTTTAGTTGTTCCTAAAATTCATTCTTCAATTTTAGAGAACACAGACTTGTAGGGGACGTAGTAGGTCAGGAGTCTCATTCCCTTATATCGCTATCACTCTCTGTCAACATTACACCTGATTTGTCTTTGTCTCAGTGCAGAACACTTAATTTATAAAATTAGACTCTGGTTTTACCAGTCTAATGGCAGTGGGACCATCTGGTGTACTATTGACTGATTAAAAAAAAAGACATTTAAAACTCATGAGAGTACATAGCACACTAGAAAAGTACAAGAACTATCAAATGGATAATGATAAGAGATTAGAATGTGCTTGTTAATCACAGACTAAATTGGCTAAAATAAAAAGATCAAAGAAGGAACAATATAGGGAAAAAAAGAAGAAAATGGCGAGAGCTATTAACTAAGTTTCTGGCTTCATCCCCCTATATCACTATCACTCTCTGTCATCAGAATTCTAGATTTGTTTAAAGGATATTTAGATGACAGAAAATGACACTGTAATGTGACAATTTTCATAGTTTTAAGAGTAAATATCTCAGGTGTTGAAATCAATCATCTCAGTGATCTGAGGTTGCTTACATAGCAACTTGTATGAAGTTTGCTCTCAGAAGTTAATATCAAAGCATTCAGCTTTAACATGTACAATTTCATGAAAAATATAAATTTTATTAATGATTCCAAATAAAAAATGTGATAAATTAGGTCAGTTTTGAAAATCATAGGCAGATATTAGAAGAAACTTGAATTAATGAAAAAGTCACTACGTGAGTAAACTATAAAACTCCAAAAAATAATGAACCAGATTAGAACATAATAGTGGATACACTATAGTTTTCTACTAAAATAATTATTCTCCATACAATTACCATCATTTCTATCAAACATAATCATAGGAACATACATTTGTAACATAACATTATTGTCATTGAACTTGAATTTATCACTTATATTAATTGTAGCAAGTATAGAGATTGATGATATAGGTTCTTTACAAACCTGCTTTGCTGGAACTTTTAATATTCTTCAGATTAGAATTTAAAAATCTCTTGGCTTGGTATCTGCTTCATCTGTAACATATACATTCCTGAAGTTTCCGGGCCTTTCAGAAAGCTATCTTCCTCTCAATCTCAAGGACTAGAAATTCTATGAGAGAGGTATCATACTATTTTTCAAAGGCTCTATTTCCTTAAAAGCCACTCCATGTACATCCTCAAAAACTCCAGTGTGTATTCTCAAAAAAAAAAAAAAAAATTATAATGCAGTCAAAGCCTTGATAATACAGTTTCCAAAGGTGGGCTACTTCAAGGAAAAATAATTCTTAATTGAACTTAAAAGTATTTTACTAAGAAAATAGCAATATTCCTAGATTATTGCTGAAATATACAGTAATCATTCAGGAAGAAACAAAATAATTGTTTCAACCATTGTTGAGCTGGGGATTTAGCTCAGTGGAATAAGTGCCTGCCTAGCAGCTCAAAGTCCTGAGTTCAAGCCCTGGTACCAAAAAATAAATAAATAAAATGAAACTGAACTCAATCTTTGTTCAATAAATTACAATTTAATAGATTGATTTAATTTATTGATAACTTAAAATAATGTAAAATATTTTTCTAAAACCAGAAAGCAAATCAAAAAAATTTTGTGATATTTCAAACAGAATTGCAAAAATTACATTCATGTTTATCACATCAGTCGACACCATTATATAAAGTCTTGCTCTGTATATTAGGTTAGTAGTTTTATATATCTATATTTTTGGATAGCAGTGTGGAAATTCTTACCCAGTTTAATGGTACAATAATAAATTTATCAGAAACTTGTATCTGTTGTTTCCATGAACCATTGTACACAAGTATATGGGGATAATAGTTTACAAAACACTTTCTTCAGATGATTCAAAGACTTAAATAAGCCATAACTAAAAATTAGATAGGAAATTTATAATTTCTGTGGCATTATATGAGATAGCTAGAATTACAGCTGGTAACTTTCCATCAATACATACTCAAGTTGTAAGAATCTTAATAGTTTCTGGAACACACCACATAATAACATAAATATAACCCAAAGGTTAACCATCATTTCTTATTTGGTAGTGCTTCCCATAAAAATTGATGTTGAAAAAGCTTAAGATAATATAACATCCTTTTTGTAATCAGATAAAAAATTATGTTGAGGTATTTCAGAAGCTCATCCACAAAATCTTGAGACGAGTTTAAAGTTAAAAATACTGAGATTTGAAATTAATTTTAGGACTTTTGCCAAAAATATAAAATAGATTAATGTATAACTGAATTTGATCCTAGTTTCCTGTGAAATAATAACAAAGTAAAAATTAAAAATTGCAGTTTCAAAGGTAAAGAAAATTACATAATGCTTTAGAAAAATATGTTTCTTATTCAAGTCATTTAGAGTTCATATTTCTCCACAGTCTGCCCTAGATTTCAGTTCATGGCCAGCTGGGTTAAATATGGAAATGTACGTGGTGGTTGAAAGAGGAAAAGTGCCCTGCTGGGTTTTGGTTGTGCTTTGGTGCCATTTTTTTCTGCTACCTTATTCCTCCTTTGTGGAAAGGAACATCTACTCTATTTTATCACTTTTTGGAAAAATTTAAGTTTCTTTTTTATTTTTACAGGGTTCACATACGAACCTGAGTTACATAACCCTGATTAATTTTATTTTCATTCTGTCTGCAAGAGTAATAAGTGTTGCTCAGTCAACAGTTATGTTAAAAATCCAAAAGATTATAATTAGGCCCTAGTAATAACTGAATTGATGGCTTCAGACATTAGATGTTTTCCAAAAATTGTATGCTTTCTAGTCTTTGGATTAGTTTTTAACCATATTTAATTATGTGAAATAAAATTAAAGAGAAGCCAAAAATACGTTCAAGATTTCACATATGACCCATCTAAAATGATAGTTCATTGTCATATGATTACCCAGAGACATGAGTGATAGTAAATTTAAAACTATATCAAAAATTATACTATTAAAACAATATGAAAAATACTATTTTACATATCATGTGCTGCATAGATAGGATAAAATAAAATATTTTGAAAAGCTACTGTTCCCACTTCACTTTTTAATATAGGATACATTTTTAAAGGAATAACTTTATAAACTGGTTTGAATGTCAAACCTCACCTTTGTTAGTCATCTTTATTAACATCTGCAACTAAATTTCTTTTTTTCTTTTCTTCTTTTTTGGTATCAGGAATTAAACTCAGGACCTTGTGCTTGCCAGACCAGGCAGGTTCTGTGCCACTGAGCTATATCCCTGGCCCTTCAGTTTCTGTATTGTAGCATGATTTACAATTTTTATTTTAAAGAGAATAAACCAATCAAAATAAATCAGAATAAAGCCAATCAAAATTAATCAGTGTGATACAGGATTTCAAAACAAGATAATAGGAAATCAACATTGGCTACTGTAATGCTTTTTGTTGTCTTCAAAATAGCTGCTTATACCATCAGACATATGAAAAATCAAACAAAACAGAACAGAATAGAACAAATAAATGCAAAACAGTGATGAAGTACAAGAGTTCAAAACAAGATAATAGTAAATCCAAGAAAGCTGCCATAATATATCTTATCTTTGAAAGAGCTGCTCGCGTTATCAGATATAATAACATCAAGCGAGACAAAACAGAATAAAACCAAACCAGACAATGAAAATGATACAGAACTTTAAAATAAGATAATAGAGAATTAACAATGGTTACCACCTTCAGAAGGGGATTCTCCCTGGATACTATATTGAATATTGCTATCCTCTAAACAGATAATCAGATTACAGACTTGGGCCTGCAGAGTCAATGAAAAACTAAACACTACAAGCATTAAGTTGTATTTTACTTCAATAACTATCATCTCAGCCGTGTTTCTCCAGATCAGCCAATTGCTCACCAGGTAGGAAAGAGGAGGAGGAAAAGCTTGGCCCTTCTTGTCTCCCAACCTGCACCCCGAATGGGTCTGGTGTCTAGGTGTGCTCTCCATGGCCTGCACACGGTGTTAACTTACAGGAAGAGCACAGTTTCTTGTTCTCCTCCCTTTCACCTACAAAAAGTTCTGACTAACAAGAAGGGGCTGATGTCTGGTTGTCCTCCCTGTGGACTGCACGTGGCAAGAGCTCACAGGTAGTCACATGATTTTAATAAATTGATTTTTTATGTCTGTTATCACACTGAAAAGAATTTGGGACCTGGTAGTGTTGGGTAGCTGTAACTACTTATCTTCTTTTTCAATATTCACAGCTACTAACGTTCATAGAGAAAATACAAAATCCTAGGCATATAAAAATAATAATGTGAAACTGCTTCATAAATCTTGGCCATTTAAAGAAAACCATATAATTATAAATGCTCTGATTTCCTGTTAAAAAAAAACAAAAAATAAATTTTAAAACTTAAATTCTAATTTGTAAATATGTTAATATATAATCAATGCCTTACATAATATCATTTGGGTCCATAAATCCCCCAAGACAGGGCAAAAATACAAAAAAGTCTTCATGTTCATCATATATTTGGGTTAATTGACACAACTAAACATAAAACAACTGAAATGGCATTACTCTTCAAACAATTATAGTGTTCTAAGAGAAAATCCAATTAAAGGTGATTTTTTTTCTGAGAAAGACATGCAGCAAATTTCCCATGCTAATATATTATGAACGATAGTATAAAATCAATGAATTCAATATGATTGAATTATGAGGAAATTTTATAATCTATGAAAAATGATATTAAAAAGAATAGATTTGAAAAATTAGCTTCTAAAAATTAAAATATAAGAAGAATATAGATGTAAAAATAATCCTAAATCAAGAAAAAAAATTTAGACACTGAAATAAAGAGGTGTTAACATTCATAGAGAGATAATACAGATGTCTAACATATTTCTAATAGAAATCAATCAAGAAATAATAAAGGGAGTGGGGTAGAGAATGTAATTAAGGAATTATAAGCAACTATTACCCCCAGCAATTAACTCTCAGATTTTTACTAAATTAAATGAAACATATGTAGGCCAAAATATGACAAACAGGAGCAAATCCAAAGTTAAATCTAGGCTTATCAATGTGATGTTCAGAACACCCAAGAAAAACAAGTTTGAAGAAAACTGAGAAAACAGAGAATAAAACTTTTTGAGAGAATATTTCTTAAGAATAATAATAGAAGAAAAGAAAGAATAAAATGAATTTTATACTAACAAAGCTTTATTTAAGAGTAAGAGAAAATTAAATTATTTTCTGGCTATTAGATCTTTGTTAGGAAAAATATCTATGTACGTGTATATAAATATATGACAGTAACATGTATAAAACATGCCATATATATGTAAATAGAATACATATTCTAAAAGTGTAATTAGTATAGGTAACTATTTTACAAGTTATAAGTTTATATTGCCATCATATAATTCAGAATCGCAATAGAGAAATGACATTAAAGGAAAATTAGTAAATGTATTTGCATTCCTAAACAAATTTGATTTTTATAAACAAGTATTATAGATTGAACTAAAATCATCTTATAAGCTAAAAAGTGAAACTAATTTGGAGATAGTAAAATGCATCCAATAGTATTGGACAAGTGATGGAGTCAATGAAGAATTAGGTCTTCTAATGCTATAAATATTCTTCATTGAAAGCAAGAAATGTAATTTTGCTAGTAAATATTTATGTCAATATTTAAGGATAAGTACTGAAATGTAAGACAGGTTTCAAATAAATGTGGGAAGACAGAATGCAAACAACATTTGTTAATAAAATTGATAATAGTCAACATGAACAAAGAAAATAATAACAAAAAATACATAGAAAGATTAGTGGTAAATGAATCTATAATAGAAGCAATCATAATTAGCATAAACCACTTAAATATTTTTGAATCACTATTTCAAGTTAAATAAAAAATGATGTGTGCACTAAAAGTATCTAACAAAAACACAGTTATTTAAATATTCATTCCAAGCATGAAGGTGCCTGTCTGTTATCCCAGCACTCTGCAGGCTGAGGCAGAATTACTGGGAATTGGATGCCAATTCCTAGGGACTACATAGTGATTTTAAGGCCAGTCAGAATTATATAGTGAGAGTAAAATAAAACTAAATTAAAATTAAATAAAGTAATTAAAATAAAATAAAAATTTACAAATGCAATAAGGTATAACACAAATATGTCAGTTAAATTTATCCAAGTATAATTGAGATTAAAATTATTATTTTAGTAGGGTTTTATTTCATTTCTCTATTGATTTTTGAGTATTATGACAATGAAAAATAGTACATTCTCAGAAATTACAAAACTTTAATTAAAATTATGAGGATAGCAAACCTGCACACATAACACTTTTGCTGATAAATCTTAACTGCATTAACAAGAAAATCCAGTATTGGGCTAATCACATAAAATGTTTCATAGAACATTATTGCTGTCTTTGGTTGAGCTGAGTAAATATTGATAGATTTTTCTCTCAGAAAATGTTAGAGATAGATATTTTATTTATCTCAAAAGCTGAAAGCTAAGATAGAGCTAACATAGAACTTTAGGTTGAGTTAGTTAAGCAGCAAAGAAGAATGTAAGCATTTGTTCTCAGTTACACCCACAGTGAATAAAGAAATAAATACTTAGCTCTAAGGCTACAGTTAAGTAGCCAGTATGCATCTCATGTTTTATGTTTATGTGTAATAACTGGGTGACCTTGTGTCACTTTATCTCCAAGTTGAGATCTTAAAAGCAAATGAAAACACTAACTGGAGACAAAGTATCTCTTCTTCAAAGCACATTTTCTTACTTTCAACATTGTGGCAAGTCTTATTTCAATTTTGAAAGATGTAAAATGGCAAAATTATGAAAATAAAGGCAAAAATACCTACAGAAAAATTGTGTTAGTACTAGAACCTGATTTTAAAATTATCTTGAATTTGACTCAAGAAGAGATATACAAAATACCCTATCGTAAACAACAAAACTTGAAAGATAAATGGAGAATTCTGTAAGGTATTTGTATATAATAGTTGAAGCTAAAGAATGGATACTTTGTAGTTAAATTTTAGGAGCTTTTCTGAGCGTTTAGATAAACAATACAAGAGGTTGAAAATGTAATTTTGATGTTTCTCCAGAGTTACTATTTGAGAATTTTAAGGCACTATCAATAAAGTAAACAAAGATTGCACTAAAGATAGACAAATCAATAGAAATTATACAGATAAAAGATTTCAAGAAAGGACTTGTTATTAGCAAGAAAAACATCAAAAACTTGAAATGTCAAAAATCAATATAAATCTTTTAGTTTTCCTATGAAAACATGCTGATCTACTTTAATATGTATAAAGAAAACTTTTAATATTCACAATTATAAAGAAAATAGTGGGTGTCTTAGTTACTTTATGATCATCGCTGAGACAAAATACCTGATGCCCAAGTTGGAAAAGCAAAGGTTTATTTCTTACAGTTTTTTGGAGGTTTCAGTCCACACTCAGTTGGCTCCAAGACGGGCGGGCATGGCTGGACCGCCATTCATGGTGGCTGCAAACAGCAAGCTCAAACCAGCAAGGAGAAAGACACACCTTCTTCCTGCCATTACATCACATTCTGGCTCCACCCCTATGTGGGTGGAGCACTGACACCATCAATCCAAGCACTATACAATGAACCATCACAAATGAACAATGCAAACTCATGAGGCCTGGGGGACACAAACATAAACCATGACAGTGGGTGTGATGATGGAAATAATAGTTAATTTCCAGAAGACTTGTCTGAGAAAAAACAATAAAAAGAGACACAAACCATTAAAGTACAACACTTTAAAGTTTTAACCTTGAAGTATGGAATGTTTAGTTAAATTTAAATTTTTCAACTTACCCTCTATTACCTTAGACAATAAATCAGTATCTCTGAACCTCAGTTTTCTTATTTATAAGTGATAATGATAGGATCCATCCTGTCTCAGTCACTTTCCTATCACTGACAAACAAAACCTGTCACAACTTAAAAGAGGAGAGGTTTATTTTGACTTATTCTTCTTACAGGATTAATGAATAGTCAGCTGACTGTAAGGCAGGCAGTGCCTGGAACAAGAACAAAGTGTGGGAAAGCTATTCATGCCATGGCAATCCAGAAGCAAAGAGAAGGAGGAGGCCAAGACATGAATATATTCTTTCAGGTAGGGTGCTACCTCTACGCAGACACTCCTAAGAGCAAGTCAGCTATAATACCTTCGTGATTCAGTCACACACACACACACACACACACACACACACACACACACGAGAATTTGGGGCTGTATTTCAAATCTGAATTATAACATTCTACCACTGACCTCCAAAAAATCATGCTGATTTAGTCCGTCTCTAAGAGTTTCCAAAGCCTTCACAATTCTAGTATTGCCAAAAAGTCCAAATCCAAAATCTCCTGTGATACCCAAGGCAAACTCTTATCTGGATCCTAAGTAAAAATCAAAAAGAAATTTAAGTAGTTCAACATTCCATGGCACAGGGTAAATGCTCCTAATCCAAAAAGGGTCTTCAATGCACTTTTGCTTCATTCATGGCTTCATGCACTGCACTCTGAGTAGCTCCTTCCCTCACCTCTTAAGTCTTCCTTTGAAAACTGTGTGGAAACATTCCTGACTACATCAGTATTACATTTGAATGACTGTAATGCCAGAACCACAGGGAAGATCCTAGGTCTCCCAGAATCTTAATCAGTAAAAAGAAATTATTGGATCATGATTACAAGGACCTCCATGTAGAGCTCTTTGCAGAGAATTTTGGGGAATTAATTTCCTAAGAGGCCCTTCTTGAACAGAGCACAAAGGGGCTCTATCACAAAGCATAATCTTTCATTTTACTCCCTTCAGTCTGAGTAGACATGAGTCTTGCTGATTCCTAAAATGCCTTCAAGGTGTGATTACAGTAGCCAACATCCAATTTCATTGTCCATCTTCCATTACTGAAATCTTGATAACTGAGAAAATAGTCACATGCTGCATAATTTTTACTGTGGAAATTGACAGCATATGTTGCCCCACAAGATTGTACTGCGGATGATATTATATTTATCTTTCTGTGCATAATTATATTTTGATTTTTGTATGATGATGAACTTGCCTGACTCAATTCTCAGAATGTATTTCTTTTGTTAAGCAATGTATGGTACACCCATGTTGAAGAATTATGATAAAAGTATAACAATCAAGGTGGCATAGTATTTGTAAAAGCAAAAACAAATGAATCAATGTAATAGGATTTACAGTCCAAAAAAAAAAAAAAAACCACACGCACACATATATAGTCAACTGACCATTTAAAAAGAACAAAAGCAGTTCAGTGGAAAAAGATATTTTGTTGTTTTCTGTATGTTATTTATTTTGTTAGATTATTTAAAAACTGTCCTGTAACATCTAGACATCAATGTAGAAAAAGATGAATCAAGACATATATCAAATATCTTTCAATTCACTGAAAATACTTTGGTTTGGTAAGAATGCTTTAGACCCAGCACCTAAAGTACCAGTAAAAAAAAGAAAATATTGGCAATTTAAATTTCATTAACGTTATGAAGTTCAGTTGCATGAAAAACACATTACTAACTGTGGGTTATATGATAATTTTAATTATAAAGAAAAAAATATATTCTGCCACCTTGAAGTTTCAATGAAAGGAAAATATTCTTTATGGAGTCAAGTCAAACATGTTTGCAACACACAAACTCTCAGACACACACACACACCCACCCACCCACACACACACACACACACACACACACATACACACACAAATTGTGTTAGAGAAGTGATAAAATATTATAAGTAGTGACCAAACTTTGTCAAATTGTTAAAAATATCCCATATATAAACAAGGAACTATAAGAAGAAATGAAGACAAAATAAATGTCAGTACTAACATTAAATAAATATTTGCTGTTGAGCCACTATGGAAAATGATAAGAAGCTTCCCCAAACAGTAAAATAAAAATACCATTCAATCCAGCTATACTATTCCAATGTTTATGAACAAAGACAATGAAGTTTACATACCAAAGAAGTATTTGCTTACCTATCTTTATCATGGCAATCTTAAAAATTCTGAGAGTGTAGTATGTGCCAACAGATGAACGAAATATGTTATAGGTATATAACAAAATATTACTTAATCATAAAAAAGAATGAAACATGTCATTTGTAGGAAAGTATATGGAACCAAAGATTATGTATTATGTAGAATAATTTAGGGCTGAAAAAGACACATATCACAGACTTTTCTAACACACGACAATTAAAAAAGAAAAAGAATGAAAACTTAAAATTGGAAGAGGGACTTACAAGGAAAGGGATAGAAAAGAAGGAAGGGGAAAAGAGGATATTAAGGAGCACGGGTTGAAACCAAGCACAATACTGTATATGCATGCATGCAAATGTCACAAAGATAAGCATTAATGCAGGGGCTGGGGCTTTAGCTCAGCAACATAAGAGCCTGCCTTGCAAGTGTGTGGTCATGAGTTTGATCCCCGGTACGATAAAAAACAAAACAACAACAACAACAACAACAACAACAAAAAACCGAGCATTAATGTATATGATTTAGATGAGTTAACATTATAATTTAAAAAATAGAAATACTATTGATAAAGAAATAAAGTCTTATGAAACTCATAATCCATATCATAATAAATATATCAATATCAACATAACAGAAGTACAAAAAAGTGTCATAAGGTTTATATTCTTTGAGCAATGGTAGGAGAAAGAGTGAAAGAGGAGTGTAGAAGACTGCTGCAAAGTCACTACTCACAGTTTGTTGCTGCAGTAGTTGGTAGACTTTTCCTTAGAATGTAACTAACAACTGTTGGCAGAAACCCAGAAAATTTCAGGAAAATCATAAATATTTTCCTTTTTCTTCTTCTTCTTCTTCTTCTTCTTCTTCTTCTTCTTCTTCTTCTTCTTCTTCTTCTTCTTTCTTTCTTTTTTTTGTGGAAAGTTTTCAAGGAGCCAACTGGACAATGGTATTCATTTTTTCTTGTTGTTGATTGGCTACTGTCCTATAACCCACCTCTGGCAGAAGCACCAGCATTTCTGCATCATAACAGGCTGCTGTTCCTCATATAGCTGTCTCCAGTGTTCTGGGTTTTGTGCTTCTTAAAGCCCTAAGGTCTGTAAGATGCCACCAAAGCATACTGTTCCTTCTAAGGCTTTATTAATACAGTATTTTATTTAATTAAATAACGTAATTATGGAAGACATAGCATATTTAGCGTTTAAACTGCAAAAACAGGCATTTATAGGCATTTTCCTGCCCATATATATGAAGTTCACATTTTATTCGCACTTAGCAGGTGTTCTAGGAATGTAATCCCAGCAAATTTCTGGGTTCACTGTAAAGGAACACAAATCAGTAGTCCACATAAACACCAAACAATAGTAAACTAATTTATTGGGTCAGGGATTTAGCTCAGTGGCATAAGCGCCTGCCTGGCAAGTGCGAGGTCCTGAGTTCAATCCCTGGTCCCTCCCTTCCCCCTCAAAAAAAAGAAAAAAAGAAAACTAAATTATCAAATTACTATGAGAAGAAGGAGTCTTTTGGCAGTATTTCATAATTTTAGGGAAATTGATAGAAAGATATAACAATTTCAAGCTTAAATTCAGCTAACAACCAAGCTTTAAAATATATTAAAAATTTTAAAAGAGAAAGAGATAGAAAATTTTACAAGTATATGAATTATTAAAACATTTACCATTAATTGATAGAAAAGGCCAGCAAGAGGAAATTAGAACACATATTCAATATTTGAAGATTCTTTTAAACATAGCTTGTTTTGCTTTGTAGAACACTATATCTAAAACAAAAGACACATCCCTGTAAATCCAGCACTCTGAGGCTGAAATGAAGTAGGTCATTGTAAAGTTTCTGTGTTCACTCCCCACAAAATCAATCATATAGGAAGAAAGGAAGTTTTAAAAATAAAAAAATAAAAACAGGGAAGTGATTCTTCAAGAAAAAAATTTGGGAATCAGAAGTTAAGATGATGACCTAGAGAATAGGATAATGTAAATGAATCCCAGGCTAAAACTTAATAATAAATAAATAAATAAATAAATAAATCAGCACAGATTCAACAATTGTTGAGTCAATAAAGCCAAGAAATAATTTATCTATCAGAAGAAAATTGAGTGTCTTTCAAAGAAAGAAGATATAGCTGATTCACCACAATATACTGTTCATAGTATGTAGAATATGACTGAAATATAACTGGGCATATAAAGAAGGAGATTATGACTGATAATTAAGAGGAAAATTAGTTAATAAAAACAAGTTAATGTCTTACACTGATATTGTAAATTATCAGAAATTTAGGGAAATCACATACACCTAGACTTCTCAGTCTTGGGGCTGTAAGTATTTTAAATCAGATAATTCTTTGTAGTAGTGTATTTTCTGTTCATTGAAGGATTTTCTGTATCATTTTTGGCCTGTGCCCATTAGATGTCAGTAACAACTTCCTTGCACAATTTGTTACAGACATTGTCGATGCCTACAATAGTCAGGGTAGAAACATTTCTGTCCACAGGAAAGTGGAGTGACAAGAAGGATATATACTAAAGTACGGGGGGAGAAACAGAAAACTGCAGAATAATGTGAATTATAGGATTGTTTCATTGTAAAAAGGAGAAACAGAATATAGAATAAAGTAATTGTTTTAATACAGTGAAAGAATAAAATCACCTGAATATGATCATTGTTATGGGAGACAGAAGGCAGAAGACAAAAGAATGCAAGTGGGACTTACCTGAAAATAAATTGCTGTAAAGTTTAAACTTGGAAACACAAATATTTTTCATTCCCCAAAATAAATTTACATAGAAAGAAACAAATACCAAAATTTAATAATAGAAGTAAATTAATTTGATAATGTACTAGAAAAAAATTTCAAGTGACTTTACATCATAGTATTCTGATTGTATGTTGGATGAATATAGCCTGATGCAGACTTGAAGCTAGGAAAAGCATTCAACAATTTGATTTCTGACCCAATTGTCCAAATAATATTTTTAGTAAGATAAATATAGTTAATACCATGTAACAACTAAATTTGTGAGACTGTAGGATAATGGAAACAAGACTTCAGGTGTCTGAGGTACCAGCTCCTGATTCTAAAAAGTAACAAATATAAGTAGATCACTAAATATCCAATCCACATTTCCTTTCACAACTATATTTCACAATAATGACTAACTCCTCAAAGATAGCAATTTTTAAATAAAAAATTCCAACTAATATACTTGGGGCAATTATAAAATTATAAATCAATGATTAGCAACTCCAAGAACTATTTCATACAATCATGAAACTTTAGCAGTAAAGCTGAAGAGCTTACAGTAAAGAAATCAGTCTTCATGAGCTAAACTTAACCTCATCACACCTCCAAAGCTAACTTCCATGTCTGGAGAATCCTGGAATAAAAAGAAGAAACAAACCCTTAAATGACACCAAGCACATAAAGAGACAAATTCAGAATATAAAATACTCTCTAGAAGAATTAATGCCTTCTCTAAAACAGTCAATTACAGGATAAAAAGTGAAGTAATAACCATTATAACTGACAAGACTGAAAGTTCAGAGACTGTCATGGTTTATATCAGTGAACCCCAGGCCTTATGTACTTGCATAGTGCATTTGTGACTTGTTCAATGTGTAGTGCTTCAGTTGATGTTGTCAGTGCTACACTCACATGGGTGGAGCCAGCATACAATGTAATGGCAGGAAGAAGGTTATGTATCTCTCTCTTGGTGGTTTCCACCTTGCTTTTTGCAGCCACCATGAACTGGGGCCCTGAAATGCCACCCTGCCTTGCCGCCAACTAAGTATGGACCAAAATCTCCAAAACCTGTAAGAAATAAACTTTTTCTTTCCCAACTTTGGGCATCAGGTATTTTGTCTCAGTGACCAGTAAAAAGTAGCTAAAATAGAATTTGATACCAAGAAGTGGAGTTGTTGCTGTGACGATAGCTGACCATGTTTTTCAAGAGGCTATGGAAATGGCTTGTGGGCAGAGTTTGGAAAGATTTGGACATGTCGCCTGGATGCATAGAGCTGGAGTAGCTTAGGCTGTTTTGTAGAGGAGATTCTGTTCAGAGCTCAAGAGACCAGAAAGCTGATAGAAAGCCTGATAGTAAAGACTAGGCTTGGGAGGTTTCTGCTGGGAAGGACTGCATTAGTTATTGGACTCCTTACAATGTGTGTTATGGTTTGGCAGAAAGTTTGTGTGCAATTTTCTCATGCCCAGAGACTTTGCCTGAGACTGAGATTATGGGCAATGGACTGATTAATCTGGAAAAGGAAATTTCAAGGCAGTGGAATGTTGAGGCTGTGTCATGGCTATTGGGGTAGTTTTAGCCAGCTTTCTGTTGCAAATTAAGAGCCAAGAACCCAGCAGTATAATTTACAATGCTGTGAGTTTGGCCGGAAGGAAAACTCCAGTAAAGCTGTGGATTATAAAGACAAAGTTGAGACTTTGATTGCTGAGAAGAAACAGAGAGATAAGAATGATGGCCATGGGGCAACCCAGGAAGCAGCAGGTCTCTACCCTTAGTAGCCTCAAAATTGCAAACATGAAAGAATTTGCTCAGAGGAGAAAGTTGCAGTGCATCATGCTTCAGAATGGTGATGAAGGCCTCATGAGGTTGAGAATGGTGGCAGCCAAACCAGGTTCCAGAATGGCCGCAATATAGAGAAGGTTTTCTTCCCAATCAGGTTCACAGAACCCAATGATCCAGGCAGTTGACCCCTACAACCAAGAAAGAGAAAAGTCTGGCTACTGCTCCAGCTGGCAGCAAACCTTGGTGGCATCCACATGGTGCTGATTTTTAGGTGCAAGGAAAATGCACAAATTCTAAGGGTAAGATGGCTTCCACCTCAATTACAAAAGGCCTGGGAGGCCAAGCAGTGTGCCCCTGAGAGGGCAATTAGTAAAGGTGTAAGGGTGAAGCCAAAGGTGCAGTGGATAACTCAGAAGTTTGGAAAAGCTAGGAACATGCATTATCCAAGGAGAGTTGCAAAAAAAAATGAGCAGAGAGGGTTTAAGAGAGAAGCTGTAGGAGCTGAAATCCCTGGAAGCGCCATGGGGGTGGAATCACTCAAGCCTTTTGGAGCTTGCAACCAGATTACTTCAAATGCTGAGCATGAAACTCCAAGACTTAATGTTCGCCCTACTGAATGTTGGACTTGCTTTGTTTCCAATGCTTTATATTTCCCTTTGGAATAGTAATGTTTATCCTGTGCCTTTGCATTTCAGAAATGTTTAACCTTGTTTCATTCATACAGGGGGTTACAGTTAAGAGTTTGGCATAGATCTCGAAGAGATTTGGGACTTGGACTTTTCAGCAATGTTGAAACTGTTAGGACTTTGGCAACTCTTGGAGATAGACTAAATACCTTTTGTATAAAGCATGTACATGAGTACTGGGGGTCAGGGGTGGAATGTCATGGTTTATGTGGGTGGTCCCCAGGCCTCATGTACTTGCATCGTGCATTTGTGATTTGCTCATTGTCTTGCTCTTGGATTGATGTTGTCAGTGCTACATCCACGTGGGGAGGAGCCAGCATACAATGTTATGGCAGAAAGAAGGTGTGTGTCTCTCTCTCAGCAGTTTTCACCTTGCTTTTTGCAGCCATCATGAACTGGGGCCCCACCATGCCACCCTGACTTGGAGTCAACTGAGTATGGACTGAAGCCTCCAAAAACTGAAAGAAATAAACCTTTCCTTTCCCAACTGTAGGCATCAGGTATTTTGCCTCAGCACTAAGTAACTAAGACAGAGACCTAATGACCAAATTAAATGCAAGTATCTTATTAGAATTGTGACTCCTAGAAATCATCTAGCAAAGTTTTGAGATAATTGCACAATTCAAGCATGTACTGGATATGAATCTATATTAAAGATTTACTTAATGGTTTTGCAGTTATCATGGCTGCATAAAATGCCCACTAAAAACTTTTAGAAATATATACTAATTGGTATATAAAGATTACATGACTGAATTATTGGATTAGTTTTAAAATATGACAAAAAAGTAAGAAAAAAATAAATGAAACAAATGAGGCAAAATCTTAACAAATGTTGACTCTGATTGATGGGTATATGCACTTATTATATGGCTTTCTACATTTTATATATCTGTAAATCACCCTAAATAAATTTTGAAAAATGTTTTCAATGATCAGTTATATGAGGAAATGATCATATCATAAAAGCAATTATGTATGTGATCATTTTTATTAATTTTCTTTGGTTAGTCACACTACAAGTGAGTTTTCATTAGCATGCCTTTATTTTTATTTTTTTATATGAACAAATATTTATAACAATAAGAATCCTATAATTAAGAAGAAATATTCATAAACCTCTGTGTAAACCACGCTCTACTCTGACACAGCGTTTCAACTTTTTCTCATCTGCCACTCCTTTGATTATGTTAGCTAAGATTAACTTGTCACCTTCCCATTAACAGAGCTGTCAGAAATTTCACCTTTGGTGTTATCTACTCTAGTATTTTAACATGTCTGATTATCATTATTATTAATAATTACAATTTTGTAGGATGTGATCATTTTAAGTCATAACACTCTTCATTCAGCAAACCCTTTAGGCTGTGACTAACATTTGCCAGGCACTGTTCTAGGCACTAGGGCATGAAATACAAAAGAAGAGTCCCTGATCTAACAGAGTTCAGAATCTTAGGCTGCTGAAAAAAGAAAAGTGGGAATAATTTTGAAAATGTCTAAAAACAAAGATAAGTGTTGAAATAAAAATAAACATGATATCTTTAAACCTATAAAATATCCAATTACAAAGTCAAACCATTTAAACTATTAATATGCAATAATTTGAACCAAAAAGTGGTATTTTAATATTTTTCAACTTAAATATTTGTTTGATTTGTGTTTAGGAAAAGAAACAGACATTTGAAGTTATATGTGTAATTCATTTCTTTCATGATGATGAAATTGTGGATCAAACAAAATGATGACTTTGTCATGTCACAATACTATTGAATTAGAAGGGATCGAGGAGAGAAAAGAGAAGTAGTGGAGAAACCCAGGTGAGTATCCTCTGCCTTCATTTATTTGCAGCATAAAGGAAGAACTAGACGAATGCCAAAACAAACAAAAAAGTAGTAAAATTATTGTAACATATACATGCATTTAATTTCCTCATATTTTCCATGATACAGTAAACATATTTGCTCTTATTGATGTTAATACCTTGAAATAGTAACTTAGTAGAAATATAGTGTGTGTGTGTGTGTGTGTGTGTGTGTGTGTGTGTGTGCATGTATATCCTTCTGGATAAAATGTTCTATGAATGCTTTGAGTGTGACCTCTGCTTCCTTACAGTTAACCTAAGTCCCAAATGGAAAGCAAAAATTGTGAGCCATGGAAACTCCACTGATTATGCTTGTAGTGTAATTGCTGTTCTTTAAGCAGTTGCATGCATAGTGACTCAGAAACCTGAAATTTAAACATAAATTCACACACAAAAATGATCTCACTCTAATATGAAACCTGGTATAGAAAAACACTTTACCCACCAGGAAACTAAAATTGGATGGGAAGTGAACTAGAGACTCATTTTATAGCTATAGCTGGTTTTAATCACTTTAAATTTTTCAAAAATGTTTATGTTTAATGCCAATTATTTTTAAAGAGTAGGTTTGACTTTTTTCCACACATCTGGGGAGATCTTTCTACTGTTGCATAAAGATCTTTCCACTATTAAAAATATTTTTTGCAAATTTTAATCAAATAGCTATGTCTCTAGGTTTTCTAAATTAAAATTTATTTCAATTACTGTTGATCTCTTGCTGTCTTTTTCTGAGATCCTGTATTATTTGCATTGTTTTACTCTTCTCTACCTTGTTCTGTTTTGTTTTGTTTTACCTTTTTAAAATAAGATAAAATTTCATGTAGTAAGGTGAATTATTTTCTTTCACTACATTTGCCATACCATATCTGTATCATTCTTAAATTGTTTAAGTTGTATATTGCCTAAATTTCTACATTGTTCTTTAGTAATATTAACTCTACTAGTATTGTTATAAGCACAACTACTGCTTCTGCCAATATTGTTTATTCTTGTTAGTAGAATTGAAACTGTTGACCAAACAGAAATGAAGACTTTCTCAATAACAGTGCGGTTGAATCAGAAGTGTAGAAGACAGTCTGTGAGTGTTCCACAAGTTGAGCAAATTTTAACTTGATGAGTGATGCCTTGCAATATGAATAGTATTTGATAACAAATGTCACCTGAACATAACATGGCCAATGGCTCCCCACTCCTATGCCAGGGATTGTGGGTGATTGTCTTCCAGCAGGGTATGGAGGAGACCTCCATCGGTCTACAGAGGAATAGAAAAGCACAACCCAAACAAGGGCATTGCAGTGGTAGTGATGAATAATACATTATCACATTTCCATGACTCTCTTCAAAAAGAGACAAAAGTAAGTTATCACTGAATAGGTTTCTTATTAAATTTTCACCTGAAGAAGACTCCACTGAACCAATAGATGCAGTGATTACATTAGTGATAGTGAAAGTCATCCTATAAAGTAACTCTCCGCTCTTATCTCCTTCAAACCAGCCAAGAAGGTTTTCAAAGGTAAATGCAGGTTAATTTCTTTGTTTTACTTCTATATCTCATATTTTATTTATTATTTTGTATTACTTTACAGCATTTTAGTTGTTTAATACAAATAGTGCTGGATTGTGGGAAAAAATCATCTGAGTTCACATGATTTCTTATGGGGAAATTTGGAGACAAAAATGCTACTACAAGCATATTTCCACAACAAAGTATGTCTGAATATCAAAGTTTTACTGTACACACACAGTTTTTGAAACAAAGATATTAAAACATGTAAATTCAAAGGATTTGTTAAATAAATATTAATATACATTTACTAACATTAGATTGTTAAACATTTGATTTCACATAAAATTATGGACTCATTTTAAAATATGAAGATATATATTCATATAATCACAAATCAAAGAATAAGCATATATGTGTATGTATTCATATAGCTTTTCTCAATGCAGGATAAACACTTGTAATAATGTTCTTCATACGTACGAAAACACTGTATTGAAACACAAAATACTAAAATAAATTATTTCTGGAAATTGTTGGAAACAGATTATGACAGATAACATATTTATTTTTCTTTTGACTTTTATTATGTTATTTATAACAAGCATGTTCTTGTTTATATTAGAATGTCATTAATAAAAATTAACTACATATTGTGCAACCAAAAAGAAAAGCATTGAAACGAGTCACATTTGTCAAACAGAGACATAATAGAAAAATTTAAATGCTTTTAAAACTTCTGGAAAATAATACAATTGATAAGAAAGCTGTAAATTTTGAGAGATCAGTGTTAAAAGTAATTAACCTTAGGGTAGCATGGGTGTAGAGAGATATATTTTAGGAGGAGGACACTGTAAATAGCAATCATGATCAATTATGATAATGAAATTTCAAACTTTCTACTCTAAATGATTATTATTTTCATTGAACCACTCAAAATTTTCCTTTATGCTATTTATATAAAACACTTTTAAATCTTTCTGACAAATGATCCAAAATCCTTTTGTAAATTAGGATTTAAAATATTATTTTGCAAAGATTTATTGCTTTTATTTTTTACTAGAAAATCTGTCATTCCCAAAACACAGGAATATTTCTCATTTAAAGGATGTACTCAAGTTCAGTAGTGGATTGGCTTGGGTAAGGGCAAGATGGATAACGGGTACCAAAACACAGATGGAAGGTCTAGCGCTCCCTGCTCTGTGGTGTGACTATAATTCATGAAAGCTGTTGTATATTTTATGAAGATATAAAAGAGAGGAGCTTCATACACACACACACACACACACACACACACACACACACACACACACACACCATGATTAGGGGAAGAAAATCTGAATTAACCCTAGTTTGATTATGACATATTCTAACCACATATAAAAATATTACATGATACCTGATTAGTATGCACTACTTGTCAATAAAAATTAAAATAAGAAAATAATGTTATCTTTTATTGTTTTATCTTGAATCTCTTAGTGTTTGCTCTAAAATTTCCCTAAATTTTAGAAATTTTTCACAATTTGAGTCTTGAGGCAAAGTTAAATTATTTCCACGGTGTGTTTCCATGGCAGCACTGTGTAGTTTAGTCAGTTAGCATGACTTTACTGAAAGCTTGAGATAGCCTTCATGAGTGTGTGAAAGAAGCTACAGTTGTTGGAATGTAAAAAATGCACAGCACAAATATTAAGGTTTTGTACACTAATATCTTCTTCTTCAGACCTGAAATAATTGCTCTAAAAATTCTTTGGAAACAGTGTAATCCATGGGTTGGTGGTAAGTATTGTATGTAACTGTTTGCATGTCGATGCCAAAGACAAAATAAAATTTCAGAATATATTTAGCATCATACTGCCACACGAGGGTGCTCTCTCCTCAAAAATGTGCATACAGAATTAGCGAGCTGCTGCTAGAATGTTTCTATCTTGCACATTTTGGAAGACATGAAAGGATTTGTTAGAATAGATCCTTGTAGATAGAGGATAAATAAAAATAAATGCCTAGATTTAAACATAACATGCTCTTTATGTAAGTAAAAAATGAATCAGGCATATGAAGAGTTATCTTTGATTTAAAAAATACGGGTTTGTCTGAAGGTCTAAAGTGTTAGACAAATATAGCCTACGGACCACCCACACTGCCGTGGTAAAAGGACGTGAGGGTGTTAACTCATTAAGTAAGTGTATTTAAGTGTAGCGTTCCCTGCAAATGATTTAAGACACGAAGGCAGGAATAGAAATGTGCACTTTGTGCACTTGTGTGTCTTTCCTTGGAAACTTCTCATGCACTTTAATGTTTAGAAAAGACTGTGTAGATCACTTTAAATTATTTTTTCTCTAAACACCAACATACACTTGAATGTTTAAATTGAATAAATGAGGTGATGCTTCATTGGAACAGATTCCAAAAGTTGAAGACGTGATTGTTCATCTTTTTGGAACTCGACTGAGAATTCTCACAATATTCCCACAAAGACAATAAATATAAAAATTCTTCTATGGGGCAACAGAGAACATAGATTTTGCTTCTCTGGCTAGCTCATCTATCTTTTCTTTCTTTTTTTAATTAAAAGATTATCCCATGATTCAACACATAAACTCCATGCTCATAATATTCACCAAGGCTTGTTATTTCAAGAAAACTGTCTGAATATGGAGAAGTTAAAAACTAACTGGTAAAATAGAAGTATTCCTGTAAAGTAAAACCACATTTAAGGGTTTTTGGTGGAAAATAAATTTATACTAGAGAAAAAGGAAAACTTACAATAAGCATTAATGTTTGGTTTAAATGCCTATTAGCATAGTCAGATATTAATCTTGAAGGCCTAGTGTTGCATTTGTCATTCTAAGGCTTTTAACAATGGAAAATTTGTACCTGTAGAAGGAAAAATAATAAGAGAAAACAAGTGATGGTGTCTGAACTCCAAATTCAAACAAAGTGATGATCTGAGGTAGTTTTGCATAAATGTGGTGATCTATAGGGCTGATAAATGTCCATAAATACAAAGAATTGATGTGTGTGTATGTGTTATATATGAACACACACACATATATATTCATTATATATAGGTGCATATTAATTAACAGAAAAATATTATAGGCCATTAGATTTCAAATGTGATCTAAAATACTTAGCGCTATTAGCATAATTTTCTGGATAATTAACCGTCTGGCCTAACTTGGGGTTTTCTATGGTAAAGAAAACTTTTTACTATTACACACCACACAACTTTAAAATGTAGTTGTATAGAATAGTGAAAATGGTCTTTTAAACTTTAAACCTGAATCAATAATTTTCTCCCATAGCTACTAGTTCTTTCTTCATCTCAATAAGTTAAATTTACTCTTTTCATTTGACGTCTGAAACATAAAGTACATTACTTTAGTCTTTCTCAATTTGCTATTTCATTATAAATATAATCTCTAAATTATTCTTTTTAAACTTTTAAACAGTCACTTCAGAATCTTTTTGATAAAATGTTTTCTAAATGCTCTCTTCAGAGTCATAAATACAAAAATAAAAATTTGTGGTGATGTGCAGATGAAAGGAGGCTTTATATCTCTTCTTCTGTGCTCCATTCCTATAAAATGATGAATATTTAACTGAAATACACAATACTCTATATTTTTACAATAACTTTCCTTATTTCTGAATTTATCCCCATGTTCATGCATTTTTTTCCGAAATAATTATTGTGTATTATATGTCAATATTGGTGTAAGATAGAACAATGAACCAAAGAGGCAGAAAGCCTCCTTACCATGGTGGAGTTCGTATTTTGTGAAGAAAAGTTGGATATCAAAAAATAAACAAGATATATGTGTTATTCAGAAGATAATATACATCATGGAGAAACATAAAGGATGGAAGCCAGATTGGGATTAGAGAGAATTAAAATTTTAAATACAGTAAGTGGAACAGTCTCATTGAGAAAGTATTTGAATAAAACATTCAAGGAAATTAAATAGTAACTTATTAGAGAAAAGGAGTATAGGCAGAGTATCAATCCTCTGGGGTAAAATTCTGTTGGAACAGTCCTGAAACAGAAATGGGATGTTCTGTGCATGAGATGTCATTAGGTCGAAATATAGTGTGTAAGATCAACTAGCGAACTGTTGGAAAGGTATGAGTGTATTCTAGGTGAGAGAGATTTGAGTTGAGAAGTGACTTCTATTTAAATATAAAATCAATTGTTGACCACAAAATCAAAGTGCCTTGAATATTACAAGAATGGAAATACGAAGAGAGTTAAGAGCTATTGAAATGCTCAAATGAGAAATGGTGGCAGTGATATTCAGGGGAGAGATGCAGGTAAAGTGCATTGGCATAGCAGTAGCAAGAAAGCTGAAAAACTCAGAAATTATGGAACTATTTGGACATAATTTTAAAGCTAATTAGACTTAGAGTGTAGTAAAAGTAAGTAATAAAGGTCCTGGGACCTGGAAAGAAGCCCTCCACCAAGCAAGCGAGCAGATCCAAGCTAGAAGAGCAGACACCTCACACTCGTTATGTGAGAGAACAGACCAGGAGTGGCGCCCCTCGCGGAAGAGAGCAGCCCTGCCACAGAGAACCAGTGGCCGGCCTTGAGGACTTATCATGGAGCAGCAGAGTCAAGTTCTAACTAACCAACGTGTTCCTAGACAGAAAACACGCCTAGGAGATGAGAGAGCAACCAGATGTTATGGGTGCTGACAATCCAACAGCCAGTCTGAATCCCCTTCTTGTGATCTGCATCCAGCAGAGACAAGAGGGCAGATCACACCCCCTCTGACAACAGAAGCCAGGACAGACCTTGGCTTGCACAGTAACCACGGTCAGGAGGGAAATGAACAGAGGGGCCTGTAGTGCTCGGAGGGCACCTCAGAGACCTGTAGGCCCCAAAGGGAGGCACAGAAAATAATGTCTGGCTAGATCCCAGGACTGCAGATTGTGAGAAAGAACATTCAATAACGCGGCAATTTTTTCTTTGATTCAATAATTTTTATTTTCCTAGTCTGTATGTTTTTTTAACCTTTTTTCCTTGGATTTTTTTAGGGTTACACATTTTTATCTTGCTTTATTATTCTCTCTTTCTAGTTTCTTTTGTTTTCCCTGGTTTCTTTTTCCTTTGCAACTTTTTCTTTCCTGTATCTCTTGATTTACTGTTTTTCCAGTGACTCCTCTCTACCACTTAATTTTCTTTTACTCCTTAACAGAAAACCCAAATGCAATTTTATTTCCTCCACGTTAATTTTTAAAATACTATTTTTTTCTTTTTTCTTGTTCCTCACCCCCTCCACCTTTACTAGTCTAACTTCTAAGTACAAAGAATCTCTAAGTAAATAGTTAACTTATGATATTGTTATTGAGCACCATTCTGTTGTTAGTAGAGCAAAAGTTGGTTCATTTACTAGATATTTACTATAGGTCAATATAGGTCAATACTTAGTTCATAATTATAGTCATAATTATAGTTCTCTTTTCTATATACAGGGATGGTGTTTTATTGGTCCATAGGCTTTGTCTTTATTCAGTTGTATTTAATGCTATAAAAATGCTGTTTTTTATTACCATAGCCAAGGTGTCACAACTGTTACTACTAATTGGTTTTCTTGAGCTAGCAAAATTTACTTTACCTAAGGGTCACGGAATACAGTGGAAGAACTCTGTATTGGGTCAAAATGCTGCAACCTTCCATGTCAAGTAAATAGAAATGGTTGGCTCTTAGTGCAGATGCAAAGGCCAGTGGTTAGTCATACACTAAAGAGGTCTACACATTAGAAGTAAAACTTCCACTAAAATAAACCCACAAACACACACACACACACACACACACACACACACACACACACACACAGAGGAAGTCCAGTTAACCTAATGATGCACCTCAAGATCCTAGAAAAACAAGAATAATCAAACCCAAAACTGACACAGAGAAAGAAATATTTAAAGATCAGAGCAGAAATCAATGCTATTGAGAGCAAAAAGAAAAAAGAATAAATCTTAAGAACTGACTCTTTGAAAGAGTTAACAAATGTCAACCTTAGACAATGTAATCATAAAAGGAGAAAAAAGACCCAAATCAATGTAATTAGAAAAGTAAAATCATCATGCACAGTGGTGAACACATTTTTTTAATTCAAACAGGTTAATACTTCATAAATACGTATGCCAACAAGTTGGAAAATTTAGGAAAAATAATGATAGGTTACCAGATACATATGAATTATTACATTATTTTGGTTAATTTAGATATTTCCAATAGAAATTCAAGTAGAGAATGCTTATTCAAGTAGACTGCAAGATACACTAATGCAAAGTTAAGAGATTTGGCTTGTGATTTAAGCTGGAGTTCACAAACATAAAGGAAGCAATGCAATTCACTGGTAATCATCACTGAAGTAAGATGTGGATATAGGGAATACACAAACTGAGTGCTTCAGTGTTAAGAGGTAGATGGGAGGAGGATGAAGACTGAGGAGTGGAGTGCTGAGTAGGACAAAACCCAGGGGAGTTTATTCCCTAGAGGCAAATGCACAGAGCATTTCAAGGTGGGCATACAGGAATATAGCTGGTATCTTAGGCTGGCTATATGGGTACCATTGTTAATAGCCTTTTCCCATTCAAACCAGAGTTCTTGCTGTCAAGATAGTTTGAATCTGAAACTCATAGCTTCTCAAAGAATGCAAGTTCATGTACTTTTAAAAATTCATCATTAAGCGTCCTGAGTTTAGGTCTTATCTTGTTTTTTCTGAGTTATCAAGTCTGTCCAAATTTTAATTTTAACATTGTATGCTAACCTTTGCTCCCAACTTTTTGTCAGCTAATACTTTGATAAGCTTTTCCTCTATGAATTCATTTTTTCAAGTCATTTATAAAAATATAAAGCATGACAAACTTTGATATCTAACCTACTTTTATGCTGAAAGTTACCAAGTATTTACTGGTAATTTTTCCAATCAAATTTTGTTTTTACAGTTTAGATAGACAAAATGATCACATTCTTCATAGAGAATTTGTCCTGGTACATAACTTAATTTTTTTTCCCATTCTCCTACCCTCCCTTCAATTCCTCCTCCCTTTTTCATTACAAAAATTTTATTTCATTTTTTAAAATTCCTTCTAGAGGTAATATTTTATGTAAAGTCATTTACTCAACTACAAATGTGTCAATTAATAAATGTAATTATTAATATCCCTATATCAAGAGCTACCTAGCATATTAGTACAACACACTTCTAGACATGACTGTGGGCTATTTCCCAAGATGTGTGCCACAGGCCAGTGTCCTGAAGTGGGGAAAACCTTACCGATTGTGGGTAGCAACAGTGCCGTAGGGTTGCAGCCCAGATGGAATAAGAAGGTATGGAGAAGGTTGGTCTGCACTTGAACAGCTGCATTGCTACACAGCAGTGCATATCTTGACATTGCCACCACCTGTGACTCTTATCTTCTTCAGCCTTTCAGTGTGGACTCACACTAGTGGTTCTGCAAAGAGGCATTTTTGTTCCCTCTTCTGTGGTTTCCAACTTTTTAAAATAATAAGCTATCTTAAAAACCTATAATATATTCTTGGCATATAGAGACCTAATTCGTAAGTATTTTGTCTTTATAGAGGCTTCTAATGAGCTGCCTCATTATACAACCATTCTCTGAAGCTTTTTCAAATCATGACACTTTGGATCCATATTTGTTATATAATTATGTCCATCAATAATTAATTAATATGTGTTTTCTCTTCTGTAGTTTTCATAATTTTTCTGTTGAAGGAATCTATCTAAAATGTTGGTGATTTTTTTCCATTCTGCATATAAATTTTTACTTTTCTAGATATCATTTATATGATGTTACAACTCTTAAAACAGATTTAAAAACATTTAGATGATCTTTTGTAACCTTACTTTTCTTGTGCGTGAGTCAATTCATGCTAGCTATTTCCTTGTTTGTGGTTTAGAATTCTCTATTTGAAGCCTGTAGTCTGTGGGCTTTGATTTTGTCACTGTCTTTTCTAAGGATTTTACCAATGTGTCTAATATGCCTTTCTGCAATGACAACCTCTTCTACCTGCATGGGAAATACAACTGTGAGTTCCTAGAATTCAATTGTCATATTTATTTAACTTCAGCAATTTTAAAGTCACATATCGTGGCAATTATACTGAAAACACTAATCTTGAACATCTTGTTCTAGTTAGAACATAATTCAGTGTGTACATTAGGTTGGTTCTAATAATTTCTCAAATCTTTATGGATTTGACACAAAACAAAAGCAAAATCAAATATGTTGAAAAGATTATATAAATAACAATGACATACAGTGAGCATTGTAGTGGCTCAGAATGTATCTTTATTCTTTAAAATATTGATGTGCACTTTGCCAAAAGAAGTCAGTGAATTCAGCCAACTGTAACAATGTTAATCCAAAGTTTCCAGATTTTCTTATTTTTCAAGAGGAGCACACATTAAAATTTACAAAGTTTTACAAAAGTAAAATTTCCTAACTCTCAAGTGTTGAGAATAGATTCAGATGTTTATAAAATATTATCCATTTCAATAAAACATGTCCAGCAATTATCTGTTTGTAATAAACAGCTTGCAGTACCTTTTTTGCTTGCCGGGGTACATTTACGTTCATGTGCTCTTCTTGGTCTTGTGCTTTTTCCAGGTACTCAAGACAACACTAATAATGGAATTGCCTCATATAAGATTCTTTGTAATGTCACATATACATGTCATAAGCATCCCTCTTTATCACTTTATGGCATTTTTTTTTTTTTATCTTTACCGAGGCTCGAACTCACGACTGCCCGCTTTCAAGGCAGGTGCTTATGGCCACTGAGCTAAATCCCCAGCCCCTATGGCATTTTATGTTTAGTATTTTGTTTTAAACAGGTACCAGGGATCGAACTCACAACCACGTGCTTACATGGCAGACGCTTATGCCACTGAACTAAATACCCAGCCGTGTTTAGTATTTTTTTTTTTTTTTCGTTCTGGTAATTGAACTGAAGACCTTGCACTTGCCAAGAAGGCACTGTACCACTGAGCTATATTGCCCCCTCTCTGAAAAGTACCTTATAAGACTTATTTAAGTTACTCAACGAAATGTAAAAATCCATAAATATCTTCAATTCTGGTTCGTGTCTCTTAACACCTACTCAGGATGTCACAACACTCGGCTACGACACTATGAAACATGAAATTTCTTCAATTTTAAGATTCATGATTACTTATGAATTCAGTTTGTTTCCTCCAGAAAAATACATAGAATAGTACTTTTCTTTTTTAAAATATGCAGTTTGAAGAACGTGAAGACTTGTTTTAGATATTCCTAGGGAATGTTATCAACATTAATTGGAAAGGAAAGAATTAAAGCTACATTAAGAGCAGGTTTGAGTTCACCTGCTGAATTACTGTTTGTTTAATAACCCACATCATGCAAGAACTCTCTCAAGGATAATACCATAATATCTTTGCAAGCAATCATTTATTAAAATGACTATGTTCATACCTCTATACCGAGCATTAAGGAATGTTAAGAAATATAAAACATGGTCCCTAAACTCCAGATGCTTAGATGAGATAACCCCATATATAATAGCATCAAGAAGTATATCAAAATGATGTAGCACAGACTATAAATGAGCTAATGAGTTTTGGATTGCATTTGTTTCACATTTATAAAAAATGTGATTTTCTTGGCTTATCCTAGATTTAGTGTTGTCATTCTGAATTTTTTTTCTCAAAACTGACTTATAACCAGGCACGGTGGTACACACTTATAATCCTAGCTCTAGGAAACTGAAGCAGGATGATCACCACAAGTTTGAACCAGTCTGAACTACATAGTGAGGAAATTTCTCAGTAAAGAGTTCCCCTAGTCCCTGTTCTACTACTATGAGGAATAAGAGGAACTAAAATAATGCCTAGTAATGACAGTTGCTGTCACAAGACTAAAGAAATTGTAAAAAAAGTTAGCAGCCTCATTCACAGAAGTCTCAATTGTAAAACACCTTGAAATTTCTATTAACTGTAAAATGGATGAGCAAATTGTGGACTACATATAGAGTGGAAAGCATTATAAAAATAAAAATAAATTACAATGACATACAGCATGAGTCTCCCAAGAACTAAATGGACTGAGAGAAGTCATGTCAGCACAAAAATAGATACCTTAGGCTGAATGTATAGCTTGAAAATAAACAAAACAAATATGTGATGACAATTCAAGACAAATGTGAAGAAGAGTATGGTCAACAAATGAACAAAACATCTGTAAACATCCATCAGAAAAAAATTCACTTCAATATTCAGAGCTTTCCAAAGTTGAATTAATATATTAAACATTTGATTCAGTATACATATGTAGAGGTTTGTGTAAGCCCAAGACTACACAAAACTTTCTAATTGGCTCATAGCTTCATGTAGTCAATATCTAAACCTTCAAGGAAAACATTCAATCTTCTCTAAATTTGAACCTACTGAGAAACTAACTGTAACAGGAATAGCTCTCAGGCTTTCCTCTTCACTTTTCCATCCACACTCACCTTTCTCATATTATTAAAAAGAATCACATTTTTCAACCATACTGAATCTCAGTATTGATATAGTTTGAATGTAAAAATTTAAATTACACATACACACATACATCCCAAAACAGGGGCCCAGGGGCACTCAAATACTGATGTTACAGATAATCATTTTGAGCAAGGAACCATAAAACAATGTTTTCATATATTTTTGTTAAAAATATAATATGTCGTTAGAATGAAATATGGCATAAAACATTGAATGAACAACTAAGTGCAATAATTTTGGTGACTCTCAAACAGAATATGTTCTCAGTTAAGATTTAGTTTAAAATGAAATGATATACAGGATAATTCTGCTTAATAGTTTCATCTGTTCTGCCCTTTAACTGTAATTAAGGAATCTAAGGCTTTGAGGGAGTATTACATAATAATAAAACAAAGAGAATATCATTAATAAATATCAAATTTCTAAAAACTATACCCTCTCTTTAATTTTATCATTTTCCATCATGGAAAGGAGTTTGAGGAGAAAATTCTGATGGATCAACGTTAGCATCTCAATGACATGATTTCAAGGAGGATATACAGTTTAAATTTTGCATTTATACTGAACAAATCAACAATCTAAATTCTAATGGATGCATCTAAAAATGTGATTATTCTTTTTAAAATATTAATAATTACCATATAGCAGAAATTAGATTCATTGATAATTTATACTGTGAAAAACTAGATGGGAATATGAGATATACAAAGGAATGTTACTTTTGAAGTTTTGTCTAGAAAGTCGTTGAGCAACGTGTATGAAAATACCTCCTCTATATCACATCTCTGGTCTGGTATTCAGTTAGAGGGGAATAGAGGCTTGCCAGGTAAATTAATAAATATTAATTTCCTTTAGAATTTCTATCAAAAAATTTAGTGTCTTTATTATTGGCTTCAGCTTATTTTTATTATGACATAGTAGAAATAGAATTTATGTATAATCTGCAAAAAATTTATGGGACATAGCTTTTATGAAAAGGTCGTCTAACATAAACCTCTTCTTATTGAATATTGGAGATAGTTTCTTCATCCAAATAAACTCTAAGTTCCTTTGAATATTGTGAATGAGCCTGAAAGAGCTTCATAATTCATCTTATTTTCCTTTATGATTTGGCAGTTAAAATGCACAGAGCTAAATTTAGTACTTAACTCTTCAGAATAATAGGGAAGAGTACTTAACTCTTCCCTTCATTCACTACGACTTTGGATTTTCCAATTTTTGCTTGAATGATCCTTTTTGTATGTCACCTATATTACATATAATTTAAATTTCTTTAAGAGTAATGACTGTCATGAACAATGATAAGAAAACACATTTTAAAGTTGGATTGCCTCTGCCCAAATCCCAGCTCTATTCCTGTGTGTGGTATGACCTTGAGCAAAGTTCAGTTTCTGATGCTTCAGTTTGCTCTGATAAAATAAAAATAAAAGACTATCTCACAGCATTGTTGTGAGAATTAAATGAGTTTTAAGGCATTCAAAACAGTACCTGACACATAGTAAGGGCATTTCCAGTGTTTATTAAAGAAGTGCCCTATAAATAATAAAAGAGAGATTGAAATTCTCATGAAATCTGAAGGTCAAGCATATTTCATTATCATGAATTATATGCTAGTATAAGCAGTGTTTTGCACTGAAAATTTCATAGGAAGGAAAAAGTACAAATTCTGTATTCATGAAATTCTTAATGAATATGAAGCTTATCTGTGCAGCAGTATATCGATTTCAATTAAAAATACTAAGTACAAACCAATGGAAATTATTTTTTGGAAGTTATGAGTTGTTCCCATTCCCCCCAGCAGTCCTAGGAGCCAGTAATGACAAAAATAGATAGCCCTCTTCTTCCTGTAGTATTTGCTAAGTAGGCTACCACTCTATGTGTAAACCCACTCAGACTTACTTAATATAAATTATATTGGAAATGAGTCTGCTGAGAAATTTGGAATTCCAGGATCTCCAATTTTCAGTTAAAATTCCAAAGTTAAGCACAATACGTTCAATATATCTTGCCTTTTATATACCCAGAAATATCCTCTGACCAAAATGGAGGAAACTTAGAAGAATAGCATGCCTCCTAATACCATATACAATGGAAGATTAGAACTATTTAAATAAAGTACTTAAGAGAATTCCTTGAAATACAGTCCTTTAACTCTTTTTTCCTGCAAGAGAGGGATATAAGGTCTTCTATTCCACTTCAATTAATAAATGGCTACACAAATAGAACTATTTTCAAGGATTAAAGTACAGTGAAGAGAAAACCATCACATTTCCTGAGAAGAAATTTACGAGAGCTATTTTCCCTTTGTCAGTCAGGTAGGGTGAGAGCTCTAGAGAAAATGTGACATAAAAAAAAATAATGATGCTCACCACTATTCATGCTGAAAGAAGAAGAAAGCTGTGGAGACTATCCTCTAGAAGGAAGACAAACAAATCACCAGTTAGGAAAACTGCTTTCTCTGGCTTCATGACACAAGGATATATGAATTCTTTTTTTTTTTTAATCGATACCCGCGATTGAACTCAAGACCACCTGCTTGCAAGGCAGGTGCTTATGCCACTGAGCTAAATCCTCAGCCCCAAGATACATGAATTCTTTAAGAAAAGTACACAAGGTTCTTGACTGCAGAAGGGGGAGGTCCACTGGCAAGAGACCATGGAATGTACTGCCAGGATGTAGCAGGACCTCTGGAGGAGGCTCCAAAACCCCTCTACCTTGTTCTGGGTTCAGATATTGTCCATTATCATAGTCATTATGTATAGAAATGCCGCTTTCCAGGAAACTACAGAAGCACTGGCAATGTATAAAGCATTTGTACTTCATTCCTAGGTGTTCCACCCCACTTCTTGCCACAGCCCTACAGGAGAGAGATGGAGACCAGGAAGGAAGAGACAGCAAAGAAAAGAGACAAAAGAATAGAAATATGTAAGATTGACGTTTTTCCTCCCACACTTTTCCCCTAGACTTAAAATGTATAATAATCCTTACTAGTGTACTGCAAACATATAATGTACCTTTCATTCCCTAGAAACTATCTCATATAAAATATCTCCATTACTTTATAGAACTTCTTTTTCATTTTTTCACTCTTTGATGGGAAATATACTCCTTTTACCTAAATTCCTTCTCTTTACCTGGTATATTGATTGTCTCTCCCTTTGTCTTATTTTAAATGCAAGATTTGCTCTTTAGTTATTTTATTCTCTTGTAATTCTTCAGATTAGGATATTGATTTCCTTAAAACTAGTACTAGCTTGATAATCTCATCAAGGTTCTAGTTTTTATCCTTTTCATTATTTTGAGTTCTTCACAAATTTTCTTTCTTAATAGCTTCTAACGTCATGCCTCCTAAACTCACCAATCTAGTTTAAATAATCCTTCAAAGTTCACCCACAGCATTCTTTTTTTTTTTTTAATTTTATTTAAGGAGAAAAAAAAGCAGAGAAAGGGCACAAGTTATACAGATTTACAGAAAAAAAAATAAACAGTAGGAAATCACTAGTTAATGGATTACATATTGTCATCTTAGAAATAATTGTTCAAGTCACAAAATTAAAGCTTGTAAAGTGGGCATTCCAACAATGATACTGCAAACAGTTCTGTTCAATGATCCAATAAAACTCAGTGATATCGTTTTCTATCTTATACACTTAAATATACATGCAGTTATATAGTTTAGAGCACTTTCTTTTCCTCTCTTTTGTACAATGACTATTACACGTTTTGGGTTTTATTGCTCCCATGGTTCTTATTACTTTTTTGGAAGAGAGTAAAACCAAATGTGACATAACAGAAGAGAGTCAGTCAAATCAAAAGGGTGGACATAATAGATAATGTAAAAACATAATACAAGGTGATCAACAATGGTTACCATAATGCCTCCCGCTATCTCTAATAGAATTGCCTATATCATTAGTTATAATAAAATTGAACAAAACAGTAAAGAACAAAACCGACAAAACCAAAACACTGGAGACATTGTAGGTCTTCAAAAGTAGACCTACTTTGAAGTCAACGAGAATGGGCGTCATAATGAATCTCATTATCTTCACAGCTGTTGCCTAAGCTTTCGAACCTGATACTATCCACAGCATTCTAATCAGATGTATTGATTGGCTCCTCCAAGCTAGTCTGGTTTATACTGTTTCCTGTTTAATTGCATCCCCCATGAAATGTATGTTGCAATGCTAACCTCTAGAATTTAAGAATATGACTTTCTTTGAAAATAACTTCTTTATAAGGTATTTAGGGTGGATTCTAATGCAATAAACTCAGTATCTTTTTAAAAAAGTGATTTAGATACAGAGGAAGATGCTATAAAGGCATATAAGGGCAAGACTACTGCATGACTAGGGGAATGTATCTGTAAACCCATGAACATCCAGGATTGCCAGAAACCATGAGAAACCAGAAGTAATCTTCCTTAGAATTAAGAGAAATAGTCTGTGCCTGTGGAAAGTAGAATTTAGACCTACATATAAATTTGTAATCAATAGCATTCAACTGGCTTAACTGTTCAGTATTTGGTACTGTGTTACAACACCCAAAGGAACTAAAATAACATTATTTAAAGAAGTCTGTAAAATGAACCATTCTGCTAACACTTCTCCATTGCTTTGCATTTTCACTATAACATGTTTTTTCTAATTTAATTGCCTGTCTTATAATTCTTTACATCTCAGAGATCTTCTTTCTATATTTTTCTTGGTCTCAAATTTTTAATCTTCAAATCCATTTGTATCTTACATTTCTCCAGTAATTATAGTTATGTTTATCATCTGTTTGAAACCATGGGTGAGCATGTTTAAAAGAGACAGATAGTGAATGTCTGAAAACTATGAAGTAATTTAGGCAAATATTCAACTTTACTGCACCACTAAAAAAATCAGCCACATGCAACCACATAAATGAAAGGGCATGGGTATATGCTGGTAAAATTTCATATACAAAAAAAGACTGTCAGCTAGTTGGTAAAGGTTTACCAAATTTTATTTTAATTATAAACATCTAGAATACATATAGTGACATATACTTTCTAAATTATGCCTTGTGGAACTTTTATGTGTCTTTTGTGCTGTGTATGATCAATCAATATAACTTGCACATGTAAGTATTGTCTTGGTATAATGTCATGTCTCCTATCATGAATTTTAGCATGTATAATTCTAAGAGCAATATATATAAGAAACTCTAAAACTAAGCAGACTTATTTATTATGTGCAGGTTAATAAAGGTCTTCAAGGACACTGTATGCCATTTAAAGAATAAGGAGCCTCCTCTTTAAAACATACTATTGCAGCCAGGCCTGGTGGCTGGTGCCTGAAATCCCAGCACTCAGGAGACTGAGGCAGGAGGATCATTGTGAGTTCGAGACCAGCCTGGGCTACAAAGTGAGCTCAAGGCAAGCCTGAACTGCATAGCGAGACCCTGTCTCAAAAATATAAAAATAAATAAAACATACTATTGCAAAAATAAAGAGCTTACATTATGGTTGAAACACAAGTTATTACAGTATGAAAATGAGAAGATTGCATTAACTGGTATACATGTATAAATTCATAAAATTATAATGCTGATGGATGTAGTACTCAAAGAAATTATTATAGATGGATTAGGCATAAATTATACACATAGTTCATTATTTATTATTGCACAGTAAACCATCCTAAACTTAGTGGATTAAAATAATGATTTAGGAAAAGCAAAGTTTTGTTTGATCCCCAGTACCAAAATTAATTAATTAACCAATTAATTAATTAATGATTTATGCTCATGGTTTTGTGGTTTGTTGGGATGCCTTTTCTACCTTCTTTTACTGTACACAGAGATGTAGCCTCCTTATAATGAGTGATTGCTTGAGTAAGAAAGACTAGGAAATTGGTCTTCATTATACTCCAAGACTGTGTGGTTCTCAGGAGGTCTCTTCAGGCATGGACTTCAGAATTCACCCAGGAGAAATTTTGCTGCATCAGGTAGTCAAGTCAATTTACAGGCCAGCATTGGTTCTACAGCTGAAGAACTAAACTGCACCTTTGGGAGGAAAAAAGGTAAATCACCTTCCAAAGTAGTATGGATATGGGGAGGCGTAGTTCATTGAAGCCATTATTTTAATATTTTTCAACAGGATCCTGAAGAAAAGCAAATTTCACAGGCATTTTCAGGTTGCACAGAGAAAGAGTGCAAGAAAAGACAAGAGAGTGAGACAAAGATGAAATCGTAGAAGGCGAAAAATGCCAAACTATGATTTAAAATACATCCTCAGCAGTGAGAAGTTAGTGGATATTTTTGAGCAGAGAAATATCTCTCACAAATAATTCATATTTTGGAGTAGAAGATAAATATGATTTCAATATACTGGTTTTTATTTCATTATTCTAACAGATGAGTACAAGGGACAAAATTATGCTGTTTTGTTTCCCTAAGAAGAAATCCATCTTAAACCACAATACATACAGCAAGGGTTTTCTGATTGAAAACGTATCCCACTGACCAGTATACAGCCTCAAAGTTATGGAAAGACTTTGAAAGACTGTTCTTAAAGCTAACCAGAACAAAACCTTTTCATTACCTGTGGTGTCTTCATTCATCACAAACTGCAGGAGCTTGGACCCAATATTTGATAAAAAGAACTAATGGTCCATACAACTTTCAAGAATTCCTTATTTGAGAGTTTTAGATATATCTTGCCAAGCCATTACTATTTGAGTTTGTATTTCAAACCTCAGAGAATCAATCTTTTCCTTTGTTTTATTTCTCATTGTTGACCACAATTCTCCAAATATGTTTAATCTACTATCTGATTTACTTATTAAGAAAACAATAAATGATATCTTTGTTCTATATGGCTGTATCGTATATAATAGACTGGAGAACTATAAAGTAGAGAGAAACAATTCCTGCTAGAAATAATACCCAAAATCTGTTGTTAGTAAAACATTTGGCTCACTCTTTTTAATCTCTAACTAACTTTATACAAAAGTAAATTGTTCAATTATTGGCTAGCATGCAAAACTTCTGAAGCTGTTATAGCTTGTAGTACCTGCTGTTAAAAAAAAATACTCCCTGTTCTTAAATGTCAATGCAATGCTCTAAAATAAGAAAGGAACAGATATATTTCTAACTTATAAAAAGCATGTCTACCATTTAGGTATCATTTTGAATGGCCATGTCAGATACATTTACAGTATAAGCTTCTGTAGCTAGCCCCTGGCTTACTAAACAGAGTTTTGAATAATAAACAGCAACGGTAAAATAATTTTCTGACATTCCTCCCTGGTTGCTACAGGGATAAAAATATATAACAATCCTTAATGTGAAGGGCCGTGGATATTAATGCACAAACTACTTAGTCTGAATTCAACGCTGATGTAATTTTATATTTTTCTAGGTGTTCTCAATATGTGTAAATTCTAAATGAGTTTAACATCTCAAAGCTATGTTTGTACGGAGGAATTTGAAAGTTATCATGGCAGTCATACAATGAAGCTATAATTCTCTATCAATTCAAATTATGCACCTATATTTTTAGATATAATCTTCATGTAGACTTGAAACAAAGCTTGTTTAAAATACTACAAATGTGTTATCGATGTATATACATTTGATGCTCATTGTGTAACATTTACCAGAAAATACATCTCTCCCTTTTTTTCCTCAAAACATTAAAAAAAAATCTACTCTAGTTCACTGCACAACATGATGCCTTAGAGGGAAAGCTATATAAAGCTCATACTGAGCATCTATTTATAGAGTATGAAATTGGATATTACCTGGCTTCTTGGGATGAACTCAGAAATGAAAAACTGGGCCCATTTAAATAATATTAAAGTTTAAGAGGAAAGTATGAGGTATTAGTAAAGATTATAAAATTATATGATCTGATAAAATTTTGTAAATGTTAAAAAAATCTCCCCTTCTAGACAAAGTACAGTGTAATGTGTAATTTATATAAAGCATTAGTTAATTTCACTTCAGATATCATGCCTAAAAAACAGATGTCATTAATCACACATTTTTAATTCCATTAAACTTGTGTCTAAATCAATCTTTTCTTATGAACTTCAATATCTTGAATGTCATAGAAAAGTCAAGTGACAGATTGCTCCGTTTCATTCAAAAGAGTCAATCTATGAAGTTACACGTGAAAATTTTAGGAAAGTGTTGGTTAATAATGTACAAATTCTTATTTATAAGCACTCTGTGGAGTCATACAACTTTATGTGGCACGCAAAGCTGCAAAGATAAGCTAATCTAAGGACTTTTATCAGCACATATTTTAAGAGAGTTTAATAACCATGGCAACAAGTTACCAACTTTTAACAACCTCAATGATGAATATTTACTCAACCCACTAGACACCCACTATGCTTTCATTGTCTCCAGGGCAGATAGTTCCTGTTTGCAAGTTACATCATCCTTGCTTCTATTTATTCTGTTTTTAGCCTTTCTGTGCTTTCTTTATATTAGACAAAGTACATATTCCATTTTTCCTTTACTCAGAGTTTTTCTTAGTTCTATCTTCTTTTCTGTGTTACTTCATGGATTTCCCACTCCTATCTATCCTTGGGGTACAAATTCTTATCAAACGACAATAACAGTATTTATTGAATGTTTACATTGCTGTTCACTGTACAAATTTTGTTCCATATTTTAACTTCCTGGGTCAAATCTTGGCTCTGTTACTTACTAATTGCATAACCTTGCACAAGTTGCTTTTCTTTTCTTTGCCTCAAGCTTTCCTTTTGAAAATGAGTCATATAAAATATTTTCCATGGGATCATTGTGAGAATTAAATAGGTTAATACAAATAGAATACTTAAAAGATTATCTGGCACATAATAATAGCTGCCATATATTGACAGCATGATATTATCCCCAAAGTGAATAAGGAAATAATTTGCCAAAATTATATCACTAGAAAGGCAAAGAGACAAATTCAGTTCTTGCCCTGCTGATTTCTAAACTTCGATGGCTCCTGAACTGTATCCCCCAGGGCAAGTCCTCTATTATTACTGGCAATTTGTGGTGGATAAAGCTCTTTCATACAGCTCATCTCACTTGATCTTCATAGCTCCTGGAGTAAATACCAACCTAATATAGTATAGTTTTTGAATGTGAAAAATTGAAGTTAAGGAAATTGTATAACTTAAATTCAGTTCCCCTGAGAAATGAAGAGTTGGTTAGGGCTTGGAATTTTACATTTCTGATTTAAAATTCTATTTTAGAATACTAATGAAACATTAAAAAAAGTGAATGAGTTAGTTAATTGCATTAAACTGTATGTCTCCATTTCCTCATTTGTACAATAGGGATTTCATGCTTATAGTAAGGGGTTTTGATGATAAATTTGTGTAAAACTCTCAGAACAGTACCTGATAAATAGTAATTAATTAATTAGCTATGAATGTTAGCAGAGGAATTTTTAAAAGTTGTTATTAAAATAAAATAACCAAAATTTTTCATTGTTCTCAAGAGGTTCTATGTTTATTGAAGTTGACTGCTTGACTTTTCCTAATTAGTTTTGGCCAATTCTTTAGAACTTTTTTCTGCATGTGCAATACGATAAATATTTATTTTTTTCCATATGATACTCCAACTAATATTACATCATTTATCAAAAACATCATAGCTTTTCCCTTGTCATGCATGAAATCATCATCCTCATTTCCAAATGTTTCTTTCTGCTTTTTTGTAGTACATCTTTATGTGTTCTTGTTATCTTTTTTCCCTACCTTTCTTAGGCAAGTAGTGACATGCTTTCCGACATAATGTATAACATTACATTTCCTAGACTTTTCATAAATAATATTGTAATGGCACACATGAGACAATTACCCATGAGAAAGATCAAGAGTCAAGACACAAGTAAGACGTATTTTTGGACATGCAACAATCAACAGCAGGCTCAGGCAGTTGGAGCTTCTGTCCCCAACTCTTTGTTCTTTTCCCTTGTATACTCATGTGTGAGTTCATAAGGTCAGTGGGTTTCCATGGATACACTTTCATAACACCACAGTAGCTTTGGAATGCTACAAGAACTTCTTACACATCTCATTAATGGACACACAGAATGTGGGCATCAGGCAGATTGGCCATCTTGAGATAAAACTATTCCTTCCTCTTTCCACAGTTTTAATAGCCAATTCAGGGAAAATAGGCCTTTCAGGAACTGTGCCAAAATTCACTTGCTGTTTAAAGTCTAACTGCTAGCTAAGCATCTAAGCTATAATATATAGGCTATGAAACAAGTGAAGTTTTTGAGAATAGCATTTGGCAGGTTACAAATTCCCTTAAAGAATAATACAGTATATATTCTATTTTGATTTTGGTCTTTCTTAGCTTTACTTTTAAGATTCATAAATGTTACAATCATGCATCAATAGCTTATTACCTTGCATCCCAGAGTAGCATTCAATCACTATATGCTGTTTCAGAACTTACTTATCATCTTTTGATACACATATGAATTTATTCTCTGTTGTGCCATTAGATCAAAACTATAAGTTTTTCATACAACAATCATGCATAATCAATGGAATATGTTTATTTTCTCTTGAGTAAACTAGGAATATAATGTCCATATCATATAATAAGTATATGTTTAAGATTTACAAAATTTAAAAATCCTCCAAAGTATTTTACAAAGTTTCTGTTAAACTTTAAATTCCTACCAATAGTATATGAAAAGACTAGTTCTCCACATCTTTGCCAAAATTTGATGTAAGCCATCTTTTTAGCTTTTGCTACTGTAGTAGGTTAGTAGTACAATTCAAGTAAGAATACTCTTAGTCAGGGTCTTGCTACATAGTCTAAACTAGCCATGAATTTACTGTGTAGCCCAAGCTGACCTTCAAATGTTGCCTTTGCCTTCCCAGTGCTGCAATGTAGGTGTGCACCCATGCAAGTGCTGTGACAGAAGTTTTAATTCCATAAAGATAAATAATATTTGACAACTTTTCATGTGTTTCCTGTTAGATTTTCTTAGTGAATCTGTTTCATTTTTCTACTGTATTGAGTGCTTTGCTTCCTTTAAAGTTCTACATATATTATAGTTGTAAGAAATTTTAAAATATATTAAAGTATTTTTTCCTAGGCTGTGACTCGTCAGTTCAGTTTTGAGATACTGTCCAATTTATCATCTTTATTTATTATGCTCTTGGTGTTATAGCTAGTGTATTTTGCCTAATTCAATTATACTGGCATATTTGCTCAAAGTATTTTGTTTTCCTCCTGTACATATTTGCTGAAAATCATTCCTCCGTTTATGTGTAATCATTTGTGAGCTTCATTATTCTTTAAATCTATTCTTATATACGTACTATCAGCTTTGGGGACCAGGCAATGTGCTAGATTATGGGAGACCCAACTACATGACTTAAACCTCGCACCTCCAGTCCTGAGGTCAGGGAAGTATAAGCAGGCCTCACACTCCTGGCTATGGGAATAATGCTAGTAATCCAGCAATCCTGAAGCAAGATGACATTTGCTGGGTACAGTTGTCAAAATACAGATATCTATATATAGAGAAAATTGGGTTCTTCATTAATTTATTCCTATCTACTTCTCCTGTGCTTCCTGCTAAGTAATAAAAGTGAGCCAGCCTAGAGATTGTTGGGCTTGTCCACTAGAGCCAAGTTCCTCCCAGGTTCCCTTGTACTCTAAATTTTGTCTTTTCTCTTTCCTTATTCCCCACCATTAGTCCTTCAGGTATGTAGGGGCACCATCACCCCCTGGTATCTTGGCTCAATTACTGCAGATTAATAATAAGTCTTTGAATTAAACAAGTCTTTCAACTTCATTTTTCATTTTTCAAAACAAACTTGCTTGTTCCTTCTTTATTTTCATAAACACTTGATGATCTAAATACACTAGCTGAGATTTTGATTGAAATTGTATAGTTTCTATAATTTGTAGGTGGGAAATTGATACAACAAAATTAAGTGTTTCTATCCCAATTTATTCAGCTCTTCATATTATTCTCTGTAAATATTGTAGAGAATAGTGTAAAGTTCTTACAGCTATTTAAACAATTTATTTTTAAGTATTGCATATATTTATATTCATATAAATGACATTTTTCTAATTTCAATTTTTGTTTATAGTTTATAGAAGTGCAACTGATTCTTATACATCAGGATTAAACTAATTTATCTTCTTAAAAATTTCCTTAGAATTTCAGATAATTATGTAGTCTGAAAATAATTTTCATTTATTTGTTTATTGCATCTAGGATTAGTGTTTTCTTAAATTCTGAAATAAATATTTTTAATTGAATCATCTGAGCATTTCTGTCTCTGCATAGACTATCACTTTTTCTAAACTCCTTAAGGTTATTGCCACACAGTTCTTAAATGATACATGGAAACTGAATTCATTTATAAAGTGTGAAAATTTAGGTCCTTACAATCCTTTACTTCTTAATGTTTGACATGTGAATGTCATTTTAGTTTCACACCTTGAGAAAAAGTAGAAGTATAAAATACTCCCAAAGTATACTGTCCTTGTTAAAAGGAGTATTTCCTTTACTTTATCACTTTCCTAAGATCATTAATATACTGGTATAAAATATTTATCTTCAAACTAAATTCATATAGTATTACCTTTCACTTTATCGTTATGGAAACCTTGTATTTTCTACTCCAGTGGTGGCAAAGCTATATCACTTGCTTCTAGTAGTCTGTTTGTTATCACTAAAACCTCTACAATATTCACTTTTACTGGTCTTCCATAAGACTGACTTAGCAGATGGTACCCTGATGCACCAAGATATTACATAATATCATTTAATATTTTGTATGTTTTAAAAGCCTGTCAGTTTTCAAGCCTATCATTCTTTTTATAGTTTAGACACTGGTAAAAGCAAAACTATATATAGAATTATACTTTTCATTATTTGGGAGCAATTGACTCAAAGCAGTGGATATATCATGTTACTGATATATCACTGGAGGACATATACTTTGTCTTAATATCTTCCATTTCTAACTGAAATAAGCAACTGAGATTATAAAGTATTACTTCAGATATTTTAAAGTCATTAGCTAGTTAGAAGTAAAAATTTCCTTGTTGTCACCTGATTTCATGAATTATCAAAATCATATTTCATTGTAAGAAAACTTATAAGTCCACTTTTGCTTCATGGAAAAACGTACATACGGAAATATTAACAAAGCTAATTGTAATTCACTGTATATGTGTATAGACTAAAGTGTATGAAACAAGAATGTGGTGAATGTGAGGAAGTAAAAGCTATTTCAAAATTCTTGAAGTCTCAGCTCCTAATTCAAAATTCTTTGACAGATTGTTTAACACTGAGACATTAAAGCTTAATAACTCTGTTAATTAAAAATATCTTTCTAACTTGGTCAAATAAAAGAGGAAATTTTACATGATTATAATAAAAAGTGTAAATTAAAATATTATGATAAAAATCAGCATAGCATCACAATTTTGTTGGCTATGATCGGCAATCCAAATTATTATCCTAATTTTTAACTGCTCACTATCAAGATGGTGATAATGGTATAAAATAATATGATCATTAGAAACAAAAAATTAAAATATGTTACATTTCAGAAAAATAAAAACTGTGAACGTTATCTCTGTAACTTAAAAATAGACCCTTAGAGCAATGCTTCATTATTGGCTTGAGTGTTGAAAATATGAGAAAAATTCAGGTTGAGAAAAATTCAGGTTGAGAAAAATTCAGGTATGTATCTGACACCTGCACAAACATAGCTGATACTTCCTAAAAAGGCTACGTTAGCAAGTACTGTTATACAAATGGTATATGTAATGACTTGAATTCATTATGTTTCATCTATAACTTTTTATAAAATCAATCTCATGTTTGTAATTATCAAAGCAGAAAGCTTAGAACACTTTAAGGCTAAAATCAATGTATGTGAATGGCCATTCTAGATAGAGATAAAATATATGTTTTATACTGTACTTTTAGATTTTCCAACTATACTTTCTCCAATTGACACATAATTTCAAAAGGAGTTTAATTCTCCAGGAAACAGTCTATCAATAGGGGAGAGAGCACTATGAAGAGGTCACAAATCAAAGTGCAGGTCCTGATCCAGGTCCATATTTTCTCAACTGAAATCCATGAAATCCTCTAGTAAATGCAAGTCAAATTATTACACAGAATCTCCTTCCTCCAAAATGTAACAAAATCGAAAGTCAAGTTAAATCCAGACCAAAGCTGCTGACAGTCCTGTTGAAATCAGAAAGCACAAGCTCCTAACATATACCTAGACAGCAGGCTCCAGATGGAAAAGCTGGACGTCCTGGTGAGAGAAGGATCAGGGAGCTGTGCCCATTGCTATTCAAGGGAATAATAGTGAGAAAAAGAGATATAAAGACTAACTCCCAATTATTTTATCCCAGTTTTGAAAGGAAAAGGAAGTAAGACAGCCTTTTCAGGAAAAAGTTTCTGGAATCTGTGGAAGAGTCTCAAGAAGAATCTCAAGAGTAAAACACCTTCTTATTATGGACATAATGCTTCATTAGCTGTGTCATGATCCAAAAGCTTGCCATTTTTATTCTATGAATTGGAAGATGGGAAAGAGACAAAGAACAAAGAGTTGCTGTAAACATCAATAACTAATTATTGTCAAAATTATAGTAGTTTTAAATTATCTTAGCCAGGTTTAGTGTTATAAATATGTAATTATAGTTATTTGAGAGGTTAAAGCAGAGGGTTCCTTTAGACCAGAAGTTTGAGACTAGCTTGAGTAACATACATGACACCTCATGTCTTTACAAAACGCATCTATGAACTTTTAGATATTCCTTCTTTAGTTGAGCCTAATTTTCCATTCTATCACTAACTGATGTATCTGGGGGCCAAATAACTAGTCTTCTCAAATTCATAGGTTTTTCAAAACAAAAGAAGCTATGCTTGAAAAACTTTACACTTTACTTAAGCAATCATATTAAAGATGGTCTTTCCTATTCCTGGACCTAATTTAGATTCTATTTGGACTCCATTTGGAGTGTGGGCTAAGGGTATAAAGGAATGAAAATGTGGCAGTCTTGGAAGAGGTAAGTGAAATTTTCATGTGACAAAAATATACATATCTGGAGTAGAGGGGTTCTAAATTAGGCACACATACTATGTCTCTCTTAAGGAGTCTAATTTCCTGCCCCTTGTGTGCAGTATATACTTAGTAGCTTACTTTTAAGAAAAAGCCTGGCAGAAATGAAGTATGACTTCCTAGGTTTCATAGTTTCTCTCTCTCTCTCTCTCTCTCTCTCTCTCTCTCTCTCTCTCTCTCTCTCTCTCTCTCTCTCTCCCCACATCTCTGTCTCTCTCGCCCTCCCTCCTTCTCTGTCTCTCTGTCTCTCCCTGTCTCTCTCTCTCTCTCTCTATCTCTCCCTCCCTCCATCCCTCCCTCCTTGTCTATTTCTCTGTGTCTCTGTCTCATGCCTCCACTGACCAGTCAAATTTCCACTTGAAGGAATGTATTTGCCTTGAAGTGAAGTCATTCTGTCAAATTTATGGATTACCTAAGTAGTGAGAAAGTGAGGACCTGGTCAGTGGTTGGGAAGAAACTTTCTGTTATCAAAGAGCTCAGAAGCATATTTTCTAGGGTCAGTCATCCGTCAGAAGCTACCTAGACCAACAAATATATCTCATAATGCACAGGGCACTGGCATTTAGAAGAAATTTGTCTTAGCAATAAGGTAAAATCAGCTACAATTATCACACAGCAATGCTTTACAAAATTCAAACTGATTCTAAGTAATTTAACTGTGTCACCAAAAAAAAGTTCAAATGTATTTCTATGATTAAAACTAGATCTCAGTAATATAAAACTGATGCTGTCTGGCATCTACTAAAAGTTATAAGACAAGAAACTTATCTATAGTCCATAACAAAGAAATATGAAATTAAAATAATTAAGTGATATAAATAATCAAATTAATTCACAAGGACATTGAAGCAGTCATTATTATTTTATTTAATACACTCAAGAAGTTAGAGAAAGGACTAACTATATCAACCATGTATATGAAAAATATAAATAAACTGTCTTAAAATTATATCAGCAAACTAAGATTTCCAAGATGAAATAAAAATTACTAGATGTCACAAAATTAGACACTGAAAAAAATTAGAGAATATACAAAGGTTTTTAGCTGAATAAACACAAAAGAAAGAAAGAAGGAAATAAAAAAAAGGAAGAACAAAGAAAGAAAGAAAGAAAGAAAGAAAGAAAGAAAGAAAGAAAGAAAGAAAGAAAGAAAGAAAATACTAAAAGAGAATATAAGAAATATCAGTTTTCTGGGACACCAAGATGCAACATACATGTGACAGGAGGTGACTATGGAGAATAAAGATATGTGTAAATCCTATTTAAAGAAAACAATTCTCTCAATATCTAAAACTGGACGAAAACAACAAATCTATAGTTCCAAAAGTTCAATGAATCTCAGGATAAATACAGTAAGAATATTACTCAAAGGCACAGCATAATGCAGTACTTTAAATGAATGATTAGGGGGAAAACCCTTAATAGGCAAAATGACAATTATCATAATAAGACGTGAAGAACAAAGACTGACAGTTGATTTCTGGTCAAAAAAAATCTAATACAAAAGAAAGTTGAAAATTATCTTTGAAGTGTAGAAGATAACTATAACATATAATTACTTATTCAATAAAAAATGTTATTTTTTAAATGGGAATCAAACTCAAAACATTGTCTTGCCAGGCAGGCACTGTACCACTGAGTTATATCCCCAGCCCAAGAAACAAAGTTTTGAAAAATATTCCAAAAGCAATTATGAAACAAAGTCATTAATAGAAAGACAAAAGTTGAAAGAATTCATCATCAGAAGACTGCTACAAGAAAAAATTAAGAGAAATCAATCAGATATAAGAAAAATGATATCAGGTTTATATCTGGATTTAAAGCAAGTAAACTCAAAATAAAAATTACATAATTACAAAATATATTGTATTATTATTTAAATCACTTTAAATGATATTTAGCTATCTAACACAAATATCACTTTGCAGGCAGATAATGTATGCTCATCACAAAGATTTGTGCATTTAAATCCCTGGAGCCTGTGTATTTGTTTCGCTACATTGGAAAGGAAAATTTCATTTGCAGATGGAATTGAGGTTGTTAATTAGTTGATGGTGAGATGGGATTCTTCACTATGATTATCCAGGAGGGTCCAATCCGATGTTAGGGTCCTTAGAAATAGAAGAGAGGCAGCATAGTCTTAGACTGAGGTAGTGTAGGAAAGACTGGACAAGGCACTGCTGACTTTGAAGACAGATGTGTATGTGGGTCAGGGAATAGTGAACAACCCCAGAAACTAAAAAAGACAAAGAAACAGATTCAGTCTCACAGTATCCAAAAGGAATACAGTCAGGTGACACTGTAATTTTTGCCTGAGCATATTTTTGGTTTATTTTTACATTTTGGTAATTGTGCAAAAAGTAACAAAACAAGTGAGAAAGGGGAAATTGCATGGTAAATATGAAATATTATGCCTGAAATCTAAAATTATGTTATCATATGCAGTAGACTATGAATCATTTAAATATGTATACACAAATCCTACATTAATACACATTAACACACATTAACACAACAAAGATTTATCTAAAATACTGTGAGTAGAGACAAAATGGAATCACAAAAATTACTAAATATTAGAAATAGACAAAAAGAGAAAAAGAGAACAAAGCGTATATGAGGTAAATAGAAAATAATTTGTGGCTGCTGTAAAATCTAGCTTACATTGATTAATATACCACTTATGTAACCTGCAAATAAAAAACAATAGATATTATCACAAATGCAACAAAATCCTTGTCATATCTTTACTAACTATTGAAGACTTTGGATAAAATATATTTAAAATAAAATCAAACAATTTAAAGTTAAAGCAAAATTAAATTTAAAACAGAGAAAGATGTTTGATACTTAAGCCAATAAGTACATGAATAATGTTTTAGACTATTGATATTATAAATCTGGAGAAGTTAACAACAATAATTCAGTAAAGGATATACAAAATAAAATATATGTGATTGGAAATCTCTTTGTTCTACCAATGGTAAGGTTTAAAACATACTTCATTCAAAGTAAACTGTCTTTTACCTTAAAAACTAATGTCTGCATTTATACTATTTCAACTTAGAGGAAATTATAGGTCTTTTGTATTAGGAAATGCATATTTTATGTTATTTTCACACATTAAAATAAATTTAATAGTATTTTATTAATGTGCAACATAAAACGTCACAATCTCATTCTCCTCCAGACTGAGTATAGGAAAGGCTTAATGAGGTGTTGCCTCTGTGCAGACAGGGGGGCATCACCAGCCAAAGAACGGGGTCACCCCAGAAGCTAGAATAGGCAAGGAAGCCAATTCACCCTCAAAGCCTCCAGAAGCAGCACAGTCCTAAGATACCATGGTGTGATTAATCTCATGTAAAACTTGGTAATATTTATCTGTAAGTGCTGAGATTTAGGGTGTATTTTTAAAACTGACTTTCCTTTATTTCTTGTATTGCTGAGGTTTTCTTCTGAAGAACATGTTAATATAAATAAAACCACCATGTAAAAAATTTAATCTTAAATGAGTAAAACTTGCCAGGCTCAACTTTTAATTGAAGGAAAAAAAAAAAAAAAAAAAAAAACTATTTTCACTACAGAAAAAGAAAGAAGCCATACTGACTTCCTAAAATATGGAGTATAATGAGTATCAAATAAAAATATATAAGAAAATGCACCATGAAGTAGGATGCTATCAATTGATTATTACTTAAACTTCAGGCCTCTGTCAATATGGGTAGACATGTTAAGAACAAATATCACAATGAGAAAATAATGTTATTCCCTTCTATGGTATAAATTTAGAATTGGAGAACAAAATAAATAGTTTAAATATATACAGAATCTAATTAAAAGGAAACTGAAAATGCCACAAATAAAGAGTCTACCAAAACACTGAGCAGGGAGTCAGACTAGAAATTTTGCACCACAGCGGAGGAATGAATGGCACCAAACTGAGCCTGAGCTCCATAAACAGCCATGATCTTCCCATTCCCTGTCATATGTACCACAGGTGAGCTGCGAGAATATGAGCATCCTCTCAGGGGTTGATTAGACATGGAGAAAATAGGAACAAAGATACAACAATAGGTCTGGTACAAGACAAAAGTATCATGAACCCGGGTGGCAGCAGCAGTGACAAGAGAGCTAATGCAGGCCAGATTTGGAAGATAAACTCCACAAATTGACTAATGAACTGAAACAGAAAATGCTCACAGCAAGTAAAGCAAAAATCAAGAGAAACAAAATCATCTCATAAGAGCTAAATACATGTAAGGAATTATAATTATTGTCACAAATTGTATTTGAACAAGCTAGTAACTTCTTGGTAACCTTTTTATATAAGAATATTCCTTTCAGACAATGATGCAGACCAGTTAGCTAGCGGGCCTTAGACCAGAAATCCAAGATAAAAAATCTACCTCAGATGATTGTTCAGTAGTAAAACTGAACAATCAATTCTGAAAGAGATGCGAGGGCCTAGGACTTTGTTCAGGGACCAAAAACCACATGCAAATAAAGAATACAAAACAAGGAATAAGAGCTGATATATCTTGATCGTCTAAAATCCAAAAGCTGGTGCTCAGATAAGGCAGAGTTTGACAAATTTTAACATCAAAAAGGATTTGCAATTTGATTTTTTTCACCAAAGTTCATGTTAATATCCCAAAACTCACCTTTCCATATCTACAAACAAAACAGAAAGCATAAATGGATCCACCTTACAGCTTCAGTAAGTTTCTTAAAGGGTAACACCTTTTATTTCATCAGTTTTACATTTTAACATTAAAATGTAGCAAATACATATGAGTATTAAAAGAGACCAATTTTTTTTTTTTTTTTTTTTTGGTGGGGGGAGTGTGTAGGGATTGAACTCACAACCTCGTGCTTGCCAGGCAAGCATTTACATTGCTGAGCTAAAACCCTGGCATCCTACATTGTATTTGTTATACGTAGAAATGTTTATGTAGATCTACAAATTTTCTAAGCATGACTGTATCTAAAAAAATTTCACTCAGAATGAGAAATAGAATATTACCAGCATTTCCATAGGTTCTCATGTTTCCTCCCCTTTCTTAGTCCTCTGTTTCAAAAGAAGCAGCATTTTGATTGCTGAAATTAGTTTATTTTGTTGAGCTTTAACTTATAATAGATTCACAAATGTATATGCTTAGTATCTGTTTTATTAATTTGTTATAGTATGTTGACTACTGTTACAGTAATAATTCATGATGCTTCTTACAGAAAAAATGGGTTCATCATCACTGCCATATTAAACTGCAATTTATTCTTCTATTCATCTATTGACTACTGTAAATATGATTAGTATAAACATTTTATATATGTCTTTTAGTGTACCTGTATACGTATTTCTGCTGGCTCTATCAGTATTTATCCTTAACCTGAATGTTCAGTAAAATAGAAACTATTTAAAAGTTTTCCAGTTCCTAATATTCAACATTCCTAAAGCAACATACAAAATTTTAAGTTTCTGCATATTCTTCATAACACATAGAATTTGGACCATGCATTTGAATAATATTTATTTCAGCCCTTAACAAAGATGTGATGTGTACTACACATTCTTTGTTTACAAATTGTGTTGTGCTAATTACAATGAATTTGAGTCCAACTTCATATGCTTATCAGCCATTTGGAAAATCTGTTTTGCAAAGTGCCTGCTCATATACTATTTTCTAATGATATGTTTTCACTCTAAAATAATTTGGAAAATGTCTTTATTCTGTATGTGTAGCAATTTAAAAAATACTAAGTGGGTTACAGGTAAATAAAAATCAAACTATGTAAGTATCATTTCAATGTTATATCAAGTACCAAACTAACCTTAAAAGTTGTCTCTCCATATAGATTGAGAAGTATGATAATGAAGGTGGCAATGATTATAATAATGAAAAACTTGTATACATTTCTCATTGCAGAGACAAAATGCCTGACACTCAAACTTAAGGGAAGGACGGTTTATTTCACCTACATTTTGTAGACATTTCAGTCCATGGTGAGATGGCTTCAAGAAAATGTGGCATGACAGACAAACATTGCAGAGGAGAAACAGTTTATGGTGGGCAGAAGGTAACAAAGCAAGCAAATGGGCAAGACAGCCCTTTTTACATCCCTTAAATTGTATCCAGGCTACCAGGATTAGCATGATGATAAATGCATCAGTGGATTGATTTACTAATCATTTACACCATTAATCCTGGCACACTTAATCCTAGCATTGTACCATGAATCAGTCACATACTCTAGATTCACACACTTCTGAAAAAACCCCACCTATGGCTGCATGAGGCTTTGGGGGGACATCTAAATAAAAGCCTTAACATTCTGATCCTCGTCCTCCAAAGACTTATGCATGTTCTTTTATTTAAAAGGCATTTAGTCCAACTGTTTCAAAAGTTGTAACAGTTTCAGAATTGATGAAAAGCTCAAATTGAAACTCTCTCTGCGATTTAAAGCAATTTCTTAGCTGAGGTTCCTGTTCAAATGAAAAGAAAGTTAAACACTTTCAAAATATAATGTCACAAGACAATCCTTACCATTACAAAAGACAAATGGGGATAAAGAGATAGGACCAAAGCAAGTCTAAAATCCCGTCAGCAAACCTTAAGTCTTGTGGTTCCTTGTGCAGGATCCAAGCCAATCTGTGGCAAAAAGTGAACAACAAAGGGCTTCAATGGCTCTGTTTCTAAGGCACTCAGTGTGATTTCAGGTCACAGGGCTTCTATTGTTGACTGACTTTTCTTCATCTTTGCAGTTTTCCTCAAATGATCACATTCCTCTCTTCTCCAAACTTTTGGTATCTCCACTGCAACTTTGTCGTCACACTCACAGCTTCACACACCACTCTCTCAGTGGCACACTGCCTGGCCTCCCAGACCTTCTTCTAAAATCCGGGTGGAAGCTTTCCTGATCTAACAACTCTTACATTCTGCATGCACCTAAAACCAGCACCCTATGTGTGATGACAAGGTCTGCTGCCAGTTGCAGCAGTAAACTGGTGTCTTTCTCTTTTGGCTGTAGGGGTCCAGCACCTATGAATCAAATCCCAAGGAAAAGCTTTCCTAGGTCATGGCCATCTTGATGCATGGTATACTGAGGCTCCCTTCTCAAAGCAAAGTCTTTCACCTTTAAAACCCTGAACCTGTAAAGGCTAGAGTCCTGCTATTTCCTGTGATGTTCTGAAGCCATATTTTTTATTGTTCTCTGAAATACTTGCCTTTTTCTTGCTAGTCTTTTAAGTGACCAAATTCTCTACTGTTTCATCTTTTCAGACCACAAATTTACTGGAGTTTCCTTTCTAGCCAAACTCACAGTATTTTAAATCATTCTGGTGGACTCTTTGCTCCTAATTCTCAAAATAAATTTGGCTAAAAGCCCCCAGGAGTAGCCATGCCACCACATTGATATTCAACTGCCTTGAAATTTCTTGTACAAGATCAATCAGTCCATTGCCTTTAATCTAAGTCTCAGGCAAAGTCTCCTGACATGATAAAAATGCAGACAAACTTTCTGCCAAGCCATAACACACATTGCCTGGAGCCCAACGGCTAATGGAGTCCTTTTTCCTAGCAGAAACCTCCTTTACCAGGTCTCTACTGGCATTATTTCTATTCTGTGAACTCTGACCAGAATCTTCCATCAAATACATCATATGGTATTCTAGCTCCAATTATTTAGCCAGCATCTACAAACCTTTCTTAGCCTCTCCCACTCCACAAACGATTTCCAAAAGTTTGTTAAGTCACATAGTCATGTACAGTCATGGCAACCACTCTACTTTTCTGGCATCAAATTCTTTCTTAGTTACTTTTCTCATTGCTGGGACAAAATATCGCATGCTCAAAGTTAAGAAAGGAAAGGTTTATTTGGATTATAGTTTGTAGACATTTCAGTCCACAGTCATCTGGTTCCAAAGCAGAGTGGCATGGCAGTCAAGGATTGCAGTGGAGAAACAGTTTACAGTGAGCAAAAGGTAGTAAAGCAAACAGGGGAGCAAGACAAGCCTGTTTCTATCCTTTACAATATCACACACTCAAGCTTCACCTGCCTTTGAAAATGGCCCACCTAGGACTGTGTGAAGCTTGAGGGGAGGGGCATCTAAACACAAACAATAACCATACGCATAAAAGAAAGCCTCTAACATCTGAGAACTTCATGTTCTAAACCAAATGGCTTTTTTACATAGTTTTCTGAAATATTTTTAATAAAAATATAAAGTACATACTATGTATTTCCCATAGAAAAGAATAATGTACTTTAAAGAATTTAGGTAATGTGTGCAAAGTCACATAGTAGGAATGTAGTGCCACTTTTATTGCAAGAGATCACTTCATAGTCATGAAGATAGAAGATATACACAGCAACTAGAAACACCAGAGAATAATGGGCCTTGTACCTAGAAACACAGTAATAATGAGGAAAACCTAGATAAATGAAACAGAATTCCCTTTTATTTGGGGGGGGTTAAATTTGCCCCCCACTTGATCATAGGGAAACATTCTTTGTTAAGGTTAGATTATCAAGAATTCTTATTTCTTAATGCTTACTATGTTGTACAAAATAAACACTATAAAATATTTTCCAAATTATGCAACCAAGTTTTACTTTTATTTTTGCTACAAAAACAGAGCATTTCTAAATTGTTAATGTAAATTAACTTTAGTCAAGTCTTAATAAGAGGGAAAATGATCCTAAAATATTGTCTATTTATTCACCATCAAGTAAGCAGATATTGTAAAATGTATTGCATGACTTTGTAACACCTTTTCTGCAACAGAGTTGCTTGATTTAGATTTGAACTTGAAAAGTAATTCACTGGCATAATAGTTGACAAAGTAATGCTGACTCTTCCTTTTAACAATTATTTAAAACTGAAGAAAAGCAAACAAATCAGATATCCACTTTGATTCTAAGGAAAAATATCACACTATTAAAGTAGAATTTTTATGCATCAAATTATTCATGGATTAATATACATATAAAAACATTGTCACACGAAAGTTATTTTTTTAATCTCTGTGTGTCTCTGTCTCTATTTCTCTCTCTCCTCTCTTGCTCTCTCTGAAACACACATACACACACATATTCTGAAAAAAAAATACTTGTATAAAAAATCCAGAAGTACTTAATGCAAAAAAACAGACTATTTTTCCTCTTCACACATACCCCTCCCTCAGACAAATTGCCTGGTTCTCAGAATCACTTTCAAAGGTATCTTCCCCACTTATTACTGTTTGTACCACCTCTCAAAAGTGGCACAAGGTCAGTACCAAACCTTGAACACATGGGCCTTTAGAGATCATTCAAGATTTAAACTAGAGCATTGTACCGTGCTACAAACAGAGTAGGCACCTTGATGAGTTTTTCTACTGGCCACTGCTTTGCTATTTCTGTGCTTCCTATTATGTTGCAGGACCCAAGTAAGGGTTATTTTATACATGAGTTTCTACATTAATATGTAGAAATCTTTCATACTTTTCTCACCTTTTCATGTTAAAATAAAGTGTTACAATTTCTCTCCCTCACTTGGAGCTCTTAGCTGCTTTAGGAATTTTGCCTGTGGTGATTTAGCTTTTCTAAAGCAGTCAGATGCTCTGTGATAGGGATGAGAAGATCTCATTGGCTGTACAGTAATAGAACAGTGCTCTCACTGCCTCACAACATCACTATCACAAAGAGCACTGGAAGGAAAGCAAGTCTGAAGTCTAATTTTCCCCTGCATGTAAACATTTGTACCAGTATAAATAAAAATGATCTATAAAAAAGCCAATATAGTCCCTACCTCCTGTCGTTATGATTTCTAATAAGCAACTTCTATAGAAAAATTATGCAAAGCCAAACAAAACATACTAGATATACAAAGATCTAACATTTGATCCAGATTAGGAGACAGAATGCTATAAAATGGGTAGAGAAAGAAAGAAGAGTTTTGACTTTGGGTCCTTCTCTGGAGTTTCTTAGTTCATATAACCACTTTACTAAGGTCTAGCTGGTGATATACTACTTCTAGTGAACTCTATTTGGAACAATACTTATTTTATTGATGAAAAATATTTCTAACACCCTTTTTGTTAACTCTATGGAAGACTCATACAGTCATACATATTTTTGCAGCTTTGGCTTTATCTACTTCTACAATGTAGCTTAATAATTAGAATATTTCAGATGCTTATTAACTACATCATACTCTGTCCCCAAGTATTTTTAAGACTACTCAGCTGCAAACACAGCGACCAGGGAGATTACAGAAGTGAGATTCCTGCATAATCCATGAATAATAATGACTAGAAGTTTTCTGTATTGCATATTTGCAATGTAATTTGATTCTTTGACTGTTAATCAGCATTACTGGCATAATACACTTGAGATAATCAATTTGAAAAAGGGAGATTTGGGCCACTGTTTCAGAGGTCTCAGTTCAAGTCACTTGGTGCTGTTACTTTGGGCCTTGCATAGCATAGTAGCACTGCATGGTAAGTGCATGTATTTATCTCAGTCAGCCGGAAGGCGAAGAGGGAATTCCTTTCAAGGGCATGGTGCCCAAAGACCTCACTTTTTCCCATTGGGTCTGATGTGCTACAAGTTCCATCACATCCCAATAGCACCATCAACCTTTAAAACATCAGCCTTTGGAGAAGATTCAAGATCCCAGCTTAGAGGGGCGGGGGTTTAGTTCAGCAGCATAAGCGCTGCCTTGCAAGCAGGCAGTCATGAGTTCAATCCCTGCTACCAATTAAAAAAGGAAAAAAACCCCAGCTTGGACCATGAGTCTCCTGATTGGCCAACACTTTGGTATAGGTGTGTTTTCCAGCATGCAATAGACCTCAGACATGGTCAGGAAAGTTCAAATGTCAGTTATTCTAAGAGAAAGAGTCAGACTCTTTTCACTAACTCTTACTATTATTGTTTTATTATTTTTAGTAGCAAAGATCTCTTCTTTACAGTCTTCTTCGACAGTGAAACTTTATTGCAGATAGTGGAGTCATACACGAAAAAAATGAAAAGTTTTCATGTTTTTTTCTTAGCAGCTCAGATTCCTTGGAAAAATTCTAATATTTTAACCCTTCAATAATCAGTTATTAATTTCCTCTTTTCCTAGGCAGTACAAATTGCCTAGTGTCCAAACACCCAGAATTTCAGTGCAATAGCTACTTATTTACTTGCTCCTGAGAGGAAAACACCAAGTGTGCTTCAATAGAGACACATTTTCCTATAGCTGAAAAACAGAATATTCTGGGAGACTTTTGTCTTTTTAAGTAGAGAAAAGAACAAGCTTATTATCTAAAAGCATTTCTGAACATTTGCATCCATGATGTCAGTTTTTACATATTGGGACATCTTGTTGAAGAATCTAGTTTAGAAAATGTAGGCAATTAACTTTCTCTTTCCCAGATATAATAAAGGTAGAGAACTTTAAAAGTATGTTGAGTTATTTTTTGCATTTTGTTCTTCCTTTTCATAAAAATCCACCTAGTATACAATTATTGAGAGACTGTTCTGTTAGTCTCTATTCTAGAAACAGGATATTTTGTGGTAAACAAAGAGGGTTCCTACATTCACGGAGTTCATACTGAGATGACTCACATCTCATATTCCTCTACAACTTTTTTCTTCTATTTAAAATATATAACATTACAGAAGAATTTCAAACCACATATACGGTTATTTTCCCATCCTGGAGGGGACTTTTTAAGTTATACCCATTTCTCCTAATATAGGCTTAGTGACTTGTTTCCAAAGAATAGAACATGAAAAGCAAAGCATAAAACTTGACCATGGAGAACGCTAGGAAACAATGACTCAGAGAGGTAGTCATACTTCATATCATCATTGACCTGCCATGTGGATACCATTTACCTCTGATATAATGTGAGAAGAAAAGCACTTCACTACTGTGTTCTTCCTTCCAGAAAATGGTAGGGACCCCAGTCCAACCATCCGAAAAACATAGAAATCTACAATCATAGTATAAACACTAAGGAAAATATTTACTGTGCATAATACAATAAACAAATACAGTAAATAATACAGTAAATAACTACTAAATGCAACTATTATACCTCAACCAACAATAGAAAAGAATTTGACAGTAGTAGCATAGTGTTACTAGAGTAGCTAATGATTAATGAAACATAAATTGTTGTACTAGTAAAGATGGAATGGATAAAGAATAAGAGAATTAAAATTTGATAAATTAAGCAGTGAAGGATAAACTGGTGAGAAAAGTGAGATAAAGGATCTTATTAAAAATAAAAGGAAATTAATGGAATTATATGTAGGTAACTTAAAAGAACATAAAGAGAAGAAAAAGGCAGAGTAAAATAGAGAAAAAGGGAAAGTAGAAAACAAAGGAAAATATTTTTAAAGGGAAAGACAAAGGAAAAAAAAAACCCTAAAAACCAATGAAGAAAATTTTAGCCCGTAATTACTATTCCATGTTTTTGAATGAGTGGTTTCTTTTCAGGAACTGCAATACTGGAATCCAGTAAGTTACAGTTTGCTCTACCTAGCATTACGTGCTAAGGGTTTGTTAGGTACAAACCACCTCTGCTCCAGCGCCCCTCTGTCTAAACACCACAAGCTGTGGCACCTATCCAAGCTGAGGTATGTGCAGGCTCACGCTATTAGAAGGGGAACGAAGTTCTCTCTGCTGGATGTCGGGGTGTGCTGGACACAATGTCAGTTATTTCAAACCCAGTCACATCTCAAAGGCACGCAAGCTGGACCTGATTTCTTAACACAGTGTGCATTGCTTCACATCATCCTTTGCCTGAATGAAATCTTGGAGCAGTGATAGCAAACCTGCAGTACATGTGCTTCAGTGGACTGTCGGTATTATTGAAAGCTCTAAAAGGTTCACCATCACTGTCTTAGGGGTTTTCTGTCTAGTGCCCACCCCGTTCTGTCTCTCTGACTGCCTCCTCCGGGTGCCTCCTCTGTCTCTCAATTAGTCACTGTGGTAAGATAACCCTGGAAAGCCTGAAGTGCAGTCTTTTTTTTTTTTTAAAAAACAATTAAGACTTTTCCCAAATGGTTCCTGATTAAATCCTCTCAAATATACCATCTCAAAATGGCAGGTGTTACATGGGCTCTTTGTCCAACTTTAGTCTGCATTGTAGAAGAAGCCACTTTTGGAATCAATCCTACTTTGCTTTTTCAGTTAATGATAACCAAGGGATTTTCCCGGGGACAGTGCTGTTGACCCAATCTATTGTTTCTCCTTCAAGCTTCTCACAGTCTCCATACTTACTTTTTTTTTCCTTGGGCATTGGTGTCATTCACAGTCAGGTTGGCTGACTGGTTTGTGCTTCTTCTGTCCCATGCCAGAATGTCTTTTATTTCATTTTATTCTTATAAAAATAATTCTCTCACCGGGTCTATAATTACTTTACAACCTTACTACATGAAAAATGTCATTTCACTGTTTCCTGGTTTATAGTTTTTGACAAGTATTTTGCTGTCATCTTTGTTTCTGTGTGCAATATATGCTTTTTAAGCTGCATGTTTATGGTGTTGTCTGTATCACTGATTTATAGGAATGTAATTTGATGTTGCTGTCTTCATATGTTGTGTGCTAAGATCTTGTTGAGTTGTTTCGATCTTTTGGTGTAGTTAGTGCAATAGTAACCCCAGAAGTTATGTCCACTACTCAGAACCTTTGACTATGAGATTATTTGGGTAAAGGATCCTTGTAGATATAATGTGGTTATAGGTCTGAAATTTAGATTTTCCTGGTTTATTGATGTGAACCCTAAATCCAATGAAAAGTGTACATAAAATTGAAAGGAAGAGGAAAATTTGAGACATACAGAGGACAAGGACATGAGGGACAGTTGTAGAGACAAGAATCATACAACCAAAACCAGGAAATTTCTAGAGCATCAAAAACTGTGATACAAAGAAGGGTCAGCCCTTAAAATTTTCAGAGTAAGAATGGCCTTGCAGTTACCTTGATTTAGAGATTCTGACTTCCAGAAATGCACAAGGATAAATTTCTGTTGTATTAAGCCATCAAATTTTTAGCAGTTTGCTACATCAGCTGTAGAAAACTAATGATATGGATTTATGTTTTAATAAAAATTGGAAAAATTTCAATCATTTTTTGCACAAGTGATATTTATTCTCATTCTTTTTTAAGGATTTGATTACAAGTATTTAACTAATAAACATTTTCCCAAATATCCTAGTGCTCTATTTATATAAGTGTGTCTTAGTCTCTCTGTATTTCATTTCATATTTGTTAAAAGACATTTCTCTTGTTTGTTTGCTAGCAAGGATTGACTCAGGACCTTGTACTTGCTAGGCAGGCACGCATGCCGCTGAGGTAAGACCCAAGCCCTCTAATATTTCTAAAGTCACCAATCTTTTCTGCTACAATGTAAAACCTGGTGCTTTTCCAATCCATTGAATTTATCATCTTCAGTACCACAGAGTTTTCATCTGTGCAAGTTTATATTGGACTTCTTCTTAAATATCCTGCACATTGCTGTACAATCAGTCTTTATACTAACTCCACGAACACGAAGAGCACCATCATAATAATTTTAATACCCTTATGTGCCAATGGATTCTTTTATCTTTATTGTGGGTTATATTTTTCTATTGTTTTGTGCACTGATGATCTCGATGGGATGCCAGAGTTGCTCTACATTTAATACTTTGAGTGCTGAGTGACGTAAAAGTCATATAGATATTTTTGGAGTTTGTTCTAGGAGCAAACTAAGTTGAAAGTGTATATATATATATATATATATATATATATATATATATACATATACATATATATATATATGGCTTAGTTGGTCAGGATCAGGGCATAATTTCCTTTTGGATTAAATTCCTCAGGACTAAGTTAATAACTTAACACTTTCCATACCTGGTGAAACAATCTATGGTGTCTGCTGGGAACAAGTATTCTTGGCTCTAAGAGCACTGTTTCTTCCGGTCCTCAAGTAGTATTTCCAGACACGTGCACTGATCAACACTCTGCTGTGAATGTTAGGAAACGTTCTGAAAAGTCTCAGGATTTTTCTCTTTGTTGTTATCTTCTATCTCAGATCTCTCTGTGAACTCTCGTTGCCTTGGTTTCCCCAGAAACAACAAAATATACTTGTATAACAAACCCGCTTCCTTTTGCCTTGATCTGTTTTTCCTGTTCGTTAGTTTAAAAACTTTCTTTAGGTTCATAATTTCCTTTTTCTCACACAATACTTTCTTTCCTTGGCTGTTGTACAATATCTGGAGTGCTGTTGATCCTGATACATTGCCCAGATGTTCTTGCTGCTTTTAGCTGATAAAGCAGATCCTATTACACTTTACCAAAATAAAAATTCTACTTAGTTCTGGTTGCATTCTGCATATTGTGAATAAAAGCACTTAGAGCCTCTAGATGCAGTTATATTCCTCCAAATGCAAACTTCCCTTCAGCAAAAAGAAATGATAGCATCAGGCCACTTTGACATTGGAGTTTGAAGTTTAAGCTTCATTAGCATTGTTCATTTTATTTTATTTTTTTTTTAAGTGTAGCAATTCAGAGGTCTCAAAGGAAACATGAAAAATTTTTCTAAGTCTTCTAATTCATTAGACTATGAACTCCAAATTGTGTCTGCACTCCTGGGAGCTTCTAGGTTTTGCACAGTTTTTTATCTTGTAGGTATTGATATATGTAGCAAGGTAGAGTCAAAAGAATTTTAATGCATACTTAGGAACTAAATGCTCCTTGGCCTCCCATGATATTTTTCTCCCCAATGTTCAGATTCCCCTTGCAGACTCCAGCTTTTATCTGCTTCCTCAGTCCAGAAATACCTATGCCTATTGCAGGATTGAGGACATTTTGAAGATCCTGAAGGCTGTCCCTGTGGGAAAAACTTGGAATGTATGAAACTCACCTACTATGTTTTCCTTCTGTTATAGATATCTTTTCTAGTTTATGCCTTCTTATTGAGGTTGTTTTCAACTACTTGTCTTTTACATTTTGTACTGATTTAATAATTGTTATTGGCAGCAGGTTTAGTTTGTTACTCTGCCATGACAACAACCAGTCTTCTCTCTGTTATTTGGAACACTTTTAAAAAATACCAATGGTTGGGCCTCACTCCAAACCAATTAAGTCTAAATATCTCCAAGTGAGGTCCAGGCATCCATATTTTTAAATTCTTTCCAAGTGATTCATATATGCATAGAGATCTGAGAGCCACTGGTCTAGATTGACTAGTATCGACAGCTAACTCAAATTTCTTTAATCAAAATCCCTGTTTTCAAAATTTTAGAAACTAATTTGGTAATAAGAACTTTAATGGATGAATAAGAGCTAGTGGTTCTTAGAAGCAGAACTTTTTTACAGCAGTATCCCTTCCTTTTCTGCAGCTCTAATCCATTAGTGGCAGTTTCCACACATGCAAGCGAGACTCAAAATGCTAACCAGAGCTGTACCTGAGAAGGCAACCTGGCATGGTCTTCCTATATACCCTCAGTTCACCTGCAGTCTCTTCAGGTATACTTCCATCTCTACACAAGCTGGCTCTGACATCAGGGCTATCCCTGCCTGATTTCAGTTCTGATTAGAAAATATATACTTCACAGTACTTTATGCGGGATTTCAAATTTCTTGAAAATGGAAGTTTGGATTCTAAGCTATTTCTCTGCTCTATGAAATCATTGTTTTCACTCTTCAAAGCGTATGATAAGATGCTTACTGTTTTTTTTTTTTTTTTTGTGTGTGTGTGTCTTTTTCCTTTTTATTGGTACTGGGGATTGAGCTCACGTCCGCCTGCTTGCAAGACAGGTGCTTATACTGCTGAGCTAAATCCCCAGCCCCGATGCTTACTGGTTTTATAACTATATATATATATATATATATATATATATATATATATATAGTTTCATATTTCTTCCATAATTGTAATGACTCTAAGGTTGAATATAATGGTAGCAGTCATAAATAACTTAGAGTTTGGGGGTATAAAGCAACATATTTCAGTTCAGATTAAATGTACATTTTTATTTCCATTAAGTTTATAGTAGTTATTTTTCATATATATATATATATATATATATATATTCCCTTTATATATATATATATTATATATAACTATAATATAATTATATAATATATTATATATAATTATATAATATATTATATATAATTAAATATAATTATATAATATATTATATAATTAAATATAATTATATATAAAAATTCAGTTATAAGCATCACTATCTATATATTGTTGTATATAACTGTGAATTTTTAGAAATATATCAGACATTTTTAAAGTTTTTGTCTCAGTTTATAATTTTCAGCCCGGTGGGGGCACAGCTGGGAAGCTTACATTAGACTGACTACTATGTTAGGATATGAAAAGGCAAACGTATAGCTAAAAACCTATGGTTCTCTCCTGGGAGAAGGAAAATAGCTAACAGTTTCACAATTAAATTACTAGCTATTACTGACTGTTCGCTTCTAAATTATATCTGCTTGTTAGCATTAGAGACCATGATTTTCTGAAGTGCCCCACTTATTTTACCCTTTGTAAGAGAACAGTAAGCCAAAAATGCTAAAGTTCATACTCACACCTCTTAAAAAATCATGACTTAGTGTTCACACAAGTGTTTTTACTTTTTAGTCACTTGTGTAACTGGATGAAATATTTTGCCTTCATCTCTGTAAAATATAATTTCTTTCTCAATTGAGTAGCATCCATTCATTCATACAATCTAAGCTAACCTTAACTTTAAAAGTTCTGGCACTCATCAATATCTAGAAAACTCCAAAAAGTATACTATGAAGAAACAAATTTTTTAAAAAATGGAGAAATCTATGAAGAATACATAAAAGAAGTTCAAAACTATTCTGAAGCGAGTGATACTTTATGAGATCTTGGTAACTCTCACAAGTATTTGAAGTGTGATCAAAAGCTCCTTGTTCACCTGTGCTCCCTCTTCACTGAACACTGAACAGGAAAAAATATGTTTAAATAAGCCTATGTAGATTTGTGTTAGAGCAAAGTCATAATTTTAGCTTTAGTGATAATTAGAAAATGAATGGCATTCAAGGTTATCCGATGTCTAATACAGAAGATACTAAAAGGTTTTGGAGAAAATTCTACCCAGAGTTTCTGAAACAAATGGTGTCCTAGGTGCATATAACAGCTGTTTTGGGAAAAGTCACAGAATTTGTCCTGATAAACATTTTCCACTTTATAATATAAGCTCAACATGACTTAAACATGTTTCAAAGAAACTTCATTAATATATCTCAACTCCCTAGTTAGAGAAAGGGTTAGAGAAAAAGAATAAAGGAGAGAAAATAAGGAAAGAAATTTTTAAAACAAGGGATAAAATATAATGGAGAATACAGAGAATCATAATCAACAGAAAGTCTGTCCCTGCCATTTCAAGCACTGACAGAGTTCTAAACCAAATTTTATGGCCTTTTCTTGTAGATTTATTACAAACTTCATAGTTTTTTTCTTTTTAATCAAAATAATCTGATTTTATTGTATGCCCACAAGTTTTTCAAGATGAATTCTAAGAAAAAACTATAATAAATCTCTGAAATTTGTTTGAGTTACTCTCTCACTGTACAATTCAGTCTGGTCTTAAACTCATTGTGTAGCACAGGCTGGCCTCAAAATCATGGGATCCTCCTGCCTCAGCTTCAAAAGTACCTGAACCACAGACATGTGCCAACATGTCCAGATGAACTTCATTAATTGACAAGCATGGCAAATTGAATTTCCACAAACACTAGTAACAAACTTACTTTAATCAATAGTGGCATTAGATAGAATCCCTTTGCAGTGATTCTCCCAAACTGTTCATTAGAACACATTCTCATTTCAGTAAAAAACAGTAAAATATTTAAGAATATGTGCTTTCATTCTAATGAAGATAAGATCATTAAAGAGATGAAATATTTCTATTCCAGAGATCTAAACCAAAAAGTATGGGCATGAGAAACAAACTATGAAAGTGTTGTCCATGCCTTAAAAGTGAAACATGATAGATGATGACAAGAGGAATCAGAAAATATTTTCCAGCAGTCTGGAAAGTACTATGAGGCAATACAATGCAATTGTTCCTTGAATATACGCGTCACCCACAAACCCACTGAGCACCAGCCCTCATGAGGCACACAGTTGTAAATCTGTGTCCACAAGTCTTCTCAGGCTCCACACAGATAGTTTCTTACAAGAAACTGACTGTATATACACACTGATTGTGTGTATACACACTGACTGTATATACACACTAGAAGCCTGTACTCCATCAAAAGTTTCATAATATATTTCCTTCTTTGGGTAAAATATAATTTGGTAACAAATTTTAAATAAAGAGAAAATTTTAATAAGTACTAAAAACCTGTTGAATCCTTTGACAGAGTTAGAAAATGACCTGAAAATAAATTAAATGTAGAATAATTATTTCTGAAAAAGTCTGAAATGGTGCCCAAGTAAAGGGGTCTGTGTGCCATATTCACTCAGTGTTAAAATAAGATTTTTATTGGATTGAGAGTAAAGACTCATATGGAGAAACGTAGTTTGAAAAAGAAACTTAAAGACATGACTCTTTTGAACAGTAATTCCACGTTGAATCTGAGTTGGAATAAAAGGTCCATCCTCTATGGGAACAGTGACAGTACTGAGACTTTGAAGTCTGGTCTTGCTATGCAACTGCTTACTGAAACATGACCTAAATTAAATTGTACCATGGTTCTGAGCTTTGGTTTTGGTATAGATATTAAAAGTTGTACTGGATATCTTCTGGCTAGAATTTAAAATCGGTTAAATCCATGAATTTAATAAAACAACAGCTTTTGCATGTTTAATTCACCGTCTTGCATCCTGTATTGCTAGATCTTAGGAGTGGGTCACAGAGGTAGCCAGCAACTAAAGTAAGACCTAAAAATGTTAAATGCAGTGTCATTCTATCATCCCATAAATTTTCATTATTCTCTTCCCTGTATATTATATTAACTCTTTCCCATTTTTTCTTATTATCCCTGTGTGATAATTAATTTTATGAGTCAACTTGACATAATTGGTAGATGTCCAAATAGCTATTAAAAGATTATTTTTAGATGTGTCTGTGGCTTGCGGCATTTGCATCACTGGACTGAATAAAGAAGACCAAGTTTCACCAACACAGATGGGTATCATCTGATCCCTCCTAGACCCAAATGCATCAAAAAGGTCAGAAACATCACATTGATGCTCTGCTTGCGCTGTTATATCCATTTTATTTTGCCTTTTGATGCTAAAATTTCTGGTTCACCAGCACTTACTGAGTTTTATACCACAAACTCACTTGTTTCATAGACTTGTCAGATTCAAACTAAATTATATTGGTAGTTATTCTTTCCTGCATAAAGACAGCATTTCATGTGACTTAAACTTTCATGATTATATAGATAATTTCTGATAGAATACCTCTCTCTCTCTCTCTCTCTCTCTCTCTCTCTGTCTCTTCATTTCCCTCCCACTCCTTTATTGGTTCAACTTCTTTGTAGCACTCTAGATAATACTCATCATCACTACCATTTGAAGACTTTCTTTTAATACATACTATGTTTTATCTATGGTTGGAACTATGTCATAATAGTGAATTAGATTTTAACTTTAAAGACTGTATGCTTTCTTTCTTCTCTAGGAAATACATATAATTGAACTAAAGGAAACATAAGATTCTTATACATTTAAAGAATTTGAAAAAACTATTTGAACTCTTTGGAGTTAGATATAGAATCCATCTCATTTGCCTATTTATTTGTTACATGACTCTGGGCTTGAAACTATTTATGCCTTAGTTTAATATGTATTCAGAAGAATTGCTACATACTAATTTGTAAACTCATTAATGTGTATTCAGAAGAATGCTACATGCTAATATAACATATGTAATCTATCTATGTTAATCTCCTAAACTAAACACAAATGCCCATTATTTTATGTTAAGAATAAATATAAAGAATTTTAGTTTACCACAGTGCAGTCATAGCACATTCTTGGACTGCTGCTTTAGATTCATGTCTTTGGAGGATGACTTTGGATGGTCAAAATGAAGTTCAAGTAAGGCAGATTGCAGGCTTGATGAAATCCACTTAGTGAAATTTACTTTTCCTGTTGAAAAACAATTCAGAGTTAGACCAACAGTCCTTTAATGGAGAGAAGCCTGTGAAGTTGTACTTTTACTAAATTTTAGAGAAACTGTTTACAAATCTAAACTAAGTCAAACTGAAGAGTATTACTCATTACCAATAAAAATTTGACTTCCTTATGTAAATAATTCAGTCTACTACTGAATGCCTTTTCATCCACTTGATTTAGCATTAATCGATTAGAACTGTGTATTATCTTTCAGTTTACAGATTAACTTTAATCAAAAGCTTTTGTCCATTAGATAAAATTCATACTAAAATCTAAAGAAATCACCTCCAAAAATAATACACCAATAGCTTGGCTTATTAATAAAAATGCTTTTGTCTATTATTAGTCTCTTAGTTTTTAGTTCAGAGGTCATATTTTGGCTTACATCCAAAAAGCCAAAGCTAATAAAAGATGTAAACCTATCTAAAATTCCATCATCTATATACTCATTCTGATGACTTGTACTAAAAAGATTAACTGCCTAAATTTGCTATTCTAATCGAAAACACATTACAGTGAATGTGCGGGCATGCATTAAAAAAAAAATTCAAGTCACAGAAGTAACCAAAGTGAAAATGTTTAATACCAGATAAGTGTCAGGAATGATCACATTCTTACTAGTCTTGTTTAGTAAGTGTTATCTTTCTCATCTATTAAGTATAAACATGATTTTATTCTTGTAACAAATGTCACTCAGGCAGTCCTTTAAGTGTTTATAATCATTGATCTTTTTATTTGCTAAGCATTAACATTCATTATGTTGCTTTAACTTGTTTATTTTCAATATCACACAAACCATTTTAGTAATATGAAAAATAACTAATTAAAATGTGAATTATTCAAAAAAGATCTAGTTGTTTTTAAAATGGAAGAAAGGAGTTGTATTATGTTCAATGATCAAGAATCAGCATTTACATAAAAACTTGGCTTAAAAACCTAATAGAAAAAGGTGAAATACAGATAACCAAAGGAATACAGGGAAGAAGTGAAAATACTCTGGCAGAGAGCTAAGTTTCTTTACCAGTGCTATATATGTAAATTAAATTGAGTAGAAAATAGTCATTGGATCAATAGCCTAAGGAATGTCACACAAAAAAGATCATTGGACAAGTAGTTTACAAGTGTGTCACACACCCTTCCATGAATTTAGTTTGAGTTGGATCTGTTTTGGAAGTTGACAGGATAAGGCAAAATTTTTATTAGAGCAACGCAGAATAGGAAAACAACAATGTTTTTTTAAAAATACAAAAGTTAGTTAATTGAAAAGAAAATTTATAGCTTTGTAGCTAACTACAAAGCAAACTTTAACACTATTTTTAGTAAAATCAGAATGAGCAGCTTTTACAGATTTTTTTTCTGCATAAAACTTAAAGGAAGACCTAACATCCAAAAGTGACTAGCAATCCTGTATGAGTGCAGGTTTGTCTTGATTCATGCTTTAAATATCATTATTATCTTTAAAGTGTTTTAGAAATAAGTTTTGTAGAACTGAGCCTGGTCAGACTCATGCTGGTAATTGAAGCACTTGGGAGGCTGAGACAGGAGGATCACCTTGAGTTCAAGGCCAGCCGGGGCTACATAAATGAATTTGTGGCTAGTCTGCACTACACAGCAGGGCACTATCTAAAAAAAAAAATCAGTTTTGTAAACCTAATTTTATATAATAAAATTAATAATTAAAATCAGTGATGTGAATACTAAATTAATGTAAATACTATTGTGACTAAAATCTCAAAATGACTATGTGGATTGTCATTTTTTGTGCATTTTCAAATACATACAAAGAGTACCTGAAAATCCTTGGTCAGAATACTTAGCCACTAAATACAATGTGCATGCTATCTAGAGCCAAGTTCTTTTTTTTTTTTTTTATTTAAGAGGAAAAAGAGAAAAACACAAAACAAACCAAAGCGGTGTAAGGGTACACGTAATACAGAACTACAAAAAAACAAAACAAAACAAAACAAAAAACCAAAACAAACAAAAAAAACCATAACAGTAAGAAATCACCTGTTAGTATATTACATATTATCATCTTGAAAATAGTTCCTCAAATCACAGTATCAAAGAATACAAGGTGGACATTCAAACAGGGAGTCCACAAACAGCAGTGTTCAATGATCCAAAAACATTGATACAGTCAGCTATTTAACACCCCTAAACACACTTGCTGTTATATCCGATAGAGCTCTTTTTCTTTTTTTTTTTCCCCTCTCTTTTTTACAACAAAATTCACGCACTTTGGATTTCATTACTCCTTAGTGCTTATTACTTTTTTGGGGGGGGGGGGGAAGAATACAGTCAAATATGGCAAAACAAAGCTGTCAGTCAATACCAAGGATAGACATAGCACATGATGTAGAACAGAGTACAAGTTTATCAACAATGGTTATCAACGTTGTCCCTTGTTTCCTTAAAAAGAATTGTCTATGTCATTAGATATTATAAAGTTGGACAAAACAGTAGAGAACAAGACCAATAAAACTTAGGCATTGTAAACATTACAGGACTTCCAAAGAAGACAATAGTCAAACCAGAATGGGTATCTTAGTGAATCTTATTGTCTTCAAAGTAGTTGCCTATGTCTTCAAACTTGATACTACCATATAGATTGGAACAGAGTCTAATCAGTCAAAACAAGATCGTGGGAGTACTACAGGACTTCAAAACAAGTTAATAGGAAATCAAAAAGAGTTACTATTTATATATCCTAATTTTTTGAATTTTTTCTTTAATTAAGACAAACATAAGAAATGACTAAATAATTTTTTTAAAACAATAAGGGGGAGATTGAGATAAAGCAGGACATAACAATATAACAATAGAGGTCACAGCATGACTGTTTCAACAACCTAGTACTTCACCACCATATAACCTGACTTAATCGTAGTTACCATAGTGTCTTTTTCCTTGATATATTTGGATAAAACTTCATATACTCTAGCTTCAAATATTTTCAAATCAAGAAGCCCAGAATAAAGCCTTTCTAATTAATGAGTGAAAACTTTATAAGGCTCCAAGGCCACCTAATGGGGAATCATGATTATCACATATTTTTATATATTTGAATCATTACTTACATTAGGGAAACTATTCGGTATTGACACATGCGAGATTGATTTATTTCACTTATGAGTATGGTCTCAAGCTGCGCCCATTTATTGATAAATATCTCAATGTGATCCTTCTTTATAGCTGAATAATACTCCATTGTATAGAAATACCACAACTTTTTTATCCATTCCTCAGTTGATGGACACTTGGGTTGTTTCCAAGATCTGGCGATTACAAATTGTGCTGCTATAAACATAGGTGCACATATATCACTGTGGTATGATGCTTTCAGTTCTTCTGGGAATATGCCTAGAAGTGGAATAGCTGGAATAAATGGGATTTCCAGTCCCAACTTTTTGAGAAATCTCCAGACAGATCTCCACAAAGGCTGTACCAGTCTACACTCCCACCAGCAGTGCAGGAGAGTTCCTTTTTCCCCACAGCGTCTCCAGCATTTGTTGTCGGTTTTCTTGATCCTGGCCATTATTTCAGGAGTGAGATGGTATCTCAGTGTGGTTTTAATTTGCATTTCTCTAATGATCAATGATGATGAGCATTTTTTCATGTATTTATTTGCCATTTGCATTTCTTCATCTGAGAATTGCGTATTCATCTCAGATGCCCATTTTTGGATTGGATCTTTGAATTTTGGAGGTCTGAGTTTTTTAATTCTTTATATGTTTTAGACAAGAGGCCCTTGTCTGAGAGAGAGTTCACTAAAATCTTTTCCCAGTTTGTGGGTTTTCTTTTCACTATGCTGGAGATTTCTTTTGACATGCAGAAACTTTTTAATAAGAAGTGGTCCCAGTTATTGATTCTGGGAAGTATTTCCCGTGCGGTTTGAGTCCTGTTCATGAATTCTTTACCTACTCCTATGTCTCCAAGGTTTCTACCTAATTTGTCTTCCAATAGATTTAGTGTTTCTGTTTTAATATTCAGATCTTTGACCCATTTAGATTTTAATTTAGTACATGGTGATAGACATGGGTCTAGCTTTAGTTTTCGGCAAATGGAGAGCCAGTTTTTCCAGCACCATTTATTAAAGAGACTGTAGTTCTTCCAGTGAACCTGCTTGGCTCCTTTATCAAAGATAAGGTGGTTGAGTGTGTTCGTAGTTGTGGTTTTATCTTCTAATCTATTCCACTGATCTTCGGCTCTGTTTTGATTCCAATACCATGTTGATTTTACTACTGTTGCTTTGTAGTATAACTTCAAGTCAGGGATTGTGATGCCTCCTGCTTTGTCTTTGCTGCTTAGAATTGCCTTTGCGATTCTAGGTCTCTTCTGGTTGAAGATGAAATTTAGGAGTGATTTCTCTAGATCTATAAGGTATGTTGATGGTATTTCTATTGGGATTGCATTGAATCTGTATAACAGTTTTGGGAGAATGGCCATTTTCACAATGTTTGTTCTTCCTATCCATGAGCAAGGGATGTCTTTCCATTTTCTGAGATCATCTTCAATTTCCTTTTTCAGTGTATTATAATTTTCACTGTATAAGTCTTTCACTTTTTTCGTAAGAGTAATTCCTAAATATTTCATTTTTTTGCTTGCTAATGTGAATAGTCCAGTTTCTCTTATTTCCCTCTCTGTAATTTTGTTGTTCGTGTATAGGAATGCTATTGATTTCTGAGTATTGATTTTGTATCCAGCCACATTACTGAATTTATTTATTGTATCTAAGAGTATTTCAATGGAGTTTAGGGGGTCTTCTATGTAGAGTATCATGTCATCTTCAAACAATGATAATTTAACTTCTTCTTTTCCTATCTTTACCCCTTATATTTCTCTTTCTTGCCTAATTGCTCTGGCTAGTACTTCCAGTACTATATTAAATAGGAGTGGTGATAAAGGACATCCTTGTCTTGTGCCCGATTTTAAAGTAAAGGCTTTCAATTTTTGGCCATTTAGTATGATGCTGGCTGTTGGTTTGTCATAAATGGCCTTTATTATATTGAGGTAAAGACCATTTATTCCAATTTTCTGTAAAGTTCTTATCATGAATAAGTGTTGGACCTTATCGAAGGCTTTTTCTGCATCTATAGAGATGATCATGTGATTCTTATTTTTGGCTTTATTGATATGGTGGATTACATTTATTGATTTGCGTATGTTGAACCATCCTTGCATTCCTGGGATGAATCCCACTTGGTCATGGTGTATAATCTTCTTGATGATTTGCTGGATCCTATTTGCCAATATTTTATTGAGGATTTTTGCATCTGTGTTCATTAGGGAGATCGGTCTATAGTTCTCTTTTATAGTTGGGTCTTTCTCAGGTTTTGGTACTAGAGTAATATTTGCTTCCAGGAATGACTTAGGAAGGATTGCTTCCCTTTCAATTTCATTGAATAGTTTGAGGAGTGTCGGCATAAGGTCTTCTTTTTATTTCTTGTAGAATTCTGCAGTGAATCCATCTGGGCCTGGGCTCTTCTTGGTGGGTAAGGCCTTAATTACATTTTCAACTTCATTAGCAGAGATTGGGTTATTCAACAGTTTTATATCCTCTTGATCTAGCTTTGGTACTTCATATGCTTCTAAGAATCTGTCTATTTCTTCTGTGTTATCAAACTTTTGAGAGTAGAGGTTTTCGAAATAGGTGCTGATGATCCTCTGTATTTCTATTGGGTCTGTAGTGATTTCTCCTTTTTCATTTCTTATTGCATGAATTTGAGCTTTTTCTTCCCTTTTTTAATAAGGTTGGCTAGGGGCTTATCGATTTTATTTATTCTTTCAAAGAACCAACTCTTTGATTCATTGATTCTTTGGATTGTTTTCTTAGTCTCTATTGCATTGATTTCTGCTCTGATTTTTATAATTTCCTCTCTTCTTTTGGCTTTGGGCTTGACTTGCTCTTCTTTTTCTAGCTGTTTGAGGTGTAGCATCAAGTTATTTACTTGTATTCGTTCTGTTTTCCTGATGTGGGAACTCAGTGCAATTAATTTTCCTCTCAGAACGGCTTTCATTGCATCCCACAGATTCCGGTAAGTTGTATCCGCATTTTCATTTTCTTTTAGGTATTGTTTAATTTCTTCTTTAATTTCTTCTGTGACCCACTGATTACTCAAGAGTGTGTTATTTAGTTTCCATGTGTTTGTGGAATTTTTGCAGTATCTTTTGTCATTAATTTCTAATTTCAGAGCGCTATGATCCGATAATATGCAAGGGATGATTTCAACTTTTTTGCATTTGCTTAAATATGTTCTGTGAGCTAATATATGGTCTATTTTAGAAAATGATCCATGTACTGCTGAGAAGAATGTGTATTCTGAAGTTGTTGGGTGGAACATTCTGTATATGTCTATCAAACCCATTTATTCACAGGTGTGATTCAGTTCTGTTATTTCTTTGCTCATTTTCTGTCTGGTTGATCTGTCCCTTGGTGTCAGTGGTGTATTAAGGTCTCCTGTTACAATTGTGTTACTGATAATTTGAGTTTTCATTTCTGTTAATAATTGTTTTATATAACTGGGTGCTCTGGAGTTTGGTGCATATATATTTAAGATAGTTATCTCTTCCTCTTGGAGTTTTCCCCTTACGAGTATGTAGTGACCTTCTTTGTCCTTTATGGTCATTGTTGGTTTAAAGTTCACGTTGTCTGCAAACAGAATGGCTACTCCTGCCTTTTTTTGGATTCCTGCTGCATGGAGAATTGTTTTCCATCCTTTGACTTTCAGTCTGTGAGTATCCTTCTGGGTTAGATGGGTTTCCTGTAAACAGCATATGGTTGGATTTTGTTTCTTGATCCATTCTGCTAGTCTGTTTCTTTTGATTGGTGCATTGAGACCATTTACATTAATGGTTATTACTGTTAAATGCTGGTTAATTGTAGGAATGTTATCTCTCTGCTGTTGCATCTTTATCTTTCTGTTCTGTTTAATTATTTGTTTTGCTTAGTGGTTTTTTCCTTTGTGTATCTAAACTGTCTTTCAATATTTTTTGCAGGGTTGGTTTGGTGTTCATGAAGTTCTTCAGCTGTTCTTTGTCATGGAAGTAACGTATTGCACCATCTATTTTGAATGATAGTTTTGCAGGATATATCAGTCTCGGTTGGAAATCATTTTGCTTTAGGATCTGGAATACTTCACTCCATGCTCTTCTTGACTTTATCGTTTGTGCTGAGAAGTCTGCTGTGATTCTGATAGGTTTTCCTTTATAAGTGATCTGTCTTTTCTCTCTGACAGCTTTTAATAATCTATTCTTGTGTTGGATTTCTGGGATGGTGATTATTATATGTCTGGGTGTAGTTTTATTTTGGTTATGACTGTTTGGAGTTCTATATGCTTCACTGATCCTGATGTCAGTTTCTGATCTCATGCTTGGGAAATTTTCAGCTATTACTTTAGAGCCAAGTTCTTTAATAACTCACAAGACAAACTGGAGGACTAGAGAAACATTTCTCAGAGCATGTGTCCAATAAACTTCACAGCCTAGTGGTTTTTGCTGTAAGCAAATGTTATGGCTTACATCTTGATGTTCCTCCAAAGCCTCACGGACTCATAAGGTGGGACTTTGGGGAGCTGGCTGGATCAAGGCTGTGTGATACTGGATTACTCCACTATTTGGACTGGCGTAGTTCTGGGTGTGACTGAATGGAAGCTCCACCCTTGGAACGATGGTGCCAATCAGTGGTCCTGTAATCTGGGTGGAATATAAAGTGAGAGAGGAAAGAGAAGCTGGCGCTTTCTTCTGCCCTGCTTTGGACTCCTTCTTCTATGCCATACTCCTCTGCCATGACCCTCTGCCATGTCCCTCTCGGACCAGTCCACTATAGAGTAAGCTACAAATTGTGAACTGAAGTAAAACTTGTTTCCTTTAACTTGTGAGTGGGATGTCAAGGATTATGTACCTGCAACAAGAAAAATAACTACGACACAAAGTAATGCATTCTGTTTATTTTTACTGTTTCTACTAGTACTTTCAAAAGGATGTTTTGCTACCGTCTTTCAGTATAATATCCTCTAGTAGCAAAGTACATAGGTAGGAAATATTTTGTGAACTTAGCACTGAGGGGTTCATAATCATTAATGGCATATAGATTACACAATCAATTTAATGGCATGTGGAGTACCTGCTAAAATTTCCAAGAAATATTTAGGACAGTAACTTCCAATTCTCTTACAACAAGCAGGATTAATTTGGTAGCAAAATAATGGGAAAAAAAGTTGTAGAAACGATTTCAAATAATAAGGAATTGTAGAGTCTTGCAAGAATAAAGATAGATTTCTCAGTTTTCCCTGATCAACCTGTCCAAATGGACCACAGAGCTAACTCCCACACAGTATTTTTAAAAACTTTTAAAACATTTAAAAGCTAACAAAGAATAAAAATGATACAGAACTTTAAAAAAAGAAATAGGAAATTAACATTAGTTAATATATTTTATATTGTTATGTTGAAAGTAGTTGTTCAGATTATAAGATTTAGGTATAAAAATGATCAAAAATCTAGTTTTAAAATTGTGGTCTCTATCAATGTCATCAGTGTCACTAGAAACTTGTTGGGGCTGGGAGATCTCCTATACCACACATCCTACCGAATCACAAAGCCTGGAGATGGGGTCTAACGATCCGTGTGTTAACAAGCCCTTCAAGTAATTTCCACACACAAGTTGGCAAACCACAACTCTCATTCAAACAATGGGAAAAGAAAGGTCACTATGATTGTCTTAAACTATCAGAATATACAGCCTGGGGTTAAGGATAAGGACCTTATCTGAGGAACAGAGAATTGAATGAAAACAGTATTTTATTGGAAAAGAAGATATCAGAAAATGTGAAGATGGAGGGCTAAGGAGACTAATACTGTGAAAACAACAAAGAGTGTTTTCATCTGCCTTTCTCAGGTAGTAGTACAGTGAAGAAGAAAGACCACAACCTTTTAAATCCAAACATATTGAGTTTAAAAGCCTGGATTTACCCTTCATGGAATAAAGGGTTTTTCATTTCTAGGTAGCTCTACTTTCTCATCTCTGTAATTAGAATAATATTTTCCTCAAAGAAATGTCATACTTAGGATATAGTGAGCACTGCATAAATTATAATTTCCAATTATAATTGCATGAGAGCTACCATTGGGCATGATTAGCATTTTTGTGTCTTTTTCTTATGTTATTTCTGATAGCCAGTTCATATATATATAAGTAAAAACATCAAAATTTACCTTTTATTGTTTCATTATAAAGCAGGTATACTACTTCAAAATTGACAGGTTAATTATTACTATAAATGGAAATTTTAAAAACACTGGCTTATCTAATGAATGAGCTACTAAACTTCAAGACTTCCATCTGAATCTTTGAAACCGGAACTTGATTAAATAAAAACTATTTTCCAAAATTCCACCATAAAGACTAGTTCTTATGGTTACTAAATTTAGCGGGGAAAAAAAATGCAGGATAATTAGTTAATGTTGAATTCCTGGCAAGTAAGTAGCAATTTTTAATATATTTCAAATATTGCATTAAAGTATATGTACTTTAGAAGTTCACTCTTCATGTGAAATTCAGATCTGATACATTTTATCTTACAACCCTCCCAATGTGCCCGTTTCTATTATATGCCCCTACTCCTGAGATAAACAAAAGAAATCAGCTGAGCAGATTCGTCAGCAAGTTTAATGTTTCCACAATAATGAGATGAATAGTGTCAGTATTTTCAGGCTCAATTTTCCTCAGCTGTAAAATTAGGCTACTCAGCTAAAGAAAAGGATCTGAGAACCTTTATTTTTCTTGTTCTACACTTCTGATTTTGTATCAGGAATGTCACTGGGCTTCTGAGATCATATTAGAAAAGCCAGTTTATTTCCAGGTAATAAATAGGTTAAATTTTTAAAGATCAGTCGCATTTTCCAACGCCTCACAAAATAGTCTAGGTGATATCATGTTTATGCATAAAACCTGATTAAAGAAAATTTACAGTTAAATACAAGTTGTTAAAACAGAGAAGCAAATAGAAATAAGTTGATTTTAATTTATAATGTTCACACTTAGGAAAACTGACTTAATTAAACACAGATAACAGGAATGAAACTGTCACAAGAAGATTCTAAAGTATATTTAGTTTGATATCAATGAAATTGCTAGTTTTCAAGGTCAAATGTCAAATATTAGCAGTTTCATATTGTTAATCAGAATAGAGTAACTTAAAATGCTTTGGAAATTGAAAGTGCAGATTTTCTATTTATAATTTCACAAAGAAAAATGTTTATTGCAACAAAGCACAAGTAAAATATGAAGAATTTTATTTTGTTTTATTTTATTTATTTTTTAATATTTATTGAAAAGCAACTATACTTCCACTTCATGGTAACCAACAAAAACAAAACATATCAATTACAAAATATTAAAATATAAAATACTGATAAATCTCATCACAAAATTTATAAGACCTATATACAGAAAACTAGAAAACATTACAGAGAAATTAAACATTTCAAGAAACAATTCAAAGTGAAACATTTGAAGATAAATATTTTAATTTTAAGTAAAGAAGAATTCAATGTCATGATAGTTAAATATAGTTCATATATACTATGGAACATTACTTAAATTTAAAAGTAATAGCTATATAATTATTTGTAATACTTTATCATGCAAATTAATAAAAAAAATTACATGCGTGAAGTATGATCTTAAATGACTACCACATAAATACACAAAAGTCTTTCAGGAAATATATCAAAATATCATGAATAGATCATTAATATTATTTTCCATATGTACCAATTTTCTACAACAAATACCTACTTTATACAATTGAATACTTTTAAAAAACTATTGTTCTTCTCAGTAGTGGCCCTCAGACAGAGCCAATCGTGTATCATTTATACATTGGAGACTTGCAAGCTGCTTCTATCTGCTGTGTGCTTCCTATGGGAAGGCATAATCACATGAAAAACTGTTCCTTCAGCCTAGTTCTTATACTGACAAAACACACTAGGCAAATCTGTGATAATTAACAGTCTATGACAGAGCCATTACAAATGACCGTCAGATCCATGAGTGCAAAGCATATATCTTTCACTATAAGTCATCAACTGAGATCAACGTGTTTTTATGCAGCCTGACTGCAGCACAGACTGCACAATCACCAGTTAGGCCAGGTTACGGGGGGATGGCTATTATGTATGTGGAGACTGAACACATATTTGGGATAGTCCTGCCTGCTCTTTGAAAAACATGTACTACTATCTGTCTCTGCAGCATCTGAGGCCTGTGAGGCAGCCTCTACGGTGAGCTTTCCTCTCTCTCTTCATCTTCCTTGTCCTTGTCCCGTGAATACGTGGTCCTGCCTTCTTCTGAGCTCCTGATTGTAGCCTACCCACCTCTTAGCTTACTCCTCTGCCAGATGTTTTTCTCTACGCTGCACAAGGGTGTAGGGTTAGGAGCACAGATGTTCTACTGCCATGTTACATGAGGCTTCATGGTAGAGGCCAAACCTTTCCTTACCAGAGAAAAGGGAGGCAAACTTTGCAGGATTTCAATGGATTATGTTATCATCACTCCCTAAGGTTGAATCCTTGAGACAAAAAATTCAGTGCCATTTATTCCTAAAAACTTTTCATTACATTTGGTGATTGAAGTTTTGATTGAGGTGGCAAAAAATTTTGACACTAATACTTTTTTCATATTGTAGAAATCAGCATATGTTTGAGTTTCCAAGTTTTTATGTACTGGATCTTAATAGCCAAATAGCACAGAGCATAAATATCAAGTTTTTTTTTTTTTTTTAAATTTAAGCTGATATGTGTATTTAAAATCTGCAAAAACTAATTCTGTAAGTTAAGTAACCTAAAATCTCTCTCCCCTTCCCTTCTTTTGCCTTTCCCTTTTACACATAATCACTTTAAAGTTGCATATTCTTTCAAAGTGTTGTGGTTACTTTCAAAAGCAGTTGTGTGCCCCACCTAATCTGTTTGTAACTTTGAGACTGATGATGTTACGCCAAAGATGGTATGAAAATTCTGTTATGTAACTGAGGACCCATCCAGGCAGATCTGTTGTCTAAATGAAATCCAAAATGGCTTGAGAAAACAGGAAAGAAAATGAGCTGGGTTTTATTATGGTTAGTGGGTAGAGCCCGGGTGCAAATCCCTGTGAGTGATCAGTGGTTTATATGATTTGAATCTCTCGATGGTGCCAAAGGAAGAAGAAGCACCCAGGCTTTCTTATCAGTTTGCCAAGATATGGGCAACTGCATGTTCTGGCAAAGGGAAAAAAGACTGAGAAATAAAAAGCTATCAGAAGTCAAATGTCAAAAAAAAATAGCTTTGGATTGAAATGGAATCTTTTATATCATCTTAGTACTGAAAGTTATTTTATTTGGTCAGCTGTATCAATGGCTAAGATGAGGTTTTTTTTTTTTTTTTTTTTTTTTTTTTTTTTTTTTTTTTGCTTTGAATCAAAATGCTGGTTTGAGAAAAAAACAAGGGAAGAAGACAGCTAACATATCCTGAGCTTGTTCTGCATTCCAGTTGCTACAATACATTGTACATAGTGTGAAATATGTTCAGACCTTTGTGTTTTATTCTAAGTAAATTATTATGGGTTGCTAATCTCTCTCCACTAAGCAGTAATCAAGGCTTAGTTTTTCCTCTGCCAAAGAAGATGATTTATGCGGAAAGCTGAAAAACAAAGTTGTCTAGAAAAAAACATACACTTTATTTGCCTTTCCTTTTCAAGGTCTCTATTACAGTAAGACCCAGACTTAATGAACCTTCAAGTGGCTGTCACAGATACAAACCGCCCTCACGTTAGGTAGATGCCAATAAATCGTGGAAGCAGCTCATATGTCTTCTTTACAATTGTAAGGTAATTGCAAAAATAAAAGTAGTTTACTTATAGCTGCATTGTACTGTAGCACCATTTTAAGGTAAGTGTAAAAGTAAAAATATTTTATTTATAGTATTTGTGTGTTTGGGTTTTTTATATTTGTGTCAAAGTTGTACAAGACTCACTTTGTCAAAGGAACAAATCCAACCCTGAATGGAACTCATTTATAAAATGGGTATTTAGTATTGCTGAATCATATTTAAAAGACGAGGAAACAAAGATGGGATTGATATCTTAAAAAAGCTGTTGTCAGAGGAAGTGAAGAAAATGCTTTTGTGAACAGAAGACAGAGACTAACTATGACTATGACCCTCACCAATCCCTTTCCATGCTAAAAAAAAGGTGCAGGAACTAACCCCGACATGATTAAGCCTTGTAGGTTGCAAGGCTGGCCATGTAACATTTCTTCTATGCATATATTTGAATAGGAAAACCCATCCCTTCAAGGGCAGTTCACTAGGATAGTCAACAAAGGAATAGTTTATGTTCAAAGAAGGGGAAGAATGATAAATCAGACTTATTTCAACTGCTTCAATCATCAAACCAGCAAAAAAATAGCACCAAAGAAATAAAATGACTAGGCATTGTCCTTAGGGTCTTCTCTTTCTCTTGTTGGTGTGATCCTGATTCAGTAGAGTTATAGCCAGTGGAAAATGAGAAGTTTCCTAACACAGACTGGACCACACTGCCTTTCATACCAAGCTGATGGAAACACTGATGAGTCAATAGGCTGCTATTTGTTCAAATTCAGCCATCCATCATTGCACGTTAACTTGATTCTGTATCTTGGTTAATGTAGACAAATGCTTCAGTGAAAATGAGAGCTTGGTGTTTGGATGTCCAGAACTTTGTGGGGTTTTCAGACCCTCAACAAACTCATTTAATAACTGTTGATTATATGTCTACCAATGAGGTGGCTAGACCTTAAGTTCTACCTTTAATTATTGGCGGAATCTTTCTCCTGTTCACTCTAGGAGATGCACTAATATATACCTCTACCAATAGTGCACAAAGGCCCCCTTTCCTCCATATCTTTGCCATAACTTCTTGTCTTTTGTGTTTTGGACAACAATCCTTCTAACATGTGTGAGGAAATAATCTTATGGTGGTTTTAATTTGTATATCCCTATTGACTGGTACTGGTAAACATTTTCTCATCATTATTTGGAATATTTGGAAGCCTTGTTTTGAGAAAACTGCTATTTAAGTCCATGGTCCATGTTTTTTTTTTTTTAAATGCTTATTTTCTTGCTCATGAGATGTTTGATTTCTTTATATATTTATTATACATATTTTTATTTTACATTTATGCTTTATAAATTAGGTTGCTCCTTTTTGCAGCTGATTTTTTCAGCTGATTTTGTGCAGCAGCTTATTAATTTTGTTTTTGATATTTTTTTCAAAAAATCAATTGACCATAAATGAATACATTTATTTGGGCTCAGTCTTCTGTACCATTGGTTTGTAGTATGTTTTAATGTCAGTGCTATGTTTTTAAAATAATTATAAAATTGACGCAGAAAAGCATAGAGACCATATATATCCATGAAGCAATATATGATTTTGCAATACATGTCTCAATTAACATGACTTTTAAGTACACAGTTATGAGCTATTAAAGAAGATAACACTTCCTGAATTATGCATCCTCGGGTAATTTTTATCAGTTTTGATTTTTTTATTGGTACATGCTTGCAGTACAAAATGATGACATTCTTTTTGTGGAGTTGGCTACATTCTAATTCTGTTTTTATTCTTCTCTTTCCCTCCTTCTTTTGATCCCCTTTCTTTTTGCAAAAGAACTATCTCCTTGTTTCTTATCTTTACTTTTCTCTTTAAGAATATTTTGTATTTCTTAGAGAAGAGAAACCATGTGATATTTAAGGTTGTGTGTCTGATTGATTTCACTTAATATTACGATCCTAAGGTATTCTTCAATTTTTCTTAAAATGACTCAGGTTTACCTTTCTTTATGGTAAAACAGTACTCCATTGAATATGCCATTATATAAACATCATAGAGAGTACTTACACAAATTAAGACACTATGATTAAGTGATATAATCTTATGGGATCATCATTATGTACATGATCTGTCATTCTCAATAGGACTATTCACTTTATTTCTTTTTCAGATAGTTCATTGTTAGTACTTAAAAGTGACAAAAATATTTGTATATTGATTTTGTACAAAATTCTACAAATTCTGCAAACTCACTGAACTTATTAGTTCTAATAGTATATTGTCAGATTCCTTAAGGGTTTCTATGTATACAATTCCGTTGTTTGCAAATAAGAACAATTTAACTTTTTGCTTGCCAATCTGAATGTCTTTTATTTCTTTTGCTTATATAATATTTTCTGGTTAGGACTACATTGAACAGAAGTGAGCAGTTTCATGCTATTCTTAATTTCAGAGAAATTTTGTAAATTTTGTATTATTTAGTAGGACGTAGAAAGTCTGAAACCACACTTTACTATTTGACTTCTAAATGAATTTAATTTGATAAAAGCTTAAAATTCAGGTTATGAATTCTACTTGGAATTAATTTTAATTTCACTTCTTCTGGCCACCCATTTTATGAACTATGCCTCTAAAATTAACACTATCGCTGCATTTTACATCATATAATTGTAGTAATAATTTAACAAAGGGCTTTGTTTCAAATATTAGAAAGTAAGTTTTCAAAGATGTTACATAAGATGTAAAAAATTAAAAAAAAAAAACCCACTGGTAGAACCAAAGGTTCCTTAGTTCTGTCTCCTACATTAAAATGCAACATCAACAAAGGCAGTAGTATCATAGCATAGTAGCTAGTCTTAATTCCTAAACTGTGCAATATTAAATTTCCTGAAACTACAAATGCTCTGGGAATTCCTAGAATCGGAATGAGACAAAATGGATAAGACTTAGTATGTGCTTTTCTTTTTTTCATTTCTTGTTGAAAATATAAATGATAGGCAATCATATTAATGTAGGCCATCATTTTCTATGGAGAATATCCTCCATGTCCAACCACTTGTGATAAACTGATGCAGTAAATGATACTAGCGTTAGCTCCGAAGCACTGCACTTTTTCTCCTCTCCTTCTCTCTCCTTCTTCCCCACATAGTGTCATTCAGGCCTTGTAACAGTGTTCAGGAATTCTGGAACGCCATGCAGATGTCAAGCAGCTATAACCATTTCACAGGTAAACACGTTTGGTTCTGTGTTTTCATGATAATTTCAAAAATTATTTTTGAATATTTAATTCCTAATGCTTTCTTTTGATTTTATTACTAAGGCTTTGTTGTCCCTCCTATGGATCTGGGCTCTACTCTTACCTATTTTATAAAAGTCAGTCACCTATCTTATAAGTCTCATCTATCTTATAAAAGACTATCTATGAAAGACAGTAGCGTAGGTGACTTTAGTTAATTGTATTAATTAGTGCGCAGATCAACCTGGTTCCTTTCATTTTGTACCTTTTTTTTGGCTCATCAAATATAATTTCACAAATAGTATTTTATTTAGGTTTGTTCTCCATTAATTTGAGAAATCACAATGTCATGTTTTGCTAAAAAATACAATGCTATTAATTTGTTTCTTGCTTTAAAATGTGTCAGGTCATAACAGCTGACAACAATCCTTTGATAGAATTTCCGGGAGAATTTTGAAAAAATTTGTCTGATCACTTGTTTTCTTTTTCCTAAAACTGTTTCTCACACTGGAGTGCCAGTAAGAATCATCAGAGAGCTTGGTACATTGCATTACACTCCGAGGTTCTGATTCAGAAAATACAGTATGGGGATAAGATATTGAATTTCTGTTTCAAATTTTCATTATTATATGCTTAAATATGTAACAAATGCATTTACTCTGTGGTGTGGGTGCACAGGTAAAGCCAATCTTGGTATGATTTTAGTCTTCCCATTACTTTTCTGCTCCTCCACCTCCAGATCTCCTTCCTATCTCCACAGTCTGTCTTCATGTTTTCCATCATTTTTCTTTCCTTTTTCTCTTTAAATTATTTACAGTTTGAGTTTCTGTCTTAGTTACTTTTCTCATTGCTGAGACAAAACACCCGACACCCACAGTTGAGGGAGAAAGGTTTAGTTAGCTATAGTTTTACAAGTTTGAGTCCATAATTGTCTGGCTCCAAGGCAGGGTGGCATAACAGACTGCCATCACAGAGGAGACACAGTCCATGGTAGACAGAAGGTAGCAAAGCAATAAGAGGTAAACACAGCTCTTTCTATCCCTTACATATTATCCTTACTTAGGGCAGTAGGAGTCACACTCTTAATCTTAGTGCACTTGATGCTAACATTGCACCATGAACCGATTCTAGCATCTCACACTCTAGATCCAGCCACCTCTGAAAAACCCCACCTATAACTGCATGAGGCTTTGGGGATACAAGCCACAAGTTCCCCATATAAAATAAACCTTCTGATGTTCAGTATTTTGTGTCTGATTTATTTCACTTAGCAATATGGTCTCAATTTGTATCCATCTTCCTCCAAAGGACTCCAATTCATCATTCTCCATGGCTGAGTAGTACTCCACTGCATATACATAGCACATCTTCTTTAGCCATTCATCCACTGATAGATATATGGGCCACTTCCAAAATTCAGCATTAAGATGTTTTACCAGCAATGAATGCATTGGTTATGTACTACAAACATGTACTAATACAAACAAATATTTAAGAAATGAGACTGATAGAAAGATCAGCATATATATATATATATATATATATATATCACTGTAATATGGTGCCTTTAATACTTTTGGGAATATACCTAAAAGAGATACACTGGGTCAAATGGAATTTCGATTTTTAGTTTTGTGAGGAGTCTCCATATTGAATTCCACAGTGGCTGTAAGATTTCACATTCTCACTAACAATGGAGATGGGTTAATTTTTCCTTATGGCCTTGCCAACATTTGTCATTCTTGAGGTTTTGGTAACAGCATTTTCCTGGAGTAAAATGGAATCTTAGTGTTGATTTCATAACCATTTCTCTAATGCCTCAAGATGGTTAAAATTATTTTCAGGTACCCATTGCCCATTTTTCCTTTCTTTTGATAAATGCTTATTCATTTCATTTTCCCAATTTTATTGAACCTTTTATTTTGGAGGTGTAATTTTTGAGTTGTTCATATATATTAAATACTACTCTTCTGTCTGACGAGTACCTGACATTTTTTCCCCTTCTGTAGGCTGTCTCTCTTCACTTTGTTTCCATTGCTATGAAGAAGTTTTAAATGATTATTAGTGCTATCTCTTGTGCAATTAGAAGTTTGCTCAGAAAGTCTTTTCTTGTTTATATATTTTCAACAGTTTTACATATTTCAAGCTAGGCATAATGTTGTAAGCCTATAATTTCAGCTCTCGGGAGACTGAGGCAGAAGGATTGCTAGGAGTCCAAGCCCAGTCTAAATTACAAAGTGTGTTCAAGGCCAGCCTATACAGCATTAAAAAACTGTGACTCAAAAAGACAAAATATAAAGCTTTCCACATTTCACTTTCCAGCAGATTTAGTATTTTTATTCATATATTTCAGTCTTTGACCTATTTTTATTTGAACTGAGTATAAGATTAGAGTCTTGGATCTATGCTAATTTTCTGTATATGGTAACTAGTTTTCCTAACATAATTTGTTAAGTTGCTATCTTTTCTGTAGCATATGTTTTTGGTTCTTTTGTCAAAGTTCAGACTGCTGAAGAGTCTGGTGTTATTTTATGCACTCTTTATTCTGCTCCATTAATCAACATGTTTATTTTTGTCCCAGTTTTATGCTGCCCTTTTTTTTTTTGAGTTATTCAAATAGAATTGCATTCCTGATTTCTTCCTCGGTACGTTCATTGTTAGTGAAGAGGAATGCCATTGATCTTTGTGTATTGATTTTGTATGCTACCGCTTTACTGAATATTTATTAGTTCTAGGAGTGTTTGGTTGGAATTTTATTTGGCCTTTCAAGTAAAGAATCATTTCATGTCAAATAAGGATATTTTGTCTTCTTCCTTTCTATACATATCCTTTTTATTTCTTTGTCTTCCCTGATGGCTTGCTTAAGCTAAAGTTTTGAGAACTATGTTGAACACAAATGGTAACAGTGGACACACTTCTCTTGGTCTTGATTTTAGAGGAAATCCATTTAGTTTTTCACCATTAGTGTTATATTGACAGTTAGTAATCTGTTAGATAAGGCCACTCCAAATCTATCCTTTATCAGGATTTTTATTATGAATGGATACTGGATATTTAAAAGGCTTTTTTGCATCTATTAGGATGACCATTAGATTTAGTCTTTGATTCTATCTATGTGGTCTATTACATTTACTGATTTAAATGTGCTGAACCATCCTTACACTCCTAGATAAAACAAACTTTGTCATAATTTATGATATTTTTAATGATTTCTTATATTCTGCCTTCCAGTACCCTACATAGATTTTTGCATGTGTATTCTGGAGGAAGATTGGCCTACACGCTTTTTCATTTTTTTAAGTCCTTGTCAGGATAATGCTAACTTGAAGAAATTAGTTTGGCAGTGTTCCTTTTGTCTTCATTTTGTGGGAGACTGAGAAATTCTGGCTTTAGATCTTCCCCAACTTCTGTTTGGAATGCATCAGGCTTTTCTAAGTTTGTGAATATTTTATTACTGCCTCTATTTCATTGACTATTATTGATCTAATCCAGGTTGTCATGCTCTGTTGGTTGAATTTTGGTAATTCATATGTGTTTAAGAACCTATTCTTATTTTCTAGATTTTCCAATTGTTTGGAGTACAAGGTTCTAAATAGTTTCTTATAATCTTCTGGATCCAGTGGTATCCATTGTCTTTTTACTTTTTATTTTCTAACTACTTTTATTTGGTATTTTTGTCTTTCCTTCTTTTGATAAGTTGGGCTACAAGTGTTTCAATCTTACTTATCCATTCAAAGAACCAACTATGAACCCTTCTTTATTTTTCAAATGAATTTTTGCATTGTTTTATTTTTTTTTAATTTTCATTTAAAAGGGAAAAGAGAAAAAACAATTAAAAAAAACATCCAGATGAATTTTAGGAGTGATTTCTCTACATCTCTAAGGTATGTTGATGGCATTTTTATTGGGGTTGCATTGAATCTGTATAACGGTTTTGGGAGAATGGCCATTTTCACAATGTTTGTTCTTCCTATCCATGAGCATGGGATGTCTTTCCATTTTCTGAGATCATCTTCAATTTCTTTTTTCAGTGTATAATAACTTTCCCTGTATTGGTCTTTCACTTCTTTTATAAGAGTAATTCCTAAATATTTCATTTTTTTGCTTGCTAGTGTGAGGAGTGTGGCTTCTCTTATTTCTCTCTCAGTGATTTTTTTGGTTAGAGTATAGGAATGCTATTGATTTCTGAGTATTGATTTTGCATCCAGCTACATTACTGAATTTATTTATTATATCTAAGAGTCTTTCAATGGAGTTTAGGGGGTCTTCTATGTAGAGTATCATGTCATCTGCAAACAATGATAATTTAACTTCTTCTTTTCCTATCTTTACCCCTTTTATTTTTTTCTCTGGTCTAATTGCTCTGGCTAGTACTTCCAGTACTATATTAAATAGGAGTAGTGATAAAGGACATCCTTGTCTTGTGCCTGATTTTAAAGTAAAGGCTTTCAATTTTTGGCCATTTAGTATGATACTAGCTGTTGGTTTTTCACAGACCACCTTTATTATATTGAGGTAAAGACCATCTATTCCAATTTTTGTAAAGTTCTTACAATGAATAAGTGTTGGACCCAATGAAGGCTTTTCTGTATCTATAGAAATAGTCATGGGATTCTAGCTTTTGGCTTTATTGATATGGTGGATTACATTTATTGATTTACGTATGTTGAACCATCCCTGCATGCCAGGGATGAATCCCACTTGGTCATGGTGTATAATCTTCTTGATGATTTGCTGCATCCTATTTGCCAATAGTTTATTGAGGATTTTTGCATCTGTGTTCATTAGGGAGATTGGTCTTTAGTTCTCTTTTTAGTTGGGTCTTTCTCAGGTTTTGGTACTAGAGTAATATTTGCATCTAGGAATGACTTAGAAGGATTACTTTCCTTTCAATTTCATTGAATAGTTTGAGGAGAGTCAGCATTAAGTCTTTGTATTTCTTGTTGAATTCTGCAGTGAATCCGTCTGGGCCTAGGCTCTTCTTTGTAGGTAAGGAATTAATTACATGTTCAATTTCATTGATAGAGATTGGGTTACTCAACAGTTTTACATCCTTTTGATCTAGCTTTGGTGCTTCATATGTTTCTAAGGATCTGTCTATTTCTTCTGTGTTATCAAACCTTTGAGAATAGAGGTTTTCAAAATCAGTGTTGATAATCTTCTGTATTTCTATAGAGTCTGTAGTGATTTCACCTTTTTCATTTCTTATTGCATGAATTTGAGCTTTTTCTTCCCTTTTTTAAATAAGGTTGGATTGGGGCTTATCGATTTTATTTATTCTTTCAAAGAACCAAATTTTTGATTCGTTGATTCTTTGGATTGTTTTCTTAGTCTCTATTGCGTTGATTTCTGCTCTGATGTTTGTAATTTCTGCTCTTCTTTTGGCTTTGGGCTTGACTTACTCTTCTTTTTCTAGCTGTTTGAGGAGTTGCATCAGGTTATTTATTTGTATTCATTCTGTTTTCCTGATGTGGGAACTCAGTGCAATAAATTTTACTCTGAGGATGGCTTTCATTGCATCCCACAGATTCCAGTAAGTTGTATCTGTATTTTCATTTTCTTGTAGTATTGTTTAATTTATTGTTTAATTTCCTCTGTGACCCACTGATTACTCAAGAGTTTGTTATTCAGTTTCCATGTGTTTGTGGGAATTTTGCAGTATCTTTTATCATTAATTTCTAATTTCATAGCACTATGGTCCAATAGCATGCAAGGGATAATTTGAACTCTTTGCATTTATTTACATATGTTCTGTGGGTTAATATAGTGCCTATTTTAGAGAATGTCCCATGTACTGCTGAGAAGAATGTGCGTTCTGTTGTTGTTGAGTGAAATACTCTGTATATGTCTATTAAGTCCATTTGTTCACAGGTGCGATTCAGTTCTTTTATTTCTTTGCTGATTTTCTGTCTGGTTGATCTGTCCATTGGTGTCAATGGTGTGTTAAGATCTCCTGTTAGAATTGTGTTACTGCTGATTTGGTTTTTCAATTCTGTTAGTACTTGTTTTATATAACTGGATGCTCTGGAGTTTGGTGTATATATATTTAAGATAGTTAGCTATTCCTCTTGGAGGAATAGCTAACCAGTATGTAGTGACCTTCTTTATCCCTTCTGATCATTATTGGCTTGAAGTTGACTTTGTCTGCAAACAGAATAGCTACCCCCACTTTTTGGGGGGTTTCCTGTTGCATGAAGTATTGTTTCCCACCCTTTGACTTTCAGTCTGTGAGTATCCTTTTGGGTCAGATGGGTTTCTTGTAGACAGCATATGGTTGAATTTTGTTTCTTGATCCATCCTGCCAGTCTGTTTCTTTTAATTGGTACTTGTGAGCATTTACATTAATGGTTAGAACTGTTATATATTGGTTTACTGTTGAGATATTATCTTTCTGCTGTTGCAACTTTATCTTTCTGCACTGTTTAATTGTCCACTTTGTTTAGTAGTTTTTTCCTAAATGTATATAGGCTGTCTTTCAGTATTCTTTGCAGGGTTGGCTTGGTGATCATGAAGTTTTTCAGCTGATCTTTGTCATGGAAGTATCTCATTTCTCCATCAATTTTGAAGGACAGTTTTACAGGGTACATCAGCCTAGGTTGGAAATAATTTTCCTTTATGATCTGAAATACTTCACTCCATGCTCTTCTTGACTTTATTGTTTGTGCTGAGAAGTCTGCTGTGATTCTTATAGTTTTTCCTTTATAGGTGATCTGTCTTTTCTCTCTGATAATTCTCTGAGATATGCTATTGACATTTTGCTTGGGGTTGCATTAAATCTGTATAACAATTTTGAAAGTATGGTTATTTTCACTGTAATGGTTCCTACTCAAGAACAAGGGATATCTTTACACTTTCTAAAACCATCCTTGATCCCTTTTGCAGAGTACTATAGTTTTCAATTTAAAGATTTTTACTCCCACTTTTAGCTTTATTCCTTAGTATTTATTTTTTAAAATCCTATTGTAAAAAGGTGTTGTTTCTTTCTCACAGTTAGTTAGTTTGTATATAGGATATAGGCTATTGATTTTTGAATGTTGAATTTGTATATAGCTATGCTGCTGAATTTTATTAAATCTGTAAGTGTTTTTGTGTTTTTTGGGTTCCTCTTATAGAATATCAGTCATCCACAAATAATACTAATGTAACACCTTTCTTTCCTATCCTGTATCATTTTATTTCATTCTCTTGTCTAGTCTGACTAATACTTCCAGAAATATACTGAACAAGCATAGTGACAGTGAATATCCTTGTTTTGTTTTTGATTTTAGAATAAAAATTTTCAGTTTATATCTATTTAGTATGATGTTGTCTATTGGTATGTTATAGATGGCTTTTATCAGATTGAGATAAAGACCATATATTCCAATTTTCTGTAGGATTTGTTTTCAATGGATTTGGACTTTATCAAATGTTTTTTTTTAATCTACTGAGATTATCATATGGTATTTGTCTTTGGCTCATGTAATATGGTTTATTACATTTATTGATTTGTGTATATTTACCTGTTCCTACATCCGCTAAATAAATCCTACTTGCTCATGGTGTGTAATCTTCTTGATAATTTGCTAGATCATGCTTGCCAGTATTTTATTGAGGACTTTCATTAGGGAGGTTGGCCTATAGTTCTCTTTTTCACTTAGACACTTCTTTGGTTTTGCCATCAAGGTAATTCTTGCTTCCAGGAATGAATTTGCTAGTGTTGTTTCACTTGACATATCATTCAAAGTTTGAGAAGTAGTGGCCTTAGGTCTTCTCCAGATTTCATATGGAATTCATCAGGTCTTGGGCTTATCTTTGTTAGTAGGTTTTTAATTATGTCTCAGTTTCACTGATTAATATTGGATTATTTAGAATCTTCTTGATTTAGCTTTGTTAATTTATATTTATTTAGGAATCTGCCCATTTCTTCTATGTTTTCTATCTTATTAGAATATGTGTTTTCAAAGTTCATACTGATGGTTTGGATTTTTGCAGGATTTATTGTGATTTCACACTTTTAATTCCCAATTTCATGGCTTTGAGTTTTTCTTTCTTTCTTTCTTTCTTTCTTTCTTTCTTTCTTTCTTTCTTCTTCTTCTTCTTCTTCTTCTTCTTCTTCTTCTTCTTCTTCTTCTTCTTCATTTTCTTGATAAGTTTGGATAAGGTTTTGTCAAATTTCTTTAGTTTGATTCTTGGTATTTGTTTCTTATTGTCCATTGCATTAATTTATGCTATGATCTTTATGATTTCTTCCCTTTCATTATTTTAGAATTTAGAATTCTGTTGTTTTTCTATGACCTTGAGATGCATCATTAGATTATTTATTTGGGAGGTCTCTGTTCTTCTAATGTGTATATTCATAGCTATAAACTTCCCCCTCAGGGATGTTTTCATTGTGTCCTATAGATTTGGAACCATTGTTGTTCCATTACCATTTGATTCTAGAAGCTTTTTGATTCCTTCTCTGATTTCTTCTGTGATCCTTTTTCTATGAAAAATGAATTATTAAATTCCATATATCTTTCTAGTTACTTTTACTATTGATTTCTATTTTGTTTCTTGTTGATCCAACTGTATGTAGGGTATTATTTTGATTCATTTCTATTATTGAAGAATACTTTATCCCACGTCATATGGGTGAGGCTTCTACATTGATACACCGTCTGCCTTTAGTCTCATGGAATGATCATTCAAATATTACCTTAAATATATACAATACATACACACTAAAATATATCACTGAAAATAATAAGCAGGAATATTACCAACTTTAATACATTATTAACTCTGATAAGACAGTTGTTCAGATTGTGCTTACAGAGCGTTTCCCACAAAATCTATCACATAAGGTGTCCCTTCCTACTCTAACGATATACCCTTAATATTTGCACAAGAGTAGATAATGACTAATGCAGGCAACAAACTCCTAATAATTCTATATGTTATACAATATAATGTGTTTGTGAATTCTTATTACTTGCTGTAGTTTTCCCTAAAACTTCAGTAACTCAACTTCTCAACTTTAACATATTACAGAGTGTACTGGTAGTTTTCTGGGCAGTCCTTTCTAACATGTATGCCAGTAAGAATGCCTGGTAAATGAAATACGAAATATAAACTATCTAAGTGCCATTCAATGACATGAACATTTTAGGGAGTGTGCCTTTAGCAATTACAATTTAGAGAAGACATTAAGTGATATTCTTGGGGAAATTGTAAATTCTGTCTACTTCCAAGGGAGGAAAATATTAAGGTAAGTTTTTTGGATGAGCTAAATAAGCAAGATTATCTAGTATTACATAAAGAGCATATATTTTGCCTTAGATAATTAATCAAATTATTTTGATCATTCCCATAAGTAAATATTTCTAAACATGCCAGTAGATGCATTTTTACTTATTTCAAAGTATAAGTATTTATGATTAAAATCTATTATAAACATTAAAAGCCACATGCTAACATGTATATTTTTTTAAATTGAGATAAACATGAAACTAAATTGGTTATCTAGTTGATCATAACATATTATTATAGTTACAGTTAATCTCAGAAAGCATAATATAGACCAATAAATGTTTATCATAAGCAAATATAAAAATAAAAATCCACACATCAAATAGATATTGGTAATTTCAGCAATTTGGATAGAAATATGTCAGTATATACAAATAATTGTTTCATAGACTTTTAAAAATTTATTTAAAGAAACACTAAACAAAACAGAAAATGGGTAGAAATAGTACATACTTTCAAAGAAAAAATAGACAGTAAGAAATTACTAGTTGATGTTTACATACTGTCCTCTTAAAAATAGTTGTTCAAAATACAAAAATGGAACATATAAAGTGGGAATTCAAGCAGCAAGCCTGCAAACAGTTGTGTTCAGCTATCCAACAAAACTTGGTACTGTGGTTATCAAGCCTATACACTTAAACATACATGCAGTTATCCATATTTTTATTTATGTTGAGATTAAATAAACTAAAGCAGGCTAAAATCATTCTGAACAAATATAATGATATTGCTGGACTTCACATCACGACACTCTGGGATCAGCAATGGGTACTGTAGTGTCTTTTTCAAAAAAATTTAGTTAAAGAAAGACTAAACAAAATAGAAAATGAGTAGAAAGAATACATACTTTCAAAGAAAAAATAAACAATAACAAAATCACTAGTTGATTGTTACAGATTGTCCTCTGACAAATAGTTAGTCAACATGCTAAAGTGGAGTATATAAAGCTGTACAAAACTTAGAAATATGGTTATCAATCCTATATACTTAAACATACATGCAGTTATCCATATCTTCAATTATGCTGAGATTGAACAAACCCGAGGAGGCTAATATCTCTCTGAACAAAGAATAATACTATTGCTGGGTTTCACATTACAATACTCCAGGATCAGCACTGGGTACTTTAGTGGCTCTTTTTCTTAAGAGTGTCTGTTCATTTCATTATGTGCCATAAGATCAGTTCTCATAAACTGTTTATAGTTTCTACACCTATAAACATGCATGAGTCTTAATATGTATTTCTATCCTTTCTATATTAGAGAGAGAAACAAAACAAAGCAAAACAAAACAAAAAAATATTCCTAAAAATACATGAAATGAAAAAGATATATAAGACCATTGTACAAGGAGTTCTACCATAGTTTCTGTGTTGTCTCTTGTTATCTTCAATAGAACTGGCTATGTCATCAGCCATAGTATAATTGAATATATCAGTACATAGCAGTATTAATAAAAATGAAACTTTATATATAGTATAAAACTTCAAAAATGGGGAATTAATCAAATCAGAATGTGTATTGTAGTGAGTCATGTCATCTTCAGTATAGTTGCCTATACTCTCACACTGATACTACCAATCATATCAATTTTGAATAAAATCTGTTGATACCAAACAGCAATCAAACAAACCAGATTGAACTAAGATAAGTCATGATAACACAGTATAAATCATAAAGGGCTTCATATTAAGTTAATAGGAAATGAAAGGGGCTGGTGAGTGTAAGAGCAGCGGCTGGGAGTCCCACCCAGCCTGCAGGAACTTTCTCCTTGACCTGGGAACCAGGCAGGTTCCCTACCAGACCAGGGACCAGGCTGGATCAGAGACTGTAGCAGTAGTGGCTGAGAGTGCGGCCTAGCCTGTATGAACTTTCTCCCTGACCTGGGGACCAGGATGGTTTCCTACAGGTCCGGGGACCAGGCTGGACCGGGGAGTGTAGCAGCAGTGGCTAGGAGTCCCGCCCAGTCTGCAGGAACATTCTCCCTGACCTGGGGACTAGGCCATGGTTCCCTACTGGGTCCAGTGAGTGGGGCCATCGCAGGGAACCCCACCCCAGGCTGGTGGAACTCTCTCCCACACCTGGAACAACACTTGATCTCCAAAATACAGGAAAATGACAAAACGAAAGACCAAAATGCAATCTCAAACATTCAGCCCATCCCAAGAAAACCTAAGAGCCATGTGCATAGAAGAAAACACATGCCACATAACTGAAATACCTGAAATAAGGGTAACTGAAATAAAGAAGCAAGTATGGGAAGCCTTAAAGGAATTCAAACTACATAATCTCTCAGATAAAAGAAGAAATGATAAAAGAAATGAAGCAGATGATAAACATAGCTAAAGAAGATGCAGTTTAAAAAATTGGAGGAACTAAACAAAAGGATAGAATCCCTGGATGAACAAAATTAGAAACAAACAGAATATATAAAACAGATGCAAAGACATATGCAGGAAATCAAAAACTTCATTGAAAGTTGTAAAAACTGCCTCAATGAATGTGAAGATAGAATCTCAGACCTCAAAGACAAGATTGCAGCAAGTGAATAGGAAAGAAAAAATCTTTTAAAAATAACAAGAAATCAGGAAATAGCAATTCAACACCTAAAGGATGGTGCAAAGAGAAACAACATAAGGTTGATAGGGATAAATGAAAAAGAAGGGGACAACATAAAGGATGTCAAGAGGAAATTTAGAGAAGTAATAGCTGAAAATTTCCCAAACACGAGATTGGAAACTGATATCAAGATCAGTGAAGCATATATAACTCCAAAGAGTCATAACCAAAATAAATCTACACCCAGACATATTAATGACCATCTCAGCAATCAAAAAAAAGAATAGAATATTAAAGGCTGTCAAAGAGAAAAGACATGACCTATAAATGAAAACCTATCAGAATAACAGCAGACTTCTCAGCACAAACAATAAAGTCAAAAAGAGCATGGAGTGAAGTATTTCAGATTCTAAATGAAAATTATTTCCAACTTAGGCTGATGTAACCTGCGAAACTGTCCTCAAATTCAATGGAGAAATAAGATACTTCCATGACAAAGATCAGCTGAAAAAGTCATGATCACCAAACCAACCGAGCAAAGAATACTAAAAGACAGTCTAGATACATTTATGAAAAAAAACACTAAACAAGGCAGACAATTAAAGGGAGCAAAAAGATAAACATGCAACAGCAGAAAGATAATTTGTCAACAATAAACCAATATACAAAGGTTCTAACTATTAATGTAAATGGTCTCATACACCAATTAAAAGAAACAGACTGGCAGAATGGATCAAGAGGCAAAATCCAACCATATGCTGCCTACAAGAAACCCATCTAACCCAAAAGTATACTCACAGACTGAAAGTCAAAGGATGGAAAACAATACTTCATGCAACAGGAAACCCCCCAAAAAGTGGGGGTAGCTATTCTGTTTGCAGACAAAGTCAACTTCAAGCCAATAATGATCAGAAGGGATAAAGAAGGTCACTACATACTGGTTAGGGGAAAACTCCAAGAGGAAGAGCTAACTATCTTATCTTAAATATATATGCACCAAACTCCAGAGCATCCAGTTATATAAAACAAGTACTAACAGAAATGAAAAACCAAATCAGCAGTAACACAATTCTAACAGGAGATCTTAACACACCATTGACACCAATGGACAGATCAACCAGACAGAAAATCAGCAAAGAAATAAAAGAACTGAATCGCACCTGTGAACAAATGGACTTAATAGACATATACAGAGTATTTCACTCAACAACAACAGAACACACATTCTTCTCAGCAGTACATGGGACATTCTCTAAAATAGGCACTATATTAACCCACAGAACATATGTAAATAAATGCAAAGAGTTCAAATTATCCCTTGCATGCTATTGGACCATAGTGCTATGAAATTAGAAATTAATGATAAAAGATACTGCAAAATTCCCACAAACACATGGAAACTGAATAACAAACTCTTGAGTAATCAGTGGGTCACAGAGGAAATTAAACAATAAATTAAACAATACTACAAGAAAATGAAAATACAGCATCATACCACAGTGATATATGTGCACCTATGTTTATAGCAGCACAATTTGTAATCGCCAGATCTTGGAACAACCCAAGTGTCCATCAACTGAGGAATAGATAAAAAAGTAGTGGTATTTCTGTACAATGGAGTACTACTCAGCTATAAAGAAGGATCACATTGAGGTATTTATCAATAAATGGGCACAGCTTGAAACCATACTCATAAGTGAAATAAATCAAACTCGCATCTGTGAACACTGAATAGTTTCCCTAGTGTAAGAAATGATTCAAATATATAAAAGTATGTGGTAACCATGATTCCCCATTATGTGGCCTTGAAGCCTTATAATGTTTTCACTCATTAATTGGAATGGCTTTATTTTGGGCTATTTGATATTATGCCCTCTGATGCAATGAACAGCTATTTTGAAAAAAACGAGACATCATAATATCTAGTGCTGATTTAATACCATCTTGTTTTGGAGCCCCACCAAACTATGGCTCTTCTGTCTCCACTGATTTTATCATGTTGTATCTTGCTGGATTTTATCGTATGTGGTAGTATAAACAAAAATTGTTATAAGCAAAGAGACAATATAGAAACCATTATTCATTTTTCTGTTAGCTATTTCTAAATACTCTACAATGCTTTCATGCACTTGAATGGTGTTACACTGTCTTGATATGTTTGATGCTATAGCATATGAAGTTATATTCAAATATTTCAAGGAAAAAGACACTATGGCAACTACTATTAAGTCGGGTTATTTGGTGGTGAAGCCCAAGGTTGCTGAAACTGTTATGCTTTGACCTGTATTGTTATGTTGTTATGTCCTCTTTTATCGCAATTTCTCCCTTATTCATTAAAAAATTATTTAATTATTTTATTACTTTTTTAACTAAGGGGAAAAATAAAAAAAAATAGCAGGCTTTGTTACAGTAACTTTTTTGATTTCCTATTAACTTGAAGTCCTGTAATGCCCCCGTTATCTTGTTTTGACTGATTAGACTCTGTTGTGTTCTGTATGATAGTATCAAGTTTGAGAGTATGGGCAACTACTTTGAAGGCAATAAGATTCACTATGATGCCCATTCTAGTTTGACTACTATCCTCTTTTGAAGTCCTGTAATGTTTAGGTTTTATTGGTCTTGTTCTCTACTGTTTTGTTCAACTTTATAATACCTAATGAGATAGATAATTCTTCTTAAGGAAACAAGAGGCATTATGGTAACCATTGTTGATAATCTTGTGCTCTGTTTTTACATCATGTGCTATGTCTATCCTTGGTTTTGACTGACAGCTTGTTTTGTCATATTTGATTTTATTCTTTTCCAAAAAACAAAGTAATAAGGACTATGGGAGTAATAAAACCCAAAATGTGTAAATTTTGTTGTAATAAACAGGGAAAAAAAAGTACTCTAAGGGATACAACAGCAAGTGTGTTTAGGTGTGTTAAATAGATGACCATATTAATATTTTTTATTGGATTACTGAATTGAACTATTTGCAGTCTCACTGTTTGAATGTTCACTTTGTATGCTTTGATCCTGTGACCTGAAACATTGTTTCTAAGATGATAGCGTGTAATCTATTAACTGATGATAGCTTACTGGTTTTTCTTTTCTTTTCTTTTCTTTTTTCTTTTCTTTTTTTTTTTTTTTTGTAGCTTGAATTCTGTGTTACTTGTACCCTTACACTGTTTTGTTTTGTTCTGTTTTTTTTTTCTCTTTTTCCTGTTTAAATAAAAAAATCGGAAATTAAAGATGATTACTGTGCTATATCCTGATGTTTTCAGGATAGCTGTCTCTGCCCTCAAATCTAATGAAAGTAGACAAACTGGGACAGAATAAAATCTATCTAAGCAGAGTGGTGAGAACCATGTGGGTTTTAAATCCTGATACACTATTAACAATATCTTCTGCCATCTTTTTTAAGATTCTCCCTCTGTTTCACTTCCCCAGGGTACACTGTGCATTTTTGAGTCTCACCAAGACCCTTTGTTTTAAAGTGGGGGGAGGGCAACCTGTTATTTACCTAAGTGGTTCTGAAACTTCTCTCTCCTGGACTTGATCTCTAATTGTATTCCTTTGCCTATTAAAGCTTGTCTTTCCAACCTATCCACAAATACTGGTCTAGTTGCCCCTATTCCTCCCTGGTTCTCTGTCACATAGAGCATTATTTTCTCATATTTGATTTTCAGTCCATGTACCCTTTTTCATGTTAATTATATTTTCTATAGCATCTTGGTGAATCCTACCTCCTGATCTACTCTACATGTGCTTCTTTTTTATTTTTTTATTTAGTGTATCACGGCCATCTATATTAGAGATTATAACCAACCTTCTCTGCCTCATTTCTGTTATGCTCTTTTTTTGCCATCAGTTGTCTGCTTGTCTTCTTCATTCTGTTTTCTGCTGCATTCATTGAGGCCTCTCTACCACTGTTCCTGGAATCCTAGTACTTTTCTCTCTCTCTAGAATGCTCTGCAGTATTCTCTGTAGAGTTGGATTGGTAGTTGCAAGTTTCCCAAGTTCCTCTTTGTCTTGGAAACATCTTGTTTCTCCATTAATTTCTAGAGCCAGTTTTTCAGAGTATATCAATCTGGGCTGGAGGTTATTTTCTTTCAGGGCTTGGGATATTTTGCTCCAGGCTCTTCTTGACCTGATGTTTTGTGTCAAGAAGTGTGCTGTTGTTCTGATGGGCCTTCCTATATAGATTATCTGTTTCTTGTCTCTAACAGCTTTAAATATTCTGTTCTTATATTGAATTTCTGGGATCTTGATTATTATATGTCTGGGTGTAGCTCTGTTTTGGTTGTAGGTGGCTGGAATTCTGTATGCCTCATACATCTGAATATCATTTCCTTTTCTTATGTTTTTGAAGTTTCCCTTATTTCTGTGACTAGCCTTTGTAGGTCTTTTGTTTGTACCCCTGATTCTTCATTAACATCCTTTGTTCTCAAATTATAGATCCTCTTGTCGTTTACTAGCCTATGTATTGTTACTGCTTGTTTCCTTGTTATTTTTTAAAAAGTTTTTCCTTTCATAATCCCACATTGCAAACCTGTCCTCTAGTTTGGATAATCTGTCCTTAGTTTCTTTCAAGCAGTTTTGCCATCTTTCCATAGATTTTTTAATTTTTTGGTAATCTTTTTGAATCTGTTTCATGTATTCTATATTTTCTTTATATTCTTCATCAAATGGTTCTCTTCTTTGTTTGAGTTCCTCCATTCTTCAGTCTGTGTCTTCTTGAGGGATGCTTAGCATCTCTTTTATTAATCTTCTTATATCTTGCTTTACTTGGCTAAATATTTCCATTTTGAACTCATCTATGAGGTCCCAAAGATATCTCTTTATATCCACTGTTGCCATGTCTGATATTACATGTTTGCTTTCCTTATTCTCCTTTGTATTTACCTGTCCTGGGTCAATGTTCTCAGTGTCGGGACCTGGCAACTTTTTCTTGTTGCTTCCTCTACCCATCTTTTTTGTTTCTTCCAGGAGGCCCCAGTTTCTTTCTTTCTTTCTTTCTTTCTTTCTTTTTTTTTTTTTTTTTTTTTTTTTTTTTTTTTTTTTTTTTGTTGGTCACAATTCTTATGAAGCATGCTGGCTGGCTGACCCTTCCCACTGCAGTGTGCTAATGAGTTGCAAACAGGGGCAGCATATGCTCGCCCCTTCCCTTGGATCAGTCAACCTGTGAGGACTTAACTGTATTAGTGTGCGCTGCCTCCCCTCTGTGTCAGTCAACCTCCTGAGGCCTTCACTGCATATACCGCTGCCACAAGGAATTGATTTCTCAGCCAGGTCATGTGACACAGGCCAAGCTCACTCTACCAATCCCATTTGGGAAGGAAACAACTGACTGAAGTCACTTCTGCCCCTTGTTCTAGCCAGTCCTGCCCGGTCCCAGAATGTCATCTGTTAGAGTTCTTTGTTCTGTGGAATAGTTTTATTCCCATCATTCACCACAGGTCAATACAGGTTCCCTGCCAGCTCAGCTCTCGGTTTGGCTCTCTGACCCCCAAACTCAGTGTGACTGCGTTTCCAGTGAGTCTAAGTGGTGGCATTTTGGACTGCTCAGTAAGTCACCGCTGCGTGAGGTCAGGCACTGCAGCAGGAGCACTGAACCTTTAGCTGCTCCAATGGTAGCACTGGAACTGTATGTTTGATTGGTTCTCCTTACCTTAGTTTCTTCTTGGGACGAGAGAATTCATCTCCCTCTGTTCAGGACACCCCAGGCTGTATTATGTTGAATTCTAAGTTGACTATCTCAAGGAGCTTCTGTAGCCTGCTGTTATCTATCTGCCATCTTTACTCCTTTCCCTGTTTCATAGACTTTTAATGTGATTTAATATTCACACTAATAGAGAAAATAGTATCTATCCAAGGTTCTTTTGTTTGCTTATTCTCACACTATTGTGGTAATTCAGTTTGTGATTCATTTGCTGGAGTACTTCTAAGCTCTCCACTAGAACTCTGGTGGGAAATTGCTTTCTTTTTTCTCCCATTTCCTTTAATGTATTTTTTGTGTGCATCACTCTTGGGAATATGAGCATTTCAAATCTACATATTCTTGGGCATGTTTTCCCCCCATGCTCTCATTACCTGACATCCAATTTTATTTATAGCTAATGCTTAATAAGTATCTATTAAATAATGAGTGATAGAATGAAGAGGAAAACTTTTATGCAGATATATGTTAAGAGGCAGGAGAAATTTCCTTTTTAGATAAGAATAAAATCTTCTATATTTCTTTTTCTATAAATAGAAGCCTTTAATTAAAATTAATTTTCAGCAATAATTGTAAGAGTAGTTTTCTGTGTAACTCTGTGCCATAACAACAGGATGATGACTCATATTCCACTAGAAATCTGACACATCACATTATTTTCACTTATTTTTATAGCATGCAAATTATCTCACATCCTATAAGTCGGCAATAAAAGAACTCCCTGGAGATGGACTAAAATAATTCAGAAGGATCAAATGTTCTTAAACATATTTTTTTCTAGAAAATATCTGTTTAAATATGATAAAGATAGGAAAATAGGTATAAATTATCAGGTCTCTTACTAGTGTTTTAATATAGTACCACATCTATAATTCTTGTGTTTCATTATAGAATTGATTATAAACAAATTTACTGAAGAAGTTAGGCTTAGCAATATAAAAGGTAAACTATGTCATATCATACTTTCAAATTCATAAGCCATAAAATTGCCCTAAAATATAAAACATTGAAAAGCATCTGTAATCACAGATAATGATTTTTGCAAAATAACAATAGAATCAACAAATTCAAAGAGCAACATAGTAAAATCAAACAAAAACTATCTGTTTAATGAGTCATAAAGAAATGATTCAAATGTATCATATTGCTGCAGGCAGCTGAGTTAGTCAGAAATATTACAGCCAGTGAGACAGAGACAGGTCCTCAATGGAGCCAGTGCAGATACCTGGCAACTGCAGGGGACACTGATGCCTCCTGCTGTGGGCTAGACCTCAAGACAAAAGACAATACAAATGCACCCATAGCCTAAGGATTAATATCCTAAATAATTCCCATCACCCTAGAAAAGAGTCACTGGTCTGTAAGAATGTCATCTACATGACTTGCTTCCCCATTTGTTCCTAATGTAATTTACCTAAACTACTGATCTTATATAGCTAACAATAGTTATGACCCACCTTCTGCCCATCTGCCTTGTGAGTCACCAATCTTCCCCCACTTTGAACCCATGGTTTTACTCTATAAAAGTCCCTAGAAAAGACTATCCATTCAGGACCCCCTCTGTCTCTCTCAGACAGATGCTTTCTTTATCTCAATAAATAAATTCTACTCTCCACCTCTGTTGTTCCTAAAATTCATTTTTTGGTTTTAGAGAACACGAACTCGTGGACATAGTAAGTTGGAGTTTTCATTCCCCTATATCAATATCTCCTGTAAAAATTATTAACTATGGATGAATGGGCTTAAAATTATTATATGATGCATAGTTAAAAGAAAGTTATCAAAAGTTCATTTTTTTACTTCAAAATTAACTAAGACATGACAAATTTAAAGTCTTCCAAAACTGTTTAGTGACAGTTTTTGTTTTGCGTTTTATTTTTGTTTGTCAACAGTCTGATACTTTCCTTATCTTTTGAACCTTTGTTATAAGAGAGGAAGTCAAGTAGTTAACATCATTCCTTAGAAGTTTTAATGGGAACTATTTACATATCTTTCTCCTCTATACTTATTTTCTATTTGTAGCATTTTTGTGGACACAAAAGCATATAGTGAGACACAACCTTCTTAATTCAATTTTTTTTTCATTTGGAATGAAACAAAAAGATTTTGAAAGGTGTTTGTATTTTAATTTTTATGCCATGTCTAAACCGTAAACCAATCTACGAAAATCTCTATTTTTGATGCAAGTTGGGAAAAAAATGTGGTGTAGACTTTTTTTCTAGGTAGCAACATCTACCAAATTGAATTGAAATTGCCAAGTTCCCTGACATCTGTTACTGAATTAATAGAGAAAAAAGACACAAATGGAAATATCAAAATGTTTTACTCTAGGGATTCTAAATATTTTGGAATATTAAGAGTAGAAGAAGATTTCCATGGAAAAACAAAACTGTTCTTAACTTTACCTGCATATAATAACTGGTTCTAAAATAATAAAAAAAATCATAACACATTTTAATATATGAGGATCTTTCTTTACCTTGAGTATCTGTAAGATTTCTAGCTAAATTTGGTAGATTCCCTGAAATTTTGGACAACACTGTGAGTCAGTTAAGAAAAGGAGAGCTCCTGAAAGAGGGAATTCCATTAGCTCCAAGCTATTATAGGAAGAAATTAACTTTAAAGATATTTGCAGTCCTTTAAGATAGAGGATGTTTTGTGATATAGATATAGACACACACATTAAAAATGATCTAAAGTAATGAGATTACATTAGGAGACAGATTCAGGCAGATGAAAATTTATTTAAACTCAGTTTTAATCTGATTAAATGATTAACAGCAATTATGATTCTCTCAGTATTAGTAAGAGCTGTCCTACTCTAAGCTCCCCTACCTGAGGTTGGTGGAATTTTCAAAGGCTTTGGGACTAAGGGCCTTAAATCTTATCACTCCTAGTCAGAAGTTTCATACCTTTGCCCTATGCCTCTCCTGAGAGGAACAAGTGGCTTTCAAAATCAGCAAGAAGAAGAAACATTTTAGAAACTGCTAGGGAATTGAAACAGACTGACTATCAAGATGAAAATTACTCCTTGCAATTTAATCATTTGCTCTCTTTGGCCAGAAGATTTTCAGCAGGTTAACCTGCATTGAGCGAGAGCCAAGCATTATAGAGTGAAGAAACTACCAATGGTTGAAAATTACTGGAAAGCATTTGCTACATGCTTTATGAAAATAAGATGTGAGAAATCAATCATTTCCCTATTTGATCAGTAGTCTCTATATTATCCCATTAGTTAGATTTTTTCTTTCTAGTCAAAATACCTGACACTGGCTATTTTTTAAAAAAAGGTTTTTTTTGGCTCACTGTTTCAGAGGTTTTAGTCTATGACTTAACAGCTCCAAGGAAGGAACATCATACCAGAAGAAATAAAGCTGCTAAATTCATAGAGTCCAGGAAATAGGAGCAAGAAACAGTGTCTTAGATATCCTGGAGGACACATAATTAGCTTGCATGCTAGAGTCTCCTTTCTTACCTCAATTAATCAGACAAATTCCTCTACCAACTAAGAATGGCCAAGAATCACCACCCACAGAATAGATAGTAATCTGTCAGACATGCCTATATTAAGGGCATCACAGATCTATTATTGCTTAATATCCAGTGGCTGAATGACACTTGTCCCTCTAAGAAGTTGGGGAATGTTGACAACTCATGCAGATAAAGCTTTTCAGATGCAGGCTGACTTCTTCCTAGAGATCTTTTTCATTTCATCAAGGGTATTAAGCCATTGGACGGTGTCACCCACAATCAGGGTAGATCTTCCTCCTTCAGTTTGTTGGCCTATGTGACAATCATCTCTGCAAACCCCTCACAGCCACACTTAGAAGTGTGTCTTACAAATAGGCATTTATTCAACCAGTCAAAATGATATATCATAATTAGTGGTCACAATTAATAGATCTTAATTATGGTTTTATACATTGGTTTAGAAAATTCCACGTCAGTATCAGGTTTTTGATGTTTATACAACTGTATTTCCTGTTCCCTTCAGATTTTTCTGAGAACTGAGACTTAGGAGTCACCTTTCAAGATGTAGTGTTATAACATTTAAGTCATTTCCTCTGTGTTTGATATACAATGTATCTGATATTACCATAGTAATAAATTCATTAATTTCAATGATTAATATAATATTTCTTACATAAAAGCATTGTTTGAGCTGTAATATTAGTTATTGTTAAGAAAAAGTCTCAAAAAGTAAACCAGGAGTACCACATTCACAGTCACACAAAGAAATAATAAATATGATTCATAATTGAATGCCTCATTCCTTGAAACACAAGTACCATAGTCATTGAGACATTATGTTAAATCAACATACATTTTCATCTCCTTTTTGTTTTCATATTCATATCACAAAAACAATTTCCAAATATGGAAAGGGGAATAATTCACCTTCTATGTTAATGAACAATCTTATTTGAATTCTACATAATGTTTTCAAGTTAAAGCAAACACATATGATATATATTGAAAGGTTTTGGACATGAATCATTTTTTTAAAGTGAGAGGAGGACAACTTTTATAGAATTTTTAACTCCTAACAGTTTAAGAGATCCACCTAAGTCTCCCTAGCAGGTCTACACTTTGAGGAACTACGACTATACCTAGAACACTACTTGATTTCTTTGTAACACTGAAGAGAAAAAGAAGGGAGGATGAACTATCCTTGAAGCCCCCTAGATTCCCTGATGGAAGGTGATATATGATGAATGAAATACTTTCAAGAGCTTACCAAGCATGGCATAAATCTTACAAAGTTCTCAAATAGTCCTCCTATTGAGACCACATTTAGAAAACTGGAATAAAATGACTAGTGTTTAAATAGATGCAAAGAAAAGCTTAGATCCTGACCAATATGCTGTGAAAGAAATCAGAATGGACTCTTCTCCAAATTGTGTATCTGAAGACGGACAGCTTATTTGGGTATTGATTGAAAAATAAAGATTTTTCCTAGTTATTTATGATATTGCTTAATGTAAGAATGACTTGCCTGTTTTTCTTCATTAAAATTACTTTGCAAAATTTCTTTTTAGCAGAATGATTAGGTAACCATGACAAAACCTTCAAACACACTTCATCCTAGGAATATTTTAGTAGTATTGCAATGGGCATTTACAGGAATTAACAAACATCCCTTATAGTAAAAAAAAGTAGTGAGATATGGAAACTTGTAACAGAGAAATAGTATAGGTTATTATCTATACGTCGATGAGGTATAAAAATCAATTTAACTCCATGAAAAGAAAAGGCTTCTATAGACAAATAAAGGTCTTAAAATCACTTGGATAAAATTTATATTACTTGAACATTACATTTGGTCAGGAAAATTAGTGTACAATTTAATTATTATAAGAGATATTTAGAGACAAGACCTAACAACATGGTTCTTATTTGTCTTAAAATTTTCATGTCAAATAAAATACATGCAACACCTACAGGAGAAACTTTATTACTCTACCTCATTTTTTAATTTAGGTAATGTGAAAAGAAAGTTAAAGTGGTTCCAACACTTTGCAATTAAGCAAGAACTGTAAAGAAATGAGTTTTTGGAAAGGAAATAAAACTATATTTATACCTTGTAATATTGCCACCCTTTCAATGATAAGACATGTAGAACAAGTGAGTTTTCCACAAATAGAAATAAAAATTAAACTGTGTAACAAGTTTTTCACTACAAGATTCTAGTAGGAAAGCAATGGGGCCAAGAGCATTTTCCTCCTTCAGGAAAAATGGGCTGCAATACAGAGACTAAAAGGCACAAAACTTTGGTGTCTCAGTGTTTCACCCAGAGGACAACGAAAGCTTTATTTTCTTCAATAATATTTTCTTACTATTTCTCTGAAATTCTGTTTTTCTTCCTTGGTTTGACCTTTGGTAGCAAATGTGCTAGCGTCAGCAACATGCTACAGGAAAAATTTTCTGATTTTTCCTGTTTTTGTGTGGCGTCAGCTCCACGTCATGTTTTTTGGCCCCTAGACTTAGGATAAAGACATACCCTCTGTCTGGATATTGTTTTTCGTTACAAATAGAAAAAAGCAAAACTAATTCTCCATTTCCCAACCCACTTGATTAGACAACTTGATGCCAATAGAATAGGGATAAGGTATCTACCAATATGATGAAAATGCTGAACAAGATTTGTATATGCAAATATACAATATACAAATATATAATATACAAATATACAGTATACAAATATACAATCTAGCATAAAGAATGACCAACTCATTCCTCCTTTCATGTCTACAAAGGGAGATGTGTAACTCAGTATTTAGGTTTGTTGTTACTAGTGTTGGTATATAATGTTTACATTCATCATCTTCATCCTGGGGAATTTGTACATGTATATAACACATTTTAATTCTTTTCCCACCTCTTTCTCTCCCTCCCTCATTATTTCTGCCATTTGTTAGTTCCCTTCCCGTTTACAATGGATCTCTCCATAGAATTCTCTTCTCTTGGCCGCGTCTGATAGTCTACTCCTCTAATCCCAGCACTCAGGAAGCGGAGGCAGGAGGATTACTGGCAGTTTGAAGAATGGGCAATAAAGTGAGTGCAAAGCCTTCTTGAACTATATAGTGAGATCCTGTCTCAAAAAGACAAAAAATAAAATCCTTTCTCTTGGTGTGCAGAGGTACAAATTCACTTTAGCAAGAGTAGACCAGGTTTCTTGGTTCATTGTCATGGTATTCATTTCCACTCCAGGAGTTTTACTACAAAAGAAATTAGTAACCATTAAACAAACATTCTAAGAATAGCAAAAAGAAACATAAACAATAAAATAGTTCCATTTACCCCATTTTCTTAATGTACAGACATAGTCATTGTAGATAGAGTCTCACATGTTCTAGAAATCATTCTGGAATATACTCTGTATGAGTTTAATCATTTGAAATTTGACAAATCTACGCCAAATGACCATTTCATGTATCCAGTGACTTAACATATGCACAACATCTAGAAAAAACATAGTATGTGTTAGTTGCTATTATTTATGCCAAGCACTGTTTTGAGTGCTATGTACATAGTATCTGCAATACCACCCACACACATTCCATTACCACCAGCAGCAGCAATACACACATATACACTTAGATTCTTAGTTGGTTATATCATGTTAAAATAGATTTCCATGTTAATTCAAATACATTTTACTCATTATTGAAGGACTATGTAATATTCCATTAAATTGTTCAGTATAACTCATTTAATCAGAATCCTTTGTTAAGGATTTCCTTACTTTTTCTGTTACAGAAAACCTACAAATGATTATTCTATAAAATCACATTTTGGAACTAGAATCACTAGAATTTATCCATTTTTAACTTTAAGTGATTCTGCTGCATTGTAGTAGAGGTACCCTTTGGGACTTTTTCTAACACTATAATTCTAGTTAGGTTTCACTTTCCTCCTTCTCTGAAATTACACATACCATGTGATTTAAGTTGGCCAATAAAATGTGATAAATGACTTCTCACACATGAACAGCTTGCTTGCTCTCCATCCCGACTCTACCCCCTCTGCCGATCTGAGAAGGACATGATGCTTAGTTAGCAACATACCTATTTGTCAGTGTCAGCAACTGACACTGACACTGATGCATAGTTAGCAACATACTTATTTGTCTTGCTTACTTACAACTTTAGGGTTGTTGCTTCTCGTAGTTTACTTAGCTTGTATTGATTATGAAAATCTTCTATTATCATCAATAATAGAAGCATTTGGATATCTTAGGCATAGACTCCAAAGTGATCATTGTAATACCACTAGTTACACTCAACTCTAGAAAATAATGAGCAAATACATGTAAACATAATAGTATTTTACAAAACAAATCTATACATTCATTAATTAGTAGGATACTCAATACATCTATTAACTCCTCAAGCTGATATCATTTGACCCTAGCCAGGCTCTTCTCAGAAGAATTCTAAAGTGATCATTCCATAATTGTATTTCATTTATATAACTATGTTTATTAATCAATTGAGTTTGAATTCATTAACAGGGAGATATTTCAGGTGCAGTTGATCAAATCATATGAGCCACTTAAAGCAAGTTTTCCCAGCTTGCTAGCAGAAGAGGTCAGAGATCTGAAGCAAGAGAAAGATTCAAATGAGGGATGTTCTCTAACACGAAGGTAGACGAACTCACAAAGACGTGAGAGTAGCCTGAAAGTAGTCAGGGCTGTGAGTACTGACAGCAAAAAAGTAAGGACTTCACAGTTATAAACTCAGTAAACAGAGTTCTGTCAGTACCATGGATGAGCCTGACAACAGACTTCTCCAAGAGCTTCTCCAGATCAGAGTTTGTGGCCAACGATTTCATTTCAGCCCTATAGGATCCAGAGCAGAGAAACCAACAAAATCTACCTGGGTTAGTGTCCCATAGAGTGTGGAGACAGACAATGGGTACTTCTTTAACATTATATGTTATGTGGTTTAACATCATATGGTAATTTGTTATGCAGAACAGAAAACTAATACACATGTTCTACTTCAAATACAAATGTGTGTGCCCTCGCTCCTTATGTCAGTTCTTCAAACCCTCTTCCCTCCTTTAGACATTGATAGGCAGTTCTGACATTTCTAGGTCAAAATAAAAAAAAAAAAACCTGAAGAATATACATCAGACTGATGGTATACTTTTAAGCATGTATTCACTCAAATGGAGAGTGAAAATTCCTAACAAATATCCCTAGTGAATAAAATGAGGAAACACACAGTTCATGAATATACTCTTCAACTAATTTATAACCCCTATGGATGAATCCTTAGCTTTTATTTGTGTAACCTACAGGACAGTGTGAAACTTAATCTTGGTTTTTCAAGTAGTAGAGTAATAAACAGTGTTCTGAATGTGTCTGGGTGGAACATGAATGTGCAATGTTGCATGCATGCTGTACATGGTAATGAGTCAATTCCTCTCTCCATTTCCTGCTCTGCTCTCCAGCTGTGGTCACCATGAACTAAGCAGCTTTGTTCTGCCATATCCTTTCCTCACGATGTGCCTATCCTGAAGACATCTCAATATGGATCGGATTTCCCCAAATCATTAACCAAATCAGAATTTTCCTCCACAAGTAATAAGTGTTATGTATATTCAGCAACAGGAAAGCTGACTAATGCTAAACTTTGGATAAACTTGCATAAACCCATTCAGTTATTTGGATTGTCTTCCAAAGACACCTGATATTTCACTTGAAAATGGCAAACATCTGTTGTCTGTTATGTTAGAACTTCAAATAAAACCAAGGTAAGCACATTGTTGCATGATTGGTCTATATTTTGTTATGGGAGAAAATCCATATAAAGTGATGCTACAAAGGGATTCATACTTAATATTATTAATAAAATATAGTAACTTACACTAAGACATTTCTTCATAGGATCAAGTCCATAATCAAGAAGGAACACAAGCGGAACTTCCTTCTGGCTCATAGATTTTTATCACTATATATGTATACTTTCTAGTAAGAAAGTGCAGATGTTTTAGTCTGTAAAAATGTAGAAAATGTTGTTGAGTTTCTTACTTAAAGAAAACCATTTATAAAAGTTAGACTTTTACAATATTTATTCACCCTATTTTTGATGCTGGGGTGAACAGATTCTGTACTTCAATCTGGCTTTCACATGATTAGACAATAAACCATCATACTATATTAAGAAGTTAAATCATGTTAATGATTTAAGATATCATACTATTTTATGAAAATTAAAATTCCAGCATGAACTACACTTCATAAACAATAATGTAAATATTACATGAAAGTTCATGAAGTTAAAAAAATAATGTATATAGTCACATATGTTTCTTCATAAATAAACTTTTTCATTAGAGCTATTCTTTGAAATATATAGCAAGTTGTTATCAATAAAAATTCTTGTTGCTTACTGAATCATAATGAACAGTGAATGAATTCAAGAGACTTTTTTCATTTTATATGTAAGAATCATGTTTACCTACATGAAAATTAAACTGTTGCTTATGTGCACATTATTAACTAGTAATAGATTAGTAAAGACACATTGGAATGTCTAATAGTTCACTTCATGTGTTTTAAGATATTCATAAAATATTCCTTATTTGACATTAAGAAAACTACTACAAATATATCCTAAAAAATCACATTCCTTCCTTATACAAGAAATTTGTCAAAATATCAATAACTATTACAATAGACTTATTATTCCTTAAGAAATTACTAATGTTTTATACATATAATTTCTTAAGGATAATCAACTGTAACCTGTTATATATTATAGGAATTGAGATAGATACTTGTATATTCTATATATGATAAAAAAGCATGATTCAAAAAGGACAAATTACTTTCACAGTGATATTGCAGTAGTTTCTTTATATTTATATAAATTTCAAAGAAAATACATCTCTTAGTGTCTCACAAAAAGCACTGTTAATTTGATATATCTTTCTTACATGATATCATTATACTATAGTATCATTATACTATGCACTGAGACTATCACTGAAGTCTATGCAAGTAGATTTGCATCAACAGTACAATCTTACTAGAATGACATAATTGTCAATAGAATTGGAGTCTGAATTCCATTTTTCTGAATAAATAGGAAATTAATGGATCAGTTCTTTCATCAGTTTATATGGACTGCTACATTCAATGTTATGTTTCCTATACAGACATTTATAAAACCAAGACTGAGAGAAATTTCCAACTGCTTCACTGTGATTCTTTCTCAACTAAATTGTCCCTATTCAAACATTGTTCTTGGTCTGAGTGAAGACAACCTGAGTGCAAGTGTATTAGATTCAAGCCAAATCCTCACAGCAGCTGATGGTTGCTGGATCGCAACATGTTTCTACTTGGCTTAAGTAATTCAAAAATTCCTAATCTTTTACTCTGAGCTTATGTAACACGTCAGTGAATGCTGAGAAACCTGTTTCACACTTCTGGAAGTGGAGACTTGATCTTGTTCATTGTAATATGCGTACTACGTCCTCTAAACAACATTGGCTATGCTGATTTTTATGTGTCATTGACACCACCTCTAACTAACTTCCTTATGCAGTTTGAGGCTGCATCAGTCAGTAGTTTAGTAAAGAAACACACATAACACAAGGTATTCAAATGTATAAAAAATTACAAGATCGGCTTTTGAAAGTCACCCACAGAATTAGACAAGAAGAATGGAGAGGATGCCTGCATACTGGAGACCTAAGATTTCTGTCCAAGGTCTGAAGTTCATTGCAATGTTTATGCTAGTCTGTATCAGGAGACCTATGGGTCTGCGATGGAATATTGAAGAGTCTATGTCAGAAGGCTAAAAGATATGAGGTGGAAGCCTAAGAGTCTCACCGGAAGCCAGGAGACTAGGTTCAAGCTGAAGGCAAAGACTGGAATGCCTCCAAAGAACAGAAGCAATTCCATCCTTCCTCCTTTCCCTTTTATATCACCGAAGTGACAAGCTTCCTGAGAATGGGTCCTCTATACCTTAGAGTGTAGAATTCCTGGGACAGTTAAGTTAAACCTCTAAACTTCTCAAGTTGACACAATCAATTAACAGCTGCAAGGGCATTTTGTTTAAATATAAAGTTATAATTGTTCTGACCACATAGTGTATTTACTGAGAACAGAATAAAGGGAATGTTTTTCCCTTGAGTGAACTCCTTGGACAAAAAAGTATATTTTGATGAGCTATTGCCTTAAAGCTGATAGAAAAGATGTCAATATGCAGGTTGGTCTGGGATATGAAAAAGAAACCTAGTCATAACCTTGGTTTGTGTCACTGTCATATTCAGCCTCTATGCTTCTGTACTGCTTCTGTATGCTTCTGTAAATAAATACTTAAATTTTTTAAACTTTTCATTGGGAGAAAACCTATGTCCTAAATTTTTTTCAGTTAAAGTTTATGTTAAGGTAATGTTAATTTTAATATTAAATTATTCTTCATTATTTGAAAAATTATATATCAACTTTAATATAAAAAATGTTCAGTGAATTTGTAATAAACTACAAATAAAAATAGTTGTTATTTATAATACCATGTAAAAACATTGTAAAAATAACTTACATTGAAAAAAATTGGTAAACTATTGAACAAAATATAATAAATTATTATATAGTCATACATTTGATTGCATGTATGCACACATATCCACCTCAACATAAAAAGTTTATTCATGGATATTCAGGCTGAGTATATGTTAAAAGTTATATTCTCAAGACAAGATAAATTGATTGCTTTAATTAGGGTAAAATAATGCACAAAGAAATATCTACTCATTAGAATATATGGGTAACTCATTAGAAAATGAGTTTATAGAAAATATTAGTAAACTAATCAATAGAATTGTGGAAGAAACTTTTCATTTCATAGAGAAGTATGTGACACATTCCAGTTCAAATCAAGAATGTGGATGTGATACAATTACTATTATTATTAATTTTTTACTAGAATTTCTAAATAATACCATGAAAAAAGGAAAAAATAAATGCTGTAATAACAGCAAAAATTAATAATACTACTTTTATTTGAGAAAATATATACTTGATAATGTAGAAAATATAAGAAAATGGAAACATAAGAACAAGCGAAAATATGAAATAAAAGATTTATGTATTAGTTAGCTTTCCCATTACTGTGATGCAATGCCCAACACTCAACTGAAACATGTTTAATTTGGCTCACAGTTTTAAAGAATTCAGTCCATGGTCACCTAGTTCCAAGGCAGGAACATAATGGCTGAAGGGCATAGCTGGGCAAAACTGTAGCTTATGGGTGCTTGTAATGTCACCAGAGGGAGCATGTATAGCACCCAACATCACACACCACAACCCAACCTGACACACCCAGAAATGTGCTTCACTAATTCCCAAGAAGCTTCCAACCCAATCAAGTTGACTGTCTTAATTGTCATATCCCACCAACATAGTGATGGTCTAGTCAGAGACCAGCATAGGGGCAGAGGCCTGGGTCTTTATCTTGTTACTCATGAAAAACTTGATTTTTGTTTTCTCCTAAAGCAATCTGGGATTTAAAAGTGCTTTTTGGATTTTTTTGTCTTTGTTTTTGCTTCAAATTTGGGCCTGTAAATATCCAATAGGTAACTAAAATTTGATCTTCCTTTTATGAAAGTGGGTCAAAACCTTCTCAAGTTTATAAAAAGGTGTACTAGCCATTTAGGGAGTATTTACTAGGCCTAAATTTACCCTAGCTTGTCTAATTGTCTCTTATGACTGAGAACACCAGGATAAGAAGTTTATAGTGACAATTAACAATGCCCAGAAATCCTCATCCATTATCCTACACCTGTGATCACCTGGATTACAAGAACAGCTTCCACACAATTGAAACTACAACAGAAATAGATATTCATTTCATGGTTATAGAGATACCCATCAAATCATGAAAATTCCAGAGCCATGAAACCAGAGAGCTATGAGATAATGATCAGATGAATACTGGCTCATTTCAACTAATATTTAAAAACTGGTCATCATATTTTGTGGTAAAGGAAAAGTCTGATCCTCTCTTGTCAGAGTAACCCTCTTACGGCAAGTATTGCCAGAAATGTAATTCCTTCTTTATCTTTTGTTGAAGTTTTTTCTTGCAAAACTAGTTCCAGAAGTTTCTTAGCTACATAAGTATAGTCACAGTAAAGGTCTTAACCTCTTGTACCAAATGTCCGTATTATTAAGGTTTTCACTTGCCAAGACAGAATATAGTCTCTCACCTTAAAGGTGGAAGGAAATGAATTGACATACAGTTTCAAGAGATCAAGTCTATGCTTTTCTGACTCCAAGGCAGAAACAATATGACAGAAATGTGAGACTGAGAAAGACTTCTGGGAAATGTGAGGCTGGAAGACAGAATCAAGAACAGTGGCCATTTCTTCAATTTTTAGTTTCCAAATGTTTATATATTTACTTCACATAAATAGAGACAAGAGATTATATATGGATAAGTATGTATTTTAAATCACAGTTTACTTTGTTTAAGGACTCTACCTAGTTTTTGTTAGAAAAATGATTAAAATATGTCCTATAGAGTTTTGCTTTTAAAACTTAACCCTGGAATTCCTTAGACATTTAAAAAACTGGAATAGATTTCTTTTTGCATATTCTTAGCAACAATTTTTCCAATAGAAGTGGATATATTAACATAACAAACAACTCCTATAATATATATCTAAAAATATTTATTCAAATGGAACCATTATTGCAAAAATAAATATCTGTTGGTTGCATTTTGCATTGGAGCTAATAGAATTTAATATATTGGCTTCTCATTTCCAAATCTCAAAACTATTATTCAATTATTTCCTTAGTTTTGTAAAATTATACTTTAATTCAATCAATCGTATCAGAAAGGGTACTATTTTTTTATATAGAGAAATCTAGGCCATATTAGTATGTGCATGTTTGTATGTGAGAGAGATAGAAACAGACAAAGAGTTTCTTGTGGAGTGAAATTCTAGGAAAGCTATCTAAAATGTTTACTATAATAAAAGATAGAATCCTTTTCATCATTTGTATTACAGCCAATAGATGTGAATTAGAGATAGAATTGTGTGAGTGTGGACATGTGCACGCAAACTATAAATGATTCTTATTTTAATTTGCAAAAGTTTCTAACATGAGTAATTCAGAATTAACAAAATTATTTTATGTTTCAAAAATTTTTCAGTGAAAAAACATTCATAAATAAATATAGAATATTATTTTAAAGAGCTCCTGGGAAGCACATAGTGATTTTATTCTTCGTCCTAATGAACATGTGGGCTTTTGGTGTAATTCTAAAGCTTTCGCACTGAGTTCTTTGACTAGTCTAATATACATTATATATTTCCTTTGTAGAAGAACTGATCATAATACAAAGCAAAAGAAATAAAAACAAACTCAATAAATTAGTTAATTATTAATTGAACACATGGTAGACCAATTTCTGTTATATGAAATTATTACTGTTATAAGAAAGTATATAATCGAGTCAATGTCTATTTTTCAAAGTTATATCACTTCATTTTAATTCAATCCCAAGCATGTACTTTTTAGCAAAAATGTAAAATGGAAGAAATTTCAATGACAAAATACAAGAATCTTAATGTTACACTTGTTTTCCCTTCTAGATTATAAAATTTAAAATAATAAAATTAAATTACATATTTTACATAATGCATAAGTGTAGGTAACTTGTAGCTCAAAACAAACACTCATTAGAAATTATATGTAATGGACAGAGGGGAGGCTTACCTCTGAGGGGGGACTCTCAAAGTTTGAGTAGGTGGTCCTCACTTCCAAAGACAGGCTGTTTGCTGATGATAATCTGTATGAATTGGGTGAAGCATGAGAAGCCAGTCACAGGAAAGTGCACCCACCGGAGTGAAGTTGTTTAGAGAAACAGGCTAGGGAGGTGAGCAAATGTAAGTGCACACTGTCTACCAAGATAAGCAGAACAGTTAAGAGAATCAAGACAGGTACTAAAACATGCAGGGAACAATAGTATAGATGCAAAGTTAGCAACTTTCCCCAGAAAAAGAAAACAGTTTTGGTGAGGCCACAGTGATAAATTTCTAGAAGTCTTAGTAAGTACCTTTAATGCATTGTAAGAAATTAATAACTGTGACAAGATTTGCTGATAGTGATAGGAAGAGTTTGGTATAGTAATAAGGAAGTCTTACCCTACCTTGTACGTATCTATGTGCTATGCATCGCGATTTCTCAGCTTCTTACACCAAGCTTTTATCCCTTCTGAATTTTTTTCTGGTCCTGTAACCTGTTTGGGTCTATAAAATGCTACAGAAGTGATGGTGTGCCACCTCCAAGCCTAGGCCTGAAAAGGTTTTGCATGCCTCTTGAAAGCTTGACAATCACTACAAGAGCAAGCCTGCAGGATGATAAGGAAACACAGAACCAAGATGAACAGCCATTCTGAGGCCATTCTGGTCCAGCCAGGCCTCAGTTGACCAGACAATTTAGCACAGACACGGTTCAGCCCAGTCTGACCCAGAATAATGACCAACAGGATTCTGAACTAAAAAGAATGCTTGTGTTTCAAACTAACTTCTGTGATTTTCTTTTTACATGGCAAAAGCTAACTGATGCAGAAATAATTGGTTCCCAGAATTGAGGTGCTGCCATAACAAAAATCTAAAATAAGTGCCATTGGCAGTAAGTACTGAGCAGAGGATGGAAAAATGGCAAACAAACTCTTAACAAATGCTGGGGAAAAAATAAAGCAAATTGTTATTGGAGGTTAGAAAAAATGATAATGAGTGTTTTTGAGAAAAGAATAATTGGCAAAGTGTTCCCTATAGAAATTTGAAAGATGGACAATATATATATGTATATAATGAACTTTTGATTTTGGCTAAAGAGACCTTCACAGAATGTTGAAATGTCAGACGGTTGGTCCTAGCTGCATATAGGTACACGAAGAAAGAAATTGTCTAAATAAAGAACTGACCAGCTTGCAAGGAGAATTTTGAGGGAATATAGAGGGGACAGAATTGTTTCTTCTTTTTAGTCTTTTCAGCCACTAAAAATTCTTCAAGTAAAATGAGGTCTGAGGAAAGTGATCAATTTAAGGGTCTAGTTTCACAGTCCTTTGTTAAGGCACCTAACAGAATTCATATATTGTCTACTAAACTCTATTGAGGAGGAAAAAGCGCATTTCCCTAAGATCATGATTTTTAAAGAAGTCCAAGCCCAAACAAAACTGTGTGCAAGCCTGTCTTCAAAAGAGTCACCATTATGATAAATCATAAAGTCAGCCTAGGTCCACAATCATTTGGAGGAAATAATATTACATGAAAGTGGCGTGAAGCAGATTTACTAAAAACTGCAAAAAGCTCCTATGGGCTCCCTAATTTTGACAGTCAAAAAACAGACTGAGAAAGTTTCACAAGTAGTTAAGAAGAGAAACTGAAAAACAATGATGTTGAAGAATACAGAGTAATGAATCCAGAGAGGGGATGGTCCCAACAGTTATGAAAAGTAAACAAATGAGCCACTCTTTACTAGTATAACTTTCCCTTAATTGAACAGTGTTTTCAACTGTAGGCAAGCCTGATATTTTCACACCTAGATCTCAAAATTGTAATGGACCAGTAACTTACATGTACCTCTCACATTTTTTCCCTTCTCAAGATAGTAGGGTTTATTGAAGCTACCCTTCTATTAACACTGCATGTTCGACATTGCTAGGACATGTCACTTTCTACTTTAAGAATCTAGATGAAGAAATTCTAGATGTAACTAGACAAGCTATGTCTAGACTTTATATGCACAATTAAATTCTAGAATTCAAGTCTGATGCCAGACTTATGTGAGACTCTGAGGAATTCTAGGTTAAGAAAAAATATATTTTACAAGGATGAGCATGTGGAAGTTGTGAGCAGAAGCAGTGTGTGGTCAGTTTCAAAATTGATCATAATCCTTTCTCTGCCTTATATGATCTTCACAGTGCAAATCTGAAGCTTTTTCCATTAGGAGCTGGATTCTGTTTCCCATATCTTACATCTGGACCAGTCTTGAGTTGCTGTGGTCAATTAAATGAGTAAACGAGAACAGATACCACTTTGAAGCTAAGGTCTAAAGAAGACTAGTTCCCCATTTGTTGTCATGAAACTCTGCCCAGCCACCAGGAAAACACATCCAGGCTGGTGCTAGAGGAAGCAAAACCACATGGAACAGCCAAGAGCAATAATTGATGAGGCTATTCTGTGCCAGGTAGCTATAGCCAACAAGGCAGCTGACTATAGATATGTGCCAAAATCCAGGTTGCTCCATAAAAGCCATATTTCCTCAAAGTTATAGTGTCAAGGTGTATGCATTTGGTTAATACACAAAGTCATGATTTAAATAAATGATTGTTTTAAGCCACTTGGACTAGACATAGTTTAAGATATAGGGAAAGCTAAGTTAACTTTTCCTAGCTTCTCACTAGTAAATGCTAAAAACACTACTTGTGCATTATAGGGACTTACGATAAGGCCAGGTACAAAATAGGCACTCAATAAATATCAGCTATTTTTATCTTTACTAAATTTCCTAAGTTCCTGGTCAATTTTAATATAACAATAAATTTTATCATTTATTGTACACCTAATAAGTTCTAATTAACTCATTATGCTAGACATTTCACAAGTATCATCTTTAATACTTACCATAAAACTCTATTTTTATTTCCTTTTTATATCTGAGGAAAGTAAATAATGAAAATGTTGAATGATTGTCACCATGTCTATATACCAAGAAATGGCCATGTCAACATTTAAAAATACAGCTGTTCTATACCTTTCCATTAAACAACAACCACTGTGGTCTACTAAATAATGGTCTGATGTTTTTACTCCCCTTAATTATTATTTTTCATACTTATGGTAAATGGTATGCATTTCCCCATCCCTTGACTTTGGCATTGGCAATGTTACTTATTTAGGTAATGGGAGAATAACAGCTATTTTGTAGAGGCTTAAATTTTGATTGTCCTCTTGTGCTATGACAGGCATGGGAAAAAGTGACTCTTGTGTGAATGAGACACACAGAACTGCCTTGAATCATAAATGTAGAACAATTTCATGGGTGCCTGCATGAGAAATAAGAACATTGTTGTTTGCCACAGAGATTTTTGGGTGGTATGCTGAATAGCAATGCCAGATCCACCTTTTATATCTTCAAATATTGGATGATATAGTAACACCAAAACATTTATTGATAAAAAATACTCCATAATAAAACATCATGATACAAAATTGCTCTAATCTTATGGAGATAGACAGAAGATAGGAAAAGTTCAAACAGTAAGGGAGTAAAAAATCTTTTTCATATGTGAATCATTATTTTAGTGATATAATCATAACAACATTTATAGCAGCACAATTCATAATAGCTAAATCTTGGAAGCAGTCTTCATGTCCATCAATAGATGAATGGACAAAGATAATATAAAAGTACGGAGCACTATTCTGCTGTAAAGAAAGCTAAATTTGATTCAGTTTTTAGGAAAATGCATACACCTTGAGACCATAACTTTGAGTGAAATAATTCAGACATGTAAAATAACACACTGTTTCTTTTGTATAAGAAACTTAAACTGTAAATAATGAGTGAAATAATGTGTTCGTAATAAGAAAGAAGGAGACTTGCCTTTCCCAAATGGGAAGAATGTCAAGGCATTGAGGGATAGATGAAGGAGGAGAGGAAGAAGGATGAATTAAGATGTGGTAATGTGCATCACCAAATCCACACAAGGAACATAAAAATTATGCACTAAGAACATTTACTAATTTAAAAAATTTTAACTGTTCTGCTCAAGAAATCTATAGAGATAAATCCTATACAAAGATCTTTTTGTTTTATGAAATAAGATTTTTGCAGACAAAACTTGACTCAGTAGGTCTGAGATGTTTGAACTGTGTTCATTCTCAATGACCTCTCATTGGCTTGGTCCTCAAATGACTCCTAGTAACTTCAAAGTCTCTCAGATATCCTAGATTGTGATGGAGGCTTTCTTCTTTCTTTCCAGTTGGTATCATGACCAATGCCACATAGTGTATGATGACAATAAAATTTGAGGTTTGGCCCCTGAATTCTGGAGCAACTTGAAACTCAGCAACTGAGGTCAAATTCATGGATATTCAATGCCTATGTGACCAACACAGTCCTGATTGTAAGGCTCAGATAAGCCTTCCCTACAGACAAAAGTCTATATGTGTTCCTACATATTATTGCTGGAAGAATTAAGTGGAATTTAGTAGTGGAGGCCAACCTCAAACTTTCATCTGGTTGTTCTATATTAGGTCCTACACAACTTTCACCATTGCTGATTTTAATCTGTCTCCTTTCTTCATAATTAATGATAATAATGAGAACAACAGATGCTTTGAGTTTTAGGGATCATTGAACATGGTCTCAGAAGCTCTTAGAATTTTCATTACATACCAGGTATAAAAGATTGAGTAGAAATTTTTTTTACTAGGTATTCACTAGCAGTGAATTCACGAGTATACAATGCTGTCTTTGTAACCAAGTAGTCCTTAGTAGTCCTCTCAGACAGTATAGTTGGAGTGTGTGTGTGTGTGTGTGTGTGTGTGTGTGTGTGTGTACATATGTGTTAATGAAGACTGAACCCAAGGTCTCATGAATGCTAGGTAATCGCCTACCATTGATCTGCAAACTAACTCCAATTATTTTATTTATTTTTTTTTGAAAGAGTCTCACCCATGTTGCTTAGATTGGTTGAAATTGTTTCCTTTGGAAACTGAGCCTGTAATTTATGACTTATAAAAAGACAATTGCTTATAATTATTATTCTACCCCAGCGATGAAATAAGGATAACTTTAAAAAATGAGTACTGGAGGACTTCTGATTTTGTGACCAGTTTACCTATATAGCAGGTCCTACTACCATGAAGTATAACCCATTCTCTAAACAAATTAATTAACAACTTACCAAATCAAATAAAAATTCCATCTAGATATAGCATACATTATATGCAGGAAGCAAAAATTTGTTAATTACTTAACTTTTGTTTTAATGAGGTATGAAATTAATATATTTACCAAGAAACACTCATTTTTCTAGAATATTTCTTATTTGCCTAAACTTATCTTACTTGAGCATATTAATAAAACTAATGTTGAAGAAAATTCTACAGAAAATATGATCACTTTTCATATACTCAGGAAGAAAAATAATGACAGTAAAAATAAAATATTGTGAGTTTAAAGCCCATGAGATGCATGATAAAGTTTACAATTAAAATATTCAGAGTTAAAATCATGTTTCTTATTCCATGTAATATATTCTTCCTACATAATAAAAACACACCTCTTTAAATATAAAGATTTTCATATAAAAGATATAATTTTAGCATCATAAATGCTGAATTTCCCTATCGTCATTCAGTTATTGAATAATCTTAAATAAAAGAGCCAATTATCTAAAAGGGAACTCACTTTCTTCTCAAAGTAATTTTCCATCCTATTAGGTTTATATCACAAGTGATGCATAACATGCTTAAAACACTATGTATCATTTCCCAGTGAAATTTATAAAATGCAAACTAATAGAGATTTTTCAAATCTTGATTAATTTGCTTCTTATTTGAAAACTGTAATGTATTTTCCAGTTCAACTGCCGACTATGTTCTACCCAAAGTCATTTCAATCTAGTTGTCTTGATTAAAAAAAAAAAATCTTACAACACTGTCTTCTGAAACAAAGTGTGTATCTGCAATTAGTGAATTCATATATAAGAATCTGATGATCTTGGACCAGGTATTTAGCTCAGTGGCATAGTTTTCTTCCTGGCAAGCACAAGGTCATGAGTTCCATCTCTGGTACAAAAAAAAAAAAAAAAAAAAAAAAAAAAAAAAAAAAAAAATCTGATGAGCCGTCCAATGATCTTGTACAAAAGCTACTGTTCCATGCTTTTTTTTTATTTAAAGAAAAAAGAACAGATAAAAAGGGTAGAAACAATACAGAATGTCAGAAAAATAAACAGTAAGTAATCACCTGTCAAAAAGTTACATACCATCATCTTAGAAATAGTTGCTTGAGTTACAAAATTAAAGCATACAAAGTTATATTCAAACAATGACACTGCAAATGGTTCTGATCAACGATCTAAAAAGAACTTAGTAATATGTTTATCAGTCCTACACACTTGTTTTTTATCTTAAAGATGGTAAGATTAAATATAACAAAACAGAACAAAACAGTTTATAAGGAAACAATTTAAAGAAACATAGATTTCAAAACAAGTCCACTGGAGATCTTCACTGTTTATCTTATTTTCTCTAGTTTTCTTCCAAATAGTTGTCCCCATCTTCACACACATTGAATATGTACTGAACATTATAGAACTAATCAGATTATTACAGGATGATAAACACTTTTTAGGTCTTCAAGACCTGATTTTGGGGAAGTCAGTAATGTCTACCATGTTTCTCAGTCTCTCTGTAGTAGCTGTCTTTATCTTTATGTATGCTGAAACTGAACATAAGAGACTAGACTAATATCATTCTGAACAGTGAATGATAGTATTGCTAGATTTCATATCATAAGGCTACAGAATTAGCACTGGGTTCCTTAGTGTCTCTTCTGCTTCAGAGCATCCATTCATTACATCATGTATTATATAATCTGTTCCCATAAATAGTTTAGAAATTCTTCCCATGTGTGAATCTCTATATGTATATCTATCCTTTTTGTATTATAGAGAAAAACAGATTAAAACAAGACAACAAAATACATTCCTAGAAAAACATGAAATGAAAAAGACATACAGGACCACAATATTAGGTGATCTACAATAGTTACTATGCTTTCTCTTGTTATTTTCAATAGAATTGTCCATATCATCAGGCATAATATAATTGAACATAATATTACATAGCTATTTTATTAAAAACACAACTTTGAAGACAATGTAGGACTTGAAAGCAGTTAATAATCAGAACCAGAATGGATATCCTTTACATCTTGTCATCTTCAGAGTAGTTGTCTCCACTCCCAGATTTGATACTATCAAGGATAACATATTGGAATGAAATCAGTCAAGGCTAAACAGCGGACTAACAAACCAGCTTCAAATAAAATCAGTCATAGTAAGACAATGTAAGTAATACAGGGTTTCAGTGTAAGTTAATAGGAAATTAAAGATAGTCACCATGGTATAATCTGCTCTTTTTGGGTTAGCTGTCTATGCCCTCAAATCTAATATGGGTAGATAGACTGGAACAAAAAATAATCGCACTAAACAGAGTGATAAGACTACTGTAACTCTTAAATCCTGATACACTATTAACAATGCCCTCTGCCTTCCTCTTTTAGACAATTCCTACCTTTTCCCTTTCTCAGGGTGCTTTATATATTTTGGGTCCCACTAGCTCTTTTAGTTTTTAGATTAGGGGGCCAACCTATTATTTATCTGAGTGTTGCTAAACCTTTTTAACCTCTGAGCTTGATCTTGAGCTGTACTCCTTTACTTACTAAAGTCACAAGGTTGTCCTTCCTTTCAGCTGTGTAGTTCTACACTGCCCAAAAGTGTCATAGCTTTCCAGTCTATCAGTCTATCTGGCTGCTGGACAAGTTGTCCCTATTTCTCTGTGGTTTCCTGTAACATATAACATGTTTTCTCATCTTTGATTCTCAGTTTATTAATCTTCTTTCAGTTTGAGTGTATCTCCTTTTCAGAGCATCCTGCCTCCTAATCTACTCTGCCCGTGTTTCTTTTTTTGGTAGTGTATCAGCACTATCTATATTAAAGATTATAGCTTACCATCTCTGCCTCATTTCTGCTTTTTTATCCTTCTGTCATTATTTGTCCACTTTACTCCTTCATTCCACTGTCTGCCCTGTTCACTGAGGCCTCTCTGTCACTGTTGCTGGAATCCTGATATTTTTTCCTCTCTCTCTCTGCAATGTTCTTCAGTATTTTTTGTAGGGTTGGGTTGGTGGCCATGAACTCCCACAGTTCCTCCTAGTCTTGGAAATAACTTGTTTCTCCCTTAATTTTGAGAGAGAGTTTTTCCAGATATATCAGTCTTAGTTGCAGGTTATTTTCTTTCAGGGCTTGGCCTATTTACCCCCAGGCTCTTCTCTATTTGAGAGTTTGTGTTGATAAGTCTGTTGTTATTCTGATAACTTTTCCATTGTAGGTAACCTGCTTCATATCTCTGGCTGCTTTTAATATTCTGTTCTTGTTGTGGATTTCTGGAATCTTGATTATTATATGTCTGGGTGTAGATCAGTTTTGGTTGTAGGTGGCTGGAGTTTTGTATGCCTCTTTTATCTGGATATCATTTCTTTTTCCTATGCTTGGGAAGTTTTCCTTAATTATATTTGTGAATATACTTTGTAGTTCATTTGCAGTTACTCCTGCTTCTTTGCTCACATTTTTTATTCTTAAGTTATAAATCCTCTTGTCGTCTTCTAGCCTTTGTATTGTTTCTTCCTGGTTCCTTGTTATTTTTAAGAGATCTTTTCTTTCATGATCACACACCATAAGTCTCTCTTCAAGTTTCAAAAGGCTAACTTTAATTTCTGTCAAGGCATTTTGCTGGCTTTCAATGGAGTTTTAGTTTCCTGGTAATCTCTTTAGATCTGTTTCATGTATTCTAGATTTTGTCTATATGCTTCATTAAAGATTTCTCTTCCTTTTCTGACTTCCTCCATTCTTCTATCTGTGTTCTCTTGGGAGGGGCTTATCATTTCTTTAATTAATCTTTTTATTTCTTGCCTCACTTGGATCAGAAATACAGTTTTAATTCATCTTTGAGGTCATGAAGGTATTTCTTTATGTCCACTGATGCTGTATCTAATATTGCATGATTACTGCACTGTTTCTCTTTTGTATTTATCTCTCGTGGGCTTATTTTTCCATGGTCAGTGGCTGGAGATTTTTTATTTCTATCTCTTGTCATGTTTCTGGTTTCTTTCAGACAGGTGTGTCTGGGGAGTCTCTGGCCCTCTCTGTATTGCTTAGGGTCTTTCTGAAGCATGCTGACTGGGGCTTTGCTGCCCTCCCCAACTTGCTGTTACATGAGGTATCATAAACTCTCTCCCAAGCAAGAGCTTGGAATGGTATGGGGACACTCACCCCAGGCCACCCAGTCCAGAGTTCAGGGCGCAGGCAGGCAGGCCAAATTCCGGAAGCTGGTTGATCATGGCAGGAATCCATAAAGTTCTGGTTCTGTATTTTTGATTATTGTCTGAAGAGGTGTTTTCAAAAGCAGCTTCTCTGGGCTCCATTCATGGTGGCAGCTCCATGGGGCTCCGGTCACATGGGCCTGTCAGTGGCAAAGACACACTTGCCCACCCAGGGACATAGGGGGCTATCTGGAAGTGGGGCCCTGCTCATTGCCAGTACTGTGGACTCTGGTCCTTGTGTGAGCAGTGAGTGTGAAGGTGGCAATGTGTCCCAGCAGGTCCAGTTCTGCACCCACGATGCTGCAATATGCCCTTCTCCTTGTGCCCTCTGGGATGCAGCCCAAATCCAGGGAGGTGGCGGAGGTGATAGAGGCCGTAACAGTGGCAGTGGTAGAAGTGGCAGCTCCATGGAGTCTGGAGGTTTCAAAGACACACTCACCTACCTGGGGACCTCAGAGGCACTGGAGTGGCAGGGGCCTGCTCAGGGCTGGTGCAGTGGGCTCAAGTCCTCAGGAGAGTGGCAAGTGCGAAGGTGGTGATGTGTCTCGGCAGGTCCAGTCCCGCACCCATGGTGCTGCAACGTGCCCTGGTCCTCACACCCTCCTGGACTCAGCCTGGATATGGGGAGATGGCGGCAGTGGTGGCAGCTCCAGCGGTGGCAGCAGTCAGTGGACGCTCAATGGCTTCACTCCCCCAGCCTCTACTGGGCCCCTGGCAACAGAGTCAGAGGCGGTGGCTGGAGGCATTGGTGCAGGGATGGCCTGTCTATCCCGCAGCCTGGAGGCACTCAGGGCTGTACAGTGGTGCAGCTGGCCGGGAGTGTATGTTTGATTCATTTTTCTCACCTTAGTTTCTTCTTGGGATGAGAGAATTCCTCTCCTTGTGTTCGGGGTTCCCCATGTTGTATTATGTTGAGTTCTAAATTGATCATCTCATGGAGCCTCTGTAGTCAGCTGGTATCTATCCGACATCATAGGTCCGCCCCCCTACCATTTCATTCTTCCAAAATTATATTTGTGAATAGTCTGTCACACCTATGGCTTTGTGTGAGCAGTGGTATTATCTCTACCATGTTTTCTCATATTCTGGCTTGTTTTATATGAAGGGTAAAAACTCCTTTAAACTTATACCATACTTACTGAGCTTCTCAAGGAACATTCCATTTATAACACATGATGCATATGTAGGCATTATTTGAACACAATTCCTAGTTTTCCAATTGTTTTCATGATTATTGAGTCATAAGTGTTCAGATGGCAAGAAAAAAATATATATTAGCTAGTTTTCATTGAATCTGGATATCAGGAAATTCAAGATGCATTTATTGATTGCAAACAACCAATAGAAATATTAACAGGGCTTTTTAAATATTTAACACATAGTTATTAAAGTTTAGACAAGACTCTGTTTCCTAAAACTAACTCCATTTCAACAGTTAGACAAATAAGTTTGCCTATATTTCATTTAATAAATAAAAAGGATTCCTACTTGTTTGACTGTTGTTTTAGATGAATCTGATATGCTATCTGAGATAACCATGAAAATGATCAAGAATTAGATGAAAATATCTTATCTAGTCAGTTATCACTGGGTGACATGGAATACTCTGCTGACTCATATTATTTGGAGTCAATGATCAGAAAATACTGAGTTGTTTACAAACCATCACCAACAAATATCTCATGCATATCAGACCATTGTAAATTAAATATTCTAGAAAATTAAGAACATCTATAACCAAAAGTTGTGTATTTTATTTCTTACCACTAGCTTACTTAAAATCATTCTTTTGTTTTATTTTTTGTCTTTCTGAGATAATGTCTCACTATGCAGTTCAGACTGGCCTTGAGCTCACTTTGTATCCCAGGCTGATCTTGAACTCGCAACAATCATCCTGCCTCAGCCTCTCCAGTGTTGAAATTACAAGTGTGAGCCACCACACCCAACTTAAATCACCATTTTTGCCATTTATTTTAAATAAATTTAAATTTTGCCTTGTTAATTATGAATTAAATCTTGAGACTTTTACCTGACAAATTGTCAGAGGTTGCCAAGAAACTTAAATTTTTATTCTGGACTTGTAAAGATACTGATACTTTATTAAACATCATCCATAAAGAAAAGATATTCATATATAGGAATAATGAGTCCTGATTCTATCATTAAAACCAAAAATGTGACTTAGACAAATGAAAGAATATATCTGAAGTGGTTGTTTACACAAGGAATATTTTTTTCAAAGTTATCAAAATTCTAAATTTAACTGTTTAACATGTAATGAACTTTACTTTCCTCCGGGTGCATGTGAGTGTGAGTGTGTGTGTGTGTGATGTAATATATTTTAAAAAACAGTAGTCTACTCTTTTTTTAAATTTTATTTAAGAGGAAAAAGAGAAAAACACAAAACAAAACAAAGCAGTGTAAGGGTACACGTAATACAGAACTACAAAAAAAAAAATAACAGTAAGAAATCACCTGTTAATAGATTACATATTATCATCTTGAAAATAGTTGCTCAAATCACAGTATCAAAGAATACAAAGTGGACATTCAAACAGGGAGACTGCAAACAGCTGTGTTCAATGATCCAAAAACATTGATATAGTCAGCTATTTAACACCCCTAAACACACTTGCTGTTATATCCGTTAGAGCTCTTCTTTTCCCCTATTTTTTACAACAAAATTTACACATTTTGGATTTTATTACTCCTTAGTTCTTATTACTTTTTTGGGGGGGGGAGAGAATACAGTCAAATATGGCAAAACAAAGCTGTCAATCAAAACCAAGGATAGACATAACACATGGTGTAGAACAGAGTACAAGGTTATCAACAATGGTTATCAATGTAGTCTACTCTTGACCACTCTGGGAATTTGTCATTGTATCTAAAATTTAAAGAAAGGAAGATTTCTAGAGACTGTGTTATTCTCAAATTCTGCCTCTCTGCTGACCTCATTGGCAAAGGCATTGAACAAAATCTCACCACTAAACTAGCCACAGTTTTGACCTCTATTCAGATTGTGTCTGTGAAAAATAAACAGTGTTTGTAACATACAGAATTACTCCTTCCACAATGCCTTAGTTACTTTTTTCTTGTTTGGGACAAAATACCCAACACTCAAAATGAAGGAAGGAAAAGCTTATTTCTTACAGTTCTTGCAGGTTTCGGTGCACACTCAGTTAGATCCAAGGCTGGGTGGCATGCCAGGGCCACAGTTCATGGCAGCTTCAAACTGCAAGCACAAACTGGGAAGAGACACACACCTTCTTCCCGCCATTACATCATATCCTGGCTCCACCCCTGGGTGGGTGAAATACTCACACCACCAATCCAAGTGCTAAACAGTGAACCAATCACAAATGCTAGATTTGGTCCAGTCCATAATTCATGAGGCTTGAGTGCCACTGACACAAACAATGACACATAATAAATAGGTATTAGATAACATTTATAATTTTACATAGAAGCATATTTCAGCATGAACAAAACTCAAATACCTTTGCCATCAATCAAGTAAAATTTAGTCATTCTTTTTAAAAACACAGATGTTTTTAAAATCATAAATTAATTAAAAATATTTTCAACAAATAATGTATGTAGTATTTGTATTTTTGTTTTGACAATACTGTATTAAATCATTTCTTTGCTTTATCCACAATATATTGCATGCTAGAATTCCCTCTCAAGAGAGTAATAGTGATATATTCACCTTCTTTGAAAACTGACCCTCTGTAACTGTCACGTAAAGGTGAGTGTCCTAAGTTTTCTCTCCACAGCACCTGACAATATAACTTTAGATTTGTAATTTCATTTTATCAAAACATTACATCAGAGATTATTACTACTGGAAATTTTCTATGAAGATGAAAATCTATAAAGTACTGTCTAATTTGCATAAAGCACTTATAAAATATCTAGGGCACAAAATTAACCTTCTAAAGTACATGTATGCCCATCAAAAAACGTGAACAATTTACATGCGCAGGAAATTATAAAGGATTTAGTAGGCCACTGAGTAGGACTCAAAAGAAATTTAGGAATATTTTAATGATTTCATATCAAGAGCATAATCATGGAAGATATTTTATAAACATTTTCAAGAATAAAAGCAAATTCTGTGATTAAACTAAAATATTACACATAAAAACATTTGTGATGAGCTACCCATGCAACAGTCTAAATTTTGTTTATTCATTTTACAACAAAATAATATTTCACAGACAAGGTCTAAATATAGTAATAATCTATTTTTTTAAAATTCTAATTACAGAAGAAAAGTCATTAAGAAATTCTGAAGGTATCTATAAAAGTTTATCATAATTAAATTCTGAAATCTTGCAGAAAACTAATAGATTTTCTTCATAAAAATAATGTAGAAAACAAAAGCAAATTGATGTGAATGAACACTAATGAGCATTTTTTTCGTAAGTACTTACCAAATAAATACCTATTTTAAAGAGCTACCAAGATAATTTGAGATAAGACTATTATGAAAGATTCCATATGTGACTTTTCAGAAATCAAATCAGCTCAGTACACTATGCTAAGTCAGTATTGTGACAGATGAGATCTGCATACAATTTATGAGAAGCTTCCGTAGTCCCCAGTCACAATAAATGGAATTGCTAAAACATCTCTGTCGATGTCGCTCCCGGCCGGCAGGAAGGACACACGACAAAGTCTGGCAGTGGACAACCTTTTCTTTTATTTTCCTTCTCCATACAGCCTGCCCTGGGATCGCTCCCAGCCGAAGCCTCCTTTGGTCCGCTCCCCGCGGCTCCTTTTGGGCTTCTACTTCCGGGCTTCTTCTTCTTCCCCAGGGGTGGCACCAGTATATATACGGATACAGTGTCCAATCATGTTAAAGTAAGCAAGGCAAGCTGATTGGCTAACATCATCAGTTGCCAGGCAGACTATATTGTTGAGCGGGTTGCTTACGCGGTAAGCAGGAAACTAACGTGCTCGATGGGAGGGGTAATCTACCTCAGGCTTTACTCTTTACTACAGGCCTCACGTCCGCCAAGTGAGGCGACCGGGCTCGGGGCTGCGGCTCCCAACATCTCCCCCTTTTTTATTTTTTATGAATGTGCGCATCGTAGCCCTTCCTGGACTGGGTGCAGAGGCTTATGCCCTATGCGTAGGCCCACCGTAGGTCCTTGGCTTAGACCCTGGTCGGCCGTCCCATGGTCTGCCAAGGCCCTGAGGCCCTCATCCTTTTTTTTAGGGCCAGGCACAAACTGGACGGAACCTGGATGCACACAAGCTTGCACTCATTTCCTCTCCGTAAAGAAATCCCCTCGGAGAGAAATTTAGACCTGGGCAGCATCTAACAGTCCAGCGGCTTACGTGCAGAATGGGGTAGGGCCTGGCTTAGGTTGAGTCGCACCGGGGGAGTACGCTCTTACCCGTCATTGACTCTCCTACCCAGCTATGTCATAATTTTTTAGAGGAGGAGTGTGGGAAGCTCACCGTCCCTAGACTCGGTCGTAGGCTAGGCGAGCGAGCCATGCATATGCCTGAGGATCTTCTTGTCCATTTCGGGCTACCGCTATTTCTATTCATCTTGTTGGTTGGTCTGTGATGGATCTCCGGTAGGGCAGGTCTGATCTTCAGTCGAGGGCTTTGTCGCCCGTGTCAGTCTCTCCGGTACCCACAGTGGTTCTCGTCCCGATTCCTGTGGGAAAACACAAACCGCGCCTCGGTTCCAGCTGACCACTGGATCCGGGCCCATCCATTGTCCTGTCAGGACATCTTTCCACTTCACCCACCCTTTATGGTTGGGGGAAGGGTTGCAGTGCTCCACGGCTGGGGAGCAATTATCATTATTTAAATTTTAAAAATTGTGTGTGAATAGTGCCATGGATAATCGTGCCTTTGGGGCCAGGCCTTGGCCTACTCCCCCTTTTTGTTTTTGTAAAATTTCTTTGAGGCTTCTATGAGCCCTCTCAATGATTCCTTGACCTTGGGGATTGTATGGGATACCATGTTTTAATTGAACCTCCATCATTTTGCAGAACTCATTGAAGGCTTTGCCTATATAGGCTGGTCCATTATCAGTTTTTAATATTTTTGGTTTGCCCCATGCGGCCCAAGCCGCCAGGCAATGATTGATCACATTAGACACTTTTTCACCTGTTTCTGCTGTTGCGAATATGACGTGAGAACAGGTGTCTGTGGAAACATGAACATATTTAAGAGTCCCAAACTCCTGTATATGTGTGATGTCCATCTGCCAAACATCACCAGGGATCAAACCTCGAGGGTTTACTCCCATCGGTATGGCAGGTTTGTATGTGGCACAGGAGTCACATAGTCGCACGATATCTCGTGCATCTGCTCTGGAAACATGGAAATGGTTTGCTAGTGTCCTGGCATTGACATGAAACTTATCATGGAAGGCACGGGCTCGCTCGATTGGTGTTAGTAAGGTAAAAATCCATAACGGGCGAGTGGCAGTATCAGCAGCCGCATTCCCCTGTGCCATGGGCCCTGGCAGGGATGTATGTGCTCTTATGTGGGTGGTGAAGACCTTATGGTGTCTGTTCTGAAGCAATGTCTGGATAGACAGGAACAGCCCAGCCACTGTGGAAGTGGATCTAATTAAACCGGCAGTCTCAAGCACTTGCATAGCATTGACCACATACCTAGAATCGGAGATGATATTAATGGCTTCTGAGAACCGTTCAAGAATCATTTTAACGATCTGCAGTTTCACCACCTGAGGCTGATCAGGTTCAAATTGTATGGTAACCGGGGGCTTGCCTAGGATCACATAGGCGCCTATCCCCGTCTTGGAGCCATCTGTGTATATTGTAGTTGCTGGGACTAATGGCTCAGAGGCAGTAACCTTTGGAAAAATTATAGGGTGCTGAGTGACAAATGACAAGATAGGGTCTTTAGGGTATTGATTGTTTATATCCCCATGGAAAACACATCTCAGAATGGCCCATGTATCTATGCAGGCAGCCAGGGTCTTGATCTGGCTGGCGGTATAGGGTACTCGGATGGCTTGTGGTCCTGAGCCAAAATGTTGGACAGCTCTATCATGCGCTTCAAGGGCCAATGAAGCGACTGCCTCCGGGTAATGCTCTATGACTTTTGCAGGTGAGACCTTAGGGTGTATCCACAGTAATGGTCCTTTCTGCCAAATCACCGCTGTGGGCTGTAGACTAGTCTGTAGCAAACAGACATCAAAGGGTCGCCCTGGTTCAATTCTGTGTAAGGTAGCCCCACCTAAGGCTTTTTCCACTCTCTGTAAGGCAGCTCTTGCCTCAGGAGTGAGCCTCCTGTGGGAGGCTATATCTGGGTCTCCCTTTAGAAGGTCGAACAGGGGTTTGAGATCTGAATTTGGTATATGTAAATATGGCCTAATCCAATTAATGTCTCCCAATAGCTTTTGCATGTCATTTAGGGTCCTAACGCCATCCGTCCTAATGGTGACCTTCTGCGGAGAGACTAGCATAGGGGAGATTCTCGCGCCTAAGTAGGTCACCATTTCTCCTCCCTGAATCTTGTCGGGGGCAACATGCAGATTAGCTTGTCTCAGGGCCTCGACCAACTGGCCGAGCATATTATTTAGCATGTCTGGGTCCCTGCCGCTGAGTAAAAGGTCGTCCATGTAATGCACACATCTTATCTTGGGAAAGGATTTCCGTAGGGGGGCCAGTAGGGAATCAAGGTAAATCTGACACATAGTGGGACTGTTGGCCATACCTTGGGGCAGCGTTATCCACTCGTATCTGAGATCAGGGCTTTCTTGGTTAATGGTGGGTAAAGTGAAGGCGAACCTATGAGTGTCCTCTGGATGCAGGGGGATTGAGAAGAAACAGTCTCTAAGATCTATAACATAAACTGGCCAGGACTGAGGGATGGCTGAGAGAGTTGGCAGTCCCCTCTGGACCGCCCCCAGGGACTGCATCTGCGCGTTGACCGCCCTTAGATCATGGAGCAGCCTCCACTTGCCAGACTTTTTCTTAATTATAAAAATGGGGGTGTTCCATGGGGAGGTTGACGGCTTAATGTGTCCTAATCTAAGTTGTGTACTGACTATTTTTGACAAGGCTAATAGCTTCTCCTTAGGCAGGGGCCACTGAGGTACCCAAACCGGATCATTTGACCTCCAGGTGATTTTGATCGAAGTGGGTAGGAGAGCTTCTTCAGCGGCCCCTAAGAAAAACCCAGCCCTTGCCTACCTTTTTTGTTCTCTACTGGTATTGGGGATGTCCGACCCTGTAGGGCATTGCCCAAGCCTTTGCCGGGGGTATATCCCTGGTTCCTGAGTATATCCTTAGCCTGGGGGGAGCAGTTTGACGTAAGCGTGACATCCATCTGAGTGAGGATGTCCCTTCCCCATAGAGACACTGGCAACTGTAACACAAATGGTTGGAAATGGCCCTGATGACCCTCCTCATCACACCAGAGCAGGGTTGAAGCACTAACCTGAGGAGCTGACACCATCCCCAGGCCCTGCAGCGTGTTATCTGCAGTGTTGGTGGGCCAGTTGGAGGGCCAATCCTTTTTGGAGATAATGGAACGGTCAGCTCCTGTATCTAGGAGCCCTGTTATATTCTTGCCATTGACCTTAAGTGAGAGCATGGGCCTTTTATCAAGTATTATATGGAGTCCCTCGAAGACTTCCCCTGAGGAACCGAAACCTTGACTTTCTCTAATTTTCTGCTTTGAGGGGAATCTCTTGTGGAGACTGGGGAGCAGCAAGAGCTGCGCTATCTTGTCTCCTTTATTGATTACCATAGTACCCACAAGAGATTGAACCATAATTTTAATGTGTCCTGTGTAGTCTGAGTCTATGACCCCCGGGACTACTATGAGACCCCGAAGGGCCGTGGAGGATCTCCCGATCACCAGACCCACGGAATTTTCGGGTAACGGTCCCTTAAAGGTGGTTTCAACCACTTGAACACCCATATCAGGCACTAATATAAGTCTGGAGGTGACACTGAGGTCCACACCTGCTGACCCAGGGGTGGCCCTTGTTGAAGGCTGCCATCCTGAGCTGTCCTGTCTCTGGGGCGGGGGCCCGCCTGTGAAGGGGGCCCCCTCTGGTCGTTTTTTGGCTCTCTAGCATCTCGTCCACAAATACGGTTGCCCTGAGCATCAAAGACCGACCTACACTCCTCAGCTTTGTGTGATCCCCTCTTGCATCGCCCACAAACATATGGTTCTTCATTCCTAGGGCGAGGCCTAGCATCTGCATTGTTTGGGCAATGACGTTTAATGTGTCCTGGCTCCCCGCAGGCAAAACACCCTTTAGCCTTACATTCCCCTTCTAACCCGCGAGGTCCCCTCTGCTGTACAGCCGCGGCCAGGAGAGCAGCCACTCCCGAGTTGGAGAGCGGCCCCCCTATCTCTCTGCATATCCTAATCCAGGCGTTGAGGTCCTTGTTCTTATGAGGAGCTATCGCTGCCTTGCACTCCTTTGTACATTGCTCAAAAATCAGCTGCCTTACCAGCGGTCGAGCCACTCCCGGATCAGAAAATATCTTATCGGCAGCATCTTGCATTCGGGCCACAAAGTCAACAAATGGCTCTGTGGTACCCTGAATTATTTTTGAAAGACACAAGGAGGCTGTTCCGGCACCACTTACCTGCTTCCAGGCGCGGAGCCCTATGGCATTGATTTGTTCATAGACAGCGCCGGGGAACTGAGTCTGATCATCAGCGTGCCGACCTTCTCCCATAAGCATTTCCTTGTTCCACCCCCGGTTTCCCCGATTGGCGTTTCTCTCAGCCTGCTCTGCAGAGAACTCTGCGTACCAGGCTCGCCAATCCAGGTAACTACCCGAGGGCAGACACGCCTTTGCCAGCTGAACCCAGTCCGCGGGGGTGAGGGGCCCAGAAGACAGGTTCTCCAGCATGGCAATGGTGTAAGGCGCAGTCGGCCCAAAGGTTGTAACTGCATTTTTAAGTTCTCTAATCTGCTTTATCTCAAAAGGCTCCCATGCATTACGTCCCTGGCCCATAGCTACTTGTACAGGAAATATCCCGTAGGGGCCACTATCTATCCCAGGTGGTGGATGTACCTCATGAGACAAACGTCCCCCCTGCCAAAGCCGCCTGTAAAAATACCGACCCGCCGGCGGCGGAGCATAAGACGGCGGCCATGATTGGGCGGAAAATGGGGGCCCGTGCATCACTTCCTGTTCTGGCGAAGGGGAAGGGAGCTCCCGGGCGGCCGCCCCGCGGCGAGGGATCGCCTCCGGGAACAGCCCCCAAGGTGGGGCGGAAGGCTTCGCCTCCCTCTCGCGCCGGGGAGCGCTCAGGAGCTCTCTACTCCTCCGCAGACCAAGTTGAGCGGAGCGCAATTCACGGCGCAACGCTGGGAAAGAACCCTGCGACTCCTTATCGAGCGACTTAGGCTCCTGACAGCTGGTCTCTTTGGCCTCCTTGCCATTCAACTTTCCCTCGTCCTCGGAGTCAGACGACTCCGAGGCTAGAGCCCCGTCCTTCTCCTTAGCATCTTTGTTCCCCTTAACGGGCCCCTCTCGGGAGCTCCCTGACTGGGCCTGCTCAAATACCCTGCGTACTTTTGTAAGCTCTTGAGAGCTTTCTCCACAACCACCCTCGCTCTTAGTGTTGCTACCTAGCATGTTTCCCATCTTTTAATATGTTACTCACCGCGTGAGGCCCAAGGAATCCGCCACTTACGCGTGAGCCTGAGGGGAGTCTAAAAGCCCTGTAGGTGCGCGCCACCCAGAGCCCAGGCTTATCCCCAACTCACCTGTCTCGCAGCTCTGTACTGGAGCGTTGTCCGCTGTCACGTCTCGGGGGTGATCAGTCCCATGCGGGCCCCCAAATGTCAATGTCGCTCCCGGCCGGCAGGAAGGACACACGACAAAGTCTGGCAGTGGACAACCTTTTCTTTTATTTTCCTTCTCCATACAGCCTGCCCTGGGATCGCTCCCAGCCGAAGCCTCCTTTGGTCCGCTCCCCGCGGCTCCTTTTGGGCTTCTACTTCCGGGCTTCTTCTTCTTCCCCAGGGGTGGCACCAGTATATATACGGATACAGTGTCCAATCATGTTAAAGTAAGCAAGGCAAGCTGATTGGCTAACATCATCAGTTGCCAGGCAGACTATATTGTTGAGCGGGTTGCTTACGCGGTAAGCAGGAAACTAACGTGCTCGATGGGAGGGGTAATCTACCTCAGGCTTTACTCTTTACTACAGGCCTCACGTCCGCCAAGTGAGGCGACCAGGCTCGGGGCTGCGGCTCCCAACACATCTCAAATTTTCTTAACATCATAATCTCTTCCCTAATTCCCATTCTCTCACTTGGGCAGGGATGTGGCTCATAAGCCATGCTTTTCACAACCACACATTCTTTATTCCTAAATAACCAAATCCTCAAGAGAGCAGCAAACAGCAAGAGAAGACAATTTATTTAGAGAACTATTATGTGAGGAAGAAAACAAGTTGCCATTTCCAATTTGGAAGATAATTAGGGAGACAATAACCTTCTGACTGATGTTCTGTGTTCCCTTTGGATATTTTTGTAGGCCAGTAATTGGAGTGTATTTTTCTGTTCAATCGCACATTGTCGAGAAAAGGTTTCTTTTGCTCATGAATTCCTAGTTAGATTAAGAGAAAAAAAAGTTGTGCAGCTATTGTCCGGTGCCAGGGCCACACGTCACTACATTTTGCACATTGTCAGTGGAACTTTATAATTTTTTTTAAATTTCCCAGACAGCTGACTTCACAGGATTCTAAGAAAGAAAACCTGGATTTGGGTCAGTGAAGGCTTTTTATTTCCTACTGGAAAACACTGGTAAAGTCAACCATTCTTTCCTAACCCAGAATTATGTCATATTCCATCCATGATAACAACAAGTGAAAGTGAATATGGAAGCCCATAATATTTCAAGACACACTTCAGAGAAGAGGGGCAGCGGCCACGTTTTCCCTTATAAGAGAAAAGTCTTTTCTGCCATTCCTTGCCTATTTGTTTTCCAGCTTCTCTTAGGAAACAGTCCTTTTTGTTCTCATCATTTTAACCTAAGAATTAGCAATAAAGCAAGGAGAGCTTGATGCACTTATTACTTACATTAAGTAACTACTAAGAAATCAATAACTGATCTAAAATGCCTTATGTGCATATTTAGGGTAAAACTAATAAAGATGAACATTAAGAACACCACATACACACTGTCTGCCAAAAATGTATACACATTCCAGGAGAAGAAAAACTTGTATAAATATTTACTACTAAATATATTGAGACATCATGGGATTAACACAAATTACCTTTGGACCTTATAGTTACAAGAGGTGCTCACAGTGGTTTTCCTTTGTTTCCAGATATTTTTAGGGCTGTGAACTTCTGCGTGGATGATCTTGGTTATTGAAATCGCTGCACATGTATTGTCAGTTCCTTCTCTATCAGCCCAGATTGCAGTGGGTTTTCTGTGGTATATGACATCCTGTAGGGCCCCCATATGAGGGTAACATCGTCTGTTGAAAAAACATAATATTTTTCTTTTCCCATGAATATATTTTTGTCAGACTCTCTATGTTGAGCAATTACTATGTCTGAAACACTAATTAAACCTTGTAATAACTTTGTAAGGTGATTATTATACCGTACTCTGTACAGGTTGTAGTGGAATTGAAATTTTAAGTAAAATGCAAGGAACGTATCTCTTAAGAACTGGATTGACATTTTTAATTTGTCACCTGGTTTATTTCACTATAATATCTCTAGGCAAGTCAGCACCTTAATCTTAGTTCCAAACCCTGATTTTTTTCTAATGAAATCAGGAATACTGAATTTTTTTGCTATAGTATAAACTTTTGAAGGTGCGGTTTTTTGACAAAGAGTTGGCATTCAGTTTTTTCAATTGGATAAATTTCACAAAAGGAAAACATGAGATTTCTTTTTATTTGTACAAAACATGTGGGCCCATGCCAAATCTGTATCTTAGTGGAAACTGCTGGACAAGCTCTTTCAAATATGGCATATACACACTGCTACTGTGATGATTTGCCAGCTCTCTACCATTCATGATCTGAAATGTGCTTAAACTTCATGAAAAATAGCTACGCTTTATTACACACCTCTGTACAATTAAAAATGTATGTCATGAGTTCAACAACTTTCTCTTTTCTAAATTACACTAAACGTCAAGATTATTGTGTAGTTTTGCTTTTCAAGTATCTACTGTATTTGAGTTTTAAAACTGAGTTGTGCAATACATTGAGCTGTAACACTAAACAACTTCCAAGTTACAATTTCATAACAAGAGTATGATTTTTCCATATAGCCTACAGCCATTAGAGCAAAAGCCCAGCCTCTGTTACTACTAATCTACATTAGATTATCAAAAAAGGATAGTTTGTGCTCTCATTGTTCAATATTTCATAATTTTTGTGCCTACATTTTGTAATCTGAACAACTATTTTGAAGATAACAATATGCGACATATTAACTGGTGTTAATCTCCTATTATTCTGTTTTGAAATTCCGTATCATCATTTTTACTTTTCTTTGTTTTTAAAATAAAAAAAAAAAATACAAGATGTGGTCATAAAAGCATGGGAGAAATGAAATTCCATTACTTTAGGTAGACCAAAAATATTTGATGAAAAGCTCTAATGCCAAAATGCCTGTTCAAATATAGGTATTTCTTGTTTTATGATCTATTTGTTTAACAACAACTGTTTGGCCTTCAGATATGCCACTGGGCCTTACGACCCGTCTTTTTTTTTTTTTTTTTTTTTTTTTTTTGTAGTTTTGTGCATCTTGCTTGTCTCTATAAGTACAGTATACCTTGTTTATCAAAAATTGTAGTTTTCGCTGATTATACTGTATAGTACAGTACTATAATTCTATGTTCCATCATAAATTACAATATTACATATTAAGAGTTATGTAAATAAAATCAAAGTTATCAAATTGCAGTTTTCTTTAACCATTTCTTTGTTTTGAATTTTATGATGTGCATACAATATACAATTTCTTCATTTAATGATGAATTTATTTAATAATCTAATTGCAAGAACAGAACTCAATCATTTAATGAAGAATGTCTCTAAATTTTTGGTTCATTCTCATTCCAGCAGGCAGTTCCCTAAATAAAATGACCTGCATAGTAACTTTTTCAAGCCCCAAATTCCTAGATTTCAATACCTGATATCTCTTCATTGGGCAGGTATAACTCCTCCTGTTAAGCATGAAATGAAAAAAAAAAATCTTTGCCCTACTTCCTAACATATATTGTGTTCATAAATTTAACTTCCTACTTTGGTTTTTAAGTTGTAGGATATAAAAGAGAAGTTTATAGGTCTAGGAAAGAAATTGACATGATTTAGGAGAATAAGGTGACATACAGGACTTTGCAAACTCTCTTGCTCTTAAGAAGGTGGCATGTAACTCATAACATAAGGGATACTTATGCTATGTGAAAAGTATGATTGGTTGTTGTTGTGATGCTCAGAGTTTTAAATTTTAATAAATATGTCAAAAAATCTTAAGGAGACATGTAGATAGACTGTGATGGATTAGTTAGTGTCAAGTCAGCAGCATTTCTACATTCCTCCATGTCTTTTCTCTGCATTTTAAAGACAACAACATTCCCAGAATATTTTCCCCATGGGGCTTCCTGTATAATTAATTTTTATTCCTGATCAACAATAATGTGAGTTTCATGAGGTGAAAGAAAGGAAAGTGATACAGTTCATTGAACTGGATCCAGGGAGACTCATAAACAAATACTAAATATAAAGTCTGAGGAACTTGAGGGTGAGCTTTTACTGTGTCCACATATGCTGAGAAGATGGAAACTTTTCTAGGGAGTCACTCATTTCAGTGAAGACAGCTAAGATAGTAACTTGGAGCTTCCCAGAGTTAGCTAAAGACTAAAGCAGCCCTCAGTCTAGTTCTAGGGAATAACAACTTCCACCCTGCAGACTAAGATGGTAGCAGCTTCCTGCTTTGCATTCTTTTGGCTTCTTACAACTGGAAATAGCACTAATTTTGTGTGTTAGCAGAGACACAGAGCAGTGCCTATTCTCCTAAACAAACACTGTCTGATGCTGTAACTGGCACTGCAAATGGAACTTTATACTTTAGATTTTTTTCTCTTTAATGACAAGTGGTTTCTGAAAAGGGCTATCCTTTACTTTTCCTACTGCAGGTGAATGGATAGAATATGCAGACGCTAATTTTAGGATACAGGAGCCCAGTTCTCTTTCCACAAGAAAAGGGACAATGAGTTAAAGGTGGCAGAAAGTGATAAAGCAAGTATGAAAATCTTTATCATTTCTCTGTGTTCTCCTCTCTTCTGATCGTTACTGTAAAACGCCTTTACTCATCTGTACATGGTGTAATGATGATTTAAGGCAAATGAGTCTTTCCTTCTCCTCAGAGATAGATTTGAATAAATCCTTTATCTTTTTTGCCAGAAAATTGGCAAATGACCCTAATCATATGAACCTAATTGACTAGACTAACACCTTCAGCAATATTGAATGGCATGCATCTCTTCATATATAACTGTTTTGATTACTTCCTAGTTGCTGGAAAAATACTCAATATCCATAAGTTGGAGGAATTGTCTTAGTTACTTTTTCTCATTGCGAGACAAAATATCCAATATCCAAAGATAAAAGAGGGAAGGTTTATTGTAACTCATATTTTGTAGACGTTTCACACTGTAATCAGCTGGCTCCAAGCCAGAGCAGCGTGTCAGAGGTGCATCATTAGAGAAGAAACAGTTCGTGGCAGGTGGAAGGCAACAAAACAGCAAGCAGAAAATGACAAGTGACAACAGCAACCTTCTGTCAGTCCCTTATATTCTATCCAGCTTACATGCCCTGAGGGTGTGTGGCACTCTCATTGCACCCCAGGTGAGCCTTCCGATTATGCACTCCCAGAACTGTGCCAAACCAATCAGTGGAGTAATTTAGTATCACGCACTCTTAATCCCAGCATCACATACTTAATTCCAGAATCATCACACTCTTGAGCCAGCTGCCTCTGAAAAACCCCAGATATGACTACACCAAGCATTAGAGGGACATCTAGACATAAGCTGTAATTTTGGATCCAAAGTTCAGCCAAGTTTTGGCTAATTCTAAGAATCAGAATGACAAGCCAGGCATGGTTGCACATGCCTCTAGGACCAGCACTCAGGAGGCTGAAACAGGAGAATTGCCATGAGCTCAAAGCTAGACTGGGCTACACAGAGTTCAACTACATAGCAAAACCTTGTTTCAAGAAAACCCAAAAAAGAAAAAAAGGAACAGTATGATTAGACTGATGTAGCATAATAAAAGGTATTCAATCATGGAAGCCTGGAAGGAGGGGTCAGCAAGGAATTGGAGCAATACTCTTTTCCTGGAGACATTCCCAGTGACCCACCTCTAACTAGACCCCATCCTCTAACAGAAATTTCGGCTTCAGAACTCAGTGGATACAGTGCTCATCTGTTCCAATCACCTTTCACCCACAAGAATTTGGGAGGACATTTTAGATCTAAATTTACAGTAGCCCACTTTACATTATGTTGGTTTTCAATAAATAGATTTTAAAATTTATATTTAAATTATATATAAAGGAGAATTATAAGTTATACTGATAATGAAATTCAAATATATTATTGTTCATATTATTAAATTTTAAAGTCAGTTATTGACAGTATCACACAGTCAGACACATATTTTTAAAGAAAGTTTTTGAAAATAAAAATCTAAGTTTACAAAATATAAGTGCTTCATGTAGATTTTGTGTTGCTTTGACTTCTAATTTATTTGAAATGGGCAGAAATAGCACATGCTTTGAATAATGACTATTTAAATGATAATATTTTGGTTTCAAACCGAAGTAAATAAAGTCTATAAGACATGACACAAAATATCACTTTCAAGCATAAGGAATCATAGATGAATCATATGCAGAATTTCAAATTATCCACCATGTTTGACAGATGACATATCTCAAAATCTAACAAATTGCTCCCTCCCCAGCAGACTATCACATCCCTATTTAGGTTCTTATTTGTCTCTGTCAGCCTGATTCATGGGTATAGACCCTCAGTCATCAAAGTGCATTTGGGCATTGATCACTGAAATTTATGATACTTTGAAAGATCATACAGTTTATGTATTTCCATAACTACTCTCTTTCATAGCCAATGCAGCAAGCATGTTGCAATTGTGGGAGAAATTTTAGATAAACTGAAATTTATGATACTTTGAAAGATCATACAGTTTATGTATTTCCATAACTACTCTCTTTCATAGCCAATGCAGCAAGCATGTTGCAATTGTGGGAGAAATTTTAGATAAACTGTAAGCTAGGATGAATCTTGAGGTCTTTATCCCTTTATTCCTAGAAATCTTTCCCAGTTCTTTAGGGAGTATCCAAGGGTTTTAGAAGCATATTTTATGTATTTTTCCTCTGTTTTAACATAATAGCTTAACCCTACTGCCTCAAATTTAACTTTTGAAATGTTTTCAGTCATTACAGTCCTAAAAATTTCTAATTCCGGACACTGTTTCAAAAGATATCCTCCTTTGCTTTTTTCCCATCCTGTTTGAACTTTCTTTAGCTATCCTAAAATATTTAGTATTCCGAAGCCTCAGTTTCCTCATGTGCAAAACAGATAATTATGAAGCTTCTTTTAAAATTAAATGAGAAAGCCATGTGCACTATTTAAGCCAGTTCTGTGTTTAGTGTAGGTATAAATGTTACCTATTAACTTTCCAGTCAAATGATGATTGAAGAGAATAACGCAAGGCCAGTCATCTAAGGTCATAAATCTATTTTATAAATTTCTCTATCTCAATACTGGGGCTTCCTTTTCTTTAGAATCTTTCACTTTTTCTCAGTTTTCTTATTACATCAGTAACTTTGGAGTTAAGTGACTTCATGAGCAACACTCCTAGGTGGTCTTTCCCCTTCTCACAATCTAACTTTCAACTAAGCTTTGCTCAGTCTGTAAAAATCCAAGAATATTCTGATCCAGGGTGGTATAGCTCTGGGCAAATGAATGCAAAAACACAACATCTATTGGAGAACAAAGCAAAAGTCAATTAAGTGAACTTGAACCAAATTCTTGGAAGTAATGTCCGCATTCCTTGAGATTCCTTTTTATTTTATCAATATTGGTTCTCTCGTTTGTGTGTGTCTAAAGTTTCCTTTCCTTCTGTAAATCACCACTTCACACAGCAATCTGTAGACCTCCCAGGTATCTCACAAGTGGGAAATCTGAGGTCTGTGCTCACCTGTCTTCTCTACTACATTCCACAAAATATGAGCTCACCCTCTGCAGCTGTGAAGAGCTTTTGAAGTTCTCTTCATATATCCTGTCATGCTATTAAATCATTTTCCATGTTATTTTCCTTACATAAACTACACTGTTTGTCCTGTAAAACTGCCAATAACACAAAGGAATGCCTTTAACAAATTTCAAGGACCCTTGTTTTATCATACAGAAACCTATTCAAGTCTTCTAAAGCCAAGGAACCTAAAACCTGAGAGGGGAATTTGCACCTGCTGTACTTTCTAACTTCGGCACTAGGCATATTTATTTTAAAGTACTTTTTCTTGTTCAAATCAGAGATTTGTATTTTTCACAAATAAGGCTGAACATTCACTGGTGCCTGATTTGTTTTTGATGATTAAAAAGTAGGTTATCAAACCCTATGGATAAAACATCCTACAGTAAAAAGGGAAACAGATGGTAATGTAAGGTGGCATTTTCATAGAAAATATGGGCAATTAAAAGCAAAACATTTCTGATTCATGATTTAATCATCTTGCCAAAGGGCTAAAAAATGGAAATAAACAGATTAGATATGAATTGAGAAGGTTTCTAGGCCTGAGTATCAAAGCAAAGTTAGAACCCTGAAAGTCTATCTACAATTAATAATCTCTAAAAATTTTGTTTGCCTAATCAATTTTTCTTTTTCTCAAAGTGAGCAGAATTAGAGAGCTACTTAAGAAATTTTGTTCTACATTGTGTCTGTGACTACAAATCCCATCCTTGAAAGCAGACTCTATCAAATTCTATATCGTTTAGCTGGTTGCTTATAGCTGGAACTTTTCTAGAAATGGACATAATGGCAGACAGGGAAACAAAACAAAGAAAATTTTAGAATTTTAATGTATTTGGTTATATTTCCGTAAAATTAACTGTGTTATGCTTAATATCTATATGCCTCATGTTTCTCATTTTAGAAATAAAAATAATAATCATTACTTTGGAGGATTGAGATGGTCAGGACAAAGAAAACATTGAATAAATGTTAATTTCCATTTATTAGCCCTTCCTGATTTCCATCATGAGGCCCTCCTCCTACTATTAGTTTGTCTGACTTTATTATTCAGATTTTTATTGTGACAATCCTCACCATAGCCTTTTGAGGTTGATGATTTTATCTTCTGTTTCAAGGAGAAGAACTAGAGATATATAGAGATATTAGATCCAGTGAGGATCTAATAAGGAAAACAAAAGCTACTCCAAGTATTTAAAATAATTTAAACTCAGGAATTGTTCATATAAGTGACTGAAAAGAAGGAAGAGTTGAAAAGGCAGCTGAAAGAATTCAAAAATTAGCAATGCAAGAAAACTGACTCTCCTCTCCCCAGGTTTTGGAGTCTACTAAAGGAAATCCAGAACCAAGGCATAGGGTGGAAACTACCTCAAGTGGCCAATCAGAAAGAGCAGAATGCATAGCCTCTGCTAAAGGCACTGCTGATGTTCCAACAGGAAAGCATCTACTAAATCCTAGTAAGCACAAGGCTTGAGACTGAAAGCTATATAATTCTAGTTTCTTTCTTACAAAATAGATACATTTTTATATAAGAAAGATGCTACAAATCATAGTAAAAATATAAGGTATAATAAGAATAGGATAAAGTGAACACTTTCAATCCTTTACAGATAAGAAATCATTAAGTCCTTGGCCCCTCAAGCTTACTTGTTTCTGTTACCTTGAGTGTTCTCATCCATTCTGAAGGCTTTGAGTCTAAAATATTTTTGTTGAATAGAAAGGAACTCAGTGGAATTTCTGCAGTTTTAATCGTGACATCTTTTGGGTCTGTGGGTTTCCCTATGCATTTTCATTTCCAAACATAAAACCAGAAAAGTCAAAGAAGCATTCATCAATAATAATTTGGATAGACTTTTTCTTTTTCTTTTTTTTTTTTTTTTTTTGCTTCTTTTAATCTAATTGCTATGGTTGAATTAAATTTTTGAAAAAATATATATGAAGCAGAATTATTTGAAATAATGGATAATAAAATTGAATTTTTGAAATGTGCTTCATATGCACTTCATTTCCTAAGCCATAGACCTAGTATAATGTGTAAAGGGATTTGTGATGATAGTAAATCTAGTCTGTATCAATTATTCATGCATTTCAATTGGCAGTGAAACTAGCAAATGTATTCAATGAGTGGTCTTTATTCCCACAAAAGTAGATATGCATAATGGATGGAAAAATAAAGAAGTTACTTTTCAATACAACAGCTGAGTACAAGGATGTTTTTATATATGAAGGTTTGAAAGTATCCTTTGAAACTGCTGACCAAACCACCCCAAGCTAAAGTTGTACTTCTGCCAGCTATGAAGGGCTGTGCTTGAACTTTATTTCACAGTTTCTGATTTTCACAGCCTTTGGACCAGCACAGTTCCTACTTGTTACTATGCTTGTAAAGATCTGTTTCAGGAACTGTTACAAAAACACAGAAACTAACACACATTATCTTAAAATGCTTCAGTGCTTAACAGAAAAAACAGAAGGCACCTAATTTCTTAAAGCTGTATCTAATACAGCATTACATAAGTAAGGAAGATTTCAAAAATAGGCTTTGAAACCTGTTAACTGTTAATATTTACAGACATCTAAAGTATAACCAGCTTCGCTCATTTCTTGAGATAATCTGTGAGTCATAAAAAGATATTTTGAATTACATGCTTTGTAGATCTCTGCCCTCTAACAGAAACTACCAAAAGAATGGGTATTCAATGAGTATTCAATTTCTCTTTACCCCAAACACAAGAAATGTTAAGTGACACATTATCTATAATCATCTGCATTATGACTTCTTGTATCATAATCTCCATATTGTATAATCACCATGGCGTAAATTCATTCAATTAGAAATATGGTGCCTTATCACTTTTTTGTTATAAGAGGAGAAGTTTGTTTTTACTCATAGTTAGTAAAAGTTTAAGTCCATGATTGACTAACTCCAAGGCAGAGTGGCATGGCAGAGGACAGCTGCTCATGGCATGTTGGACAGAAAGCAGAGACACTAAACAAAGGAGGAGGAGAGGGTGCTAAACACTTCCAGGTCATACCATACCCTTCCAAAGAGACTCTGCTACCTATGCTACCTATTGGCAAGTAAGTTGTAAGTTCCATGATCCAATAATTTTCCAAAAGCCCCACCTATAGGCATATCGGGATATTTTATAATGGACAAAAGTTACTTTACAATAATTTGACAGAAATATTGCTTTGACCTTTAGACAGTGTACATCTAAATATTTATGAAGTTCATCTTGAAGTAAACATTTAAGATTTGATAAATTTACACACTTAATGGAAAATTCTGTAGTTCAGATCAGGTTATTTAAATATAGATGCTAATATATAGTAAATGCTTCAAAAATGTAGAATTAAATAAATTCAGTTCGTTATTTAAAAATAATAACATGTCAAGCAAGGAAAATATAAATAATAATAGTTACAACACAAATCAATGAGCATGTAGCCATAACAACTGTACCTAATATTTGCAGGTCAAGGCCACTTTGAATTTTTTTTTTATTTAGAGAAAAAAGTAAAACAGAAAAAAGGATAGAAATAATAAAGGATTTTTTTAAAAAAAATAAATCACTAGTTGATAAATTACATATTGTTATCTTAGAAGTATTTGTTCAAGTTTAAATTCAAAACATAAAAAGTGGACAATCAAGCAGTGACAGTACAAACCGTTCTGTTTGATGACCTAAGAAAAAGTTAGTAGTATGGTTATCTGTCTTGCACACTTAAGCATACATACAGTTATATCTGTTAGAGCACTTTCTTTCCCTTTCATTATTACAATATCTATTACACATTTTGAATCTTACTATTCTTTCAGTTTTACACTACGGAGACAATACTATAAATGTGGATCTGATTTATTTCACTTATAAGGATAGTCTCAAGTTGCCTCCATTTACCTATAAAAACCTCCAGATTATCCTTTTTATAAGTGAGTAATATTCTATTGTATAAAAATGCCACATCTTTTTCATCCATTCTGTGGTTGATGGACATTTTTGTTGTTCACAAGATTTAGCTATTACAAATGAAGCTGCTATAAACATGAGTGCACATATAAATATGGGTGCAGTGTGACATGAATTTTCATTTTATCCGGGACAATACCCAAAAGGGGAATAGCTGGAATGAGTGGAATTTCCAGTCCTAGTTTTTTGAGGAATCTCCGTACTGATTTTCGTGGTGGCTGCACCAGTCTACACTCCCACCAACAGTGGAGAAGTGTTTCTTTTTCCCCACAGCCTTTGCAATATTTGTTATAGGTTGATTTCTTGATGGCAGCTATTCTTTCTGGAGTGAAATGAATCTCAATGCTGTTTTAATTTGCATTTCTCGAGTGACCAGTAATGGCAAACATTTCATCATGTATTTATTTGCTATTTGTATATCTGCATCCGAGAAATGTATGTTTATCTCAGATGCTCATTTTTGGAGAGGGCCTTTGAGTTTGGGGATTGATATTTTTTAATTCTTTGTATGTTCTGGATACAAGTCCTTTGTCTGAGGGACTGCTAACGAGAATTCTTTTCTATTTTATAGGTTTTCTTTTCATTTTGTTGGTGATTTCTTTTGAAGTAAAAAAAAATTGAAATTTTAAAATAAGGAACATAGGTATTCTTTCCCAGGCTACAAAAGACATTTGTGAGGGATGGTTTCATCTAGAAGAGACTATTTCTAGTAGTACTTGTCTATATTGAATTAATTTTATTATAGAATTGGAATCAACCCCTTTTCCTTTCACAAGGCTTGATTTTCATCCAGAAAGACTCAGTACATTATGATAGTATTACATGAGGTGTCTTGCAAAATGAGAGTACATCACCATTTTTCTAATTATATTGTGTATGATATATTACTATCTTATTTATATGTATATCTACCAGTACAACAAACTAGTGGACAGCAGTAACCATATAAATAACTTTCTACATAACAAGGTGGAAAATAAATAAATATTTGCTAATTAATCATGTGAAAACTCTCCTTGCCAGAGTTGAGATTGGTCAGAATAGACCTTTCCATTGTAGAGTTTTGATGTACAACAATCTTATTTCAATTCAGCCCAAAGTTTAAAGCACTGAGGAAAACTCATTCTGTCCAATGAATGAAGAAACCAGAGTGTAAAGTCATTTACTTTATGAGCTGTTAAATTTTAAATAATTGAGAAGACTAAATCAGATTTGAATGTACTATTATATTTTAGTTACTATCAAAATAAATGAATCATGAACAGCTCCAATAAATAAGAAAAAGATACTTTATTCATAGAAAAATAAATAATTATTTTTAAACATTATATGATGAGCCACTTTTGAAGATGATTTTTAAATCTACAGGGTCTCAGTCTTTAAAGGCACTTGACAAATTGCTTTTTCAGGAATGTTGTTTTGGCTACACAGGATAATAATGCTTGGTTTGCTCAACTCCTGATCACTCCTTCATTGATAATGCATCATCACAATGTCACCTTGAGTGTCAAGCTCAGCAAAGGAGAGTGGAGCGTGGCACTTAACTGCTTTCTCCTTTGCTGAAATTGGCAGCTATTATGAAGAGTTAGTACATTCCAGCATGATGGTCTGGAGGGATGCCTCAGCTTCAACATATATGCCACTCATAAAGAACTTTGATCTTTAAACCTGACAAGATGATACTTGAACCGGCATAATATTCCTTAAAAATAATAAAACAGTAAGTAAGACGCCATCCTTTATGGTATTGAAATCATGTAATTTCTACATATTGCTTGTTTCAAGAGAGTGGAAACTTTACAATTACTTGAGTTGCTCAAAAATGAATTATTGACCAACGTAGCAGCTTCAGTTGACAATGATACTGTTTTTGAATTTTAACTAGAAAGCATTCAAGCTTCACAAAGCCGTATATTTCCCAAATAGGACAAAAGAAAAAGGAACATTCCTAGTGAAGCGTTTCTTTGAACTATTTCTTAGCTAGTTACAATGGGTGAATATTAGGTAGTTATTTATGATGGCTGAACAGAGATTTTGTTTGTTTAAGGTTTTACTTGAAGTTTAGAATCTATATTTCAATTTTTTAGGCTCTGTCACAAGTGTCCATATCTGCTAATTGGGCTAAAAAAGATGGAATGTTCAGAGAAAAAACAAAAGGTAAATAAGAAAAGTAGTCATCATAGCTAAAATACCCATAATTCACCTCTTAGTAATGAGTGAATTTAGTTATTTGTTCACATAGTCTTAACATGTGTCCTCATACATATATTAATGCCATTCATATATATATATATATATATATATATATATATATATATATATATACTCATTTTCCCATGACTACTGTTCACTCCAGATTATCCTGTACATAAATGGGTAACATATCAAGAAAGGGAGCTCTGAAAGACAAATTAGGAAGAGAAAATGATATAGAAAACCTAGGACTGATAGTCTGAAGATCGTGGATTCATTGGATTTCAGTTTCAGAAAAATATAATATTCTAGATCACACACAAAATAAATATTGAGACTAGTCCTGATTTAATATACAGTCTTGATCTAATTTACTATAATTTTGGTTCAACAAAACATATGAGACAAATACTTTTCTCTCTTTCCAAGAACCAATGAAAATTAAAATGGGTTGAAATTCTCTAGAGTAGACAAACTCATCTAAGTATAAATTGTGATTCTATGACTTTCTCACTTCTCAATTGGACAAGTAATGTTAAACTCTCTTTATGAAAAGATTAATAACAATTACTACTTTATAATTTTCTATTTTTTAAGTTTAAGTGAGAGAACGCATGTGACAGGACACACAGCATGGTGCATAAATGATAGGAAAAATTCAGTAAATCTTAGCAACTAATTATAATAGCAATCATAGTCAATAAAAGCACAGTAGTAATAGCAGTAGTATACTTCAAAGGTTAACATTAAAGGAAGAGACTATATTGAAAGCTAACAAAATTTAGTCAAAATCTGACTGAAGATAGATTCCAATTCAAAAAGGTAAATGGAAAATCTAAGCCAGAATATTTAGCATTAGAAAGACACATACAAGGGATTCATTGAGTACACATAAGCAATGGCCATATAAGTACTATCAATTGTGGAAAGCTGGTAATGGATGATATGCAGGCTCACTGACTAGATCTAGCTCTACATGGGGGTGCTAAGCCCTGATGATATTAGTACTCAAAAAGTTGTCAAACATCAATTCTTGTTCTGATTCAAAAATAATTTATGACAACTGTCCAATAAGTTTTTCATATATTTATCTACAGTGAATGTGTAAAAATCAAGACACCATGAAAACATCAGTTATGCCTGACACATTGTTAATCATCCCTTTAATTTATCAGTTATAGTAGCAAAAGTCAGCACTTAGGTTTGATAGAGATTTAAATATCAAAAAGTTATAATTAGTTCATAATCCGTAAAGACAGACTATGGGCTATAGTGAATTCATTTCAATATTGCTTGCAAAATACTCTTAGCATCTGACATCTTTTTTTGACATCAAAGTTATCATTTTTATTTTATAATATACTTGAAAAATACATTACTCATGAGTCTATGACAAAGTCATTACTGTATTTATATAGCTACTTTAAATCTGGGTCCATATTACTTATTTATTTAACAAAGAAAAATATATGCCAAATGATAGTGGTAAAACAAGCCTATCTTGTGTAATAGAGAGAAAACCTAAAATAATATAAGTACTTCAATGAGATTTACTTTGCATTGGGTGGCAACAGTTAAAAGGAAAATGTCAATATAAGTTCACTCTATGTAAATTTACAATTAGGTACACATTCAAGCAATATTTTCATACAAATAACTGAATTCAAGCCTCATAATATAATAGATTGAAATAATACAGAGTTCTGTCTTCCAAAGACTTTAAAATGCTAAAATATCATTTTTTTTAAAAAGTAAAGAAAAACATAGCTGACTTGAAAGGATAAAAAATGTAGGATGCCAAGAATTTATAGTAAATAGAGCAAAACTTATGTGGCAGCATTTCAGTATGAGACACAAAATGTGAGATGAGAGAATGTGAGGTCTAAAATGAATCCCAAAATATTTTTTGTAAAAGTATTTGTCGTAAAGGAGCATAATATGATACAGACACTATTACAGAAGCACGATAGAGGTAGTATATAATCAGGAGGAATAACTGCGATCCCAGCAGCACCACAGTCGGAACTCTAAATCTTGAATAAGACTTCTTCCTTTTCATGACAACTGAATTATAGAAATTGGAGACTTGACTTGGAAAATCCAAAGTACACAACTAAGTTTCTGTATTCCAATGGAAAATTTTTGGCTGAAGTAAATTTTGGTTTTATTTTCTTCATATAAGCTAAACACTCAAGATTATTCTACATGTGTACATATCAAATTTATACCACAATAACAGTGCAGCCCCCCCCCCCAATACTGTACAAGTACTATGGTACTGGTCTAAATAAAGCTGTGAGTATACTGCCCAAATTGAACTTGAAAAGTCACTCAGACTATTTCCTTCCACAGTCTAGAACTTATAGAACACACACAGGAAAAATAAAGAAGGAGGAAGAATGGGGAAAAAAAGTGAGAAGAATGAAAGAAAAAGGAAAAAAGGAATTCCTCTCAGAAGATTCTCCCAAGACAGGAAAAGTGGGGATGCAACAGAGAACTGATATTTTAAAAAATAAAATAGGAAAATAAAACATTTGCAAAATAAGTATTTTTAACATTACCTAAGGTAAAAATTAAGAAATGGAATCCTATGTTCCAAGAGACACCAAAAAATAGAGGGTTTCAATGGAAGAAATAAGGAATATGATTACTGATACAGTTTTTGGAAAGCTTTTAGAAATAATTTGAAATACTTTAGAAATGATTTTAAGAGCTTCTAGAAGTAATTTGACATCACTCAAAATCACTCAGAATGCATAAACTAGAAGTTACATATAACTGTGTTATTTAGGAAGCAGAAAAGAAAGATAAAGATAGAGAACATAAAAGAAATAATCATGGAGGCTACTTACAAGCATCCAATTTATTGAATAAAGCACATAATATGTTAGAGGAAAAAAAGGCAATTAGAAACATGAAAATTTCAAACAAGTAATAGCTAAAATGTCTCCAGAATTTTGTTGAAGGACATCAATTATTCAAATCAAATAAATGAAATAAATACTGAATTCAACAAATAAATATAAATACCAACCGAGATGCATTAGTAAAAATATAGAATTTATACACATAAAATGTTTATATAAGATTCAATTTTACAGAGAAAAAGACTCAGAAGTAAAAAAAAAGGAATTAAAACATCTTAACAGCTTGCTGTGCAAAAATGTATGAAGATGAAGGAAAAACCTTTCAAAAAGTTGAGAATAATAACATTAGACACAAATTATAAGGTTCCAAGGAAACAATTTCAAATACTAATATAAAATATATTTATATTTGTATTTATATAAATATAAAATAAAATTTAAGAAAGTTCACTACTCATAGAAAGCTGATTACTCATAGACAATGGTTAAAAGTTTAATGAATATTTTAGATAAATAAATTAGAACAAAGAAGCAAGATATAAGGATTAACAAGGTAAGAAGCTGCATGTTAATTTATGAATAAATTGTCTAATATTTTAGATGAATTTAAAGAGTTGAGACTTAGTTTAGAAGATAGTTAACAAAATTAGAATAAAATTCTCTAACAACTTGACTGATGGAATAAAAATATCTAAGATTTTGTATTGTTTTAAAGACAATTTGGAGGTAAACTGCTTAAATTTAGACATAAAAAAACTGGCCACCTTAAAATTGTAAAACCAATCACTATTATAATTAAAACTGAATAAACAACATCTAAACAAGTATAAATGAGAAAATCCAATGCAAAACAGAAAGTCGGAAAACAACTACATATGAGGAAAAAATACATTAAAAATCAAGTCTAATATAGAAGATGTGGGTCAAATTCAACAGCAACCACAGCAAATTTTATTAAATTATGCCATTATTAAAATCTTCAGATTAAAGTATACAATAAAAGTTCAGTTATAATATGGCTATAAAACTTCAGAATATAGTAGGCCATGTTACAGTAAGAGATTTCTCAAGTTCAGTGGCTTAGAAAACCTGTTGGTTTCATCGGTGAATTGTAGGATACTGTCCTCCATTTGGTGAAGAATGTATGTGTATTTTGTTGAGGATAGAATTGAATCTTAAGATTCTTTTAGTAGAATGTGTATTTAACAATTTTATACCTGCTGACCTGTGAATATAAAAAGTCTTTTAATGCTCTAGGACTCTATCTTATTCAGCTTTTTTCTTCTTTGGCATTCTATAATTTTTATTGCAGAAATCTTTTACTACATTAGTTAGGTTTATTCCTAGGTATTTTATTTTATTTTATTTTACGTTACATATATATTGTTTTGAAGCAACTCTGGATATAATTGTCCTAATTTCTTTCTCAACAATTTAATTATTAGTATACATATAACCTGTTGGGTTTTGTATGTTCATTTTATAACCTACCACTTTGATAAATTTATTAGATGTAAAATCTGCTGGAAGGGGCTGGGAGTGTATAACTCAGCACCTGCCTGGCAAGCATGAGGTCATAAATTCTCAGTATAAATCTGCTGGAGGGACCTTCTCCCAAACCAGGAAGCTCAGCTGGCTGCTGGGGTGAGTCTGTGTGCCATCCTGAGCCCTGCGAAACTTTAAGATCATTGCTCCTAGTGCTCAAGGATGCCCCCAGGTCCCGGCCACACTAGGCTAACATTGAGAAGTTTTGTGGCCTGACCAGTAACCTTCTTCAGTTATGAGAGTTGAGAGCAGGTGAAGTGAGTTCCAAGACATTGATCTTTGCCAGGGAAGAGCTTTAGCCCATCACCCACAGTGTTTACATGCCATTCTATTAGCAGACAATGTGAACTTCAAGTGAAGATTGATCCAAAGAGATAAAAGACACTACATACTTGTTAAGAGAAAACTACAAGAAGAATCAATAATAACCATAAATATATATGCACCAAATACAGGGAATACTTATCAGTGGGTAACTATATAAAACAAATGTCAGTGAACATTAAAAAAAATCAAATAAACACTGATACAATTGTAATGTGGGATCTTAAAACTCCATGTCACAAATAGGTAGGTGAACCAGAGAAAAAAATTCAATAAAGAAATATCAGAACTAAATCTATAAATAAATGCAGATATATACAGTATGTTCCATTGAATAACATCATCCTCTCAGAAAAGCACACGACATTGTCCAAAATAGGCCACATACTATCCATACAACATTCTTAAGTAAATGCAAAAGAATTGAAATTATCCCATACATATTATAGGACCACAGGGCAATAAAATTGGAAATCAATGGCAAAAGAAACCACAAAAACTCCACAAACACATAGAAATTAAATGACCAATCTTTGGTTCCCACATGAAACTAAAGAAAAACTTAAACAGTATCTATGATTAAATGGTAATTAGAATACATGAACTTAGGGAATGAAATTAAAGCAGTCATAAGAGAAAAGTTAACAGTGAATTCTCACATCAGGAAAGCAGAACAAAGTCAAATGAAAAACCTAACATTGAACCTCAAACTTTTAGAAAAAGAATAACAAATCAACTACAAAACTTGTACAAGGGAGGAAATTATGAAGATCAAAACAGAAATTGCAACTGATACTAAGAAAACGATAAAAAATAAATTAATCAAGGATTTGTTTCTTTGAAAGATTAAAAAATTGACAACTCCTTAAGTAACCTTATATAAAAAAGAAACAAAAGACTCAAATTCATGCAATTACGAATAAAAAGGATGACATTTCAATGGATCCTGATGAAATCCAGGATAAACCATTACCTACTTTGAGAATATTTAATAAGGCAAAAAATACAGAAAACATGGATAGATTACTACATACATAAGAATTACCAAAGCTGAGTCAAGAAGATATAATCCTGGGCATCCTGAGTGGGCCTGCAGTGGCCTCCCCGCTCCTGGCAGTGCTTGGAGGACTCTGGAATTCTGAGCAGGCAAGTGGGTGCCATTATTTCCAGAGGCTGGGCAGGCTGGTATAAGTGCCCCATCACCTTCCCCCTAGTCCAGCTAGTTTGGGACCCTCACTCAGCCCTGGAGAGGGAACTTTGTGGCTTCCCAGTGCACGGGACCAGCATGGCAGGTCCTGGGAAGGCCTAGGGTAGCCTCCCCGCTTCCAGCTGTGCTTGGGCACTCTGGAGTTCTAGGTGAGAGGGCATCATCAGTTTCAGGGGCTGGGCTTGACCTGGCCTGCCACAACCCCAGTGACCCTCTCTTAATCTGGGGAGCTGGTGGCCAGAGTCCCAGGAGCTGAAAGCATAGAAGAGGATCTCCAACAGACCCTGGGGAAGCCTTGGAATAACACTTGAAACACAGAAATATAGGAAAATAACAAAAATGAAAGACCAAATTACAATCTCAAACCTCCATCCCATCCAAAGAAACCTTATGAGGGATGTACATAGAAGACAATATATGCCATACACCTGAAAAATTGGACATAATAGCAATTGAAATACAGAAGCAACTCCGGGAAGCTTTGAAGGAATTCGAACTAGAAATAATCTCCCAGGTAAAAGAAGAAATGATAAAAGAAATGAAGGAGATGCTGAACATATCTAAAGAAGACACTGTTAAAAAATTAGAGGAAATAAACAAAAAGAATCCCTGGATGAGCAATATAAGAAACAAACAGAATACATAAAGCAGATGCACAGAGATATACAGGAAATCAAAAATTCCACTGAAAGCTGTAAAAATGCCTCAATGAAAGTGAAGATAGAATGTCAGACCTCGAAGGCAAGATTGCAGCTAATGAACAGGAAAGGAAAGATCTTTTGAAAATAATAAGGAATCAGCAAATAACAATTCAACAACTGCAAGATGACACAAAGAAAAACAATGTAAGATTGATAAGGATTAATGAAAAAGAAGGGGACAACATAAAGTATGTCAAGAGGATATTTAGAGAAGCAATAGCTGAAAATTTCCCAAACATGAGATTGGAAACTGACATCAGGATCAGTGAAGCATATAGAACTCCAAATAGTCATAACCAAAATAAAACTACACCCAGAATAATAATCAGCATCCCAGAAATCCAACATAAGAATATAATATTAAAATCTGTCAGAGAGAAAAGACAGATCACTTATAAAGGAAAACCTATCAGAATCACTGCAGACTCTGTCTTGCTATGTTTGATGCTATAGTATAGGAAGTTATACTAAAACATTTCAAGAAAATAGACACTATGTTAACTACTATTAAGTTGGGTTATCTTGTGATGTTGCTTAAATTGTTCTGCTTTGACCTGTATTGTTATGTTGTTATGTCCTCTTTTATCCCAATCTCCCCCTTTTTAAAAAAAATATTTATTTATTTTATTATTATTATTTTTAATTAAGGGAAAATAAAAAAAAATTAGCAGGGTATATTATAGTAACTTTTTTGATTTCCTATTAACTCTATTTGAAGCCCTGTATTGCTCTCACTGTCTTGTTTTGACTGATTTTACTTGATTCTTTTCTGATTGATAATATCAATTTTGAAGGTATAGGCAACTACTTTGAGGGCAATAAGATTCACTATGATGCCCATTCTGGTTTGACTATTATCTTCTTTTGAAATTCAGTAATGTCTCCAATGTTTAGGTTTTATTGGTTTTATTCTGTACTGTTTTGTTCAATTTTATTATACCTGATGATATAGGCAATTTTTTTAAGGTAGCAAGAGGCATTATTGTAACCATTGTTGATTACCCTGTATTGTTTTTACATCATGTACTATGTCCATCCTTTGTTTTGACTGACTGCTTTGTTTTGTCATATTTGGTTTTATTGTCTTCCAAAAAAAAAAAAAAGTAAAAGAACTATGGGAGTAATAAAACCCCAAATGTGTAAATGTTATTGTAAAAAAGAGAGGAAAAGAAAGTGCTCTAAAGGACACAACTGCAAGTCTGTTTAGGTGTGTAAGATAGATGACCATATTACTAAGTTTTTGTTGGATCATTGAACACAACTGTTTTCAGTCTCACTCTTTGAATGTCCACTTTGTATGCTTTAATCCTGTAACTTGAACAACAATTTCTAAGATGACAATATGTAATCTATTATCTAGTGATTTCTTACTGTTTATTTCTTTTTTTGAAATTCTGTATTACTTGTACCCTTTTACTGTTTTGTTTTGTTTTCTTTAAATAAAAAAAAAAGAAATTTAAAGAAGATCTGATGCCACTGCTCAAAAATATCTTTAATGAAACCGAAAGGGAAACAGTACTCTCAAAATCATTCCTGGAAGCAAGTATTACCCTGATACCAAAACCTGAAAAGGACCCCTCCCCCGCCAAAAAAAAGAATTACAGGCCAGTTTCTCTAATGTGCGTAGATGCAAAAATCCTCAACAAGATAACTGCACATAGAATGTAGCAAACCATAAAGAAAGCTATGCACCATGACCAGTAGAATTCATTCCAGAACTATATTGAATAAGAGGAGTGATAGTGGATATGCTTTCCTTGTACCTCATTTTAAAGAGGAAGCTTTCAGTTTTTGAGCATTTAGTATGATGTAGACCGTTGGTTATCACAGATAGGTCTTCTCAGATTGAGATAAAGACAATTTATTCTAATTTTCTATAGGGTTTTAATCATAAAAGGGTTGTATCGGGTTCTCTCTTAGATCCCCATCTCTCAAAGAAGTGCATGGTGGGGATAAAATAAAGACACGAATTGTGTGACCTTTAGGGCTCCAGAAGGGTCAAAATCCTTTAATTAAGCTTGGGACTTCAAGGGTAAAAGACAAAGGATTCTCTGGATCAGTCCAATTATATTAGGACCAGGACAAAGGCAGAGAAACTGAGGTAAGTGCAGACAATGAGCAGGACCTTGGAGTCACTTCAAAGACATCTCCAAGTCATGAATCAAGTCTTATGAAGTAGTAGAACTGTCTTATGAAGACATGGTAGAAGTGAAACTGCAGGAGTAATCTTTGCAGCGGCAGTCTCTACCTAGTTAATTTGGGTTGGAGCCAGAGTGTCCACAGATGTGGCCTTATCTTGCCCTTTGAGGTATCTCTGGCCTCACAGGCCACTACAGGCCTCAGCCAGGACCAGTGATTCATAGAGGTTCACTTACTATGAATCAGCTCCTGTCACCAGGCAAGAGACCTCGGCTTAGGACAGACTGGGTTGCTTCGCAGTGTTGTCCAACAGGGTTGGACTTTTCAAATGCTTTTTCTATATCTACTGAGATGATCATGTGGTTTTTGTCATTGATTCTGTTAATACAGTATGATGCATTTATTGATTTGTGTATATTGAACTATCCTTGAATTCCTGGAGATTTTTTTTTCCTTGAGGGACAAAGATACTTATTCTACTTTTGCTTTTCTTGGATTTGTTCCTTCAGTTTTAAGATATTTGTTAGAGAACTTTTTACATTTTTTAATCAGTAATTTTGTATGTGTGCTTTCTAAATGTAATTGATGCCTAATTTTGCTTTTTGCTTTTGTCATAGTCCAGTTTAATGACATGATTATTTTAGTGTAATAAAATAAGTTTGCAATAATTTTATTTTTCTCCCGTGGTCTGGAACAATCTATGTAAAAAAGGATTGAAGATGATACTTTAGTCAGGGTTTTGACTTGTAGTAGTATTTTTTCCACAACTACACTTGTAAATCTTCCTACATACATGTGAATGAGTCAGGAAATTTATATATTTCAAAGATAATAAATAATATATATGCATTCCCATAAAGTTCTTTGTATTTTCATTATCCTCGCAAATATCTTAATTCTTAATATCTTGCTTATGTTCTAAGTTTATTTCATATATCATTTTTCTAAATTCACGCTTTATTTACATATTTTAAGAACATTTGTTTTCTGTGATACTATTAAATCTTTGCTTTTTCTACTGGGATTTTCTACTTTTATCCTTGTATTTTTCCTTCTGTTTGTTTGAGCTTGCTTCCCTCATTTTCTGAGTATATGTGTCATTTTTGCAACCCAATTTTTAGTTCATAAATATATCATTTTACAATATTACATAATCCATAAGTATTGATACAAAATGTAGAGTAAGTCTCAATTATAAATATTCTATATTTATTATGATTCCTTATTTTTTAAATTTATAGGTATAACTTAGGTATAAACAATGATCATATTTATCATAAAGGAATTTGTTCCTGTACACAATATATGTTAGTTCCTCTGTTTATCTCATTCCCAGAGAGTCTGGAGCTGGAGAATGAGTTGCAGACTCTCCATGTCAGAAAAGACCACTGAGTTGCTTGGGTTCAGCCTGAACCGTACCATATCTTTCTTGGAATGATTCTAAGAGTCTGGTCCAGAAATGTCATTTTCTACTTGCCAAGGGACTGAGCACCCCGGGAAGCACCGAGAGTTTTCTCACACACGTGTATCAGTGATGGGCCACACAGTAGGAGCTACACACAGCAGAAGGAAATGCGCAAATTTAGGATGAAATGCCCTACAGAGGAGCTCCCCTAATAAAACTTAATATCATGACCGGGAAAAACAAGAAATGTTAAAGGTTACAGCCCATTACAACAGAGCATGTATGATCCTGGAGATGAGAGAAAACAAATCTACTCATCACTAGCAATAATTAAGTTGAAATAAATAAATATACACAATATCTTATATTTGACTAATAGGCCTAATGTTCAGAAATTGGCTACTCAAATAATAAAATATCACAAACTCCCTGAAAATGAATTTCAGATGTTTAAGTGCTTAAAATTTTAAAATTTCAGAATAAACTATCATAAACATTGATTTAACAGAGCATAAGCATCAAAAATCATCATTTTGATGGAATCAAATATACTTAGTTTAAAACTTTCTGTGCAACAAAACACATATTCAATAAAATTTGATATAAATCACAGATTGAGAAAAGGTATTTATGTCATGTAACTGATAAAGCCTTTAAAATAAAATCCTAATTAAACTCATATCCATCAAATGTTTACAGAGTACCTATTATATACTAATCAATACAAATTAAAAACAAACATACTTGTCAACATGCACTAGGATTTTAGAGATTCAGTTTTTAAAATGAGAGTGAAACACGTAGGCAAGGGGAAATAGCTTTAGAATTTTGCAATGAGGAACGAGATGTATTTATCTTAGACTAATTTGAAAGATCTCTCCTGTTTTTATACTTTGTTTCATCTTGCAGCATGGTTCGGATGTATTATATGCCTGCAAAGTCATGGTTCAGAATCCATGGCCACAGTCATCGGTAGAATTTTTCTTAGAACCTAACTAATAATTGTTTTTGGAAACCACAAATTTCATCCACAATTGTTTTCTATTTTTGGTTGGAGGTTCACAAGCAGCCAATCCAAGAGTTTTATTCAGTTCTCCTTGCAACTGACGAGCTGCTGCCCTGTGACGCATCTCTGCCAGATACACCAAGTTCCTTCATCCTAACAGGTTGCTGTTCCGCATATAGCTGTTTCAAGTGTTTTTGGTTTTGATCTTCTTAAAGAACTAAGACAGATGTCGCCAAACACCATCAAAGGCTTTATTAATACAGTATTTTATTAAATTAAGATACATACTTGTGGGAGACTTGACATATTTAGGGCTCAATCTATGGGAATAGGCATTTATAGGAACTTTTGTGAACATATTTTAAATTTGTGGCCTTTCACAGTTAGCAAGTACTGGAGGAATGTAATTGTCATACACACACACACACACAGAGAGAGAGAGAGAGAGAGAGAGAGAGACAGAGAGAGACAGAGACACAAAGAGAGAGACATAGACAGAGAGAGATAGAGACCCTCACTTTCAACAAACAAGCTCTGTTCCAGGAGAACATTCATGAATCAGAGGATTACTTGGTAAGTCTGACAAAGTGAGTCTTATAGTCTGTAGTGGACTGACAACTGGTGATTGACTTGTAACAACCAGCTGAACTGATTCAGCATACTGCTGAAGATTGATGCCAACATGCAAAGGAGAACTGGAGAGGAAGAAGGGCTGTTGTTGGTTCTCCTGTTGCCATTGGTTCTTCTAGAGGAGCTTGTCGAGTTTCTTTTCCTTTTTTTTTATTTCCCCTTTCCCTTTCTTCATCTCTTAGTACCCTTTCCATTTGCAAAATATATATCTCCCAGTATCCTATTACCTAATTTTTACTTTGATCTTTAAATTAATTATACTTTAAATTTTTATATGAGAGACAATGTTATGCTTGTATGTCTGGTATATTTACTTAATGTTATTTTCAGAAAGTACACCCATTTTTCCCACAAAAGTCTTAAGTTTATCCTTCTTTATGACAGAATAGCACTCCATTATACATAAATATGTTTTCTTTATTCTTCTGTTGATGAGCATATGGTCCACTTCCCAGATTCAGCTTTTCTGATTTGTGCTTCTAACAAATGGATATGCATGAAACACTGTAGTATGATATTTTTAACTCTTTTGAGAAGATATTTTGAAGAAGAATAGCTGAAATTGCAAATTTCATTCATAAAAATAGAATATCTATTTTTAGTTTTCTGAGGAATCTCCATACTGGCTTCCATAGGTATTGTACTACCTTACATTCCTACAAAACACTTAGAAGGGTTTCTTTTTCCCTGAAGCCTTGCCAGAATTTGTTATTATGTAATTTCTTAATGATGGTCCTTCTTCCTGGAACAAAGTGAAACCTCAAAATGATTTCTTTTGCATTCATCTGGGGACCAGAGATGTTTAACATTTTTCCGTGTATGTATTGACCATTTAGACTTCTTCTGTGAAGTGTCTATTCATTGCAATTGTCTACTTATAATTGGGATTTTATTTTGGGGAGAATAATTTTAAAATATGATTCTTCAATAAATTGACTGTCACTCTGTAATATTAAGTACACGATTGTATAGTTAAGAAACAGAACTGGTTATAGAAAACCGAATAGCAAAATGTAGAAATGGAGTTTCAATTTCGTGACATTAACTGAGGTAAGAGTTGGACTTTCCAGAGGAAGTAAATACATAGTGACACGAACAGAGAAAAGGTAAGCCACTTGAAAGCCCAATGCATATAGATGGTTGTGCAAGTTGAATACTATGAAAGAGGGCATGTACTATGGTCCACAAAGAGTTCAGCAGTGGCTGGACAACGCGATTACTTGAAAAAGTATAATAATATTAACCTTTTTTATTTAGTTCAATAAGTTGGCCAATATCAAACAATTACAGATTTCAAAATTGGAAGGACATGGGTTTAAGGATGCTGCTGAAATGGCTGCTTGCATATTGCAACACACTGTACAATCACTTAAAGTGAGTTGGTTTCATTCATAAAAATAGGAAAAAGTCAGGATGTTGATTTCTAATATTATTTCATAAAATGTATGATTTCCTCATCCATTCTTTCTCTAATGAAAATGGATTTTGCTAGTAAGGTGGCCACTGATTAATCCTGCAGACTTTCTACAGATCAAGCATTCACTATTAGATGAAGGGCAGCTGACCTGTGGGCTGGTAAGCATTAAAGTGTAGGGCACAGAGAAATAAACTAGGTGGAGACTCATCAGGAAAGACCTCCCAACCAAAGAACGACCCACCAAGGTCTTACATTTTTCCTCCCCTTTTCACTTCTGGTTATTTCAGTTTTTAAATACTTCACACATACCACACAAACACGCATATAATAAATTACCACATATATAGAAAACCATGGCATATTTAATTAGACAAAATAACTACACTGTTTTGTAATCAGAAAACCCAGTAATCTTAGTAGATTACTTCAGAGAGTCTCTTTCCTGTCATGTAAAGTTGATTCTCCAGTGAATCTATAGGGCAACTCTTTAGCAAACAGAGGCATAGGAATACAGGCTGATTTTATTGTGGGATGTCATGAATGCATAGATTTCAGCATCAGTAAACAGTGTGAATAAGAATTGGTTAAATTCATACCTGTTCTCAAAGACCTGATCTGCCCACAAGAACCTGGTTACAGATTGTAATATGGCCACACCTAATTCAAAGCTGTCTTGGAGGTCTTCTTGTTCTCTGGGAAAAGGAAAAGAGCCAGACATGGCAAGTTCCAGTCAAGTATAAACTCCAATAAATAAGAACTATTAAGGACATACCCACCTACCAATAGATCAATAAGGAAAGCAGCACGGAGGACCCTTCCCAAGCAGTAACCTCTGGCCTCCCAATGGAGGTAACCATTTTCCTTGTGATTAATTCATAAATGTGGTTTCAGTGATCACCTTTGCAAAGCCATAGGCAAAGAAAACACATGAAAATATTAAATAGAAATATATTTTAACTTAATTGTTACATTCTAAACCAATAAAAATTTCTATTTATTATTTTACTCATGGAAGATTTTTAGCTATTGTAAATAGGTTATTATATTGTTACACAAAATCGCATTTCAAATGTATGCCATTTAAAGATGTTGAAATACTATAGATTTAGCACAAAACCTACTGGAGTACATAAAAATATTTCACTAGCTCATTTATTTTTGCATTTTATTTTGATCAATTAGAATGAAAAAATGTAAAATTTACATGCAGAATATTTAGAGATTAGATATCCTGTTTTATATTGTTTAAATTGTTTAAATAATGGATATAGATTTTCAATATGACCAGCTGACACCTCTATTACTGTAACCTGAAAATTGAAAAGTAAGGAAGTGTCTTCTCTCAGCAGAGTCACCAAGTATTTAGATAGAGTTTTACATAAATGACAAGTATGAGAAATGTAGATTCAAAACAATAGGGAGGCTGGGCATGCTGGAGCATGCTTATAATCCCAGTACTCAGGAGGCTGAGACAAGAGGATCACTGGGAGTTTGAGGCCAGCCTGGGCTACAAAGTGAGTTCTTGGGCCTGGGCCACACTGAAAGGCATAGTGAAACCTTGTCTCAAAAGATACACACACAAAGGAGATTTTCATGGTTTTTTTCCCTTGTAATCTTTTTTTAAATTAATACAAAAATACACACTTGCAGTACATAATGATTATGTTTCTTGTGTGGAGTTGGTACATATGCATAACATATCTGGATCAATTTTTCATCTCCTCAACCTCCCCTTTATCTCCTTCCATCACTTGATCCGCTCCTTTTTGAAAAATAGCTACCCCCACTTTCTAGCTTTATCCTTTATTTTCCTCTTTATTTATATTTTGAGCTTCTCACATAAGAGAAATCACATGACACTTAAACATACTTTTTTTATTTATTTCACTTAGTATTATGATCTCAAGGTGAATCCAGATATTTTTATCTGGATATGATATGAACACCAGATATTTTTATCCATTCATCTGCTAATGGACATATAGCCTGCTTCCAAGATTTACTTGTTATGAATTGTGCTACAGTAAGCATAAATACACATATAACTCTGTAATAGTATGGCTTTAACTCTTTCAGGGAGATACCTAGAAGGTGGATAGCTTGGTCAAATGGAATTTCTAGTTTTAGTTTTCAAGAACTCTCTATGTGATCTACATAGGAGCTGTATATTTTATATTTCAACCAATAATGTACAAGCATTCCTTTTGCCTGAAACTTCTCCAGAATTTGTTGTTATTTGATCTCTTGATGGTAGCCACTCTTTCTTGAAGGAGATAGAATCTCATTGTTGTTTTAATTTGCATTTTCTAATGGCCATAAATTTTGAACATTTTTTCGTGTGCTTATTGCCTATTTATTTTTACTTCTTCTGTAAAGGGTCTATTCATTTCAGTGATCCATTTTTTTTTTGTTTGAGTTTTTTATTTCAAGGGGCCTAATTTTTGTGTTCATTATGTAATCTAGATATTAGTCCTCTGTGTTGGTGAAGGAGGTAGAAGCACTCTATAGAGGGTTTTTTTTTTTAAATTTTCATCTTCTAAAGGTACAGCAGTCCAGCATAAACACATATATGGAATCACTCAAAATCAAATCTTATGTCTTTGAGGAAGAAAAACGGTTAAGCTTCTGGGAGCAGAACAGTGGGTAAGTAAACAGCTTTATCTTTGCAATTTGGAATTAATATGCTTTACTATTATAACTTTTGATTACAGGCAAAACAATGCAAGTATCACCATCTCTTACTGTTAACCAAGTTTTTGATGCAGTGAGAGGTAAAGAAGGATGATCAGCAAGACAAACTGAAGGACAGTCAGGGAAGTGTCACAGAGGGTGAGATCACTACGAGAACCTGGCATAGTGAACTACCACTACGCGGCCGCTACACTGTGCTGACAACGTCTCTCTACTGAACTCCATCCCACCCCACATCTGTGAAGTCAGGAACACCACCAGGCTGCACAGGAGGCTCAGCAACAGCAGAATACTCAGTGCAACAGCTTCACTCAAAGGTACAGAGAGAACAGTGAGAGCACCCGCTAGGAAGGAAATGAATAGGACTGTTTTACCAGCTAGAGATAAGCACCTCTTGTCTCCTCCTGGGCTGCTCCACCTTTATTTTCTTTTTTCATAATGCCTGTGCTGTAGTTATTATTAGAACTGTATTTGCACTTAAGAGGTCTGGAAGGCTCTTTAGAAATAAAACAAGTTCTATACAATCTAGAACTTCATGCTTTCCTCCCATCTCTTCTATGGTTGCTTGTATTCCCAAAGCACAAGCTACTCCAACCCACAGTGAAAGGTCTGGGGTGATTAATTTTATGTGTAAACTTGACAAGGCCACAGTACCCAGATGTTATTTCAAAAACTATTCTGGATTTTTGTTCTTTGAGGGTGTTTTTAGATGGACTTTGACTAAAAGAGAATATCCTTCATAATGTGAATGGGCCACTTCTAATTAGCTGAAGTTCTTAATAGAACAAAGACAAATACCTTTACAAGTAAAAAGAAATTGTGCTTGCAGAAGATTTTAGAATCAAAAGGCAATTATTTTATTGATCTAAAGTTACCAGCCTTCCCTAAAGATTTTAAACTTGGTAAGTCTCCCTTCCACAGCTAAATGAATGAAATGCCCCCGTATACATGTATGCATACACACACACACACACACACACACACACACATTATTTCATCTTTGTCTCTGGAGAACCCTAACCATAAACTATCTTGAAATCAAATATTTTCTGTCACCAATGTTTTATATAGGATGAGTGGAAATATGCAGCAATGGCTCCATGTAAAAGTCTGAACTCTGTGGACCAGTATCCTTGCTAGAAGGTAGCCAATAACACTGAAAAAGGAACAAAGACCAACATCATTTTACTATTGATGTTTCAAACTCATGACCTCACACTTGCCAGGCAAGTGCCTTGCCACTGAGCTATATCCCTGGTCCTTATTAATGCTTTTTGAAAGCTAAAATAATATTAAAGTGAGCTAGTAAAAATCTCTTTCCATTAAACTCTGAAGTTCTCTATTTTAAACACTCAATCCTTTCAAAAATTTTGGAATTTTTCCTAAATATAATTATCAAACTAATTTTTATTAATATTAATATCTAAAGTGCTCCAAGACAACATTTCCCTTGCATTTAGGCAGTTCCTATTTGTCAATATGATAGGTGAACCTTATGCAAATCAGCTGATTTCTCTATGGTTGTCAATAATGTAAAAGAATTAATGTTTACATCATATTTTAAAGTAACCTGCCTAATTAATTCAAGGTGGTTCCAAGCTCCTAAAATAATTAGTCATCATGGAGCTTTATGTCCATGTCCTTCTATATAGTTTGATGTGTATGCAATGAAGACGTGATCGGATTAGCTATTACTAGTAAATTATAGACAATGATAAATATCAAAATCTCAATGCTTTCCAATTTCCTAAAATTCTTTGAGTTGTTTTATTTAATTGAAAACAGTTCAATGTAACCAATAATAATGGAATTATTGATAATTTTCAAGAGTGTTCTACTAAAACATATTGCTCTCCTACAACCAAAGAAGAAAGAATACTATTCTCAGTCTTGATCATTGGAATAATAGTTTTACGGATCTAATTACCTACATCCTAAGCACTCAGCTCTTTGATCAAACACTATTTCAGATGGTAGAGTAAAGATATTTGTGGATATAAATTAACATTTGTAATTAGTTGACTTTAAGTAAATCAGCTACTATTATGTGGGTGGGCCTTGTTCAACCAGTTGAAAATCATAAGAATAAAAACTGAAGTTTGTCAAGCAAAAATTTTTTCCTCAAGACCACATTTCAATTTTTACTTGAATGTCCAGCTTGCTGACCTGTACTGTTTTTCTTACAGTTGCCAACTTCCACAACCGTATAACAGCTGAACTAATTCCTTACAGAAATCCATTTGTCTGCTTCTTCCTTTGCCAATATATATATATATATATACATATATATATATATATATGGCATACATTATAAAATCCAATAAGTAACCTCAACATCAAGTTGAAGTTTGAAAAACCCATGTAAGAGTTTCATTAATCATACGTTAGCCAATAACTGTTGGCAAAATCTAAAATGTATTGCACATCATACTGAAATAGATTAATCCAGTCTTTCAGCAGTTAAAGTCTCATCAAGCCACTCCAAAATTTTCATATATTTTTCCCAAATTCATAGAGTATTGTGGTTTGTGTCTAGATGCCTCTTCAAAGTCTTGTGCAGTTACAGAAGCAGGCTTTAGAATTTGTGACCCATTCACGGTCCAATTCTGGGATTATGGGTGTGGTACAATGACCTTAGGTTTGGTAGCCTACACACAATATAAGGGACAAAAAAGTCTTCTCTCTGTGCTCCTCTTCTTTTGCTATTTTCTACCAACATGAACTGTTGCTTCTGTCATGTGCCACTCTTCCTTGGAGCCTGCTGTGTATGGACTAAAACTTCCACAAACTGTAAGCTAAATAAACCTTTCCTTCCTCAATTTTGGAACTCAGGTATTTTGTCTCCACAATGAGAGAAATCTAACCAAAACTTAGTGGTTTCAACTTGAAGTTAGCAGAGCTAAGTTGCAAACCTGATAGCAGTGAGTTTAAAGAGAATTTTCTCATAACTCACTTTAAATGCACTTTTACCTATGTTTGTATGTTTTTGTTATTGTTTTGTTCTGTTTGTTTGGTTTTATCTGTTATGCTAGGTACACCCAGATCCCTACACTTAAGTATTTCAAATGATTGACAGCTGCATTAATGATTGTCTTCATCAGGTCAGGCTACTATAACAAAGAATCATGGACTGTAAGTCTTAGAATAAATAAAATATTTTTCATTATCTTCGATGCTGGAAGTTCAAGATCAAAGTGTTCCTAGAATGGGGTTCTGGTGAGAGACTACTCAGGTTGGGTATGACTGGTGTTCAATGCTCACATGGTAAAAAGGAGAGAGATTTTGAGGATCTCTTTTACAAAGGCATTTTAAAAGGTGTCACTTTCTTATAGTCCACACTCATGATCTGAATAACCTCTCAGACATTCCAGTTCTTAATATCAACATGTTGGAAATTAGGATCTCAACACATAAATTTCAGAATAAAACACACATGCGGTTCATAACAATTGTAAATTTTAAGTGTTTATTGCTGTCATTCTAAATTCTGTTTGTTCCCAAGAGCCTTGTCTTATGAATTTATGCCAGCATAACTCAGTAATTATTGTTTTATTATACTGACTATAATAAAAACTTTGGAATGTAACCTAACTTTTCTGAAACTGTAACATGAGAATGAATGCGGTAAATGCATGATTCTAGAATTCTTGGAATGTGGGTTATGGGAAAAGAGAAGGAGTTTTTGACATTATTAATTTAATTTAGGAAACCAAAAACAACATGATAATAATTATACCTCGATGTAGCTAACCTATAAAATGTTAAGTAAAGCTTCTGAAAAACTGCATTATAAGAACATTATAATAATAATATTAGAGTTATTAACATTATTATTGTTTTTTCTTAGGACCCTCAAGTTCAGTAGCTCAACTTTATTTAAATATGGTTTGCCCCTTCCAAAATCCTTATTGAAATTTAGTTGCCATTTTGTGAGATTGTAAGGTGGAAATTTTAAGATATGGCCATTAATTATTAGATCATTAAGAAGGTTTAGTAATATTTTACAAGCGTATATTCTTGTCCACAAAGTAGGTTGTTATAAACCACTCAACCCTCATGCTTTGTTTCTTGCATGTACTCTCTTGCTCTTCCCTTTTTCCTCTATATAATTACACAGCATGGGATCCTCACTGGAAGTGGTTATGCAATGCTAAACTTCCAGCTTTCAGAACTGTGAACTAAATAAACCTCAATTATTTATAAATTATTCAGTATTGAATATTTTGTTATAGCAACACGAATGTGGATGAAGACAATACTTACGGCAGTAACAATTTCGGGAACATTTTGGGGATTTCCTTATCCTCTTCTGGAGTTACCTTAAAAATCACAGTTATTGTGACATAATACATCAGTATCCCATTGACACTCTGATCACTCCTATCTTCTTCAGTAACTTGAAAAGAAGACAGAACTTTTTGACCCTCTACAAGGGTCTCAATTCAAATATCTAAATGGGCTTATAACAACTACAAATTGATTTACATGTGTATTTACACAGCTCTTACTGGTTACATAGAGAAGAAGCAAAACTGGAAACATTTCAGGAATAATTCCATGTATGTTATGTTCAAAAGGGCTTGGAGTCACAGGTCTTGCAAATATGCAATTCTGTATCACAAAACATTTCTACAGTGTTACTTTCTCAAGTTACTTGTGGTATCAGTGATGTAATGTGCTCATTCATATAAATAAACTATATATATAATTAACAATATAGATCACCTGACTTGTAGGGAAATAACATTTCAGTATTTCTAGTTTATGAAAATTAATTTCCATATTTCTCTTCCTTCTGTTACTTAATGCAGAAAAAAATTTTATTTATTCTGCATTACTCAGTTATCACTATGCAGAACACTGAGAAACAAAACATTTTGTTATTATAAAATAAAATCTGAGACTAAAAAATATTGCGTATCAGGGGATCCTCAGCTTTTATTACAGGATTTATTTTTGCCAAGATCTTACTCACCACCTAACAAAATTACCTGACTGATGAAAAGCAGCTCTTCTGGCAACAATGTTTTTATTTCCCTAACCACAGGCACATAACTGGAAAAATTATAACCAGATTCTATCACAACCAGAAAAGCATCTACTCTAGAATCATTGCCTTTATATTCTGAATTCACAAAATAACATGTCAAATTTTATTTTAGTTCCTTTAAAAATCTTTTTTCTGATGTTTAAAACATATTTTCAATTAATATTAAATAATTACATGCCTAATATACAGAATACTCACTAAAGGAAGGAACACTGCTTTTCCACAAGGATTTTTATTATCTTAATTTTTTCTGTTTATCATTGTATAAAATGAAATATTCAGCATGTGGATTATCCCTTTTCTCCATCTTTGAAATAATTAGAAACAAATTTATTATTATTCTCTTTCCCTAGATAAAGCTAATGTTTTTCAGGGGAAAAAATATCTCTTTCTTATTTAACATATTTCTAGTTCTACAATAGACTCTTATTTAATCATCATAATGATTTAAAAAAAATCGTTTCTTTCAAGAGGAATAACTAAAAAGTAAAGTGAACTACATGATAAAATATTAAACTGAGGTTTAACCCACCATAATATACTATCCCCAGGATTTCAGAGGACAGACTAGGTCAAGATGAAAATAGAAAACGTATACAGCAGTGAAATATTAATCATAAAATAAGCTCTCATCATACTCTAAGGAGTAGACACACCAGAGCTACATCTTTTGAGAAAGCAGCTCGTCGTTCTGAGTTAGCACTACACTGAGCAGGTGAGGCTTTTGATGAGCGACACTCCACAGTAACAATGTACAAGAATCTGGGCAATCCACCAGGCAGAGGACAACCAAACAAGGAATAAACAGTCAGGGAGGTTAATTCCAGGTAGAGAATGAGTTTGGTCTCCTGAGAAGCTCAGCGTTTGGCTTTCATGGAGACAGTGCCCAATGAGGAGGAGAAGCTCAGTCTCCTTTCCGGAGGAGGAACGCAAACGCAGATGCAGATTGTAATGTTCTCAACATCTGAGTCAGTGAACCACTTTGACCTCACCTTTTCCCTTATTTACTGTGCAGAACACATTAGCTATCTTCTATCGTTGAATTCTTTTCCTACTTGACAATTCCTTTTCCTCCTGACTCAAATGTGCTTCCTGTCTTTGGGAAGTCATGAGATGCTTCTGAGTCAAGGCCAGCGAAATGAGTATTTTGGGTTGCTTTGCCCACAGTGGCTGGCTGAATGGAGGAAGTGGTGGGGACCCACTGCTGGCTTCTCTCAGCTACAGAACATGGGGCAGGTCAGGATGCTGTCTCGTACTCTACCTTTTGCAGAAAATGAGTGGAAAGTATCCAGTAATATCTTACTTGTAAAGCAGCAGAGACTCATACAATTGACTGCCTTTTCTAAGGTTTCTTCTGATGTTTGATTTCTAAAATCAGCTCTTGAAAGACCCTTCTCTGTTAAACTCCAAAGTTAGGAAAATAGTAATAACTAGCACATTTGACTATTGTGTCCCAAAATCCTTGTGGCCATCTTTTCAAAGCTTCTGTATTTTCTTCACAAAACCCCACACGACAGTAACAACAGCCAGGTTTCACAGAGAACATTTTCAGTGGAAGGTTGAATGAATTGTAGTGATGGATCTAAAATTCTCAGCCCTTGGATTTTATGACTCTAAACCTGGTGTTCTTTCCTTAGCACTCTCCTTCTCTCAGGTTTGTGATTTAAGCTTTGTGGGAACAAAGTTCCCTGTAGTTCTTTCAGGTTGAAAGCAGCCAACAATGTTTCATATGCAACAGTCTTTGATGGTTGAGTACCCATGAGAGGGATTTCATGTTACAATTAAAATTATAACAAAGTTAATCAGACATGCATTTAATGATATGTATAACAGCTATTCTGCTACACATCATTAAACATAAATGGTGAGCCATTCATTTGAATAAAAATAATTATTTTTACATTGCTGAAGCTAGCATGACTATAATCATACAGGAATTGAGATGGGAATAAAATTGTTGGAACAAAAATTGTTTCATTTCTTACTAGCCTCTAAGCATTGTGTTAGGTGTTTAATTAGTGTTATCTCATTTAATGTGAACAACAGCATGATAGAAATATTAACAATCTCTTTTTCACAGATAGGCAAATGGAATCTTAAAAAGTTAAGAAAAATTTCTGAAGTTGCTTGTCTATTTTTGGTTGGGCTGAAATAACAACACAGATAATGTCACTCACCTCCTTCCCTTTATATATGCCTCTCAGTCACCTGTAAATGGAAGAACACCTCATTCAGTGTTCTGTCACACTTCACCAGGCTTAGATTAGGTTGTGAAAGTTGTGAAAATGAGAACTCCCATGATAGAATTAATGAAGACACAATATAAGTACTTCCCTCCCCTCTTTCTAACTATCTCTATCTATGTATCTACAGGGAAAAGGTACTTACAAGGAATCAAAATAGCTGGTCTCTTGTTCTTATATTTCCCACCTCTACAACTGGAAAGAAATAATTCTACTGTTCAAAGAACTCAAACCAAGGTATGTTATTATAGTGGCTCAAATTGACTAAAACGGTAGCTAACATTTTGACTTCTTGTTTCAAAAGTAAAAGTCCAATTACATTTTTTAAATCAGGAGGAAGAGCAGTAAGAAATTTCCTAGTTGAATAAGCTAGCAAAAATTTAACTGGCTTAGTATTAAAAATTAGTTTATACATCATCTAGTACTGAGCAGGTAATGTCTGAATGGTAAGCTACTGGTTATCTCAACAGCAAAGAGAAGACTGACAAAAACAACAATGATGACAAAACAAACCATTAGTTCTTTCCTTCTTAGTGTTACATGCCAGAGAAAGTGAGCTTTGGGTCAACCAGGAATCAGTGTGGGATCAGAGACAGAGGAAGTTTTCTTTGGGATTAAAATGGAGATTCAGAAAGGGAAAGTAACAAATAAAAACTTTACTAGTTATTGTTCAGGAATCACTTACCTTTGACTCACAGTTTTTCCCATTCCCTCCCTTTTATTTATCACCACTGTTCGAATCCTGACAGCAGACAGGAGTGTTAAGATATCCTGATGAGCTAACTTGAAATATTCTGGGTGGTCCCTTGGATACTATCAGCATTTATTTACAAAAGCATATTATTCCCTTAGTGTAGAAATTAGATACACATTTGTAGAAATAATGCCCCAGAATATGCCCCATCACAATATGTGCGTTAAATTGAATGTGGTCAGACAGAAAACTGAAAGTAGGAACAAATACTGATCTGGCTAGTCAGGTGCATGCACTCATATGAATAACTAAACACAGAGAGGTAGGGATTTGCACAGAAGTACATTATATGAGGATAGTATACTCACTGAACTGAATTCTAAGAAGAATAAGGAACAGTGATCCCCTTCCTTCAGGAAGTTTATGGTGTTACTGAGAAACCATGTACTGAAAGTTTCACACAGCTCTGAGTCAGAGATCCAAAACACAAGGCTTCAACCTCCAGTTGGCTCATGTTGCATATCTGGGCCTTAATTTCTCAAAATAAAGAATAATAAATTAGACATACCTGAAGTCTTCAAAAACATAACATAACCCAGAACTATTTCTCCTTCAGACTTTTAATATTTTACCAAAGCTTTCCTCAGTGTTGTCTGTGGAAATCTTCCAGGAAGACATTAGGAAGAAGGAGAAATTGTCTATGGTCTCACCTTGATAGAGATGTCAGTTTGTGTGAGAAAATAATGAATACATTTCCCCTCACAAGATCCACTTGACTCAGAATTAGTGTGGTATGAAGGAAATACCACTGAGCTAAATTTCCCCAGAGACTTAAGGCAGACGGATGGTGTTGGTATCAGCTTCTTTTGTTTATCTTTTTCCTTTTGTTCAGGGAAGACGACTTAAGATTGTAGTTAGAGAGTCACTGTGAGATGCTAAACATGAGCCCTCTGGCATTATTTGTAAATCTGGTACAAAGACGCATTTTTTTTTTTTTTCTGGTTGAGTTTAGTTTCTTCACATGCATGGTCCCCTCTCCTCTCACTTTTCCTGTCCTTTTGTTCTACCTGTGTCTCCAAACCCTCAGTATTTTTACGTAGCTTACATTATGTATGTTACGTACTTTATCCCTTTAAGCACATTATGTTGCACTCCTCTGTACCACTATTCTGACCTCTGCAGTGAAATGTGACCGTCAAACTCCTGATGTCCTGCTTTAAACATCAACTCTGCTGAGTCAGTTTTCTGTGTCCAAAGTCCTTCCATGTCATGAAGACCTCCAGCTACCATGAGACAAAAGACTAGAAGTTGGACAAACTTCTCAATGACTGGTAATAATTGTACATATTAGAAAACAGAGAGAGCAAGAAAGACACAGAGATAAAGACAAAGAGAAAGAAACAGAGACAGGTGATTGAAAGTGAGAGAAAGACAGAGACAAAGAGCAAGAGACAGAAAACATACGACTGATGGGACAACAAATAAAACTGCTGAAGTGAATGAGAGAGTCATAGTTCCACTATTTGGCTTAGTTTAGGTAACATGCTTCATATCTGCATTTTAATTTTATCAGCAAAATAAAGATTTTTTAAAAATCTTCTTAGAATTGTCAAAAAGATTAATAAATTATCTCCTTGTAAATTGCTATGGTAATTATTCTTAATATCAAATATGTGTTAAACACATTAAAATGTGCAAAATTGGGGCCAGAGTTTTAGCTCAGCAGAATAAGCACCTCCCTGGCAAGTGCAAAGTCATGAGTTCAATCTCCAGTACCAAAAGACAAAAAAAAAAAAAAAAAAAAAAAGGAAAAGAAAAAAGTGTGCAAAACAGAAGTGCCTATCACTAAAATAAAATCTGAAATAAAAATCTAAATGGATCAAAGATCTGAATATTAAAACAGTAACCCTAAATCTATTGGGAGACAAATTGGGTAAAAACCTTGAACACATAGGAGTAGGTAGAGAATTCATGAACAGGACTCAAAATCGCATGGGAAATACTTCCCAGAATCAATAACTGGGGTCACCTCTTATTAAAAAGAATCTGCACATCAAAAGAAATCTCCAGCATAGTGAAAAGAAAACCCACAAACTGGGAAAAAATCTTAGTGAACTGCCCCTCAGACAAAGGACTTCTGTCTAAAACATAAAGAATTTTAAAAAATCAGACCCCAAAATTCAAAGACCCCATCCAAAAATGGGCATCTGAGATGAATACACACTTCTCAGATGAAGAAATATAAATGTCAAATAAATACATTAAAAATGTTCATCATCATTAGTGATTAGAAAAATGCAAATTAAAACCACACTGAGATTTCATGTCACTCCTGAAAGAATGGCCAAGATCAAGAAAACCACCAGCAACAAATGCTGGAGAGGCTGTGAGAAAAAGGAACTCTCCTGCACTGTTGGTGGGAGTGTAGACTGGTGCAACCATTGCGGAGGTCAGTCTGGAGATTTCTCAGAAAGCTGGAATTGGAAGTCCGATTTGACCCAGCTATTCCACTTCTATGCGTATTCCCAGAAGAACTGAAAGCAAAACACCACATGATATATGTGTACCCATGTTTACAGGAGCACAGTATGTAATAGCCAGATCTTGGCAACAACCTAAGTGTCCATCAACTGAGGAATGGATAAAAAAAGTTGTGGTATTTTTATACAATGGAGTACTACTCAGCTATAAAGAAGGATCACATTGAGATATTTATAAGTAAATGGACACAGCTTGAGACCATACTCATAAGTGAAATAAATCAAACTCACAAGTATAAATACGAATAGTTTCCCTAGTGTAAGAAATGATAAGAATACATAAAAGTATGTCATAATCATGATTCCCAATTATATTGGTTTGAAGCCATATAATGTTTTCACTCATTAATTGGAATGGATTTAATCTGGGTTTTTTGATTTTATTGTCTGTGATAATGTGAATAACTATTTTGAAGAAAACAAGACATCATAATAGCTAGTGCTGATTTAATATCATCTTGTTTTGATGTCCCATCTAGCTACTGTTCATCTGTTTCCATTGGTTTTAACATGTTGTGTCTTATTGTATCTTAATATATGTGATAGTAAAAACAAAATTTTTTATAGGCAAAGAGATAATATAGAAACTATTGTTTGTTTTCTGTTAGTTGGTTCTAAATGCCCTGTAATACTTTCATTCTCTTGAATGGTTTCACACTGTCTTGATGTGTCTGATGCTATAGTATACGAAGTTATACTCAAATATTTCAAGGAAAGAGACACTATTGTAACTACTATTATGTCAGGTTATCTGATGGTGAAGCACTATGATGCTTGAATTATTCTGTTATGACCTGTGTTGTTTTGTTGTTATGTCCTCTTTTATCTCAATCTCCCCTTTTATCACCTATTTTTAAAAATTAATTGTTTTTTATTATTTTTTAATTAAGGGGAAAAATAACTTTAAAAATTGCAGGGTATATTATAGTAACTTTTTTGTTTTCCTATTAACCTGATTTGAACCCCTGTATTGCTCTCCTCATCTTGTTTTGACTGATTTTACTCTATTCTGTTTTGTTTGATAGTATCAACTTGGAGGGTATAGGCAACCACTTTGAAGGCAATAAGATTCACTATGGTGCCCATTATGGTTTGACAATTATCTTCTTTTGAAGTCCTGTAAGGTCTCCAATGTTTAGGTTTTATTGGTTTTGTTCTGTACTGTTTTTGTTCAATTCTATTATACCTAATGATATTGACAACTATTTTTAAGATAGCAAGAGGCATAATGGTAACCATTGTTGATCACCTGGTATTCTACTTTTATATCATGTATTATGTCCATCCTTCTGTTCTAACTGACTCTGATTTGCTTTGTCACATTTGGTTTTATTCTCTTCAAAAAATAGTAATAAGAACTGTGGGAGTAATAAAACCCAAAATGTGCAATTGTTATTATAAAAAAGAGAGGAAAAAAGTGATCTAAAGGATATAACTTCATGTATATTTAAGTGTGTAAGACAGAAAACCATATTACTAAGTTTTTGTTGGATCATTGAACAGAACTGTTTGCAATCTCACTGTTTGAATGTCCACTTTGTATGCTTAAAGCATTTAAAATTTGTAATTTGAACAACTATTTCTAAGATGACATTATGTAATCTATTAACAAGTGATTTCTTACTGTAAATTTTTTTCTTGAAATTCTGTATTACTTGTACCCTTTTACTGTTTGTTTTGTTTTTACTTTCTCTCTAAATAAAAAGAGAAGGGGGGAGGTGTAGGTCATCTTGAAAGCATAATTTTACAAAAAGGGAAAGCAGGTAAGAACCTTTTGCAAAGAAAAGTACACATATTATGAAATTAGTGCGTGCTTCCAGGGAACTTACACACTGTGTGAAGTCTTTCTGTGGTTTTCAGGATGGCATGAAATAGAGGAAAATGCCCAAAGAGAAGAAAACATAACTTTATATAGAAACACTTTGTAAGCTTTTCTTCTTCCTAAGACTTTTCTGTATGATTTGTTTCAGAGGCTGTCTACGCATTATTCATTTCTAAATAGTGAATTCCAAAATCTCCAATAAAATGTATAACTGAACAAGTAACTAAGTAAAAGTACATCTGAAGGAGGAATGCTTGTTTTGATTATTTCAGTTGTTTCTATGGAAACTGTTTTGAAATTCAGGTTGGCAGAGGCCTACTAGTTTTGCAAAATACTCTTATCAAGTAAAAATGTGTGTGTGTGTGTGTGTGTGTGTGTGTGTGTGTGTATAAAAAGAGACCACAGAGATTATATGTAAAAGTACATATGCTTATATACTTCTATATAAACATATGTGTATATGCATGTACATATGTATATATGAAATGTCTAAACCAAAACGAAAGTATTTTACAGAAGGCTGAATCTAGAATTCACACACAAATTTAGAATTTTATCTCCATATGTGCCACCCCTTACTCCAGACACTAAGTAACTATTAGCAATGTCAATAAGTACTTGAATGTTTTATTCATTTTCGATGGACAATCTGTTTGTAAGTACTCTACTGTGCTATTGGCATCATGATACTGCAAGACATTTAGTGCAGTGGATACTCCATAAATATGTACTCTGTTAGGAATAGAGAGCATGGTACATAACATTTGCAGTAATGAACTGTGTTTTAGAATATACAATTAAACAAGAATAGTGTACATTATTGTACAGAACCAAGGATAGGTAACATGGCCTGAGAGAGGTGGAGAGTTTTATTCCAGAAAGAGACCTGATACATAAATATGTTTTCTCCAGAATAACAGATAAAATTGAAAAAAAAAAAAGAGGATTTTCCCAAGAAGGGAAGATCATTGTGCTAAACACCACTTTGCAATGCACTGAGTAAAGGAAGAAGTACAAAACAAAATGTATACACATGATGGAATGTTACTCAGCAGCAAAGAAAAGTAGATTGGAGTCATTTGTAAGAATGATCCATCTTGAGACTATAATATAAAATAAAATGAACCAGACATAGAAGTCCAAACATTGCATGGTTTCTCTTATATATTAATTACAAAATATAAGTAAGTTAAAGAGCAAAATAAAAAGAGAGATTACAAATAACAAGGAGGTAGATTTTGTGAAGATGAAAAAAGGGATCTGGGATGGGGAAAGGAAGAGACAGGGAGAGAAAAAGAAGTAAAAATTATTAAGATGCCACATATATATATATATATATATATATATTTCTATATATATGCTAATTCTTCAAGAAGAGTGCAATTATGTATCATAAACCTGTACCAGTAAAGATGTATATAAATTATAAAGACTGAAAAATGAATTTATTAAAATAAAAAAGAATAGAATGTGATTATCATCCTACCTGTTTGGGACAAGATAGATGCAAAAATAACGTATGTATATTGTTTTAGTATCTGATCTTGAATTTGATCTTATTTTAAATAGAATAAGAAATTTTTTAATAATTTTTCTACTTTTGGTTTATTTATTTGTCTACATATATGATAATACTGATAATATGTGTCCAGGAGTAATACATTAATTTGTTAATTTATTCAGCATTGAAAAACTACATTGTGTTGGTTTCAATTTATGGAAGTTATTTTTCCACAGACTCTTGTTTTCATTTCTTTATTTATTCAAATTTACTACATAATCTTACTTTGGAATTTCAGTTCTTACATAATCTGGGAGAAAAACCTGTCTCCAAACTAACTCTATTCTTCTAATAATTCCATTCCTTCAGCTAAAATCAATTACTTTGTGTACCTTGCTTTTCCCACTTCATTGTCAATTGAGAATATTTCTCCACCATTTCATCAGCCTGTGCAAGGTTTTCTTTTTAAAATTTCATTCTCATTTACCAAGGAAATGTTTTAGAACAATCCAACTGAAATCAAATATTTCTTTCAATCTTACCTGTAGCTCAATTGTGTTCTCTTATCTTTCCTATTAAATTAATTACAGTAACTTATTATTCATTATATTAGCCAACATAGTGCCTTACATACTCTATATAATATTTAATAAATGGATGATTTCAAATTAAAATTGAAACTCACATTCATGAAACAGATATTTTCAAGGCAAAAGTCTACTTTTCAAAACAGAGTTAAAACAGGTTTTAGAAAAGATTGCCTTGGGTTTTGATCTGCTTGATCTTTCCTACAACAATCTTCTTTTTAATTATAATAATTTCAAAATGAGATCCAAGTGTTTTAGCATGAAATTATCTGGTATTGTTTCTTCTGCTTAATTTTACCTTTGCCAGAACCATATTTTCCAGTTTCTAGACCTTAGCACATTATTAATAATGCCAAAACTATATCCTCAGAATAGCACTGTTAACCTCTGTCCTTTTTGGCAGTGCTATTTGAGCTATGTGAAAATCAGCAAAGTTCTTACTGTTATGTTTTTCTATCTGCTGTAGGAAGAATTGGCACCTAGGGCTATGTCTACATTATTTATACCACTTTGATAGATTAAATCTTAACTGAACCATGGAGCTTTTAAAGACATGTCTGTAAACGTTTAAGGATTACACAGGTGTTCATCCTGACTGCAAACAAAGACTCCTTTTTGTGGTTGGAAAGCAAAATTAAAACATTACAGTGTTCTGCAAGCCATGGTTTCTGCTTAAAACAGGTACTTGACTGGACATGTCAGACCGATTTGTTACTCTTGACACATTTTTGGAGCTCAGTGAAGTAGCCTACATCACTATAAACAGTTCTCTGATGCTACACTTCTAAAATTAAGCTCTCTGATGATGACCTCTCATAAATGAACTATAATTTTAGTACTCTATCAGTGTCACGATATCCTAAAGGAATTTTATTCTTAAAGATCCCATGCTTCAAAATATTCTTAAAGCTATTTCATTCTCCATACTGACACTGACTGTGTGATGCAATTTTGATGTGCTACCAAAAGCAAGAACTTTATTTTTGGAAGGTATTGTTCACAGGACTCTTGAGGATTTTATTACTTTTTTAAATAACTGGAGAATTCTATTCTCTGAAACTCAGGACTCATTAGTGTTTCTTTTCAAGGTGGCTATTTCATAAATTTTCACTGGAAATGAATATAATTATCTTTGATTCCATGAAGATAATATATTATTGGCTGTCTGAAGTAAATATCAATGCCTATTATTTATTTCCTAACATTATAGGAACTCTGAGATGAAATTTAGCAGAATAAGAAAAAGTATGATGATAAAGTTGTCCTTTAAAAAGATAACTGAATTCTAATTTTTTGATTTAGACTGTTTTTTTATTGGTACCAGGGATCAAACTCATGACCTCACACTTGGCAGGCAGGTGCTTAAACTGCTGAGCTAAATCATCAGCCCTTGAATTCTAATTTTTATGCAGTCAATATGTAACAGTTTGTAAGTATAAACATAGGTATTTGTTGAATGCAATCTCATTCTTCTTTGCTCTTCTTTGGATCCCCCTACTGCTTTTTAAAAAATTTTTAATTGTATTACTATTACTATATAAATGTCCTACCCTGGAACACAGAGAACTAAGATCCCTATTATCAATAAGAAATTTGAAAAAGAGAAACAAAAGTCATACTTAAAGGGAAAAATTTGTCAATGCTTATTTTGAGGTGATACTAGGCTTAACGCAAATCACTTTATTTAACAAGATTCATACTTAAACTTTATAGATCATTCAATAAAAGCTGTTTGCTTTAACAGGTGTTATTTTCCCTATATCATCAGTGATCACAAGCTCAACCACTCTAACAGTAAAGAGAATAGCTAAAGTTTACCTAGGGATCTCTTGATTACCACAGGGATTCTAAATTTAGTATACTGTCTTAGACATTGTGCATGTTGTCTCAATAAAAAAAAAAGTGCTCTAAAGGATACAACTGCAAATGTGTTTAGGGGTGTTAAATAGCTGACCATATTAATGTTTTTTGTTGGATCACTGAACACAGCTGTTTGCAGTCTCTCTGAATGTTCACTCTGTATGCTTTGATACTGTGACTTGAGCAACTATCTCTAAGATGATAATGTGCAATCTATTAACTGGTGATTTCTTACTGGTTTTTTTTTTTTTTTTGTAGTTCTGTATTACTTGTACCCTTACAATGCTTTGTTTTGTTTTGTTTTTTTTCTCTTTTTTACTTTTAAAAAAAATTTAAAAAGAAAAAAAATCAAGAGATTTCAAACACAGTCTCACTAGTTTTCATTTTTTAAATTTACTGTTATCTGACTTAAACTCATTCTTTATGAAATATCAAAGCAACAATTTGTAAGGTGCATTGGACTGTATGTATGTATTTTTTGTATTGTAAAAATATCAAATTCAGAACAAAAGATGAAAATGTGTGATAATGGGTGATACAACAATAAAATATTAAAAAGACAGTACTCTCAATGCACAATAATGAATTGGACATTTAACTGGTGGCAGAGAGAAGAATTATAAGTAACAGTTTGGGGAGAATTTATAATGGAAACATGGACTATAGATTGCATGATTTATTCTTAATTAAACCGTTGGAGTTTTTTTCTGATTTTGATAGTTGTCTTATGATAGGCGAGAAAGGTATTTTTCTCTAAGAAATATACGCTGAAATGTATAGGTGAAAGGAACTATGATATTTCCAATACATAATTAGAAAAGTATTTGTACACACATACATGTGAATAGGTATGCTGTATACAGAGAAAATGCTAAAGCAAAGCTAGGGATATATGTACAGTTTCTAACTCTAGATATTTGATATAACAGAAATACCTTGAATTTTCCTCTCAGCTCTCCTGTAAATTTAAAGTTATATAAAATTCAGAGTTACACAGTAAAGACTGAAGCGTGTAGGATTTTATTAAGCACTGACAGATTTCTGTGGATGAGGAAACAATCTCTAAGAGAGTTCTTAACAAACTAGAAAATTGATCATTCAGGGATACAATTTTGATCACAGGCAAGAAGAAGCTAAGAAAATGATGGATCAGGGAAGATACCAGTTGATTGACTTATCAACAAAAATGATACCACTAAGTGGGATGTAAGACTTGTATGCACATAGATGTCATATTTTTCATCGCAGCAGAAGTAGAGGAATAACCACTTCATTATCTGAGGACTGCTTTGTGAGCAAGGGTTCAGATCAAGCTGAGTTGTTCGATGTTTCAGATGCTTAACATTCAGGTGCTCAGCATCTAACCTTTCCACAAATGTTATCATGTAGAACACATCTCTAAAATTCTTTTTCCCTACAGTCAACTGTATCATTTTAGTTGATTTTACAAATTAGCAATGTCAGGAGAGACTTGGCTACTTCTAATCTTGGAAATGTATATAGTCTACATTTCTGTTAACCCTGAAAAATTAGAAGATATTTCTATGATTGCTAAGAATGTCCTTTTATTGCTTAACACAGGTAGAAAAAAACAGTCAAATATGAAGGCTGGAAATGATTTTTTTTAAGCGAAGCATTTTCACTGAATATAAAGTGCTGATTGACTTTTCTTCCTTTCACACTTTAAAAATTTGTCTTTTGTGTTTTTCAGTGACATCAAAAAGTGTTTTCATTTCTAAGTATTCAAAGTTCAATTGTTTGTGGCTCATGGAATAAAAAAATTATAAAATTAGACTTTGTGAGCTCTTTTACCTACTACCTTTTACAGAGTTTCTGTAGAGCCAGAATTTTCTTTATATGCAATTGTTTCCCAGAATAAAAGCAATTTATTCCCTTCCAGGCTCTATATTCATTCTCTCCCTTTTCTTCTCTTTTTGTTTTCTGTTTCTTTCCTGCCCTGAATATTCAAGGATCAACAGCTTTGTTCTTAAAGGGCAAGAGGGGCAATATTTGAAGCAAACCAGTTATATATTTTCTATTGGAGATTATGTTTCTCTACTGCTACAACACAGCAGAGAAACTGTGCTTCTCATCAACGCTTAAACATTTCTGATACAATTTCATCTACAGAAATGGGTAGCTGGACTACAAGCTGGACTGTGCTGATCCCTAACCCAGGAAGCTCTGTTTTATTTTGTTTTGTTTTTTTCCTCTCCATTCTGCTACTATGATGGCAAATTACATTAATACATCTTCAGTGGTTGGCCCAACTTTTCATTACTGGAATAAATCCCAGTTGGCTATGATTTAGTATCATTTTGATATGTTGCCAGATTTGATCACTTAATAGTGAATTATTTTTGTGTCTAACCTAAATTCATAAGGATATCAAAGTCTAAGTTTCTTTTCTTTTAATACCTTTGCCTGTTGTGGTACCTGGTTGATAAAGCCTTCATAAATGAACCTGAGCTTGACTATCCACTTCCATTTTTGGAAAAATCAGCAAGTAGATATCCTATTACTTCTCCCTTAAACTTTTGACAGAATCATAGCTGATTTCATGCAAGATTGAAAAAAATTTTAGGTGGGGGTAGGATTTTAAATTACAAACTCAGTTTCATTACTGGACATCAGCTTTTTCATTTTTAATTTTGTTCTTGAATCAGTTTTGCTTTCTTTCTACTTTTTGCTTCTTTTAAAATTTAAAATAAATATTAAAAAGTAGTTTCACTTATATTTTGTTTGTTCTTACTTATAAAACCAGACAAATTTATTTTGATTTTCAATTGCTTCACTTACTACTTTTTTTTTTTTCTTTTTAAGTTCTCCTTGACTGAGTTTTGGCTTTTAGGGGTATTGTTCTTTTGTCTAAGTAATTTTCATATTTTTAATTCATGGGTCAACCTAATATATTCATGGTGGAGTTTTAGGAATTCTTTGAGTTTGTTTAGAGTAGCCTTTGCTCCGCTTTAGTTGACCCTGAATTGCTGGTACATTGCAGATTGCCTCAGTTGCCCCACAAGAGGCTTCCATTCCGCCTTGTGGAAACTCCCAGCTCTGGGGACACCCTAAGTGTTGGTCCACTTGTATCTACTTGGTGGTTGTTCTTGTCGGGTGTCATCAGTTTTCACTCTGCACATGCACAGATTATAATTCAGAAGTACACTGAGGACAAACACTGTGTGTATTTAAGCAACTCTTTTTCTCCCAAGCTTTTCACTCTTTGCTACTCTGCCCTAAGAATACCACCTACTTGGCCACATCTCCTACCCCCAAATTATGACTTCTCTTCCAAAGTCTTCCTAGGCTATAATTCACAAGGTAACTCCCCAAAGAAAACCAGGGTTTTTATAGAGTTTACCTTACCTGTTCTCTGTCTCTTAGGGTTCATAGTTTTACCATCTATTGCATTATGTCTGGAGTCATTTGTTTTGTATTTAGTACATTTTCTCATGGTTATAGGGCATGGAAAAATGCTAATCATTCCATCATGGCAGAAGTAGAAAAACTCCACAAATTGCAATATGTCTAATCATGTTAATTCAGAACAAATAAGCATCTTTCCAATTCCAGACAGAGTACACCTCTTTTCGAAATTACTCAGTGATATCTAGAAGCCAACAATTATACAGTTAAGCTTAACATTTAAGACATTTTCCGTCACTGGCTCTTACAGTCAATAAAGTTGATTTTCCTGGCTGATTATTTATTATGATATCTTTAAAACCTACTCATTTTCTTTCCCACTCCCACTTTTTAAATATACTCATCTGGTCCCCTGCCAAGATTTCTTAACTCATGTTCTTTTTCTTTTTACATATATATATATATATATATATATATATATATATATATATATCAAGTAACTTCAAAATTACTATAACTTCAAGTATCACTTCCATTGCAGAACAAGCACATTCAGTTTAATCAATAAGCTAGAGTGTCTTCATGGTCTACTACATCAAGTTTCACTTGCTGCTCCCTTCATAAAACATGAAGTAGGCCTAGGAGCTATTGAGTCATTCATTCATCTGATGTTTCCAATATACTGAGTACCTTGTTGTATATAAGAGATTCAGAAAGAAGACGTCCTGATAGGAGATGTAGAAAAAATAAATATAAAAATTATGATAGCACAAAGATCAAAAAATACTTATGGTAAACCTAACCACTATACACTGTGTGTTCAGTGAAATTTCCATAGTTTTAATCAACATGCTTAATCTTAAAATGTAAGCAGTGAATAAGTCACTTCAGGCAGAGAAAATATCATGAGAACAGGGACACAGAAGGCTATAATCTTAAGAACTTAAAGTAAGAGGTAAAGTGTTACAAGAGATCTATTCAGAGTGTAGGCAGGCGCAAGTTAAAGATAGCAATTTTGGAGCTTTGATTTTAACAGTTATTAAAGGATTTTAATCAAGAAATGGTATGCTTTGCTTTTGGCTTTATGTAGCCCCACTCTAGGTATTAGAAATAAATTCTAGTAGATCAGGAATGGAGGCCAGACTTAAGTGATGAAAACTCTGGATTATGCTGATTGTGATAAAGGTAAGAGGGAGCGTTAACACAACTTTACATAGTCATTTATAGGACAAAATGTGAAGGAGTGGTTGAAGGATCAAAGATTATTCACTTTTCTTAATTTAGTGGCAACTAAGTTGATAATTGTATCATTTATGTAAAACAGAACATAAAACAAAAAGCTGATTCAGGCTAGTTTATTTGTAAACCTGCGGTATTCATGGAATAGCAAGTTGAAAATAAGATAGATGTCCTTAGATGTGCATACTGAGTATACTTATGACTTGCAAACCATCATCCTGCACTAAGTATTGAAACTTGAAGTAGCAGTAACCAACAGGCAGTGCATGGAGAGAAAGAGATGGATGACAGCATTTAGCGCTCACGCATGAGCACAGATGTACAGGGGTTTCAACCGAAATAAAAATCGCTTGACTTGGAGCACTGCTCTTATTTTTACTGTATGTCCTCCTGAGAGAGGAATATAATATCCATACTTAATTAGTTAAGGATTCTCCATGCTGGCTTCATCACATGACTTGGTAGGTGGCAGATCTACAAAAGACCTTGCAAATTCAGAGCGTAAGGTGTACCTTTTAACAGGTCAATTTTTCTAAGCAACAAATTCTGTGCCTTCTAAAATTGTAAAGTGAAACTCTTAGTGATATTTTTAGAATCCCTTCTTCATTTAGGTGGAGTGAAACACACTATATACTCCTCCTTAGAAGAGGTTGTGACTTAAAGCACGTTAACAATTTTCCCAAAACATTTTTTAATCTGCTTCCTAGAATTATTTTTTAAAAGTTCCTTCAACATGGATGAAATCTTTAAGGTTATTCTAATTTGTTCTTGTCTTCTTTTAAATCTAATTTTGTGTCTCATTTGTTTTGTATATGTTGTTTCTTTTGTGCCTTTGTCAAATTTCTCTGATAACACTAGAGTACATTCATGTATGTTTCAAAAGAGCATCAGCTCCCCAAAGAGATTTTTAAAAGATTCTTGCATCACTAGTATTTATGTAAAGATTAAGAAAACAGTAATATTGAGATGAAAATCTTAAGGATGATATTGTAGAATATGATATCATTTACTTTTGGAGTATTCAAAGTCACTATTACAGTATATTTAATTATGTAGAGCCAGTGTGTCTCAAATTTACAGAAAGAATAAACTAGGATAATAGAAATCTGTTTTAATTCTCTACCAACTACCTTCTTTTGCAGAAATGTGTAAATCTTTTGCAAGAAGAAATGTGAGTTCAGAGTTAAAAATGGAGACTATTGTAATTATATTAAAATGAGTGCAATGCATTGATCTTCAAGGCCTAATTTCAGTGTTCACTTTGAGTAAAAGGTTCCTACTACAGAAAATATTTTATAGCGTCTTTAAAAAGCAAATTAGTGTTTTAAATAAAACTGTTTTTTGTGTCTTTAAATGAACACTGCAATATTTTCCTAAGGTCTTGAAAATGATGGACATCATTATCAACGAATAAGTGAATAAATGTTAGCCCTGAATTCAATTTCCTTCAACTTTCTTTACTACCAGGCACAAGAAGGCAACCTACTTTTAAAACTAAAATCTGAAATAATGATTTTCTTCAAGAGACCAGCATAGTTCATTTTTCATTCTGATGGATATCTCATTTATTAGCACAGAATTCACTGTGCTCTAGTGCCAAGAATTACTAAGCAACAGAACATATGTAGGCGGATGTGATGTTTGCATATTCACACAATATGACATTTACACCAAGATCAGAAGTATATTATTGCTGAAGGGGAGGAACAGTAACAGAACAAGAGGTAGTAATATTCTTTTATTTTATAAGGTATCATTCACAAAAGTATCTCCACGATCTTAACAAATAACCCTCTGTTATAGAAAACAAGTAAATCCAGTGTGACATTCACACCTCCCCACATTTAGTTCTTCCAAAATGCCAGGAAGGAAAACATACTGCTTGAAGCATTTTTTTATGCCTTCTATAGCATAACACCTAGTATGGCGTGAATGCAGGAATTGCCTATCAGCCTGAGCTGAATACTAACTGTTTTACAGCATCAAAATTAGGAAATGTTCAGGAGTGTTCTGCTGAAGACTTTGCCCTGGGACCCTAAACCTTAGCAACTTTTTCTGATAGGCAGCTACTTCTATTCCCTGCTTTTGCATTGATACAGGAACCAAAAGGAGCACAAGGTTGAATGAGTTACAATGATAATACCTCACAAGGAAAATAAAATAAAAATGTTTCCAATGCCAATAGTGCATGACCTGGACCTGCTCAAGCTTACCTCTAGTGTAAAGAAGTGACTCCAATTTATCTCTTTGTAGCAAATCTGTGGCATGCACATTTCAGTTTCTTGTCAACATATAATAAAGTTCACAGATAAATTGAATAAAGAAGTGATTTCAGAGGAAAATCCCCTCCAAACATCTTCCAGAGTAAGATCAGCTGTTCTGTAAGCAAATCAATATGTTTTGGTGAAACATAACCTTTTCTGTAGGGGAAAACTTCTTGTGAACAGTGAGTAAACATATATTCAAAGCATCTAATTCTTGCCTAAATAGCCTCAATGGATACTTCTTATGGGCACCTTTAGATTTCTAGATAGGACTTTCTCTGGCAGTATTCTTTCATAATAGATGCGTTCATTACCTTTGCTTTTAACAGAGCAAAATATTCTCAAAGCACTGGACCCTTTTCGCTCCTTCCCAGTGAATATATTCTACAAGGCTCTCATAATTTTCTTAAAGATTTAAACATGCCAACTATATCTTTTAGGGAACCTTGCACTATTCATAATCTTCAGAAGTACTGCATCAATTTATTATTTTAGAAGACCTTGGAAAATAATACTTGTTTTTATGCAGTATCAGCAAAGGCACAGTCTACTATCTGAGGCATGGCTTTAGATCCTACGTGGGGGTTCACAAAAGGAACAATAAATAAATAGTTAATAAATGCTGATTATTTTTTAGAAGAGATATTTTTCAAATCACAATAATCTACTGATTCCACTATTGTAAATATTTCCACAAATATAGTAAAAATATTATTGGTATCTGCACAGAGAGCTGAACAGTCATTAAAATTTGCTAGAGTGCAGCCCTGTGTTCTTGTTCCATGTAGTCTGCCACATGAATCAATCTTGGCGCTTAGATATAGTGGAACTTTCAAAGAATGTCTCATCTTTCCTAAATTTGGATGAGACCCCATAATGGTCTCTCTGTTGTTCAGGTTGCCCAATTGAGGAAAAGCATTGTGGTGCATTGGTAACTGGGGGTCAACTTAAATACCAGCTGAACTGAATCAGCATAATGCTGAGTGTAGATGCCCCACTAGAGGAAAGTTACTAGCATAAAAAGGAAACCCAAAGAGGAAGTGTAACATTGCGAGTTCTCCTAAGTGTTGTGGTTGTTTGTAGCTGTTGGTTCTTTTAGGGGAACTTGTCCTGCTGGCTTCCCTGATATGAACTTAGCTGTTCTCATCATCAAAGGAGCTCAGGACCTTGTTGCTGAAAATGAATGCAGTTCACTTTGGGGTTGCTCTGATCCTTCTTTGGGCATTGCTTCCTGCCTTCAGAGGGGAAGATGTGTGCTGTTTAATCTCCAGAAGCTTGTCATGATGGCTTGCTGATGTGAACTTGGCTGTTCTTGCTGTCAGAGGAGCTCTAGACTTCATTGTCACTAAGGATGGCTGTGGTACTTTTCAGCAGAGCCATGGTCCCTTTTTGAGCATCTCTTCTTTGCTCTAGTGCAAAACCCTCAACATATTAGCACAGCACCTTCATCCCGCTGGCATAGACCTTCTAGATTCCAGCGCTGACCTTTGGGCCTTACCAGTTCAGGTCCAAAAAATAGACTTGCATGAGTTGTTGCTATGGGCTCTAGGCGTGCATTTGGACTCGTAGGAGGCATTGTCACGGGCTCTGAATGAACTCATGCAGGATATTGCCACAGGATCTATATCCTCAGCTGGGTTCTCTAGGTCTAGGTGTAGACAGATTTCCTTGTATTTAACTCTGGGTGATTAGTATACAACACTAGTATAAACTATATGTTGTTTTCCTTGCAACCTCTAACTAAATGAAGCATTGACATTTTCTTTGTTTTACCAGCAAGCCTGATCTGTTCTGAATCCCATTAATAAAGCCTTTCTTTCCTTATAGTAGTTATGTTTTAATCTCAAGACCAAAAAATTAGATTACTAGAACTTATTAAAAAGGCAAAATTTTAACCCCAACAGACCTTCCAAATTTGACTGTGAAAGTGGAGAATAGGAAGCTTTGTTTAACCTAGCATCCTGGGATTCTGATGCATTCTTATGTTCAAAAAACACCACTAAAGAGAAAAATCATATTAATGTAAGTCCAGATATCATCTCTCACAGATATTTTCATTTTAATAGATATCTTCCACAGTGAAGCAAACACAGTAAAGATTAGTGTGAAAGAGTTCAAAATCATAGATGATAGAAGAAAGCTATTTAGAATCAGGAAGGCTATCATAGTCTGTTCCAGTTGCTATAACAAAAATATGATAGTCTGGGCAGCTTATGGACAACAGAAATTTATTTTCCACATATCCAGAGTCTAGGAAGTTCAACATCAGGTTGCTGGCAGATTCTGTTCTAGAATCTGATTCAGAAACAGCTTAGTTCAGAAACAAGTTGTGCCCCCATCAAATAGAAGTCTACCAAATTCTATTGGGATTTCTCTTATAAGAGAGCCAATCTTATTATGAAGACTGCATCCTCAAGACCTAATTATGCCATAATCTCACCTTCTAATGCTATCAGACTGGGAGTTTAGAATTTCAACATAATAATTTCAGGAAGATGCATTTAGTCCATGAAAAACCTGTTCCAATTATAGCTTTGCAATCAACACTGACTTAGTTTACTTTATGTTGCAAGTAAGGATAAAAGAAAAAGATCTTGGCCTTTGTTTACATTTAAATCACTTGAGATGCTTTGTTCTTACCTCAAACTAATTGGATTTATGAGACTGAAGTTTCCAGAGGTTATTTCAATATATATTCAAGCTTGAGTACCACTAACCTTCTTAGTGTCTTAAAAAACTGCCTCAGAGACACTTGGAAAGAGTTTACAACACAATTTGCTAGACTCTTTTTTCAGAATTTCTGGGTCAATTTGTCTTAGATGAGACAGAGAATTCGTATTTCTAAAAATATAGTTGCTATTGATTTGGAACACAATCTGATAATTTCTATAGTGGTCTCTGGTGTCCACACTACTTACTTGAAGAAAAGTCTGTTGCAAGCCTATTTCTGCTGGTGACACCTTTGCCTTAAGTTTTGAAATACAGCTGGGGTGATATTTAAATATATTCATCCGTTAGAATCCTCACTCATTCCTGTATCAAATATTGTTTTAAAAGCCTGCCTATCTCTCTTTTTTTTTACTCTTTAGTCAGACTTTCTATGAAAGCATCACATAGTGACAGTCAAAGAAAATCCAATTTAATATTGTAACACCTCACTTTCACCAAGGTGAAAATATCTACCATTACCACTTTTAAAAGTAGAGGTTCCTGTAAAGCAAAACACGTAACACTAACTACAAAATCCAGGTGGTCAAAAGAACTAGCTTTACTGAGAGGGGAAAACTGAGCCAAATTATTCTTAATTTGTATCCAATTCTAACTAAGTTGATAACTTCTAGGTTTTCAGGAGATTAAAATCAGAAAATTTCAGAATGACCAATTGTATTAGTCAGCCTTTGGTTATTAATATAATTTACTAACAGTTTAAAATTAACTAAATGAAAACAAGAATTTCAAAGGTAAGAAACTTTGTTATACATATATTTGAAAAACACACACACATACACGCGCGCGCGCGCACACACACACACACACAAAAAAAAAAACCTCACTGGTTTCTTGATAAGAGCAGGTGCATCAAAGCAAAGTTAACATACATGAAAAATTATGATGGGAGCTGTTATGAGCCAGCAGTTACTGGATCCACTTACTATTGGTTAGGCCCTACTGTGTGCTCTTCCATGAACCAGTTTTATTTAATTCTCATGTCACCACTGTGGAGGAGTCACAGTTATCATCTGCTCTTTTTCATAGATGAGTAAAATAAGCATGAAGAAAGTAAATAATTAGCTCAGGATCACACAGCTGAAAGAGCAAGGGAGGTATTTGAATGTAGCAGCCATACTCCATAATCTAGGTACTGACCACCCTTTTTACATGCCCTGTCATGGAAATTGTCAAGTGTTGTCGTGATTTTTACTTTCTTAAAGAAGCCAATAACACAAAGGAGGGTATATATGTGATGACAATAGGAAAAGCACAATAACAATAACAGTATTTCTTAGGCACGATGAGAACATATGAACTATGTAAGAATTTGTCTGTCAATCAGTTAGTCTTTATTTTATGTTTTGACAGCTGTAAAAAAAAGCCTCTCAGAAAAAAAATCATTTCCAGAAACTTTCTCAAGAAGTTTTCAATATGCATTTGCCAAACTATTGAAAAACAAATTAAAAGATGGCTTTTGTTTCCAGTAGAGCCATCTAGAGCCAAATAGATATATAACCATTGTGACTGTCAGCCAACAGCATGCAGACTCCATGGGAAATAAAATAACCATCCAAAGAACACAGGCTTCTGTTTGTTGAATTAAAAGAACAGTTCTATTAGCTCTGTGGCAGAGAGAATTAATAAACATTTGGTTCTGCTCTAACATTCAGCCAGTGGAAAACCACACTGCAAAACCAGCATCATTTCTAACGATATACTTTTAAACTTTTGTTTGGCAAATTAAATGTGAATATTCCAATTACCAGGACAAGATGTTTCAGTTAGGTTTTTAGAAAGATATAACTAATTAGTAACAAGTATTTTGCTACTAATTCCTGAAATTTTCTGAAACATCCTGTAAAGTTGGATGATTTTTCAATGAACATGAGAGAGACAAGACTTCTGTGAAGACATTGGTTTTATTTGGAGGTCTTATTTAAAGATATTAAAGGATTAAAAAGAGAAAGAAATATTGGATTTCTTGAGGTTAATCTCAGGTTCAGATTTTTTTGAAAGTCCCCACATAGAATCATTCATATTTGTTCATCTCATTGTCCAAGGAGAATGAAATTAAGTTTTAAAAAGTTTGTTTATATTTGTGCATGTTTTCAGTACATGGTTCCACTTACCATGGGGAGTTGGTACACGAGCCCAACTCCCTTCCTCCTCCCTCCTTTTCTGGTCTTTCTAACTTGATCCCCTTTCCATTTACAAAAGCACTATTACTTTATCTTTTCACACCCTCTCCCTTTTCTTCCTCCTTTTTCCTATATCTATTGTTCTAATTCCCATTTGAAAAAGATCTACTTGCTTCTTGTTACCTATCTTTTCTTTTGCTCTTCATTTATATTTTGGGTTTCGTATATAAGAAAACCCACGCAATATTTTAGCTTTTATGTCTGATTTGTTTTACTTAACATTTTGGCCACAAGATGAATCCATTTATCTATAAATACCTCATTTATCCTTTTTTGAGTTGAAGTAGTACCCCACTGTGTATAAGTCCCATATTTTCATTATCTGTTCATCTATTGATGGGTATGTAGGCTATTTTGACTACAGGTAGGCTTAAAGAATTGCTTAGTGTCATTTGACAAAATTAACTTCATTTTTTTTTTTTTTTTGTGAGAAGAGGCAGGCGCAGTTTGGAAAATTATTTTGGCCAAATTCCTATGCTACACTCCATATTAGATCACTGTGTGTGTGTGTGTGTGTGTGTGTGTGTGTGTGTGTGTGTGAATTGGGATTGAACTTGGGAACGTGTACATGCTAGGCAAGTTCTCTATCACTGAGCTACAAACACAACCAAAAGCACATTTTAAAATTCGAGGGTAATGTCTAAAGACACTTTCCTGAGGAAAATATTTACTGTCCTGATAATTTACTTAACTTTGGCATGTATATCTTTAAATCTTCTCAAAATTGTTTTGAAAAAAATCATATATAAAGTAAAACTTTAGCTTTCTTTTATGATTATGTAATGTGACAAGTAGGCTATTTTTAAAAAGGTTTTTCCATCAAGTTACTTTAGCTTTTGTGATGGACCTTGAAAAATGCATCTTCTCTGCTATATTTCTTTTTATTTATTTTTGCTCTGGGAGTATAATCAATAAGAAAGCACTCACTATCAATCTCCAAAATATATAGTTATGTTTTATTTTCAAAACTAAACACCTCCTGTGATGAATTACTGTCATTAGCAAGATGATTGTCTGTACAGAAGCTTCAGACCTCTCAGAAATGACTGAGCAGCTGTCAAAGGATAGGAGGGGACAGAGGTATTTCTGTGTCGATTACTTTCTGCTTCTCAGATATAATTATTTCTAAACCTTGGCATCTCTGCTTGATGCTCCATCAAGCTAAATTTTAAAACCATTTTCTAACATGTTTTGTTATATTTCCAAATGAGGAAAGAGAAGAATTTTCATTCCATGCCAAACTTGTCCCTCGTACCGGGGATGAGTCACTCCTGTCACTACCTTATCCATGGAGTGGACAGACGCAGTCTTGAGAAGTCAATAATAGCAAGGACACATTTCACACATATAAATGCTATTTTATGGAAAATCTGTCTCACCAGGTTTCTTGTTTTATTAATCCAGTGGCCAGAGCCCCAGAGGGTATGCAAACTGAAATGCTGTCTTATAAAAACACTAGGAACAAGAATAAAAATTAACATAACCAGAATTTTCATACTGGCTTCACCTAAAAACCTCAAGATTTCTGGCTATGGAAGCCGTGGTAGGCAATTATGGACCCATTTAATTCTGGCTTTCTCATCAAAATGCCTAAGAGCATTAAGTGATTTGGTCTGCTTCTTGGAATTAACTCATTTTCTCTAATTTTTTCTAAACCCTTTTCCTATGAATCTGTAAGTAAGTTCCTGTCTCTATTTCCAAACATCACCCCCAACCCATTTTGCTAATTCTCTTTGTTCTTACTCAGCAGTTTCCAACTTTTCAAAGTTTAACTAACCATCACTACTGCAGAGTGGTTACACATGGATTTCTGAGACCCACCCCAAATTTTGGACTTGGTAGGTATGGCACATGTAGAACCTGATAATTTGAACTTCTAACATTTGAAGTAAAGACAATGTTCCTGGTATCGCAAGTGTAAAAGTGTTACCTAATCCAGCAGGGAGCAAACAGGAATTTTCCAACTTCACAGTGAAATTATAGAGATGACTTTAATAACTTGAACCTAGAGCTGGCAATCTGTTGTTTTTCATTTGTTCTTGGCCAATGTAATCCTTTTTGACTTGTGGAAAGGGCTTGTCAGATAGAGAAAGTCCCTCCAAGGTTTCTGGACATGTCTACTGCACTGCAAGATTTAGTCTTCCTTCAGTGTTAGCTTCTTCTCTAATTCCTTAGATAAAAATTCTTTATTGTGCTTTCTCTTCCATCTGCTGCCTCTTTCTCTTCCTTTTTATAACACTCACTTCTCTTGAGCCACACCTCTCCCTCTGTGAAGAAGTTATAATTGTTTAATATCATGGGAATTCAACTCAAATAAAACCTTCATAAGTGTGCAGGAAGTCTACATGTGCTAGTGTGGCACGAGCATGTTAAATTCCGAAAGAATACTTCTGATGTGTGAGAAAGAAAAAGAAGATAGTTTTTTTTTTAATTAATACATATTTAACTCTTGGTAAATGTGATATTGTACCTTTCTTTTTATGCTCTCTGCTACTTATTTCCCCAAATTCAATGCTAATAGATATAAATAACATAGAGCTGTAATTTATTGAGATATATACTAATTGATTATAGATGTGTAATAGGTAATAGTCAACTGATTCTGTCAATTTGAGTAAGCAATGCATTACCAGAGAGGATCAGTTTGGGTCTGGGCGTCACTAGAAAGGATTTACTGAAGACAGAAGACCCATCCTGGGTGTTAGTACCAACAGTAGGCTTGTTACCTGAATGGAGTAAAAGGGAAATGAAGAAAGAAAGCTCGCTTCTGTTTCTTTGGAGGACCCCCCATCTTACCTTCGCTTGGGATGTAGTCTCCTGCCTTTCAGCACAGACCACTTAGTTCCGATGCAGACTTTTTGACCTAATAGGAACTCTGACAAGACAGTACAGTGGAGTTCAGGTCTTAAACGGAATCATTTCGATCTCTAGCCCATGACAATCCTTGTGCACTTTTTCACACCTGACTCTGTGGGTAGCCATTGTAACTCAATTGTAAATTCTTATATATTCGTGTATATTGTATTAAATCTGTTTCTCTAGTAAGCACTTACTGATACAACATGGTACATATTTATGACATTAATTATGTTACTAAATTTAAATTTTGACAGAGTGATTGTGGATGGATAATAATGTACAAAAGTAATGACACATGACAAAATAAGTGAGCTGCCATGGCAAGATATAAAGGAAGCATACTGCGGATGCCAAAGAGGAAAGCCATTATTTCTGGCTGGAAATTTGTTAGGAGGAATAAAGCAGATACTACTTGTTTATCTGCAGTGAGAGGACAGATGGCAATGGGAGAGGGCAAATGGAATCAAATAGAATAGAACTCCAAGTATTGTTTCCTTGACCCTGAAAAACCCATCAGCCTTCCCATACCATCCCTAACAATATGAGCTTAGTGTATTTTAGAAAAGATAAAATATAGGGATAGATCTGAATCTGATTCCTTGTATTAGTATAATTGCATGAATATCAAAGGTAAATTATGTGTCATACAAAGATGAAATGAAATAATATCTATGAATTTCTTCAAATTGCAATATTCTCTGCAAAGATCATCAGGTCTTTCCAGATATTTATTCAGGCTACTCAGAAATGACTTGCATTTAAAAAAAATAAATAAGCCATTCATTTTAGCCTATCATTAGAAAGAATTTCAGGCTCTTGATTGATCAACCAAGAGCATCTCTTTCAGTGAGGACAAAACTATGAGAAAACTCATTGTCCTGCAGCTATAGGACACAACACTGACCTGTGGTTGCTTATACCTAAGAAGAAACAGGAGAAAAGATAAAGTAACAGCCAGTATTAGCTTTTCCATAGCTAAGAGGCAATACTCTATACTCCCTATTTAAAGAAAGAGAGATTTAATTGGCTCATCATTTTGAGGATTCCATCAATTGTCTGCTGTTTCTAAAGCAGAAAACATAATAGCAGAAGGGTGCAGCAGACCAAATGCTTACTTTGTGGTGCCCAAGACACAGATCGGTGGAACAGTGCCAGAGAGGAACCAGAAAGAGGCCATATATAGTATTCAATGTCACACCTTGTTATAGATTAAAAACTGATGGTCAACTTAATGCCCGCAAAATTAAATCAGAATGGTGCTGAGCATACGTATTCCACCTGAGGAAAGTTGTCAGCATAAATAGAGATGTGGAGAAAAAGAGCTGGGCATTGCGGGTTTCTCTTAAGTGTTGGTGTCTGAGCTGTTGGTTCTCCTGGAGGAGCTCGTTGTGACTTGCTTCTCCATTGTGAGTTCGACCACAGTCATCGGAGGATCTCGGGACTTATTGGTGAGAGTGGCTGTGGTTCACCTTGGGGGAGCTCTGGTTCTTACATCAAGCATCAATCGCTTCCTGGCCCCAGTGTGCCATTTAATCTGCAAGATAAACTCTTCATACTGGCTTTCTATCATGTACTCTACTGTTCTTATCATTGGAGGAACTCAAGACCTCCGTGTTACTGAGGATGGCTGTGGTGCTTTTCAGGACAGCCCTGATTCTTATTATGACTGTGACTTCTCGGTTTCAATGTAGAACACTCAAACTACCAGCACAGCTCCTTCACTCCGCTGGCATAGACTTTCTAGCTTCCACCACTGACCTGTGGTCCTTCCTAGCATGGATCCATAAAACAGATGGTGTGAGTCCTTCTTGTGGGCTCTAGACTTCCAGTTGGACTCATGGGAGGCATTGTCATGGGCTCCAGGTTTTCATCTGGACTCATGCAAGACATATGTTGTGGGATTCAGGCCTTTGGCTGAACATTCTATGTCTTCAGTGTTGTGGCTATATTTCATGCACTTCCTTCTGTTAAACTCTGGGTGATCATCATAAAATAATATTATAAATTCTATGTCCTGATCTAATTGTTCTCCTTACAATCCTTGACTACAACATACTTCTATGATCCAATCAGATACAGGCAAGCATTTGTTTTACCAACCTGCTGGGTTGTTCATAATCTAATGAAATCAATTTATCAGAACGAATGATATTCCCTCTCCCTGATGTCAAGGTTGTAGCTCTACCTTTAACATTTGTTCTCACTGATCTTTTGTTTGCTCAATTTGTTCATTAACTTTCCAACAATCATACAACTTTGGGGTTGGATTTCTTGTTTGCTTGTACACCTGTAACTCACATGACCCTTTCAGGCCCCCTTAATCTCTGGATCCAGCCCAGTGCAACCACCCACTGCCATCTTCCTTCCACTTAGATTTCTAATATCAACCTTGACAAATGCTGCTGCATGACAATTTCTCTTTATTTCCTATGCTTTGAATGACAATTTACTTTTATTCTCCTTGAAAAAATTAAATTGATAAAATCTATAAATTCTTTGTGTTACACAGGTAGTAGTAGGCTCAATTACATATGGAGATAAATGCTAAAGTCTTTTACAAGATTAGAAAAATTATGCAAGCACACTTTTTTGAATCTATCATCAATATGCATTTTAAACTAAAAGTAATACATTTAAATTAGATCACAAATGTTAGGTCACTTAAGTGAGGTGAATATTAAATTGCCAAATGACAATGGCTGACTTGGCAAAGCCAAGTTAACAGGAAGTTCAGTGCAAGCTCCAGAATCCAGAACTGTGCACCAATTGGAAGGAAATCAATTAAAACCTGGAAGGGATGAAATTGGAGCAACCAGCTGATATTAAAGACCTGAACAGGAAGTAGCATTGAGATGATTATAGAAGCAGATGACTGATGTGGTTCATCTGCCACTAATGAGCTGTGTCAATTCATCTGTCACATTTCAAATGGACTTGACAATAGGTCCTTTTGCCTATGATATTGGCCTTCCTAAATTTTGCAAGAAACATCTTTCTTAAATGGAAATCTTATCATACCATTGCCTAGTTCAATGCCCTTATAGATTCCTTCTCATTCTTAGCTTAAAACTGTGAGTTTTGACTTGGCTTACAAAACATTTCATTTTCATTCCTCCCTCTTTTACTTCATCTCTCTGTCTCCAGACTTTTCTTAAGATCTCTTCCTTAACTCATATACAGTTGCAAATCAATAATTTGCAGTAAAAGAAGGTATAGACTGGGCTGGAGGTTTAGCCCACTGGCCTAAGTGCCTGTCTAGCAAGCATGTGGTCATGAGATTAGTCCCCAGAACAAAAAAAAAAAAAAGTGTAGATTTAAATCGTTGTTCTGCATACTTACCTTTTAGGAATCTATTATATTGTGAGAAATATGTCCTTATTTTTAAAATCAGATTCAATCTGATACTAATAACTACTATGAAGATTTGAGAGAGAATTTAAGTTAATATGGCAAAGGTAATAATCGGTAAAGATTTCATAAATGTCAGTTATTTCTGTGCCTCTAGGTAAAAACACTTATGAAATCTGTAAATGTTGAACAATCCATATGTTAATATCTATATCTATAGTCTACTCCCAAAATTACTGATTTCTTTTGACCCACTGCCTAAGGAAGTCATTTTGAGGTCTCTAAAAAAATTGCCAGTTTTTGTTCCCAGGGTTTTTGCTCTCTACAATGTGCACCAAAACTTAATCTGTGTGGAAGGCAATCCACACATATGTGTAGGGTTTGCATACATATCTCCACCAAAATTTCAGCTCTTCAAGGTTGACATCATGCTTCTCCTCTGCATAGATTCAGACCAATAGACTGGTAAATTTTTAATAAAAGTAATAAATCTAAAACTGGTTGCATGCATGATAAAAGGATAGAGCAATAGTGTTTTAATTTTAAAATGGAGGCTGAGAGTAGATATAAAATTTGAGGTCTTTTTTTCCATTTACCAAGCTACACTAGTATTGGAAATAACCCTCTTTCCCTATGCCATTTTAGAGGAAAAAATGTAAAGAAAAGAGTATAGGCATGCTTTATATGTGTATGATGTGATCAGGGAATTTAAAAGTAGAAAACAGGCCAGTAACACCACTGATCCAGGAAACAAAATGATGAGAGCAAATGGAAATCAGCAGCTGGTGAACAGAATGTGTCTTTACAAGCATAGGACAGGAGACATCTGATGGACAGCACTAAAAACAGCATCTAAAAGGCATTTTTCCATCCCTTCTCATGACAACAAATTACTATATTAACAAGACCAAGATAATTAGGTCCATCACCACCGGTAGCTGGGATGGGGAGAATAATTTTGATCAAAAGAGTAGAATTCTGTTTTACTGTTAAAGACCATTAATATTTGACATTGGAAACCAATATACTTAGGGATATTGGTTCATCTCATCCTACATGCTCATCCTACAAGCATTTATTGGGCATGTGTTATTTTCTAGGCACTGGACATGCCTTGGAAAAATAAATATGAGTAAAATGTAATCCCCATCCTCTGACAAATCAGTAACATGAAGGTTTCTAATATGAAAGTGGTAAAGTAGCAGGCAGAAAGCAGCAAGTAAAACAGTTTCACAGAAATGATAATATAGAAATACAAGGGAGAGTTGAACATAACAGAATGACGTATTGATAGGAGGTGAAGTGATAGCATTTGAATGAACTCCACATAGAAAGTGACTTACAGCCATGACAGGTAAGCCGCGCTGGAGTCAGTGACTCACAGTGAGTAACCCTGAAATCCAGAGAACACTGAGAATTGCAAAACAGAAGGAGGGATTGAATTCAAAGCAGCTTCCACTTCTCCCACATCTATCTTTTGTGGCTTCTGATTTGAGTTCCTGAACTATTTTAAAATATGATACTCACCTTCCCTATTTTCTGTCCTAATTTCTGACACAATTTACGTGAAACACTTTTAACAATAAGCCTTAACAATAGATACATAAAAAATCTGAAGTTCTTTAAAAGAAGTAGGAGTAGCATTTCATATCAACTTGCACTTCTGTTGTCTTAGATATCTGAGGCTTAAAATATTGGAATATTATATTCCATTTGTCTGTATAATTTGTCCCAGCTCTCTAAATACAAAAATAAATGAATATAAAGATTATATTTTCAGTTTTTCCAGGCTAGTCCCATGGCGAAGAACAGTGACTCCTGAAGGGCACTTCAGAATCTAAATTGCAGGCTTGTAAGCGATAAAAGACCAAGTGTACTGTATTTATCCTCAAAGGATCCGGCCCCCAGGGCCTCCTTAACTTTACCTCTATTAGCCTTCTGGACTGCCTATTTAAGATTCAGTCAAGAAGTGATAAGGTCCCAGTCCAGATGCTGGAAACAAGAAGCTCACATGACAGTATAACCATTTTCCACCATTGCATCATGTTATGCATAACTCCAGTGGTCTTGCTTCTCATTCCAAACTCTGACTGATACAAATACAAAGAGGAAGGAAGAAATGAAAGAAGGAAGGAATGAAGTAAAGAAAAAATTATAAAGAGCATTATTGTTCAGTGAAAGATCTCAAAGTATCTCCCTACAAGACATTAAATTGCATATTAACTAATGAACACAAATCTTTATTGATTCAATTTATAGTGAGGAAACCTAGCAGAACCTGTTATGCCAGTAATAAAATTTAACATTACCTAGTAATAAGGCAATATTATTATGAAATAATGTTAAGGTAGATTGCATAATCCCTTATGGTATAATGAAATAAACACAGCATCATTTTTTAGGTAATTGTGCTACAAAAAATGTAAGAATCAAAAGAAAATATCAGAAAAATCTAAGGAGCATTTTACAAGTCATTGTGATGTACACCTCTAAAATGTTGAAGTAGTTGTCTTAGTGATCTATTTATTCATGTATACTAGTCCATGTCTGTAGTATATAATGATTACATTTATCTTAGGGAGTTGATACATGTACATAAACATCATAAATCTACTTTCTGTCCCCTAATCCTCCCAACCTTCTCTGCTGCCTCCAACTCTTTTTCCCCTTCTCATTTGTAAAAGCTCTATCTCCATTGTTTTCTTCAATTATCTTTTCTTAATCCCTTTTCCCTTCCTTTCCTTGGCCCTTCATCTCTTGTTTCCTTCTCATTTGGATAGGATCTCCTTACTTCCCTTTAGTTATCATTTATTTTGTTCTTTATTTATCTGTTGGGTTTCTCATATAAGAGAAATTATGTAATATTGAAACTTGTGTGTCTGGTCCTTCACTAGTATTATGATCTCCAGATGTATCTACTTGCCTACAAATGCCTTACTGTGATGAGACATTGTACCTAAATTGATGCTTTACGTATCAGTTTTGGCTTGGATAATGTACTCAGATTTTAAATATATTCTCTCTGGGTGTATCTGTGAGAGTGCATCTCGAAAAATATTACCAGTTAGCTTGGTGAAATAAGTTAAAGTAGAAAAATCCTCCCCAGTGCAAGAAGCATTATCCAGTCAAAAGAAGACCTCAAAAGACCAAAAAGGTGGAAGGAAGTTTTACTTTCTCTCCCTCTGTGTGACCGCCTGAGTTGTCACTGATCTTTTCCTATCCTCGGTGCTTCTGGCTATCAGGACTGGAAATGCAAACTGGACTAGAATCCCTCTGACTTTCAGGCCAGTGTACCATATCAACTGCATTCTTTGGTCTGAAGATGCAGAAAGCAGATCATAGGACTCCCCAGCCTTTATAGGTACAAAAGCCAACATTGTGTAGTAAAGATATGTCCAAATCATTCTTTTTCTCTGAAGAACCCTAACACCTGCATGAAAGATGTATTAGTTAACTGTGTCAACTTGAGTAAGAAACAGCTAAATAAATTGGACAGCATAGTTTTGAGTGTGGAATTTGAGGAGATTTACTGGAGAAAAGGGATCTATACTAAGGTACCTTGTGATCTGAACAGTATAGAGAGGAAACAAAGAAGGAAGACCCATTTCTGTTTCTTTGCAGACTCCAGTCTTCATCCTTGCCTTAGACGTTGTCTATTGGCAACCAGCACAAAAACTCAGCCTCCAGCACAGGTCTTTTGCTTGCTAATACTGACTTTCACGGGGCACTACAATAAGTTCCAGGCCTTCAACTTGATCCTTTAGGCCAGCATATAGGCAGACTCTGCACTTTCCCATACCTGGCCCCATAGGTAGCCACTGTAAGCCAATCTTATAAATCCCTATATATTATTTATCTTGCATTAAATCTGTTTCTATATTAAGGACTGACTAATACAGAAGTTTGCATTGGGAGTGAGGCTGTTACTGTACCTGTACCTGGCCCTGTAATTCAGGAACCTTTGTAAGTGGCTTGTGGGGAAAGATGGAAATATTTGGAATATGGGCTAAAGTTCCAGCCCTTGAATGCTCTAAGCTATATTTCATGGGATATTCTGGGCAGAGTTCAGAAAACAAGAATGCTTACAGACCATGATTTATGGAAACTAAAAAGAAAACATAATCAAATATAAGAATGACTCTAGATGGACAATAGGAAAATTTGAACAAAGTGTGATTATTATGTGATAATAAAAATGTAATTTTCTGCTTTTGAATTATGGGTAAGTAGAAAAATCCCTCTGTTTCAGAAAATACTGAAATTATTCAATATATATATATATATATAATGATATACATATTTATATTTACCTATATATTAGATTTATCCATTGATAATGATACAAACCACATTGAGAGAACAAAGGAAGAGAGAACGAAGGAGAAAGAATAAAAAAATGAGACAAACATGTTAGAAAATTTGCAAATATGCATGAATTATACTCTAGTTTTGCAAAGCTTCTCAAAGTTTAAATTAATTAGAAAAAACGTAAGTATACATTTTATGTACATATGTAACTAGAATAGTTTGTTAATAAATAAGAATGAATATTTGTAACAATAAATGCGACATAGACAAAGAAATAAAATCATCTATTCTTTCCCAGTATTTACTGCACATTCACATTAAGAAAAATGCATGCATAATGTCTTTCCTCTCAGGAACACAGGATAAAGATATTGTTGATTGGTGTGAGAGTGAAGTGTGAAGAAGCCATCTAAACTAAAGATCTTTTCCTTGATATCTTCTTTTCTAAGATACTTCTCTTCATCTTCCTGTGTACTACACATATCTGTGATGTCATTTGTCATTTATCCTTCTTTCAAGGCTGGGCCATGGAGTGAACCAGCAAGTTATGAGGAGGAAAGAAATGAGTGTCATCTGAATGCTTATTCCCCAGGGTTTCCTTCAAACTGTTTGCTTCTGGTTGGCATACTCCTTGATCAAACATCCCAGCCCTTTATGACAACTCTCTCTACAGAGCCTTTTCTGCATCCAGATCCTATTAAGTACCTTCTCCCCAGCCATATCAGATATAATGCTGGTTACCCATCCCTTGCCAATCCTCAAACATTGCAACATGCCTTGGTGATTCTCTATACTACTCAAATTTTGTAAACAGTTCATTTATAAATGTTCTTCAAATTATTCATCTCATTCATCTGTGCTTTGCTATGCTAATAAAGAAATGTGAACATCCTCACGAGTTTCTCTTTGTAGCAAAATACTGCAATTTTTGTTGAGGAAAATTAACAGTATTTGTCAAATTTATACATATATAGGCCCAGTGACCCAACACTTCTACCTATCTATCCTCCTAATACACACATACTAGAAAACTGCAAAATTAGAACTACTTAATATAGCTTTGTTTGCAATATGAGATACTAGTGACACTCTAAATATCCATCAATAGAAGATAGTCCTACAAAGAGATATTATTTAACCACTAAAAGAATAAGTTTGTCCTTTATTTACAACATAGAATAGTCTTCAAAATGAAATTTCACAGTAAAGTAAAATGTACTAGTATGTTTTGTGTGTAAGACATATGTAACTGCCTGAATGATGTTGAGTATATAATACACGTATAAATGGACATGTGTTCATCATATACACATGCATTTTTCTAAACTACATATGAATGTATTATCTCAACAAGGATAGTTATAAATAGGAAATAATTGAATAGCGAAATAATTGAATACCTAGGATGAACTGGAAGATATCCCAAATGAAAGACTACCAACCTGCATTTTGGAAACTTTGAATGTTCTAATATATACATAAGTTATCTATTAACAGAATAACTAAAATTGAATTTTATCTTCAGTATAGTTAGGTGTACTTCATTTAACACTTGTAAAGAAAAAACACTACAAGTAGATAACTTTATGATCAATTTTAGTTCAGGCTATTTTAATAAGAAAAATTCTGATGTCTCAAAATTACAAACTTGTGAATTTGGATGAGAGGTTGAAATTGACCTTTGATTGTGGGTCTGTGGAAACAAATCCAGTCATAGAATTGAAGCCTCTGAATTCAGGTTTGTGTTGTAATTCTCAATTTCGAACATGTGGCTTATGCAACTTCAAGTAAAGTTGTAATGTCTCATCAAGTCTACATTAAAGTCAAGGGTGAACTTAAAAATATCTAATGAACAATAGACCAAATAAGAGATATTTGAAGTCTAAAAGAGGACAGTCATAGCATAGTCCAGGAAAAGCCATCCATTCCAGGCAGAACATGGGCTGTCAGTTGGCACTGACATGTTGAGGAAAAGAAGAGATCGGAGAGTGCAGCAGTAATGAGAAGAGTAGATTTCCACAGAGTGAAGATGTCAGTGTGATTACAGCAGTGTGGTGAAGATCCAGAGTGAAGCACAGTGCCCTTCTGCTGGGTATTAACCTAGTAGAAGCTTAGGAAATGAATCTTGTCAAAATGGGTAGGCCTTGCCATGCAGGTGTTTGGGTTTTCAAGAACAACCCTCTAAGAACAATGAAATCACATTGACAGCCTGCTGCCTCCTTCTGTCATCAGTCTCACAAAGGAAGCACACAATAACTATTGACTGAGCAGAGAGCAGCCAGACAGACAAGAAAAGCTGCTGTGGGCTTAGGGTCAGAGATAGGCTGCATCTGCAAATTCTACAAGGAGAGAGGAAAACATGAACTGAGTCTGCGCATAAGAACAGATACCACGTGAGCTGCACCACAACCCAGTTCCTCTTATGACACTGTTTCACCCCAATTTACTGTTCACAATAAACATAAATACAAATTGAGTTAATAATCACTTTGAACACTGGAAGACATAAGAATCTGTCCTCTACTCCCCTACCCTCTCACCTTTAAACATCATTTTCTGGTTTCCACTAGTTTTTTTGTCAAAAATATCTCATGTTTACCTGTGATCTGGGAATAAAAGCAAAAGCAAGAAAGTCTCCCAGGCATTATAATCAAAGCAGAGGCACTAAAAATAGCCTGGTACCTTATCTCAACCTTCTTCCTTTCGTTTAGAGATCTATCCAGAAAATCTATTGCCTAAAGGGATGCAACAGTTCAAAACCTTCCAATGCTTTGGCAAAAAGTGCTTTTTGATCTGTGCATGCCACTTTCTTTTTTTAAAAAATTTTTATAGGCTTATTTTCCTCATGACAGTTTCATTGCACTTGTTGGGTTGTAAACCATGTAAAGCTCAGCAATAAAATGACTGCAATCTGTACAAGTAATAGCAAGCATGTCTCATAAACAAGATAAGTTGTGCCTTGCCAATATTGCTCCACTTCATAAATACGAACTCAAGTCTGTTTGGTGTTTTCTAGATCAGCAGCATAGTTTTATTTTAATTAAACACAACATATAAAATATTCATTTATGAAACAAACATCATTGTTTCTAAAAGATTATATTAAATTAAATTACACTGCTCTTCTCATAAAGCCATGCACAAAACAACCATTCTGAATTTTAAGTAGATTGATACAGTTCAAGTGTCCATCAATAAAAGCTATATTAGGAACACAATAATGCTACCCATGAATAAATGAACTATTTATATTCCTGATAATGTAAGTGCTTATATGAACTCATTCCAATCTAAACACCAGGCATTTCAGCTGTGTAGTAATTAAGAAACTATAATATCTACAGAGAACAGGTAGATACTGCCAGAGCCATTTTATATAGCAGATTGTAAGCATTTTACTATATCAGTGACATAATTCATTGTCACATTTTATTAGATCAGATCTGGAAGACTTGGATAAGTAAAATGAACCACCTTTGAAGGTGATTCTTACACAGTGTAAAGGGAAGCAGTCTGAGTTCTGTTCTCAGTTCAGCTAGTGACATCTGAGTCAACTGCCTCTATGGTCAGAAGTTAACCTTTACATTACAGTCCCCAAATAGGAGTGGACCCGGATCTTTGAGGTCTGACTTACGTAAATTGGGAAACCATCTCACAAAAATAGTATAAAATGGAAGATGCAAAATAAGTATGAAAATGAACATTTACTTTTGATTCAAACTTCAGTAAGTACCTGGAGGCACAGGAGCTTGTGCACATGCGTGTGTGTGTGTGTGTGTGTGTGTGTGTGTACTGAGCCCAGGGCATTCTCTCTGAGATATATTCCCAGCCCTCAGACAAGGTTTTGTTAAATTGCTCAGTCAGGATTAGAACCTCCTACTTTTGATACCTGTTTAGAGAAACATCAAGAAGCGCATATATAGCTGTGAAAGCTTGTTTCTCCTTACTTGGGATAGTCTACAAATTCTCGCTCCTAGCAAACCAAGACAAATGAGACTTGTAAATCTTAAGCCTCATTAACTTCACAGAAAACCTAATATTTCTCCCAAATGACCACAAACCCTAGCATATATTATTAGCCAGAAAGATTTTATCCAAATTCTAAATTTAGGTTTCTCCCTTCTGCTCTATGACACTTAGCTAACTCATTATTTTTTGTTGATTCTTCTTCTCAAAACTCATAGTATTTACAATCTGCATGATATAATTTATCATGTATAAACAATAGAACCTATCATACATTGTTCATTACCCTTTCAAACATTTCTTCCCTTTGAGAAGAAACTAAAGCTATGCATTTTTTAATTCTATGTCATTCTAACATAAGTGGCCTTTACTACTAAGTAGATTATCCTAAAAAGCAGCTCGTTGATTTCCCAACTAAAAGAAAACCTCTGTGCATTCATGGTATACAATATGTTATATTATATATCATCTTCTCAACTCAATCATTTCAGGTAATTCTCATTTCTATGGAGACTAAAAATGCAAAATATTATCTTGGATTCAAGTTATTAAAAATTAAAAATTTGAATCAGTGATGTTTGCTTTACTGCAATGCACTGAATCTAGGTACTTTTGAGGGCTAAAAATACTTCTTTTGTTGTATGCCATTTTGAGAATATCTCTTTCAAACATTGGGTCAATCCTGTTATAAATCTCATTTGCACATAAAACAATTAATTTATACCTCATATAAAAATGTAAACTTTTACTAAGCATTCATCTTGGGTTGACACACTTTTAGAAGAAAATTTTAAGACCTGAGGAGAGGAGAAATAAAAAGATCAAGATACGCAACTGCCACAATTTTAATGTCCTCTCCACATGGCATTTTCATTACTAAAGAAGTATTATCAACATGTTTCCAGAAAATTATATATTTTCTTATTATTTTACTCATTTTATCCTTTTTGGATAAGGCAAATTTTCTTTTTAAAATTATAAATAATCATAGCATTAGCATTGTCATGATTGAACTTCAGCTTTGAGATGCCACGATATATTTCTTCTTGATTTGATATGAGTATTGAAGCATTCTAAGAATTAAAAGGAAGCTGACAATGAAGTATTGATATACCTAAATATCTCTGAACATAAAATGCATACAGAATGGCATTGAAAGAGGAAAAAAAAGAAGGAAAATGATGGCACAGAGGAAAATAACAGAAGTGAATATCAATAAAGAAAAATAGGTCAAGACAGAGGAAGAGGGATCATGAGTTCCAGCACCACTGAGGCAACTTGGTAACTTGAAATCCTGCTTCAAACTAAAAAATGTTTTAAAAATTAATAATAATTTTCAAAGGAGATTAGGGAGGTTGCCATAGGTTCAATCACCAATACTGAAAAAAAAATGCATATGTCATTCTGAAATTCTTGGTGACACATTAACCTATCTAGAAATATGGTTGTCAAAACAAAATGGCAGGCATAAATGAATGGAAGAGAAATGAGGCTCAGAAATAGACTCATATGTTTACTGCCGACTGATTGTTGATACAGGTGCTAAAAACATATATTGGACAAAGGATAAACAATGATTCAATAAATGGTGCTGGGAAAACTAAACATTGTATTTAGAAGATTGAAACTTGACTTTTATCTTTCAAACTAAAATGAATACAAAAACGTTAAATGTTAGGACTTTACATTAAAAACTACTATAAGAACATATAGGGAGAATACTACATCGGTGTAAATATAAACATCTATATAAGACATGTTTATTTGTATAAGACTCCAAAATCACAAAAGCAAAAATAGACAAATGGGATTATTTTGAGGAGTCTCAGATGCTGGGTACATTTTCCAAAGATGCAAAACAGAACATCTGCTTCCAAAGTGAGAAGGAATTGACAGACTGAAGAACAACTCTATAAAGTCCAGCTTGGCCAGTAAATGAGCTTATTAGGGGTTACTTAGAAAGCATTGGGTGACTTGCAGGTTTCAGCATTACCCAGGTGACACACCCACCCTCCACTACTCATCCCCCTAACCCGTCATGTGAGGCCACTGGTTTATTGTCACTAGTTAAAATAACAAAAGGAGACTTGGGAAAAGCTGTGCATATTCTACTCTCATGCCATCCTTATTAGGAAACTCCAACCATCGTAATAAGTGCTGTCCGACAACAATGACCATAAACCTCCTCCTGCAGCAGTCTGAAACAGAGCCAGAAGATAGTGGTTGCAGACCCACTGAACAGTAATTAAGCTTGATGCACTCCAAAAGGGAGTTATTTTTGCTTGGTTTGGGAGGACAATTTTCACTACTGTGGAAAACTAGAAGTAGATATTCCATGTGATCCTGCTATGTCACTTGTGGGGTCTAACTGAAATACATAGGTCACTAGAGGAATGGCTTCGTTGAAGGTGTATTTTTTTTGTATTGAGCATAAACAGATATCCTTTGTTTATTGTCACTATTTCCTATACCATATAGCATAGCAACTTTTATATAGCATTTAATTGATTAGATACTATAAATAATACAGACATGATTTTAAGTATGCAAGAAAATTTGGACAGGTTATTTGTATATACTAGGTCATTTTATTTAATTAAGGACTTGAGAATGTTTAGATTTTGATAATTGTAGGTATCCTGCTACAAATGCCCTGTAGATACCTAGAAACAACAGCAGGTGATTCGCAGATCATAAACAGTAATAAAAATGTGTGAGAAGGTACTGATTTGCAGGGCAAAATTCTGAAACACATATTTTGTTTGCAGTTGCTCTCTCATTCTCTCCTTCCTCACCATGATGAGGTGAGCAGTTTTGTCATGCCATGTACTGCCACTATTATGTTCTGCACCACCACATGCCCAGAACTGATGAAAGCACCTGATAATGGACTGAAGTTACTGAGAACATAAGCAAAAATACGTGTTTTCTCTCTTAAGTTGACTTTTTTCAGGTATTTTGTCACAGCAATAAAAAGTTGATTGACACTTGGGTGTATAACTTATGAATGTGATATTATTATAATTAAAAGATACCTGCATACCTGTGTTCACTGAAGCACATATCACAATAGCAAAGACATGAAATCAACCCAGATATCCAACAGCGGCTGAATGGGATAAGTGTATATATGCACAGTGCAATTTTACTGAGCCATAAAAAAAATTCTGTAATTAGCAGCAAAATGAATGGAACTGGAGGATATTTTAAGTGAAATAAGTAAGACACAGAAAGTTGAATACCACGTTCTTTGTCACAAATCAGTGGTTTTAAAAATGTTAATCTGAATGTATAGTAGTGATTACTAGAGCTTGTGAAGGAAGGGAAGATGAAAGGAGCTCGATGATGGACATTAAAACACACTGAAATATAAATAAATTCTTGTATTTCACCAGACTGTGTATAATTCATAATAAACTATTATGTATTCTATGATTAACTAGAAAAGAAGAATTTGCAGGCTCTAAATATAAAGTTAAAGGGAGATAGAAACTGTAATTCCTTCCATCAGTGAATATTGTATACATATTTTAAAATACTCAATCTCATAAACATGTACACTTATTATATATATTATTTTAATTTTTTTTTGTATTTTTACCGGTACCAGGGATCGAACTCACGACCACACGTTTGCAAGGCAGGTGCTTATGCTGCTGAGATAAATCCCCAGTTCCCACTTATTATATTTTTATAGTTTTAACATTTCAATTTTTTTAGTAAAACAAAATCCAATGTACTTAACAACATAAACATCCAAAAGACTCTTTATTATTTGAATTGTTTATATTCAAATATTAAATTGTTTTCTCTGTGAAGGCTATGATGTTATTCTTCCACTTCTCAACACATACCTATCTAAATAAATGGTTGTATATCATATATTTCATCTCTTAATTGGTATGGAGAAATGAGTCATCACTGCAAGTAAGAAGAAAGCAAAACTTAAGTTTTAGCAAGAAAAGAAACTACAAGTAGATTTGATAGGGATACTATATGCAACACAGTTTAGCAATCTTGAGAAAAGTGTTTCATCTGCATCTCAGAGAGTCTACGAGGTCATATTTTCCAAAAGTGGCTCTAGCCATATATCCTGTCTCACGTGTTATTCTTTGGGTATGCCACTGACATTCCTCTATTGGGAGACATAGATCTTTGTTCCTTCTCCTTGAATGTGGGCCAAACTTAATGATTATTTTCTAACAATTAAAATGTGACATAATTGATGGTTTGTGACTTTCCATGTTGTAGCATAAGAAGTAGTTCAGTTTTCTTTTGGGACAGTTGTTATTAGAATCTTGCTGCCATGGTAAACAAAAGGCCAACTACATGTGGAAGAAATTGATGGCTGTTACAATAGGACTTCAGGTAAGGACCAACACAAATCAAAAGTCAGGTGTTATGGTTGACATATTATGTTAAATTGAGAAGTCTGGAAGTTTAACCAAGAAACTCAGCAGGGACTTTTATTTTGTAAACATACTCATCCTGTGCAAGAAGAGGGTAAGAAGATTTAGTGAGTGCTACACCTGCCATGGAGGGGGTGGAGTTGGCCTGTGAAGAACAGGCTTGCTCCCTGCTCCTTTTGCTCTTTTATTTGCTGTCATTTGCCACCTTGAAATATTGCCCTGATGCCATGCCACCCTGCCTGGGATTCAAGGTGTTGAGAATAAGAAGAAAACAGCCCAAAAGAATGATTGAAAGCACAGTGAGTTTGACAAGAAAGGAAGCTTCAATAAAGCTATGGACTGCAAAGATAGAGCAGAGGAAATCTCTATTGCTAAGAAAGAACACAATAGAAAAGATGCCTTGAGGGCATCACCAAAAGAAGCAAGTCTCCAATCATTGCAATATCAAAATTGCAAAAGTGAAAATTCTGCTTTGAGGTGAAAGCCACAGAGTACCATGATGCAGAATGACAGCAACATAGAAAATTTCTCTCTCAGAATTGGATTCAGAATGCCCAGTGATCCAGGCGCTCAACTCCTTTAGTCAAGAGAGAGGACAGCCTGGCTGCTCCTCTAGCTGGCAGCAGATCTTGGTATTATTCATGTTGCACTGGTTTTCAGTACACACAAAATACAACAGTTCTGAGGTTTAAAGGGCTTCCACCCTAGAAGGCAAAGCAATGTGCCCCTGAGAGGGAAGCATGTGAAGCTGTATGTATGAAGCTGAAAGTGCAATGGAGACCCCAGAACTTTGAAAAAGCCAAGAACATGGATCATCTAAGGAAACATGCAAGGAGGGAACAAAGCCAGCCAAAGAGACAAGCCATGGGTTCTGTAACCATGAGAAGCGCCAAAGGGGTAAAGTCATCCAAGCCCTTTGAAGCTCATAATTTGCCACAGGTAGTCTCAAATGGTGCACATGGAACTATGAGACTTGATTTTTCCTTGCTAGATTTTGAACTTGCTTTGGTCCCATTTCTTTGTATCCCTCTTTTGTACCTCATATGCTATGTTATGTTATGTTATGTTATGTTATGTTATGTTATGTTATGTTATGTTATGCTACGCTACGTTACGTTACGTTACGTTACATTACGTTACGTTACTTTGCGTTACATTATGTTATTTGTACCAGGGATCAAACTTATGACATCCTGCTTGCCAAGCAGTTGCTTATGCCACTAAATCCTCGGCTTTTGTACCCTTTGGAATGGTATTGTTTATTTTATGCCACTGAATGGTAGAAATCTTTATCTTTGTCCTCATTTGTACAGGAGCTTGCAGGTAAGTTTGTCTTACATCTGAGAGGATCCTTTAGACTTGGACTTTTCAGCAGTACTGAGACTGTTAGGAATTTGGCAACTCTTGCAGATAAACTAAATGCCTTTTGCATAAAGGAATGTACATGAGTCTTTGGGAGCCCAAAGAAGAATGTTATGGTTCTAATGTAATATAGTGCTGATAGACTTAATATCTGTTCTTAAAGATTGTTACGTTTGCATTGTAATGTTCAAGTTGTAAAATGGTAAGAATAATATCTTTGTATCTGTAAACCTAAAATGTGTCTGGTTACCAAGATGACAAGGGGTGGATTGTTAGGGTTGATGTAAGTTGAGAAATTTAACTAAAAGATCAGCAGGGAGCCAGAGTCCTTACTTTGTAAATATTCTTATCTTGTGCAAAAGAGATTTTCTAAATGCTACATCTGCACAGGGGCGAAGTTGGCCCGTGTAGAGAAAATAAGGGAAGAAAAGAGACGTCCTCTTCCCTCTGCCTCTTTTGCTCTTGTTGCTTTTGAAGTATTGCCCCCATGCCAATCTCCCCTGCCTTGAAGCCAGCTAATTATGGACTGAAACCTCCACAAACTCTGAGCTAAATAAACCTTTTCTTCCTTAATTTTGGATGTCAAGTATTTTGCCCCAGAAATGAGAGAAAAGTAACCAAAATGCCATGTATGTGAGTAAACAGATAATTTGACATCTGCCTTCACTTGAATTCCAAATAGCCTCCGTACATGGCAGAACAAAGTTACGGCTCTTCTATTGTGATTTCTCCATGTTCCCAACCCAATGAATCTATAACAATAACAAGTACTAGTTTACATTCTTATGTTTTAGGATAATGTTTCATCCAACTACAGACCCTCAAGGTGGTTGACATTACATTTTTCTCTACTCATCAGTTAACTGTACCGACTAACTTTTCCCTATCTCCAGAGATATCAAAATGAATTTGCAAAGTGATGTAATGTTGGGCATTAGACAGTGAGAGGATTGTCTCTTGAGATATAAAATATTAATAATCTTTAAAAGCAAGGCATTGGAAGCAGAGCAAGCAGTACAGAGTGGGTAGAGAGGTGGGAGTGAACTATAATTTTATCTTTATTTATTTATTAATTTAACAAATATTTAATTAAGACAAGTAAGAAGATAGTTTTAATTGCTTTTATTTATCTATTTCTCTGATAGATAGTTTTTAAATAAAGGTAAAAATTTAAGGAGAAAATTATTGAATAATTTAGTTAAATTAAAAATAGTGAAGCATATTGATGTGTTTATGTATGTGAAGATTGTGTATATACCCAATGCATTTATAAATTTTAAGATATAAAATACTTTAGAAAGATATGAAAAGGTAACTTTAATAGATAAGATACAAAACAAATTTTCACAACATCATTAAAAATCCTGGAGGATTTGAAGATAAAATTTATTCCAAATGACAGGAACACCAATATAAAATTTACCATTACTAGTAAAGAGAAAAAGACAAATCAAAGTACAAACAATGAAGTTTACTTAGGAAAATGATACAGTAATAAGGTAGTTATGTCTTTAAACTGAAGGCAGGAGCCAAAAAGGTCAGCATTTATAGAAAGGAAGCAATTTGGAAATATCCCTTAAATATGCCTATGGCTCTTGACAAATACTAGTGCTTTTAGAAATTGGTGCAGAAGGGAAGGAAAAGACACACGGTGGACCATATTAAAATACATGTGTGTGAAGGGTTAAAGTAGAGTTGCTAGGACTTCTACCTAGAGGAATGGGACTGTCTTAAATCCACTAGGTCACCAAGTAAAGTGTTGCTCATGTGAGTAAATAAGATTTAGATCTGAACTCTTACAGGTATATCCAAACACAGCAATTAAATGAGAAGATAATTCCATAAAAGAGTCTTCTTCTCCTGAAAAATCAAGGCTTTTACATTTTAAAAGTAGCATAAATTTGCAGCAACATCCGCTCCATCTTGTCATATAATGGGAAATTTTTGTTTTAACATATCTAGCCAGTGAATGGAAAATCCAAGAAGGCTGCATGCCTTTTATGTAAAGAGAAATATCTGACTTGAATAAATCAGTTTCATACACAAGAAATAGAGAAAAAATAATAATATAGCAATAGGGGTCTCTAAAACAATTGAACTAACTAGAAAGAATATAAAAGCATTTTACTTATAAACTACTACATAATAAAAATATAAATTTAATGAGAAAATTTTGAAAATATAGGTAAGCAAAAAGAAAAAAGTAAACTTTACCTTCAATACCCACAAAAGAAAAGGTCTTTTACCCCTGTTGGAAGTGTTATCTAATTTAAAGAAGAGATGTGTTCTCAAAAAGTTTCAGAAAATATATATCACATAATACAAGAAATAAAGATTATCAGGCTAGTATATTTATAAATAAAGATGCAACCAAATATTAGAAGATATAAAAAGCACAAAGTATAATGATTTTTTTTTAAATTTTAGTGAATGAAAAAGGACTAGCATTTTAAATGGAATTTTAAGCTCTGATGCTAATATAAAATTTTACTAAAACTGTATAGAATCAAAATAAGTCATCTACAAAACTGGAAAAAAATATATAAAATTTTAAAATAAATGCAAAATCAACAAAGATACAGAGGTTTTTGTTAAAATGGAGCAAAAGGGACCAGATGTTTCCTTTCACAAGAACTACAAAAAAGCAGAGGGAACGTAAAACAAAACAAAACAAAAAAAGGTTTACAAAGCCCTTTACATTAGGAATCAAGGCAAGTGAGCCCTGAAAAGTGAGACGCTCCCAGAAAAAGATAAACACAGTCAGTCCTCCACATCCTTTGTTTCCCCTCCTATAGAAGGGGAAACAGAAATTGCTGAGGAAAAAAAATCACATTTGTAATGAAAATCAACAGACTCTTTGCTCTCGTATGTTCAGAATATTTTCATTAATCTCTATGCAATATAGTATAACAACAATTTCATTTCAAAGCATTGATATTATATTAGTCATTACAAGTACTCTAGAAATCACTTAAACAAGAAGAAGTGCGTACATTAGGTGCCCTTTCATTAAGTTGCTTGAGCATTCTTGGATTTTGATGTCTATGTGGCCATCTTGACACCAATTGCCCACGGGAAAGATGTTGATCAAAGGACACAAAATTTCAGCTGGACAGAGAAATCAGTTTGAGAGATTCAGTATCTACTGTGGTGATTACAATCAGTAATATATGTTAAAATATTGCTAAAGAAGGTAAATTTCTAAGTTTTCTTATGATAAAGAAATGAAGTATTTTGGATTACTAATTAGCTTGAGTTTGCTATCCCACAATGCAAAATATGTTCTATATTCTGACTATATACAATTTATAACAATTAACAAAAATTAACATCAAAGTGTAAACAAATAAAACATGTAAAATATGCTTGTTTGATATGGGCTGTAGTTTACAATTCTCAGTTCATTTCCCTCATTAAAAGACACAGATTTATGTAAACTTAAAAATGCATCTAAATTCTATCTATATCTAATACTCATAAAAATATTTCAGGTTATTTAAAAAGCCAAAGATATATAATTCTCATGCAATGAAAAAGAAAATGGTACATTAGTATATAAAACTACAATTCAGTTAAAATTCAAATGCAAATAAATACATAAATATATTCATTTGTTATTAAGATTTATGAGAAACTTCCAAGAAAATCATCACAAAGGCTTATACAAAAAAAACACCAGAAATATTTTTAAAATGTACAAAATAACAACGACAAATGAAAAAAACACAAGAGGGAAAACCAAAAGTAAAATGGGAGAGAAAAGTAATAAAATGGAATAGAAAAATAAAGAAAAGGAAAAGAAGACAAATAGGAAAAAATAACATCTTTTGATGAAATACAATAATTTGAGGCATCTAATATATTTCAATTTTTAGCCAAACAAGGAGGCAGAACTCAATTATTGGAAAGACAAAAATTAAATTACTAATATAGTTAAGAAATTTGAATGATTAAACATATTATTCAAAACAATATCTTTTTACTAGTGTCATGGGATGATCACAATTATTTTCTTACATTTAAATACAAAGAAGACATGAATGTTTTCTAAAAAGCATAATAATACAGTTTATATTTTCTTAACACAATACAAACCTAAAAATTAGTAATTTTAAGTATCTTTACTATATAGTTTTCAATCACAAGTAAGTATTTTCAGAACTTCTTTTCTCAGTGGCTACTGTAAGGTCTTTTCTAAATGGTATGTAGCAACATTCCAGCAGGAGGAAAGAATAGTACACAAACAAAAAAATCCACATTATTTTAATGTCCTTTGCTTTTCTGAATAAAAGATCTTTGCCCCAGTTTACCCAAAAATCTCAACTTTAAAACTTTTTCTTGAGTGAGCTTCATTTTGTTGTCTGTTCAAAAATCAAAGTTGCACAGTATCCAGTCACCACTGAAAACAAAAGGCTGAAAATGAATCGAAATGATTGTGCTCTTCTGTTAATGTTACCTTTCCAGCCATCTTCTAGAGTAAAGCAGATAAGTCAGAAGAGGCAGACTACTTGGCTAATGAGCAAGAAAGACTGAGGATCCGACTTCACCCTGTCTCTCATTCCACTCTGCAAGTAACCTAATGGCTGGCTGCCCGTGACAGTGGGCACAGAGGCCAGGCAGGTGTTCAGGATCCCCCTGAGCCTTTGACTCTTCTCAGTCACCCTACATTGCTGCCTAGAATACAAAGAATTCAAATCAGGGCAAGAATCTCACCAATGAGGTATTTATGTATTGGTCATGGTGACTCAGACTGAGAAATGACCACCCAAGTCAGAGCCAGAAGGGGGAGACATCGGCCCATTGAAAACAGTCAGCATCTTTGGAGTGGAAAGGGTTCTACTCATCTGGTCAAGAGGTCCAGGAACATTGCTCCAGCCAAAAAGACAGTTCCTGAATTTCTGCACCAGAGCCTTCAGTGACACTTGCTTCGCTTAGGTTTATTCCTCAAATTCATCCCTAGAAAACTGAACGTGGAATAGAACTTCCTTTTAATTTCAGACACTCTTAGGAACAAAAGTACCTACACAATTTCCTCCCTTTTGATCTCTGTAGCTGCTCTAGTTAGGTATATGTTGCATGGAAGTAAAGCTATAGGAGGCTGTGTGAAAGACGAAACCATTTGCTGATGGAAAGAAAAAAGAAAGAAGAGTGTTAAATTGAGAGAGGGAAAGAAACAATACTAAATTTCTATTGTGCTACTTTTGTAGATGTAGAACTGATGGTGTACAGTTTAAGGTTTTGGAAAATGAAATCACAGAATAAAATTTGGAAAATGAGGCAAGTGGAACCATGACTGGTACCTTATCTTTTGGTTACAGGCACACAATCAAGTCTCTGCAGCATTTAACATATTAACATCGTCACATAATTATCCACTATACTAATCGTGTGTGTTTAACGAAGGAAAGATTGCAAAGAAAAGTGACAGCAAAGGAAAGTGCTAATAAAGAGGCACTTGCCTGAATATCTATGCAGTAGCTTGAAGCTGAGCCATAAAAATAAGCTGTAAGCATTCACAATTGACGCTAAAATGACTTACAGTCTACTTAACAATACAGAAACTTTATTATCATTGCTTACTTCCACAACCACAAGAGCTAGATCAAATAATATCATGGAAGATACACTGGAGCTAAAGACCAAAGACAGATTAATGCCTCCACTGGGTAACAGCAAATTATAAAATACATTGGACTTAAATTGTTTTCCTCTTACTAAATTAATGAATCTCCACCAATGAATGAAAATAGCTTTCCTGTTTCTGAAGTGTGTAATCATGGTTCAACAGTTAAAATAATAAACCTATATTGTCATTTGGGATTTTCTAGTGTCAATTTAAATCAAGCTGGTTATAAGGTTTATCAGTGCCCCACACACAACCTACTCTAATAAATAAAATTAGTTTCTGGAAATTGGGTTATTTTTTAAAATTAAAAGCACTTTTGCATTCCTTACATCTTCCTAAAAAACTTATGGCATTATAAAATAGAAACAAACCCATTTACGTTTAGCTATGTGGTGTTTAAGTTCACAATTCAGTATGCAAAGTCCATTTATGATAGAAATATAATTAGGATTCACAAGTTAGTGGTGTTCTTAGTGGCTGATGACTGTTACATCGTATCATAACATAACTTTCATAAATTAGCAGTAAAACTGAAGTCACAGCATAAAAATGAAGAAGCAATATATAACTTCAGTGTTGAAGCTTTACCATTTCAAACATAGGGCTTCTCTTTGATGAAGCTTGTTGATAGTCCATACCTTAAGTGTTTTCACTTTCAGTGTATGTGAGCAAATTACATGCAAGAATGAATGTTTAGGAACATGTTCACTGTAATTATAATTTAGCACACTTGAATGACCACATTTGAAAACTCATATAGAATGAGGTGGCTGCAAAACAATGTTATTTTTGCACAAATGCATATAATGTAGTCTTTAAAATGTCCGATGAAAACAAAGAAAATTTATTTTAAAAATAACTATTCATTTGGTTTTAATGGTGCATGTTTTTGGTACTTTATTTGGTCTCAATGAAGGTTTGAAGCTGAACCTAGAACAAAAATTTTCTTCATTCCAAGTCCTTAGACTTTCTCACTGACCCATCACTTGCTTTCATAGGATTTCTCAAAATCCATTATGGTCATGTATTCATTTTCTCTATCTCTGTTACATCCTTATTTAGAGAGACATGTTTTGTTAATATTTCCTACATTGTTAACAGATAACCATCTGATATTTGGTATTCTATTAGCTGTCTTTTGCTTTGTTTTGTTGGTGCTTATTGGCAGTAGCTGGAGTTTTAAAACCTTACTAGGTTTTAAAAGCCAACAATGGTATTATGTTTACAGTGGTTATCTTACTGAACTCATTCCATAAATCTATGTACAGAATGTAAATTGGCTTTGATATGTTTTTAGTTTTGCTTCATCTGTACATCTTTTCTCTGATTTAAAGTTCTTTTATTTATTCTACCTAAACAAATATTAATCTATAAATCTGAATAAAATCATGAAAAACATGTATTGAGTAAAGATCATTTCAACCAGTGTGGAAAAGAGTTAAAATATATCAAACTTCTATATTCCATTCATAAAACACATTTAGAAAGAAAACCACGGTTTCCCCTGCTCTCTCACTGGAAGTTTAAGAAGTATATCAGTGGAGTGATGATTGAAGCAGAATAATATATAGAATTAGTTTAGTTTAAGTCCAACCCTCACGCAACCTTTTAGCTTTGCCTCTCAGAGACACAGGCTTCAGCTGCTGCATAAGCTGCATTGCCCAGAAACTTGTAGTTTGTCCTCGGGGGGCTCCCTCCTGTGTTCTGACCCTCTGGTCTGCAGCAGAGGACCCTTGAAATAATGACTCACATTGGAGTTCCTGTAAAATAATACGATAATAAATACTTTGATCTTCCACACTATTTCCTTTAAAAATGAATTTTCACAAAGTATTTAGGAAACGTTTATTTTTAAGCAGGAGATTATGTTACTGCAGGAGAGCCTTAAATGTGACTTATCCTCAGTGACGTCATAGTCTAACTAGAAAACATGGAATTTAACAAATGCTAGTAATCTATGGAATGGACAGTTGGACAACACACACAATGGTATAGAAAACTCAAGAGACGTCTGCTAACTCTAGCTAAAATTAATTATTTGCCCAATAAAATAATGTTTCAAATACAAAATACTAAATAAAACAAATTTGTAAGTTTTTTTCTAGCAATAGTTTCAGAATAAATTTATCAGCTTCATACATTTTAAAAATTATTTTCTATAAAAACCCTTTGTGTTTAACAGAATATATCTCTTCACAGTGAACTGATAGCTGTGACTATTATTTTACCATATAGTTACACATATAGTTTTTAAATTTAATAATGTTTGCAGTTATATGGATTCTTATTCAACTTTTATTTACATATTATTACTTATATTATTTACATATATTATGCAGGATATTATATATAACAGGTGTTTCTGTGTTTCTATCATTTGATTTAAAGTTATACTGCTTAGGTGGTTTGTCTACATTTATATTTTAAAAAGCATAAGAAGGATGACTGACCAACTATATTATGTATACATAACTTTCTATGACCTAAGAACAAATGAATAAGTGGATAGTCACTAATAGTTTGGGCACACTATTCATCTACTGTGTTTATACATATGAAACTATAGAAGCTATTTTGAAAAAGAAAACCAAAGTTAGAATTACCACACTACTTTATTTCAAACTATATTACAAATATATGTTAATCAATACAGTATGGTACTAGAATAAAACAAGCACAATGGTCAATGAAACAGAAGAGAACCTAAAAGTAGACCCATGATTGCAAGGTCATGTAGTCTTTGACAAGGGAACTGAGAATACATAATAGCAAGAGAAAATTTACTTCAGTTAATTATGTTAGAACAATTGGATACCCATGAGTGCATTTTTTTCATACCATATACAAACACTAGCTTGAAAGCTTAAAATCATTTAACCAATTCAGACTTCATTAAGCTCTAAAACCACAAAATCTATAGGAAAAAATAAAGGAGAAAAGCCTTTTGACTCTAGCTTCAGATATGACACCAAAAAAAGGAACAAAACAAGAATAAACAAGACTATTTCAAACTAAAATGCTTCTACACAGCAAAGAGAATTATCAACAAAATAAAAACATGACGCATGGGGTACAGAAAATATTTGCAAGTGATACACTTGACAAAGATTTCATCTCAAACAAGTATAAAGAATATACAAATAACTCATTATAAAACAAAGAAATTTATTTTAAAATGGTCAAAGGACCCAATAAAGTTTTCTAAATAAGACATATAAATTGTTAAAAGTATATGAAACAATTCTCAATAAAGTTAAAGGTGTGGAGAAAAGATCACCCTGGTACACTATGAATATAAACTGAGCTAATAGAAAAACAATGTGAAGTTTCCAAAAAAGTAAAAATAGAACTATAATGCAATCCAGTAATCCTAGTTATGAATATATACCCAAGAAATTAAATTGGTATCTCTAAAGTCATATCTGTACCCTACACTGACTGCAACATAACTCCACAATAGTCATATGTAGAAATAATTAAGGCATCTATTACGCTCACCAATACCACTGAGTAACTTTTTTCAGATCTGATGTTGATACTGGACATACTTCTTGGGTCACATAAACACTGGGCATTGTTGTCTAATGTTTCTTCACTTTTTGCAGTTCTTTCCTTGCCCTTAAGACTTTTCTTCATTAGCAATGAACTAGGTAATTAAGAGGAATATTCTATAGATCTTTGAAGTCTTTTTTCTGAGAATCTTTATACTTAGAGATATTTCACACAGTGAACAGTAGCTGCCATGGTCTCCTGTGACTTGGAGTTATAAACTTTCAATTTGGAGTATTTGACAAGACTATACAAACAGTCTTAGTAGAACCTAATTGAAATATTCACAATACATTGTCAACAAAATGATTTTAATGGTCAGTAGTATAGTTTATTAAAAATTCTTAAACGTATGTAGTTTATAACAAGTAACAAATTAGAATAACTTTGTTCATCTAAAGTTATGCTTTTGACACTTCCCTAAGATAAATTCATAATTGAGATATTTTAATTTTGAGCTGGACATTATTGTCTTAAATGCATATTGACAATTTATCCTCTTATTAACTTTAAATATATTACAATTCTATATATAGTGATAAGTACAAATAAATTTAAATGTTTTATCTCCAATATTTAGTTTAAATGAAGTTATCCAACATTTAAACAACACAAGTCATTTCTGTTTACTTGTTTTGAAGCAATAATTTCTATATAAAATATTTGTTCCGTTCTACATTGGAATAAAGCCAGATTTCTTCAGTTTATTTTGTATGTAAAAAAGTTCACCATAATAGTCATTAATTGTGCAGTTTCTGTTACATGTATTGAATTGTAGTTTATGTGTTCCTTATTGAATCAAAGTGAGCTCTGAGCAAAATCTACATATTTTGAGTTATTTCAATTATGAGATTAAACTTACAATTAAAATTATTCAAATAATAGTCTGACCAGGAAGCAAATAAAATAATGTGATTATAATAAATATATTTCATATTTCTTTGTAACTCATAAAGCAGTAACAACCAAAATTAAATTCAAATATCCTCAGTTATTAGCATACTGTCTGGCACTTAATGTGTGCTCAATACATATTTGCTGAATGAATTAAAAATCAGTTCAGAAAGAAACAGCATATCAATATTATATTTTCTCCATGAATGCAGAACTTGTTTTGGGAGGTAGTCAAAGAATCAATAATAATATAATTTACTTTGGGATTCTGATGATTTTCAAAATAAACGTTAAAAGTATGAATTAGGTTGAATATTTGTTTCTCTGTCTCTGTCTCTAAAGGGCAACACCTCATTTTCCAAAATAAAGCTATATAACTACTAAAACTAATAAGGCTATATACTTTTTTTTTCAAAGGAATTAGGCAATAAGTTAAACACCATAGTTTATTTCTAATGCATAGTAATTGAATAAATGTGATTTTCCAGTAATATCCACAATTTTATCTCTCTTATTACAAATGTTCATCCAACATGATCATATTTTAGGCTGGTCAAAATCAACACCTCTATTAAACACTATTTTCCACTAGTCAATATTTTTCTCATTCAAACGTTTACTTTCAGCAATCCTAAAACTCCAGAGATCTAAATATAGGCAATCTCAACTTGAAAAAATTCACAGCTAAAACTAACATATACTCTCTGCCAATCTGTGCACCAGCTGTGGATTAAAAATGTGCTGAAAAGCAGAACATTTTGTCTGTACAATGATCAAGTAGTCTCTTGCAACATATACAACTCTTCACTTAATTGAGTGAAGAAAGGAGATGGGAACACAGCAAAAAGAATCTGAGTAGTTCTGAGGTATCAGGAAGACTCTAAAATCCACTTTACGTTTGCCACCTGGTTCTTTAAACAACAGCCTAAGCATGAAACAGAGGCAGGAAGAGTCGGGGCGACTGAGTCAGATTCTTGGAAGGAGAGGATCTTTCTGACTTTTCCAAATTACTTTCAGATTTGCTTCCTGTTTATTTCTGGCAAACATTTAAAAATATCTGTCCAAATGAGGTCGCATTTACAAAGATTTAGAAATTCCATGTAATTGCATAGTTTCAGGAGAAAATGACAGATTTATTACAGGGGAAGCATTAGCCAAAGAGATAATTTAATTTAAAAAATGTGAATGCCTTTTTAAATGAGTATACTTACTACCATGAATTAGTCTGTTATTTATAACACAAAAGAGCTCAAAATTTTACTTCTAAAATTCTATAGATCAAAAAATTTTTACTTACTTAAATGTCCTCAGAAACTGCACAAGGATTATGTAGCACAAGATGTCTTACTTAAAAAAGATCAAATACTAACCTGAGAAACATAATATAGACCAACTGAACAGCATCACAAGAAAAAATTGTTGACTGTAAATTCATGCTATTTTCTCAGCATTTTGCTGAATGATCATATTTTAGAAGAAACTTGTCTAGCGGCAGAAGATTTAGTTTTATTTATTTAACTCCCCAACATATGAGGTCTGTTGTCTTTTAACCACATGGAAAAACAGAATAGTTGTTATGTAATAATAGCATGTATTATTTAATTTTAATTAGTTTTGATTTGAATCTTTAGCCCATACTTTGATAAATATAAAGTGTTAGTTATCATCTACTGAAAATATAAACAAAATACTTAGCATTAAACTTAAAAAATTTTATACATACATAGATGCTATTGTAGAAAAATATAATTTCTTTAAACGTCTCAATGAAAATAGTTTGTGTAACATATCTGCCCTTAAAATTTATAATTTTAAAGTCAGACATATGAAAAATTAAAATAATATACGTAGCATCTTACTCATAAAAATTCTAAATGAATTTTTATTATTTTAAAAACTTTCCCTTTTATTATCTTGTTGTAAACTTTACAACTATTTTTAAGATATGAAAAGATGAACTTCTATTCTTGTTAGATAAGAAAAAGATTAAATATTTTAATAAGTTTGAAAGCTGTCTCCTTATATAAATTGTAGCTTTTAAAACTTCAAACACACATTCACTGAATTACAATTAAATAGCTAAATTTAAAAAACTCCTAAATTTTATGTATCTTCAGATAACTAAAATTTAATTAATACATTAAAATGAAATGACTAGGTAATCGTTTCAACTATAAGAAAAGCATGGAAAAACAGACAAATGATTTGAATTAGAAAGCATTTTTCTTTCTTTTCCTTATTCTACCCCTGACCTCAATCTAACCAGAACTCTAAACATGAATTTTACCAAAAGAAGGGCACAAGGAAGTGGAGAGCTGAATAGTATAGGTTAAGGTCCACTTTACAGCAAACTATAATAAGCCCATTTCAACTGACCTTTCAGAAATGACCAGAGTTTTAGTTCCCTGAGTTTTATACTTATTTTTTCCTACCAAGTTAAATTCTTTATCTTTGACTAATGTGTAAAATATATATTAAATATACCGTGTCCAAGCTACCATTTGTACTTCCATACCTTTGATAAACTATATATCACTTTTTGAATGGAACCATTCAGAAGATTTGCTTTGAAAATAAGAACTAGTAAAAGGTGAAATATTGAGGAAAAATGTGCCCTAAAGGATACAACTGCAAGTGTATTTAGATGCGTTAAGAGAGATGACCATATTACTGAGTTTTTGTTGGATCATGGAACACAACTGTTTGCACTCTCACTGTTTGAATGCCCACTTTGTATACTTTAATCCTGTAACTTGAACAACTATTTCTAAGATGACAATATGTAATCTATTAACTAGTGAATTCTTACTGTTATTTTTTGTAATTTTGTATTACCTGTACCCTTATACTGTTTTGTTTTATTTTTCCTTTAAATAAAAAAGAAAGAAAATAAGAACTCGTCAAATATTGAGTTAAATTAGGCATCATTTGTATTATCTGGAGCTATGAAAGTCTCTTTTACTCTTATTTTTTCAATCTTATAACAACTCATGGTGTTTTAAATCTTCACTAGACCCAAGATTCTGAAGGCCACTGAAGAAATGTCAGTGCTATCAGCACACACTTTAACACATCTCATGTCCTTATCAGCTATCAACACTTCACATCGGATTCTTTTTTTTTTTTTTTTTTAAAGAAGCCTAAATCAGTTACCTGGCAGGAAATGAAATTTAGAGCATCCCCATTGCATTGAAGGCGGAAGTGTGGCAAATAGGCTTTTTTGAGAAGTAGGAGGAGTAGAAGTCCTTGGAAAAATAATGAAGGGCAGTTGAGGCTGGCAAGATGAAATTCAACCTGGGAAGAATGAATGGGCCACTGCCCATTTTCTCCTGCTGCATGAAAACCTAAAGGTCCAGGCTCATCTTTGGTTCAAAGGTAACTGCTGTATTCTTTGAAATAAACTAACAGATTCAGTATCAGATACTTTAGATTTTAACCGGATTCCAGCATCCACTCTGTCATGCATGTAAAGGCCTAGCAATCTGCCTCATGGGCTGCTGTTTAAAAGATTTCCTTATGTAAGGTCTGTGACACTTGGTATGAAGAGATGCCTACCAGTTTAGTGACCCACACTTCTGGATGTGCCCAGAGATTATTGATATGGAATCCAGCAGAGTGATGGGGAGAGAGTCGTCCTGACATGGATGCCAATATCTGATACACTTGCTGATGGACTAAAGGGGCAGGAGGAGAAGGCTGCCTGTATTTTAAACTGCCTCCTTCTGCTCCAGCAGCTGCATCCTTTGCTATTGTTCTCACCTGCACTTAGTAGACTACAGTTTCTCCAGGCTTTCAATGCTGGCTTCTACCAGCAATTCTTCAGGGAGCTTCTAGGTCTTCAGTCTTAGTCAAGTGCTGTAGCCTTCATTTCTTCCTATGGCTTCCGGCTTCTAGAACGAAGGAGCTACTGGATTCCCCTATGCTCCAATGAGTACACAGCTATTGTGGACCCTTCTGCCTCTGATCTATAAGCTTACCTAAATCTGTTAACCAATATACTTGGCATGACACACATCAAGAGGAGATCTCCTAAGCTCGATATCTGCCTTAATTTCCTGCCTGGAATCTTTTGTAAGTCCAGGTCTTTTCCACCCTGACTGAATGTAGGATAAACAGAAAAATGAGAAACACTAGATATTATGAGAATACAAAACATGTAAGCAGAGATTCAGGGTCTTGGCTGGGCACGGGTCATACCACATGCTAAGCCAATCATGGAGACTCTACAGTTTATACTTCCAAGAAAGAACCAAATTTTACTCCAGTGAACAAGAAACAGAAACAAGAAAAAATCACCAGCATGATCTGATTTAATTTCAATTTATTATTTCTAGTGAATTATTCTACCATTTTTATCTTTAATATTTACCATTGTAAGTAATTCACAATGCAGAGAGAAAGCTTGAAAAACATACAGCTGAAACTACACATCACCTGAGATTTTACCACCTGGTGATAATCACTAATAACATTTTCATATATTTTCTCCCAATCTGTTCTCTTCCTCTGAATACATAGTAGATAAAAATATAAAGAGATGTTTTTGCTTCATATGGTACATATGGTTGTATAACCCTTTTTATCACTCAGTGAATTGTTACAAATGTTTTTCTAGTAACCCAAATTCTGTAAGATGATTTGGAGGCAACAATGCTAAGCATAGTGCATGATATGATGCTGATAGGTTTTGTTGACTCATAGGAACTCAGGCAAACACATGATCTTCAATCTTCCCAGTCTCCTTTAAACACTGGAACACTGAAACAGTGCCCTGCTGAGTTAAGCTACCACTTGGATATCATCACCACCATTTAACTTGGAGTGTTACAAAAACTGAATCTCTACCTCATGTGACTGAGGCTGGACATCCTGGATAAAGAAATGTTTGGTGAATTGACCTCACCCTATGATCTGTACTTTCATATGTTGAGTCTCCTTGCTAGACTCAATCTCTACACCCCTATTTCCTCAGCTCCACCTAATCCTGCTTTCCTCCCTGCTTGCCCTCATGGGTGAGATCTCAGCATATCTAATTACTGAGTCTGTTTCTGTGATGACAAGCATAAAGAGAGTATTTATGAAAACAAAGCCATGCATGTTTTTGTCTTGCCTGGTGACCCCTAAATGAGTATGATGGCCATACCTGGGTTCTCCTCCACACATAAGGAGGGAATCTATCTGGACCTCTGAGGTATTCATTCAACAAGTACTTCTAGTGCACTCTGCTATGCACAAATTGGTGTGTGACACAATCCTTATTGTTAGAAAGCCTACTTTCCAGTGAAAGAACTGGAAAAACACTGAAGAAAAATATAATTAATAGTGGTATAAAATGTTACCAAGGAATAAAACAATAGATTGAAATAAGAACATTTAGGAGACCAACTTTAAGTAGAACAGTTAGAAAACACTATCCTGTGTAGATTTCCAGCACATTAAGGAGATTTCTTTTCCCAGGACAGTAAAGAATGAAATTCATCCTCCTACAGTCTTCTAAAGGATCTAATGTATTGCTGATGAGGATCCTTTGCATTTCTGTCTCACACTTCTCACACTTCTCTTTGTCCGCCCATGTCAAATCCATTTAATGTTCCCTCTCATTAAAGTCTGTCTATTACTACCTTACTCAGATTGCTTAAATATTCTGCACTGAATGAGTTAAAGGATAGAACATGAGAAAATGCATTTTCCTTTCTAGTTTGCATCAGTTCAGTACATAAATTATGCCTTTGATCCTGGCAACTCTCCGGCAACTAAAAAGATGTTTGAAATGGGAAAACAGGAAATGCCACAGAGAAATATGTCTCTTTGTTTCTTTGGAGAAAAACCTTCTCATAAGAGGTGCCCAGCCGAACATGGTGAAATATGCTAGAGTTTAAGTGCCAGCCAAACCTTGCAATTGAATTCCAGTTCTGTCTCTTGTTCAGTGTGATGATTTAAGATAAATTGCCTTAACACCTCAACTCTCAATTTCTTCATCTATAAAAGCAGAATATAATATACTTTGAAATCTAATTCTAAAAATTCAAAATAATATATTCAAAGTACTTAGCACAATGCCACGTACAGTATCACTTGACAAATAGCTATTGTCATTAGTTCTTAACAACCTTGTGATGTATGAACTGCTGTTACCATTTATCTATACATCACCCTCATGTTATGCCAATATGCTCAGGGAGGTTAAATAACATGCCCAGCATTAAAGTCAAGATGAGGTTTTAATTTCAGAACTTCACCCTTAACTCTTTGGAACACTACAAGGGAATTAAATGCAAAACATCTACTAGTAGATTCCATAATCAGCATTTCAGGTGCAAGGCCATTTAAAGCAATGCTGGACTTGGCAAATGAAAAGTTATGTGATGCCAGGATGTGCCTTAAAATAAAAAATCATGGATGAGTGAAACTAGGAATACTGATTCACTTACAGCTTCCATAATATGGGCAAGATTGAGCTCAAGAGATGGCAGGAAAGCAGAAGAATAAAGGAAGCAGAAGCCAGTGCGTTAGAAGGTGGTGAGAGGATGGTACTATAAAAGCTATCAAAGAACTACACACATGCACACAATACCAGTGAAAAAAAACTAATTCTTACTGCATTTCAAAAATATTTTGAAATCACACTTAGATTAGAACTAAGATAGATGATCTTGAGGAAGTCTTTCAGCATGAAATTATATACAAGTAATGATGGTTACAGGTCCAGTTCCTGCAACATAATACTCTGAGCTCCAGTCCATGTTAGAGGTCAAATCTAAGTAAGGAGTCCTCAAGGATAGAAATATTGCTTGCCTATTGAGAATTTAGACCTCAGAACTACAGTAAAAAAAATCTATTACAGCAAAAATAAGGGAGAATCAGGCACTGAACTATTGTAACTCCAAGGTATTCAACTGGCTTTAAAATTCATCTTTCTATAGGTGCAGTATTTGAATAGTGTAAGGACGAGAAATGGACATGCTTGGCAAAGGGGCAAGCATTGCACATCCACTTGTGCTAGAGTGGGAACTGGGATCTCAGGAGTAGAACCAAGGTTTCTTCTACAGTGTCTATGAGGAAAGTGGAATCACTGAATGGGAAAAGAAAAGCTTTTTCTAGGTATTAGGCCACTTTTGATAATGAAGGCGTTTTCCATCTGTACCGTTGTTCTCTGTATTTTTTGTGTGCTACTGCTTTTCTCTTGAGGAATAACAGTTATTGAAGTCTTTTGACACAGGCACCCATCTAGCTCAGTCCTCTTCAAATGACCCTTGATTGATTTCTGGATCTTGTCAATGTAACCTGATCATTGCATGATCTGTTTGTCTCTAGTATAACAACAACAAGAACAATGGCAACATTCTTCGAGAGTTCTATATTCCCTGTCTATGTTCTAAAATTAATCATTTCAACCAATCAATATTTTATTCTGAGGAGAAAGTGTAGCACAATTGTGTACCATGATTTACAATCTCCTATACTTATGGGCCTATTTGTACTGGAAACTTTAGTTTTTATTCTGTTTTTATATTTACTATGCTCTCTGGACTTGGATCATCTTATCCTTAACATTGTTACCTTTTGATTAACCCTCTGTGGCCAAGCCCTAGGCTGTAGCTTTTGCATTTGTTCTTACCTCATCAAAGCTTTGGTTCCTCAACCCAGGAGCTATCACTCTCTATAGCCTACATAAAAGCCTCCATTGCCCCTTCCAAGTTCAGATACCCACAATATAGCAACATGCTCAAGCACAAAAAAATAAAATGTCCATGATTTTGAGCATCTGTGATCTACGTTTATATCAGTATTTTATGAAAAGTTTAAGTATTTTTCTACTTAGTTCCTAATGAAGAACAATCTTCACTATAATAATGTCCAATTACATTTGTCTAGTTTAAAATCTGGCAGATATCTCCAAATTTTGCTTATGGTCTAATGGTATACAGCCCTAGATAGTAACTATACATACACAATTGTGTGTGTGTGTGTGTGTGTGTGTGTGTGTGTGTGTGTGTGTAGTAACTGTATATACACAATTGTGTGTGTGCTTTCATTTTGTAGACAGTAAACTCAACAGGGTTTTTACATTTCTTAAAGGGTTGTAAAAAAATGTGACAGAGGCCATATGTGATCCATATTTGGCTCTACATAGAAAAAGTTTGCCAATCTTGGTCTGGGGTAGCTGACTGCTCTGCCAAGTTGGCTAATTTATTTACCAGAGCTAGTGACATAAAATGACATAACTTTCTGAACTGCTTTAATCTTCAAAGGCTGAATGAGTTGCAAGTAACCACTGAAATTAACATCATAACAAAATAAAGATAATGCTTAACTTGCACAATTATCACTGAAAGCAGGATAGTGCTAAACAAAATCTAAACCACTTTATTCCTTCTCTGAGACAAGCTTGCCAAGTTCCATTTACCTCTGATTTACATATTCATTAGTATACTGGCCTCCAATACTATTTATTTCAATCAGCTTACGTAAACTCCTAATGCTTGCTTATATGAGTTAGTACAACTAAAGAATCAACTGAGTATGACTTTAATTCAAATTCAACTTTAAATCCAAAATATGATTGATTGCAAGAGTTGCATAAACCTGGAAGTGGAGTACTTCAAGAAAACAACAATCATTATTTCTGAATTGTTATGTCAAAAATTAACTGAGTGGGAGGGTCAAATTATCATTTTCTTGATTCATTTAGCATACATTTATTAATGAACTTTACATATGTGGTTTAATGCTTTGTACAAGAGGCCTTTAGGCTTAATTTCTTAAATGCAAAAATATGGTTTCCAAATGAAGATAAGGAAATCATATTTATATCAATACAAGAAACAATGGAACATACAGAAACTCTTCCAAAGCCATCCTAACAAAGGCATGCCTGACACAATTTCTTCAACTCAAAAGAAAGAAAAGCTATGCTCAGCATTCTTTATCAATGTAAATGCAAAACTCTTTTCTACATATTATGATTTAAATGCTGCCTTTCAAAGTATTTAAAAAGCAGCAGTTTGCTTGTTTTATTTTCCTTTCTCACCCAAACAGTGCCCCCAGACAGTGGGAGGCATATATAGGAAAGGCAATCTAAAGGGGGAAAGGAACAACAACATAAAAGAATTTTTACAGGGCCATTAATTCATATTCTACTCTTAGTTTATATTTTTACTTAATACATTGGGCTGAAATGTGAGTTCCAGTGCAAAGTTCATACTAATTTTCTTGAATAACTCAGGTTTTGTTACTCTCAGTTACCTCTCTGGAGCCAGGCTGCATGCAGTAAGACATATTTGGTTCTTTGGAACCCACAATATGGTGATTCTGAATGATGAAAACTACAGCGAAGTGTGGGGTGGAGTCACTCGATCATAAAGCTAGAAGTAAGAGCAGAGGAGAAATTCAACATCGTTAGACAGTCCAGGGAACAAACTGGTGTTCATCTGGTGGCGTTCCCCACACCAAGACTAAAATCTTACCTGATTACAGATGGTTGCCATATGTGCTTTCCTTTAACAAGGTTAGAGAAAGCTTGACGTACAATTTTTGTTTTCATTGGCTCAACTGAGAAATCCCAAAGCTGCTGATGACTTGAAATAGGTCCTGGAGAGAACAAATGAAGAAAATTAGCCACAAAAAAAGTACCTCACTCAAATGCCTTGTCTGCGTAATAACATTGAGCATGACTGTCACTCTGAAGACATATTAGCTCATTTAGGTAATTAGTGTGAGCAGCATGTTTCCCTACTTATTCCATTCAATTATAGGGTTCTCACTTTGTCATTACTGGAGTGTCTTAATGTGACTTGTAATTAGTGTAATTACAATCCAATGTTAATTATATCTGCCACTTAGACATAATTTTATATAGTAATGGTCTCTAATCTCAATAACCTTATTATGTTGTTTATTCAAACAGGAATTAAGTCTTCTTTCATGCGTCAAATATGGAGATTACGAAAAAGTACTGCTTGTGTCATTTTGATAGTTATGACAAGGGAATCACTGAAATAGCAAAATCATATTAGAGACAATGCCTGCATGTGCAAACAATTACAGCATTTCCTCCCTGTTTCCAGAAATATGCCTATGTATCTCCAAACCACTGTGTTCAGAGGCAGTGTGAGCTTTGACTTGCTTGTGAATTCTGGGAAGAACTAATGTGTGTACATCTAGGAGAAGCCTATTACTGTGGTTCAGTTTATTAGAATACCAAGCACACTCATTGCTGACCATTTAATGGACCATTGCTTTGAGTAACTAACCACTGTATACTATGTAATCATATCACTTCTAATTTGAAGAGCACATTATCCTTTAAAATGTTTTAAATGTATTATTTCAGTTAAGTTTGGAAATAACTTCATGGGAATAGTAATGGCATGTACCATATCATTGCTATAGGTTGAAAAAAATTAAAGACATTGGCTATGTTCATTTGTCAAAAGGAAAGATGCCAATCAAAAGACAACTTGGAGGATCATCAGTAGCACAGGATCCAAAGTTAGATGCCTAGGTTTTAGAGTCCAGGAATTCCACTTGTAAGCACCGTTGATATAGTGGTTTAAGCCCTCTATCTTTAGTGTGCTCCTCTGTATCACAGGAATAACACTGTTTACTTTGTAGAGTAGTTACAAAGATTAAATAGAGTATAGAAAAAATTAAAATAATGCTACATTTAAGATAAAAATTAAATAAATGCTGTCTGCTATTTTTGTTACCCTCAGGATCATTCTTATCTCATGATTTAGGGACCTGTTTTTTCCATTAAATATTTACTTTTTTATAGGTTTCCTTTTGTTTATTACTAGTCAAAAGTTGAGTCTCTACATCATATGTTTTGTGTACATGCAGCATATTGATTTAGAAATAGATAACCCAATAAAGACTACTCAAGAAAGCTAGCAGGAAGAATCTTTCAGCCAACTCAGTTGTTATAGGAATCCAATAGCGTGAGATTCTTTGGAAAAAGATTCAGTGTTTTAGTGCTGGATAGAGCAGCACGACTTCACACTTCCTGACATACTCAGAGCAGCAATACTTCCTGTTACTAGAGTATTTCACGAATCCTTTAACATGGCCAAATGCAATAATGTGCAAAGCACTCTTTCTCTTAGACCTACAAAATGTTTGTTGTTTATCTAGCAAATCTGTGTCTGTATTTTCAACAAAATAATAAGAATGCTGAGATTTACAGATTTTTCCTGTTAAGTTTCTCCTTTCCTTCAAATTCAAGTTCTTTCCAAATTTTCCATAAACAAGTAGTTTGTATACCTAGCTTTGAGATAGGTTGGATTTCTTTGGCATGGCATGCCTTCCTTCTTTAATAAAACTGACTAGACGGGGTATTCCTTTTAACCTGTTCAATAATAAGCAAAAAGAAGATTTTTTGTTTGTTAACTTTCTTAGGCTAACATTGAAAACAATACCAACAATGAGCCAATATTTTCCTGGCCATATTCCTTAAGAACGTTTTCAAAGTTCTTAGTAGGAGAAAATTGACTCTCAGGGTACACACTATGCTGGGAGAAAAGCTGAGCCTGCTGGAGATTATAGCAATTATCAGTTAACACAACTGATTGGGAAAACCTTGGAATGTGCACTTCTCCAGAAAACTGTTCAATAAACGTTAATTAGCAGTTTTCCCAACTTTTTGTTTTATTATTTACATGCACAGTTAGGATAATTTTGCTGAACAGACAAAAGACTCCGAACAATGTAACCTCCTTCATCTCCATTCCTCTCCACTACCTGTAGTCACTCAGGTTTACACATGAAGTTTCAGTCAAACGCCCTCACAAAGGGCCCTTAGGCTTTAATGTCCTCAAGCAGACAAAGATTGCAGGTCCTTCAAACTGCACTGTGATTCAGAACTCACTAGACTTCCAGCTTGCTCTTCATGGTTCAAACTGGTCAAAGATAACCGCAGATTCCTTGTTTCAGGGCAAAGATCTCCTCCATTGTTTTCAGGCAATAGAGCTTTTATGTTACATGACCAGAGCAATGAACGCACTATTTCCTTTAAGACACTCCCACTGGAAGGCTGCAAAACACCATGGTACAAAGTGTCGTAGGTCAAGACCTGAGTGCATACTTCCATTCCTGGTCTCTTAATGAGAAGAAAACACAAAATTTAGTCCTATTTATTGAATACTTTATGTTCTCATAAAAAGTATAATTTGCTAATAATGATGATGGTATTTTAGGTGAGAAGATAGTCGAGTATCTAAAGCAATATTTGTCTAATGTGGAGTTTGAAATTTTTATATGATTACATGTTTTAGTGGCAGTTATGGTAAAAGTAGATAGAAATTCAGACTCAGAAAGCACTGGGTTCAAATCCAGTCTTTAATTTCCAGTGTTATATCTTTCTGTTAAAGTACATGGTTGCAATGTATAGTACTTATATACTTTGTGGGGTGTCAATTCATATGTGTAACTTCTCTGTAAAATGCTAAAAATAGAAATAGCTTTTTTCTGATACTAGAAACTGAAGCTAGGGTTTTACACTGAGAAATAGTCCTTTTTTATTTGGTTTATTTTTGAAACAGGATCTCATTAAAGTGTGCAGGTTGACCATGAATTTATGATGATCCTTGTTTCAGCCTTCTGAATAAGCTGAGATGACACTATCACAGCACCCAGCATTAATAACAAAGTATTGGAAAGTCTATTGCAGCTCTATATGAAACACTGAATGCAATGGATTTAGTAAGCTCTGAACCAAGAGAGCAACTGTTAGAGTAAAGCATCATAAAGAGCATTGATTTTATATTATCTGCAATGAGAACTAATTGGAAGTTTCTAAAATGTGATACATGCTTTATTTTTCTTTCCTTTTTTTTTTAATTGGTACCAGGGATCGAACTGACGACTGCATGCTTGCAAGGCAGGTGCTTATGCCGCTGAGCTAAATCCCCAGCCCTTGCTTTATTTTTCATAAAACAATTCTTTTACTAATAAAATGCAATATAGAACTACATATGAAAGGCCAATGCAGGGAAATACTGAAAAATTGCTGTCCAAGTGAATGTCTTCTGGCTGTATTTTGGAGGCCTCATCAAGCACACACTGACAAACTTCATACCTATAAGAATGCAGGTATTGAGCCTGAGCAGTTAGGTGAATGTTGATCTAATACAGCAGATGATGTGTTGGCTGCCCAATCTTTCTTCCCAACATTCAGGAAAGATACTAATTGCCCATCCTCTGGGAATGTTGAGTGCTTATTGTTGACAGCTAAATTCCTTCCTAGAAACTTATTTCAGCTGAAAATGACTGCCTTGGTCATAGTTGGATATCTTCCACAGAGAAGTTTCTATATGAAGATTGGTCAATAAGGGACTAAAAATATTTGTTCCTTAAAATGTAGAATGGCATTCAAAACAACTCTGAAGCACCACCTTATTGACAAAGTAGCACCTCATAACACATCTGAGAATTTTGTTATAAAAGAATTTTGTTATAAAATCTGAGAATTTTGTTATAAAAGGCAAGTCCAGCTAGGCTCTCTATCCATTTTGGTTTCCCACCCCTTTAATTGTGTTCTCCTAGCAAACCCTCCCAATAACTTTCTTTACTCAAATATTTACATTAGAATCTATTTCCAGGGTACCCAAATTGACATAGTTTGTATTAGTTGCAACTTTTGCAGATAAAGTTGGTAATAGGATTTTGGCACTAAATCACCAACTAGTAGAGTGAGGGTGAGAAATCTCTTTGTTATTAGACACCAGTAGTTGTTAGAGCATGCTGTAGTTAGTCCATTGTTAAAATTGTCACAACTGACAGAGAGGAATGTGATACTGATAGAAGGGTATTCGTAAATTGGTGCATTAACTCAAGCAATTTGGAGGCTCAAAATTATGGCTTTTTACATGGTTCTTTCTGGAAATTCAATGAACTAGTAAAATTAATGAACGTCTGCAAATGATCACTAGCTTGAAAAAATGAAACATAAAAGCTTGGAAATATTTTTTGGAAGAGTATAAAAAGTATCCCTTTTCTATAGCTAAAGGTTATAAAAAGTAAGAACTAAACTCAGACTGTGAAAGATTAGCAAAGCCCAAGGAAGACTATCCCCAAATACAGTAAATCTGATAACTATGGTAAATTTTTGATACAGAAAACAAGACAATCTGAAAAGATATAAAGAAGCTCTTTTAGTAACTTTCTCATTTCTGGGACAAAATATCTGACACTCATAACTTAAAGGAACAGAAAGGCTCATAGTTTATCCTACAATTGTTTGGTTCCAAGGCAGAAATGACGTGATGGAAGGTGTTGGCAAAAGAAAGGTTCTCAACCCACTGCACACAGGAAACAGAGAGCAAAGAAAGAATTGAGGGACAAAAATATATTCACCGAGGTGATGCCCCCAATAATTCACCTCCAAACAGGCCCTGCCTCCCACTATCAGCATGTTTAGCTGATATTCAGCAATGTATAAGTCCACTGATGAGTAAAACACCCCCGTGATTCAGTCACTTTCCAAACACATGAGGTATTTGGACATTTTAGATGTAAAGCATAATACTTTGGCCTCTAAACTGCTCATGTCTATCTCATTATGTAAAATGTATCTTTGTCATAGTCAAGAGTTGTTTTCATAGGCTTAACAGTTCCAATCTTGCTGAAAAGTGCAAATCCAAAGTCTTCTCTAAGACAAAAGGCAAATTATTATCTGTGAAGCCTGTGAAAATCAAAAAGAAAGTTAAATACTCTTCACATACAATGGATAGGATAAATATTTGCCTTTCAAAGAGAGGAATAGCAGAATAAAAAAGAGTCAAATCAAACTAAGACTAAAATCCACAACAGGAAATATTAAATTTTACCACTCCAAATCTAGCATCTAAGGAAGGTTTTGGTGAGTGATGAGCTTCAAAGAGCTGGTGTAGCCCTTTCCCCAAACCTTCTCTATTATATCCCACATGGCCTCTCTTTCATGATTGCTTTGTCTACTACCCATGGCTTTTCTCAGCAGATGATTCTTGTCCTGGTATCTCCAAATTCTTAGTGTCCCTATTGCATGATTGCTTTCTTTATCATAGTTTCATGTACTGCCCTCTCAAGGACACACTGTTGGGCTTCAAAGACCTTCTTCTGATATGTGGGCAGAAGTCTCCTTGAATTCACAACTCCTCCATGTTGCATAAATATAAAACCAACACCAGGTGGATGGCACCAAAATCTGTTCACCCATAAAGCTGTTGCTGGTTTCTTTGGACCATGGCAACAATGGCTTCTGAGCCAGCCAATTATGGTTTGAAACCTCTACAAATGGTGAGCTAAAATTTTTCCTCCTTAAACCTCAGGTGTCAAGTATTTTCTGTCAGCAATGAAAGAAAAGAAACTAAGACAATATAGAATCCTAAAAATATTTCCACAGCACAGCATTCACTGTGCCTTTCTCTCTGATATGATTTTCCCTTATACTTCTGTGGGGCAGTTTATCAGCCATGCTCCTCTCTCCTCCATAACTTTCTCTCCTAGGTGAAAGTGCTAAATCTTCTCTTTCTAAACTTCCATCTTTTCTTTATTGAAACCTTCTTACATCTTAAAATAGAACATTTGAAAGTTTGAAGAACAATGCTACAATTTTATTATTGAGAGATATATTTGTTAAAGAAAAGTTAAGAAAATTTTCTTTGATTTAAAGTTTACTTACTTCAAAATGCTGTTAAAGTTTTAAACAATGAACATCATTAGTCCTGGGTGTGTAACTCATTAGTGGAGAGCAATTGTCTAGCATGACTGAAGTCCTAGGCTCGATACCCAATATCATAATATACATCTAATATATATCATATATATACATATATACATGTATGCACATTAGAGCACCTATTATGTACACTTTACTTTTAAGTCCACTGTATGCTTAACTCTTTAAAGTGCTTAACACTTTAAAGTGATAAAAGAATTTATGATATAGATAAGGAAAAGCATTTTAAAAAAATAGACTTGCATGTAGCCCTATATAATATATGCAAATTTTATCAAACATCAAAAACATTGTCTTCATAATCTTAGCTCCTTAGAAATTTAGTGAGAAGATAAATAGGCTGAGATAGCACATATGCATGGAAGAATGCATGTATAAGCTGTACATGCATGTATAAGAATGCATGTACATCCACATATACAGCTTACAGTGTATTCCATAAAGAATCAATTCATTTAAATCTTTTCTACACAGTGATTGTATAGTAAAGTGAATTATATCTTCATTTCCACAATAATCTATAAGTATGTATCACTTCATCACCCTTAAAAAGTGAAAGGTCAGCAAAAATATTCCCAGTTCACACATCCTAAAGGAGCTCTGTTGTCGAATGATCATGTTAAATGATGACAGCTTAGTGTTTTGTTGTACTGTGAAGTGTTCAACAGAAATTAGCACTTATAATCCTCCTAACAACTCTGAGGTAAGTAATATTACCATTGTCCTTGTTTTGAAGTTGCATGCATTTAAGTAAGTTGGAGAAAATCACAATAACAGAACCATAATTCAAACTGACAGTCTCCAGAACCCAAAGTCCTAAACTGCTATTCAGAATTATCTCCACCAAAGAAGATAGCTGAATCTTTATAATTAGCTCAACAATATGTGCAGCTTCTGCCTTGAAATTACTGAAATACTTTTTAAAAGCTGAAAAACAAAAATAGATTTACCTGTGCTATTGTAGAAAGTAACATATTTTCCTCAGTATGCATTTACTTTGGTAGCTAAATTCAAGACTTCAGAGTTACAAATATAAAATGTGTGTGAAATAATAAATCTTCAAATATTTTTGAATTGATTATCTGTAAAATCAAAACCTTTAGAGACATGGATCATTATGAATTTTTACGGGTTCTTTCCTCTCTTCATGTAGTTAACCAAAAGAAGTTATTCAGAGATTTTTAAAGCCAGACGATTTAATTACTTTGGCATCTTTAATAAACAAATCAAGATTCCTCTTCTCAGAATAATAAACCAGTTAATTAATTAACTAATTAATGGAAGAAATAAAGAAATTAAAAAGCAACTTGAAAGCTGTCTGGTGAGGAATGTAAGTGTAGTTATGGATAAGTGGCATCAGAACTTAGGAGGCTTTTCCTGATCCATTATTTTGTAAGGAAAGATCCAAGAACACATAGGCTCAAGTTCATTCCCAAAGAGAGGCCTGACAGTATTAACAAGCTAACTAGTGATGTGAAAATACAGAGATACTGAAATAAATGCAAGATGATAGCTGCCTGAAAATCATTTAAGAAGCCAAAATCTTAGCGGAAAAACAATAATATATGAACAGGCAGCTTATAGGAAAAGAAAATTAAGAAAATAATAAACATATAAATGGAATCAGGAAATTATCCTGGTTTGACATTAAAGAAATGCAAATATAGAACTATTTGCCACTTACTTTGTAAGCAAAATTTAGTCTGTAAGCAAAACAATACCACCAATTACCAATTTTGAGAGAGGCTGTAAACCTTTCAGGGATATAACCAAGCAAGAGCTATAAAAACTATAAATTAAAAATAAAGGCACTCTGCTGTCTCACTCTTAAAATATTAATGCCACAGAAATATACTTTCATATTTACATCTAAAATGTTCATTAAAAGATACTTATAATGGCTAAAGCTACATATAATGGGCACACTCATGTATATTATTCTGGTTATATAAATGTTGGAAAATGCATTTCTTTTTGGTTGAATCGTGTGCTCCATCCTTATCCCCAATTTATATGTTAAAATAATACTGTTGCAGAATGTAACTATTTAAGAAAGAGCATTAAAAAGTGAGTTAAGTTAAATAAGGTCAATACAGTGGTACCTAATCCAACATAACTGATCTCCTTATGCAAACTGAAAGTTAAGGGTGCAAACCTTACAGAATGATACTTTGTAGGGACAGAGTAAGAATGTGGCTATTTACAGTCAAGAAGAGAGGCCTTAGTGGAATTCAACTCATCAAAAGAGTTTAGAATTGTCTTTAAAAAGTTAGAGGAAGCTGGATCTCAGAGCTCAGAGGAAGACACAATGTCTGCACTGGCCCTTCTGAGCTTGGATGAGAAGTTATGTGGGTCTGACCTTCAGCCACAGGCTCAAACTATCCATTAGGTCATGGAGGCAGAGTGCCTCGGCCCAAAGTTCTTTGAAGGGTCTATGAGAATGTTTGGATAGATTTTAGAGTCAGAAGAAAAATGTGCTTTTAGATCAAGATAACATTTCATATGCAAATTAATTTTTATCTGTTTGTTTTTGCAGTACTGAGGACTGTACTAACACCGAACTATACCCCCATACTTTTTCAATTTTTTTTGCATTTTATTAATATACACTTGCAGTACACAGTGATCATATGCATTGTGAGACCTTGGTACATAAATGTATTTTAGTTCTTATTATTTCCTATTTCACACCTGCCATGTCTGGTGCAGCTTTGGAAACTCCAGAGGGAGAAAGGTGAGGATGAAGACATGAGTCAGGACACAAAAGCTGGAATCAGGCAGGCCCTCTCTCCTGATGGGAGAAAGGAACCTCCTGGCCCCTGAAGTGCATTCATTTATACAATCGGTGTATGAAGGAGTTCATGGAGAGTATAAGAGAGGAAGAGATCTGGGACAGGAGGAACACTTCATCTTCCACATAACAGCATGCCTTGGTGGTTTTACTGAGAATAAGGGAGGAGGCCTCTGTATTATGGAGACAAAGGTCAAGTCACGGTGTGAATCAGCTCCCTCTCTTAACTATATTGTGTATAAATATGTTTTTTCTTTTTCTCTTTCTTCCTTTTCCCTTGCCCTTTCACAGCTTGTCTTTTATTTTGAAGTTTCTTGTCAATTTGCAGTATCTATTGTGCATTTTGCATCTTACTTAATTTTTCAGTTTCTCACAGTATTGAGACAGTATGATTCTTACATATATGGGTCTGATTTATTTCACTTACGAGTATGGTCTCTTGTAAAAACTAAATTTTGGAAACAATCCAAATGCTCATCAACCCAAGAACGGATAAAAAAGATGTGAGTTTTTAATAGTGGAGTTCTACTCAACCATAAAGAAGGACTAACTGCAGAATTTTGTAAGTAAATTGTATGTCAATTTTGGAAGTGTGACCATTTTGACTATATTGTCTCTGCATCTCCAGGAAAAAGGACTATCTTTATATTTTCTGATGTTCCCTTTGATTTCCTTTTCCAGAGTACAAGAGTTTTTATTGTACAGATCTTTTATTTTCTTAATAAGGTTTACTTCTAAATTTTCTTACTGGTTTTATAAATGGTATTTTCCCTAATATCTTTTTCAGTAGTTTCATTATTATCATATAGAAATACTACTGATTTTTGTGACTTTATTTTGCATCCTACTCCATTATTGAATTTGATTATTGAGTCTATGAGTTCTTTGGTAGACTTTTGCATCCTCTATGTAGAGAATCATGTCATCTACAAATAATGATAATGTGATGTCTTCCTTTCCTATATGCATCCTTTCTGTTTCTTTTTTAATTGCTGTTGGAAATGTTGAGCTTGCTCTGTGTTTTTGTTTTTTTTTTTTTTTTTGTTTTTTTTTTTTTTGTTTTTTTAAATAGGGACATTTACATCCATAAAAGCTCTCTCTTAGGACTGCTTTCATTGTGTTTCATAGGTTCTCACATGTTTATTTGTTTGTTTGTTTTGGTACTGGAAATCAAACTCAGGCAGGAAGGAGCTTATGCCAGTAAGCTATATCCCCAAGCCCCAGGTTCTGGCATGTTACACTGACATTATCATTTTATTTTAGGAGTTGTTTAATTTATTCTATAACCTATTGAATGATTATAAATGTGTTATTTAATGTCCAGTTATGTGTAAAATGTTTGTGGTTTATTTTATGATTGATTTCTAGTTACAGTGTGCTATAATCTGATAGCCTACAGAGAAAACTTTGATTCTTTTCATTTATTTAAGCAGGACTAGTATATGGACTGCTTTGCAGAAATTTCTAAGTGATGCTGAGAAGAATGTGTATTATTTTATAGTAGGATAGATCACTCCATAATGTCTATTCACTACTTTTACTTTGAGGTGTGACTCAGCTCTCATAGTTCTTCATTAAATTTTTTGCTTGATCTATTTGTGCAAGTGGGGTGTTGTGATTTTGTTTATTTGGTCTTTTATTCCAAGTAGCCTTTTTTATAAAGTAAGATGCATCAAGCAATAGTTGAGATTGAACTGGCGATCATCCTGCCTCAGTCTCCCAGAGTGCTGAAATGACAGCCTTGTGCCACCACTTATCACTATATTTATCTTTATGAATGAAGAGTGGTAAACACAGCGTTAAATATTTTTTTGTTTTTTTAAGACAGGATCTATACAGTTCAGGCTGGCCTTAAGCTCACTTTATAACCTACACTGATCTTGAACTTGCAACTATACTCCTGATTCAGCCTCCTGAGTGCTGGTACTACAGGCATAGGCCACCACATGCAGCTGTTTTTAACATCTTTTAAGAAAGATGAATCCTGTAAGAAAATACATGCCTAACACCCACGAAAGACATAATATAGCAGGATGAAAAGGAGTGAATGCTGAGTATTGGCACTGAATGCTAATACTAAAATTAACTGCTTTTTTCAAGAAAAAGAAATGATGTTCAGATAAATGAAAGAAAAACAGAAGGAGCATTCTGACCTCAAACCTTCCATTCTTTTATTCTATCACTGATCAGCAGAGATTAATAGGAAAGTAATGGTGGACTCCACATGGACGTGAAAGTGTGGCTTACAGAGTGACAGCTACAGTATATTAAAGGAGCTTAGAAGTATATGTACCACTGAGAGAAGAAAATCACTGTCACATCCTTATAATGAAATATGTCATTAAGATATTAACAAGATGCTGTGCATTCTCATATAAACAATAAGCAATACATTCTATGGCACATAAAATACAAATGCAGAATTGGATTTAATACAGTCCTGCAGAGAAATATAGATCTATAGGTAGAAAATTAATTAGATCAATAATTATTTCTATAGGCCATTCTGGAAGAAATGCAAGTAGCCCTCTTAAGGTTTCATTGGGCTGGTTCATTGCTTTTACTTTCATTTGGGTTTTTTTCTGTGTAGTGTGAGAAATTCTAAATTTGCACATATAGCTTCATTTGCTTTAATACTAACTGAAGTGATTTGAATAGTTAGATTATATCATTTTTGTTTCCTTATGTTATTCAACTATATTACAGTTAATAACTAGTATTAAAATATGGTGAAGATAAAGTTCTTAAGAGTATTTTTTAGCAATCTTTTGAAAAGAGATGCCTCTTTGATCTTTTCTCTGGATCTATCTCCTACCATTTTCCTCCTTATACTCTGCTCTATCAAAGCTGTACTCCTTTTAGTTCCTTACTACAACTTGATGTGGTCATGGCAATCCCTTCTTCAGTTAATTGCAGCTCATCTTCCAGCTATAAACTTAATAACACTTCTTCAGAAACACTGTCTATGACTTCTAGTATAGGTTGATTACTATTGCTTCAAAACTCCCTAAACTTTTTTTTTCTTAAACATTATTGTATTTGTATTCTATCATTTATTTAATAACAACTTTCTCTAATGGAATATAAACACCGTGACAGCAAGATCTATGTACTTTCCTTTGCCTTCAAATTACCTTGTTTTCGATAAGTAATTTGCTTGGTATATGAATGGATGAGTGGATAACTGGATGAATGGACAGATAGCTGAATGAATGGGTGTATGTACGGATGAATGGATATCATTAAGTTGTTTACACTTACTTAAGAACTATATGTAGCTATTTATGGGCTAAGAGAAATTGTCCCTAAAAATACAAATACAATTAAAGAAATACAAATGAATGAGAATAATGAACTGTATTGAAATCAACTTGAGGAAAATGAAACTCTGTATAATAAAACGTCTGTAGCATAAGAAAATAAAATCATTACAAATAGAATGTAGCTTTTTTCAAAACCTATAAAACTGAGGAAAGAATAAGTCTAAGTTAAATTTTTTTTTTTAAAGTGACTTTCTTCAAATGCAAGTCTCTTGACTTTGGATTTACTAGCCTATTCAGGTATAAGAAATAAATCACTGTTCTTTACAAGTTATCATTTTTGTATAATCTGTAACAGCAGTAGGAAACAGACTCAGATGATAACAGCTTAAAGATAATAAAAGAAATATCTAGGAGTATCTGGTATGAACAACAGAAAAAATTAAATACACAGAATATAAGAATCTATGGGACAAAATAAAAGATTTGATATAGGGATAATTGGAATTTTCAGAACTAACAGGAAGAAAAGATGGCAGAAAAATATTTGAAAAAATAATGAAAATGTCTCAATTTTCAACAGATTTTAAAATCAAAAGAGATAAATTTGAAGGAAGTCATCCTAGGCATCTTCCAATTTCCCAAATCCGTTCAGTATAAATTTATCAGCCAAATAAAAATAGCATATTTTACACAAAGGAATGATATTTACACTGGCAACTTGTTGAAAGAGGTAAAGAATAATTGAGGTAAGGGTTAAGTAGTTTCCTTTCAAACTAGCAACATGAAATTCAAAAGAGGCCTCACTGAGAGAAGTACTTATGGCACAGGAGAAGTGACAAGCCAGAATAGAGTGAATTAAATGTTGCTTTGTTTCTTAAATGTCATATATAACAGTCATTGAAAGCAGAATTATTTAAGCACCACAATAGAGGTGAAAAATGAAGACAAACAGAGAAGAAAATATAGAAAGGCATTTACTTACAATACTCTCCGGTATAGATCTTACGCATAAGGAATGTTATGAAATGTAGCAGCCAGGACTGCCACATTAATGCAACTTCTTTTATCTAAAACTAACAAAGAAGCAAGCTAGCCTTTTTGTCAGCCATTGAAAAAGAATGGCTTGGACAAAGTGATTCAATATAGTTTGTTAACCAAAACCTCATTAGAAAGGGAGATAAAATTTTAATAAAACTGTGAATGACATTAGGAAGAATTTAACAATGAAGAGAAAACTCTCAATTTCCCTTATTATTGTATTAATGGGCGGGACTTTTCTCATCCAATAATTGCAGGGAAATTCACAACCACCTATTTCACTTTTATGTTAATGAGAAATGTTTTATAGCAGGATGATTAATATATCTAAGATGGTCAAAGACCTAAGCTTAATAGTGCTTTAACTACACTTTCATTTGTGATACAATAAAAATCTTATTTAATGTAATAAGCAGAAAACATGGTTGCACCATTTGTAAATTTTTGATTCCACAAGATAATAGTATATAAGATATATTTTAAAGAAAAAAAGTTTTATTTTTATATATCTCATTTATTGCAAATGATCAAGTTAATCATTTAGATGCAGACTGAAATAATACAGAAAATTGTAACAGCAGCAAAAATAACTAATATTTAAGGAATATGTAGCCCTGGGCATATTATATTTGATTATCTTTAATAATGAAAGAATTAAAGCAAATGCCGATATTAAATTTATTTACACTGAAAAGAGTCAAATAATGAAAACTCCAAGTGGCTCAGTAACTTCAATATTTGCATCAATTTTTTAACATTGGAGAAATTAAAACTGCTGTTGTTTATTAGTACTATAGTGTCTCAAATAAATCATTATTTGTTTCTTTCCTTTGTAATTTAATTACTTTCATATTCACTTTGAAATATCCCTCATAATATCATCATAGGCTTTCAATTCAGAAAACTATTATATTCATATTTCAAAGCTGCAAGCCAAAGGTCACAAAGATTGTCCAATGTAAGAAGTAAATATTCAATCAAGTAGCACAGATTAACTAGAAGAAAAATTTGGAAGTGTTATCTCTAATGAGGTTGTAGAACTCACACTGGTAAACTAAAATTACTTTGGTAAAAGTATGATCCCAGCATGGATTTGTTTTACTTGGAAAGTCATAATGGAGAAATAGTAGTAGATATTTTTAATTAGTGGCATTTTTATGTTTTATTTTATTTACTAAAACAGTTCATATTTAGGGATACATACAAGATACAATCCAAGTTATAAATTCATAATCTATTTCTAAACGTTAATAATTTATGATTACAGGAAAATTACAACCCAAAATATATTATTTCATTCCTTTCTTTAATTACTCTCACCATGTTCACAAAAATTGGCTGAGGTCTTCACAACAGTATAAAAAGGTCTGAAAACTAGTCATGTTCATTTTTATACTACATTTTAAGATTTGGATGATGTTTCGAATGAGTATCCAGATGAGTTCTCAGTTGCCTTACTTATCAGTAATTAATTAAATATCAGTAAATAAGCAAATTATTTAAAATTTGATTGTATCTTTACTCACCTTTCACTATCCTTAAGATTTTAGGAGTCCTACTGATGCCCTGTAATGTCTGTAAGAAAAGACAAGGAAAAATATGAGATTTATTCTATCTGCTGGAGTCCACTAAAAAAATAAAAAAACACACAGTAATTTGAACAGGTAAAATTTAATATAAAAGAATATTAACAAGGAGATTAGAATAATAAACAGTTGTCTAGGAAGCTAATGAGATGTGTAAGGAATAAAGAAAATCACACATATAGAGAATGATCACTACTTCTAGGGCTGAGATGGTGTGCAAGACAAAGTTCAAAACTTTACTCCTTCCCCAATCAGACAAAGATTGAAACATCTTTAGAATCAGCACATTTAGTTGTGTGGCAAGATGTTAAGTAGCCCTGTTGCCAGGACCTTCTGGAAATCTGGCCACTGAATGGTAAGGGAGCCATCTTTAGGAAGGTGTCACCCTTCAATAATTACAGTCATGCAAGAGGACGTAGGAGACATGGGTCATAAGAGGGAATCGCACCAGCAGACTTCATCAGCAAGACACTGGGACAAGATGTGGTGAAAACCACTGGCCAGTGGGTCCTAGTGGTTGCCCCAACAAGTCAGGAGAAAAGAACTGGAGAAGCAGTACTGCATGTAGACAGCGTGCTAAGTAAAGCCATTTCCATCAAAGCCCAGCAGCAGAAAATCTCAGTCTGTAGGAAGAGAACTTGGGATAAAGCTGTACCCTCCAGGGAGCTGGTCATCAAAGATTACTCGAACCTGGGAAGAAATAAAAATTTTTTTTTCTACTTTGTACCAACCATTCTCACCACTCCAACTGGTTAAATAGTGATATCAGTTTATAAAGCAAAGGAAAAAAATACTTGTGAAGTCTACCTACACTATTTCCAAGTAGGCAAAGACTAGTAAAATTAAAAATGAGACAAAAAATTGAAATCTAGAATATTTGTTTTCCTAACCCAGTGTGATGTTTTCCTTCTACACTTTAAGTCAGGAATGTTTGTATTATCTGTGTCACAGTCTATATAAAGTAAGTTTTTCTTCTTCTAGTGATTTTCTTGTTTCTTTTTGATTAACACTTGATTGATCAATGTTTTAGCAAAAGCTAAAGCATATAGGGTGCATTGCCATGTTCCACAGAACACAACCGATTTCCAAAGAACAGACTCATGACAGAATTCGTGTCCTACATTTGTATGGCCCCCAGCATTTCCACTAAGTCTATTTGTCCATCCTGACTCAAGTTTCCTTAATATTGACTGCTTAGGGACAACTAACAAACTAAATTGATCTTTATGACATTTCAGCCTGATGCAACAATTTTCCCAACATTCAAAGAGAGACACCGTAGTTTAAGGTCCTCTTAAATGTGAAAAAGCTAATAAAATCAAGAGTTAGAATTCACAAAGAATCTGTGTATGTCAAAACTAGTACATTTTCTACAGCTCTCAACTGGTCTCAAATTAATGCCAGTACCTAAAAAAGAAACCAAAAAGACAAAGACAGTTGCAAGATAAGATATATCAGAATTTAACAAATAAATTACAATTGCATCTAAGGAAGAGAAGCTCCCTAGTACATGAAAGTTGCTCCAAGGTTGTGATCAGCACTTCCTAAATATTATTTTGGGTAAAAATCAAGCAAGTTGGAATAATATTTTTTAATAATGACTCCAGCTACATGAGAAGATGAATGGGATTAATATATTTTATTCCAGTTAAATACAGTAGATCAATTCAAAATTTGAATTCACAGAAAATGGCACTACAGTAGACTTACATTGAAATAATTTTTAAATGATTTTAGAAATTAAATTCATTTGCCGAGCATGGTGGTGCACTCCTGTAATCCCAGCACTCAGGAGGCTGAGGCAGGAGGATCATTGCAAGTTCCAGACCACCCTGGGCTCCAAAGTGAGCCCAAGGACAGCCTGAACTGCATAGTGAGACCCTGTCTCGAAAAGAAAAAAAAAAAAAAAAGAAAAAGAAAAAGAAATTACCTTAATGAAGAACATGAGTAGATACATTTCCTCTCATTGCTGTCATCACTGAAGAGACAAGAGTAGGCAAAAAGACCTGAAAATATTAGACAAAGGTGCATTTCAATTACTTTTGTAGAATATGGCCACAAGACATTTTTAAACAAAGAAAATTAAGTTTCAGTTAACTAGGGAATAAACTTGATTAACAATCTGTGATGATTTAAATGACAAAAGAAAATAAATGTGTCATAAGCATAATTAAGAGGATGCTATAATTATTAAGCATTAGCATGACTTGCGTGTCTACCATTCAGTAATTGACCAAATTCATCATCTCATTTTGACTGAACACTCAGGTTCTAACCTTTGTAACTCTTCACTCTAAACAGAAGGTTCACAACCACATCTGCAGAATGATGTCATGGTTTACAGTCCAGGACATCTTAGCCTTCTTCAATCAGCATTCACCCTTGGACCTAGCTTGACACTCCCCAAATCGTCATATAAGTTTATAATGCTCCCTTAATCTCAGGGCAAAAAGAACCCTTGTTAATAATAGAAACAAATGTTCAGTGTGTTTGAGTTGATGAGGTATAGACTTTTAGCCTATGACAATTAACCATCATAATGTGCCTATATGAATGCCCTGAGCAAACTCTGGAGGAGCTTAGGATAAATTGGATTCTTAATCACACATTAAACAGAAATCAGTTGATAGAGGTTGACATCATTGTCAGTATACTCTTATAAATTGTAAGCAGCTTAGTGTTACCATTTCTATAACAACTGAACTGACACACCACACAAAGGACTTTTGGCCTTCTTAGCAGATGGTCCTCTTTTGGTTTTTGTCTTGAACACTGCATAGTTGAAAATGCACTCAGTTCAGAATAAAATGGTAATTTTTGTGAAAGAGCTGGCTTATTGTTTGATTCAGACAAAGAATCCTTATCTGAGAAGTGACTTGTCATTCTATGTCCAATGTAAGCTATGTAAAGAATGACTTTTCATTAAAGCAAGTTTAGCATATTTTCAATTGTCTTTGGTCAGATGGGGAAGTTTCTGGCTGAAATACTGGAATTGTATATTGTGGTTTATGCAATCCACAAGTTGATTCTATGTGGGAAAGCAAAAATAATAAGAAAAGTGTTTTCCTTTTTTTTTTCATTTTTCTCCCTCTCTCGTCTTCACAGGAAACTGTGCCAGGCAGCAATTTGAGGAAACATTGGGGAAACCTACTCCTTTTATAAGTAAAAGAGTTCCCCAATTATCTGGGAACTTGGTAAGTTTACGTTCTTCTCCAGACCAGATTATGGTCTCAAATTCCTAAACATGACTCCCTCAGGGTTATAAAGCTTTCCATCCAGCCTCTGACATTTTGATGTCAAGTGTTGTATATCAGCTGTTATTAAAACTTCCAAAGCCCTTTTGGCCATCTAACACTGAACTACTGATAAACATTACACTCTTATTTCACATCTCAAACTGTCCTGTATGTTCCTGTTTTGCCAAACTCCCTCCTTGTCAGTACTAACACTATGTTATCCTCCTCCTGTCCAAGAACCTCTACAGCTGGACAAATATCACTGGAGAGATTTTGACATATGTTGGTGCAACCCTGTGCATAAAGCAATTACAACTTCTGGGCTGGGAGTATAGCTCAGTGATAGAACATTTTTCCAGCATGTAAGTGATCTTTAATTGAATCTTTGACACCAGACAAAAAGAAATCTGGTAACTTTCTTGAGCATAACACTTACTATTGGAAATACTACAAAATTCTCAATATTCCTTGTCCCGTATGTGCTTCCTCTTCACTTGTGACATTGGGAGATGAAAGATCTTAGGAATGCAACTCTGATTTGTGTCAGTCTACTCTGCCGCTCAAGGGGACCCATAGGAAGATGGAAAGCATAAATGCAAACCATCTTAAAAGATGCATTTTCTTCTCTCTTGGGCCTAGAAGCAGCCAAGGACACAGGGAAGACCTTGATCTTCCTCGGAGACTTTAATCACCTCCAAGTTTTCACCTACATTAATCAATTTTAGGTAACATGACATCTGCCTTGACTGGAGCTACACATTTCACACAGACATTCTTGAACACAAGAACATTAGTAGTCATAAAATTAGATGGAAAATAAAGCAAGATGATAGAGGAATATTTCCTGAGCTTGTGTGATTTATCCGTGAATTTGTCTTCATTGTTTACCTTTAGATTTTGAGCCTATTTTAATAAACTTGTGATTTCTGTGCAGTTGCAGGGCAACCAAATTGCTGTACATTTATTCAGTGAAATCAGTGTATTTTTCACTGTTCCATTTGATATCATTTCTATGTCCTTTACACTTCCTTTGAGATAATGTTGAGGAACATAGCATAGGGTTTTATATTGTGAAATAGTTATAGTTTCCTTGTGTATCTGTGTATCTCTATTTCTTAGCTCCAAATTTCTGCCAAGATTTATGCCCTTTTCTAGAAATAGAAAGTGGATCTGTAGGAGACAAGTTCCAGTCATTTCTCTTATACCTTTTACAATTTTCTCCAGTAATGGCTCACCTCACATGGTGATCATTAGCTCAGTACACCAAATCATTCCCACAAAAATATTTTTATAACCACCAAAATGCCTGAATTTAGTTAAAATAAGTCTATTTTCATCAAAAATATCTCAGAGAGTTTATGTTTGGAATCAATTTTCCAGTGTCTATTACTACAGATGAACATTGGAGAGATTGTACTTAAGATGGTTTGTTAGAATTTGGGATTATACAATATACAAGTCCACTAATCTTTGCTCTGATGTATAACTCATACATATTTGTTTTCATCTTTCATTTAGTTCTTTCATTTACATAGACAAAATATTTACTTCTTGCTTTAACCCAACAAAATATAAAACACATTTCCCTACTCTTACCCAGCAGAGAGTGAATTATTGTAGATGTTTTCAACACTGTCTTTTCTAGTTCAATGGTTCTCAAATTCATCTGTCATCAGAAACATCTAGAAAGCTTATTGAGACAGACTTCTGGGTTTTATTCCAAGAGTTTCCAATTCTGAGTGGGCCCCCAGAATTTACAATTTGGGAGTGGGAGTTTCTAAGTCTGAGGTGGGCCCCCAGAATTTACAATTTGAACGAATCCCAAGGTAGTGATAATGCTGGGCTAAGGCTCAGTTTGAAAATCATCAGTGTAGTAAGTAATAGAAAAGTTTAACAGGACAATTTTGTGATATTAGATTTGGAATCTAAAAATGTCAGTGCCAATCATGATGAGTTTTATATAACTTAACAATTATGACTGACAAGCATAAATCACATATTATATTTATTTTTCAGTGCTAACTGAATATATAAACTTGTGTCAAGATTTCCTACATCTATGCACACAAATAATATAATGGATATGTCTTTATAATGCTCTTCAAGGTACTCACTCTCTGGTGAAAAATTTGTTCTTAAATGTCTTGTGATCTATTTGAATTTGCCAACATGAGTTTTTTCACTATAAATTTGTGGTTACATGATGATTGAGAAATTATTTTGAAATGATGACCTTCTCTTATTCTAGTTATAAGCTATAATATTCCTGGGCTGGGGATTTAGCTCAGCGGTATAAGCACCTGCCTTGCAAACGTGTGGTCATGTGTTCAATCCCTGGTACTGATTAGAAAAAAAAAAAAAAAAAAACTATATTACTCTTAAGATTATAAGGAGTCTTCAAAGGAAAAAAGATCAAAATCCACTGGGCAATCAGGTATTCTCCCTGTTTTTAAGTTATATACCAGACATTTTTCTCTTGCATGTCTTTCAAATCGCCAGTCTCCCTTTCATTTATCAATTACATTTATTCTTGATGTTTTAGAAAAATTTTATCCAAGCATTCATAGTATTATGCCCAAAAAGTGTGATCATCAAATCTCATGAAATTTCTTCCTCTCCTAACCAAAGAAAAGTAGTATTAGATATTTGAAATATTTCAATCTTTGGTGACACTAACCACTTTCAAATATTTATGCTAGAATGCTTTTCATTCTGCTATCAAATGAATGATGGAGAAATGTTTCTAATGTTAATACTTCTTTGAAATATCATTGATCAAGTTACAAGCCAAGATCCAGATGGAATCATGTTAAAACTCTGGAAACAATAGCACTGCAAAATTATTATATGTCTTATAGTAAGGAATTCTTTTCTGTCTTTGTGTAGGTGACTCTTTAAAATGTGCAGAACCCAGATTAATCAGTCTTTCTTTAGGCAACATCTAAAAGCAGATATTTTACTCGGGAAAATCTGAAAACGTAGAAAAGCATCAGAAAAAAAATATCTGAAAACTCTACACTCAACTATGCATGCACTATTACACAAATATAAATTAAGCTACTTTTCTCCAGAAGTCTGAAGAAAGAAAATTAAAATAAAAGAATATTTCAATATAGAAGGTTGCAGTACTTTAGATTGATTGCCTGTTAGGAGAAAAGAAATGTTTTCTTGAGAGGGCTGTGTAAGGACTTGGCAGCATCTGGTATATTATGTGGAATCTGAATTCACACAGGAAACTTACTTAAGAAAACTAATTGTAAAAACCTCGTGACAGGAGAAAATGAAAATAGCAAGAAAAGTTCCAATGCTGAGTCATACAAATCTCTATAAAGTAACAGAAGTACTGTTTCTTACTTCCTTCTTCCCCATTCTTGTGAGGGTGTTTCAGGAACTTTGAAAAGCTGGGAGGAGGAGAAAAGAATGTTGACAGGGAGCCAGCCAATCACCCGCTTGTCATCAGAAGGCTTTGAACTTTTCATGGAAAGAATATATTTTATTGTACACATAGTTTGGAGTATAGGCAGTGTGATCACCATTTTGATTATTTAAATTATATCACAAATAAAAGTAAGTAACAGGCATTTTATAGCTAGAATAAAAGAAAAAGCATAACCCCTTCTTTGGGTTTTTCAGAGAAATGAGGGGAAACCACTGAGAGGAAAATGGCAAAGCGTCTACCTTTGAATCTCTGTGAAATCTTGCTTTTTCAGTACAGAAATAATGCCTTATATTTCAACATATAAATGTCTTAAAATATGATTACATAATTGTCTTAATAGATTCTACTTTATCAATTTTTTTTGAGACAGTCTGTAATTTAGGCTGGCTTTGAATTCATATGTAGCCCTGACTGCCCTCAAACTCAAGGAAATCTTCCTGCGTTACTGTCTACTGGGATTGCTCTGCCAGCTCTCTTTTAACCACCACTCTCCCCTGAGGGCTACACCTTTCCTGAAGGCAATGTAATACCAAGTCGATGCATGAAGTGCATGGAGCAAATTCCTATTCCATCTCCCATCTCCAGAAATTTACATAATGTATTGTCTCCAGAGAGAACATAGCAGGTGCTAACCTGATAATACATACTACAATTGTTGTTAGCCAAAAGGCTGAGAAACAATTATTATCAACCTTTCTTGATAATTCTTACAACATAGATCTTATTTTCTTTCTCTTCTTTAGTCTAATGTTTATTACTCTGACAGATATGAAATTCTTCCTTATTGCAAAAAATTAGACATTTTATTTAAACCTAGTGGATGACCAATATAGATGCACATATATAAATGGATGAACAAAAAAATCTATTTCCTCCTGTATTCTCTCCAAGAGAAAAATATCACAGAAAAGAAATCGTCTTGCTAATACCTTGTTTTAAAATAAACACTCGGTTATGTTTCCTCATTTTAAATGCTATCAAAAATGTTGAGGTACAGATTCTTTAGGAATATACAGTCAGTGGCCTGCCCTATCTGTGTGATGAGAAGACACAAGCAGTAGCTAAAAGATAGAAACTCAAAATGCAAATGGAGTTTAGATTCACACTATCTAGAGGAAATATTGATGAAAGATACTAGTTTACAGAAGAAGGCAAATGAGAAGTAATGGCCAAAGTAAGGCACAAATAGCTGCCATGAGAATGCAGTTTGAGTAAAGAAAGGGCTAAAAATAATCTTGGATTACTTAGAGTCACAGCACTAAGAGGCACGAGGTAGGAGAGAAGGTGTGAGAATCATGTGCACCGATCATAGCTAGAGTCATTGTGAATCACTTTTCTTTGAAGGTCCCCAATTACACTCCCCTAACAGTGGCACCTTCTGTCTCAGACAGTATAGCTGTGTATGGATAACTGCCTGAAACTCAGGCCTTTCCAAAGAACACTAAGAAGCTCACACCTTTTGTGGGATTTTGGTCATCAGTATGTTTTTGTGAAATGTTTTTAAAACCAAGTTCAGCAGTAAACAACAAAGAAAGGAAGGACTAGAAGGTGAAAATCTCAACTGAGAAGTGGCGGGCATTGCCACTTCTAATTAATAAATGAGAAGGGGAGCAGTTACTGGGCAGTGGTCCTGCCTGGGAACAGCTTCTTCTCTTCCATAGAGCTCCAGCCTTCCCCATGCTCCCAGCAGCTTCCAAATGGAGCTGAAGATTCCCAGTTGCTAATTGCCTAACTCTGGAGTGATTCACTTACAATTTCTAAAGGAAAAAGTGTGGTTAAAAAAATCTTTCAAATCCAAAAAGTCACAGATTACCTTCTAAGATATGTGAATAGATAGTTGTTGTAGCCAATATTGGATGATATCCAAGGGTGTAACTTTTTTCTTTGATTACAAAGACAGTTTTGTGACAATGGCAAACACACATCTTTCTCCATCATTCTAAAAGTCTTCCTGTCTTTCTTGTTCCCACACGTTAAATCAGCAGTGTATGACTTACAATCTGACTTACTTGCATTTTGCGAAGTAGTCAAAAACTTGACTCCATTCATGAGTGACCTTTTTCCTCCCTCTCAGATGCTTATTTGAGCAACATTCAGTTCACTATTATTCCATCTTGAAAGATAAAAATTTGGTGGCCTCAGGAGTGGGAGAACTTAATAACTATTTCAGTAAAGCATTTACCAAGTCATTATTCAAAGCCATCTGAAATAGTTGGCACAGACAAACAATAAATGGCATTACTTTAATAAGTTGGGAGAGAATAAGACTGTCCCATTGTGCCTAGTAATTGCTAAACATTATGTTCTCTCTTGGAATTTAACAATGTAATATTTGTTTCATTCAGCACAGGCCTTGTTTCTTAAAAACAGATCTTCTGATAAATTATGTGAGTAAACTGAAATACACACACACACACACACACACACACACACACACACATATATATATATGTATGTATATATATATATATATATATACACACACACATCTGAAAATTATATAAAAATTAATGCTATTTCTTAGACCTAAAACTCTGACCAATCTGTGAACAGATAACAATGTATTAGAATAATCAGCTTTGGCATATTGATAAGAATATATAAAACCAAAACAGTACAAAAGAACCAAAAAAAAAAAAAAAAGACCCATGAAGCACAGAATAATAAATTGTTCAGAGTTGAGACTTTGGAGTCTAAGGAATCTCTTCTATGAACAAGTAAGTCTCTAAATGCTATAGATTTTTCTTACATGTAACATGGAGAAGATTTAGCAGTATTATCACGTGGAAATGAGAGAATTAAATGAATTGATTTTCAAAATGTTTACTGAAAAATTACAATTAATAAAAGTTCAATGTTAGCTTCAACAATGACCCAACCAGATTAAAATTCTAGTTGGTTTTAGACTGAATATACTAAATCAGACCATATGTTAAGGCAATAGCACAGAGTACTCTGAGATATTTGCCCAATATCAATCTTTATTAGGTCTACATTTTAGACCAAATTACTCTTACATCTAGTTACTTTTCTTCTCGACTGTGTTTTGAGGTGACAGAGAATTTCCATGAGCTTGACAACAATTTTTCCTTGAAGAATTATAAACTAATCACTTCTAGTCCTATAGGACTATATATCTGGCAAACAAAATTTATGCTTCATAAGAAAAAGCTTATACAGAAAGCATTTTCTTTGTTCTGTGAGCATGTATATGTGAGTATGTGTATCTGTTCACATGCTCAAGTGTGTGTGTGTGTGTGTGTGTGTGTGTGTGTGTGTGTGTGTGTGTCTGTGTGTACATGAGACCCAGTGATAAAGCCAAGGGAGGCACAGAAGGAATCATGTTTACTGTTAGTATTTGATGTGTCACTACAGACTGGCAGCATATCTGACAACCAGCAATGATGAAGTACCTAAAATATTTAATGACTCTATACAGTCTCTACAGTTACTTTGTCATCTTAAAAGAAAATACAGAAAACATGGGAGAGGGGTGTTGATTAGCCAAGAAAATTTACAGAGTAAAGCTGCTACTCCCTGGACATCTCTTCTTTTGAGTTTGTAAATTGTAGGATGGATTTGCTTGAATATTTTACATGAGAGATGTAGAATTTAAGCTCATTACACTGAAAACAGGCCATGTTTACGTCACTGCTTGTATTTTTTTTTTTTTTTTTTTTTTTTTGTCTTTTTCATTTTTATCGGTACCGGGGATCGAACTCACGACCGCCTGCGTGCAAGGCAGGTGCTTATGCCGCTGAGCTAAATCCCCAGCCCCACACTGCTTGTATTTTGGATTCGAATCTTAAAAGATTTTTTAATTACCTTGAACAGCAAAGTAAAAAATAAACCAAGATTATTCCCTAACTCTATTATTATTATCATTATTCTGAAACAAATAATTAGTAAGACAGAGGGAACAGACATTGCATTTTTCCCCAGAGGCCTATGGATCTTCTTCCCTTTGGTTGAGATACATTATCGGCTCCATCTCTGAAGAGAAAAATTTGGCAATCTGACTGATAGGCAACTAAGTCATGGACTGGCCTACACCTCATGACTAGGTAAGATGACCGTGGCCTTTGGATTACTTGACGGTAATCCATGTTTTTCCTTTTGCCCGATCCCCATGTCCTGTAAAAATTATTCATCCATTTGTTCTAAGGCCAGACAGTAGAAGGAACACTGATTTCTTTTCTCTTATTTGAACATACAATTAGTGAGTAAAAACAATAAAGACAGCCCTGTCACAGGTCTCTCTCTCTACAGGCATTCCTGAATATGAGTTTAAAAATTTGAGAGAAAAGAATCTCCATTAGGATTTTTGGAACTGGTCTTTATTCTCTTAAATTCACTAGAAAGCCTTGTTCTCATATCACATGGAAGGAGGTATAGTTGGGGCAACATTAGTTTGTAAACTGTTTCTTTAGCCATTATTGAAGAAGTAATATGGTTTCCATTTGTGGTTGTCTTTATTCAGTTTCTAGTCAAAAACATCCTATAAGAGAGAAGGAGTAAATAATAAGATTAGAATAAGATTTACCTTGATCTTTTAAAGAAGATCATAATATCTAGAAAGCTATCCAAAACATGCTACAAATTAATGCTAAACTTTGCAAGGAATCAAATGCAAATATTTTCAGAAATACTATACATAAACATACACACAATTCATGTTAATTAGTAACTGAAATGAATTATAGGTCAATTTAAATAGAAATGCTCCTCTCTTACTCTGGCTCTGGCTCTGGCTCTTCCGCTCTTTCTCTCTCTCTCTTTCTCCCCCTCAGAAACAGAAACCAGTCAAAAAAATTGCACCTTCTAACTGAGACAACAATAAAAAAAATATAACTTCAAAGAAGAATTTTGAAGGAATTGTCAAGACACTCAAACACAAAGATAATATTATAACAATGTCTAAGAATTGTAAAGAACACCTAATTGACAAAGCTTGGGAGACTTTGAGTTATAAATTAGATTAATCATGAAATAAAGCCACTGCATTAACATGCTAAAGGGAAGAAAATAAATTTAGAATTGGCCATAGTTAGAGCAATCATTTGCCACAGAAGTCCTGTAAGGACTGGATTAAAACTTAAAAATTGGTATAATTAACAATTATACCTTAGTCATTCCCAGAGAAGCACTTATGTGAACAAAATATTACATACGTGGTCACCCTATCCACATGGGTTGAAGAAATCTTATCCACTGTGTTTCCAAAATAAAAAGGACTACGGAAATGTGTCAGGTAGTTGGACATGAGCCATTCTCTTTATAACACTACATTTTTTAAAAAAAGGCAAATGCACTGGCCTGAACCAATGTATGTTTATTTATAAAATTGAGTAACAGCCCACAAAATTGTCTTGAAATACTTAGTGGAAATCTAGATCTTTCATCACAGAAATAAAGAAAAGCAGAAAAGGGAGATAAAATTGGCAGCATCCTCTGAAACTCAAGCTGAAAACCATGTTTCAGCTAAGAAAACACAGAATCCTCAACCAATGCCATGGCACACGAGAGCTTCTCCACATGCCAGACAAACCATTCTAGCACGATCCTAGTCCAAACTGGGATTGTGAGTATATTTGTATTTTCCTTACTTTTTAAGAGAAGACTAGCAGAATTTTTCTTGTAAATTTAGGGATGCATAATCACATGTTGTTTTACATAAACATGTATTTCAATTTACATAAATTTGCATTGCGTTTTCCCCAAAAATCTATCTCTGAATTTGTAAAACAAATTAATCTGTGTTCTCTAATATAATTGTATTAAAATATGAGATCAGGGCTATCACAAGAAGTAGCTTTCCCAGAGACAGCAATGGCATCTCTCCAGAATTCTTAACTTACAAATGTATAATAGCTGTAGATAAGACAAAATGAGATATTTTCATATATTAATGGGAAACATTTTTTTAAAAACTACTGTTTAAATACTTTCACCTTAGAACAAATGGATGAATAATTGACACAATTTTAAGGATTAATATCAGAGAGCCTATTTATCGAGCTCTTCAGCTTTTCATAGTTCAGATTAATTGCTATTCTTCAAGTGTGTTTGGTCCATTGACAGGAAGTTTTAAGGTGAAAATAGTCAGTATGTATTTACACAAAATGTATGAAAAATTATTACTATAGCTAAATGCAACAACATTAAGGTTATTTTCTAATTGGCAATGAAATGTTTCAAGATCAGTCTTTTCCTCTTATTATAAATGTAAACATGGGAGGATAGATAATTAGCCTTCTCTTTAATAAATAACCTGTTACTTGGCAAATAATTGTGTTGTTATGCAGCCTAAGCACTGTGGCTTGTTTTATAAGTGCTTTCTTTAAAGACAGTTTCCATTAATGGATATGAAAACCATACAAAAGCCTTCAATAAAACACTCTTATACATGTGTGAGATTTTCTACATTTTTAGGTTAGATCCATAGCTAAAGACTTAATATATTAACATGCAAAAGATATTTTTTGCAGGAATAAAATGCTAGCATGAGAAATGACAAAGTTAATGTCTGTGGGCCACTGAACACTAAATCAATCTTATTAAGGCATAGATCAGACCACACCATTTGCCTGATTCAATAACTACTAAATAGCCTCACATCATCCTCAGAATAAGTTCTAAATTTACCAGAATTCACACAGGCTTACAAGACTCCACACACGATGGCTTCTAGCTTTGTTTCTAGTCCCATTGAGATCCTCTCATTTCACTCCTTCAACACAGTCCTCCTTAATATGCTTTGAACATCCAAGGAGAACTTTTTCCCCAGACCCTTTGCTCTGGCTTCCAATGCCACAGGATCAGAGGACTAAGAGATTAAAATGGGTCAAAACACCATAAAACTTTCTATTGTCAGCAATCCTCCTGCCTCAGTTTACCCAGTGTTGAGATTATATGCATGAGGCACCATGACCAGAAAGTTGATTTTGACAAGTTGTACTGATGTTCTCCTTACTTTTATTAGAGCACTTTATTGGGATGCCTTGCTTTGAGTTTGGGAAATGTTTTCTTGTATATTCTTTAAAACTAACAGACTTGACAAGTGGTATATTGTCAATATTTAGATGCATGTAATTTTTGACATTGTAGCAGTAGATTGTTTTGTACTATGCTTAACGCTGAATAATAAATTTAAAAGATTAGGTTATATTTTATTTCTTTGACAAATGTGCATCAAGTCACTGTTTTTTTTATAGGGGTGGAAGATATGGTGAGATAAGGAACGCTTGCCTAGACATCCCAGTGAAATGAAGAAAGGGCCACAGCTCAGGTGCAGAGATAATTGAAAGCTGTCTACACTAGACACAGTTTAAATGCAATAAATGCAATAGCAAAAATTCAATGAAAGTAAAAAATGGAAACCAATTTACTACATGAGAAATAATCAGAAAAATGGAGTACTTATACTAATGTCAGATAAAATAGACTTTAAAGGGGAAAATGCCCTCATAAAAAGAATATTTTATAATGTAAAAGTATCAATTTGTCAAGAAAGTATCATGATTTATCACAATATTAAAGATACATGCACCTACCAGCAGAACTCAAAATAAAATAAAGCAAAACAGTACTAAAGGAGGAATAAACACTTCAGTGATAATAGAAATTCATTATCCTATTTTTAATAAAGGATAGAAACATTCTGCAGAAAGATCAATGAGGAAATAAATTTTGAACAACCCTTTAAACCAAGTGGGCTTAACACACAAAATAGTGTAGCATAGATCTTATACCCAACAACAGCAGAATATATAAAGTCTTTAAAACGTACTGGGAACATTCTCTAGGGTTGAATACATACCAGACTATAAAACAAATAATTCCAAAGTATTAGGCTCATCCAGTTTACAGTAACAGAATAAAATTTATAGAACCATCATTTGATAAAATGATAAATTTTGTTGTAGAATATCTATTTGACATGGTTTGTGTTGATTATGTTAACATACAATGAATTTATTGCTATTAGATGTAAAGGAATTAAGTATTTAAAATTCTTCAGAGTTTTAATTTCTACTATGATAAATATTGATTGATGCAAACCAATAGCAAAAGCTCTTTGCCAGTCTTCAATAATTTTAAGGGAATTCTATTACCAAAAAGTTTACAAGCCATTGACACTGACTTCTAACTTGGAAGATATGTCAAGGGACCTATCATAATAACTACTATACTACAACACACAAGAAACAGTTAGCAATGACTACATTGGGGAGAAAACAGTGGTAGTGAAAGAACAAGCTTAATCATTTTCCACGTTTTTTATTAGTCTGACGTCCTAGAAATGAGACATAACCAGCTGTATTTGAAGAACTGAGAAGAGTATATTGTGACTGGAATATAGGAAAAGGGTTCAGTAGTGGGAGAGGGAAAATAAATAGTATGCTGGATATACCCAGCTCGTAGGAGACAGGACATATTTTAAAAGTCTGTAATATAAGGCAATAATAAAAGCTTTAAAAGTCATCAGCTAAGTGCTAGTCAGAGAATAATCACTTTTTTAAGTAGAGGTCAACCTCATTACAACAGTCTCAAGATGTACAACCAAATCTACTGAAATGTTAAGAATTTCAGGAACATCAAAATGTGTACCCTCTCATGTAATCTATCCACAATATTCAGTTCCTTCAAACTTAAAACTCTAAAGTTGCAAGTATTTTAAGGCTAGCCAAGTGAGGAAAATTTATGAGTGAGAGCTGTACCCAGGAAGCAATTGTCATGAATTAGAAAAAAGAGGAAAATCTTCAAATAAAGCAACATGATTCCCCTACTCCTACCTCAGGTCATCTCTTTAGATTTGGAAGGCCTAAGCCCACCATTTTCTAATCTTCAGCAGGGATTTTGTATCTAACAGCTGCTTCTTAGGTAGCCCCTTTTGCTATGAAATTCAAACCCTCATTTTATCTCCTTTTCTTACAGCAAAAATTGCAATATCTCACACTCAAGCTCCAGCTGTCAGATTCACGCACCATTTCTATTTCAATGGCTAGAATAATCCCTGCTCCCTTGTTTTCATTGAACAAGAATGTGCCAGCTTAAAAAAAGAAAGAAAGAAAGAAAGAAAGAAATAGAAAAAAAAAAAAAGAAACAAGGAAAAGGCATTTGTCTAAACTCACCCACAAGGGCGAAAACAGCTTGAAGAAATGTGATGCTTTGATATAGGCATTTTGCATCAGAAGCACAGCTTTTCTTTGTTTTATGTATATGCATACGTTGACAAATTTCATATATATAAAATCAGATAGATGGACATGAAACTTTACAGACCTTTCTTTTTCAGAAAGCACTATATAAGTCAGAGAAGACACATGCAAGTAAAGCAGTGCCAGAAATCTAGTCAATGTGATCATATCTATGGCAACCATTCTTAAGTTAAATTGTACTTTGTTAAATGAGTGAGAAAAATATTTGCAAGTTCTCAGTCTTTCTTTTTTTATTATGATCCTGGCAATCTGTAGCATGGTAGTTACTGCTTAGCATTAACAGAGTTGAAATTATAATTCCAAACTAGCCTTAGAATTAGGATCCCCCTAATTATAATTAAGACAAAGGAATCTCTAAAGGCACTATTGAAAATTGACACACAGGTGAAATCTTTGCTGTCCCTATTTTAAATGGAAAAAATCAAAAGACTTTTATTAAAGAACCTCTTAGAGAGGTTGATATCAGATTCTGCATGAAGGAAAAACAAAAGGAGGGCTCAAAACAAAACCTTCCATGTGCTTCTTATACTCTATGCTCATAGCATAACAACTCCAATCCAACAACATCTTAGTAATAATAATAATAATTAATAGTATAACGAGTATCTTACTATTCCAGAGAAGAAATGTATGAGGAAGAAAATCTAAGAATTCTCAGTCTTAAAAATGCTGGATTTAAAAAAAAAAAAAAAAAAAACAAATTATATGCATTTGCAAGAATCAGGTTCCAAAGGACATGAAAATTATCCAGTAAATTCACTCGAGATTTTTTTTTTTTAACTAGCAGCACTTTTCAATTCCCAGTTGCCTGAGTCCCATCGCCTGCAGCCCACCAAATGGCTCTTTATTTCCTTTCCCCTTGACGCTCTGTTCTAAATTTTTCCCACTAGTTTTCTGTAACTTCAGTCCAACATATTATGTCTTCCATACCTAAGCTCAGTGCTAGCTAAACTCATCTCTTTAAACTCTTGATGAACAACCACGAGTGTTTGCTTATTATTTGCCCTTCAGATGTTTTTCACAGGATCTTTCCAACACTCAGAGCTCACCCCCTTCTGCTGAGTAAGCATGGTAGGAAGAGAGTATCATTTCCCCTGGACTTCTCGTCAAGTCAAATCATACCCAGGTTCCAACTTCCCTTCAAGGTCCACAAGGCACATCTTAAAATCACCAACTGTCACTTATTTCCCTGCCATTATGGAGCTTACTTCATTATATTACAGATAAGAACAAATGAGCATTAGTGCTAAATAATTAGGTTAATAATAAGAGACTATTTTCTAAATATAATAGTTTAGATATTCAATTAAAACCTGAGGGAGTTTGAAATAATTCAGAAGACAATTGCATAATTACTATTAAAAACAAAATGGTAACAATTATAGGAATCAAATTATCTAAAAACAACAGTCTCCCTGGCATTGCAAATATATTTGACATTGTTTTTCCTTTTCCAAAGGGGAAGAAAAAATCCACAACTTTCCTTCGGTAATAAATGTCTATGAACCATATTTTTTCTTAAAAGAAACAAGAAAAAGTATTGAGATCAGGGTTTATATTGTGCCCTGTAATATTTTTCCTTAATTTTTGTTTCCTTTACATTGAAAATGTTTACCTTCAATAGAGAACAGATATATTCTTTACTTCTAAAACTTACACCTTTAGGCTAAATGAAAAACAATTCATGTTTTTGCTTTAAGGTAGTTTGCCAACTTTAGAGAAATATCTTCAGTTCTTCAAACAGATGGTAAGGCCACCTTTAAAATATTAAGCATACTAAAATAGACACAAACTGATAGTTCTACTTCTGATAAATGCTGATGTGGACAACTGAATGCCTCCCATTCTGTTTAAAAAATAAATCACTTTCCTGACTTGAGTTAATAATGAGATTTTTAATCATGTGGATTGAACATATCCTCCAGTTAATAAAAATGTATCACCTCCTTTTTATCTTTAATAAAAGATTTGTACACTGCTCAAATGATTGGTATTACATTTTTAAAGAACCTGAGATTGATGTTTTTCAATTCTCCTTTCCATTTTTCTGGGCTTTTATAATTCAAAGGTAATATGCTCTGTAATTAATAATTCATAAGGTAATTTTAAGGCTTTTATTCAGAAACCTCTTTCCTATTGACTTTAGAATGTGTCATAAAAATGCAGGTATTAATATCTTGGCAATTCCCAGTTCTGTATGGATGAGGGGTCCTTGAATTTAAACAACCCAAGACTCGTGCTTCAAAAATCAGGAGACATAATTTTGAAACTTAAGGTATGAAAAAGATAAATATCTTTTTAAAGAGTTATTTACACTAGTTTATTCTCTCACCTGACAATTAAGCACAGGTAGATTTCTCCTGTTATTCACTTAATTGTCAGGATTTATACTTTTCAGTGTGGGAATTATTTTTGAGGAATAAATCAAAGGCAAAACAGTTCTATTTGAAAACATTTTTAAACCACTGTTGTAAATGTGCATTTAAGCATCTGGAGTCTCTAAAAGATTTATTCAAAGGTGTTTTTACCTGGAGGTAAATCTTTGTTCTCTCATTATTATTTTCCAGGAATAATAAATTACTGCCTATTATGAAAACACCAGAGGAAAATAATTATTATTTTTCCCCTTTAGCCACTTTCCAGCATAGGATTCTGGATACTTATGGTGAAAGTGTATGAGTGTCACTTAATCACATTTGTTTGGAAGTGATTCTTGCAAGGACACACAACAATGTCTGCTACCAAATACTGACCACTATATTTCTCTCTATTCTCATAAAACTACCAGGCATCAGGTAAGTATAGTTATGGATGGCAAAGTGCACTGTAAATACAAAGCACCTCAATGATTCAAAGTTTTTCATCATCTCTAAATGATTGAAGAACTACTCAAAGTACATTATGATGCTGATACAATAATAACATAATTGTTCAAAACATAACAAAAATAATTAATGCATTACTATATGTCCACATCACTTTGTAAAAATGATCAACAAGCAGTGGCCACATGAGGCCCAAGAGAAACAAGAAGCCAATTCATGCTTCCTGTGAGCTAACTGATGCCCCGCCTAGTTGACAAGAAGAGGCAACACACCCCACTATAAGCAACTGGCTGATGCAGAGGATCACAGGCTGAATTGAGAGCAAACGAGGTATAAAAACAAATTAATTCTTTGCTTTGTTTGATTGACTTTTCAGGCCTAAAGCCAGTAGTCTGAGCATCTATTTAGGGGATAACAATATGCAATACAGCAAATATGGGGGATTTCTTTCTGTCTTGTTTTTGAAATCCAATATTGTTCTCATTGTTTTGTTTCATTCCGTTTAATTGTTTGTTTTCATCAATGTGCTGTTTTGATTGGTTTTATTCTGTTCTGTTTTGTTTGATTTTATTATGTCTGATGGTATGGGTAGCAATTTTGAAGATAACAAGGGACACTATGTTAACCGTTGTTGATTTCCCATAATCCTGGTTTGCAGTCCTGTATCACTTTCACTGTTTCATTTTGATTGTTTTTTTTTTCTGTTTTATTTTCTTCGTCTTTATTATCTTTAAAATGAAATTTGAAAAAATAAAATAAAAATGATCAGCAACGAGCTCTACATTCCTTCTACATTTCTAAAGCAACTACCACGACCTGCTACATGTTTCCGTAAGTTTGTATTTTTTATTAATGTACTCAATCATACATTCACTTGTTCATGAATATATAGTGTGACATTTCTCATACAGATCAAGATAAGCTTACAGATTAGCACAAGTGAGACACTGAAGTGAGTGTGTGTGTGTGTGTGTGTGTGTGTGTGTGTGTGTTGAAGGATTACATCTGTTACATGATAAAACAAGGGCACAAAGAGAAGTTCTGTATGGAGTGGTGAGGTGGGAAGAAGTTTCAGGAAATTTTATATGTAAATGAGTGTTAAAAGATGAGTGGGCTCTCATCAACAAACAAGAGTATGCAAAAGGCCATTCTAGTCAGATGGAGGAACAGGATTAAGATCCTGACACAACCCACAATAAGACTGATTAACAGTTGATTTGCAGAGTGTCCAAAGGTTGGAGAAGCTTTTGTAAAAATAAAATACCAGAGAGCCAACCAAGTTACAAATTAACTTAACCTTTCCATGAAATATAGATTTTTATTCAGCTTGTGATTTTGAGTCATTAAAGAGCTACAAGTGAGGGAATCATCACACGACTAGTGTTGCACTTTACAAAGAGCAAACTGGAAACATCGTGGAAGTAGAATAGAAAGGCAGGATGTAGGGATTCTAAGAATAATTAGTAGACTCTGGAAATCGTGAAGGTGATGGCTAATGGTGTGAACCTACAGCAAAAACAATAAAGGAAAACATGCTAAATGTTTTGCAGGAGCTCCCAAAGCATGTGGGGACCCATGGGTTTATGCAAGAAAAGAGAAAAGGATAGTTTCAGGATGAACTTCCAATTCACTCTTTGATATTTAGAGGGTAAGTTTGATGACAGCAGTATAAGCATAGAGTTGAAAGTTTGAATATATAGATTACTTGTTTCATACATAGCACGTGATTTCCTCAGGACAAGGTTGTAGAAGTTCGGGACACACGGTGGATCCTGGAGTTATGATACACCTGAAATGTGAGCAGCTTGGATTATTACTGGAATTTTAGTTGTAACTTATGACCAAAATCCTGAGCTATGACCTGAATTAGTGCTACTTTTTTTTTCCAGATGGTCTCAGATATAGATTTAACCCTTAAAATAGTTCTGGAATGAATATTATAACATTGTTTCCTGTGTGAGGTTAATTGAGAAATCCAGGGCCAATGTGTCTGTAAGGACACTGAGATCTGCCTGTATTCAGAGAGAGACTTTGAAAGCTATGTAGAGGAGCCTGAGCCTAAAATGGACAAACTGAGCTGCACCCAGCCCTTGAAAATGAGTTTAGTTCACAGGTAAGGGTCCACTGTAGTTGGAATATACAATAAGGTATTTTGGTGAAAGACCTGAGCTAGGGAGGTATTCTAGACTCCTATGAGAGAGAGTTGCCATCTTAGGTCTGAGTTAGGCACCTATGGGAGTATAGTTTATAATCAGAGTCTCCTAAATGTATATCTAAAATTATGTATTCCCAGGCTTTTTTACAAATATAGTGGATTAGGATTTGAATTTGGGCTCAAGAATCTACGTTTCATCAAAATTTGTATTGTATTTTTATTGTATTTGTGTTATTTAGCTTACTAACATTTGATTATAGGATTTCTCACCTGTTTTGATTGTTCCTAAATCCATAGTTTCTTGAAGAGTGCTTGGCAAATATGGGAACTCATAAACACTTTCCAAATCAATAAATGAAAAAAAAAAAGAGAAAAACAAAAATGAAGACTATGTCAGATAAGTCTTATCTCTTACTCATTCTTTCAATAAATAGTCTTTTGCCTTGTAGAAATGGTTTCTATAGGTTTATTTTGTTCCATTTACCATGCTCTCTACAAAACTAAGCATATTTTTCTCTTTTCCAAAATTACACATATATTATTCAGGAAAATTTGAAAACTTTTTAGAGTTTTTTTTAAGCTATACATACCACTTTTACTTTTTAATGGGTATTTGGAAACAAGAACTAGATTATGAATCTTAAAAATTTCTGTTAAGCCTATTATCATCATCTGCATACCTTTTCCTTTTCTGTGTTTATCTATTCTTTCTTCCATGGCCTCTATTCAACACCAAAAAGTGAAACAAAATTACCTGCAATATTTTTTGGAAGTTTAGTTTCTAACCTCATTGCCCCTGACTATATTCTGCAAAATCCAACTCTCTTTTTATCCTTTCTTATAACGTTGAATTTTCTGTGTTTCCTTTTCTCTGGCTGTCTTTCTTCTTCTGATTTCAAATGCTTATCTGGTTTCTTTGCTCTTGAACTCAAATGGATTGTTAGCTGGCGGAGATGAGAGACCTTGATAACTGCTGGAGAGGGTTTGTGAAGTAGTCCGGATCATGTGGCTTTAGTCTGCAGGTCACCTTAGAGCAGCAGGAAGAGAAATTAGAATCTCCCTTCCATGTGTGAAGGCATTTTGTCTGCGAGTCAGCACCCCAGTGACAGCCTAGCCAGATATTGGGGACATGCTGAAAACTTTGCACATCCCCAGTTTAAATTTGTTGGATACAAAGGGAAAAGAGACTTTCTTTTGAAACATAACCTTCTTTAAAAGTAAATCAAACTTCCAGACACCAGGTAACTCATTTTCCAGCTTTATCCTGGCCAGGCTGTTTGACCTCACTTACTTGGTAGTCCTTGGGGGGCATCCTTTCTGACTGAATCCAGCTGCAGACTAATGGCCAGCTGTCCTCTCAGCCTCTGATCAGGACCTTCCAAAGATCTAGTCAGAAACTCTTGGAGAGGGCTGTATGGTATCAGAGACCCGAGTGTTCTCCAATGTGTCATGGTACTGATTAAGTGGATACATAACAGATGGCGTCTTGTTTTAGATGGAGATGAGTAGGTGAGAAATTTTCTGGCTACATTGAATTTTTTAATTAAAAAAAAAAGAATGGGAAAAATAATCTGCAGCTGGTATGTCATTTTTACCCCAGAAGCACAATTTTCCTTCATTCAGGCATAAAAGCCAAGAAAAGAAAACTCAAACTTTCTCCCTTTGTGGCAAATCTAGGAATGACATTTTCTCTGTTACACGAATATAGTGTAAGCAAATGATTACTTTATAAAACAATTTCCTTTTTTTTTTCCCTTCAAAATACACAGTCCAGAGTCCTCACCCTTATAGCATCATCCTCACTAGCAAACCTGTTTAGAGAGACAAAGCACCTGAACTCCTGAATTAAAAACTGTGGGGCAAGACGGAGGGAGGCTCAGCCAAGGGCATTTTAACAAGCCTTCTAGGTGATTCTGATGTGCATTAAAGTTTGAGAACCACTGCTGTAGAATATTGAAAATTCACTTACTATACTTATAAGGAGGCTGTTAATTTTTAAAAAGACTTTCAGCATCAATTCCCATGCTAGTAATATTTTTTTAAAATATTTATCACAGTCTTATATACCTCAAGGAAACTGAAGCACAGACAGATTAAGTCACTTGACCCAATTCATGAAAGGGGTAAGTGGCAGAATTAGAATCCAGGGAGTCTAGTTCCCGAGCACTTGCCTGCAAGAGTTCCTCAGGGTGCTCAGTATCCCATGTGTCACACAGGAAGTCGACCAACTCATCCCTGGACCTACAGATGGGATAAAGACTTATGTGCCACATAATCTATGTCTCCAGAATTTCAACACCTTTCTGTCAGTACTTTACACCCTTTCCCTCAAATTTCAGCTGTGTTTTACATGGAATTATTTCTAGCATTTAATTTACTGTGAATAGTTACTTATTTTAATTCTTACTTCTTTCATTTCTATTAGTAGGCAATTGCAATAAAACACTTTTTTTTTACTATAGATATTTTCAAACTTATACAAAATCAGAGAAAGTAGTATCATTAACGTGTTTTATCCATCAACACTCTCAACGAAAACCAATATAAAGCAAACATTGTTGCATCTCTACTCCTAACCACATCCTGTCCCCTGAATCATTTTGATGCGAATCACAGATCTATCGTCTCTTCCTTAAATATTTCAGAATTTGGACCTAAATGATTACAACATTTAAAAATATAATTATAGCAACATAGCCATAAACTCTCCAAAAATTTCTCAAAATCTTCACTGTCTAAGCAATGCACATATTATTTTGATTTTCTAAAAAGTTGTTCTGTAATATATTTGTTGGAATCAGGATCTAAATAAAGTCCTTATACTGTGATTTGTTGGCAAGACTCTTAAGCAGCACTTGGTTTATAGGCTTTCTTATAGAGCACATCCATTCTGTATGTAGCTATTTTTCTTCCTTGAAGTATATTTCATTACTGTTGTGGTTCATAAAATTAGATAATTTATCAAGTTAAGCAGAAGTTAGCAAAGTTTTCCATACAGGGGCAAATAGTAAATGTCTTATGCTTTCAAAGCCATATTATCGTTCTTGGAACATTCAACTTTCTTCTTCAAGAATAAAACCAAAATAGTATGTAAATAAATGGGTAAGGATGTGTGCTAATAAAACATCACTAACAAAAATAGATAAAGAGCTTCTTTTGGTCCACAGGCTATTGTTTGCCAGTCCTTGTGCTATTCCATAGTCTGAATATTGCACAACTTTACAGATGTTTTATCCATGAAACCATTTATCAGATTTTCTCTTTCTTGTAGTTTCCATAAACTGGCAGTTAGATATAACAATCTTAAACACATTTGAATTTGATTACAAGTTTGTCTGTTTGCTTTAATTTTTAATTTTGCAAGCTATCTATACACTAAATATATATAGATAGATAATCTCCCCACTTGTATTTCTATTGTTTTTCATGTAAAAAAATCAAAAGTAAAATATCAAAATAAAAAGAAGCATGTACACCATATATCCATCATAGTATACTGTCATTTTGAGATATTATTACCCAGGAATGATCATCATCTATATTCTACATTGCATGCTAGAAAACAGTAATGTTCTAATTTTAATATTGCTTCATTATTAGCTAGATGAGTATTTCAAAGGGAAACTTTCTTTCATCCACTTTTGCTCACCTTGAAGTGTAGTTCACACAGGAAGAGCAGAATAAATATTTGGTATTTACCTTTGAAAATTATGATATTTTACATAACATCGTTTGAAGTTATCTTGAGTATTTTAAATATTACTAAAGATGTTAGACATAAATATATTTGACTTTTTCTAATCCATTACCCTCTTATTATATTGATGCAGAATTTTTTCTTCCTTAGTGAAAATCTTGCAAATGACCTCTGTGTCTTTTTGACATAATCCTACAGCCTTTAAAGTATCTCTGTTTTTCATTATGGAATGATGTTCCAAATTTATCTTATAAGTTTCCTGCCTGAAACTCTGAGTTACTGTTTTCTATTGTGGGTCCAGGTTGCTTTTAGTGGGAAACACATTATAGACTATAGTCTCAGTATAAGGGGAATTACTGCTACTTGGTGGGCCATTGTTTCTAAGTTGTTGCAGTGGACACATTGGAAATGATTTTCTTATTAAAATGTGCTAAGTGTCTTTAAATACTTCAAAAATTTTAACCTTACCTATCTTTAATCTACATCTTCTTTAAATCATGCCAAATGTCTGAATTCTCAAAACTGTCAACATAATTATTCATTTGATTTATCTCATGAGAAATGACTCACAATAATAATAACAATACTGCCATAATTGTCATTACCTAATGTGGCTTAAGTTTTTGTCTTTTAGAGATTTATCCCACTATAAATATATAATGAAATTACTGAATGCTACTACCATTTAGAATAGTTCCTCTCCATGTGACTAGCTTGTTTCTCTGTTGTCTACTATGGTAGTTATTAGGTACATATAGCTACTAAAAGTTTCACTTAAAGTAATTAAGTATAATTTAAAATTTAGGTTCTTAGTCACATTAGCTGAACTTCAAGTGTCCAATAACCATATGTCTCTAGGGCTACTATATATCTTGAACAATAGGGCAAAACACAACTTCATCATCACATAAGGTTCATTAGGCAGCACAATTTCCATATGTGATTCAATTCATTATTTGATTTTTATTTGAAATTCTAGAAACATTTCATATGTGTTTCATTGTATTTTGCTATTAAATAAATGCTCAAATAAGTCCAAATAAAAATAACAACACAACTCCAAATTCTCTACTACTTTATTCATTCCCACCTCATGGATAAACTTTTACGAATTTGAGGATTTGTCTTCCCACTGATTTTATTTTTTTAATTTAAACATACAGAGATATTTTCTATTTTCTTAAATGGTAGCATATTATCTGTTGTTTAATTGAATACAATTTTTCTATTAAATGCAAAGAAAATCATGTGGTACAATATAAATTCTAACTCTTTAAAGATAAACAATGCTGATTTGCCACAGTAGTTTTTAGACAAATACATGTGGAAAGTGGAAAGACCAATGAGATACCAAATCCCAGGGAAACTTGAAATTACAAGGCACTTATTAACAGAGTAACTGAAAGCCCAAGTTCATGATCAAAAGTAAATTCTCAACAGCCCAAGTGGTGAATGAAGGGCGACATGTGTGTTGGAACACAAGAAGGACCAGTTCAGCCCAAAAGGATGCCACAGAGTGGTACTAATTCACTCTCCAATAAGAAAATTTCAAATCCATGGTGTTGGTTGCCAGCAAATGCAATTTTTGAAAGGGTGGAACATGTTCATATTTCCTTAGTTTTTGTCAACAACTTAGCAGCTGTGTTCCAAATGGACTGAAGTTGAGCCAAAATATTGTCTGGCAGCCCTGAAAACAGAATCTGACAATAATTGATTTTCAGAGCATTCACAGCATGAATTCCAACATTCCACAGTCTGAGGACATTGGAGAGACAGGGGAGCAGTGAGCATAAATACTTATTCCTTAATTCTGTGGATAGTACATGACTAAAGAAAATCTGAACAAGAGAATAGACCCATCATTCTACTCTGTTTATTAGGACAGAGTGAAATATTTCTAAGTAAACAATGACAATGTGTCTTTGTACATGGATATTTTATACAAATCTCAAAGGCACTTTGCAGATTGTTATAACATTGCTTTTAGGTATGACATAAGACAGAAGGCATATAAGTTTGATTTCTCCCATTTTGAAAATAAAAAATATCAAGTATTGCATTCAGCGGAGAGCGAAAACATGGAATGTTTTCCTTATAGTTCTTGAACTGTGTGATTCTTTACAAGAAGAAATAAATGTGAACTAAATTATAAGTTTTAACCCTATATGCATGTTGAATCACTAGTCAGTATTACTTAAATAAGTTGGGAACCTTTATAGTGAGAATTCTATTTGTGATTTTAACATATATTTTGACAACCAATGAGAAAGGAGTAAGAAAGAAAGTCATGCTGTCTATATGATTAGAAAGATATAAATCTCTAGTGAAATAATTATAAATTAGAAATGTGTAGTCACATAGACTAAAAAGACAAAGGACCCTCAGAAGTCATTTTCAAACTTTTTGTTTGATAGAGGTAACTGAGACTCCAAGACTTAATGATCACTTATGCATCTTGCCAAGCTTTTCTATCACATCAGTGGAGCAATCAAGCTAGAACTGGGGGCTCTTTACTGCCTAACCAGAGCTATTTTTTCATATAATTTCAAATTATGCATTGTCATCTACAGTCAGGTACTGGTCTGCTTCCTGTTCAAAACAAACACCACAAATAATCATCCTAATGAGGGTGTACCCTTCCAGGAACACATCCTCTTTCTGATTCACATTTCCGGATTTGTACAACACCCGGGGTCACTGCTGGTATCTCACAAATCCAGGATGCTTTAGCTGACCTGAGCTGGAGGTGGTTACTTCCCAGACCTTTGGCTGCATCAACCTGTTGAAGGCCTCTGATCTTACAGTACATTTGCTTTTGTTTGCTGCAGTCAAAAAATGTATTTCTGTGTATTCAGCATTCTATAAAGGTTTGACTCTACATCAAAATTTCCTCTGAATATTTTCTCTACTCTAATTTAATCATTATATGACCTCAATTTAACACATTCAATGTTTTAGTTCACCACATACCACTCAGATATTCCACTAGATGATTATGTTGCTTAAATGCTTAGAAATAGCTGCAACATATAGAGAAGAAATTGAAATATTTTTGAATACTTGTTATATATCAAGCAACTTCTCTATTTTATATTACTTAACCCTTAGGCTCTTTCTTTTAGCTATTCTTAAACCATAGAATATAAGGTCATGGTCATCTATACAAAATCCACCCTCATCCCATTCCTCTAAGTCCCATTCTTCAGCACATCAGAGATTGTTTTCTAACATCATTGCTCTCAAACAAGTCTTCACCAAATTACTACCCCCAAACCTTTCAACTTTTTTATGTATTGTTTCATACCTGAAGTTTGTTTACTTTTAAGTATATCTTTTAAAACTAGAAATGTAAGTTGTTGGCAACCACAGAAAGAAAGAAGGAAGGAAGGAAGGAAGGAAGGAAGGAAGGAAGGAAGGAAGGAAAAGAGAGAGAGAGAGAGAGAGAGAGAGAAACAAAGAAAGAGAGAGAGAAAGAGAGAGGGAGAAGAAAAAGAACACTATGTTTAAAAGATAGGAAGAATTTATTGAAGTAGAAATTGCAAATCAACATTTCACCAATATACTTTATTCAGATATGGTTTGATCCAAAACTACAGTCAAATTTAATATTAAAAATATATTACATTTCCATTATTTCCTCAGAATATTCTGCCTCACTTCAACAACATTTATTCCATCATTCTTGTCATTTTCTGAAACAGGTATGGAAGCCCTTTTCAATGACTGTCTTTAGGTATGCAGTTATGGATGACTTGATGTCCTGAATTCATTCAAAATGTTTCCCTCTACAGTCATTTTCATTCAGGGAAGAGACAGAAATCACAGTTCCAGATCTGTGTTGAAGAAATACCATAGTGTTTTTATGAACCTGTCTTTCTTCTGTTGTTATTTCAATCAACAACATTCACTATTTTTGGTCAGTCTTCATAAAGATGCTTATGAAAGAGGATATCCACAGCTGTTTTGAAGAGTACCAAGAACAATGGAATAAGGAAAATAGGAACGGGGTGTATTTTTGAATGGATTTATTGACCAAGTGCTTTTTGCTATAATAATATGTTTTTAGTATTTAAAGATTCACCAGTTTTCAATCAGCCCTTGTATTTCCTGCATTTATATCTCTTTATTTCATTATCTTTATTTTTCTAAAATAGAGAATTCAAATCTTTCAGAATGAGATACTGAATGATGAGAAATGCCTTCCAGAAAAGTTAAACACCCTTAAACTCTTTTTAACTGTAGTTAAATGGATAGTTTGCTATTTTTTTCTATCTTGTCAGTCTCATGATATTCAATGTAGATAAATTTTGTTCAAATAAACATATTTCAAGGTATTTAAAGAATGTCCCTTATCAAATAGCCATGATATTATTATCCATTGTTTTAAAAATACCAACCTGAATTATATTTCTGTCTTAAATATAATAACATGATAGAACTTTGTAGATTGGAGAATCAACGCAGAAAATTTCCTTATCTTCTTTTTAGATACATTTATTGGTATTCCACGAATAGGAATGAAACATGCTACTGAGATGAATTTTTCAATTGACTTCATTCAATAATGTAACTCAGGATTGAAAACCTTAAGATGTAATCTTTGTTGAGGCTACTTTCATCTTCTCTTCTTTTCAGTGGAAGAATTACATAATGTGTAAATATTTTTTAGGAATGGCTAAACTTGGTATCTCTCTTGAGAATTTTTTTTCTTTTTTGGTAGAACAACTGTCCCTAAAGGATTAATTGTTATAGAAGCTATAGTTGCACAGGTTAGAATGATAGGAAAATGGAATTGCCCTTAAAAATTACCAAACTATAGCCTAAGTCTCTATTTGGAGTAACATACACTGTTCTCAAAGAAACAAAGCAAAAGTTGCAAGAAAAAAATAGTGCTGAAAAAAATTAAGGCTTACAAAAATCCACCGATGTCTTGAATCAACTGCCACAAAATTATAAGTGAATGAAACTGAGCAGATCTCTAGGTGCAGAGACCATGTGATGCCGAGCAAATGAATATGATTTTACCAACAGATGTGGAGGGAAAACCAGCGAAGCCAAGGGACAAAAAAAGTGCCAAGAGCTTTAAGAAATCTGAAAAATTAATTCAGGAACCAGTCCTGGCAACCTAACAGAGATCCTATGTAAAGACTGCAACTGTGATGAATGTGCTGTGACCACCTGTAGGAACACATGCTGCTCTGTTCTTAGGAGGAAAACTGGGATTTTTTTTTTCTCTATGGCAAGTACACACTCTTCATAGGCAGTACCTTCAAAGTAGAAGGTTGAATTCTCAAAATAGGGGAAAAATCGTGAATCCATTTCCCTGATTAACATTGAGCCTAGAAAGAAAACACAAAGAGAATATGTACTGTTTAACTCTGTTCTGCCACCAATACTTGACTTAGGCTACTTTTCCTGGAGTGTTTCCTAAACTAGGCTTCAGTGTCAGCTAGTTGCATATTAGCACTTCGAGTAATTCTGCAAAGGAGAAACAGTTCACATCCATTTATATAGCCCACACTCTTACGCTTAATCTGGGGAAAGATTTCAAATTAAATAGAATACTGTATGAATTGAATGTCTTCCTGAGATTCCTCCATAAGTATTATTTCTTTCAATTTGCATCTATGAAGAGTGAAGCAACAGTGAGTTCAAGGTTTTCTCCATAAAACGTTACCTGAAAGACAATGATTTTTCTGTCATCTGAAAAAGGCAGAAAATAATGCAAATCTTATCAGCAAACAAGGGACAAACGGACTGCCAGGAAAGCTGAAGGAAGATGTAAGGCTATTGATTTCTTCTATAGGATGACTTACAGATGTTTACAAAAATATTTTGTTATTTTGAAAATAATTTTCTTATATATACTTCACATTGTTAGTTTTGATAAACAGAAGTATAACAAACAGTGTTATATAATAATGTTTTGAAAACTAGTGTAGGAAATTTGACTGGCTTTCTCAAGGCATCAGGAATTACATTTTTAATGAACCTACAGATAGTTCAGTCAACTCCGAATTAATCAGTCTAAAGACAAATGAATACATAAGGAAAAATATACAGAAAATTGTAGCATGAAATATCTAAAGTGATTGACAAATGTACTCTGAGATTGCACCTCCTCATTTAAACAAACTTATACCTGAAGTTTTGCAGAAATCTGAACAAAGTACTTACAGTTAGGAATAAAAACCTAAACATTTCAGGAAAACAAAAAGAAAACAGCAAAGCTAGCCTTAGCCATGTCTCCATACATTAAAATATATCAAGCTCAGTTTATATCATGCATCAAGGAGAAGCCAAACACTTAGCCTCCTTTAAGGTTCTGCTGGCAGACCTTTGCTGCCAGTGCATTGAGATATGGCTCCTATTCAGGGAATCTTCGATCTTACAGATCATCCAGAATCTACCTGCCCTACCTACATTCTCTATTACTAGTCCCTTCAAGCTATGTTTTGTTTTTATTTGTGTTTTTAACAAAGCTTTCAAGAGATCAACTTTAACCCAAGCTGAATAAGGCAACTGGGGAACAAAGCTGAATCTTTGTAGCTATAAGATAACACTTAATTTCCACCGTACTCTTTGAATGCATCATAATCTTCTCCTTTATCTTTTAAAAAGGTACATTAATAAAGGCTGGGGGTATTAAAAGAATGATGGTCCCTAATTTTCATTCTAAAGCAAGTAAATTTTTTATGATGACCACAGAGACATTGTTACAGAATAAGAAGTTAATTGGTTTTAAAAGTTTATTCACACTTAGTGACTCTGTGTCTGTTTCTGTGGCAACACAAAGATAGTTGTGGAATATGAATCTTAGTTTGATCATAATTAGACCCTCAACATAGCCACAATTCATATCTGCAGAATATTCTCTACCATGGCAACAGAGACTATTCAGATCCTACTTATTTCTGGGGATACTAAAAGATTTAAACTCTCCAAACTGCCACGCAGAATGGTTTAGGCTTAGCAGACTATATACAAAGATAAATTGTGTTCATCTTTTTATTTTAATTTTCCCATAATAGGCATTGAACCTAGAACCTTCACAGTGAGGTACAACCCTAGCCTTCTTATTTAATTTTGTTTAATTTTATGACTGGGTCTCACTCTTTTGCTTAGGCTGAACTTGAAATTCTGATCTCCCCATCTCAGATTCCCACAGTGCTCAGATAATAGGCATGGACCACGATGCCAGTTTGTAGTTCATTTCTAATCCCACATTGCTGTGGTCTCTAAATGTACTAAAATATGCATAAATATACAGGAAAACTTAAAGCTCAGAAAGATAAATGGTTAATTTCAAGTCTAATTTAGAACTAGGTGAAAGATTAGGCATTTGATGAGGGCCTGCTTCCTAATTCATAGATGGCACCTTAAGCTATGTCTTCCCATGCTGAAAGGGTCAAGGGCCTTTTTTAATGAAAATTTAATCTCATTCATGTGGACAGTTAAGTGTCTCCTGAAAACATTGCCCCCTAGTACTATAATCTTGGTGATTAGATCTCAAAATATGAATTTGGAGAACTCAAGCATTCAAAACGTAGCTCTAAGCCACTGAGATATTTCGGAATCATTAGTATGGTAATTTGCCTACCTTTTTTCTCTTTGCCATATATTATTTCATATACTATGAGGTTGTCTTATTGTTTTCTCTGTTTTCTACTGTTTTCATTTAATTTAATAAAATTTTCATTTATAGAAATAGCATACCACAGAAAATGAAAATGTCTTAGGCCTCAGACATCCAGCAATGGAAACTCAAAAAACAAATCTTTCTTGGTACAATTTCTACTCTACTACAAAAAAGTTGAGGTGACACAATACTGGAAATTTCTTTCCCTAGAAATAGTTAGGTTGATAAAGAGAAAATACAAAAAGCTAAAATTCTCACTAGGGCACCAAATACGCAGTAGATGTACAAAACTGAATACAAAAATTCATCCATTCTCTTTGCATGTAAAACAAACCCTGATTCATATAAATAGGCCTTTAATGAAAAGCCAGCTTAGATTCAAGCTTGACATGCTGACAAAGTGACACAAAAATATCTTTAAATATTTTAAGTAATTGCGTATAATTCTCTGGCACAGGGAAGAATATATTGCTTTCCATTCTTTATTATATTTTATGATTGCTCTTCTAATAATGTATGTGTGTGATATTTCCCAGTTGTGAAATCTCCCTGATTGCCAGTGATTAAGATTAAATGAGAAGATTGCACTCCTCCCCCAGGTGGCTGTTAGCAAACATCTGAATCATAGTGATCTGTTGGGTGAACTAAGAGAGTGCCTCTCCCTAGTAAATAAACATTCAATACACATTATACTGGTACATTTATATGCACTTCGGCTTTTGATCTAAAGTATTCATTTTCTTTATAGTTTAGCAAAGCATAAGCTTTTTAAGAAAAACAAGAACATGCACTACAAGATCCTTGTTTTTACTCATATACATGAATCAGGTCTGTATCACTGTAGAATACAGGCATGGGAGCTTCCTGGATATGAAGCCAATATAATTACTAATTAATGATAATCAGTTCAGTTCTCTTATATCTTTTTTTGACCCTATTAATTATAAAAACAAAATCAAAACAATGTGTTCCAGTAAATGATAAAGTTATAGCCACCAGAAGGAAACCTAGAGAGGTCACAGTGAAGGCTGTGTGTGTCTACCAGCATCGTTGTCACAAAGCACAGATGCCATTCAATGATCTACTTAAATTGAGTAATGACACAGTTATCAACATTCTTTTTTAAAAAACTAAAAGTTTTGGGAACTTTTAAGTATTAAAATAATAACTTTTACTGTTATTTAAAGATGTAGTTGTACAATACCAAGTCATGTCTCTCATTCAAATTGTGTGATTTCCTTCTCCTGGAATTCCTGTCTTGTTTGTTCTATGGACAAAACCTTTGTTCTTTAAATCTTGCCTCAAGTCTCACTTCCTGGGTGTGAACTCCTCTGAACCTCCAGATAGCTAAGATATTCTTTCTCTCTGTCCCTATAGCATTATTCCACTAACTGTTACCTATGTTATTTCATAGCTTGTAAAGCCACAGGTCTTTGAAGGCAAGTACTTTATGTTTTGCATTCTCAAAACTTACAAATGTAATGTAATGTTCCTACTGGGTTCTCAGTATATATTTGATGTCTCTATTCAATAGTTCTTAGAGTAAGATATTTGAACTCCAAGAGTTGCTAAGACCTTTTACAGGCGTTAAGGCTACTTTTATATTAATACTGAGAAGTCATTGTCTTTTTCAATGTGTTGTAACAGATAAACAATGGTAAGTGAAACAAGGTCAGACACTGATTTAGGTCAATGACAATAAACACAAGTGGTCATTGTGCTCTTCACTGTCTTGCTCTTGAAGGAAATACAGTGCTTATTCCACTTATGAATGTCCTCGACACAGCGGTAAAAATGTATTAATTGCATGCAACGTTGGCCCCTGAGTTCATGTCTTTTTAATCTTTTTTGTGATCAAATAGGCTGGAGCACTTTTACACTCTGCGTTACAAATAATTTTCTCAAAAAAGTCCTTGTCTGAGTTGCAAACTAAACTTGCAGCACTTTTCTTGGAGTACTCTTTGTACTTAAAAGAACCAACAGGTAAGTTGTCATTGTTTGCACTTGGAATTTGGCAGAAATGCTCATATCACTGAGTGGAGTAAGCATTGCACCACATGAAAAACACTTGACATGCCATGCCAATGACAAATTCAATTTTTTTGGTAAACATTAAACTTTGGAGTATCTGTGTCTTCTACTTGCACTTGACAGCTTGTTAGTACTTTTCTGATAGCATCAGTGTTAATACTTCAGAAAATGAATTTCTAACACTTTATAAAGGAATATATCACGACTCACGGATCTCCACATTAATTTTAGTTCTCTGAAAAGCAAGTGGTATCTGAAAAGGGCAAAAGATGGAAGGTGGATGCAGCCTTCAGACACGATACAGTTCTGATACCAGAGAAGGAGGGAGGGAGGAAAACGCTGTAACACATTTCTAGGAATCTTTCTGTTGGCCATGGCAAGTTCTGGAGCCAGTATCATCAATTTAAAGAGGACTACATCATGCAGAGATGCAAGCACAGTGCTTTTGCTTGTTGAGACCTTGGATGAGCAAGCTTCAAGATGTATGACCTTTGTACAAAGGCTGCGAGTTCAGGGTCAATTATATTTCCTGAGATAGGAAATATGTCCTCTTGCCCACTGCAATCAACACACTGGAGTGAATTGATGCTTTTCAAAGGATTAATGAATATTGTCACATAGCTGATGAATAATTTATTTAAACTGAGAAAAAATTCATTGGTATGCATGATGGTTTCAGATTTCACATTATAACTAGTATAAGATTTCACATTTCGGTAGCATTTAATATTTAAGAAACCACCATTTGTTGGATTTTGATGTAATACCAAAAATAACTTTAGTCATCCAAAAACACTATTAAAATACTTTTCCTTTCTTCAACCACATATTCGTGTGAGGCCAGATTTTCTTTATATACTGTAATTCAACAAAAAGAAAATGTCTTAACAGATTGAATAAGACACAAATGGAAAAACAGGTATCTTTTATTAATTCAAATCATAAAAAGGTTTGCAAAAGTGAAATGTTATTCTTTTAACTAGTTATTTTTTGGGGGAAAGAATTACTTTTCTTAAAATGTGTTATTTGTGTTAGCGTGCAATTAATTTTTTACTGTTTTTAATAAATTTATAAATGTTTTGAAAGTTCCTGCTTTAATTTTAATAAAATACATGTAAATAGATATTATCCTTGTAACTCAATATCTTGAAGTTCTCAGTAATTTTTAAGAGAATAAAGTTGGCTTGTGCGGGGCTGGGGGTTTAGCTCAGCAGCGTAAGTGCCTGTTTGGTAAATGTGAGATCATGAGTTTGAGTCCCTATATTTCCCTCCCCCCACACACACACATACAAAAAAAAAGTGTTGACTTGAGAGGAAAGTGTTTGGGAACCATTGCATTTACTAAACACTACTTTAAAGCATGAGTGATACAATCAGTATCTCACAGACGAAAGAAGAGATCATAATAGGTGAGAGAATAGCTCCAGTGTTACAAACCCTGAGTTAAGATTTTGGCTTCAGTAGTTATTAAAGAAAGTCTTCTGACAAGAGATGTAAGCTCTCTGAGAATCTATTGCCTCATACATAGATAATGCAATCTGCTCTGTATGATGTTTAAAAGGTTAAATTGAATAGAAAGTATTTTTAAGAGTTGAAGTAAAGCAACACAAGTTCAATAAAGTTTGGTTTCCTCTAGTGATTATTGATAATAGAATTACTTCACTGCTAGTAATTTTTCCCCACAAGAAAGACACAATAAAGACCTATTCACCTTGCCTTCACAGCAGTGTATACTAAATAGTGTCTGAATGCTCTACATCAGGTTGTAAACAATACTAATTAAAAAATCAGATAACCAAAATGTCAGGTTGAGTTCTTTTTATCAAATGCTGCTGGCAACAATAGATATCTGTGTAAAAAACAAATTTCAGTCTTTGCCTTGTTACACACACTAAAACAAACACACACTGTCTCTCAAAATAAAGAGACACCTAAATATATACACAAAAGCTATAAACCTTCTCAAAAAAAAAACATACAGAATAATCTCTTTGCAATTTTGTGGATAGGAAGGTTTCTTGAAATATCCAAAATGACTCATTGTAAAAGAAAAAATACTAATAAATTTAATTTTAGCAAACAAAATTTCTTTTTTACCAAAATTAGTTTTTAAAGTGACAAGCTACAGACAGTAAATAATATTTATAATGCATTCATGTGATCAGAAAAGGATATCAATCACTGGTGAGGTACTCATAAAATGAGTAATTAAAACAGAAGGAACTATATTACAAATATCCAGAAGATTTGAGCAAATATATCATGAAAGAATAAAATATTAATGCTCAATAAACACAAGAAAAATTCTCCCTTTTCAAATTATTGCCCTTAAAAATTTAACCACACTAAATGTTGGTGAGGATGTGCAGCACCCAAAAATTTCCTGCATTGCTGTTAAGGATATAAAATAATGCACAGGTTTTGTAAAGTGGTTGTTTCTTCCAAAGTTAAATGTACATCGTTGTTATGATTCAATAATTTGTCTTCTATATGTTTACCAAAGAGAAAAGAAAACCTTTGTTCTCTTATGCACAATATGTTTATAGAATGCTTCCTCACTTTACAATAGTCAAAAACTGAAAACAATCCACATGCTCATTAAAATTAAAATAATAAACAATATTTATTTGGATGCTGGGATATTAGACAACAATAAAAATAAAAGAACAAATTACTTATACACAAAACAATATGGGTGTTTTGTGAATCATAATGACCCAAAGAAGCCAGATGCAACTGTGTAGCATATAGTTCTGTTTATGTAAGATCCAAGAATAGATGAAGGTAACTGGTTAGAAATGAGAACTGAGAAGGATCATGGAGGTTAGAATAAATAGAATTATTTTAGAAAGGGGCACAAGGGAAGTCATTATAGTCATGGAAATGTTTCATATCTTGTTTTGGAAGGTAGTTCAATAGATGTATACAACTGGTAAATTCAAGAAACTAAATCCCAAACTATGTGAGTTTCATGTATGCTATTTGCATATCAACATGTTTGAAGAGGGGAAGGAGGAAAAGAAGGAAGGGAATGAATAAGATGACAGCAGGTATCTGTACCCCTTGAGATCTATTTTGAAAGAAATTCTGAGGATGGGACTGCGAAGCTGTGTGTTGCAAGGATTCTCCTTAGCACTGATTCCAAAAAAAAAAAGTTTGAGTAGGAACAGGTCAGACAGCTTTTTCCTGTATCCCAGATATTTCCTTCAAGAATCTCCCAATTTGGTCCCTTGCAGGGCTTTCTATCACCATTTATCATATCCTCACCATTTTTAATCTACAGAGTATCTTTTTTTAAAAAAATACCTTATTTCTACTGTTCTTTCATGCATCTTGGGTGTTCTCTTTTTTGACTTGTTGCAAATGTTTTAATAAGATTTCTTGGCAATTTTTCTTGTCATTCTTTTCTGATATAAAGCTTGTACTTACAGCATTGCCCTGAATGTAAATACAGCTCTTTAAATACGTGACATACCAATGCTCCTATTCTAGGGAAATTTAGACAAAGAAAGGTCAGGAGCTACCCATCAGAAGTTTGGAAATAAACCAGCAGAATTACCAGGATTTGTAAAGTGTAGTTGAGGGTAAAGCCCAGGTCATAGAAATTAGAGGTTATCCTGGGCTTTTCTAAGAAAGCACACAAGACCAGAATGTTTTAAGAGTGTGTTGGAAAAATTATTCCCAGTATACCTACCTTATTGTCTAGCCTCAGCCCTTCACCCACACAAAGAAATGGATCCTATTATCACAAAACCTCTTCCCCCAAATCAAGCGCAAAGCTCCCATGTCACCAGGTTTAAGTTAGATGAAAAGAATAGTTCAATTTCCTCAAACCAGATCTTTGGAAACGCCATTTTACTGGCAAAGGCAGGAAAAAGAAAGACATTCTATAAAACCTGAACCTGTTTTTGTCACATTTTTAAATTGAAAAACAATTGTATAATCTCAAAAAGCTAATGTCCAAATTCTGTACTACTTGAATTAAAAGTCGAGTCACTTGGTCCACTGATTGCAGTTCTAAGTTAGGCACACTGCTCCATTGACAGTAAAACAGTTGTGTTTTATTTGTGCCTTGAATCCATAAGATAACAGAGTCAACAATGGCAAAATGCTTTGCTTTTGTTTTTTAAATTTTATTTTAAAGGAGATAAAAATAAACAGAAAAAAGCAGATCAAAAGAAAACAATGGAAGAGACACAGATTTTAAAGCAAGATAAAGGAGATCATCACTGTACATCATATTGTCTCTTGTTTTCTTCTAAACAGTTGTCTATATCTTCACACACAATGAATTCATACAAAACAAAATAATATTAACCTGATCAGAACAGGATTATTGAGGCATTTTAGGCCTTCAAAACCAGACAATAGGGAAATCAATAATGCCTGCCATAATGTCTGTCATTCTCTTCAATAGCTGTCCATGTCTTTATGTATGTTGAAATTAAACAAAACAGACTAAAATCACTCTAAACAAAGACTAAGAGTATTTCTGGATTTCAAAGCATGATGCTATGGAATCAGCACTGGGTGCCATTGTGTCTCTTTTTCTTCAAGGTAGCTGTTCATGTCATCATGCATTATATAATCGATTCTCAAGAACTGTTTAGGAAAAGTTCTACACATGTATGAGTCTCTGCGTGTATACTTATCCTTTCAGTATTAGAGGGAAAACAAAATAAAATAAAATGAATTTCTAAAAAAACACAAAACAAAAAATACTACTAAATAACAATAGCAAAAAGCCCAAAACATTGACAATATAGGGCTTCAAAATAAGATGGTAGATCCCCGGAGCCCAGCCTATTTGGGACTCTTGCACCTTCTGTGTGCAGAGTAAGGGCTGGGTGGATCTGGGGCACCTGCATTTGCCTCCCCGTGTGCCTGGAAGACTGTGGATTTCTCAGCAAGCAGGTGAGTATCATCAGTTCCAGAGGCCCCGCGGCCTGTGGTAACTATCCAGTGCACTCTTCCCAGACTATTTGGGACCCTCCAGCCTTCCAGGTGCAGTGAAGTGGCTAAGTGGGTCTGAGGCACCTACATCCACCTCCCCATTCTGGTTGAGCTTGGAGAACTTGGAGTTTTGAGCAAGCAGGCGGGCTCACAGTGTCCCTGGAGCCCAGCTTATCTGGAACTATGTAGTTCTAAACAGGCAGAAGATAGCCACTGGTTCCAGAGGCCCAGTGGCCTGAGGGAACTGGGTGCCAGAGTCCCAAGAGCTGTGAACATAGAAGTGGATTTCCAACAGACCCTGAGGAAGCTTTCGAATAACACTTGAAACACAGAAATATAGGAAAATAACAAAACAAAAGACCAAAATACAACCTCAAACCTCCAGCCTATCTCAAGAAACCCTAGAAGCGATGTATATAGAAGAAAATGTATGCCATACACCTCAAATATCAGACATAATAGCTACTGAAATAAACAAGCAACTCCAGGAAACTTTAAAGGAATTCAAACTAGAAATACTCTCCCAAGTAAAACAAGAAATCATAAAAGAAATGAAAGAGATTCTAAATATATCTAAAAAAAAAAAAACAGTTAAAAAATTGGAGGAACTAAACAAAAAAATAGAATCCCTAACGACCAATACAAGAAACAAACAGAATACATAAAGCAGATGCACAGAGATATACAGGAAATCAAAAACCCCACTGAAAGCTATAAAAACCACCTCAATGAAAGTGAAGATAGAATTTCAGACATTGAAGACAGGATTGCAGCTAGTGAACAGGAAAGGAAAGCTCTTTTAAAAATAACAAGGATTCAGGAAACAACAATTCAACAACTGCAAGATGATGCAAAGAAAAACAACATAAGATTGATAGGGATTAATGAAAAAGAAGGGGACAACATAAAGGATGTCAAGAGGATATTTAGAGAAGTAATAGCTGAAAATTTCCCAAACATGAGATCAGAAACCAACATCAGGTTCAGTGAAGCCTATAGAACTCCAAATAGTCATAACCAAAATAAAGCCACACCCAGACATATAATAATCACCATCCCAGAAATCCAACACAAGAATAGATTATTAAAAGCTGTCAGAGAGAAAAGACAGATCACTTATAAAGGAAAACCTATCAGAATCACAGCAGACTTCTCCGCACAAACAATAAAGTCAAGAAGAGCACGGAGTGAAGTATTCCAGATCCTAAAGCAAAATGATTTCCAACCTAGACTGATGTATCCTGCAAAATTATCATTCAAAATCGATGGCAAAATTATCATTCAAAATCGATGGTGAAATGATACTTCCATGACAAAGAACAGCTGAAGAACTTCATGAACACCAAGCCAACTCTGCAAAAAATATTGAGAGACAGTTTAGATACACAAAGGAAAAAACCACTAAGCAAAGCAGATAATTCAACAGAACAGAAAGACAAAGATACAACAGCAGAGAGATAACATGTCAACAATAAACCAGCATATAACAGTTATAGCCATTAATGTAAATGGTCTCAATGCACCAATAAAAAGGAACAGACTAGCAGAATGGATCAAGAAACAAAATCCAACCATATTCGGTTTACAGGAAACCCATTTAACCCAGAAGGATACTAACAGACTGAAAGTTAAAGATGGAAAACAATACTTCATGCAACAGGAACCCCCAAAAAAGCAGGAATAGCAATTCTGTTTGCAGACAACATGAACTTTAAACCAACAATGATCATAAAGGACAAAGAAGGTCACTACATATTCATTAGGAGAAAATTCCAAGAGGAAGATATAACTATCTTAAATATATATGCACCAAACTCCAGAGCACCCAGTTATATAAAACAACTATTAACAGAAATGAAAACTCAAATTATCAGTAATACAATTGTAACAAGAGACCTTAACACCCCATTGACACCAAGGGAGAGATCAACCAGAGAGAAAATGAGCAAAGAAATAACAGAACTGAATCACACCTGTGAACAAATGGGCTTGATAGACATATACAGAATGTTCCACCCAACATCATCAGAATACACATTCTTCTCAGCAGTACATGGGTTATTCTCTAAAATAGACCATATATTAGCTCACAGAACATATTTAAACAACTGCAAAAGAGTTGAAATCACCCCTTGCATGTTATCAGATCATAGTGCTTTGAAATTCGAAATTAATGAAAAAGATACTGCAAAAATCCCACAAACACATGGAAACTGAATAACACACTATTGAGTAATCAGTGGGTCACAGAGGAAATTAAAGAAAAAATTAAACAATACCTACAAGAAAATGAAAATACAGATACAACTTACCGGTATCTGTGGGATGCAATGAAAGCCGTCTTCAGAGGAAAATTTATTGCACTGAGTTCCCACATCAAGAATACAGAATGAATACAAATAAATAACCTGATGCTACACCTCAAACAGCTAGAAAAAGAAGAGCAAATCAAGCCCAAAGCCAAAAGAAGAGAGGAAATTATAAAAATCAGAGCAGAAATCAATGCAGTAGAGATTAAGAAAAAAATCCAAAGAATCAATGAATCAAAGAATTGGTTCTTTGAAAGAATAAATAAAATCAATAAACCCTTAGCCAACCTTATTTTAAAAAGGGAAGAAAAAGCTCAAATTCATGCAATAAGAAATGAAAAAGGTGAAATCACTACAAACTCTAAAGAAATACAGAAGATCATCAACACCTATTTTGAAAACCCCTACTCTCAAAAGGTTTGATAACATAGAAGAAATAGACAGATTCCTAGAAACATATGAAGTACCAAAGCTAGATCAAGAGGATGTAAAACTGCTGAATAACTCAATCTCTATTAATGAAATTGAAAATGTAATTAAGTCCTTACCTACAAAGAAGAGCCCAGGCCCAGATGGATTCATTGCAGAATTCTACAAGAAATACAAAGAAGACCTAACGCCAACACTCCTCAAACTACTCAATCAAATTGAAAGGGAAGAAACCCTTCCTAAGTCATTCTTGGAAGCAAATATTACTTTAGTACCAAAACCTGAGAAAGACCCAACTAAAAAAGAACACTATAGACCAACTTCCCTAATGAACATAGATGCAAAAATCCTCAATAAAATATTGGTGAATAGGATGCAGCAAAACATCAAGAAGATTATACACCATGATCAAGTGGGATTCATCCCATGAATGCAGGGATGGTTCAACATACGTAGATCAATAAATGTAATCCACCAAATCATTTAAGCCAAAAGTAAGAACCACATGATCATTTCTATAGATGCAGAAAAAGCCTTTGATAAGGCCCAACATTCATTCATGATAAGAACTTTACAGAAAATTGGAATAGATGGTCTTTACCTCAATATAATACAGGCCATTTATGACAAAGCAACAGCCAGCATCATACTAAATGGCCAAAAATTGAAAGCCTTTACTTTAAAATCGGGTACAAGACAAGGATGTCCTTTATCACCACTCCTATTTAATATAGTACTGGAAGTACTAGCCAGAGCAACTAGACAAAAGAGAGAAATAAAAGGAATAAAGAAAGGAAAAGAAGAAGTGAAATTATCATTGTTTGCAGATAACATGATACTCTATATAGAAGGCCCCCCAAAATCCATCAAAAGACTCTTAGATATAATAAATAAATTCAGTAATGCAGCTGGGTACAAAATCAATACTCAGAAATCAATAGCATTCCTATACACTAACAACAAAATCACAGAGAGGGAAATAAGAGAAACCACACTCTTCACACCAGTAAGCAAAAAAATTGAAATATTTAGGAATTACTCTTACGAAAGAAGTGAAAGACCTATACAGGGAAAATTATAATACACTGAAAAAAGAAATTGAAGATGATCTCAGAAAATGGAAAGACATCCCTTGTTCATGGATAAAAGAACAAACATTGTGAAAATGGCCATTCTCCCAAAACTGTCACACAGATTCAATGCAATCTCAATAAAAATACCACCAACATACCTTATAAATCTAGAGAAATCACTCCTAAAATTGATCTGGAACCAGAAGAGACCAAGAATAGCAAAGGCAATTCTAAGCAGCAAAGGCAAGGCAGGAATAAAATCAACATGGTACTGGAATCAAAACAGAGCCGAAGATTAATGGAATACATTAAAAGATACAACCACAAATACAAACACACTCAACCACAAACACACTCAACCACCTTATCTTTGATAAAGAAGCCAAGCAGGTTCACTGGAAGAACGACAGTCTCTAATAAATGGTTCTGGAAAAACTGGCTCTCCATATGCCGAAAACTAAAACTAGACTCAAGCCTATCACCATGTACTAAATTAAAATCTAAGTGGATCAAAGATCTGAATATTAAAACAGAAACACTAAATCTGTTGGAAGACAAATTGGGTAGAAACCTTGAAGACATAGAGGTAGGTAGAGAATTCATGAACAGGACTCAAACCACACGGGAAATACTTCCCAGAATCAGTAACTGGGACCACCTCTTATTAAAATGTTTCTGCATGTCAAAAAAAAAAAAAAAATCTCCAGCATAGTGAAAAGAAAACCCACAAACTGAGAAAAGATTTTAGTGAACTCCCCCTCAGAAAAGGGACTTTTGTCTAAAACAAATAAAGAATTAAAAAAAATCAGACCCCAAAATTCAAAGACCCAATCCAAAAATGGGCATCTGAGATGAATATGCACTTCTCAGATGAAGAAATACAAATGGCAAACAAATACATGAAAAAATGTTCGTCATCATTGGTCATTAGAGAAATGTAAATTAAAACCACACTGAGATTCCATCTCACTCCTGAAAGAATGGACAGGATCAAGAAAACCAACAACAACAAATACTGGAGACGCTGTGGGGAAAAAGGAACTCTCCTACACTGTTGGTGGGAGTGTGGACTGGTACAACCTTTGTGGAGGTCAGTTTGGAGATTTCTCAAAAAGCTGGGATTGGAAGTCCCATTTGTTCCAGCTATTCCACTTCTAGGCATATTCCCAGAAGAACTGAAAGCATCGTACCACAGTGATATATGTACACCTATGTTTATAGCAGCACAATTTGTAATTGCCAGATCTTGGAAACAACCCAAGTGTCCATCAACTGAGGAATGGGTAAAAAAGTTGTGGTATTTCTTTACAACGGAGTATTACTCAGCTATAAAGAAGGATCACATTGAGATATTTATCAATAAATGGGCGCAGCTTAAGACCATACTCATAAGTGAAGTAAATCAATCTCGTATGTGTGAATACCGAATAGTTTCCCTAATGTAAGTAATGATTCAAATATATAAAAGCACATGATAATCATGATTCCTCATTATGTGGCCTTGAAGCCTTATAAAGTTTTCACTTATTAATTGGTATGGCTTTATTCTGGGCTGCTTGATATTATTGCCTGTGATGAAATGAACAGCTATTTTGAAGAAAATAAGTCATCATAAAAGCTAGTGCTGATTTACTATCATCTTGTTTTGAAGCCCACCAAACTATGGCTCTTCTGTCTCCATTGGTTTTATCATGATGTATCTTGCTGGATTTTATTATATGTGATAGGATAAGCAAAAATCGTTATAGGCAAAGAGTTAATATAGAAATCATTGTTCGTTTTCTGTAAGCTGGTTCTAAATACCCTACAATGCTTTCATCCACTTGAATTGTTTTACACTGACTTGATATGTTTGAAGATATAGTATATGAAGTTATATTCAAATATTTCAAGGAAAAAGACACTATGGTAACTACTATTAAGTTGGGTTATTTGGTGGTAAAGCACTAGGTTGCTGAAACTGTCATGCTTTGACCTGCATTGTTATGTTGTTATGTCTTGTTTTATCTCAATCTCTCCCTTATTCATTAAAAAATTTAGTTATTTTTTATGATTTTTTAATTAAGGGTAAAAATCAAAAAAATTAGCAGGATATATTATAGTAACTTTTTTGATTTCCTATTAACTTGATTTGAAGTCCTGTACTACTCCCACTATCTTGTTTTGACTGATTAGACTCTGTTCTGTTTTGTATGATAGTATCAAGTTTGAGGTTATAGGCAACTACTTTGAAGGCAATAAGATACACTATGATGCCCATTCTGGTTTGACTATTATTTCCTTTGGCAGTCCTGTAATGTTTACAATGTGTAAGTTTTATTGGTCTTGTTCTCTACTGTTTTGTTCAACTTTATAATACCTAATGAGATAGACAATTCTTTTTAAGGAAGCAAGAGGCATTATGGTAACAACTGTTGATAACCTTGTACTCTGTTTTTACATCATGTGTTATGTCTATCCTTGGTTTTGACTGACAGCTTTGTTTTGCCATATTTGACTTTATTCTCTTCCAAAAAAAAGTAGTAAGAACTAAGGAGTAATAAAACCCAAAATGTGTAAATTTTGTTGTAAAAAAGAGAGGAAAAAAACTTCTCTAAAGGATACAACTGCAAGTGTGTTAAATAGATGACCATTTTAATGTTTTTGGTTGGATCATTGAATACAACTGTTTGCAGTCTCACTGTTTGAATGTCTACTTTGTATGCTTTGATACTGTGACTTGAGCAACTATCTCTAAGATGATAATGTGTAATCTATTAACTGGTGATTTCTTACTGTTTTTTTTTTTTTTTTTTTTGTAGTTCTGTATTACTTGTACCCTTATACCGCTTTGTTTTGTTTTGTTTTGTTTTGTTTTTTCTATTTTTCCTTTTAAATAAAATTTAAAAAAAAACATGGTAGTAACATAACTGGGGTTGTTATTTTACATAATGATTTTCAAGACTTCTTCAGATCACCATAAAATAATATGCACAATTGTTCCAATCCTATGAATGTTAACTATTTTGTTCCAAGAACTTATAGCATTTGTAGCAGAATCATTTTAGCTATCCTAAGTGTGTTTATATAGTTTTAGATATTTTTTCTTTTCCATTGCTTTTTCCTCCTTTACCCTGAGATATTATTTTTCCCTTTAAGAAGATTCTTATCCTTTCACTGTATTTATTGATTTTTTAAAAATTTATTTAAATAGAAAAAAGCAAAAATGAAAAAGGGTAGAAATAATACAGAATTCCAAAAAAAATAAACAGTAAGAAATCACTAGTTGATAAACCACAAACTGCCCTCTTAGAAATAGTTGTTCAAATTGCAAAATTAAACCATACAAAGTAGAGGTGAGAATGCAAACAGTTCAATGATTCTACAAAAACTTAGTAATATGGTTATCATTCCTACACACTTATACAAGAAGTTATATCTTTAGAGCCCTTTCTTTTCCTCTCTTTTTTACAATACCAAATGCACATTTGGGGTTTTATTACTCCTACAGTTCTTATTATTTTTTACACTAGAGACACAATGTGATATTTATAAATAAGATTCTTATTTATTTCTTTTTTTGTTTGTTTGTTTAAGGAGAAAAGAAAAAAATAAAACAGTGAAGGGGTACAAGTTATACAGATTTACAGAAGAAAAAATGCGCAGTAGGAAATAACTAGTTAATGGATTACATATTGCCATCTTAGAAATAATTGTTCAAGTCACAAAATTAAAGCTTGTAGAGTGGACATTCCAACAATGATACTGCAAACAGTTCTGTTCAATGATCCTATAAAACTCTGTGATATCATTTTCTATCTTATACACTGAAATATACATGCAGTTATATAGTTTAGAGCACTTTCTTTTCCTCTCTTTTGTACAATGACTATTACACATTTTGGGTTTCATTGCTCCCACGGTTCTTATTGCTTTTTTGGAAGAGAGTAAAACCAAATGTGACATAACAGAACAGAATCGGTCAAGTCAAAAGGGTGGACATAATAGATAATATAAAAACATAATAGTCTCAAGTTGTCTCCATTTACCTATGAAGGCCTCAAAATCATCCTTTTTATAGCTGAGTAATATTCCATTATATAAAAATACCCCATCTTTTTCATCCACTCTGCGCTTAATTAGCATTTTGGTTGTTTCCAAGATTTAGCTATTACAAATTGTGCTGCCATATGAACATGGGTGCACATATATCACTGTGATGTGACATTTTCAGTTTTTCTGGGAAAATATCCAAAAAGGGAATAGCTGGATTGAATGGAACTTCCAATCCTAGTCTTATGAGAAATCTCCATAGTGATTTCCACAGTGACTGCACCAGTCTGCACTGCCACCAACAATGGGGCAATGTTCCCTTTTCCCCGCAGCCTTGCCAACATTTATCAGTTGATTTCTTGATGTCAGCTATTCTTTCTGGAGTGAGATGAAATCTCAGTGCTATTATAATTTGCATTTCTTGAACGACCAGTGATGGTGAACATTTCTTCATGTATCTATTTGCCATTTGTATATCTTCATCTAAGAACGGTGTGTTCACAATGTTGGTTCTTCCTAGCTAAGAACAAGGAATATCCTTCCATTTTCTAATATCCTCTTAATCTCCTTTCTGGTGTAGCATAACTTTCAGCTTTAGGTCTTTTACATTCTTAGGTTGATTCCTATGTATTTCATTTTTTTAGATGCTATTGTGAAAGGCAATATTTCCATAATTTCTCTCTTGGTGAGTTTTTTGTTTGTTTACAGGAATGCTATTGATTTTTGAGCACTGACTTTGTATCCAGCTGCACTCCTGAAATTATTTATCACCTCTAGTAGTCTTTTAGTGGAGTTTTTTGGATCTTCTGTATAGAGTATTGTTTCATCTGCAAATGGTGATAATTTAACTTCTTATTTTCCTATCTTTATTCCTTTTATTTCTCTTCCTTGTCTGATTGCCCTGGATAGTATTTTCAGAACTATATTGAATAGGAGTGATGATAGTAAACATCCTTGTCTTTTTCCTGATTTTAAAGCAAAAGTTTTCAGTTTTTGTCCATTTAGTATAATGTTGGCTGTTGGTTTATCATAGATGGCCTTTTTTGATTGAGGTAGACACGGTGTATTCCAAGTTTCTGAAGGGTTTTCATCATGAACAAGGGTTGAACTTTATCAAGAGCTTTTTCTGCGTCAATTGAGATGACAATTTGGTCTTTGTTTTTGGCTCTGTTGATGTGGTATATTACATTTATTGATTTGCATACATGAAACCATCCCTGCATTCCTGTACTGAATCCCACTTAGTCATGATGTATAATCTTCTTGATGATTTGCTGTATTCTATTTGCCAGCATTTTATTGAGAATTTTTGCATCAATGTTCATTAGTGAGACTGGCTTATAGTTCTCTGTTATGGTTGGGTCTTTCTCTAGTTTTGGTATAGGAGTAATACTTGCCTACAGGAATGATTTAGGGAGGACTGCTTCCTTTTCAGTTTCATTGAAGAGTTTAAGGAGTACTGGCATCAAATCTTCTCTAAATTTCTTATAGAATTCAGCTGTGAATCCATCAGGACCTGGGCTTTTCTTTGCTAGTTAATTTTTAATTATATTTTCAATTTTAATAGCTGATATTGGGTTATTCAAAATTGCTATATTTTCTTGGTTGAGTTTTGGTAATTCATATTTTCTAGAATTCTGTCCATTTCCTCTGTGTTTTTCCATTCTAGAGATTTTCAAAGTAGGTATTCATGATCTTTTGAATTTCCATGGGATCTGTAGTAATTTCCCTCTTTTCAGTTCTTATTGTGTGAATTTGGGTTTTCTTTCTCTCTCTTGATAAGGTTAGCTAGAGGTTTGTCAATTTTGTTTATTCTCTCAAAAAGTCAGCTTTTTGATTCATTAATTCTTTGTAATTTTTTTTAGTTTCAATTGCATTAATTTCTGCTCTAATCTTTACAATTTCCTTGCTTCTATGATCTTTGGTTTTGACTTGCTCTTCCTTTTCTAGAAGCTTGAGATGCAGCATTAGGCTATTTATTTGTGTTATTCCATTTTCTTGATGTGACTCTTAATTGCTATATATTTCCCTCTTAGCACCACTTTCATTGAGTCCCATAGGTTATGCTATGTTGCATCTGCATTTTCATTGTACTGTAGGTAATGTTTTATTTCTTCTTTGATTTCATCTGTAGCCCACTGCTGTTCAGAAGGCTGTTATTTAATTTCCATGTATTTATGCAGGTTTTACAATTTTTGCCATTAATTTCCAGTTTCAGTATGCTATGGTCAGATATTACACATGGGATAATTTCAATACCTTTGGATTTACTTAATGTTTTATGGCATAATATGTGTTCTATTTTGGAGAATGTTCTATGTGCAACTGAGAAGAATGTGTATTCTGATGTGGTTGGGTGGAACACTCTGTACACATCTACTAAGTCCAGTTGCTCACAGGTATGATTCAGTTCTATTATTTCTTTGTCAACTTTTTGCCCAGTTGATCTATCTCTTTGTGACAAAGGGGTGTTAAGATCTCCTATTATAATTGTGTTCTTGTGTATTTGGTTTTTAATGTCCTGTATGTAGGCTTCCCATTCTCATGTTTGGGAAAGTTTCAGCTATTACTTTCATAAATAGCCTCTTGATATCATTTGTGTTGTCACCTTCTTTTTCATTTATACCTATCAATCTTATATTGTTTTTCTTTGCATCATCTTGCAGCTGTTGAATTGTTATTTTGTGACTCCTTGTTATTTTTAAAAGCTATTTCCTTTCCTGTTCACTAGCTGCAAGCTTGTCTTTGAGGTCTGAAATTCTATCTTCACTTTTGTTGAGACAGTTATGCCAACTTATGATGAAATTTTTGATTTCCTGTATATCTTTTTGGATCTGCTTCATGCATTTTGTTTGTTTCTTATATTGTTCACTCAGGGTTTCTATCCTTTTACATTGTTCCTATAATTTTTTAACTATGTCATCTTTAGATGTGTTCAGCATTTCTTTCACTACATTTATCATTTCTTATTTTACCTGAGAGATTTTTTCTGATCTGAATGTTTTTATAGCTTCCTGGGATTGTTTCCTTACTTCAATTGTTATTGTTTCAGGAATTTCAGGTGTATGGCTTACATTTTCTTCTGTGCCCATGTGTTCTAGGCTTGCTTGGGTTGGGATGAAAGTTTGAGATTGCATTTTACTCTTTCATTGTGTCATTTTCCTATATTTCCAGGTTTTGAGTGATGTTTCAAAGCTTCCGCCATGCACTGGGAATCACCTGGCCCACTTTTGGCTCCAGGGGCAGACTGCAGGTTACTGCTAACTGCTTGGAGGTCACTGGGTATGGCCCAGTTAGGACTGCTGGGACTTCTCATTTGTCTTCAGGTGATTTGGGACACTGGGCATGGTCTTACTGGCTGGGAGCAAAGTTCCAAAGCTTCCCCATGCACTGGGATTCAACTGGTGCACATTTGACTCCTAGGACTGAATTCAGGCCCCTGTTAGCCACTTGGAGGTCACTGGGCATGGCCCAGTTAAGGCTGTGGGTACCTCACGTGAGTCCTCCAGTGATTTGGGATGCTGGGTGTGGTCTTACCAGCTGGGAAGAATGTTGTAAATCTTCCTGTGGGCTGGGATTCAACTTTCACATGTTCGGCTCTAGGGACTGAATTCAGGCCCCTGCTAGCTGCCTGGAGGTCACTGCATATTGGCAAAAGGTTTTGATAGCACATTACATGTCAGGAATCTACAAATCTGAGTAGATGGATAATCACAAACAATACCCACAGCAAACTTATAATGAGACAGAGACTGTTTTAACTGCAATTTTGCAGATATGATAAGTGAGGATAAAATAAGTTAAATAAGGGACCAAATGCCATCTAAAAAATAACCCAGCTGTGTGAAGACAATTGGTCTTATCCCACTGCATCATTCATTTCCTTACTCACTTAGTAAATGTTTGTTAAATATATCATGTGACAAAGATTGTTATAGGTACTAGGAATACAATGACAAATCAAGTAGGCAAATTCCCTATCCTAAAGGAGTATGAACTGTAGTAGAAAATGAATTAAAGGAATATGTGTGACATAATAAGCAGTGATAAAGGTTAAAAACAGATAAAGTGTATTGGGGTACAGCTTAGGCAGATGGGGTGGCACTCTTTGCAGAAATGTCTTTAAAAATCAGACCCAACCCACTGAACATAGAAAGACAGCACAGCACACACTTACCCAAATGTGGTCAGATGTTTCCAACGAATCCTTTTCACATTAAAAGCACAGGAAAAAGGAAAGTGGGGCTAAAGCCCACACTAAGAGAAGTGTGGTGGGAAACACCAAAAGTTCCTGGAGCTATATCATGTAGGACATTGTGGGACATTCTGTTGTAAGTGAAGGGAGATGATCTGCCCACTATGTGAAAATCAAACTTGGGGTGGTGTGCAATGAGAAATGACTTGGGAAGGTCAATGAGGAGATAACTGTGAGAATACAGGCTACAGACAATAGTAGTGGCAGCAGTAGTGAAAAGTATTGTCCTTTATTATATGCTTTGGACATAGGGCCATTGATTTAGAATTATGTGAAAAGTGTGAGTCAAATATGGTCTTGACACTCTTTAAATATTATGATGTGCTCTCTCTGTATACTCACAGATATAAATATTGTTACTTCTACCTTTCAGAAAAATGCCATGAGAATCAGAGCAAATCCTCTCCCTAGGAATGAGCACTATGCTGTCTCTAGAAAAAAATAGACAACAGCATTTCTAGTGGTAGGAACTTAGTTTGGTGCAAAAGAAACTCCCAGTAGTTATAGTATAGGGAAAATCAGACCATGCGTCATGAAAACTGTGCTCCATTTTTAACTCAACCACTGAAAAGGGTATTACCCCAACAGCCAAATCCTCCTGGTTCCACTTACTTTAAATATAAAATGGGCATAAAATTCATACTTTACATACTTGTGAGGTTGTTGTGAAGTTCAAGTAAAACGAAATGAATAAAATCATCCTAAAAATTCCAATCAATAGCCCTCTCACAGTAACAGAGTAAGAATTGAATATTCTTAGATACAGTAAATCTGTGTAATGGAAGTCTTGCTTATCATTTGGGTTTCAAAATATTTGATATTGGAATTTATCAGGCAGCTGATAGGTGTTCCTTGTAGCTACAGATGAAAAGCAGCATACTAGTGTTTCCCTATGTATCTGTAACTTTTTCTCCTTTTTCAAGACAGACTAACTGCTCTAGGTTCTGCTTTCTGTTCTGCTGCCTACATGTTTCTTTGTAAAGTGCAGCCATTTTTGCTTGTATGAGAAAAATGGATGGAAAATCAAAAATAGATAAAATTATGGCAAAAGGAAGATAAAAAAAAACATAAAACATTAAAGTTTTAAAGGTGAATTTTAAAAACTCAAACCAATTTGAGGAATTTTAGTTTCATCATGTTCCACTGTGATTTTACTGGGGCTCAGTAAATCCACAGTGAGGACATGATAGACAGTTTAGAGGAACTGTCACTCAAACAAGAACATGTTTTTGATTTAGGAAACTAAACAAGGAATGACTTTGCAAAGCCCTTAAGGTACAGATGCTATTCATTTCCTATTTAATTCATAGAAACTTCCAAGAATTGTGTATCAACATATAAGGCAAATAACAAGGAGTGATTTTCTACTTCATAATTCACCATAATGTATACAACTTATTCGGACTTGTATTACATGGACAGTTACCTATATATTGGGTTTGTCAGTATACTTACTCGAAAATTTAAAGTGTTAAGAGTTAATAATTTGGGACCCTGAATCTTTTATCTAAAGTTTGTATTTTAATAATTTGCTAAAGAAGTATCTAGGAGAGAAAAAAGAAAGCAGTTATAACTAGCTTCTATTAAAATAAATAGATGAAGACCAGCTGGAGCAAACCCTGACTTAAAAACCACAATGCACAAGTAACCTTCTACTTTTTTTATGATTTCTAACTACTTTGCTCATTTCTTGCCATCAGCAACACTTCTTCACTAGACTTCTCTAACTACATTCCTGATCAGTTGATTAGTGTCAGTTATTCCACATATTAAACAGGTTAAAACTGACACAAAAACCATAAATGCCATAGTATCAGGGACTTAGGGGAAGAAATAGTCTGGTTTCAGGTCGCAACAAATGACTGAACACTTATTCCAAGGACAAACTCTGACAATGTGTTATTTTCACCTATCCATATGTTCCTTCACATTTCTGGAAGCCCTACAGTTGGGTTAGACCATGTGGTAGGTTGCAGCCAGTGGAAACTGGGCAAACCAGTTTTATGTCTCAAGACTCATCTGTTTTGGGAGCATCTTTCTCGGTCTCCCAGGTTATTTCCTTAAGAGTGGGAATTGAAGTTCTCTGAGATAACAGTGTAACATGATTTCCCCTCATGTAAATAAGCTGCCCAACTTTCACAGAACTATATGTAGAAGAAAATTTTACCTAATATATCCACTGGGATCCTGGAGTTCTCTGTTCCACTAGGCAGTATCAATTGCTCTACAATAAAATGTCTTTCTGACAAATTACATGTTGGCTTAAACAGGGAGAACCAACAGATGATTCATATAAGTGTATATTCTAGAAACAAAAAATACAGGAGTTGATGCTCTAATAGATATGAGTATATGATGAGAATTGAAATTGTAAGGGCTTCTATGGTGGCTCTTGTTCTTGTACTAACCAGAACCTCCTCTAGTTGTTGATGACCATATACGCATATGTCATTTTAAAAAGTAATTCCAGAGAAATTGTTGGTTTGCAACAGTGTGATTTGGTTGACCCTCACTGATTTGGTTTTTTAGCATTTTTAGACCAGAAGTACTAAGAAAATTGGAAAATAAAAGATGAAGGCAAGTACACATCTAAAATTAGTTTGGAAATTGTGACTAGAATATATGGATGTAAGTGTCTTAGGAAAGATAATAGCATGCTAAAGCTGCCAGACTGATACAGAACAGAGGAACAGAGAACAGAGAGAATTGCAGATGGATACTCAAAGCAAGTGTCACAGGCTTCCATTTTTGGCATAGGACTATTTTTGGGAAATTGGTAAAGCCATTCCTTGATCTAACTCTCAAGGTTGCTTAATTTCTTTTTCCAGGTTGTTTGTCAGTGCAAGTTCCAGTGCCACTATGTTGATTAGGTCAGCTTTGTGGGTTTGCCTTAATCCCTGAACAACAGATTGTCTCCACGAAAGAGTATCTTCCAAGTTTCAAACAGTGGTGGAATACAACCACTATGAGCTCTTAATCACATATGAATATGATTATGCATACAATCAATTCATATACATTGTTGCCACTGCCAAGAGCTGATTGTCTTCTCTGCACATATTTCTGATGCCCTTTTAAAAGTTTATGAGTATTTTACCCTTTTATTTATCTCCACAATATTTATTTTAATCTAATTTCTTTTAGTGGAGTGTACCTTAATACATAAATTTTAGAAAAATATGCATTATGGAGAAAAAGCTTTGTGTGATAAAGCAGGAAGCCGTAGAGGTTAGCAAAACAATAAAAAAAGTTTTTAAAAAATAAATTGTTAATGCCTAGCAAACATCTGAAGAATGGAGAAAGAGTTTATGCGTTAAGAGAGGAAAAGTCCTACTGAAACCTCAGCTAATAGTGGCATTTTAGGGTCCACACACTGTGTCAACTTGAGAAGTTTGGAAGTTTAACTAAGACACTCAGCAGGGAGCCAGAGTCTTTACTTTGTAAATATCCTCATCCTGTGCAAAGGAGGGCAAGGAGATTTTGTGAGTGCCCCCCACCCGTGTCCTGAAGAGAGGTGGGGTGGGCAGCCTGGGTACAATATAAGGAGGAGAAGAGGCTTGTGTTTCCCCTTTTGCTTTGGCAGCTGCCTTGAAGTGTTGCCCCAGTGTCATGCCACCCTGCCTTGGAGCCAGCTGATTATGGACTGAAACCTTCAAACACGGTAAGATAAATAAACCTTTCCTTCCTTCATTTTTGGTGTCAGGTATTTTGTCCCAGCAACAAGAAAAAATAAAAGTAACCAAGGCATGGCAAAATATACAAAAGTTCTTTGAGAGTTTCTGGGAAAAGAGGTAATTCACATAGTGAAGTAGCAAATGGATAACTAGGGCTTTACAAGTAGCTAAAAAAATTTCTCTCCACTGGGACTCCTCTCAGGACACTGGTGAGAACTTCTGCCTGTGACTGAAGTTAGATCCACAAAATAAGACAGAAATATTGCAGGGGTGGCAGAGGAATATGAGCTTCTCTTTTCCAAAGGTTTTAATCTCATCTTGGTGAAACAAATAAATCATAGCAATAGCAAGGACCTCATCTCCTTCACAGGAGGAACGTAAGTCTTATACTGAAGTTTGCTCACCTTTGAGACATTTCCTCAAACCTAAGTTTCATTGCATTTCTCACTGGTAGGCTCATGGTCACAGAGGTAGTCTAGCCTTCAACACGGACTCTGCTTCTTCTGCACTTCTTTCTGCATCATCCCCCTTCTCTGACCATGTACAACACTGCTATCTAATTTAACTCTGAAGCACCAAGGCTGCAATCATCTGAGGCTCTTCACTGAAACATGTGACTGCATTCAGGTAAAAGTTGACACTTAGGTGCAAATATAAGTAACATACTCAAAGAGCTAGCTGCAGAACGTTAGCAAAGTTTTACCATCCCTGAGAATAAACTCATGTCCTTGAAAACTGACCCTTGACTGAGTTCTTTATTTGCCGGTTTTAACTCCTTCCCTGGATTGTAGTTTTAAGACTACCTTAGAAATATTTCTGGACTTGCCTTCACATCTGCAACTCTGCTTTTCAAAATAAGCCTTTCAGGCATAATACTGATTTTGCAACTGTGAGTGTCTTTATGTTTCTGCCTTTAGATATGAAATGTTCACAATCATGGTCTCATTTATTCAGAAAGTTAGTCTACTGAGTTATTTTATACCTGTATTTATCTATTTAAAATCTAAAAATCTCCTGATTGTTATTTCAATTAACTTAATTTGGTAGGCATCAATAATTTATTATATGTCAAGAACTGATTTGGAATGCTGAGGGAATATAAAAGCATATAACCTCATCATGTCCTAAACTAATTTACACTAAGCAAATAATTTATTAATGTAAAACTAGCCTGAATTAGCCAATGCTCTCCTAAAATATTTGTGGAATGAGTAACACAGAATGGATAAAGAAACTAATCTGGAATTAAGAAAGTACATTCCCTTTGCATGACATTTCTTTATGTTTTGCCCAGGAAAGTAACTGTGAATCCTCCATAGCTGTCTTTATAAACAAGAGACTTAAAAATGAATGCAAAAGAATCCTATTCACCTCTCAGAAATCAGTGAAATCTCTGTGCACACTTGGTACCACCAGAGATGTGATCTGCAAGCGGTGATGACTTGAGTTTAGGATACTCTTTGAAGAAGCTCTGTCTTATGCTAGAGAATGTGAGTTTGAAGTTCAAAATTTGTCTACCTCTCCATATCGGGTTGAACATAGCATCTCATATTTTATCTGATTATACTAATTCCTGTAAAGTTCAAATTAAACCCTATTTCTCAGACCTTAAATATAATAAACATATAATAATATCATTTGGAGTTTTGGGGTGAACACAGTGTATAACTGAATACTGTGCTTTCCAGTCTCTATGAATTTTCCTTTCTTCAGCACCTGTCCTCTCTTACTGGTTTTCTTAATACTATATTTTGTGATTTTTTTTCCTGACTTCCTTAATTTGTTATTAAAATAATATCCCAATACTGCTTTTTCATCCTAACAAGTTTTTTATCCTTTTAATTTTATCTTTTTGGAGGGTCACGGAAATGCGTGCATTACCTCATTTCCTGAGTGTTTATGTTCTTTCCGTTTGCTCAGCCTTTGGGTCTATTTAACAATTTCATTCAAAGAAGTTAAGAGGCATTGTTCTTTACCTCTACTTCTGCCATTTCTTCTGAAGTCCATCAGCACTATCCCAAATAAGTCATCAGAATCAACAAATTCTTTTTGGAGTCTTCCCCTCAATGCTTTGGAATTAAGAATGCTATAATATAATCTGCCTGAAAGTTTGCCCATATTTTCTGTTATGAGTCACCATAGTGGTTTTAAAGTTCCATGTGAAGTTCTATAACTGTTCTTTATATTTTCACTTGTGTTGAAGACCTAGCTTAAACTACTCAAAGTACTTAACATATCAGGCCAGAGCTGCCCTCCATAATGGCTTCTAGACTTGAGAACTATACAAATAAAACTTCACACATTTTGATCTATAATAAGATTAAGTGGTCATTATAATTTCTTGAAGTCTTCAACAGGTTGAAGAATATTGATTCAAATGATGTCCCCAGGGAAAGAGAATTGGACTGGATAGGACAATGACCCCTGGGCAAAGCTACTAAGCAACAGCCGAGTAACTTGTTATATCTCATACCCTGAGATCTATTTCTGGGGGCCCTACATTTTGAGTAGAGGAGAGAAGAGTATTTCATAGTAACAAGAACTCCTCACTGAACCGTCTTTTTTAGCAAACTAAATATTGATTTACTAACTTCTTAAATCTTACCTCATTCTGAGGAAAATAAAAGCTAAACTAATATTACCACTGTCTTACTTTCCCAATCTTTGGATTAAAAGTCTTGATGCTATAATATAATCTGTCAATGTTCACAAGAGATGAAAGGCAGCGTCAATGTTCACAAACCTGTTTTGTAAAATAAAAGTAAAAACTGATCTTATTAACTGGAATTTACTCTGACAGTCCAGGATATGGATATTATCATAATTACATGCTGTCTCAAGATTTGCAAAAAATAAAAAATCCTATCACTCTAAGCAACACACTGCAGAAAATGTGACAAAAAAATGACTTACTTTCATTGTATTCATACTTTATTGGCTACTCTATTTTGTTTCTTACTGTTTATATTTAGATAAAACTTATAGGTTAATTCATCTTACGTGAATCATAAGGAGAAATAGTATGTTTTCTGAAGTTCATTGCATATTTTATGGATTTTTCTTTTGCCTGGTAGAAATATCCCCCACACTTCTTATTTTTTATTTCTTTCATGGGGAGTAATGAATCGTTATGAGAGAAAATGTTGTCTTACAAGGAATATGAAATTTGCTTTTCTCCGTGATAGACCTGTGAGACTCAACAAAGCTCAGTAGAGGAAAAAGCTCTATTAATGGCCATTTGCAGGCTGGGGGAGAGAGAACAAGGCCACACCAGCAAACAAGCCCAGTTTGGGAACCAGCATCATAGGCAGGCCATCACCAGACTGGGAATAGCCAGATCCAAGCCTCTCCCTATCAGTCAGTATCATTTGCAGACTGGGTGAAAGAGAAGAAAGCAACGCCAGCAAACAAGACCAGTCTGGCAGCCAGCACTATGTGTGAACTAGGAAAAGGGGACTCCAGCCCCTTTTGGTGTGCAGGCTGGCAATACAAGAAGTACCAGCAACCAGCTTATCCAGAGAAACACAGGCTGTGACAATAACTATCAAGGTCTAATACAATTGGATGCCTGTGATAGTTTGGTGTTTCATTGGCTTTGCAGGTCTAGGGCCAATGGTCTGATCATAGGTTCAGAGGATAGCAGTATGCAGTGTGGTATCTAGGGGGATCTCCTTCTGAGGGCTGTGGCCATTGTTGATTCCCTATGGTCTTGTTTTGAGATTGTGTATCATTTCCATTGTTTTGTTGGGTTGGGTTTTATTCTCTCTTGCCTTGTTTATGTTAAATTCAATGGCAGGAACAGCTATTTCAAAGATAGCAAGATATGTCATGGTAGCAATTTTGGATTTACTATTGACTTGTTTTGAAATGCTTCATTGCTTCATTGTTTTGTTTTCATTATTTCTATCTTATTCTATTCTATTTTATTTTTACTATAACTGAAGTTATCTGCAACTATTTTGAAGACATCTAAAGGCCTCATGGTAACTATTGTTTATTTTGTGATGTTTTGAAGTCCTGTATCTCTTACACTGGTTTGTTTTTATTGGTTTTATCCTGTTTTATTCTCTTTAAAATAAAAAAATAAGAAAAACTCTATTTATGTAATAAGGAATAATATAGGAAACATTCATAGAGAAGCAGAATGTGGAAGAAGGATGAAGATCAAATTCTAGACTGAGTGGAGGGACACAGGTTTTTCTAACAATACATTCTGCACTCACATACATGAAAAAACACTGCTAGCTTCAGTAAGAGAAAACTCAGACTTTCAGTAGTAAATTCCTGGGTTGCTCTTCTGTAGCTCTTACAGAAAGACTAGGAATATCTAAAGGAAACAAGTTAGGCTGTGTTGGAACCACGCACAATAACACCACTTGTAATACCAGCACTCTGGGAAGCTGAAGCAAGGAATTGCAAATTTCAGCTAAAATTGGGCAATTTAGCCACTCTGAGATTGTCTCAATAGTAAAAAACAAAAAACAAAAAACAAAAAACAAAACAAAACAAAAAAAAAAACAAGAAAACAAAGAAAAAAAAAAACAGGAAAACAAAACACAAAGAAACGTGGCTATGTCCATTTCATCCTGTTGTTTCAAAGTTGTGTCTCCTTGGATCCAAAAACAAGCAGGTAATAAAATACAGTAAATAAATAAACTTAAATCATGCTTTTCAGCAACCAATCAGCTTCATCTCAATTTAAAGAGAGTGATCTAGAGTTTTATATATTTATTTTTGCAAATATAGAGATGGCTGCAGTGTTTTGATCATAACAAAAATATTTGTCATGTTTTCTGTGATTCTAGCTAAAATTTTATGATGTATTTATTAAGAAGATAAGGTAAGATTCTACTGCTGTGTAAAACAATAAGAGTAAACCATTAAATACCTTAAATAAACCAGATGTAGAAGAAAATACAATATAGATATATAGGAAATAACACTGACACAAAGTAGCCAAATTGTATTCCTGATTCTTACTGATGTTTACTGTCATCTTATAGATAACTTTGTTTATATTTTGGAAAAGGGTAGCCTGGCTGTTACTTCATCTGAACATCATGGTACTAAGTAACTGCAAACTTGGAATGTAGCAAAATTGTAGGTTTTATTCTCAATTCAAGTCTTTGGCTAGAAGTTAAAAACACGGAGTTAGTTATATGCTTGAGGTAAAGAATATGTGTTAATAACATGCAAATTCGATACTTAGGACTATTGTGGTCAAAATGAAAAGATGATTAAACAAGGGAGTGGTTTATGATGTCAAGTTTAAAGAGACAAGGGCCCCAGTTTCTGATTTAATTTTAAGATTCACGTGTATGGAGAAAGAAAGGAACAGGTCCATTACTGTACGTTTATAAATCTGAGAAATAGAAAGTGAAAAGAGAAAATGAGAGATTATATTAAATTAGTTTCAATTCAATGTACTTCATAATTTTCAAGTATTAATAATCAGTGAATAGTCATTTACTGGGCATCTCTGATATTAAGGATGTCTGTTGATCATGAAGTCTTTTACTTGAACCATATACATACTTCCAAATTTTTGCAAATATTTTATAGGTGAAAAAATAGGAAAGCATATATGTTTTAGAATGATGTGGTACACATTGAGTTTTAGGTCTTTAACCTGCCAACTGTATGACTTGACCAATTACTTAGCTATTTTGTGACCCAGTTTCCTCATCTACAAAATAATAAATGAAAGGCTATCTCATAGGGTTATTCATATGAAAATTAAGCAAGTTAGTATATGTATACCTACTGAAACAGAACCTCACCTGTGGTAAGTACTATACACAGTTACTTTATTTTATTAAGCTGGATAAAAGAGAAGCGGTTAGGTGTTCCTAGAAAAGCTTGATTGACAGATCTGCTATGTAAAGACTGAGACAAAGTGTGGCATGTGGGTTAAGAGCAGAATTAGAAAGCAGCAAGTGAGGGCTTATAAAAAGTGCTACAGCTACTGAGAACAGCTTTGTAGATGCAAAAGGGACTGTTGTAAACTCCAGGTAAGTTTGATATTTCTTGGGTAAATGTGAGGAGAAAGGGAAAATGACAGATTATGCCAAAATGGTTAGAATAGTATAATGAAAAGCCCTGTAGGACAACTAAGACACTTATATTTAGGCTTGTGTGGATGATGGAGAGACACTAAATAGCTCTAACCAGGGAAATGACGTGATCACTTTGGATTTTTTTCTGGAAATGAAAAGATTGATTTTAGAATATCTTAACTGGAAGATATTGAAAGACCATATGTCTACGACTATTTCTGAAGTTAAATGATTATTAAAGGTTAATGTATAAATAAAAAATTAATTCACCAAGTTTAGCTTCTTATCAATAAATGATAATTTAATGTCTTTAAGTGCTTCCTATAGCAAAAGTCTACAGTGAAAGATCCTGAGAACCACTGTAACCATAATTTTGTTCAAATCTAATGAAAAGGTTTAGTGGACTGAAATCTACATGAAAAATAACAATGTACAGCAAATACTGAGTGCTTAATCACTCAATAATATTTATAGGCCATCCACAAAATGTATATGTAGACTTTTCTCATGGGAAGTGAATCATACACAATTTCATCTTGCACTGGCATAATATTGTAGAAGGAACTTCCCTCATTACTTTTTCTTTGCCTATTAATATTAATATATTCATCTGATTGGAGAGAGTTAAACATTTTGTTCCCTTATAACATGGTAGATTGTTTTAGTTGCCTACTAAATGTTTGCTCATTCAATCTACAAAATAATCTTATGAGGTAGATGGCAACTTTAACTTCATTATACATATTAGGAAGTTAAGAAGCCTGGCCAAGATCACAATACAGAGCCAAAATCCGAATCCATGTAGCCTGGTGTTATGCTCTGTGTCTCAATGTTTTACAGTCTCATGTGTTTGTGGTGCTTTTTCAGAAATGACTGACTCTAAAATGTGTGATTGATTGGTGGTGTGATGCCTAGATTAAGGCTACTGGAATTAAGGGCAGGTGATTGCTGGATTGGTTCACTGATTGGATGGACATTGTCCTAATCCAAGAGACATAATATAAGGGGCAGAAATAGTCTTGCCTCCCCACTCTCCCTTGTTGGTTGTGCTGTCTTCTGTTGCCATGAATTGTTTTTCCTCTAGAATTTCCCACTGCCAAGACATCCTGCCTTGGAGTCAGCAGATCGTAGCCTGAAACCTATACAAACTATGAGCCAAATAAATCTTCCTCCCTTTAACTTTGGGTGTCAGGTATTTTGCCTCAGCAACAAGAGAAAAGTTATGATACCTGGCTTCTAAGTCACTGCTCACACTGTGTTATTCTGAGAAAAATCTGGATAATTTCAACAGCTAAAAAAAAAAAAAAAAAAAAAAAGAATGTTTCACGTTATAGTAATCTATTCAAATGCTGCTAATGTTGTCTATAAGAGTGAAAAGTATTCAATTCATTTGGTTACACAGTTCAAACCTGAATGAGATAGTTGTACCACTGGCTCCTCAATTGGGTTCTTCATTGGTAAAGAATTCATGATTCCTTCCCCCTGATTTCCAACAAACATCATTCCTGCTCTGGCCCTGCCATTAATTGCAATTTCCAAACTGCTATGAAAGAAAGAACCTGAGCAATTTTTGAGTCTGCTGGATTTCACAGTAAACTCATTTTATAGTGCTAATAATTGATGCTACCATCTTAAAATTCTAATGATCCCTCTGTAATTGGCAAAACTCACAGAAAGTTGAATCACCCCTGTTACCATGCACACCCAAATAGAAGATGGAGAAGCAGTACCTGATGAAGAATCTACAAGCCAAGCCAGAGTCCATGTCCAGAGAAAAACTACATGTAAATAAATATAATAGGCAAAGGAAAGATAGAATGAATGAATAGAAGATGGGAGAAAATGAGAAATTATCCTCCTATCATTAGTGTGAAAATATTGGCCAACCCTGTGATAAATTGAAATAATAAAAAAAAATTCAATCTGTCCTTGGAGTCCACTTTTGGCCTTTTACAGAACCTGAACAGGACATTTATACTATGAAGTTCCCAGTGAAAGATAAATCTGACTTCTTGGCCACCTTCAAGTAGGAAGCAGAAAGACCAGAGCTAGATCTCCTTCCTTAGAGAAGTCCTCTGGGAAAGATAATTCCCGAGGCCCTAAGACAAAATGAGTGTTGGTAGCCAAAGAAGATAATTCTCCACAGTCAGCCCAGAGGGAAAGTGATGAATCTCAGTATTGTCTCACCACTATAAGACTTTTAGGCTGTTCTCCCAATACATTTTAAAGAAAGCCTAATTAGGACAGGCAAATTACCTCAGGGTGGCAACATCAGTTGGTACATAAGTGAGAAAAGACCAAAATATCTAATCATTCTTACAAATGTAATAAACAAGAAGCTGAGAGTGAGTTTTGAGACTTGGTATTGCTAGCACCCTTTTTATTTTTTTACAACCTCATAAGTACAAAGATCACAAAAAGAGGTCCATAAAAGTCTCTTTAACAGGCTCAAGTAATACTATATAACACTAACAGTAATTCTAATAACTGCCATAATCTGAGATCACATAAATGACAGAAACTTTTTAAAATGTTAGCCATTTCTGAGATTTCAATCCAGTGCAAAGACAATACATTTGAAGCTTCTATGTTAACCAGATCTGCAAAATGTGGCAATATCTGCTGTACCTCTCTAAAACTTTCATTCTGCATGGCTATGTTTAATAGAAAGAAATGAAGCCCAAAGAGTCAATGATATTGTGACTTCACCCATTTTTTTAAAATTTTATTTACAGAAACACTAAACAAAACAGAAAATAGGTAGAAATAATACATACATTCAAAGAAAAAAATAAACAGTAAGAAATTACTAGTTGATGTTTACATATTGTTGTTTTACAAATAGTTGTTTAAGATACAAAAATAGAACATATAAAGTGGGAATTCAAACAGCGAGACTGCAGATAGTTCTGTTCAACTGTCCAACAAAAACTTAGTAACATGGTTGTCAATCCTATACACTTACACATACATGCAGTTATCCATATCTTCATTTATGTTTAGATTAAACTAAAGCAGGTTAAAATCATTCTGAATGAAGAATAGTAGTATTGCTGGATTTCACATCATGAAACTCTGTGATCAGCACTGGGTACTGTAGTGTCTTTTTTTAAATTTTAATTTAATTTAAAGAAATACTAAACAAAACAGAAAACCGGTAGAAACAATACATAATTTCAAAGAAAAAAAATAAACAGTAAGAAATTACTAGTTGATTACAGATTGTTTTCTTACAAATAGTTATTCAAGATACTAAAGTGGAGCATATAAAGTGGGGATGCAAACAGTGAGAATGCAACCAGTTCTGTTCAACTATCCAACACAAACTTAGAAATATGGTTATCAGTCCTATACACTTAAACATACATGCAGTTTTCCATATCTTCAATTATGTTGAGACTGAATAAACCCAAGGAGGCTAATGTCAATTTGAACAAAGAATAATACTATTGCTGGGTTTCACATTATGACACTCCAGGGTCAGCCCTGGGTATTTTAGTGTCTCTTTTTCTTCAAAGTATCTGTTCATTTCATCATGTGTCACAAGATCAATTCTCATAAACTGTTTATTGATTCTACACATTCATGAATCTTAACATGTATTTCTACCCTCTCTTTATTAGAGGGAGAAACAAAATAAAGCCAGTCAAAACAAAACATATTCCTATAAACACATGAAATTAAATAAACATATAAGACCATTTGTATTGGTCAGGGTTTTGTTAGAGAGAACAGATACAACCCGGGATATATAGAAACAACAAGATTGGCTTACAATAGTCACGGAGTCCAATGAGGAAGCGTGCAGAGGGTGTCTATGCACTGGAGGCCCAAGGTTTAATCCAAGGTCTGTAGTTAACCCTAGTGTCTTCTGCAAGTCCACACCAGCAGGCTGATGGGTCTGTGACAGATGACTGAAGGCTCTGTGATGAAAGGCTGAAGAGTCTACGCTGGAAAGCTCAAGAGTCTATACTGAAAGCCAGGAGACGAGGTCCAAACCAAAGGCCAAGACTGGAGCTTCTCCCAAGAATGGAATGGATTTGTCCTTCCTCCTTCCCTTTTATACCTCGAGGTGATAACTCACCCTAGGGTGGGTCTTCTTCTACATCCTTGGGTGTAGAATTGCTAAACCCATTTAGTTAGCTTCTAACTGTCTCAAGTTGACACAATCAATCAACCACTACAATCCACCCCTTGTCAACTTGGCAACCAGACACATTTCTTTAAACTAGTTCCAGATACACAAACATGCATATAATTGCACCTAACATGTTATAACTGTCCTTTGTACAAATGGAAACACAATAATTCCCTTACCAAAATACACCATGTAACTTTTCTTTGGTTGATGCTTACTCCTATCAGTTCATAAGCTTAACATTATAACACAAGTTTAATAATTCCCAAAACACAGCATTAAGTCTAACATTATGTTACATTGAAACCATATTTGGGGAGAATAGTAATCATAATCCTCTTTTCTGTAACTGATCACGGGGATGTAGCTGGTATTTAGAACTTCCTTCTTCCACTACCCATTCTGTATTTCCATGGCCTTCAGCAAACACCTCAGCAGGTCTCGGTTCTTTCCTCGGTGGAGTGACCCATACCTTCATTCCTGAAGGTTCTGGACAACTTGTCACTTTGTCTGGATTAGGTTGCTGTAATTTTCCATTAACCTTAATGACAGGGCATGGTAATACTAAAAGGTCCCTAAGGAATCTCCTGCACTCCATGTATATTCTTCCTTTCCTCCATTGTGGAGCAGTAGTCCAACTTCAGCTTGGTAGTTTGGATCAATCACCCCTAACAACACTGTGACTTCCTTTTTAGCTTGTTTCCTCAGAGACATGAGGAGACCAAAATGACCAAGAGGAAGTCTTAGCTTCCAGTTCAATGGTACCATGGTTGTGCTTCCTGGTATAAGCCTTCCCCGCTCTGAAACCAAAACTTCTAGGCCAGCTGAACATGAAGTCATGGGAACAGGAAGCAAAAATTTTGCTAGTGGATCACTAGGGGTGATGGTGAGTGCTACCATTCCTACTTCCACCCCTTGATTCCTGGACCCATGAAACCTGGCTATGGGAGACACAGTGCTATATAATGGACGTTGATTCAAAGCATATATAGCCTGTTGAAGTAATTTACCCCAGCCTAGCAAACTATTGCCACCTAGCTGGCATTGTAACTGTGTCTTCAAAAGGCCATTCCATCTTTCTATCAATCCAGCTGCTTCTGGATGGTGAGGGACACAGTAGGACCAGTGAATTCCATGAGCGTATGCGCACTGTCTCACTTCTTTAGCTGTGAAATGTGTACCTTGGTCAGAGGCAATGCTATGTGGAATTCCATGACGGTGGATAAGGCATTCTGTGAGTCCATGGATGGTAGTCTTGGCAGAAGCATTATGTGCAGCAAACACAAAGCCATATCCAGAATAGGTATCTGTGCCAGTGAGGACAAAGCACAGTCCCCTCCATGATGGAAGTGGTCCAATATAATCAACCTGCTACCAAGTTTCAGGTTGATCACCTCAGGGAATGCTGCCATATTGGGGACTCAGTGTTGGTCTCTGCTGCTGGCATACTGGGCATTCAGCAGTGGCTGTAGCCAGATGAACCTTGGTCAGTGAGAGTCCATATTGCTAAGCCCATGCATACCCTCCATCCCTGCCACCATGGCCACTCTGTTCATGGGCTCTTTGGGCAATGACTGGGGTGGCGGAAGAAGGAGGTTGGCTACTGTCCAGAGAACGAGACATCTTATCCACTTGATTATTAAAGTTGTCTTCTGCTGGTTACCTTTTGGTGAGCATTTACATGGGAAACAATATATTTTCATATCCTTTGCCCATATAGAGAGGTCTATCCACATACTTCTTGTCTGGCGCAGGCGCTCAACATACCATACCCCACCCAGGACTAAGGACCACGTCAGCTTCCGCAATGCGCTATGTCCCTCTCCAAATTAGCCACCCTGTGCGCACCCCGTGCTCACTCCGTATTTGCCCCGTGCCAACTCTGTGGCAACCCCTGATTGGCCATAGCTGGGTATATTAGCCAGAGCCCACGTCTCATCCCAACCCTGCCTCCTCGTGACAGCCTGTGATTGGTCACAGCCTAATATATAAGCCAGAGCCCGCGTCAATAAAGCGGCAGTTACCTGTTACCAACAAGAGCGTCCTCTGTCTCATTGGGGGGCTGCGCCGGTCAACCTCTTCCCCAAATATCTTTGTCACCAATTTTCCAATTATGTTCCTTCCAAATTCCTGACCATCTGGCTAGACCATTGGCTACAGCTCATGACTCAGTATACACTCTCACATCTGGCCATTTCTTGTTCCAGGCAAAATGCACTACCAAGTGCACTGCTCGAAGTTCTGCCCACTGTGATGATTTCCCTTCACCACTGTCTTTTAAAGATATCCCAGAAAGGGGCTGTAATGCTGCAGCTGTCCACTTGTGGGTGGTGCCAGCATAATGTGCAGAGCCATCCGTAAACCAGGCCCTAGTCTTCTCGTCTTTTGATAACTTATCATATGGTACACCCCACAAGGCTATAGGTGCATGCTGGGAAACTGAAGGCAACATAGCGAGTATAAGAGCCATAGGTATTTGGGCAACTTCCTCATGTAATTTACTTGTATCTTCCGGGCCTGCTCTGGCTCGATCATGAATATACCACTTCCATTTAATGATAGACTGTTGCTGGGCACGTCCAACTTTATGACTTGGTGGGTCAGATAATATCCAGGCCATGATAGGCAACTCAGGTCACATGGTGACCTGGTGTCCCATAGTTAAGCGTTCAGTTTCCACTAGGGTTCATAGCAGGCCAACAGCTGTTTCTCAAAGGGAGAGTAGTTGTCTGCAGATGAAGGTAGAGCCTTACTCCAAAATCCTAAAGGCCTCTGCTGTAATTCACCAGTGGGGGCCTGCCAGAGACTCCCAGCAGCATCTTTGTTTGTTACTGATACCTTGAGCACCACTGGCTCTGTTGGATCATATGGCCCCAGTGGAAGAGCAGCCTGTACAGTAGCCTTGACTTATTGCAAAGCCTTTAACTCTTCTAAGCCCCACTCAAAATGAGGAGCCTTCCAAATCCCTTGGGAAATGGGGCGGAGTAAGAGGACAATGTGTTGTCTCCAAAATCCAAATAGGCCCACTAAGCGTTGTGCCTCCTTTTTAGTTGTAGGAGAAGCCAGATGCAACAATTTATCTTTTACCTTAGAAAGGATATCTCTACATGCTCCACACCACTGGACTCCTAGAAATTTCACTGAGGTAGAAGGATCTTGAAATTTTGTTGGATTTATTTCCCATTCTCTGGTTCTCAAATGCCTTACTAATGGATCCAGTGTGGTTGCTACCTCCTGCTCACTAGGCCCAATCAGCATAGCATCATCAATGTAATGGACCAGTGTGATATCTTGTGGCAGAGAAAAGCAATCAAGATCCCTTTGAACCAAACTGACATAGGGCTGGCGAGTTAATATACCCCTGACGTAAGACTGTAAAAGTATATTGCTGGCCTTGCCAGCTAAAAGCAAATTGTTTCTGATGATCCTTATTGATAGGTATGAAGCAAAGGCATTTCCCAAATCGATAGCTGCATACCAAGTACCAGGAGATGTATTAATCAGCTCAAGCAAAGAAACCACATCTGGTACTGCAGCTGCAATTGGAGTCACCACCTGATTCAGTTTATGGTAATCCACGGTCATTCTCCAAGACCCATCTGTCTTCTGCACTGGCCAAATGGGGGAATTAAATGGAGATGTGGTGGGCACCACCACCCTGCATCCTTTAAGTCCTTGATAGTGGCAGTAATCTCTTGGATCCCTCCAGGAATGTGATACTGCTTCTGGTTTACTATTTTACCAGGCAAAGGCAACTCTAGTGGCTTCCATTTGGCCTTTCCAACCACGATAGCCCTCACATTACAGGTGAGGGAACCAATGTGAGGATTCTGAGAGGTACTAAGTATACCAATCACAATTATACATTCTAGAACAGGGGAAATAACTACAGGGTGAATCAGAGGACCTATCGGACCTTTGCTAAAACTCCATTGATCACCTGGCCTCCATAGGCCCCTACTCTAACTGGAGGGCCACAGTGACATTTTGGATCCCCTGGAATCAGTGTTAGTTCAGAACCAGTGTCCAGTAATCCCCGAAATGTCTGATCATTCCCCTTCCCCCAGTGGACAGTCACTCGGGCAAAAGGCCTTAGGTCCCTCTGGGGAAGGATGGGAAAAAGATTAACAGTGTAAATTTTTGGTGCCTCAGAGTCCTTCTCCAAGGGGACCAGGCCTCCCCATCATTCGAGGGGTTCTGGGTCTGTAAACTGGCTCAAATCTGGGAACTGGTTGAGGGGCCATGATTCTCTGTTAGCATGATTTCATGTAAGGTTCTGTACATTTGCCTCTAAATTGTTTCGATTATATAAATCTAGTAAAAATTTTGTAGGCTCCCTATCTATTTCACTTCTACGAGCACCATGGCTAATCAGCCAATGCCAAAGGTCTGCACATGTTAGACTATTCTGATTATTGTTCTACCTTTGTTGTCCTTTACAGTAAGTATGTGGACCCTGCTTTTGGTGATTAAGTGCCGCCACTTGACCTCTGCCACTCCAGGACCCAATCAAGCCCATTGCCCTTAAATGTCCTAATTGAGTAACTGCAGTCCCCACTGTAAGGTCTGACATGCAAAGAAGAACAGTAACAGGGCCCTTCAGGGATGCTGGTGCTCCCCTCACAAATCTGTTTTTCAAGGTGCTGGTGAAGGTTATATTTTCTGGATCATCCCAATGTGGAGGATTAGGTTTAACTTGACAGATCCACTCCAGCATTCCCATTTCCCTGAGTCTCTGAATCCCCTCATCAATAGTAAACCATGGAATATCAGGCATCTCTAACTCATTCACAGTGGGCCATCTTTTGATTCATATCTCTGCCAAACATCGAAATAAACCATTAACACCTTTCTTCACTCTACAAGCTATGACATTAAATTCAGAATCCCTATTTAATGGGCCCATATCAACAAATTCAGCCTGATCCAGATGTATGTTTTTGCCATCATTATCCCAAACTCGTAAAATCCAGTCCCATGCTTGCTCATCAGGCCTCTGCCTATTAGAGTTGGAAAAACTCAAGAAGCTCTTTGGGAGTATAGGGAACCTCTTCATGGATCACACTATGTATCTCAATTTAGGAGCTTTCTGTGATTTGAGCCTGGTTATAGGCCTGGAGGCAAAAAAGGGTGTTAAGGGTGGATCCTGAGGAGCAGCAGCATAATCCCGTTTAGTCAACATAGCATCAGCTTCCCCAAGTATGCTAGGAGATTCCAACACAGCAGGGGTTGGAGGTGGTGATGCTGCTGCCATTTCAGGTGGGGAACTCTTTCCCTCAGGCAAAATAACTTCATTAGCATCCAGAAATTCAGTGTCTTCAATTTCCCCAGAATCCTCCCATACATCTCTATCCCAATTCATGGGATCCCATTCTTTCCCAACCAGTGCCCTCACCTTTGCTTCTGATGGTTCAGCCAATCGAATTATGAGGGACTGTGTCTGGGTTTCTGCAATCTCAGCCTTGAGGCTAAGAGAAGAGATTTTCACTCATGACACACTGAGAAACTTTTAAATTTCTTATCTGTTTCTGGAGATGCGATTTTTCCTTCATTAGTTTGTCCAAAGAGGCTAAGACCAACCATCCAGCATCATTATATTGTCTACTGTGACGAAGATATTCAAAATTGTTTTGTACAGAGTCACATCTCACAATTGGTGAATTAGGATAATCAAATGGATCTATGAGATGTATTAGTTTAAACAGTTCATGCCAAGGACTATCAGTATATTCCACAGAAGTATAAGCACAGGCTTCCAATGTGAGGAAGACACGTTGGTGTCTTCAGGTCTCACCAAATTGCAGAGCCAACTCCAGGAAGCTCTAACACCATTAAAGAATTCCATTGTTATAATTCTGTTTCTCTAGGACCACTCTGGGTACCAAAATCTGTATTGGTCAGGGTTTTGTTACAGAGAACAGATATAACATGGGATATATAGAAACAACAAGATTGGCTTACCATAGTCAGTCACAGAGTCCAATGAGGAAGCATGCAGAGGGTGTCTATGCACTGGAGGCCAAAGATTCAATCCAAGGTCTAGAGTTCACAGACCTTGTGTCTTCTGCAAGTCCACACCAGCAGGCTGATGGGTCTGCGACAGAAGGCTGAAGGCTCTGTGATGAAAGGCTGAAGAGTCTATACTGAAAGCCAGGAGGCAAGGTCCAAACCAAAGGCCAAGACTGGAGCTTCTCCCAAGAATGGAATAGATTTGTCCTTCCTCCTTCCCTTTTATACCTCGAGGTGATGACCCACCCTAAGGTGGGTCTTCTTCTACATCTTTGGGTGTAGAATTGCTAAACCCATTTAGTTAGCTTCTAACTGTCTCAAATTGACACAGTCAATCAACCACTACACCATTGTACAAAGAATTCTACCATGGTTCCTGTGTTGTCTCTTGTTATCTCCAATAGAATTGGCTATATCATCAGGCATAGTATAATTGAATATATCAGTACATAACAGTATTAATAAAAACACAGCTTTGTATATAGGGATAGAACGTCCTAAACCAGCAGTTATCAAACCAGAATGTGTATTGTAGAGTCTTGTCATCTTCAGTGTAGTTGCCTATACACCCACACTTGATACTATCAGTCATATCAGTTTTGAATAAAATCTTTTCTACCTCATTTCTGTTATGCTTTTTTTTGTCATCAGTTATCTTCTTCATTCTGTTTTCTGCTCCATTCATTGAGGCCTCTCTGCCACTGTTCCTGGAATCCTAGTACTTTTCTCTCTCTCTACAATGTCCTGCAATATTCTCTGTAGAGTAGGATTGGTGGTTGCAAGTTTCCCATGATCCTCTTTGTCTTGAAAGCATCTTGTTTCTCCATTAATTTCTGAGACAATTTATCAGGGTACATCAATCTAGGCTGGAGGTTATTTTCTTTCAGGGCTTGGAATATTTTGCTCCAGGCTATTCTTGACTTGATGGTTTGTGTTTATGAGTCTGCCGTTATTCTGATGGGCTTTCCTTTATAGGTGATCAGTTTCTTGTTTCTAACAGCTTTTAATATTCTGTTCTTATATTGAATTTTTGGGATCTTGATTATTATGTGCATGGGTGTAGCTCTGTTTTGGTTAGGTGGCTGGAGTTCTGTATGCCTCATATATCAGAATATCATTTCCCTTTCCTATGTTTGGGAAGTTTCCTTAATTATTTCTGGGAATAACCTTTGTAGTTCCTTTGTTTGTACCCCAGCTTCTTCATTCACATTCTTTATTCTCAAGTTATAGATCCTTCTGTCATTTTCTAGCCTTTGTATTGTTACTGCTTGTTTCCTTGTTATTTTTCAAGGCTTTTCCTTTCATACTCCCATATTGCAAAATTGTCCTCCAGTTTGGTAATCTATCCTTAGTTTCTTTCAGGGTGATTTGTCATCTTTCCATAGAGTTTTTAATTTTCTGGTGATCTCTTGTATCTGCTTCATGTATTCTATATATTTTTTTACATTCTTCATCAAATGGTACTCCCCTTTGTCTGAGTTTCTCCCTTCTTCTGTCTGTGTCTGCTTGAGGGGTGCTTAGTATCTCTTTTATTAATCTTCTTATTTCTTATTTTATTTGGCTAAATATTTCACTTTTGAACTCGTGTATGAGGTCCCGAATATATCACTTTATGTCCACTGGCACTGTGTCTGATATTGCATGTTTGCTGTTCCCGTTCTGCTTTTTTTTTTTTTTTTTTTTTTTTTTTGGCAGAACAAAGCTGTCAGTCAAAGCCAAGGATAGACATAGCACATGATGTAGAACAGAGTACACGGTTATTAACAATGGTTATCAACGTTGTCTCTTGTTTCCTTAAAAAGATTTGTCTATCTCATTAGATATTATAAAGTTGGACAAAACAGTAGAGAACAAGACCAATAAAACTTAGACATTGTAAACATTACAGGACTTCCAAAGGAGACAATAGTCAAACCAGAATGGGCATCTTAGTGAATCTTATTGCCTTCAAAGTAGTTGCCTATACCCTCAGACTTGATACTATCACACAGAATGGAACAGAGTCTAATCAGTCAAAACAAGATTGTGGGAGTATTACAGGACTTCAAAACAAGTTAATAGGAAATCGAAAAGAGTTACTATTATATATCCTAATTTTTTTAATTTTTCCCTTAATTAAAATAAACATAAGAAATAACTAAATAATTTTTAAAGAATAATAGTTACCATAGTGTCTGTCTTTTTCCTTGAAATATTTGGATAAAACTTCATATACTATAGCTTCAAATATTTCCATATCAAGAAGCCCAGAATAAAGACTTTCTAATTAATAAGTGAAAATTTTATAAGGCTTCAAGGCCACATAATGGGGAATCATGATTGCCACATATTTTCATATATTTGAATCATTACTTACATTAGGGAAACTATTCGGTATTCATACATGCGAGATTGATTTATTTCACTTATGAGTATGGTCTCAAGCTGCGCCCATTTATTGATAAATATCTCAATGTGATCCTTCTTTATAGCTGAATAATACTCCATTGTATAGAAATACCACAACTTTTTTATCCATTCCTCAGTTGATGGGCACTTGGGTTGTTTCCAAGATCTGGCGATTACAAATTGTGCTGCTATAAACACAGGTGCACATATATCACTGTGGTATGATGCTTTCAGTTCTTCTGGGAATATGCCTAGAAGTGGAATAGCTGGAATAAATGGGATTTCCAATCCCAACTTTTTGAGAAACCTCCAGACAGACCTCCACAAAGGCTGTACCAGTCTACACTCCCACCAGCAGTGCAGGAGAGTTCCTTTTTCCCCACATCCTCTCCAGCATTTGTTGTTGTTGGTTTTCTTGATCCTGTCCATTCTTTCAGGAGTGAGATGGTATCTCAGTGTGGTTTTAATTTGCATTTCTCTAATGACCAATGATGATGAGCATTTTTTCATGTATTTATTTGCCATTTGCATTTCTTTATCTGACAATTGCGTATTCATCTCAGATGCCCATTTTTGGATTGGATCTTTGAATTTTGGAGGTCTGAGTTTTTTTTAATTCTTTATATGTTTTAGACAAGAGTCCCATGTCTGAGAGAGAGTTCACTAAAATCTTTTCTCAGTATGTGGGTTTTCTTTTCACTATGCTGGAGATTTCTTTTGACATGCAGAAACTTTTTAATAAGAAGTGGTCCCAGTTATTGATTCTGGGAAGTATTTCCCGTGCGGTTTGAGTCCTGTTCATGAATTCTCTACCTACTCCTATGTCTCCAAGGTTTCTACCCAATTTGTCTTCCAATAGATTTAGTGTTTCTGTTTTAATATTCAGATCTTTGACCCATTTAGATTTTAATTTAGTACATGGTGATAGACATGGGTCTAACTTTAGTTTTTGGCAAATGGAGAGCTAGTTTTTCCAGCATCATTTATTAAAGAGACTGTCGTTCTTCCAGTGAACCTGCTTGGCTCCTTTATCAAAGATAAGGTGGTTGAGTGTGTTTGTAGTTGTGGTTGTATCTTCTAATCTATTCCATTGATCTTTGCCTCTGTTTTGATTCCAATACCATGTTGATTTTACTACTGTTGCTTTGTAGTATAATTTCAAGTCAGGGATTGTGATGCCTCCTGCTTTGCCTTTGCTGCTTAGAATTGCCTTTGCGATTCTAGGTCTCTTCTGGTTCCAGATGAAATTTAGGAGTGATTTCTCTAGATCTATAAGGTATGTTGATGGTATTTCTATTGGGATTGCATTGAATCTGTATAAGAGTTTTGGGAGAATGGCCATCTTCACAATGTTTGTTCTTCCTATCCATGAGCAAGGGATGTCTTTCCATTTTCTGAGATCATCTTCAATTTCCTTTTTCAGTGTATTATAGTTTTCCCTGTATAAGTCTTTTACTTCTTTCAAAAGAGTAATTCCTAAATATTTCTTTTTTTTTGCTTGCTAATGTGAATAGTCCAGTTTCTCTTATTTCCCTCTCTGTGATTTTGTTGATTGAGTATAGGAATGCTATTGATTTCTGAGTATTGATTTTGTATCCAGCCACATTACTGAATTTATTTATTGTATCTAAGAGTCTTTCAATGGAGCTTAGGGGGTCTTCTATGTAGAGTATCATGTTGTCTGCAAACAATGACAACTTAACTTCTTCTTTTCCTATCTTTACCCCTTTTATTTCTCTTTCTTGCCTAATTGCTCTGGCTAGTACTTCCAGTACTGTATTAAATAGGAGTGGTGATAAAGGACATCCTTGTCTTGTGCCTGATTTTAAAGTAAAGGCTTTCAATTTTTGGCCATTTAGTATGATGCTGGCTGTTGGTTTGTCATAAATGGCCTTTATTATATTGAGGTAAAGACCATCTATTCCAATTTTCTGTAGAGTTTTTATCATGAATAAATGTTGGACCTTATCGAAGGCTTTTTCTGCATCTATAGAAATGATCATGTGATTCTTATTTTTGGCTTTATTGATATGGTGGATTACATTTATTGATTTGCGTATGTTGAACCATCCTTGCATTCCTGGGATGAATCCCACTTGGTCATGGTGTATAATCTTCTTGATGGTTTGCTGGATCCTATTTGCCAATATTTTATTGAGGATTTTTGCATCTGTGTTCATTAGGGAGATCGGTCTATAGTTCTCTTTTATAGTTGGGTCTTTCTCAGGTTTTGGTACTAGAGTAATATTTGCTTCCAGGAATGACTTAGGAAGGATTGCTTCCCTTTCAATTTCATTGAATAGTTTGAGGAGTGTCGGCATTAGATCTTCTTTGTATTTCTTGTAGAATTCTGCAGTGAATCCATCTGGGCCTGGGCTCTTCTTGGTGGGTAAGGACTTAATTACATTTTCAATTTCAGTAACAGAGATTGGGTTATTCAACAGTTTTACATCCTCTTGATCTAGCTTTGGCACTTCGTATCCTTCTAAGAATCTGTCTATTTCTTCTGTGTTATCAAACTTTTGAGAGTAGAGGTTTTCGAAATAGGTGTTGATGATCTTCTGTATTTCTATTGGGTCTGTAGTGATTTCTCCTTTTTCATTTCTTATTGCATGAATGTGAGCTTTTTCTTCCCTTTTTTTAATAAGGTTGGCTAGGGGCTTATCGATTTTATTTATTCTTTCAAAGAACCAACTCTTTAATTTGTTGATTCTTTGGATTGTTTTCTTAGTCTCTATTGCATTGATTTCTGCTCTGATTTTTATAATTTCCTCTCTTCTTTTGGCTTTGGGCTTGATTTGCTCTTCTTTTTCTAGCTGTTTGAGGTGTAGCATCAAGTTATTTATTTGTATTCGTTCTGTTTTCCTGATGTGGGAATTCAGTGCAATAAATTTTCCTCTCAGGATGGCTTTCATTGCTTCCCACAGGTTCCGGTAAGTTGTATCTGTATTTTCATTTTCTTTTAGGTATTGTTTGATTTCTTCTTTAATTTCTTCTGTGACCCACTGATTACTCAAGAGTGTGTTATTCAGTTTCCATGTGTTTGTGGGATTTTTGCAGTATCTTTTATCATTAATTTCTAATTTCAGAGCGCTATGATCCGATAACATGCAAGGGATGATTTCAGCTCTTTTGCACTTGTTTAAATATGTTCTGTGAGCTAATATATGGTCTATTTTAAAGAATAACCCATGTACTGCTGAGAAGAATGTGTATTCTGATGATGTTGGGTGGAACATTCTGTATATGTCTATCAAATCCATTTGTTCACAGGTGTGATTCAGTTCTGTTATTTCTTTGCTCATTTTCTGTCTGGTTGATCTGTCCCTTGGTGTCAGTGGCGTATTAAGGTCTCCTGTTACAATTGTGTTACTGATAATTTGAGTGTTCATTTCTGTTAATAAATGTTTTATATAACTGGGTGCTCTGGAGTTTGGTGCATATATATTTAAGATAGTTATCTCTTCCTCTTGGAGTTTTCCCCTTACGAGTATGTAGTGACCTTCTTTGTCCTTTATGGTCATTGTTGGTTTAAAGTTCACGTTGTCTGCAAACAGAATGGCTACTCCTGCCTTTTTTTGGATTCCTGCTGCATGAAGAATTGTTTTCCATCCTTTGACTTTCAGTCTGTGAGTATCCTTCTGGGTTAGATGGGTTTCCTTTAAACAGCATGTGGTTGGATTTTGTTTCTTGATCCATTCTGCTAGTCTGTTTCTTTTGATTGGTGCATTGAGACCATTTACATTAATGGTTATTACTGTTAAATGCTGGTTAATTGTAGGAATGTTATCTCTCTGCTGTTGCATCTTTATCTTTCTGTTCTGTTTAATTATCTGCTTTGCTTAGTGGTTTTTTCCTTTGTGTATCTAAACTGTCTTTCAATATTTTTTGCAGGGTCGGTTTGGTGTTCATGAAGTTCTTCAGTTGTTCTTTGTCATGGAAGTATTGTATTGCACCATCTATTTTGAATGATAGTTTTGCAGGATATATCAGTCTTGGTTGGAAATCATTTTGCTTTAGGATCTGGAATATTTCACTCCATGCTCTTCTTGACTTTATCATTTGTGCTGAGAAGTCTGCTGTGATTCTGATAGGTTTTCCTTTATAAGTGATCTGTCTTTTCTCTCTGACAGCTTTTAATAATCTATTCTTATGTTGGATTTCTGGGATGGTGATTATTATATGTCTGGGTGTAGTTTTATTTTGGTTATGAGTGTTTGGAGTTCTATACGCTTCACTGATCCTGATGTCAGTTTCTGATCTCATGCTTGGGAAATTTTCAGCTATTACTTCTCTAAATATCCTCTTGACATCTTTTATGTTGTCTCCCTCTCTTTCATTAATCCCTATCATTCTTATGTTATTCTTCTTTGCATCGTCTTGCAGTTGTTGAATTTTTGTTTCCTGATTCCTTGTTATTTTCAAAAGATCTTTCCTTTCCTGTTCACTAGCTACAATCATGTCTTCAAGGTCTGAAATTCTATCTTCACTTTCATTAAGGCGGTTTTTACAACTTTCAGTGGAGTTTTTTATTTCCTGTATATCTCTGTGCATCTGCATTATGTATTCTGTTTGTTTCTTATATTGCTCGTCTAGGGATTCTATCTTTTTGTTTAGTTCCCCCAATTTTTTATCTGTGTTTTCTTTAGATATATTTAGAATCTCTTTCATTTCTTTTATCATTTCTTCTTTTATCTGGGAGATTATTTCGAGTTTGAATTTCTTTAAAGCTTCCTGGAGTTGCTTGTCAACTTCAGTAGCTATTATGTCCGATATATGAGGTGGATGGGATATATTTTCTTCTATATACATCGCTCCTAGGGTTTCCTGAGATGGGCTGGAGGTTTGAGGTTGTAATTTGGTCTTTCGTTTTGTCATTTTCTATATTTCTGTGTTTCAAGTGTTATTTGAAAGCTTCCTCCGGATCTGCTGAAAATCCCCTTCTATGTTTGGAGCTACTGAGACTCTGACACCGCGCTACCCCAAGCCATTGGGCCTACAGAACCAGTGGCCCTCCTCTGCCTGCTCAGAACTCCGCAGTTCCAGACAAGCTGGGCCTCAGGGACACTGTGTGCCCACCTGCCCCTTGGAAGATCCACAGCTCTTCAATCGCAGCCGGGTTAGGGTGCTCACCACAGGCCGCAGTGCCTCAGGAGCCTGTGATCCCTCCCTGCTTGCAGAGATATCCACAGTCCTCCAGACAAAGGAAGGGACTTCTGCAGGCACTCCAGATCCGCCCAGCTCCTCCTCTGCAGGCAGATGGCTAGGCGCGGCTGGGCTCGGGGGTTAGTGTAGGCCCGCCCATCCGTCGGAGCTCATCAGAGCTCCAAGTGTAGCTGGGAGGGATGGGGAGGCGGCTGTAGTGGCCTCTAACCCACTGCTCCACTTCACTGCACCCAGAAGCCTGGGGGGTCCGGAACAGTCTGAGATTTGGGCAGACTGTGCTGGGCACTCACCACAGGCTGAGGTGCCTCTGGAACCTGCGATCCCTCCCTGCTTGCAGAAATATTCAGTCCTTCAGACAAAGGAAGGGGCTTCTGCAGGCACTCCGGATCTGCCCAGCTCCTCCTCTGCACGCAGATGGCTCTCCCGTTCTGCTTTGTATTTACCTGTCCTGGGTCCATGTTCTCAGGGTTGAGACCTGGGAACTTTTTGTTGTTGCTTCCTCTTCCCATCTTTTTTGCTTCTTCCAGGAGGCCCCAGTTTCTTTCTTTGTTGGTTACAATTTTTCTAAAGAGTGCTAGCCAGATGGCCCTTCCCACTGCCATGTGCTAGTGAGTTGCAGACAGAGACAGTGTATGCTGGCCCCTCCCTTCTGGGTCAAACAAGCTGCTGTGGCCTGCACTGTATTTCTTTGCACTACCTCCCTTCCAGATCAGTCAAGCTGCTATCACCTGCACTATATTACTTTGCGCCACCTCCCCTCTGGATCAGTCAAACTTCTGAGGCTTCACTGGGATAGTGCGGTTAGTGTGTGCCATCACTGTAGGGACTTGATTTCTGATAACCTATTGGGTCTCAGCCAGGTCACATGACCCAGGCCTAGCTCACTCCACCAAACCCGTTTGGGAAGGAAACAATTGATTGAAGTCACTGCTGCCCCTTGTGCTTACCAGTCCTGCCGGTCCCAGAATGTCATCTGCAGGAGCCCCCCTTTCTATGGAATGGCTCCACTCCCATCACTCACCACAGGTCGAGGTAGGCACCCTGCCAACTCAGCTCTCTGTTCGGATCGTCAACTCCCGAACTCAATGTAATTGCGCCTCCAGTGAGTCTAATCTGTGGGACTTGGATGGCTCAGCAAGTCGTGGTGGGATCTCGGCAAGTCGTGGCGGGTCCTCGGCAATTCACGACAGGACCTTGGCAAGTCACAACAGGACCTCGGCAAGTCACAACAGGACCTCAGGTGATAGGCAAGTCACCTGCTTAATTTGTTCTTGGGAGGAGAGAATTCATCTCCCACTGTTTGGGGCTCCCCACTCTGTATTATGTTGAATTCTAAGTTGACTATCTCAGGGAGCCTCTGTAGCCAATTGTTATCTATCCACCACCTTTGCTCCTCTGAATAGTGGACTTCATCCATTTTAAGCACACTGAAAATTAAGAGTAAAGCTGTGTTCGTAGCACACCTAATTGTATATGAACAGGTTGAAGCACATAGAGTACTGATAGAGTACTTGTTCTAGCACATCCTTAAATAAAGTACTTAAAAACAGCTCTTCTTAAATGATTGCAGTCAACAAGGTTCTGAACTTATCTAATGCTTTTCTTAGAGTAAGCACAAAGGTTGTGTCCATCATTAGCCTAACTGCTACAATTAAGAAAGAAGAAAGTTATATTTCTCATGAAAATGATGAAACATAAATAAAAACAAGCCTTATTAAGAGCTCAGTTTCTCTAGTATTTTTACCATAGAGTTCACCTTTACACTTCAAAAAGCAATGATATCAGGAGAACATAAGGAAAGAGAGAGAAAGAGACTATGCTCCTGCACACAATGATAGAAAACTTCTACAACACTGCTAGAAAGGGTGTTATGTGTGCGCGCATGCATGTTTGCTAAATAATCTTAATTTGCCTGAGTATCTAACTGATTTCTTCTAAAATTATTTTCTGAAAACTTCAGAAATTGTAAGTTTATCTAATAAAAGTACAAAAAGATTACATAACAGTCTAATGCACTCAATATCTATAATTAAATTTCACACATATTTTTATGAAAGCCTGACCTTAATCACCCTCAACATTTTCTATCATGACCAAGTAAAGACTAGGTGAAAAATTACATGGTATTAAAACACTGAACATGACTTTCAGCTATATTCAGAAAATATGTAAGAATGAGTTGACAGGAGCAAAAGAAATAACATCCATAGCATTCTCTTCTTTTATTTATTTCTTTCTTTCCTCTTTCTTTTTATCTTTCTTTTATTTATGATATTGGAGATTGAGTGCAGGCCTCATATTACAAGCAACCACCCTCGTACTGAGCTACATCCTCAGCCCTATCAATAGCTTTTTTTTTTTTATACTGGAAATTGAACTCATGACCTAGCATTTGCCAGACAGATGCTTATGCCACTGAGCTGAATCTCTGGCCCCAAAATAGATTTTAAAAGGAATCTACAGAGCTATTTTTTGAGAATATAATATATAGTATGGAGAGTTAACATGACTTTTAAAATATTTTTCCCTGAAGAGTCTGTTACACACACACACATACACACACACACACACACACACACACACACAATTGTACAATATTTGTAAGATATTTGAGAATGTTAAATAAAATAAATACAATGTGGGTTTTTGAGGGTTTTTTGTTTGTTTGTTTCTTTGTTTTCATTTTTAATCTTAGTGTCTTGACTTTGTCAAGCTAGTCCTGTCTGGCATACAAAAAAAGAAAAAAATAAAATAAAGCTCTTGGTCTCCTCAAATAAAATTGTTACTGAGTAGAAGATAGTGCTCAGAGAAGCAATGCATGCAAATGCTTTAACCCTTGGATTAGACACAGGCATCTTTTTGCTGCATTCCTTCTCATCTGGTCAAATCCAGTTAATATGCAGGGAAGGCAGAGCTACATACTGGGTATCCATAGACCATACTGTGTTTTCAAAGTGTTTGAATTAGAACCAAGAGTAATCATATATAACACAGTAAATTTCTCTGTTTAAACAATTCTTTTCTAGATGTGTTAAGAATTCTACATGTTGGTCTCTCATGCAGTAAAAATTCAAAAAGAAAATTGTCTTTTAAAAATATGTTGTTCAAGAGAATGGAAGCTTCAGGCTGAGAAAAAAGCTGTTGCAAATGATCTATCTAACAAAGCACTATCATACAAAATATACAAAGTTGACAATAACAAAATGAACAACCATTTTTAAAAATTAAACAAAAGGCATATGTCAATATATGTTTATTAGAATCCATAGAATAAGAGTGAATTGTAGCATAAATGATATAAGGGAAATAATACGTAACTCTCAACCTTCCAGATGTCAGAATCAAGAAGGAATTTTAAGGAACAATGGGGATTAGGAGTACGGCATATTTGTTGAGACAGACAGGGCCTGAGCGACAGACAGACATCTGAACGTAGGTTGCCAATGAGCCTACTTTGCAAAGGTCTTTTTATAGAGCAAACTCGTGAGTTGTGTTCAATGTGGGTCAAAACTATGATCAATCAATAAGATTATAAGTATTGCTATGTAGGTGATACTGAACTTGCAGGTCATGTAGCAAGTGTACATGGAGAGAACAAAGACTTTCTTTAGGAACCAGGTAACCGATGTTAGTCTGGACTCTACTGGACAAGGTCATACCAATTACCTTATACCCTGGGGAGGTATAAAGGGCTGGTCATTTTGTCTTTGTCTTGAGGCCTGGCCTTTAATGGTTGCATCTCAAGCCACAGTTGTGACATGCTTTTATCCCCTGCACTGACTTTTTGAGGGCCTAGCTCTGCCTGACTGCCTATAACATTTTGACCTAACAAACTGTCTAAAATATGACCATACACTTCAGATGACAGTGATATGTCTCTAGAAACTCATCAACTGCAATAAGTATATCACATGTGGCAGCAGTGTATGGTGACAGAAGGTATAGGGAAACACTCTGTACTTTCTGTTCAGTTTTGCTATGAACCTAAAATTCCTCTAAAAAATGAAGTTTATTCATTTTTCAAAAGCATGTTTGTATCCTTTGCTGTTTAACACTGTGAACAAATATATTGTTTCTTTCAAACTAGTCTACATTTTAAAACATTTTTCTTCTTCTCTTTAACCACTAAGAAGGAAAGGGTGTACAGAGCTCCTCTCCAGTCCAGGCTGGAGGAGCTAAAAGCAGATCTGTCCACCAATTCCCCTTTAGCCTCTGAGATATAATTGGCCCTGAGACCATTAACTTCACCAGCTTCTATGAGCTAGAAGCATTAGCAAGAAATAAAGCATCAGAGATGATGATTCTGAGCACTACATTGATATGTGGCTTTGATTTTAAGAATATTTATTGCTTTCCAGCTCACAAAAGAGTATATACATGAAGTAAGTGCCTTCACTGACAGAAAGGAAGCAAGATAGACAGATTATTGACAATAGGGGGATCTGGGATGAAATGTTCCATCAAATGTTCTCTATAGTAGAATTACTCTTCTAAATGTACATATTTCTCAAAACTACCTTAACATATATTGTATTTTTCTTTTATGATTTCATTAGTTGTAAGATAATTCAGTAAAAATACAGATAGTTTGGAAATATATGGGATAAAAAAGGCTAGAGATAGATTCAGAGGTTATTGTAACTTAGTTGAACTTTATGGTCAAATAGTTTTAATCATCAAAATGACAATTTATGACATATCCAATGCCAGGAATTTAGTAGCTAAGAATAACTTAACATTTCATTACCATTTTTATTACCACTTTGGAAAACACATCATGAACTCAGAAGAGCCAGTCAACCACATTTAGTGAACAGCATAAAAGCCCATAGTGTGGAGATAATATATTCAAAGTCTTCCCTGAAGAAGTTTACAATCTTACTATGATTTGGGGCCCCTAACAAGACTGGGAATATGATTGCCTTCCCAAACAAGCTCTGTTAGTGTGTAAAAGAACAAAAATATCTAATTATCTATTGCTAAGAGCAAGAGCAGGGTATGCAACCATGCTTACAGAAATGCACAAATAACAAGTCTAGTTAATTTCATAATATCAATAGTTATATTTGTCATAGTTAAATTTTAGGTACTGTTTGAACCCTCCTTCTCCATGTGTGTGTGTGCACACACATGTGCATGTGTATGTGTGTGTATATAGCTATCTCTTTCAATATTTCCAGGTTTTTTATGTTAAGCACATATGTAGTATACATAACAAACAACAATATACTAAAAATGTGTCTCTTATGGAACTAAGTTGAAAGTGTGAAGAAGTGTTTAATCCACTGTTATGGATTAAAAACTGGTGGTCAACTAAATACCAGCTGGATTACACCACAATGCTGCTGAGCATAGATGTTCCACCTGAGGAAAGTTGCCAGCATAAATAGAGATGTGGGGAAGAAGAAGTTAGACATTGAGGGATTGAGGCTTTGTGGGTTCTCCTATGTATTGCTGTTTGAGCCATTGTTTCTCTTGGAGGAGCTCTGATCCTCACATCAAACATTGCTTCCTGGCTCTGGAGGGGAAGACGTGTGCTGCTTGGTCACTAGGATGAACTCATCATGCTGGCTTCCTGGCTTGTACTCGACTGTGCTTGTCAGAGGAGGAGCTCAGGACCTCCATGTCACTGAGGATGGCTGTGGTGCTTTTTAGAACATCCCTGGTCTTTGTTGTGAGTGTGACTTCTCGGCTCCAGCACAGAACCTTCAACCTACCAGCACAGCTCCTTCACTCTGCTGGCATAGACTTCCTAGTTTCCATCACTGACCCCTGGGCCTTCCCAGCATGAATCCGTAAAAGAGACTGGCTTGAGTCCTTCTTATGGGCTCTAGACCTCCAGTTGGACTCCTGGGAGGCATTGTCATGAGTTCTGGGTCTTCATCTGTGTTCATGAAGGACATTGCTGTGGGATTCAGGGCCTTGGCTAAATATTCTGTCTTTAGTATTGTGGTTGTTTTCCTACATTTTTCTTGTGTTAACTCTGGGTGACCATCATAAAACAATATTATAAATTCCATATCCTAATTCTAATTGTTCTCAAAACCGCTGACTAGAACACCCACATTAGTGATTCAATATGCTCCAAAAACACATACTGCTAAAATAATAGTAGAAAAGCCTCAGAAAAAGAGTAGAGGGAAAATAATTATTTTTCTTTCCTTCCAAGTAACAAGGTTATGGGGCTCACTCTGAGTTTTCTACTCCCCAGATCCCACTATCACCCCACAGTCTGTAAAGATAGCCAGGAGGGGGCGGCAAGGAGTTATTCATGAAAAAAAAATATTAAAACTCCAAAACAAAAGTAACCCACATCAAAGGCCTTTAGGCTAAAAGCAAGACTCTGTGGAGGCAGAGGAAAGTCAGAGAACACAGGAAGGAGGCAGAGCCAAGTCATCAGGGCAGCAGAAGCCAAAACTGAGTTTTGTGGCAGGTTCAGATACCAAGAGAGATCTACACATCTCAACAGAAAGAAGTAAACATCTCAGAAGACTGCATCTTGGGGCAAGAACTGTAACAAGCAACCAACTACCCTCATTAGTTCAACTGCCAGGAGCTGAGGGGACCAATCCTAAATGCAGAGGTGACAGAGCCAGTCCATCTTCCTCTTCCCTGTGTGCAGAGAACCATGTAGTCTTCAGTGTAAGTGTAGAGCACACGCTATATATGTACACAGTGTATGGAGACATAATCTAGACAAAACACACTCCCAATTTTACCCAGTCCCATTCAGAAACAACATCTTTCTAATTGTCAGCTATAGGCCAGATTTTGAACTTTTTCCCCACTACCTAAATCTTTATAAATTAACAATGAATTATGCTTGCATTAGATAAGCAAACATTCATTCTTTAGTGCCTCTCCTCTTTCTCTTCCTTTCCCTGTTTGTACTGTCTCTAGATTTAGAGCATAACAGTAGTACTTAAATCAAATTATTCCCCCTTTCATAACTTCTCTAAATCTGTTGCTTTAGCTTACAAAATAACCCAAAAAGGCCTGAGGATTTATCACAATGGTGCACTTGACTATCAATTACAAGGTCCTGAGTTTGAGTCATAGTAAAAAAAAAAAAAAAAAAAAAAAAAGGAAGATGGATGTGACTCAGTGGTACAGAACATGTCTATCATATTTGAAAAACTGGGTTCAAACCCTACCACTGCCAAATTATAACTATAACAATAGTAATTTCAATATCAAGGATTTGGGAAGAGCCTTGTATAATTAACTTACACAAGGCTCTTTGTAAATGTCCAAAATATTGAAAGCACTCAATAAATACTGGCTATGTTTTTTTTTTCATCTTTTGCTATATTCCCTAACAAACCTAACAAAAACAGGCTTTTTTGTAGAGCTCATTAGAAGACTATCGGTGACATACCCTTCTTCAAGAACACATTTTAAGTATTTATAATTGCTCCTCAGATTGGTGACAATTTCCATTACACAAATTGACCTTTTTTTAAACAACTATTCCTAAACTCTTCTATAAATGATTCTTAAATATATTAATCGTGCAAAAATTCTCATCTGACAGATGAAAAGGATACAACAAACAACTTCAGAGTAAATGTAATGACAATTATCAAACACTTAACTTCTCCCAAGCAATCATAGCAATGTATTTGTTTAAAACTGGGTCATGAGCATGTCTAGAGAAAGCAGGCCCCCAAGAAGGTTTTTCTACAGGCAAAAACATGAGTCCACATGGAGCCTAGGACTCAATACAGGAATTTTGGGACATTCAAATTGTTTTCTTGTTTTAAAAGCAAAAATCATCCTTGAGGATCTTTGAGTATAAATTATAATGGTACTATCAAGAATGTCAAGTCAATCTGTATAAATGCTATGAATCTAAAACAACAATGCCTTGGAAATAAAAGGTTTTAACTCTTTCCAATGTCTTGCTCAGCCAGTAATAAAAACTCAACTTTTGAAACTTCAAATAAAAAGAATTCTGTGGCAGTGGAGGATACTCTGGTTCAATTTAGTATTAGTGACACAACTACAACTGTAGTATGGGTAGCTGAAGGAATATTTTGAGTTTACTCAAATTCGTGTCCTTAAAAGACAGTATCTTTATCACTTTGACAGTTAAGATTGCCTGAGGTATTTTGAACAGAAATAAGACACTTTCTACATGAATGTTTTCATGTGAAGACTCCACTTCTTATAGCCATAGCATTACTTTGAATTCAAAGGACATTTGTTATATTTATATCTATGTCTATGTCTATGTCTATGTCTATATCTCTATCTATGTCTATATCTATACCTATATCTTCCATTTTGTTGCCATTTTTATTTGTACTGGTGTCCAAAATGTTTTTCCCACGTGAATCAACAGGATCAAAATTCTCAATAAATTATCAGAACTATTTAAAAGACAAAGGTAGGGAAAAGGACCCCAAACTCTAGATGAATGTCCAAATGGATAAGCAAATGGGAGCACATTTTCTCCTCATTCTACTCCTCTCTCTAGGTATACTAAAATGGGTCCACAGGGCACCAAGCTATAGACCCTAGAAGGACACCAGGGATAATGTAATGAATGTAGAACAGAACCACTTTATTTAGGAACCACTGTAGGTGTTTTCCAAAGTGTTTTTACATATGCTGTCACATCTAAAGTTTACATCTTTTGTACTGATAGAACCAAAAGTATAGTGAAAATACTCAATACTCAATTATGTGTCATGTTTATTCCTGAAGACTCACAAAAAAGAAACATCCAGTCAATGGCTACACATATCCAGTGCGTGTGTGTGTGTGTGTGTGTGTGTGTGTGTGTGTGTGTGTGTTATTTCTAACATGCAGGTTAGAAATAAAAAATTGAAGGTAAATAGCTATGGTAGTACCACCCTGAATATGCCTGATCTTGTTTGATCTCAAAAGCTAAGCAGGTTTAGGCCTGGTTAGTACTCAGACAGGAGAAATTGAAGGTAATTAATGAAATTTTATAGTATTTAGTATTCTAATCTCTAAAGAATTTCAGAGAAATATTTATCATTATGAGCAATGGTCAATGATAGCATGGCACGTACTAAATTTAGAGCTTTGATTTAAATATTCTTCTGTGCTGGAAAAGACATCTCTATTTTTTGCCTTTGCATTCCTCCTTTAGTAAAACGGGATGTTTGATGACAATGTAATTGATGGTATTAGAGAGTAAGTTACAGAAATTACATGGTACATGATAAAATATTTATGCCACATTCTTCCTACCAGAAACTAACAAGGACTTTTGAACATCAAATTTTATGCAAAGAAAGGTAGCAAAAACAAGTTAGTGAGATTAATTTCAGAACTCCTAAAAACTTGAAAACATTATCTGCCAGTGGCTATGACTGTGCCAAAGTTAATATTTTAAGTATTCACTTTCCTTCAGATATGCCACATGTCTGACACTACTAACATGTGTGTCATATTAGCGATTACTGTAATCTCAAAAGCATTATTATGCCAAAAACTAAGAAGAGGCTTTATGAGGCTTAAAATCTACCAGTGTATAAAACTTATTGCAAGAAACAGTGTACTTCTGAACCTCTTGTGGTAAAAGATCCCTTGGTCACTGTATCAGTGAGTATTCACTAGAATATTAAAATTAATATATAAAGAATATTATTATTAACTATTAATATATATATATTAATTTTGTTCCTCTAGTGAACACTAACACTTAATATTAATTAACTAACACATATATTAATTAATTAACTAACACTTATATATTAATTTTGTTCCTCTAGTGAACACTTTAAGTGATAGGCTTAAAGTAGCTGACAAAGTAGGTTTACAATGGCTGCCTGGAGAGTCAGATGTGGAAGAACTTAAAAGGGCATTTTGCATGCTTGCTGCTGCACCCAAAGAATCTCATCAAAGGTAAAAGGCCTGAAGCTCGATACAGAGTCCCATTAGAGTCCATATCAAGAAGCTTACCACTCTGTGCTTCTAGGATGAAGAGTTTGAACTGGAAACCTGGAGCTTGATGTCCAAAGGCAATGACCAAATCTAGAACTTGTTTAAAGAAATAGACTTTTCTCTTGTCTTCTCTCCCCTTCTATTCCATCCAGGATATAAGCCCACTGATTGGTATGCCACAGCCAGGGTGAGTCTTCCCTCTCCAATAAGTCCATCATCCATGCACAACCAGAACCATGCTCAGTCAATCAATGAGTATTCCTTACTCAAGCTGACAGCACATTTTACTATCACAGTCATTATATGTCAATCTAAATAACACTCGATGAAGTCAGGACTGACAGCATCTCAGAGTAAAGTCAAAACTGCACCCATTTATGTGCAAGAAGCACTACTGAGTTCTTTTAAAATAATCTCTCAAAATGCTCATTAACAGTGCTATTTGTGCATAGCACCTAGTTCCTCTCTAGCAAACTTATGGATGATTCTATGTAGCACACCTACAGGCATGGAAGTGCAAAGATGTGATTTAATGTAGTCTGTTATAAATGAGTGATAGGGTCAAAACACTAAGGGGGTATGAATCCATTTTAGAATTCATAATGTATTGTACCACATTTGGTTTGATTGAATGGACAGATACAAAAAATGGGATTGAATGAAAAGACTAGAATAAGATGATAGAAAAATGTGAAAAATTTATCAAGACTTACCTTTGTAACATTTGTTTATATTATACATGATGATATTAGAATCCATTTAGAGTAAAGGTCTTACAGCCTAATTTCAAGGGAAGTCAGGCAGTAGATGGTCTTTTTAGATTTTACAGTTGCTTAAGTAGAGGAGTTCTAGATTCCATAGCCTACTTTGGGGAACAAATGAGAGGAGGTGAAAGGAAGACAGGAGAAAGTCAGAGAGAACTTCTTGTTCTGGGTCACTTTCAGTTTACTCTGGCTCAAAGTACACAGCATGTCAAACCACCAGGCTTTGGGGGATTACACTCTGAGCTACAATCAAGTTCCATGGCAAATGCCCTCAGGATAAACACCTGGAGAAAAGTTAAGAAAGGAGAATTGAAAAGGGAGGCATGTACCTGCACAGGGGGAAAGCCTCAGCTGAGCCCAAAAGAGCTCATTACTACAGTAGACATTTAGTCCTTTCGCACCTTGAGGCATGAGAACTAGGCTTTAAGTTGCCCATTCCTTGCTCATTAATAAGTCATCATATAACAGGTTTTCAACCTTAGTGAGTTTTGGATGCCAAGACAAATTATCAGACATTGAGTGGCTTAAACAATTATTTCTCACAGTTCTGCAGGCTGGAAGTTTGAAAGCAGAATTTCAGCAGGAACAGAATCTGATCAAGGCCCCTTTCTGGGTTGCAGGCTATGTATTTTTTGGTATTATTTGTGATATATAATAACTATATTCGTCTTGGGGATTTGGTACATATGCATATCCAGTCCTGATGATGTTTATTCCCTGTACTTGTGCATCCTGCCACCTTCTCCATATCCCTTTTCCATTTCCAAGTAGTCTACCTCCTTGCTTCCTACCATCTCTCTTTTATTTTTCTCTTTTAAATTATTTATAGTTTGGATTTCTCATGTGAGAGAAACTACATAGTGTTTACCCTTCTGTGTCTGATTTATTTCACTTAGCATTGTAGTGTCAAGATGGATCCATTTTCCCAGAAACGACTAAAACATACCCTTATTTGTAGCTTAGTAGTACTCCATTCATATATATATATATATACATATATATATATATAATAGATATATACATATACATATTATATATAATTTTATATATATATATATATTGCTGCTATGAACATGGGAGTGTTTCTTTTGTTGCGATATGATAAGTTTAATTCTTTTGGAAAGTTTCTCAGGGAGAGAATATCTGGGAAAAATGCAATTTTATTTTTAAGGATTTTTTAGGAACTTGCAATGCTGCTTTCAATAGAGGTTTCACTATTCTACATTCTCACCAGCAATATAGAAGGATTCCTTTATCCCTACAACCTTGCCAGCTATTGTTGTTTTTTAAGTTCTTGATAGTCACCTTTACTAGGGTAAGATAGAATCTCAGTGTTGTTTTGATTGCATTTCTCTCATAGCCAAAGATGCAACATTTTTTCATGTACCTGTTGGCCATTTAATTTTCTTCTTTTAGTATGTATATGTTCACTTAGACTGCCTATTTTTTGACTATTTTACTTGAGTGGGGGTTCTGATTAGGGGGATTTCATTATATCTTTTAGATATTAACCCAAGGAGCAGTATTTTTACATGGCATAAATGATACCAGAGATGCATAGATAGAGGCTAAAACAAAGCTGTGATTCATAATTCAAAACATACACCTGAAGGCATAATTTTGTTGGAAATGTTTTCTGGAGGGAAAAAGAATTTTGAGGAAAAGAGTGCTTTGTTTGAAATGTTTTGTAAGTTCTCTTTTAGTCTAAGCTTTAAGCAGCTTTCCTGGCCACTTGGTTAATGGCATATACTCTATCTTCTGCTGAGTGGCCAATGACAATTCTAGCTAGTTTTTCTTTAACTGACTGTGTTTAGACAGAAGAAAGTGCAGATAGATCTAATTTTACATGGCTAAAGATATTATTAAGTACCTGGCTTTTCCAAGGAAAGTATGGAGTTCAGAGTTTTCAAGTGAGATCCATGAAGTTAGGGTTTTTTAGATTTTATTCCTACTCTCTGAGCCTCAGTTTCTTTACCTATAAAAGTATGGCGATGGACTAATTCACTTTTAATGTGCCTTTTAGGTTCTAGGACTCAAGAGAAACCGTGTTAAATTCTGGGAAACCAAGCTGTGTGGGCACAAATCCAAATGTGCCCTTTTGCCATGTGACTTTGAGCACGTCATGCCCCTCTCTATTAGTTTCTTCACTATAAACTGTGGCACTAATAGTACCTACCTCACCAGTATATTATAGTATGTTAATTACAACAGCACATATGATATGTTATATATTTTTCATTATTTTTGTTATCTTTCATTTTATTATAAGCTATAAAGAACATTACAATGTCTTATATTTGCTTCCATCATTGGTCACATCATACTTTATCTTTTTAGTTTTTATTAATGCAGAAATCTATACATTTTATCCTTATTTCTCTGTCCACTTAGATTGTGACTCATTTTATGTGGATTTTTCTAATAGTCTCTCGGAAGGTTCTGTTTATAGTCTCTAAAATTGTACTAAACTGTGGATTTTACAATCCTCCTCTTGTGATACTTTCTAGGCCTTCCTTTTAGCTCAGTAACTTAAGAAACTGCTTTTCTTTACTTGCCTTCTCTAAGAAAATGTCCATTTCTGCTTGAATAATTCTGTCAATTGTTATAGGCTCCTTGATTACTTGAAAATATTGATGTGTATACTTTAAAATAGACAATAGTAAAAAAAGTGTTTAATGTACCTAGATTAAAGCTTTTAACTGTAATAGGCCCACCATATATAGAAATCATATTCCTGGAACAGTTGCACAATCTCTAGTAGCTAATTGTTAGCATGGCTGCCAGAAAGCAATGTGTTCCAATTGAAAATTACATTCCTATTGCTCATGTTGTTTTATTTGTTCAAAAAATTAATTTTTTACTGCTTCTAAATGTTGTGTGTTCTTCTTTGAAACTTGTATTTGAAAAATGCTGAAGTTAGGGTATTTTTTTCCATATATTTTTTCACCAGTAGAAAAAAAGAAAGGCAGTAATTTCACATTCTGTTCTTTTAGTAAAAAGGGCTCATTTAGAAACAATACCATCTACTTTTCTGTAACAAGGGAGTTATATCCAACTTGGGGCTCATATGTTTGAAAATAAGCCAAAAATTCAACTTTTTTTTACATAGACACAAGAACAATTTGAAGTACATTCTAAAAATGAAAAGACAAGAGAAAAGAGTAAAAGAGAAATTCTGCAATCGAATTTAACAGGAAAAATAAAAATGTTCTCAAGCACTGGGCTTTTGAGAGTTATTTCAAACCTACCCAAGTAACAAATGTTTTTCAGGTGATATGTAAGAACCTGTTGAATTCCAAACTTATCCAAACAGTCCTCTAGGCTGAAACAAACAAGGAAACTCGTTTCAACTCGTCCTGCTTGTGAACATTTCTGAAAAACATACCTCCAGAAATAATGACATATTTTAGCAAGTACCATCCTTCCCTTCTCTGAACTATTAAGTTATTATAAGCTAAGTGCATATTCTGTGAATTAATAATATGCTATTTTCAAAGTCAACAGCCTCGTTAATTTGCATGAGTTTCTGTTTTTCCTTGGAATAAACATCTCCTGGATATTTCCCAGCCTCCTTACAAACATGTCTCCTAATTACCCTTACTATAGAGCTGGAGCACAGCAGACCCGTGCACAGAAAAGAAAGCTGCTATTATTCCAGGAATGGAATGGCAGGGAACTATTAGAGCTTGCCTTAAGACATTTTTGCTTTTGTGAATACTTATTTTCAGCTGGGACATAGTTCATTAATTTTCCATCCCACTAGAAATTTTTAAATTATAACATTTTATGTCAAGATTAAATAAGCCACATCAGTATAATATAGAAACATAGAATATTAATGCTTAAAGGAGCCTCTGATACTCTAGCCCATATGTTTCATTTTACAGATAAGAAAAAGGAGTTATAAATAGACTAATTTTGTACTTTATGAAGAATAGAATCTTCTGATTTTCTCTTCTGTAGTTCTTTGTACAGTGTCATCTTGCCACTCCTATCTATAAATGTGTTATGTAGTTCGATCAAAAGCAAAATCAAATTTCTTCTAATTCAGATAAAAACAACTAACTATGTATAACATGATTAAGGCATTAGGGGTAGTGATTCTATAAGAAAAGAAGAATAGCAAGGAGGTACATATTTAATGTGTTTCATCTCTGAATATTGGTCTATTATTGGTGTTATGATTTGGCAGTTGTAAATGCCAGTAGGGAATTCACATGTTTTTGGACAACTTTTAGCTTCAGGATTTGGTAATGTTTAAGTAACACAGGAACCTTGTTTGGTAAATGAATGGCATAAAGCAGAGTCTCCAATAACCACTGAATTCATCAAAATGGAGTTGCCATGTAGATCACAAAACAGAGGTCCAGATGTACATCAGAAACAGGAAACAGACACCAAAAGAATAAGGCATAGAAAATGAAAGTGATGTTTATTTTCCCTTTAGTTATTCCTTGTGAGCAAGATTCTGGTCATTCCATAGACATCTGTGTCAGTCTCTGCATTTTATCAAAATTTCATGACAGCTATTTTCAATAAACATCATCAGGCCTTATGCAACACCATTCCTCAATTCCAAATCCAGAAAGGCTGCTGAAGAAAAAAAAAAAACTACCCATCTCTTCAGAGAGCAGCTCCTCTTCTGTGTTGGAAGAAAACACAGCTATGATATCTTAATGAAATAATCAGGTACAAAGAGGAAGTAACAGACCTTTGAGGGAGAAGGAAATGTGTCACATGCCTCTTCTATGGCCACTGTTGCCTGAAATATCTTGTTGCCATTTTGTGCCAGACACTTTAGAACCTGGAATTAGGGAAACATTGCCTTGCTCTTAAGATATGCATCTGAGATCTGCCGTTCTGCGTATCCCACATCCCATTCTCAAAATCATACTAACACTTCCCATTCTTCTTGCTTCAAATTATACTATAAATTTTAATATTTATTATGTACTTGGACAGCACTCTTGCTGTCTAGTGCCAACTTATTTTTAACATTGAACCAGAGTGGCCATTAATTTTTTTGAAATTGAGTTCTGATTGTTAAACTCTGCTTAGGAACCCTGGGTTCATATCCATGTTTAAACAGAAACTCTCCCATCTCCATTGGCTTTCACCCTGAGGTTACTGTGGAACCAGAGTGCTTGTATTCCACTGTAACTAATGGTCAACTTGTAACACCCAGCTGAACTGAATCAGTGTGGTTCTGAGTATGGAAGGTCCATCTGAGGATTGTTGCCAACAACATAAAAAGGGGACTGGAGGGAGAGATGGTATGCTGTTGATTCTCCTGGAGAAGCTTATCATGATGATTTTCCTGATATGAACTCAACTGCTCTCATCATCGGAGGATCTCAGGTCTTCACTGTTGCTGAGGATGCCTGCAGTTCTTTTCCAGGGAGCTCTGGTCCTTACCTTGAGTATTACTTCCTGGCTCCACTATAGAACTCTTATCCTAGTGGCACAGATCCTTCATCCTACTGGTGCAGACTCTCTACCTTCCAAACTGACCAGTAGGCCCTCCCACACAGATTCTTGATACAGACTTGCATGAGAAACTGTTGTGGGCTGTAGGTCTCCAACTGGACTCATGGAGGAGACTAACATGGAATCCAGGCCCTCAGCTTGATTCTTTGGGTCTCTAATGAGTGGACACATCTCCTGTGGTCTTCTGCATTTGACTCTTTGGGTGACTATTACAAAATAATCATATAAATTATGTGTCCTATATTAACTGTTTTCCCTTATAAGCCCTGACTACAACAGTGTTAATATCTGGAGAGAGTCTGGAGATGGAAAATTGGCTTGCTTCAACTTTGTTGGCCATTGTTCAAAATTCTACCTTTGGTACCTATCAAGAGGCATCCTATCCTTGCAGATCAGTAGTCTTTAAAATGAAGTATAAACATCACAGTGTATGACCAGGCTGACCCACTAGATCAGATGTAGAAACAAATATAATAACTACCATTAATATTTATTTTTGTAAGCTAACATTTTATTTTTTACCTTTGCAGACACTAAGCAATGCTCACACACTATTACTATAACTCCTTCCATGAATAGTATAATCAAATAGCTATATATTAGGAGTGAAGGCAAAGTATTTTTAGGGGTAGAAATGCATGACTAAAACCTTTATAGATCACTATGTTACTGGGACCAAGACTGTTGGACTCATGGAAGTAATCAATTAAGTAATTTTTAGTGATTCATTAAGTGATAGATGAGCAAGGCAGATGAATTTACAGTTTTGTGCTATGGTTTACTTTTGTCTTTCTTCATTTCCATTCCATTTGCCTCCAATTCAGATCTACCCATAATCCATTTCTAGTGTCTAGGAATAAAGAATTTTATCACGAAGAGCAAGGTATGTCACCAGATGGATGTCTCATGGGTTCTGAAGTGACATGGCTGAAACTTAAAAAAAGTCACCTTTGATGGGCAAAGATTTCAACTATCAGCTTCTGAATATGTTTCCCTTAACAGCACACCCTTGAATTGTTTCATTCTCAATTATTAAGAAATCTGCTACTCTAATAAACTAACTGTACCATTTGATAAAGAAGATATTTCAACAGAATAATTTACTTTTGTTTTGAGGATCTAACTTAAAACATGGTGACTATACTTAACAATATTGTGTTTCTACTTAAACTTTCCTAACCAAGTATATCTTAAATGTAATTTTCACTTACAAAAAAAAAAAAAAAAAAAAAAAAAAGTAACTTTGCTTGGTATGGTGGTGCACACTTGTATTCCTAGCAGTGTAAGAGACTAATATAGGAGAATTGCAAATTTCAGGCCATTCTAGGCAACATTAGTGAAGTCCTGTCTCAAAATACAAATTAATGGTAAATTAAATCATGTAAATTTTAAAATACCTAAATGTAATCAAGAATAACAAGAAAATTCTGTACCCTAAATTTAAATAAAATCTAAAATCAGATTGCTTGCCCAGTACAGCTATAGATTGGAATGTTTGAAGCTATCTTATCCATGTTCCATATCCCATGGATAATATATTCATGGAACTCACATATTAAGTCAATGACTTTGACAGTTTATTTCAAACAAAAATACTTAACGAAAAATAACTTGGAATTTTACTGCAGTTTATATTTGAAACACAAATCTATAGGGCAACCCAAATGAATCTTATGTAACCAGACAAGCCTTTTTAAGTTAATGTGGCATTGTTTCTCCCTTTCTACTATTTAATGGGGGTAAGTCTAGTTTTAGCTGTGGGATGCAACTTTAGTGTTAGATGTTATAAAAGAATCTTGAAAAACACAGATGACTATGGAAATATTCTTGATAAAAAAATTTGAGGATTTTGTAGGTCTCTGGCAACTGTATCACTTTTATCACTAAATTAACACTAAAAGAGATAATTCTACTATGGACTTTCTACCATGTGATAGGCCTCATTATTAGGTGCTTTCATTGCTTTTCACATTAAGGACTACTCCAGTTTGATTGGAACTGAAATTTTGGAGATAAGGATTTTCTTCATATGACAAAGCTTTCAATAGGCCAGGATCTGATGACTGGTCTATCAACTCAAATTCTCTGCTCTTTCAAAATAAAACTTCTTTTCTAGTAAGTTGTTTTTGTTTTGTTTTGTTTTGTTTTTGAGAAAAGGTATTGCTATGTAACACAGGTTGGCCTTGAACTCTTGGGAATTTTCCTGTGTCTGCCTCTCAAGTGCTGGGATTACAGGCATGTACCACAAATTCTGGCTTCTGGTAATTTTTAGTCACTCAAAATGCAGGGATTAGTACAGTAATAAATATATCTTGTCCCAAACATCTTTCATAAACTGAGGCATTTTCAGAAATTATATGGCATGTGGATTCAGGCATATGAAGATGTGTCAGCTGGAATGGATGATCATACCAAAATACATGAGGTAATTTGATAAAGAATGAGTCACATTTCCAAAGCATTGTTTGAACAAAAGTCATTCAGGGTCTATAGAGTGAAGGGAAAGAAGTAGGTCCAAGCCCTGACAATATAGAAGTAAGGATTATTAGATACATACAAGAAGCCACTACCTATGACATTGCTACAGAAGTAAAGGAACTCTTTTTGTTCTCCATGCATCATATTGACCCACTTTGACCCACCACCAGTGGCTCAATCGACTCTTCCTTTTCATCTCTGTGAGTAGATAGTATCAAGATTTGCAATGTGACTGAAATATTCACAGACATGGAAAGAGACAGGGACAGAAGTAGGCACAAAGATCATCCTGCTATGTTGCTTTCTGATGTCACTCATGACATGCTCCAGTGAAGATTGTATTTGGAAATTATCACAGGCACATTGACTCTATAGAAATCCATAGCTCATATCCCCCAAATAAGAACACACACCAGGGATTCTATAATCAATCCACATTGTAGCAGTTTGTGAATTATAAATTTTAAACTCACCATTGAGTACAGTTGTCATGCTGGTCCAAGAATGCTAATTTTCGTGGCTCAATCCATATAGCAACCTTTCCATTTGTTAAATGCCTATTTTCCTCACTTTGCTTGACAGTGTAAAACTTTGTGAGATAATATTTTATTTGACCCTCTGAATAATTCTGTAAGGTAAAATAATCTTTACTTGAAGATGAGGAAACTGGGATTCAAGATACCTAAGTGGGTTGTTCAACATCAAACAACCAGTACATGGCTGTTCCAGGAAAGGAATGCACCATGTTTTTAAACAGAAGTAACTGAGATTGTTAGAGGATGCTTGTTTTTATGTAGATCAGTGTATTATGATCATTTTCATTTCAAAGCAAAGATAGGGATATTTTATTAAGGAGGGAATTTAAAATTTCTGCTGACTACACAAAAATATATTTTGTACATTGTACTAAAATGTCACTCCTAGTAATGCTTTGTGTTAGGCATTTTATCTCTCTTTGTCAAGCTTCTTTTACAAGGCTCTGGAATGATAACCCATCGTATCAACAACTTTCCTTCTAGTGGTTTTGCTAATATCTGATTAGTCCTCAACATCAGCAACAACAAAGCTGAGGGTTTGAAGATATTCAAAGAAAAAGGAAGACAAAAGAAGGCAAATATATGCTCTACATCTTGGACCTGGCACCTCCTCACCTTCTACCTCCTGCCTGAGTGTTTGCAGAGTCCCTTCCCACTCTCACACCCAGAAGCAGCAGGGGAGATAAACTGACCAAGCAGGTTTCAGAACACAGCTTCACCCATACAAAAAGGGCTCTTATCCTGAGCAGATAGTAACAGAGGTACAGGACCTGAGCAATCCAACAAGCATCTTCCCACACTACCTTCCTTACATTGATGAAGTAAAGGAATACAGTGGTTCATTCCTCCTCGGAACCCTCCACAAGCTCTGAAATATCACAGATCACCTACAACTCACTCACGTACTTAAGATTCAGAAATTTCACCTAAATAGCCTATAAAGACGCAATTCCCTGTTTTACCAGTTCACATAGAGAAATTGCACGAATCTTTACTTTTTTGTAAAACTGAAATACAGAGAAATAAAACTAATTTCACTGAGTTCTGAAAGATTTCAGTCTTAATTAGAGGTCCCTTAAACATCAATACCTCTGGGTGTTAACATATCCTCTTATCACCAGTGCATATTTTAAATATGCAGATACATTCTACATACATTGTAGGTAACTCATCAGAGACATTCATTGCAATGGTAACCAAACCTGCATGCTATTAAGTTTCTTTTCCTGTAGGGTGCAGTGGTGTAAATGTGTAATCCAGGTACTCAGGAGACTGAGGCAGAGGTTGCACAAATTTGAAGCCAGCTTGGGCAACTTGGTCAGGCCATGTCCCAAAATAAAATAAAATAGATTGAGAATGTAATTCAGTGGTACAGATCAAGGCTCGCACAGCATGCAAAAGGTCCTGGGTTCAATTGCAAGTATTAAAAAAAAAAAAAAAATTATGTCTTTGCTGAAGAGGTCGCCAGTATATTTTATTAAAATATTAGCTTTCAGGCTATCTTTTAATTCTTGAACATTATTTTTTTAAATTTTGTTTCCTATATTAAGGAGTATGAAGGTTTGTTTTGTTTTGTATTACTTTGTTTTTCCTGAAAATAGAAATCATGATTTATCTAAAGAAAACAATCAGGACTTTAATTGAAATTATTAAAAAGGAATCGCATTGAATTTTTAATTTTTTAAAATTAATTCAGATTAAATATTATAAGGGTGCATTTCCAAAATATAAATGATAAAAGTCAAAAAGCAAAAGTCATCAAAAATTTTAAATGCAAATGAACAAATAATAACATATTTAGAGAATTTTGTCAGATATTTTTAATCAACAGCTTAAAATTTCAGGGCTGTTGGCCAGTAGAATTAACTATTTCCCTCTAAAACATCCATTTGTACTGTAGCTTGAATCTTTATCTAATCTTGCTAAGTATTGATCTACAAACATTGATTCACACAAGAGACTTGGAGCTGAAGCTTCTTTCAATATTTTCTCCAGGTTGTCTTAGGAGAAAGCCCATCACTCAAGATTCCATGAGGGCATGCATGACAGAAATACATCTTCTATGGGATGGCAGCTGGGTGGAAATCATGTTGCAGAAAAAAGTAATATGCTCCTGAAAAGGGATATGTCTTATGGGAGTAAGGACCCATAAGTTAAAAAGTGGGGCCTGAGATGAAAGAAGAAGAGAACTACAGAGGTTTTCGGCCATATAGGACTCAAGAATCCATCATGATTCTGTCATCCTGTAGTCTCAGTTGGATCTTTGAGGTAAAGGTGTGTGTGTGTGTGTGTGTGTGTGTGTACATGCGTGTGTGTGTGTGTGTGTGTGTGTGTGTACATGCGTGTGTGTGTGTGTGTGTGTGTGTGTGTGTGTGTGTGTGTAACCTGGACAGCATAGTAATTAAAAAGTGGAACCAAGAATGGTGATGCATGTCTATAATCCCAGCACTTGTGAGGAGGATGGTTGAGAACTGAGGCCAGTATGGGCTACATAAATGAATTCAAGACCAGCCTTGCATAATGAAACCCTATCTCAAAAATTAATTAATTAATAAAGATCTATCACACATTGTACTCTAGACAATTTTGCTGTGGGTTATTTCTTAATAAAAAGATTAAAGTAATTCATGGCCTCTTATTTTATAAAATCATTGCTGAATGAGCAAACCATTGACCAGCCATTGTAAAATTTTTATCATAACTCTATTGAATTTTGTATGTTGAATTAGTATCCTACAACATTGTTGAATTCATTTATCCATTATAATAGTTTTTTGGTGGGGTCTTTGGGATTTTCTGTATATAATATTACATCGACTATAAATACTGACAATTTGCCTATGGCTGTCTGATTCAGATGCCCTTTTTCTCTTGTCTGATTGTTCTGACTAAAAATTTTAGCACTATGTTGAATAAAAGTGGAGAAAGTGAGAATGCTTTTCTTGTTCCAAATCTGAGAAAGCTTCCAATTTTTCCCTCATTCAATATAATGTTAACTGTTGGCTTATTATATATGGTCTTTATGATGGGAACTTTTTTTTTCCTTCTACACATAATTCACTTGGAGTCTTGTTTATAAAGGGATGTTGAATTCACCGAATGTCTTTTTTTGCATATATTGAGATGACCATGTGATTTCTGTTCATTTGATGCACTATTTCATGTCTATTAGTTTGGATGTTGTGTTAGTTTTCCATTACTGCAAAAAGTACCAGAGAAAAATAAAGGAGGAAAGACTGAAAGATACATTTTGAGTCACTGGTTTGAAGGTTGCAGTCTGTTTGTTTGGATCCATTACTCCTGGGCTGTGATGAAGTGAGTTACCATGATGAAAGGCATGCAGTAAATCAAATCTGCTCACCTCATGGCAGCCAGAAAAGGTAGATGGGAAAGAAAGAGAGGCAGTACAGAGGAAGTCTGGGGACACAGTGTCAAGGTCATATTCCTGTGACTCACTTCAATTAACTAGACCCCACCGCCTGTATTTGCATCACCTCCCAATAATGTCATCAAATGGATTAGTCATCTGATGAATTTAGGACCTTCATAATCCAATCATTTTCCAAAAACCCATCAACTGTGAACCAGGCTCCCCCAAGAGTACCAGATTCTAATATCAGGTTGCCTCTAAATTTGGAGAAATCTGAATAACACAGTTTGAAGAGGTGTCTCCTGCTTTCGGGTGGCTGCTTTGGGTTTGGTATCTGGCCTTTCTGCCCTAGGGCATTGCTGTCTCTTTCTGGAGCCTCAGTGCCAGCAGACAGCAAGGCATCTCTTATCCTATCTCGTGCTTAGTAGTCCGGAGCTGTAGGCAGAGCAAAACTAACCTGTTCCATTGCTTCAAAAGTTACTCATCAGCGCCATGGCTAGAGCCGCTTGCATTGCTTAAAGTCAAAATTGAGGGCTGAAGTAGTTTCCTAGCCAGCTCTGTACCTATCAGTATATGGAAGTAGGGCAAAGGTGAGCTACCATGAAGGCGCCAAGTGTCCTCCACACCACATCCCCCTCTAGCATTTTGATGCAGCTTGACTTCTCTGGATTATTATACAGATTTTTGCCCACATGATACCTCATCTGAATTCTCCATAACAAAGGGAAGCCCATCAACTGAGGTACATAGCAAGACTGGTTTTTTCCTTTACTGGAAACCATTCAGCTTTTTTTCTCTTTCCATCTGTTTCACCTGCATCTAAAGATTAAATACAAAGCTGAAAGAGTCAGATCTTTCTTAGGAGAGTAGAGGAAAAAAGAAACCAAGCAGGTAAATGCCTATGTGAACAGAGTGAAAAAACACCATGACAATCTAAGATGTTAACATATTTGTTCCTATCCTATTTCCATGCACGTACATATTTAAAAACAAAATAGAAGATATCTGTTCTCAGATTGGGAATGCATATGAAGAATAGGAAATCCAAGGAATCTAGATTTAAAAACTCTTAGTACAAGATTGAGGGTTTTATTTTTTCCTTGTCTTTACTTTTTTTTTCTAATTAGCTATTACTCAATATAAAATTATGAGAAAAATATATCTAGTCTAGCAAACCTAAATCTTCGAAAATCTAGAACAATGTAAACACATCTTTTAGACCTCTGAAATTCAACCCTTAAATGACATGCAAAGATCAATGGTAGAACCTAACCAGAAAAGTTTATGTATCTCAGGTGGCCTGAAATGACATTACACAGAGCAAACACCAAAGAATTCAAGCACAGAAATCTTTATGTCCTACTACAGAGCTAAATTTTCTTCTCTCTCTCTCTCTCTTTTTTTTTTTCCTCTTCTCTTTGATGGAAACAATTTGACTGATTTAGACTTTTAGGGAACTATTTTCCCTTGGAGGTTAGATTGTTGAGTAGGCTATTTTAGTGAGAAATGGTATGTCCATTTCATTATTTCTTTATTCTTTCATAACAAAATATTTATTAAATGTCTTTAAGTCTCACTTTAGCTCTTGAGACCATAAGGATAAATATGATTTGGACTCCTTACTTACGTATTATGATCAGCCAAAAAAGAATTACAAGCTGGAAGGAGGCCAATCTATGAACTCTTAAGAAGGCAGGGCTCTTCTTCCTCAGAGCTTCAAGAAAGGCTTCTTAGCAGATGCACATCTAAGATGAATTCTACAAGACAGTGGACACTAACTAGAGGAAGGTACAAGAAAATGCCAGGAACCCATTTCCACTGGAAAAATGGTTTTGATGTATAGATTTGGTGAGAAAATTTAGCCTTAAATACAGCTTGAAAAGTAAGATGAACTACTGCTTTGTTGAACTAATATGAGAATAAAGGAATTATTTTCTGGATAGCTGATTTCCACACTGTTTTAGGTAGTGTGCTATGATAGAAAAATTGCCAATGTAAAGCTTTTGTGTTTTGTTTAAAGTATTATAAATTCTATGATTCACATAATACATGCTCTTTTTAACTCCAATACAAAGGAGTTATATCTAAATTACCAACAGTCTTAGATTATCCAATCTGTTCCTTCCCCATCAGTGAATAAATGAGAGTCTAAAAAGAAACAGCACCTTTCATTTTAAAATAATCAAACATATCAAACTATTAATTCTTTCAAGATTACTATCAATGGACATGCATTGGCTCCTTGAGATTTTAAATGCAATACTCGTAACTCAGAGATCTACAATTGGTTTACTGCTTAGCCTCAGAGAAATTATGTTTCCCTTCCTCTTTGCATTACAGAATTATTGCTTTAAAACAATTCTGATAACTATAAGCCATTTTCAAAATGATAGTAATAGTGAATGATATTTTTGTACATTCTCTAAAGATTCTCAGTTGCTTTACAATGTACAGTGAGAGATGGGTCCAGATAAAATCCAAACCTTGATTTCTTGTACATTATATCCATCACAAAGTCTTCTCCCCATTGCCACATACTAAGAATAATGAAAATTATGGGAGAGTAATTGCAGTCAATGTTTTATCTAAATCAGAGCAGAGGATACTGCTAACCTCCTACTTGGAAGCATAGAAAAATATAGCCTTCCATTTTTCTTAATCTGTGTCTTCATCCAAAAAAATTACAACATTTTGGATAAGAAAACTCAAACTTTAAAATTCAGTTTGAGTCTCTGATCTGTTCCTTCCAAAGTGTGTAATTTTTCACACAAAAAAGTATCACTTAACCAAAGACTTATTGTCCCAAGATTCACAAGGTTATTAGTTTTAACAGAAATAAAAGAAAACAAAGCATTTCACAAGGTAAGTTAGTTCTTGTGGATAATTCCCTTGCTGTAGCTGGAGTATATAAACATGATTTCACATGAGCACCGGTGTGCTTGAAATTATTAAATTAGTTCACGAGTTTTCAACACATATACAAACATTTTGTTTATTTTTTCACTCAACAAATATGTCCTAACTGTGTGTTTCTTGTTTTCAATCACCAGGGAGAATTTCAGGAGCTAGGAATAGTAGGACAGGCTTCACACAGGCCACATTATTAGCAATGTTGCATGAAGCCTCAGTTATAGTGAGCAGAGTATCTTCATAACATCAAAGGTCAAACTGTATGTAAAACTTTCCTAAGCCTTTCAAAACACACATCAAGCCCAAAATCTAAGTAAACTAAACTACTAGAAGTGTATGCCATTCCAAGAACGCTTTGCAAAGCAGCACTGTTCTATAAAAATAACTTTGTCTTATATTTAAAAAAAAAACCCTGAAAGATCCTGGAATGCCATTTCCTTCCAAAAGAGTAGCCATATTTGAATTTTCTTAGCAGCTTGCTGAGAGAGTGCAAAGCTAACAAGAATCAAAACAGACTCTTTACATAGTTTGTTTGGGTCTAGAGGAAATCTGTCCATGAGCTTTTGTGAAGGGGCCAACATGTCAGCATATGCCTGACTATAGTGAGTTTATCTTTCAATTGATTTAGTCCATTCTGGGGAATCAAGATGATGCAAGAATATGGCACATAACCAAGTTTTTTCTCTTTTCATTGACAGAACTGATCAAAATGTATTTATGTATTTATTCTTACAGTTCACCTAATCAGAAATAATACAGAGACTACATTTAAATTCATGTGACAGTTATTGGTTTCATGCATAAAGATACTACTAACATAATCATAATTAACTATAAGATTATCAATAATAAAGAATGGATAGATCCCTACTTCTGTTATTTTGGAGTTTATATGCAAGTTCGAGAAATGTATGCTCAATTAATGAAGGTTATGCCCTACTGGAAATATTTGAAATTGAGGTGGAGAAGTGGTAGACATACTTTCTAAATCCTTTTTATTACAAACCAACAATCTTGGGTGCTCTAAGAATATTCATTCATTTATTATTTATTAATACATATTCATGATACATGATGAATACATTCACTGTGAGTAGCTGCTGCACACACGTGACACCTTAATTCTTTTTATGTCTCCTCCTTCTGCCCCCCACCACCTGCTTTCCCCTCAGGGCCTTCCTCCCACTTGTAAAAGATCTGTTTCCCTTTTCCCTATTATCTGTGTTTTAATTTGCTCTTCATTTATACTTTAGGTTTCTTCTATAAGGAGAACTATACAATATTTAACCTGTGGATTTGATTTCTTTTGTTCTTTGTTCAACTTTTCTATTTCTTTGGTACACATATAGAACAAGAGTATGAATCAAGGCAAAAATGAGATTAGGCAGCTGAATTTAGGCTTGTATTTCTCTGTATTATTTGTACAATTTCTTTCTCCATCTATATAGACAGCAAATATCTATATGACTGTATAGTTAAAAATATACATATAGGTATATGTGTATATAGATATCACTCTAAGTATATATACATACATGTATATACATATATGCATGTGTGTGTATGTATATACACATATATTTACACATAAGACACACACACAGAACTCTAGAGAACTTGACAGCAGGTGCTAGAGAGGTACAGCTCAGACATGACTAGAAACTGACTGTGCCCAGCAGGCTTGTCTTCATATGGAAACATAAGTGACACACTGGAAGGATCACAGAAGCAGGTGGACTTGGGAGACACTTGGAGGGAGTTAAAATCTAGCAGAAGCAATAGGCATGTTAAGTGTTGAATTACCAATGTGAGACAGTACAAATGTGAGTACAGTCTTATACCTATCCACAGGCTGTTGAAACTGCTGGCAGTTTGAGCATAAAATATATAAACATTACTTGAAGATTTAATAATGTCTGAGTTATATGCATATAAATGTCTGTATATGCTCCTGAAGGAGACACTCATTTTACAAAGGAAGATTTAAAGTCCAGCAACTTAGCACATGTTATTCTTGTTTCTAATTGAGCATCTACTGACTGATATTTGCTCTCTAAATAAACCATATAAAATGGTTCATGTTTTAATTTTGGCTTTTGTTAATCACTTTTTGGGTCTGACTTCATTTTTCTATTCATATTTGGTTTATTTCTCAGCCACAGAATAAAATAAGAAAGTAGAAGCTAGGAAAACTGACTAACTTCACCCTGAATATCAGGAAATAAAATATATCCTTCACAACCAACATGGTTCTCTCTTCCTTTCTCCTCTGTTGCTCCTGCTGTTTGGAGCAGCACCTCCAAAAAGGTGCTATGACTGGTCATCCAGAACAAGGAGGCTGAATACCATTTGGCCAAAACCCACAACAGCTATTTTTACCTAAGCCCCTCATATCGCTTGGGTCTTCAACATCTCCTCTGCTTACTTGCTCTGAAAAAAACTGTCCTTCCACATGTCTCTTGTTTTGTTTTGTTTTTCAGTTTTGGAGATTGAAGCCAGGACCTTTACACTGAGCTGCATTCTCAGCTCTTTCATTAGTTTTTGATTTGTGACAGGATTTTTCTTAAAGTTTTGAGTCACCCTGACTGGGTTGGAACTTGATATCCTCCTGCCTCATCTTCCCAGAATGCTGGGATTATAGATGTGTATTACCATATCTACTCCACATTACCTTATTCCTAAATCACCCTTGCTTTAAACTTTGCTTGGGAGGAAGCCATCCCTGATGTCTCTGGGTGTTCTTTATCCTGTTATCTTATCGCTCTTTTCCCTGTCTGATATGCAGTAAGTAGAGTCTTACTCTGAAGTTATAAAATAGAAAGCATAGTAACATGTTCAATACATCTAGAAACTGAATATAACTGTTGCATGGTCATGCAGAGATTTACACAGATGAATTAGAGATACGATCTTTGGTTGGATCAAATCTTACTCTGATGGGCAAAATATTTGAGCTGTTATATCCCAGGCACAATTCAGTACTATTGTTAAGTGAAAAGTATAAACAGTACATAATGAACATTAATGGCAGCAAGAGTCCAAGTGAGTTGCATTAAGGAAGCTTTTACATAGAAAAAAACCCTGAAGATGGGTAAAATAAGCATTGCCAAAAGATGCAAAGATGTCATGATCATGTGTAGATGATGCTAAATTAGCAACTGCAACTAGAAAGATGTGTTTCAAAAGAACCATAAAGGACAGGAGTGCAAAATCAAAGAGAAGCCATACAATGAAAGATTTTGCTTGGATTAATAAATTTGCACTTGATTATTTGAAACCAGACTTTTCAGTGTCTCTTACTTATTTACCTTCCAGAATCAGTTTTGGGTCCTATTTACACTCCTTATCCATCTGGCTCCTGGTGAAGAGGTACATGCATCTGTTCTGAGTCTCCTGTCAATTTCTCCATGAGGCAGATGGCCTATTTTTGTTTCCAGACTTTGCCAGACCCCCTGAGTTTTCCATCCTCTGTCCCTAGGGATTTATCACTTGTGCTGCAACAGTTACCATGTGGCAGATGAATCTAGAGAATAAGATGCAGCAGATAAAATCACCAAGGAACCACTTCAGCACATTAGCTCGTGTCCTTTTCAAAAGGTAGAATCTTCTTATTATAAGATTGGGACAGCTGAAAGGAAAGACAGTACAATTTGGATTAAGGCAAGTTATATTTATTGTTTCTCCTTAGACTTTCCATTCCTTTCATTATGAAAGAATTTCATTATGAGATTTACCACTTTGGATAAACCAAGAGATAAAGAAAGTGAAGACATTAGATTTGTCTACCTTTGAAATTGAGACCTTTTACATTTTCCAGTACTCTAGATACATTTGAGTGCAATTATTAGCAACACCCCACCAAATGGTTTAGTGTGTCTCTTCAACAATGACCAAAGCAATGTAAGAGTACTTCTTCCTATTGGTCTGTGAGAACCTGGGTCTCTGCATGACTTTCTGCATTATTAACTTTAACTAGATCTCTCCCGTGCCTTATGTTTACCATATAGATAAATCTTGCTATTTCCTTGAGATAGGTAGCAAGAAACTTCCTGGGTCTTTAACCAACCATCATGAACTAAATACAAATAATCACTAGCCAACTAGGATCAAACCAAATGGGGCTGAATTGGTATATATTCATTATCTACTTGAAAATTTAAAATTTCTAATTGCTTTCCCAAGCTACAATAAACTCTTGAAAATTCTGTGTGCATGAGTTGTAAACATATTAAGCGATGAGAATCAGATTTTCTCCAGCTATAGGCAGCTACATGATTTGACCACTCTGAACAATATCAGCCTTCACTCTGTACTTCCAAGTCTACAATTTCTACAAATCACTTAATTGGGATGCATTCAAACTCAGTCTAAAAGACATTGAGCTCTCTGATGTGACAGGACAGATTTTTCTCCAGCTGGGATGGAATTTTTGCTGGTAACCATGCACAGGAGTTTCAAAGCTTGTAGCTGAATATTGAGAAGGAACCATTCTCTGCTATTTTTTTTTCCACACAATCCTAGCTTCAACTTTTCATTCATTAAGATGTTCAGTTGGAAAGTGAGTCTAGGAAAGACAACAAGAGAAAAAGACAAGAGGAGTTTATACTTAAAAATAAAATCAGTGCTAATTTACACCTAAGAATACCATCTTCAGGAAAAGACAGATTAAAAAAAAAAAAGTGTCTTCTTTTCTAATGCTTAGAGCCTCTTTCTTCCTTTCAGATTTCAACAAAATATCCTCCAGGTTCTTCTAAAGATTTTGAGATCTTTGCTTCAAACATAGCCTAAAGAAATGAGTATTCTGCCTTAAATATTATAGCACTATTTTTTAAAACTAAGAAAAGGTTTTATTAGAAGATAATATTTTTAAAATGGATCAAAAGTTTGGCCTAGAGCCATTTCTAAAACTTACCTCTCAGAAAAGAACTTCACTCATTTTTCACTCAATATGAAAAGCTTACCTCTTCTATTTAAACCACTTCTGATGCAGTACATGCTGATTAACAGTTTGAAATAACATGAAAACAGTGACATAGTCCTTCCTTTGTGATTTTCATACTTACAGAGAACTTGGACACAGTGTGACCATGCACAAGACATATATGCACTTTCATCTTGGAAGTTTGATATTCATGATCTAGAGACTTTTATCTCTTATAGAGATCAAGAGTTAATCTCTTCTTAGTATCTAGGTTTCACTGAAGCAGCACATAAGAACCCAGAGTTTAAAGAGCAATTACGGAAAGACCTAACTACTGAAACATAAACTTACGAAGACAAGCCTAAAGAGGTGCATATGGTTCTTTAAATGAAAATGATAGCTGTATTTTGGGTCCCTTAGGGTAGTCAAAAATCCTTGGTCATACAAAACCTGACAAAGTATCTCCCACAAATGTCTCTAAGCAGTTGAACATCTAGGGAGGCATTTATCAGTGTCTATTCTCCCTCAACTTTACCAAACTCTCACAGCTCCCTTTCAGAGTGTCTTTCCAGTTCAATTTTAACCAAACTTGCTGAGAATCAGATTCTGGTTTGATTTGCAAGTCTTATTTGTTTGTGTTTTTATTTTGCCGTTTTGTTTTTGTTTTTGTTTTTGTTTTTGTTTTTTTGTAAGAGTAGAAATAGAGACAGTCAACTCTTTTAGTACCCATGCCTCAAAAGATAAAAAACCGTAAGCGAAAAATGGACTAAGGAAAGCATAAGCACCTGAAATTTGCTCTTGGTTTAATGTCAACAATTATAAGACCAGGAACTATTTGAAATGAAGTCACCATGAGGTCTTAGGCAACCAAATTCTAAAGCCGTTCATGATGGTTTTTCCTCCAAGCACCTTGCACTGTTTTCTTTGATGGAGTATTTATCTCACAAAATGAATATAGTATAGTTTCCAAGAAGCAAAAATAGCAGAGATAAAATGGCCTTGCCCTTATGTGTTTTTAGAACTAAGCAGCTGACTTTTTTTTTTTTTAATGAAGAAATCTATAATTTTCAATTGTGCTGCAAGGGAAAAACCCATTTGCAATTAAATCCAGTTACAACTAATTTGTGATTAAGATTTGGTATTTAATATTGATAAGTTTCTATTATTTTCTTATTGCTTTCTATGAAAAATTCAATATGAACAATATATTGAACATAAAATACATAAATGCCATTGTTTCTTTATAAATATGGGGTGGGATTTATATTATGAATATAAACGATTCATTTGTTAAGAGTAATTTAAATAAAAACATGAATATGCATAAATGAAGAACACCAAAGTTCTTGTATAATGAGATTTTATAAGAAGATATTACACAGCATTTAACATACAAACTCTAAGTGAAAAATAGAGTTACTTCAGATAGTAAGCCTCTCTAATTCTCCAATTTTTTTCTTGATAAAACATAAGATAGCTTTCTATATAGTATATGAAAATTACACTTAAAAATAGATTTTTGGCTTAAAAGTTAAGGAGTTCATTGTACAACTTTGAACTTTACTATGGACAGAAAAAATGTTTTGTACGAATCTTTCTTGCACCAATTTTGCTGCAAGGTAGTGACATCATACAATGGGACAATCTATCTTTTGTTTTAGAATTTACACTTAGTATCTGTATGTAAGAGAAAATAAAACAGAGTAGCCATCAGTAACAACCACAGTGGTAACACAAGGGAAAGAGTGCTTAAGAAATTGTAGTCTACATATGCAAAGTCATTAAGACACATACTGTATTCAAAATAAACTCAAAAGGCATCTAAAAATAGTTGGGGAAACATGTATATTACATTGGTAAGTGACAAAAGGTAAAATGTCAAGATCAAAACAGGTTAAGTGATACATCAAAGACTAAAAAGATACACTAAAAGTTTGAAAACTATTTTATTCGTTAGAAAATTACAATCTTTATATTTTTGAAATTTCCCTATTTGTACAATGGGTATATAGTTTTTTCAGTAAAAAAATGCACAGCATTCTCATGAGATAAATGTGAATTAATAGTTTATCCTGTGCAAAAGGAAACATTATCAAGCCTCAAACACAAGAAATACATTTCAGGTGCTCATTTATTTATAAACCATTTTTATGTACATCTAAAACACAATGAAAGCCAAATACAGGGAATCAGGCTAATTAAGATTTTTCTCCAACAAAACTGAAGCCACGTATATTACATTCCCTTTGTCCAACATCAGTGTGTTTTTCTGGCCAGAGTTCATTCCATGGAAATTGCTTCACTCTACTCAAATGTTCTTGGCCAATCCCTAGTGCTATGATTCAGCTAAAAGAAATGGCTTTCCATGATCTCTTCCCCCACCAATTAGGCCTCCAAGTGAGATCTACCACTCACGGGAACAATCTTTTCATCATATGTTGGCATTTAAGACATATTCGTATGATTGGGTTTTGTAAATCACAAATTTAATGAATTCCCAACAGTGACCTTCTTAGAGTGCCTTCAACAAAATAAGATGACAGTCTTTCAAGCCTCATAAAATATGCTTTCAATCTCTTACAAAGTTAGAACAGAGAAGCTATTTTTGTGTGACTCTTTCTTAGATCAGGAATGGGAAATGGACTGATGACAGTAAGGAAGAAGTCAGATTTTATCTGTAAAATTTGAGTCATGTAGAATTGAAAGGGAGGATAGATGCCAAAGATTTGTGAGAAGAAAATTAATATTTTACATTCAAGTACTAGGAACTAAATATTGTCACTAGGAAGATCAAAGATTACATCTGATCGGAAAAAAAAAGTAGGTTCAGAAGTCCAGAAGAAGGTGAAGTTGACAATAATGCAGAGATATTTCCCAGAGGGAGTAGTATTAGTAAAGAGTCATTACTTGGTCATAGGTCCCATAACATCTGGTATGTGGAGCCTCATCTATATGAGAGCAAAAGTGTGAACCCAGACAAGATTAAGTGATTATAGTGTGCAATACAAGAGCCATTTTAAAAGTCTGGGTAGTTTGTATTATTATTATAGTTATTTCTAATTATAGTCTTTATTATTTATCTAAGTGTTTTCCTTAAATGTTAGTAACAGTAAGTCTTATGGTCAAAAAAAAAGTATTACTTTGTTTAGTCAACATTAATTCATTGATTTTCACTTTATTAAGATTGTAATATATTACCATCAGTGAACCTTAACATTTGTATAAGAGAAATATCAATGTGCAACAAATAGAATATACAATTAATGTGTTAAAGTCCCAAAACTAACTTTTAGAGCAAAAGTAAGGTAAGTGGGGTCTTATCTGTTTATTCATTTCTCACTCATTTTTCAAAAGCTTTTCAATATATCATGCAAGTAGTAAATATACAATATTTTAATAGTGATAGCAGCAATTGCTAGAGTAGTTTCCTTAGCTAGAACAACCTCACTGATAGATGGAGCATATCTCTTCAACTCCACCCCAACAAATCACCAAGTACATCATGTAAAAAGGGAGCATACAGGCAGGAGATGCCTTTGCCAGCTTCTATGTTACTATAAAATACTATCTCCTCCTCTCAAAAGCAAAGGAAAAGATTTACTGACAGCTTTTGAATAAGAAAAAATTCTTACTTATGTTAACTGAGGCTTAATTCTGTGTCTAATACTGTGCTAAACACTTACTATGCACTGGACAAGTGAATGTTTCCTGCCCTCAGGAACCAGTTTTGTGAAAGAAAAATACTGATGGGGCAGTGTATTAGCTATTATCATAGGATATTTTGATCTGCAACTTGCTAATATGGTATCAGGTTCAGCAGAAAATTGCAAAGGAAAATACAAGTAGTTGTTTCATGTAAGAAACTTCAAATTTTATAGGTAAGAAGCAAATATAAAAATATATATATAAAATATAAAGTAGTGCCTTTAGTTATATTTACTGCTAGAAGTTCTGTGGATCAGTTACCTGCCTCAAGGCAAGCAAAGAAAGTTTGTCTAGACTCTGTGAGCTTATGAGAGGTGGAAACATCCTATTTTAGGGAAATCCATTTCTACAGAAATAATTCAATATAGTGAGGGAGTGAGTGGTGGAGTCTGAAAAGTATGAGGGGGAATAATGAAAGAAATTCAAATCCAAAACGTTTTTAAAGGCAAAAATGTATCTTAGATTTAGTTCATTCAGATTCAACATCTTATGTTTTTGTTAACATCTTTGATATTTTATTCTGGCTTAAAGTATGATTTTTGCCAGTTATGTTTTCTTTATTTGACAAAAATATACAAGTCTCTTTATAGTCACTTGAGAACACCTCTCTAACACTGGCCTTCTAAAATCCATTTTCATTCAATTTGTGTGTGTGCTTGTTTCTAATCTCAGGGCTGAGAGTAATAGAAAACTGGACAGGCACTTTTATGCTAGATCTGTACAGGCAAAACCGACTATGGACTCATTGAGTTTTACACTTAAAATCACTTTGCCAGGAATAACAGAAAGATTGGAAAATATCCACATGTCTTACTTCATTCTGTATTGTTACAAAGACATTCCTAAGTAAGGATCATTTGCAAATAACAGAGTCTTCTTTCTCATGGTGCTGACGGCTGAGAACTCCAAGGCTTGCGGGGTCCACTTCTGGCAAGGGCTTTCTTTTTGTACCTTTCAATTCTGGAAGGAGAAAAGAGCAGCCAACCACATGCACAACAGATGGAAGGAAGCCAAACTCATCCTTTTCAACAACCCACTCAATAAGCAACTCATTGCAACAATAATGGCATGAATACATTTGTGAAGGCAGAGCCCTTTTGACCCAATCAACTCTTAAAGGGCTTATCTCTTAATGCAGGGCATGTCAGTATTAATTCAACACATGTGAATTAAGTTTCCAACACATGAACACTGGAAGACACATTCAAACCATTCAATCATGATTTGATACTCTTTATTATCATGTGGAGTTAAAACAAATCTATGCATATTTATTTGAGGCATAATGGAATTTATTTCTCAAAAGATTTGTATCACAAATGATTTTAGTACTTGGGATAAACTATACTCTGCATTTCTCTGGGTTATAATGAAACGGTAATAATAAATCACATCCAGACCATCAATTTATTTCACAGTTTGAATAAGTATTATTAAATAAGTAAATGAATATGAGTATGGATTTCAGACTTTTTTAGGACATTCTCATTAGCCAAAAAAGAGCTGTTACTCTGGTAATGTACTCATTTTACTCTGGGATGATTTCATCAAAATCCCTCACTTAACTGAACCAGTTAATATAATTTAAATTGTCTCCATTTAATATAAAATGTCTTCTTAACCCTGTTTTTATTTGAATTTCAAATTCTAGCTGTAGATGTTGAATGAAACTCGTGAAATTCAGTTTTTGAAAGTGGTAAACATCTTGAAAATTAAATGACATTGTACTTGTAGGATAAACAAAGAAATGTAGCTCCAACTTGCCGATGAATTTTTAGTTAAAATAAAACCTGGAATATTCTGGATGTTGGTTTGACAGATGATGTAAGTTAACTCCTTTGTCTGCGGCTATGAATGTATACATTGTATTTTAATTCATTTGCATGGTGCAATCATAATGCCCTGGACATGTTTGAATTATATAAATCTGAGAGCCAGTTCCTCCAAGCCATTACATTTAGAGGCTGAGGAATTTGATCTACTAACATCTACAGTTTTCATCTGTTCTGCATTGCTCCATGATGGAGAACTTCAGCAATCCTCTAAAACTAGCTGCAGTTTGCATTGTTTCCATTAGATGGCGCAGACGATTTTTTTAGGTACCAAACAAACAGGAACCTCAGAGAACTCTTATGTGATGATCAACTACTATGTGAACACCAGCCAATTCATTCCATCATGAACACATTTGTCAAAGAAACCTCGTTGAAATATTTCCAGGAAAGATATATTTTATGTTATGAGCCATTTTTTTCTTAAACACACTAATAAGATGAAACCATTTTCTTGGTAATTGAGCACTGATGTTTCTTAGTTTATATCTCTATTCCTTTTCAAACTTAAGAAAAATAGATACACCAAGTATTGCAATATACAGATAAGTGACACTTCTATGTAACAAAGATCCAAATTCAAAACTAAAAGAACGTATTTACCAAATAAACAAAAAACATATTTACCAAATATTTGTGAAGATTTCCACTTCTGGATAATTAAAAAAGTGTAATTGCTGTCAGTCCATTATATTTATTTTTTCCCATTGATTTCTGAATCTTTCTACTCCCCATAACAATTTCTTTTTCTTTAGATAAATTGAATAAGAAGTGCTTTTCAATACTTACATTTATTCATATCAGAGTTCTTATGTTATTCCAAGTGTCAATCATTTAGACCACTACATATATTCATTTGTGTTTTCAGGGCTTCTTCATTGTTTGAAGGGTTTCTTTTATTTTTTGTTTGCTTCATTTGTTTTAAATTCCAGGGTCAAATGATTATTGTAATCAGGTTTTGCAAGGAAAACAATTTAATATAGGACATATAATTTATAGAATTATTGGGCTGGGGATTTAGCTCAGTGACATAAGTGCCTGCTTGGCAATACAAGGTTATGAGTTACATCCTTGATACAAAAAATTATAGAATTATATTATAATAGTCCCCCAAAGAGTCAGATACAAAAAATGTAGGAAATCTATCCACACACTAAGACCCAAGGAATCTAACTGAGGGCCTCAATCCCACAGCGATGTCCTACATGAAGACTTAGTGCCCATGAAAATGCCCCCTATGAATCCAACTGGATGCCCACAAAATGATTTATGCAAGTTTTACGGATCTGTGCTGAAAAGGCCCATTTATCAGTGATGGAAACAAGAAAGTCTATGCCGGTAGGATAAAGGATCTGTACCACTAGGTTGAGTATTCTGCACTGGAGCCAGGAAGAGACTCTCAAATTAAGGACCAGGGTTCCCCTGAAAAGCACTATAGCTATCATCAGTGACAATAAGGTCCCAACCTCCTCTGAATAGCTGAGTTCATATCAGAAAGCTAGCATGACAAACTTCTTTAAAGAGACTGAACAGCATCTCTTCTCTTCTGGAGCCAGGAAGCAATGCTCAAAGGAAAGACCAGAGCTCCCCCAAAGTGAACCGTAGTCATTCTCAGTGACATCAAGGTCTCAAGTTCCTTTGGCTTTGAGAACAGCCAAGTTCATCTCAGGACAGAAGCTCAACAAACTCTTCCAGGAAAATCCATATCTACAGGAGAACCAACACCACCCTTTTCTCTTTAGTTCTCCTTTTTATATTGGCAACAATCCTCAGGTGGCCCATCCAAACTTAGCACCATGCTGACTCAGTTCAGCTGGATATTAAGTTGACTACCAGTTGTCAGTCTAGCACAATGACCTATACTAATTTCATTGAAAATTTTAAAAAAATTTTTAAAAAGCCTTATAAATTTTTTGATTATTACAAATCATTACAAATTTATAGGCAGAAAGAATTTGAGACAGAACCATTAAAACATCTGTATACAGGGCTTGGATATCCTTATTTCTTTTCTTTGCATGTATTCAAATCGTATAAGACATGACCAAATTGAAAGCCAATGTTTTTATAAACATGAAGAAAATATTCTATAAGAATGGAGATCTCAGAACACTTGAACCAAATTCTATTTAACTGGTGGTAAAAATACAAAATATCTGTACATTTTCAATGTTGTCTAACATCAGTAATTACCAAATTCTTTTCCAAGTGACTCATTTCCATTATCCTCGCTATCTCATCAATTTAAATGTTGACATTCTAAATCAGGACCCTCTTGGAACATAAAGGCTTAAATTTAACACAGAGTCACGGTTATAGTATTGAAAAACTGGATTGCTTCATATTTCCAGGGAAAACAGAGCATAAGAAAGAAAGGGATATTACAAATAATTAATAGAAGAAGAGAGCTACATTTGATTCTGAGTCCATTTCATCCCTATTTAGGTAATTTATCAGGGATGGAGGGTGTCAAATTGTTATTTATACACTGTGTAGTCCCATTACAATAGAAACAAAATGCTTCTAAGGTGAAGGAAGGACTCAAGGTAAAACATTTTGAAAAAGTAGTACAGTGAACAATGAGTCATTGTCCCAGAGTATGTCTTGGATACAGAATAATTAGCAATAAGACTGCAAGCTTAACTGAGGTGGCTCACTTGAAAACTGGAGAAACAGAAGGAGCAAACTGCATGAGGTCTTTATTGGTGTAAACTTGAGGATATTAAAACTCTCTTATGACAATACTGATAGCACATTTTCTTAGCACAATAACATAGTTATCAATTTTAATGAAATAAAATATAATGTTAACTAAAGCTAACATAAAGAAAACTATTAATTACATTCTTCTTTAACACTGTTTGAGACATGAAAAGATTCAGCTTTAGTCTTCATACTTACCTTGAGTTAAAATTCATCTTACTGAAGCTTCTTTTATTGATTCTCTTTATAGTTACCTATATGTCAAGAAGAACAGGCAAACTGTGTACTTACCCTTTTGCCCTTTAGGTTGCAAGCACTATTTTTTTTGGATATTTCCATTTTTTATGATTCATTACACATAGACACACACACACACACATACACACACACACACACACACACACTTTAAAATCTGAAACTTTCTGTGAACCAGTTTCCCTGAATATCATGAATATTCTAAGTTTATCTTCCCAAACCTTTATTTCATCTTCTTTAACCTTTTATTTCATATAAATACTTGAACATTATTATTTCATACTTTTACAGGTTTATTTCTTTTTTATTATTATTTTAAAAAGACTAAAACCAAGCAAAATAAAACACAATAAAGCCAACCAAAACAAATCAGTGTAAGTGACACAGGACTTCAAAACAATAGGAATCAACAATGGTTACCATAATGTCTCTTGCGGTCTTCAAAATTGTTATAGATACCTTCAGATACAGTGAAAATCAAACAAAATGGAACAGAATAAAAACAAAACAGTTAATGCAATAAAGCACTTCAAAACAAGATAATAGTAAGTAAAAAATGACTACCATAATGTATCTTGTTATCTTTGAAATAGCTGACCATGCCATCAAATATAATAAAATCAAACAAACCAAAATGGAATAAAAGCCAACCGAACAGAACAATGAAAATGATACAGAATTGCAAAACAAGATAAAATGGAATTAACAAGGGCTACCACCTTCAGAAGGAGATCCCCCATAGATGTCACATTGCATCTCATTATCCTATGAATAGATGATCAGACTACCAGCTTTAGATCTACAGTCAGTGAAACAGTAAACACTATGAGAATTAAATTGTATTTTATCTCAATAGCTGTCATTACAGCCTCTGTTTCTCCATATCAGCTGGTAGCTTATGGTGGGGATAGGCGGCTCTTCTTATTTCCCAGTCCACATGCTGGAAAGGACTGGCATCTGGCTCTCCCTCCAGTGGCCCACACATGGTGCCAAGTCTCAGGGAGGGCTTGCTTCTTGTTCCCTTCCCCTGCAGTCCACGAATGGTGTTGGCTCACAGGAAAAGGTTAGCATCTGGCTATTCCCACAGTGGCCTGCACATGACACCATTTCACAGGGTGGGCTCTAAAGGTTTATTTCTTAATTAAGTAAATCTATGAATTTGACTATATGACAGTAGTACTAGTACTAGACTGATAAAGCAAAGCAACATTTTAAATATAAAAATTGTAACTTACAAAGAAATGAAAGGAAAGTAAAAAAAGTCAAGAATATCTGTACAATAAAATGGGAAAAAGAAAGTTTGAAATTGAAAAAAAAAATATTTGGCTTTTTGAATCAAACAAATTGTTTATCATTTTTAGTTTTTTGTTATCATAAGGGATTTGGGTAGGTCAATAAATCATATGGTGCTTTTTCTCTTATAGTCTAAATTATTTCATAGATTTTATACTTTTTACATTGTGGGTGAGAAAATTATTATAGAAAGACACATTTGGGAGAAGTGTTAACTTTTTTTCTTTTCATTTATTTTTAATTTTTTAAAATTTTTGAGTGGTGGAAATCTTTTGGGTGTGAAAGGAACCTTTCTTAACCCAGTTTGGCTTTGCTTTATGTTCTACTCTAGATAGCCTTATCCAGTCCTGGATCTAGGTTTGTGCTGATAATACTACCTCTGCTGTCATTTGTAATTCATGGAGGAAGCTAAAAAAAGTGCGAGACAAAACCTCAAGGTCCCAAAGACAAGGAAAGTTAACTGGTAAGTGTAAGCCCTAAAAACCTAGTTCTAGAATTACTAACAACATTGGTTTTCCTTTTCTGTTAAAGAAAATGTGTCAAATAATTTTTTTAGAAACACTTGCATCATATGGACTATAAATAGAAGTTCTGAAAGAAAAAGAAAGATTCTAAGCATTTGAAATCTCTGGACATTCTATATCTGTCTTTCACAACCACAACATACACCAGCATGGTAAAAACACTGAGGAAAACTATTCCAAAAGACCTTGGTTTCAGAATCTTTACAGATTTAATAATCTAATTCAATATCTAACATGATATTTGAGCAACACTGGCTTAAGATCCTAAGGGGAAAGTAGAGGAGGTTAAAATGACGTGTGTTGTGATTAAACATTAAGGTATAAAGAATAATTTACTATGAAAATCGAAATGTTTTTCAACTCCTGAATTTTTTTTCTGCCCATAATTTTGTACTTCTTTCTGTGAGTCACAATTATACATGTTATTAAACGTTCAAAGCAAAGGAATTTGATTACTAGTAAATCTTAGTGCAAAGATTTTTGTGTTTTCCCTATCTATTAGACTTTTACCAATTATTGAAAAATAAGTTTTTGTGCATGGTAAAGGAATTTTGTGTAATTATTAAAAATGAAAGCAAGCCTTAAAGTAGAACACGCCTTAAAGTGGTTATGATGAATGCATCTACTGAAAATTGATTTATTTATATTTTATAATTTTCTTTATAAAAGTAAACACATCTTAGTTCTTTAATTTATGATTTAAAAGAAGTGGACTAGCATGGATTAATACTCCTGTAATCCCAACATTTGGGAGACTGAGGGAAGATAATTATTGAGAGTTTGAAGTCAATATGGTTAAATAGTGAGTTCAAAGTCAGCCTGAATTATATAGCAAAATCCTGTCTCAAAAAAAAAAAAAATTCCAAAATAGTCCCAAAAGAAAGAAAATGGTAGAAAAAAAGAAAGAAAGAAATTTTTAGTGACAAGAAATTTTAATATTGAATGCACACAATTCATATGATTTAAGATACACACTCTCATTAAGTGACACCGACAATAAAAGAATAAGGTGTGGCCATAAATAGAATTTACCTAGGTAGGAAACTTGCCTAGGCAGGCTCTGGCTGTTCTGTTCAAATATGTGCATATGTGACACCAATTTCTCAGTTTTCCTCACTGGATTACTTCAGGGCAAATTATCAATAGCATGTGCAAAGAGAGACAAAGATTACCTTTTGTTTTTTATTTTCAGATAGTGCTAGTACATGTTAGATGTTTTAGTCAACATTTTCAAAAATCCACTGTGCATGTAGGAAGGTGTTATGTGTCAGATGGAGAAATGAATGCAGGGCAAATGCAAAGACAGAAGCTGAGCTGGACAGCACTGAATATAAAACATCGCATACAAGCACAGCTCCCCAAGGAGAGGTCTGCCTACAGTTTATTCCCCACAACAGCTGAGCTTCATCTTTTACTAACTTTCTCTAAATAAGAGTCGTTCTATAAAGATAAATATACAGTACTTTGAAACAAAAATCATGAGTAAGGGAAGAAGGGTGCACTGTAATAGAATGACCAAAGGAAACATGTGATTCTCACCGTTTCATAGCATTGTTTAACCTGAGAGAACTTTTTAGAGGGAACTTACAACTAAGATTCTGACACCCAGAAAATAAAGCGTTAAACATGAAGCACTATCTTAGCTAGTCCTGGACAACATGGAGCAGTAACACATTCTTCTACACTTTAGGGTAGTTTTATTGACTAGTAGCAGAAAATCAATCCACATCACAAAAAGAAAAACAACAACAAAAAAAACAACCAGCAAACAAACAAGGAAACTAGCTGGCTTTTTGACTGAAGTCCAAGGGTAAGACATGTCATTCAGAAACCCAATCATACGCTGATATGGTTTCTGTACTTTCGCTGTGTCCATTCCGCATTGCTCATGGCTTGCATTCTCTGTTCCCAAGATAGCTGCCAGCCACCGCCAGGGCCTGCTGCTTACTTGTGTCTGGTAAGGAAGAGAGAAGTCTGTGTCTTAGCATTCTCATCAAAATCCTCTATGTTCAATTTGACTGAACCAAGTAAGAACACAGACCAATATGACTGGAACAATAATATATCCAGAGCAATGTAACATGATGAGTTTATTGAATGACACCGTTCTGGAAAATAAAACAAGAATGCCCATTGTAGACTTCCCAAGATCTCCAATCCATGACCCTGGTACCTAGCTACAATTGCATTTCAAAAGCTTGTAGATTGAATTAGACTCTATTCACCTGATTTGGCTTACTTCAGAAATAACTTAGAATTCATCTGAACATCTACCTGAAGAAACATTTTTTGGGTGTGTATACTTTTTGAAACTTATTTACCTATAAGTGCATTTGTAAATATACTACATATTTTAATGTGGAATGCAACAATTCACATTGCATATATATATATATATATATATATATATATATATATCATATGTGTATCAAATATTGGTCTAAAATGGATGATAAATTATAACAAGGTCACTTTAAATGTAAAAGAGTAAATTGAGCAAAATCCAGAAGCGTTAGGTTGTTTTAAAAAATTTATTGTGGTCATAAACAAATCTCTACAGTTTGTGCAGCATTAAAGAACACTCAGTTATTAGCCCTCTGTAGGTAAAAATCTGCACATCATGGTTCTTGACCACTGTCAAAAGGCCATAGTCCAGCAGGTCTCACTGATGTAAGACAGTGTTATGTGTCAGGTGGAGAGATGAATGTAGTCAAGGCATTAGGTGAGACTGTTCTTCTTAGTTGCAGTTGAAGATCTTTTGCTAAGCTCATTGACTACTGACAGAATTTAGTTCCTTGGAGTTGTAAGACTGACAGGCTCATTGCCTTGAAATGTGACCTCTTGAAACTAATCTTGAAAGGATATTGTTTTCTCCTTATGATCTGAATCTCTCGACTTACTCCACTGCTCATAAGGCTCATGTCATTATTCTGGGCTCTGTTAGGTAATCCAGTTTATTTCTTATTTTGAGATCCAACATTTAGCAGACTTAATTACACAAGCAAACCCCCTTCTACACGGGGGTGGTGGTGTAAAATAAGGTAAGGACCATGAAGGTCAAAATTCTGCCTGCCACACTGAATGAGATTTATTTTCCATGTGAGAGAAATCAAGTAGAAGTGGAAGAAGCTCATCATATGCAGGAATCTAAGTGTGAGTTCTCTATCTCTCATATTTTTGTGAATAGCATATATATTGGTATATATACATGTATATGGAAATTACAGAAAAATAAAGGATGCTGATACTTTTCATTTGTTCTGATTTAGGTTCTAAAACCTTTGTTCTACAGACTGAGAATCAGTAATAAGGACAACTTTGAAAGATTTTGCCTGTATTTATCTTGTGTTTCTTTTTTGTCAGACAGTACAAAGAAAATTAAATTTTTTCTTCTTTGCTGTACATATAATACTCAGACATGAAAGCTTAATTAACTTGTCAGAATTATGGCATCTCTTTTCTTGAACTGCTGTATCCACTTTCCTAAAAAGATTTGACAAAGGAAGAAAAACCTTCTCCAACACCTTAACTGGAAGAATTATTCTTCTGCAGCAGCCTTGCCCTCCAATATTGCTTCCTGTCATTGCTGGTGATGTTTCTGTCCCCTTCGATGAGCATACATCTTCACCGTTTTTTTAAGAAATGTCTACTGTGTAGAACACCAATTGTTCTATAAGGTGGGGACCATCAGGTTGCAAAGGGGAGCAAAGCAGAGCGGCTAATTATCATGTACCAAATTCATCTTTTTTAGGAAGACAGAAAAAAAAAATCAAAAGAAGCAAAGAGGTTGACAATTTCTGTTGCCTACAAGTTAATTTTCACTTTCTTTTGTGTTGACTTTTTGGTTTTCCACTATCTCAGAAAATGATGCTTCCAGAAGTATCTCAAATATTGGAGCAGAGCCTTTGAATATGTAAGTTTCCCTTGGGTATAAATTATTTACCTTTGAAAGCTGCATAAGAAGCTAAGAGCTTGAGTGTAAATTAAAAATTGATTCTTAAGCTTACTAAGTATAATTCTAGGAATTTAGATCCTTCTGTCAACTGACAAAGATTGACAATAACTATTTTCCATCTTTGACATTCATTTCTTTAGCGTCTCCTCTAACATACAACTTAGCTTTCCTAGCTGAGTTATGCTCCCTTCACCTTCCTGATAACAAATCTTCACCTTCCTGATAACTCCTTTATTCTAGAATTGTATAGATTTTTATTTCCCTGGTATTTACATGAATGTATTGCTGAATTATTTAGTACACTTTCTTATGTTGTTCTATACCAGTGTTTTCCATCTTCCCAAGTGAAAGACAGTATATCCAGGAATAAAAGTCATCTTTTATTCCTGGCTATTGCCAGTTAATGTAAATTGGCCTGATCATTATTTTAAAATCTTTTGAAAATCAAAGATAAAGTCACCAAGCTATGAGTCTGAAGGTTCTCCCCTCAAAATTAGCACAATAACTGAAGAAGCCACTTCCTCATTGTGACATCATATTTTTTTAGTATCAGTTGGAATTGAAATATTACTTTATGCAGCTAAACCTTTATCAAATCCTCTTTGAGCAGTTTTGTCATTTGTCTTCCAAACTGTTAAATCATCCCATATTCTGCTCTAAAAACTTAATTATCAGGTAAAAATGACTTATTTGCTTTTCTCACTTTGGACTAGAGGGAAACTTATGGTTTATTACATATATAAGACACAGTTTTCCAAAGGATAAATGCTTCCATAATAAGAGCAAAGTTTTATCATTCAAGAAGTAGACAAAGAAAATATGCCTTCAGGAAGGGAAGAGAATAAATGTAAAAAAAAAAAAAAAAAAAAAAAAAAACAGACAGACGCCTACCTGACAAGTACAAGATTGTGAGTTCAATTCCCAGTACCAAAAATAAATAAAAAATAACAAAAAAGAAAAAAGAAGTTCATATTTTAGCAGAAAACAAGAATTAGCTAATTTATAACCTGGTTTGGGCTTATGTTTTTACTATAAATAAAAAATTGGCTAACATAGAAAGGACCACAGACTCCTTAGGTTATGAAAGGCTGAGTGTAACTTCATGTATTGGTGGGTCCATACAGCTATTATACATGGGATAGAACAGACCATCTGTTAGTGGAATACAAAGTTGACACATTTTTCCTTCAGAAAGCAGCATTTTAATTATCTATGTGCAGTTTTAAGTTAAAGTTTCATGAGAAGAAGGGCTTCTGTATCAAGGCTGAAATTGTCAATATATGTAAATATTTGCCAACTTTACCATTCATCTTTGCTGTAATGTTGCACATATGCAAACATAAATCTCAGGAGCAATTACACAGTTCAGTTTTGTTGAAGAGTCTGGGGCTGCCAAATCATTTCAAATTGTCTGATTTGAGCTGAATATATTTGTGTCAGTGACCAGTGCAGGCTGGCTAGTTGCTGGTCATTGTTGGAAGATCATGGTCAGGATGACTTAATCTTGTTTGCTTTATTGTCCTTTTCCCAGCACATAAAGGTTATTTTTATCCCAATGCAATTCTCTAAGAGGAAGAGTAGCAACTCACAAATCTTCTTAAAGCTTGAGGCAAGAATTGGCAGATCCTTTCTGACATATTCTGTTGGTTAAAGCAAACTCCACATCTTCCCAGGTTGAAGGGTAGAAACACACCTACTGATGATAAGTGCTTACCAAGAAATGGGGGTTAAGGATTGAGTAGAATAACTTCAATCATTTTTGCAATCAATCTTCAATACTGATTTTGTACTATTTCAACATTTCTGAAGGAATTCATATTTTTCTTTGCTATAGCAAATAAAGTAATAATATTTAATTCAAGCATGAAATTTTTCATAATTAAAGAAATGAATGTGGGTTTGCCATTCCATCTCATTTGGTGCATGCTGCATAAAAATATATTAAGTAATTTTCAAAAGCTTATAAAGTTCAACCAAGTAAGATATCTTGCATTATTTTCACTTATTTGTTTTTAAAGTTGATACAGCAGTATCTTCAGGTAAGGAAAATAAACATATTTTTTCTCAGAAGACACTTAATTCATACACACAAACACACATTCTCTAACCAGAGTAATATCTGAGCCCACATTGATTTTCAGAGACCCCTGATCCTAACAGCATAATTCTATCTGCTCAAAAACCCTCGGACTACTCTATAAAATTGAGGTACAGACATCTACTCCTGGTATACTAGTGAGAAACTCTATACCCCATTCATTATAAAAAGGTTACAAAAATCTAAATTACTGAGTTGCACATGCATTTCTATACATATAACTAATTAGATTTAGCAAGATATTTTTTAAGTTCACAACATCAAGCCAATCGGTTTGAAATATTCTGTTCCATATATTTTGTTAACTAAGCTAATATTTATGATCTAGGTAATTTTGTTGTTATTAATCATGTCTTCACTGAAGAAGGAAATCTTTCACAAGGGCAAGTAATAGAATATCTTAGCATTGTAATGAAGAAAGACGGTCTTTCAAGTCACTGGAGCTCTTATTAATACACAAAAGAGTAACTATTGGGAAAAGCGTTGCCTTTAAAATGTCCAAATAATGCCAGCTGGTCATTTGCAGATCCCTGTTCTTGTAAACGAGAATGAAATGTGAACAGTCCACACTGGGTGTGTTCTTTTTAAGAATAGTGTTTCATCCAGATTCTCAATAAAAAGTTCCTTTAAGGAAATGATTACTAACACAAAATGTCTTTCTTGGACATGTACTACATACAAAAACTTTACTATTATAAGCAAATAGCTAGGCCTAGACAAAGACTCTGATTGAGAGAATTGTCAGTGCCCTAGGTGATCTCCTGTTTCCAACTTGTTTACTGTTAACTCCTCAGACATATATTTAGAAGAAGGACAGTGATAAATCATTCACATTAGTAGAATCTCTCTAGAGAGAATTCTGACATTTTTCTTAAACTGCAGGGAAAGAAAATAACTCCAGGAGTAGCGGGAATAATTTCACTGCTTTTTAACTTTTTCCTGTTGCTTTGATAATGATGTCAAATAGCTAGGACTGTGTACAACAAGGCGGTCTACTAGTAAAACACAGCAACAAGTTAGAGGACCTTTCATGGACTAATTCTGAAATTGTGAACAATCCATTCACTGGCATCAGTTCAGGAATCTCTATTTGAAGCAACAACCTTCTCTACATCCCCAGGAGAAATGATGTAAGAATCATATAAATGAATTGATGTCTAAATGTTAAGGGTGCCACAAAATTTAAAATATAGTGGTAATAAGTAGGTGAAAGCCACCATGATGTGTTAGGAAATGTACTGGATTAGAGTCAGGTATCCTGGAGTCTAATCCCATTTCCAGTCCAGACTAGCTAGCTATTCCTGGGCAGGACACTTTCACATGCATAGCCATTGTGCCCTAATAGGGCTATCAAGTAAGCTTCTAGCAAGCACAGTTAAGCACTGTCCTACTCAGTGGGAGATTAGAATGCAAACTGATGACAATATAATGTAGTAGATTAGAAAGGGTACTATGAAATCTGCTTGGAGATAATGGAGGAGCGAGTCATCTTGCATAGGTGAGTTCCAGACCCCAAAGATAAGATGACATCTTAGCTGGGTCTGGGAGGGTAAGTAGATACTTCCTAGATAGTGGGGAGGCAAGAGACAAAAGAGAGCTGGGAAGACTGAGCTATGAAGGACTTTTCATGTCAAGCTGAGGAGTTTGGACATAAGGGAGAGGTGACATTACAAATGTCTGTTCAACGAACTGAGCAACAAACTACAGATTTATTATTGGTAAAAATTATTCCTGTGTCTGGTTTTCCACTGACTTACGTGAAAGATGGAAGCAGCGTTTTTGACCATCAGGGCTGTCAACCTCCAGAGTCTTCTCTACTGTCTAAGTGAATTACATGCTTTCCATTTGCAAGATTCCCAGGCACTAAGAGGAAATATTCTAGGACCAATGGCGATCTGAGGTTTGTATACATGTGTGAGAACAGAATTGTGGGAAGAAGATTGGCCCTCAAGAGCTCCAGCACTGAGCTCACCATCTTGTTTTTGCTGCTGAGTCAGCCCTGACCCTCTGTTCATTTTATGTCATATAATAAGATCCTATTCTTTGGGTCTTTAATCTGATTTCTCACACACATATTCTCCTTCTGACAACCCACAGTTTACACATCATATCATCTACAAATTCTTATTAGCCGGGGTTGGGGATTTAGCTCAGCGGCATAAGCGCCTGCCTTGCAAGCAGGCAGTCATGAGTTTGATCCCTGGTACCGATAAAAACGAAAAAAAGACCAAAAAAAATTGTAAAAAAAAAAAAAATTTCTTATTAGCCACTGTGTCAAAAAAGTTTCTTTATTGCTGGTAAATATTCTTGAAACTAGCCACTAAGTCAGCTGATTAAATATCACAAGTTGCCCTCTCTGGGATTTCTACTACTGAACATTGTTATGCTCACCCATTTACTAAGGCAGTTTTACTTTCCCGTTACACCCCTGAAACCTGAGCTGCTGACCTGAGAGTCCTTTGTTACATTTTTCAACTACTGTTCTTCCTTTTAGCCAGGACCCAATTCCACTGCTTAAAAGTGGGTTTATCGCTATGACCCACTTTACCCTATCAAGTAGGTCTAGTTCTAGGTTTTTAAAGCCTGAATTTCTACGTTCCTCTCTTGTAGCTAGTCATGTTCTGCAAAGCCAGGTCAAAACTATGGCACATACTATAAAAGAAAAACAAACAAAAATACCTTATAACAAATGAGTAGTCCTTGAAACTCAGGTACTCAAGACCCCTTATAAAGTTGAAAATATTTCCAAGCAGGAAAGTTAGGATAAATCATTGCTACCATACATACATTTTCCAATACCAGCTTACCACTTTAGTTTATCCAATTCAGTTAATATATTACATATCAAGGTTTTGAAGGCAAGGAACATGGAGAAATAATATCTTTGAGGAATGTACAACAATCTTCCAAGATAAATATAATTATACTATATTATAAATGTGGAGGCTGAAACAGAATCTAATTTTCCCAAGTAAAGTAATGTTAGTAAATGAAAAAGCTCTAATCTGTCTATCCCTCACCTTCCACTCATTGTATTTGTGTGTCTGTCTAACTTATGCTGATGGTTACATGAGTTATTAACATGACAGAAAGCTGAAAAGTTGAAAGTGAATTATCTTTGTTATGATTATCCATGAAGAATTTCTTCCTGATTTTGCTCTTCCCTGAGCCCTGTCTCAAGTTTCTTAGGCAACATATTCCTTACATTCTTTCTCATGCTATCTCATTTCCATCAGAGTAAATGTCCTCTCAATGCAATGGTATTTTATAAATAAATTGATGTCAATAAAAGGATCAGAAGACATACAGAAGAAACTGAGGAGCACGTACAGTACAGGGTATGCTAGGATCACAGGCCATACACACATCTTCAACTATACATGCAGTTGCAGTGCAGGTTGAGTGAGAAGATAGAAACAAGGAGTACACAAGATACATGTCTTGCATAGCTGTGTTGAGAGCCTGTGCATTTTGGGTAGATGACTGAGTAATAGAACTGCATTAAGAGAACTATGAAATAGGGAGGAGTGGATGCTGGCTCATTGTATCTGGTTCTGTCCTTAGAATAATCTAGATGGATGGGTGCAAGGAATAGTGCCACCTGTCTTTCAGTCCCTCTGCCTTGTTAAACCCAAATCAAAGTAGTCTTCAATTTTTTTGAACCACCTGTGAGGCATCATAGAAAGATATCAGGTTTGGTTTTGTTGCAATTTGCTATTTTCATCTTCCATGGTCCCTTTCTCCTTTACCTAGTCCGCCACTTTCCCATTTCCACACTGCCATTTCTGTCACAACACCCAGCAAACTCGCTTCTGCACTCCTGAGTTTTCTTCTTGGCAGAAGGCCTTGCTCCCGATGCCGGTCATATTGTTAAGTGAGAATGCATCAAAGTCTCTCAGGCTCATCTCAACACACCCAGGCATACATTTGTCTCTTTTCTTTCAGCCAAAGTTTTGTCTCTGTTCCCTTCCAAAACAGTATTCCCATCTGCCCAAAAGCTGATCATTCCCTGTCACCTGAAAACTTGACTTTCAAAAATTCCCATTTTTGGTAGTTTCAGACTTCCCTTCCCCATATTCATTCTCCTCAACAGCAACCTTGTTCAAGTGTCGCTCCCCAAAACAATCTTATTATTTTGTTTTCCTCTATACAGTCATGTTCTGTTTTTCATTCTCCTTTGTCCATATTCTTTGAAAGAGTAATTTCCATTTTGATTGACACATTTATTCAATTCTCTTCACTTTTCAACCTGGTTTTGGCTCCTATCATTATGATATTAAAACTGCTCTCAGTGTCATAAATTATCCACCTCAGGTAGGATCTCAGATCCACTTGAACCTCAGAAACACAATGTTGGAAAACACACAGAGCTCATTTCCAATACTGGACTGGGAGGATTGCCAAATTCATGTAGAAGCAAGAAGAAAGAGTCATTACAAGAATATGTATGGATACATAAAAATAGACCTATAAACTGGGAAGCTGCAAATATATTCAAATAATATTACCTAATAAATGAAATAAAATTTAAAAATGCATGTGGCATATTGAGTGAAATAACTTGACTACAAACTATATGTGGAGGTAGGGCCCACATATTCACTAGAATAGTAGAAAAATATGCTTTTTTAAAAAGAGAATGATCATTTACTGACATGGTAACTATAGCAGCTTCTTTGTGTAATTTCAGGTTACTTTGTTTTTAAATTTATACATTTTTAAAATTGTTATCTAATATATATATATTTTTTTAGAAAAGTAAGTTATAAATATATCTTTCTTCTTCAACCAACATTTACAAAAATAATAATGTTTTCATTGTAGATTTCTTTTGTTCTTGCTTTAAATTCATTCACAAATTTAAGGGTATGATAAAAATCATCATGAGGTCAATAAAAAAAGAACAGAAAAGGAGATTCTGGAATTTTCTTCACAGAAATTCTGATTCATTAAAGCTGTACTAAAACCTCAGGATCTGCAATGTGGGAAAAGAGAAGAGGTGTTCTCATCTTTGCAGTGATTTGAGGGTAATGATCAAGTGCTAAAATTAGAAATTTAGAAAACTAGAGTCCAGATCAGAAGCCAATTAAAACTCTAAACTGCTCAATCTGAAGGCTGAGCCAACATTTGCAGCTACACACTAAGTAGCTAGTACAAAAACTACAGATCCTGAATGAGATCATCTGAAGATACTGCCACACAAAATCAGACTGCATGAGCAGTCATTAGAGCTAATGAATAAAAAGTGTGATATAATATAAGAATAGGCTTAGAGAAATTCTCATATTTTATAATAAACAATTGCAGTAGTTTATTCAAACTTCTGGGCCTACTAGAAGAAGAATAGAGGGAAGATTCCCAGTTTAATTCTCTGAGTTTTTGATCTATATTTTCAACTACCAACTAAGTATTGCCATTTTATTGTCATACAGGTATTCTGAACTAAAATTTTGCAAAATTGAACTCTTGCCTTTCTTATTAGTCATGCACCTTTAATCTCTGCTGCCATTGAAAATATCACTTCCTCTCATCTATCCCAGAAAGTAATCTTATCATCCTCTACTCCTTTTTTTTAAGAGTTCAAACTTGTCTTTTAACTGATAATATTTACCATGACTGATAATATTGTGCATGAAATTAAATAAGAAAACTGAAAGCACCTAGCTTAGTGCCGGGATGGAGTAAATATTTCAATAAATGCCACACTAAACTACTTGCTACTTGGTCTCTCAACTCCACATCCCTCTGCAGGGAAAAGACTAGTGACATTTCCTGATTAAATTTTATGTAACTCTTTTTATGTAACTCTTCTTGAAACCCCAACTCAAGTACCACATTCCCTGTAAAGCATTCTAAGATCTCACTGTGTAATTATAACACTTAATCTTCATTGAATTGTGGCTATTTATATCTCTTTCTATTCTTTGGGCTGATATAAACAGACTACACATGCTTCCTGCAAAGACTTTCTTGTGGCTTTAGACCTCATGCAAGGCTTCTTGTCTTCCTTTATTGTGCATGCATGATCTCATAAGCAGCTCACAACATGCAACCAGTCTCTAGTTTATGCTCAGTTTCTTGACCCAACTATTAAGATAACCTTTAGCCATGACCAGTGCTGCTAAAGCTGTCCTGAGGTGCCAGCTTCATACCAAGTTTGTTCTCTAACACGTTCAATGAAGCACACATCTTTTCTCTTTGTTTAAAGTTTTGTTCACTTTCATGGTAATAGAGATTCTTTTTCCATCTCAGAACCCACTGCCTATGGACTTGCTAATCAGAATTCTCTATTTCATCTCACCTTCACAAAGTGCTTTAGGAAGAAATAGATGAGTTAAAGCAAATCAATCAGAACTCTTGATATGATTATCTTAAACTAATAGGCTGTTATTGTGGTGTTAGCCACCATCTTACTTACCACTTGGAAATAGCATGCTTGCAAATGAAGTTGCACAGACCAGCAGAGCATGAAATATGAACTAGGGCCCCTGAAACCTGACAAGCAAGCTTACGAATTCCCTTGGGGTTTAAGTGAGAGTCAAATTTCTATCACTTATAACTCCAAGAATTCCAGTGATTTTTAATACTGTTTTAATATAGAACCCAGACTACTTGCCCTGGAGCAAGTGTGATCCCTATTGTCAGTGTTGAGCCCTGCCTCGCTACCATTATCCTCCTGCTTCCAGATATGTTGTTTTCCTTCCTTTCCTTCTTATCATGTAATCTTGAACCTTTCTGATGCCTCATAACTGGTGCTCTAAAGGTGGTTACTGTGTTTCAAGTCCTAGAAGACGAACAAGGAATTGAATCATTTTCTTAACCCTTTTTTTCAGAGTCTAGGGCCTAGCAAATTATTTTCCACAAAGAGCAAGAACATAAATATTTTATGCTTTGCAAATCATAGTTATCTGTGCTGCCACTGCTGAACTCTATTAGTACAAACATGGGCAGCATGGAAATGGATGAGCATTACTATGTTTAAAAAACTTTATTTATAGGTACCCAAATTTGGATTCATATCATTTTCACATATCCCAAGAGTTTTACTATTTCTTTTGTTTTTCCAAAACTTTGTATTGCAAACATATACAAGAGGGGGGAAAAAGATGAGGATCAATGGATGGGTGGGAGGGAGGCAAAGGAAAGGGGTTGGAAAAAGAATTCAGATGTGTTATATGCATGTACCAATATCTCATAAGGAAAGTAAACATAGACAATGTGCATACAATAATAAACTAAAATAAAGTTAAATTTAAAGCTAGAAAGTAAAAATTGCAAAGCATTCTTGATTTGCAGTTCTTCTACAGACTATAGTTTACCTTCTCTTGATAGACATAAGAATTCTTTCCTTATTTCCCCAAACTCTCATCTTACCCAGCCAATTCATCACATTTTGCAAATAGGTTAAAACTATTTCAATCCATTCTCAAATCTGTATCTTAAGAGCATGACTCATGACTCTCATCCAAGGAAACGTTCAACAGATTTGTTGAGTAACTAGATAATTAAGAAGTAGGGGAAGAAATGACAAAATTAGAGAAAGAGAGCAATCAGGTTTCTAATGTTTAATTTTATGATACCTAGCATGAAGCTCCTTTTTCTAGCATAACTTCATAAGAGAGTGAAGGGTCCATGCAAGATGGTAATGTGGAGGGCATCCTATGCTGTCATCTCAAACGGGGAAAAGAGTCTCGAAGTCAATCAGTTGAAAGACTCAGATGTGTATGCTAAGTGAGAGCGCTGGCCAGTTGGACTTCTGTACTTCCAATATGAATTCTGAAAGGTCCTCTGGTAAGTTCTGTCAGCATATCTATGGTTGAGTGAAGCCAGACATAAGACAAATAACAGTTTATCATTCTCAATTAATCTAAGGTTTTCTGATAGTCAAACATTATTATAATTTCCCTATAGAGCTGTAGCATTCATGTAGGACATGAAATAATTTTTCATATTTAAATTCAAATACCTATATTTAAATCTAACAAAGATAAAATGATAATATGCTCATGATTTTTTAAAGAGAAAAATCCATGAATTCCAAGTTTCTGTCTCTGGATGCCTAATAACCAAGCTGTGCCTAGCAGAACTATTACATGCACAAACATGTGTCTGTAGGTGCAGGCAAACCTCTAAGGGTATCTAGCTTGGGAAGCAATTACAGCTTTAAGAGCCTGGAAAACCACATCTGGCATGCAGGAGTAAGAGTCTTGGGACTGACAATACTAATGAAGGTGGAAAATCTCTCTTTCTAGTTTGTGTGAAGCAGAATTCCTATGCATACGGCTTCAGTGGCCTTTCACTCTCATGCTACCTTGGTAATTTCCTGGTTCTCCATCCTCTCTTCATTGCTTAGTCCTCTCCCATTTCCTTAGTCTTCCTCTTTATAAGATGAAAACAAATACAAGCACTGCTTTACATCCCCATACACACAAACTGAAAGAACTCAGAAAATTCCAAATGCAGTGGGCAAATTGCCAAATTTTTGCAAATAAAACTTCCAATTCCAGTGTCTACTGCTGCACCTTCACTCATCAATATGATGTCCCAGGGAGGCATAGTTCCTAGAGGTTGGAAAAGTGTAGTAGGTAGAATTTTAGGCATCATGAACTTTTTTCCTTGATGCTACTCTTGTGAATATATTACATGGCAAAAGGGATTTTGAGATGTAGTTAATGTTACCAGTCAATTGACCTTGAAAATGGAGACTCCATGTTAGAATGTGCAGGTGGACTCAATGTAATCACCTGAGCCCTTAAAACCAGAAGCTCAGGTAAAAAGGAAAGTCAGAAAAATTCAAAATTTAAGGAGGGTTCAATATTTCATTGCAAGTTGGAAGATGGAAGGATATGTTACAAGGAATGCAAGAGGCCTTTAAAATCTAAGAGAAGACTGGTTAACAGCCAGTGATGAATATGGACCTCAAACTTACAACTGCAAGGAACTGAACTCTGCCAAGAAGATTAAGCATTTGGAAGTGAATTCTTCCCTATGGCCATCAGATAAGAGCCTATCCTCTCCAATGCCTTAAAGTGAGTTTTGTGAGGCTGTATAGAAAACCCAGCTATACTATGGCAGGTTTCTGACCACACAGAACTGTGACCTAACAAGCATGAGATGCTTTTTTTAGACACCATATTTGTTGGTAAATTATTACGTAGCAATAGATAATTAATAGAAGAAGCAAGGAATAAAATGAGAAGAGAGCTCTGCCAGCACGTAGCTTACATTCCATCAAGTAAAGATAGATGGTGGACAATAGATCACTAAAAAGTGATACAAGTTAGAAGTTCATAGCTATTAAAAAAGGAAATATGAGAATATAGTTAAATGAAAATGTAGCAGAAGATAACTAGAGATAGAACTTCCTCTTTCTTCAACAAGCAAAAGAATTCACTTTAGCCACATCCTGTAGGCTATGCTGGGAAAGAAGTGGCAAGAGCCTTGTTGAGAGAGTACTTGAATGCAGCAAGGAAAGAACTGGGACAAAAAGAAAAGCAAATTCTTGGAGCAAGAACATGAAAAGCAGGGCAGAGCATGTGAGCAAAGGTTGCTAACCCAGAACAGTGCTGGTGAGGCGCTGGGAATAGCAAGGAGACCGTGCTCCAGAGCAAGCTGGCCAAGAAGAGCAGTGAGAAGGTGACTCGAAGTTGCATCACATGGGCCCTTGAAGGCTCCCCTGAATTTTTTATTTTTTCTCTGTGGGAATCTTTCAGGAGTTTTGAACAGAAGAGTGATATTGGTTAGCAAGTAAATCAATAACAAGATCGCCAATAGTCTAAAAGAGAAAAAAGATGAGTATCTACTACTAGATGACGAATGCAGTAACCAGGTGGGCAATGATGATGGCTTAGAATGGATAGCAGCAATGAGAAGCAGTCTGGAGAGACAAGAGAACTTCACATTGTGCTGAATGCACATTTATGCAAGAAAAGAAGATTTTAAAATGATTCCAAGGTTTTGGGACTAACTAGAAAGATGAGTTGCCATCAATTATGTTTTATGCAGAAAAGAAATTCAGCCTTAGGTATGGTAGGTTGGAGGTATCTATTAGACATACAAGTGGAGATTTTGAGGAAAAACTTTTATAAACTCACTTTGTACCTCATGAGGGTGCTTTGGAGTGAGCATCACTAAGAAACTGGGAGTCACTAAGAAAAAGATGATACTTAGGACAATGAAGTCATCATGGCTATAGTTACACTGTTGAAAAGAATCTCGAATGGCACTAAGAGATACTCCAGCATTAAGAGGAAGGAAACCTTGCAAAGGGGACCCAGATAGAGCAGACAATGAGGCCACAGACTCACAACATTACCCAAAATCTTTGGCAAGAATTCTTCCACTCAATCTCACTCTCCATTCCCTCTTTTACTCTTCCCAATACTCAAATGCAAAGGATGGAAAAGCAACATTTCAAAATCCCCAATATACAATTGCATGAGTAAGAGACTTCTGGAGAAGTCCATTCTTAATTAAACTTTATTGACTAAACCCATCAACTTAGGCAGAACATATTCTGTGAGTTCCCCATTATTTTATCCTCAAGATGGGCCTGCTCTCCTTCACTATTTTAATTTTCCACTGTAACTTCTGAAAGAGTTTAATTCTACTAACCTCCATGTACATTGTTAGATTTGCTGCATTCCACTGAATGATTTTTTGGCTTGATTAAACATATCTTGTGTATTGACACTATGTTCTCTTATGTCTAATAACTCCATGGTTAATAACGAAAAGAATTGTGTAGTACTTACTGATACATATGTATAAGTTTATCTTTGTATTTCAATGTATCTAATTTTTAGAGATCTATTGAATCAAATGGTAAACCAGGTTTCCAAGTGGTACATTAAAACAGTGAGTATAATTGTGTTTCTTTTTGCATCTGATTTAAAAAATTGAACTTATAATTTTATAAGTCAAGTATTTTCAAAACTGTTTAAATTGCTTTCATGGACCTCAGACAGCCCTGGCAGTGAGGCCAAGACAGCTTTTGGGGTTTTGGGATGAGAAATGAGAAAAATTTACCAGTATTGCCCCTCATCTTTCAATTTAGCCTTTATTATGTTGCTCACACATCTAAAAAAATTTTCCTCTGTTTTCACATCCCACATGTGAATATCATATTCATGCAAATGTAATTATTCTGTCTTCATGGAATTAATGTCAGTGAAAAAATTCTATCTGGAACACTTTGGATTGACTAACACTTAATAACTTATTTTCCTGGAGGGTACTGCAATCTGGATTCTTCCCACAACAGACTCTGGGATTAGGAGGTAAGTACAAAGAAACAACATGAGATTTAGCTCATGGAGAAGGGAAATCGAGCAGTGAGTCAGAGAAGTGAAAGAAGCCAGTAAATGCCATTTTATTAAGTTCAGTCTTACTGGGAAATGGTAAGAAACAGTGAAAAATAGATCCACAGATTTCTTACAAGGAAATATCCCATCATTTCTCAAGAACATTAAATCTGCTTCACTTCTTGGTTTTCGGGCATCTTGGCTGAGAGCAAGCCCTCTGTGAAGGTCACAGTGTTTGCTGTAGAATGCAGTCAGTATGGTTCTGAAGTACACTTGAGGCACCCAGAGCATCTGTTACATTGTCCAAGGTGCTGTGCACAGTCTCCCTCATTTCTCTGTAGACACAGTACACCTTGTTTCAGATAAGGAATCTCACTCTTTAAACAAACCTGGAACCAGTGAAGTAATCAGAGTGAACAGATTGATCCAATACATTGGACACATTGATCACATCAGGGGTGGGCATGTACCAGAATAAAAGCCAGTGGCAGTCCTTGGGCATTGGTGCACATGCTAACAGGAAAAGCTCTCACCTGGGGATACTGCTATCAAGGATTCAGAAAGGGTTCAGTGAGCCCAGTGTTGCTTCTGGCCTTTTTGTCTGCACTTAGATTCAAGCTGTCTGAGAATGAAGCCAACACAGAGGGAAAGAAGGGCTGAGAGAGATGGAGAGAGCACTGGTGACATCATCTATACACACTGGATCAATTGTTCTTGAACCAAATCCTAATCCCAGGATGTCATAACTAGAAAAATGAAAATTCTCTGTCTCTGTTTCTGTCTCTCTTTCTGTGTCTCTCTGTCTATCTCTGTCTCTGTCTCTGTCTCTCTCTTTCTCTCTCTCTCATAAACATATTTTTAAAAGTGATCTCCCTATATTAACTAAGTTGGTATTCAGTCGTAGCCATTCAATAAATATTATTAAGCTAAATTTATGAGAATTCAATCAAATAGATACTTTAATTAAATATTGTCTACCTGAATAACATTCAAATTATATTTAAGGGTAGATAACAATTAGGAGCAGTGTTTAAATAAATTGATACAATGTTCATCAGGCTTTTCTATATACTTCTATTTATCCAGGGAGTATTTATTTGAGATAGAAACAAAAATGCTAATAAATATTGAGTCTTTGGAGAAATGTAATGTTCATATTACATTTATAGTTAATATTGCAATCTGTCCACAGACTAGAATGTTGAGGTTCCAGAGTTAATACAGGTGATAGAATTTGAACCCGTTTCCCTGACTTCGTTTTTGAATTTGAGTCCAAGAAACAGAACTGAATTTGAATTCAACACTGAACCTAACCAACTGAATTTGATTTGGTTCTTGTGAAGCCATGTAACATTGCATATATATATATATATATATATATATATATATATATATATATACATGGTGATTATGAATGATTAATTTGAATATTTAAAGAAGCAAAAAGTCCTACAGCATATCTTATTCATCCTGAAAGACCAGGAAAGCAAGCAGTGTAATTCCTATCCTGAGAACCCAAAATTAAGGTCTTTGAAGACAAGAGAAGAGAAATGACCAACCTGGGCAAGAAGAACAAACTTGCCCTTCCTCTGCCTTTTACTTCTATTCAGGCCCTCTGTGGATTACATGGTGCCAGCCTACATTGCTAGGGTGATTTTCTTTACTAGTCTATGAATTCCTTGTATACTAATTTACACACTGTCGTTCAATAGAATCTCCCTCACACCAAAAGTAATGTTTTGTCAGCTATCTGTAGCCCAGTCAAGTTGACACATAAAGATTAATCATCTCTTTTATCTATACTGCCTCTCTACTAAGTGCCTAATTTTAAGAAAAGTACTGCAGAAAAGAAAGCTAGAGAGAGAAGTAAACAATGAAATCTCTAACTACAAGGCAAATAGCAGGGAAGAGACACATCCACAAATACCTGCAGAGTGGACACTCAGTGCCACATCAGTGTACAAAAAATCAAGAAGAGGGCCAACTGGGAAAGGTTTTATGAAGCAGGCACCTCTTACACCAATTAAAACATGGAAAGGGCAAGATGAACATGCTAGATAGGGCAGGTAGCAAAGAAACATAAATACTGTGCAAGTTAAATGTACTACAGAGACTCTTCAAAAGCGGTTAGCAGAACTCTAAAGCAATACTATAAAGGTAGTACCTTCTCAACTTTGCTCATCTGAATAGCATCTTCACATTTTTTCACATCCATGGGCACCTATAATATCATTTAGTTACCAATGCACCTCAAAAAACCATTCAATTAGCTCACTAGTTTTTGTCAAACAAAACAGTACCATCTGTAAAATTGCATGTTTTCAAATACATATACTACAGTAAATGTATAATCATTAAAAGTCTTAAAAGTCAGCTTAACCATCACCTAAAATCTTCTCAATGTCAGTTGAGAGGGAAAAGCAAAAATTTCAGAACTAGACTGACATAGTCTGTATCCCAGCTCTGCCTCTAAATTTTGGCATTATGTACTGACATTTCCAAAACTCCAGTTTCTCATTTGGATAATTATGTAAGCTAACAGAATTAATGCTTTTGTGATTCAGAATAAAATAGCTCCTATGTGCCAATACTCCCAACACTGTCCTCACCCAGCATGGATGTTGAAGCAGATACTTTGTTTTTCTGAACTGGGAAAATGAAGTGAAAATATTGAGCAAGAGAATAAGTAATTTTTTTCCTTAAAAAGTGAACAAAGGTATGTAGGAGAAAAGAAGAACTTTCAGAGAAGAGCAGAGTTACTTACACGGTGCACTTGGATCAGATGGACTAAATGTAATTGGACATTTTCTTCTTGAACAAAGCTTGGATAAAGTCTATCTGGCAAAATCTATTTATCATTATCTTAAAGGTCAGTTTACAAAGTTTACACACAAATGTGTTTTCATACTGGCCAAAGAGCAAATATGACCATTGGAGGCAAATGCAGGTGTTTTCAAAAGAGATGAGCATGAAAAGGCAGAAAATGCATTGACATCTTTTTAAGATAGTAAGAGGCATTATGGTAACCATTGCTGATCACCTTGTATTCTGTTTTTACATCGTGTACTATGTCCATCCTTTTGATTTGACTGACTCTGTTTTGTTATGTCACATTTGGCTTTATTCTCTTCAAAAAAAAAAAGTAATAAGAAGTGTGGGAGTAATAAAACCTGTCGATGTCCGCTCCCGGCCGGCAGGAAGGACACACGACAAAGTCTGGCAGTGGACAACCTTTTCTTTTATTTTTCTTCTCCGTACAGCCTGCCCTGGGATCGCTCCCAGCCGAAGCCTCCTTTGGTCCGCTCCCCGCGGCTCCTTCTGGGCTTCTACTTCCGGGCTTCCTCTTCCCCCCCAGGGGTGGCACCAGTATATATACGGATACAGTGTCCAATCATGTTAAAGTGAGCAAGGCAAGCTGATTGGCTAACATCATCAGTTGCCAGGCAGACTATATTGTTGAGCGGGTTGCTTACGCGGTAAGCAGGAAACTAACGTGCTCGATGGGAGGGGTAATCTACCTCAGGCTTTGCTCTTTCCTACAGGCCTCACGTCCGCCAAGTGAGGCGACCGGGCTCGGGGCTGCGGCTCCCAACAAAAACCCAAAATGTGTAACTGTTATTGTAAAAAGGGAGGAAAAGAAAGTGCTCTAAAGGATATAACTTCATGTATATTTAAGTGTATGAGATAGATAAACGTATTACTGAGTTTTGTTGGATCATTGAACAGAACTGGTTACAGTCTCACTGTTTGAATGTCCACTTTGTATGCTTTAATTTTGTAACGTGAATAACTATTTCTAAGATGACAATATGTAGCCTATTAACCAGTGATTTCTTACTGTTTATTTTTTTGAAATTCTGTATTACTTATACCATTTTTATGGGTTTATTTTCTCTCTTGAAATAAAATTTTTAAAAAATGCATTTACAGGAGGAATTGGTACAGGTGAAAAGGGTGTGATTCTGGAAGGAGACAGTGAGCAAGAGTGAGAACGAGAGGGAGAGAGAGAAAGAGAGAGACAGAGATGAAACCCACGCAGTGACCAAGAAAAGATAAGATTAAAAAAAGAGATCAAATGCAGGGAAAAAAAGGAAGTCAAATGAGAGTACCAACTTGCTGTCAAATCTGTTTATTTTACAGCTATCTTATAGCCAAAATCAAATAAAAAAGAAAATTTGATATTCTTCATACAAGTCACAAGTAATGTTCACCAGTTTACAAATTGAATTACTGTGCTTTTTAAAAAACATATTTTATCAGATCTTGAAAAGCCTACACTAACCCAGTAAGGCCTTCCATTTCCCTCATTTGAACTATTACTGTTCTAGATTTTGCACTAGTGGTGTGGATATGCTGAGGGTGAGGTGAGTAACAGGAATAAGAAATAACATGCACCAGCTTTCCACTCTTCCAGCTGTGCCCATATCTGTGCTCCTATCAGGGTCAGTCTTTGAAAAGTGTGTCACGTTCAAGACAAGTCACTTTGGAATCTCAGATTTTTATGTCAATGACCCTGTGATAGTCACTTATAGTAATAGAAATAGTGTGAGCGTTAGCAAAACTTCGGAAAATTGTCTATAAAGCATTGGGGATTAATAATGAATGCTGAGCCTGGACAGTTTCTGGATACAATGTGACTTATTATGGCATTATGGGTTATAATAAAGTGAAGCGTGTCACGTGGGATCCCAAAACAGATAAATACAAATCTGACTAAATGACTGTGCCAGCCACTTCTCAATAAGTCCTCTGCCTCAAGGTTGACATGTATTCCATACCACTAGTTATCGAAAGCAAACTAGTCCTACAGTTGCACTGGTCTCTACCAGGTACGTTCACCAAACACATGGAAATTTGCAGATCAGAGGAGGAAAGGCAGTTATTTTGGACATATCTTTCATTAACAAGATGTTTATTACTTAGTAGTTTACTACTGTTCACTTATAGAGTCGAATGGAGATTTATCTTTATATATTTTCAGTATTTGTAACCATTCATCTTATAGATTTGAAAAGGCTTTTTTCAGAGTCTGTACATTCACCTCACAGAGGTCAAAAAACTGTCATTAGAAAAGTCAACTTTGGTTTTTAAGAATTTGAGTGAATTCATTGATTGTACTTCCATATTTTCTTGGGAGAAAGGACAGTGGACATAAAGTGAAAATCTCATGTTCATTCAAATGTAGTTGTCATTTGCTAAAACTTATGAATTAAAATAAATGTATAAAAGTGATACACCCAGCAGTTTCTAATGACCCTTCAAGTTCATAAAAGTGGGGACCTAACATACAAAACAGAACAGTACATAGTGATAAAAACAAAGATAGGAACCCATAAGCCTGTGTAGTTTTCATTGGCATCTGGAAATAGGGTAGGAAATTATGGCAAGGCATATATTCACTGTATCTCACCCCCGGTACCTGCATCATGTTAATTATTACAATACTGCCAGAAGGTATTTTTATTCCTTTTTTTCAAAGAAGGAAAACTATGGTTTAAAAAATTTAAGTAATTTCCATGGTCACATAGGTTATGGGAAAGCTAATATTCAAGCTCAACTCTTACTCCAAAACTCATATTAATTCTATAATTGCCAGGAGGAAAAAAAATCAAATCTCACAATTAATAAAATGAATTAAGTTTGTGGGCAAAAAACCCCCACAGTATAGTAAATAAGCATTTTATTACCAAATACATTTTAAATACTAGAAACACCTTACCAATGTAATGTTTCTTCCAACATGCATTTTAAAACAGTTTCATTTAAAATGTGAAGTTGGGTATTCAACCACATCAACCAAGGGATGGCATTTTATAGATATGATTATTTAGAACAATTTATGGTTATGATTTGTTATACATGACATAACTTAGTCTAGAATATATTTGTCTTGATTTTAGTACTTCAAAGGAGAAGCTTAATATTTCTTAAAGTCAGGTTTTATTTAAAGGACAATTAGCCTTTGGTAATGTTCTGCTTCATGTAAAATAGCATTTATTTTTAATGTACATTCACAAAGAAGCCTAAGAGCAAAATAATTCTGCGAAAACAAGTAGCATTTCCCTTTTGGAGAGGGCAAAGTTTATGCGATGTAGTGCCTGTAAAAACATTTACTGCTGCTAACTGCAAACCTGGTTTATGGTGTGTGTTAGGAGAACAAATTAGAAAAAGGCACATGAGAAACAGGTTAAGTTTTTAAAATTCATTGTTTATTATGGCATCTTAAGAAGAAACGTGTGGTTTATAAGGGGTGATTGAAGCCAGCTTCAGATTTTTGAATGATGCTCTACCAACAGCTTTCTAATTGAATCTCAAAAGACTGTAATTGTGTTCCACTCTGTAGTCAGCTCCATTGCATGCGGCTATAGTAGGTTGTAGGTAATCAGATTACTCATGGGTTACTGCCTGCAGCCCGCAGGAGAGTGCCAACAGTAAGAAGGCAACGTGTTGTAGGGTTAATGAAGCTTAGTGTAGTGCCAATATCACACTGAGCCATTGCCTACAGAGTGGGAAGGGATTATATCCCATGTTAATATACCATTTGACCTGTGCCAGAGAAGCAGTCTAAATCACTGAATAAGTATGTAAGTCACCACAGAGAAGCGTTTGCCATGCCAGCTCTCATCACTGTGAAAACAAGTTGTTCCCTCACTTGTGAATTTTAGCATTGGTGCTCTTTAAAATACAGTTTCAACATTGGATCCTAACATCCCTGGAAAGGCCATACAGGAATTCAGTTCTCTAAGTTGGAGCCAAGCACAGAAACTCACTCTCTTCTGCAGTGTGTTCTAAACTCCTCTGGAGAATATGCATTAAACTGATGCACTGCAATCACCCACCAAGCCCTGAGTGATTTCAGTTCTCTAAATTTCCCCTTTACAGACATGCATAGAGAATCTTGAGCCTTCAGATTCTTACCACTGGTTAAGATTTGGCCAAATGATGTCTCAAATCATGCTTCTGCAGTCAGTGAAGAAGATTTAAAAAACTGATACTTATAGCAATAGGAGTACACACTCTTCAACATCTTCTCAAATGATGGGACCAAGGTACCTAGGTCAACTTGTTCTCCACTGCATGACTTGAGTAAGAAGGAGCTATCAATGGTTATAAATACGGTGGACAGCATTTCTACCACAAACCTTTATGTTCTTAAATTTATAAATATGTAGGATGTAAAACTTACTCCAAACACCAAAAAATTCTATACAATACTCTATATTTCAAATTAGTCATTTACAAACATTTTAGGAACTACCTAAGTCACTAGGATATAAAAAAGATGATTGGTAAAAGTTAAACAGACTTCATGGCAGGGATGCATTCTTTGGTGAATAGTGTTTTCCTGATATTTACCTTCATTTCTTGTTGGAAATAGAAAATACATGTGCAGGTACAAATATCAAGATGCAAAAAGGAAAAAAAATGAGAAAGATGAAAAAAGGAAGCCCCCACTTCTTGCCATACTTGCTTGTGTATCCTTTCAGAAATATTCTATTAATATATCGGTATTAATATGTCTGTATCCAGTTTTATATTTGAGTCAACTTATGTGTGAACACGTGTGTGTGTGTGTGTGTGTGTGTGTGTGTGTGTGTGTGTGTGTTCTTGACTCCATATTTTTTTAACGGTCTACATTTGTAGGTTTTTATACTTGTTTTTTTTTTTTCTTGTTTAAACAAGGAGGAAAATTGGAAGATAATGCAGTTTGATTGTATTTTACATAATGTGTAGCTATATAACTAGAATATTTCTAGGTCTAATACAGCTCCCTTACCGACTCTACTAGCTAATAGTTTTGAGAAACTTTACAAGAATGGAACGACACAATACTGTATATGCCTTTGGCTCCATTCTCTATTTAATATTATGCCTAAGGAATGTTTGTGCTAATTGTTCATCTTTCATTATATATAATTATTTTGACATACGGTTTCACTGTGTAGTTCAGGATGGCTTTGAATTCACTATGTTACCAAGGCTGGTCCCAAACTGGTGGCAATCCTCCTGCCTCAGTCAACTGAGTGTGGAGGTCATAAGCATGCACCACTTTACCCAGCTCTTTTTTATTTATATTTTAATTTCATTGTAATCAGAGAGAAAATGTTGTACTATAGAAGATTTTCCCTGTGTCACATCTATTGAGACTTATTTTGTGGCCCAGAATATGATTTATTTTAAAAAGAAAAAACTGTGTGTGTAGTGGAAAAACATATTTATTCTGCTGCTGCTGGATGGAGTGTTCTATAAATACCAATTAGATCAATTTAGTTCATAGTGCTGCTTATGTTTTCAAAATTTTTACTAATTTTCTATTTATGTGTTTTATCAAGTGTTGAGGAAAAGTTTTAAAATTTTTAATTTTTGGAGATTTATTTCTCTATGTAGTGCTATGAAATTTTCCTCATATAATTTGAAATTTTGCTACTAGACAAATTAAAAGGATTTTTGTGTTTTCTTAATAAACTGACTAATTTATCACTATCAAATGACTATTTCCTTGGAAATTTTCTTTGCCTGGAAACATAATTTGTCTAATTTTAATACATCTACTCCAATATTTTTTTCATTGGCATATCAATTTCATTAGTATATTGATCACTGTATATCAATTTTTAGACCAAAAATCAACAATGTTATTCATAAAGTGTCAGATAATAAATATTTCTGGTTGCTTCTGTTTCTCTGACTACATTGCATATGTAAGTCCTCTGAATTGCGGTTTGGATTTGCCAAGGATTCTTTTGTTGTGTACATATTTTATTTGTGTGTGTCAGGGGAGAGGAGTAACAACTTAGACTGAAGGAAGCAGAACTATTTCATCTGTCCCCACAGTGTGGAAACAGCCTCTGAGTTCTTCACATCTTTACCAAACAACCTGCAGTATGTCTCCATCTTCTTTCTGATGAGATTGCCTCCTTCAGTGATGGGACATCAACAAGACTGCTGAATGCTCCATTTTCATGAGATGTTCACACATCCTTGCCAGGATAAACTTTAGAGAAGTAACTCATTTCTATTTTTTCTCTCCAGTCCTTTGTCTCTCCCAAATTCATCTCCCTTTCTCACATGTGCGAGAACAATTTTAAAAATCCACTGTGTAAATATATTGCACAACTTGGAATAATATACCAGTTGCCCCTTCTTGCTGGCCACTAAGTATTTAGAAGCAAATCTCTTTCAGCTCTGTGGGAGACCACCTGGATGACTCTCCCTGAAAGAAGACCATTTGTCTCCACTTTGGCCTCCCTTTACCCTACTTCCATGTATTGATATGCACAGAGCTGGCTAAGAAAATTACCCTATCCTCTTATTTGGCTTTAAGCAATGCAAATTGGTCTAGCAGAGTTGTTTACGTGCACTTTTTTAAATAATGTGACAGGCTAGTGATGAAACACCTATATTCCCTACTATTCAACATGAACGAGGCTAAGTTAAGAGATGCCGTCAACTGGCATTGAGCCTGGAGAAAGAAGCCTTGATGTTCCAGGGCAGGAAGGCCAGACATCAAAGCTGGGGCAACCGACCAAAAGCACAAGATGCTTCCTCAAACACTGTTATGAAAATTCCTCCAAACTCAGAGGCTACGTCTCATTGGAATCCAGTACTCTTACTATATACCTCTCTCAGCATGTTACAGAGGTGCTATAGAGCCTCCTACCTAGCCCAGCTCAGTATTCACATACTTCCCACCATTCTCATAGCCACACAACCCCGAGCCACTCCCCTCCTCACAAATTAATAAAAGCTAGGTTTAGTCCTGGTTTGTGGCCTTAGTTCCAGTTAGCCATTGTTCTGACTGACTTGGGACCCTCTTGGCTCCCATCAACTATGTGTGTCTTTACTCTTGCCATGAGCTACACTGAAAGCGGTAGATTGGAATTCACTTACTGGAATTCCAATAACTTTTCCTTGAAAAAAAAAAAAAAAAGCCCCTCTGGACCGAGACAAGGCCAGGTTGGCTCACTATGCAGCTGTTCTCATTTGAGATAAGCATGTGGTTTGAAAAGAGACCCTCTTCTTCCCCTAATGAGAGGAAGGAAAAGGAACCAGCTAACCTCACGATCTATATTTTGGATGCCTACCCAAAACTTGCCAACTACAAGCATATAATGGGAGTTAGTTTCCAGGACAAAACCATCCACTTTTTACCAGATAAGCCTTCAGCAGGTTATGAACCCAAATATTTTGTTTCAGCTCCATTTTGAGTTAAGAATAAAGCCCCTTTCCTCAGCTTTATATCTTATTGATCAGTTTTAAAGCAAATGTAAAGTCTAAGCAACCTACTTCAGAAGCCCTACAAATCATAAATCATCTCATCTACCATGGGGAATCATTGCAAAGCACCAGGACTAAGCTCCAACTGAGGAACTAGGAACATACACTTGATTGAATTTTTTTTTTTAAATACTCTCTGATGGAGACTGTCCTGGATCTTGGTCTTACCCTCTGAATTGTCTGTCCATTTGCTAAGTTAAATATGTCTATCTCCATAAAGATTATCCCGCACTTATAATGAAACAATTCAGTATTATTTCTTCTAACTTTTTGACATGTACAAACTGTGATTAAAGCTGAGTATTTCCCTTTGCTGGTTTCCTTTCCCATAGAAGTTTGAATATGCCCAGGCTGCAATTTCATAGCGCTTCCCTTTCACACCTGACTTCCCTTTTTGGATCAAGCTGTTGATGTTCTGTTAGTACCAGTATCTTCAACCAATTCTGGATCATCTATGAAGGTTGCTAAAGTTCACAACACTACACAGGAGCCATGCATACAAATATTTTGAAGCATTTCCTACACTTTGAGCTCCTACTAAAATTGTGTAGGACAATGCACTAAAACCTACTAGAAGTCTAATTTTAATAGAAATAAACTGTGATTCAGTTTATTTACACTGAACTTTAGAACTATTCATCTGAAAAAGTTTCATAAGACACCATCTGAAACCTTTTTCAAGTTCTAGAAAGTGTTTTAAAGGTATTTTTAAACCATGTTTTCCTGACAGTACCCTGGACTGATCTTTGCCTGAAAGTTATTTCCTAAATTAAATATTAGTTTTCCATCTGTAGAGGGCAAGAATGAGAAACTCCTTTATTTCTGAATCCAAATGCTGGCTTCTGTAAAGGTAACAGTCCATTTTTAACCTTATTTCTTTAGTTCTTCTCTCATTTCATTATAGGCAAATAGAAGAGACAAGTCAGGTCTCCATCAGTATGCTTAGAGGTCTGCAGGCAGGTTACCCGGTTCATGAGGTGTATGCATTTTCCATCTACAATAGGTGACAGTTTTGCTAAATTTCTCACCACTACATAACAAAGATCATCCCATTCTTGAAGGAAGGTTCAAAGAGCAAATGTTTCAGTGAGAGCCAGGTAGAATACTGTCTCAGAATTCATGAAACAATACTTTCACAGCTTTCTATGTCCATTCAGGGAAAGAAAGTAGACTTTCCCCCAGATCCTAATACATGTTTATGCTTTTATTTAATTAAACACTGCAGGACAAACTGCTCAAGTCATTTTTAATTCTCCTAACAAGCGTTAGCCTCTTACAGTTATTGCTCATGTCTTAGTTCCTGAGTCAATCCCCCATTTTTGAGATTGAATAATGGCACCCTCTTACTATGGCACTCGAATATTTTCTATTTACCCATGGTGATTCAACAATCTACTTCAAATTTAGTGTCATAAGAAAACAGAAATAACCTACGGTATTATTTCTTGGGCTTTAGAGTTGTCTGAGGCTAAGTCAATCAGCTCCACTGAACAACTTTTAAAAAAATTACATTTGTTTTATACTGATACATAAAAATACAAAATTATTAATATTCACAGGGTACATGTAACTTTTGAAGCACTTATACATTGCATAAGTTAAATATAACTATCTCCATAAAGATTATCCCTTTTATAGTGAAACAATTCAGTATTATTTCTTCTAGCTTTTTCAAATGTATAATATGTTATCATTCTCTATAGTTACCACAGTGCACAATAATACAACAGAACTCGTTACTCCTATCCAAAAACAACTTACTACCTAATATCTATCTTCCTGCAGATTTCCTTTTCCATACTTTCTCATCAGCCTATAATAACCACTACTCTACACTTCTACTGAAACAATTTTCTGATACTGCATATTTAACTAAAATCACGTGGGATTTGTCTTTCTGTGCCTGGTATCTTTCTTGTTTAACTATCTCCATTTCTACACATGGTTCTGCGGATGACAACATTTTATTCTTTTATGGCCAATACTATCCCACTATGTATATGTTCCACATTTCCTTTATCCACTCATCAGTGGGACACTTAGATTGCTACTATTTGTGGGCTATTGTGACTAACACTACCATAAACATGTGTATGTAAATATCTCTCTGATACACTGTTTTCATTCCCTTTAAATATGTATTCAGGAGGGAGATTGCTGGATTCTATAGTAGTTTTATTTTTTAAATTTTTTGACAAACTTCCATGGTTGTAGCAATTTACACTCCCATCGACAATGTGAAAGTGTTCTCTTTTTTCAACATCCTCATCAGTGCTTACTATCTTTTTTTCTTATTAACCATTCCTATAAAGTGATTTGCATTTCCCTGATAGTGAAGTTGAGCACTTTTGTCTTGGGCTTGTTGGCCATTTCTTGTCTTTTTTTTTTTTTTTTTTTTTTTTTTTTTTTTTTTTTGAGAAATGTTTTTGAGTTCTGATATCTAAATTTTATGCAGATTGTTTGACTTTTCATTCTTGAGTTTGTGGAGTTCCTTAAGTCTTCTTGATATTAACTCTTTCTCATGTGTTGTTATGGTTTAGATCTGAAAGGTTCCCCTACACCTCACAAGCACAGGGCTGGAGCATTCAGAAAGTAACTGGAGTGGCATTCTCTTAGGAGGTTAATCCATTGATAGCTCATGGTTGAATACGCTGACAGGAATTGGAGTGTGGCTGGAGAGGGGTCGTTGTGGGCATGGCCCAAATGAGCCTCTGCTTTCTCTCTCTGCCTCCTGGCTGCCGATGGCTGAGCAGATGTCGCCTGCTTTGTTCTTCAATGATGTCATTTGTGTCTTGGAGCTAGCTGGCCCTGGACTAAATGCCCCAAAACTGCATCAAATTAAACCTTTTCTTCTTTAAATTGTGGGTGTCAAGTATTTTGTTCTAGTGTCGGGAAAGCTGACTAATTAATACACATCTGTATTTTGCAAGTATTTTCTCCCATGTGATATGTTCCCTTTTTACTCTGATGACTACTTCCTTTGCTGTGCAAGATTTTTAGTCTGATGTAATAATATTTGTCTATGTCTGCTTCTGTTTTTTAATGCTTTTGGATTCTTGTCCAAAAAAATTCTTGTCTATTCCAGTGTTTTCTGAAGTGTTTCCCTATTTTTTTCTAGCACTTCATTTTGAGTATTACATTTAGATCTTTAATTCATGTTAAGCTGACTTTTTGTAACTGAGGGTTAGGGACTTAATTTCATTCTTTTAATTGTAGATGCACAATTTTCAAGGCACCATTTATGAAAATATTGTGCTTTCTCCAATGTGCATTTTCAGCAAGATCATTAAAATTCATTTGTCTGAAAATGTGTACATTGACTGTAGGCTCTCTGCCCTGTTTGTCTGAATATGCTTTCATGCTGATACCATACTGTTTTGAGAAGTAGGCTTTGTAGTATATTTTTAAGTTAGGTAATAGAATGACCCTTGTTTTGTTCTCTTTGCTCAAAATTGCTCTGGCATATGACAAGAATGTTCATTTTTGCTACATTTAATCAGTATACTGTGGAAGTCCTAATCAAGCAGGAAGAAAATAGTGACATCTAAATTGGAGAACAAGAAATCAAAGTTTAATTGTTCAAGATGACAATATGAAACATATTAAAAAATGTCAGAGACTCCACAGAACCTATTAAAATTCAGTGAATTCAGCAAAGTTTCAGAATGTGAACTTAGCACAAAAATACCAACATTGTTGCTATATATTAATAGTGAATTATTTAAAACAGAAATCAACTCTGAAATCTTACTTGCAATAGCTGCCTAAGAATAACACAATGATAGTGAAATTTCTGAGAATAAATTTAACTGAAGAGGAGAAAGATGCCTACAATAAAAAATAAGAAAACGTTAATGGAGAAGAAGATACACACAGAAAGAAAATGGAATACATTCCATGTTCATGGATTAGAAGATGCCTGTACTCTCCAAAGAAATTAACAGATCCAATACAATCTCCTATAAAAATAATACAATGTTCTTCAGAGAGCTAGGGAAAAAAATTAAGATTTGTGTGGAAACACACACACACAACACAATAAATTCTGGGACCTATTTATAAGTTAGCAGTCAGATACTACCTGGCACAGGAGCTATCTCAAAAGCTTCCTCCCATGTTTTCTGGTAAATGCTATTGCTGTCTGCAATCTCGGTTAAAAGTCTGATTTCAGTACACCTGTGTGGTGGCTCCTATCAGCATGGTCAGTGATTTCTTCTTTGAAATATGGTATCAGAGTTCTGAGACCAAGAACCTCTAGAGAGAGTCAGGATGAAGAAATATTACTTTTTAAGACTTTATCTCAGTGCTCTTAGAGTAGCACTGTATTTTATTTTTATTCAGAAGGAAAGAAGTTAGCCCTTGTGTAACCTCTGATGTATGTGTGTTGTTGAAAAAATTACAGACTGCTTTTAAAACCTCTACAATCTTCTTCTCATTAAAGAATGTATGGATTTATCACTTTCAATAATGTTACACTTTAAAATTTAATAAATTGAAAAACAAGAAATTAAGGAAGAATATTGTAATGTTTTTAAAACATCTTAAGAAGATAGTCTTCATTAAGGTTTAATAAAATGCCAAGAGAGCACATTTACATTCACACAACTGTAATAGAACACTAATTAAGAGATAGGATGTCACTGACCTAAAAATGTGAAAACATAATAAAATGTCATTTTATATCACTGTATATGAAAAAAAATCCAAACAGGGTGATGCTATTTTATGAAATTTCAGGGACCACGAAAAGGGTTATCACTTGTTTCACTGCCATTTTTATTATACCAAATCACATGATATTTTTAAACATTTACAAAAGGAAATGGAAAAATGTATAGTATACTTGCATGACTTCACAGAGAAACCAAAGTGTGGAGATCATAGAGAGGAATTCAGTGTCCATAAAGCTGCTTTTTTGGATGGCGAGCTCTCCATCACTAAAAGTGTTTATGTAGTATATAATGAAAACTGTCTAGAGAGTTTCATTCATTAGAGAAACTTCATTGGTAACTCAGAAGTTCAATTATGATATGGACATATAAGAATGAAAGAAAAAAATGAAGAACTCATAAAAGTTTATGATCAAAAATTTATCATCTGTTCTACACAACCTGTTTTCAAAATGTATCTGATTAGCATTCAAAAGATCATGAAATATTCTATTCTGTATTCTGAATCCAATATACTGCATAACCCTAATTAAGTGAGTTTGGAAGTGACATAAAGAAAACTTTCATCCAAGCACTTTAATCCAGTTCCAGAGAAATTTCCAAAATTAATTGACCAACTAAGAAAAGGGGTCAATGACACATGCTTTACCGGTCCACCAGAATATATCTCTGTCACAATTGTGAACAGGAACTAGAATGCCAGAATTCTGTATTAGTAGGGATTTCTTGATGCTAATACATTGACTGATATGATTTTTTTAAAAAATCATGATAAAAATACAAGCATTCTAATATCAACTTCATTTTCCTAACTTTAGAAGGCAGCTATTTCTTTAAATAGTTTCTCATTTTTCAACACATATTTACCAAGTACCTAACAAATACAAAGATGAGTAAGAAACCATTCCTTTTTCTTACGGAACCTGGAGACTGATATAAAAAACAAAATAACAAATTAATACCAACTACATTAATAACAAACTACAGTACAAAGCACAAAATCGGTAAGTACCACTTGCCATTTTTAAGTTACTATATCACACTTTAATATAAGTTACACAGTGGCATTACAAGAAATACCATTCTCAATTTTATAATAAAGAGCTTTTTGCACATACTTTAAAGACCATATATATATATATATATATATATATATATTCTGTAATGGAAATCAGGTACCAGAGTCTGAAAAATACTTTTTGTGTCATAGGTGTAAGAATATCTGAGTGTTATAGTATATATGCTGAAAAAATTGAATTTTAAGAGAGACTGTGTCTTAGCAGAAAATAGAAATGAATTTTGGAAAATGAGAATGATTGTTTGAAATTGGGATGAAATGATCCAGAAAATCTAGTTTGCTGCATTTCTCGTAGCCAAGAAAAACATACATAAAATAATAAAGTATTTCAGAGAAGATATTTATACTCAAAATACAAATTATAAATTATTTTGTATAGCTGAAAGATGCTAGAAGCTATAGGATAAGCATTATATAAATGCTCTCTCACAATAACTATGTAGGATAGATATTATCATAAATGGAACCAGGAATTGTGGTAGGGAGGCATCAAATAATTTCTGAGTAATATATTTTGTAATTAATTTGTGCTAAAAGTATGCAAACTCATGTCAAAAGAGAAGAAACGCTTTCCTGGACTTGGCCATATGACTGTGCCTTTAATAAATGGATTATTGAAACTAAAGAAGTATCAACTGCAAAAAATCTTAATACCAATTAAGTACACATAAAGGAGTCACAAAGTATATTGGCAGACTTCACTGGATCACCTTTGCTAAGGAGCATAACCAAAAGCCTTAGTCATAGTGCTGTCCTACTGAGAAATCCATCCTTGATATGGGCATAAGCACACAGGATTGTGACAGCACGTCTGCAAATACTCCTGTCTAAATGATAAAGTCATCTCAATTTTGAAATAAACATGTCAGGTTATGCCATTAATATTTCATCTCCTCTGATTCCGCTTAATTTTTTCTAAAACTCCTTAAGCAATTTTCTTGTTAAGAGTTAATTCTATAAGGACGACATTGAAGGAGAAAATTAACAGCCATTATTTCTGGTCTGATCATAATTTTTCTCACTATACAGCAACTCACCAACATTCTTCAGGCACAAAATACATGAGTTTTAGTTAATGTAAATGCTGTCTTAAGGAATGGGTGTATTTCTTTTGAAAAACACCTGGCTAGGAGTAGAAGATCTGAGCAGTTTCTTCAATAACAACCCAAGGCTTCTTCCAATCACCTAAGGTGTTTCAGAAATGATTTGAGAAAAAGATATAATTTTTCTAGGATGGCCTACATTTGTTAACAATTAATAGTCCTTTATAACTCTGATAATAGCATAAAATTGAAATATGAACTCTTTTCCTCATGTCTTCATCAAAAAATGTCATAAATATGAAAAGTGTATTATATACATATTATTGTAATTTTAAAGCTTTTGGATACTGTTGTCACTTGAGGCTGGTAGGAAATGTTAATAATTTCAACTACCAAAAATTACAATGTTTCAACCAACTTACTTCTTTTGTCATTGTCCCCTGATTTTTACTGAGTGGAATAAACTCTTTAAAGAAGGCATAAATTTAGAAAGCAATTGAGGTACTCAAGTTTCATTTATATTACCTTGTTGAAGACTGATATTACTTACATTTTTAAATTCTGTAAAAGAATACAGAATAGAAAAATTAATTTCTATTTAGAGAATGAGTTTGGTACACTTTAAGATGCCAGTCATGAGAGAAGAGAGTCAAATTTGCATAGTCTCAACCTTAAAACAAGGCAGAAAGCATAAGAGATAATCTTCAATGTGCCATACTTCACAGTTCTACCATCCATACTCTGGTTTCTCTTCAGATCATAAAAAATTTTTCCATATACATATAATTCTACCATACAATGGAGAAATTCCTCATTCCATCATGAATGAAAATATAGTGAATGTAAATATCATTGAAGAAACAGTCTCTATCTTTAAGTTAGAAATTTCATGGCCTTGATATTTTCCTTAAGACAAATTAGCAACTGAATTTATAAACTATGGTTAAATTCCAATCTTACTCCCTTATAATCTAATAATGATCCAGTGTTATTTTCAGTCATGCCATCATGAAAGCTGAGAGAATGGAGTTGTTTTTAAGGTCTATCTACTTCCTGCATTTTGAAATGAAGGCAGATGTGAGTCTACTCACTTATTTTTTTCATGAAATGCTTACTTGGATAGAATATAATTTTAAGTAGGACAATAACTAAGATAATAGGCATCTATGTTTAAGAAATACTTAAATAATTCAATCCCCAGTACTAAAAAAAAAAGAAAAAAGAAAAAGAAATATCCAAATAAGCTGCTCTAAATAAGAGTGATGAATGAATGGTTGCATGAAACAACTGGAGGTATAAATGGATAGTAAAAACCTATTTAATTATCAAGAGATATTTCTAAGACTTATTTTTATCATTTCCTTCTTTTTCATAAAACAGTGGATACACAGCAAAACTTCAAGTGTGTACAGTATGAGGCCCAACAGCATGGAACAACTAATGAAAAGAGAGTGAACACATTTTATTTCTATTTCTTGTGTAGTAAAGTAGAGTCAGGTTGAGATGAATCAGCTTGGTCATGGTGTACGATCTCCTTGATGACTTGCTTCATTCTGTTTGCCAGTGTTGCATTGAGGATTTTGGAAACTACGTTCATTAGGGAGATTGGCCTGTAGTTCTCTTTTTTGGTTGGGTCTTTTCCTGGTTTGGTGTTAGGGTGATACATGTTTCCAGGAATGACTTAGGGAGAATTTCTTCCCTTTCAATTTCACTGAAGAGTTTAAAGAATGTAGGCATTGTGTCTACCTTGAATTTCTTGAAGAATTCAGCTGTGAGTCCATCAGAGCCTGGGCTTTTCTTTGTTGGTAAGGTTCTAATTACATTTTCAATTTTATTAACTGAAATTGGGTTATTCAACAGTTTTAAATCTTCTTGATTCAACTTTGGTAATTCATATGCTTCTAGGAATCTGTCCATTTCTCCTGTGTTATAAAATCTATAAGAATAAAATACCTTTCTTTTTGAAGGAGGTATTGATGATCTTCTGTATTTCCACAGAGTCTGTAGTGATTTTACCCTTTCCATTCCTTACTGCCAGAATTTGAGGTTTTTAATTCCTTTTTAAAATAAGATTGACTAGGGGCTTATCAATTCTATTTATTCTTTCAAACTTTTTGATTCGTTCATTCTTTGTATTGTTTAATTAGTCTTTATTGAGGTTTTTTTCCTGCTCTAATCTTACAATTTCCTCCCTTCTTTTGGCTTGGAGCTTGGCTTGCTCTTCTTTGATGTTTGAAGTGTAGCATCAGGTTGTTTATTTGTATTTATTCTTTTTCTGATGTGGGAGTTCACCACAATAATTTCTTTCTGAGGCTTGCTTTCATTGCATCCCACAGGTTCCAGTAAGATGTATTTGTATTTTCATTTACTTGTAGATGTTGCTTAATTTCTTCTTTAATTTTTGTATTACCAATTGTTCAGGAGTATATTATTTAATTTCCATGTGTTTATGGAGTTTTTGCAGTTTCTTTTGACATTAATTTCCAGCTTTATAGCATTGTGATCAGATAATATGCGTGGGATAAACTTAGTTCTTTTGTATTTACTTAAGCATGTTCTATGGGCTAGTATACGGTCTATTTTAGAAAACCTCCCATGTGCAGCTTAGAAAAATGTATATTCCTATGTTTTTGGTGGAATACTCTGTACACACCTACTAGGTCCATTGGTTCACAAGTTTGATTCAACTCTGTTATTTCTTTGCTGACTTTCTGTCTAGTCAATCTGTCTCTTTGTGTCAAAGGAGTGTTAATGTTTCTCATTATAATTGTGATATTGCTTATTTGATTTTTCATTTCTATTAATATTTGTTTTACATAGTATGGTGTTTCCATATTTAGTGCATATATATATATATATATATATATATATATATATTTATATAAGATTGCTATCTCTTCCTCTTGAAGTTTTCCCCTAACTACTAGTATGTAGTGACCTTACTTATCTTTTCTGATCATTCTTGGTTTGAAGTTCACATTGTCTGTAAACAGTAGAGCTACCACTGCTTTTTTTGGCGTTCCTATCGCATGAAGTATTGTTTTCCATCCTTTGACCTTCATTCTATAAATTTCCTTTCAGGGTTAGACGGGTTTCTTGTATGCAACATATGGTTGGATGTTGTTTCTTTATCCATTCTGTGAGTCTGTTTCTTTTAATGAGTGAATTGAGGCCATCTATATTAAAGGTTATAACTGATATAACTCATTTTTGTCGTGTTATCTTTCTGCTGTTGGTTCTTTACCTTTCCACTCTCTTTCATTGTCTGTCCTGCTTATGCAAATCAATAAATGTTATACATCATTAGAGCCAAAGATAAAAATCACATGGTCATCTCAACAGATGCAGAAAAAGCTTTTGATAAAGTCCAACACTCATTCATGGTAAGAACCCTACTAAAAATTAGAATAGATGGTCTTTACCTCTGTCTGATAAAAGGCATCTACTACCTCAGTCTGATAAAAGGAATCCATAAAACTAAACAGCAAGTAGCATATTAAATGGTCAAAAGCTAAAAGCTTTCACTCTAAAATCAGGAACAAGATAAGGATGTCCACTGCACCACTCTTATTCAATATAAGGAAATATTAACAGAGTAATTAGACGAGAGAAACAAAAGGAAGAAAGATAGGAAAGGAAGAAGTTAAACTATCATTATTTGCAGATAGCATGATACTTTATGTAGAAGACCCCAAAACTCCATTGAAAGACTTCTAGATGTAGTAACCAAATTCAATGATATAGCTGGATACAAACTCAGCACTCAAAAATCAATAGTATTCCTGTACACAAACAACAAACTTATTGAGAGAGAAATAAGAGAAACCACACCCTTCACAGTAGCATTTTAAAAAAAATGAAATACTTAGGAATCAGTGTACCAAAGGAAGCAAATGATCTATTCAGTGAAAATTACAGTATTTTGAAAAAAAAAGATATTGAAGAGGATCTCAGAAAATGGAAAGACATTCCTTGTTCATGGATAGGAAGACCAAACATTGTAAAAATGGCCATTCTCCCAAAGTTGTTATACAGATTTATTGCAATCCCAATCAAAATGCCATCAGCATACCTAACAGATCTACAGAAATCATTCTTAAAATGCATCAGGAACCAAAAGAGACCTATAATAGAAAAGGCAATTCTGAGTAACAAAGGCAAGGCAGGAGGCATCACAAACCCTGACTTGAAGTTATACTACAAAGTTACTGTGATAAAATCAACCTGGTGATGGAATAAAAACAGACATAAAGATCAGTAGAATAGATTAGAAGATACAACCACAACTACAAAAACAGTCGGCCACCTTATCTTTGACAAAGGGGCCAAACATGTTCACTGGAAAAAGAGCCTCTTTAATAAGTAGTGCTGGAAAAACTGGCTTTCAAAATGCCAAAATCTAAAACTAGACCCATGCCTACCACCATGCAATAAACTAAAGTGAAAATAGATCAAAGATCCAAATATTAAAGCAGAAACCCTAAATTTTCTGGAAGACAAAGTAGGTAGAAATTTTGAAGACAAAGGTCAGAAGAAAATTCGTGAACAAATATCAAGCTTCATAGGAAATACTTTCCAAAATCAACAACTGAGATCTCATCTTATTTAAAAGTTTTGCATGTCAAAAGAAATCTTCAACAGACTGAAAAGAAAACATATGAGTTGGAAAAAGTCTTAGTCAACTGTCCCTCAGACAAAGGACTTCTATCTATAACATATGAAGTATTAACAACTCAGACCTCCAAAATTCAAAGATGCAATCCAAAAAAGAGCATCTGAGATAAATACACACTTTTCAGATAAAGAAACACAAATGGCAAATAAATACATGAAAAAATGTTCAACATCATTGGTCATTAGAGAAATGAAAATTAAAACCACATTGAGATTTCATCTTACTACATAAAGATTAGCCAGGATCAAGAAAACCACTAATAAAAAATGCTGGAGATGCTGTAGGGAAAAAGGAACACTTCTGCACGGTTGGTGGAAGTGCTGGCTGGTGCACCACTGTGGATATCAGTGTGGAGTTTCCTCAAAAGGCTAGGATTGGGGTTCCCATTTGACCCAGTTTTTCCATTTCTGGGCATATTCCCAGAAGAACTGAAAACATCATATCACAGTGATATATGTGCACCTATGTTTATAACAGAACAATTTAGCTAAATCTTGGGGAAAAAAACCCAAATTCCCATCAACTGAGGAATGGATAAAAAAAGACACGGTCTTTTTTATAAAATGGAATATTACTCAGCTATAAAGGAAGACCACATTGAGGCTTTTATAAGTAAATGGATGTGAATTGAGACCATACCCTTAAGTGAAATAAATCAAACTCACATATGTAAATACCATATTTTCTCCCTAGTGTAAGAAACTGAAAGAGTAAATAAGATACCAAATCTTCAATAAATATTGTGAAAGGATAAGAAACTTCTCAAAGAGGAAAAAATAACTCAGGCAACAAGAGAAAAGAAGGAAGAGATATGAGATAAGATATAAATTCATATATATGCACTTAAGATTACGAAAATGATTGTACTACCAATTTTATTAGTTCTTGGTACAAAACAGATAACATCCATAGGATTAGATCAATTTTGCATGACTATATCTGGTAATTCAAATAGGACTTGTGAAGATAACTATGCAAAACAACAAAAATTGTTATGTTGCTACCATTTTGCTTTGAAAGCGTACATTGTTGTTGTTCTGGGCTCTTAGATATAGTTATTTATTTGCTGTTTTGCTTTTTCCTCTAATGCAAAAAGGATAGCTGTACATGTATATATACATGTATAGCTTATATATGCCTATAACTTCACCTAAAGAGTTTACAATAATTGATTTTAGTATGTCTGATAGTATGAACAACTACACTGAAGAAAACCAGACACCAATGTAGCCATTGATGATTTCCTATCATTTTGATTCAAAAGCCCATAATGCTTATATTCTTGGTTTTGGTTGGTTTTAGTCAGATTTCAGTTGTTTGATCCAATATGTATGAAGACATGGACAGGTATTTTGAGGAAAACAAGAGACATTAGGGTAGCCATTATTGATTTCCTAGTGTCTAGTCTTGAAAGCCCTTAAGGCTCTCATTCTTATGCACTGATTGCTTTTATACTATATTGATTTATATTAATTTATTGTGTGTGAAGGTATGGACAACTATTTTGAAGAAAACAAGAGACATTATTGTAGCCACTATTGATTTCCTGCTGTCTTTTTCTGAAATCCTATGTTATTTGCATTGTTTTACTTTGTCCTACTTTGTTTCACTTTGTTTTTCTTTATTCTCTTTAAAATAATAATAACAATAAAGAGTCAGGTTGAAATGTGAGAAGGTAACATTTTAGAGTCAACCTGTGACATTACAGTTCAATATTGAAAAGTATAATTAAAAAGCACCAGCTTAGGAGCCAGGCACTCTGGGTTGAAATCTTACTACATCACATTAGCTCTGTGAATGTGGGGGAAGTTATATAACTTCCTTGGTCCTCGTTTTTCTTAATATGAAGAATTTAAAATCAGTGTAAAGATAATTGTAGAAAGTAAGTTAAATAATATAGGTGAAGTACCTAGCAGCTTGCAGAGCTAAAAAAATTGATTTGCATTAAATGTTTTGCTTGGGGAGGGTCACAAAAGTTCCAGAAGGCAAGGTATAGTATTGTTTTACCTTTCCATTGCTGTGAAAAATACCATAGAAAAGTAACTTAAAGGAGGAAAGATTGAAAGATTTCTTCTGACTTACTGCTTTAGAGGTTTCAGTCTGTGGTCACGTGGCTCCATAACTCCTGGAGCTGTGATGAAGCAAGTTATCATGATGAGAATTATACAGTTAATCCAATCAGCTCACCTCATGGCAGTCATAAAGGGGGTGTATTTTTAATGCCTTAAGCTCTAATTCCAGTCAGATAATTACTTAATCACTTTTAAAGTAAATTTCCTCAAGATACATCAGAAAAGTTTTCTTGAACGATAACTAAGTCAAACCATTCAATTGCAATGCAATAAATGTTGCAATGCAGACATTATTCATGAAAAATAAGCTACCCTTTGCTTTAGAGTCCCTGCTCATTTTCCTTTATTCTTTTTGAGTGAAAATAACAATATTGATCTTGTTTATTAAAATTCTACAATGTCTACTTATAAATGGATAAATTCTGAGAGAAATTGACAATCCAGAAAAAAACTAGCTTTTTCAATTCAATTCCAGAAGAGTAGTTCTCAGAATTTAAGTCCCATGCTGTGACACCAGCCTTGCTGAACCTCAGGAGCATGCATCTGCCTATGTGGGATATTTTAAAGGTGAGCAGCAGAAAAGTCATTATACTACCTGCTGTCATCCAAGTAAAATTTTGGCCAACTGCATCATTGACAGCTGTTTTGGTTAAGGAGCAAAGTAGAATTATTTTCTTGTTCATACTTCGGCACAAATTCATGAATCAGTTGACTAAGTGTGTCTCTAATCAATCTGGTTGACTATGATCATGACTTTTAGAACTTTTGTTGTTTTCTAATGTTTCTCTGTCCTGTTTTCTAGTTGCATAGATCATTTTCAATAAACATTTAGGTACAGCCCAAGGAAGATTGACTGTGTTTTATAAACACTCTGTGAACCAAAAAGCATTCAATCAAGACATATTTAAAAATCACTGTACCAGTATGATGTTCCCTGAAGGGAAAAATAAGAGCATGGAAGCAGACCTCATGTGTGACTAAATCATCACTAACACTTTCTGAATCTTTTTTGAATTAGTAAGAGAATAAACAATGCTGCTACAGTAAATACTCAGGCAGCCCCAGAAAGCCATTTTAACTAACTGTATATCTGAAACTGAAAACTCACAATCTAAAGGAAAGTGATCATGACACAGAAAAATATTTCTACATAAAAATTACTTTTCGGTTTCAACTTGGTGCACAAGACACTGGTATTTCCTTATGTTTCCTTTTCTTTTCTTCCTTTACTTTCCAACAGGGGATTCAAAACCCATCTTACAAGGTTAGAATGTCAGGAATTTAAGAACTATTAGGAGCTCAGCACCAAGTCTCAAAAGGAGGAAAATCTGGAGATCCTGGAATCTTATCACAGTCATCTTTGGGAGATCTTTCTCAGCTTCAAAAACTATTATGAACCAAATTATGTGACACTCTCCTATTCATGTAATTCGAAGTTCTCACTGCTAACCTCTGGTCCTTTGGAATAGCATGATGTCTGGAGATCAATTTTCCAAGCGTTCTAGAGACTAACAAGTTCCTGCCAATTGTTTGAAATGGATTTCTCCCCACTCCCTGGGAGTAATGCAGACCATTCCTTTCCTTAAAGGCAATAGATCAAACACAGCCTTTTTTGTTTGTATTGATCTAAGTGTCAATCAGTAGGAATAATGGAAAAAACTCATATAAAGTTTAAGATTAATTTATTTTTTCCTTTTAACTCACTGGTTTCTTGTCAGAATAGAATTTCTTTTTGTTACTGTCAAACTTCCAATTTCTCATGGTATCTTAAGATCAGCAAAATACCAAATATCAAAAGACTCTTACTACATATTCATTAATTTGTTTAAACAGGTCTGAATATTGGAAATTGCAACAATATATATGTTCAATTAGTGTGACACATTTATAAACAGGATAAAAATATATAGTAATAATTATTTGATTTATTTTTCAATTAACCATCTTTCCATGGGGTGCTATAGTAGTCCTTCATCTGTAATTTCACTTTTCACTCCTTCAGTTTACCATAGTTAACCATGTTCCGGAAATAACTGTACACTTAAAAATAGTTTTTATTAGAGTATTTTGTTTTGACAGCTCTAGTTTAGTTTGATAATAACTATTAATTTCTTACTGAGCCTAAATTCATCAATTAAACTTCATCATAGGTATGTAGATGAAGAAAAAAGCAGTATATAGAGAGACGAATACTGTTCTCTATAGCTTCATGGTTTCAAGTTCATAGCTTCTGTAGGACATCTTTATGCATATTCCCTGCAGATAAATGGTGACAACTACATTGCAAAACTCCGTTGGACTCTATTAAATAGTGTTGGAATTTACTTGGCAAAAAAAGGTCAAGTCCTTCTTTAAACCCTAGAGAGAACTATAAAAGGCAGATGAGAGAATTTTAAAATTTCACTGCTATATTGGTACTGGATGATTGTGTTAAAACAATATTACCCAAAGATACAAAGAACACCTTGCATTATGCAGTGATGCCCTTGATGATCTGTTTCTTCTCAGTGCTTCTGTGTGTAGCTCCTCAAAGAAGAATCCTGCTATATTCAATCATTCTTATACAAAATGCACTGGGATCTGCAGGTATATTTTTGGTCAGATAGATACATGACCTGCTAGCTTGAATTTCTCTTAAAATTTCTGAATCCATATTGAGATCAGATCACCAGCCCATTTCTCTTACAGAAAGGCTTCCCCTGGAGTCATTAGCATACTTTCTTACTAGCCAGCTTTTGACTGGTTCAGCTTTTCCCACACAGGATCTGTAAACTGAAACCTCAGGCATAGGATGTTGGAATCTCACATCCTACCTGCCTAAGCAATATCCTGGCCTCCATTTGTTTTTTGTTTGTTTGTTTGTTTGTTTGTTTGTTTTTGTTTTCGTTTTTGTTTCGTCTCTAAAAACTTACTGTAATATCTAAGAGTCCAAGAGCCCAAAACATTTGTATTATAAAAAGTTTCCCCCTGGAAAATAGTACTTTCATGCCTAATGTTACTCAAGTTAATTTTCCCATAAAACAGAACTACATTTTAAGATCATTTGCAATTCCCACATCTGCTCATAGGAGACATTAACTTGTAATATCTTGTTTTTCCTGTTGCAAAACTACAGGTAAAAAATGCATATGAATAAATATTCTTATATAATATTATATATAAACATAAATAATGTATTCTTTATTGCTGGCTATGTTATCTGTTCAGCTTTTCCGTGCCTCTGAATGTGTATGAGAAGAATTAACCTAAACATTGTAGGTTACAGGAGAGATGACAAGAGTAGACATTTGAGTTGGCACTTCAGAGGGAGCTCAGTCTGTGTCTTCTTTATACTTGACTAGTATAACAGGATCAGAAGGACAAGCACAGAGCATATTTAAGAAAATCTTTTAAGACTGATGAGCCTGCTACTGGAGAATACTGGTCCACAGTCAAGTAGAAGTATTAGAGAAAAGCAAAATATACAGTGACTTTCTGCTATCCCTCTCATTCATTTTTCTATAATTTATAGCACATTCTGGTCTAACAGAAGAGAAAAGTCTAACTAACCCAGAAGAATGGTAAAATATAGAAAAAAAAAAAATCCAGAGATGCTGCTTTGGCTCTGGGGATCATCACAGAAAGACACCACAGTAGAATGTCCACTGCTTTGCAATCTTAAGGCCACCAGTGTAATATCAGTTTCTCATCCCCAAAGATATTTATGTAACCAAATGAAAAGCACACAAACATATAACAATAAAATGAGAAGAATTAAGTTCCATTCTCAGTTCTTATCAGAAGGTCAGTAGGGAACTGTGTCACCTTTCTGTTCCACGGTTTGCTGTTTTCCTCAGTTATTTCTTTTTTGAAAGCTTCTCAGAATCTTACAGAATAAGCTTGCATTTTATCTGAAAGAATTTGGTAAATGTTCTTTGAATTTAAGAGGCTGCAATTTAACAAATAGCTCCCTCACAAAAACTGCAAGTATGATACAAAATGATTGACAACTGTGCTAACGTTTGAAAAGCAGGTAAGAGTTTTAAGTATACAGTAGCTGAGACCAGGACTGGAGTTTATCATCAGCCCTGGAGATTGTGTATTTTTCTGGCTATATAAAGTATCTGTCATTTTAATACAGATCTTACAAAGATTTTTAAACATGTCATTAGACAAACAGACCAGAAGGATGGGCCTAGAAGAAACAGTTTTAAAGTAACAACAATAAAATCAAAATGCATTGTCACTAGATAATAGTCTCCTACTGTTTGATAAAGGACTCTGCTTCTAAAGCCAAAACAAACACAGAAGCACAGCCAAGATGTTTGTTTTAGAAGTAAAAGACATTGATCTTATGATGCATTTCTATTGCAATAGTTTCATTTCTGCAGTCAGAACAGACTCTACTTAAAATCCTGCTGTCTACTCTCAGGAGTATTTATCAGTATTGATACCTTCAATCCCTCATTTACCATCCATTCCCAGAATCCCCAAGAATAGGATCTGCACAATAGTCAGATGAGCCTGGGTCACCAGGTAAAGGACGGGTGTGAATTGTAAGTCACCAGAAGCAGCATTTTTTTTCTTTCACTGCAACATTATAAAACTCTTGTCAAACCTGGAATCTTGTAACATTGTCTTCAGCAGAGCTCTGGGCTTACTTAGAGTTGTCATTAAAAATGCATGAAAGCCATCATTACTTCAACTGTTATAGATATGTTTATTTACTATATTGAAGATATAGCCAGTGTCGCCAAGTATAGGAATAAGTGTATATCTGGTTCAAACCTTGGGCGCTGGTGTAACATTCTTTTTAAAAAAAAAATTAATTTAATTGGTATATTTTAGATATACATAATGACCATACTCATCATAGAAAATTTGTATCTGTACTTAATATATCTTGACTCTTCATTTCTCCCAATTCCCCTCCTCCACCTTCAACTTCTATCATTTACAAAAGTTTTATTTCCATTTTTCTCTTCTATACTCTTTTTTCCCTTCTCCCTCCCTCACCTCTACTTCTCCTTCCTATTTGATTTTTCTGTTTCCCAATATTTGTTATACATTTTGGTCTTTATTCACCCTTTCATTTTCTCCACCAGAAAAACATTACAATATTTAAAAATGTGTGGCAAATTTATTTCATGTAAGAGTAAGATCACAAGGTGCAACCATTTACTTAGAAATATCTCAAGTTTATCTTCCTTTAGGGCAGGGTAGTACTCCATAGTATAAAAAAACAAAACAAAGCGCATCTTCTTTATCCTTTAATGAACCCCACAAGTTTAAAGACACAATCTAAAATGAGCATCTGAAATGAATAGACACTTCTCAGAAAAAGAAGTACAAATGACAAATATATTAATAAAAATGTTCAACATCACTGGTCATTCAAAATATGAAAATTAAAATGACACTGAGATTCCATCGCATTTCAGAAATAATGCCTATTTTCAAGAAATCAACCAATAATAACAACTGGTGGAAGGGGTGTGAGCAAAAAGACAACCTTTCTTCTCTGTTCGTGGGAGTGTAGACTGGTACAACCATTGTGGAAAGTCCTCAAAGACTAAAGCTAGATCTTCCATTTGACTCAACTGTTTCCCTTTAGAGTATTTTTCTGAAAGAATTAAAAATATCATACCATAGCAATGTATGCACAGCCATATTAATAGCAGTACATTTGGAAATAGCCCAAATGGAGTCACACGCTTGATGTAAGGTTATAATAACTCTCTTCCTCTCTGTCATCCCCATGCTTTATCCATGCCATGATGAAGGCTGCTTTCCTTTCTTTCAGTGTGTTCTGGTTCTTATGCCAGCATAAATAGGTGTACTGTTTGTCCATAATTCTTGTAATCAGAATCAATCTTAAGAGTGATTGTGTAGCACTATTGAAGATTGGTAGCTTAGGGGCTGGGGATTTAGCTCAGCGGCATAAGCACCTGCCTTGCAAGCAGGCGGTCGTGAGTTCGATCCCTGGTACCGATAAAAACTGAAAAAGACCAAAAAAAAAAAAAAAAAAAAAAAAAAGATTGGTAGCTTAGATGTATTAACCTTATCAAAATGCCTCTTCCAGTCTAACACCTGCACTGCCTGTCAAGTCTCTGAGCACATTTTATTAGGTGCTACTTTAGGACCAATGCTGGGCTTCTCAAATACTGAAATTCTAATAGACATCTGGTAGCAAGAACACTTTAAACACTGCCCTGGGTTAAGTATCATGCAAGACAATGATAATCAGAGGAGCAATGAAGTGAGAGTAAGATCACAAGGTGCAACCATTTACTTAGAAATGTCTCAAGTCATGTCAAAAGAGCCATCATGACGGGAAGACAGACAAACAGGCAAATTAAAAAGTAGGATAAGTGCTGTGCCACAATTCTCCCAGAGTAGATTGGGCTAAATTGAAGAAAAGTCCCTGAGATTCTCAATTAGCTCTTAATGATAGTGTCCATAAAGAGAGCAATTTCACATGGGAAGATGAAAGCCAGGTTACATTACAGTCCTAATAAATGGAAGGTTAGTTGATGAGACAATCAACTGCTCTATTGAAAGTTTTGCTTAAAAACAGATAAACACTGGTTGGTAGCTAATGGGGTGTCAAGTGTCAAGAGAACATTTAATTCCCTTAAAGATGAGAGAGTTGTGATCATATTTATAGATGTAGTGAAGGAACTTTATATCTTGACTGTCACAGAAGTTCTTTTTAAAGTTTTAAGTCAACTTTTAAAATGAAAATGCTACTGGGGAGAAAAGGCTCTTAGTAAAATCTGTCAGTTGTCAGTTAACACCTTAGCAGGGCACAGGATGCTACAGGATGCCAAGAGAAGACAGGAGAGTGCTGCTCCAGACGAGGTGGGAGAGCACCCAATACCTGCTGCTTCACAGTTGCACCTGGGAGTCAGCCAAAGAATCCCAGCTGGTCCTGCTTTGACAAACAATCCTTTCTCTCCTTCAGTGGCTTGGAACACAGGAACACAAACAGCCTCCAATGAATGATTTTGCACATTACTCTTGCTGGGATTAGTTTTCAAGTACATGATTACATAATCTAACCAAGAATTACATGCAAATTTGATTATTTTAATATATATATATATATAATGCATATTTTTGAAGAATTAAAAGACTATAATATATGAAAAAAGAAAGATTCCAATTTTTATTCCTCACCTCCTGTATATACCATAGTCTCCACCATGACCAAACACACATGATGATAATCATGATGCTCACATGGTAAGGGACTTTCTGAACTTGCTCTGTGCATTTGTATACACACATGTAAGTGTAACACATGTGTGATTTAGTTACTTGGCCCTCTTACCAAGTACTGTTTTTCTAGTCTAACATTACACATGATCAAGAATATTATTCAGGAGGTTCCCATGTATGTATTGTAATAATAATAATAATACCTAATATTTATTAAATATTCATTACAATCCAGTTATGGTTCTCATCACAATTTTGGTTTGTTTAGTTTCTGCAATAATAATTACTTAAGTTGAGTATGGTGGTACACACACCTGTAATCTCAGCACTCTGGGAGGGTGAAGCAGGAGGATCACTTGAAGCATGGCAACTTACTGACTCAATGAGTCAAAGACAATATCTCAAAATTTAAAAAATGAGAAAAAACAGGGGATATAATTCAGTATGTAAGCCATTGCTTTATATCCACTATGATGAAGAAAATGACAGAGAGGATGAGAGAGAGAGAGAGAGAGAGAGAGAGAGAGAGAGAGAGAGAGAGAGATGTAACTAATTAAATGTACCCTCAGGAAAGGCCAAAACTGAAAATAAAATCAAAGCCGTAATACTTAGTGTCCATAATCCTCAAATCTGCCTCTACCATTGAGGTGGGTTAATGCACAATGATTTAGGAATCCAAGCAGCCAAACTGAAAAATTTGGAATTTAATTAGCTGAGTTCAGGACCACTTGTATACAGACCCCTCAGTTCAGAGTCCAAACAAGTGGCACCAAACTGGAAAGTTTCAGAGTTTTTAAAAGAGAGAATCACAAAAGACATCCTATTGGAAACAATTTATTTCAAATCTTTCATTAATTTTTGGTTGACACATATATCCTGCTTCTTTTGTTAAACAGGTTAATTTTTCTCCTGTGGATACAGCTCATTCTGCTTTTCTCATAGGACTTATACCATGAGTAATTTTCCATTTTCCTGGGACAAATACAGGGCACTAGTCAAATGCAGGGCTCCATATGGCATCAGTTATGCCAAGCTACAACATCATGACCATTGCTACATGTGTCTATCCCCTAGAAATGATGGGTAGGTGATTGTTCTAGATGTGTTTTAAATGTACCTATATATAGGTGAAGAAACATAATTTTTTCTGGTAACTATTATCATACTGGAGATATTGTGCATAAATGTGTTTTTCATTATAATCATGCAGATCTATTTCAGAATATATAAATCTAATTAATTCGGTTTAATATTTGTATAGAAAGTATGCTAATCCATACTGTGATTTTACCATGGATTAGTCAGTCATTATTTTACTACTAGGCACTGAAGTCTATCCAAATTTTCATCACAACAAAGATTGGCATAATAAAAATCTCACATGAGCCCTTTGGACACACAGATCAGAATTTTCTTCAATTGGTAGAAAGTAATTTCCGGTTAAAAACAGAGAAGACATTTACCTGGCATTCATTTCATGCTCCTCCACTTGCAAAAACCTTCACACTCCATTCAGTCTCTTTTGGTTTGGGATTGGATCCTGATAGAAGTGATCCTCACTGCTTGGGTTAAGACAATAAGTTCATTTCATATTCTGATAACAGCAAGGATGGATTTAGAGAATGGAGGGAATCTGTAAAGTGATATAGTAAAAATGAAATTTAGGAATTTTGATGAAAATTCTGAGTAATTTATTCTCACTTGCCACATATACAAGAACCACATGACTCTAGGAATGTCAGGACTGTCAAGTTTGCCATATCAAAGCACTATTGTGGTTTACAAACCTATTTTTTCTCGGTTCTGAAGCCTAGAAACAAGGCATTGGCTGGGTTAGCTCTTTCTAAGGGTCAACAGAAAAGGATGAAGTCCAGGTTTCTGTTTAGTGCAAAGCCAAATTTCCCCTGTGTCATCACACCATTTTCCAAACTGTGTTCCCGTATACAGGCTTCCTTGTTTATTAATAATTGTTTACTTAAGTACGTCAATCATATTCAGTGAGAACAACTCAACCTTAAGGAGCTCATTTTAAGTCAGTTGTCTCTTTGAAGACCTTGTCTCCGAATACAGCTACATTATAAAGTTCTGGGTGCTAAAAGACTTTCATCATAAAAATGTGGGGTGTGTGGCACGCAATTTTCTCACCACATAGCTATCTCAGAATCATGAGTGGAGCGAGCTGAGTGAGAATCAGTAAAAAAAAAAAAAAAAAAAAAAAAAATGAGCACTTGCTTAAATAGACTCACCGGAAATCAATGTTTCTGCTTGAATTTCTCAACTGAACTTTATAGTCAGTAATTTGCTTGAATTACATAAGCAAGATTAAATAGGATTTTGGTCTTTTACCAAAGGAATCTTGGAATGAACATGTGAATGTGTAATTATTACTATTCAGTTAACATCATTAAAAGCAGTTTAAAACATACTTTCTTACCAACAGCATGAAAAAGTGTTTAGCTCCTGACACTGTAATCAGGAATAATATTTATAAATGCATATAAAATTGTCATTCTTTCCAGTAAGAACCAAAATTTCACTTTTTTGATAATGTTCCTTGTTTTCATAGAGGTTAAGCATGTTCTCCTTTATTTATTGTTCATTTCAATTTTGTGAACTGACATTTTGCCAATAATTTCATTTAGCTATTTGCCAATATTTATTGATTTGTAATGTGTTAGAGAGAAAACAAATATTTTTTCTTCTATATCTTCATTTAAAACTTTTTATTTAGATTGTTTTGTGCTATATAGAAGTTTCTATAGAATTATTTGTTGATAAAATGTTATCTTTTTCTTTCTAATGTCTAGGTACTGGTTTTTTCCCTCAAAAATGATATTTCCTGGCCAGGATACCAACATCATTGACCTACCATTTATTCATATTCCTATACTGTTTTCCTCTATTTAAACCTTTAGTATATTTAGAATCTAATGTGAATGTTATGATATAGAAAATGTAATTTATTATAACAGTATATTTTCTCTAAATAGTCTAGTAAATAATTTTGTGTCCATAGATTTGAATTCTATGTTTTATCTTATCTTAAATTATCATATTTATGGTGTTGTTTCTGGAAAATAAGTTGTTTCATTGATCTGTTGTGCTTACTTTTATAATAAAATGACCTGTATCAGTTAAATATGAGTAAAAATATAATAATAAGATGACTTTGTAATAAAGTGCTTGGAAGCAAAACCTTACATTAGAATTCTTTTTAAACATGTTTTGCACACTCTTTTTCATTTACCAGAAATCAGCTATTCTGAATAAGTAAAAGTCATAGTGATATAATTCCAACTTCTACACAGGCACCTAGGAGGTAAAGGGACATCACTCTCACCTTCATAATAAAAAAGCTGAACTTTCTTCAAGAAAAAAATTGTCCCTTATTTGAAACATTAAAGCTGAGGTCCAATGAATAGTCCCTAACAACTGAAAAGAGATGATACCTGCAGAAAGAAAGGAGGTATGAGATTTCCTTTATCTGGCAGACAGCAAGCAGCTAAATTAAAAGCTACAATACTGAGAGTTAGTAAAGTCTGAGCATGAGCCAACAGGACAATGAGAAGATCTTAGGGACTGTAGAAATGGTTCGTATCTTCTTGCAAGCTATCTCCATGAATATCAAGCGGTGTGCTAACAAAAGGACTGGGAAGTGTCAAAGAAGTGTGCATCTGGGGAAAAACAGCTGAGGGAAGCACCAGAGGACACTCCCTGACCTCTCCTTTGTCTTCATGAAGGGACACAAGTAAACCAAAGATTATGTGAGAACATCTACACGGTTCTGATTACACAGAATTTTGAGATATAACACCAAAGATACAACCCATAAAGAAATAAATTTACAGCTTTTAAAACTTTGAATTTTTTCCTATAAGAGAGACCCCATTAAGAGGATCAAATGGCAAACCACATTTTTTAAAAAAGATAACTCCACAGTACAAAAAAAGCTCTCACAATCAATGTGAATAATTTAATCAAGTTGATCAGAAGATCTGAATGAACACATTAGCAAAGATGGTTACTCTATGACCAATAGCCATATATGACATTCAACAGTGGCTGGGGATCTACCTCACAACACCTGCCTGGCAAGTGAAAGGTCATGAGTTCGATTCCCAGTACCAAAAACAAACAAAAAAATCCAACATATTTATTAGGAAATGCAAATTAAAACAAGATGAAATCAGTAAACATATAATAAAATATCATCTAAATGATTTTTTAAGCTGAAAATATTTAGCATGGATAAAAATGTGCAGAAATTTCTGGAGAATTTCAGGAGAATCCCAGTAGGAATTACAAATCCCATAATCACTTTGGAAATAGACATAGGGCAATCTCTTATAAAATTAAATACGCTCCTATTCTATACACATACAAATACTGTACACAAATATTTACAGGAATATTATTTGTAAACACCAAAAAATCAGAAAAAAGATCCACATCTTTCATCTAGTAAATTTAAGAACTGAGGGTTATTAATAAAATGGAATATGATTCAGCAAGTAAATTAACAAATTATTGATTCATACAACTGCATGTACAAACCATACATACATTTTACTGAGTTAAAGAAATTGAAACAAACAGGCTACAAAGAGCCTGATTCCATTTGGATGATACCAGAAATGGCAACCATATAAAGTCTAAAACTGGATCTTGATTTCCTGCATTGCTATCTCAGAAGGGTTGTCTGCCTCAGGGAATTTGGAGGCAAAAGTGTCAGCAGTACTTGATTCTCGCACTTGACAAAACTCACAGAACTGCAAGCCACAAAGTATAAAACACAAAATGCGAAGATTTTTATTTTTTATTGCTCCATTTTACTGTGTATATTTGAGGTTATAATGTGATATTTTGGGACAGATATTGCTATAGGGGTTTGAATCGACACTGTCTCCAAAGGGCCCATGTGTGAAAGCTTAGTTCTCAGTTTGGCATTGCTGGAAGGTTGTGAATTTTTAAGGAACAGAGCCTAGTGGGAGGAAGCTAGGTCACTTAGAGTAGGTCCTTGATCAGATAGTAAGATCTCAATCTGTTCCTTTCCATTCCTGATTGCTTCCTGGTTGTCACAAGGTCCACAGTTTTCCTTTACCAGGCACTTTAGCCATGAAGAACGTGCTACCACAGGGCACCTAAAGCAGCAAGGCCATAGTCTCATGAACTGAACCTCCAAAACTGTGAGCCAAACTGGGATTACTTCCACTTTTTATGTTGACTTTTCTCAGGTATTTGTTACAGCAACAGAAAGGTAAACAATACACAAGTAGGAGTATAGCAATTACTATAATATGAAATTAACACTGCAATCACCACTGTTAATTTTGATGAGAATTGCAATTAAAATCTACTTATTTAGCAAAGCTTTCAAATATAAAATCACTTTATTAACTAAAATTCTGTAATTCTACATCGTATTTCTATGGGTGGTCATTCTACATACCTGCTACTTTGTACCCTTTAACCTGTATCTTCCTATCTTCTATTCCTCTTTCATTTATTACTGCCTACCACTCTTTTATTCTCTATCTCTATATTTTTTTGATGTTTTCACTTATGTATCCCATATATAAGTGAGAGCATGCAATATTTTTTCAATGTCTGGCTTATTTAACTTTATAACGTCCTCCAGACCTGTGTGGGGCCAAATGGAAGGATGTCCATTTTTAAAGCTCAGTAGTAGTCTGTCCTTATCTATTTGTCTGTCGACTGATATGTCGGTTATTTTCATATCTCAGTTGTTGTGAATAATGCTACAATGAATGTGGAAGTACAAATGTCTTTAACAGGTGGTGTTTCATCCCACTTAGGCGTACATTCCGAACAGGAATTACTGGGTCATATCGGTGGTTCTATATTTTCTATATGACTGTGTTAGTTTTTCTTCTCACTAACCCACTGAAGTTTTCCACAACTTCATCATCACTTTTTATTTCTTGTCCTACTGATAACAGTTACCCTAAATGGTGTGTTATTGTATTTACAATGTATACTTCCCTGATGATTGCTAATATTATACACATTTTCTTTTACTTGTTAGCCATTTTTATGTCTTTCTTAAAGAAATGTCTGTTTATATCCTTTCCCCTTTTGTATACTAGATTACTTGTTCCCCCACTAGTGAATTATAAGTGTACTTTACAAATTTTAGATACTAATCCACTATCAGATACATGGTTGGAATGGTTTTTTTCTCCATCCCCACCTAGGTTGCCTTTCATTTTGTTAATTATTGTTTGTTTATTTGTTTGTTTTTGCTATCAAGAATCATCTGAGCTTGATATAATCCCATTTATATAATTTCAATTCTGTAGTTTGGGCTTTAGGTATAATCCAAAATGACATTGTCAAGGAGCCATTCCCTTAGGCTCTAACATAGGAGTCTTTGGGTTTAAGATTTTAAACTTAGTTATTTTTGGATTGTGAGTAAATTGTGTGTCTCATGTAAGAGTCTATTTTAATTATTCTGTATATGGAAATTCAGTTTTATCCAGGTCATTTTTTAAGACTCTTTTCCCCCATTGTGTCCACTTGATGTTCCTGTCAAAAAGTGGTTGACCACGTGTGTTTGGATTTATTTCTAAGGTTCTTTGTTGTGTTTCATTTGTCTACTTCTGCTTATATGTCAATATTATATTGTTTTGATTAGAATATCTTGGTAATACAATTTAAGTCACAAAGTAGATGCTTCCAACTTTGTTTTTCTTTCTTAGTATCGCTATTTGGGGATGTTTACAATTCTGTAAAATTTGTAGTATTATTTTTATATTTCTATGAAGAATGCTACTGGAATTTTGTTATAGATTTTATGAGACCTATATATTTAATTTGGATAGTATGGTCTTTTTAATATTTTTTTGATCTATGAATACAAGAAAGTTTTCAATACTTGTCTCTTTGGTAATAGAATCAAAATTTTAAAAAAATTATTCAACCAAATTGTGTGCTATACACACAGTGAATTTTTCACTGTGGCAAATGAATACATGTCATGGTCATATTAATGATAATGAGAAGGGAGATGATTAATTTTGAAAATAATATTGTGAGTGTATACCATGAAATTAAAGATGAAAAGAGAACAGTCAAACTATGGTGATGTTAAATTGTTTTCTCCCAAAACCTGGGATAGAAGTTTGAATCTAATTTATTTTTATATTTTCATGGAATAAATTTTTTTTTTTGTCTTTTTTCCTTTTTATTGGTACCGGGGATCGAACTCACGACTGCCTACTTGCAAGGCAGGCGCTTATGCCGCTGAGCTAAATCCCCAGCTCCTGGAATAAATTATTTAAAAGGAAACCAGAGTTAGTAGCTGTAGTGAAGAAGATTAGAATGAATACTGCGGTATTCATTACACAGTGTCATATAGTACCATGTTATAGGGGTATCGATACTGACATGATGCTTAAAAAGATGGATAGAGATGGTGATGGTGGTAGACATATATATATATACACAAACATACATGTATAAAAGTATAACACAGGTGTGTGTGCATGTGTGTTTTAATTCTATCTACTAATAGGAACTAGAAACACTCACACTCCAGTAAAAGTATACTGGCAGCCAGATCTTTGTTTCTAAATACCATTCTTCAGTGAAAGGAACTAGATATTTTTGGAGGAGTCATTGTGTCAAAAGTTTGGGCAGCTAAAATTGAATTTGATCCATCTGCCAGTCCAAAAACCAAGTTAGTCCTTAAAGGCTAAAAGACAGGAACATATGAAAAAATCATAAAATCTAGTGAAAGTCAGCTGACTGTATCAGTATGAGTAAAAAAAGTCCATCTAAATTGGATCAGCAGAGTTTTGGATGTGGCTGAAAGGATTTACTCAAAACAGAGGACCTAGCCTGAGTGTGGGTGCCATCAACCAATAGGTTTGTAGTTCAAATGGAGTAAGAAGCAATCAAAGCAATCAAAGAAGGAAAGCACATTTCTGTTTCTTCAGATGATTTCTAGTCTTCAGATTCACCTTAGACCTCATCTTCTACCTCCAGCAGAGAACCTGTGGCCTCTTGATATGAACCTGCAAGGGACACTCTAGTGAGCTCCAGGCCTATGATCTTTGATTGGAGTCTTTGTAGCTCCATCACACAGACAGCCCTCTTGCACTCTTCCACACTTAATTCTGCAAATAACCCTTGTAAGCCTACCTTGTAAATCCTTATATATTTATGTATCTTATATTAAATTTGTTTCTCTGATGAGTACTGATATACCCAGTATGAAAACTTCCAATGGTCAATAGTGAAATACATTGAGCAAAAAATAATGGTAATATTGACTTGCGATCCAAAAATATTGTACATATTCACTAATTCATAGTATCTTGATATAAAATAAATAAATAAATGTCATGATTTGATCCAGCCTGCAGATCAACCTATTCAGAACTCCTGGAGGGGGAACGGGGATTAAATAAAAGACATGGGGGAGACAAAAAGAGATGAAGGCAAGTCGAGATAATCCAATCAAGCCTTCAGTTTATTCAGAAAATGATCACACCTTTTATAGGCTAAGGGCAGGAGCTGGGACAGGAAGAGGTTAAACAGATGAATACAACAGGGTCACCATCACATCCGGATACATGACGTAAGCAGGAGAGGATTATGGTTAATGTAGGCAGACGCAGTGCCCATAGGAGAGAGAGGCAGCAATGCCTGTCACTTGGCTCCCTACAATGATTCATCTTTACATAAGAATACCAATTAATAAATGTAAAAAGAATAAAGAAAACACAAAGCCAATTTAAAATACCACAGTAATCATTATTGTAAGCAAGATCCACCAATACATTCTAAAATTCATGGATGAGAGTAAGCAGAAACAACCTAAGCAAATCTTTGATAGAAAAACAAAAAAATCAAATGAATATAATTTAGTAACTTTAAGGAGTTTATTATATAAAATGCATAAATGACACTTTTAATAGATGCTGGAAAGTATAAGAACAATTATAAAAATGGTTTCCCTTTGTTAAATTAGTAATTACAAAGGAGTAAAAACTTATCTTAGAGTGCATAACAAAGGGAGATACCACTTTAATCAAGTGATCAAGTTTAATGTCACCAGTAATACAAACCAACGTCACATGCCCCATAAGACTATGTACTGAGAAGGCATATCACCACTATAGTACCTTTCTCAAGGTTAGGACTTTCATAGAAGGCGAGGGCTTTTTGTCACTGACATTCTAAAATTTCACCATGGAAAGTCCATGTATTGTCTTTGGATTTTCTCTATTGACATCTTTTAAATCATTAGCTTTTAACTCTCTAAATATACCCCACAATCTAGTGAAGAGAGAATTTCAGATAGTTCCAGATTGAAAGAGTCTACAAAGTAAGTGGGCAATACTCTTCGAAAGTGTTTAAGTCATGAAAGAGAGTGGAAGAAAGATTCTATTACAGATTGGGGGAAACTAAGGAGGCATACCAATGAAGTGCAGTACCCTGAATGGAATCTTGGAAGAGAAAAATCAGTGAAATTGAAGGAGTTCTCCATTTGAGTTAGTATGATATGTTGAGGCCAGTTTCCTCATTTTGATGAATGTTCTGAGCTTATTTGAGATGTTCATTTAAGGGAAAGTTGAGTTAAACTTAAATGAGATCTGTAGTCTTTTTATAAACGCTTCTGTAAGCTAAAAATGATCTCAACATGAAAAGTTAAATTTCAAAACAAAAATTGTTAGAAGGGTGTTGAATGAAGCTGAATTAAAATTAAAGATTAATTTTAAATTTGATATTTTGTGATAAATCACTTTACATTGAGATACCAAAGTTTATTCCATTTATTTGGGATTTTCTGCTTGTTTCACTTTATAAAGTACTATATATACTTTACTATATAGTTTAGATTATTTTAAGTTTCTTTCGTGCATTTCATAATTATATTTCTGTTATTAAAATTATATTTTCTATTGGTTTTCAGTGGCCATTCATGTATTGTTAAAATACTATTTTTTGTTGCAATAATGTTGCATAATGAACTCTTTTATGAAATTCTTATCTTTTTTAATTTTGATCAAGATTTTTTATAAGTAAATAGTCACAAAAATTTGCAAACATTGACAGTTTCCTTCCTTCTGATATTTACTCTGTAAACTTATTTTGTTAGGTAAGTTCTACAGAATAAACTAAACAGTAACAGTGATAGGTGGTAGACTCTGATTCCTGACTTTATATAAGTGCCTGTTATATAATTGGGTTTTTTTTTTCATGTCCATGAGTTATAGAACTCATTTTTTCTTCAACTGCTAGCATTTCTCACTTTATAAATACATATTTAATAGGATCTGGGGATATATATCAGTAGCACAAGCACCTGCCTGGTAAGTGTGAGGTTGTGAGTTCACTCCCTAGTACCCCCACTGAATTTTATATATATAATTTTAATAGTGATGAGAAGTACATTATACATAAATGTACTTCTGATCACCATTAAAATAACGCATTATTTAATATTTACCCAAAATCAACTAAAATGTTGAACATGCTTTAATTTTATATCCACATCAAACCCACTCTTATTTTTTTGGAAAATAATATGAAATTTGAGTTCTACATTTTATTACAGTAAACCCTCAGTAATTCATTTAAAACTTTGGTTTACAGTAAATTTTTTCATTCTATTAGAATTGAGTATGTTTTCCAGCCTCTCTTTATACATAGTAGTTGAGTTAATGTAAAAAGAAATTAATGTTCCAATTTATGTTCCCATTACATTTTAAAGAAAATCCTTCCTTCCTCTCCAGCGTTTTTGTCTCAAGATGGGAAGTCTGAAGCTAGTCTGACGATTATTCTTTATAGTTAACCAGAATTTTTGTTCTCCAAAAGGTTAGGATTTTCTGTCATTTATATTCTAAAATTTTAACCACAGAAATCTATGTATTCGTGCTTCTTTTCTTGACATTCTTTAAGTATTTAAATTCACTTTAAACCTCTTTTACATTTTAACACATCTTCTGCTCAATTAAAGGCTGTTTTCTTATGTCACTGTTCCAAGTGTTCCTTCCTAAAACTTATGAAATTTTTAAGGTTTTTTTTTCCTGATTTTTTTTTTATTTAAAAGGAAAAACAGGAAAAACAAAACAAAACAGTGTAAGGGTACAAGTATTACAGAATTACAAAAAAAGGTAAGAAATCACTAGTTAATAGATTACATATTGTTATCTTAGAAATAGTTATTCAAGTTACAGGATTAAAGCATACAAAGTAGACATTCAAACAGTGAGACTGCAAACAGTTGTGTTCAGTGATCCAACAAAAATAATATGGTCATCTATCTTAACACACCTAAACACATTTGCAGTTGTATCCTTTAGAGCACTTTTTTTTCCGCTCTTTCTTACAATAAAATTTACACATTTGGGGCTTTATTACTCCCTTAATTTTTATTACTTTTTTTGGAGAGAATAAAACCAAATATGACAAAACAAAGCAGTCAGTCAAAACCAAGGATAGACATAGTACATAGTACATGATGTAAAAACGGAGTACAAAGTTATCAACAATGGTTACCATAATGCCTCTTGTTTCCTTAAAAAGAATTGCCTATATCATTAGGTATAATAAAGTTGGAAAAAAAACAGTACAGAACAAGACAAAACCTAACAATAAACCTAACAGAACATTAAAACCTAAACATTGTAAACCTTACAGGACTTCAAAAGAAGATAATAGTCAAACCGGAATGGGCATCATAGTGAATCTTATTGCCTTCAAAGTAGTTGCCTATACTCTCAAACTTGATACTATCAAACAGAACAGAACAGAGACTAATCAGTCAAAACAAGATAGTAAGAGTAATACAGGGCTTCAAATCAAGTTAACATGAAATCAAAAAAGTTGCTATAATATACCTGCTAATTTTTTTTTATTTTTTCCCTTAATTAAAAAATTTTAAAATTAAAAAATAAATAAATAATTTTTTAATGAATAAGGGGGAGATTGAGATAAAAGAGGACATCACAACATAACAATACAGGTCAAAGCATGACAATTTCAGCAACCTAGTGCTTCACCACCAAATAACCCGACTTAATAGTAGTTACCATAGTGTCTTTTTCCTTGAAATATTTGAATATAACTTCATATACTGTAGCATCAAACATATCAAGACAGTGTGAAACCATTCAAGTGGATGAAAGTATTACAGGCTACTTAGAACCAGCTAACAGAAAGCGAACAATAGTTTTTACATTATCTCTTTGGGTATAAAAATTTTTGTTTATACTATCACATATAATAAAATCCAGTAAGATAAAACATGATAAAACCAATGGAGACAGAAGAGCAACAGTTTGGTGGGGCTTCAAAACAAGATGATATTATATCAGCACTAGCTATTATGATGTCTTGTTTTCTTCAAAATACCTGTTCATTCCACCATAGGTAATAATATGAAGCAGCCCAGAATAGAGCCAATCCAATTAATGAGTGAAAACTTTGTAAGGCTTCAAGGCCACATAATGGAGAATCATGATTACCACATAAATTTATATATTTTAATCATTCCTTACACTAGGAAAACTATTCAATATTTACATATATGAATTCATTGATTATCCATTTCTCAGTTGATGGACATTTAGGTTGTTTCCAAGATCTGGCTATTACAAATTGTGCTGCTATAAACATGGGTGCACATATATCATCACTGTGGTATGATCTTTTCAGTTCTTCTGGGAATATGCATAGAAGTGGAATAACTGGAACAAATGGGACTTCCAATCCAAGCTTTTTGAGGAATCTCCTGACTGACCTCCACAATGATTGTACCAGTCTACACTCCCACCAACAGTGCAGGAGAGTTCCTTTTTCCCCACAACCTCTCCTGCATTTGTTGTTGTTGGTTTTCTTGATCCTAGCCATTCTTTCAGTAGTGAGATGGAATTTCAGTGTGGCTTTAATTTGCATTTCTCTAATGACCAACGATCATGAACATTTTTCATGTATTTATTTGCCATTTGTATTTCTTCATCTGAGAAGTGTGTATTCATCTCAGATGACCATTTTTGGATTAGATCTTTGAATTTCGGTGGTCTGAGTTTTTTTAATTCTTTATATGTTTTAGACAAATGTCCCTTGTCTGAGGGGGAGTTCACTAAGATTTTTTCCCAGTTTGTGGGTTTTCTTTTCACTATGCTGGAGATTTTTTTGATATGCAGAAACTTTTTAATAGGAGGTGGTCCCAGTTATTGATTCTAGGAAATATTTGCCGTGCGGTTTGCGTCCTGTTTGTGAATTCTCTACCTACCCCTATGTCTTTAAGGTTTCTACCCAATTTGTCTTCCAATAGATTTAGTGTTTCTGTTTTAATATTCAGATCTTTGATCCATTTAGATTTTAATTTAGTACATGGTAATAGACATTGGTCTAGTTTTAGTTTTTGGCATATGGAGAGCCAGTTTTTCCAACACCATTTATTAAAGGGACTGTCATTCTTCCAGTGAACCTCTTTGGACCCTTTATCAAAGATAAGGTAGTTGAGTGTGTTTGGAGTTTTGGTTGTGTGTTCTAATCTATTCCATTGATCTTTGGCTCTGTTTTTATTCCTACTAGTACCATGTTGATTTTATTACAGTTGCTTTGTAGTATAACTTCAAGTCAGGGATTGTGATGCCTCCTGCCTTGCCTTTGTTGCTTAGAATTACCTTTGCCATTCTAGGTTTCTTCTGGTTCTAGATGAATTTTAGGAGTGATTTCTCTAGATTTATAAGGTATGTTGACAGTATTTTTATTGGGATTGCATTGAATCTGTATAACAATTTTGGGAGAATGGCCATTTTCACAATGTTTGTTTTTCCTATCCATGAGCAAGGGATGTCTTTCCATTTTCTGAGATCATCTTCAATTTCTTTTTTCAGTGTATTACAATTTTCCCTGTATAGGTCTTTCACTTCTTTTGTAAGAGTAATTCCTAAATATTTCATTTTTTTTTTCGGTTGCTAATGTGAAAAGTGTGGCTTCTCTTATTTCTCTCTCTGTGATTTTGTTGTTAGTGTATAGGAATCCTATTGATTTTTGAGTACTGATTTTGTATCCAGCTACATTACTGAATTTATTTATTATATCTAAGGGTCTTTCAATGGAGTTTAGGGGGTCTTCTATGTAGAGTATCATATCATCTGCAAACAATGATAATTTAACTTCTTTTCCTATCTTTACCCCTTTTATTTCTCTCTCTTGTTTAATTGCTCTGGCTAGTATTTCCAGTACTATATTAAAAAGGAGTGGTGATAAAGGACATCCTTGTCTTATGCCTGATTTTAAAGTAAAGGCCTTCAATTTTTGGCCATTTAGTATGATACTGCCTGTTGGTTTGTCAAAAATGGCCTTTATTATATTGAGGTAAAGACCATTTATTCCAATTTTCTGTGAAGTTCTTATCATGAATAAATGTTGGACCTTATCAAAAGCTTTTTCTATAACTATAGAAATGATCATGTGATTCTTACTTCTGACTTTATTGATATGGTGGATTACATTTACTGATTTACGTATGTTGAACCATCTCTGCATGCCTGGGATGAATCCCATTTGGTCACTGTGTATAATCTTCTTGATTATTTGCCAATATTTTATTGAGGATTTTTGCATCTGTGTTCATTAGGGAGATTGGTCTATAGTTCTCTTTTTTAGTTGGGTCTTTCTCAGGTTTTGGTACTAGAGTAATATTTGCTTCCAGGAATGACTTAGGAAGGATTGTTTCCCTTTCAATTTCATTGAAGAGTTTGAGGAGTGTCAGCATTAGATCTTTGTATTTCTTGTAGAATTCTGTAGTGAATCCATCTGGGCCTGTTCTCTTCTTTGTAGGTAAGGATTTAATTACATTTTCGATTTCATTAATAGAGATTTGGTTATTCAACAGTTTCACATCCTCTTGATCTTGCTTTGGAACTTTATATGTTTCTAGGCATCTGTCTTCTGTGTTATCAAACTTTTGAGAGTAGAGGTTTTTGAAATAAGTGTCGATAATCTTCTGTATTTCTATAGAGTCTGTAGAGATTTCACTTTTTTCATTTCTTATTGCATGAATTTGAGCTTTTTCTTCCCTTTTTTAAATAAGGTTGGCTAGGGCTTTATCAATTTTATTTATTCTTTCAAAGAATCAACTCTTTGATTCATTGATTCTTTGGATTGTTTTCTTAATCTCTATTGCATTGATTTCTGCTCTGATTTTTATAATTTCCTCTTTTCTTTTGGCTTTGGGCTTGACTTGCTCTTCTTTTTCTAGCTGTTTGAGATGTAGCATCAGGTTATTTACTTGTATTCGTTCTATTTTCCTGATGTGGGAACTCAGTGCGACAAATTTTCCTCTGAGGATGGCTTTCATTGTATCCCACAGATTCCGGTAAGTTGTATCTGTATTTTCATTTTTCTTGTAGGTATTTTTAAATTTCTTCTTTAATTTTTCCTGTGACCCACTGATTACTCAAGAATGTGTTATTCAGTTTCCATGTGTTTGTGGGATTTTTGCAGTACCTTTTATCATTAATTTCTAATTTCAAAGCACTATGATCTGATAACATGTAAGGGATAATTTCAATTCTTTTGCATTTATTTAAATATGTTCTGTGAGCTAATATATGGTCTATTTTAGAGAATGACCCATATACTGCTGAGAAGAATGTGTATTCTGGTGGTGTTGGATGGAACACTGTGTATATGTCTATCAAGTCCATTTGTTCACAGGTGTGATTCAGTTCTGCTATTTCTTTGCTGATTTTCTGTCTTGTTGATCTGTCCCTTGGTGTCAATGGTGTGTTAAGATCTCTTGTTACAATTGTGTTACTGATAATTTGATTTTTCATTTCTGTTAATACTTGTTTTATATAACTGGGTACTCTGGAATTTGGTGCATATATATTTAAGATAATTATCTCTTCCTCTTGGAGTTTTCCCTTAACAAGTATGTAGTGACCTTCTATGTATTCTCTGATCATTGTTCATTTAAAGTTCACATTGTCTGCAAACAGAATGCCTACTCCTGCTTTTTTTTTTTTTTTTTTTTTTTTTTGGATTCCTGTTGCATGAAATATTGTTTTTCATCCTTCGACTTTCAGTCTGTGAGTATCCTTCTGGATTTCCTGTAAACAGCATATGGTTGGATTTTGTCTCTTGATCCATTCTGCCACTCCTTTCCTTTTAATTGGTGCATTGAGACCATTTACATTAATGGTTATTTCTGTTATATGTTGGTTTACTGTTGACATGTTATCTTTCTGCTGTTACATCTTTATCTTTCTCTTCTGTTTAATTGACTGTTTTGCTCAATGTTTTTTTCCTAAGCATATCTAAACTGTCTTTCAGTATTCTTTGGAGGGTTGGCTTGGTGATCACGAAGTTCTTCAACTGTTCTTTGTCATGGAAGTATCTTTTTTTCAGGGTACATCAGTCTAGGTTGGAAATCATTTTCCTTTGGGATCTGAAATACTTCACTCTATGCTTTTCTTGACTTTATTGTTTGTGCTGAAAAGTCTGCTTGGTTCTGATAGGTTTTCCTTTGTAAGTGATCTGTCTTTTCTCTCTGACAGCTTTTAATGTTCTCTCTTATGTTGGATTTCTGGATGGTGACTATTATATGTTTGGGTGAAGTTTTATTTTGGTTATGGCTATTTTGAATTCTATATGCTCCACTGATCCTGATGTTGGTTTCTGATCTCATGTTTGGGAAATTTTCAGCTATTACTTCTCTAAATATTCTCTTGGCATCCTTTATGTTGTTCCCTTCTTCTTCATTTATCCCTATTAGTCTTATGTGTTTTTTTTTCTTTCTGTCATCTTGCAGTTTTTGAATTGTTATTTCCTTATTCCTTGTTACTTTTAAAGATCTTTACTTTCCTGTTCACTAGGTGCAATCTTGTCCTCAAGGTCTGAAATTCTATCTTCACTTTCATTGAGGCGGTTTTTACAGCTTTCAGTGGAGTTTTTGATTTCTCTGTGCATCTGCTTTATGGATTCTGTTTGTTTCTTATATTGCTCATCTAGGGATTCTACCTTTTTGTTTAGTTCCTCCAATTTTTTAACTGTGTTTTCTTTAGATATGTTCAACATCTCTTTCATTTATTTTATCATTTCTTCCTTTACCTGGGAGGTTATTTCTAGTTTGAATTCCTTTAAAGCTTCCTGTAGTTGCTTGTTCATTTTACTTGCTATTATGTCTGATATTTGAGCTGTGTGGCATTATTTTCTTGTATATACATCACTCCTAGGGTTTCTTGAGATGGGCAGTAGGTTTGAGGTTGTAATTTGGTCTTTTGTTTTGTCATTTTCCTATATTTCTGTGTTTCAAGTGTTATTCGAAAGCTTCCTCAGGGTCTGTTGGAAATCCACTTCTATGCTTGCAGCTCCTGGGACTCTGGCACCCAGTTCTCCCAGGCCGCCAGGCCTCTGGATCCCGTGGCGCTCACCTGCTTTCTTAGAACTCCGCAGTCCCAAACCAGCTGTGCTCTGGGGACAGTGGGTGCCTGCCTGCCTGCTTAGAACTCCACAGTTCTCTGAGCACAGCTGGAACAGGGAGGTGGATGTAGGTGCCTCAGACCTGCCTAGCTGTTTCACTGTGCCCAGAAGGCTCGAGGGTTCCGAACAGGCTAGGCTTGGGGGAGAGTGCGCAGGGCCCCAGGACACCGAGCCTCTGGAACTGGTGATACTCTCCTGCTTGCTTAGAAATCCACAGTCCTCCAGACACATGGGGAGGCGGATGCAGGTGCCCCAGTCCCACCTAGCCATTCCACTGCACCCAGAAGGTGTGAGGGTCCCAAGCAGGCTGGGCTCTGGGGACAGTGTGCACCCACCTGCTTGCCTAGAACTCCACAGTTCTCTGAAATTTTTAAGTTTTATGATGAAATTATTGTATTATTTTCTATGTCTCCTAATCCTCCTTTTATATGGCTTATCTTTATGACCTCTGTGTTATACTGTGAAAGAATTTCTTTCTTCTTCTACCATTTTATCAATTTACACTTTAGTTGTTACCAATCTGATATTCAATTTATTTGCTTTTTGTTTTTTATTACATCTTCTCTTATGTCAATGGTCATGTCTTTGAAGATTGTTTCATAAATTCTAACAACTTTCTTGTTAGAGCTATCTGTTGTTAGTGTTGCTGCTACTGCTTTTGTTTTCTTTTAGTGTACCTAATATCTTTACTCATGTCTGCACAAATTTTTGAGGATAGTAATTGCATTTATATTAATGTTTTTCCATAAAATACAGTTTTCATTAGTTATTAATCCTTTTTGCCTGTAGAAACCCTTTTTCATGCTCTTGTCTTTTTTCATTTACACTTATATTTTGATTAATGTAGGCTTACCTAAATTGCTTCACAATGAAGGTCTATTTGATTGATCTAAGAAATGATGTATATGTTCTGAGTCAAGTAAACATGTCTCATATTCTAACCATCTTGTAATGAAATTCTAATTCTAAGAACCTGAGCTATCCTATATTCTTGTGGGAAGTGAAAGGGCATACATTTAATAGGTTTTTTTTTTTTAATTTTTTAACATCTTTTTGTAATTCATTGTCTATCGGTTTCTCTTTCCTCCTAGCAACTATAATTAGATAGACAACTGCCATACTTTGATAGTCAATATACCCATGCTTGAAATATCTTGCATCAAATCTATCAAATGTATTTGGGAAGTGAGATATAATACATTTTACATACAACAAATAGTGGAACTAACTAATCCAAGAGATACAACTGACAAAGCTTCTGCATAGCCAATTCCATGCCCTTCCTTTGCTGTTCACTTTCTTTGACATTGAACTACATTAAAGTTTCACTAAAAAGTAAAATCACGTATTTTGGAGCTAGCTTTGTATGCTTATGTCTTATAGGAATGATTTAATTGGTTTCCTTTTCTTGTGAGGATAATATCCATGTAGATTATGCTATTACTTTTTTATATTTTTGCATGTTGTTTAGTTAAAATTAGGAGACAGAAAAGAGGCACCATATTCAGATAGTAACTTCAAACTATAAAGCTATTTTTGTTTTCTCATAGAAAAAAGACAAAACTGAAGTATATTATACCTCAAGCCTTCTGACCCAATAGTAAAGATAAAACAAAAGATGACAGGAGAAACATAGGTAGAATTTGGAGGGCTATTTTGTTAACACCAACAGAAAAAAGGGTTTAGACAAAAGGACTTAGAAATAATGAATACATAAAAATGTTCTGAAATTCATAAAAAGAAAGACATATAGATAACAAAAACTAGAATAAAGGCAAGGCATATACAGAAAAGCACATTAAAACTCACTTTCCAATCAAAATAGAAAGTCAAAGATAAAATGCAGACATATATGCATACCCACCAACAATTATGAATGGAGGTATAAGCCATCTACATGGGGATAAAAGGAAACAGCCTATCAATCATCCTTAAAAAGAAGGTAATTTTATTCCCTTCCCAGTTCAACAGTACTAGAAAGTTCAGTTTTACTTTTGATTTTGCTTTTATTCACCATAGCAAACCCTGTGGAAAATATTTTTAAACTAGCAAGGTAAATAAAACACAAAATAAAGTGGTATTTGTTAAAGATTAATGGAAATAATATACTACTAATGCCAATAAATGCTGAGACAATTTCCCTGTGGCATTTTCAGATATTCACTGTGCATCCAACAGGGATCCACCTTGTCTGTCACGTACTATCCACTGGTGACAGGCATCTCCCTCAAGGTTTGGTACCCTTCCATGTGCAAAACAGCCAGAGAATTAGGAGATGCTGTGCTTCTAATGACTAAAGAGTGTATGCCATAATCTCCATCAAAAACAAGAATGAAACCCCAATGTCTTCATGTGGCTTAGTGATCTGGCCCATATCATATGTGAATAATAAGCAATTACTAGCTGCAGACCTATTCGTGGACAGGGCAATATTTCACATGAAAATTAGGTAAAAGAAATATGGTAAGATTAACATAGAAAGAAGTTATTGTCCTTTGGTGCCCTGGTAGTCCAAGAGTAGTCAAACTATAACATGTCTAGGTCTCTAAAAATTAGAGTCACAAATTGAAGCTTGGACTATAGAAGCTGTCTTTTTCCATATTTGGTGATAGGGCAGTAGCAAAGAACTCACAGAGAATGTTCCATTTATGAACAGCTAAAAGGAAATCTGTAGAATCTCCCAAACTAAGTGAATATATCTCCATCATTTGGCTACTGTGCTTTTCTTTTAGAATTTTATAGAAATATATAAAACATGTTTTAAAAAACACATTTGCACATAAAAGAAAACTAAAAACAGCATGGACATGATGTGGGCTTATTTCTCTGTCTTGTAAAAAAAAAATCTCTGGAACCAGATATTCCTTAGCTGATTAACAGTTCTGAGGCTTTCAGAGACACAGACCCATCTAGCATTTTGTCTGACCATGCTCCATATGTGACTTCCCAATTCCACTGATAGTCTAAAATAGCTACTGGAGTTTTGTCCTTGCCTTCCACATACCAGGTCACAGGAGTGAATTACAAATGATGCATGTAGAAACTTGTCTTGGTTTTTAGTGATCTTTTAATGAACTTCCTGGAAGTCTCATCCAATTAATTTTTTTTTCACCTCAATGGTCAAATAGACAAATGGCTACATTTTACTTCCTAGAAAGTAGGCTAGGAAGCAGTCTAACAGGCTTCATTATCACATCAAATCTGTGATGCACTTTTTAAGCATGAAAGTCATAACTGTAGTATCTGATTCATAAGACTGATAAAATTATGTTCAAAATCAGTCTTAAGTGGATCAAGACAACTTCCCACAAGCGTCTTTTCTGCGTTTCTGGTGAATTTTTCTTCAAAAAAGAATTCATTCATTAATTTTGAACTTTATTTGGCACAGAAATTTAGGTCAAGAGGCCAAAGATCAAGGTCAGATCAGAGGTGACATAACAATGCAGCATCTTTCCATGGGACCTACAAGGACTTACAGAAGATATGCAGTAGCAATGAGACATTAGTGCAGGACATGGTAAGACTTATTTTTGTCTTCTGCCATAGTCCTTAGTATTTGGAAATCACATCACCATTGAGAGGAACACACATGATCTGTGCCCTTTGTCTTTCCTCTTAACAGAGCTTCAATTAGAGATTCTCTAATTTGGGTCCTTGAACCAAAATGGCACTCTTGGGACCATACCTTGACAGAGCTGAGGGTAGGAAAAGTCAGAACCCACTCGTTCTTGAACTCTCTTTTGGTCTCCAGTTTATCTGCATTCTGGAAACCATGTTTTCAATAACAACCCAAATGCTTTTCCTGTTCTTCTTACTAAGCACAAAGCGAAGAGTTAATGTTTAGCACTATTCCTACATGAATTCTGCTCTTATTAACACAACTTAGCTAACCCAAGGGTCTCTGCAGGAACAGTACAAACCAAAATACTGACATGCAAACTGTTTTCTGACAGAATTCAATGGATATTTGATCCTGTTGTATTTCATGTTCTTCTATATCAAAAAATGAGGCAGCTGTATAAATGACAAAGTATAGCTTAGTAATGACCATCTCTGCCAGGTTTTTAGTTGCTGTCTTTAGTCTCTTGGGATATAAAATTTAGGTGGAAGGTTTAAACATGAAGTAAGACAGCAACATACAAAAATGGCAAATGGAACATTCAAGATGTTGGTTTTTTAAAATAATAATCATGTTGATGTTTAACTAGATTTTGTTTCTACAAACACATTTTTCCCAAACCCTCAAATTTTCATCATGTTGGTGCTAGGGAAGCAGCCACAACAGGGCACAACATCTGTGTGGTATGCACAGGTTGAGTTCCACTCCCAGGACCATAATTTTTTTTTTATTTTAAAGAGAATAAAACAAAAGAGAAAAGAACAAAGCAAATCAGAACAAAACAATGCAAGCCCCATAAAACTTCACAACAAGACAACTGGATATCAACAGTAGCTACTGTAATGTCTCTTTTCTTTTGAAATAGTTGAGCATACTTTCCCACAGTAGTATCAAACAAAACAAAATAGTATAAAACTATTCAAGAGAATGAAAGTATTATACGATATTCAAAATTAAATAACCGATAATGAACAATGGCTACTCTAATATATCATTTTCCTTAAAAATGTGTTTATACTATCACACATAGTAAAGTCCAATCAGACACAACATGGTAGAACCAATGGAAACAGAAAAATAAGCACATGGTAGAACTTCAAAGCAGAATGATACTAACTATGCAATTGCTGCCATAATGTCTTGCTTTCTTCAAAGTAGCTGTTTATAACATCACACATAATAAAATAAAACAAAACAATAAAACAATTCCAACCACTGAGTAAAAATATTGTAAGGCTTCAAAGCAATATAATGAGGAAACATGATTACCATAAAATTTTATGTACCCTTACCATTTCTTACACTAGGGAGACTATATGATATTTATACATGTGAGTTTGATTTACTTCACTTACGAGTATGGTCTCAACCTGCACCCATTTATTTATAAATATCTCAATGTGATTATTCTTTATAGCTGAGTAGTACTCCATTGTATAAAAATACCACAACTTTTTATCCATTCCTTAGTTGATGGACACTTAGGTTGTTTCCAAGATCTGGCTATTACAAATTATGCTGCTATAAACATGGGTTCACCTATATTACTGTGGTATGATGTTTTTATTTCTTATGGGAATATGCCTAGAAGTGGAATAGCTGGGTCAAATGGGACTTCCAATTCTAGCTTTTGGAGGAATCTCCAGACTGACCTCCACAGTGGTTGCACCAGTTTACTCTCCTACCAACAGTGCAGGAGCGTTCCTTTTTCCCCACAGCCTCTCCAGCATTTGTTGTTGGTAGTTTTCTTGATCCTGGCCATTGTTTAATGAGTGAGATGAAATGTCAGTGTGGTTTTGATTTACATTTCTCTAATGACTAATGATGATGAACATTTTTTTCATGTATTTATTTGCCATTTGTATTTCTTCATCTGAGAAGTATGTATTCATCTCAGATGCCCATTTTTGGATTGGGTTTTAAAATTTGGGGTGTTTAGTGTTTTTTTAAAATCTTTTATATGTTCTACACAGAAGTCCTTTGTCTGAGGGACAGTTCACTAAGAATTTTTCCCACTTTGTGGATTTTCTTTTCACTATGCCGGAGATTTCATTCAACATGCAGAGACTCGTTAGTAAGATGTGATCCCAGTTATTGATTCTGTTAAGTATTTCCTGTGCAGTTTGATTCTTGTTCATGAATTCTCTACCTGCCCCTTTGTCTTCAAGATTTTTACCTACTTTGTCTTCCAACATATTTAGTGTTTCTGTTTTAATATTTAGATCTTTGGCCCATTTAGACTTTAGTTTAGTACATGATGATAGGCATGGGTCTAGTTTGAGTTTTCAGCATATGGAGAGCCAATTTTTCCAACACCATTTATTAAAGAGACTGTCTTCCAGTGGATGTGTTTGGTCCCTTTATCAAAGATAAGGTGACTGAGCGTGTTTGTAGTTGCAGTTGTATCTTTTAACCTATTCCATTGATCTTTAGGTCTGTTTTTATTACAGTACCATGTAGATTTTATTATAGTATATTTGTAGTATAACTTCAAGTCAGGGATTGTGATGCCTCCTGCCTTGCCTTTGTTGCTTAGAATTACCTTTGCTAGTCTAGGTCTCTTCTAATTCTTGATGAATTTTAAGAGTTATTTCTCTAGATCATTAGTTCTTTGAAAGAACTAGATCTATGAGGTATGCTAGTGGTATTAAATTGGGATTGCACTAATTTAGTATAACAATTTTGGGAGAATGGCCATTTTCACAGTATTTTTTATTCCTATCCATAAATAAAGGATATCTTTCCATTTTGTGGTCTTCTTCAATTTCATTTTCAGGGTATTGTAATTTTCCCTGAATAAATCTTTTACTTCTTTTGTTAGATTGATTCCTAAGTATGTCATTTTTTTGGGATGCTATTGTGAATGGTATGGCTTCACTTACTTCTCTCTCAGTGATTTTGTTATTAGTGTATAGGAATGCTATTGATTTTTGAGTGCTGACTTTGTATCCAACTAAATTACTAAATTTATTTATTATACCTAAGAGTCTTTCAATGGAGTTTTGGGGGTCTTCTATGTAGAGTATCATGTCACCTGCAAATAATGATAATTTCACTTCTCCTTTTCCTATCCTTACTCCTTTTATTTCTCCCTCTTGTCTAACTGCTCTGGCTAGTATTTACAGCACTATGTTGAATAGAGGTGGCAATAATGGGCCTTTTCTTGTGCCTGATGTTAGGGTAAAGGCTTTCAGTTTTTGGCCATTTAATATGATGCTGGAAGTTGGTTTGTCATAGATGGCCTTTATTATATTGAGGTAAAGACCATCTATTCCAATTCTCTGTAAGGGTCTTATCATGAATAAGTGTTGAACCTTACCAAAAGCTTTTCCTGCATCTATAGAAATGATCATGTGATTCTTATTTTTGGCTCCATTGACATGGTGGGTTACACTTATTGATTTACATATGTTGAACCATTCTTGTATTCCTGGGATACATCCCACTTGGTCACAGTATATAATCATCTTGATGATTTGCTGCATTCTGGTTGCCAGTATTTTATTGAGAATTTTTGCATCTATATTCATTGTGGAGTTCTTTTTTTTTAGTTCGGTCTTTCTCAAGTTTGGGTCCTAGAGTAATATTTGCTTCTAGGAATGAGTTAGGAAGAATTTCTTCCCTTTCAATTTCACTGAAGAGTTTGAGGAGTGTCAGCATTAAGTCTTCTTTGAATTTCTTGTAGAATTCATCCACAGTGAATCCAACTGGGCCAGAGTTCTTCCTTTGTTGAAAAGGATTTAATTACGTTTTCCATTTCACTAATAGAAATTGGGTTATTCAGCAGTTTTACATCTTCTTGACCCAGCTTTGGTAATTCATATGTTTCTAGGAATCTGTCCATTTCTTCTGTGTTATCAAACCTATGAGAGCAAAGGTTTTTGAAATAGGTATTGATGATCTTCTGTATTTCCACAGTCTGTAGTGATTTCAATCATTTCTTTCTTATTGCATGAATTTGAGTTTTTTCTTTCCTTTTTAAATAAGATTGGATGAGGCCTTATCAAATTTATTTATTCTTTCAAAGAACCAATTCTTTCATTCATTGATTCTTTGGATTGTTTTCTTAGAATCTATTGCATTGATTTCTGCTCTGGTCTTTATAATTTCCTCCCTTCTTTTGGCTTTGGATTTGACCTGCTCTTATTATTCTGGATGTTTGAGGTGTAACATCAAGTTGTTCATTTGTGTTTGTTCTGTTTTCCTGATGTGAGATTTCATTGCAATAAATTTTCCTCTGAAGACTGCTTCCATTGCATCCCATAGATTCTGGCAAGTTGTATTTGTATTTTCATTTCCTTGTAGATATTGTTTAATTTTTTGTTTAATTTCCCCTGTGACTCACTGATTGCTCAGAAGTATATTATTCAATTTCCATATGTTTGTGGGGATTTTGCAGTTTCTTTTATCATTAATTTGTAGTTTTATGGTGTTATGATCTGATAACATGCATGGGATAATTTCAATTCTTTTGCATTTACTTAAGCATGATCTGTGGGCTAGTATATGGTCTATTTTAGTGAACATTACATGTACTTCTGAGAAGAATGTATATTCTGATATTGTTGGGTGTAACACTTTGTATATATTCACCATGTCCATTTGTTCACAGGTGTGATTTAGCTCTGTTTGGGGGGGTTGTTTGTTTGTTTTTAGCTGATTTTCTCTCTGGTTGATTTGTCCTTCTATGTCAAAAAGTCTTCTGTTATAATTATTTTACTGCTTATTTGCTTTTCCATTTATGTCAATACTTGTTTTGCATACCAAATTTGGTCCATATATACTTAAGATGTTTTTTTCCTTCCTCTTGCAGTTTTTTCCTATTTAGTATATAGTGGCCTTCTTTCTCCCTCTAGATCATTATTGGTTTGAAGTTCACATTGTATGCAAACAGAATAGCTACCACTGCTTTTTGTGGGGTTGGGGGGTTCCTGTTGTACAGAATTTGTTTTTGCATCCTTTGATTTCAGTCTATGAGTTTCCCTGTGGATTAGATGGGTTCTTGTAGATAGCATATGGTTGGATGTTGTTTCTTGATCCATTTTGCCAGTCTGTTTATTTTAATTGGTAAATTGAGGCCATTTACATTAATGGTTATAAGTGTTGTATATTGGTTTATTATTGACATGCTGTCTTTCTGCTGTTGCTTTGTTACCTTTCCACTCTGTTTAATTGTGTGCCTTGCTTATTGGTTTTTTTCTATGTCTATCTACACGGTCTTTCAGCATTCTTTGTAGGGTTGCTTTGGTGATCACAAAATTCTTCATGTGTTATTTTTTGGGGAAGTATCTTATTTCTGTATCCATTTTGAAGGACAGTTTTTTCAGGGTACATCAGTCTGGGTTGGAAGTCATTTTCCTTTAGGATCCGAAATACTTCACTCCATGCTCTTCTTGACTTCATTGTTTGCACTGAGAAGTCTGCTGTAATTCTGATAGGTTTTCCTTTATAGGTGATCTGTCTCTTCTCTCTAGCAGCTTTTAATATTCTGTCTTTGTGTTGAATTTCTGGCATGGTGATTATTATATATCTGGGTGTAATTTTATTTTGGTAATGTCTATTTGGAGTTCTATAAACTTTACTGATTCATATGTCAGGTTCCATTCTCATGTTTGGGAAATTTTCAGCTATTACTTCTGTAAATAACCTCTTGATATCATTTGTGTTGTCCTCTTCCTTTTAATTTATCCCTATCAATCTTATGTTGTTTTTCTTTGCATCATTTTGCAGCTGTTGAATTGTTATTTCCTGATTCCTTGTTATTTTTAAAAGGATTTTCTTTTCCTGCTCATTATCTGGAATCTTGTCTTAGAGGTCTGAAATTCTATCTCCCCTTTTTTGAGGTGGTTTTGCCAACTCTCAATGGAATTTTTGATTTCCTGTATTCTCTTTGAATCTGCTTTTTGCATTCTGTTTGTTTCTTATATTGTTCATTCAGGGTTTATATCTTTTTGCATTGTTCCTCTAACTTTTTAACTATGTCTTCTTCTGATGTGTTTAGCATTTCTTTCATTACATTTATCATTTCTTCTTTTACCTGGGAGGTTTTTCTGATTTGTGTTATTTTATAGCTTCCTGGAGTTGTTTCTTTATTTCAGTTGATGTAATTTCAAGTGTACAGCTTATATTTTCTTCTATGTACATGGCTCCTAGGCTTGAGATGGGCTAGAGATCTGAGATTGCATTTTGGTCTTTTGTTTTGTCATTTTCCTATATTTCTGGATTTTGAGTGATGTTCCAAAGCTTCCCATGGGCTTGCTGGAAATAACCTAGTGCATTTACTGCTCCCCAGGACTGATTGGAGGTTGCTGGGTGTGGCCCAGTCAGACCTGCAGGGACTTCCCATCTGTCTTTTGGTGGTCTAGCATGCTGGGCACGGTCCTAACCACTGGAAGCAATGGTCCAAAGCTCTCCCCAAGCAATTGCATTCCCGATGGATCTCACCTCATGTGCCTTCAGCTTCCAGGGCTCATTAGATGTGGCTAGGCATGACTTGTTCTCCTGTACCTCCTGTGGTTGTTCAGAAAGCTGGGCAGGGACCTGGGGGCCCCTGCCAGGTCTAGAGCTCTGGGGGGAAGATGTACAGCTTTCAAAAATTTTTTCATTATGTTGTAAATAATGTTTCCTGCCATCTTTCAGAATAGACATGACTTCTCAGATTTAATAGAAAATATTTTCCTAAACCTGTGGAAAAATGAGAGAAGATACACAGTTAGGCCAGTTACACTAGAGAAAAATTATTTGTAAAATTGAGTATACTGCATGCATGCATATTATGTGGCTAAGGGTTCTTAAAATTTATTGGTAGTTCCTGCATAGATAGTTGAATGTTGTTTGTACCAATGTTGAATGTTTTTGCTACCAATGAGAAAAGACAAGCTGAGGTTAAAGCCTAACAAATTATTTGTAAAAAAATTTATCAAAAGATTAATAGGAACCAAACATCAAACCTATCTACAAATAAAAAGATACATTTACAATGTTATTCATTGCAGCATAGCTTTTGGTAGAAAAAAATGAGAAATAATCTAAATATTTATTAATATAAAATGGGTATTTAAAACCACAAAACTTTATGCTCCGTAAAATATAAGCAACCATTAGGTTTTAGGCATTTCTTTGAATATTTCAATATTTGTTAAATAAATCAGTAAAACTCTAGGTATGGAGGTAGAAAACTACACCTTTTTAAAAAAAGTTAGAAGTTATTTATATGTAAAAGTCACTATGGGTCTTTAAAATAAATAAATATCATAAACTAAATTTGGTGCATAAATGTAATTTGTCATGATTAGTAAGCAACAAGAGACATAGAAGTATTAACTTGACCACATGGTGCAGTGCATAAGATACAAGTTTTCACTGAGTGAAAAACGACCTCAGGTAGAGACTTGACAAACAATGTTTAATCTCTGTGAGGAAATATTTAGTAATGAAATGAAATCCTAAGAATCCTTCATGGCACTCCCTGATAGCTGTTAGGACAGCAGCCAACTAAAGATTTTTGTCACACTGTGCCCAGGTATCAGATTACCAGCCCATGTAGCCAGGTTTGCCTGCACCTGCCTCACCTCCTTTTCTTTCTCATGGACCAAAAGAGCTGATGAGAAACATGTACTGAAGTGCTGAAAACTCGAACTTGTAAGTAAGTGATTCAGGAACCAATAAGTGAAAAAGCTATGGTCTTGTTTCTTATAAACATGAAAGACAACACTTTCTCCTAAATTGAAATCCATTTAATAAGCAAAAAGTGACTTTAATCCTGTAATCAACAAGTTGTCATCATGGATCTGTAAGAGTCACTCGTGACAGTGATGAAGAAGCAGTTCAGTCCTAAAGCCCAGCAGCAACTACCTCTGAAGGCTCTGTCCACTCACCTCTTAGCATGTACGCACAGCTCTGTATTCATCATTTTGGGGAACATAGTCATAGCTATAGTTTTGGATATCTCCTTTTCTCATATTTCTTATTCACTGGAAGATTTAACATTCTTCTATGCTCTTATTCTCTCAGTTCTTCACTGCACTAAAATGTCCTGATCCTAGTATTGGTCTCACTGGTGACACAGCAATCTCAATCTTGTGCTGATATTCACCACAGAATATTCTCTGGAAAACTTTCATTCCCCAAGTCAGTAAAAGGAGACCTAAAAGTGATCTATCCACTGGCTTCCTAACAAAGCAGTTACCACAGTAACTCTCACAAACTCAACCACTATTGTTTGTCTCCTTTCAGGATGAAATGGTGACATAAAGAACAATTAAAAGGTGATAGAAGGGGAAGATCCAGCAATCCTCAAAAGCTTCAGAAAAACAATAAACTGGCCAGGGCATTCATTTCTAAACTCTACTCTTACATGTACCTTCTCCATGTCTGGGGACATACACAAATTTATATACTTATTCCACCCTTTGGTGCCTCCATATCTCACACTTGCTGCTAAATCTGTTCCAATCAGATTTTTGTTCCCTCAAGGATTTCCATACAGTTCCACTTTATCAAAAGTTCCTTTTCTGGTCATCAATGACCTCAATATTGTAAAGTATAATGGTCACATTTAACTTTTCACTCTTACCAAATCAGCATTTTGATGCAAGAGGCCTGTCTCTTCTTTTTAATATACTTTTTATACTGGGTTCCTAGGCCCCAGGCATCTCTTCTGTTTCCTCCTACACCTCTGACCACTTTTTTTCACATTCTCCTTTGGTGAATTCTCCTGTACACCCCAATTTCTAAGAGATGCAACTCAAGGCTCGGTCTTTGGCCTGTTTTTATTTTTTTCTTTTCTATGTACTCACTGCCTGGAAGATTTCTTACCACTCCTAACTCTGTTACCAAAAAGTAATATTTTTAAAATTATCATTCAAGATTCCTACTCTGCCAACTTGAAACAGCTATTTGAGTGATATATATATATATATGTATATATATATATATATATATATATATATATACATATATATATATATATCAAACTCAAGCCCCAACCAACCTTGAACTTTCTGTTCCTCTTCTCTTGGCTTATTTGCTTTATAGCTTTTCCCACCTGAATTGTGGCAATTTTCATCCTCCCACTTCTGAAGCCAACAAACTTGATTCTTTACTTCTTCTCTTTATCCACATATTTTCTGACAGAAATTCCTGCTGGTGTTACCTTCAAAGTATACCTAAGATCTGATGATGTCTCATCATATCCATCCACTTTGGTCTAAACCATCACTATCTCTCTTCTAGACTGAGGTGCCCTGCAGACTTCTAATTGGTCTCACTGAATTTATTCTTGCCCCCCCCCACATTCTTTAAAGTGATCCTTCCTAAACTGGAGGCAAATAATACAACAATAGAATCTTAAAATCTCATAATATCTAGAATTTATTGGGATAATCCGAAGAACCCATGAGATAGTAGATAAGAACACTCAGTATATAATGTGCACTTAATTATAGTTGCATATAGAGCAAATTAATTTTATGCTGTTTCTGAAGACTATTATATTTTATTATTTTCCAAGCAATAAAGATTTCTATGTTCTGAATTTCTGTTCTCTAAAAACTCATATTCTGAAATCCCAACCCTCTAGATGATAGTATTCAAATATAGGACCTCTGGTAGGTGATACCTCAACATGCTTCATTCTCATAATTGAGATTAATGTCCTTTAAAAGAGATCCTAGAGCACTAGTTCATTTCTTATATCATGTGAGGACACAGGAAGGTGCCTATGATGAACCAGAAGATGAATATCAAATAGCAAATCTATAGCTACCTTGATCTTGGGGTTGCCAGTCTCCTCAACTGTGAGAAATAAATTCCTGTTATTTATAAGCTGTCCAGTTTTTGGTATTTTGTTATAGAAACCCAAATGAAGTAAGACAAAGAATATGATTCAAAGCTCACTATACTAAAAACTATTTTGCTAATGTGTGAAGATATCTCTCCCCACCCCAGATACCATGAGCAGCTTAAAACTTCATACACTGTGCCATAGACATTGACAGGGGACATTGTCTTCTGTCTGGAGAGTACATTAGAGTGCATGATGGATTTCTACCAGGTAAATTAAGGGAAATATCAAACCTAATTTAAAGACAAAAAGAACTATTGAGTCATTGTGACTGTTCTGTACCTGTTACCTCAATGTAGGCAATCCATTCACTACAGTAAGAATTCTCCTAGGACCAGGTTGTCCAGTCAGCCTCTGAATCTCTGTTGCAATGCTCATAGTTCCCTTCACTCCATTACTTTGTAAACAACAGTTTTACATATCATGCCCAAAATTGTTTTTGTGGCTTGTGTGGTCCTTATTTTACAATACTGCAGTAACTTTCAGCACATAGTTTTGCCTTGGATCCAGCAAACCCAAGCTCTTCATAAAGAGATTCCTCCCATATCTTAAGTTCCACATATTCTAGTCCTACTTGTCAATAGGGGAATCCATTGGGCCATCCCATTGAGGTTCTGTAATTAAATACAATGAAGACAGTGACTGAAGTCTGGTTAAAGTACTTCTGGAGAAGAAAATGCAATCTATATAATGTGAATAAAAATAACAGTAGCATGTACTATGTTGCAGGAACTCTCGTTGGTGCTTCTCATAGATTCTCATCAAATTCCTATAAATATTCCATGAAGATAGAGAAATTGAGGTGCAAGTTGTTTTTGTTCACATGCACAGTAAGAGACAGTGCTGGGATTAGAACATTTAATAGTCTGCTCCATCCCTTGTGCTCTTACCACTGGACAATATGCTTGCTCATAGCAATAAAATTGTGTTTGTATTGCATATCACATTGCAACTAAAATACACGGTCTTCAATATAGAAAAGTTTAGTGGGAACCAATTAATTTACTCAAGATTCGAAGTGATTGGAGTTAGTACTTAAAACTGGACAATTACATTTCACAGTTGGGAAAATAAGAAACAGTAGTCAGAACTTCAAGAAACAGATGGGTAAAGACAACACTAACATCAGTAAACTCAAATGGCAAGAAAGTCCTTTAGAATGGTGCATAGGACACGTGGTAATGCATAGTCCCAAGTATTACAGATATCATGGTTATAGCTGTTAAAGCAACCAAATAAAATTGAGGCAAAGGGGATGGGATAGATCCACATTTTACCTGAAGCACTGGCAACAGCCATGATGAAGTTCAAAAGAAGTGCAATATCCCTTGATGTTTCCATAGATCACTTGCTAATGCTGCTGCCCAGTGTTTGCTAAGGAGCAAGTCCTGGCTCAATCTTTCTCAGAATTTTCTACTTTATAAAAAGCACAATAAATGACAGGTAAGACTAAGAAAGAAGGCAGGCAAGCCCCAAGGAAGTCAATATTCTTCCAATAGAATTACATTACACTCTACTTTCATTCAGAAATCACCATATCATATATTGCCCTTGTTGCCTGACTTCAATGCATTTAATTCTCAAAAGAAACACACACAGAGATTTGATTATCCCTATTACATGTGAGAAAACTCAGGTTCCTAGAGGAATAATTCAGCCAAGACCCCACAGCTAGTTAGGTATTAAAGCTTGGATTCAACCCCAGTTTTTCATGACACTAAAGCTTAGCCTCTTAACCTCAAAGCTACTGAGAAATAACAGTTGATATCAAGTGTAACTCTTTTGCCTCATTTTTCTAGAATGCTAAGGCAAGAGAAGTCAAGAATTTCTCTTTTAAAATATCCATTTCATTTTGTCCATTCACCATGACTTGGCAGGAATTGTGTACAATCTTTAAAAATAATCTCCTCTTTTTACCTTTACCCCATTTGCCTTTGTCTTCCATCTGTAACATAAGCCATGTGGGATAGAAAGACTCTGAGAGAAATTTATAAAATTAAATACTTCCTGAAATGTCATTGGCTTAAGCTACTGTGAGCTGCCTTTATGTGACCCTGGCAAAAACAGATGTAGGCTCTGTGCTCTTTCATGGCATTGATATGTTTCCTAGCAAGCAGACTGACTGGTCCAGTACAGTAAAGAATTGGGGGCTTGGGAAGCTTTGACCTTTGGGCAGTCTGTGACTTTATTTGACGTCAGACATGTCACCCATGTGCACCCTAAATAATACTTTCCCAGGCTAGGTAGCGTGGGAAGAAACTCAACTTTGATAGGTGGAATTTCGAAGCATCCTGAAAACTATGTAGAGAAAAAAAAATGTTCTGTTAGACATCTCTAGTGCCTGCAGAGCCGTTGGAACAAGTATGAGAGCCCAAGGCTGTGGGCTGTGGGCATTGTGAAGCCTGGAACAAAGCTGTGATTGTGTGGGTATCACCCCCTTAAGATCTGTATCATGGGAAGAATATGAATGTATCCCAAGCAGGGTTTGACAGTTGTTTCTAAGCTTTCTAGATCAGACAGAAATAGATATGATCTGCACCACTCCTTCTGCATTGCATTTTCATATGGGTGGGTTGCCTTTTGCGTTACACAACCAACCCCAACCGGTTACCCAGCCTCTCACCTCACTGGAGCTTTCCCAGCTACACCTGAGTAGCCACAACCATCTTTTCACAATAATTTTCCAAGATAATCAGAGCCATATCAATCCCCTGAAAACCTGGCAGGCCCTCTGTTACTTTGGGAAATCACTAAACAAAGGATAAGTACTACAGATCCACAGAAAAAGAAACCCAGGCTTCTGAAAACTGAATCACATTACATTTTAACCAATCCAAAGAATACTGCAGTTATCCTATGAGCCATCCATTTGTTTGGCAGATATCTGGGGAGGATCTCTTATGAGTTGGGGCCATACCGATGACCTATGGCACCACACTGAGCAATCACAATCCTCTTTTTAGAGAGCTTGCAGGCTAGTGATGATGATAAACTTGTACAGAAGCAACCTTACTCAAATGTAATGAGATTTAAGCAAAAGGTATTACAGCCAAGAAATAGCTACAGGGCCAGAAATAACAAACGAGGCTGCACATATATAAAAATATTCTCTTCTGCAAGGGATAAAACAGACAAGAAAAATTAGCACTGACTAGTTTGACCAGAAGCCAGAGCTAGTCAGTCTTTCCCTTTCTTGCCACACGACTTAGGACACTTGGGCATCTGATAGAAAGACAACTTGGGAGACAAAGGCTAGAGGGAAGGATAAGTTTTTTAAAGTGTGACATCTTACTCCCAAAATATTATATACCTTATACCTTATTTGTTCTTCCCCTCAGAAAATTACCTGAGAAAACAGAAAAAAATTCTCACTTGGGAGCAGGACAAAAATGGAAGGAACCACAGGGATACAACTGTGGGCTCCTAATAATGGATATCGCATACTTTTTCTGAAATCTGAACGGTGTTCAGATGCTGAAATTCCTGTGGAGCAAGATCGTATTTCTGTTTCCCTGTTGCCCCCTCATGGTGTCATGGCTTCTTCATCAATTCTCTCAACAAGTTCGCTTGACTTGTGGTAGTCTGAATCATCTCTGTGTCTTGCAGAAAAGAGCTGAATATATGAGCCTGAATGAAAATAACACACTTCAATGTCAAATTCATTCAGAATTTAATTTTTTAAAATTTGTTTGTGTGAAACCACACAAATATGAATTAAAATGTCAATAATATCCTACCGAGATTTCTTCCGATCCCATCACACTCCATCTAAAGAGCCAATATGGCATGATACCAACATCTTTATCCAAGCTCATCAAAACATGTTCACAATTCTATACAGACACAATTTTCAAGTGGTTGGAGATAATGCTTTTTAAAGCCCTTATATATTGATAACATAGTTGTCCTAAGTCTTCTGAGTGATTATTCAGGGATAGTTTAATGTTATTAGACCTCAAACTAGATTCTGATTCAAATTTTTGTCACTATTTCATCATAAGTTTATATGGGGATAAATTTATCTTTCCAAAACTAGGATTCCCCATATTTTTATTAAAGATGTAAGGCAATAAAATAGCCTTATGCTTATTTCTGAGGCCATAGGTGCAAATGCAGCAGAAAGAAGAGACAGAGAGACAGTCAGAGACATAGAGAGAGACAGAGACAGAGAGAGCGCATAGTAACGTGAGAGACACAGATAGAGACAAATATACCTCACATGAGGTCTGTATAATATTACATTATAAATGAGGAATAGGAGAAAACTTTCCTTGCCCTTACTAGGAATCTATATGTGACTTGAACAATTTTCTCAATATACTGGCACTTAGATTAGTCATATATGAAATTCAGTTCAATAAATTTTAGTAACTATATGTTCCTCAGTATTAAGTAACAGGCATTGAGAGCAAACAGGATTAGGAGAGAATTTCTGCCCTTAAATATCTTGCAATTCCAGTAATGATGGGGAAAGAGATAGCTCTGTGAACAATAAAGCATAATAGAAGATACTGCTTTCAAATACATAGAAAAACAGTAAAATCAAAAGAAAGAGAAACTCTCCCTGTAGATTAGGGAATTAAAGAAAGTTTAATATTGGTGATTTCTTTTCAGTATGGATTTGAGTTTGGAAGTCAAATAACAGACCAATAGTTGGCCCTGGGAACCTGTGAGAACCCTACCTACTTTCCTTGAACTTAAGAGATGAAGAGTATGTGGCATAATTTATTCTTCTGCCCCACAACATGAAGAGAACTGTAACAGAGCTATAGAGAGAACACCTTATGTTGGGTATAGTATCTAATAAGAAGAAAAAGCTCTGTGTTTTCCTTGTATGTTGTCATTTCCTCCAATATTTGCTCCTACCTCTTCATCAGGAAATCACAACCCTGACTACCTGAGATAATAAGTCAGGTAAGCTTGTCTTATACTTGGCGTATCTTCAGTGGGTTGAGAGGCTACATAGAATGCCTCATTATCAAGGACACAGGCAGCAGAGTCAGGCTTGAGTGTGCGTTTTGTCTTCTTCCTATCTAAACTCCTTTGAGCAAGTGACCTAAATTCCCATAGTGTCAGTGATTTTTTATTTTTATTATGAAAATGAGATCATAAAATTTAAAGTAAAGTGCTTTTGAGAAGTTTGAACAATTTATGCAAGTTCTAAGTTTCTGGAATGTAAAATAAGATAGCCATAAATAGTAGGATCATCCTGATGATGATGGTGATTGATGGTGGTGGTGATGACAGCTCCAAATCTCACATGTAATCTCCTAGTCCTCCAAGATCCCCAGAAAAGCTAGGCTGGATCTCAGCCAGTAGAATCAATGGGTTCTGTTCACCTGAGTAGTCTACCTTCTCAGCACCTGCTTCCTAGTGTAATCCAGGACATAGCACCCAGTCATAGATTCTGACCAAATTTAATTCCCAATTATACATCTATTCTTCATCTTGATTTCTCGGCCCTCATTTACTCATTACCAGCACTGCATAAGACTCATTCTATATATCTGTTACTGGAGTCAGTGTCTGTTCTGAGCCCTCTCTCTTCATGGATCCTCAGTTGACCTTCTCCTCAGAAGCTTTCTTAATCAATACTACTCTACTTGTGTTTTACTCTAATTACCTACTGATTTCAGTTTTTATGACCTCCAGGATCACATTAGTAGTAACTCTGGAAATACAAGTGTAGGGCTTACCTTCTTTCAACTCTGGGTGTGATTATTCCACTAGGTTCTAGAAAGTGATCCTTCAGTTCACAAACTTAATTCTTTCTGCAAATCTGGTCACACTGATTTGGGTGAGAGCCAAATAAAATTTATTGTTAGTTTCAATGTTGACCAAATCACTGACCCAAGAAATGCTGGCCAGGGTTGACATAACCAATGTTAGCCGAAGTCATTCCATAATAGGCATTGCTAGGAATCTTATAGAAGAGCCAATGGGGAAGGCAAACATTGGATTAAACATTTGATCCCACAGAAATCAGTACACACAAGCTCTACACACAAGTGACTGGATTAAACTCAGCTCTCTGAATTCATGACAATTTTATGTTTCAGAAGACATTTTCAACATATCCTCAGATCATTTCCACATCAAAAAGCACTGATTAACTTTTAATACCTTTAGATAAAAGAATACTTTTAAAATCAACAGTCATATCTTGAACAAACATACTTTCATAGTTATGTATATGATTTAGATATATAATTTATACTGTCAATATATTATTTATTATATATTGTATTTAATTATGTTATTTTTATATTATCCCTAGAAAATTATGTGAAAATGATATAATAGCAGTGTCTTAAATGAAATAATAAAATTCTAGAAACATTACAACATGAATTCTACTTTTTAAATAAATAATAGACTCATAAATGTTTAAGTAAAAAATTAGATACATATACATATGTATCTATATATGTATATATGTATATATATGTATATGTGTAAGTAAAAATTATATATATAAATATATAAACATACATATGTATATGTTTAAGTAAAAAATTAAACATGCATATATAAATATATGTATATATGTATATATATGCATACAGATACATATATAGATATATATTTATCTATATATGTATCTAATTTTTTACTTAAAATTTCTGGCATAGATTTGTCACAAAACCACAACATCACAATTGTGTTCGATGTAACTTTCAGACAAACTGTATTTTCATGCAGCTAAAGTCTATGCTGACTCTGCCTGGGAAGTAGAATATCATTAAGGCAGGAGCCAGAGAAGTGTGTGGACCACTTTTTGCACTGTGGCAAGAATAATTGCATGTAGTCCTTGACTTTCCATCCTGTCACTGTACCCAGCCGCAGGTTTTTGAGGGTTAAGTAGATCCTTGCAAATTTTCTTGACAAATCTTTTATATTATTCAGTCTCCTAAAAATTGGCATGTATAGCTTTATACTCAAGATAATAATCATACAAAGATGCCAAACAGAGAGACAGAGGGAGAGAGAGAGAGAGAGACAGAGAGAGAGAGAGACAGAGAGACAGAGAGAGAGAGAGACAGAGAGAGAGAGAGAGACAGAGAAACAGAGAGAAAGAGAGAGAGCAAGAATTTAAGATACTTACTCTGGGCAGCATGTGCTTGGCCTTGTTCTCTGTATTCGGCGTGACTCATAGAATTAGATTTATCAGCTCATGGAGAATGTCTGTTGAGAAATGGGTGTGTAAGAAACAGACTCCAAACAAGAGGTGTAGCAGCTCAGTCTGTGACCCGCCAAGAAAAGCCTATGCTTTTATCTATGTCCTTGATAAACTGTGCTCCAAATATAATTGAAAGGGTTTACATTGTATAACTTATGCAATTCCATTCAATTATGCAATAAAAGCCATCAGTGAAACACTATTCTAATACCTTATGTAAGCAAACCATTGAAATTATAGTCATTATAATTAGAATGATTTTCCTAATAGAAAACAGATACCATTAATTACCAACTTACTAGAATTAATTGCTTTTCTGTCAGCCAAGGATTCCATATACAAGAGCTAACAGTGAACTCCTCAGTCTTCTTTTTAAAAATTTTAATACAAATTTTATCAAAGTATAATTCATATACCATAAAACTCATTCTGAGGTTATACAATGAAATATTTTAACATATTCATGGGGTAGTAAAACTGTCACACTAATTTTAGAACATTTTATCATTGCTAAATAAACCCCATACCTGTTACTATCATTCTTCATTCTTTCTTCCTCAATACAATTATCACCATTAATCTATTTTCTGCTTTCATTACACTGAAAATTTCATATATATGAATTTATGTAATATTCAAATTTTTGCCTGGATCACTTAGAATAAGTGGTTTCAAAGGCTATATTCATATCATACATTACCATTCCACTTTTTGTTATGACTGAGTAATAATCCGTTGTGTAATTATACCAAAACTTATTATCTTTTTTATCAGTTAGTAGACATGGATTGTTTCCATTTTCACTGTTGTAATATTACTATAATAAACATTCATATAGAGGATTTTGTATGCATATATATTTTCAATTCTCTTGATTATAAAATTAGGTATGAAATAGCTAATCATGTAACTAAATCTATATTTAACATTTGGAGGAACTACTAATTTGTTTTCCATTCTGGTTGCAAGATATTTTGACTCTAGCAGTGATGTGCAATGGTTTGAATTTCTTCATGTCCTCATCAACACTTATTCTTATCTGTCTTTTTATTGCAACTGGAAATACAAAGTGGAATTATAATGTGATTTAAGTACAAAATGGAATTACAATGTGATTTAAATGTTCATTTATCATGATACTGAGAATAATTTAATTTTAGCATGTATCTAGTTCTTTTCATTAATGAAAGTCTTTAGGCATTGCTGTGGAATCATCTATTTCTTTCCTCAGTCCTGTCATATGTTTTCCTTATATATTTTGAAGCTCTCTTGTTAGATGCCTACATATTTAGAATTGCTATATTTTACAAGTAAATCTACCTGTTGATTGCTATAAATCAAGCTTCCTTGTCTCAATAACATTTTGTCATAAAGAATATTTTGGCTGATATTACTATAGCAAATTTAGGTTTTCTGTGATATATATATATATATATATATACATATTTCTATCTTTATAGCTTTAAAGCTTTATAGCTTCAGTTTGTGTTCTTAAACTTGAAATGTGTCTCTTGTACATTGCGTACAGTAAATCTGTGTTTTAATCATTATCCCAGTCTTTGACTTGTAAGTCAGTGTTTATCCATTTATGTTTAATATGATTATTGATAAGTAGAATTTTCTTCTGTGGATTCTATCTTTTTTTCTATGTGTTCCAGTATTTTTATTTCTCCATTATGACTGACTTTTACATTAAATAGTTATTTTCTAGTGTTCTATTTGAGATCCCATTTTTTTACTACATCTTTGAATTATTATCTTAGTGGTTGCCCTGGGGATTTCATTAACATAAAAATCTCATTCAGATTAATATCAATTGAATTTCAATAATATATAAAATGTTTATCTATAGCTCTATTTCTTCTTCCCTTATTATGGTTTATATCCAGATGAGTCCCCCACCCACCCAATTCATCATGTGTTTATAGGTGGGAATCTGGGAAGGTTATTAGATCAATGGTTTGGATTAGTTCACCAATGAGTTTATACTGAAATGTGATGTTCAGAGATGAAGCCTTGTTGGGGGTGGTATATCACTGGGAACATTGCCTGGAAATGTTTTTCTCCCTCTTTCCTGGCTTAATATCTCTTTGATCCCCAGTGCTGTGTTATGAGCTGGCTGTCTTCTACCATGGCCCTCTGCCATGCCACCAGCTGACTATGGACTGAAACTTCTACAAACTGAGCCAAAATAAATGTTTTCTGCTTACATTTATGAGCATCAACTATTGTATCTAAGTGATGAGGAAGTAAGCAAGACACCCCTTTTTTGTTCTACCATTCTTTTTGTTCTACTATTGTTTTTGTTCTACTGTTCTGAAACAAACTAGATCTTAATTCATCATAAGCCCAACAATGGAACTTTATAATTATTTTTTATTTTTAATTACATTATATACAGAAATACGTATTTCAACAAAAATATATTTATACTAACTTCTACATATACTGCAATTACCTTCATCTCCCTCTTTATCTTTACATGTGGTTAGATCACCCATATGATCCCCTTTTACTTCAATCCAAGATCCTATTAATATTTCTTCTAGGTAATGTTTGTTAGTGATAGTCTCTATTTTTCTGTAACAGATAATATCTTAATTTCTTCCTAGTTTTTGAAGAAGAATTTTGCTGGATGCCAAATTCTGAGCTGCCAGTCATTTTATTTTAGCTCTTTAAAAAGTATATCATCGCATCGTCTTCTGGCCTTCATGGTTTCTAGTGAGAAATTGGCTATTGTCTTATTAAGGATCACTTTTACATGATAAGCTGCTGCTGTCTAGCTGCTTTCAAGGTTCCTTGTCTTTTGATGGCTTGATTATAATGTGTCTCAGGTTAGATTTCTAAGTTTATTCTATTCGGATTTTGTTGATCTTTTTAGAAGCACAGAAAAATGTTTTTCATTAAATTTAGGAAATTTTCCAGTTCAAATCACTGTCAAGTCCCTCTAATGATTTTTTTTTCAGTTATTACACCACTTTATAAAAACATTTTCTATTTCCTTACTGGTATTCATTTTTTTAAATACCATTTTTATAGGTTTTCTTTAGTTACATAGAAATAGTTTCTTTTATTTCTTTGAATATATTTTTAATAGATAATTTAAAATGTGCTTTAATAAATTCAATGTCTAGGCTTTGATATGAACATTTTCTATTGACTACTTATCCCTTTTTATTTATTACCATTCTTTTCTGTTTCTTTGCATGTGTCATATGTATTGTGGAAAATTGGATGTTATAAATAATATTAATAATGTTGCAGTTCTAAAATTTAGATCAGTTTCTCTAAGATATTGGTTGATGTTAGTATTGGGGGACAGATACTGTTGCCAAAATTTGTTGTTGAATTATATTACTGAACTAATTCTTCAAAATGTATCACTACCAAAACCATTTAATGAAGAAAGAATAATCCAAAATTTCAATAAATGACACTTGCACATCTTGATAGACACATGTGAAAGAAGACAAAGAGGAGGAGGAAAAGAAGAAGAGAAGGAGAAATAGGAAGAGGAGGAGGAAGAAGAGAAAGAAGAAAACACTGGATGTTTGTCTCACGTGATGTACAGGATTTAACTCAAAATGAATAAAATATCTAAATACCAGGTCTAAAACCACAAAACTCTTAGAAGAAAATATAACTTCATGACTCTGAAATTGACCATGATTCCTTAGATCTGAAACAAAACACAAACAACAGAAAAATAAGTAAATTGGGCTCCCTTAAAATTAAAACCTTTGGCCTTGAAGAAACATAATTGTAAGTATGAAAAGGCAACCATCAGAATTGGAAAAAAGATGGAAAAAATTGCTCATCATTTATCTGATAAGGGCAAGGTATCCAGAAAAACTCTTACTTAAGAACAAACAAATAAGCATCTCAAAATGAGCAAAGGAGTTGAATGGACATTGCTCCATAGGATAATAACGGAGTGGCTGTAAGGGACATAAACAGATGCTAAAATTGATAGACATTAGGGAAATACAAATTGAAATAACAACGAGATACAGCCTCACACAACTACAATTAAATAGGCAACAATAGGTGCTGACAAAAAAAGTGGATAAATTAAAACTATCATACATAGTTGGTAGAAACATAAAGTGTTGTAACCATTGTGGAAAAGTTTGGTAGTTTCTCAATAAATTAAACATAGAAATAACATCATGTGACCTAGCAATTAGACTTCTAGATATATACACAAAAGAATTGAAAGCAGTCATTCAAACAGTCATACAAAAATGTATCAATACTATTCGCAACAAACAAAAAGTAAAAACAATGTAATGTCCACCAGCTGATGAATAATAACCAAAAGGTGATACGTCATTGCAACTAAATATTCAGCAATATAAAGGAAGTAGTTACTATACATGCTACAATGGATGAATATTGGTGAAATGTACTAAAGGAAAGAAGCCAGACAGCAATGGCACATTTCATATGTCACGATTCCATTTATAGTATGTAAAACATCCAAAATAGGCAAAATTCATAGAGAGATAAAGTGTATTAGTGGTTTCTAAGTTCTCAGATGAAAGGAGAAATAGAGAGGTACTGCTTAGTAGATTTAGGTTTTTCTTTGGGAGTGATTAAAATATTCTACAAATATATAGTGGTAATGGTTTTACAATTATGTAAATACACTAAATGCCACTGAACTGCAAATTTTAAAACGGTAAGCATTTTGTGTATTTTACTGTAATAAAAGTAAAAATATTGGCAAAAGTGTATAATTTTTAATATGCTAAGTCACTGAAGTCTCTTTGTTAGATGAATGGTTAGTTGATAATTGAGTAAACATATCCTTAAGTGTTTCTCAGCCCTGATGTCTTCAAACCTTTGCTGAGGGGCTGCGTGTGTGTTTGTGACTCTCTTAAGTTTCACTTCCTGTATGCACAAATCCTCAATGTCGTCCGTAGGTAAGGGAATAGGGAGATCTAGCCTTACCACGCACATGCATGTGTTCTTCTAACCCCTCAGATGTGTGCTGTATTTGTTCAAAGGCACATAAGTACATCTCTTTTCTCTTCCTTTTAGCTAAAGTCTTTGGTTAGCTCCTTATTTGCCCCAATTGCAATGTTAAGCATCTATTGCTGCATTTTTTTGTATGCCCAAGAGAAAAGGTTGTTCTCATTGAGTGAAGCCAAAGTAATTCAAAAAATTACAAACCCTATAAGCAGTGGTTTCCAGGATATCACCATTCATGCCCAATAATGATAATTCCCTGGAAATAAAGACTTGGTGAGCCCTATGCTCATCCTGCCCTCTCCTATGGTGGTTAGACTGCTGCTTTTTATAATTCTAGTAATCATATGGATGTTGGCTTTCAAGACTATTGTGAAGCTCAGGAAAGGGACTGAAATAGGACAGATTAAATCACCACAAAACTCAGGAGAGTAAGCTGAACAAAATAGCACAATAGGAAGCCTTGTATTCTCTTTTTTCCCCACACAGTCTGGATGCTGACACCAAAAGCTAATACAACAACTTATTACATTAACACAGAAACTTCATTACTGCAAAGAGGGAACGGGAATCTCAAGAGATCTGCAAGTACTAAATACAAAATAAAACTATATTTAAAGTCAGGAGTGCACCCAAAAGCTCAGAGAAGTGTCTACAAAAACTTTTGAGAAGGTCCCAGAATCTCTAGTTGGATTAATTATTTATACAAGGACAGACTGACACCAAGAGATGTAGCTGTGGTTTTCTTGTGCCCCAACTTTAACAAATGATCACAAAGTATAGGAAGAAAGAGATATATATTCAAAGAAATAAAATAAAACTGCAGAAGATATCCTAAAGAAATATAAATATAAATCAGGTACTGTAATGGATACCCATAATCTTAACCACTCTAGAGTCTGAGGCAGATGGGTCACTTGAGACTACAAATTCAAGACTGGCCTTGACCATATAGTGAGACCCCATCTCAAAAATTTAAAGAAATGTAGATAGATTAGTTGCCTCCCCAGTATGAATTTTTAAATATGTGTCACAAAAGCATTCAATGAGCTAAAAGAAAATAAGGACAAGTAAATAAAATAATAAAAGAATGTGTATTTTACCACATCCCAAAATTCAATAAACATAAAGAAAAATATTGATAAAATTCTGACAAAATAGCTACAAGTTATTATTTTGGAAACAACAAAATAGTTAACTTTTTTGTTTCAATAATTGCTCTAAATGTAAATTGAAGAACTCACCAGTGAAAAGATATGAATATTCTGAATGGATTACAGTATAATCTGTTTATATGCTAGCAACAAAAGTCTTGATTTAGCTACAAGGATAATATTGGCTGAAAGTGAAACCGGTCAAGGTGTTGCACAGCAAATGCTAACTAAAGAGGGTAGAAATGGCCACGTTTATACTACACAGAATAGATTTTAAGTCAGGAACTATAAATAAAGATCAAAATTATTATATATTGATTAAAAAAGCCAATTTATCACTTGACACCAGACTTTCAAAACGTACAAAGCAAACATTGACAAAACCGAAGGTAGAAATAGCACAATAATGTAGGAGACTTCAACACCCGCTTTCAATAATGGATAGAATAACTAGGACCTAACAGGCACATACCACATTCCATCCAACAAAGAACACACATTCTTCTCAAGAATACATGGAACTTCTCCAGTGAAGATCACATACTGAGCCACAAAACAAGTTTTAACAGATTTAAGATTTTAATCATACCAAGGGCTTTTTTCTCCTAATCACAATGGAATGGAAACAACTATAAAAAGAAAACCCGAAGATTCACAATTATGTAGAACATACATAATATGTTTAAACCCATTTAAATATTTTTAAGCCAATGAGTCAAAAAACATACCAAAGAAAATCAGAAAATATCTTGAGACAACAGAAAACAGAACTCACCAGCTTGCTGTGAAGGCACACACCTGCATTCCCAGCACTGGAGAGGCTCAGCCAGGAAGATTGAAAGTTCAAGGTCAATGTGGACTAAATAGTGAGAAATCCTGTCTCAAACAAAACAAAACAAAGCAAACAAAACACACCAAAAATTATGGAATAAAACAAAAGCAGTCAAAGCAATAGTAAAAAGGAAGTTTGTACAGCTAAACACATTTTTTGAAATAAAGATTAGAAATCAACAACCTAACAATATGCTTCAAGAAGCTAAAAAATGAATAAACAAAAAATAACAACAACAAAGCAAGTATAACAAAAGAAAGGAAATGATGAAGAAAAAAATCAGTGAAATTAAAAGTGCCTTTAAAAATGAACAAAACTGACAAGATCTTAATTAGATTGCCTTAGGAAATACAGAGAGTACAAATAAATAAAATCTAGGGATAATGTCACTACAACATTTACCTACTATGCACAAGGCCCTGAGTTTACTCTCCAGTACCAAAAAATAAGATCAAAAATGATAAGTAAAATCAGAAAGGAAAAAACAAACATCTCAACTGATTCTACTAAATTAAAAATGTTGCGAGAGATTAGTATAAACAATTATATACCAATAAATTAGAAATGTGCAATCTATCAAGACTGAATCATGAAGATAAAAAAAATCTAAGCCAATTCAAAGAATTAAAGCTACAGAAAATACACTAAAGAAATGTAGATATAAATCAGGTGCTATGGTGAGTAAGGAGACTGTATTTATAATAAAAAACCATCCACAATGAAAAGGCCCAAAGTATATGAACTCATAAGTGAATTTTACAACATATTTAAAGAATACATTCATACCAATCTTTTTTCAAACTATTCCAGCAAGGCCAGCATTAACCTGATACCAAATTCACATGAAATATCATGAGAAACTAATACTACTGAACAAAGCTATTGATCAATTTTGATTCAAAAGACCTGAACAAAATACCAGCAAAACAAATTAAACATTAAAATAAAAGGGCCATACATCATGACTAAATAGGATTTTTTCCTGGTGTGCAAGGATGGATTCAACATATAAAAATCAGTCATTGAAATATATTACCTTAACAAATGAAAGTAAAAGATGTATGTACATCACATTTATATGGAAAAAGCATCTGAAAATAATAATGAAAGTATTTATTCATGACAAACACTCAGCAAACTAGGAATAGGAAAAATGTGATAAATTCTATATATGAAAATCCCTAGCTATTATCATACCCACTCGTGATAAATTGATAGTTTTTCCTATAAGATTAGGAACAGTGTATAATGCCTACTCTGATCATAGTACTTAAAGATTTACTCCAAACAATTATGTAACAAAAAGAATGAAGTGTCTTCAAATTAGAAAGGAGGTAATAAAATTATCTCCTTTCACAAATAAAATGATCTTTTGCATAGAAATTCCAAAAAATTACACACACACACACACACACACACACACACACACACGCACAAACCACTGCCACGACTAATTATCAAATTTGGAGAAGTCTGAGGACATAAAAATCAATGTGTGAAAATCAGTTGCCTTTTTTTATGTGCTAACAATGAACAGTCTGAAAGGGAAATTAAGAAAATGATCCCCACCACTATAGTATCCAAAAACATAAAGTATGTAGAAATCATCTTAACCAGGGATGTAAAATATTTGTACACTAAAAACTATGGAATAATAAATTAAAGAAGGCATAATGAATGGTAAGACTTTCATGCCAATGGAGTGAAAGACAGTGTTGCTAATATACTCCTGCTACTCCAAGTGATTACACAATAATCTCTATCAAAATCTCAATAGCATTTTTTCAACAAAATCTGAAACCTCACTGTCTCTAACTTCAAAACAGATTATGAATCATACTAATCAAAACAAAGCACCACTGGCATAATGACGGATCTATCAGATCAATGGAATACAACAGAAAACCCACAAACAAACTCTCATGCATATGGTCAAATAATCTTGGACAGGGATGCCAAGATCACGCAATAGGAAAAAGTCGTAAATAAATGGTCATGGGAAAGTGGACAAAGTTGGATTTTTGCCTTCTACCATACATAAAAATTAACTTAAACAGATTAAAAACCTATAAGATCTATAACTATAAAGCTCCTAAATGAAAATATGGGTAAAAACTTCAAGATATTTAATTTGGTGGTGATTTTCTTTGATATTACACCAAAAATAGAGGCAAATAAAACAAAGCTAAAAGTGGGATTTAATTAAATTTTAAAACTTTTGTACAACAAAGGAAACAATCAGGAGAGTAAATAGCAACCTAGAGAAGGGGAGAAAAGGTTTTTCAACATATAATCTGAATAAAGGTTAATATCTAGAATATATTTTCTTTTAAAAAAAGAAAGTTCTTATGAATCAACAATGACAGCAAATAATCTGATGAGAAAAGTACCTTAATATGCATTTCTCCAAAGGGGTATACAAATGACCAATGAATATAAAAAGATTATAAATATCAATAATTATCACAGAAATTAAAATGACTGCTATTGCAACCCAAATATGGTATATTATAATCCAAATATTGTAGTAGCTTTTTTGCTCTGTCTCATAATCCAGAAAGTTATATTTGTAATCCTATGAAAATGTTATTGGAATTCCAGTGAATTAATTTTAATCTATCACCTCTAGTGCAACTCACAGTGAGAGTAGAGACACTAAGACATATTCAAAACTATGGACAGCCAAAGCATGCTAAGTCCAATCAAAGTGACAATATATGGACAAAGCCCTGATTCAAGGCCCCTCCCAGAACTTATTATCTCATGAAAAAAGGAGTGGCTCGAGGATGTGTGACCCTGAGGAAGGCAGGAATTATGTAAGCAATGTGACCTGAGCTGGCCAGGTGGAGAGGAGCACCTCTGCAATATGCAGGAAGAAAGAAATGCAGAAAGACCAGTCTGCATAACCTAATTAGGGAAGTATTTAAATGTTTTTAGGGTGCTGTTGCTTTAGTTTTTGATATGTAAACTTTTGTGCCCTAGGAAGTCATAACCTCTTAAATTGAGGCTCATTCCCAGTTGACATTCTTAGAGCTATATGGCTCTGCCGTCCATGATGCAAGGAAACAGGAAACTGTCAGTTGGTCTCAAAGATTATATATCAGTACCTTGGCTAGTCTTATTTGCATTGTTTAAAGCCAATTAAGTAGAAAAGGAATTGGCTTAGCCAATTCTGTACATATCAGTAATATAGACAGTATTATGGAAGCAATAGTTCTGCAATTAAGGAGAGCCATCCACTTGGTTTTCTACAACTGCAGTAACGCATCCTATCATGTACACTAGAATGACCATCATTAAAAGCAAAAAACAAAAAGAAAATAAAAAATGTTGGCAAGTATTTGGAAAAAATTAGAATCTTTGTGCACCATTAAAAGGAGTATGCAAAATGATGTAGCTACTATAGTAAAAACAGTATGGAAGCTCCCAAAAAAATTAAGTTAACATATGACACAGTAATCACACTCCTGGGTATACAGCCAACAAGAATTTGAACCTGGATTTTAAAGAGATACTTGCATATCCATATTACCACAACATTTATAATACCAACAGGTGGAAATAACCCAATGTCCATGAATGAATGAATGAATAAAGAAAGAAAGAAAATGTATTTTTAGATAGAAAGCTTCAGTTTATGAACAAGTTCCAATCTGAGAGAATGTTTGTAAGTTGGATTCCAGCCACAAGTCTGACCAAGTGAGTCTTGTACACCTTTGACACAAGTGTACAGTGCATGTTGCTTTGCACTTCTTAGCAGTACTCTCCACACCACCACTGCTTCTGGATAATCTGGGCTCTGTACTACTGTGCACTATTGTACTATACAGTAAGCACACACCAGCACAACTATGACAATGTCTGGTAGCCCCACGAGTTACTTCTGCAATTTGTTCGCATCGATGAATGTCTGTAATGTGAAGTCCATTGGTATCTGTGAAAGTTCACGAGTTAAATGTTTGTAAGCTAAGGGCTTACTGTACTTACAGTAGTTTCTTAGTCTGATTCTGTTCCTATAACAAAATACCTGCGATTTGGTACTTCATAAAGAGAAGTTTATTTTAGTTCAATAAGTCTGCAGACTCATGAGAGCTCTGCCTCCATAACACAGAACCTCCAGTGAGCCACATCTCCCAAAACTGGCACAATGGCAATCAGACTTTCACATGAACTTTGTATGGGACAATCCAAATTCAAACCATTGCAAATGGATATTATCTAGCCTCAAGAAGAAAAAAATACCGGGTCACAGGCTATTACACAGATGAACCTCAAGACCATTATGCTAAATGGGAAAAAATGTCATACAAAGACAAATATTAAATGTTTTGCTTTGAATATGCTCTTAATTCATCACTCAAGGGTCCATGTGATGAAATTTAATCCCCATTATAAAATGTTAGGGGGCTAAAGTTTATTTTAACATGATGGTTAGAACTGAACATCTTGTGAACATGAGTAGGATTAGGAAAAGTCATCAGAGTACAGCCATCATGACTGAATATTTTAATAGAGAGAGAGTGTGTGTGTGTGTGTGTGTGTGTGTGTGTGTGTGTGTGTGACAGAGAGAGAGAAGAAGAATATATCCTGGGCTTATCTCTGGCCTTGCAATATCCTGTACTACTTTAGTACTTTGCCAGTAGGAAGACTATCTGTAGACCTTGACGATGGACCAGATTTCTTTGTAAGTATCTCCAGCCTTGGAAATTTTTCTATAGTAAGGAGAAATGGACTAATATAGTGTCCTTTTAAATGAGTTGTCTAAAGAACTCAAACTCAGAGGCAAAAAAAGTAGTATGGTGGCTGGCAGATGCTAGGGAGAGGGAAAACTGTGATAGAGTTTTGGTTCTGCAAAATGAAAAGTTGCTAGAGATCTATTCCAAAACAAGGTGAGGAAAATGAACAGTAATACACTGCTTAAAATTACTAACAGGAAAATTTATTTTATATATTGATCACAATATAATAAGTAAAACAAATCTGCAAAACTCACTTTTTACCAAGATTTAGTTATTTTTATCATGAATCAACCCTCTATGTATTATTTCAAGCATGTAACTAATTTCCGAAGTTTTAAAAATTTGACTTTGATAATTTTGTTTCATTCTGGATACAATTTTAATTTATTTGTTTGGTTGTGGTTTTTGCGGGAGGGGTGAGACAAGATGTCATTGTGTAGTCAAATTAGCCTTAACTCATTATGTAGCCAAGGGTGGCCTCAAACTCACAATCATCCTCTTACCTCAGCTTCCCAAGTGATGGAATTATAGGCATGTGCTATTACACTTTGGTCTTGATGATTTATAAAACAATAAATTCTTCAGCTCCTTAGCTCTCCATTCTAGAAACCTGACCTCCCTTTTTTAAATCTTAATAAAGTCAGTCTTCAGTCATTTAACTAAACCTCTGCCCATAGTTTAATGTGACTAATAATGCCTTCAAAATTTTATTTTTGACACCTATCATGATTTCCCAAATCAAAGCTCTAGCACCATGACCTAAGTCCTGACACTTTAGCATAATTCAGTGGAACAGAGGATAGAGAGGTCCTATTTGGATTTGCGCATACCTACTTTCAGTTCTCCAATAAGTATGTGCTATACCATAATTTTTTCCAGTAGCAACTCCATAGTTACTGTTTAGAGGATCAATGGGTACTCTATCAGGTTGATCTGAAGAATTATTATAGTATGTTTTGAAATCAAGTTCACATAGCCAGAGCAGTGTTTTTATTTTAGTTGCATATTTATTTGGGGTGACTTGGGTAGTGACTTTGAAAAGAGACATTTTTGCAATGCAAATATACTGTTCCTTTTTACAGTAAGAATGTCAGTATTTTGAAGGCCTTTGTATATGTACAGTTACTAATCTCCACTGTTATAGTCATGGTTTACAAGGGAACCAATTTAATACAGAACACGAATATATAGAATTATTTTGTAATAGTCACCCAAATTGTAAGCACAAAAGAAGTGCAGAAAATCTGTCCAAATACCACAGCCCCAAAGAATCCAGCTGAGAGTCTGGAGCCCACAGCAATGTCATGCATGTGACTAGCTGAAGACCTACGGCCCATGACAATATCTCATGCAAGTCTGTTTCACAGATCTATGCTGAGAAGGCCAAAAGGTCAGCAGCAGAAGCTAGAAAGTCTCCCAGCAAGATGAAGGATCTGTGCCAGCAAGCTGAGGGATCTACTCTGGAGCCAGGAAGCAACACTCAAAGTCAAGAACAGAGGTTCCCCCTCAAAATACCAGTCATCCTCAGTGGCAGTGAGGCCCCAAGCTCCTCCGATGATCACAACAGCTGAGTTCATATCAGGAAGCCAGCATGACAAGCTTCTCCAGGAGACTGAAAAGCACACATACCCTTCTGGTGCCAGGAAGTGATGCTCAAAGTAAGGACTAGTGCTCCCCAAAGTGAATCCCCAGCCATTCTCAGCAACAGTGAGGTCCTGAGTTCCTCTATTATTGAAAACAGCCAAGTTCATACTAGGAAAGAAGCTGAACAAGCTCCTCCAGGGGAACCATTGGCAACAGAATAACTAACAACACTTCTTCCTCTCCAGGTCTCCTTTTTATGTTGTTGGTAACAACCCTCAGGTGGGCCATCCATTCAGCACCACAATGATTCAGTTCATGTTACCAGTTGACCATGAGTTATCAACCCACCACATCCACAAAATACTCCTTAACTCGTAAGTGGCTTCCACTTACCTTATATTACCTTCCTTATAAGGAAGAGGGAAAGAGCAAATTGTGTTTTAAAGTGATAGAACTATTGAAAATAAGGTATAACTGGATACTTTGTCATTAGGTAATGGCTTTAGCATCTCCCACAGAGCGTAACTTCTGAGATTAAATATTCCTTATTGCAAGGACAGAGGTTACCTAAAGACTGTTATGCTCTTTATGTAGCTTGACTAGCCCTCTGAGGACCTGCTTCTTGTGTGCTGAGTCATCTTTAGAAGACAGTAGTTGTTAACATGCAACTTCTTAAAGAGTATTTTGAATAAGCTTACTATGCAAATCTGCAGGACAGTCCACCCTCAAAAATACATAAACATAAAAATACATTAACATAAAAATATTTTCGTTTGTCTATTATCATGAATAAAAAGTCACCAGTAACATACAAAAACACATTGATCAAGATAAGGAGATATAACTAACCTAACTACCACTGAAAATTCACACAAAGACATCCTTTTTCATTTCTCTATTGCAGAAAATTCCGAAGTTCTGCAAGTAACCAATATGATTGGCCTTAAGAAAATTACTTGACTAAATTTTGTCATTTAAGGAAGGGAAGAATGCACAGAACCTAAATCAGGTAAAATATTTGTGTGATTGGAGAGGTGGTAAATCATTCCTTTAATTTGAAAATTTGATACAAAAAATTCTCTTTGGTTCAGAGAAGTGTGGAAAAGTTATTTTGGGAATTGATAATTCAACATTGCTTTATTCTGTGGTTTCAAATTTCCATTAGCAAATGATTTCCTTTAATAAATCTTTTATGATTAGAACGAGCTACTCCGACTTCTTCATAATTGTCGACCTCATCATTGTTAATTTATGTAAGATTCTTTAGTCCTGGTTTCTTATTGAACCTATGTCAGTTTTGTGCTGTACCTCAAATGTCTGTGCTCTTAATAACTTGGTGAAGTCCATGATGAGAGGAGGCAGAGCCTCTGTGCTTCTACTTTTAGTATTCATTTATTGTATGCCTAGAACAAGTCATTGACCCACTGAAATTTTACTGTGCTTTGTTCTTTCAAAAATCTTTTCATTTGTACCATTTTGTTTGATTAGATTTTGAGAAATGTCAATGTTATAAGCACTCCTTACCTAGTTGTATCAGTTGCTGAGATTGTTGATATCAATCACTCTATCTTAAAAGAAATCCTGAGATTTCTCTTAGGGAACTCTTCCCCTCTCATTCTACATGTCTGTGGTTTAAGGGTGGGAAGATCTCAACACTTACTTCCAGAGAAGAAACAAGACCCAGATGTATACAATCAAGTCTATTTTCCACCACAATGAGTTTCCTGGACATCATATAACAGTAATAACAACTGACACTTACTGCATGACTGGCACATCTGTCAAACTTATTTATGCTTATTAGTTCTTTCAGCAACCCTATAGAATAGGAATTACTTGCTATGGCTTCTAGGACCACCATAGAATAGGAATTATTGTCTTTAATTTATAGCTAAGGAAATTATGTCAGAGAGGACAACTTTCCTGGACTATCAAATCCAGAATCAGTACACAAACCTAAAGGAGCCATAGCAGTCATGCTCTAACTATGGTATTGAGAGTCCAGTTCCTTGGCCAGAATCACTAGAAAGAAATTGCTGGATAGGAAAATTGAGGCAGAAGTTGCTCAGCACCATCAGATCAAAAGGATGCACTGAGAAAAATTCACTGTAGAGAAAAATGCAATGTAAGCTGCCTTATACTGCCTCTGAAATTTATTGAGGCCTTGAATCTAACAGTTTCTGAAGCATAGGACTTAAGACTTGGGAATTTCATGATTTTTTTAACTACTGAATTTCCCTTTTCTTCTTAACCTGCTTTTTATTGAATTTCTCTGACTTACAACCAAAATGCCTTAATAAGAAAACCATGAAATGGAAGAATAAAGAAAACCAAGTTGAAAGTGAAACTTGGCTGTCACTCACTCAAAAGAATCAGTCCTTCAAAGAATCATCATAGAATTTATAAGTGTGGGGGCCAGGAATGTAACTCAGTGGCATAAATGATTGCATGGCAAGCGTGGGGTCATGTGTTCAAGCCCCAGTGCAAAAAAAAAAAAAAAAAAAAAAAAAAAGAATCCGTAAGTGTAAAATTAATCCTCTGAGTATTTCTTCAGGAGGTGAGGCTGACACTTAGGAGATCCATAGCCTATTTACGCTGTATTAAGCAGAATAAAATTAATCTTGGTAGGAATTAGGAACAGAGTCACAGGGTATTCTAGAAATCATAACAAAATGATCAACACCTATCTTTGAAAGAGGAGATGTAAAAATAAATATTTCCCCTGTTCTCTTCCATTATGAGTGACTGCAAATGTGAGTAATGAATTATCAGAAATGTTGTAGAGCAGGGAAAAACATTCCAACTTTGATGTACAATCTGGGATTTTGTGCTAAGGCTAGATTCCTGTCTGCAGAGATTCCATCATGTAGAAACAGGAGATCTTTGATGCCTCTACCCAGATAATCTTGTCTGTCCACCCACCAGGAGGGCATTTGAATGACCCCAGCCAATAACACAAGTGGCCAGGAACAATCTTAATATTATCAGGTAATCCATACACCCTGCTGCCTGGTTGTACCCTTGGGGACCTGCTACTTGAAAATGCCCCTCTTGTAATCAGCTCGTCTGATATGCTTGTGCTGCCAAACAGGGTGCCCCAAAAGGCACTTAAGGGATTTCAAGTGTATATGGTTACAGAATTGGTTTCATAGTTGAAGAAGTTGTATCTACCAGTACATCAATGTTTAAAGAGTGAAAAAATAAAGTACTCAATAGGCTTGCATTTTGGAAAACTAACGTAAGACCCCCCTCCAACACATTTTAAGCAATTTATGCAGCACTAATGTTTACAATTGCCTTCTGATTTTGTTTATCACTTTTCTTTTTTCTTTGTGATTGGACAATTTTATCTACACTAGTTATAACAGCCAGCACAGTGCCAGCTCCTCTAATTTATGTGTTAATGTGGTGTTCTGGAAGCTTGATGTTAAAATGATGAATATCACCTGGGAAGAAGATTGGATGAGAGCAAAAGAACTGGCAAGCTGCCTTGTGGAAATAGCTTTCGACTTTTATCAAACCATGGGGTAACATGTCAGATTATATTACGTACAATTAATTATTAATGCAGTCTGGGCCTTATTTCGAAAAGTGCAAACATATTCTTCCAATAATCTTCTTCCCATGGAAAATCTGTTGTGTCCCTCAAATTGAGCAGTAAAATGTCCCTCACAAATACCTTAAGGCTTCCATTTCTCCAGATTTAGCATGCATCTGAGACAAGAAAGCTTTCACAAGCCTCCTTGCCATGGACAAAACAGAGATGTGTTTTTGCTTAATTAAAATTCTTTTTTGGCAACAGATGTCCTTGCAAAAATAGCTCAGAGTGCGGTGAAGCATTTTTATGGGCTGGAGTTCAGCAACGAGGAGCCCGTCATCTGCCTTCTCTGCTCTGAGAGCAACACAAGAGAACCAGGTGGCTGGTCACAGTTTGAAAAGTGAACAAATGTATTTATTCATTCTGAGCAATTTGCAGCCTACTGGGAGAGCAGGCGCCCTCTCCCAGTCCTTAGCTTCTAAGAGCTAAGACTGTGAGAGAAGGGAGCTGCTTAATTGCTTTGCACAGTTTCTCTCACTAAAGCAATTAGCACCCAGAGCAAAGTCCAGGAGAAGGACTCAGGCAGGCCTCTCACACATATGGTGGCCTGAAATCAGCCTGCCTGCTGTCCTAGGCTCAAAGATGATTCAATCAGCAAAATAGGCCCAGGCTAGGATGCCCTGGTTCCTGGATTTACTCCTGCGGAAATGCTGTCTTCGTACACCTGAGCTCCTAATCCATTGATGAGCTCGAGTGCAGTGGGTGGAAGCACATAAGCAGCAAACCTAGCTAATACTACTATGGGAAAAGTAAGAAAATATATCTTCACAGGACCACAGTGACTGCTGAATGGCTGGTAAGAAAATGAATAAACCAACAGCGGTCACCTGGCTAAACATATGAATGGGATTACAGCCTAGAACTTAATATTAATCAATTGGAAGACCGTGAACTTCTAAAAATGAAAGAGATACTTACAAAGGATCCTGTGGCTAATATATCTGGCGGCTGTGTAACATTCAATGGAAATTATGTGATGTGTGTATGTGTATTAATGTCTTTTTTATCTTGCTGCAAGGGTACATTGCAGTAAATGTATCCTATTTACCTTTCATACATTCTGTCAATGACTAAATCAGATGACCCAATACAGCCAACTCGATTAATCAGGTAATCAAAGAAATTTATATTTTGTGTTAGTATATTTTCCTCAATTTAACCTAAGCTTGAAGTTTCAGAAAATCTTGAAATGTATTTCAAAATATTTAACCACTTCTGTTAAAAATCATTCTTAAACGTATTCTCCAAGCATCTTCATTATTATACAAGATCTAAAGAACATTCATGGTTCACAAAGGGAAAGAGTAAATTATGCTCTTATTCCTTTTACACAAATTGCATTCATTATTGCTGCCCATTGTATATTTTGTATATTTGTAAAACTTTTACATCTTTCTGTGTGGACATATACCTGAGTGTTTCATTTTAACAAACAGAGGAGGGAGAGTACTAAGCAGTATTATTTGTACACTGATTTAACCACTAGTGACCACTCACTCTGTCAGGTCCTATTCCAGGAACTGCTCATTCAATAGTGAACAAAACAAATTTCTGAGTGTGCTGAAGCTTGAAGTTTTTGTTATTATTGTTTGTTGTTTGTTTGTTTGTTTGTATTATTTATTTTGTGATTCTGAGGATCAAACCCAGGGCCTTGTGCACGTAAGTAAGAACTCTACCATGAGTCACATGCCCAGCCCTAGCTTGAATTTTATAGGGCAGACAAACAGTACAACTTTCAGTTTGTTCATTCTGTAATCACATGTCAAATAGTAGCAAGAGGGAGAGAGAGACAGAGAGAGAATGAAAGGAGAAAGCATGTGATCAGACATAGTCTACTCAGATGGCAGTTGATCTGGACAAGATGAGAGGGAGAGCTGTGTAAAAACTGGGAGAAAAAAATTCCTGGCATGAGTGTTGGTGGGGAAAAGATTCTCTATGACATGTCTACGTGTGAGAATTTTGAAATCAACTTTTCCAGGATATTTGTATAGTAAAAGCCCTTGAAAGTTAGAAGTAGCATCTCTTTCAGTGGGTAAAGAGCTGATTTGTTTCCTAACCAGGACAATGAAGATCACTTCTTCCTATGTGGCAGAGTTTGGGCAGGTTTGTTGTTACCAACTTTTAAGGACTGGGATTTTCTAAGCTTGAAAATTAGCACTCAGACACTGACCAAAGAGTGGAAAGCATCTGCTTGGGTCTGCGTTTACAGCTCCATGTGATTTCTGTGACTATGACCCATGCAAACAAGAAGTTCACACTCCCATTGCACTGGGAATAATGAACCCCCTAGATCTATTTCTGCATATGGGGAAAAATGATGAACTGGGTCAAAGGTTGAAAAAGAGTAAATGACAAATAAGAATAGATCATTTATTTTGACAAAATGGGACTTGAGTTACCAATAGGAACAGTTAAAGGGGATAAACAATTAAAGGGAGGAAACAAAACATCAAGTTTAGACAATTCCTTCAAGAATTTTGATATAAGACAGATTAAAGAAAATGGGTGGTGACTGGAAAATAATATGGAAATGAAGACAGAAATAATTTGTCTTTTGTTTTTAATCTGAGAGATAGTATAATATATTAAAATGTTGGGAAATAATCCATCAGAGAGCGAAAAACAAATGATGCAAGAGAGAAACAGCATGACTGCAGGAACAAAGTTCTCAGGTAGTGAAAAGAGATGGACGCTGCAATGTCACCTGCCGTGCTGACCTCATGTCCTAGTGTCAGCAACTGATTGGCTGGAACAGGGGAGAAGGCTGTCTGTATAGCACAGGTGCAAGAAATGTGCTAAATTTGGTAATGAGAGAATAGAAAAGCTTTCTTCTGATGGCTTACATTTTCATGGCAAGTAGGATGACCAAGTCATCAGTACAGAGTGATGAATGTTGAAAGGCTACAAAAAATTTGACGACAAAGATGAAGGGATAAAATAGTCACCCAAAAAGTGAAATATGATATTAACTGGGAAAAGTAGTATCATTGTAAGCTGACTTCAGGCAATGTTAAACTGGTATTTCTGTACCACATGTTAAGAGATGTTAAAAGGTAATTCACTGTAAGGTTGGGAGCAAGGATTGACTCCATGATAAGTTAAATTAGTATATAGTTGGTCTACACAAACTAATCATATATCTTTTTTGCATAACTTCTCAGAGCCTTTAACATATTATGCAGACTGTGACTTTCCCCTAAAAGCTACAGATTTCAACATTTCCTATAGTTTTTTGTTAATGTAGAACATCAACAGGGTTTTATAAAACATAACTTACAAATAGCTGAGTTAAATCACTCCTTGATGTCCAGCTTTGTTTGCTCTGTGGCCCGTGTCTCAGAGGTAGAACTAACACCATCAAGCTTGATTCATCAGCATGAACAGGGCTATAAAAGGAAGAATTGATGCGTGTGATGAAACACTGTAGTGATTATGTGGCATACCACAGCCTGGAGACTCCATAACTTCCAAAGAAACCAAGACTAGAGATTGATTTAAAATAAATAAAAGACTTTCGTGCAATATAGACAGACATAAGCTGTTTCACCCATCAATGAGGTCACCCATCAATGAAGTCACACCTGGAAGAAAGATAGTGCAAAGTGACATCTCTAGTAAGATGTCTACAATAAGGCCATAGGACAACTGGAAGACAAAGGAAGGATCTTTAGGTGAGATGGGAGACAGTTTCTCACCACCAGGGTTCACAATGCCTTGAAGAAACTCAACAGAAAGAATCATGGATTATTTTAAAATCTGATGGGACCCTTCAGCACACACACAGAAAAGTAATTTCCTCATTTCAGGAAACTGGAAGGGGTGTTCACAGAGTTAATGCTCAAGAGAGAGGCTGATGAATGGGTTTTATCAGGAATAAAGTACTCACTGGAGCAGAGTTTTCACACGAGTCCATTTTCAGCTAAAGTCTATATACTTAGAATAATAATAATGAAAATAAAATTCTAGCTACATTGTTAAAAATCTTCATATTGTGTACAAAGGGGTTCTGAAAAAGACTGATTAAAATTTTAAAAAGTTCTTAATTTATTCAAGCATTCTAATTTCTACTGTAGTTATTTTTTGTCAATATCGTTTGCTTTCTCTTAGTGATAAGATTTATAAATGAAACACACACATATACCATATTTTGAAAATCAGGATACCTGAATTTTATATTCTGAAGGACAGCAAGACAAGCCTATCTGAAATACTCTTGCTCCTTACCCAGTCACGTAGAAGTTAAAGTAACCTCAAGGAAAGCCATAAAAGAGAAATGGCCTTTATGATATGAGGGAAAATAAAGTATGCTAAGAGGCTGGAAGCTGGGTACACGAAACAAATCCTAAACATCTCTACCAGCTGGGCATGGTGGCACACACCTAAAATCTCAAAATGAAAAAAAAAAAAAAAAAAAAAAAAAAAAGAAAGAAAAGATTGGCTGTGATGCAAAAGTCCTGGGTTTAATTCTCAGTCCTGGGGGAAAAGAAGAGGAAGAGGAAGAGGAAGAGGAAGAGGAAGAAGAAGAAGAAGAAGAAGAAGAAGAAGAAGAAGAAGAAGAAGAAGAAGAAGAAGAAGAAGAAGAAGAAGAAATCTGCCCATAAAAAAGTAAGTTGATATTATTTCTTTTATACAAATTATCCCCAACTTGTAATAGTTGGACTGAAGTTTTTTTTTTTTTTTTTTTACTTTACAATAATGTGAAAGCCATAAATATTCAGTGGAAACTGTACTTGGAATTTTGAATTTTGACCTTTTTCCCAGCCGAGTGATATGCAGTAGAATGCTCTTTCTAGATGCTGAGTAGCAGCTGCCATCTGCAGCTTCTAGTCACTACCATATCATGAGAGGAAACAACTAGTACTCACACTGTACTGCATTTCTTGGCTAAGATGTTCGGTAGGTTGAATGTATTAAACGCATTTTTCCACTTCAGATATTTTTCAACTTCTAATAGGTTTGTTGGGACATAACCCCATCATGAGTTGAGGAGTATCTTTTGACCTAGCACTTCAGAGATCTCTTTTTTAAAAGCCTCTTCTGCATTTTTTCTCATGAACTTGGCCTTTACTCTGTCTCCCCTAGTGCTCTTTAACACTAAGGCTGCAAATTCAAATGCCTTTAAAGACCTGGCATGTAATTTAAATATGGAAAGCCTGGCCTGGTATTAGAGCTGGGAGGATGATGAAACTAGAAAGCCATTTAAATTCAGATCATTTAAAAGAATTGTAATTGGGCCTGCAAGCTGACAGTTGAAGGCCTCTGCTGGAACACAAACCCACCTCCTTTTGGAACTGGTTTGTGCAGATTGCTGAGGACTCATTACCCCTGCCACCCTTCCCTCTGCACTGCTTCCAATGTGCTGCCTTATGTCATAATGACTGTCTGGAAGAAGACAATCTTCCTTTGCAGAGAGTGCAGAGGTGGAAAAAGGATGGTTGAGTTTGATCTATGCATGTTGTATGTAAGTATGGAAATACCACAGTGTGCCCCACTAATATGTGTAATTAATACATGCTAATCAAAATCAAAGGATAAATTATAGGACAGTGTTTAACATTCATTTTCAAAAAATACAGTTGTATTTTAAATGCTTCCATTACTGAATAACTAACAAAAGATGAGGGTGTGATACAAATAATGCTACACTTTAAATCATCCATAAATACATAATTCATTATTCTATATGATTCCTTATGAGTATACAAAAAGATTTCATTATATACATATATCTGTGTATTTGATTTTCATGTAACATATATAATATAAACCCGTATATATGATTTACTTGCATTAAAGAAAATCCTTTGTGCTATTTTAGGGAAGCAAGATGCAGCAGGATAAAAGAAAGCAAAGGTAACCACAGAAAAGTTATTTTGAGAGGGATGGAAGCATTCCTTTAATAAACTTTTGAATACATTTCTATGATTGTTATCACATTTCACCTACTTTATGGAATCTGTAAAAGAAAAGACACAGGTCTTTTGCTAGAGGACCATGAGCCAAATTCGGTTTGCAAGATTTGGCCCATATTTTTTAAAAGAAGTTTCACTTAGCAACCTGTCTTTATATTGAAACATCTTATAAAACCTTTCATATTTTCCCTGCTGTCGTCTGAGAGAGCATAATCTCTACAGTTCCCTTCAGTCAGCATCAGGGCCGCCACACACATTTACATTATCTACCTAGCCCTCTTAAGCATTTGAATTTACTGACACTACTAACAACCAGTATAAAACCCAAGGTTCTATTGTTTTGAAGAATACATATCTGAAGGATGAAGTCCAGAGAGTGATCCAAAGGTAGAAAAGCCTAGAAGCTTGGAGCTGTTCTCTAAGACCTGAAGGACTGGTAGAGGGCTTGCCTCTGTTCTATTGTTTTTAATAAAGCATGAAAAATTAAAATCAACAAATGGATGATGCTCTTTCCTTTCCTGAGGGCAAGGGATCATTTTTAAGTGAGAAAATAATCGTTTAAAGAATCAATGTTGCTCTAGATCTGGGCCCTGTGACCAGAAAAGGGGTTTCCTAGGAATGGTGTCTCAAATGGAGAGGAGCTGGGAGTTGAATTAAATTTAACCTCCTTCAATAGATAGATGCCAGGTTCTTTCCTGTATGTACTATATGGTTTCTTCACAATCCTCCAAAAAAAACCACTGGCTAAGGAATAGTCTGGAAATATGTCACTGAGTTCTGGAAAGATTGAGGTTTCTTAAAGAATGGGTCATAGGTTTTAGTTTGGAATTTTTCTGTATAGTTGGAACCTCAGGAAAACAGCTGTAAGAGGGACAGTGTAAGTCCTAGAATATCTTATTTCATTGTTCTCAATAGTTTCATGGAACTGAAAAGTTTGCCTTGGAATACTTTATTTAAACTAAGGGTGCATTAGAAATTGACCTTCTGGAAGATATTTTTAATAATTATTCTTATTTTTAATTATTTTACATTCATATTATTTTAAAAGTCTATTACAATTGTGTTTCAAGGTAAAAGAATGACCAGCTAGAAACAGAGAAGAAGGTGCTAGAGGAATGTTTCCAATTTAAATAACATTGACAGAGGCCGTCAGAGACAGTTCTTACGACAAAATTGAAGGAAAATAATGAATTCTGTGGAAATGTTAGGAAAGATTAATTTAACAAAAATCATTTACCAGAAACTTAGCCTAACATAAATAAATAAAAATTCAACTACATAGAAATTCTTGAAATGTATAGAAAAGCCCTAAAACACCAAATTAAATATATAGAAAATTGCTATAATAAAACTCTCATTGTTACAGTCTGATTGGTTAAAATAAAACAATGAAAGCTACTTTCAACAGAATTCAAAAAAACAAAACCTACAACATGAGCTTAACTAGTGAGTGCTAATTTTAACTATATCTCAAAGTAACTCTGTGAGCTTGGATATGACATAATTTCCCTAGGTCTCTAGTTCTCATTTCTAAATGATATTAAATTAGATGACTCATGATGATATTTTGAGATAATTGTAAATATTCCTATATTCTTTTTTCTGGAGAAATCAATACATAATTATATATAATCAATTATATAATGATAGTATATATATAATTATATATAATGATAGTATATGTATATATAATTATATATACCTATATATATATATATACATATATATATATATATATATCAATACACCAGTTGGTATACATATATACCAATACTCACCTGCCAAATTACTATCTACCCATTTTTGAAAAGAGCAAGACCTGAACAGAAAGAGACTAGAAGACAAATGTAGCTTCCTAGTAAGAGGCAAATAAAAAGAAAACTCAGGAAGTTACTCATTAAACATTAATTGAGCACCTATTCAGATCCAGGTATAAAGAGGAACTAGATGCAGTTACAGTGTTCAAGGTATCTGCCATCCTTGTGGGAGACAGATTAGTAGGTCCTCTGGAAACACACCAAGGAGGACCTTGTCCATAGGAGGAGGTTGCCTCAGAGGAGCATATTTAGCATAAGTGAATACCAAAATTTTCATCAAGGATTAAGAGTCAGCCAAGTGAGATAATTGCATAAAATGCTTCCAGGCCATCCAAGTGAAATTTGAAAACCCTATATAAGGGAGAGTATGACCATTCTGGGAACTTAACTAATTTGGTGTACAGTAGTACTGAGCTGATTGGACAATTTCAGAAAAATAATGACCACGCAAGTCAGCAGGTATAGGAATATGGTACACTGATGAGAAAAGCCTACCATTTATGCATTAGGTGAGGCACCACTTGATGAAGTGTGTGTTTGGTCTTGCCTACATGGGAGCAATGCTCCCTGGATGACTGGTAATTAGCAAAATGGTGGTGGAGAGAGAAAAGATGGGAAATTACAGAAACGCAGAAAGTTAAAGCAAGAGAAGTTATCTACTTTTTCACTGCAAAGGTAGAAAGACAAAAACTCAAAGATTTTAAAAGTGATGCTTACATTATGCTTATTTCTTTTGTCTTATGTTAGCACCTATATATCCAGCTGCCTCATAGAAATTATTTCCAGTTGTCCTCTGGATATAAAACAATGTCAATATCTCACCTCCCCACCACAACCTGTACCTTGTATAAATTGTAGTTCTGCAAAAGAACCATGCTCAGAAGTTTCGTCTCATACTTAACATAGCATTTACACTAGGATGCAATTATTTCACTTGTCCGCCTCTCCAATCTGCACTCAAATTACATGGTTCTTGGCAACAGAAATTTCATTTTCAACTTTGAATAGTCAGAATCTAGTACAGAACCAGGTAAACTATAAATGCTTCCTTAATGATCATTGGTTGAATGAAATAAGAAATCAGCTTTCTGTGTGCTGTAGGACAGGTCTCACAGTGGGATCCTCTGACCAGAAGCACCTATATTTTATTAAAACTGAAAACTCTCAGACCCCAGCCAGACCTACTGAATCAGAATCTCTGTGGTTAGGTCTCAAACACTTACTTTAACAAACCTTCCAGCTAAAACTTACAAATGGAATTTCATGATGTACTCTAGGATGAATGGCGGGAGAAAATGAAGGAATAACTGCATAAACCCAATCGAAAGACATTTGGACTAAAGTCTACTTTTTAAAAAATGAGATCTCAAACACAAGTGAAATGATTAGAATTAAATCTTGGAAACACATTCATTAAAATGATGTAAGTAGAAAATACATGTACTTTTTAATCTATATAGTTTTATACACATATTAATACCTTGTATTAGAAAAAATATTACACTATTTAAACATACAAGCATGTACACATAATTATTATATAGATCAGTAGAGGTAAAATAAAAGATCCTCTATATGTTTTCATTCTAATCTCACTAGCCACCTTCTAAAGTAACCACCATGAAGAGTTTAATGTATCTTTCTAGATACTCTATGCATTTCCTTTTTCATGTATCTATATATATCCTTTTTATGTGTGCCACATACGAGATGTTAACTAATTTTCTACAGATTTTGGAAATAATTAGGGAGAATATAGTACATGTAAAGCTCTGTAATTCCTGTTCTTATTATTATATATAATTCACTATTTTTCTCTTTATTTATATATCTAATTTATTTAAATTACTGCTGACGAATATTCAGGATATTTCACTGTTCTAATAAATAATGCTATAATAAATACATTAGTGGTATCTGTGAATATATGTATGTGCATGTGTGTGTATATGTGTATTTGGGAACATGTATTCAGTGCTTCTGAACAAGATTTTAGAAAATCGCTGAGTCAGAGTTTATGTACATAACTGTTGTGCTAGCAATAAGTGTCCAGTCTACACTCTCACCAATGCTGGTTCCCTACATTTCTGTCTTGGGATCCAAGAGGCAGGCAAAGAGGAATTACCACAGCCACTAGATCTGAAAAAGAAGTCACACAGAAAGACACTAAATCTGAAAGAGATGAAGGAACGTGGTGTAAATCGTTGATATTTTACCTACCTCTGTTAAATATTGTATATGCTTTGATTTGCCAAGAGGCAGCATGACCACTTCAATCTTTCCTTTGCTATCTCCTGGTTAATGTCCCCAGGTAATCTTTTAGTGTGAATACTCATATCACACATTTCATTCCAGTTCAGAAATGAACCTCTGTTTCCTTAGTTGGCCCAGTTGTCAAAGCAAAGTCCTGATCTTAATGTGTTATTTCTAATCCACAATGAGAATATAGAGTTGAGCTCAAGGATATCCAAATTGTCCTTACTTTGCAGAACAGGTAGAGCTGGAACACAAACCTGGCGCTCTACATTCAAGTCTAGCAAATTACACTTTACTGACTCAACTTTTGTGAAAAAGTAGAGAAGAGACTCTGAAATTAAATTCTGAATTTTAAATTTCACCTCTACATGGCTTATGTTCAGATGTGAGAAGTGTGGAGGCAGTCTCCTCGTACAGATTTTGAAAGTTTTCTTTGCATACATTTTAGAGAAATCCAAGCTACTTAGACTTTCACTGATTAGAATCTCCTCCCTTCTTGAAGCAATCCAGGTAGACGGAGATTGTGGCTCATCTGAGGATTCCCCTTCCTCTTGTTAGGCAACTTTAGAGCCCCATTCCTAAGTAAGTATCCAAAAGTTGAGCTCATTCTGACAGACTTTTTAGATGCTCTATGAATCAGGTTTCTCTAGACAAACAGAACTAACAAGATGTGTACATGTGTATACAGAGATTTACTGCAAGGAATTGGCTCATGTGATGATAAAGACTGAGAAAATCAAGATCTACAGTCATCATGCTGGAGATTCAGGAGAGCTGACAGTGAAGTTCCAGTCTAATGCTGACCATTTCACAACCTGAGAACCAATGTTTCAATCTGACTCTGATGTCTTATCTCAAGACAGCCAGGCAGGGAAAGTTCTCTCTTACTTGCAAAGGCTGCCTTTTTGTTCAAGTCAGAACATCCACTGGTTCAAAGAATCCTAACTCTATTAGGGAGAGCAATCTGGTTTACTCTGCTGATTCAAATGTTAATCTCATCCCCAAACACATTCATAGGTACACCTAGAGTAATATTTGATCAAATATCTGGGAAGCTTGTGCCTGCATTCGGTTAATAAAAAGTTAACTATCACAACTGCCATTATGTTTGGTTTGCTCTATGCAGTTTCCAAGCTGTGGTAGTTGCAAGTCTGGCCAAGACACAAGAAAGTAAGGAAAAGTTTTTTCCATTCACCTTCCTTCCTTTAATTAAACTTTTAAATTGAAAGAAAGACTTTCTCTCACTATCATTTCACTCAAACAATTAAAAAATCAATAATTAACTACCAGAATACATTTATTCTAACACATGCTGGCATATACATTAACATTGATAAAAACAGACTGACAACTGCAGAATTCCAGACCTGGAAGACACTTCAAAACTCACTTGAATCATCTCACTCACTCTTCACACGGATATACAAAACAACAGAGACACATATAATGATATGCAAATGGGAAGACACAAACACAAATGCAAGAAGCAGAACAGAGTCAGATACATCATGATTCACACCACTGCAGCAGCACTGCTTTAACTCTGCAAAACATCAACTATCATCTCCTCCCATAATCTGATTTCCTCTCACTTTTGCTTTTTATTTATAAAGGCAATTTTATCCTGGTGTAAATACAATCACATCAGACTAATAACATACAGTCTCCTCTAATCCTCACATTCATATATCCTTAATACTCACTTAAGTATATGCCACAAACGCAAAGTTAAAAATAAGCTTAGTATCTGCATAGGATCCCAATCTAACACCAGGCATCTCCAGTGACTAGGCAAGTTTGTATACAGATGTAAGATCATTGTTTTCTGAGAGTTAGGAATGAAAATGCTACCAAGGTAGAGTGTGCATAAGGATAAAAACCTAAAATAATTCATACAATTAACTACAATAAATAATACACACACGTAATTAGCCATTGATGGTTCAGAATGAGCACAGCAACACATTGGAATGAATTCAGTGTGTATCTGTGTTACTAATTGGATTCTCTCTCCTATCTCAAGAATATCAGTATCCTCTTCCAAGTGTTCCCAGACTCTGACAAACCTGCCAATAAATCTGTCTTCTTTCATTCACTCTCAGCCCACTTCCATGTCTCTACAGCTGCTTCTGAAAACTTCCTTTCCACAGGAAATTGCTTCCTTATCTTAAAATTCAAATGCTAAAGGGGTTGACAGGTTGCAGTAGTCTAAATTAGTTAAACATACAAAAACAAAAGAAATGTTTATTTTATCAAATCATCACAAGGCCTGAAATAAAGTAGTTAGCTGTATTCTTCAAGATCTAACTGCATAAAAATTTGCAAAAGAGGACATAAGGAAAAGTAGAGAAACAGGATCAATCCAAGGGTTATACTTTGAGTCGAAACCAGAGCTCTCAGCTTACTCTGTTAGCCTCAGGAAAGCAACAAATACTGTTCTGCTGGCTACTTTCGGTCTCATACCTTAATCAACATGAAATGATCAACGAATGAATTAGAATACAAAAAGAAAAGCCCCTTGCTTCTATGCTTTTATGACCCTCTAGTAGGCTGGGGATTTAGCTCAGCGACATAAGCGCCTGCCTAGCAAGTGTGAGGTAGTGAGTTCAGTCCCTGGTACCAAAAACAAGTAAGTAAATTATGACCCTCTAGTAAACACATCAGCTCTTAGTTTCCTGCTTTTGCTTCTTTGTCATATGTTAAATCCTATAGTGAACTGCAAACCTGCAGTAGCCTATGCATGAAATCGCTGGAAGTCAGTTGCCTTGATAGGACTCTGAGATGGGGAGATGCTCCACTGTCTATTTTATTTATTTTTCAGTAACTAAAGCATGGCTCCACCAGTTTAAATCTAGGCTCTCAATTTAGAATATTATGATATATATGGTAGAATATTTATTAATGTGACCATTAAAAACAATGAAAGAATGAGTTAGATGGATCTCTTCTACCATGTTGTGCTATATATATAATGTATGTATATATTTATTTTAAAACTTTATAATAGTATAAAAAGCCTATATTTATGTTTTATGTTTATTTATATGTATCCCCAAATATTTATATACATATATGTATAATTAACATATATATTCATGTCCACAGAATGTGTACAAGTATGTTGAAAATATCTGAACATGAATGAAAATGATTTATAAATATTTAAGCAACTTTAAAATATTGGTTTCCTTTTTGTTCTGGAAAGGAGATTTTACAGGTCATGAGAAAAGCATATTTCATGCAGATTCATACTTTTAAAAATTATGTAATTTTTTTCATTTTCTAAAGTACCTAATAAAAAAGAAATTCATTCTGTGCTCCAGTTTGTGTGTGATCAAAATTGTGTTTATAGCAATTTGCAATTATGCATACAAATGGCTTTTAAACCCCCAGAAATGAAAGACACATAAAATAGTGTCTTCATCACTTTCTGATTGCTTGGACCCTCTATAAAACACTCGCAAGTTAAAAGACAAAAAAAAAAGCAGGGGAAACTTATTTTGGCTCATATTTTTAGTTCAGAGTTGGCAGGATCTAAAGAAGGAAGGCCTTATAGAAAACACTACGGAAGGAAAACTGCTTGTGTCATGATGATCAGGAAGCAGAGTGTAAAGGAATTAGGTAGGAAGTAAGATACACCCTTCCAGATCAGGTCACATGGACCTGCTTTTACCAACCAGCGCCTTCCTTCTAAATCATATTTAGCTATAGCATCCCCATAATTGTACCACTTTTCACAAACCTGACATATCAGCATATGATGCTCTTAGTGGACTTTTATATACAAACCAAACTGAAAGTAACAATGAGTGAGATAAAAAGGCAGTCTTGATCTACTTAATAGTCAACTAGGAGGTCTCCTTCAAAGAAAATAATACTGTATCAATAAAAAATTGATAATTTATTATAACTAATGATAAATTGAAAATGTTAAGATAATGATCAACAGCACCAACATCACAAAGTTCAAGAAAATAGTAGTAAGTACCTGACTCCTTTTCAGTACTTTTAGCTGCAAACTCATTACTGTTTCCTATGACAAAGATTTTATAAAATTGTTTTGCATTTGCACAGTATAAAAGTAAACTGAACTTGCTCCTAAAATTTTTCTCTCCTACTATGCATATCCAGCCAGTGTTTGGCATCAGACATATTCATGCTATAGTGTTATCTTTGACACTCAACTTTGTGTCAAATGCACTCGGTGACTGGTCAGTGGAATAATTGGCAACAATCTAGTAACCTGACATGAATATGAACCACATAAATGTAACTCACTAAATCCAAAGGAAGAATAACTTTGACCCAAATTCATATTATCCAAATTGCCCATGAATAATCCAACAACACATAAAGATCTAAAGGTTTTGGGGGACTTGAAGTGAACAGTAATTGTTGCTTAAATCCTCACGGTTAGATACTTTATTTTTGCAATTTTTACAAAAAATATATGGCTATGTGAGCCTTTGTCCAGGATCTTGAAAGAGTGATATACCATGGAGGGACCTGAAGTGTAAGCTCTATCAGGCTCACAGCTTGCCCCTAGGTCAGCCAGGGAGCCCACAAATGGAGAAAACAGTTAGGGATGTGGGGGAAACATCAAATGAGAATTTTGGAAGGCAAGAGTACTTTTCTAAAAGACCATGACACACTATTGCAAGTTTTGCTGATAAATCAGCAAATATAAAGAGAATAGTAATTGCTAGATTTTCAACATGTGCATCATTGTTCATTTTGGCAAAGATTTTAGACAAAACAGTAAGATTGAAAACAAAAGTAAATAAAATTGAGGAGAATGAGTATAGTGAGACAGTGAAAACAAATGTATTCATCTAGTTTCAAAGGAAGATTCCCTTCCTGTGTTCAGGAAAACTTTGATTATGCCCACATAAACTTCGATTATCCCCACATAGATGGTAAGTTCTTGATGTTCTTGTCTACCATAACAAAAATCATCTCTTTATATAACCCACTTTGTAGTGAGACCTCCTCATGACTAGTGACAAGAACTTTCAAGTTTTTACTTCTAATGCCTACTGCATAGAACCTCTTAGCAAATATTTGTGAATGAATTCCTCTCAGAGTTTTACTCACATCTTGTTGTCTAGAAGTCTTCTTTTATGGTCACCATATTCAATCCAAGAAATTTACTCATTTGAAAGAATGCTATACAGAACCTCACATCTTTGGTTATATTGACAGCTAGAGAGTAAGGGAAAGAGGCTTTAAAATTCATTCTTAAGAATTTCAATACTAGCCAGGTATGGTGGTTCATGCCTGTAAGCAGGCTGGAGGGGGCAGGAGGATCGTTGCAAGTTCAAGGCCAATCTGGATTACAAACTGAGTTCAAGAGAAGCCTGAACTACGTAGTTTCAAAAAGATTTTAAAAATGAAGTTCAATACTTTCCAACTCAACTAACACAAATATTGAACCTAATTATTCCCTATACCTTAATACCCTCACTTTCAGACAAGTGAAAAATTTTAATAGAATTTGACAAATTGTAATATAAATGCTCACATCCTAAAAAAAGGGGAACCAGGATATCAAGAAATCACCCTGGAAGCTTGAAATGAAGTTTTAAGAAACAAGAAAATACCCAAGTGAAATGAACAGAAATTTCATTTTAGAAAAAGTGTGCATATACCACCAGGCAAGAAATTTGCAAAATCTAAGAAATAACAGTATATATCTGAAAAAGCTTCAGGGGTCTAATTGTAAACTACACTGCAAAGGATGTAAAGAATCTTACACATTAGGCTGAAGATCACACACACACACACACACACACACACACACACAAATTAAAGAAGTTTATTCAAAATTACAAAGCAAGCAGAAATTTGACTTCCAAGTCTTTCTTGAAAGAGTGTATCTACTCATTTAGTAGGGATCTTATCTCCTGTATTCTATTCCCAAGGAATAAGGATTCTTTGCCTCTCTGTCAGGACTTCACCATACACTGCATACATTGTGCTATATGAAGTTAATCTCACCACAGATGCAATACAGTCACAGTGTGTTTACTGATCTACTTGAGACTGAAATGAAAACAATTCCACACATTTCAGTAGGAATACTGCCATCTGTCTTTTGAGTTCATACGTCATTCAGATACCCAGTTCATACCAACTCAATACTACTTCCAACAGAACTTGGAACAGTTAAAGAGTTCACAGAGAGAACTGAGCCCTGCAAAGAGTTTGACAAGGTCCAGCAGAAGAAGAAATGTGAGGGCAATGTAACAGTAATATTTACAATAATAATACACCAAGGTCAGGAGTGGAGTTGATGGTAGTGGAGCCGGGGTGGGGGGGGGGCGAGGATTGGGCCAAGAGATTGACTATACTATGTTACAAATCCATAAATGCTGGATATTAGAGAAAACAAAATATGCTTTTCAACTGACATAGACTTTTTTGGATCTTTATATTATTAATTTGTTTAATCTCCCCCAAGAGTAAAGAAGCTATTTGATTATTGTCCCTTTTATAGGTTGAATTATGTTCCTCAAAACATACTGAAGTCTTAATACCTGCTGCTTGTGAATGTATTTAGAAATATGTTCTTTGAAAATGTAATCAAGTTAGGAGAAGGTGATGAGTTTCCTAGTATCCTTAGGAAAAGAGGAAAATTTGGGCACACAGACACACACACAGAGACTGTCAAGCAAAGTCAGAGGCAAAAACTGGCTGTAAGTATCTACAAAGAAAAGAATTCCAAGGACTGACAACTGTCATCAGAAACAAGGAAGGAAGCATGAAACAGACCATCCCTTAGAGTTCACAAAAGAAGCCAACTTTGATGACACCTTGGTTGTAGACTTCCTGACTCCAGAACTGTAAGATTAAAATTTTATGTTATTTTAAGTTATCCAGTCAGTGATACCTTCTGAAGAAGACTTCAGAATACTTCTCCGTTAGAAGATAAGCAATAATAACTTCAGAGGCCAAATAATTTCATTATAGTCATGGATAATGAAATGGAAGCCAGCTCTGCCTGTCTAAGGCTGAGCTATCCTCTATCCCCCATCTCCTGTACCCCAATGTTGTCTTCTCATGAGGTGCTACTTATATGACAAAACACAGTTTCTATTTTAAGACAATGGGAAAGAATGTCAAGAATACTCACATCCTTTATATGAAAGTAAATGTTCTTAACACTTATTAATATTTAATAACCTGCTTATATTCCTAAAAAACAACAATGGCTTTTGGGAATATTTGGCTTGGCCTCATACTATACAACTTTAAAGACTCTGGTATCAACTTCCAAAGGAACAACTGGGAATAACCCTTAGTCCATGTGTGTTGATCACAAGGATGAACAATTCCTTTGCTATTCATTATCAAATTTCCTTAAGCATCATTGGTGGATCACCCACACCTCTACATTACATTCAGTTTGTATCTGTCTCAGGCATAAACTGGGCTCCACAACAAAGCTCCTTCCAAGCTATGTCTTAAGTTTTTCCCTGCTGATATTTCCCTGTCCAATGTGGTTTGCAAAATGCTGGTTTCCACTTTCCTAGCTCATTCAAAAATGCCTCCTATCTGTCTGTGACAAGACTGACATGTTTGTCAGTGCTCTTCTGGCTTCTCAACATCCTCTCTTAAAGGAAGATATATACAGGGCTCATGAAATCCCCTGGCAAGAAAACGCCTCTTTTGTAAGGATCTGAACTAAAGTAAATCTCTCACTGTGCAGACTGTAAGACCACCGTCCCCCCATTTAATATCCTCTGAAAACTAGTAGTGCAGTGTGTGTACTTGTTTGATCACTTAGTGCTCACTGAATTCATCATACAAATGTTTCTCTTCCAATCACAGATTAAGAGTGCTCTGACAGTTACACTCCACAATGAAAACTGAATATGCAGACAGACCCTTCCTTCTGAGGATGAAGACACTTACAATGCTAACATTGATGTGTGGTGCTAGACAATTTGTCTTCACAGTTATTCCTTCTCTGTGAGGAAAAAGAATAAAATGACACATGCACTACCTAACCCAAAACCATGCTTTTTAAAACCCTCATTGTTTCTGTTTGTTGCAAAATGAAAATTTAATGAAAACATTTAAGCATACAACATGTACAAGTAGATAAACCTTAGGGAAAATTTCTCATTGAGTAAAGTAGAAAATAAATTCAAGTGTTAGAGTCTAAGATCTTTTCTAGAAACTAACAGAACAAGTCCCTACAACGTATTAGCTGTAGCTCCCCACTATCACCTAACAGTTCTCATTATTCACTTTTACTGAATGAAGTATCTTTGTAGTGTGCTGAAATTATAGATCTTAGAAAGATAGAGCACATAAAATGCCATGCTTAGTTTATAAGATGCCGTATATATATCCAATCATGCTTTCTTTTCAAACATAAAACTTGGAGAAGAGTGTGTGTGTGTACATGTGTGTGCGTGCATGCACATTGTGCGTGCTTAAGTATGTGTGACTGTATGTACGCAATGCTTGCTGCAAAGCTGCCAATTCTCATTCTTTCAGAATGAGGTGATTCCATTTATTGTCTCAATTTCAATTTGCCTGGGGCCTAAAATAAAGAGAGTCACAATTGATTTCAGTTGGATATTTAGAAACTCATTCAGATTCTTTCTGAGTCAATTAGATGATCACAAGTTGGCAGCTCAGTAAATTTCCTGCTGGGAACTAGATTGCAAGAGAAAGAAAATAAAGATATTATGTGCAATTGTCCATCAAGAATCAAGAGTTCTGAATGAAACCATAATTGAAACACCTGTTCCTTTACTTGCTGGGTCTCACTTTGAGTATAAAGATAAGGAAAATATTTCTGTGCTATTCCTGTGACATAATAAAAAATATGTATGTAGTTAGTATCTGTACTCACTTTGAACTGAGTTCATAAAATCTTTGTAATTTTCTAAGAGCTAAGTGTGATAGGAACATCGTCTGTTAATTTATTTGGTGTTTGTTTCAAATTTCTCACACAAGAACTTGAAATCTCAGTAGTGATGGACGTGTTCTTGTGGGTTTGTGAGACACTGCTCTGGCTGGTCACCAAAGTTCATTTTCCGCTCTCATCCCTCTTCTGGGAAAGGAAGAAGGATTGGAGACAGACTTAATCACCAATGGCCAATAATTTAATCCATTGTTCCAACTTTCCAAAAGCTCCATAAGATCTCTAAATAATGGAACTGAGACTTTCCAACTTCATGAAAAAATTCTTTTGCCAAGAAGGTATATACTGATACCCTGTTTTGTCTAAATCTCAGTACAAAGTTTCACAGAGATAAAATGCCATCACAGCAACAAAAAGAAATACTTACTTGTATGCTGGCATGCATTAAAAATTTCTTTCACTGCATTCTTCCAAGTCCATAATTTATTTACTATCCCACTGTCCATGATTGAAGGATACAAGGAAGAAAATTAATACCTTAATTATCTGACAAGGTAAGAGACAGAAATGTTCAGACTAGTAAAGTATTCTAATCAACTAAAGCTTATACCATGTATGCATGAAGTCACTGTTTGGGATGCAGCACCATGTGGAAGTCTCCTGAACAGTACAAATATTTTATCAGCCTCAATCCTTCCACCTACAAATTCAGTTATGAAACATTTCACCAGCACACTGTATAAAAAGAATTAAATTAGCAACTAAGAATAAACTTAAGAAAAATATAAAGAAGATATTCTGTATAGATACACAATATATTAAATAAATATATGTATAATAATACACATAAATAAAATATTTAAAATTTCTCTCCAAACAAGTGGCTAAAAAGGTTTCTGATGTTCATGGAAAGAAAACACCATTTTCATAATTTAATCTTGCTTGAAATTAAAATGTGAAAAATTCTAAGAGGGATTTAAAGATCATGCAAAATGTCCAGAACTATTTAATATATTTCAAATATAAAGTAACTTTCCTAGAAAACTTTCACATTTAGAGTTGTCTCGGCTGTTAACTAACAGATCCAGCTGTGACATATTTTCCCTCTTGAATGGAGGAAGACACAATGGAAGAAAAGAAAGAAAGTTATTTTTCATTACAGTAAGTGAAAAGGGAGCAGATGTTTATTGTCTTTTTTTGGTCAGAGGTGGCTGAACAGTTATATCCTCAGTTGGTTGGTCAGGGGATATATAGTGTATTCTTATAATGGTTAATATTTGTCCTTTTGATTGGGCCACAAGATGTCCCGATACCTGATTAAATATTATTTCTGGATATATCTGTTTGCATGTTTTCAGAAGTGATTAGCATTTGAATCTGTAGACTATGTAAAACAGATTTCTGTCTCCAACATTGGCATGCATCATCGACTCCAAAAAAGGGTCAGAAGAAAATAAATAAGCAAAGGGATGTTGCATCCTTACTTTCTCTGCTTGACCACTGATCTGACCTTGGAATTCATGGTTGTCAGCAGATCTTCAGATTCAGAGTGAGATCTGAACCGCTGGTCCTCCAGTTCCTGGTTCTTTCAATAGCATATTTCCCAGGTCCCTGTTTGGCTTGCTGGTGGCAGATCCTGGGAAATCTCAGCTTCTCTGACCATATAATCCAATATCTTATTCCAGATAGATGGATATATAGATAGATAGGATATCTAGATGATAGAAAAATATACAACAGATATGATAGATGGATAAACTTATAGACAGATAACAATCTATCTCTATATATCTATATATTTCTCCAGCAAAAAATAACCAATATCTATTATAGACTATCTATTGGTTTGTCATGGTTTACCTGCTGATTTCACTGCCATATTTAGCATACCATAGACTAAGGAGACAGTGATAGTGAAGGGAACACTATTCACTGTTTTTTATCAGAATATCTTTTCTTTGCCGATGTCTGAGATGAAAATAGAGCTTTCCTTACAAAACTGTACAGTGTTTCCTGTTACATATTAGAGTTTTCCAAAGAAATAGCATCATAATATATAAATTTATAGCATATAATAAAGTATGTATGTATTTAATGTAATACATATTATTTAAATATTATACATATATGTGATTATATTATATGATACTGTATATATATTAATGTATACAACTATATATTAGTATAATATTGTGTATATCTGCATGCATGTGTGTCTAGATACATATACATATATGTGCATATCTGTGTGTGCTTATGTGTACACCCATATGTACACTTACAGTATCTGTTGTTTTAGAAAACCTTAACTAGTATCATTACACTAGAAAACGTCCTGGAATTTTGTAATGAAAGAGATCTTGCCTCAGGACCAGCAAGTCAAAGATGGTTTATGTGAACCACGAATAGAGTCTTCCTTTTATTACTGCCATCATTGTGGTCCATGGAGGACTGATCATGGCACTGAATTCAGCAGACAGGCCATGATGAAAATCCTAATTGAGCTTTTGAAACAAATCACCAACAGCAAGCAAAATCTATTACATGAGACAAAGGAAGACCTGAAAAATATCTCCTGGGTACTTCGAGTAAATTTTAAGCTGATTAATTAAGGACCTAGAAGGGGCTGGGGATTTAGCTCAGCGGCATAAGCGCCTGCCTTGCAAGCAGGCAGTCGTGAGTTCGATCCCTGGTACCGATAAAAAAAAAAAAAAAAAAAAAAGGAAAAAAATTAAGGACCTAGAAACAAACAAAAAAGAAATAATGGTACACTCAGTTGCATACTTGATGAAAATTTAATAAAGGAACTCAACAAATACAGTGAAAGGGTAAGAATCTGCTCAAAGGGGAAGAACTAAATCAAAGAGTCAAACCATGAAGAGAAATCTCGAGGATGAATTTTGAAACCTTTTGGGAAAGAAGGGTGGAATTTTTTTTTTCTTAAATTGACAGCAGTGTCAGAGTAGATGAGAAAAGTACTTCAGAGTTAAGGAGTGCAAAAAATTTTTTTTAATTTTATTTTAAAAAGAGAAAAGTCAGAAAAGAAAAAACAAAAAGCAAAAGACATAGTAACAGCAAACTCAAAACAATAAAAATATAGGTTTTCAAAACAGAATGAAAGACACTTAACAATGGTTGTTATATTGCATATTTTTCTCTTTTTTCAAAGAAAGAAAAGAAAATTAAAGAAAATAGAAAAACAGAAAAGGGTAGAACAATACTAAATTCAAAAAAATTAACATCATAGATTTGCTAGTTGATATGTTAGTCATTGTCTTCTTAAAAAATAGTTGCCAAAGTCAAAGCATAAACAATGGCTAGACATTCAAACATTGACAGTGCAAATCATTCTATTCAATGTTTCAACAGAAATTCAATAATATAGTTGTCTATTTTACACACTGTATATTATATTCTTTAGAATATAATATTCCCTTTCACTTTCACAATATCTATTATACTTTTTGGATCTCATTATTCTATAAGTTTTTATTATTTTTTGCACTGGACAGACAATTTGATAATTACTAATGTGAGTCTTCTGTATTTCACTAATGAGGATATTTTCAAGTTGCTTCCATTTACCTATAAAGGCCTCAAGATCATGCTTTTTATAGCTGAGTAGTATTCCATTATATAAAAATATGACTTGTTTTCATCCACTCTTCAGTTGACGGAAATTTTGGTTGTTTCAAAGATTTAGCTATCACAAATTGTACTGCCATGAACATGGGTACACATATATATCTGTGACATGACCTTTTCAATATTTCTGGGGAAAAACCCAGTGAGGGAAGAGCTGGGTTGAATGGAACTTCTGATCCTAGTCTTGTGAGGAATCTCCATACTGATTTCCATAGTGGTTGCACCAGTCTGCACTCCCACCAACAGTGGAGAAGTGTTCTTTTTTCTCTGTATTCTCACCAACATTTGTTATTAATTGTTTTCTTGATGGCAGCCATTCTTTCTGGAGTGAGATGAAATCTCAATGCTGTTTTAATTTGCATTTCTTGGATGACTAGTGATGGTGAACATTTCTTCATGTATTTATTTGCCATTTGTACATCTTCATCTGAGAACTGGGTGTTCCTATACAATGCCCACTTTTGGAGAGGGTCTTTGAATTTGGAGGCTTGATGTTTATTAATTATTTATATGTTTTGGATATAAGTCCTTTCTTTGAGGGACTGTTGGCTAAAATTATTTTGCATTCTATGGGTTTTCTTTTCACTTTTGTTAGTGATTTCTTTTGAAGTGCAAAAACGTTTTAGTAATATGAGATCCCAGTTGTTGATTCTTTGAAGTGTTTCCCATGCAGTTGCATTTTATTCATGAATTCTCTCCCTACTCCTATGTCTCCAAGATTTTTACCTAATTTGTCTTCAAGTAGATTTAGTGTTTCTGTTTTAATATTTAGATTCTTGATCCATTTTGACTCTAGTGTATGGTGATAGGCATGGGCCTATTTTCAGTCTTTGGCATGTGGAAAACCAATTTTTCCAACACAATTTATTTAAGAGGCTATCTTTTTTCCAGTGAACATGTTTAGCCCCTTTGTCAAATATAGGTGGCTGAGTATCTTTATAGGAGTGTTTGCATCTTCTAATCTGTTCCATTGAACCTCAGGTCTATTTCTTTGCAGTACTATGCTGATTTTATAACTGTGGCTTTGCAGTATAGTTTCAAGTAAAGAATTGAGATGCCTCATGTCTTGCCTTTGTTGTCCAAAATCGCCTTTACTATTCTAAATTTCTTCTGCTTCCAGATGAATTTTAGGGATATTTTTTCAAGGTCTGTGAGGTATGTTGATAGTATTTTGATTGGGATTGCACTGAATTTGTATAACAATTTTGGGAGTATAGCCATTTTCACAATGTTGATTCTTCCTAACCAAGAGCAGGGAATATCTTTCCATTCTCTGATATCCTCTTCAATCTCCTTTTTCAGAGTAGTATAATTTTCAGCATATAGATCTTTTACATTCTTGGTTAGATTGATTCCCAAGTATCTGATTTTTTAGATGCTATTGTGAAGGGTTATATTTCCATGAATTCCCTCTCAGTGAGTTTTTTGTTTCTGTAAAGGAATGCTATTGATTTTTGAGTGTTGACTCTGTATCTAGCTATGCTGCTGAATTTATTACCTCTAATAGTCTTTTAATGGAGTTTTGGGGTTTTCTATGTACAGTGTCATGTCATCTATAAATAATGATAATTTAACTTTTTTTTCTACTTTTATTCCTTTTATTTCTACCTCTTGTCTGATTGCTCTGGCTAACATTCTTAGAACTGTATTGAATAGGAGTGATGATAGTGGACATTCTTGTCTTGTTCCTGATTTTAGGGTGAAGGTTTTCAGTTTTTTTCCATTTAGTGCAATGTCGGCTGTTGGACTGTCATAAATGGCCTTTATGAGACTGAGGTACATACCTTCTGTTCCGAGTTTCTGTAGAATTTTTATCATGAACAGATGTGGGACTTTATCAAAATCTTTTCTGCATCTATTGAGATGATCATGTGATTTTTATTTTTGGTTCTGTTGATGTGGTATATTACATTTATTGATTTGCATCAATGTTCATTAGTGAGATTGGTCTATAGTTCTTTTTGGTTGGATCTTTCCCTGGTTTTGGTATCAGGGTAATACTTGCCTCCAAGAATGATTTACAGAGGATTGCTTTTCTTTCAATTTCATTGAAGAGTTTAAGGAGTGTTGGCATTAAATCTTCTCTAAATTTCTTATAGAATTCAGCCGTGAATCCATCAGGGCCTGGGCTTTTCTTTGTTTTTTAATCATGTTTTCAATTTTAGTAGCTGATAGTGGGTTATTCAAAATTGTTATAACTTCTTGATTGGACTTTGGTAGTTCATATGTTTCTAGAAATTCGTTGATTTCCTGTGTCTTCCACCTGAGTAGAGATTTTCAAAGTAGGTTTTCATGATTTTTTTTGTATTTCAGTGGGATCTGTAGTAATTTCCCTCTTTTCAGTCTTTATTGCATGGATTTGAGCTTTTTTTTTCTTTTTCTTGATGAGGTTGGCTAGAGGTTTATATATTTTGTTTATCCTCTCAAAAAACCAGCTCTTTGATTCATTATTTGTGTTTTTTTGTTTTGTTTTGTTTTCAATTGCCTTAATTTCTGCTCTAATCTTTACAATTTCTTCTCTTCTGTGAGCTTTGGGTTTGACTTGCTTTTCATTTTCTAGGAGCTTGAGATGTAGCATTAGGTTGCTTATTTGTGTTCATTCCACTTTCTTGATGTGACTATTTATTGCTATATATTTTCCTCCTAGGACTGCTTTCTTGTGGCTCAAAGGTTACAATATGTTGTGTCTGCATTTGTATTGTATTGTAGGTATTGTTTTATTTCTTCTTTAATTTCATCTGTAACCCATTGGTTTTTCAGAAATGTTGTTATTTAATTTCCATGTATTTATGCAGGCTTTTCAGGTTCTTTGCCATTGATTTCCAATTTTAGTGCACTATTATCAGACATTATGCATGGGATAATTTCACTTCCTTTGCATTTACTCAGGAATGTTTTATGGGATAATATATGGTCTATTTTGGAGAATGTCCCATGTGCAGCTGAGAAGAATGTGTATTCTGATGTTTTTGGGTGGAACACTCTGTAAATATCCAAGTCCATTCATTCACAGATGTGATTTAGTTCTATTATTTCTTTGCTGGTTTTTTGTCTAGTTGATCTATCTCTTTGTGACAGTGGGGTTATTGATAAGGTCTCCTCTTACAATTGTGGTCTTCTGTATTTGATTTTTCATGTCCATTAGTATTTGTCTTATATAGTTGGGTGATACTGTATTTGATGCATATATATTTATAATTGTTAGTTCTTCCTCTTGTAGTTTTCCACTTACAAGTACATAGTGGCCTTCTTTATCGTTTTTAATCCTTTTAGGTTTGAAGTTCACATTATCTGCAAATAGAATAGTTGCCCTTGCTTGTTGGGGGAGGGATTTCCTGTTGCATGGAATACTGTTTCCCACCCTTTGATTTTTAATCTATGAGTTCTTTTTTTGGTCAGATGTGTTTCTCATATATAGCATATTGTGGGATCCTGTTTCTTGATCCATTCTGTCAATCTATTTCTTTTGATAGGTGAATTGAGTCCATTTACATTTATGGATATCACTGATATGTACTGGCTTGACTTTTTCATATTATGTTCCTGTTGTTGGTTTCCCACTTTCCTCCCTTGTTTAATTTCTTGTCCAGCCTGGTGGTTTCTTTCTGTTGGTGTTCTGTAAATTGTGGGCATTTCATCTCTTTCTAGTATGTCATTCAATACTCTTTCTACGGTTGGTTTGGTAGGTATGTATTTCTTCAGTTATTCTTTGTCATGGAAATATCTTGTTTCTTCATTAAATTTGAAAGACATTTTTTCTGGGTACATCAATTTGGGTTGAAAGTTATTTTCTTTTAGGGCTTGAAATACTTCACTTCATGCTCATCTTGACCTGAAGGTTCGTGCTGAGAAGTGATTCTAATAGGCTTTCCTTGATAGGTGAGTTGTGACTTTTCTCTAACAGATTTTAGTATTCTGTTTTTATGATCTATGTCTAGGATCTTAATTATTATAAGTCTGGTTGTAGATTTATGTTGGTTATGACTGTTTGCCATTCTGTATGCCTCACTTATTTGTATGTCAGACTTTTTCCCCATTTGGGAAATTTTTTGGTATTACTTCTGTGAACAGCTTAGTTATATCATTTTGCGTTGTCTCCTGCATCCACACTGATACCTATTATTCTTACATTGTTTCTCTTTTTAATTCTAAGTGCATATTTCTCCAATGGCAATGACCTTTCATGTTCTTTTTCTATTGCTTTCAAAATTTTGAACTGCTGAGAAAGGACACTCAGCTCCACCCTGGCTTGGGCCATTGGCATGCCTGTGTGCCTCAACCCCCACTCCCACCCCCAGCTGCCCCTGAGTAGAGAAAGAGCACTGAGCTCTGCCCCAGGTCAGTCCACTGGGTGTGCCTGGGCACCTCAGGGCCTCCCCACCACTGCCACATGGAGGAAGACCACACCGAGCCCCACCCCATCTCAGGAAGCAGAGCCAGCCTGCACCCCTTGACACCCTCCCACTGCCCTGCACAGAGGATGGCTGCCATGTTCCTTCCTGGCTCAGGCCACAGAGATGTGCCCATTACCAAGCACGCTTCTCCTGTGTGCTGACCCAGAGGACCACAGCACCCATCTTGGCTTGACCCACTGCCCTTGGCTACCCACTCCATCTCTTAGACCAAGCACTGCTGTGAACATTTGGCTCCCACTCTCCCTATCAGAATCTTTAACTGCAGTGGACTGGTGGTGCTGGTTTGATTGTAGATTTTGTGGCCCCTCACCCAGACAGAGGACCCGGGCAGGTTCCAGTCATTATGTATACAACAATCGGGCAGACATCAACCACAGAATAGGACCCTAGGAGATACACTGCTGACAGTTGTGACTATTGGGATTAAATAACCAGATATTAGCCTACAAGGTGAAAATGACAAAACAAAAAACCCAAAATGCAATCTCAGACATCTAGTCCATAAGGTGCAAGAACAGGCGACAGCAAAATAGAGGAGTTTAAAAGTCATACACCAGAAATGTCTGAAAAGATAGCAAATGAAGTAAAGAAACAAATCCATGAGGTTATAGAGGAAATCAAATTAGAAGTAATGTCTTACATAAAGACAAAAATAACAACATTAGTAAAGGATTTGCTCAACATAGCTAGGAATGAAATGAGGGCTATGCCTCCTTATTCATTAACCACAGGGTCTGAGGCCCATGATACTTTGAACAATTCAAGAAAGTGTTTAATTTCTTAAAATCAAAAGAATCTCTTAAAATCAAAAGAAAAATGTACAACAGAGTAATAAGCATATCATAATGAACTCAACCTGAATATCTGTTTTATGTTAATAGTAATAAAATAAATTTTATTTCTTTTATGGAAAAAGAATCCTAGGCATAAATGAAAAAAAAAAATGCCTAGGATTCACAAAAGTCCTAAATGACCCAGAATTGGGCTAGACAGAGAAGACAAGAGGTCAGTAGCCATGTGCATGGCTTCACACAGGCGTACTGGACCCTGGCTTTTGGTAGAAACAAACTCTCAGTTGGCTACTTTTCAACCTTGGATTTGACTCCAGAGAATGGAATCAAAACCATCAATCTTCAGGACTTGAGGAAGTAAAGTCTATTGGTGAAGGTTCCCCATGATTAGAGCTTTCTGAAGGCAACAATTTCAATACATGAACCCAAAGCTCAAGCCTGAGTAACCACCACCACTAGTCAAGCTAACAAAGCAATGCTGGCTTTCATAGGTCTTTCCACCTCCTGAACTGATTTATGAATCAAAACTAATAGTAAAATCTAAAACATTTCTCCCACATCCTTAGTCTATAAAGGTCTGTAAAGTGTTTAATCCTCCAACAACCCTGGAACCAAAAGTGAGGTGTTAATAGGTAAATAACAATAAAGATTAAAAGAGTGAACAGTTTTCTTGCGGAAAAGATGCCCGTGATTTTTGAGCTTGTTCCCTAAACCTGTTCTCAGTCAACAGGGAGGGAATGTGGCAGTATTAGACTTAATCATAAAACCTATCAACAAGCAGCCTTCTGCACTCCCCATCTGTGACAAGAACAGTATTCTGACTGTTCTAAAAACATGCTAAGGAGAAACACAATCCTTCTCACCAGAATTACTTTTCAGTTCATCATTCACTCAGAATGCATGAGGCTCTGTGTGGATAAGAGGCTGTGACAGTGACTCAAGCCAAAGGAAGATCACTTTACAACAGACCCCTGCATCCAAAAGCTGGAATGGAGATTTCATGCCCATTTCTAGGCTGGGTAACCTTTTGAACAAGGCCCCAAATCACAAATTTAGTGCTTTGGTGGCTTGTGTCATTCATAGTAACAGTCATCAATGCAACCACAGAAACTGTTTCCTTAATAAGACTCCTATATCAAGTCTTATTAATATTACATTGTCAAAATAATGTATCAAATAAGTTTTACATCAAAGCTATGTCTCTGTGTGTTTTTGTTACCTGAGTACATTATATAGTCAAAAGAAGTTTTTATCACTTACTCTGTAAAGGCTTTGAAACAACAAAACATCCAAGCCATGAGAGTTTTATAGTATTCCACCAGGAAACTTAGGTATCTTTATGTATATTTCTGAATCTTCAACTGTCTTCCTGCCTGACAGCATCAGATTGCCTACAAATCTAGTTGAAATTCCTTTCAGATGGTCAGTGTTAAAAAAGTAAATACTGTGTGATCTCCAGACAGCAGAATAACAATTCAAGTTGTCAGGGTGGCAGCTGATCTGTCAATAAGGCTTTTACTTAGTGAAAAATCCCTAGTATAATTAAACATTTTCTAGGGCAAAGCAAAACCATGAGTCATCTACTAGAAACAATATCAAAGAGAATGGCAAAAAATATCATTTACCAGGATCTTGTCACTCACAGTAAGCCTATATTTAGATAAGAAAGTTGAAACCTGAGCTACATTTGATGACAGATCTCTGGGCACAGCTGGACTACTTTATGCTTGAAATGCAGAATGGATAGGGTCACATCAACTTCTGGCAAAAAAAAAAAAAAAAAAAAAAAAAAAAAAAAAAAAAAACTCAGCACCTAGAATTCAAGCCATCAGATTCTAACTTTCAAAACTGTTCACTGAACTTAGCCTGGTAACTTCCAACCCAGGAACTTAGGGTTTGGGGAATCCTGAGATAAAACTGAACTATGATGAACATTGCACAGTTCTCCAGCTAGGAGGCAGGTAGGGAACAAGAGTCTTACAAATCCTCTAAAATTGCTTATAGATCATTAGTCACTACTTAATGATAACACAGGTGAAATTTTTAAACTTTTTAAAAAAATAGTTAATTGTAAATAATAGATAATCTAGAATGAGACACTTATTGGTAGAAACTACTAAGTGTAAAAATTACATCTATGTACTTGAGCCTACTTGCTCTAAATACACATTTTAACTGACATCAAACGTAAATACACATTTTAAAATACACATTTTAACTGACGTCAAAGGTATCTATAGCAAGAAAAAGGATAGATTTAAAATTTCACAGTATGTAATACTTTCTAAAATCAAAAGTAATTGAAATTAAGATCAATACACTTCATTACAGAATGTACAAAAATTCAACATTCATGTTGTAAAATAAATTTTTAGCATACTTAAAATCAGACCATTTCAAAGAAGTATCACAATGTCCTTGTGTCAATTTGCAAATGCTTTCAATTTATCTGTTACATATACATAAAAGACTGGCCTACATGGATAAACATAGTGTTTATTTAATAAAGGAAATATAAATGTCTAGCAAAATTTTATAAATAAATAAATGTAAATTAAAATTAAAATACTAGTGCCATTTTTAAATGATAAATGTAACAGAATTTGAAAAGAAATGTCTGGTAATTATTACCTTAACATTGATGGAAGTATAAGTGGGAAAACATATTTTTGTTTGTGTTTTTCAGACAGGGTCTTGCTATGTAGTTTAGGCTGTCCTTAAACTTACTGTGTAGCCCAGGCTGGCCTTGAACTCACAACAATCCTACCTCATCCTCCAGAGTACTAGAATTACAAGTGTTTGCCAGGCTTGGAGCAGCATTTCTAAAAACGATTTCATTACAGTAACTAGGGGCTAAAAAACTATTCAAAGTGTACACATGGATCTTGGAAGCTAGTTTAGAGATTTCAGTATGGGAATATATGTTATATGGATATTCTTAAGAGAATAATTGTCTCCATTTCCCAAGGTAGTGTCATTGAGATTGTTGTGGGAATAAATTGACAGACGGTTGCATCAGCAGAAATCCTTGAAATAATTTAGGTGGTAGAAGCTACAAGATAACCTACACAACCAGTTTTTACCTGATCATTCCCTACAACATCACCTCCTAAATGATAATATATTCATATAGATTTACTGGTAAAGTTCTTCATTTACAGTAAGATATTTATGGTTTCTGGTAATTTATAACATGAAAGAGAAAAATAAAATTGTTCAAAAAAGGAACAAATCCACACCCATATTAATACATACTCTATATATTAAAATATATTTTATACATAGAATTTAAATAATAAAATTCATTGATAAAATATATAATTTTGCAATAATAAAATGTATGTAGGCAGGAAAACTATAGTATGTGTGATATTGATCTCTGAATTGTAAAATTGGGTTTAATTTTTTAGCTGTCTATAATGAATGATGAAGTCAGTAAAATCAATTTGGTTAATACTTAACACAGCATTAAAATTCTATTTAATAAAAATGAATGATTTTATATCAATTTATAGTCTTCTTTCAAAAGATAGTATACAATCCTTAAATTTTCATGTCTTCTCTACATGTTCTTGAAAATCAAAGTTGCTTAATTAGTCTGTGTTTCCCGCAGTTTCCCATTGTCTTACATGGAAACATCAGCAATAAAGTTGTTCCCTCCATGAATTTGTAAATCCCATAGTATAACAGCCCAGGATGTCACAAATGACATGTAACCGTGGGGGGGGGGGGACCAGTAAATGCTATTTTCACTATTGGCTTGGTATGGAATTGTTCTAATGTTCTTTAAGGAATTTTGGACTACCTCTAAATAACAGCTGTGAGGGGGAATTTCAGTACTTCAATCCTTGTTTTTGGCAGTAAGTATTTGTTTTTAATGTGAAAGCAAACAACGAAAGAAAACCTTTCCATCTGCTTTTATCAGAAAGAAAGTCAAACGGAAGTCACAGTATACTTAGCAAATAGCACTTGACTTTAGTGCACAAACACATCCTTCACTTAACGACACAGCCTCCTAAAGTGTTAGGTCAACATTAGAATGATAAATAGTCAGGGGTTGGGTGCTTAGAGAGATTTTAGGTGGTACCTAGTAGGTCTTCCTGCATTCTGTTTGGAGTTATTGATACTTTATGGAGTTAAATCTCCATATGGAAATTCTAAAACATCAGTGTATTTTTTTTTTGCCACTATCAAGCATGATACTCTAATTTTCTGTTTTCTCAAAACTTTCTGTTCTTTAGTGATAAATTCATGTCTTTTCTTCATTCTATGTTTGTGAACTTGTGAAATATCTACCTTACAAATAACCAAAGTTCAAGCAATTGCCTGCCAAGCCCAGATGCCATTAGACTGGCCAGCAGAAAAGTGATAATGAGAATTCCTAGGTACTTCAGAATGTAAAGCAGCCAGCAAGTTGCTAATTAAAAGTGACTGGGAAATTGGATTAAGATGGCAAATACAGCCAATGTGTTTGTCTCTAAATCTCTACCCAAAGCCCCACAAATGGGGGCGGGGGGACCACCCATTTTCTTAAACTTTAAATTCATTACCACACTGGAGAACCATAAGGAAGTCAAATTTGTGCTAGAAACTTACAGAAATTGCCAAATGGGAAGCAGGTGGGATAAATATGCATAGGAGACAGTCTCAAAAGGAGGGTTTCAAAGTTGCTTCACACCCAGTGAGTTGAGGGTAGCCAATAGAGTCACGCATTATATAAATACAAGTTAAAAAGTTTAGCGGAGCAATTAATTGCTCCCTGGCCCTGGAAAACACACACACACACACACACACACACGCATGCACACACACACACACACACACACACACACGCATGCACACACACACACACACACACACACACACGAGAGAGAGAGAGAGAGAGAGAGAGAGAGAGAGAGAGAGAGAGAGAGAGAAAGAAACAACAGTTGGCATATTTGGAAACCTGCAGCACTGATTGTGTGAACCACCAGTGTTGGAAGGGACAGGGAGACTGAATGCTGAATATAAGCACCTTTTTGTCAACATTTGTTAACAGCATGTCTTATCATTGCTTATTAGGCAGACTATAGTAAACAGAACTACACCTACAAGCAGGCAAACAGAGATTTCTGATTACAAAGGTGATATACAGTCTAGAATCATGAAATACTTTTGAAAAAGCACACCATGAGATAAAAGTACCAAGAATAAGGAGAATTAAGACTTAAGTAAACTAACTGAGCAAACACCACAAGGATAGTTTTTAAGATCAGATATAATTTTAAAAAATAAGTGCCTAGCTTTTAATAATTTAGATTGATAAAATTTGATAATTGTGTAGACTTGTATGACTCTTTACAATTTTATTTAAAGCATTTATGATACTGTCTTGCCTCTTTCATTCATTTTTTACCATAGGCAACCACTTTCTTTTTTAATCATATATTTATTTATTTTTAATTGATGCATAGTATATACATATATAAATTAGTGTAATATTCTAATTTGTCTGTAATTGTTTAGAGGCAACAATTTTCCAGTTGCCCTACTAAAAAGTAATTTCTTGCATTCTTGGTTTCACATAAATCGTAAAGTGAATTTCTTTCAACTGATCTCATGTTTTTGATGACCATCTATGCTATATACATAATTAGCTTTTACTTTTAGTTGATATGATACAATTCTATTTAAACACTATAATTCAAGTTATTGGTCCATTTTTCAACTGAAAGACATTCTCAGCTTGTTCCCAGTTTGAGGCTATTATGAATAGAGCTGCTATGAACATTCTTATACAAATATTTTTGGGTAAGAATGGAATTGGTAGGCCATAAAGTAGATGAAAGTTCAACCCCATTTTTAAAAATGTGAAACAGTTTCAAAAGTGTCTGTACCATTTGGCACTCCATCTAGCAATGTATTAGATTTCTGTTTGCCCAACATCCCAACCAACATTTGGTGTTGTCAGTCATTTTGATTTTAGCCATCCCACTGGGTATCATGTGGTTTAAATTTGCATTTCTATGAAGCATAATGGTGTTGAGCACATTTTCATGCACCTATGGGAGCCTGAGATATCTTTTGTAAAATGTTTGCCAAAATATAATTTTTATTTACAAGTCATATTTTTTACTGTCAATATGTGGAGGTGTTCTTATATTCTGAATATGTTTTTTATCACACACATAAAGGAATCATATTCAGGATATATTAACTGGTACCTTGGTCAATATTCAATTGATCATGTGTAGTTACACTTCTGTACTGTACTTATTCATCAATATCCTAATCTTTATTATTCTTTTTACCAAGGTTACAAGACAAATTATGTTGTGCTTGGTATTGTATTCTCCCATTTTAGAATTATTTTATGTGGCATAGATTCTTTGAATTTTCATATGAATTTGTTGTCTTTTGTGCACAAAAAAACAAAGTTCTGACTGAGCTTGTTTTGAGTCATGATCAATTGGAAAAGCATAATTATCTTAACATTTAGCTTTCAAATCCATAAACATGGAATATGTCTCTGTTTGTCTGGTCTTCTTTAATTCCATCACCAATGTTAACAATTTTTAGTATAAAACTATTAATATCTTTCAATAAATATATTGCTAAGTTTCCACTGACTTATAATGCTTTTGTGAATTTTTGAATTATAATATAATTTTCCAGTTATTCATTGTTAGTATATGGGAATGAAATCTTAAAATAGTATCTTCTGTACTTCAGTTATAATGTGCCAGTTATCAGTAATAGTTTTTGTTATGATATGTAAATAATCATATTATCTAAAAAGAACAGAAATTTTACTTTTATTTTCTAATTCACATGGCATTATTTTTCTTGCCTTATCACAGTGACTAGGATGTCTAATTAAATAGTAATTCAAAGTAATGAAAATGCATAATATTGTTTTGATACCAACACTAGGGATCAAAATATTAGTAAGAACAAAACAATGTAAAAAATTTAAGAGGTATACTTCACCACATTTTTTGCCTTTTTTATTAATTAAGTTTATAGGTACATTTTAGGCATGCATAATGATCACATTCACCATGGAATTTGTACATGTACATGATATATGTTAACACTTTTTCCCATTTCCCTTACCTCCCTTCAAACTCTTTTCTCCTCCTTATTTACAAAAGCTTTGTTTCCACTTTTTTCCTTGCTTTCTCATTTGTTTTCTTTCCCTTTCCTTTCTTTGGATGACTTTTATCTCACTTTTACAGAGATTTTATATTATGAAAGAATACTGATTTGGTTAAATTCTTTTCTGTATCAATTGAGATTAAATAATGTTTTTGATTTATCTCAATGTGATATGTTACATTAACTGAATTTAAAAAAAATGTTTAACTGTATTAGTTATCTTTCTGTATGTGTAATAAAAATATCTGAGAAAAATAACTTAAAGGGAAAAAGTTAATTTGAACTCAGAATTTGAGAGGTTTCAGTCCATCATCACTTGGTTCTGATTTCCTGGACCTGTGGTAAGGCAGTATATAATGATGAAAGGGTGTGACAGAGCAGAATTGCTCCCCTCATGGGCAAAAAAAGAAAAAGAAAAATCAAAAGGAGAAGGGAAAAGTCAAGATAAAATACATCCTTCAGAGGGAAATGCAGCCAGATCCATCAATGTGCAACACTGCTGCCATCAGAAAGCTTGCTTCCCATGGATAGCCAGTGCAAGTAGGGAGACACAGCCAGACACATGATGTGTGTCCAAAAGCCACCATTGGAGACCTTGCTTCCTTCAGCCAGCCAGCACCCACCAGGAGAATCAGACAAACACATTTCAAAGTGCCTGCCACCATCAAGGGTGTCTCAGTGTAGACATGCAGTCTAAGGAAAACAGCAGCCCACCACCACACAACCCTGGGCATCAAGGGAGTCTCAGTGTACGTGTACAGGTCTTGCAGAAGCCCCACCCATGCCCTGTTACTTCCCTGAGAACCTGGGTTCAGAGAAACCCAGGTGCCTACCCATTCCCATTCCCACCATGGAGGGGCAGCCAACATGAGAAAAGCCTGGGATCCCACAGCTAGCTTATTGGGAGTAATCCAGGAGAATGCCAAGCCTAAGGAGCTAAACACAATCTCAGACCTTCAGCCCACACACAAGAAGTCTGGGATATATGGTCACAGAAGAAAATGGAAGTTACACACCCAAAATCTTCAAGAGGATAGCAACTGAAGTAAAGAAACAACTTCATGATCAGAAATAATGTCTCAGGTAAAAGAAGAAATCACAAACATAATGAAAGAATTGCTGAGCACATCTAAGGAAGACATAGATTTTTTTAAAAAAGGAGCACAGGAAAATTATGGAAACCTTGAATGAAAGGAATCACAATGCATGAAACAGATTCAAAGAGATATCCAGGAAATTAAAAAGTCAATCAAAAGCTGGCAGAACTGCTTGAAAGAAACGGAAGAGAAACTTTCAAACTTTGAAGATAGGATTGCAGCTAGTGGTCATGAAAGGAAAGATCTCTTAAAAATAACAAGGAACCAGGAAATAACAACTCAATGGTTGCAAGATGATGCAAAGAAAAATAAGAATAAAAGGTATCAGCACAGAAGCATGGATCAACACAAATGAAATAAAAAGCCTATTTACAGAAGTAATAGCAGAAAATTTTCCAAACATGGGAAAAGGAATTGGCCTACAGATAAGTGACACATATAGAACTGCAAGTAGCTATAACCAAAATAAATGTACACCCAGACATATAATAATATCTCAGAAATTCAGCACAAGAGAAGAATATCGAAAGCTGTTAGAGAAAAGGAACAGGTCACTTATAAAGGAAACCAATCAGAATCATGTCAGACTTGTCAACACAAACCATCAAGTCAAGAAGTGTATGAGTGAAGTGTTTCAAATCCTGAAAGAAAATAACTTCCAACCCAGATTAATGTACCCTACAAAACTACTTTTCAAACTTGGCGGAAAAATAAGATACTGCCATGATAAAGAACAACTGAAGCAATTCATGACCACCAAAACAACTCTACACAGAGTGCTGAAAGATATTCTAGAGACAAATAGAGATGATCATGGTTTCAGAAACAGCAGCAAAGGAGGATCACCAAACAGGACAGGTAATTGAACAAAGGAGTAAAGTGAAGGGCAACAGCAGGAGGATAGCATGGCAGAGGTGAACCAATGTGTGCCATGTAACCGTTAAGTAGATGGCCTCAATTCACCAATAAAAAGAAACACAGGGAGAGCAGATCAAGAAACAATATCCATCAATATACTGTATACAAGAAACATTTAACTCAAAAAGAAATTCATAGACTGAAAATCGAAGAAAAGAAAACAACTGCTCCACATTACAGGAGATCAGAAAAAAGCAAGGATATCTTGCCCATCAACCACAAAATGGAAAAGAAAAATTATCATACAATGCAAAGCTACCCAGCTATAAAGTAGAATAATCTCGAGGCTCTTGTAGGTAAATGGATGTAACTGGAGATCATGCTCCATACGAGTGAGCACCAATTTATTTCCCTAGCATAAAAAACTAAAGGAGTTAATGGGATTCAAAAAGCACAGTAGATGTCATGAAAGTGATAGGAGAGGAATCACCTAAAAAGAGAAAGAGGTAACCACGGTTGATTTTCTATTATCTTGTTTTGAATTCTAATCCTGTTTTAATAATTTTTTTAGGTTTGGTTTTATTTTGTCTTGATTTGCTAGATTCTACTGTGTCTGATAGTATGGGCAGCTGTTTTGAAGACAATGAGATATATTATGGTAACAATTGTTGATTTCCTATTATCTTATTTTAAAGTCCTATAATATTTTCATTCTTTTACTTTGATTGGTTTTAATTGTTTTGTTTTTATTTTTAAATATGTGTGATGTTATGGATAGCTATTTTGAAGAAAATAGGACATTATGATAGCAATTGTTGATTTCCTATCATCTTGTTTTGAAATCCTGTAATGCTTTCATTCTTTTGTTTTGACTGGTTTTATTCTATTTTGTTTTGTCTGATTTTATTATATGTGAAGGTATGGACAGATATTTTGAACAAAATGAGAGATATTATGGTAGCCATTGTTGATTTCCTCTTGTCTGGTTTTGAAATCTTCTATTGCTTGCATTGTTCTGTTCTGATTTGCTTTATTCTGTTTTGTTTTTTCTTTATTCTCTTTTAAAAAATTAATATTTTTTAAAAATACACTCCTCAAAAGACATGAAACCAATGACCTGCATCTTCCAACTAGACTGCACCTTCTAAGATTTCTACCACTTCCCAATAGCACCATCAGCTAAGGACCATGTTTTCAGCACAAATTTTGAAGAATATTTAAGATCCAATCTGGATTCCAACTTTGCATCCTGGATGAAATAATGACTCGGACACAATAAATTACCCATTTATATACTGATGGACTCAATTTGCTAATATTTTGAAAATTGTTCTGCATGTTTAATCATGAGGCATGTTGGACTTAAACTTTCTTTCTTACAGTTGATATTTAAGCTTCATAAAACAATATGGGAAGTCTCTCTTTCTACTCTATTCTCTTACATAGTTTAGATAAGAGTGGAGGTTATATGCTCCTCAAATAATTGATTAGAATTAACCACTGAAACCATCTGGTCATGGGATATTTTCTCATAGGAAAATTTTAAATTACTAATTCATTTTCTGTAACACGTATTAAACTATTTAGGTTGTCTATATTTCCTTGATTCAGTTGTAAAAATTTGAGACTATATAATGATTCTCCTTTTTTTCTCATATGGCTATTTTTTGATACTCTCTTACTGTCTTGATCAATCTTGCCAAGGTTTGCAAGATTTCTGATGTTGAAAAGAATCGTATTTGCTTGCCCATTTTTATTTTATGCATTTCTGATTTTTGAAAATATTTTTTCTTCTACTTATTTTGGATTTGATATGCTCTTTTATTCTACTCTTAAGTTTCAAGATTATATTGCTAACTTTATATTTTTTCTTTTAAAATGCATATGTATATTTAACACAATAAGTGTAAAGTATTTCTCTAAGAAATGGTTTAACAGCAGCAGCTTGCCTCATATTCTTATATATTGTGCTTTCATTACATTTACTTCTTAAATGTTTTCTAATATATTTCAATTTCTCACACTCTTTCTTCTTTAATCCATAGAATAGTTATTTGATATTATGTTTCCTAAATTGATTTGGAGTTTCCAACTACCTCACTATTACTAATTTCTAACAATTCCATACTGGTCAAAAGTAACTACATATGACTTGAATCCTTTGACATAAATTACAATTTGTTTTATCATTGGTATAAGCCATGTGTTAGCTAATGTTTCGTTTGTAGTTGTGAAGAATAGTTATCCTAAAATGGCTGGGTATGGTTTTCTATGAATACCAATTTACTCATGTTGTTTATAGTTGTTTTTATGGGATATAAACATTCTTTTGTAACTACTAATTCTGTCAATTCCTAAGAGAGAGGGGTAAAATTGTAGTATTTGTAGATTTGCTGTGCATATCCTTTTATCAATTTTTGTTACTTCAATGTTGACTCTCTGATATTAGGTACATTCATGTCTGGTATCATTACCAGACATGGTCTCTTATGACTGGACCTTTCAGTAAAATTTTATCTTTATTCCTAATATGGGTTATCTTGCAATTGCCTTTGAATTCTATTATTTTTAGTGTACATATAGCATTACTTCTTAATCTTCTTTCAATCTGAAGGCATCTGAATATAGAAAATATACTTTCTATTGACAGCATACAGTTGTTTGTGCTTCTAGAAGTTTAACAAATTTCTTTACATCAAACATTTAATATTCTCACTTATTTAACATAACTAGTACTAGTCTCTTATGCTTTTCATAGTTATTTATATTCATAGTTATTTTACTTTTTACCTATATAATATGTTAATCTAATAGTTGTTCCACTATTTCTCCTTTTTCTCATTCTTTGGGTGAAACAGCATTTTTAAACATTTTATTTTTTTCTCTTCTAGGGGATTTTTTTTTTTCATTTTGGTGGCAGTACTAGAAATTGAACCCAGGGCCTTCACACTGAGCTACAACTCCATTTCCTCTTTTACTTTTTATCTTGAGATGGAGTCTTCCTAAGTCACTAAGTTACCCAGGCTCTGCTCAAACTTGCAGTCCTCTTGCCTCAGCTTCTCAGAGTACTGAAAATACATGCATGGGCCACTGTTAATAACATCCTCTATTGACTTTTAAAATATACTACTTCTATTATTTTTCTAGTGATATTTTAGAAATTATAATATATCCTTTATCTTTCTACATTCTACTTTCAAATCATATACTTAAATATAAAAACATAGCATTATAATAAATTTATTCTTCCTCTCAACCTTGAACTCTTTTTATTGTTTTATCTTTGGATATGCTACCTACACCAAAATACAGCCAAGATGGTACACATCTGTAATCCCAGCTCCCGAAAGGCTGAGGCAGGAGGATCACTGTGAGTTCAAGGCCAGCCTGGATTACAAAGTGAGTTCAGGCCAGCCTAAACTGCATAGTGAAACCTTGTTTCAAAAAGACCAAAAAAAAAAAAATATTTTCAATCTATTCAACAAATGACAATTTAAATAAAGGTATACAGAAATTAAAGGGTCTTTTATATTTAGTCACATGTCTACTATTTCTATCCTCTTCATTTCTTCCCCCACTTCTTATCATTTCTCTGTTTTACCTAGAAAAATTTTCTTCACCATTGCTTATGCAGAAAACTAATTTTAAGATTCCTTTCAGCTTCTGTCTGCCTGAAAAATCTATCCCATTTTTATTTCTGCAGGATATTTTTCCTAAACATAAAAAGCTTTGTGCTGACGCTTGTTTCTTTAATATTTTAAAGATGATATTTCAATTTTTTTTCATGTTTCCTTTGCTTATGATAATAAACTGCCATTTGCATCATTATGTTTTTTTCTTATCTAGTTGCTAAATTTTCCTTTTGTGTTTGGTTTTCAGCCATTTTCCTAAAACAGACTTAGATATGGTTTTGCTTGTTTTTATTGTACTGATGACTGATTGAATTTCTTGAATATTGCATTGATCCTTTATTAATTATGGAGAATTCTTAGCCATTGTATGAAGGTATTTTTCTGCCCTTATTTTTGATTTTTTTTCCTTTTTGAGAATTATGAATATATTTTTCAGATGCTTTCAAAAAACTTTGTAGTGCTAATTTGAAAATTTTATAATGTATCTTCTAATCACTGATTCTTTCTACCCCCGTTATATATAATCTGAGTTAAGCCTATATTTAATATATGATTAATTTCCAGTATATATGTATTTATATGTTATATGTTTATTTTTCTCATGAAATTACTCATATGTTCTCATATGTTGTCTAACATTTTTACTAGATTCTAATGCATATACTCATAGTTTTATATTTCTGTCTGACCAGTTACAGAATTTGGTCCAACACTGGACATATGCTGCTAATTCCTTCTTCATGACTTATTTTCCTCCTTCTTTGTATGTCTTATAACTTCTGATTGTATATGAGCCATTTGTAGTAAAAATAAAACAGTACAGAAAAATGAAACAGAATGTATTGCCAATAAAGAGCATATATTTATTCTCTAGCCCAGCACTAGTAATGAAGGCCATGTTGAATCTGTAGTTGAGAAAAACTTTGGCTTGGCTGGGTCTATTTATATTAGTTAACCACTGGCTACAAATGTTGTGAGGATATTCAGTCTTTCCATTCACTAGAACTCTCAAAATGGATACACATCCATCTAATGCCAGAAATAGCAAAACTAAAGAAAAATAAATGAGTAGGACGATTTAGTTGTGTTATATACATACATATAACATAAACATAGTAAGATATAGAAAGTATGAAAGATTGAGAGAAATGAAACATAAATGCAGAGATTTATTTTCATATTGTGATGACATTTTTAAAAAGATAAGAGTGTTAGACAATTTCCAAACTTCAACACAAATCAAAACCACCTGGTGGACTTCCTAAAATACAGTTTCCTGGACTTCAGTCTCGTAATTTTTAATTCACTATATCTGGGGTAGGACCACAAAACTTCATTTCAAGGTGTTTCCAGGAAGTATTAACATTGCTGGTCTTTAAAATAATAACATATTTTTAATTTAAGAAACTGAGCCTTCAAGCAAGAAAATAAAATCCCTGCTCTTATAGAGCCTATTTCCTAATAGTAGGAGATAACTAATAGACATATAAAATAACAGAACATAATTTTCATGATAACAATAAATGCAGACATTAAAAGATGTGTATAAGCAGAAACTGAGATGAACAGAGGGACAAGGAACAACTTTCTTGGGAATACTGAGAAATGACAAATGAGAAGGAGTCCAACTTTTGAAGATTCTAGTAAAGGACCATGCAAGCAGAGTAAACAACAATAAATTCAGATGGGAAGAAATCTGATGTATTCAAGGAGGGAAAAGATCAGTGGTAAGCAAGGAAGAAAGTAGTTTTAAAGAAATAACAAAAATTAAGTGGTAGACAGGAAGAATACCATGTGGATCTTGTAGATGATAGGCATGCAAAAGAATTGCATTTCACTCTACAAACAATGAGAAGTTTTGTAAAGTTCTAACAGTCAGAAGTATACATTGCATTTTAACTTACTGGAAGATAACTTCCAGAGAAGAGATTAAATAGGAAAACTCTGCAAAAGAAGAAAACAGAGATGAAAGTTAGAATATTTTAGCATCCCAGGTAACACATGTTCACATGTTTATCTAGAATAGAAACCATGGTTATGAGGAAAAATGGAGATTCAAGATTAGGAATTCATAGAGTGTATCAGAGTCAATTTCCTGAGCTCCATCTTGGATTTAGGAAATCATATGCTATATATTGTGTCCACAAGTGATTCTGATAAGCAGCCAGATTTGTTTTATAGTATGTTATAGAAATTACTGTGGGTAGAATATATGAAATCATCAAAGATCTCTAACAGAAAATGTAATGATGAAAGCAAAGTTTACAGCAATTTATTTTGATGGCTTGTAATGGAATCTAAAGACAATTGTCCTGCCAGTAGGAAAAGCAGTCAAGTTTATCTCAGTAATTAAAATATATGAGTTTGCACCACAGGGAAATGTAGCAGCCACTTTCCTACACGTATCTATTTAAATTTAAATTAAATTAACAACTCAGTTTCCCTTTCCCACTTGACATATTTCACATGTCCAGTAGCAGAAATAAAATGGAAAATCCTGATATAAAATATTTCCATCATCACAGAAACTATTTGGAAAACAATGATTTGGGATATGATGTTGATGGCGGATGGAATCTAAGGGAGAAACTTAAGAGAGGGTTGAGAAGAAGAATTAACAGGATACAATGATAAGTTATGCAGCATTACTCTATAAATGTGGAACTTATCCGAGAAATTTTTAAAAATCTGTATCAAAATACACACATATCAAGGGCACTGCAAAATCAGTACTTGCTGTGTTACACAATTCACCACCAATATTTTTTTGATATAGGAAAATACCATAACTGATAAGATAAATATTATGATAGCAAGTTTTTTTCTCCCTCCTCTCCTTTTCTGTGGGTAATTACCAATGTCTGTAATTGACAACAGTTGATCAAATCAAAATAGAAAAACTAATAATGAGCCAGATTCTCCCACCACATTCCACCCGCTGAAGTCAGTGAAAGCTCTGTGCACACAGGGAGACACATGGCGAGCTAATCTGGCCCAGTATTTACACAGCACTTTCAATCTGAGGATCTTAAAATGTTGAGCAAACATTCACTTGTATAGGCCATCCCAAGAGATAGAGCTATCATTTATAATTCTGACTAAATTAGCTTTAAAAGTTTGAGTAAAAGATTTTATAGCGCTTAAAACACTAGTAGTGAAAAGTGTGTTTCCTCCTTCCATACATGCATGTGTCAAAATTCACAAGATCTGAACCTTCTGTTCTAAATTAAATTTGAGAATGCTTTTAGCTTCATTAAGCTTACCCTTTCATATACCACTGCATTTCCAGCTACTCATTTGACCTCATCTGAGAAACCTAATCACACTTACTCATGTTAATCCAAATGAAATAACTTTATTCACCTAAAAACATATTCATGCACCTTGCATAACTTATTCATGATTTAAAATTTACTGGAATTTTTAAATTAATAGTGTGCAAATGTGTTAAGTATTTTTCTCAATTAACCAAAAATGGATTATCCAATGGGCAAGTCTATCAGACATCCTGGTCATCTTCTTCCCCCTTAACTGCTAATTTGTGGATGACCTTCTGTATTACTCAGCAGCTGGCCTTATGTCATTAACAACAAAGCAGGCTGAGGGGAGAGGAAGAGTGAATTTCATTTGGCCTCAAGTACTTGATTAATTAGAGAAAGAGATAATGCTGCCAATTTGTCTACTTGTTCAACAAAAATGTATTCAAATCCTGAAATACACAAGGGGAACATTAAGATATTATATTTAGACAGTCTCTAAAGAAATAGGAATAAAAGGGGTACAATGAGATGTTCTCCAGTTATCAGATGTGGTGCACAAATCTAATTCTGCACAGAGATACTGGAAAATCCTTTGCAGCTCTCTTCACCATTTTTCTCTCACACATCAGCAGTTTTTACACCCCCAGATTCCTAGTGATGGCCACATCTGAGGCAGCCTCTCTGGTACTCCAAGAAGTGGCCTGTAACAACCTAAGCACCAAGGGCATATGGGGATATTAAGCTTTAGCCTCTATGACTTACAAATACCTTGTTGAATCCTTGGAGAGAACCTAAGAAAACAGAGAACTAAAGCTTCATAGTATTGTTTGCTGATGTTAAAATTAAGCTCTAATCATGAAAATTGTCTTGTCATGAAAATTTCTCCCATGAGATGCAGAATTGTAGCATAGCAAATGTGGCTGGAGATACCTGAGGTCTAGTGTTGGGTTTATATGTAATTAGTTAAGTCTCTGGCCTCAGTTCCCTCACATGTCAGATGAAAAAATAAGAATATTAACATCATAGAATTAATGTGGACATTAAACTCTTCAACCCAAAAAGGAACTCAGTTTTAGATTGCAGATTTGATGCATGGTAACTGTGAGTACTTATTAGTGTTACCTCTCCGTGGGTAAATCATTTAGTCAAATTGGAGCTCAGATTTTTCACCCTGGAGGAAAAGGATTGTGCTCCACAGAATTTTAGATTTTCTTGAAATCCCCTCTGAGGTCACCTCAGGAGGGAAGAATAGGAAAATGAGAAAGTAAAGTGATAACTGGGGTACCACCACCTCTCTCCTGCCTTCAACTTAACAATAGCAGGAAGCCTCTTATTTATTTTACTTATTTGAAGCCAATATTATTTATTTTAGATATAAATGCAGAATTATGATGATTTCAAAATTTGTGGGAAAAAAAAACAGGGACAGAATTTCCAAACCCTTTTTGAACTATGATGTCATTTGATTTTCAATATGTGAATTAATTTACTTCTTGAGACACAAGATGTCTTCAAGGTGTTTATTTTTTTAAGTGCTAAATATAACTAAAGATAAAATCATGCTTTTCTTCCAAAACTATGGACATAGAAAAATATTTACCCGATTATGTAAATAAACCCTTTCTATCACAATTTAAAAGATTGTATTGGGCCTAATTTCCTTTTCTTTCTGTTTTTTTTTTCTTTTCATAAGGTTTGATATTAATATATATATGAGGTTGAGGTTGTCAAAGAATAATAAGAATAATTTCTTATTCTTAAACTGAGAGAAAACGATGAAACAAAAGCTGGAGTGAGAACAAAAACAAGAAAAGTAATGAAGACTGTTTCACATGAAAATGAGAAATAATAATTCCACTGTAAAAGAACAGCCTTAAAAATAAGGACAACAGGAAAATATTTTCCCTTTTTATACATTCAAATTGCCATGTCTTGGAGGAATAAAACATTCTTTAAAAAGTGTGTATGAGTCAGTGTTTACCTGCTGGACAATGAGAATAAAAAGGCAAATTCAGAACTCATAACTTAAATGAGTACCAGAGACCTTGCCAAAGTGAGGAAAGAGGAGGGAATCTTTGGGACTCTGGGAATGGTTGCAGATTTCCATAAGGTAAAATAGTGTGTAGTCTTGAGTAGGTCTTCAATTCTTTGACCCTCTTTCCATTTAGAGATGAGGGCTATGTCTTCTACGCATGACTCTAGAAAGGCCCTGTGACTTTTATGACTAATCTGTTATGGTGATGGTGCATTCTTTTCTGAGACTAGTCTTTAAGAGCTGGCAGCTTTTCCTTCCTGTCACCATCTCCAAGGGGAACAACCTGCCATGCTGTGAAGAAGCCTAAGGAAGCTACCTGATGGATCTTGGGGAATGAGATATACGTGGATAAAGAGAAAAAAGGATACAGAGGAGTCAGGTATGTGAGTGGAGAAACCACCTTGGAATTGAGTCTTCCGTCCTCAGGCAACAGTAGTATGTGGATCACAGACGATCTTCTGGATTGATTGTTTTCAAAGTCCCTGACCCACACTTCTTTGAACAAAATAAAAGCATTATTTTAAACCAGTAGGCTGTAGAATAGTTTGCTTCTCATCAATAGATACACAGAATAGCAAAGATTAGAGGGAGAGAATTTTCAAAGCAGTATGAATGTGAAAAAAGAATATAAGTTTGCAAATTGAGTAGCCTGTGAGGTTTAATTTCTTGGTTTGCTTTCCTTTGGACTGTGGGAAAGAATCATACCTAATAGTTACCTATGAATTTTTTTCTCCAAGTGAAAATTGTCTTATCTCATCTTTTAGTAATATCTAGTAAGCTCAGCAAATGCAGCCCGGATCCTGGTATTGTAGATCAGACAACCAGGCAATGCAGAGGAGTCTGTCGCGCATTGGACCTTCTGTTCAGCTCAGTTCTTACAACCCAACTTTGCAGAGGCATCTGTACCTAAATGTTCTTAGTCCACTTCACAGCCAGAGCATGCAGGATCACACAAAGCTGCTGAGGAGCCATTCATGAAAAAGTCAGTGGGACATGGACAGTACCTCCATTATTTCATGTATATTGAAGAGAAGTGGACAATAAGAGAGGGAAATGCTTGTTGATATGAGTCCAAAGCAGTGCTGCTTGCTTCCTATTCCTGTCACTGCTCCAGCACCTGCCAGTGTTAAGGATTCCGCTCAAACAATTCCCCCATCTTTAGCCAGCAGTCCAGGTGAGGCAGACCCAATGTTCACAATTCTTTAACCTTCATTGCAGACTGCTAAATCTTTCTTAATGGGCCAATTTCAGCCCAGGCAACTTTCCCCTTTCTGAATGAGTTCTCTAGGAAGCTACTTAGATTTCATTCAATATACTTCTGGTCATCATTCTTGTCTTTTATTTAATGCATATTTATATCACTTGCATGAAGCAGTTATTAATCAAATTTAGTCATAAATATCTAATTCTTACATAACTTAATTACAGGATCTTTCTTCTTACAAAAGTGTGTGTGTGTGTGTGTGTGTGTGTGTGTGTGTGTGTGTGTGTGTATGAAAAATCTTAGGATATTAGACAATATCTTATATTGGAGTTCTTTTTTCTATTGTTTGTCCTCAATCACATGAAGAGATATCGCATGGAAAGGAAACATTTTAAATTCCAACCAGCATTATCCTATGTAGGAAGATCAGAAGTACATGGAGTCCAGGCTTTGAATATGAAGGCAGGGCTTTGTTTGAATCTAGGAACTGCCATTTGGAAACCTGATACATTTAGATTATGAATCATGGGATTATATCATAAAATATGGATAATAATACTGCTTTCCACTTTGCCTGTAGCATTATTGTGTTAAATGTAGTTGTAATTTCCTTACACTTACATTTATTATAATATTGGCATAATGCTAGGTCTCTGTCTGCATTGCTGACTAAGCTATTTGCACTCTGCAAGGGAGGCCCAGTATTATCAACCACTGAGGTTGATACTTTGCCCAGGAGCATATAGCTAATGAATGACAAACCCAGGGTTAAAGACAGATTTGCTTTATATTTGATTCATGTTCTTTTTACTGTACATTGCTGTTTATGTATAACTACTGTTTTAATTGATATTGATGTTTGTTTTTTGGATTTCTGAAAGTGGTACTAGTCTTTCTTCTTAGGACCTATGCCACCTAGAACCATAAGATCTGGCTAAAATAGGAAAAGAAACCAAATATCTGTTGAATATACAAATAAGCAACTATTGTTTTTGCTATATTCTGAACTGTAGGCTGCATAAATAATATTATACCATCGTCACCTTGAAATGTGAGCAGGACATCCCTTGACATAAATAAATGTATTAAAGTAATCAAAGACACACTTTTACAAACACAGCAACTCTAACACTTATTGCCAACCTAGAACAAATTCTATTAATCATAAAGGAGAAGAGGAAAAAAGTTTTTATATCCTGCTGCCTTGAGGAAAACAAATTGATTTAATACCTTTTAAAATTTTTAAGCCATTTCAAAATCTCAGGTAAGAAAATCACACATTGGTATTTTAAATGAAAGTAAGAAATAATGTCTGAGTTTGTGCAAAGTGTCAAGGCTGTGATATTCCAATAGTTTTACATTCCTCTAACTAAAATGCTATCTAAATCTCACTACTGGTAGATGTAAAGATTGTGAAACAAAATTGGGACTAATCCATCAAACTCATACCCTATGCCAACTTTAACTACTCATTCTCTGAACTAGGTAAAAATTCATGAGAAAATGCTCAAATCAGAACTGTATGCTACTAAAGGATTCCTCTAAAGAGAATTAGCTCTTTGTCCTTTGATTTAAGTCCCCATGCAGCACTGGGTTTTTGTATTCATCTGCTGTCTCTAGTATGCCAAACCAATGGTTGATGTTTTAAGTAGCTGTTCTACATAGCATAGAATGACATACTTCCTTCAAACATCTTAAGAACCACAGGAGACAAATGATGTATTCCCATCTTAAAGCTGGGAACATTGGAGCTGGGAAGACTATATCACCTGAGGAAGGTCATACAATTTGTATGTGATGAACCCAGAATTTGAATCCAGTTTAATTTCAAGTCTACAACTGCTCTTGCAGAAAGATAAAGACTGATGTAGCAGTTTTAGAATTTTTTAAAGCACTAAATTAAAAGTAAAACCTGAAAAAGTGTTTTCTAAATATTGTTTTAAAATAATGCATTTTAAGAAGAGAAAAGAAAAAAGGAAGGACAGCAATACAGGAAATAGAAGTGGGAGTGAGGAAAGCACATTATTCAGGACATAGATACACTGATCCCTGGTCTTACAAAGACATTTGTGGGGTGGGGAGGGAATTTAACAAAGTCTTAAACACTTCAAAAATTCTTTTCCAAATGCAATAAGTTTAAATGTATTCCTTGTTTTCAATCCTCTCTGCAGTAACATTATGATCTTTCCAAATTCTGAAGTCAAGCCATTACCAGCAACCTTGATGCCTGCACAACACACAGGAGAAACACTGAGAAAAAGACTCTACTTGCAGTTTAGGGCAGAATCCAGCCCTGTGTGCATCTCCTACAAACTTTCTTCTCATTCTTGTCAACCTACCTTGCTCTTCTTTCTTCCAATTTTGTTCAACTTAGTTTTTAGACTTGAGAGTTTGATGTATGTTCTAGCTACAAGCTTGATTTCTTCAAATAGTAGTTATAGGTTCTCATTATTTAAACCCAGTTGTGTGACTTCAAGATAACTCCACTTTTCCTTGACTCAGTTCTTAAGAAACTTTTTCTTGTAGTTTAATAACCACCTGTCAGGCAACTATCCAACATAGTTTACATCAGTATCGCAAGCAAGAATCATGTCCGTGTCTATAACTCTGATCAATATTTTTCAATCCTGATTACACAATCATTTAGGAAAATTTTAGGAAATTATGACACATGGACGCTAAACCAATACAATTAAAGCAGTCTCCCAGGCTGCTGCTCAGGCAAAAGTACAGTTTGGGTCTTTCAACTACATGTCAACACTTCTACTATCACGACTCTTGAAGGGTTTCTTATGGCTGGTATCCGAGAGAAACTTCCCCCAACCAGTGAACCCAAGTTCTGACCCAAATTATAACCCTGCCTCAAGCTATCTATCTGGCATACCAATGCAGTGAACGGCAAGCTCAGTCAATAACATGAAAATGTGACAGTACTTGTTGTATATCAGTCCAAACTGTGAGTCAAATGACTGACACATTCTTTTCATTGGGAGATTTGTAGCCCATTGGCAGAGATGTATGACTGAGCCTCTAATTTTTCTATCTGTGCAGAATACTAGCAGCATTTGGAGATCACCTGACATTCTGTAGAAATAGGGATTTGTCTCAAATTTTGCCTTTTTCTCCTGTAACACTTCAGTGTTACTTGCAAACTTTGATATTCACCAAAGTCAGCCAGGTAATATAAATGATCCAAGGGATTCAAGTGCAAACACTGGTTAGCCAGAAAGCTCCTGTTCCATTAATGTGGGCAATTACTAGTTGGTTCTGATTGTTTTTATCCAAGAATGTAAGCTTTATGTTGCCTCTAAATCCAGTTTACTCTTTTCTGCATAGTCATAGCCTTAAGTCCCAGATTCTTCTATAGCAACTTCTAGAGATCACATCACCTAATTAAAAATCTGAATTATAAAATCTAGAATTGTAAGTCCGCCACCAAATGACTCTCTCATAATATCCAACCTCACTTATTTTAACTCTTCAACTTGGACTTTCGACTTTTTCAAACATTTCAAACATTTCAAACTCTCTTACATTGAATATTCTTGGTGTATTTATTCTTACCATCTGAGCTAATCTCCATTCTCCTGCATTCTGCCAAATCAACCCTTCACGTATTCCTTTCCTTTACTTGTGTGGCATTTGCCCACTATTCACTTCTTTTGACATTTATTTTGATCCTCAAGACCTTTTAAATGTTCTTCTGCTCCTTTTACTCATCAAAGTTTCATTCCCTTCAAAAATTTCAGATCATCACCTAGAACCACTAAAGTTTCCCTCTGCCTTTTGACTTCACAAGGAGCACTCTACGTATTGCTGTTTACAGAAAAGTTACTGGAATAAACACAGAAAGTCTCTATCATATTCTTCCCTTTATTCAGCAATGCCACAAATTCAGTCACATTCTTTGTACGTGTGTGATATATACATGTTCAGATTATTTTTTGTTTTTGTAACTTCAACCCAAACAAGAGTGATGCAGCAAAAATGTTTCATCTCTAAGCACAATATATAGTAAAATTAATTAAAATTAAAATACTATAAGAATAAAATGTCACAGAGGTCCTAGTACATGTTTTCCAGCTTCTTGTGCCTTGCACCTCTCAGAATATCATCTCTCAACAAAACTTGTAGAAAAGAACAGAAGAAGGGAAAAAACCTTGTAAACACACTACTCAAACAAAATTAAAATCAAGTGGTGACGTTAAATCACCCTGTTCTTCAAATCATAAGTCATCATTAATATTGCTTCTGTTTGTCTAGCCACTGGCTAAAGAATTATGGCCACTCAGGCTAGGTGCTAAATCAAATAAAATTTAATACTCTCTGAAATCATCATAATTTCATAGTAAATGTAAAAAAAAAATCATAAGTTACCTTGATTAACTCAAATACTTCCAACCTTTACAGGAAAACTTTACTTACAAAATAAGAAACGCAAGCTCAGAAGAATTTCTTTTTTTATTTTAAAGTCATGAATTGACACAATATTTTTTTATGCAACAGAATTCTCAAAATTAGACTATGCCCCTGAGTAGAACTTTATTGATTTATGTCTATATCTGGTAAAATATAAAATTAATATGAAAATTTTGTCTTAACATATTCTTGAAGTTAATAAAATATTTCTTTGTATTTATCTTCTGGTGGATATTTTAAACATTTTTATATTTTTAGAGCAGATTCTCCACCGCTAGAAACAAATATATGGGACTTTTCTTAGGCTTTTTCCTGATAAGCAAGAAATAAACTGGGTTCACTTAAAAAAAAGACACAAATGAGCTTGACATTATTTAAAGGATTATGTAGATTTCCAACTTATCTGGCAAAAAAAAAAATATTAACTTGTTTTTTAGACTAGTAAGTTTAGGTGTGGGAACAATACCTAATTTTACTGAAGACTCAGGTGACATTTGTAACTCTCTAATGCAGTAAAATATGTCCGTCATTCTCACAGAAAGGAAACATCTTTAACCAAAAATATTGAAGTAAGACTTCGGAAGAACTGAGCTTTTCTGTTTTGCTACTGGACTTCCAAGCACAACAAGTGCAAAAATTTTTACCCAATGCTTTCTATTTCAGATTATGTTGGAGATGTCTAATAAATATGTGTAAGGGCTAAGCTCAGCATACCAGGGAAAATAGGGGAACAATACCCTGTAGAAGAGGCAAAAGAAGAGTTTAGGGTATCTTTAAGGGAAATTAGCATAACTCTGCAGCATAATCTTCAACTGTGGCATTTGGGTCTCATAATAAAATCTTTTGAGGAAAAAGGTTTCTCCTACATGGAAGTGTGCACAGTTGGGGATAATTAAGAAGTTATAAGACCGCATTTTCAATTATTGGGCTCATAATTATCTGCCACACAGTAGATCTAAGGCTTTACCCAGACCTATGAAATCGGAATGACTTGACCCAGGAATCAACATGTTAGCCCCTCAGAATCCATAGGTGCACCAGCCTTTAAAAATTACTACAAGATACTCACACAGATAAAATTAAACCCTTCAACATTTCAGAAAAATGGGTTTGAATCTCATATCCTGAGTTTGAAATGGGTGCAATAACAATACTTGCCTCACAAGACCACTGTGAGGATTAACCTAAATGAGATCACAAGTATGACCCATAAAGAGCAGTTTCTCTGTAAACAGTCCTGTTAATATTTCACATTAGCTTTCTTCACATGAAGGAACAACCACAGATTTCCAGTCCCTGCTGAATAATGGAAATGAGAACTAGAATTTGGAGAAAGCCTTTGAGGCACCTGAGTCTGTCTGCTGCTGCAGGTGCTGACGCATTTCTACTGTGGCATCGTCCAATTTCTCCTTTGCAAGCAACTTTCAGTGTGATGTGAATCAGGGCACTATGCATTTACATACTTACCAAGAGTAGTGGACTTAGGTGCTTCTGTGAATTAAGAATCTGGGCTGATATTTACATAATGTTTAGAAAGCTCACAAACTTTGTATTTGTCTAAAATAATTGTGATTCTCCAAGGTTTTCCCAACTGCCAATTTGGCTGGGGCTGCTTGCTTGGATTGCCAGCCTGTATCCAGATTTCTCAGTCTAATCTTTGGCAAGAGCCTGCTAAACTCCAGTTTCAGAACCAAATGACTGGCAACAGCCCAACAGCCTAAGTTGTGCTCTCCTGCCAAATCAGCACTGGCCAGGAAAAGGCTTCAAGAATGTAAAACAAAAGAAAAATCCTTCTCCTTGGTATAGAGCTCAGCAGAGTTGGCCACCCTGCAGCTGGACAAAGGGACATCCTCACTCCTCCTGTCCAGGAGAAGCACATAACTACACATGCAACTAGATGCAATGTGGAGAAGCAGTGGAAATCTTTCCGTGCTACCCTTTAATTCAGAGATTTAACAAAGGAGGGGGAAACAGTTGAATCAAATTAGTTCATGTCATATAAAAATAACATCCAGCTGATGGGTTTTTCTTTTATCTGTCTGGGTCATATATTTAGGGATTGTGTTGCTGGCAGAAGGTGAAGTATGTATTCTTAATTATCTGAATAACTGATCAGTACTTACAATCCAGCTAGCTACATCACTCGAAGTCCTAAATTATCTTTCTGTGCTATTTGCCTTGATCAATAGACTATAAAATTGCCAAATCCCTACTTCACTTTTTAATCTATGCTAATAAATAAAACTTTCAAATAAATATAATAGTGACAGCACAGCCAATAAACTTCCCAATTCTGAGCTTAATGATTTTATATTACCACTTTCAAGCATCAAAATACTATGGATATAGACCTTTAGCCATAGGAGTTAAATATATTAAGGAATCATCTTGATCTAGCTACTTGAAAAGTAAAACGTAGAAAGCATGACCAAACCTGGGATTCAGCTATAATTAGAACTCATAAATTATTCTTTGCTCTTCTTTTTCAAACTCCTTGAGCTATTTAATCATAAGCAAGGAGAAATTATGCTATTTCTTTCTCTTTCATCACAATTCAATAATACGGCAATTTATCAACAGCTTTATTCCAAAGGTTCCGTTCTAGGGCTATTTTCAACATTTGCCTTGGAAGGTAACATTCAGTCTGTCAGTCTCAGTAGTAGTGTAAGATTTGACAAATTATGTATCTTGTTCCAAGCTTAAAAATATTTTTCCTGCATATATTCTAAAACTCTTAATAATACAGAAAAGGCCTTACGAAACTCAACAACAACAAAATGGTAAATATAAATAAGCGGTATTTCATACATAAACCAATTAAGAATAATGCGTGTGCAAATACTAGAGAGTGGATGTACACATTTTAAAATCACTGAAAGCAAATCAAAATACCAGAGTTATAGAAGTTAGCAATATATGGTTCACATCTTTGGGATTCAGAGCATACATTTTCTCCATCCCATGTGATCAAAAAGTAAATCACGTTAACCGGGACAAACCACATTAAAACACTCTTGAAAATACCTGAAGCTAACTATTCAAGGAAACACTAACAAATCCAATTGAAAATGCAAATTTTGCTCAACTGTTTTATTTTCTCCAATGCCAACTAACTACCTAAATTCTCTTCAACATGGACTCTGCCCAATAATAATATTCACTGAACATCTGAAGTGCTGAGGTAACAAAGTCACCCAGTTGCTTTGACATCATCTCAACTCAAACACAATATGCATATTTTCAATCAATTTACTTTGGATTCATTTTTATATATGAAACATGGTCAGTGTTCCATGAACACATTTTGAGAAGAAAGATTGCTATAAATATGATGTGATAATGACTGGAATGTTTCGGGGAAGGACAGGAGGAGAAAGAAGGCAAGTATAAACTCACATAAAATTTAAAATAAACTGTGAACTAAGACTTGGCATTTCATCATTTTAAAACCAAAATCTAATTAGTAAGTTCTGTCCTTTAAGAGAATATTGCAATCTTTTCCTTAAATAAATATTCAAGCCTTGTAAAAGAAATGTCTCAGACTTTTGCTATAATAATAAATTTAATTTTCAAAGTTTGAAAAAATCAGTATGGGGTAAGAACAACATTATAGATACACATGAATAAATATAAAGATAGGTAAACATAATAAGATAGATACAGTGGAGAAATCTTATTTTTAAATGTAGATTTTTATTTTAGATATTTATTGTTTATAAATATGAATATTAGTATTTGGTAACAGCAAATTGTTAATATAAAACAATTTTTAAGTTATTAAAAAGGCAATATGTCAGCCTCTTAAAATAACTCCCATGACTAAACCTCAAAATTTAGTCTTGAGTTCCCAAAGTAAAAATTAATAAAAAAGTTACATACTTCTATTTTTTATACTAAAAGAGAACATTAGTTCCTTAAGAGAGAAACATTTTCCTCAAACCAATTAGGAAGATATTTATATTAACTGCTATGCAAAGAACTACCAAAAGATAATATCTTCTATGATGAGTTTAAAAATAACTATAAAATATTGTTTATATGGTCTCCTCTTATAGTGTGGTTCAGTAAAATAGGCAACATCAAATTAAACCTAACTCATGGTAGTATTTCAACATACTATACTAAGCCAGATCAAGACTAGGCTTGTTAAGAATATTTAACTTATCTCTGTTAATTACAAGGTGGAAGCTATTGTGCAAATTTGCTTAGCTTCTTACATTGCATTTCACCATTTGAAAAATGAGATAACAACAATATGAATATCACATTTGACAGTCATATGAGCAAATATCATGTTGTCTCCCTAATATAAAAAACTAGAAGAGTTAGTGTGATCCAAAATGCACAATGCATATTATGGAAGTGAAAGAGGAGGAAATGTCTAAAAAGGGAAAGCAGTGGCTATTCTTAATCTATTATCATGACTTGAAACCTGTATTGTTTTCATTGTTCTGTTTAGTTGGGTTTTATTCTGTTTCAGTTTGTCTAATTTTACTATATTTGATAACATTTACAGTTCTTTCAAAGATAACAAACTATATTATGGTAGCCATTACTGATTTCTTATTATCTTATTTTGAAGCCTTATATTGCTATTGTTGTTTTGTTTTATTTTATTCTATTTCATTTTGTTTTATTGCATTATGTCTGATGGCATGGGCAGCTACTTTGAAGATAATAAGATGTACCGTGGTAGCTACTGTTGTCTATTGACTTCTTTTGACGTCCTGTATTGCTTCCATTGTTTTGTTTTTATTGGTGTTGTTCTGTAATATTTTATTTAATTTTATTACTCCTGATGGTATGGGTAGTTATTTTAAAGGTAACAAGGGGCATTATGGTTGCTTTCTTGGTTTCCTTTAATCTTGCTTTGAAGTCATGTATCATGTTCATTGTTTTGTTATGATAACTCTATTCTGTTTTATTTGGTTTGGTTTTAGTATCTTCAAAATTTTAAAAAAATTGACTAGATGCCTAAATGAAATAAATTATATAGCACATGGAACTTTCTTCCTAGAGGAAAATAAGAACTTCATGTAAACTTTCTGATAAAAGCTCAAAAATAAAGTTTGGAATATATATTAAGAAATAGATATAGAGAAGGGGATTGTTCACAAATGGGGGCTATAAATTTGTCTCTTTGTGGAATCTCAGTGTTTTAATTTTTCTCTCAAATGACCAATGATAATGAACATTTTTCATGTATTTATTTGCCATTTTTATTTCTTCATCTGAGAAGTGCATATTCTAGTAAGGTGCCCATTTTTGAAAAGAATGGCTATCATCAGGAAATTAACAACAACAAATGCAGGAGGGGTTGTGGGAAGAAAGGAACCTTCTCCATTGTTGGTAGGAGTGTAGACTGGTGCAATCACTGTGGAAATCTGGGTGAAAATTCCTCAAAAAAATAAGATTAGAGACCCATTTGACCAAGCTATTCACATTCTTGGTATCTTCCCAGAATAATTGAAAGCATCATACCACAGTGATAAATGCGCACCCATGTTTATAGAAGCACAATTTGTAAAAGCTAAATCTTGGAAACAACCCAAATGTCCATCAACTGAGGAATGAATAAAAAATCTGTGGTTATTTAATGCAATAAAATACTATTCAGCCATAAAAAACGATAAATTTGAGACTTCTATAGATAAATAGATACAACTCGAGACCGTGCTCTTAAGTGAAATAAGTCAGACTCACTGTGAGGGCATCATATCATCTCCCTAGTGTAAGAAACTGAAAGAATAAATAAGATTCAAAAGCTAGAATAGATATTGTGAAATGAGAAGAAACTGTTCAAAAGGAAAGAAAAACACACAAAATAGCTAATATATTTATACTAGTAATTTCTCTTAGTTCATTGAAAATAAATGTTTTTGCTAAGATTGTTTGGATAATTTTTATTCTCTTTTTATCTTTTTTGAAAATTTTTTGCTGTTCTTTTAAAATAAAAATTTAAAAATCTTTTAAAGAATTGTCAGTTCAGGTTATATCCTGGAAATTCCTGAAGTATCAATATTCTGTTTGACAGGCTGATAAAAGGATACTAACTGAATATACAAATAAAAAGAAAATATTTTAGAGGCAAGCATTATTTTAGTATAATTAAGAGTAACCAGTGAATAAGATTAGGAAATCTACACAGCGATGAACACAGACATTTAAAATAGCCACTATTTCTCTCTAAACATATTTTTAAAATTTTATTTAATTTTGTTTATTTCCCAAGTTCTTTTATGCAATACTAATTCTTGCTCCTACATTTAAAAGAAGGTGCTAAAGCCATAACGGTTTGGAAACACCATAATCAGTTTTTCTCTTTTGCATATTATGTACTGAAAGTCTTGAGAAGAATTAAAAGTAAACAAATTCATTTAACCTTCAGGTACTTCCTAAATTTGACCTTGGAATCCACACTTAGTAACATTTCTTCCTGCAAAAAGTTTTCCATTAGAGCCTGGTTGGGAAATATTTCTCTAGAGAAGCATATGACATAGGTGCATTATGATCCAAATACTATATATATATATATATATATATATATATATATAACATATTTGCTATAACATATCAAATATTATATGGGCCATGCATGCTATTGTATATTCAAATATTATATATGCATATTAGGTAATTATAATAGTCACCATGTAGACAGAAAGGTAGCAATGTGTCTTGCATATCAGAATTTCTTGACCATTTTCACCTTTTTGGAGTACAAGTTTGGCAGGATTTTACCACATGTGTAGCCAAACTAAGACCAACTTCTGTTTAGAATGTCATAGCTATTCCTTTAATCCCAATCTGGTTTAAATTTCTGGTACAAGTTTTCCTAAAAGTTTCAGCCAATTAACACTGATGATACAACATGGGGAGATGAAAAAAGACATTAAAATATAAAAACCTACATAAGTCTGATGAAAAAAGTACTTGTCTAGGACACTGCTTCTCTAAGTGTATTTGTGAGAATCAGAAGCAAAACTTCTCACAAGTTCCATAAATTGAGTGTCAAGCTTGTCAATCTGTGCCTTAAGAACACTTCCAGGTGATTCTCACATGAAAATTTTAAAATTCTATTCTAACAGTCAGGAGTTCTCAGAAGTTTGGTGTTTATTCTTTATAGGTATGTGAAGTTGGACAGTTTTTTTTTTAATTTTGCCTCATTCACACAATAGTAGTTTTTAAAAACATTTTTCATAGTTTTAACTAGGGACAAATAGTAAACATAAACTGACAAATGGTATAGAATTACAAAATATTGTTAAAAATTGTGAGTTGTTAAACATATAAAATCTATTTTGAGCATGAATCTCTTTTTAAAATTATTTAAAAAGCATACATATAATCTAAACCAGCCCACAAAATTAACCAATAGAAAATAATAGCTAGACAGTTGCACAAATAATGAGATTTAAAATGCTAACAACACTTTTAGTAAAATAAATAAATACAGATATTAAAATCTGAAATGTAGATATTGAAGGTTTTATTACAGTACAAAGAGAGAGAATTTGGTAGCATATTAAGAAGCAGGAATCAGTTACAAGAATGAATCAATTAAAAGATGCTATGTAATAGCTCTGCGGGAAAGACGGGCTGAGGCAGAAGGCACAATACTCTCTTTTTTCAGCCCACATTACAGGAAAATAAATATCATTAAGGTCTCAGTAATAATTAGTTCTTTGGGGGCTTTCCATTTTAAATACAGAAACTTTTCAGATTCTTAGGCTTTTTATAATGAATTTTCCATGCCCAGGAAAAAATCTCTGTAGTCTATGTGAACACACAATGAATGGGATTAATCATGGAGATATTTATTGAAAACACTGGTTCAGGAACTCTCCATGCCTATTTGATAAAAAGAAGTAGAAAAAAATCAATATCAATGTTGTCTATATATCTTCATCTAGAACCTTCTTTCCTTCCTTTAATACTAAGAGATTCCTCTGAAGCATCAGACCTGGGAAAGAAATTGACATGACTTCACAGTACAAAAGAACAAACCTGTCAGGTTTCTAAAGTAGAACAGCCTAAAAAGTTTCCTCAGCCTGACAGCCACCTGAAAATTTGGTTGTCACAGGCATTACCCCACTGGGACTCATGCCCATTGACCTGCCAATGAGAAAACCATGATAGAGGCTTATTGGCTTTTCTGTAGCAAAAGAGGTGGTTTCCATTCATGACATCTGCTGCATTGTTAAGCAAAAGCATATGGAGAGTCATTTTGGAGAAACTGTGGTTATTTATATTCAGAGTGGAATGTCCCTATATTGGGGTCTTAACATAGCATAGGAAATCCTCCTGTGATTCTCTGCCTAAAGTCCCATTTGTTCACATAGATGAGTGAAGAGTCATTTTTACTGAAAAAGCTACGCTCAAATTCTGAACATTGTGATAAACTGAATCCCCAGGAAAAAAAAGTTTATGGTATTCTGGGACAGCAGCATTTTTATGTTTTATGTTAATATCTAAAGTCAGCAAAGTGCTTTTTCCTATTTTTAGAGTATGTTTAAAGAGAAAGTGCCCACTTTCTCTATAATCTTTATTTTTAAAAGGCCTCCTTAGACCCTTCTCTCTAAGAAATTGGGTCAATGAAAGAGAATGAAATATTAAAAGCACTTTGAAAGGAAAGGGAGCGCAGTTATGCACAGTAATGTCATGATCATTTTATTATATCTACTATTGGTTACAGTAAATGCATTGACATTGCAATAAATATATCTGCAAGGAAGAAACTTAAACCTTACCTGAAACTTTTTATTTCAGATATGCTTATTATACATTTTTCCAATTATTGAGAAAGATACTAGTACTTACTATAGTTGACTCATTCCATTTGTATAAGTGGTAATAAACATATAATATTGTTATTGAGTATATATTAGTTCACTTTACCTATTTCTATTATATGCAATCATCATCACCAGACCTGCTTTGCACAGCAAAATTTACAGAGAAAGTGAGTGGAAATACTCCCTCATTTGGTTCTTGTCTCTTGAAAGTGGGGCTCTGGGTTCTAGTGGCAAACTCTCTTCTTAGCATATTCTCTCATTCTCTCTGCTTCAGAAACTCTATGTTGTCTGAGAAGTACAAGAAGAATAAAATATTCAAACAATAACTTACAAAGAAAAGTTATAATTTTTCATCACTGCCCTTGCAATGGTCTTATTTCCATTAGGAACAACCTCCAATTTCTTATATTCATTGAAATCATTCTTAGCTGCTAAAATTATTCCTCTTTGGAATTATAATCTACTTTTTATGACAATTATATGTATCTAGAACTATTTCCAAGGCTTATTAATTCCCCTAAAAGATAAAGAGCATACAATATCATCTGTATCTGAGACCAATGCATTTGTAACATAACCCACAGAAAGCTGTGGTAGTTAATAAGTATTTTGTGTCATGAAGAGGGTCCATGCTTATGTTTGTTAACTTTTCTTGGATTATAACAACAATTAGGTAGTTGCTACTAATTCTGTAATATCCTCATACCATTTTATTCTCTTGGGATCCCAGATAAGAAAGTCTAATGACTATAACATAAATGCTTTTTAGGGTATATATTGGTTAATCATGAATCCTGGTTTGTATTTGTTGTTAGATAACAATAGCCAACATGAATTGAGCACTTGGTACATATAAAGCAAATTCCAAGTGCTTGATTCAGAATCTCATTTCACACACACACACACACCCACACACACACTAACACCTTAACACAAAATCCTATGAAATGGGCATTATTATTGCCCCCTTTTCACGTATGAGAAAAGTGAGGTTCAAAAGCAAAGCAAATAAAAAAAGGAGTACAGAAAGGATTGCAATCCAAATCTGTGTAATTCCAAAAGCCTATGTATCAAAATAGGAATGATAAAACATAGTATCAAGTTGATTTCTAATATTAGATTCTAATAATAAAATTATTATTATTTGCAGTTTAAATATTTAAAAGAACTATTTATACACACTAGATTATATAAGAAATGCATTTAATCTAAAATTTAAAAAGTAAAATAAATGTTATCAAAGAGAGAAAAATTATTTTGGACTAAATATAGCAAGACTTCTTGAAGAAGTAGAGCATGTAAAGGGCAAATAAGAAATAAAACAATTTACTAATGTAAAGGGCAATGTGAAATTCCAGGGAGATGAAATATAAATGTGCTCAGATAGTACACAATGGAATGTGTATTTTTGAGAGTCCCTCATATAGTTTGCAGAAGTTTAGGCTTTTACAGAGATACGGAGATCTTGAACAATGTGCAAGGAAAATATGAATCATATTCCATTGGTACTATACAGTCATTAAAGTCAAGCCATGTTTTAAAATAAATTAATGTGCTTTAAAATAGAATAAGTTGATCTGGCAATTGTAAATTTGATTAAAATTAGGAGCAGTGGAAGGTGAGGATATCACTCAACCAGCTCTCTAAGTAAGACAATGGGAGTGTGCAATATAATAGGGGACTATTGCAGAAGTGAAAGCTATGCATCAAGATAAAAGAAAAAGAATCAATTCAAAGATAATAATAAAGTTATAATGTGAGTAACTTGTGAACAAAATTTTTTGAGAAGAAAATATTGCATTTCTTTGGTCTTTGCTGAATTTAACATGACAACCAAACTCTCAAGGTTCTCTTGTCAATCTTTGGAATAGGATCATCAATAAGCCATAAGGTTATTTGAGGAAAAAAATCTGAAAGTGATCGGGGAAAGATGATCATTGAAATGCAGGGAATGATTGATCAAATGGTGACGTGCCACACTTTTCTTTTCCTCATATTATTTTATGTAACTATCTCTACGGAGTAATCCCAAAAACTGAAGTATTTTTTACAGGTTTTCCCTAATATAGCACATATAGTCCATGATTAAGTAGTAAATCATAAATACACTCTATGTTCCTGATATTTAGAAAAAGAGAACCCCAGATCTATAAATTTCATGAAAGCATATTGAAAATCATGTCTTAAGGCAATGGGAGAAAGCCTGTTAATTGATAATTCATAGAATTCCTAGTGTCACCCTACAAGTGACATGATGAGAAATGATGTACCTACCTACATTAATTGACTTCAGTCCTCTGAGTATTCTGTCTGATGAACAGATCAAGGGGAAGCAGAGGCCAGCTGGATGCATGAAAACACATGACATGACTGCAAGACACACAGATTTATTTATAAGATCAAAAACGTAGTTTAGAGGAGGAACTCTTCGAATGGATTACAGATTCACTTAAGGACTGTCAACCACTGTCAACAGCAAGGACATTGTGGCAGGCAAATAACAAGCAAAGTCCAGTTGTATAAAATTCCCATGCACGTCAGTGAAAGCTGTATGCAGAATTTTGGGGCAATTTAAACTTTACTCATTGTAAAAATTGAACTTAAATTGTAAATGTTCCTAGATGGGAGAGAAATGCTAAGAATTACTCAAATTAGACTAGGAATACCAAGATGGTTCCATAGCTGTTTTCCCACTTCCCCAATGAAGTAAATACTGTAATTCAGAACAAGGATTTAGAAATCATAATAGTAATTTAACAGAGTGAGAATATGTCTTTTTAACTTAATAAGTAAAATTGTAAAGGTTTTCTTTTGCATCTTATTTTGTGTTATTTGATTCACTTGATTTTACTGTATTTTAACACACACATATTTATATACTTTCTTTGACAGTTTACAAGTTACAAATTAATATCACCCTGGTTCTTTACCACACACAGTTTAAGAAACACTAGCCTCAATATAAATCCTTTGGTTAATAGTTAGGCTTGGGACATGATATGGTTTGGGTGTTTTCTCTAAGCCTGTTAAAACTGAATAGTTTTATTCAGTTTTATCTATTTAAGAAGTGAGATTTTTTAAGAGGAAATTAAGCCCACTTTCATTAATTGACCAATGCTGGTATCATCACAGGAATACTTAAATTAGTGTGGACTGGGCTCCTCATAAAAGGGTAAATTTGGGCAGATACTCTCTGTCTCTCACTGGCTCACTGACCTTGTGCCATGTTATGACATATCAAGAAGGTTCTCACCAGACCACCCCTTTGATCTTGGACTTCCAGGATCTAGATCAGTTAGCCAAATAACTCCTGTGGTTTGTAATGTACTCAGCTTGTAGTAGTTAGTTATAACAGCAGAGGAGGGACTAAGACAAGACACTCGGTTTGAGTCAGGTGTAAGATTTTGGATCAATGTATTTTTCAGAGAAATTCTCATGGGCCAAAAAAAACAAGAACAATATATTTTGAGATTCTTATGATGAATGATTCTGATTCAGTAGGTATGGGGTAAAAGCCAGGAATCTGTGTTTCGTAAAGCTCTTTGGGTAGCTTTTATGATTCTAATGATTTGGAAACACATCACCGTAAGTAAGCACAGTCTAAGAACAGAGAATGAAGAGAAAAATAGGAGAAAGAGTAAAACAAAGGGTAGCCATAAAACTTTAAAGGGGGCCAAGGAAGAAATAAAGCTATATAATGTAATATATGTAGATTACAGCACTTTGTTAGAATCATAAGAAAATGCCTCAAAAATCTGATTCACACAATTGAAGGCAAAGTCACAAAAAGTGCCAGAATTTTATAAACACATCGTATCATAGAGGGAGGAGCTATGGTGGCTGTCAACAGGCTGACAAAGTGGGAGCCTGATGTCACTGCCCAATGACACGCCTGTCACAGCCACAGATATGTCTGGGACCTCAGGACACAGCCTCAAGCTCATGTCTGAGCCTCACCTTCAGGTTCTTCTGCTGCACCACTGCCTACCACATCCCGCCTTCTTCTCCCCACTCCCCATGTCCTCTTTCTCCCTCTCCCTCTCCTTTTCTTACTTCTCTCTTCCAAAATTGTTCATCCTTTCCCATTCTCCTTTTGATTTTCTTACTCTTTCCCCATTTCCTGCCTGTCTCCTCCCTTTTGGTTTACTTATTCTGTGATCCTTTACTTTTTCACCTAATATCTCAGTAAACATGAATGCATGCATCCCTTCCCTGCATGCCTTGACCAGGATAATGTGTAGGACTGGGAATCCTGGGCCATGTCAGGCAATGGCCTTGGCTTCAGCTGTTAGGTTGATGGTCCTGGCAAGATAGGATTCATAAAGAAATCAGCTTTTCTTTTAACTTTGTCTGTGTGTCACCTGTTTATTTGCTTTCCATTCCTTGCAAATCACAACAAAATTAAACTTCTAACACTTTTGAAGGCTCATATTTGGTGACAGAGGATGTCAATGTTTATCCCACAATCTCCTCTTTTGAGTGCATAAATCCCTAATAGCCATTTGTTTTACCAAAAGAAAGTGATTTTTTTTTACTTAACCTCAGTCAACTGAAGGTTGTGTCCTGCTTTATTCATGATGATCTTAGCTGCCGCATACCTTTTCTCTTCTATCCTGCTGTACCCAAGCTATGTTCAGTTCCACTGCTTTGCTTTCATCCCAAGGTTGAGACCTCAAGTCTTTCAGATCATATCTTGACATTGTACCGATACATAGGATGCACACTGTGCAAAGATAAGCCCACAGATGTGTCTCTTCCTGTTTAGAGACCTGTTGCTGCATTACAAAATACCCTCAAATTTAGCAGCTTTGAACAACATATATGTATTCATTTATAGAGTTTCTCTGGTTCAGGCTACAGGAGCATTTGAGAAAGCTGTTTCTACCCCAGGTACTCAAAGAGATTTGCTATCAAATCGGAAGCTGAGGTTTCAGTTCCCTGAAAGTTTAACTGGGGTCAATAGGTCCGTTTCCAAAATGACCTAATTGCCTAGCTTTGGGTAGAGGCGTGAGTTTATTGCAGGTTGTTAAAAATAGACCTTTGTACCTCCCCATGTGTACCTTTCATAGGCGGTAAATGTGCTCACACCTGGCAGCCTGCATCCCACAGTGCAGAAGAAAAAAAGCAAGAAGGAAGCTCAAGGCTTTTTGTAATCTAACTAAGAAGTTACACACCATCGCTTCCACTTTATTTAATTGATTAGATGTGAATCACGAAATCCAGTCACACTCAAGGAAAAGAAATTAGGCTCTGCCATCTGAAGAGAGTAATAACGATGATAGAGAACAAATGACATTTCAGAACACTTGACTCTTACCATTGTGCTCTATACCTAAGTCACTGCCAAACTGTCTAATCTAGCTGCAGTCTTTCTTGTAAATTCATTTCACTCATATATAGCCCCACAATAAAAATCTCACTCTGGAATAACTTACCATCTTCTTTTTATGATCTCTTTGTCTTTATATGACATCTCTATAATAAATCTGATCAGCTTAACCAAAATAATCTCAAGTCTCCCACTTGGTAAGAAATCATGGCCTCGTGTGCATCCCAGTTTTCTTATTGATCTGCCAGTACTTCTCAGATTAGGTATTTGCAATTGCTTCCTAAAATTAAGATTTACCTAACTAAAACTTTCATATCCCTTCTACTCTCTCATATTAACAAAAGAATTGTTAATCCCTGTTTCTGTAAGTACCAGTGAAGGCGTGATCAATCAACCTGAATTTAAGGGAAAACACAGACAGCATAGGAAGCTATGTTTCAAGTCCAAAGGAATCTCTTCTGACCCAACATTAAATGAAATAAAAATGATATCTGTTTTGTTAACTGATGTGGCCCATTACATTAAACTCTGCCTGAGATATAGAGGGTCATAGATAATGTTTATTAACCATATCAACAAATAAAATTGAGAGGGTAAAGGAAGTGAATGAAATATTCTTTGAGATAATCACTCAACACAATATTTACAGATAGATCTGATACTCTCACTATCCAGGACACAACACCTATCTCTTTTATGCTCTCTCCCTAAAGCCTGTATCTGTTTATCTATCTTAATGTACTCATTCAAATACTTTAAAGCAACTATATGAAAATGGCTACCAGCCATTTTATTATCAAATAAATATAACTTTTTGTAATTTTAAGTCTGGCATTGAAAAGAAAAACATATATAATAGTACTGAAAATGATTTTGTGGTGAAAATAGCATTAGGTAGCCAGAAAACAAATCACATCCAGTAATATGTTGACAGTTTTATCACAGGTTTATTTTGGGCCTGATTAGAGCTTTTATACTTTATCTTTCTACAAAAAAATGAGTTTAATCTATTTACTGAACAAAGACTTATCGTGTCTTCTATGTAGGTATCAAGGTAAGCAAAATAAATATGGTTTCAATTCTTTCAAGAAATTCAGTATACTCTTACTAAGTCACACAAGAAAATATATGATTCCAATTAAATTTTTTGTTTTTTTCTGTTTTACAATTTTATTTCAAAGAGAATAAAAGCAAGCAAAATAAAGCAGAATTAAGCCAATCAAAACAAAACAGTGTAAGTGATCAAGATTTAAAAACAAGATAGTAGTAAATCAACAAAAGCTCTCATAATGCCTCTTATTGTCTTCAAAATAGTGCAGAAACCTTTAAACAAGAAAATCAAGTAAAATAGAATATGATAGAACCACTAAAAACAAAACAGTGAACATACTGCAGGACTTCAAAACAAGATAATAGTAAATCCAAAATGGCTACCATAATATATCTTGTTATTGTTGAAATAGCTGCCCGTTCCATCAGATACAATAAAATCATATCAGACAAAACAGAATAAAACCAAACAAAACAAAACAATGAAAACAACACAGGATTTTAAAACAAGATGATAGGGAATTAATAATGGCTACCACCTTCAGAAGAAGAACCCCCATAGATGCTATAATGCATATTGGTATGCTCTAAATAGATTCTCAGACTACTGGCTTTAGGCCTGCAAAGTCAGTGAAATGCTAAACATTACAAGCATTAAGTTGTATTTTACCTCAATAAATATAATCTCAGCCTGTTTTTCTCCAGATCATCCAGTCACTTACCGCATGCTGGAAGGGGCTGGTGCCTGGTTCTCCTTCCTACAGCCTGCACATGGCATCAACTCACACGAAAGGCCAGGCTTCTTGTTCTCCTCTCTGCAGCCCATGAATGGCATCAACTCTCCAAAGAATTTCTTAATGAAGTTAAAATTTTGGAATTAAAAATATAAACAAAAGGAAAATACCAATATTTCATGAGATGTATTGAATGAAACCATTTATAGAAAATTCTACCTCCTTCTTACAATTGACATCATACTGGAAGATGGAAGCATTGATAAGAACAGTTAAGATCCACTATGTACTAGACATGGGGAGCCACTCTGTTCATTCTGGATGGTGGCAACATGTGCTCTTTCTGTTGGAAGATGTGCCTGGTTCATTATACTGAAAATTAGTACCTACAACCTCCATTCATTCAAAAATGAGGAGGCATTTGAAAGGATAGTTCCTGAAAGGCTGTGTATCATCTGAGATAATCTGAAAGTAAAAGTTAATTATTTGGAAGCTTCCAAGAGAGTCAGTAGGATTCAAATTTCTGTCACTTTATAAATGAGGTTGTGATATATAGCAATATGCCCTGAGGCCTGCAGAGGTAAGGAGGGGACGTGGAGACAGAGAGAGACATGTGAGACTGGCCACCTGGTTCAGTTGATGGGCATAGCTATTATTCAGCAAACTCATACAGAACCAAAAAACAAGCCCCTACACACACTCACACTTTCACACACACACACACACACACACACACACACACACACATACGTACAGCTGTCCTCCCTCAGAATTCATCTTCATGCTTTCAATTGGACAAAGAAAGAAAACAGAAGGAAAAGGAGATAAAATTCATTGTAGTGTTTCTTGTTGGCATGGAAGTGGAAGAAGTGTGGAGCCAGTAGAATCCTTCAAAAAATATTCCCATGTAAGGGTTCAAATTTAGGCTCTCTTGGCTGGAAGGTACTTAACAATGGCAGTCACAAAATAAATCTTGAATTGGGCATATTGTTGAATGGGTAGAGTATATTTTCTGATTGAGATGTGATTTTATAAGACTAAAGAGATGCAAAGAAAAAGTTAAGGAACTTCCTACCAAGACTGAAGCTTTAAGGAAAATTCAACTTCTCTCTTTCTTAAAATACAACACCAGTCATCTTAAAATTTGCCAAGAAATGAGATTATGAATTCCTTCTTCAAGTAAAGGCATAACACAGAAAAATTCGTGAAGCTTCAGCAGGCCCCTCCTCTTGTGAAGAATCTGTTTCTCATACACATATTGGAGGTTATGGGTTTTGTTAACTCTTTGTCACTAAAACAATATGCCTGACATAATTAACTTATAAAGAAAAAAATCTTTTGTCTCATAGTTTCAGTCCACAGCTGTTTGGCCCATTGCTTTTTGGGCAGGTGTCAAGGCAGCACATCAGGGCAGATGTGCATGGCAGAGGAAATCCATGCAGCTCATGACCAGTAAGCAAAGAGAAAGAGGAATACCTTCTAAGGGCATAATGCAATGACCTAAAGATTTCACCACCTCCTATAATGCCACTCAGAAGACCAAGCCTCTTAACACATGGACCTGTCTGGGTTAGAAGTTATTGCAAAGTAGATTAGTAACAAACTGTCTAACCTTCCTCTCAGCATTATTTCTGTACTGCAGACTTTCTTTATTCAAACTGTGACCCATAGAGGAGGTGAGTCAGCATCATCTGCAATCTTATGGGCAATGTTCCTAGACCTAATAATCAGAATTTTCATTTTAATAGGATCCCTGGATGATTCAATACACACTAAAACTTGAGAAATATGACTCAATTATCCTTTTCTAGTTGAGTTTCTTCTATGGTCTCTGTCCACTAAGCAAACTTGTGCACACGTAGAATCAAGTGAACAATCTCATTGAACAGCAATTTTCCAACATTAGCCTGTATTGTATACATAATAAATTAGGCTTTGTGCCCAGAATGTCTGATTCCGTAGGTCTGGGTTGGAACCCAACTGTTTTATTTCTAAATTACTAGATGATGATCATGATGATGATGATAATGCTAGTTCAAAGATCACACTTTAAAAATCCCTTTCAAATAGCCCAGTGTCAGGAAATAGATGGGGGCTGCTGCTTTTGAAGCTAGTGAGGATGACAATTGTTGCCCAGTACAACATCCTCCTCATTGTGGCAGAAGCACTGAGGTTCTGGGGCCAATGGCAGCAGCATCTTTCTTTGCAAGCCAGTTTTCTATGTGGCTCTGGGCATTGTTCCCAGAAACTCAGCCTAAAGTCTGTACTTTAAACTCTCCCAATAATTGTGTGAACTATCATAGATCTCTTTCCAAGTATACTTGTTAGGTCAAATTCTATTGCCTACAACTAGAAACTCTAGCCAACACAAGTCTTTACACACACTTAACAAAGGAATTTTAGACTAACTTTATTGTTTAGTTCTTTTTAGTTAGGAAGATCAACACATACAAGGGGAAAGTCTCAGTCAAAACCATAGCAAAAATAAAATAGTAACCATGGGGCTATGTATTTTAGGAACCTAATTACAGTAGCAAGGAATAGGGTTTGGTTTCAGGACAGGTGAGAAGCACTGAGCATCTGAGTGCTGAGGCCTTTTCTGGAAGGCCTAAACTTAATACCTGAGACACAATTAAAATTTGTGTGCTATGCAAATCTTAACATGGTAATTAACAAAGGTCACATTTTTAATATCCTTTGAGAAACTATTCCAACTGTATATCCAAATCATATCATGAATTAGTAATGAAAGGCTTCACTTTTGATCATGCAGAGAAATATATTTAAAATAATGTTTCACAAGTAACAATTATACATATTAAAAATATTTTCTGTTAGAAGTTGGGCTTGCTACTGAGTTATGACTATACCACAGTCTAGTGCTGGCTCCTTAAATAGCAACAACATAACCTGTTTGTAAGGAAAAGCTGTGTTGCTTACCACATAAGAGATGCCCCCTGCACAGTGACCTCCATGTCTTAGAGAAACAAGGTTTAAATCTTTGGAAAAGGAAATTTGGTTTAAGATGAGTCTTTCAGTTTGGGGTTGGGGAAGAGCACATAAAATAGCACTTAAAATTAGATTGAGAATCATGAAACAGCAAGGCCAGGTTTTCTGAGGCAAGGGTTCACATAATTTGACAGTGCAAACTGTTTATTGTTACTTTCCACTGGTGATTTAAGATTTTAGTCTGTATTAGTTTAGACAATAAGTTTTGTGCTGTAGGAGTCAATAACTTTAGTTTTAAGTATTAACTTTTGTTGGGAGGTAGGTAAATAATTATAGTTCTTACATCCTAGTAAAAAGTGAAATATTCCAGGAAAGAAAATTGATACTGCAATTACCTAGCAAGTACCAAGTACTCAGTAAATATTAATAGGATGAATTGATGGATGGATTTGGAATAGGTTTGTCTGCAGGCTTATAGAAGTTCTCAAGAGTACAATAAGAATTGATTAATATAGAGAGACAGACAGACAGACAGAAAGGATAAGATAGATCAAAGCCATCAACTAGGGAATTCTAGAGGAAGTGTGGAGAGTGGTTTCAAGGGTATACATCAGTATCAGACTAAAATGTATATGAAGCTCCTTCTTTAAGTAAAAGATTGTATGGTCTAAGCATATAGACCACCAAAACCTGTGACAGAATTAAGGTCAGTACAGGGCAGGTCAACATGGAAGAATGATTGTCCTCTGTCTAAAAATACTGCATGTGTTTATGGCTAACAACAGCTTCACGGAGAATCAGAAGGGAAAAATCTTGAAGTGTACTAGATTTAAATTAAAACATCACTCTGAAACTAAGTTAGCTAAATGAAGTTTTTGAATGAGACTGAACAGGGGGTCCAGGATTAAAATTGAGTCTAGCTATGGAAAGATAAAGTAATATATTTACATCTCTATGACTCATGCAATTTGTACATCACTGCATAAACATATATTTTCCCTCTCCAATGAAAAGATTAGACTCCAAAAATCCCTGTGCCAGGAGAATTCACATTTCAAAATACATGTAAGCCTTTAAGAGAAATGTAAGACTGGGCCACCAAGGTTGTGAATAAAGCTATGAAAGTTATTATGAGTATACTTTTTTTTTCTTTAAAACCAAACAATGGAGACAGCATGCTTAAATCTTTTCCTAGCATGTTTGTTTTCTTTTGTGGTACATGATACATCTCTGTCTGCTCTATACATATTGTTCTCTACATAAAAGTTAAATCCTGGGTGGGTAAATAACTTTTATTTCCTGTATAACATGCTGATCGCTAATATATGCAGCAACTGGGTAGGAAAAAGTCTAGGCAACTTTTGCTGAATCTCCTAGGCATACTAAACAGCTTTCTCCCACAGCCACGTACTATCTACTAATGTCATTTTAGGTCTGCTCACAACAATTTTGTAGGATAACACGTGTGCCTCTCCTCAGTCCAGCTCGTGGGATGTAACACTTACTTTTCCTCTGTTACCTTAATTTCTTCCAAGGCTGTATTTTGAAATTCTCTCTCCTGCCACCTGCTTTACTTTTTTTTTTCCTTTTTCAAACTCCTAAATGCTTTCTCCCACTTTTTTAAATTATCCCAACAGGTGCGCATCTAATCAAAGTTAAGATTTTCATGATTGTGGAAAGGTGTTCATAAGTAAATCCACATATGTGCAAGTTCATGAAAGAGAAATTGCGTTGGGTAAAGGCTTTTTGTCAGTGCAATTTGTGTGAAAGTACTTCAGTAGTTCTGTGGACAAAGTGCTAGGAAAGCACTTGAAACAACTTGTAAGCTTAAGTAGTAGGCAGCTGGAGTCAAGAGGGATTCATCATAGGAGAGACCTGTGCCAGGAGAATTCACATTCTTAAATACTAAGTCTTTGAGGGGGGAAAAATTGGAAAAATAAGTTGTGAGGGAAACTATGAAAGTTATTTCAACTTTCAGAAAAAACTGGCTCTGTACCTATAAATCTACTGATAAGCAAAACCAGTCAGATTAACAAGTTCTATTTATTCATCATTTATTCAACAAATACTTTTTTATTATTTTAAAGAAAAAACATTAAAATGGCACAAATTTCAAAGTAAGATTGTAGGAGAATAGCAATAGTTAGTACATGTGTATTGCTATCTTCAAAGTAGTTGCTCATATTACAAGATATAGGCATGAAAAATTGATCAAACAATATAAGAACAAACCTTCATTTTCAGTGAACTAATAGCAGATATTAGCATAACTATCTTACCTATTTTGTATATTATATATACATATATTCATTTACTTTTCCTTTTTTTCCTTTCCCCCATCCTAGTTTCTCTTTCTTCCTAAACAGTTTTTTCCCTTTTCACAATATCAACTGTAAATTGTTTACCTTATTTACTATTTCAGCTTCTTAAATGAGGGAAACAATATGATGCTTACACATTTGAGTCTGATTTATTTCACTTAGGAATATGAGCTCAAGTTGCATCCATTTCCCTTTAAATGTCTCAGGTTTATGCTTCTTCTTAGTTGACTAGTACTCCACTGTATAAAAATACTACTATACAAAAAATATCATTGTTTAAAAAATATAAAAATTGTATATTATTCAGTTTATGGGCTTTTGGGTTGTTTCCAAGATTTAGCTAATACAAATCATGCTGCTGTAAACATGGGTGGACATATATTTCTGTGGTATGATTTTTTTTAATTCTTCTAGAAAAATACCCAGAAGGGGAAGCACTGGGTCAAATGCGACCACTAATCCTAGTTTGTTTGTTTGTTTGTTTGTTTTTTAGAAATCTCCACATTTATTTCCACAGTGGTTGCACCAGTCTACATTCCACCAACAATGGAGAACACTTCTTTTTTTCCCATAGCCTCTGTAGCATTTGTTATTGTTGATTTCTTGATGATAGCTATTCTCACTGGAGTGAGGTAGAATCTCAATATTGTTTTAATTTGCATCTTTCATGTGACTAATGATGTTGAACATTTTTTCATATATTTATTTGCTTTTTGTATTACTTCATCTGAGAAGTCTGTGTTCATCTCAACTGCCCATTTTTGGATTGGATTTTTAAATTTGGGGGTCCTGATATTTTTCAATTCTTTATATGTTGTACATATAAGTCCTTTGTCTAAGGGACAATTGAAAAAAGTTTTTTCCCACTCTATGAGCTGTCTTTTTACTCTCGGTGATATCTTTTGACGTGTAAAGCCTTTTAAATAAGATGAGTTGTTGATTTTTGAAGTGTTTCCCTTGCTGTTTGGATTTTGTTCGTGAATTCTCTGCCTACCCTCAGTTCTTCAAGTCTTTTACCAATTTTATCTTCCAGTAGATTTAGTATTCCTATTTTAGCATTTAGGTGTTTGATATATTTCAATTTTAGCTTAATGTATAATGATAAACATGAGTCTAATTTTAGTTTTGGCATGTTGAGCACCAGTTTTCCCAGCACCATTTATTAAAGAAGCTTTCGTCCAGTGAACATGTTCAGCCACTTTGTTAAAGATAAGGTGGCTGAGTGTAGTTATAATTGTGTCTATATGTTGTAATCTATTCCACTGATCTTCAAGTCTGTTTTTCTACCAGTATCATGCTGATTTTATCACAGTAGTTTTGTAGTGTAATTTCAAATCAGGGATTGTGATGCCTCCTGCCTTGTTTTTGTTACCCGGGATTATCTTTGCTAATCTAGGTATCTTTTACTTCCAGATGAATTTTAGAAATGTTTTCTCTAGTTATGTAGTATTTTGATTGGGATTGTATTAAATCTATACAATAATTTTAGAAGTACAGCCATTTTCAGAATTTTGGTTCTTCCCACCCATAAGCAAGGTATAGTTTCCCATTTTTTGATATCCTCTTGCATCTCTTTCTTTAGATTGCTGTAACGTTCAATATATAGATCCTTTACTTCTTTAGTTACATTCCTAAGTATTTCATTGTTTTTTTGGGATGCTATTTAGAAAGATGTGATTTCATTGATTTTTCTTTCTGTGAGTTTCTTGTTTGTGTACAGGAATTCCATTTAGTTTATAGTGTTAATTGCAGATAGAGCTATGCTATTGAATTTGGTTATTAACTAAAGGAGATTTTTGGTGGAGTTTTTTAGATCTTCTATGAAGAGTATCATGTCATCTGTGAATGATAATTTAACTTCTTCCTTTCCTATCAATATTCATTCTATTTCTCTCTCTTATCTAATTGTTCTGGCTAGTGTTTCCAGAACTATATTGAATAGGAGTGGGGATAGTGGACAGCCCTGTCTTGTTTCTGATTTTAGAGTGAAAGTCTTCAGTTTCGTCCACTTAGCATGATGTTGACTGTTCACTTGTCATACATAGCTTTTATCAGATTGATATAAAGGCCATCTATTCTGATTTTCTGTAGGATTTTTGTTATAACTGAGTGCTGGACTTTATCAAAAGCCTTTTCTGCATGCATTGAGATGATCACATGACTTTTGTCTTTGGCTCTGTTGATATTATGAATTATATTTATTGATTTGCATACATTGAACCATTCTTGCATTCATGAGATTAATCCCAGTTATGGTTATAATCTTCTTGATGAGTTGCTACATTTTGTTTGCTAGTATCTTGTTGCCTATTTTTGCATCTATTTTAACAAGGAGACAGGCATACAGCTCTCTTTTTTTAGTTAGGTCTTTCCCTGGTATTGATGTCAGGATAATATTTGCTTCCAGGAATGAGTTGGGGAATATTGCTTCCCTTTCAATTTCATTGAAGAGTTTGAGGAATATTGGCATTAAATTTCTAAATTTCTTGTAGAATTCAGCAGTGAATCATTCAAAACCTGTGCTTTTCTTTGTTATTTTTAGTAGCATTTTCAATCTATTTAACTGATATTGGGTTATCAAGAATTTTTATATCTTGTTGATTAACTTTGACAGTTCATACATATGTAGGAATCTGTCCACTTTGTGTTTTCCATCTTAAGAGAATAAAGATTTTCAAAGTAGATATTGATGATCTTCTAAATTTTCACAAGGTCTATAATAATTTCATCCTTTTTACTCCTCAATGCATGAATGTGAGTCATTTATCTCCCTTTTTGATAAATTTGGCCATGGGTTTATCAATTTTATATATTTTTTCAAATGAATCAACTTTTTGATTCATTAATTCTTTGTATTCTTTTCTTAGTCTCCATTGAATTAATTTCTGCTCCATTCTTTATAATTTCCTCCCTTTTATTAGCTTTGGGTTTATTTTGCTTTGCTTTTTCTACAAGCTCAAGGTGTAACATTAGTTTATTTATTTGTTCTCAGTCTGTTTTGCAAATGTGATAATTAACCACTGTAAATATCCTTCTTAAGATTGCTTCATTGCCTCTCATAAGTTCTGGAATGTTTTTTATGCATTCTTGTTTAGTGGTAGATATTGTTTAATTTCTTCCCTTATTTCATATGTGACTCACTGATTGTCTAAGAGGATATTATTTAATTTCCATGCATGTAAGGAGTTTTTGCAGTTCATTTTGCTATCAATTTCCATTTCATTGGACAGTGGTCACATAATATGTATAAGATAATTTCAATTCCTTTGAATTTATTCAAGCAAGTTCTGTGGGCTAGTATATGTTATGTTTTGGAGACCATCCCATGTGCAGCTGAGAAGAATATATTCTGATTATGTTGGGTGGAATACTCTATAAACATCTACTAAGTCCATTTCTTCACAGGTTTGGTTTGATTCTATTATTTCTTTGATGATTTTTTGTCTAATTGATCTAGCTCTTTGTGACAATAAAATATTGAGGTCTCCCTTTACAACTGTTATATCTTTTTTTTATTTCTCATGTCTATTAATAAATGTCATACAGGGCCTATCTGGCCCACACCCAGTGACCTTCTTTCAACCCAGGGAGCTGAGACTGCATGAGGTGAGTGCCAGCACACAAGCCCTAAGTTTAAGACCATTGCTCCTAGTGGTTAAGTGCCTGCCCAACTTTCAGACACACTAGACTAGGCTCAGGAGTTTTCTTGGGCCTATCTGTGCCAGGCCCAGAAGCCTTCCTTCAATTCGAGGAGCTGAGGGCACCCAAGGTGAGTTCCAGTGCACTGTTGCTAGCCAGGGAGAGTTTGGACCATCATCCCCAGCAGTAATGAGCCTGTCCAGCTTCCTGGAATACTGTAGGTGGCATGACAGGTCCTGCAGGCCTGACTGGGCCATGCTTAGCAACCGGCATTCAGTCCCAGAAGCTGAGGGCATAGGAGGCAATTTCCAACATGCCCAGGGGAAGCTTTGGAACATTGCTGGAAACACAGAAATAGAGAAAAATGGCAATACAAAACACAAAAAAGCAATCTCAAATCTGCAGCCCATTCCAAAAAGCCTAGGAACCATGTACATAGAAGAAAATAGGCCATACACCTGAAATGCCAGAATGATAGCAACTGAAATAAAGAAGCAACTTTGGGAAGCTATACATAACTCAAATTAGAAATAATCTCCCAGGTAAAAGAAGAAATGATAAAAGTAATGAAAGAAATGCTGAACACATCTAAAAAAGACACAGTGTAAAAATTAGAGGAACAATGCAAAAAGATGTAATCCCTGGTTGAACAATATATGAAGCAAACAATACATGAAGCAGATGCAAAGAGATATACAGGAAATCAAAAATTCCTTTGAAAGTTGGCAAAACTGCCTCAATGAAAGTGAAGATAGAACTTCAGACCTTGAGGACAAGATTGTAGCTAGTGAACAGGAAAAGAAAGATCTTTTAAAAATAACAAGGAATCAGGAAATAACAATTCAACAGCTGCAAGATGGTGCAAAGAAAAATAACATAAGATTGATAGATATAAATGAAAAGGAAGGTGATAACACAAACTATATCAAGAGGCTATTTACAGAAGCAATAGCTGAAAATTTCCCAAACATGAGACTAAAAACTAATATACAGATACAGATCAGTGATGCATATGGAACTCCAAATAACTGTAACCAAAATAAAACTATACCCAGACATATAATAATCAACATCCCAGAAATCCAACACAAAGACAGAATATTAAAAGCTGATAGAGAGAAGAGACAGATCACCTACAAAGGAAAGTCTATCAGAATCACAGCAGACTTCTCAACAAAACAATGAAGTCAAGAAGAGTGTGGAGTGAAGTATTTCAGATCATAAAGGAAACGACTTTCAACCCAGATGGGTGGTGGCTTCCGGTAAAGATGGTGGATAGATAAGAGCAGAATACAGAGGCTCCCTGAGACAGAGACCTAAGATGTCGAAATAACACATTGTGGGGAGTCCCAGACAGAAGGATATAGATCTTCTCGACCCAGGAAGACACTAAAGCAAAAAGAACTAGTCAAACATGCAGTCTTGGGGCTACTATTGAGGAGCTAAGATTCCATGCTCTCACACACATGAATGCCTGCTGCTTCAACTCACTGGAACCACAGTCACACTGAAGTGCAGTCACACTGAAGTTGGAGGTTGACAAGCCCAATGGAGAATTGAGCCAGCAAGGGACCTGCATTGACCTGAGGTGAGTGCAATGTGTGATCTTGAAAGGAAAAATTTCTTAAAAATAACAAGGAAACAAGCAGTAACAATACAAAGGCTGGAAGAAGACAAGAGGATCTATACCTTAAGATAAAGAATGTGAATGAAGAAGCAGGGGTACAAGCAAAGGAACTACAAAGGCTGTTCACAGAAATAATTAAGGAAAACTTCCCAAACATAGGAAAAGGAAATGATATTCAGATGTATAAGGCATACAGAACTCCAACACCTATAACCAAAACAGAGCTACATCCAGGCATATAATAATCAAGATCCCAGAAATTCAATACAAGAACAGAATATTAAAAGCCATCAGAGAAAAGAAACAGATCACCTATAAAGGTAAACCCATCAAAATTATGGCAGACTTCTCGACACAAACCATCAGATCAAGAAGAGCTTGGAGCAAAGTATTCCAACCCCTGAAAGAAAATAACCTCCAGCCCAGATTGATGTACCCTGAAAAACTGTCTCTAGAAATTAATGGAGAAACAAGATGTTTCCAAGACAAAGAGGAACTGGGGGAATTCATGATGACCAATCCAACTCGACAGAGAATACAGAAGGACATTCTAGAGAGAGAGGAAAATACCAGTATTCTAGGAATATGGCAGAGAGGCCTCAATGAATGGAGTAGAAAGTGGATGAAGAAGAAAAGAAGACAACTAATAGCAGAAAAAGAGCACAACAGAAATGAAGCAGAGAGGGTTGGCAATAGCCTCTAATATAGATGGCTTTGATACACTTGAAAAAGAGAGAGAGAGAGAAACACAGGTACAGTAAATCAGGAGGTAGGGTCCACCAAGATGCTTTTTAAAGGAAATATAATTAACCTGACAAAGGGACCGAAAATCAAATATGAGAACACAATGTTCTATATGACAAGGAACCAGAAAGTAATAGAGGCAACTCAACCAGTATTTGCAGATAGGCTGGAAAGACAGGCTTTAATAGGTAAAGGAATACAACTAGAGATCAAGTCCAAGGAGGAAAAGGTTCAGAACCACTTAGGTAAATAGCAGGTAGCCCCCCCCATCTAAAAACTGAGGGTGTTGGTGAGACCCAAAAATGCACAACACACCCTGGGGGAGTGAAAGGGGAGGAATAGTCTTTAAAAAGATGGCAGAGGATATTGTTAATAGTGTATCAGGATTTAAAACCCACATTACTCACACCACTCTACTTAAATAGATTTTATTCTGTCCCACTTTGTCTGCTTGCACTAGATCTGAGGGCACAGACAGCTATCCCCAAAATCACAGGATATAGTACAGTATTCACCTTTAATTTCCTATTAACTTAATCTGGAGGCCCGTATAACTTATACTGTTATAGCATGACTGATCTTAGTTAAATCTGGTTTGTTTGATTGCTGTTTGGTATCGATAGATTTTATTCAAAACTGTTATGATCAATACTATCAAGTCTGAAAGTATAGGCAACTACACTGAACATGACAAGATTCACTATGATACCCATTCTCATTTGATTACCTGTGTTTTGAAGTTTTATACTATTTACAAAGTTTTGTTTTTATTAATATTTTTAATGTACTGCTATATTCATTAATACTATGTCTGATGATATAGACAATTCTATGGAAGATAACAAGAGACAACACAGTACCCATTGTAGGATTCCTTGTACAGTGGTTTTATATGTCTTTGTCATTTCATGTGTTTATAGGAATATGTTTTTTCTGTCTTGCTTTGTTTTGTTCCTCCCTCTAATATAGAAAAGATAGAAATACATATTAAGACTCATGCATGTATAGAACCTATAAACAGTTTATGATGCATGAAGAAATGAACAAATACTTTGAAGAAAACAAATATTTTGAAGAAAACAAATACTTTGAAGAAAAAGAGACACTACAGTACCCAGTGCTGATCATGTAGTGTCATGATGTGAAATCCAAAAATATTATTATTCTTTGTTCAGAGTTATTTTAGCCTGCTATGGTTTGTTTAATCTCAACATAAATGAAGATATGGATAACTGCATGTATGTTTAAGTGTATAGAATTGATAACCATATTACTAAGTTTTTGTTGTATACTAAGTCAGACATAGTATAATTGAATATAGCAGTACATAACAATATTAATAACAGAAACATTTGCAGTCTCACTGTTTGAATCTTCACTTTGTATGTTTCACTTTTGTATCTTGAACAACTATTTGTATGAAGACAATATGTAATCATCAACTAGTGATTTCTTACTGTTTATTTTTATTGGAAAGTATGTATTATTTCTACCAGTTTTCTGTTTTGTTTAGTCTTTCTTTAATAAAATTTAAAAAAAAATAATAAAAGATAGGTAGGAGACACATTTAAGTGATGAGTGAGGTCAGGTATAAAGAAGTCAAGGCTGAAGGTCAAAGAATGATCACTCAAGTTTAGGGAAACTTAAGGACACATTAGGGAAAAAGTGAAATAGAATGTTAAGGAGTGATCAGAAAAGGCAGAGACAATGATTGCTCATTTGAAAGTTTAAATTCAAGTAGTAATTGAGGAAAAAGAGAAAAAGGATCAACAGAAGAAAATAGAAAAGAAAGGTAAGAAAACTAAATAGTGAAAAATGAATGAATAAAGAAAAAAAAAAGAAAGAGAAAAGAAAAAAATGGAGACCATAGAAAGAGAGGAGATAAAAAAGATCCAGTGTTGAGTATGGTGGTACATGCCTGAAATCTCAGTGCTTAGAAGGCTAAGGCAGGAAGATTTCTGAAAATTTGAGGCCAGTCTGGCCTACATAGTGGGTTCAAGACCAGCTTGTACCACATAGTGAGACCCTGCCTCAAAAAGCAAATAAATAAAAACATTTTTAAATTCTCAAATACAAAAATAACCACAGAATACAAAACAAAACAAGATGGCATCCAACCAGACAGCAAAGGGTTAGCCAATCAAACAAACGCTGAATTATAAAGGTAGTAAAATACCACTGGTGTTTAAAGTTCAGTGATAATATCCATGTCAGACCCCAGAAATATGCTGTGTATGGTGCTGAACTTGGCTTTGATGTGGGGGCAGGGAGCAGTCTTCTGTTGGTGGAGTTCTCTAGGGTCCAGCTGCTGTGTCCTGAATGCTGCTTCAGATGCTTCCACACTGCTGGTCTCCCTGGTTACTCAGTCCTCCAAAAGTATATGTGCACCTGTGTGCGTGGGATGGCTTTTGTCTTGGATCTTTGGGTTTTGGTCTCTTCTCACAGACCCCACCATGCTGGGAGCAATGTCCAACAAAGTGATTATGCTCTCTTTACTATACTGCGTGCTGACACACACCCTAACCCTGCACTCCCAAACCCCAGTGTCTGGTGTCACCAACCCACAATTGACTTTTGCTAACAGGAAGCAGCAGTTCACCAAAAGTAAATACACAATCATCCTTCCTCAACTTCTATGCTTTTGAAACTAAACAAGTTAAGTCTAAAATAAGATCAAATTTTTGTTACTATGATTATTTGATATGATGTTACTATATAATTTTCCCTTAACACTTTTTTGCTAATAATTTAAATCTAATCTTTATATATTTTTGGTCTTTTTTATATAGGGTTTGACTATACAGTTCAGACTGGTCTTGCACTGACTTTATAGCCAAGGCTGGCCTCAAACTAGAAGATATCCTCAGCCTCCTGATGCTAGAATTACAGGCATGCACCACCAAATCTGACTAAATCTAATCTTTAGAATGTCTCCCTCTTCCAAGAAGTTGAATATTAATGAAATATCTTTAGACTGAATTTCTTCTACAAACAAAATCTTAAATCATTGCTTTAAGAAAGCCATCTTCCTCTAAGACTCATGATCCATTCCACAAACTATATGGAGAAAAACCAACTCAGTTTTAATTGAAAATAGTTTATTTATTGATTCATGCATGCATGCAACCAGGAATTTATTTCAACAAGCATTTGATAAGCAATTACAGTATGCTTGACAGTGAAGTGAATTTTGAAGAGATATAGGAAAATAAGACACAGGCCCTGCCAAGTAACTGTTATTATTACTTGTAATAATAATAATAACTGAATAACAACATTATAAATTATTAACAAATTAGTGTTGAAGGTAGAACTAAACAGTCCTACCAAAGCACATTGATCAAAATTTCACTAGAATTTTCATAGTCCTCAATAATACATTGCATTTTTCTTCCAAAATATAAATTTACCTCTACAACAGACCTTCTGGGTTACACAGCTCCTGCTTTCTGAAGTACTAGGTTTCCTGTGGGTAGTCTTTTCCTTCTCCATTTCCTTTGGCCCAAGAATTCCATCAGCATCAATAAGATATGATACATAATTGAACTACTCTATTGTGGAGCATGTTTTCAGACATCCTCACTATTCCCTGAAGAAAGACAACCTATAAGTATAATTACTCGAACCTTTCTACTTAATGTTTTGCTATTTCTGACTCTTGGCTTTATCACAAAGTTAAACAAATTGTATCTTACACAACTTTCTGCATTGCCCAAAATGTCAATTACATTTCTGGATAGGTGACACTTAAAATCAATTACATGAGGATCTACCAAATTCCCACAAAAAAGCTGTTAGAACAATTCCCTAATTCTTCTAGGCAAAAGTTGTGGTAGTAATTAGTATGTAGAACAGACAATCAATCATAACCCTAATTAATACTCAACCTAATCTGATAGCTTAGCCACAAGTCTGAGAGCATCAAAGAATAATGAGGTGTTTCACATTGGATGAATACATTAAGACATTCTAAATCTTGTGCCTCCCTGAGGAATAGTTTACCTTACAAAACTGACACTATGCAATTGGATTTTTCACCTTTACAATATTATTTCATGAATATCCTGAAAATTCACGTGCTTTGGGCAGTCTGACAGATACCCTAGTATGCTGATAAGCATGCAATTGACAGAAGGAAAGAAAAAATCCCAATAAGAATACAAAGAAAGTTCCCCAAACAAGTTTATATTCACATTCTAGTTAGATGGTTTCATTTAAGTTGATGTGTCATCATTGTGAGACCCAAAGTCCACTGACTCTTGCCCTGTCCTGACACAACTTCACCCTTATTTACCACATGTAATAAGCTGCAGCCTTTGCCTTATGTTTCTTTGTCCATGAGCATACCTCAATAGATCACATCAGCCAGTGAGAACTCATGGGCCATTACTGCATTTTCTGTATTAAAGAAACAAATTTCATCATGACTTAAAATGGTTGCATTCTGTAATCTTCCTATATAGTCTCTCTCAAGATCTTTAAAGCACATCTGAGCACACTCCCTCCCAAAAAGGCAAAAATCTTCAACACCAAAAGTAGTGACTAATTAGCAAATCAGTGCCAAACTTCTTAGAGAAATGCAAATTGAATATAAGGAAAATACATCTGACCTCAGAAAACCCCACTCAAATTGTAACTTGAGATTATTGCATATGAAAAGGAGAAAATTGACTTTTCTTTCTGCACGAGTATTTTGCATATACCACATATAAGAGTGAAAATCAAAAATTAAAAAGAAATAGTGCCACGACTTCTTTGTCACATCACTGTCTTGGATTATCAGGGTGCTGGTGCTGAGAATCCTTTCCATGAAACCAACCCACAGAAAATAATTAGGAAGGAAGGAGAGGGGAATGTCAGCATATACTGTAAAGTGTGATCCAAAGACAGAAAGAATTTTTAAATGATAAAAATAAAATACTTTTATTCCTCCAGTCACTTGGCCACAATTAGTGGCAAAGATGCTGGGAAATGTGGTCTACTAGTGGAGGAGAGTGGAAGGTTTAATAAACCACTAACAGACAGCTCTACTAGGTTAATTGTAGACAGATATTAGAATCTGACCAGGAGCTGGACCATCATTCTACTTCCTACTGTTCATCTAAAGAGGAATTTTTCTATTGTTCAAGACCGTAATAAACAAATTTAGCACACAGAATACCAAGAATAAGATCAAACCTAACGTGTTGGATCAGTGTTCTCAACTCTGAGTCCTGAGCCCTGAGCCCAGAGTACTTCATGATGAATGGAATGGATCTATATATGACGAACAGCTTATGAAATTCCCTTTGTGATTTCAAAATTAAGTATGTGTGTACACATATTTATATAACATAATATCTTTACATAATTTTCAAAAATAATGATATGCTTTAATATTTATGTAAATCATTTCCAAAAGCATTAATATAACTTCCTAAATTTAATATGAAGTAAAAAGAATAGAAAGATAATTTATAATAAAATAATACATATTTTATACAGAAACATTCAGGTATCATAACAAGCAGCCATATGAGGTAGTCAGATGTTTGTGACTATACTTAGAATGCACAGGAATATGTCAACTACAAATGGAGTTGGGTACAGGTGTGTTGCATTGGCAACTTAAATACCACAAATGGCATTGCCATTGGTGATGTAATTGTCTGAAACAACAAGCAACTCTTGTAGATTCTCTTAACAAAACAAATTGCAATCTTTCCTAAATTTACAATATAGTTATATTCCTAGAAATTTAGGAGTATATTAAACTTTGAAGTACTTTCTGAATATATTTTAAATGGAGTTTTGTTTCAAATACAAATAATTGTAGGTAGATTCTTTAATTGCAAGAATCCGGCTGGACATGGGAAAGTCATAGGGAATGAACTGTGTTTCTACTCACATGGGGCTGCTCTGCATGTGGCATCTAGAACCCTTGACCCATATATGCTGTGATGCTGTCAAACATCATAATAAGCCAAGAGATGCACACAAATTTCAAAAATATCTCCAGAGAGAGGCAATGATTCTTTTATTTAAAAGGGAAAAGAGAAAAAAGCAGAACAAAACAAAACAGTATAAGGGTACAAGTAATACAGAACTACAAAAAAAAAAACAGTAAGCTATCACCAGTTAATAGATTACACGCTATCATCTTAGAAACGGTGTTTCAGGTCACAGGATCAAAGCATACAAAGTGAACATTCAAACAGTGAGACTACAAATAGTTGTGTTCAGTAATCCAATCAAAAATATTAATATGGTCATCTATTTAACACACCTAAACACACTTGCTGTTTTATCCTTTAGGGCACCTTTCTTTTCCCCTCTCTTTATTACAACAAAATTTACACATTTTGGGTTTTATTGCTCCCTTAGATCTTATTACTTTTTTTGTAAGAGAATAAAATCAAGCATGATAAAACAAAGCTGTCAGTAAAAACCAAGGATAGACATAGCACATGATGTAAAAACAGAGTACAAGGTTATCAACAATGGTTACCATAATGCCTCTTGCTTCCTTAAGAAGAATTGTCTATCTCATTAGGTATTATAAAGTTGAACAAAACAGTAGAGTCCAATAAAGTCCAATAAACAAGTCCAATAAAACCTAAACATTGTAAATCTTACAGAACCTCAAAAGAGGATAATAGTCGAACCAGAATGGGCATCAAGTGAATCTTACTGCCTTCAAAATAGTTGCCTATACTCTGATACTTAATACTTTCATACAGAGCAGAATAGAGTCTAATCAGTCAAAACAAGATAACGGGGGTATTACAGGACTTCAAGTTAATAGTAAATCAAAAAAGTTACTATAATATATCCTGCTAGTTTTTTTTTATTTGTACCCTTAGTTTAAAAAAGAAATTTAAAAAATTAAATTAATTTTTGAATGAATAAGGGAGAGGTTGAAATAAAAGGGGGCATAACAACATAACAATACAGGTTAAAGCATGACACTTTCAGCAACCTAGTGCTTCACCACCAAATAACCTGACTTAATAGTAGTTACCATAGTGTCTTTTTTTCCTTGAAATATTTGAATATAACTTCATATGCTATAGCATCAAACATATCAAGACAGTGTAACACCATTCAAGTGGATGAAAGCATTGTAGAGTATTTAGAACCAGCTAACAGAAAAACGAACAGTGGTTTCTATATTGTCTCTTTGCCTATAACAATTTTGTTTATACTACAACATACGAGAAAATCCAACAAGATACAACATGATAAAATCAATAGAGACAGAAGAACCATAGTTTGGTGCAGCTTCAAAACAAGATGGTATTAAATCAGCACTAGCTATTATGATGCCTTGTTTTCTTCAAAATAGTTGTTCATTGCATCACAGGCCATAATATCAAATAGCCCAAAATAAAGCCATTTCAATTAATGAGTGAAACTTTAAAAGGCTTCAAGGCCACATAATGGGGAATCATAGTTACCACATACTTTTATATATTGGAATCATTTCTTACACTAGGGAAACTATTTGGTGTTCACAGATGCGAGTTTGATTTATTTCACTTATAAGTATGGTTTCAAGCTGCGCCCATTTATTGATAAATACCTCAATGTGATCTTCTTTATAGCTGAGTAGTACGACATTGTATAGAAGTACCACACTTTTATATCCATTCCTCAGTTGATGGACATTTGGGTTTTTTCCAAGACCTGGCGATTACAAATTGTGCTGCTATAAATATAGGTGCGCATATATCACTGTGGTATGATGCTTTCAGTTCTTCTGGTAATATGCTTAGAAGTGGAATAGCTGGAACAAATGGGACTTCCAATCCCAGCTTTTTGAGAAATCTCCAGACTGACCTCCACAAAGGTTGTACAGGTCTACACTGCTACCAACAGTGTAGGAGAGTGGTTTTAATTTGCATTTCCCTAATGACCAATGATGACAAACATTTTTTCATGCATTTATTTGCCATTTGTATTTCTTCCTCTGAGAAGTGTGTATTCATCTCAGATGCCCATTTTTGGATTGGGTCTTTGAATTTTGGGGGTCTGAGTTTTTTTAATTCTTTATATGTTTTAGACAAAAGTCCTTTGTCTGACAGGGAGTTCACCAAGATCTTTTCCCAGTTTGTACGTTTTCTTTTCACTTTGCTGGAGATTTTTTTTTTTAACTTACAGAAACTTTTTAATAAGAGGTGATCCCAATTATTGATTCTGGGAAGTATTTCCCCTTGCAGTTTGAGTACTGTTCATGACTTCTCTACCTACCCCTATGTCTTTAAGGTTTCTACCTAATTTGTCTTCCAATAGATTTAGTGTTTCTGTTTTGATATTGAGATCTTTGATCCATTTAGATTTTAATTTAGTACATGGTGATAGGCTTGGGTCTAGTTTTAGTTTTCGGCAAATGGAGAGCCAGTTTTTCCAACACCATTTATTAAAAAGACTGTCGTTTTTCCAGTGAACCTGCTTGGTTCCTATATCAAAGATAAGGTGGTTGAATGTGTTTGTAGTTGTGATTGTATCTTCTAATCTATTGCATTGATCCTCTGCTCTGTTTTGATTCCAGTACCATGTTGATTTTACTACTGTTGCTTTGTAGTATAACTTCAAGTCAGGGATTGTGATGCCTCCTGCCTTGCCTTTGCTGCTTAGAATTGCCTTTGATATTTTAGGTCTCTTCTGGTTCCAGATGAATTTTAGGAGTGATTTCTCTAGATCTATAAGGTATGTTGATGGTATTTTTATTAGGATTGCATTGAATCTGTATAACAGTTTTGGAAGAATGGCCATTTTCACAATGTTTATTCTTCCTATCCATGAACATGGGATGTCTTTCCATTTTCTGAAATCATCTTCAATTTCTTCTTTCAGTGTATTATAGTTTTCCCTGTGTAGGTCTTTCACTTCTTTTGTAAGAATAATTCCTAAATATTTCATTTTTTTGCTTGCTAGTGTTAAGAGTGTGGCTTCTCTTATTTCTCTCTCTGTGATTTTGTTGTTAGTGTATAGGAATGCTATTGATTTCTGAGTATTGATTTTGTATTCAGCTAAATTACTGAATTTATTATATCTAAGAGTATTTCAATGGAGTTTAGGGGGTCGTCTATGTAGGGTATCATGTCATCTGCAAACAATGACAATTTAAATCTTCTTTTCCTAACTTTACCCCTTTTATTTTTCTCTCTTGTCTAATAGCTCTGGCTAGTGCTTCCAGTACTATATTAAATAAGAGATTTGATAAAGGACATCCTTGTCTTGTGCCTGATTTTGAGGTAAAGGCTTTCAATTTTTGGCCATTTAGTATGATACTGGATGTTGGTTTGTTGTAGACGGCCTTTATTATATTGAGGTAAAGACCATCTATTCCAATTTTCTGTAAGGTTCTTATCATGAATGAATGTTGGATCTTATTGAAGCTTTTTATGCATCTATGGAAATGATCATGTGATTCTTACTTTTGGCTTTATTGATATGGTGAATTACATTTATTGATTTACATATGTTGAACCATCCCTGCATGCCTGGGATGAATCCCACTTGGTCATGGTGTATAATCTTCTTGATGATTTGCTGCATCCTGTTTGCCAATAGTTTGTTGAGGATTTTTGCATCTGTGTTCATTAGGGAGATTGGTCTGTAGTTCTCTTTTTCTATTGGGTCTTTCTCAGGTTTTGGTACTAGAGTAATATTTGCTTCTAAGAATGACTTGGGAAGGATTGCTTCCCTTTCAATTTCATTGAAGAGTTTGAGGAATGTCGGTATTAGGTCTTCTTTGTATTTCTTGTACAATTCTGCAGTGAATCCATCTGGGCCTGGGCTCTTCTTTGTAGGTAAGGAATTAATTACATGTTCAATTTCATTGATAGAGATTGGGTTATTCAGCAGTTTTACATCCTCTTGGTCTAGCTTTGGTACTTCATATGTTTCTAGGAATCTGTCTATTTCTTCTGTGTTATCAAACCTTTGAGAGTAGAGGTTTTCAAAATAGGTGTTGATGATCTTCTGTATTTCTATTGAGTCTGTAGTGACTTCACCTTTTTCATTTCTTATTGCATGAATTTGAGCTCTTTCTTCTCTTTTTTTAACAAGGTTGACTAGGGGCTTATAGATTTTATTTATTCTTTAAAAGAACCAACTTTTTGATTCGTTGATTCTTTGGATTGTTTTCTTAGTCTCTATTGTGTTGATTTCTGCTCTGATTTTTAGAATTTCCTCTCTTCTTTTGGCTTTGGGCTTGACTTGCACTTCTTTTTCTAGCTGTTTGATGTGCAGCATCATGTTGTTTATTTGTATTCATTCTGTTTTCCTGATGTGGGAACTCAGTGCAATAAATTTTCCTCTGAGGACAGCTTTCATTGCATCCCACAGAATCCGGTAAGTTGTATCTGTATTTTCATTTGTTTGCAGGTATTGCTTAATTTCTTTTTTTTTTAAATTTATTTATTATTTATTTATTTATTTATTTATTTATTTTTATCTGTACCAGGCGTCGAACTCACGACCAACTGCTTACAAGGCAGGTGCTTATGCTGCTGAGCTAAATTCCCAGCCCCAATTTCTTTTTTAATTTCCTCTGTGACCCACTGATTACTCAAGAGTGTGTTATTCAGTTTCCACGTGTTTGTAGGATTTTTGCAGTATCTTTTATCATTAATTACTAATTTCATAGTGCTATGGTCCGATAGCATGGAAGGGATAATTTCAACTCTTTTGCATTTGTTTAAATATGTTCTGTGAGTTAATATATGTTAGAGAATGACCCATGTACTGCTGAGAAGAATGTGTATTCTGTTACTGTTGGGTGGAATATTCTGTATATGTCTATTAAGTCCATTTGTTCACAGGTGCAATTCAGTTCTTTTATTTCTTTGTTGATTTTCTGTTTGGTTGATCTGTCCATTGGTGTCAATGTTGTGTTAAGATCTCCTGTTAAAATTGTGTTACTTTTGATTTGGTTTTTCATTTCTGATAGTACTTGTTTTATATAACTGGGTGCTCTGGAGGTTGGTGTATATATATTTAAGATAGTTATCTCTTCCTCTTGGAGTTTTCCCCTAACCAGTATGTAGTGACCTTCTTTGTCCCTTCTGATCATTATTGGCTTGAAGTTGACTCTGTCTGCAAACAGAATAGCTACTCCCGCTTTTTTGGGGGGGTTCCTGTTGCACGAAGTATTGTTTTCCATCCTTTGACTTTCAATCTGAGTATCCTTTTGGGTTCAATGGGTTTCTTGTAGGCAGCATATGGTTGGATTTTGTTTCTTGATCCTTTCTGCCATTCTGTTTCTTTTAATTGGTACATTGAGACCATTTACATTAATAGTGAGAACTGTTATATATTGATTTATTGTTGACATATTATCTTTCTGCTATTGCATGCTTATCTTTCTGCTCTGTTTAATTGTCTGCTTTGTTTAGTGTTTTTTTCCTAAATGTATCTAGGCTGTCTTTCAGTATTCTTTGCAGGATTGGCTTGGTGATCATGAAGTTTTTCAGCTGATCTTTGTCATGGAAGTATCTTACTTCTTCATCAAATTTGAAGGACAGTTTTGCAGGATACATCAGCCTAGGTTGGAAATCATTTTCCTTTAGGATCTGAAATATATCACTCCATGCTCTTCTTGACTTTATTGTTTGTGCTAAGAAGTCTGCTTGATTCTGATAGGTTTTCCTTTATAGGTCATCTATCTTTTCTCTCTTACAGCCTTTAATGTTCTATTCTTTTGTTTGATTTCTGGGATGGTCATTATTGTATGTCTGGGTGTAGATTTATTTTGGTTATGATTATTTGGAGTTCTATATGCTTCATTGATCTTGATATCAGTTTCCAATTTCATGTTTGGGAAATTTTCAGCTATTACTTCTCTAAATATCCTCTTGACATCCTTTATGTTGTTCCCTTCTTTTTCATTTATCTCTATCAACCTTATGTTGTTTCTCATTGCATCATCCTGTAGGTGTTGAATTGTTATTTCCTGATTTCTTGTTATTTTTAAAAGTTCTTGTCTTTCCTGTTCACTGGCTGCAATCTTGTCTTTGAGGTCTGAGATTCTATCTTCACATTCATTGAGGCAGTTTTTACAACTTTCAATTTCCTGTATATCTCTTTGCATTTGTTTCATGTATTCTGTTTGTTTCTTATATTGTTAATCCAGGGATTCTATCCTTTTATTTAGTTCCTCCAATTTTTTAACTGCATCTTCTTTAGCTATGTTTAGCATCTGCTTCATTTCTTTTATCATTTCTTCTTTTATCTGAGAGATTATTTCTAGTTTGAATTCCTTTAAGGCTTCCCATACTTGCTTCTTTGTTTCAGTTACCATTATTTCAGGTATTTCAGTTATGTGGCAGGTGTTTTCTTCTATGCACATGGCTCCTAGGCTTTCTTGGGATGGGCTGGATATTTGAGATTGCATTTTGGTCTTTTGTTTTGTCATTTTCCTGTATTTTGGAGCTTCAAGTGTTGTTCCAGGTGTGGGAGAGAGTTCTGCCTGCCTGGGATGGGGTTCCCTGCAATGGTCCCACTCACTGGACCTGGCAGGGAACCATGTCCTGATCCCCAGGACAGGAAGAGTGGCCCCTCAGGCTGGGAAGGATTCCCACCTCTGGGAAGGAGCCCCCTCTGCTCCTCTCACAGGTTGGGTCAGTCAGGAACTGGACTGATCCCCAGATCAGGAAGAAAGTTCCCACATGCCGGGCAGGAATCCCAGCCACCACTGCTACAGTCACTGATCTGGCCTGGTCCCTGGTCCGGTGGGAAACTGGCCTGGTCCCCAGGTCAGGGAGAAAGTTCCCGCAGGCTGGTCAGGACTCCCAGGCACTGCTGCTACACTACCTGGTTAGGCTTGGTCCCTGGTCTGGTAGGGAACCGGCCTGGTCCCGAGGTCAGGGCGAGAGGCAATGATTTTCTTAACAATCACTAAGAAAACAAGGGTGGTTAGTACAGAGAGAACAGGCAAAAAATAGTTCCAAAAAAGTATTCAGAGTGTTAAGGAAGAATCACATTACATAGCTGTTGTTGTTCTTGTTGTCATGGAGTGCTATGAGAACCATTAGAGGATTTTAAGAAGGAAGCAATGTAATGTATGGGTCTAAAATATCATTCTTGCCATGTGTGGTGTTGTATACCTGTAGTCCCAGAACTCGGCAGCCTGAGGCACGAGTATCACCCAGAGTTTAAGGTCAGCCTGGGCTACATAGTGAGTTCAAGGCCAGACTGAACTACATATATCTTTTCTCAAAAAACAAATAACAAAATCCCATTCGATTTGGTTTGTGCAGGATGTATCACAAGAAAGCTATTGCAAGTGTATTGAGAAAGATCATGATACACTGCTCTAAGTGATAGATACATGTGTATTGAAGATTTCTTTTTAATTGTGGAGATAATAGAACTTGCTCAAGTGGTCAAGTGGGTGAGGAAAATAGACATAAAGAATGGTTTGTGCACTTTCATTTGACCAACCAGGGAAATAGTGGACATTTCTTGGGATGTGAAACAACACTAAATAAAGAGGTTTGAGAGAGAAATATGAGTTTTGTTTATTTGAAGATATGTTAATAGACCTATTTAGTGTGCAAATGAAACTGCTAATAAGTAGTGTGCATGTGTATTGGCCTGGAGTTCAGTGAAGTGGTCATTTTTATGTTTTAAATTAGGGAGAATATATAGATGGATGGAAGTGGAACTTTGGAACAATCATCGTGACATCAGAAAATGAGTTATTAGGGGAGAACTGGAAGAGTAACTGAAGAAGTAAGAACATCCAGTGCTACAAAAATCAAGAGAAGAAAAAACTTTTTTTTAAGATGAAGGAAAGTCTTGTAACTATGCTGAACTGTTGAGCAAGGTGAGGGTAGAGAAGTGACCACCTGTTGCAGCTTCAAAGAGATGACTGATCAGCTTAAAGAGCAATTTGATTGTGTTGATGAGAACAGAAACCCTATTGGTTGGGTAACACAGAAACGGGGCACTAAGAAGTAAACAATGAAACTTATAGGTAACTCTTTCAAAAATTATAATATGAAAGAAAATTTGAAACAGTGAGTGTAAATAATGTAGTAACTAGATGAAACTATAAGAACAATGTATTTTAGACATAATAAATTTGAAAATGTGTACCCACTAATAACAATAAACCAGTAGAGAAAAAGTGAAAAAGAACAAGATTAAGTCTTGAAAATAGGAGTATAATTGTGAAAATTTGAATCTACCAAAGATTGAGAGTAGGAAAAGTACAACTCTGTTAGTATTTTTCCCATATCCTGTTTATACTCACAGGCTGAGGGATGGTTCCTGCCAAGTATATGCAACCCATATGAGCATTTTTTCTAGACACCAAAACAAGGCTGACCCACATGTAAAACCAGATGAAAGTATCCCTATAAAACAATTTTCAACCAGTAATTGGCAGTTTTATCATGATTACTTCAGAATGTCATTGAGATATGTTCTAACCTATTTCTCAGAAATTTCACAACAGCATTAAAACATAAGCACCAATTGTGATACTTTTCTCACAACACAAATTTTATTGACTTCTTTCTCTTCTCCATTCTACTTCTTTAATTTATTGCCAGTGTTTCTTGGATGAGTTCTCAAATAAATTATTTGTAGCCATAGCCTTGTATTGAGGCCTGTTTCAATGATACAAATGAAGGTCCAAGAACAGAACTGAAAAGCATGAAATAAACAGCGATATCAACTTGATTCTAATATATCACTGAAAAAAGACTGGCATAACACAAAGTGTTAGCATTAATTTACACTGAACCCAATGGGTGACAATAGAACTCTTTTAGTTACAAGTTATAACAAACATCCTTCTAAGAAATAAAATTTTTAACTTATATCTGAAAAGTACAGGGGAAATAAAGTGACTTGATTTAGCATTTAAATAATCTTTTGAAGAAGCAGTGTACCTCTTTATTTCAGTTATTGCTTTTTGTGTCAACTAAAATGTGACAGATTTAGACAATGCCTCCACTATTAAGTCCTTTCAACTTTGAAAATCATGGAAAAAAATTATTCCACTTCCTTGATAGTACATATAAAAGCTACAGATTTGAAACATATTGGGTCTGATGGGCTGATGTGAGACCGGCAACTATCTTTGTAGTAAGGATGATAGCCAGGGAATAAAAGGCAGACAGATCTCTTATACCTGAGCTGCCCAACTGACACCTGTCTCATTCTCTGAGGGCTGGTGACCAACACTGGCCACAAGCTTGCTCTGTGGAGCCTTGGAGTGATTGATACATTCGGATGTCCCTCATGTCCACAATAAATCAGTCACCAAGTTCTGTGGTCTCTTTATCTTAGAGATTCCTCTGTTACTCTCTAACCCAATTGTGTATGCACTAGTCCAAATGACTGACATCGCCTGTGGGGATTAGTCAACAACCTCCTTAGTTAAAACATATTTTTGCTCACCAACTCAAATTCAGTCTTCATATAGCATCCAGAAGTTTCTTCATAAAACACAAAACTTCCTTGTTTAAATCCCTGTAAGGTTACTCATTGCCTTTAATTACTAGTTTGTATCCTGCCTCAGTTAATTTTCTCTCATTGCTAAGACAGAACACTGACATTCAAAGTTAAAGGAGGAACAATTTATTTAGCTAACAGTGTGCAGAAGTTTCAGTGCACAATTGTCTGGCTCCAAATCATAGGGGCTTGTCAGAGGACTTTCTCAGAGGAGAAATACTTCATGGTAGCAGAAGGCAGCAAAATCAAATCAGGGGAGAAAGAGACAAACTTTTCTGTCTCATATGTTGTATCCAGTATGCTTAGGACAGTGCTGACCCAATCAATGGACTGATCCAGCAATCACCCATCCTTAATTCCAGCATCCTTAATCCCAGTATTACATGACAAATCAATTACACACTCTAGATTTGACCACCTCCCAAAAAGTCTGATGACTGCATGAGGCTTTGGGTGACCTCTAAACACAAATCATAACATATCTTAATTACCTTGACAATATCATCTTGTTCTGCTTAGTATTCTGTGCTTCCAACATGCTGAATGTTAGCTCCTTTGGTATACTGAATTTTTTCTACCACAGGGCCTTTTCATGGGTTATGTTGCCTGTTTGCATATCATTTCTCTTCGTTGGTTCCTTATCCTTCACCAGGCAAGTGACTTTTAGGCTTCACTTTAATGTTTTTCCATCAACAAGTCTTCATTCATTCTTGCCTCTCCCCTTGCTCCTCCTCTAAAGCAGATGTGCATCAGATGCTCCCTCAGCATCCAGTATTCCTTTCTAAAACCACCCACTCTTGAGGCAAATTCTGTTCTCTTTCTAGACTAAACTTCAGTGAGGATAGATACAATATTCCTGGCTTCTAATAGAGTAGGAGCTTAATATTCAAATGACCAAATTAATGAATGAAAACTCCTGCGGTTTCATCTCTTTTGAAACTGAAATCCCAGAAAATCTACACCTAACAACCTTAGGTTTGGAGTATATTATACATAGGTTAGGCTCACAATTATTAAATAATAATAAATTACAAAAAATATTATAAAGTAACATTTCAAAATACATTGCAAATAACTTTATCAGATCATTTTGGAGCACAGGAATAAGGAATAGGTAACTGTTTTTCACTTTTCCAAATTTTCAAAGCAATCTAAAATAGTGATATGCTACAGTGATTTTGAAAATATCAAAAAAATTAAAAATAATTTACTGCTCAAGTGGGAACTCAAAGATTAATTCTCCTCATTCTTGCCTAATATTCTTAAAGTCATTTCACTCTAACTTTCACATTTTATTAGCACTTTAAATCTTTAATTTTGAGCTGAAATCTCATGGGAAATTTGACACAAATAAATAAACAAAGGGAGGAAGGAAAGGAGGAAGTAATGAAAGAAGAAAAGGAGGAAGAAGGAGGGAAAAAAGGAAGGAAGGAAGGAAGGAAGGAAGGAAGGAAGGAAGGAAGGAAGGAAGGAAGGAAGGAAGGAAGGAAGGAAGGAAATTGGTGACTTTTTATTAATGTATATTTGTACAGGACAATGGGTTTCATTTTGGCATATTCACAAATATACATAGCATACTTTGTTTCCTCACCTTCTTACCCTCACTTATTCCTTTCCTCTTCTCTAATAATCTTTGTTCTACTTTCATGTTATCACTTTTCTATTTTTTTTAAATATGAGAGAAAGCATGCAACATTTGTCTCTGAGTCTAGCTTGTTTCATTTAATATGATGATCCCCAGTTCCATGTATTTTTATAGATAGCATGATTTTGTTCTTCTTTATGATATTTATCATTTATATATATATGATACATATCCATATTGTTTTCTTCATCAGCTCATCTGTTGGCAGGCATACAGGTACTAGGGCTGCTTCCATAGTGTACCTGTTGTGGATTCTGCTTCAATAACCATATGTAGGTATTTCTATAGTATTCTGAATTTAATTCTTTCAGAAATATACCAAAGGGTAGTATAGCTGGATTAAACAATAGCCTTATTTTTTGATAAATCTCTGTACCAATGCCATAGTGGCTGTACTAATTTACAATCCAGAAAGGTAACATTTTAAAAGCTATTTTTAGTGAGGCTTGATATAGAAGGTCTATAATCCCAGCCATTCAGGAGGCTGAGGCAAGAGAATCAAAAGTTTGAGGCCAGTTTAGGCAACTGAGTGATTCTTTGTCACAAAATAGAACAAAAGAAGGGTTCAAAAGTAGTAGTAGTTCAGTAGTAGAATGCTTGTCTAACATGTATAACATCCAGGGTTCAATCCTCAGGATTATTAAATGATAAAAAAAATTTTGAAAAATTGATTTTATCTTTTTCTTTTCCTTTCCATTCATTTTCAGGAAAAAATAATTTCTAAAACCATGGAATAAAGCTGAACAAGATCATGTATACCCACAAGGATGGAGGGAATATGTATGGCTCATTTCAAATGGAGTTAGAAGGGCCCCTCTATGGGGAAAGTAGATGCACTGGTTGGCCATCAGGATTTAAAGACGAGCAGGATAAAAAGAAATTATTCACATATATGATGCAGAAAAGGATGACAAAGCTTGGGTAGAGAGGAGACATTTGTGCAGCTGAAGTGAAAGTAGTATTTGGAAAATGGCTGTAGAATGGGGTATTGGTTAAATAAGTAAATATTTCAAAGGCAAAAGGAACCAGGTCTCTCACTGTTTAGAAAGGGACTGCAAAAATGGAAAACACAAATGACCCCTGTATAGAGCTGGAGATAAGTTGGTGTTGATATGAAGTCATGATTTTCAACACATAGATCAACATATATTGACACACATTTATAAAGAGATGCCTAGAAATGAGTAGATACATTGAGATACAATCATGGATATGTAGAAAAATAAATATAAAGGAGAAAGTAAGCAACAGTAACAATTCAGCAGCAATGAACATATGAAAATTATTTTCTAAAAGCCATTTTCCCAGTAAATGGAATTAGACCTTCTGAAGAAACAACTCATTCTAGGAACAAGACAGAAAACCACATGCTCAGCCCAGAACATTTTTTTTATCCCAAAAGGCAAGATTGTTGATACTGAAGAGCACAGTAGCTAGCTGGAAGAAATCTAACTGGACAAAGCTGAGACAACTCAAGCACCAAAATAAAGAAAGACAATTACAAATTGTATCTAGATGAATAGAAAATAAGAAATACGTACTTGTGAAATAAATGAGTGAATAAGTTAAAAGTGGAATGGGAAAAGTACGTGATGAATGGATAAATGAATGAAAAAGTTTGATAAGATATTAAATATTTATACAGAATATCTTCCCAATAAATATATATTACAAAGAGGGAAATAATAATAGTATAGTCAAGAAAACTGGTGGACAATAATTTATTCATGATAGAAATACATAATGACACCAGTAACATGACAAGTCAAATTTGTATGTACCCAAAAATATGCAGTGAAACACAGAATTATTTTTCTGATATTGTTCTCAAAGATGTATAACTTGAATCTGTTTTTCAGGAAACATCACACAATGCAAAACTGGAGGATGATCTATAATCTTCAAAAGTGTCAAGATTGTGAAAGTTAAGAAAAGATGACATAATTGCTTTAGACAGAAGGATATAAAAATTACATAAAAACTAAATGCAGGACATGATTTTGAACTAGAAATTTTTGCTCTAATGAACCACATTTGCAAAAATAACAAAGCTTGAATAGTGATATTCTGGTATCAGTTCCTTGATTTTAATGAACATATGGTGATTATTTGACAAAACATTCTGGTGGTAGGAAATATATCCTAAAATATTCTAAGCTCCTGGGGCATGAGATCGGCAACTTGTATTTTAATGGTAAAGAAAAATTAAACTTCCTCACATTTCCAAATTTTCTGTATGTTTCAGATTGTTTGGGAACTTTAAAGTACTATAACAACAAAAAGAAACAGTTGTCAAGTATTCAATTTTCATTTAGGAATGTCTTATAAACCAAATCACAGTCTGCCTGTCTTCCTCACTCCTTTGGCTCCAGGCTTCAAAGTGACCAGTCCTCCCAATTGTGAACTGAGAAGGCCTCGTTTCTCATGAACTTGTTGTTAGTGTATTTGCAAGTTTTCTTCTTTTCCTTCCCCTTAGAAATGATTTCAGACCCTGTTTAGCACCAGCTACCTAGATGAAACTCTTGGCATTCAATCTTGTACTTTCTTTCTTTTTGTCACTCAACAAACACTGAAACATATTGAGTACCAAGTACCTATATAGTACACAGAGAGTTAAGAAACAGCTATCCATTTTCATGAGCACTAGATGTTGAAATGGACAAGATTTGAAAGTTTTAAATAAAATTTACTTCTAGGTTCAGAGTTTGGGGCACCAAACCCCGCTGTGTCCACAGGCTAATAAAGCTGGTCCCCACCACTCCTCTAGGTGCTGCACCAGTCCTTTCTGGTAGCCAAATTGCCTTACGATTTGGTTCCATGACTTTGAAATCCATCATGCTGGCCATGGTGCTACTGGGCCGGAGTTAGGGAGACAGCCAAGAAAAGCCCTCTCTAAGGAAAGAGACCTGAGCCTCCTGCCCTTTGGGGAACTATCCTCCATCAGGGAAGGTAATGACCAGTTAAAACCACCCCTCTTCACCATTGCAGTGGAGGTGTGGATCACTCCCTTGGTGGTGGAACTTCTGGATCAGAGTATTGCTACACAGTCAGGCTAATCTTAACCTTACTGCATATCTCAGGCTGGCTTTGACCACATGATCCTCCTACTCCAGCTTCAGGAGTGCTGACATTATTGCTCTCTGCCATGGGACACAGGACCATCAGTGGCCTACAAGATGGGTCTCCCAAGTCTGCCCCTTCAGCACCCCTGCCATCCTGCTCTGGATTGCAGAACACACCTCCAGTGGCATGCAGGGCAAGGCCAAACCAGCCTCTTCCATGCCCCTGTTGCCTGACCATTACCCTCTGGGCCCCCCCAGATCTTGGACCTAATATTGATGTTGATCTTCCCACACCTCCCACAAGAACCTTGGACTGCAGTGGATAACCTTGCTGTGTCCATGAGAGACTCATTAACACCTCATCCAAACAGAAGACCTCAGGAGGCTTCCATCAGTGAGGTGAGTTTGTTCCTAAAGTAGGAATACAGTTTGCCACCTAGTGGGTAGACAGGAGCAATATCCAAGCCCCTTCCAAAAGTAGAACCTTGGCAAGCTTGGCAAGAGGGTAGGTGAGTCCTTCCTCCACACAGAGAGCATCAGGTAGGTTGAGGATGGTGTCAACAAAGCCTCTCCCAACCAGGAGAAAATTAAAAGTGCTTATGAGGAAACCAGTGACACAGTAGAGACCCAGCCAAGACAAACACTATAGACAGGGAAATCTGGTGACCTGGAACAACCCAAAGATATAGTAACAGCAGGAACTAAGGGCTAATTTACATCAATACTCCTAGGTTTGCCAGCCTAGGAAGAATATAGGACTCACCCAACAAGCCGTACAGGAAGAATTCAGGTGACTGGCCCACCTTTTCATTGTGGCACCCAGCAGTTGGGCAAACATTAATCACACAGTAGGACCCTAAGATACACACTACTGATAGGTGAGACTAGTGGGATAGAAAGACCAAATATTAGCCCAAAAGATGAAAATGGAAAAATGAAAAAGCAAAATCCACTCTCAAACATCTAGTCCATTAAGAACAAGTAAAGGAGACATTGAAATAGAGGACTTTAAAAGTCATACACTAGAAATCTCTGAAAACATAGCAAGTGAAATAAAAAGACAAATCCATGAGGTTATAGAAGAAATCAAATTAGAAGTGATCTCCCATGTAAAGACATAAATAACAATCTTGATAAAGGAGTTAATAAAGCTGCTGTGTGCAGCTAGAAAAGAAATAGATTTTTAAAAAGTACACAGGCATGGGACACTGATTGAAACCTTGAGTGAACAATATACAAAACAAGCAGAATCCATGAAACAAACTCAAAGTGATATCCAAGAAACAAAAAATTGTATTGAAAGCTGGCAAAACCATTTAAATGAAGCTGAAAATAGAATTTCAGACCTTGAGGACAGGATCACAATTAGCAACCATGAAAGGATAGAACTTTTTAAAATAACAAAGAAGCAAAAAATGACAATCAAGCAACTTCAAGATGATGCCAAGATAAACAATATAAGATTAACAGGCATCAGTGAGGATGCAGGAGTCAAAACAAATAACATTGCTAAACTATTCGCAGAAGTAAAAGCAGGAAATTTCCCAAACAGAGGTAAAAATCTGATATGCAGATAAATGAGGCATATAGAATGCCAAACAGTCACAATCAACATAAATCTACACCCAAACATATAATAATTAGGATCCAGATGTGGAACATAAAAAACAGAATACTAAATGCTGTTAGAGAAATTACCTATCAAGGAAAGCCCATTAGAATCATGACAGATTTTTCAGCACAAACTCTCAAGTCAAGATGAACTTGCAGTAAGGTGTTTCAAGCCCTAAAAAAAAAATAACTTTCAACCCAAATTGATGCTCCTGGCAAAACTTTCTTTCAAATTTAATAGATAAACAAGATACTTCCATGACAATGAACAATTAAAGAAATTTATATCCATCAAACCAACCTTAGAAAGAGTATTGAAGGACATATTAGATAAAGATAAAAAAATTACCACAATCTCCAGAACAGCAACAGAAAGAAACCACCAGGCAGGGCAAGTAAAGGGGGAGGAAAGCAGAAAACAAACAACTAGAACACAACATGGCAAAGTTGAGCCAGTTCATATTAGTTATATCCATAAAAGTAAATTGCCTCAATTCACCTATCAAAAGAAATAAGCTGACAGAATGGATCAAGAAACAGTATCCCACAATATGCTGCATAAAAGAAACACATCTGACCCAAAAGGAAACTCAGATTAAAAGTCAAAGGATTGAAAATAGTATCCCATGCAACAGGAACCGAGGAAAAAAGCAGAGGTAACTATTCTGTTTACAGACAATGTGAATTCAAACCTAAAATGATTAAAAGAGATAAAGAAGTTCACTACATACTTGTTAGTGGAAAAATTCAAGAGGAAGAACTACCAATTATAAATATATAATGCACCAAATACAGGAGCACCCAACTATATAAGACAAATACTAGTGGACATGAAAAACCAAATATACAAGAACGCAATTATAACAGGGAGCCTTAATACCACATTGTCACAAAGAGATAGATCAACTAGACAAAAAATTAGCAAAGAAATAATGGAACTGATTCAAACCTGTGAGCAAATGGACTTAGTAGATGTTTGCAGAGTATTCCAACCTACCACATCAGAACATACATTCTTCTCAGCTGCATATGGGACATTCTCCAAAATAGATCATATAATAATCCATAAAATATCCTTAAGTATAGTGCACTAAAATTGGAAATTATTGTCAAAAAATTGCAAAACCTGCATAAATACATGGAAATTAAATAACAACCTTCTGAACAACCAGTGGGTTACAGATGAAATTAAAGAAGAAATAAAACAATACTTACAAGTCAAAGAAAACATGGAAAGAACAAACTGTAATCTGTGGGATGTAATGAAAGCAGTCTATAGAGGGAAATAGATAGAAATAAATGGTCACATCAAGAAAATGGAGTGAGCACAAATAAACAACCTAATGCTACATCTCAAACCTCTAGAAAAAGAAGAGTAAGTTAAACCCAAAGCTCATAGAAGAGAGAAGATCCCACAATATGTAAGTTCAGAACAGAAATTAATGTAATTGGAATTTAAAAAAATAAAAAGAATTAATGAATCAAAAAGCTGACTTTTTGAGAGAATAAACAAAATTGATAAATCTCTGACTAACCTTATCAAGAAAAAGAAAGGAAAAAACCCAAATTCATGCAATAAGGACTAAAAACATGAAAATACAAAAGGTCATGAATACCTACTTTGAAAACCTCCACTCACATAGGATAGAAAACACAGAGGAAATGGACAGATTTCTAGAAACATATGAACTACCAAAATTCAATCAAGATAGATATAGCAATGAAAAACCCAGTATCAGCTATTGAAATTGAAAATGTGATTAAAAACTTATCAACACACACCAAAAAAGCCCAGGTCCTGAACACAGCTGAATTCTACAAGAATTTTAAAGAAGATTTGATGTCAATACTCCTTAAACTCTTCAATGTCATTAAAAAGGAAGTAATCCTCGCTAAATCATTCCTATAGACAAGTATTACTCTCATACCAAAACCAGAGAAAGAGACAACCAAAAAGGAGAACTATAAGCCAATCTCACTAATGAACATGATGCAAAGATTCTCAATAAAATACTGGCAAATAGAATGCAACAAATCATCAAGAAGATTATACATCACAACCAAGTGGGATTCATTCCAGGAATGCATGGGTGGTTTAACATATGCAAATCAATAATTGTAATATATCACATCACCAGAGCCAAAAACAAAAACCACATGGTCATCTCAATAGACACAGAAAAAGCTCATGATAAAGTCCAACCCTTGTTCATGATAAAAAAAAAAACCCTTCAGAAACTTGTAATACACAGTATCTACCTCAATCTCATAAAGGCCATCTATGACAAACCAACAGCCAACATTATACTAAAAGCACAAAAAGTGAAAGCGTTCATTCACTCTAAAATCAGGAATAAGATAAGGATACCCACTATCACCACTCCTATTCAACATAGTTCTGGAAATATTAGCCAGAGCAATCAGTTAAGAGAGAAAAATAAAAGGAATAAAGATAGGAAAAGAAGAAGTTCAATTATCACTATTTGCAGATGACATGATACTCTATATAGAAAAACTCCATTAAAAGAATGCTAAAGGTAAGAAATAAATTCAGCAGCATAGCTGGATACAAAGTCAACACTCAAAAATCAATAGCATTCCTGTACACAAACAAAAAACTCACCAAGAGAGAAATTATGGAAATATCACGCTTCACAATAGAATCTTAAAAAATCAGATACTTAGGAATCAACCTAACCAAGAATGTAAAAGACCTATATGCTGAAAATTATACTACACTAAAAAAGGAGATAGAAGAGGACATTACAAAATAGAAGGATTCCTTGTTCTTGGCTAGGAAAACCAACATTGTGAAATGGCCATATGCCCAAAACTGTTATACAGATTTAATGCAATCCCAATCAAAATACCATTAATACACCTTACAGATCTAGAGGAAACACTCCTAAAATTCATTTGGAAATAGAAGAAACCTAAAATAGCAACGGTGATTCTGGGCAACAAAGGCAAGACAGGAGGCATCTCAATTCCTCACTTGAAACTATACTACAAACCTATTGTAATTAAATCAGCATGGTACTGGCAAAGAAATAGACCTGAGGATCAATGGAACAGATTAGAAGATGCAAACACAACTACAAAGAAACTCACCTACCTGATATTTGATAAAGGGGCTAAATATGTTCACTGGAAGAAGGATAGATAGCCTCTTTAATAAATGGTATTGGAAAAATTGGCTCTCCACAAGCTGAAGACTGAAACTAGACCCATGCCTATCACCATGCACAAAAGTAAAGTCAAAGTGGATCAAAGATCTAAATATTAAAACAGAAACACTAAATTTACTGGAATACAAGGTAGGTAGAAATCTTGAAGACATAGGGGTAGACAGAGAATTCATGAACAAAATGCAATCAGCATGGAAAACACTTCAAAGAATCAACAACTGATATCTCATATTATTGAAAAGTTTTTGCACTCAAAGGAAATCACCAACAGAGTAAAAAGAAAACCCAACAGAATGGGAAAAATTTAACCAGCAACAGCTCAAAGAACTTATATCCAGAACATGTAAAGAATTAAAAAACATCAGGCCCCCAAATTCAAAGACCCTCTCCAAAAATCGGCATCTTGGATAAAAACACATGTCTCAGATGAAGACATACAAATGGAAAACAAATACATGAAGAAATGTTCAACCATCACTGATCATTCAAGAAATGCAAAATAAAACAGCTCACTCCAGAAAGAATAGCCGACATCAAGAAATCAACTGATAACAAATCAGGTGAGGATGCAGGGGAAAAAGGAACATTTCTCCACTGTTGGTGAGAGGGTATACTGGTCCAGCCACTATGGGAATCAGTAAGGAGATTGCTCAAAAGACTAGGATTGGAAGTTCCATTCAGTCCAGCTATTCCCCTCCCTGGTATTTTCCCAAAAAAACTGAAAAAGTCAAGTCACAGTGACATATGTGCACCCATGTTTATAGCAGCACAATTTGAAATAACTAAATTTTGGAAACAACTAAAATGCCCATCAACTGCAGATTGGATGAAAAAGATGTGGTATTTTTATACAATGGAATATTTAAAAAGATGATCTTGAGGCCTTTATAGGTAAATGGAGGAACTTGAGAGAATAGTCTCATTACTGAAATAAACAAGGCTCATTTTAGTAAATATCACATTGTCTCTCTAGTGTAAAAAATAATAAGAAATGGAGCAATAATATCCAAAATGTGTAATAGCTATTGTAAAAAGAAAGGGAAGGAAAGTGCACTAAAAGATATAACTGCATGGATGTTTAAGTGTGTAAGATAGATAATCATATTGCTAAGTTTTTGTTGGATCGAACACAACGGTTTGTACTCTCATTGTCCACTTTCTATGCTTTAATTTTGTGACTTGAACAACTATTTCTATGAAGACAATATGTAATTTATCAACTAGTGGTTTCTTAGTGTTAATTTTTTTGGAAATTCTGTACTATTTCTATCCTTTTATCTGTTTTGCTTCTTCTCTTTAAAAACAAATGAAAAAAACTCACTTCTAAGGTCACAATTATTTCTGTTCACAGGAATGCACACACAAGCAAACATACAAAGACACACACAAAATTAGTTGGTGGAGGGTGGTAAACAAGAGGACTTACAGATTGTTTTTATCTGAGAGCATTCTCATTGGAATGTTGTAGAAATAAGTGCAGAAAATAAGTGGCCAGGACCTGAACCTGTTAAATTTCTGTGACTTGTCACTAAAGCATCCCATTTTATAATGTTTCTGAATCAGTTCTTTTAAGAATATCATGACATCTGCTTACATCATTTACATAATGTGAAGAGATTAAATAAAAGAGTTTGGAACAGAGTCTACTTCAAGGTCTCATTTAGTGTTACACATTTTATGGTTTCTTGCTTTTGCAGCAATGCCCTCTCACTCTCAATGAATGAGTGAATGTGTGGGCAGTCACTTTAAGGCCTCCTGAAGTAGCCCACATAATTCACAATAACTTGTCTTATTCTTTTTTATGCTTTCTTTTTTATAGAGAAGAATATATTTTTTGAGAGAAAAAAAGCTGTTCAAGAGAGAGACAGAAGGGGTCCCAAGTGAGTTGCCAAAGACCTTACCTTTAGTAGGGAATTTTATAGAGCAAAACCATGAGGTGAGACAGGTTCAGGGTGGGAAAAAATGGGAACTCCAAGGTGGGCATGCGGTGGGACAGAACTATGATCAACCAACAAGATTAAAATTGTAATTGCTCACATAAAATTTATCTAATTGAGATCAAATGGGGAAGTGAGTCATGTAGCAAGCGAGCATGGATACAGAAAAGGCTTTTACCTATAGGGGTTGGGTTAATGGCTCCTTCTGGCTTCTCAAGGTGATCTGATACCTATTTAGCATATCAGTTCCTGATGTTCATACATCATGGCGGTGACATAGTTGCATTCATTTTATCTTTTTTCTTGAGATCTGGCCCAGTAAGAGGTGTTTGCCTTCCCCAAAGTTGCAAGGCATCTGATCTACTGCAATGGCTCTTTCAAGGGCCCAGCCCATCTGACTGACTGCAAGGTTCTATGTAACTTAGCTGCCTTTAACATTTCCCGCTCTGAAGAAGTACCTCAAACTGCTGTGAGGGAATACTAGGAAATAAATGTTCTGATTTCTCTAGGTTGAAGGTCATAGTTGTTTGGCAGTCTAAGATACCCTGCAGAGGGTCTAATCTAAAGACCCTGGATAACACAAGGTATTTTCATCTTGAGTAAGTGAACAGCTTTAAGTCTAGAGGAGTCAAAGCCGAAGAAACAATTAAGTATGCACAGGTCAAACAATAGAATCAATAGGATAAGTATGAATACAACGAACAAAGATCTCCACCAAAAGGAACTAGCAATGCCTTCCCATAAGGAGGATAAAGATAAGGTCCAAGGAATTTTAGAGTCTTGACATGTCATTTATTTGTCATCTAATACCTGGAACAGTGATTGATATTAGCAGAAGGATTAGATACCTGCTTCTACATTCTTTTACATACAGATTCCCAGTTTCTGTTTGCTTTTGAAAACCTTCTTGACCAGGCCTCTCAACTGACATGGACAGTGCTTCCTCAAAGGTTCATGGGTAGCCCACATCATTCTGGACTGGACATGTTTTGAGTTTTCGCAGATCATAGTCTTACAACATGTAAACAAAAGTCAATATTTATACTGATTTGAAATATGCTTTCCTAGTATTATTTTCAAATACTCATCATGAGCATATATGGTTAACCCCCACTATAGGACATCTCAATGGAAATGCCCCCTGATGTTGGGAACAAAAGAATCACACCTATTCCAATTGACCTAACTCCACTAAGTACTTGAGATGGACACGTACACCCCACACACACACACACTCCAAACTGTGAACACACAAAAACATTGCAGGCTAGCAAATGGCTTGCAACAAGCTGATTTAATTGCCCTGGAATTAAATGGGAAGCCTCCAATGACATGCATTGGTCTTGCAGGACCAATTTGTGGCCCTCACTATCTCTTAGATGGATAGGAAGATGCACGTAGGATTTGCATGGTTATAAGGTAGGAGTGTCAAAAATATCAACAAATCTACAAATTTACTCCTCCTACAACACTGATGGCCCAGAAGTGTGTTCCATTGGTATGATCTCTTGGCCCCTAAGTTTATCCCTTCCCTAGAATTACAAGATGTCGAAGCCAGCACCTCCCCTCCCTGGTAAGCAGCGGTAGTGTGGCCCACTGCAGCCCTTCCAAGGGGAGAACTAGCAGTGTCTCCTGAGATCCATGCCATGTTGGAACTTAGGACTCTGGGAAGCCAAGCCAGCACCTCCCCTCCCTGGTAAGCGGAGGCAGGGTGGCCCTTCTAAGGGGAGAACTAGCAATGTCTCCTGAAATCCTATGTTGGAACTGAGGACGCTGTGAAAACAAATGACCATCCTGCCTCCCTGCTTAGCAATAGTGAACCTACTGCTACATGGCCTAGAGTCAAATATCCCACTTCCCCTATCTTCCTTTCCCCCCCCCCCCACCCATTAGCAAGTGGGAACCAGAAATCTGAGCATCTCCTGGGAGGTTGACCATAACAAATAAGAGGGACTTCCTTCTACCATTTCTTTGAAGGCAAATATTTTTATTACTATTTTGCTCTTTTCTGATTAATGGTACTGCTCTATTCAATATTCTGTTTTGATAAGTTCTATAGTGTTCTATATTTCATCTCATTTTGATATATGGGATTGAAAGAACAACTATTATAAAGATAACAAAATATACTGTGATACCTATTACTGTTATCCCGGTAACCTGCTGTGAAGTTCTGTACCAATTTCACTGTACGATCTTAGTTGGCTTTATTCTGACTTGTTCTGTTGTATACTTTCAAAATAAAAATTAAAAAAAAAAGAATTACAAGATGTCATACAACGTAACAAGGCCTTAACTAACTATACTCCGTGAGCCTTAAATGTCACCGCAGTTTGTCTCTTTCTCCTAAATAAAAAAGTAAAATTAATGAGACAGGCTGTCCTCCAAAATTGGATGGCATTAGACATTCTAACAGCAGCACAGGGGAGTACGTGTGCAATTGTAAAAACTGAACATTGTATGTATTTGCCTTATTTTTAAATGTATTATCCATTTAAACATATCTATACTCCTGTACAAGTTACAGACTCACATATATTGTCCCAGATCAATTTTGTCCTGAAGAATTAAGGAAAAACTATTTTACTGCAGATTCATGTATCACTTTCCAAACTTCTCAAGGAAATTCCACCGCCAGTAACTTGCCTAAGCTAATTTCTACATTGCATGCTACATATTTTAACTTAAAATTAAATTTTAAATTTATTTTAGAAATTACAATGACATATGTGCTTAAAACACAAGATTTAGACAATCTTGTTGTCTAGACAAGCCACACGACAGCTCCACCCAGATCTCATGTCTATTTGATGCTGAGAGGTATTACTGCCCTTTTTGGACCATATGTCTTAAGTAGATGATGTCTAGTTTTACATAGTTACCCAAATCACCACCTCTGTGACCCTTTCCCTTTGCATATATGAAATTCCTGGCTCGTGTAGCTTATTCTATTTAAAACTGAGTCAACCAATTTTAAGTTTTGCCCACTCACTGTGCTGAAACAAATCCCACATAAAATGGCCTCAATGTGCTGCACTTCCTAATTAATAGAAACTGCTGATCTTCACTAAGTTCCTAACATTCCGGGTGTATTGTAAACCCTCCCCGCCCCATGTTAGCACATATATTTTGCAGTCATGGTGAAAATAAATATATCACTAGGTCTCATAGAACAGAAGGAGAAACAAACAAATAGGTTGATGTTAATACTTACAGTTTGTAGGCTCCATGCTGAAAATAACTTTACACATTGTACTGCAAATGGTGTTGGGGAAAAAGAATGTGTTCACTTAGTTGTAGATAAAGTAAAATTTGTACTCAATCTTATAATTCTAGAGAGTCAAAGGTGGACAGGTTTATTCTTTTGCCCTCAGACCAGTGCACCATTATGACCCAACACAAAACAGCTCAAGAAATTTGCAGAGAAAAATTTAATACTGGAAATTGAGAGACTGGTCACAATGCCCAATGAAAGAATTTCACTTATCATTTAAATCTAACTCTTGTTTTGCTAAAACTCAAAGCATAAACTTTATTCCATAAATTTAAAAAAGAAAAGTGTGCATTTGGAGATGCTATTTAGGAACTGAGCATAGATCATGTAATCCAAGCAAGGTCTGAGCTAAATTTTGGGTTACAGCTTTTGTAAACTTCACCCAACACTGCCTCATCCCTCCCAGAATACACATTCCAGGGTTCCTACTTCTAGCAGAAAATGCCTCCCCAGCCAGTATACTTCAGTTACCTTGGTGAAAGTTCCTGTTGCAATTCCATTTGCTTCTGTCTCTTTAGAAATGGCTAGTCACCGTGTTACATAGCTGGTTACTATGATGCATATTGTAAGAATCAATCAATGACAGCAAAGTACTCTATTCCTGTACCCATCTCTCTTTTGCAACTCCATAATAACATTCTTTCTGTGCCTTCCCTTCAAGGCCTAACATTTTGAGGGTCACAAATTTCCTGTCAGTGCCTTTCAGATATTACATAAATCTGCTCCCAAATCCCAGGTGTCGTTTTAGAATTTCTGATTGCTGTTGTATCTGGTGTATCAGCTGAGAAGACCAACCATGCTGACCTCTTTGATCACAGGTCATGGACCTTATAGATGGAATAAGAACCTCTTTGGTTCCTGACAGGAAGGTAGATCTTCAAGATTTTTTGAGTCCCCTTGGATGTCTGAAAGAGGATTCCTGGCTCCTTGCTCCAGCAGCTCTCACAAAACCCCAAAGAGAAGAGGACATATTCTGTCTGTCTGTCTGTCTGTCTGTCTGTCTACTTGCCTGATTCTGCTAAGACTGGAGATCCACCCTAATTTGTCTGTCAGTCTTGCTCAGCTCCACCAGAAAGGGAGACTGATCAACTCCTATTATTCTGCAGCACCCTTAAGGGAAGGGGATTGGAATATTTTACCTCTGGGTGCCTGATGAAGGAATGTGCAAATTGAACAGCCAGCATAAGTTATAAGCTGCTTCTCTGTACAGAAAGACTGGGAAGCACAGGTCACAGTGGTTGACTGAACTCTCACCTTCAGTGCCATGGAGATTGACGTATGGCATAATGGAGGCCTCACACCCTTCTTAGCTAAATCACACCTAAATCCCTGTAAGGGGTGCAGCCAGGTCGGCATCTAAATGTTTTCTCTCAGAGGAGTGCCCACTTTTTATCTGTTGCACCATCATATAAGGGTATACAACATACAAATAGAAAGTCAGAGATAGGAACTAGTCAAAACTTGTAGCCCCTAAACAGAAAAGAAAGGCTTTTCTAAGATTGCAGAGTCGAAAAATGAAACCAAATCCCTCAAAAAAAAAAAAAAAAAAAGGAAAAAAATGGCCCATTTTCCTGAAAATTCCACCTTGGCACCCTGTCTGCTGCCACAGTGACCACCAATACTTAAGATTCACTCCCCACTCATCTACTTCCAAACAACTGAACTAGCTACAGCTATCTCTTGCCTGCATTAAGCCACAGAAACCCTCCCCCTGGAGTCTTCTACTTCTATCTTGGTCAGATGGCATCATCTAATGCCCACTTGAGATGACTGTCAGAAATTCCTTCTAAGTGCCACATTTTAACTAAGCAAAAATTGTACTGTCAACCTTGACAAATAAATTTCTGTGGCCTTTCCCAAAGGTTGCCCAGCCTAGAAATGACCTAGTCAAGCACTTCTCAAGAACATCAAAGAGTGTTTGCAAAAAGCCTAACAATATTTCAAAAATTACTTGTCTTACTCAGAAGCCTGATATAAGGACTATAAAAACTAAAAAATAAATGACCATTCAGATTCAAAGATAAGAACTCAAAAGTTTCAACTTGAGTCAGATAACATACTTTCATCAGTCTGACAGGCTCACACTAAGCCAGACTAGGCTCCTTCTTCAGCTGGGTCACCAGGATCCCATAGTACCATCATCAGGGAAACTATTACCCTTGCTTCCCATCCTTTCTAGTAGGCACAAACTTGCTTCCTGGAAGGACAACTCCTGTGTAGGCCATCCCCCATACCACTTCAGGGAAAAGACTTTCTCTTCAAGTTAAAAGTCTCCTTTACACCAGGTCAGTCAACCTCCCTCTCATTTAACCTTGCACTTTCAACTCTGACTGTTCCTTGAGAGGAAGAATATGCCTGTATCAGGCTGAGACAGATAATTGCAATACTAAAATTCTGGAAACTCTCCTCCCAGAGGTATGGGCCACTGACTTATCTCTGGCCCTGGCCATCAATCATGACAAGACACAACTAATTTGGAATCAATTGCCAAGAGGGGTTAAAAACTCTCTTTTGGATAGTCTGTTTCTCTGTGCCATCCAGGGCAACCCCCATCTGCATTATAGACTGTCAAACTGCTGAAATACATTTTTTCTTCCCATAAAGAAACCCAGTGGAGAATACTGTCCAGATCAAGTTCTCTGAGCTATCAATACCACCTCAGTTTTCTGCCACCCATAGGATTGCTGATATGCTGCCAGAACCTAAATAATGCCTACTCCTGCCCTTGATTGGCTCCTGTCAACCAGTCCCTTTTCACCCTTAAATGGAAAGGATCCAGTGCTGGACTCAAAAGTCAACTGACCTGGACTCAACCTCCCAGAAATTCAAAAGCTTGATTACACTTTTTGGAAAATTCCTTATAGCTGACCTTGCTCGTTTCCCAGCACAAAATACCACTGCACTTCTGATTAATGACATCCAAAGCTGCCTGCTGGAAAAATCACAAAAGCTCTGCTGCAATACTTGGCACAAACTGTTTACAAGAAAGAAAGTCCATGAATTTCTTGGAATTGCTACCTTTTATAGAATCTAGATCCTTGAGTTCACAAAAACAATGATGCTTACTCACACTATCAGCTTCTGGGGGTGCCCAATGGTCTAATCTGTGAAAACACTTGGATCCAGTAGTTAAGAGCTGCCTCCTCCTTGCCTTTGGTCTCCAATAGCCATTGACCTTCTGATCAAGAAAGATAACAAGCTTACGTTAGGCCAAGACCTAACTGTCCAGGTACCACACAATGTACAGGACCTCCTAAATAACTGTGGACCACTCAGTCCTGCCATGTATGTGCCTATCAAACTGGGCCCATCAGACCAGAATAAAAAATAAACCCCTCTACAGATTCTGAGTACACTATGTTTATGCATGGAAGTAGCTCTGTTAGGAGTGGAGTCCAACAGGCTAGATATGCTATGGTCACCTTGGACAAAGTTATTTTGGCCAAAGCTTTCCTGTTACTGCTTTCTGATTCTATTTGGAAACATGCTACCAAAGATATTTAACCTGCACTCCTAAGCCCACTCTGGGGATCCAATTGACTAAAACATCAACCCCAGCCAGAAAATCTTTATCTGGTACTCCTGGAAGATCAGAACCAGATCTTCCCCTACAGTTTGTTTTGCAAGTTCAAGCCACAGTGCTGGCACCCATAGCCCCACAGCCAGCTGAGGCCTCTGCATCCATGTCTCCAAACCCAATCACAACCCACAGATATTCATTGGTACTTATATGTACCTACTCAGGTTGACCTGAGGTATTCCCTATCCAAGTTAAAGGGGCCATAATAATTTATAGGGTTCTGCTGTGAAAAAAATCATCCCTGGGTATGGCCTACCCTTGACTATTGGCAGCAACAACAGGCATGCATGTGTAACAAAAATAACTGAAAACGGGCCAAAACATATATGGTATATAAGCCACAAAGCTCTAAAGAACGTAAAGGAATAAAACATAACCCTATAGGAACAGCTTATAATCAATTCCACAAAGTTTAGCTAAAATCTGCTACACCTCTAGGCGCTTCTGCTCATACATGTAACCCGTGTACATATTAATTACCTCTACAAGTTTTGGAGATCCAACCTGAGACCCACTGGAAAATTTAGCTGGATCATACAATATACTCTCAAGAGACAACACCCTCAAAACTCTGCACTGGTCACTCCATATGCTGATCAGTCCACACATGGTTGAAACCTGAGGATATCATTCACAGGATTGCTTAATATCTCAATACATTATTTCTCTTGACCTTTCAGGCTGCTTAGCCCAATCCTTACTTCCTTGCCTCCCTGCTAGCTGTGGTTTTTGCCTTAGTTTTATAATCAATTAGTCAAACACTTGACAAAATTAGATAAATGTCCAAGGCACACTGAATACTCTACTAGATCAAATTAACTCCTACACTCCCTTGCCAGAGTAAAGTTACAGAACAAATAGACCTAAATTATGTCTCTTCCTAAAAGCTACTTTAAAAACTCTACAATAAGGCAATATTGGGGACCTTGACAAGGGCTTCCCTTGTCAAGGGATCATTGACAGTCCTATGTTACTGCTTCTAGTTTTGACTTGTCTCAAAGTATCACATGTAATATGCCCAGCAAAAGTCTGTCAGAAAAACTAAAAGAAGAAGAGAGATATAGCAGAAGACATTTATCCCAGCCTGTATACTTTGGTTGCCCAGGTGATAGTTTCTGTTGCAGGTCCAGTTGCTTCTGTCTCTAAAAAATGGCCGGTCACTGTGACGCACATTGTAAGAACTAATCAAAGACAGTCAAGCACTCTACCTCAGTACTGCTCCTCCTTTCTCAACCTCATAAAAGCCTCCCTTGGAGGCCTGATATTTTGAGAAATAATTGATTTCCTTTCAGTGACTGTCCAAAAACCTGCCTCCAAATCTGGTATGGAAGTGTGTGCACACGCACGCACGCATGCACATGTGTGTTTCTGCTTGTCATTGTCTATTTGGAGATGGAGAACTCTTTCTGCTTCTCAGATCATGACAATCAAACACTACTCTGTTGAACTCTAAAAGACTGATAAAAACTGCTTGCCTTTTAGAGTGAGGCTGTCTGGTTTCATTGCTAACTTCTGGCCCTGCCCAATTTAAGAGCTCCACAAGAACACAAAGGAGAATCTGCAAAGTTTACGATTGTTTCCTTGCATCTTCTCTCTCTCTGAGATCTGAGTCCTTCCAGTCTTGGCAATTTTATATAACCCTAAGCTTCGATTTTTGTTTCTCTTGCATTATAGAAACATCAGAAGTTCTTCAGGCTTTTCTGTATCTCAGCTACACCCCTGTGCAGGATTTGAAGCCTTCCTCCACATGCCAAGAATTGATAAATCACTCTGAAGGAAAAATATCAGTTTGTCTCTCAGTAATTACCTTTTTACCAATTACTTGTCCCTTCATAACCTCAGCCATTCTCCAGATTCTTCACTCAAATCACATTTCACCTTTTGTCCAACTCTTCTGTCATTCTCAGTGGGAATCTTCTGCCAAAAGCTAACATATCACACAGTCTGGGATCTTGTTTTATGAGCTTTTAATCTTAGCAGTCATCACTGTTTAAAAGAATGCAACTTAAGTGCAAGTTTGTAAAATAATTTGTAACTTCTATTATCCATTTTTCTGTGGCATCTTATTATCTGCTGTGATTTGAGTAATGTGGAAAGGGTGTGTCTACTTCAGAATGTTTTATTCACATATACCTGCTATTTAAGATCCAACTGTAGGAAATGTGTTCAGGAAATTGTCTCAGTTAATACATAAATGTCTCTAGAAGATTGGCAGTTAGTAATACTATGAAGACAGAGATCAGACTTTTATAAAGGAAGGAAAATAGAGGGGAAATATGAGTCTGCTATGGAGGACATCACAAGCCAAGACACAAGCTGGCCACCCAGAAAAATGTAAAGAAATCACAGTGTGGGGAAAGTACCCTGAGACAGTCAAGTTTCCTTCTATCACAATGGCCAGATTGGCTCTACTCTGTGGAACGAATGTATTCTGCCTATGGGAAAATGCACAATGCCCAGCAAGACTAGCCACTCTTCCCAGAGGCTCATATGGAGCGACTCTTGATTACAAGAGTTGGTAGAAGACGTGGAGCCCCGCTGTCTCAGCTAGTCTCTGCTGTCCTATATTTGTTTTTACCAGACTAATGTTTCTATTGATCCAACTATTTCCCTTTAATAATCATGGAATGTAAGACATAAACCCTGTGATGCATAGCAAAAAGTAACTTATATTGAAAATGAGGCTTGATCTTTTAGTGCTCACTCTGCAACATGTGCTGAACCAAACACCTTTCTCTATGCTGAAATTTTGATTTTAGATTTGTTTTGGAATAAAGCAAGTTCTGTTACTCATTATGAAATGGGTGTTTCCTGTTATCCAAGAAGTGTGAGCTAGGCCACATAAAGACACTACATCTAAGAGGCAGAAAAACTGCAAACCACTACACAGGATTGGCACTTGCCATCCCATAGTATGCAGCTACAGCTGCTCCCACCTCTGTTTGGAAACTACACTGGCAATGTTATTCAAGGAGCTGCATGGGAAATGAATGAAGGGATGAGGAGAAAGCCGCAATACTAAACTGTTGCAAGTGGTGTTTTATTTACTTTCAAATCTGAATGAAAATGGTTACAACACTGGCCAATCTCAGGCTTTTGTGGCCAAAGTTGTCCTTAGACCAAGGAATAATGCCTGTATCTCAACGATTCATGAACAGAAGACAATGGAAGACTACTACAAGCAATAACTGATTTAAAATTAATGAGAAAAAGGAAATTATGTTTACTAAGCTCCTATTACATATCTATAAGATGCAGGGCTTATTTATTTTTTAACATTTAATTCCAGCATTACTCATAATATTTAAAACTGTTCTCATTTTTAAAATGATAAAAATATGATTCTAGGCTCTGAAAGTTTAAATCACTTGCCCCTGAGGATCTCATTGATGACTGGTACATCTGGTTTAAACCTGGGTGAATCTGATTTCAAAGCTTTTATGCATTTCATTGCTCCATGATGCCAAAATATCTACATTGTATCATTCTGGGTTTTGTGAAGACCATACCACTGTGATAAGCCAAATTTAGTGCCTTTTACAATGACATGGAGGCTTGTTTTCCTTATTTTTCACAGTGAGACAGCTCAAGACATAAATTAAAACCTGATAATATCATCCTGGCATAAACTGCCATAGTGTGGGCCTCTTCAATTCAAGTTCTGTCAAATCCAATCACCTAATTAAAGCCCTGGGAATGATGGGAATTGCAATAGCAGGGCACTTTGGGAGCATTCTACAATCTAAAGCAAATACAAAAATAAAACAACTAGAGAGAACCTATCAAAGCCATAATACATCTATTACCACAGCTGTTTCTCCCCAGAGACTAAGCTCCCTCCTGAGCCTATTATTAAGTGCAAATGACCAGGCTCAGTGACTGTTATTTTTAAAAACATTACTTATCCTGCATTGTGTTCTGAAACTTGTTGACTTATTTTAATTTGCATAATTATAGTAATTTTCTCCCATGTCAATACCATAGGATTATATTAGGATTTTGCCTTTTATTAAAAGAACTACACAGGTTCAAAAGCAAGCTGTTGTTGTTACCAGTTTTGACCCTATCAGCCAATTGAGATGCAGTGATGATGGGATGATACATATTGATAAGTTTATCTTCAGCTCATGACTTGAAGAATTGACATATGTATGAGAGAACAAAAAACGGAAACAGAAATGAAAGGGATTAGCAAAATAAAAGCATATAAGGAGATGTCAAGATAAAGGAAAGAAGAGTTCCTTCTTTTTTGAAATTCTTCAAAATATATTTCAGTCTTAACTATAACATGTTTTTTTTTCAGCAACTCAGGGAAAGCTGGTCTTGAACTTGTGGCTCAAATGATCATCTCATCAAAGCATCCTGAGTGGCTGGCCTTACAGGTGTGTGTCATCGTGCCTAGCTATGGATGCTTTAATTAATTCTACAGGTATTCCCATTGGCATCCCAGCTCCCTCAAGTATATCTCAAAATCAAAAATAAGAGACTACTGATGGAATTTTTAAAAAAAGAATTCTGGACATGGCTCTTACCTATCAATCTCGTATGCAATGACTTCCCAAGGAAAGTGATTCATAAAATCCAAAACATCCTCCCTATTCCAAAAGGCAGATGACAAGGGAAGCACATAGGCTTAAAATGTGCAAACTGCGTTTCTCTCTCTTCTTTTTAAAGTTGTGTGGCCACTCAGTCAATAAGGAAAGAATTAAATAACTAAAATAACCTCAAAGGACATAAGAAAAGGAACATCATAAATTTACTACAGTTGGAGATCAGGATACAAAGATTCTGCATACACCATTTGAACCCCTCAACTATATTTCCAATTTTCTTCTAAACACCTTCTACTGGATCACTCATCTAAGACCTGCTGTTTGATTTGCCACAAGCCCAAATCAAACATGTCTTCATCTCTGAAACCAATTTCTTTTGCAGTCTAAATGCTCACTCAAGCCAGAAACCACAGAATTATCTTAGAATTCTCTTCCTCTCTGCTTTCCTTATTGAAACAGCAATTAAAATGTAACTGAGAAATTCTGGACTGATAGATAGCCCAAGCAGCAAGGTTGTGTCAGTAGTTCCCCTCAATGCCTGTCTCCAGCCTCACCAGTCCTGCCTTTCCCATCTGTCATCAGAGATAATGCCTAACACAGGAAGGTCATGAAGACACACGAATGGGCTAACACACATGCCATTAGCAGAGCAAAGACTGTATTAATTCTTAAAGTGGTTTCTTCTCTTTCATTTCCAGTGTCATCACACTATGTAACCCCTTGTTAGACTCATCTGGATAACTACATTGTGTTTTAGCCTAGTAGCTCTCAAGTAAATTGGTCCTAGGATTCTCTTTTGGTATTATCTTTCACTGTTATATATCTATACATACAACCCAGTCGAAATTGCACTCCCTGTTATCAGAAGACTATTTGTATGTCTATTCCTCTTTACTTTCTCCATAAAAGCCCCTCTCCATGAAATGTTCTCTTTACCCTTAATCTTTTGGGCAATCTCTATCATATTCTGAGTACATCCTGACCCAAGAATTTTGTTAGCATCTGCCTTGCATCACCATGCAATTCCCTGTGGGTTAATTGCTTTTCTATTTTCTAATTTCTGTCTCCAGGTTCATAACTTCTTTTTGGAGGGAAAGGTGGTAGGGAAGGTCCTTGAAAACTAGACAAGTCCACTACCACTGAGCTACACTTTAGCCCTATAACATCATGTGATCAAGATCTTACTACATATATGGCCAAGGTCAACATAATACCTTTCAATAAAGCTTTTCAATAAATTCTTATTTAAATGAATTCTGTCTTAGTCACTTTCTACATTGATGGGAAAAATATTCAATACCACAATTTAAAGGAGGAAGAGTTTATTTTGGTTCATGGTCAGCTATTTTTAAAACAGAAAACATATGATGGAAAGGTCTGGTTAAGGAAAATTGCTCACATCATGGCTGTCATGGCTGTTAGGAAGCAGAGACAAAGGAGGAGTGGGAAAGGGAAATATATTCTTCTAGGTCATACGGCCAGTGATTGGTCTCTTCTGACCAAACCTACCTCCTAAGCTCATCAGCTGCCCTGACCCCATGATATTGTAGCATTCCAAAAAACCCACGTATGAGTGTGTGAGACCTTTGGAGGACCTTTTCACCTAAACCATAGCACATTCTTTGTTTAAATTAGAAAAAAATTCATTAACCACTCCCATAGCAACATGAAATTCTATCAATAGAAATATAATTATTTAAAAGAGAACACCATTTCTTAAGTTGTCACCAAATTATGATTGAAAATACTAGTTAAATCAAGGTGATTCTAAAAGAAGCTATTATTTTAATAAATTATAGCAATTATCATGGTATTACTTTAAACACATTATTGAGAATAAATATTTCCATAAACATGAGATAAAAGTTGGTCTGTCACTAATATGGAAGTGGAAGCCAGCTGAGTGTAGTGGGGTGTACTTGTAGTCCCTGCTACTTGGAGGGCTGTGTCAGTAGAATGGTAAGTTCTAAACTACTGTTGTAGTCAGAATTAATGAGAAGAGATTTAATACAGGGCATAAAATTTATAGAATTATTTTATAATATTTACCCAAAGAGTCAAATGTGAAAAAGCAATGGTTCTGTACAAACACTAGAGACCAAAAAAAATCCAGCTGAAGGCTTGGGTCTTATGGCTATGTCCTCAGTGAGTCCAACTGAAGGCCTAGAGCCCACATCAATGTCTTATTCAAATCTATATCAAAGATTTGCACTGGGGAGGCCCAAAGGTCACTGGTGGAAGCTAGAAAGTCTGTAGGAGCAGGATGAAGAATCTGTGCCAGAAGGCTGAAGAATCTGCACTCAGCCAGAAAGTGATGCTCAAAGGACAAGACAGAGCTTTTCTGAAGAGAACCTCAGTGACAGAGACTTCCTGAGCTCCTCCGCTGAGAACAACTGAGTTCACATTAGGAAGGCCAGCACCGCAAGCTTCTCGCGGAGGATCAAAGCATACATATTCCCTTCCAGCTCTTCTTTGATGCTGTTGGAAATGATCCTCAGGTGGGCCATCCATACCTAGCACCATGTTGACTCAGTTCAGGTGGGTGTTACAAGCTGACCATTAGTCAATATATCAAAGGTAGTATTAGTCTGGTATCTAGATGCTCCCCCAAAACCTCATGTGGTGATGAATGGGCCTTTTTGGAGGAGACTAGATCTAGGTATGTGATGCTATAAAAAGGATATGATGCTGGAAATAAGGGTATACCACCCTGGCTGTGAGTGCTACCCATCCTAAGAGTGAGTAGCCTGGACAGAATATAAGGAACAGAAAGCAGGCCGCTGCCTTCATGTGCTGCTGCTGCTTCTGTTGCTGCTGCTTGTCTTCTGCTGCTTGCTGCCTGCTATGCACTGCCCCTCTGCTACACTACTCTGCCTTGAAGCCAATCGATTATGGACTGAAACCTCCACAAACTGTGAGCTAAATACAGTTTTCCTCTTTTAACTTTGGGCACTGGGTATTTTGTCTCAGTAATAAGAAAAGTAATTAAGAGAGTTAGTATGGGCAATTTAGTGAGACCCTGTCTCAAATATAAATAAATAAATAAGACTAGAAAGTGGAGGTTTAGGGAGGATGAATGAGTTTCCTAAGTTAGCATAGGTAGAATAGATTTAAGCTAAGGCTCAGGCCAAGCTCTGTTGTCTTCACGATCATGCTTTTCTCTGCAACTTGTGCCAAAGGAAAGAGTTTTTAATATTTCTGCTTATGAAAATAAGATTCTCCTAGATTTGGAGCAAACAGATAGAGATTAAAATACAGCATTTTCTAAATCTTGATCTTCTAATCCCAGGTTTATCAAACTTTTACTGTAAAGAACCAAATAGTAAATAATTTGGGTCTGTGAACAATATGGTCTACACCAATTTGCCATTAAAATAAGAAAGTGGCTACAGAAAATATGTGATGTTTTGAGCAAGACTGTGTTCCAGGAAAACTCTGAAGACTATAAATATCAAACGACAGGCTGATTAATTTTAAAGACTAGAGCTTACAATCCCTATTAAAATCTCCAGTAAGTGTCCATATGATTTCATGGCAAAGAAGCAAGAAAAGTGACACACACTTTGTCATACACTAGGATAAACCATTTATTAACTAATCATTTATATTATACTTGTGCCCTAGATTCTTAGGGCACAATACAGCATAAAACATGGAAATTGACAAAATTATACATAATTACAACTCTGAAACACATGTTGTTCCCTCAATAGAAATTGAGATAATCTGCTAAAACACATTTAAAAAACTGAAAGTAAAAAACATTTTTTTCCTGCAGTCATTTGAATATAGGGTACATAATTAACAGATTTTAAGTCCAGAAAATAAATGAAGCCAAGTACTTGTGACCTCTGGTTGCTGCATTCTTGCTTCTGAAATAAAGTGATCCATTCCAGTGATTGTAAACATCTGGTACCTAAAACTATAGGTGACTCATTAATGAGCTGATCTTTTATGAAGAAAAGCCTGGTATAAAATCACAGCACACAAAATATAATTTATTTTTAATAGAGATGAATTCTGTTTTTGTGTAAGGGAGTAAAAATATTTATTCAAACATTGTAACTTGTGGTGGGAGATAGTTCACTAAGTGCTTCAGATGGGCCTTTAAAATTGTGGGAACTTTATCTTTCTTTATAGTTGAGTAGTACTCTGTTTATAAAAATACATCTTTTTTAACCATTCCTCAGTTGATGGGCATTTGGGTTGTTTACAAGGATTAGCTATTACAAATTGTGCTGCTATAAACATAGGTACACATATATTACTGTGGTGTGATGTTTTCAATTCTTCTAAAACAAAAATACCCAGAAGGGGAACAGCTGGGTCAAACAAGACCTCTAATCCTAGTTTTTTTGAGAAATCTCTACACTGATTTCCACAGTGGTTGCACCAGTCTACACTCCCACCAACAGTGAAAAAAGTTCCTTTTTCCCCACAGCTCTGCCAGCATTTGTTATTGGCTATTTTTATGATAGCCATTCTTTACAAGATACTAAGATAACTGTACTACTTATTCTATTAGTTAATTGAAAGGAATAGTTAATGCTTATATGGTTTGATCAATTTTTCTGGCCTATCTCTGGTAATCTGAGCAACTACTTTGAAGACAACAGTATGCAATGTAACCATTGTTAATCTCCTATCACTTTGTTTTGAAATTTTATATCATTTTGTTGTTGTTTTTATGCCCTTTAAAATAAAAAAAATGTGAAAACTCACACAACATGACATTGTGATTGAACACAAGAATAACTGGCACCCTTCTTCAGGCTTGGAAGCCTGACCTGTCTCCACAATAGCAATTCTATCTAAGTTTCTCTCACATTCATTATTCATGCTCATGGTGCAGACTACTCACTGACCCCTAAGTAGTGGTAGTGTCTGATATTATTACCTATTTTTTAGATATATCTTATTTGTGAAATACTACAAATATTTGGAATGGGACACATGTGATTCAAAACCACATTTTCATTTTTAATCAGCTATGTAATTGTTGCCAAACTATTCTTCTCTCAATCAATCACAAACAATAATAGTAGGTACTATTTACAGGTGTGGTTGGTTTGGATTTAGTAACCAACATAACCTTGGTCACCACTACTATCACCAACATCAGTACTTTTTTTTTTTTTTTTTTTTTTTTGGTCTTTTTTCATTTTTATCGGTACCGGGGATCGAACTCACGACCGCCTGCTTGCAAGGCAGGTGCTTATGCCACTGAGCTAAACCCCCAGCCCCAACATCAGTACTTTTATTTTTTCTCCTTTATGAAGTTTTCCTCCACTTCCCAACTTATCATTCATCATCTAACACAATATTTACAAGTTCAAAATTTTTATCACCTCTATGGTGCATTGTAATTATTTGTTTTCATGTCTGCTTTCTTAACTAGATCAAGGTTCTATGAAATCCTTTTGAAAGACACTTTCAAATAGATGTTAATTGAATACATTTTGAATTATTTGAAGGTCAAGAAAACTAGTCTTTGCATACCTTTATATACTTTGCTCTTCAGATGTAGTGTTTAGTAACACAAATAAAGAAGAAATATGGGGTCAGGGATTTATTTCAGTGGTATAAGCACCTGCCTGGCAAGTGCAATGTCATGAGTTCGACCCCTGATAACAAAATAAATAAAATAAAATAAATTTAAGAAGAAAATGTGTACGTAGTGTATCTTCTCATGCTGATTTATAAATAGATTTTTTTAGGACTCTGTCCCTATTAAGAAAAAAATGAGTTGCAAAGGTTGGGAAAATGGGAAAAATGCATCCGTATGGAGAGATTTCCAAAGCATGTGACAGAATTAATTGTAAATTATCAATACACATTTGAGATATTGAGAAAATGGGATAGGGATGGGTAGGTCTGATTAGTTGTGACCAACAGTAGATACATTTTATGTAGTAAAGGACTATTGGTCTCTTCTGTGAGCACAGTGTCTCAACTCATAGCCCAAACCAACTCCTATCACTATACAAAGGGAAGCACTGTACTCTTCTTCAGGGTCTGTAGGAACAGGTGGTTTTATTTTACTAATTGTAGCTTCTATTTCTAATTATCCCAGGCACCTGTCTACTCAGGATGGTGTAGAATTTAATCCTTATCTTAGACCATCTTCAGCTTCCTCTCATTTCTACCATTTCTACCATCTGATAGAGCTGACACAATTGAGACTTAACTCCCCACAAGAACTTTCTTTAATTTTATCTATTCTGACCTCTCTTTTAATTCCTGCTGTGTATCACTGAATAATTATTAATCCAAATACTGCTTTCTATATTATAATGTCTGGTGAATACATTTAATGGTATTATGCTGTTACTCTTTTAGTTCAGATGAGATCATTTCCATAAAAGTTGCCTCAAAACTTCAGGTTGTCCAACACAACAGAAATTCTAGTTCATGCAGCTACACGATGTGGATATTCCTTATCAGCTGTCCCCTTCAGATAGTTTTCTATTGAGTAGAGTCTTAGAGATCCAAGTTTCTTTGTCTTTTCTCTACTGTCTAAATATTCAGTCCTTTTCATAATCCAAGTAAAATAGAAAAGAGAATATTAAGTTATATCAATGATTTTCATGGGGCAGAATTGGAAGAAATATCCATTAAATTTATGCACATATTATTGACTCAAATTCTAATCATATGGCCCATGTAATTGCAAAGGAGTCTGGGAAAGGTAGTCCAGCTGTGTGCCTGCAAAGAACGGGGAAGATGGTAGATGAACACATAACAATCTAGCTATCTAGATGCAGCATAAGCAATGCAACAAGACATTATGAACTGTACTTTTGACTTGTAGAAACAGCACTAATAGAGACAGCACAAAACAATTTACAAATTTCTTGCCTATAAACCTCATTTCCTCATCTTTGCTTTTTTATTTTATTTTTTTTTTGTATCAGAGATCAAACTTGGACCCTGTATTTGCTAGTCATGTGGGGTACAGCTGAGCTGTAATATTGACTACTGACTTCACCATTTAATAGATCTGATCTATTTGGGTTTATATCCTCCATTTTACAGATAAGGAAAATAAAGATCATAGAGCTAATCACTCAGGCATGATTATGTAACTGAAAGGAGCCAGAATCTGAATTCAGAACATTTGGTGCTTACTGTAGTATTTTTACTATACTGAACCTAAAATTCTTTATGTTCATTCACTTAACAGTTACAGTTGCTCCTGTATAACCACAGAAGGGTTCCAAGATCCTTGTGAATACTAAAACCCATGAATGCTCAGTTTCCTTTTACAAAATGATAAGGTATTAGCATGTAAGTGACACATATCCTCCTGTATGCTCCAAATCATCTCTAGATTATTTCACATAATAGCACAATGTAAATCTGTGATCCTCAACGTTTTATCACCAAGGACTAGTGTCCACCAAGACAATTGTCTTGTCCACCAAGACAATCTTTCCACAGATAGGATAATGCGCATTGGATAGTAGTGGGAAGGTGTTGGTTTCAGGATAATTGTGTGCAGTAGGATTCTCAACCCAGTGAGGATTCAGTCCCACTGCTGAGCTGACGAGAGGCAGAGCTGGGCAGTAACATGAGTGATAGTGAGCAGCTATAAATACAGTTGAAGTTTTGCTTGCTCACTGGACCTATTCAACTCTTTCTGTGTGGCCAGGTTCCTAATGGGCAACAGATTGGTACAGACCATGGTGCAGGAGGTGTGGAACCCTGGTGTAAGTTTATGTAAATAGATTTTATATTGCATTATTTAAAAAGTAGTGACAGAAAAAAAATTCTACATGTTCAGTACATGGTCATGCCACAAGTTCAGTAGTTTATATAGAGAGGACTTTTGGGCATCAAAGTCAGTTGCAAACACTTGTAACACTCTTAGTAGGTGTCAGGTGATAGGTTCTGTTAGCCTGGGGCTTAGCTATCTGTAACATGAAATCTACCCACCTTGGTTCAGACCCAGAGAAACAACTTATCTCTCCAAGCGTAACTGCTATGTTCACCTTCTCATTCCAGAGATAAACCTCCTGCTCCCTTCTTGTGCATATGCTGAGCCCTCTCCAATCCCAAGACTCCACAACCACCCAATCCTCTACCCCCAACCCCCAGTATATCTGTCTCCTGTTTTAAACAGGCAGATGCTCCTTCAAATCAGCTGTTATTATGTCATTTTGCCTACCTCCCAAACTCTTCCCCCAGCCAAAACTGGTAGAAGTAGTTCTACTTCTTTATTCTAACTGAAAGCCTCTACACCCCTATAAAGCTCTCCCATTACCTCATTAAAGGCCTCTTCCTACTTTGTCTGCTTCTTATCTTTTCTGTTCAAATTTTGTGCCAAAAATACTCAATCATCAGACACAGACACTGCTCTAGGTACTGACATAAGCTGTGCACTCATGGACCTTATAGCCTTGAAGCTGTCAGTAGTCTCCAGCACAAACTGTTTGTTCCACTGAGATGGTTTGCTCATTACTCTTTACCTAGAGTCCATATCACATTGTCTCTTTAATCTATTTGCCCACATATATTTTTTCTATCTAATAATATCCAATAGCTCACTCTTTGCTGCAAAAGTCAGACATGCATCAGTCTTATTTTTGTCATGATGACTTGATCTCTATGTCAAACCCTATCTTCATTTTCTTTGCCCAACGACTAGTGTCTACTCCTCACAATGAAACATAAAATTACATGCTATCTTGTATTGTCTGCAACTTTTTCATATATTATTCAATTTCTGAGCTTCATTAGCTCAACATATTTCTAACAGAACTATCTTCACTTATTTGTGCCCAGAAGGGAGTGCAGATATTAAGAACAGTTATGTGAGGACTATTTGTATATTTCTTGTAAAGGTATAAATTAAAATATGCTGTTCAATGATTCTTTAATGAAGTTAGTTGTATTTCTTTGAACATAAATTATCTGAGAAAATGTCACTTTTTTAAAAAGCAGTAACATTTCATTCCAAGGATAAAAAGAATTATCTAATTCCATTTTTTTTTTGCTCTAGATCCTCCAGATTCTGAGCAGCCATTCCCCTTATTTAGTATGTTTGCTTTCCTTTTTCAGGACTGTGATTCTTTACAAACAACTCAGTGACATATATATTAACATCTCTCAATTTACATGTTGGTTAGGTTCCTGGAAAGTGGCAAGTGATTCAAAAACACTTAAATCAAACTGAAACTTTGCATAATAAAAAAGGAAATACATTCTGGTAAGTTAAAACAATCCAGTTTACATACCCATTTTTTCCCATATCACATCAATATGAACCATAAGTAAACAGTTTATGTAAATATCTGAATACATTAAAAATGTTTATTCATGAACAGAAACACACTCCCCAAAACTGTCCAAGAGATCTACAAAACACATAAGCTACAAAGTCAGCAAGAATTCTTGCATGTAAAGTGCTGCACACCTAGGTGAAGCATGAAGGCATACTGCGCACTAATTCACTAAGTCATCAGGACTCAGCTAGGGACCATCTGTAACAAAACCTAAGAGTGAAATTTCCGAGAGGGCTCAGATGTCTAAGAGAATGAATAAATATTTTTAAAGCATATATTTTCAATGTAAGATTGAGAAGATTAGAACAAACATTAGTATGATTTTAATACTGTCCCTGGTGTTGACTGTGATTTATACTATAAAAGCCCAGCAAGTGTTAGACTGGGAGTTCTCTGCATATTATGGCTACTATCTGAACTAAGAATATAAACACAAAATAATAATAGTGGGTTATAATGAAGTAAAATTCACTGAATCATGCTATAGTTTAGATATAGTCAGATCCCCAAAAGGCTTGTGTATTAAAGCCTTGGTCTCCAGCTCAAAACTATTAAGAAGGGGGGAAAATTGTAAGAGATTGGACCTATGAGAGCTTTGAGGATACAACAATTGGGGAAGTGTCCTCAAAGGGGTCTGTGGCATCCCAGTCTCTGTGGTTTTGCTCTTCTGTGTACTCCTGCCAGCTCAAAGCAAGTTGGGCCAATTGATCATGGACTAACTCATCCAACACTGACAGCCAAAATAAAATACTATATAGATGTATCATCTTAGGTATTTCTTATAATGCAGTCTTATTAATATTATAGTAAGTGAAACAAAGTATGTAGCCAACCTGGTAATTCAAAACACAAAATGCCTTCTGGTGGTGACTTTATGAATCAAATCATTACCAGTACCACTAATATATCGAATGAAGGTGATATACTAAATTAATAATTCACTATACACAGTTCACTAAGTGGCATTATTTTTCTCCAGGTCATCATGAGGAGACAGAGGAAGAAGTAACAGTAGCTATTACTGAAATGGTGAAACTCAATTTTAAATTACTATAATTACTCATCATTTTACAGTTATGAAAGTATGTATTTGACTTTCTTGCAGTATTTCCAAGAAGCAATTTCTTTCCATGTTTGTCCAAATAGAGATATTATATATCATATTCATATTAATTGATATTAATATCAATTAAAACATTGCTTATTGCAGTGTAAATGATGTCAAAATTAGAGCTACCAGTGTTTTAAAAATAATTCACATTTGGAAATGGAAGAAAATAAATGAGTTTTAAATATTCAGCTAATCACAATCAAAAGTAATTTTAAATACCAACTGTGTGCACAGTACTGCTTTCAGAATACATATTAAAGTTAAATATAGGTTGGAATATTCCTCATCTTTCAAAGCCAACAAATTAGCATTATTCTTTTATGAGGTTTTGTGAGTAATTTTCATAGGGAATGTTATAGATAAGTTCATAAAGCTTCTGTAATCTATTTTTTTACTGAATCTACTTTTAAGGAATTTCTTAATGCATACTCCAATAAACAGGCAACTCATGGCTATTTTTTTCCTTATATGTTGTATAATATGACTCTTGCAACTTATGTTACTTGTAAATTTTTCTCTAAATGTAGGATGCCCATAATCATTTTGTATGACATACAGCTGCAAAATTGTATGGTATGATGATTAACTTTATAAGTTAACTTGACTTAGGCATGTTGTGCTAAAATGTTTCACTAAATAGTAAGTCTGTGTATGTCTGGGTATGTGTTTCAGATGAAATCAATTTTATTTGAATTTGTATACTAACTAAGGCAAATTATCCTTTCCAATATGGATATTCCTTATCTAATCTTCTCCAGGCATAAATAGAATAAAAGGTTAAAAAAGAAAGAATTCTGTTACCTGCCTTTGAATTAGGACATTTGTCTTCTACCTTTGAACCTGTACTTAAACTAGAACCTACACCATCAGCTCCCAAGATCTGCAGGGAACTTAGGGCGCTGGGCAACAAAACAACCCACTCACCTCTCTGGTAGGCAGCCATAAGCCTATTGGTGTGCAGGCTGAGAATCAAACATCCTTCCCCTGCCCATTAGCAAATGGGAGCCAGAGGTCTGAGCATCTCTTGGGAGGATTAACATATGCAATACAGCAAATATGGGGGATTTGCTTCTACCATCTCTTTGTCTTGCTTTATTTTGATTAATTGTATTGCTCTATTCAATACTCTGTTTTGATAGGTTTTATGGTGTTCTGTATTTGGTTTATTTTGCTATACCTGATTGCAAGGACAGGTATTGTGAAGTTAACGAGATATACTATGGTACCTATTATCCCAGTAACCTGCTTTGAACTTCTGTTCCAATTTCACTGCATTGCCTCAGTTGGCTTTGTCTTGTTCTGTTGTATTTTACTACCTTCAAAATAAATAAATTAAATAAAATCTATTTTTCAAATTGTTCTTTTAATATATAAACAAATATTTAAATATATGCTTTTAACATAATGAGTATCATATGGGCTGCTGTATATCCTACCACTTTAACTTAACATTATACAATTAAAAATCTTTCCAAATTAGTTTATGAAAACATACTTCATTCTTTTTAACAATTGCATATTATTTTGCCATTTATAAACCATCACTTTAATCATTATCCTACTGAAAGATACTTATATAATCCCATTTGATGAACTTAAAAACATTTCTTAAATTACCATCCTTTTACATGCATAAATTTTTGCTTGATTGCTTGAGTAATTTCCTACCAATTGGATCTAGTAGAAGTGCTGACTATATACATATGTTTTATACACACAAGTTTCTAAAAAAAGTAGGCTTACTCGTAACACCAATGTGGTTTGTAAAAATATGTGTTTCTTCATACATAATGTATTCTGGCTATTATCAATATGCTTTTTTATTTGTCAATCTTAAGATCAAAAATTGGTTCCCATTTTAGTTTAAGTATTCAACTTTAAGTATTTGTTGAAGTATTTCATAACAAATGATTTTATCAATTATCTTGATTTCTTCTATAATTTTTTTCTTTTTTTTATTTAAGGAGAAAAAGGGGGAAAAAGAGAAAAAGGGTACAAGTAATACAAAATTTAAAAAATAAACAGTAAGAAATCACTAGTTAGTAGATTACATATTCTCATCTTAGAAATAGTTGTTCAAGTTACAAAATTGAAGCATATAAAGTGGACTTTCAAACAGTGAGAGTGCAAACAGTTTTGTTCAATGATCCAAAAAACACTCAGTAATATGGTTATCTATCTTATATACTTAAACATATATGCAGTTATAACCTTTAGAGCACTTTCTTTTCTTTTCTTTTCTTTTGTACCATGACAATTACACATTTTGGGTTTTATTACTCCCACAGTTCTTATTAATTTTTTTTGAAGAGAGTAAAACCAAATGTGACATATCAGAACAGTCAAATCAAAAGGATAGACATAATGGATAATGTAAAAACAAAATATAAGGTGATCAGCAATGGTTACCATACTGCCTCTTGCTATTTTAAGAAGAATTGGCAGTTATAATAAAATTGAACTAAACAGTAAAGAATAAAACCAAAGCATTGGAGACATTTCAGTATTTTAAAAGAAAATAATAGTCAACTGGAATGGGCGTCATAATAATTCTTATTGTCTTCACAGTTATGCCTATACTTTCAAACTTGGTACTATCAAGCAAAGCAGAATAGAGGAAAATCAGTAGGTTACTATAATGTATCCTGCTATTTTTTATTTATTTTTCCCTTAATTACAAAAAGAAAAGAAAAAAGTAAATAATTTTTTTAAAAAGGGGGATTTAGATTAAAAAAAAGGGTATAACAACAGAACAGCGCAGATCAAATCATAACCATTTAAGCAAAATAGTGTTTCACCACAAGATATCCTGACATAAAAATAGTTACCATAGTGTCTCTTTCCTTGAAATCTTTGAGTATAACTTCATATTCTGTAGCACCAAACATATCAAGACACTATAAAACCATTCAAGAGAATGACATTATTGCAGGGTATTTATAATCAATTAACAGAAAATGAACAATGGTTTCTACATAAACTCCTTGTCTATAAAAGTTTTTGCTTATATTATCATATATAATAAAATCCAATAAGATACAACCTTTTAAGACCGATGTAGACAGAAGAATACACGTTTGATGGGACTTCAAAACAAGATGATACTAAATCAGCACTAGCTATTTTGATGTCTTGTTTTCTCCAAAATTGCTGTTCCTACCTTCCGATCTTCTCTGCCTCATTTTTGTTGAGCTCTTTTTCTGTTGTTTGTTGTCAGTTTGTCATCTTCATTTCGTTTTCTGCTCCATTCATTGTGGCCTCTCTGCCACTATTTCTAAAATCTTGGTATTTTCCTCTTTTAGACTATCTTGCAGTATTCCCTGTAGAATTCAATTAGTGGTTGCAAATTCCCCTAGTTCCTCTTTATCCTGGAAGCACCTTGTTTTTCCATCAATTTCTAGGGACAGTCATGCAGGATATATCAATCTTGGCTGGAGGTTATTATCTTTCAAAGCTTGAATTATTTCCCCCCACGCTCTTCGTGATTTGATGGTTTGTCCCGAGAAGTCTGCTGTGATTCTGATGGGTGTTCCCTTGTAAGTGATCTGTTTCTTGTCTCTGATGGCTTTTAATATTCTGTTCTTATATTGGATTTCTGGAATTTTGATTATTATATGCCTGGGTGTAGCTCTGTTTGGGTTGTAGGTGGCTGGAGTCCTGTATGCCTCATATATCTGAGTATCTTTACCATTTGCCAAATTAGGGAAATTCTCTTGGATTATTTCTGTGAATAGCTTTTGTAGTCCATTTGTTTGTGTCCCCACTTCTTCTCTTATGTTCTTAATTCTTAAGTTATAGATCCTCTTATCATCTTCTAGTTTTGTATTGTTGCTAGGGTTTTTTTGTTGTTGTTGTTATTTTTAAGAAGTTTTTCATTTCATGCTCCCCTATTACAAATCTGTCCTCCAGTTCAGATAATCTGTCCTTAGTTTCTTTCAAGCTGGTATGCCAGTTTTCAATAGCATTTTTAATTTCCTGGTAATCTCTTTGAACCTGCTTTACGTATTCTATGTTTTCTCTATCTTCTCCATCAAACAATTCTCCCCTCTTTTTCTGTTCTTCCATTCCACCATCTGTTTTTTCTTGGGTGGTGCTTAGCATTTCTCTAACTATTCTGCTTATGTCTTGCTTCAGGTCATTAATAACTTCGTTCTTGAACTCATCTATGAGGCTCTGGAGATAGCGCTTTATGTCTATTGGTGCCGTGTCTGCTATTGCATGTTTCTCAGGATTGGGGGCCGAGGACCCCTTCTTGTTGCTCCCTCTTCCCGTATTCTTTGTTCTTTATATTTAAGCATGTATAGGAGGCCCAGCTTCCTTCCCTGTGGGCGACAGTCTGTTTGAATTGTGCTGGCTAGGTGTTCCCGCCCACCGCAGCGGCACCAGGGAGACACAGACCTGGGCAGTCTATGCTGGGCCCGCCCCTCCAAGTCAATCTACCGAAGGCTTCACCTCTAGGGTGCACTTCCAGGTGCTGGGACCTGAGTTGGGCTAGGCTATTGGGTCTCAGCCAGTGGCGTCTCACAGGCCAGGCACTCCCCACCAATCCCACTTGAGAGGGGGATATGTGACTGAAGTCACTGCAGCATCTCGTTCCGGGAAGTCTGCCCAGTCCAAGTATGTCCTCCACTGAAGCCTCCTTCTCTATGGAAGGGTCCCAATCTGCTCACTCACCGCAGGTTGATGCAGAGCACCCAGCTAATCCCGCTCCCAGCTCCTTTCAACGCTTCCCACTTTCCGAGCTTTCACATCCCTCTCCCCGCTGTGCTGACTGGGAAGCAACAGCAGCTGCAGGTAACTCAGATCGCAGTTTCCAGTGGCGCAGGTCCGGCTTCCGTGCTGAGACCTTATCTGTGCTTGCTGTATCACCGGGATTGTGTTTCCAAATGGTTTCTCTTAATTTAGTTCATTCCTGGGTCGGCAAAGGATATGCGCCCTTGCCTGGGACTTCCTGCCCAGCACCATTCCTAGATTTCAAGTGCAGTTTCTCAGAGAGCCTCTGAGGCTGTTGCTATCTATCTGCCATGATCTTCCAGACTCCCTCTTCTATAATTTACAAACTTACATAATACACTTATTTTCTTGTTTGAGGTTTGGTTTCCTCCTAGTAATCAAAAATTCTACAAATATATTGACTGACAATTCTTAGATTTTCAGGTGGATGTTACTATGTTCATTACATACAACTGTTTCATTGTTCCAGTTTCTACTTACATTTGTTTATGTGTTGTATGATTATATTGATTAATGTAGATAATTAAGTATAAATCTTAGCATAATACATTGAATTAAAAATATAATTCCCCTAATACTTTCACTGTCTCATCTAACTTTCTAGGAATTGAGTATTTTTTTTTTAATTCAGTAATGAAAGATAGCAGTGTCAGTGGACATCTTCCTTCTGGTGAAAAACTAACTTCATAAATATATTCTTAATATTTTACCACTGATTATAAAATTTATTACACTATTTTATTATATATTTGTACAGTTGCAGCTCTTGTGGATGCTTTCTGCATATTACATAGGCTAGAAACCTGAGAACATTTTCTAACATCTTTACCAACAGTTTTTGGTTTAGTTTCCACCAGAAAGAAGAACTTTTGTAAGATCTGGCTGGCAGGAGGGAAAAAGAAACTATTGCTTTTCCTCCAGCATTTGTGGGCCTATTCCTGAGCTTAAGTGACGAAATTTGCAGCAATTTTTGACTTTCTCCTTAAGTGGACGAACTCAACACAGCAGACAGCAATTACCAGCAGCAGTGATTTTGTAGTTCCTCCGTGAAGTGTTAGGATAAGCCTCCTAATTTCCTAAAAACCCAATAGTCCTAAAATCTAAAAGTTTTCACCTCTTGTCTTACCAACTTGTGTATTTCCAAAATACTTACTTGAAAAATAGTTAAGTGTACAATTCATGTTTGAAAATGATCAATTTCCTATATTAAATTTCTGCTGAAAATATTTAGAACAGAGTTCACTTCCCTGATAGAGCCCTCAGTTTTATTACAAGGATTTAAGTCAAAAAGAAGTATGGCACTTTACAAAATGATTATTGGGTTCCGCAGTAATGGCATTTAACTCTCTAGTAAATCACATTCATAGATTTTTCTACTGTAGCTTGTATTTCTACTTAATATATTTTGAGCATTTGTTCTTGATAAATGCTCAATAATTTTGGCATTATGTAGTTTTCTTTCAAGGTGCTTCTAAATTTGATTATTTTATATTTTATTTACCATTTTTATCTATAAGAAAATGTGTATGTTTCTATTATCCTTAATGTTTATTAAAACAGAGATATGCTAAATTTATACAATGAATTGAGGTGATTTCTGTTTTTTTTTAATATTCTAAGACAGTATTCATTGAAGATTCTTTTTCTTTGATGGCTGTTATGATTTGCTACGACTATTTGTACATAATACAATTCTTAATTCACTGACATTTTTGGTTTTCTTGTTAATATATTTAGTTTTTCTACCTCTTCCTGGATAAGTTTTGACTCTTTATATATTATATAAAATAAATAATGCAGAAATATTATATAATTCTTTTCACATAGCCAACAAAAATACTTTTTTATATTTTAAAGCTTTCTTAATAGCAATAATTTTTAGTTATATAATAAATATACAGGGAGTATTGTTTATTTTTAGTTGAACCTGTTGCTTTTTTATGGTTTATTAATAAAACATAGTTTTGCTTATAAAGTTTACTATTGTATATTTTTGTTTCATTAATTCTGCTCATTAACTTTCAACAGTATATTACTGATGAATTTTACTTCATTAATTCCTACCTAACAAATTTTGTCTTTTCTGTGTGGTTGTTTTGTTTAGGTTTATTTCTTACTCTATGTCATTAGGCTGTAACCATTTATTTCCAATTTCTTATTACATAGTAAATGCTACTAACAGTAAAAGGCAATAGAGAGAAATTCTGACCACCTTCCCTAATTTGGAATTTGTTGAAAAGATTATAATACATAATAGTAAGCAAGAATTTGGGTCTCTTTATCTGAAGTGAAACATTTTGATGCATTTGAGAGGCAGTATTTTAACACCAAGTAAGAATGCCTTTGTTACTGAAGAGTTCTATGACCTTTGTCAAGAATCTAAATCTCTCTTGGCCTTATGTTTCCCCCTTCATAGAAAGAAGGTACTAATAGTAACATTTTTTCATTAAGATGTTGGAACTGATACAGGTCTATACTTGCAAATCTTTCAGAACAGTTCCTGATATACAGTAAATTTTCAAAAATACTAAATATTAGCTTGTGCTCCATAAATTATATTTCCATTTATCTTCTTTCATATCTACTGAGAAGCCTCCAAAACTAATGTAAATTCTATTCTTCCTTCTCAGCCTCAGTACTCAAACTTCCATTTCTCCAAAAAGAAAGTTTTTTACTGACTTTTGGGGGAAAATAAAGCTCTAGAATATATACTAAAGATGTAGATCATAGAAAATAAAGGGCTGAAAAGGAAGGCCAAACCTTCAAAAATGTCCACCCTGCCCCTGGCCATTCTCCTATACCAGTTGTAACATTTGACACAAAAATCTGGGCACCAGATAATCAGAACAGGGGCCTAAAGTCTACTTATGTGCCTGATGTTAACCCTCATATGCTGAATCATGGGGAAATTTAAAGATCCTGGTGTGCATGAAGTGGCTAGTTTATTCAGTGCACAAGGTTGTTTTGTTTAGTTTCATTTCTTATTGTATATTTCTGAACTGTGACCTTAGTTCACTTATTTTTAATTTTTATTATATAAAAAGTACAAATAAAGGTAAAAGGCAATTATGAAAACACTAGAATTATATACCTCTGTAGGGCTAAATACTAACCCTGTTTACAAATTAATTAGCTCTTCAGTCTCTCATTTCCAATCTTGAAGCATCACTGGGAACATTTGCACTTCTTGTATGTCTGCTTTGAGGTACATGCTTGTAACTCTTGTTTCCTTATCAGGCTTCTGTTACCTTATCAATCTGCTCTTTCTGTCTTACAGGAAATTTATCAAAACTTCGTCAAAACCTGCAATGATTATATCTGGCTTTTTTCCAACATGATTTAGAATAGATATTTCATATATGTAAAGGCATTTTTCAATCACTTCAATGAAATTGGAGTGGAAAAGAAGATGTATTCATTTAGGTTATCAGCTTGAACTATTTCACTATTTATTTTAAAATATGAGCCACCAATTTACTTCTGTTTTTGTCTAAAAGGCTAGATATTCAATATATTTAAATTAATTGAGTTCAGGTTAAAATTAAGATATGAATACAAAAGGCAATTAATTTAGTTCTCATAATGATTTAACTGTAAATCTTATAATAGAGTTTAAATACATGATTACTTAAATGGTGTCACTGTAAATATCTTTAAAACTTGATTACAATAAAATATTTGATGATATATGTAATGCCTTTAACAATCAATATAGAACATTTTTCTAATTTCCAACAACAGTATAATCTTGAATATCTCTGAATATGATGAGTTTTTTAAGCAGTGTGTGTGTGTGTGTATGTGTGTGTGTGTGTGTGTGTGTGTGTATACAGGCTGCCTATCCAAAATGACCTTTATGAGCATCTTGTGTTTCTGATATCATTGCTTACATTGACATTAAGTGGAATTTGATCTTGAAAACAAAAAAATATTGGGAAAAGAGTAAGTTGCACTAAGGTAAAGAACCTGATCAGAAGCTACTCAGTTATGAATTTAAAACAATATGTACATAGAGCTCAGTAATATTATAGATATGAAGATAAAAGAAGGGAAAGAAATGGAGGGCTGAATTGATATTAGATGTGTTGGGGTCACATTGGTGAGTCTACTAATCTTAGTGATCAAATTGGATTAAATTTTGATCAAAATAATCAATTAGAATTTTTCAAGATATTTTCAGATTAAAAATTATAGTTAGTACCCAGTTCCTGGATGAGAACGAGTATAGGCAGCATTTTGTGAGTCTTTTCCAGCACCAATGTGTACATAAAGCACAGATGAACAGGACCTGGTGGCCATTCAGTTCTCTCAGTCTTCGTCTCAAAGAGCAACTCTTAACTACCCATTACTTTGCCTGTCTTGGGTGACTTCTACAAGAAAACCAAACTTCAGCGCATGAGTCATGTATTGTAATCCTTGTAAAATGAGTAATAAAACAAGCATGGTCCTTTTATCTTAGTAGGTAGATGCTGAAAGAAGGAGGAGGAGAAGAAGGAAGAGAAAGAGAAGAGGATATCAACTTATAAACTGACTAGAAAATAAATGATATTGTTGCCTCCCACACCACTTTATTCATTATTGCTAAATAATTATGGTAACTTATACAGACCTAGGTACTTAGAGTAAAATCATATTTGAGATGAAGGCATAAAACAAATTATTTTTATGATTAAGCAAATATTTGGCCCATAATTTATAGTTTACAAAGGACTATCTCAAACTTTATATCATAACTGAGGGTAATTCTATGGGGATATTTTTGCTTTATTTAACAAATAGCAAAGTCCACAGGAAAAGGCATACAGCTATTAAGAAGAAGAAACAGGATATGTAGTAGTGAAATTGGTTTGAAAATCTGATTTTCTTGCTGTTTTTACACACGCATGCACACACACACTTGCACACACATACACACACATGAATAAAAAAGGAAACATGGACATAATTATTAAGCAATGGTACTAAAGCAGTAGTGACAAAATATAGTACCAAATTTCATTCCTCCTACATTTCTTGGTATTTTTGGTTTTCAGTCATCAAATTAAGTGGCAGCCTAGGTTTTTCTGGATTAGTAGATGTCAGAGTTCTTTAAGGAAATGAACTTAATTCCATAATCTCTTACATATTTTGGATCTTCTAACTCTTAGTATCTGGGACAAAATCATAATAAAGATATTTATGATATACACTGACAGTCTCAATATAATCATTAAAATTATAATTTATTGAGCATTTACTCTGAGCTGGCACTATTCCATCTTTATATATATTATCTTATTTACTTCTCTATGACACAGCAGGTATGAGTAACTTCATTTTATAGACAGTGAAAACAAGGCTCAGTGTTTAGGTAATTTGTCTATATTAATTTAGCTCCAATAAGACATGTAGAATATAAATAGAAATCTTGACTTCTAGCTTTTCTCAGAATGTGATAGTGTCTCTAAATCAATAGATAAATTTGTAAATTTAAGTCATGAGTTTATACACAGTATTCTCATATTGTCTTATGCCCAAAACACACAAATCTGAGGCTGTTCTCCCCAGCATCACAAATAAAGTTTCATATCTCCTACTATGCTACTATGCAATGAGAAATATTTTTCTCTTTGTATACTGAGATTTACTTTTCTTGCATGGTCCCATCTTACTCCCAACATACTGGGACACCCTTACTTGATTTTTCATTTCCCTACAAATTTAAAAATTTCAATATATAAAAATGAACCCACCAGATACCTTCTCTCACATACACATATGCTTACATTTTTCTCCCTTTTCCTCAGTTTTTTGGCTGTGGTACTATAAATTTCTCCCAATATCAATTTCATAGGCATTTAAGTTTAACATTTTATCTTCAACTTTGACATTTTTCATTTATTGCCCAAATGTAGTCAGTTCTACCCCCCAGAGTATTTCCAAACACATCTTTCTTCCCTTTCTTCATGAAAACAACCACAACTGTTCATTACCTCTGATATGAATTACTTATTATAACACAACTCTGTGTCTCCAAGAATTCCAATTCTAATATGCTTTTGTTTTTTAATTTTTTTTTATACCAGGGATTGAACTCACGATCTTGCGCTTGCCAGGCACACATTTATGCCACTGAGCTAAACAGCTGGCTCTAATCTACTTTTAACACAGGTTACTGGATACTTCTGCCCATGTCCAGGTATATTTATGCTTCTCTGTTGCCAGTAAACCTACCTTTATTGTCAAATAACGTCTATCTCCTCTGGGTTTATCTTCAAGCCATTATATGGTGTAGCATTAACCCATACAATATTAAGTAAATTCTGACTACTCTCCTTTGGATCTCATTTAATTTACTAACTCTGTAGTCTTGAGAAAATAATTTCATACTTTTAACTCAATTTCATTATCTCCATCATATAGATATAAAATACAGTATGTATGTAGTTTTATATATACAAAATTACCAAACACATTAAATACTGCCAAAAACAAAATAACATGTAATTATGTTATTGCTAGAGGAATTAAGTATAAAAAGTTATATAAAAGTTTTTGATGGACTATAAACAATTTACAACTGTAAAGAATTTTTTGACTGTATTTGGAAGAGCACCTTCACACTCTTCAGATAACAGTTGTAATGGTACGTATTCCATCGAAGCCTTCCTCAGTCCTCTAGTTCCAGCAGTTTCTCATCTCTGATCTCCCGTATCTACCTTTCATCCCCTCCTATCTCCTGCATATCCGAGTGCCCACAATTGTTACTGTGTTTTCTGTTACCGATGTTGAATGGGAGACATGTACTCACAGAAGGATCTTTCAAAGGACACAGAAGAGGATCTTTCCCTTGGCATGTGTTCAGAAATACTCAAATTTTATTTGAATTTATATCTATGATTCATCAAATGAATTTATTTTTTCACCAGTAAATACCTAGTGCATAATATTTCAAGATACCTAAGAGATTGAATGATTTATTTAATAAGCAGAAGAATATAAAGGAAAAATGGATCCATAAACATTTGCAATGTGACATAACAGTGGTTGTAAAACAAGTCCTCAAGTTTCTGACAGTCCACTGATCAAAATGTGGGGTCTATCATCTTGTTCTTGTAACAGTGCAAGGCAAAAGTGATAATATGTAGCATTCAAGACTATATCATACAAGACAGCACAACTTTAGGCCCTCTGTCTCCCCTCTACTCCTTCCTCCCCCCACCCCGTCTTCTTCTCTCTCTCCCTCTCTCTCTTCATCTCTAAATTCTGCCTTTGAAACAGAGCTATTACATTGTGAGAATGCTAAGGTGACACTGTTAGACACAATAGATGCTCCAGCCAGCCATCACTGATGTCCTACCTGATAGGCAGCCTTCACCTCTGCTATATGAAAGAATACTGAAAACCATTCATTTATCCCTTTTGTGTCATCCCTAAATCTTCCTCAAATTGCACATTTCTAAGCAAATTAAAAGTTGCTGTTCCTTTAAGCCCTTAAGTTTGGAATGGTTTCTTTTTTGTCCTTTTTGCAGTCTCACTATTTGAATGTTCACTTTGTATGCTTTGATCCTGTGACCTGAATCACCGTTTCAAAGATGATAGTGTGTAATCTATTAACTGGTGATATTTTACTGTTGTTTTTTCTTTTTGTAGTTCTGTATTACTTGTACCCTTACACTGTTTTGTTTTGTTCTGGTTTTTTTTTTCTCTTTTTCCTTTTAAATGAAATAAACTAAAATACAATAAAATTTATTTTTATTTTTCAATTTTTTGAGACAGGGTCTCCCTACCGTTCAGGCTAGCCTTGAAATTACTTTGTATCCCAGGTTGACCTCAAACTCATAGCAATCCTGCCTCAGCCTCCCAAGTGCTGGGATTGTAGGCATGTGCTACCACGCCTAGATAGAATGGTTTCTTACTCAAAATTAAATACCTTCGGCAAAAAAAAGATACATAGATAGAGGTAGATTTTAAATTTTAAAAAAGTATATTACAGTAAAAGACACACTGCCATTAATACCCTCAAAATATTCCCTATCACTTCAAACACATTTATCCCATAACTTTGCCACTTTCTGAATCAGTTTGAGAATTCCTTATCCTTTATGAGATGTGATCAAAAATACAGTGAATGCTGCTGCTGAGTGCTTCAACACAAAGGCTGGCTTGTAAAATCATTATAGTATATATTCATCCATCTTCTTAATGGGATTTGGCACTGTGAAAATTCTGGCCCTTCACCAAATTCAAAAAAACATGAAAGGTAAATATTCTGTGCCAATTCAGACACTGAAGGAATCAGAACAGATCTCCTAAAGACATTCACAAAAGACGACATTCAGAATTGCTTCAGAAACTAGCAGAGGTGAGGGAATAGGTGTGTTTGAAATGAGAGAGATTAAAGGCAATGTGTCTTTTACAGTAATGCTTAGTATAACTATATAAAAATAGAGCTAAAATTCAAGTCCTACCCCACGTAAGGCCAAAATCTACATATTTACTTCCCCAATACAGTACTTTAGGAAAGTCTCATTCTTATAACCTTTATATCTTTTTAAACTTTTCAAAGGGAAAAAAACTAACCATTTATTGAAAATATCCATTTAATGATACAAGTCACATTTATTATGGTGAAGGGAATGTCATCTATTTCTTTAAAACAACTATGTCTTTAGGCAAGGAACAGTAAAAGATCCTCAACACATTAAGGCTCTTCCAACATTTGTAATATTCCCAAATATGTTTCTGTCATTGCTCTAATACCTAAATGTGTGTTTATAAAATGTGTGAGTACATAAGTAAATCACTTGGCAGTCTCATAATTTACCTGTAAAATAGCAGCAGATATATGAAGTTACTAGCTGCTAAAATCTATTTAGTTGAGGTTTGGAGACTGGATATCAACAGTTTTCCCAAGAGACAGATAAGTAAATTCTTTTCATTTATGCATGCATTCTTTTTATTTATGAACTATCAGAAAAATGAACTTCATAATGTCAAAATTATGGCATCTTTGAGTTCATCTGAGTTTTTCAAATTCTTATGTCACTCTTATCTTTGGAGATGAGCACCCAAGTTGCATTGCATACACCATAAATACTAATTTGAGAGGGAGATGGATGCTCCAAGCCTATTTAGCTTTGTACACCCAAAATTCTTCAGTCTTTTCAACTATCAGCATGTGAAGACAGTTGTAGCTGTCAGTGTAGAACCTCCAAAGTACATTTCTATGTCTCCTAGACACCAGTACAAATCCTAGGGTGGTAGGTAAACATCAGCAGTAGACTATGGAAGCATACAATAAACCAGCACTTAATTAAGAAAAGTATTAATAGCTATAATATGCTAGGCACACAAAACATACAAAGGTAGTATATATATTTCCATGGTGCTTGGAACATGGACAAATCTATGGCATAAATATCATTACTATGTATACTTCACTGTACCTAAATACCACACTTTCTTAACCCCTTTATCTATTAATGAACATATAGGATACCTCCAGAACTCAACTATTATGAATTATATAGCTATAAACATGATTATAAATGCATCCTGTAATATAATCTCTTTAATTTTTAAAAGACGCCTAGAAGGGAATAGATGGATTGAATGGAATTTTTAGTTTTAGTATTTTAAGGACACTCCATACCAATTTCTATAATGGCTATCCTAGCTTACATTTCCATTAACAATGTAGTATGATTCCTTTTTTCCTGAAGCCTCTCCAGCATTTGTTAGTAGATTTTTTGATGATACGCATTCTTTTATCTGGAGTAACATGGGATCTCAATACTGTTTTAATTTGCATTTCTCTAATGGCCAGAGATGTTAGACATTTTTTCATGTGTTTATTGCTGGTTTTTTTTTTTTTTTTTACTTCCGACAAATGTCTGTTCATTTAAGTTCCCTATTTTTTTAATTCCCTACTTATTATTGGGCCTTTTATTTTCAGCCCAATGTTTTTTAATTCTTTAATGTTATACATATTATTCATTGTGTCCCATAGGACTTGGTATATTTTACTGGCATTGTTTGATACTAGGAACAGTAGGAACTATCTAATTTCTTGTTATTTTCTGTGACCTACTGATTATTTCCATATGTTTGCGTAATTCCTGTGGTATCTGTTGCTACTGGTTTCTATTTTCATTGCAGAAAGAGATCTAATAATATGTGTGACATATGTGAATTCTTTTGTATCTCTTGGTATGCTTTATGGATTAGCATGTGATCTCTTTTGGAGAAAGTCCCTTGTGGTTCTGAGAAAAATATATACTCTGATGTTGTTGAGTAAAACACTAAGTATCATTAGTCCACTTTTTAAGGTTTAATTCAACTGTAATATATTTATTGGGTGTTTTTTTTTTTTTTTTTTGGTTGTTCAGTTGGACTATTTGTGACAATGGGATACTGAGGTCCTCTATTATAATTGTATCAGCATTTATTGGATTTTGTTATGTCCAGTAGTGCTTGTTTATGGAGTTGGGAATACTCATATTGTGTTTATAATTGTTATATATTCCTGCTCAGTTATACCTTTAACTACTATGTAATGACCTTCTTTGCTACTTCTGTTCAGTTTTGGATTGATGTCTGCTTTGTCCAAAATTAGGATAGCCACAGAAAGCCCTTTCCTCCGTGCACCCAGTGTGGGCAGAGAAAACCAGAAGACCCACCTCTGCCTGTAGGGCACCGCCACTGGAAGGCCCTTTCCTCTGTGTGCCCAACACGGGTAGAGAGAACCAGGTGATCTTGCTCTGCCCACTGAGCACTACCACCAGTAGGCCCTTTCCTCCGCACACCCATTGCAGGCAGAGAGACCCAGGAGATCTGCCTCTGCCTGCCACACACTGCCACTAGAAGGCCCTTTCCTCTTCATGCCCAGTGCAGGTCAAAGGAGACAGACAGATCCACCTCTGCCTGCTGTGCACTGCCACCAAAAGGCCACGTCCTACAGGCAGCCAGTGTGGGCAGAGAGAACCAGCAGATCCACCTTCACCTTCAGGGAACTGCCACCAGATAGGTCATTCCTGCAGGCAGCCAGCAGGAGCAGGACACACAACCAGGAAGCCCTTTTCATCTGTAGGCCACCATTAGAGGCCCTTGGCTCCCTCAGACAGCCATCATCCACCAGTAGAATCAGACAAACACACCTCTGTATGTCTGCCACCATTGTAGACACACAGGATGAGAGAAGCAGTCCCACCTACATGCACCCCTGATTGTCAGTGAAGCCCCAGTGTAGCTGCATAGCTCAGGATAAGCTTGCTCCAAACCCTGCTACCTCCCTGTAAATCAGGAATTAGAGGAACCCAAGTGCCTGTCCCATGCCCCTACACTGCCTATGGACAGCCAACATGGGAAGTGCTTGGGACCACACAACCAGCTTTTTGGGAGGAATGCAGGAGGATATCAAGACGAAGGAGCAAAAGGCAAACTCAGACCTCTAGCCCACTTCAGAATAAATCTGAGAAATAGGGTCATGGAAGAAAACGGAAGTCACACACCTGAAATCTCTGAGAGAATAACAACCAAAGTAAGGAAATGACTTCATGAAATTGTAAAAGCAGTCAAATCAGAAATAATGTCTCAGGTAAAAGAAGAAATCATAAACATAATCAAAGAATTGTTCAGCAGGTGTAAAGAAGACATTGACAATAAAGAGGAGCATAAGAAAATGATGGAAGCCTTGAATGAATGTAGAAAGGAATTACGATGCATGAAACAGATTCAGAAAGAGATGCAAAAAATTAAAATTTTAATCAAAAGCTGGCAAAACTGCTTGTAAGAGACAAGATAAACTTTCAAACCTTAAAGACAAGGTTGTAGCTAGTAATGAAAGGGAAGATTTCTTAAAAATAACACAGAATCAGGAAATAGCAACTCAATGGCTGCAAGATGATGCAAAGAAACAAAATTTAATAGTGATAGGTATTAGTGAAGAAACAGGAGTAAAAATAATTAAAATTAAAATAATATTCCCTGAAGTAATAGAAGAAAACTTCCCAAACATGAGAAGTGGATCTGACATGCAGATAAGTGAGGCATATAGGACTCCAACTAGCCATAACCAAAGAAAATTTACACCCAGACATATAATAATCAAGGTCCCAAAAATTCAGCACAAGAATAGAATATTAAAAGCTGTTAGAGAAAAGAAACAGATCACCTATAAAGGAAAACCAATCAGAATGACAGCAGGCTTGTCAACACAAACCATCAAGTCAAGAAGAGTTTGGAGTGAAGTGTTTCAAACCTTAAAAGAAAACAACTGCCAACCCAGATTGATTTACCTAGCAAAACAATCTTCCAAAATTGATGGAAAAATAAGATACTTCCATGATAAAGAACAACTGAAGGAATTCATAACTGCCAATCCAACCCTACAAAGAGTGTTAAAGGATATTCTAAAAAGAGATAAAGATGGCCATGATTCCAGGAACAGCAGAAGATGATTGCCAAAAAAGACAGGAAATTGATAAAAGATTTTTTTATTTGGATACTGAGGATTAAACTCAGGACCCTGTGCCGGTAAGGCAGGAGCTTATGCCACTGAGCTAAATCCCTAGCCTGGATCAAAGATATTTTTTTTTTTTTGTACCAAGGATTGAACTCATGATCTCATGCTTCCCAAGCAGGTGCTGGTGCCACTGAACTAAATCCCTAGCGCTAAGACAGGCAATTGAATGAAGGGGAAAAGTGGAGGGCCAACAACAGGAGGATAACAGGGCAGAGACAAACCAATGTGTGATGGTTGTAACCATTAATGTAGATGGCCTCAGGTTAGCAATATAATGAAGCATAGGGAGAGTGGATCAAGAAACAAGATCCATCGATATACTGTATACAAGAAATACATCTAACAGGAAAGGAAATGTATAGACTGAAAAACCAAAGGAGAGAAGACAATTGTTCCATGTGACAGGAAACCAAAAAAAAAAAAAAGCAAGAGTAACTTGCCCATTAACTGCAGAATGGATAAGAAAGATACAGTATTTTTAATGCAGTGGAAAGCTACCCAGCTATAAAGTAGAATAATCTCAGGGCTCTGGTAGGTAAATGGACACAACTGGAGATCATGTTCATGGCCAAAATAGTTCGAACTCACACACATGAATCCTAGCATAAGAAATAAAAGGAGTTAATGGGATCCAAAAGAAAAATAGTTAATGCAAGAGCAAAGGAGAGGGAGCACCTGGGAGGGAAAGGTGGAAACTACTGTCATTTCTTATTGTCTTATCTTGAACTCTTGCATTGTTCACACAATTTTGTTAGGTTTAGCTTTGTTCTGTCTTGTTTTGTTAGATTTTATGCTGTCAGATGGCAGGGGCAGCTATTTTGAATATAATGGGATATATATATATATATATATATATATATATGACATATATATCATAATGTATTGTCATTATATTATCATCCTTTTGCTAATTTTTTTTTCTCCCTTTCTACTTAACTGTTCACTCTGCTTGTTTTATTCATTCTATTTTATTTATTGGCATTGTTGATTTCATTATCTCTTTCTATTCTCTGAGAATATTTTGGACTGCTGGTTTGGTGATCACGATTTGTTTCTTTGTCATGGTAATACTGTATTTCTCTATCAGTATTGAAAGATAGCTTTGCATGATATATCAGTCTGCATGGGAAGTTGTTTTCTTTTATGGGTTGAAACACTTTGCTCCAAGCTGTTCTGGGCTTTAAGGATTGTGATGAGAAATCTGTAATTCTAATGAGTTTACCTTTATAAGTGATTCATTGCTTTTTTCTAACAGGTTTTAAGGTTCTGTCTCTGCACTGGACTTCTGGGACTTTGACTCTTATGTGTCTATTTCTCTTTTAATCATGCCTATTTGGGGTTCTATATGCCTCACTTCTGTGCATGCTTAAGTATTTTCTTATATTTGAAAAGTCATCTCCTGTTATTTTAGTAAAGTTTTTTTATGCCATGTATATTGTCTTATGATGTTTCACTAAGTTGAATTTATCTTAGATTAATCATCTTTACATTTTTAATTTTCTCTTTTCATTAAGTCTCTGTATTATTGGTCTCTGACAATAACACTATTTTCTAACTTTTCTCTCATACTGGTTGCTTCTGCTGTCTATACTTTCAATAAAATTTTTAATCTCCTGAACTTCTGTTTTAAAATTTTTCTTAATTGTTTGTTGAACTTGTTTTTCACATTTTGTTTAATCTTGTTTGGCTTAGTTAGGCTTTTACTAGCATCTTCTATAAGCATTCTGATCATTTTTCTTATTATACTTACTGCGTATTTAATTATATCTTCTTTGAGCTCACTATATAACTTATTTATCTGTTTCATTAATTTCCTCTGTTATCCTTTCAAACAATTTGTCTATGTAGTTTTTGCTCTCCACCCTTCAATGCACCATAGATCACTTTGGGGTTAGGAGTTCTGGGAGGCATTTTGTTGCCTTGTCTTCTCATATTTCCATTGTTTTCTTATTTGTTTGCTTGCTTGTTTTTGTGCTGAGGTTTGCAGGCACATCGTGAGTGTGACTAACTATAGTCTTGGCCTCTGTTTCAAGATCCAACCACCTCTGTTAATTTGGAAGAGGAATATGCAATGTTACTGGCCCAGCTTTCAGTTCTTTGCAAATTACTGTTAATAACACAAAGGTAATCCAGAGATTGACTTATAGAGAAAACCTATTAATAGTAATAATTAGGTGATCCTGGCAATAAATAGCAAATAAACTGCAATAATAATATTGTCCAAGACAAACGAATATTCACATTCAACAAGAACCAAAAATAGGAATTGGGAATTTAGCTCAGCAGCATAAGCTCCTGCCTGGCAAATGCAAGTTCATGAATTTTACCCCTGGTACCAAAAACAAAAAAAATTTAAAAAGGACCAAAAATGTACCATAGAAAAGAGATCTGTAATCACAGAGTAAGACAAAACAAATATTCACATATGGTAAATATGTTCTAATGCTAAAGCTATACCTCCAGGAACAATAGAAAAACTTCAACAATAATAACATATAGTTAGCTAACTAAGAATAAAAATATGGAATGTCTCATGTGTGTTATCTTTGCAGGAGACCATGCTAATCTTCTCTATATTGTTCCAGTTTTAGTATATGTGCTGTCAAAGTACATACAATATTATCTATTGTTTTTATAATGTGTGTGAAAGTTTAAGAAAAAAATGGCTATGTGGAACCAAAGACACTTTATATAAAGTCATTGAATTGAAAGGAAAAGAAGGTACTCCATCAGAATTTATAGTGAATAGCAGAGTCTATGTAGCAGTGTAACAGAATTACAAAAGTAGCAGCAATATTTAACACAGAATATCTCAACTAAAAGCACTTGATAAATTTTGGGAATAGACTCTGAAATTAACTTGCAAAGTAAATGTGCATTATCAACTAAGATAGTTTTAGTCTCTTAAGGAAAATTGACTCTTTTTAAAAATTATTAGTTTTAGGGGGCTGAGGATTTAGCTCAGCGGCATAAGCGCCTGCCTTGTAAGTGCATGGTCATGAGTTCGATCCCTGGTACTGGTAAAAAAAAAAAAAATTAATCAGTTTTTTTTAGCTTTATCATTTAATTTATTACCTAACTTGGTGAAAGCTGATTTTCCAAAAGTATGGCATGTGGTAGTAAGCTAACATTACATAACAGTGATTATTCTTTATAGTGATGACTAGGAATTATTTTATAAAGAGTATAATTTCTGGTTTAATTATCAGCAGATAAATTTCATCAGTTTCAGCATTACATCAGTCATTACTCGATCTCTGAAAAGCTTCCCTCTTTCCCTTATTGAAATAGATGATTGTACTAAGCCAATGATGACCAAGTGATCAAAATTCCCAGTTTCTCTGAAATTAGTGTGATCATGTGACCTATGTCTGGGTAAATGAAATTTATGGAGATATGACTAGAAAGATTTCCCTTTCTTGATTAAAAAATAGAAAGAGAGAGAAAAAAAGAAATAAGATATTCTCATATCTTCTACCTTGAATACACATGTAATGTTTGGTGTTCTAGGATACTTATTATGATAAAAAGAAAGTCTGGTACACATAAAAAGTCAAATAATTCTGGTCCTTTCACCACTAATGCTAATCCCCATTTATTTCCAGGACTCTTGTCAGGTAAAAACCATATGCCCCAATTTTTTTAAAGAACACTAGGCTGGAGTTTTGTAATTTAATAGTTTTCACAACATCCAATTTAAGATCTTAAGTAATGATGATCTCCATATTTTAACTGTGTAACTTGTACATCATGAAGCATTATATCAGGGAAATTTTGCAACATTCAAAGTTTCAAGAAAGAGATAATAGTAGGATACATCATAAATGAGTGTCAGAACTTTCAGTAACTTCTCTGGGCTTTTGAATAAGAATTTAATAAATATTGACAAGGAACTCCACTACAATAGCATATACATTTATAATAAAAATCATAAATTTGTTCTTCTTTAGCATCAAAAGAACTGGTTAGTATGAATTGTAAATGTTAAGTCACAGAATTTCTTCTGTCTCCTGGTAATACCACAAGTCCTTCATAATGTTTTGTCTTTTTTATGGATTGATTGTGCCAAATCTCACCAACAAAATTAGTAGAAAAAGCAATGATGAGATACAATGATTTGTATTTATCACAAAGTGGATGATAGACTTTGAAAACCACGAAAACTTTGCTAAGTCCAAAAGCAAGCACTGTTTGTCTTCCATATCCAGGGAAGCATTTTTCTTCAAGATTTGGTGGTATAAATCAATAACCCTGTGCTAGAAATTACATAGCACGAGAAGGCCAAATCTCTTCCTTTAATTTTTAGTTAATATATGTTATGGATTGCACAAGTTATATCTTAGGGAACTAAATGAACTTCTTTGATTCAATTGATTCAGACTTAAGATACTATAAATTCCAATTTTATTTTTACTTTTTCTAAGTACTTACATGTCAAAAGCACACCAAATTTCTATTATTTTTTCTAAGTTTGCCTTCTGTTAATTTCACAGTTGATATATCACATATATATAGCATAGACTTGGAATCAGAGGTAGCAGTAATCAAACATAATAACTTAATGGTTTTGAAACAAGTCTAGATTTCAACAACAAATCAACAGAGAGACTGGTGGCAAGAAAAAGCAGATCCTGGGGTTCAAACTATGAGTAACTATCTGCAAGTCTGCCACTTTCCAAGTGACAAGTCACGTTTTCAACTCTGATTTTTGTCATGTATAAAGTATCTAAAAGGTACAACTAATGGGTGAGGCTAGCTCAACAGACTGTAACAAAAATAAGCAGGACCATCTTGCTGCCAAGAGGAAAGGAATCAAGTCATTTTCATTGAAATAATAACTCAAAATCAGTTGAAGCAAAAAACTTACTTTCAGGGAAAGGATTGGATAGATAGCTAGGCCCCAGCCAAGGAGTTGTGTAGAATTACTGCAGAAGCTTAGCCAAAAGTGCTATGTGTATCAGAGGTTAGTGAAGGGAAATTTTACTAATATTTACTAATACAGTGATGAGCAAGCATGTATTAATCATAGTTTTAGAGCAGTAAAACTAAATGTGGACCTGCCCACTGGCATATAATAGATTACAATTCCTGGCTAAGATCAACTGAGGGACATACCAAGTTGAGTTTTCAGAAAGTATAACCTAATAATCTTGTCTTAAACAGTGCTGAAACAGTTAGAAACTGCAATTTTTAAGCCACTTGCCAAAGATTTTCCTTCAGTAAATTATGATGGCTTGATCATAGTTTGGGTTTTGTCATAAACTGTTATTACAATAAGAAAAGTCAAGTTTACAACCTATAAACCTGTAAGTTAAAAACTGACTATAGATTCTTACCATAGGTTCTGCAGTTCCTTATACACACACAGAAGTTCCTTATTCCAGCATTAAAGATTAATTTCTGTACAAAGAGTATATGGAGGCAAGTTATGGCAATGAAAACATCACATTTGGTTAAATGCTCAAGAAGATTTTCCTTTTTAAAAAAGGTTGTCCTACAAAATATACTAAAAAATCCTACTTCCTACATGACCTGGAAATTAGCAGCACCAAATATGTGCTGGATACTTCTCTCTAGTTGCTAAGACAAAACACCCAACCTCCAAAATTAGGGAATGAATGGTTTATTTAACACACAGTTTGTGGAGGTTTCAGTCCATAATCAGCTGGCTGCAAGGCAGGGTGGCATGACACAGGGGCAGCTATTCATGGCAGCAACAGATACCAAAGGTGACAAGAGCAAACAGGGGAAAAGGGGAGAAGCATGCCTTCCTTATATTGTTTGCCAACTACCTGCCCCTGGGCAAGTGCAACACTCATACCACCAGTCCCACTGCTAGACAATGAATCAATGACAAAGCTAGATTCAGCCACCTCCATGATTGCATGAGGATTTGGGGGGGCCACTTAAACACAAACCATAACAAAATACAGTCAAATTAGTTCTCTCTCCTGCATATCCTCTGCTTCGTTGATGAACACTTTAACAAATCTTTGGGAAGTTTTGTCACCTAGCTATTCTAATGATAGTATGTCCCAAAATCTAATTTGAGTTATTTCTCAAGAGCATCTGCTTTTCCCAAAAATTGCTTGTTTTGCTTCCTTTTCAAACAGAGACATTTATTAACAATATGATTCACAACTTGGTTCTTGCGGCATGAACTAAATTATTTTGAGTAGTCACAAAAACTTGCACAAAATCCTTTTACAGAAACACTATATTAAAAACATGACCTTATCACTACACTAATAACTGACTTTACTACTTGTACTTCACATTTGAAGCCTTTGAAAAGACCTATTGTAGATAATGTACTGTCATAACACATTTTACATAGGAAGTGCATATCTACTTGATGGACATGATATTTGTATGCCATATGTATAAATTAGGGTTCCTTATATTGCAAATGATAGAAATCCAGTAAAACTAGTCTAAGCAAAAAAATAAGTAAATCTAATGAATATAAATAATAATTTACTAGCATCTGATCAGTAAGAAAAAAGATCGAATGAGCAGCAGTCATAACTGCATTTGTTTTGAAAGCTACTCTCAAAGTTACTGACCCAGGAAAAACCACACTTACACAAAACCACAAAATAATCAATTTGACAATTTAATTTATTTGATAATTTTTAAGATGTTACAGTTGATACAGTGCAGAAATCAAACATCATACGAGGAATTTCCCACATTTATAACCAATAAATTACATTATTGTTTATTTTAAAAGGTCAGCCTGCTATCTCTTTATGGTGGGCAATTTCCTTAAACATTCTTTTCCATTAGTAAAATTTGTTTTCCATTTAATTTTATATATATGGAGTTTGCTAATCCTGAATTTTGGTTTTATTTGACTTAGATATATTTTCCCATTTTTTCCATCATCTTGTAAATTCAGTTTTAAAAGTAGGTCTCTAATATTCTGTGTTGAGGTGGATTTCTCTTCTTATTTTTGTCATTGCTGTTTTAATCAAATATAGCACTCTTCTCTTCATTCTTGGTTTTCTTTGAATAGGGACATTTTATTTTATTAATATTAAAATCATCATTGTCATTCCACCGATAATTTTGGATTTGCTTTTGCCATCATATTTTTATATTTGTGATTTTTTCATATCTTTTAACATTAGTTGTGTGGCATTATTTTCACTTGTTTTGGTATTCATTTTAGTCTAGAAAAAAGCTTTTTCTTCATAGATTTGACAGTTCAAAACCTGAAATACTTATTTGCTCCTCTATAATTCCACATGAATTTTAGTTGGATCCTTCTAGAAACTGTATTCCAGAATATCACCAAAAATTATTTTATAATGTGTTTTACTTTAAGATATAACCATTACTGTTCTCTTGGTTAAAACAACTGACAAATTTAACTGAATAACATTAGTATATATTTTAAAGACATTTTACATATAATAGTCTTCCAAACTTTGATTTTCTCAGTAATGAGACCTTTATCCTACTTTTTAAAACTGTGTAATATATAATAAGAAGGAAAAAGAATATTTATGATGCTATTATGATGACTAAAATAATAAATATAATAAATATCTATGCCCCACCTGATTTTATTCCATGCATGTCCCTGGATATATGTATATCAATGTACATGTGCTTTCTCAATGCATTATTTAATTTTGGCTGTTTGGGACTCATACAATGAAATATATATGAGTGTTTTTCTCAAAATTGTGTGTTGGAGTTTCATCCATATTTATGTGTGCAGCAGTAGTTAACTTTCCCTGCAGTAGAGAATGTTAGTGTAAAAAGATAGTACAAACCATGTATCTACTTAACAGGGCTCTATATTCAGGTACATGAGCATACCTCTTAGTATTACAAATGTGAATTTCTCTTGAGCGTATAATATATAAACTTGGTTAAAAGATATTCTGCTAATCAGCAGAATATAGTCATTGTCTTTTATATAAAAGTAAATGCCATTCTTTCCCAAAAGCACTAGTCCAATTTTAATTGTCACTATTCTGGTGACTATATGTACACATTCTCATTGGCCCACATTCCTATCAGCATTTGACATTGTCATAGTATGATGATATCAGATTCAGATTTGAATGCTGAAATTTTGTCTTACAAGAGGATAAATGTCCTAAGTGAAATCAGACTCAGAGGAGTCCAGACTCAAGGTGTGATCAACATATTGTACATATACAACATAAATTTTCATATGCTATGAATCTTTAAATTTTTTAAGTCATTATACTAAAAGACACATTGTCATTAATCCTCCTCAGAATACTCCCCCTCACTTCAAACACTTATTTCTTCATCCCTGCCCCTTTCCTAAGCAATTCTGGAAGTCTTATTTTCTGAGTGCCTTTAGAAGATTTAACTGAAAATATCATAAAAACTTCTGGCATGTTCCTTTCGGTGGGAAAGCAGGCTTATAGGACATTAAAGTGTGTCTTTGTCGACTTTATCAGATCTGGCATTGTGCAACTTCTTCCTCAAAGTCAATATTAAAGATTCAGTCATTGAAACAGCCATGGCAGTGCAACCATAGACACTGAGGAAAGACGCCTTCCTGCACTGCTTCAGAATGAAGCAAAAATAAGGAAACAACTGTGTGCAAAGCCAAGCCAGGGGGAATACTTTGATGGGAATTAATGGCAATGTGTCTTTTACTATATTTTTTACATTTAAACATTCGCTATATTTTTTACCATATCTGGTAGAGTTCACTTTCATTGTGCATCATGCATCCTAGTGCTGATTATACTTGAAAATTAGCATATATCAAAAAACCTTGAAATTCTTTCTGTTTTTACTAGGTTACCTGTCAATCTCTCTCAAGTTTATATGAAATCAATCATGCCATCTACAAGTATAACTGTTGTGGCTTAGATTTGATTATTTACAAAGGAATGTGAATCATGCATGTATTTCTGTCCTATGCTAACTCTAGAAATTATCAGTTTAGAAATTTGCCATTAGTGCGAACAAGGCTGGACCAAGCATATTCTTAGCCAAAGTCGTTTTTTAAAATAAGAATTTGGAAAAGAGGCCCAGCCATCTTTGGTCACGGGGTGCTTTTCTGCATACTTAAAATAAAGGCTACTGTTTCTTTATATTCTTTTTTCTCTTTCCTCATGCTGAAAACCTTATCGTTTGGCTCTCTGACCAGGAGGGCAGCATGAGTGACTCCTGGGGTCTCCCAGTTTGAGTCCCCTGCTAATTCATGGACTGGACTGTCTCTTGGATTAATTCCTCATTTCTCAACATGCAGGAGTTGCTCAACTTATTGACACAAGCCTGAAAACAACACTGGCCTAGTTCATTTACCTCAGGTGAGCCAACTTCCATCCGGGGTTTCTCTGTTGTTTTGAGTCAGGTCCATGCCAGATTACTCATTCTGTCCCTGGACTGAGGTAGCAGTTCTCATGTTCCTTGGACAGTCTAATGCAAAACCATTACTGTGGTCCTCTGGGATCTCAAACTTTGCCTTTTAGTGATGGCCAATGGGTTTGGGTTGGAGCCATTTTTAATTACGTTTCCAAAATTGGTGACGATCTTTTTTGGTTAGGCATGATCTGGGAAAATTTTCACATTGTTTTGGGAAAGGCCAAGGCTCTTACCCCTCAAAACAAAATTGTCCTTTTGGCTCACTTTTAATTCTGTCATCAGCAATACTGTTTCCTGTCCCCCGAAAAACACACCTCTGGGGTGCCTGGTTGATAACCTTGGTGCTCTTGGCCTCTAAAAGTCTACAAAAACCAAAAAGCTGAGCTTTTATTTATGCTTTTGTCACAATGGTGGCAAGTTGGCAGAAACCCTTCGTTTTCAGGCCTTTTTCACTTTAAGGATATGTCCTTCTCTCATTCACTCTTCTATGATGGCCCAAATACTTCTGCCTCACCCTGCTCCACCAGGATCTCTCTCCCTCCCCACTGGACCACTTTAGATGATGTGGCTCCTGTCTTTACAGCTTCCCCCCTGCATCTCATACCAAACCCTGAAGCATTCTCAGCCAGAGGTTTCTTTGCTCCCTGCACCGCCCTCTCCTTCTCCCTCACCCACAATGGCCCCTAATCCTTCCCTTAGTGTCTCTCCCAGTCTCCAACTTTTCCATCCCCCTCCACCCAAGCCATCTGTTCCATCTGAGGATTCTTTGCCCTCTTCCCCTGCATCGACATTTTCTCCACTGGCTCACCATATGTGGTCTCGGACTTTCCAGCCTTCTGGCAGGCCACATGGTTGCCAGTAGCCATTTTGCTGAAGCTTGTGTGGATGACAGCCACCATCTTGTGGCCCTCTGCCACATTACAGGAAACTGCCATCTTGCAACTGGTCTCAGGATCAATGGCTGCCCCTTTGTGACTCCTTGTGTGATCAACAACAGGCATCCTGTTGTGGGTCACATGATGACCAGCCGCCATCTTACACTCACTCTCTGTGTTGCTGGCAGCAGCTAGGCTGCTGTGTGTCACACAGTAACCCACCAACAGCCTGAGTTTCCTTGTCGCATGGTGACGAGCAGCCCTTTTATAGTCAATCATTGGGTAATTGTCCACACATGCCTGCCAGATGGATCTCTACTCTTGCTTTGGGAACAGGCTGGCACCAAAGATTAGCTAATATTTATGTTCCTTTTTTCCTTTCTAAAATATCTCTGATTAGCCATAAATTAGGTTCCTTTTCTTGAAATATATTCTTATTCAAGAAATCTCTATTACAAAAAGGTTCACACTAGTCTATTTATTATAGTTCAAATTGGACAAATATATTTGAGTGCACTCTAATTTTATAAAATGATTGTCACTCTATATATCTATTGTCTGTTTGTCCATTTGTCTGCTCTGTAAACAGCTGTTTCCTTTTATTTGAGCTCAAAAATTTTTCCTCCTCTTTTACATTTTCAGATCATTTAATCAAGGTTTATTTGGGTTATAGATTTCAAAAACATGCTTCCACCTAACTTGCCAGCTGGTCAAAATGATGCTAAAATTGGTTAAACAAAATCCTTGGGGTGAGGAGACACTGGACAGGACTTCAATTGATAAACAAGAAAGTGGCCACCTGGTAACTTTAACCAGCTCTTGTTCATTAATTGGAGGCCCCAATAATCTCCATAGCCTTATAGGAGACACCCCAACTAAATAAATTTCATATGACTAAGATAATTCATTGTTGCTGATCTGATGGTATAGTCATGCCTTCAAATGTAGAATTGAGATTGTTTATCATGACAAGTGTTTTCTTTCAGATCCAGAAGTCTGCCTTTTTTCTTGTGCTTCAGGCAGGAGATTCAGGTCAGACCAACACAAGGTCACCAGTCAAATGATAATTTTTAAACAAAAATTTATGTAATATATAGGTTATACTTAGAGATGAACCCACCTGTGCTACCCATGCCATGCCTATTTTAATTTGTCTCAGAGAACATTCAATTTTTCCTTGTGTTCCCCAATATCCCATAGCTCCCAAATGTTTACAGGGACTTAAATGTATAATTAAGTGCCTTTTAGACAGTAATTTTCTTAAACTTACCCATTCACCCTGTAACACTCCCATTCTCACAGTACTTAAGCCTGATGGGTCTTATTGTCTAATGCAAGACCTTGGAGTAATCAATAATGCTTTGTTTTTCCAGTCATTATTGGTGAGCAGGCACTCACCATTAATGAAGTTATCCTGGCTAAAACACCTGACACCAGCTTCTACATGGGCATCAACCATCATCCCATCAACCTTCCTAAAACTCAATATGGCACCCCCTTTCATCAGTAAGTAGTAAGAGAGAGACTTTGCCCTTTTCCTAACAATAAAAAGATGGGAATGAAAGGATTTTGCCCTAGATATGATATTACAGCAGTGGGAGGTGGGACCAAGGGATGTTTACCTTGATGTCATTTCCTCATTCCTCTATGACAACTTCCTTTTCCTTCTACCAGTGGCACAAAAAAGTCCCAATCAGCTGTTCAAGAATCACCAATGCCTAGCCTAAGTGCAAACCCCAGTCAGAGGTTATATATACGTCCCCATTCCCCAAATCCCGATCAGAAGAGGCCCTGCCATTTTTGGTTGTGGGGCACTTCTCCGCATCCTTAAAATAAAGACTACTGTTTCTTTAAAAAATAAAATAAAATAAGTATATGGACAAAATTTGGGGAAACAAAAAAATCTGTACTCAAATATGATTGATCTATAAGAATAAGCGTAAAAAATCTAGCGTTACTCTGTGATGCAACTGTGTTTGAAATTAACGATAATTTCTGTTTTAATAATGCCCAATTTCATTATGGCATAGTATCCAAATGCAAAAACAAAATATTTGTTTTGTTTAAACCTTAATTTAAAACATGAAACAAGCAAACGAACACCTGAGTTTCTCAACTCTTTCACACCTACCAGCTTTCTGATTTGTAGTAAGGCTCATCCTATAAATTTCTACATTGCCATCTTTGGGGCATCAAAAGATTTATGGTAAGCCAATTTTTAAAATTATAGTAACTCAGCACACACAGTCATACTTCAGTACTCATCATTAATTCTGGAACTTGTGATGAGTGCTGAAACCTATAAACCGCAAATGATTTTTCCCCATAGGAAATAATGTAATTAGAAATTGTGAAAGTGCACTAGAACTTTCACAGTTCACTGGGCTAATATCAGCCTTTTTACTGGGCTAGTAAAAGCCTTTTAGACTTACTCATAATACTCTTAACCTTTTCAACTCGTGATTCCCACGTAAAATACACAAAACTAGAAACCAATAACAGAGACTATGATGGTTCTGTACTCCTTGTGAAATACCAGAAGTCTGATGCACGTGACAGGGCTGAAATATTTTTGTCTCCCTCAAAATGCAACGATACTGGTTTTGACCAATTCTGAAGCCACTGAGTATTGACACATGACTACATATGATATTGTAAGACCATGTTTTGTTTCTCATTTAAAAAGAGTACTTATTCACTCGCTTATTGCCATACTTCCTCAGAGCCCACAACTCCAATGTCTGATCTTGGCACTGTATTTTTATTGCTGGAACAAAATAGGAGGTTTTGGAAGTTGTGATTATATTTGGAATAACTAATAGATTTTCCACAATACCTCTATTGTCTTGTTATTTGCTTTTACTTGTTCCTCTTTACCTGCCATATTCTGTAGTTTTATTGTGAGTATATTAGATAAAGATTTGTTTTGTTGTTGTTGTTGTCTTTCTGAGATACCATTGGCATTTTTTAAACCAAAGTCCTTATGTCTTTCAACTATTGAAAATGTTCAGCCATTATTTCTTCCAATACTGCCTGTCCCCAGTTCTTTCTACTCTTGTTTTTTTGTGATTTCTGTTAAACTTCTATCGGACCATTTCATTAGAACCTCCGTGATTATTTTTAACCTCTCTCGATATCTCCCATCTGTTTATCTCCTAATTTCCATCTGTTTCTCACTCTGTAATGCATTCTGAATGATTCCTCAAATCTTCTTCCAGTTTGATTTGGGTTTTTTTTGCTGAAGTTCCTTTTCACTTATCTTTTACCTTGTTCTCTCTTAGCATTTTCAGTTTCCTCTTTCACTCTTTAATCATCATAAATGTGCTTGCCCTATTGTTTGTCTATAAGGATTATGACTTAAATACTAATTTCCCCTGGGGTTTTTGTTTGTTTTGTGTCTGAAGAATAAGCCTCGCTAAAGCTCAAATCTTTGGATTTGGATTATAATTTTTAATTGTTAGTTTAGTTGGGCTTTTTGCAGTTATTGTAATTCTGCTCCTATTGTACATGGATTGTATTTCTCTGTGCCCCCTGAAGTTGTGTTGCTTAAGTGATTCTCTATTTACAATAAAATGTGAAGTTAACTTATGTCATTTTTTGATAGTTTAAAAAGCCAGAATTTAGTCACTGTGTCCCCTTGTTTCTTAACAATTGTGTATGTAAAGTTGGAATCTGAGTTAGTTTGGGTTCCTCTGTCGCTGTTGGCCTTGGCTTGACAAGCAACCTGAGTTAGATCCAGCTGGCCAGCCCCAGTGGAATTTATTTACCTTCACCATGATTTGCTCTTTTGGGGAGCCCTATATTTCTCCGGTGTTGAAAGAATCCTGAAATATATTTATTTTAACTTGAGATCTATATTAAAATTTCACTGGCTATTAGTATCTGTATGGCTCTTCACTAGAAAGAAAAACGCTTTCAATATTAGCCGGTTTAACCATGCTCCTGGAAGGCAGAAATTTAACTATTGTTTATTCAGTTTACAATGTTAAATGATATATTATTAATGAAAAGCAAAACATGCATATTGATATGCATTCTACCTATCTACATTATAGTGAAGAAAAGAAAGAATGGGAACCACATCCAAAAGAAACAGTGTAACTTCAATAATTCAGACTAATTGAGAGAGGATGTATTCCGAAACAAGTTTTCTTAGTGTACAAGGACTAGTTCCAGTGCTCTGTGAGTCTGAAGAAAGAGAGGCAGACAGATGCAGAATCACTCAAAGTGTATGTATCAATATACTTATTAACAGACGTGTGATCCTGGGAGACAGTAAGATTAATTATATCTTTACAATTTTGATCACAAGAATGTGTGTATGTGTGTGTAGGTTTGGGCAAAAGTGATCTCATGCTCACTGGACTGTACCTGGTTCATCTTCAGCTATTAACAAAGAGTAAGACATAGTGCTGGCTCCATGATCTGGTGGTAAAGATCTGCATACCACTCTAATTTGGTTTTGTTTATGTAAAGTTTGCTGGGAAATTATGAATGAAAACTTGATGAGTATTATTACTCTGAGACAATCATGGCAGTTACTAGTCAAGATAGCTGCAGTCACTTTAAGCTGAATCCACACAAATGGCTTTTAACTAGTTGAAAATTTGAAATTATCCACTTTCACATACATGCTTACTCTATAAGCATGATTTTTTCTAGTTATTTCAAATTAAATTTCTTGCCACTTATTTATTGAAATGGTTGTCATATCAATGTAAATTAAAAAAATAAAATTCTAAAAATCAGTTTGCAAGGGCAAAGTTAAACTTTTTCAAACTAATTTTCAAAATTTCCAAAGACAACTAACTTTCATGTTTTTTATGGGAATGCTTATATTCTTTAATAGATTTTCATCTCTTCCTTTGATCTGTCACATTTTTTTTTTGTCTTTTTCCCTTTTACCAGGGATCGAACTCATGACTGCCTGCTTGCAAGGCAGGTGCTTATGCCGCTGAGCTAAATCCCCAGCCCCAGATCTGTCACATCTTTTACTCCAGAACTGGCACATAGTAGACATTTAATACACTATGTTAAACTAAATTGTATCATTTTGGGATTACCTAATGCTACAAAAAATGATCCTTTCTAAGGAGGTTAAATGAACAGCTCAATGGATAATTATGGATTAGTTAGTATGTGAAGACCGGAATATTCTCTGCGATGTGCTTTCTTTCAAATCAGTGTTTATTGAACTATAGGCAGAGATGTATCTTCACAATCAAAAAGCTCTTTACAAGAGTTTTTTTTACAAGAATTTTTAAATGCTATATTTTCATTTAATAATGATCTGAAAAATAATATAACACATTCTGAATTATCTGGAAGATTAGAAACACTGCTTTCTGACAAATTTTTGCTTATGATTTGCATGTTACATAATTACATTAGGCTAAGCAGGGACTCATTAAATGTTATGAGACAATAGGACAAAAGCACCAATCAAGACTACCAGAATCACAGAAACTAGTGACCACAGAACATACTTTACCACCTATCTTACTCCACAAAACGAATATTCATAGTTCCATTCTGAGAGGTCCTTTTCATTTTAGCAATAAACATTTTTTCACATTTAATTAGTTTTCAATTTACATTTTATAAAGTGTTGGGTGATATTTCAATTTTATTTAGTTTTTTTTTAGTTTTATAGTGATAGAGCTACATTCAGAACAAGGATATTGATAATTTAATAAATTTACATCACTATTTGATGATCATAAGAATTACATTTGTCAAATTGAATATATGCAATTCTCAAGTCTGACAGGCATTGTACTATTTTTAATATCCATTCAAAATAGTCTACTGTATATGTGTTGGAATATTTACATTCATTCCCCAATTTTAGTTCTCATATAAATAATATCAATATATACAGGAACAAATGTTGATACTTTCTATATCCTAAGGATTTCTCATATTACTGTAGCTAAAAGAGAGTTCAAAAATATTCCTTCCTTATGAGGTCAGTGAATTCTAATCAGCCAGTTGTCTTTATGAATGCTTTCACTTACACAAGAAGTTAATTATTGTTGGAGAACTAAAAACAACTTCCAGGCTGCTCTATCATTCAAAGTTTAAACAAAAATCTATCTTCAAAAAAACCTGCTTTTGAAAGTTGTAAAAATCAAGTGCATTTCTCTTTTACCTGAAGAGTAAGTCTTTTCAAACAAAGAAATGATTACTGCCATTTGGTTATTTCAACACCAAAACAGAACAGGCAATCAAATCAGGAAGTCGGCCTCAAGCAGTTAAGGCATCAGAAGAAGGATCGTGTGTTTTTAAGGTAAATAACACTCCCCATGACCACAAATTCAGACATCCAAAGACCCATGCATCAAGTTGATGGCACCATTTACATGAAGTCCCTACTGCGATCAGCTCTCTGACTTTCACAAGAAAGAAAAATGCTTCCAAGGCCCAGTTAAAATTCTGATTAATAGGTTGGTCAGGTACAGAGCCAACATTAGCAATGGGCTGCAGTTGGTGCTTTGTCCAGAACCATGGATCATTTAGGATGAATAGAGCTCTCAGTGATGGAGTTAACAGCATCACTCAGGCAGCAACTTGAAATGCAGCCTCAGGGATTGTTAGGTCCTGCAGTTGGCACCACAGCCAGAAAACACTCCAGCTGGGCAGCAGAGCCCAGCCAGCCCTTCTCACCTGATCTGCCAAGTTTGGCAGGCGCTGCCCTTTCCATATCCAGATTCGGCATGCATGCATGGGGAAGAGAGAAGATGTGATTGTGCTTCTTAATGGTGAGGAAGTTGGAAAAGGTTAGGTTTTTTTCCTTTGTTTTTAAACACACTATTATTTAAGATAAGCCAGATAATAAGCAAAAAAGAGAATAAGCTTAGAATGAGGAAAACAAGGAAGGAGCATAGCCTCAAGAAACTTAAACCTGCATGGATGATGTTGTAACTGAGTTTTTGCAATATTTGTTCCTTGTGGAAAGGTGGTGAGGCTTTAGCAATATCGGGAAACCATAAAAATGCAAGAAAGCAAGGACACGCTAGCCACCCAGTCTTAGAGATACAGCTGCTGCCTGACATTGCAGCACAAAGAACCTGGTTGAAAGGCAAAATGGTTTCAGGTTTTCCTGCTGTGGTCATTAGACATGTGAGCCGCTCTCAGAGGGTGTGTTGGGCCTGGGAAGCTAGACACCTGTTGTCGGAAGAAACACAATACACTTATTGATTTAAAAGGGCTTCACAGAGTAATTGAAGAGGACACACAAATATCCAAAATAATAAATGAACTTATTACCCAATGACGTTGCAAAGGGGCCTCAAAAGGAAAACCATAGATCCAGATTACTTTATGTTAGGCACTTACAAAGCAGAAAGAATTGCTTTATGGGAAGTTTGAGGAAGGGCAAGGAGAGAAAAGTGAGGAGGGAGGCACTGTTTAATAAAAAATGGTGTTGTACTTGAGACCATGAAAGAATCCCTTCTGATTTATCTTCTTCCCAAGCAGCAGCAGCAGCGATTGAAGTGACTATAATAGCCCAGGAGAAATGTTGGTGCTATTACTTGGGTGATTGATGGAAGCACTGCCAAAACAGCTAGGGAATTTGTCAATGTGATTTTTGAAGTTTGTAAATGATGACACTGGCAAAGTGTAAACAAACTCAGCTCCAGCAGACATGCTGCACAGTCCCCAAAACTGACACTCATTTATTGGGTTGTTCCAATTAGGAATCATCAGCTGAAGTAACAAGCTCTGGTTTCCTAGGCCAGGGCCAATGGAGTCTGTACAATATGCAAGATTTAAAGAAAAAGATCAAAGTAACTTTCGTGGAGTTACCAAAGTACAAAATCACCAGTTTGATGCAAGGCATCTAACAAAAGAAAAATAAAGGGTCCAGGTATTTTTGGAACCCAAAGACTCAAAAGTTCCACAGTTCCATGACCATTGTGTGAATTATACTAATTTTTAATGTCAATGTTACAATGGTTAGCACTCCATCCTTGACTTTAGGAAGCCTAATTTTTATGAGGTTCTTTTTCCAAGATTTCTAGGAGAAAGTTCTACATCCCCAGATACATTCTGAATCAACATTGGATGACTTAACCAACTGTTCATTAAGCTGAAAGTCTCCTCAAAGTTTGTTCCTTCCATACATACTTGTTGGATGAGGCATATTTAACTCAGTGTACCTTATATCTGAAACCCAGAGGCAAAGACATGTTAGCTCTATATTCATCAGACTTATATTCACTTAGTAGAGACAGATATTAATCAAATGAAAATAGTTATCTAATTATACTTGTTATGATTGGTATTAAAAATAAAGATACATTGATATGCTAAGGATATGTCAGTATAAGAACATACAACAGGTCTTGACCTAGTTAAGTAAGAATTCCTTAGTAAGTATTCCTTAAGGATAAGGAAGAGATATTGAGTGATGTCCTAAAACATATAGGAATCACCTTTGGGTAGTGTATCACTCAGATTTTCCATCACTAGGACAAAATAACCAATACCTTAAACTAAAAGGGGAAAAGGTTTGTTTGGCTTACAGTTTTGAGATGATTTAGTCCACAATCAACTGTCCAAAGGCAGAAATAGCACAGCTGAGAACATAGCAGGGGAAAGCTGTTCTATCCATGGCAGCCAGGAAGCAAAATACAAAAAGAGTCAGAACAAGAACACACATTTCCAGGTCATCACCCAGTGACCCACTTCCAACCAGATCCTATCTCCAAACAGTACACTTAGCTACTGAACTCATCAATGGATAAATATTTAGATCTAAACCATAATTTTCTACCCTTAATCCCCAAAATATTCAAGTTCATCTTCATTGTACAAAATGCATTTAGTACTAGAAGTATAAGGTCCAGCATTTCTGAAAAGTCCAAGTCCAAAGTCTCCTTTCAGACTCAAGGCAAACTCTTGGATGTGAGTCCTTGTTAAAAAATCATAAAAAGTTTAAATAATTCCTACATACAGTGGCACCAGTAAGCATCCCTATTCCAAAAGAAAGAAATTGGGGGATAAAAGGAACCAGTCCAAATCAAGACCAAAATTCAGTTGGGCAAACATTAAGTCCTACAGTTTAATATTTAGCACACAGAGCCAGGTGTGAAAAGATGTAAACTCCAGAGAGTTTGGGCAGACTAACAGCCTTTGTGTCACTACAGCCTAATGACTTCTGTCTTGTGGTAAGCTTTCCTCAGGAGTCAATCAATGTTTCTGTAATCTCCAAATTCTTGGGTTCTCCACTCTAAAAGTTTTGTGCATTTCTCTCTCAGAAGCACATTATCTAACTCTTAAAGTTTTCCCTTTATTTTTAGAAGCCTTACTGACCCCATAATTCTTGCATTGTGTATGTCTGAAAAGGCAGTACCACATGGATGATTTCAAGGTCTGCCACAAACACAAACACTTCACTGTATCAATTTTCTGTATTTGTCAGTTTTTCATTAACTGGGACAAAAAGTTGATATCTACTATCTAAATGAGGAGAAGTTTATTTTGCCTCATAGTTTTCAGAGAATTCAGTCCATCAGCTGGCTCCAAGGCAGTAACAGAATGGTGGAGAATATGGCAGAGGGAAGTTATTAGCCCATGAAAGCCAATAAGTAAAGTGTAAAAGGAGGGGCCAGGGACAAGAACTTACCCTTCCAGGTCACCCATCAATTACTTCTAACCAAATAATCACTCCTAACAGCACATGTAGGTTCTGAACTGAATATACTACTACCTCCATGACTAGTCACCTTCTCAACACATGAGATTTTACAGTTTTTTAGATTCAAATCATAATAGCAGAAGTGGGAAAAAACTGATCCAGAAAAATGGAATAGCAACCAAGAAGGCCTAGGAAGCATGCAAAATTGGGATGTCATCAAGAAAAGCATTAAATTCAGTAAAAGAATAAGAAAGTTCACATAAAGAATTGTTAGACCATGATAAGAATTTAGGCCTATGTTTTCAGACAAAGCCATTAAGAGATTTCAGGCATGAATATGATAGTGTCAGTTTACATTTGAAGAAGTCCACTGTGACTGGAATGCAGAGATTGCATCAAGGAAGCTCACACAGGTCCAAGTGTCAGTAATAAGAAGTTCTTGCAGTGAGTTAAGTGAAAAATTATGGTGGATTAGCTAACAAGTATATCAATAGGAGTAAAAAGAAATAAGCAGATTAGAAAGAAATCTGAGAAGTTAAAATCACAGACTTTGATAATTAGGTAGACATAGAGAGTAAGACAAGTTATTATGCCTTCCAATGATCGGTTGTCTGTGGTCATTCTTTCACACAGGTAATTTTTCAGTAAGAAATAGAGAAGGTCTATGGCATTATGCTTCCCTTTAATAGACAACAATGCAAAGTAAAAAAATATGGTCTTTTGAACAAAGGCCTAGACCAGTGGTGGTGAACCTTTTAGAGCTTTCGATGATACAAACTGCATAGGCACCACGGATTCATCACCGCTGGCCTAGACAATAGCAGGCTGAAGTAAATAAACATCACAGTATCTATTTTCTTTTTTCTTTTTCTTTTTTTGGCTTTTCAAAAACTAAGCATCCTGGAGCAAGAAAAATAAAATGAAAATCTACAGAATCTCCTGTAGAATGAAGGTAACTGTTACGATGATTTTAAAAAGGAACTGAGGAATTAAAAGTTTTATCTACGGAGGATGCATGGAGGACTCCAAGAACACAAAATTTAACAGAAAAAGCTAGTTATCTTGAAATAAAATTAAATATATATTTTTTTCTGGAATAAATTGTGGAGACAGGGCTTTGGATGTAAGAAAAATACTAGACCCCTAAGTGAGGTCAAATCTCAAAACAATATTCCCACTCCCCTATTTAGCAAGTGATAAATTCGTACTTTATTTTGTTCCTGTTATTTTTTAAAACATGAGTCTCCAAAAAGAAATAACCTGAAGTAAGTTGTACATTTTCTGACAAGCCAAGTCAAAATGTTTTCCTTTTTGTTATAAGAATTCACACAATATGAGTTTTTAATTTTAAGAACAACATATCTGCAAAACTCGAGACAAATTTGCTTAAAGGTCCTATGATTTCAGTACCTCCTGGGAATCTCATCCCCAAAGGCACGTTCCATAGCCATCATCTTGCTGTGTCCCCACCTCTACCCTGTATTCAGAGCACACCAGGGACCAGTTGTCTAGGGGTTTGCAAGACAAAAAAATCTTGTTAAGGTATTTTTATTTACATTCTGATGTTGCAGTAACTGAACTGCTTTGCAAAGGGACAGCCAGACAGACTTCCAGTGAGGCAATGACTAGGACTAAAAGTAACTTCATCTGTCAGACTCTTTCCATAGAAACCCAAAAGAAACCTGTGTACCATTGAAACAAACTGAAAGCGTGTCAGCATGATTGGCAAGCTGACTCCTCAAAAGAAGAAATAATTATTGCTTGATAATGGCAGCTTATGTCAGAGATGTGAATTTTGGGGCCACCATTTGTATTATTGAAGGCTGCCTGACATCATAGGAAGTCTTTTGTGGCTTCTGAAGCCAAACTGTGCAGTGGTTTTGGCCTTGTCATTTTGACAGCACCAGCATCAGCAACACTGGCATGCATTACCCATGTGACTCTCCTTCCCTGCTCTAACCAGCAGACAAAGCAAGTTTAAAAGAGAGAGACGCGTAGACATGTAGTCATGGCACTTTTTTCTCTTACCTTTTCTTTTCTTTTCTTTTCTTTTCTTTTGTTCTTGTTGAAGCAGGGTCTTACTATATAGTGCAGTGTGGCATTGAACTTGTTTATGTATCCCAAGCTAGCCTCAAAGTCACAGTGAACCTCTTGTCTCAGTCTACCAAGTGTTGGGATTACAGGTGTGCACCAATACATCTGGCTTTCCTACTTTTAACTAAATCATTTCTCTATTAGTAATCAATGTCTATAAAATTGTTCTACCTCAGCCAAAACAAATTCACTAACTTTCATTATACTGGCTTGTAAGAGAAAGAGACAAGAGAGAGACATGGTTCCTACCTTCTAAAAGTTTACTAGATAATATTTTTTTCACTCCTTGATAACTTCTTTTTATGGTATTATTTTGAATATAGCAATTTTTTCTTATTTTTCTGTAGGAATGAAAAACAAAAAAACATGCTTGCATGCAATATATTAAGCCTTCTGAGGCATAAACTACCTCATAAACCAGGAATATCTAGGAGATTTGTGTGCTAGACAGTATCTATCTCTGTCTACTTTTACATTGTTAAGTGTTGTCAGAAGGACATCTCTCTTTGATTCTTCCATTCATACAAAAACATGGTACACTTGATCATTCTTTTATTTCGAGGCATGGTATAAGATACTGACTTATTTCAAATAAGTATTTTTTAATATTTTAGAATATTATCCTTTTCTGAGAGGAACAGAGGCCTGTTCCAAGGAAGGATTTTCCCTATAGAATATAGGAATCATATTATTCTTTGAGGCAGAAACTGCTCATTATCTTACAATTTCCAGTCTCCCTCACTGAACTGATCTTAAACAGAGTGGAAAAGTGCCTGGTTAAGACAGCCTATTTCTCATCTCCCATTGTTGATAACAATGTTATTGGGGATTTCAGGAGAGTCAGTTTTCCTGAGTAGAGTGGGTATGTGGGAGAAAAACAGCCCTTTTGCTGTCATCACAGGGCAGTGCACTAGTTTAAGGCACTTTTGTAGAGACTATGAGTGCTGTTCATGAAGAATCATTTTCTCCTTTTCCTGAGCACACACCTACATTACTTTCCCCAGGCTCTTTTGTAGAGAGATATGAACTTGACATTGAGGTACTGTGAAAGGGACAGCCCTACTACCAAACCTGGTGGACATTTACATGCTCCTTTACTTCAGTTAGCTGAAAGTTGACACTCAAAGCAAACTTAGTAGTCACACATTGAAGATGATTTACACCAAAGCCACCATAAGCATGGATATCTGATTGATCTAGCTTGGATTTTTTACATAAGAGAAAAACCTATAATGCAGTCAATGAAACTGTAGGACTAACTTGCTGAAACTAACACTATTCCACGTCCTGAACCTACCCTATTTGAAGCAGGATACTGCCAGCACAAAATGAAATAGTCATTGGATCATCACTCTGCTGATAGGTAGCTAAAAGACTGGAGAGCCTGTTTTGTTCTGGCAGAATAACTGATTAAATTTATACTTGGAAGGCAAACCAGGTGTCTAGTAAGAGTAGCTACAGGGAAAATAGTTAAAAAGAGAAACATTAGTGTATACCAGTTGTTCCAGGCTGCTTACAGCAAGAACTTATAAGGAAGACTGTACCTTAGGCAAGAATGAACAGATTTTAAATAAAATCTCAGGATTAAAATGAGTCCAAGAATATACAGTCTCATAGGATTGGAAAAGCCAATAGCTTCTGAATCACAAGTAGCATAAAATAAAATGACAAAAGCTTGAGCAGGAAAATACCATAAATTCCTAGCAATTAGACCAAGCATTGAAATGGTTGCCCTTAAAACAATTTGTTTTAGGTTGAAAGTGGCACTAAGATAAGGAAACAATAAAATACCATTTGAGAGTCTTACCAAAGAAAGACCTTCAAGAGATAGTTACTGGTGCATGAAACTAACTTGGAAGCATGTGGCATGAAGCTTAGAGAGATGTTCAAGGAGTTGTGCTGACAAAAGGAAAAAAAAAACTATGAAGTTGCTTTAAGAACAAGAGAAAGAAAAAACAGCCTATGAAAAGATAGCTTAGAAGTCTTGGCTTTCCACACATGTACTAGCAGGTTATAAAAACTGCAGTTTCCAAGGAGAGTGAACATACCAATAACCCATTTCATATAAAGAGGGAAAATAAGAACTAGTCAAGGGTAGAATGAAGGGGATAGATAATAAGTAACAGGAAGACAGACTTCTTGTAAATGGAAGAGTACTAAGAGATGAAGAGAGGGAGTGCTGGGTAAAGGGACATAAAATCAATTAGAATTTGTTATGTATATTTACTGGCTCCTACCATAAATTTAATCATTATATATGGCAAACATGCACTAATCAATTTTTTTTCTAATTTTAGAAAAACCACACCAGAAAGCATTGAAAATAGAATCTGTCCTGTGATGAATCCTAACTTCCTTCTTGCAACATTTGTTCAAGCAAGACTGCAGACTTAAACTGGACCAATGAAGACTTGGCCTCCTAACCTCTTTGTTAAAGAAAATTTATTTTACAATTATCTTGATCTTCATCCAGTGTTACATATGTGCCACTGGAAAAAGGAGAATTTTTTCTTTTGTTTTGTTTTGTTTCTGGTTTTTCTTTTTACTTAAGAGTTCACTAGAACCATGCAGCCTATCTTCTTCATTGAGGGAATTGCTTATTACGTAGCTATTGCAGATAATAGCTAAATGCTGGTATTACTTTTTCTCCTTTAGAAAAAGACTGAGTATGATATTTGAATAGTAAATGGAATCAAAATGCTAACTTTTGATTAAAATGTGTTTTCTCTTTATATTTCAGCTTACCTTAAGCAATAAAGAAATAAATCAGACTTGATGTTTACATTTAAGAAAGAACTTAGAGGTGGTTACTATCACCTAAATATTGCTTAGAAATAGCTATTTGTTTCTTCTGTGTCTCAGCTTTGCTATTAGCAAATGCTTAATTTTCATGAGTTCTGCTGAACAAAATGTGATTGAAAGCAACACATGTCGACCACTTCTAAATCCATCCAGAAGAGTCTCTTAACTTCCTCTGTGCCCTGAAGAGACAACATGTAGAACCATGGTGGCCATTCCTGTCGGTTTGGTTCAATGAGTGGTGTTTTCAGTAAAGCTCCAATCCTTGGGCCCCATAAATAAATGGATCTGGTTAATGTACTAGAAATAAAATATCTATTGGTTTAGCCACTAGAACATTGTGGTTGATTCCAAAACTGGTACTAACATTGAAGTCAGTATTAGCCCACCATTCTTAACTGATATTCCTTTAATGGCTAAAAGATTTCCCTCAAGTGTATTTAGATGTTAGAGACGGCAACATCCGGAGAGTCTGTATATAGTCAGAAAAGCAGAAACTGAAATTTTCCTCATCTTCTCACCTCTATTTTCTCTATTTATTTGCAAGTAATGTACCATTTCTCTCATACTCATTTTAATTTTTATCAGTTTATGGGAATTTTGTTCGTGATTTTCCTATTATATTACAAAATGTTGGGAAATGATCTCATATGCCAGACCAAGAAGTCTGGAGATGTCACTGTGACAACTTCTTCAACTCTGATGTGAAGGGTTAAGTCAGAGCAGAAACAATGACAGTAACTCAGAAAAGGAAGCAGTTTTAGGAGTACAAACTAGAAAGGCAACAGTTTGTTATCAGGAAGACAAATTAGGTTGGACTAAAGAGATCAAATCTATTCCAAACCTGAAAAGAGATTTGGAATCAAATAGCTCCACTAGTAACCTAGTGTGAGGTAAATGTACAAAAATCATGGTACAAGAGTGCCTAAAATTACTATCCATGTCTAAAGGATTAGAAAAAAGCATGTGTAGCAATATGTCAACTTAGTATTAAAAGTAGATATCCTGGGTAATTTAGATGTGTTTGGTTGTGGAGTTTTTCACATTGAACCCAGCAGAAACAAGTAGAGTTGCTGAGAGGAGAACTAAGTGCACTGTGCTGAATTTACACACTCACTACAGATCAATTCGCACACATACCTGGGTTCATTCAGTTGTCAGCACAGTCCCAATTGACACCAGAAGCTTTTTAAAAAGCTCTACATTGGATGAAAATTGAAACAATAATCAGTAGATTGAATTTTTCTTTCTCTTGTAATTGAAAAATGTGCCGTACTTATTAGAAAAGTACATATTGTCTCTATATAAATAGAATGACAGTTTCTTTTTTATCTTATGTCTTACTTTCCTTGTTGCTAGAACAAAATACCCAGCACCCACAAGTTAAAAGAAAAATGCTTTATTTTAGCTCACAATTTGTAGAAGTTTCAACCCACAGTCACCAGGCTCTAAGGCAAGGTAGTGTGGCGGAGAAGAAACAGGCCTTGGCATGACAGGCAGGAGGTCACCAGCAAAGAGCAGCAAGCTGGCCTCCCTTTTCCTTCTATCCTGTGTAGGCTACACCTTTCCACATCCTCACCTAGAACCATGCAAAACCGTGCACTGGGCTAATTTACTAACACCTCACCCTTAATCCCAGTATCATACACCTTAGATCCAGCCACCTATGAAAAGCTCCATGTATGAACACATGAGAGTTTGGCCCCAAAGTCTAGATATAAGCCATACCACCTTGTATTTAAACAAAATGTTTTAAAGAATATTTTAAAGATTGCAAAATCAAACTAAACTCATAACTAAAAATGATCAGGGATATTTTTGACGGTGCTTTAGCATTCTGCAGGTTTGTATACGTTTTACTCATTTTCATTCGCTAAATATTTAATTAAAGACTTGCTACGTGACAACAGTATACAATGGATAGCAAGTCAAAAATATTCACAATCAGGAATGACACAAGGAAGAGATGCTATAATGAATGAGACTAATCATAAATCCATTGGTTTTGGGGCAGTATAAGATAAGATACCTTGGTTTCCAAAGAGTAAAATCTTTTTCTTTTCTATTTGACAAATAATAACTTAGTTATTTTCTTACTTCAATTAGCCAGTAATAATATTAGTGATTATAACTCCTAAAACTTCCTAGGAAGTTTTATATGGATTATGAATTTTTTAATCTTTTTTTGGTGTTTTAAGACAAGATTTTGCTACATAGTTCACTACTTCAGGCTGGCCTTAAACTCGCTATGTGGCTTTGACTGGCCTCGAACTCACAGCAATTCTCCTGCCTCTGCCTCCCAAATGCTGAGATTACTGCTATGCATCACCACACCCAGGTTTTAATTATGTTTTATATGGATAATGGAATTTTTGAGACATAGTCTTGCTTTGTAATTCAGTCTGGCCCTGAACTCTGTGTAGGCCAGACTGGCCTCAAACTCATGGTAATCCTCCTGCCTCAACCTTCTGAGTTCTGGAATGACAGGCATGTGCCACCGGGCCTAGTAGATTATTTTCATTTTATTTTTATAAAAGTTATTTAAGGGAGGCATAAAAATTACATTTTCCATAATTTTTGGATGAGGTAAACAAAGCACAAGAAAATACAGTAAAGTGTCCAAAGTCACACAACTAGATAGAAGAAAGTCAGGATTTTAATGAGTCATTACAGTTTTCCATATGGCATCTAAATATGACAAATAAGACATGATGGATTTGAAGCAGATCTTGCCTAGAAGTCCATGTCAGGATACATGAAGCTCAAAAAGTATACCTCATCTGTTGCTTCAAAGCACATAGGACTAAGGTCCCCTCAGCCAACCCATATTAATTAGCCAACACTAATATCTGGAATACTATTGGAATATCTTCTACAGTTTTGGGCCTGAAGTGTCTAATCAATTCCATGGTACCTCCCAAAGGTCTAGTCATTCATTTAAAAAAATTATTGAAGACATGTATTGATCTTAAACTTATGGTACTTTCCAGAATGAATTCATATCCCTGAGAGATAAGCAGCTTTCGACGACAGTCATATAAATAACAAAAGACAAAATATATATATATATAACAAAATAATCAGACAAAAATATCTACGTAGAAGTATTTACTTCAGATGCTACAGTATCTTATACTTTATTTCTTTATTCATTTGCTCAATGGTAATCAGTGTCTATTGAGTTCCAGGCAGTGTCTAAGGCACAGAAGTTAAAACAATAGACACTGTCCTTATTCTCACAGACAGATAGACTCATAGACTATCTGTCTACGAGGATACAGTAACAAATCATTCTGTGGCAATAAAATTTTAGTTTGGAAACATTTGTAATTACTTATTTTAGTATTCACACCAACTTTCAGAATGCAGAAAATTTGTGAAAAAGCTTATTTGTGAAATTATAATCGCTATATCTATTCTAGATATAACTGGTAGATGGACGACTATAGAGAGGAAAAATGATTTGTCTCAAGAATAAATTCTAGAATACAATAATTTTGGAACAAATTACATAACTACTATTAGATCCTACAGCTAGGTTAAAGTTCACATGAAATTAGCAAATGTAGAAAAATCTTCTAAAGCCATTCGAATAAATGTTTCTTTTTTTATATTTTGGGTAATTAAGGTTTAATTGTAAGATGACTTTAGTGCTTTAAATTTATAGCAGAAATAAACTATTCCTAAAGCCTAGCCACACTGCCTTCCCCACCCAAGAAAAACTCAATAGATACATGGTTTTAAATGCTTTCTTGTATTGGTTCTGCTGATTTTATTCTAACCATTATCGTTAAAAACTGAACCCAGAATCAGATTCTGAATTGTTGGAAAACAAGACTCAGAACTCTCAGTTTCTCTAGAATTATAGTGCACAGAAAATGAAAATGACCAAGGTGAGGTGATAATAATAGATTTCAAGAATAAGGAAAAAATCCTTTGCAAAGGAGAGTGATTAAATGTTCCCCGTCTCCATGGAAATCAGAATGAGAGGAGGGTTCAAAAGTTGCAGATATGTGCTTTAAGTTAAAAGTCAAAAAATCACTAGTTTCCAAGGAAGCCAAAGTGTTGAGCAACAGGCTAAGAAATGTTGGTGGATTTGTTTTTCCTGCAAGGCTATCACCCTGAAAACATTTCACTGCCTGCCACCCTGATGCATGTCTGAGATAGGAAATTACTCAAGAATATATTACAGGTCTCTTCCGGCACACAAAGCTGTGAGAAAAGTACTGCGTAGGTTGGTTACCTTACTTTCTCTAATCGACCTATGAGCATTAAACATTAAAGTGGATTCTAATGCTGAAGATAAATACAAATAGTTAGACATTGTCCCTATCTTGATGGATTTATGGAGGCGACTAATAAGAAATTATATAATAGAATATGATAAATTAGTATAAAGTCAGGTGCCAAATTGGGTGATTCTTCTTCCAGGAAAAGAGAAAAGCACAAAACTTCCATACTCGGTCCTTATCACTACTTTCTGAATTAAAACCCCACAACAATCTCCTCAAACATGTATCATTGATTTCAGAGTTTAGAAAACTGTGTAATAGAGGGGACAGAAATGGGATCATATAAAGTAGGAAACATCATGAATCACACCCATATACCCAACTCTGAAGCCCATGATCTTTCTCTCAAACTATAATAATGCTGCATTTTTAGATCCTGTAAGTAAAAACACTCTCCATAATGGAAATAGTATCTGTACTGCATAATTCTAAGTGTTTTTCCCAGTCTGAGTGTCTCCCAGAAAAGGTAAAAATCTTTCAGAAATATTTTTAAAACATTTATATTTTATTTTCCATAGATCTTGTCTTCCAATTAATTAATGACTACACTTGTACTTTCAGAGATTTCACAGATGCCCAGAGTACTCAACAGTTGAATTTAGTATAGAGAAGTAATATTAATTCTAGGCACAGAGATGAGTGGATTCAGAGGCACTAAATCAGGAAACCAAATGGGCTATCACAGCTCAATGTGTTAGCTTTAACTATTCAACAGAAAGATGAAGCACCAGTATTAAAAGTCAACAGTCAAGCACACCTTCTTGCTCCTCTTATAATTCAAAGTTTTTAAATTTTAATTAATCCTTTTAATTTATAACACAGTTTTAAACAATGGCAGCTTTTAGGAGCTAGTGTTTTGAGAGAATAAAAGGCCAAATTTCTAACCTTTACATAATATTCATAGTACATATATAATATTCATAGCATAGCATAATATTCATATACACTTATGGAAAATTTTAAAAGTAAGAAGTTCCCAATTATTTGCATCCACTCTTCTATAATCAAAATGAGTCCACATTTCCTGAACTTCAGGCATTTATTTACCAAACTTCATGATGTTATACTCAGCAGACTGACTCTTTAATATTCCTCTACAAACACACTAATAATTCTTCAGTCATTATTTTTAGTACTTTTCTTTAAAATAACTACCCTTTAAGACTAAGTTTATTTTACATGGAAAGTTTCCTTTGTAATTATAAATGAAAAATCAATTTCATTAGCCAGAATTAGGCTAATTTCATTAGCCAGATGGTTATGAAAAACCAAATTTATAACTATTTTAAGGTAACACATAAAGAGTGGGTTGATTCCACCCAAAGTCATCTTGCACTCCATCATTTGTTTGCATCCCATGCTTTCATGAATGTGGACCTTAGTCTCTGCACTATTTGTCCTAGAAAACAAGAGGGCACAGGTGGATGGGGAAAATGTCTTTCTGCATCTCAAGTAAGATCAGCACAGAGGATCACTTTTCCCAAGAGCAAAACCCTAGGCATGTCTTTCAGATGCTCACCAAGGTGAAAAAGCAAACAGTACTTTGATAGCCTGCAGGAATTATTCCCCTTTTCCTTTTCTGCTGATACCTGAGCTATCACAGATTGGTATCTGAGATGCTTTATAGGAGGACTGCCTCAGCCACAGGGGAAAGAGACTGCTGAATTCAGAACCACTCACACTCATTGTGGCTGCCAATCAGGGAACAGCAGAAAACTCAGACCAGTTGCTCCCCAGAGAGCTCTTGATGAACAATAGATTTTCCTTTTCTAAGGTTCAATATAGCTTAAACTTATCTACTTCTAACGCCATCTCATCTGCAGCTTGGTAACTGGGTTTCCTAAACAAAATTAGTGCAAGTGTCAAGGTGAAATTGAAAGTAAAATTGACAGCAAAAGGCAAATTTCAAAGGCCCATAATGGCTTGGAAAGCCAAATGGCAGTTTCCAGCTAGGTCCCTTACCTCAGGCTGGACTCAACCAACACAATCACATTTCAGCTTGCTCTTTCAATAATTTTATCAGTATATTAAGCTTCGCAAGGTCTATGTGCAGACACGATCTTACGCTTAGTTAGAATAGGTAGTCACATGCATGTGATTTTTAGAATTTTTTAGAAAAAAAACCTTAGTCCAAAATGCTTCCTCTATTCACTACTGATCTGACCATGTGCTTCCTGCCATTTTGAGAACTCAGTTATCAAAGTCACCATTAAAGAACAAACACTGATTCAAAGGGCAGAAGCTTAAGGCCAGTTCCCTTTCAATACATCCCCAGTTACATGTTGGGATTAAACATTTACTCAAGTCAATCTAAGACTACATGTAAATTTAAGCAAAAATAGAGCAACTAGAACATATCAAAACAGCATCTATTGATATATCTATACAAACTACATATTATATATATATTTAAAATATCTCTGAAACTTCCACACCAGCCTTGAAAACCAGGAGATTTCATCAAAACCACATTTTCAGTATTTTCTGGGTATTCTGGTAAGCCAAAGCCTGACTAAATCTACAAATGCTCAATTTCTGACTTCTGCCTACTCCTTGTATAAACTGGAGTGCTTCTGTACATTCAAGGAGTCAGACTAGCTGCCATCTCAATTTCAAATTGTGAATAAACTATTTTTTTCATTTTTATGATTTTTTTTTTCATATTCTTGATAGCTAGTGGTTGAACTCAAGACAGTAGGAGCTTAGGTTCAGCTCACTAGCAAGGCACCCCAGGTTAACATTCCGACTGCATGTATCTGGAAAGACAAACAAGAGGGTAACATCTTTGGGTTCATTGGACCAGAGACATACAACATCCTTTTTAATCGATGGGAAAGGGATTGAGGGGAGATAAAGGACTTCTGATTAGAAATTCCCCATACTTGTCTATACTGAGGGAATAGCCATGGTAACAAGCTTCATTCCAACTCCTCCATTTCTGAGTAATAGAATGTTAGAAAATATTAGCCTGTGGTGTTACCTTCCATCAGTCTAGCTGTTTGCTGCAGAGAGCTCACAGCCCCTAGAACACAAGGAAGCAGCTTTCGCATCGTGAGAGTGTTTCTGTTTGGGGGATGTATTCACTGCGAAAGCTAATCTACTCAGCAAGTGTGCTGTACTGCCTCCTGCTTTTCCTTTATTCTTACAGATACGGGAACCAAGGAAGACAATCTGAGAAACTCAAGTTTCAGCAAGCTATGCATATTATAAGAGTAAATTCTCTCTCTCTCTCTCTCTCTCTCTCTCTCTCTCTCTCTCTCTCTCTCAAAATACTCCCTACTTAAATTGCAAACCTTGGAGCCAACACGTCTGGCTCTAGCTGCTTCATCATTCATAACTTTGTTATGCAAATAAAACAAAGATAAATTAAAATTCTAATTGAACCCTAATCAAAGTAGCCCCCAAAAAGCATTCTTACATGATACTACATTCCAGTATATACCTGAAATTTGTTTATTGTCAGTTTTTAAGAAATTCAACTGAAAAGAAATAGATGAATGAATGTTCTGCCTAATATTTCTAATTTTTATGTAGTTAGTGCTATCTATTCTTTGTTTAAACTTCCCCCAAAAGACTTAGCCCTTAAATGACAAACAAACAAACAAAAACATAGAGGTGCAAATGAACCTAAAAGCCTTGAGTAACTAAAACCATACCTCTCACAAACTTATAGTATTGCTGGAGGCCTGAGCAGTATCACAGGCTATTTGAAAGAATATGCTTGCTGTCAATTCCTCACATAAAGTCCTGCTGTTCAGCCTTCACAATCTTACCCAAAGCCTCCACAAAATGTAAATATTTATGACTCCCACCAGCATTTCCCTCACCCTGTTCAACATTATTCTCCCACCGAACACTGAATTTCTTTAAGGTAGATGTGAAGCCTCATCTCTGTGAAAAAAAAAAAAAAAGCATTTTTAAGGCTCTCACTGCTATTTGCTCCGAGAGGGCAGATGATTGTTCTGAATTTCCCTCAGGCAGAGATCTTGTTAATATAAAATGTCTGCAAGAAACTTCCTATCATATTGACTACACAGGCATTTTTCCAAGAGTTCACATTAATGAAATAGGAAACGGAACTGGGGGAGATGGAAAACGATCCAGTTGCTGCACAATCTAAGTGACATGGAAAAGCTACCACCAAACTCATTTCCCCAACTGGCCCTTCTGCCATTAGAAAATAAGTACAGCCTCCAAAGAGCCCTTGGTATAGGCCCTTAACTGCCAGATACTGTGTTAAACACAAAAGACAGAGGAAAAGGCCCACAGGACTGTGTTCAAGTCCTAGCTCTACCCAGTTCCTAATAGTGTTATTTTGAAAGAGTAACAATGTCATGGCTTCAACCCTAAAATAGAGAACCAGATTTCTTCTGTTGACCTGTAGGAAATTTCTTGAAATCCACGGGATAATAAGTATAAAAACACTTTGAAAATATTTCAGGGATTGGCAAATATTATCTAAGCAGTAGTATGCTAAAGAAAATAAAATAATCTTTTAAAGTTTGACCATATAAAATTATTATTATTCAATTCTATGGATGCCATGAGTTTATGTCATCATGCTAATCCAGGTAGTACGTCTTGTGGAATGCTCAAGTTGAACTCTTCTGCTTTCATATCAAAATATAATAATAGCAAATATTCAAAAATAATATATAGCATCCCTGTTTATATCCATGATCCTTCTACCCATCTTTAAAATATGGCTTCCTAGAAAATGGTTTTATGATTTTAGAGCTGAAAAGACTAAAAAATGTGTATGTTAAAAATATTCTTACATATCTGCAGAACTGGGACACAATGTTTCCAGATGACAGAAAGAATATGACAATGAAAGTTCATAGCATGGTCCTAGTCTCCAGATAAAACGATTGATTTGAATATACTTATGAAAAGTACCCATGCCAAACATTCCTAGAGAAAATGAATCATCAGATTTTTGCTACCTAACCAAAGTAAAATGGAAAAACAAACTAGCGACATGCATTGGTGTCAGTATTAGAAGCATAAATTTGTTGTGATTTCATCTTATTATGCTCAGAATTTTCTTTTATCAGAATATACCAATAAAGGAAGAAAATGAACATTTAAGGTAATGCAATTAAGAAATTATTTATATCGGGGCTGGGGATTTAGCTCAGCAGCATAAGCACCTGCCTTGCAAGCAGGCAGTCGTGAGTTCGATCCCCGGTACCGATAAAAAAACTAAAAAGACAAAAAAAAAAGAAGAAGAAGAAGAAGAAGAAATTATTTATATCTCAGAATCTAAAGTTGAATATGAAACATATTTTAGGCTTTGAGTGATGGAAAAAATTTTAAGATATCCAACCTCAACACTGAAATTATTTATTTACCTTTTTTCACTTGTGATGTGACAGGTTACCTGATTTTCAGAGACTCAATTTTAATTATGTCAGGGTTCCTTCACTAATTTCTTAAAGATAAAATGATATGCAAGATCCAGAATGTCTTTTTCTAGTTATGATGCAGTACCTTGCATTGGATTAATTATCTTGCCAGAACAATTATACAATAGGTATAAAAGATGAAAAACAATTCTTTGTAGGCTTTGAACAATCAAGGCAATGAAAAATCAGCAGAGACAGGAAACATTGAGATGAGCTCCATGTTTGGCTCCCTATTTCCTTCAGGGAATTTGTTAATTCTCAAGATAACAAAAAGCATCCCAGGGGAAAACTATTGCCTAGAGAAAAGAAAGAATGCAGTTCAGAATCACAAGTCACCTGAGATTTGAAGGACCAAGATCCAAAAGAAGTGAACTCAAAATTCTGTGTGCAATTTTTCTTAAGACATTTGCCAAATCCTAAACTGTGAATTCTCAGGCTGAAACACTAAGAAATAAAACAGAATATCAACCGAAGAACTGAGCAGAGGCTTCACCTGTGTCACAGAGACATGTAGAAGTTCAAGCAAGCAAGTACTCTAGTATTTCTATTGAGGTCTCAGAATATGCCCTAGGGGAAAGAAAACTATCTCCTAAGATTATACAATACATTATATCTAGTAAAGTCTGAAACCCGGAATTAACTAAAGGTGCTCTGCTAATAACATACCTACATCCCATAAAAATATTTCCATAAATAATTTATATTAGAAACTTACAACTTGATATTGTATGATATTGTATGATATTGTATAATACAGTGTTTGCAATTTACTGCAAAAGTCATTAAGGCCAAAATGATCAAAACTCAAGGGAAAAATTATCATGCAAATAATTCATTGAACATTCTAAGATTGCAATTCTCAGATAGAGACTTTAATTGAGATATAACAGGCTCCTTATCACTCTACAACTGATTTCGTATGAAATACTTTGTGTACCATCACCAAAGAGCATGTGCCCACCATACGGCAGACAAATTCTATGGCTTACACTGCTGAGTAAATGCTGTGGCATAAGAAATATATGTTTGTATTTGGGATTGGGAACCACATTAACCTTGCAACATCAAGGATTACTGCTTTAGCAGCTGCTAAGCTAGGATGCTAAATAGAAAAGTTTATTTGACTATGAAGAATCAAACACCAAGGAAGAAATATGGTGACTGTATGTCATTATCATTGGTAAACAGCTAAAACCATATTATTCTTGCAAAGTTTAACTGAAGAGTTCAGCTCTGGGAAACTCTCCTTTCTGACGAGCAAAGAGCAGTTTTCCATGTATCTCAGGAAGCCAGCCTGATGCTTTGTCTGTATTAGACTACAGTGCAAAAGGTTACGAGCAAGGACCAGTCTGTATGAATACAATGCTTGGGCTACTGCAGAGCAGCAGTCTTACTGCCAAAGTTCTTTCATCTGAGCGTGGAGCATGTACGCATTTTCTCATTCAGTAGCCTCTGGACTAAAATTCTAGTTAAGCCTTAACCAAGAGCAGCATAAAGGACATAGAATCCAACCCTATTAAAAGTTGTTCAGTAACGATTACCAAGTATTTACTTGTCTTAGTTACTTTTCCCATTGCTGAAACAAAATACTCAACTCTCAAAGTTAAAAGAGGAAAAGTTTATTGTAGTTCACAGTTTGTAAAGGTTCCAGTTCATGATTGGCTAGTTCCAAGGCACAGTGGCATGGCAGAAGGACATCACAGAGGAGAAACAATTCATTGTATGCAGAAGGCAGCAAGCAGCAAGCAACAAGCAACAAAAACAGCCCTTTTTCTGACTCTTGAATTCTGTTCAGGCTATCTGCCCTTAGAGTGGATAGAACTCATACTCAGGATGGGGCACCTTTAATCCCAGCATCACACCATGAATCAATCCCAGCATTATATCCTTCACCCCAGCATCACACACTCTAGATCCTGCCATCTCCACAAAACCCTATCTATGACCACTGGGAGGGGGGAGGGGTTACATCTAGACACAGGCCATAACACGTGTTCAGATGAACAGTCACCACATGTGCCATCCTGGATAACTTGATTCACTGGAAATAATCAAATGAAAGAATAAACTAATGTTTTCTATACAAAAAATTAATGAGATTAAATATCTGTAACTAATATAGCCATGAAATAATCAAAATATGGATAATTTCATAGGAAAAATAGAATTAATTTTCTTCTTTTTTTGGTACTGGGAATCAGAAAGGCACTAAAAGAAAATAATATATATTATATATTAGAAATGTACTGAAAATTCCAAAGTAACAGAAAATAAAGAGAAGGATAAATGGAACAACAGCTATAGTTATTGAAACTATGGTATAGCTATAGCTAACTAAATCAACTAAATAAACCAAATTAAATAAGTTCAAAACATATAAACACAACTGATTCAGAGAAAACCACATCTAAGTATGTCATATGCCAAATATTGTAGACCAAAGATAAAAATCTTTAAAATATCCAAAGGAGTAAAAAAGACAAATTACTTTCAAAGGAGCAACAATTATACTAATAGATGATTATGAACAATAACAACAATAAAAAAAGACACAAAAAAGGGAACAAATTTAAGAAGCTGAAGGGGAAAATACTAACCCAGAATTTCATATCAAAATAAAGTAAAATGCAGAATATAAAAGCATTTAATGAACACCAAATTACTTTAGGAAAATTTAACGAAAGAACAGTTAATAATGCTGACTTTTAAAAATCTTTAAGATAATTTTTTGTAAATGAAGAGAAGATGAAGAGATAGAGGGAGGGAGGAGAAATGAGAGGGAAAGGGGTAGTAAAACAAATTAAGATGTGTTATGTATGTGTACCAACTCCACATGATGAATGTAATCATTACATACTAATTGAAATAAAATATTTTTAAAAGTTAATGTACCAGTACCATGTGTATGTGTGAGGGAGAGAGAGACATAGACAAAGAGATACAGAGAGACAAAGAGACAGAGATTGAGACACAGAGAGGGAGGCAGAGATAGATAGACAGAGACACAGAGACAGAGAGAAATATAGTGAGAAACAGAGAGGGAGGAGCAAGAGAGAAAAAAGAAAATGTGATTATAGAAGTTACAAGTTCAAAGTCATTCAGTCAGGCATTGTCCCAAATAATTTTATTGGAACTTTGCTATGAACCAGGTTTCTTATGAAAAAAAAATTTAGAGAAAATATAAGTATTTGAAAAAATGTAAGCAATTATCAAGACTCCTACATGATTATTATGGGATTGTTTTGGATGTATGGATTATAAATGTCTCAATCTTCATTAAAGTTAATTTTTATTCCTTATTCAGGCCCCCACACATACCCACACTTTTCTCCTCAAATATAAGCTATAAATAAGGTCACAAACCAAATAATATAGAAGTATAAAAGCAAAACTTTCAAGCTATTATTAAATTCTATGAGGCTAATCAATGCATTAAGATGTAGATTCGCAACATGGTCTATTATTGTGAATCCTTCATTTCTTTTTCTTCTTAATTTCTGAGATGTCTTAGGAAATGTTTTGTAATTTAAATATTTTTATTAACAATTACTAAGTATTTATATTATGAGGGAAGGGGACAATAAATTCGTAACTTCCATGTTACTAAGTACCTAACATAAACCAATAGTGTACTAAGCACTTTTCTTGGTACATATAATTTTATTAAAACCTCATTTTTATCAAATAATATAATCTCCACTTTAAAAGATAAAAATTGAATCAGCTGACTAGGCCATGCCTAGTCACCTCCATTGAGCCCCTGGAGCTGAGGGTGTAGGAGGTAATTTCCAACAGGCTTGAACTCACTCAGGGAAAGTTTTGGACCATCGGCCCCAGTGCTTAGGACCCTACCCAGCTTCCTGAAACACCACTGGAGCAATGGGAGGTCCCATGGGCCAGACTGGGTCATGCCTACCCACTTGCATTAAGCCCTGGGAGCTGAGGGGACAGGATATGAGTTCCTTGCTCTCCAGGAGAGCATTGGACCATTGCTCCCAGTGGTTAGAACCCTGCCCAGCATCCTAGACCACTAGAGGATGCATAGGAGGTCCTTTCAGGCCTGACTGAGCCACACCCAGTAACCTCCAATCAGTCCTGGGGAGCTGTGAGTGTGTGAGATGATTTCCAGCATACCTGTGGGAAACTTTGGAACATTGCTTAAAACCCAGAAATATAGGAAAGTGATAAAATGAAAGACCAAAATGCAATCTCAAACCACCAGCCCATCACAGACAAGCCTAGGAGCTATGTACATAGAACAATATAGAAGCCATACACCTGAGATGCTTGAAATGATATCAACTGAAATAAAGAAACAACTCCAAGAAGCTAAAACATTTCAAATCAGAAATAATCTGCCAGGTAAAAGAAGAAATGATAAATATAATGAAAGAAATGCTAAACACATAGGTATAGTTTGAAAATTAGAGGAACAATGCAAAAAGATGGAAACCTGGAGTGAAAAATATAAGAAACAAACAGAATGCAAGAAGCAGATTCAACAGATATACAGGAAATCAAAAATTCCATTGAAAGTTGTCAAAACTGCTTCAACAAAAGTGAAGACAGAATTTAAGACCTCGAAGACAAGATTGCAGCTAGTGAATGGGAAAAGAAAGATCTTTTAAAAATAACAAGGAATCAGAAAATAATTCAACAACTGCAAGATGATGCAAAGAAAAACAACATAAGATTGATAGGGATAAACAAAAAAGGTGACAACACAAATGATATCAAGAGGTTATTTACAGAAGTAATAGCTGAAAATTTCCCAAACATGAGAATGCAAACTGACATATGGATCAGTGAACATCTAGAACTCCAAATAGAAATAACCAAAATAAAACTATATCCAGACATAGAATAATCACCATCTCAGAAATCCAACATAAGGGCAGAATATTAAAAACTGCTAGAGAGAAGAGACAGGTCACCTATAAAGGAAAACCTATCAGAATCACAGCAGACTTCTCAACAGAAACAATGAAGTCAAGAAGAGTATGGAGTGAAGTATTTCAGATCCTAAAGGAAAACAACTTCCAACCCAGACTGACGTACCCTGAAAAACTGTCCTTCAAAATGGATGGAGAAACAGGATACTTCTAAGACAAAGAACAGCTGAAGAATTTCACGATCACCAAACCAACCCTGCAAAGAATATTGAAAGACATCCTAGACAGACATAGGAAAAACTAAGCAAAGCAGACAATTAAACAGAGTGGAAAGATAAAGAAGCAACAGCAGAAAGATAACATGTGAAAAAAAACAATATATATATATATATATATATAAATTATAATCACTAATGTAACTGGACACAATTCATTAATTAAAAGAAACAGAATGGCAGAATGGATCAAGAAACAATATCCAACCATATGCTCTCTACAAGAAATCCATCTAACCCAAAGGGAAACTCATAGACTGAAAGTCAAAAGATGGAAAATAATATTTCATGCAATAGGAACCACCCACAAAAAGCAGGGGTAGCTATTCTGCTTGCAGACAATGTGAACTATTTCAAAAACCTCTACTCTCATTAAGTTTGATAACACAGAAGAAATAGACAGATTCCTAGAAACATATGAAATACCAAAGCTGGGTCAAGAAGATGTAAAACTGCTGAATAGCCCAATTTCTATTAATGAAACTGAAAATGTAATTAAATCCTTACCAAGAAAGGAAGAGCCCAGGCCCAGACAGATTCACTTTGGAATTCTACAGGAAATTCAACAATACAATGCCAAATTCTTCAAACCCTTCAATGAAATTGAAAGAGAAGTAATTCTTCCTAACTCATTCCTGGAAGCAGATATTACTCTAGTAACAAATCCTGTGAAAGACCAAACTAAAAAAGAGACTACAGGCCAATCTCCCTAATGAACATAGATGCAAAAACCTCAATAAAATATTGGCAAGCAGAATACAGCAAATCACCAAGAAGATTACACACCATGACCAAGTGGGATTCATCCCAGGAATGCAAGGATGGTTCAACATACATAAGTCAATAAATATAATCCATCATACCAATAGAGCCAAAAATAAGAATCACATTATCGTTACTATAGATGCATGAAAAGCTTTTGTAACCAACACTTACTCATGATAAGAACCTTACAGAAAATTGGAATAGATGATCTATACCTCAATATGATAAAGGTCATCTATGACAAACCAACAGCCAGCATTGTATTAAATGGCCAAAAATTGAAAGCCTTTACCCTAAAATCAGGCACAAGAAAAGGATGTCCATTATCACCATTCCTATTCAACATATTATGGTAAATACTAGCCAGAATAATTAGACAAGAGAGAGAAATAAAAAGAGAAAGGATAGGAAAAGAAGTTAAATTATCATTATTTTCTGATGACATGATACTCTACATAGAAGACCCCAAAACTCCATTGAAAGACTTCTAGATATAATAAATAAATTTAATAACATAGCTGGATACAAAGTCAACACTCAAAAATTAATAGCATTTCTGTACACTAAAAACAAAATCAATGAGACAGAAATAAGAGAAGGCACACCCTTTACAATAGCATCCAACAAAATGAAATACTTAGGAATCAATCTAACAAAAGAAGTAAAAGATCCATTGGGGGAAAATTATAATACTCTGAAAAAGAAATCAAAGAGGATCTCAGAAAATGGAAAGACATCTCTTGTTCATAGATGGGAATAACAAACATTGAGAATATGGCCATTCTCCCAAAATTGATAAAGTTCTAATGCAATCCCAATCAAAATGCCTCTAGCATACCTCACAGATCTAGAGAAATCACTCTTAAAATTCATCTGTAACCAGAAGAAGCCTAGGATAGCAAAGGCAATTCTAAGCAACAAGGGCAAGGTATGAGACATCACAAGCCCTGATTTGAATTTATACTACAAAGCTACTATAATAAAATCAGCACCGTACTAGAATAAAAACAGACCTGAAGATCAATGGACTAGATTAAAAGATACAACTACAACTACAAACACACTCAACCACCTTATTTGATAAAGGAGCCAAACACATTCACTGAAAAAAAAAGATAGTCTCTTTAATAAATGGTGCTGGAAAATTGCCTCTCCATATGCCAAAAACTCAAATTAGACCCATGCCTATCACCACGTACTAAACTAAAGTTTAAATGGATCAAAGATCTAAATATTAAGACAGAAATACTAAATCTGTTGGAAGACAAAGTAGGTAAAAATCTTGAAGACATAGGAGTAGGTAGAGAATTCATGAATAAGAATCAAACTGCATGGGAAATACTTAACAGAATCAATAACTGGGATCACATCTTATTAAAGAGTTTCTGCATGTTGAAAGAAATCTCCAGCATAATGAAAAGAAAACCCACAAATTTGGAAAAAAAATCTTAGTGAACAGTCCCTCAGACAAAGGACTTCTGTTCAGAACATATAAAGAATTTTTTTAAAAATCAGACCCCCGAAATTCAAAGACTCATTCCAAAAATGGGCATTTGAGATGAATACACAGTTCTCAGATTAAGAAATACAAATGGCAAATAAATACACGAAAAAATGTTCAGCATCATTAGTCATTAGAGAAATGCAAATTAAAACCACACTGAGATTACATCTCACTCCAGAAAGAATGCCCAGGATCAAGAAAACTACCAACAACAAATGCTAGAGAGGCTGAAGGGGAAAAAGAAACTCTCCTACACTGTTGGTGGGAGTGTAGACTAGTGCAACCATTGTGGAAGTCAGTTTGAAGATTTCTCAGAAAGTTAGGATTAGAAGTCCCATTTGACCTGGCTATTCCACTTCTGGGCATATCCCCAGAAGAACTGAATAAAACATCATACCACAGTGATATATGTGCACCTATATTTATAACAGCACAATTTGTAATAGCCAGATCTTGGAAACAACCTAACTGTCCATCAATGAGGAATGGATAAAAAAGTTATGATATTTTTATACAATGGAGTAGTACTCAGCTATAAAGAGTAATCACTTTGGGATATTTATAAATAAATGGATGCAACTTGAGACCATACTCATAAGTGAAATAAATCAAACTCAGATGTTTAAATACCATATAGTGTCCCTTGTGAAAGAAATGGAAATCATGGTTGCCCATTATGTTGCTTTGAAGTCTTATAATATTTTATTGGTTGGAATTGTTTTATTCTGTTTTGTTTGATTTTATTATGTGTGATGGTACGAACAGCTACTTAGAAGAAAACAAGACATTATGGAAACCACTGCTGATTTAATATCATCTTGCTTTGAAGTCCTACCATGTTTTTGTTCTTCTGTTTCCATTGGTTCTACCATGTTGTGTCTTACTGGATTTTAATATGTGTAACAGTATAAACAAATATTTAAGGAAAATGAGATATTATAGTAGCCATTGTTCATTATCAGTTGTTTGTTTTGAATGTCCTGTAATACTTTCACTCCCTTGAATGGCTATACACTATTTTATTATGTTTGATACTATTGTGTATGAAGGTATGCTCAACTATTTCACTGAAAAGAGACATTGTGGTAGCTACTGTTGATATCCAGTTGTCGAATTATGCTGTGTTACTTGCATTGTTTTGTTCTTATTTGCCATTTTCCATTCTCTTTTTTAATTCTCTTTAAAATAAAAGAATTTAAAAAATAAAAATTAAATCAAAAGGAGCACATTTTTAAAGATGGCATAGTCTAGAAAGTCATGAGCAACAAAATTGTACCTAAATGTTGATATTATTTACTCAGAAATACTTAAGAAGAAAACCACACATTTAATGTATTTACTAATTGGTATATGAGTCATCAGGCACAGTAAGAATTTTGAAAGTAAGGATTCGAAATGCAAGCACTTATTCTTCTAGAGCAGAGTAACTTAATAAAAATTTCTCTGTGGTAACAGAGATGTCCTGATATCCAAAGAAGTAACTGCTAGCTATATGTGACTATTAAATATTTGTAATATAGCTCATATAACTAAGGAACTGATTTTAAGTTCTTTTTAAATTTGATTAATTTTAATTTAATTGTTACATATAGAAAGTAACTGCTATATTGGTCAATACAATTCTAAAGAAAAAGACCTCAATTTTGCTAAACAGTACAAATTTGATGGCTCATCACAAATATGTAGTCTTGCTAGATTGCACGCTTCAAAATTTACATATACCCAGACACAATTACCATGTAGTAAACTTTAAAAGAAAGATTCAAAAAAATCTTTATGAACAGATCAAGTATTTTCTACTGACAAGACAATGTGAATTGTATTCAAAACTAGCTCCTTTGAAATAAAATAATAAACCAAGGAGTTCAAGTCTGTTACATCTTTAAAGCTATTTCTACCAAAGTTAATAAAATAAAAGCAAGTTTAAAAATGTGACCTTTTATAATAAGGATTAATCACAAATAAAGTAAAACCATAAATATAAAAATATGCAGGTCACTGAAAAATACTGTTTTCCAAATTACCAAAACCAAGGCTCAACAGGGAACTAATACCCAGCAACTATACAGATGATATCTACAGAGACCCTCAGAAAGAGAAAGCATACATAAAGATGCTCTAAGAGCAAGAAAATGGTAGTTTGTTTTCATGCTGATTCTAACTCTATTGATTTTTATTTTGAATCCAGTGAAACATCATCAAGAGTTAGGAAATTAGTGCTCTTGCCACAGCTGAGTGTAGCTCCACAAACTAAGGAACTCTTCATTTCTCTGCACCTCAGTTTAATTTGTAAAAAGAGAGATTAGTCAAATGGTATTAAAACCACTTACAACTCAGGCACTGGTTTTAAATACACATTTCCTTTGTCTTTAATGACTTAGTCCCAAATCAGGTTATACATCAACCTGCACAATACACAAGCATAAATTTTGCCTGAATCATATCCATTGTTGTATAAAACTTGAAAACTTCTAGAAACACATTTTGAGAACAGGTTTTCACCTAATGTATATGTCAGATGTCTCAGATGTCTGCATCCTCATTCAAATCTCTTTCTGGCATGGAGTAAAGGGCAGTGTAATCTATACATGTGGTTACTTATAGTTCACCCTAGAAAAAGTGAAATGATATGATTTCTTACAGTTACTTGTTTCAAGGTCAAGGTAGTTTTATCTGCTAAGTCACAAGAACTTAATACACTTGCGATGATTTACAACCTTTTTTTTTTCATTCTAAAACTCATTAAGTTGCTCAACATATTACAAAAGTTCATTGTGAAAATTCACTCTTTCCATATACTATGTTAAAATCATTCAAGCCTAAACTTCTCCCTCACCACACCTGTACATCCATAAAAGTTAAACCATCTATGGCTGCTTGGAGCTGAACTTATCGTTAATGTTGCTAGCCATTCTTTGGACAACATCTCATAATGATGTCTCTCTTACAATGGAATGTGAATTTGAGACAATAGTTCCCTTATGTCTATTAAAGATAAAAATTCCTGACTTTGACCAAAAGTATAGAAATACCAATAAGAAGCAAATATTAAGAAACCATATCTGAGTTGGTCCAAAATTATGTGTCTGGAGGAGACACTCAAGGATCTAGGATGTGAAGCACTCTTAGAAAATTTACAGCAGACCTGACCTCAAGTTGCTTTGTTTGGGAACAAAATAAGCTTGGAAATAATTATAGTGACAAAGTCAGTTTCCCTGGACCTGATCCTTGGCATTGCCAGGAAACTTAATGCTGTTCAAAATGCTGCCAAGAACTGTTGGCTAGGTCCTCACACTTTTAAAAAAATGATCTACTATAGTCATGTAAATCCCTATGGCCTCAAACCCCACAATGGCTGACAATTATTTTACAATTGACAAGATTTTCAGCACAGTGTATTGGAAAGAATCCACCATTTTCAGAGATCTTGGTCTCTTCATAAGTACCTGGGAGTTATGCCAGACAACACACTTGAGTCATTATTGCTGGACTGCTGGATGGAAATGTAAAGATATATTTATCTACTATTGTGCATTATGTAGTCATGGCTATTCAGGGATGGGCAATACAAATGGCTTTTTCTTCTCAGGCTATTAATTATAAATTGGGAAATCCAGAAAACAAATCAATTAAAGCAAGTTAGCCCAGCAAAAGAAAGTGCTTAACAATTTCCTTCAGAAAGTTGTGGTAAATTTGAAAATGTCCATAAAACCAAAGGAAAGGAGTTAATAATAAAAGAGTATTTTATTATTTGATGTCCTTTCTAATGTCTAAATAATTAATAATAAAAGATATTTAACATCTCCAGTCTTGGCTTAACAATTTTCTTCTGTTAAAACCACTAAGATGCCAAATGTTTTCTTTTCATGACTGTTAACATCTAAAGGCTAATCTCCGGAAAGATTTATTCCTATTAGCTTCACACAGGGCATTGTGCTGTGTATCTTCTACATTTCAATTGGTCATTCCCTTGAGTTACACTATCTCTCCATGACTATCTATCACATATATTAGGAAATAATTCTTGTTTTGTGAATTTGTTACTTTATATACTTGTTAAAGGCCATGATTATGTTTTTCTTCTTCAACATACAGACTATGATCAGAGAAGGAATTATTAGACAGATCTGAAACTAGTTCAGGATGCTGTGCAACATTATAAATAATTTATAACACATGAAATGTTTGATAATAACTCCTAACACTGTAAAATAAACTCTGCATTTCCATAACCAGGCTTGATTCTAAAACAAACACAGGTAATTAATATTAATAGGAATTTGTTAAAGATATCATTGTATAGAATATTTACCAAACTAAAAAATGGGACATTATATACTTACTCCAGAAGCAGAAAATTAATAACAGAATGTTATTATGCTATTATTAGTATGCCAATAATAGAATATTTAATTTTAAAAATAAAATTAAATAACTAGACTACATTAACTTTCCTTTAAAAGAATCTCTCATCTCTGAAACAATGGCTAATAATCTTATGAGCCCATATATCCCCTTCTCATCTTACTCATTGTCCAAGTAGTATTTTTAGTGAATAAAGATTCCAAGTGCACACTAATTCTCCAAGAACTGATTAAGCATCACTATAAAGAAAGTTCTGTTTGAATGGATGGGTATACAAATTCAATGAAAAAATCATTTCAGAGGTAAAGAATATGAACAAGATGTATCCCAGTTCAATGCTCAATGTATTGACTTAATTACTTTCCTCATTGCTGGGACAAAACACTCAAACCCCAAAGTTAAAGGAGGAAAGGTTTATTTAGTTCACAGTTTTTAGAGGTTTCAGTCCATAATCAGCTGACACCAAGGCAGGGTGTTTGGCAGACATGCAATGCAGAGGAGAAACAGTTCATGGTGGGTAGAAGTTAACAAAGCAACAAGATAGCTACAGATCTTCCTTTCCCTTGTATCTTACCCAGGATACTTAGGGCAGTAGTGCTCACACCCTTAATCCTAGTACACTTGATCTTAGCATTACACTAAATCAATCCCAGCATCACAACTCTAGATCCAGCCATCTCTGAAAAAGCTTATCTATGACCATCTGAGACTTTGGGGGGACACCTAAAAACAACTCATAACATTTAGGATGGTTGAGTGAAAATATGTAGTGGCAATGATTGATACTAATGCTTCTTGTTTTGCTTGTTATTGAAAGAAATTTCCACTTGAAAGCTGTACTTATAACAAAATTCAAATAATGTAATTTAAATTTATATGAATCATCAAGGGATTATTATGATTGCCAGAATATCACTAAGACAGCTCCCAAAAGGTTAATTTTATTTTTATTTAATTTTTATTAGAGCTCTGGAGTTCTAAGCAAGCAGGCAGGTGCCATCAGTTCCAGAGGCTGGGTGGCCTGGGGTAAGTGCCCCCCCCCCGCACTTTCCCCAAGTCCAGCTAGTTTGGGACCATCACTCTACCCTGGACAGGGAACTTCACAGCTTCCAGGTGCACTGAACCAACATGGCGGGTCCTGAGAAGACCCGCAATGTCCTCCCTGCTCCCGGCCATGTTTGGCGGACTCTGGAGTTCTAAGCAAGCAGGCAGGCACATCAGTTCCAGAGGCTGGGCTTGAGCCAGCCTGCCCCACCCCCAGTAACCCTTTCTCAATCCTGGGAACTGGGTGGCCAGAGTCTCAGGAGCAGAGGGCATAGAAGAGGATTTCCAACAGACCTTGGGGAAGCCTTGGAATAACACTTGAAACACTTAAAACACAGAAATATAGGAAAATGACAAAACAAAAGACCAAATTACAACCTCAAACCTCCAGGACATTCCAAGAAACCTTAAGAACTATGCACATAGAAGAAAATATATGCCATACACCTGAAATATCAGACATAATAGCAACTAAAATAAAGAAGCAAATATGGGAAGCCTTAAAGGAATACAAACTAGAAATAATCTCCCAGGTAAAAGAAGAAATGAGAAAAGAAAAGAAGGAGATGCTGAACATATCTAAAGAAAACACAGTTAAAAAAATTGGAGGAACTAAACAAAAAGATAGAATCCCTGGATGAGCAATATAAGAAACAAACAGAATACATAAAGCAGAGTCAAAGAGATATACAAGAAATCAAAGATTCCACTGAAAGCTGTAAAAACTGCCTCAATGAAAGTGAAGATAGAATTTCAGACCTCGAAGACAAGATTGTAGCCAGTGAACAGGAAAGATTTTTAAAACTAACAAGGAATTAGGAAATAACAATTCAACAACTGCAAGATGACACAAAGAAAAACAACATAAGATTGATAGGGATAAATGAAAAAGAAGGAGACAACATAAAGCATGTCAAGGTAGTTAGAGAGGTAAGAGCTGAAAATTTCCCAAACATGAGATCAGAAATGGACATCAGGATCAGTGAAGCATATAGAATTCCAAATACTCATAACCAAAATAAAACTACACCCATACATATAATAATCACCATCCCAGAAATCCAACATAAGATAGAATATTAAAAGCTGTCAGAGAGAAAAGACAGATCACTTATACAGGAAAACCTATCAGAATCAAGCAGACTTCACAGCACAAACAATAAAGTAAAGAAGAGCATGGAGTGAAGTATTTCAGTTCCTAAAAGAAAATGATTTCCAAAATAGACAGATGTACCCTGAAAAACTGTCCTTCCAAATGGATAGACAAATAAGATACTTCCATGACAAAGAACAGCTGAAGAACTTCATGATCACAAAGCCAACCCTGCAAAGAATACTGAAAGATAGTTTAGATACACTTAGGAAAAAAACCACTAAACAAAGCAGAGAATTAAACAGAACAGAAAGATAATGATGCAACAGCAGAAAGATATGTCAAAAATAAACCAACATATAACAGTTATAACCATTAATGTAAATGACCTCAATGCACCAATACAAAGAAACAGATTGGCAGAATGGATCAAGAAACAAAATCCAACCATATGCTGTCTACAAGAAACCCATCTAACCCAGAAGGATATTCACAGACTGAAAGTCAAAGAATGGAAAACAATACTTCATGCAACAGGAACCCAAAACATGCAGGAGTAGACATTCTGTTTGCAGACAATGTGAACTTTAAACCAATAATGATCAGAAAACACAAAAAAGGTCACTACATACTCATTAGGGGAAAACTTCAAGAGGAAGAGATAACTATCTTAAATATATATGAAGCGAATTCCAGAGCACCTAGTTATATAAAACAAGTATTAACAGAAATGAAAAATCAAATTATCAGTAACACAATTCTAACAGGAGATCTTAACACACCATTGACACCAAAGGACAAATCAACCAGACAGAAAATCAGCAAAGAAATAACAGAACGCATCACACATGTGAACAAATGGAATTGATAGACATATACAGAGTGTTCCATCCAACAACATCAGAATACACATTCTTCTCAGCAGTACATGGGTCATTCTCTAAAATAGACCATATATTAGCTCACAGAACATATTGAAATAAATGCAAAAGAGTTCAAATTATCCCTTGCATGTTATCAGATCATAGTGCTTTGAAATTAGAAATTAATGATAAAAGATACTGCAAAAATCCCACAAATACATGGAAACTGAATAACACACTCTTGAGTAATCAATGGGTCACAGGGGAAATTAAAGAAGAAATTAAACAATACCTACAAGAAAATGAAAATACAAATACAACTTACCAGAATCTGTGGGGTGCAATGAAAGCCGTTCTCAGAGGAAAATTTATTGCACTGAGTTCCCACATCAGGAAAACAGAGCGAATACAAACAAATAACCTGCTGCTACACCTCAAACAGCTAGAAAAAGAAGAGCAAGTCAAGTCCAAAGCCAAAAGAAGAGGAAATTATAAAAATCAGAGCAAAAATCAATGCAATAGAGACTAAGAAAACAATCCAAAGAATCATTGAATTAAATAATTGGTTGTTTCAAAGAATAAATAAAATTGATAAGCCCCTAGCCAACCTGATGAATAAAGGGAAGAAAAAGCTCAAATTCATGCAACAAGAAATGAAAAAGGCAAAATCACTACAGACTCTATAGAAATACTGAAGATCACAAACCTCTACTCTTAAAGGATTAATAATACAGAAGAAATAGACAGATTCCTAGAAACATATGAAGTACCAAAGCTAGGTCAAGGAGATATAAAACTGTTAAATAACTCAATTTCTATTAATGGAATTGAAAATGTAATTAAGTCCTTACCTACAAAGAAGAGCCCAGGCCCAGACGGATTCACTGCAGAATTCTACAAGAAATACAAAGACATAATGCCAACACTCCTCAAACCCTTCAGTGAAATTGAAAGGGAAGTAATCCTTCCTAAGTCATTCCTGGAAGCAAATATAACACTAGTACCAAAACCTGAGAAAGACCCAACTAGAAAAGAGAACTATAGACCAATCTGTGTAATGAACACAGATGCAAAAATCTTCAATAAAATATTGGCAAATAGGATGCAGCAAATCATCAAGAAGATCATAAACCATGACCAAGTGGGATTAATCCCAGGTATGCATGCAGGGAATGTTCAACATACATAAATCAATAAAAGTAATCTACCATATCAATAAAGCCAAAAGTAAGAATCACATGACCATTTCTACAGATGCAGAAAAAGCTTTTGATAAGGTCCAACATTCATTTATGATAAGAACTTTAAAGAAAATTGGAATTGAGGGTCTTAACCTCAATATAATAAAGGTCATCTATGAAAAACCAACAGCCAGCCAGTATCATACTAAATGGACAAAAATTGAAGGCCCTTACTTTAAAATCAGGCACAAGACAAGGATGTCCCTTATCACTGCTCCTATTTAATATAGTACTGGAAATACTAGCCAGAGCAATTAGACAAGAGAGAGAAATAAAAGGCATAAAGATAGGAAAAGAAGAAGTTAAGCTATCATTATTTGCATATGATATGATACTCTATATAGAAGATCCCCAAAACTCCATTGAAAGAGTGCTAGATATAATAAATAAATTTAGTAATGTAGCTGGCTATAAAATCAATACTCAAAAATCAATAGCATTCCTATACAATAACAAAAAAGTCACAGAAAGAAAAATGAGAAGCCACACCCTTCACACTAGCAACAACAACAAAAAAAAGAAATATCTAGGAATTTCTCTCATGGAAGAAGTAAAAGACCTGTACAGAGAAAATTATATTACACTGAAAAAAGAAGTTGAAGATGATCTCAGAAAATGGAAAAACTTACTCATGGATAGGGAGAATAAATATTGTGAAAATGGCCATTCTCCCAAAACTTACAGATTCAATGCAATCCCAATAAAAATACCATCAACATACCTCATAGAACTCAAGAAATCACTCCTAAAATTCATCTGGAGTGAGAAGAGACCTAGAATAGCAAGGACAGTTCTAAGCAGCAAAGGCAAGGCCAGAAGCATCACAATCCCTGACTTGAAACTATACTACAAAGCAACCGTAGTAAAATCAACATGGTACTGGAACCAAAACAGAGCTGAAGATCAGTGGAATAGATTAGAAGATACAACCACAACTACAAACACACTCAACCACCTTATTTTGATAAAGGGGTCAAACAGGTTCACTGGGAGTACGACAGCCTCTTTAATAAATGGTGCTGGAAAAACTGGCTCTCCATATGTCAAAAACTAAAACTAGACCCAAGCCTACCACCATGTACTAAATTAAAATCTAAATGGATCAAAGATCTAAATATTAAAACAGAAACACTAAATCTATTGGAAGACAAATTGGGTAAAAACCTTGAAGATATTGCAATAGGTAGAGAATTCATGAACAGGACTCAAACCACACGGGAAATACTTCGCAGAATCAATAACTGGGATCACCTCTTATTAAAAAGTTTCTGCACATCAAAAGAAGTCTCCAGTGTGGTGAGAAGAAAACCCACAAACTGGGAAAAAATCTTAGTGAACTCTCCCTCACACAAAGGACTTCTGTCTAAAACATACAAAGAATTTTAAAAAATCAGACCCTCAAAATTCAAAGACCCAATCCAAAAATGGGCATCTGAGTTGAATAAACAGTTCTCAGATGAAGAAATACAAATGGCAAATAAATATATGAAAAAATATTCATCATCATTGGTCATTAGAGAAATGCAAATCAAAACCACACTGAGATTCCATCTCGCTCCTGAAAGAATGGCCAAGATCAAGAAAACCAGCAACAACAAATGCTGGAGAGGCTGTGGAGAAAAAGGAACTCTCCTGCACTGTTGGTGGGAGTGTAGACTGATGCAACCATTGTGGCGGTCAGTCTGGAGATTTCTCATAAAACTAGGACTGGAAGCCCCATATGACCCAGCTATACCACTTCTAGGCATATTCCTAGAAGAACTGAAAGCATCATACCACCGTGATATATGTGCACCCATGTTTATAGCAGCACAATTTGTAATAGCCAATCTTGGAAACAACCTAAGTGTCCATCAACTGAAGAATGGATAAAAAAGTTGTGGTATTTTTATACAATGAAGTACTACTCAGCTATAAAGAATGACTGCATTGAGACATTTATAAATATATGCACACAGCTTGAGACCATACTCATAAGTGAAATAAATCAAACTCACATGTATAAATACCAAATAGTTTCCCTAGTGTAAGAAATGATAAGAATACACGGAAGTATGTGGTAATCATGATTCACAATCATATTGGTTTGAAGCCATATAATGTTTTCACTCATTAACCACAATGGTTTTAACCTGGGTTGTTCGATTTTAGTATCTATGAAAGCACGAATATCTATTTTGAAGAAAGCAACATAACATAAAAGCTAGTGCTGATTTAATATCGTCTTGTTTTGAAGTCCCATCAAGCTGTAGTACATCTGTTTCCACTGGTTTTAACATGTTGTATCTTACTATATATATTTCACTATATGCTATCATATAAACAAAACTCTTTATAGGCAAAGAGATAATATAGAAACCATTGTTTGTTTTCTATTAGCAGGTTCTAAATACCCTGTAATTTTTGCATTATCTTGAAAGGCTTCACGCTGTCTAGATACGCTTGATATTATAGCATGCTAAGTTACACTCAAATAATTTAAGGAAAGAGGCACTATGGTGACTACTATTATGTTAGATTATCTAGCGGTGAAACACAATGATGCTTGAATTGCTCTGTTCTGCCCTGCATTGTTCTATTACAATGTCCTCTCTTATCTCAATCTTCCTCCTATTTTTAAATTAATCTATTTTCTCACATTTTTTTAATTAAGGGAAAACTAAATTAAAGAATAATGGGACATATTATAGTAACTTTTTGTTGTCCTATTAACCTGACTTGAATCCCAGTATTGCTCTCCCCATCTTGTTCTGTCTGATTATAATATATTCTATTTTGTTTGATAGTATCAAGTTTGAGAGTATAGGCAATCACTTTGAAGGCAATAAGATATACTATGATGCCAAATATGGATTGACTATCATCCTTTTTTTTGAAGTCCTGTAAGGTACTCAGTGTAGATTTTATTGGTTTTGTTCCATACTGTTTTGATCAATTCTATTATACCTGATGATATAGACAACTCAATTTAAAAATAGCAAAAGGCACAATGGTAACCACTTTTGATCACCTGGTATTCTATTTTTGCATCACGTGCTATGCCCACCTTTCTGTTCTAACTCACTCTGTTTTGCTTAGTCACATTTGTTTTTTATTCTCTTCAAAAAAGTAATAAGAACCGTGAGAGTAATAAAACCCTAAAAGTCTAATTGTTACTGTAAAAAAGAGAGGAAAGTAAGGTGGACTAAGGGATATAACCACAGGTATGTTCAAGAGTGTAGGATGGAAAACCATATAACTGAGCTTTTGTTGGATCATTGAACGGAACTGTCTCCAATTTTACTGTATGAATGTTCACTTTATATGCTTTAATTTAGTGATATGGACAACTGTTTCTGGGAAGATAATGTGTAGCCTGTTAACTGGTGATTACGTACTGTATATATTTTTTTCTAGAAATACTGTATTATTTGTACCCTTTTACTGCATTGCTTTTTTATGTCCTTTCTTTTTTTTCTAATCTTTGAATTAAAAAAAAAAGAAAAAAGAAATTGAAGACAATCTCAGAAAATGGAAAGACATCCTTTACTCATAGATGGGAAGAATAAATATTGTGAAAATGGCCATTCTCCCAAAACTCTTATACAGATTCAATGCAATCCCAACAAAAATATCATCAACATACCTCATAGATCTCAAGAAATCACTCCTAAAATTCATCTGGTGTGAGAAGAGACCTAGAATATCAAAGACAGTTCTAAGCAGCAAAGGCAAGGCCAGAAGCATCACAATCCCTGACTTGAAGTTATACTACAAGGCAACCGTAGTAAAATCAACATGGTACTGGAATCAAAACAGAGCCAAAGATCAATGGAATACATTAGAAGATACAACCACAACTACAAACACACTCAACCACCTTATTTTGATAAAGAGGCCAAACAGGTTCACTGAAAGAATGACACTCTATTTAATAAATGACGTTGGAAAAACTGGCTCTCCATATGCCAAAAACTAAAACTAGACCCATGCCTATCACCATGTACTAAATTAAAATCTAAATGGATCAAAGATCTAAATATTAAAACAGAAACACTAAATCTATTGGAAGACAAATTGGGTAAAAACCTTGAAGATATTGCAATAGGTAGAGAATTCATGAACAGGACTCAAACCGCACGGGAAATACTTCCCAGAATTAGTAACTGAGATCACCTCTTATTAAAAAGTTTCTGCATTTTGAAAGAAATCTCCAGCATAGTGAAAAGCAAACCCACAAACTGGGAAAAAAATCTTAGTAAACTCTCCCTCACACAAAGCACTTCTGTCTAAAACATATAAAGAATTAAAAAAAAAATCAGACCCCCAAAATTCAAAGATCCAATCCCAAAATGGGCATCTGAGATGAATAAACAATTCTCAGATGAAGAAATACAAATGGCAAATAAATACACGAAAAAATGTTCATCATCATTACTCATTAGAGAAATGCAAATCAAAACCACACTGAGATTCCATCTCACTCCTGAAAGAGGGGCCAGGGTCAAGAAAATCACCAACAACAAATGCTGGAGAGGCTGTGGGGAAAAAGGAACTTTCCGGCACTGTTTGTGGAAGTGTAGACTGGTGCAACCATTCTGGAGGTCAGTCTGAAGATTTCTCAAAAAGCTAGGATTGGAAGTCCCATTTGTTCCAGCTATTCCACTTCTAGGCATATTCCCAGAACAAAAATATCATACCACAGTGATATATGTGCACCCGTGTTTATAGCAGCACAATTTGTAATAGCCAGATCTTGGAAACAACCTAGGTGTCCATTAACTGAGGAATGGATAAAAAAAAGTTGTGGTGTTTTTATACAATGGAGTACTACTCAGCTATAAATAAGGATCACATTGAGATATTTATAAATAGATGGGTGCAGCTTGAGACCATTCTCATAAGTGAAATAAATAAAACTCACATGTATGAATACCAAATAGTTTCCCTAGTTTAAGAAATGATATAAATAAAAAAAAGTATGTAGTAATCATGATTCACCATTATATGGCTTTGAAGCTTTATAAAATTTTCACTCATTAATTGGAATGGTTTTATTTCGGGCTGTTTGATTTTATTGTCTGTGATGGTATGAACAGCTATTTTGAAGAAAACAAGACATCATAATAGCTAGTGCTGATTTAATATCATCTTATTTTGAAGTCCCATCAAGCTGTTGTTCTGTCTCCACTGGTTTTATCATGTTGTAGCTTATTGGACTATCTTATATGTGATAGTATAAACAAAATTTTTATAGGCAAAGAGATAATAAAGAAACAATTGTTCATTTTCCATTAGCTGGTTCTAAATACCCTGTAATACTTTCATCCTCTTGAATGGTTTCACGCTGTCTTGATATGTCTGATGCTATAGTATAAGAAGTTATACTCAAATATTTCAAGGAAAGAGACACTATGGTAACTACTATTAAGTCGGCTTATCTAGTGGTGAAACACCACATTGCTTACATTGTTCTGTTCTGACCTGTATTGTTATGTTGTTATGTCCTCTTTTATCTCAATCTCCCCCTTTTTAAAAATTTATGTATTTTTTATTATTTTTTAATAAGGGAAAAATTTTTTTAAATTAGCAGGATATATTATAGCAACTTTTAAAATTTCCTATTAACATGATTTGAAGCCCTGTATTGCTCTCACCATCTTGTTTTGACTGATTTTACTCTATTTTGTTTTATTTGATAGTATCATTTTGAGGGGATAAGCAACTACTTTGAAGGAAATAAGATTCACTGTGATGTCCATTCTTGTTTGACTATTGTCTTCTTTTGAAGTCCTGTAATGCCTCCAATGTTTAGGTTTTATTGGTTTTGTTCTGTACGGTTTGTTCAATTTTATTATACCTGATGATATAGGCAATTATTTCTAAGGCAGCAAGAGGCATTATGGTAACCATTGTTGATTACCTTACATTCTGTTTTTACATCATGTACTATGTCCATCTTTTGTTTTGACTGACTCTGCTTTGTTTTGTCACATTTGGTTTTATTCTCTTCCAAAAAAAGTAATAAGAACTGTGGTAGTAATAAAATCCAAAATGTGTAATTGTTATGGTAAAAAAGAGAGGAAAAGAAAATGCTCTAAAGGATACAACTGCAAGTGTTTAGGTATGTAAGATAGATGACCATATTACTAAGTTTTTGTTGGATCACTGATCACAACTGTTTGCAGTCTCACTGTTTGAATGTCCACTTTGTTTGCTTTAATTTTGTAACCTGAAAAGCTATTTCTAAGATGACAATATATAATCTATAAACTAATGATTTCTTATGGTTTATTTTTTTGAAATTCCGTATTACTTGTACCCTTTTACTCTTTTGGTTGTTTTCTTTAAATAAAATTTTAAAAAAATAAAATAAAATAGTTTCATTAGCCCCCCAAAAATAATAATTTTTATTAGAATGTTTGCCAAACATAATGATCACATTCTTCATGGGGAATTTACACCTGTAACATAATACATCTTAATTTTGTTTCCTATTCCTTTCCCTTCCTTTTAGCCCTTCTTCCCCAACCCATTTACAAAAGCTTTGCTTCCACTTTCCTTCCATTCTCCTGATTTAAGCCCATTCTCCTTGCTTTCCTTCTGTCTTAGCCCTCCCTGTTCCCCTTCCCATATGAATAAATGCTTCCTACTTTCAGTATCCACCCTACTTCTTGCTTTTTACTTTTCCTTCATGTTCCTCACGCAAGAGAAGCGATGAAAAACTTAAACTTGTATGACTGATTTACTTCACCTAAATTTATGGCCTTGATTTGCATCCATTTACCAGAAATATATCAAGTTTATCAGTCTTTAGGGAAGACTGTACTCCATTGAACATAGATAGCACATTTTCTCTATCCATTCATTTGCTGACAAACATATACACTATCTCCACGATTTAGCTATTCTAAACCGTACTGCTATTAGTCTTGCATATATCACTGTGATATAATGGATCTAACTCTTCTACAAAGGAAGATAAAAGTAGAATATCTGAGTCAAAGGAAACCTCTAGTGTAGGGTTAGTGAGGAAGCTCTGCACTGATTTTCATAGCAGTTGTACCAATTTACACTCCCACTAACAGTGGATAAGACCTCCTTTTCCCCACATCCTTGCCAGCATTTATTATTTGTTGATTTCTTGATGATAATTATTTATTCTATAGTGAGATGGAATCTCAGCATTGTTTTACAGAGGCTATGTTCCTCCCAGTGAAATTGTTTGGTGCCTGTATCAAAGATAAGGTGGCTGAGTGGTCCTGGAGGTATTTATGCATCTTCTGCTTCATTGATCCCCAATAGCATGCTGCTTTTATTACTGTAGTTTCATAATATAACTTGAAATCAGAGACTGTGACATGCCCTTCCTTGTCCTTGTTGCCCAGAACTACTTTTGCTATTCTAGATTTTCTCTAGTTCTATGAGAAATGCTATTGGTATTTTGATTGGGATTGTATTAAGTCTGTATATAGTGGTATTTCTTCCCATTCAGTTTCATTGAAGAGTTTGAAAAGTAGTGGCATTATACCTTTTGTAAAGTTATAGAATTTAGGATTGAATCTGTCAGGACCTGGCCTTCCCTTGTTGGTAAGTTTTTATTATTATTATTTCTTTAATTTCATTGAATGATTTTAGATTATTTGATTCAGCTTTGATAATTCATATGTATTTACAAATCTATTCATTTCTTCTAAATTTTCCATTTAGAAGATGGAAAATCTTCTAACTGGTTCTCAGAGTAAGTATTGATGATCTGTAATTCTACACATTTTGTTGTGATTTTGCCCTTTTTATCCATTCAGTGCATGGATTTGGCTCTTTTCTTTCCTTGTTTTGATAAGGGTGGCTAAGAGTTTATCTATTTTATTTAATCTTTCAAAGAACCAACTGTTCAATTTATTGAATCTTTATACTTTTTTAAATACATGAATTTCTACTTTCATATTTATAATTTCCTTCTTCATATAAACTTTGGTTTTAATTTGCTCAACTTTTTCTAGAACGTTAAGATTTAATATTAGGTTACTTATTTGAGTTTTCTTTATTTTTCTGATGTGAGAATTCATTGCTATAAACTGCTTTCACAGAACTGCTTTCATAGCATCCCATAAGTTTCAGCACATCACATTGGCATTATCATTTAATTATAGAAACTGTCTAATTTCTTCTTTAATTTTAGCTGTGACCTACTGATTCTTTAAGGGGGTACTAATTTCCATGTATCTATGTAATTTTTGTGGTTTATTTTGCCACTATGAGCTGATAATGTGTATAACCTAATTTCAATACCTTTGCATTTACACATGTTCTATGAGCTAGTAAGTGGTTTATTTTAGAGAAAGTCCTGTGTGCTGATGAGAAGAAAGTGTACTCTGTCATTGTGGAGTGGAATATCCCATATGTACCTACTAAGTCCATTCATTCACAGGTTTCATTCCTTTCTGCATTGCTTTGCTGACTATTTGTACTGACCTTCTTTTTTTTTTTTTTTTTTTGTCTTTTTCATTTTTATCGGTACCAAGGATCGAACTCACGACCGCCTGCTTGAAAGGCAGGTGCTTATGCCACTGAGCTAAATCCCCAGCCCCTTGTACTGACCTTCTTTATCTCTTTTGATCATTCTTGGTTTGAAATTCACATTGTTTGCAAACAGAATAGCTAGTGTACATTCTTCTCCAGACACCAAGTGGTCTTCAGTGCTGCCAGTGTCGCCTCAGGATGCCCAGAAGAGATACAGATCTGTCCAAGACTAACATGAGGAGATGCTAGCAGGCCCAGTGCATACACAGGGTACTGGATAGTATCTCACAAGAGTCAAGAGTACTGGGAAAAATAGGCAGACCCTTAACCTTTGCTATTTAGCCAGGCAGAAGACTGCTCTGTTGTGTCAGCAGCAATTGTGCCCAGAACTCTGGCAAGAGTGCAAGGTGGTGACTCCGATAAACTGATGGTATAGCCAGTGCACCTGGTACTAAATAGACACTGTCACAGTCCAGGTGTATCAGGTGGACATTCACTTGGGATTGGAAAACCCCAAGTAAACTCAGGCTCCCTAGGAACTCATGGCGGGTGTCAGAGCCTGTGAGAGGTCTGTGTTTGGAACAGGGCAGTGAAAACTGGACATAGGCCAAGTATAGACTCAAACTGGACCAGTGTTTGCTTTGTGTGCCAGATGAATATTCCAGTTGATGTGGGATAATCTACAAGCTCCAGGTGATGATGATTTCAATGTGCCTGGTGTCCAGTACTGAAGACTGCTGGCACAGGCAGCAATCAATTGTTTATCCTCTCAGAATATGAGATCAGGCAGACAGAGAGGGATTCTCTTTCATTCTGAATCACTCACTACTGGTATATACTGGCAAAAATGCTGCCGGGCTTCAACTTTCTCTGTGTTTGGAGAGGGGTTGGTGGGATGCATTGGCCCAATTACTCCAAGTCTGTCCTATGATTCTATACTCTGTCACATTTATTGGGACTCTCCAACTATTTGAGAAGTTCTCAAAATGTCTGTCCGCATGATGGGCAAGGGTGGAGGCCCTTCGTGCTAGTCCAGCAAGATTCCTTCCCCTCTTTTTAATTTCTGTGCATATGATTTATTTGATCTATAAGTCTCTTCTTTCAAATCAATGTTTTGTACCAGGATGTATCCCACACCCTCATCTAATTACCTGTGTTTTAGTTGATCTCTGAGTCTCTCCCTCTATGTAGCTTTGTTGAATCCCCTCTGAGATTACTTTTACATATTCATATCAGTGCAAGATCCCTACACAAAATGATAGCAAGCAGATTTCAACATGCATTAAAATAATGTTAACGCATTATAATATTAAAATTCAAATAATAAATCAAAAGTGCAAGGATGGCTTAATATTAACAAACCAACTGATATGATTTACATTGGGAGAAAAATTAAATGATCACTTCAAATATTAAGGTAATGAATACACTGATTATCTTATTTTTAAAAAAGTAAGCTTAATCAGAATGCAACTTCCACAAAGTAATAAATATACATATGTAGAAAAAGCTCATTTAATTGAAAACTACTTGATTAACTTCCAGAAATAATAACAGCTTAAATTTCACTATAGAATAGAAAATGTTAAACATGGACTTACGAATGCTCACAGATAGTAGGCTGGTCTAGAATGGACTTTTTCACTTTCTATTGTTCACTCTTTCCAATTGTTAAGTGTATATTTACAAAGTTCTATATTTCCAAAACATTTATATCAATCAGACTATGTTATTTTAGCATCATTTAATTGTATGCTAAAATAATCAGCCACATGTAAATGCCAAAAATAATTATTATGTCTGAGACAACAAAGATAAGTTTTTTAGAATTACTCCAATAAGGTAATACATTAAAAAGTAGCGTATAAAATTATAAAAGTTTCAGGTAATTTCAAAGTAGGCCTACATAAAAAGTAAATTATAAGCAATGTTTTATAGATATGGTTTATGTTAAAGAGGATTTCTCTCTCAATCACAAAGGCCATATTCAAATAAAAATGTGCTCTGTAATGCAGTATAGCAAATTTAAACTTATGTTTGAGTTAAAATGTTAAGTCTAAGGCATAAATGTATCATTTTTAATAATTCTAGGTTTTAAATGATTTTTAAATTGACCTGCAGTCTAGTGATTCTAAATAAAATAAAAAGATAATAGATACATCATGAAATATGGTGAAACATTAAATTATTTCCATTAAAGTTCAGAGAAAGGAAGTAGTTATAGTGAGTATATTTAAATAAATAAAGTAGGTATGGAGATTAAAACAGGCAAAACAGAAGCAAGCAGTCCTAACACCAACCACGCAGCATGCTCAACACAAGCAAGTAACTTGCATCAGACATGCAGCACAATTATTCACCAACTTCAAGCCAGATCTACATTTTGCTTTGCCTTGGCACAGGGAAGCAGAGGTATAGACTAATAAACAGACCTGACCATGGATGGGGATAACACCAAAGGAGAAGAGGTAAGCCTGCAGAGCCAGGAGACTCAAGGAGAAAGTACATACCTACCCAGGAACTCTAGGGATTCCAGAGCCAGCCTGCCGAAGTGTTTGAGTGAGGAACAACCCTAGGAGACCACCACTGAGAGGGAGTGAGCCAAACATATATTCTCCTCAGAAGTGTAAGCGCAGACTGGGATGGACACGGGCTTTGCCCTCCAATGTGAGCAACCTGAGTGTGTATGTGTTGAAGTCTACCAGTTCATTTGAAACCCAGCCTATCGCTTACATCTAGCACAGAGCAGAGAGCTAAGTGAATTTCCTGTCTACCAAAGTAAGAAAGGACATACTTCTACTTGGATGGTTAACTACAGTCTGGGGTGAATGGACAAAGGGGCCTCTGGTGCAGTGAGGGCATCTCAAAGACTTACAGGCCCTAAAGCGGGGTGGAAAGCATCATGGCTGGATTCCAGGACTACATGTCCTGGGGAAAAAAGCTCTCAATGGCACAGAGGAAGTGTTTCTGTGACACGAGCTTTTTAAAATTTTTCTTTCTGTTTTTTTCTCTCTGTTTCCTTCATTTGAGTTTTGGGGGATTTTTGGCTGTTTTTGTTTTGTTCTGTTTTGTTTTGTTTATTGTCTTTCTGTTTTGAATTTTTTCCTCTTTGTTTCTTTTTCCTCCTTTACTCTTATCCCCTTTCACATTTCTTTTTTATTCCTTATTAACTTTCTTTTATTTCTTGTGTTTTTTTCTGGGCTTCTTCTTGTTCTTGTATTGCTGGCAGTTTTATATCACTGCTGACTTCTTTTTACTCCTCAACCTGAGCACCCCCTTTCCTTTCTCCCTTCTTAAATCACATTGAGTGATATGTCAAATTTTACTTTTTTCACTCTCCAGCTGCCAACCCATTCTACCTTTACTAGTATAACCATATGTTTTATGACTTTCTTCATAACTATCTTTATGCTATTACTGTTAAATACTGTTCTATTATTAATAAAGGTAATACTGTTCCATTCAATAGATATTTACTATAGGTAAATAGTCGGTCAATATTTGTTTTGTCTTAATGTTTATATCATACTTATAGATTTCTTTTTTTATAAATAATGGTGGCACATTACTGACCCTTGGGATTGTCAATATTCAATTTGTCTTTGGCACTATACTAAATGATTTTATTATTACAGCCAAAGTGACAAAGTTATTGTTATTAACTTCTTGAGATGTTAATATCTGGATTGACTTGGGGTTGTTAGCAATACTTCATCTCATTCTTAACTGCACAATGGACCATATGCTGCAACCACCCATCCCAAGTAAGTAGTAGTAGTTGGATCCTGAGACAGAGACAAAGACAAAGTTAACTATGCCTAGAGGATACCACTAAAAAGTAGATATGAACTGAAGATGTCTCCATACTTGTAAAGCTTTCTACTATAACACCCAGATCCAACACACACACACACACACACACAAACTTAAGAAGATGAGGCAACAAAATTCTGAATCCCCCAAAGCTGCTTCACTGTCTACTGAGTGTCACTGTCCACTCCCGTACTCAAATTATTCAAATAATATCACAGTAAATAACAAAGCAGATCAATATGTTATTTGGCAAGCTCACAGAAGACATAAATAAGCAAATAATGGGATAAATGAACAAAACAACCAGTGAGTCTACAGATGACACTAATAAAAATCTAGCAGAGCTAAATAAATTGATGCAAAACAAGAATAATTATTTAGAAAACAATTAGAGTTCATAAAAGTCTCCAAAAAGAGATCCAGGATATTAAAAATTCTTTTGAAAGTATGGACAACAGAAGTAACCAATGTGAGTGCAGTGTCAGATCTACAAGACAAAGCTGGTTGTTGATGATCAATTAATAAGATATATCTTAAAAACAGCAAGAGAACACGAAAATGGATCTAATGGCTCCTAGATGATACCAAGAAGACTAATCCAAGATTGATTGGAATTAAAATAGAAGACAGCACAAATAACTTTACAAAATGAATGAAAATAGAAGACAGCACAAATAACTTTACAAAACTGCTTACTGAAATAATATCAGAACACTTTCTACATAAGAAAATAGTATTTAACATATAGATAAATGAGACATATACAACTCTGAATAACCATGACCAGAAAAGAACCTCACCATGATACATCATAGTTAAAATCCTAGAACAGAATCTTAAAAGCAGTTATACAATAGCAATGAATCATTTATAAAGCTAAACCCATTAGAATGACAGCATCTTAAAACAAAACTTACAGGTCATGAAAGATGAAGGGAAGTATTTCAAGCCCTGAATGAAAACAATTTCCAACCCAGGATCATATGTCATGCAAAATTATCTTTCCAAACTAATGGATACATAGTATATTTTCAAGACAAAGAACATCTCAAGAAATTAATGGCCACCAAACTAGCACTCCAAAGAATTATCAAGAATTTTTTTTTAAATGAAGACAACAGCTAGATTTATTCATCACAACTATTTTCATTTTGGGATTTCTACAACATTCTAGTTGCTCATCCAGCAGGATCAATTTTTACTTTCAACTTCTCTGAATTACTTCGTTTTAGGTTTTTCTCATGTTTAGCACATATTTGGATCTTATTTTGGAGGCAAAATTAAAAATCTTAATTTTTTCAGTATTTGGGGATTAAATCCAGAGCTATTATACTGAGCTATAGCCCATGGAGCCTATCCACAGCACATCTTAATACTTTTTTATTTTGAGACAAGTTCTTCCTAAGACATTAACTTCCTCAGGCTGGGTTTGAATTTACTATCCTCCTGCCTCATCCCCATGAATGCTGAGATTACAGGTGCTGATCACCACACCTAGGTAATATTTTCTTTCAACAGATGAGTTAAATCCATTCACATATATTGCTATGACCTCTATGCGTGATTCAATGAACTACTTTATAATTATGTGTTTTTTATTGTGTTGGCTGTTTCTTTTCTTGGAAGTGTGCATTTAGTAAGACTGTATTTTATTTTACTGCATGCACTCCTTTATGTTTCTACATGGTCGAATGTTCTTAGTTGTTTGTTAGCGTATTTAGCTTTTTCTCTCTTTCAGCTTTCAGTACAGTATTCTTTAATACATTCACATTGCCTTGAGAACAAGTTTCTGTGTATTCTGCTTCCCCACTTATTTTTCCTGTTATCTTTAGTTTTTTTGTTTAGTTTCATCATTGATGTTACATACTGTTTACAATTTGGTAAACTAGTGTATAATCCTCATTTTCACCTTATTTTTTATATAATTGAATATTTATGTTTATATATACATTTATTTATATAATTTAATATGTTGTAAAATATTTATGATACTACTTTTACTGTAGTTTTGTTATAATTATTCGATTTACTCAGCTATCAATCTGTTTTGTTTTTGTAAAATTTTTTTCTGCTTGGCAGGGTGTTACACACCTGTAATCACAGCATTCAGGAAGCTGAGGTAGGAGAACCTGTCTCGAAAAACTACCAGAAAATTTTCTAGAAATCCAGAAAATTTTACCCTTGAAATATAATTGATATTCTATGACATGTCTCAGACTTTATTATTCAGTTGTCCAGGCATCTGATAAGGTATTTCATAAGGTATTTGATATTCTTTAGAAGAATAGGCTTTTTTCTATTTTCAACTCTTTTTTAGATTATTTTAAATATTAGCTCAATTCCTTTTGCAAATGCTTTTCCTCTTCATAGATTATAAAAATATGAAATTGTTTTCTTACTATTTCACTATTTTTCTCTATTTTTTCTTCTTGTTTATATCATTGTCATTACTTGAGTTTTTACTTATTTTTAATGCTCCTTATTAAATTTCCCTTTGAGGGGCCAGGGATTTATCTTAGCAGCGTTAAGTGCCTGCCTGGCAAGCATGAAGCCATGAGTTCAATCCCAGTGCCAAAAAAGAAAAAAAAAATTCTCTTTGAGTTTATTCTTGTCATTTATTACTTTACTTATTGAAGTTATTGTAACAGTCTATTTTAGATGACATTTTTGTCTATTTCAATCCTTTTCAAATTTCCGTTTTTTATCTATTTGTTTTCTATTTTAATTTCTAACTAATGATGGTTTTTCAAATCCATGAGTAACTATTTCAGCATATTAATTCTGTTTAGAAGATTAAATTACATTTTTCTTCTGGTTTATGTTGATTTTTAAGAGGAGGTAAAAATTCTTTAAATATTATGTAAACTATTGTTTCCTAATTTTCCATGTGGCCTTTACCTTTCTCTTGTTCATTTTTATGACAATATTTTTTTCTAATTAGTCTCACTATTAATACCCTGTTCTTTTCCCCAGTATTACACATTTAATATCCATTATTAAATTTGCTTTGAGGGAAATGTTATATATCCTCTAATTTTATGAGTTTTTTTTTTATTTTTAAAAAGCAAAACAGAAAAAAAAGGACAGAAATGATACAGCATTTTCAAAAAAAGGGAATTAATTCTAGTTAATATATTGCATATTGTTACCTCAGAACTAATTGCTCAGTTTACAAAATTGAGACACAAAAGTGATCAATCAAACAATAACAGCACAAACTGTTCTTTTTGATGAACAAAGAGAGGTTAGTAGTACTCCAGAAAGAACGCCTGCCATCAAGAAATCAGCCGATGAAATGTTGGTGGGGCTGTGAGGATAAAGGAACTCTCTCCACTGTTGATGGGAGTGCAGACTGGTGCAACCACTGTGGAAATCAGTGTGGAGAGTCCTTATTAAACTAGGTTAGAAGTTCTGTTTTATGGTTCTTTTTTCTCTGACAGAACATTAAATTCTCCACATATCCTTATTCCATTTCTCCCTACTTCCTGTCTATAAAGGAGCACTTTCCCCTCCTTTTGCCTTTTCTGTTCTTTCAGAAATTATGAATTTGAAGCACACCCATTTGAACCACATCTGTATATTTAATTACATTTCTCCTTTTGAATTGGACCTGCCTCAATTACAATAACTATCAAGGCCATCCCTGTAGCTCTTGTTTAGATAGAATACATATTTTTCAGGTGCTATGCTTTATTCAAGTTCAGTCTACATACAGTATTTTGAGCAGACTTTCCAAATCATCATTCCAACGTGTTGCTTGCCTTGCTATTTTTTTCTTTTTCTTTCCTTTTGCCTCTGCTCATGTGAAGCTGGGATGCAGTGGCAATGTGGTGAAAAAAATCATTTACTAGAATTTCAATATTTACACATAGTTTTAAATTTTAGCATGCTCTATCTTCAAGTTACGTTAAGGAAGTGGTTTGAGTAGAATTTCCTTTTATTATATTTTGTAATTGTTTGAAAAAGTGTCATGCTGCCAGCACTGTCTTAAGATAATCCGACTGCTAATGTTTATCTTGAATATGATGACTCTGTATTATAAAGGAAGCAACCCTCCAAAGTTAATTTATTATTTTATTATTTTCAAAGTACCTAATTGAGGTTTTGGTTCGGGGTCTGTAATTTAAAGTATGTTTGGGGCTGGGGATTTAGCTCAGCGGCATAAGTGCCTGCCTTGCAAGCAGGCAGTCGTGAGTTCAATCCCCGGTACTGATAAAAAGGAAAAAGACAAAAAAAAAAAAAAAATAAAGTATGTTCATCATCTGACAATTGGTTTTAAAGATCAATTGGAAGAATATATAATTTAAATTACTCATGGAAATGTATATGGACAGAGGCAATGAAACAGGCCAACCCTATTTAGCATCCCAAAGACACATCATAAAAGGAATTAAAATAATGTGAGCCTTACTGGTCAAAAGTAGACAGATAGACCAGTGTATCACAATGAAGAGTCTAGAAGTAACTCAAATATATATATAATATGTTAGACTTCATTTAATAAAGGCTACTAAGACCACTTCCAGGTCATATGAGTAAAAACAAAACTGGCTCCCTCTCTTACATCATCCATCAACATTATTTGAGTGAAATGAAATTTTCAAATATAATGTGTAAAAACCAAATGAACAAAAGTGCAATAAGAACATATATAAAGTATCATTTTTTAACATAACACAAAGACTTTTAGAAAACACAAAGGTATACAGTGGCAAAATTTACTGTATATATATTTCAATTTTCCTTATAGCAAAAAATATACGCAAAGTTCAAAGACAAAAAAATAGAGAAATATTTCAAAATATTTGGCAATCAATGATTTCCTTCAATATGAAAGATTTACCTCAAATTGGTGAAAAAAATCAACAAATCAAGAGAAATATTTATACAAAATATGCAAAACATTTCAAAGGGAAAAGCCAATAACAACTAAAGATGTACAATTTAAAGTTGACTCAAAAGAAAGTTTGACATCTATGGGAGTAGAATTCTCCAGAAATATATTCCTCAACTCTTCAATTTTCACTCTCTCCTTAATTTCTGGATGTATCTGCCACACCTAAGGTTTCAACTAACTGACTTCTAATAATTAGTATGCCAGATAATTATTCATTACAGTCTGTTTCTCAAGGTCCTGACCTTTACCTTTTTCCACATTCATCAAATCTTGCCATATGAACCTTTTTCATAACATTTCCAACCAGTGTTTTCCAAATAGAAAAGATTAGTTTTAAATTTTGTGATATTTAATAGGCTAGGAATATAATTTTTAAAAGTAAATATTATAAAGTGATTGAGTGCAATCCAAAAAGACTGTAAGCTTTTCAATAATGATTCAAATTGTATAATTTTATGGGAAAGGCAAACTATGGACCTTAAAAGGACCAGTGGCTGTCAGAGGATTAAAGAAAGAAGGAGGAAATAAGTGTAATTTGGGATGGTTAGGGCAGTGAATATTTCCTGCAGGTGCGTAGAAGTAGACACATGCAATTGTATATATTCTTAAAACCTTTAGAATGTAACACAAGAATGAATGACAATGCATGCTGTAGTGATTGGTTGATTAAACAAAATGGAACTGTGTGTTATGGGATAAATTATGTCCTCACACAGTTCACGATGTGAAATCTTAACCTCCACTATCTCAGAATGTGACCATGTTTGGTGACAGATTTAAAAGAGGTAAATAAGAGAAAATGAAATTATCATGGTGGTATTTACCCAACATAACTTATAAGAACAGATCAGGACATACAAACATATATATGAGGAAATTCAGTAAAAAAAAAAAAATCCATAAGCCAAAGAAAATCTTTTAAAATAGATACTTCCTTATGACTCTCAGAAGAGATCAATCTTACTAATACTTTGATACTGAACTTCTGATCTCCAGAACTGTGGAAAACAAATTTATTTTGTTTAAGCTACTATTATGGTTTAGAACTGAAATGTTCCCCAAGAGTCTCGTGTGTTGAGAGGTAGGAGCTCTTGGAAGGACACAGGTCACTGGGCACATGAATAAAGGGAATACTCTTGAGGATAGCTCTGCTCTTGAGTCTTTGCTTCCTGGATGCCATGACAAAAGCACCTTTGCTCCACCATGCCAGTTTGCCATCCCATTCCATCATGCTTTTTCTGTTCTGGAGCCAGCTGACCAGGGGCTGAACTGACTAAAACTGTGAACCAAAATAAACATTCCTCCCTTAAATTGGAGATGTAGGATATTGCATTTCCTCAATAGGAAAGTGACTAATACAGCTACCCAGTAAATGGTTACAGCAGCTCTAGCAAACTAACAAATAATATAGCATGGCATGGCATAACACAGGATAAAAAAATACAGTGCAACTCACGTAGCAGGAGTAAATACTTTTTAGTGGAAACATTGCTTTCAAGTGTGAAGTAAGTATATGGCATTATGTGTATTTCTTAACATAAGCTATACTGGAAAATATTGATATAAATAATCCACTTTTTAACCCTTCTTTGTTACCAGTGTCCTAGTCCAGGCCAACATCATTTCTTAATAATATTATCACAAAATTTCCTTACATAATCTCTGTGGTTATTTCTTTATGCAATAAATGTATATTGAGGCATTACTATGGGTGAGACATGTTCAAGGTATCTCCAAAACCTTAACACACAGCCATGGTCCCTGCTGTCATCCACTCATAATTTAATGCCTCCACTGCTGTTCTTAGGTTCTACTATTTGTTCTCCACAGCTCTGAAAAATAATCCTTCTACTATGCCTTCTATCTACATGTCTGCCCCAAAGCTCCCTACACTCATAAGTGTGGCTTGATCTATGGTGTGCGATACCGAGACAAAGGGTATGCCACACTGGATTATTCCACTAATCAGTTTATCATAGATTTGAGTGTGGATAATGGGAAGGCCCATTCTGATTTTGGGTGGTATCACTCTAAATGTTTGTAACTTAAATGAGATAAAAAGGAAAGGGGAGGGGCTGGGGATTTAGCTCAGCGGCTTAAGCTCCTGCGTTGTGAGCAGGCAGTCATGAGTTCGATCCCTGGTACCGGTGGAGGGGGGGGGGGGAGGAAAGGGAAGCCTTGCTGCTGCTGCTACTGCTTCCTGTCTCTTGCCTGGTCTGCCATGAGCTGTTTCTGCTCTGTTATGCCCCTGTCCCACCTGCACTTCCTTAGAGCCAGCCAACTATGGACTAAAACCTTTACCAAGTATGATCCACAACAAATATTTTCTGCTTTAACTTGTGGCTGTTAGCTATTTTGTTTCAGCAATGAGAAAAGTAACTATGACACCTTGTAAACCATGTATTCGATCACCTTTTTTTTTCTTAAACAGTGCTCAATAGCTCACCAATGAGTTTAAAGAAAATTTAAATTTATTTCCGCTCATGAGAGAGCTTTCATGTTGTGATACTTGCCTGTATCTCTAGGTTCACCTTTTATGGTTTTATCTACACCCTATATCCTATGTACCTGAAAGGATATGTACTACAACTCTCCTAACATGACCTGGTCTCTCACACATTTATGTTCTTATCATGCTTCAGCTTCTGTCCTCTTCCTTTGCTCCTTTCATTTAACAACTTCTAATTAAAGTTCAAAACTCAATTCAGTTGAAACTTAACCATTCGACTACCCCTAATTCCTACTTCTACTCTCATGCTCTTCAAAAAGCTGTTACCAACCTCCCTACTCTAAATTAGAAACCTGACCATATCACACTACTTAACTGTATATCTCTTTTGTTAGTTTTGTGAGATTACTAAAATAATCACTAATTTTCTTTTCTATTTTGTTCTAGATTGGTACCTTTCCTGGAGAATATGTAAATGAATAAATACAGGAAGGATGGATGAACACTCATTCAATTATATGGGAATCTTTTGCAGTCACTGAAGCTATTCATCAAAATTCTTGAGAAATTAGCATAATCTATAATGAAAAACTGATACTAGCAACATACAAGAATTATAAGAAAGTTTAAATTGTAATAATTGATATACAGAACTTCACTAGACTATATTATGAATTTCTCTGCATTTTATGAAAGATTTTACTGAAAATTTCCTATTAATTAAAATTACAATTGATTTAAATATTCTAATGATTTCTGGGAGAGAATCATTTTTTAATTTCCAAATATCTAGATGCGGGATTTCCCAATTGTCTGAATATCCTGTCATTTCTTAAGTATAGATGAAGAACATAAATAATAAAGAAGAAATTAGAAAAACTACCTTCTTTTTTTTTTTTTTTTTGTCTTTTTCTTTTTTACCGGTACTGGGGATCGAACTCACAACTACCTGCTTGCAAGGCAGGTGCTTATACCGCTGAGCTAAATCCCCAGCCCCTAAAAAAACTGCCTTCTCACCAGGCAAAATACCATATGCACGCCATACTGTAATATACTATTAACAATAAAATATAATTCACCTTTGTAAGGTTTTGATTATTAGATGGCTAAATGTTCCTATTTTATCTATACATTTTTATCAAAGAACTATGTCCTGAAGATGATTAAGATAAGAGTTCAAGTGCTAGTATTGTATTTTGCTTAGGCGACAGTTACTTCTGATAAATCATGCCTTCCAGATATCCACACTTTAATACCAGTGCTCATCTTACTTTATTCAGGCAGTGTTATAGAAAAAGAAAGAAGCCAAAAAGAAAAAAGAAAGAAAAAAAGAATGAAAGAATAAAATTTGTAAATATCCTAGCCTGGCTGCTTGTCTCTAAAGCCTGGCCAAATCTGTAGAGTTTTGCACCATTTATTCTTTAAAGAAAATAAAAATGCTCTTAGCTCCATTTTCAAAATGGAACATGGAATGATATTGCATACACAGAGATCATTTATGTGCTTACTAGATGCAACATCTCTTGTTACAGGATTTGCACCTATGGTAGTAAAATCCACACCATCTTTCATTATTTTCCACAGTTCAGTTACTGCATATCATACTTGACTGTCTCCCTCTCTCAGAACTTCAGGAAATACCTTAAATGTTGACCTTTGAGACAGAGGTACGAAAAGGAAACTTACTATGCCTCTTGATGTATTCCTATAGATCGCCTTTCAGGACAGAAAAATGGAGTTGGAGGAACAAACAAAAAGTCTAGCATAGAATTCACGTAACAAATCATACCACAATATATACAAACATATTAGTGTGAAGATTGCAAGAAATTCAGAATCTAGGAAAGACCTGAGCATACTAGAAATTCATCTTACTGAAATATACCAACACCATCCAATTCATATGTGTCATTCACACTTCTATTAGTCCAACCTCTTCTTGCTGAATATACTAAAAATCATACCACTTATAACCTCTTAGCTTCCCACTTCCTATGGAGTGTCTTTCAGCGTAAGTATTTTACAATGAATCTTCTCTTACATCACTCCTAAACAATCAAAAGTGCCAAGAGAACCCAGTCTGGTCACTATCATGGAAGAACTTACGATAAAGCTTTTGTTGACCATATCATGTTATTCTTTGTTTCATTTTCTTAGTTTTCTTTTTTTTTTTTTTGATCAATTATTTCATATCCCAGTAGTTCTCCACAGTAATCTCACTGTATCAGTTCCCTGATCGCAGTGTTAGTTCATATATAGCACCTCAAGTCATCAAAATATCAGGCCAAAGTGGTATTAGCCCTTGTTTGGCTAATGAGGTAATTGAGATTTAGTGTAAATTCAGAGGCCAAAATGGATTTTGGGGACTTGAGTATATTTTAAAAATATAAATAGTATACTTTTAAAGTATACTTTTAAAAATATAATGTTAGAAAAAGTATGTGTAGAGAAATTTAAAATACATATGCAACTAAGTGAAAAATATCAGTCTGAAAAAGCTTTATACTGTATGATTACAAAAGGCAAAACACTACAGAGATCAGTAGTTGCCAATGACTCTTTTGAAGAGAAAAGGATGAATAGGTAGAGCACAGAGGATTTTTAGTGCAGAACAACTATTCTATATGATGTAACAGAGTTAGATACCTATCATTATATTTGTCAAAACTCATAGAAAATTTAACACCTAGAGCAAACCCTAATGAATGTTACAAACCTTGGATGATAATGATGTGCAGAGGTTCATCAACCGTAACAAATGTGCCATAGCAATGTGGGATGTTGATAACGGGAAAATAGGCCTGGAGGGGCCAGTATGTGGGAACTCTATGTACTTCTGCTCAGTTTTGCTCTGAGCTTAAAACTGCTTTTCAGAAGGTCTATATTTAAAATGAAAGGAAAAGGGGAAAAAAAGACTGATTGATGAATTAATTGACAGTTCCCGTGTGTCACACACACACACACACACACACACACACACACACTTTTTACATTTAGTGCATTAATGTTTTTATCCAAAAAAACAATATAGTGTCAATGTGGTTACATAAGTTTAGGAATTATAAAAGTATTCATAGTATCCTAGAGATAGTGTGGTCTAAAAATAAAACAAAAATCTTAAAACTAAAGTTTTAAGTTTTTTTTTTTTTTTTTGATATGTCTATGGGCTGCTAGGGAAGCTCTGCTGATCTCCCCAGTAGCCAGCTGGTTCTAAACTACCATTGGATTCCATTCTGTGTCATGTACCCCTGGCAAGGGTGTGCTCTTCTCATGGCCTTAGTGGGGCACAGGTTTACCTACAAACACACAAAATATCCTCCAAGGTTTGGGTTAATCCTGGCAACTTAGCTGCTTCTGTTTACTCTCCATTAAATGAATCCATTCTGAATCAAATTCAAAGTAAAGCAGCAGGAAAGTACTTTCTATCTTTAGTGGAAAGAACTAAAGCATTACTGTGACAGGCAGGTACAGAGGAAAGAATAAAGTATTGAGTCTGTGTATCCAAAGTGTCACAGATGCATGCTGGTACTTCCAAAACTAATTTAGAGGTAAAAGTAACAACAAAGTCTAAATTGGAAGCAGATAGCAGTTGCTGTCAGTGCCCTGACCACATCCATATTATATTCCTTTTTGATTAAAGGCTAGAAAAAAGAATGAACAGACTAAACCAGACATAATGGAGCATTAATGCAACTAGAAATGGTTCTCAAGAGATAGGACAGTGAAAGTATTTAGAAAATTCTCAGAGATATTCCCCAAGATTAAGTCCTGTTGTCCACACTGTAGCCTGTTTACTAAAACACACTATTGGATCTCCTCTCCTCAGCATCTTACTTCCTTTATTTATAAGATCACTACACAAATAATCTCAGATCTCTAAAGGAGTTTCCTTATAATGAAATCAAGAGTCAGGCTCAGAAGCTTTAGTAATTAAGGATTTCCTTACAGTCACTGATAATAATTATGAAAAATCAGACCAACCAACCCCTTGAAGCTAACTCCATTGTCTGAAGCAATTCTATATGTAATTTAAAAGCTGAGATGTGTACTATGAATTATGGATGGAATCTGACTAAGTTGACCAACTCGTTTTTGGTCAGGAAGTGTTTCCTGGGGTGTGGGACTTACAGTGATCAAACCAGAATAGAGTCAGGCAATTCATTATGGCCAGTCTGCCTACTTAGATCATGACAAATGAAAGTATGTCATATGATGGATATGCTCATTTTCTCCGCTTTCAAGACTTATTATTGTATTGCATAGAATCAGATTCTTCCTGACAAAAGATATCAACACAATCTTACAATAAATGAAAGAAAATACACTAAGCAGGTTTGTGAACTACCAAACGCTCTAACTTGTGTCTGAATATCTTCAGTGATAGGGAGCTTAAAATCCTTTTCCATTACTTTTTTGTGATTTGAATTGGAACCAATCTCTTTATAATCTAAATGAATTTTCAATACTTACCCAGCATGACATTGAACAGTAGAATCCTTAGTTAATGTGTACACGCAAGACTGAGTCCTTCAAATATTTGAAAAGAATGACTCTTTATCCCTCAGTATTCTTGTTTCTGTGAAACTCATCCAACTCTCTGTGGTACAGTTCTTAGTTGTAAGTTTGTTTGTTTCTATTCTGAACCTCTTCTTTTAGATTTATACCCATTTATCAATACTACTCTAAGACTGAATATAATACTATGAACATAGCTTGATCTGTGTAGAACTGAAGTAGACTAATGCTTTGCATGGTCTAGATATTTTACTTATGTTCATAAACTAAAGATTGCATTAGACTTCTTGGCAACCCTGTCTTATTATAGCTCATATCGAACTTGAAGTCAATTAAAACTCCTAGAATTGTTTTTCACATAAACTTTCATTAATCTAGGCCTCATATACTTGTGAAACTGATTTTTTTAAGAAAAACTGTAATTCTTACACTTAAATTTCATCTGATTATTCTTGGCACTTTCAACTTGCTGAAAAGTTTTAAGTCTTTATTTTTATTCATCAAAATGTTATCTATATATCATGTGTGTACATTTAATAATCACATATGTACATGAAAAGTAATCCTTTTTAAGTAATCAAGACACTGACCAGGAGCCTACCCATGGAACAGATTTCTAGTAAGGTAAATTTAAGATAATATTGATCTGCTAACCAGCATACTTTAGATGATTGTTTAACAAGGTACAAATTTACATAATGGTACTATTATTCAGATCAGTATTCGTATCTTCTCCACTGAAGTACACCAGAAAGTTATGAAACACTTTACACTGATGTCACAGTAAATCCCAGGCATCCCAATAAACAAATATTCCACCCACCTAGCAATAACTAAAATCAGGTTAGTTTATCATAATTGATTTGAGCACAAGATGGTTCACTTTGAATTTTCAAATTCCTGAGATATTAATCTTTAGTATTTAGCAAGAAAAAAATCAGAATTCTCAACTACTTCTGAAACCACAAGTTATTCTTAAAATACTTCTAGCATTCTTCATAATTTTTATTATTATGGTTAACTTTACATGTCAAATTGACCAGGCCAAGAGATGTCCAGAGAGCCTGTTAAACATTATTTCTGAGTGTGTCCATAAGGGTGTTTCCAGAAAGGATTGCTAATTGAATCTGCAGATTGAGTAAAGATCAGCCTCAATAATGAGGGTAGACATAACCCAATTCACTGAGAACCTGACAAGATTGGGATAGCTAAAGTTGGTGTCTTGATTTGAGCAGGGACATTCATGTTTTGCTATCCTGAACATCAGTCCTGTTTCTACAGACTCCGGATTTAAACTAAATTATACTTCTAAGTACTTTTTTGATCCTGTACTTGCAGATGGTGAATTGTGTGATGGCCAATTCTCCACAATTCTGTGAGCCATCTCATATTGTATATTACATTTTTTTAAAATTTTACAGTTACCACTTGGAGTGTCTTTTTTCATTTTTAAAATACGTATTAATACACTTTGCAGTACGTAATGTTTGCGTTCCTCATGTGGAATTAATTCCTTTTTCATCCTCTTTCTACCCTCTTTTTCCATCCTCTCCATCTCTTGATTCTCTTGCCATTTGAAAAGACCTATCTCCCTACTTCCTATTACCTTTCATATTCCTCTTTATAATTTGGGTTTCTCATATAAAAGAAAGCATTAGATATTTATGTGTGTTTATTTCACTTAACATTATGATCTCAAAGTGTATTCATTTTTTTCCAAGTGACCTCACGTTTATTTTTCTTTATGGCAGTAGTACTCCACTCTGTGTAAATACCACATATTTTTTATGTGCCCATTTGTTGATGGACACATATGCTGCTTCCAAGATTTAAATATTATATATTATATCTTCTACATCTGAGCTGATCTACAAATCATCACACTGGCCCACATTATCCTTCACATGCACACACACACACACACACACACACACACACACACACACACGTGTAACTTTTTCCTCTTAGGATTAATAGTGATGAATGTGAAACCAAATGTTTGTTCTAGAAATAATATATTCAAAGTGCCTAAAAAGTTCAGTTGTTACAAAAACTAAATGCTTTCTACTATTATTGTTAGGAATTTCTGCCTCATTTTAGCTTTGTTACATTTTGAGTCCTTTGCCACTGCATTACAAATTGATTTTCTCTAAATGTTTTTGAAGTAAACATTTGAGGTCTGGAATCAGGCTTGACCACGTTTACCTTTCCCTTCTCACCAATAAAGAGCTCCATTCCATCACAGTCTTATGTAAAATGTTTATTTTATTAGTCAAAACAGTTCTTTTTTATTGATTAAAATAAGACCAGACCAGCATTAAGTTTCTCTTAATTTTTTTAATAAATGAATTTCATTGTTAGCTGAGAAAATTAACCAGATACCAGTCTTTCTATTTTTAATAAGAGACTTTTCTAATAGGGTCTAGATAGAAAAAAATGTTTTAAATGTGGCACATTTTTGCATCTGTATCTTGCCACTTTACCACTTTTATGATCTGAATCATGAAAATTTCATTGGTATTCTCCATCTGGCTAGGTATGTAGATACCATAATCCATTCCACATCGATATCAGAAATATATACATGTATCCTTCAGAAATCTCTCCACTTTTCATCATGATTCTATACTATAAAAATGGATTACCTGACTGCTGTTAAAATCCATGTTTGAATAAAGACATGTACTTCCATCTGTCATACTACATTACATTCCTAAATTTCTATCCATTAAGTCTGCATCCATTAAGTCTACATGAGAGTTTATGCTTACCACTCAAAATTAAATTTTCAAATTTATATTGTTTGTCATTGGTCTCTAAGATCATAATTTTGGGCCCTGTTTCTCCTCCTCCTTCTGTCAGTATTCCACCTACAGACACTCTGTATTCCACAACAGGGAGAGCATTCAGCTCTTCTTTAGTCCAGGTATTTATTCCTCCTCCCTACAAATTTCAGTTTAATTTCACCTGAATTTATCATTTTCTCTCCTAATAAATACAATCTTTCCAATTCTTATAGTATACACTTCATCTTTTCTGAATTATGGTCCAAAAATCTACTCTTCAAGAAAGAAACTTTTGGTATAGAATGAAAATCAAAGTCATAAAAGTCATAATATACACTGACTGAGATATTTAGAGTAACACTCTAGTTTTACACAACTTCACTTTTCTATTTGCAGACTTTTAAGGAATAGGATACAGAAACAGCATTTATCTTTGGTTATGTAATTAATCCCACAGAAATTAAGTTATTAGTAACTAGTAGTCTTTTTGTGCCAATTTTTTGCAATCATATCTTAGAAACTTCATCAGAATTTACATTCCACTTAAGCATATTAAAGCTTCCCATCAAGAAAATATAATCCATACTATATGTCATTCCTCTCGGACTTTGGGATAGCACTCTTGTCTTTGCTGATATGTAAGAGATAGTATTTCAGGGATGCTCAGTCTCCTCCCAGAAACTCTGATTTCATACTGACAGTGCTACAGATGATTTCATTTCAGAAGTTCATATACTATTGGAAATAGCCCCACATCCCAATATGTTCATAATAATTCTAAAATCTTTTTTCCCATAGAAATCTTTTGCTGTGTTTCCTTCTTGAACTACCTTTCCCAAAATATTGCTCTCTTTAAATCAGCTAAAACATACCTGTACAATTTCTGAATCTTTACTTTCAACTTTGAAGACCATCCCTATATAAATCTTCTATAATTGTTTTTCTTAGTTTTTATAATTAAGTTTATTGTTACAATTTAGACATTCATAATGATCACATGCATCATAGGGAATTTGTATCTGTACATCGTATATCTGAGTTCTTTTTTTCCCATCCCCCCTTCAACTCCCTTCTGATTATTTATAAAACTTTATTTCCATTTTATCCTTTTCTTTTTATTTTTTCTTTCCCTTCCATTCCCTCCATTCTTCTTTCTCTTTTATTCCTATTTCACAATACCTATTACATACTTTGGTTCTTTCAGTTTCTCACAACAGAGAAATAGTGTGATATTTATACATATGTGTCTAATTTATTTTACTTAAGAGTATGGTCTCAAGGTCCATCCATTTATTTCTAAATGTCTCAAATGTATCCTTCTCTATCACTGACTAGTACTACATTGTATAAAAAAATTATATCTTTTTTATCCACTCATCAATTGATGGGCATTTGGGTTATTTCCAAGATCTAGCTATTAAAATATGTGCTCCCTTAAACATGAGTATGCATATATCACTGTGGTATGATTCTGTTAATTCTTTTGAGATGGAACTTCTAGTCCTAAAGTTTTGAGGAATCTCCACACTAATTTCCACAGTGTTACACAGGTCTATACTCCCACCAACAGCGAAAAAAGGTGTCTTTTCCCCCACATACCCACCAGCATTTGTTTTTGGTTGCTTTGTTGATAATAGCCACTCTTTCTGGAGTGAGATAGTGTGTCAGTACTGTTTTAATTGGCATCTCTCAAATGACCAGTGATGCTAAATCTCTTTTATCCATTTATTTTCTACTTATACTTCTGAGAAGTATCTATTCATTTCAGATGCCTGTTTTTGGATTGCAACTTTAAATTTGAAGTTCTGCCCTTTTTTTCAGTTCTGTACATGTTCTAAATACTAGTCTTTTGTCTAAAAAGCAACTGACTAAGAGTTTTTTTTCCCACTCTGTGGATTGTTCTCTTCCCTCTGCTGCTAATTTCTTTTGTTCTTAAAACCTTTTTAATAAGAGATACCAGTTATTGATTCTTTGTAGTATTCCATGTGCAGTCAGGGTTTTGTTCATAAAGTATTTTCCTGTATATGTGTCTTCAAGAGTTAATTCCAATCAAAATACCATTAGCAGACTTTGCAAAACTATATAAAATATTCCTAAAATTTATTTGGAGCCAGAAGAGACCTAGAATAGCAAAAACAATTCTGGGCAACAAAGGCAAATAGGAGACATCGCAATCCCTGTTATACTACAGAGCTACTATGATAAAAACAATATGGTACTGGCAATAAATAAATAAATACAGACCTGAGGATCAATGGAACAGATTAGAAGGGACAGAAACAACCTCGAACATCTTATCTTTGACAAAGGGACCAAATATGTATACTGGAAGAAAGAGAGCCTATTTAATAAATGTTGGGAAAACTGCTTTTCCAAATGCTGAAAGCTCCCCAGACCCATATCTTTTACCACATGCTAAACTAAAATCAAAATGGATAGAAGATTTAAATATTAAACCAATAACACTAAATCTGTTGGAAGAGCGGTAAGTAGAACTCAAGGTCCTATAATTGTTTTAGGAAGAAAAATCTAGGCCAATGGCTCAGAATGATTATTTCCTGTAGCAGTTATCTATGGATACCTAAGCACCCCACAATTTGGTGGCAGCAATGATCATATGATGTTTCTGATGATACTTGGGATTGATTGGGAAGTCCTTCTGCTGGTCTTACCTGGCTCATTCCTGGGCTTGCAGTTCGATGGGACTTAAAATGACTGGAAGCAGAGAAGTATCTAAAGTGAGGCAGGGGAAGCAAACTATTAAGAGCACAGGCCATCAGGTTCATCATCTGCAACCCCAGTAAGCAATTATTAAAATCACTAACTGCCCATTTTGGACTGTCACCATGTATCAACAATTCTCAAGTGTCAGGGACACACTACTCCTCCCTGGAAAACAGAGAATATACTGGTCTGATTTCCAAACAACTGTTAAGAGTTCTACAGTTTTAATAAGTCATACATAAGCTTCAAATTATCACAATTTTATTGCTTGTCCTTTAATAAACATTGTATTCCACATGGAAATCAATTTGAAGAACTGATAGTCATTCCCCACGTCAATTCCCGCAGCTTATACATGTTTGTTCTAAGAATAATTTCATAAGGGTTAGGAATTTCAGCCTTTTTTTGCATGGAGTTCCTATCCACAATCCTGTGTTACTACACATTCTTGGGTTAAACACAGTTGAAATTAACAATGACAGAATGACAAGCTAGGACTCTGCTTCTTTGTCTTTACAATCATTGTGCTAAGATCATTTAGAGTTTTTATTTGTATGAAATTCCTTTAAAGCTGAGCCAAAGTCAGAGCTGTGTGGTATACTATTTTTGTTTGGCATATGTAATTTTTAGTTCACATATAAAATAGTTGGCTTTATTAACTATCTTTAAATTTGATATTCATTTTAACTTGCTAATTATTTTAAAACTAAACAATATATCAAGAATATTGATATTCATTTTTGACTTGCTAATTATTTTAAAACTACACAGTGTATCAAGAAAATTTTATTTTTAAAATAATTCTGCCATAAAGTGAAGAAGGAGTTAAAATGGTGGAACAGTTCAAGTATTCAATACTTGTGCCCACCATTTGTGAAAAAAACCAGATGAACTCACTCATGTACCTGGAGTTGGTGCTGTTTGCTGGAGCGCCTAAGATCTTCTCAAAGCTGTTCAGCCTCCAGGAGGCTGGCCAGCTGCCTCCCAGTATCATCTCAAGCTGCAAAATCTTTGAAGAGTCCCAACAAAACTTGCACAATTTCCTTCCCTGCCTTTATCCCTGCCTTCTACTCATAAGACATGCAAAAGTACAAGAGGTGGGGAAATAAACAGCACATGTAGAGAGGAGGTGCTGCAGAATTTAACAGTACTATGTATAAAAGCTTCTCTCAGCAGATCCTTTGCAGTGAAATTTAAAACCTTCTGTGTAAATTACTGGCAAAAATTAATTAATTTCTTCTTCCCTAGAAATTATTAGGTTTCCAACATGGTAGGAGCTTCTGGAGATGCTGCTGATGTAAAGCTCTAGTTTGGAGATATCCTCAACTCCCTTGGGTAATTATTGCTAATTACTTTTATGTATTAGCAATTAATGCGAATCGATCCCTGCTGTGTACCACAAGGTTTCAGCACCATACAGTCCAATGCTATTACAAACCAAATATTTCAAAAGCTCTTATTTGAATCTTTGACCTTTTTTATCATTCTTTTCAGAGCTAAATAGTAGTCAATCTGACTAGAGCAATGAGGGTCTATTTGTAAGATTTCTCAAGGGAAATGATTATATTTAGGGCAATTTAGTGTGCCAGTAACAGTAAGTGACAGAACAAGAACCTAATTAATAAGAATTTTATTTGATTGCTGACCAAATCCAATCAAAGCTAGAAGGCACACTTCTGATTTCTCTTAACCCTTTATCTCGATCCATTGTACAGCATATTCACTTTTAGCTTTTATTATGTTTACCTGAACAATGAAATCTCTCTTCAGGTATATTCATGTTGCCTTATATCTTTCATACAGTACCATGGTCAGATCTATAACACAAATTCTAATATCTGTGATAGCTAAATGAATGACTAAAAACTTTTCCTGTTCATTACTATTTGTGATACACTAAAAGAATCACTCTTAACCAATTACACCAGAGTGGTACATATCACAATGGCAGATCAGTTAACCAAGGGAAATAGTCAGTAATTAAATTTGTGAACTTCTGTATCTCTAGGCTCAGAAATGATTTTCATCTGCTTAAATTTAAGAATCTCTCCCAAAGAAAATGATTAGTCCAAGTTTCCTTAGATGTAAAGGAAAAAACACAAAATGCACACATTCATTTCCTGAAGGCTTCAATGGTGGCACCAGCACAAATACCACTTTGCCTGCCCCATCCCAGAGCAGCAGCAGGGCTCATCTTTGTTCTCGTAGCCTTGTCACCTTTTCATTTCCTTCAGCTGTGCATGTCTTCAAGTCTTTTGTCTGCTGTCCGGAGAATGAGTATTATCTTAAAGAATAAATGACTGCTCGAGGAAATGAAAGCGTACAATCAATCTTTTTACAAATCTCTCTAATGGCTATTTGCAAAAGAAGTGAAAATACTGAAGCATGTCTGGATTTAGGAGCACAGTAAAAAAAAAACACACACACATGCACAAGAATCCACACGATTGTCAGTCTGACCAAGGTATGTTAATTATATAACCCTATGCTCTTTTATTTATAATTTGTTTTATTGAAATGTTATAAGCTTCACCTTTTATTAATATTATCTAAATCAGTGATTCTGGTGGTAGCTAACATCAGAATGAGTTCTTGTCAAGACCACTGTAGTAAAACAATATATCAAAGTGTTTGTTAAATTCGTATTAATACAAATTAAGAATTAAACTATGCTCTTTGATAACTGAAATACCATGTATTATTCTAAGGTGGTTTTACCTTGAGGGTTGGAGCAGAAAAGGTGCTAGGATCTCTGAAAGGATACTATCGAGGGATGTCCACAATGAGCTCTTTCAGGAAAGGTACTAGATGAGACCCAAGGACAAAAGATGAAGGTCAGAATAATAAGTTACTAATGTTATCCTTTTGCTCACATTAAAGAAAAATATTTCAAAGAGATATCCATTTCTAAAGCACCAGATTGGGAGGGTAGACTTTCTATGGTGCCTTCCAAGGTATGGTCCTCCTAATCGGTGCTTCTCAGATCCATATCTACGGCCATTTATCACTTGCAGCTTCCAAATTAGACACATACATGGTTTCTCTCCAGTTTTCTGTATTTTATTCCCATCTACTGTCACATACACAGAGATTTACTGTTCTTTAAGCAGGTAAGTGGATGAAACAGTATGTGGCAGAAATAAAGAAAAAGTTTAAACTTAGAAAGAAGAGTAAATTGATCTTGTGCTTTAAAAGAACATGTGAACTGTCACCTGGGGAATGTTCCTCGGGTGTGCAGTGTTAGAGGAGGTGAGCCATGGTAACAGCTGCTATGAACAGCCGTCTAGTGTGTGCCCTCTGAGCTTCCAGAGGCTCCATTTAAATATACTGCAGATGTATAGTGCGGCTAAAACAGTGTAGAACCCCAACTGTCTATCTGGACCTGGAGAACAAAGCAGCCAAGACAGACTGATGCTAGGCTGCAAAGATATTTCACAATGTAGGGATCAAGAGGCAGCTGTCTTTGCAGCAAGACAGACTCTAACTGGTTCTTACCTGGGTGATATACATAACTGACTTAATCTTTCTCAACTACACTTTACTTATCTGTTATGAGGGATAAATAAGACTGTTCTTACTGTCAGCCAAGTGCCTAGAATATACTTCTCTCAGCTGGTTGGACCTCTCCTCAACATGATCTTGACCTGCTTGTAATTTCAGGCAAGGATGGGAATTTTAACACCAATTTGTATATTCTGGTCCTGGAACTGGCCCCAGCTTAATCCATCCCTTCCCAAGCCTCTCCTGCTGTGACACACTTGGTAATTTATGCCTCTTGCTATTATACCACAGAGAAACATCTAGATCACACTATGCTAGTAAAAGTTGAACATCCAACTCTCTGGAAGGGGAAAAAGCCCTCATTTGTAACATTTGGCAAATTCTGTTGTATAAATACTTTCATCATGCTAATTTTAGGTGAGCAACATGAAATCACTGAATGGCGTTGAAAAGAGAACTGCAATCAGCAGGTGAATCAAACTGATGGGAGCCTAACACTACAAGATCATTAAGGACATCGCTACTTTGTTTCTCCTTTCTGTTCCCTATCTTTTCTTCTTTTTTGTGATAGTCTCCTGCAATTCTTCTTCCTTTATCTGTCTCTCTATTTTAAAGAATTGTCACTGTCATTAAAAATTTTGACCAACTTCGATAACCCAGATGGTGTTCCTGAGTATTTAAATTCTGATCTCTAATCAAATAACACTACACCACCAAGAGACCACTGAAATGTTACCACTGATCAAGATTTGACTCTAGGGCCTTACATGAAACTTGTTAGAAATTAAAACCAAAGAAACATTAAATTTGCAGCTAAGATGAGTGAATCATTATCACATCAGTGTTTTCTATTTTCCCAAAGGGATTACAAAATTTTCCATTAGCTGCTACAATCTGAGAAAGCAGAAATGGTAGAGAGGAGAGACATGTGATGGATTTAGCTCTGCTCAGATTTTCATTGTAAAGCTTCATATGAGCATTCATTTTCTTGGTATTATAGATAAAGTAGAAATGCCCCTTGGGGATAGGATTATTTCTAGGACAAATATTGGGCCGTATCACATTCTGAAAGATTATCTTTCCTAGCAAATCTAACCTCCTCTCAGCACTCTTCCAAAAGCCTTTGTAGTGGGGTCTATTTCCCAGAATTTTCCCTCCACCTTCACTCCAGTCCCAGCAGCAGCCACTGCTGTCAAAAAGAAGAATACAATACACAAGCGTATCAAGTTAAGTGCGTCTTTGCCAAAGTGTGGGAGGCAGGGGCCCCTGAGAGCCACATCACATAAAGCGCATTATGGAATGGGTTCCAATTCAAGGCCTCCTTTCAACTGCTTCAGAATTAACAGGCATATTCAGGAGGGAACATAGTGCTCATAGCTGCAGACCAGTAATAATGCTCTTTCAGGAAGATTGCTGAGGTGCATTTATAAGTTTTCTGCCTAGATTCAGAGATAGAGAAACATGCTTATTATGGGCTCATCTTATTCTTAGGTATGAATTGTATAATTCAACTCTCTGGAGTCTAATGCAGAACAATTGGTTCATGTAGTGCAGCTTCATTATATGCTGTATGCTTTAAATGTTCACCTCTCTGTTTGAGTGCTCTCATCTCCTAATAACACTTTGAAATGGAGGCATCATTGTGAAAACAGCCTTGAATTTAAACTTTTGGGTGGATAGTAAATCAAGGTGTGGTGTCATCTCTTAAAAAGTCACTGACATCTAAAGGAGGGCATAGAAAGTGCTCTATTTCAAAATGGCTTGGTTTTGTGTAACATACATGTCCCATTTCTTGGTTTTGTTATTGAATTTTTCTTATTTAATTGAATTTGTCCTATATATTTGCTGTCTGGTTTTGGAAATAGTAAAGAAGATGATCAAATGAAAGATGCTGCCTGCTTTAAAAATGTGTGCAACAAAACATAATTAGAGAGTATTTTCGTTAGAAAATGAACCAATATATAATTATATCAAAACAACACTCAGTACTCCATAAATATGTACCCTTTTTGTTTTTAAATTTCAGTTAAAATAGATTCAAATGAAATATAAAACCTAGTTATGAAATTTCTACAATAAAATACAGGAGAACTTTATAAAAGAACCATTATATTAGAAAACGTGTCATCACTTTTTTAATCAGTACTATACTTTGGTACTAAAATTCACATTATTAATTTACAATTAAAGAGAATAAAAGAATAAAGGAGATAAAACTGACAAACACATTAAAGATAAAAGGAAATATTTTTAGTTATATATGGATAATAAATGCCACTATGAGTTAATTCCAAAATCAATAATGATCTCCCTGACAGAAGTTCACCTACCGCTTACCCAGACTTTAAGCCAAACTCATGAATGCACTCCCAGAGGCTCATTCCTGAGCTAGCAGTGAACTTTATCAACAAGGTCAGCTGTCCTGCCAGTGATTGCTGGAAATGATTTTCTCACCTTAGAACAACACGCAAATGCCTATAGTGAGACAGTGGCCTCCTGGCTGGGATCTGTACCTTCTGTTCAGATCAACCTTCTGTTTTTCCACCAACCCCAGATACTGCTCAGCATCCAAACTAGAAAGCACTAACTGGTCCTCACAATGGCTTCCCTGGGCTCATTTCTGGATTCTTCTCACCATGTCCCACTCAGCACTCTGGATCTTTTAAAGAATGAGAGAACTAGTAAAGGTGAATAAAAACAGAAGTATGAAAGCTGTCCTGATCAGTGGATGCCTACCTTTGCCTACCTGCATTGCTCCTTGTTCCCTTGCATTATTTACTCAGCAATTCCATAAGCACTCATGCAGGAAATCATCTAATACACTACTTCATATGCCAACTTATTAGCTTTTATCACTCAATAACTATTTAAAATCCAAGGAGTTCACACCCAAATAAGCAGTAGGTGATGGCTTGTGAATGGACAAATTTCAACAGACCAGGTCTCTTAACACTGAACATCAAGTTATTAACCATATTAACTATAAAACAATCTTGGATCCTAGACTATAACAAATACTCCTCTGTCTACAGGACACAAAGAGTAGCAGGAACCACAATATAAAAGAGAATGATAAATTCTCTTCACTTAATAGAAAAGAGACCCAGTGACAGAAGGAAGATTTTGCATCTTTTTTACACTAAATTTCCACTGACATTCGTACTGCTCAGATTTTGTCCTAGTTATGGGGTAAATCAGACTGTCCTAGCAATGAAGTAGATGAAATAAGATTTTATAATAACTTTTTATCTTAGTTATGGCAGGGACAGTGATATAAGCCAGAAAAATATCCAAATTTGAACAGTTCTCCTGTGTGTAGAGAAGCATGAGATCTGGTAGAGAGAACACTGATCTAAGTGGCAAAGGAATTAGCCTCTACCGCTTATCCCTGTGATTCCTACAATCAGTGATTCCTATAAGCTACTTAAATTCCTAAGGACCCATTCTGCTCTGTGAACTAGGGTTAATAAGTGCTTCTACCACAGGGGGTTGCCAGGAGGAACCGACAAAATGGGAAGGGTGGGGAGCAGTTTTCCTGATGGGGACTGTAGCAAGAGAAGCCAGCAGTGTATAACCCCTGCTTAACTTTATGCCTTCAAACTTATTGGAACCCACTAGAAGCTTTCTATTCCAGATTAATCTTTTTAAGTGTTAAACTACTTACCAAACCATCACTTTAGGCCCCTGAATAGGATTCCCAAAGAATAAGGAGGAGAACCAGACCTATTAGCCAGCATAATGTCTCCAACAAAATGATGACACACTGGGGCATGAGGTAAGACTAATGCCATCCTAAAAAAAGGGATCAGAGATGAGATAATAAATGCAAAAGAGCTCTGAAAGTATAAAGCACTAAACTACAGTGTGTTGTTACTGTTAATGAGAAGGGGTTGGTTCAGGTAATGGTGTCTCATGGCTGGACCCAAGGTCGCACAGTCAGACCTTCAGACATTGCATAGACATAGCTGCTCTGACTAGGGAGCCAATGCCTTCATCACCCTTGTCTTTGGATGCACCTCGTGCGTTCTTCATACTGCTGCATCATTCTTTTGTTGACTGCTGCATCAAGACTTTTGTTGACTTCTGAATGAGGTTTGAATGAGCTTTCTTTCACATCTATTCAAAAATGCTGGAAAACAATATACTCAGATCCCCAAGTATCACTTTTGTCTGTGAGGTGTCTTTAAACTTCTTGATTTATTGAGGTAAACATATAAGGACTAGTCTTTAAATAAGAGATGAGTTCCCTGTTTTTAAAACTGAAAGTAGAAGATGCCTAACTTGGTCATCCTGGTCATCAGGGGGTGCTGCTGAGTGTTCTGTACTTTTTAATGAGACTGTTTTCAAAAGTGCCCCTCTAAGCGAAAGGCATTGCCTCTTTTACTTTATTTTCTCTTTCCCAGAGTTAAATCCAGAAATAAAAGAACTTTGAATTCTTTTTTCTAACCTTTTTTTATTCTTCTCTCATCTGCCAAACCAGTACCCAGAACCAAACATTTACCCATGCCAGTCTAAAGACTTAAAATTAGGAAAACTCAGAGTAAACTGTTTCAGGTGAATGAAGCTTTGAGAAAATCTTGATTATTCATCTCAGCATTTGTCTTCATTTGTGCTAAAACAACAGAAACAGTTTACATGTTTGTTCATTGATAAATTAGCCATCAATTCTTACAGATCTTTGTAATAAATGGTTTAGTCAGTATTGTACACCTGTACAATAAAGGCCTAACTTGAAAGCATCCTGGAGTTTGAAGGGACCTTACAGATCTCACCCATTGTCAATAGTTTCCAGATAAGTAAGGCAAGATCCCTCACCTGTGGTTACAATGCTGGTTTGTGGTATTATAACCACACCTTTCATTGTATCACTCTGAAGGTCCTCCTTTGACTGCCTCCTCCCATAAAGGCCATACTTCTAACACTGGGACAAGTCATATCTGTTCCTCACATTCCAAAAGCAAAAAAAACTGGAGAAAATCATCAGAAGAATTGTAAAACTGAGTTATCTTATTCATCTATCCTAAATATGGGCCTTCAGAATATGTCGCCATAAAATTGTACAGTTTGTTGGAAAGAAGATAACCCAAGGTCACATGAATTAAAATATGTATTTATTTAATTATGAAAATTATTCATAATTAGTATTAGGCAAATAGCAGAATAAAAAAATGCCAAGGATTTGGAGGAGGGATCATTACACCCCCACTGTTCAGGCACAGCATGGTAAATAGACTATTCGGAAATGAAAACTCTCATAAATATATATGTATGCCATCCTGAGTACCCCTCCATTTCAATAACACTAATTGCCCTTTTTTCCTTGATGCTCCTAGCCATATTTCTTGGAAAACAACAGCTGTGTTTATTCAAATAGCAGCACACTGATGACTTGATGATAGGATAATCTGCTGGAATTCCAAGTGTGAGGGTCCCAGAGACAACTTCTCTCAACAACCAGAAAAGTATCCTTTGCATAGTACAAAGCTTTGGAAAGGAATCCCCACTTTGTTAGCACGTGGGATTGGGTGTTCTTCATTTCCATTGGTTGCGACGCTGAACTTCTTCCAGCTAGTATCATATTTTCCGGTTCTTGCAGAATAGTCTTCCCATGCATCATTGTCAAAAGTAAATCTGCAACATTTTCACTCCAATAGTTTCTAACCAAGAGGATTAAACAATGCCTTGAATTACAATGAAAACAGCCAAAAGATTCAGTTTAAATCAGAGCAATAAATTTCACTGGTTGTGATTTTCTCTGAATCAAGCATTAGAGCCATAGTACTAGCTTAAAAGTCATTTACTGGAAAAACAAACAATGCAAATGAACAAACAAACTAACAAATGAAATGTCCATAGGAATGTAATTAATTGAAGAATATTAGTTTATAAGAGTACCAAGGGTTAAAATTTTATAAGTTAGTCATCTTTGATAATGATTCTTAAGATCCATTGTATTTAGTCTAAGGCTCATAAGAGGCCTTTAGAAAGGAAGTAAATTCAAAGAAATCCAGCCAACATTTTAAAGTCATATAGTGGTTGGTCTCTTTTAATGAGAATAATCTGTATAACTTGAAAAGTAAGATTCATTCCTGACATGGTATTTATTGATAACTAAAAATATCTCTCTTCAAGAGGAACTGTATCTATTTAAAAGAAGGTTATACTGATAATTATAAGAATAACAATCATAGCAAACATATATAACACAATATTTTAGATCCTCTTTTATTCACTTGAATGTATTAGCCATCAGCTGTTTAAATGAAGTTACTTTTTCTTCTCCCCGACAGAGAACATGAAACACAGAATCATTACCTCCTAACCAAGGTCACATGGCCATTTAAGGAAAAGTCAAGATCCCAACACAGGCCTCTAACTCTGTAGTCCTAGTTTTTCCATCAGATCAACTATAACAAGTAAGAAAAAGTTACACCTCAAAGGTTAAAAACAAAATGTTACAGACATTAATAATCCCTCTAGATTAAAGAGGATGAATATAATACCTACAAACATAAAAGAGCACACTAAAAGAGTACAGGGAAGGACTCACTAATCCAAGAAAGTTTGAATGTAAACATTCCTGATACAGAAAAGACTGAAAATCAGTTGAAGAAGCTTATCTCTGGCAAGAAATTTGGATATTTTTCAAAAACAGTGTTTCCTGGAGAAAACAACAGTAAATAGTTTTCTAAGAGTCTGTTTACCTTGACTAGACTTTCAGAAGAGCTGTTTACCAAAATGAATTCCTAAACAGAATCATGGAAATTGTTCTTTTAGATATATTTGTCTTTTGCTTGATCTGGGTTTTTAATATAGTACAGTGTTACAGGACAACAATGGCTTAGTGGATTCTAAAAAAGGCCCACAACCTCACTGTCTTTGAAAGAAAACAGGTTGCAAACTTAATATGGTAGACAATGTAGTCACATTCTGTTTCTTCACTTGGTCTAGAATATACTCAACACCACTAAAGAAACTCCAAGACTGTCTGTGCACCACTTTCCATTTTTCTGCCTAGGTTGTACCTTTATTGTAGACTTAAAGTGGAAGTTTCTAAAAAAAAGAAAAGCAATCTTAGATTACCATGAAATTTAGCTGGCATGTATGCCAGTACCTTTCCTAAACTTTTATGAAAATCCCTAAGAAAGTAGAAATAAATAAGATGGAATATCTCTCCCCATACCCTTTTCCCCCTTCCTTCTCTATATATGTAAACTATACAAATTGGGCTATGTCTTCATATGCATGTTTGTTTATGTCTATTTACATATGTTTGTGCATATTTTATGCATATATATTATGTATGTTCATGAGCACCCTATGTATTTGTTTTGTATGTGTGTGTGTGTGTGTGAGTGTGTGTGTGTGTGTATTAGTCCAATGAATATTGTAAAGAATACCTGAGATAACTCATCTTATAAAGAGGAAAGGTATATTTTGCCTCACAGTTTTGGAAATTTGGTACATAACTGATTGACTCTATTGCTTAGGCTCTGTGGTAGTACAGTGTACCATGCCATGGAACCTGTAGCAGGGGAAGCCATTCACCAGCAATTAAATAGAAAAAGAAAAAAAAAAAAAAAACATGTTCACATCCTCTTTTTCAAATGCACACCTCCAATGACCTAAAACTTCTCTCTAGGCCCACTTCTTAAAAGTCTTCACCACCTTCAGCAGCACCAAGCTGCAGACCAACCCTTCAACAAATGGACCTCTGTGAGACAAAGAGTCCAGGCCAAGCTAGCGCAGTAAGTATACAATGAGAAGGATGATAGACTGAGGAAAGAAATAGAATTACACAGCTTCTCAAGGAAAAGAACACTATATGTTATGGAAGCAATAAGTGAAAATATAACTAAAGAAAACATTTTAGACTTGGAAAAATATTCTAAAAACATACAAATAGGTCCTATGTTCCAGAACGTTTTAAGTAAAAGATATTTAGACATTGAAGAATTCTTGAGAAATGCTTTTTAAAATGAAAAAAAAAAAAATCTTGTAAAAAGCTAGAAAAATACACAAAGGTACAAAATTAAAGTCAGCCTCAGACTTGTGTCTTAAAAACTGCTGAAGGCAATAGAACAAGGTTTATTGAATTTTGAGCAATTTTATATTCAGAGAAATCTATTTTAAAATGCTTAATTTATCATCTTTTCCTATTAAAACTCAATGATTTTCCCTGCCCTTAAAGCAAAATGCCAAATTCCATCCACAGTTGAGTTTTTATTCATCCCTTCATAGAACTCATGTGTCCCACTCAACTTCACTGTCATTACTGAGGCACGTTGGTATTACTCCAGACCCTGGAATTCGCCAAGCGCTCAGGAGTCATTCACAGAGGTCCCTTACTCAGAATATTCTTCCTTCTGCTCTGTATACATAAATTTCAGATCTCAATCTTATGAATTCTTTTAGGGAACAACTTTTTCTTCCTTTTCTTTTTTGGTTTCTGTTTTTTTAATTAATTAGGTTTATTGGTACAATTTATGCATGAATAATAATCACATTCATCATAGGAAATTTGTACCTATACATGATATAACTTGATTATGTTTTCCCACTCTGCTAACCTCCATTCCACTCTCTTTTCTCTTCCTTATTTACAAAAGCGTTGTTTCTATTTTTTCCTTCTTCTCTCATTGTATTTTTTCCCTTTGTTTCTTTCCCACTCTACCGTTGCTAGTTCCGCTTCCCATTTGGACATCTTCTTCCTGTTTCACAACATCTAATATACATTTAGGCTCTTATTTATACTTTTAGTTTCTCACAACAGAGAAACAGTGTGATGTTTACATGTGTGTCACCAACTGGGGTCTCAACCTGTTACAAGCAAGAGAAGCCACCAATAGAGTGAAGAAACAACCTAAAGAGTGGGGAAAAAATTTTGCCAGCTATTTCTAAGACAAGGGATTACTATCTCGAATATATAAAGAACTCAAAAAATCTGATCTCTCAAAATTAAAGACCCAGTTCAAAAATGAACATCTGAAATGAACAGATACTTCTCCAATGAAGAAGTAGAAATGGCAAGTAAATACATGAAAATTGTTGAACATTATTGATCATTTGAGAAATGCAAATTAAAACAGCACTGACATTTCATCTTATTCCATAAAGAATGCTTATTATCAAGAAATCAAATAATAACAAATGCCAATAAGGCTGCAAAGGAAAAGACCCCTTCTCCATTGTTTTTAGGAAGGTAAACCAGTACAACTATTATGAAAATCACTATGGAAATTCCTCAGAAAATTAAATCTAGAAATTCCACTCAATTCAACTATTCCACAACTTAGTAACTTCTCAAAAGAGATGAAGATATATATATATATATATATATATATCATCCTTCTCATTGTATACTTACTGCGCTAGCTTGGCCTGGACTCTTTGTCTCACAAAAGAGATGAAGATATATATATATATATATATATATATATATATATATAACATTGATACATTACATACTATATTTTTAGCAGCTCAAGTCACAAGAGCTAAAGCTTGGAAGCAGCTTATATATCCATCAGCAGATGAGTGGATAAAGAAAATGTGGTATTTATATGCAATGGGGTGCTATTCTGCCATAAAGAAGGATAAGCTTGCGTCATTTGTAGGAAAATAGATGCATCTAGAGACCATAATACCTTAAGTGAAATAAATAAGACACCAAAGCTTTAAGATCACATGGTTTCTTGCATATCAGAAACCAAAACATAAATGAACAAAGTAAAAAATATATAAAAGGAAATAGGCAGATAGTAGTTTGCAAAAAAGGAAAGATACCAAGGATGTAGGGAGGGAAGGAAAAAGAGGTTTAAAAAATTTTAAATCTGATATGTACGTGTACCAACTCGCTGCAAGGAATGTGATCATTATATACCACAGCAAGTAAAATAAAGATAATAATCAGAAAAAATAAGTGAGTTCAACAATTTTTCAAATATAAAATAAAAATATGTAAATCAGTTCTATATACTACCAGTGAACACACAAAATTCCACACTGAAATTAAAAATACAATGCCAGTACACTGACATCTCCTAAAATGAAACACTTGAATATGATTACAAAAGAACATATACAAAACTCCTGCACTGAAAACACAGAGTGCCAATGAAAAACATCACTGTTCTAAAAAGTAGAGAATTATAATATGTTTATGATTAAGAAGACTTATAATAAAGATACCATAGTCATTTTCCACAAAGTTACATACATATGTGACATATTTCTTATCAAATTCTTTGGCAAGACATTTTGTAGTTGTAGACAAGATTATTCAGATTTACATGATAAAACAAAGCAACTGGGATAGTGTAAATAATTTTTAAGAGAATGATAACATGAGGAATGATTTTACCTGTTTTAAGACCTTTTATGTGACAACAGTGTTAAAGACTATGCGGCATCGTGGAACAATCAGCACATAGATCAAAAGAACTGAATAGAGAAGCCAGGAAGTGATCAACACAAATATGTTAAATTCAGTTTTGACAAAGGAGCAAAAGTTATTCGACAAAGGAAAAATAATCTGCAAGAAAAGTTGCTGGAGCAACTGGATGTTCATTGGTAAGAAAGAAAAGAAGAAGAGAAAGAAGAAGAAAAGGAAAGAAGAAAGGAAGAAGGGAAGGAAAGGAGTAGGGAAGGGGGCAGTGGAAAAGAGAAAGAACAAATGATCTAGACCTCAGCTTAAACTTAAAACTACTCAAAATTGTTCACAAATCTAAAATTTAAACTGTAAAAATATAAAATTTAGAAAAAAGTTGCAGGAAAAATTCATTGGAATCTAGGTCTAGACAAAGAATTGTTAGATTTGATGCCAAAATACGCCCATAAAAGAAAAATTAACAAATTAGATTATATGACAATTTTAAAAATTGCTGTGGAAACGACTCCTGAGAGAACTAAAGGTAAGCTATGCACTGGGAAAAATGCTTGTAAACTGTATATCTGAATAAAACTAGTATCTGCAATATATAAAGAATTTTCTTAATAAAAACATTAAGACAAGTAGTACCATTTAAAAATAGGCATAAATTAATCAACAAAAACTTCATCAAAGAAGACATAGTAAATAAGAGTATGAAATGACTTTCAATAAATTAGTCATTAAGGGGCATGCATATACAACAAGGAGATATTACTGCATGTTTATCAGAATGACTAACATACAAAAGATAAAATACTAGATACTGGCAAGAATAATAAAGAAAAACAGGCTCATTCATTCATTGCTGGTAGCTACACTACATAGTACAGTCATTCTGGAAGAGTTAGGCAGTATCTCTAAAAAAACTAAACATGTAATTATGCAACCCAGTAATTTCAGTCCTGTGCATTTATCCTACAGAAATAAAATCTTTTGTTAATAGGAAACCTCTACATAATTGTATCAGTTATTTGTAATAGCAAAAAGCTGCAAACATCCCAGTTGTCTTTCCAGTGAGTATATAGTAAAATGAATGCTGCTACATCCATACTATGGATTCCCACTAAGCAATACAATGGAATAAGTTACTGATAAATGCAATAGTCTACAGGAATTCCAGGAAGTTTTCCTGAGTGAGAAAGTCAATCACAGAAATGTATAAACTACACAATTCCATTTATAAATCATTCTTGAAATGAGACCACTATGCAAATAGACAACAGATTAGTTTTGGTGGGAGTCAAAGGAAGTGGGGTAAAAAGTAAGTCAGTGCAGTCCTAAGGGTTAATCTTGAGGGCAGTGGAAATGTTCTATATCATAATGTTTACATCAATATGAAATCTTTATATCAGTATCAGTAAACCAATTTTGTATTGAGATAGAGTTTTGTACAATATTAATATTAGGAAGCATGGTAACAAGTGTATAGGATTCAGTACATGCAAATGTATAATTATCTCAAAATAAAAATTTTATGAAAATCCATCTATAAAATTTTCCATAGTAAAACCTCAGTAACAGTATCTGACAAAAAACATTGAATTGGAAAATTATAAACCAATCTCATTCATGAATATAGATGCAAAACCTAGGTAAAAATACTATCAACTCTAATACAAAAAAAAAACATAATTATTTCCCAGCATAGAACATTTAGTGGCTATACAGAGTTTGATATTAGGATATTTATTAAGTAATTTCATAACATTAATAGGCTAAAATTATTGTCATTCCAAAAGCTTCTAAATAGGCACACAACAAAATCTAACATTCATTATTTTAAAAAAAATAGTATAGCAAACACTGTTAATATTTATCAAATATTTACATGTCCCTTAATCTTTCTCAGTCCCATAAATCTACATAGTCTAGGTCATGACTAAATCTTAGCAACTGAACGTAAAACAAGGAAATTATGAGCAATCGTGGCTTCTCCATATTTAACTTTATGCAAGTGGCTGAAATAAAAACAAACCCAAGAAAAAAAAAGAAAAAAGAAATTGAAAATTGAAAAAGTTAAAAGTTTGGAAACTACCTTGGTTCCTTGGGAAACTATTTGAAAAAACATACAGATGTGACTGATTGACACATTTTGACATAAATAAGACATACACCTTTGCTGTCAACCCACAGAAACTTCAGGAAGTATTTGTTATTGCAGCATAGCTTTGTATTATCCTAACTAATGCAACTATAATAGAGCAATCCTTAATTGTCACTAGTATGTAGACTCTGAATAAAACACAAAATCACATTTATTCTTTTCAAACTGAAATTGCCATAAAACTATACTTGATCTGCCTCTTAAGAACTCACAGCACACATTAATTGCATACTTAAGTGCTCAGAAAAGTCCTTTAGATAAATCCTTGTACCTTTGTGGAACTCAACATTTCATAAACTGATTTCACAGTAGCAATCTTTTTGATTATGGAACATCTACTCACCAGTATATCTGCATTCCATAGAATAAGTGGAAGAAAATAAGGCACTGAGTGCATTTCTATGAGATTTAAAAATTATGCTAAAATATTAATATTGAGATTTATATGTAAAAATTTTTGCTAAAGTTCTATTTTATAGTGCAAAGCAAACGATAAGTAAATGTGTATGTAGAGAAATATTTAAGTAATATATATACAATAAACATAAAAACTTAATAATGTATTTATATACTATTGAATATATTAAAACTTCATTTATTGGTGAACTAAAAAAATTAAATATAAAGCCACACATATACCATGAGCCCAAACAATATATACACATAAACACATACAAAGAAACACAACAAAATAGTAACTGTAGTTATCTCTGAAAGCTGGAATTATAGGCAATTTACTTTATCCTTAATGCTTTTCAATATTTAATAAAATAATAAACATTTTTAAAAATAGATATAGAAATATAACTCTGTCTTCCTTGTAAGATTTCTACTTTGTCCTTCAACTAGCACATCATTATTAATAATAATGCTTATTGAGCAGGAATAATCTCTTTTCAGCATGAAGTATCTCATATTCATGCAAAAATAATCTTAACACTATTGTTAATAAGAAAAATGTGCTCAAGTTGAATAATTTTTATATAATACCCAATATGAGTATATTAAGGAGAACTTGGCTTTGTAAAACTGTGCTAGACATCAAAATAAGAACAATCACCTATAAACTATGGAAAGCAAGAGAGAAGTTAGAGACTGGTAGCAAGAAAAGTGGCCTAAAGATTGAGAGTCCCTAAATGTCAGCTAGAAGCAGACCTCACTGTGATCCAAGAGTTCCGCCATCATGCCACCACTGCCACACACACACACAAACACACACATACATTTAGACTTCTTAAGGGCCTCAGAAGGCTCTTTTCCGTTTTCTGTTCTGTCAGTTCTTTAAAGTCTACAGCTGTCCACTTTTTCTAAAATTTCTTTACTAAAACACATATCTAAAGACATTTTTACTCTATAATTTCCAAGAACAAATTTATGGTCAATTATAGATTTGATACAAATTAACTCATAATTGCATTGTCTCCATTGTAGATAACTTTAGGACATATTTTAACAGTAAAGGTCACTGTGTGAACATACAGAATATATGTTGCTTCTTTAAGAAATGTATCATCCATCATCTCTAAATCATTTTTTCTTTTGTTTTATTTTCTTCATTCTGTCTTAAGTTTTATTTGAACTTTGCAATTCTGATATGTAACATCATAAATCATATTGGGATATATGCTGCATCCATGATGTATAACAAACTTTCATTCCTCCATAGAATCATACAGCTTAATACAATAACATACCATTCCTGTATTCATTTCATTTATACTCAGTTTTCAAAAAGTTATAAAATGGTAGTTTCAAGACACAATTTTGTAGCCCAATTTAGTAATCTGTTTTAGGTTAACTTCTAAAAGGAAAAAATAAATCCAATAGAGCATGTGCTTACATTTTTTAGTTTTCTGTCATAGATACACTAAAAATAGTCACTGTCAATGAATTGGATCATAGTAAAATATAGGGGGAAAAATACAGTCTTGCAGACAGATCTGGGTTCCAGTGTCATCTCTACTGAATATTTTTAATGTTACATCATAAACCCTCCCCGAGGCTTCATTTACTTTTCTCCAATGAAAGTATAAAACTGCTTTTCTCAAGGGATACAGTGATGAATAAATGACATTAATTAAATGTGCTATATAACTGTTCACCATCGTTAAAAGTTTTTCCCATTATTTTGATTGTACTTTGATCTATTACCACTAAAAATACCACTTCCATTGTGCTTAACAGAGATTCATGCAAGTCTTACCAGCAAATAATAAGAAAAACTTATCTCCCCAGACAAGTTGTAAAAAATATACTTGACTTTAAATTTTAAATTGCCTATTGACCTTTCTAAATCCTAGACTGGAGGCAGCTACTTTGTATTTTTTAAAGGTCATACCTGACATTGTAGTATTAGTTTGGTTAAGTATTTTCTTAATCCATTTCCAATGACCACCATAACAGAGCTAAAGGAAACAACTACTGTAGACTAGAAACAGATCTCCAGCATGTGTGTGGGTATGAGTGTGTGTGTTGTGTGTGCATGAATAAACAGATTAAATACCTAGGGTTAATTCTTTTTATTATTAACTGTTAAAATATATTCTTCACAATTAAAAATACCCATGAGTTGATTGCTTCATGGATTATTGACAACAAATTATTAATATAACTTATTTCATGCTACCACCTAACTTTGGCTAGGTTCTAAAAAAAGGTGAGATAGATAATATGTACCAAAGAAGATAAATATATTATAGGAAAATTTAAAATCTAATCCAAAGGGAACAGAATTATGTATTATCCTCCTTCATATATTTGACTATAAATATGTTTATATGTATATGTGTATATATGTGATATTAATTAAATGTGCTATATAACATCCTCATTTTTAAAGTTTGTTCCAAATATTTTGATTCTACTTTAATCACTAAAACTACCACTCCATTCTCTCTGTCACTTTATTTATTTATTTATTTTTATCAGTACCAGGGATCAAACTCATGACTGCCTGCTTGCCAGGCAGGCACTTACGCCGCTGAGCTAAATCCCCAGCCCCCCTCTGTCACTTTATTAAAGCCATAAGTCCATAGCTGTCTGGGAAGTGAAGTGCCCTTTTCCTTTATCAGACTTTCATATTGCTGCTTTGAATTATCATTATTATGGCAGTATGGCAGCCTCCATTTTGATTTCAAGAAATACCAGTGGGCCTGTAGAAAACTATTGATTTCAACATTCTCAAAACAACATGGGTAGCTTTCATAGTTGTGCGAAGGGAACAAACAGTTAAGTACCTATTACAAAGTCAGTAGACACACTGCTGAGATGATTCTATTTCGACCTTTGTTCACATTCCATCTGCTTTCCCAACTAGGGTGAGTTCACAGATTCAAGATGAGGCAGGCTTCATTTCCATCCTTGAAAACATTTGCAGCTTGGAATACTTGATGATAACACACACACACACACACACACACACACACACAACAACAACAACAACAACAACAACAACAATACAGAAACCCAGAGTGAGGGAAAGATTTGCTAAAGACATTGCCATGACCCAGGTGACATGATGGAGTCACTCACTCAAGAGACCTCAGTGTTGTGAGGCAGCCGCAGCACCGAGCATGCCATCATGGAGTTGTTTCCTGGCCAGATTATGACATGTTCACCACAGAGGTGAAATCAATTAAACTTCAAGAACAATCATAAAAGGATAATAAGCCATACAACAGTATCCTCTTAATGAAAGTATATATAAAAAAAGAAGAGTGAGATTATTATCTTGCCCTACTGATGAAGTGGGGCTCCAGAGAGGGGACATCTAGAAAGGATGGAACTGCATTTCCAAGTGACATGTGATAGGATAGCATGGTAAATGCTTAAATTTTAAAAATTATTATGGAAGATATACTATCATTAATCTACCTTAGAATATTGTCTTTCTCTTTGAGAACACTTATCTTTCTTGGACAGCTTTCTGAAGCATCTTTCTTGGATGCTTTCTGAAGCATCTCTAGAAGTTATCTTTTGTAAGTATCTTTAGTTGAGCAGTTGTGACTTCCTCAATGTCTGGGATCGATTCAAAACATTTACCTTTCATGGTCTTTTAACTTTGGACAAGAACCACAACCATAACTGGTGAACAAGGTGTATGAGAACACACTGTTTTGTTTTGTTTTGTTTTGTTTTGTTTTTACAAGCCTGCCTTTCCTTTGGATGGCACTTGCTAGCAGCATTTCCGTATTTTCAATCACACATTCTAATGACATTCACAAAAGGGGATTCCCAGAACTGCTTCAGAAAGTATCAAGAACAATGGGATACATGAGTTCAAAGCAAGGAGGAGTATTTTGAGAGGAACTGATGGCAATGTCTTTTATTGTAATAACTTTTTAAATTTAAATACACACTGTATTTTTATTAGCTGTTGTATTTACATGAAATGCTGTCTGTAGGATCAAACAATAGAAACTCAGTTCTTTTTCTCCTGACTCTTGGTCCACAAACCATCTAAAGCCAAATGAGAGGGATCCTCTCGCACTGCATCCAAGATTTAATATAATACTTGACAAACACAAAATACACAATACATATTGTAAATGAATGAACATGTCAGTGTAATTTCTTCCTTCAAAAATAATCAACAAGCGGGAAAATTATATGCACAGATAACTATAATGCAAACCACAAAGATTAAACAAATTACAGGCTAGCATTTGGAGACAAAATTAATTCTAGGTTAGGTCAGACCAAGGACAGAGTTTTTCTCATATATAAAGGCTTTCAGACTTACACCTGAATTAGGCTAAAATAGATCAATGAGATTTCAACAGAAAGAATCATAGAGATCAGCCCAGGTCTAGCACAAGAACCTGAATGCTTCAAAGTACTCAGCCTGCTCCAGAAACACCAAGTGATCCTGGGTGGCTGCCAGCAGGGAGCTGAATACTAGGGGAAGAAAACAAAGCTGCAAAAAAAGCATGAGCCATTTTGAGGGTCTTGACTGCAATGAAAAGTGATGCTGCTTAAGACAATCAAGAAGTATTTCTTGCAAACTTACTATAGACCAGACTGTGCTCAGTGCAGGGAGTGTAGAAGTGGCATCCTGTCCCTGTCCCTGTGTTCAGGAAATTCAGAGCAGAGGATAGGACATAGAAATGGACACACAAATAAATGCCACTATGGTGGTCATAGCAACCACCTAAAGAACAGCATGATAAAGGAGTAGCCTATGGTCTAAGGGGGAGGGGCTTTTCCATGGAGATTTTATGGAGAAGGTGTGCATCAAAGACCTCTTTGTTGAAAAATAAAATGATGTTCTCTAAATTTTAGACAGACTAAACAAATTAGGGTACACAGTTTATTCAAAGGGACAGAGCCCCTAAAAGGGGCTAATCAGATCATTTGAGATCTTAGAGGATGTCTCAGTCTTACCTATCCTCTGCTCTACTATTTACCATGTCTGCAGAAATTTCCTAACACTAAACCAATTTAATGTGCATGGAAGAAAAGGCAATCAAAACCTCTAACCTGAGAATAAAATGCAACATTTCTTATTAAGTTATAACATGTAAAAACATCTAGGAAAATGTTATATAAAAGGTCTTAAGATGAGTGTGAAGGAAGAGCAGTATGAATTAGTATTTCATATAAAATGAAGTGCAATATGGTATTATTTTGATCAGTCTTTCAAAGAATATAGTCACATCACAGTACAGGCCTTTGTAATGTGCATTACTTGCACATGGACAATCTCAATAGTCTAATAATAACAATCATATAAAAAAGAACTGGTAACATGCTCTGCTCCCATCCTGCACAAATACTCTTCAATATTTCAAGATATTAGCTCTGACAAGTTCAAATCATAATCATGATAATTGGTATTTGACACTTACAGCCTCTCCACCAACAGTACATGTTGTTCATTTGTCAACATATAGTAGCAGTATAGAAAATATTTATCACATGTAAGAACCACATTTTGAGTTATTTAAGAAAAATTTGATAAGCTAAACATACTGAAGGGTGCTTTTACCACTGATTATTTTTTCCCTTAAGCTATTTCTATTTTTTTAAGATTTTATAATTATGTTTGGGGGGTTGAGGCTATTCCTTAGAATTCTTTTCTGACTTACAAAAATGAAGTTACAACTTTACTGGGAAAAGTATGTGTATACATAAGACAGTTAAGATAATTATACATCTAACTTTTCTTAGTTCCTTCAAAAGAAAGCTTTGTGCTAATATTGTTTGGACAAGATATGCCTATATCTTGTACTCTGAACAGCAACTACAATAAGACAATACACAGTGTATCCTATTCCCTCTATACATCTTTTTTTTGTACTGGGGATAGAATTTATGACCTTACATTTGCCAGGCAGGCACTTATGCTGCTGAGCTAAACCCCTGCCCTCTGTACCAGCTGTTGTAATGGTCCTACTAACCTGTTTTAAAACTCAGTTTCGTTGCTATGTTTATCTTTTTTCTTTAAAATAAAATTTTAAAAATTAAAAATGAATTATTATAATTCTCACACAAATTACTACATGAATATATTGTGCCAATTATTTTCTCTCAGCAAATAGTACATGAAAAATATATAATTGGTCTACATAGTAGACTTTCTCTCTCTCTCTCTCTCTATATATATATATATATATATATATAATCTAAGGCCCACAATGCTTGGTAACATCCCATATTTTTATCCAAATACATATTTTATTATGGAAATTCAAAGTTAGTCCCTCCCTTGCCTTTCTTACTTACACTAATTGCTCTGATTTAAGATAGTATAATCAGATTTCTTTCTCTAGACCAGTATGAACATATTTAGATCACTGGGGACAGGTTCAAGTGTCAGTGTCTTCTATATTCCTTATCTAACTGAGAATAAACACAAATGTGAGGTATAGTAACAAAGACATTTATAGTAGTAAGTAAAAAAAAAAAGTAGTATTTCATCAAGAATTTAATTTTAGAATACTTGAAGTTCTCCTGCTCTATAAACTGGGCTTGTGGGCATGAGCACAGGTCTTATATATTAGGACCTGTGAACCTTATTCACTTTAGCTCTCAAAGACACCAGGGCAAATAATTGGTTAGTCCATTCCACTGTCTCTTCTGAGCAGTGAGCCTAACTCCTAGGCTCCCACGACCCTGGGTAGCAATTCTGACCCTGTGGTCAGGTACTCTCAAAAGGAGGTCTGCAAACACTGCTCTTGGCCACTTGGTGGCTTCCCCTCAGCCTTAACTGAAAACCATGTGGTGTGTACAGTCGCAGTCTTAGAGTGTTGGAACGGCAGGAAGCAATCCAATAGTGAGCTGATAGAAATAAACAGTAAAAGTAAGTAAACAAGATAAATGCACTGAAAAATTAGGCTATCAGAACATATTCTTGGAAGATAATTCTCCTCAAAACAGATTCTGGGCTTTCTTGCCCTAGGATTATAATACATTATTACAGCTATAGGAATGAATATAACCAGTATTGTGGTTTTAAAAATGAGCAAAAACAGTCTAAACCTGTGAAAAAATTCAGTTGAATTGAAGTGTACAGAAGGATTAGGTCAGAGAAAGATAAATATATCTTTAAGCCATATATGCCTGAGAAACTATGCATAATCAAAAGCCTTCCCACAGCCCCCTTATGGCTAAACAACTTTCGTATAAAGAAAATTACTAACAGATTCATATCTATATTGGAAATAAATCGAATAGTTCCCTATGTTTCTTTACTTTTTTTATAGTCCTCTGTAGTTAAAAAAGGAAGAACTTTGAAAACATTATTTCCTTCAGTCTTTACAATACCCTTGTGGAGTGGATAAAATATTTTTTAAAAAGAGTAGGGAAGCCAAACCAAATTGTAGATTTGTTTAAAAGACAACATCCTTGACTCCACTCACCATCTCAGAGTCCCAGACTGCTGGCAGAATAACTGAGCAGAGCAAGATACATTGTCAGGACACAAGGTGCAGGTGTATGTAATTTTCTCCCAGAACAAACTCAAGAAAATTCTAAATTATGATTTTAAAAGACTTGTATCTATTTCTTCTCCCTTTAATTAACAAGAATAAAATACAACCATGCAAAGAGCATGGTGCAATAAGTCCAGCCTGGTATGAAAGTTTAAACAGGAAAAATGTAAGGAAAAAGAATACACCTCACCTCACCTTTTGGCCAGTGTCAGCCTTACAAAACACATCTATGAAATACATATTGCAAGAAGGCATCCATAGGTATCTGGGAAGTAAATGTGAGAAAGCCCCTTGGCTTATAGCTGTTTTTATCCAGCAAATTTTCCAAGTCCATGCTCCTCTTCAGGAATATTTGAAGATTAAAATCCTTATTTTACTAATATTTTCCAAGTTATTGTCCTTGAGTAGAGATCTATGATAAATTATTATTCCATATCAGAAAAACATAAATTTTAATTAAAAGTGACTGTATTTTCCACTTGCTATCTCTGTTCAGGTGACCTTATAGGTATCTATTATCCAAAATGTTGAAACTAATCTTATTATACTCCTCCTTCATCTGTGCTCTACTGTATCACCTCTCTCAGTAAACAGCAGAACCAATGCAATCTCCCAATCTATAAACCTTGTTCCCTGGTCAGTTTCATCTCCTCTTCAACCACATGTTACTTAGTTCCATTGATGCGACATGACATAAATAACTGCCCTTTTCTCTAGGCCAACAAATCCACAAGAGGTAATAAGGTATGGATTTCTTGCAAATATTCTCTACCCAGTTTGCAAACTAGAATCCCTGCTCCTTCCTAGTTTTCCAAATACCTGAACCCAGCCACAATGAACTTGTAGCTCCACCCTCATCCCAAATTCCATACAGATTTTTTTTCATTTTTAAACATTTTAGTATTTATTGATACATTTTAGGTATACATATTGATCATATTCATCATAGAGAATCTATGCCTATACATGTTATGCCTTGATTCCTTTTTTCTCCATTTCTCTACCCACCTTTCAATCCCTCTTCTCCATATTTACAAGTTTGTTCCCACTTTTTCCTTCTTTTCCTATTTTTTTCTTTTCTCTTCTCACTCTCCTCCTCCCCTCCCAAGTTCCCTTTCCCATTTCAATATTTTCTTCCTATTCCACAATATCTATTATACATTTTAATCTTTATTTATATTTTTAGCTTCTCACACCAGAGAAACAAGATGGTATTTATGAATATGCTCTCAAGGTTCATCCATTTACCTATAAATATCTCAAGTTTATTATTCTTTATGGCTGAGTAATACTCCATTACATTTTTTAAAATCACATCTTTTTTATTCATTCATTGGTTGATGAACATTTGGGCTGTTTCCAAGATTTAGCTTATACAAACTTGTTGCTATAAACATCAGCATGCCTATATCACTGTAGTATGATACTTCTAATTTCTTCAAGAAGATGTCAAAAAGAGGAACAGCTAGTTTGAATGGAACCTCTAGTCTTAGTTTTGAGGAATTTTCACACTTGCTTCCAATAATTGCATCAGTCTACACTCCCAACAACAATGGAGATGGATTCCTTTATCTCCACATCCCTGCCACATTTGTTATTGGTTATTTGTTGATAATAGCTATTCTTTCTGTAGCAAGATGGAATCTCAGAATTGTTTTGATTTGTATCTCTTGAATGACCATTGATATTGACAATCTTCTAGGAATCATTCTAAAGAAAGAAGTAAAAGGCCTCTACATTGAAAACCACAGTACTTTGAAGAAAATATCAAAAAGTGGAAACATAACTCTTCTTTTTGGGTAGGAAGAATGATTATAGTGAAAAGACCATACTTACAAAATTATTATGCACTAAAATAGACTACATACTAACTCACAGAACATATTTAAATAAATGCAAAAGAGTTGAAATTATCCCTTGCATGTTATCAGATCGTAGCACCATAAAACTAGAAATTAATGGTAAAAGTAACTGGGAAAACCCCTCAAACACATGGAAATTGAATAATACACCCTTGAGCAACAATGGGTCACAGGAGAAATTAAAGAAGAAATTAAACAATACCTACAAGCAAATGAAAATACAATTACAACTTACCAGAATTTGTGGAATGCAATGAAAGCAGTCCTCAGAGGAAAATTTATTGCACTGAGTTCCCACATCAGGAAAACAGAAAGAATACAAATAAACAACATGATACTATACCTCAAACATCTAGAACAAGAAGAGCAAGTCAAATCCAAAGCCAAAAGAAGAGGGGAAATTATAAAAATCAGAGCAGAAATTAATGTGATAGAGTAAGAAAACAAACCAAAGAATCAATGAATCAAAGAGTTGGATTGAAAGAATAAATAAAATTGATAAAGCTCTAACCAACCTAATTTTAAAAAAGAAAGAAAAAGCTCAAATTCATGCAATAAGGAATGAAAAATCACTACAGACTCTGTGGAAATACAGAAGATCATCAACACCCATTTCAAAAACCTCTACTACTATAGGTTCGATAACACAGAAGAAATGGACAGATTCCTAGAAACACACGAAGTACCAAAGTTGGGTCAAAAAGATGTAAAACTGCTAAATAACCCAATTTTTATTAATGAAATTGAAAATGTAATTAAGTCCCTACCTACAAAGAAGAGCGCAGGCCCAGACAGATTCACTACTGAATTTTACAACAAATACAAAGAAGACTTAATGCCGACACTCCTCAAACTCTTCAATGAAATCGAAAGAGAAGCAATTCTTCCTAAGTCATTCCTGGAAGGAAATATAACTCTGGTACCAAAACCTGAGAAAGACCCTACTAAAAAGAGAACTACAGGTCAATCTCCCTAATGAACACAGATGCAAAAATCCTCAATAAAATATTGGAAAACAGGATGCAGCAAATCATCAAGAAGGTTATACACCATGACCAAGTGGGATTCATCCCAGGCATGCAAGGATGGTTCAATATACGTAAATCAATAAATGTAACCCACCATATCAATAAAGCCAAAACTAAGAATCACATGAGCATTTCTATAGATGCAGAAAAAGCTTTTGATAAGGTCCAACACTCATTCAGGATAAGAACCTTACAGAAAACTGGAATAGATGGCCTTTTCCTCAATATGATAAAGGCCATCTATGACAAACCAAAAGCGAGCATCATATTAAATGGCCAAAAACTGAAGGCCTTTACTTTAAAATCAGGCACAAGACAAGGATGTTGCTTATCACCACTCTTATTCAATATTGTACTGAAAATACTAGACAGAGCAATTAGAAAAAAGAGAGAAATAGAAGCAGCAAAGATAGGAAAAGAGAAAGTTAAATTATCATTTGCAGATGACATATTACTCTACATAGAAGACCCCCAAAACTCCATTGAAAGACTTCTAGATATCATAAATAAATTCAGCAGTGTAGCTGGATACAAAATTAATGTTCAAAAATCAATACCATTTTTATACACTAACAACAAAATTATGGAAAGAGAAATTAGAGAAGCCACACCCTTCACACTAGCATCCAAAAAAATGAAATACTTATGAATTAACCTCACAAAAGAAGTTAAAAAATCTATGCAGGGAAAACTATAATAACCTGAAAAAAGAAATCGAAGATAATCTCAGAAAATGGACAGACATCCCTTGTTCATATATAGGGAGAATAAATATTGTGAAAATGGCCATTCTCCCAAAACTGTTATACAGATTCAATGCATTCCCAATGAAAATACCATCAACATACCACATAGCCCTAGAGAAATCACTCCTAAAATTCATCTGGAACCAGAAGAGACCTAGAATAGCAAAAACAATTCTAGGCAGCAAAGGCAAGGCAGAAGGCATCACAGTCCCTGATTTGAAATTGTACTACAAAGCTACTCTAATAAAATCAACATGGTACTGGAATAAAAACAGATCTGAAGATCAATGGAATAGACTAGAAGATACAGCCACAACTACCAACACACTCAACCACCTTATCTTTGATAAAGGGGCCAAACAGGTTCACTGGAAGAACGACAGCCTCTTTAATAAATGATGCTGGAAAAACTGGCTCTCCATATTCTGAAAACTAAAACTAGACCCATGCCTACCACCATGTACTAAACTAAAATCTAAATGGATCAAAGATGTGAATATTAAAACTGAAACACTAAATCTGTTGAAAGAAAAGTAGGTAAACATCTTGAAGACATAGGGGTATGTAGAGAATTCATGAACAGGATGCAACTGCACAGGAACTACTTCCCAGAATCAATAACTTGGATCACATCTTATTAAAAGGTTTGCATGTCAAAAGAAATCTTCAGCATAGTGAAAAGAAAACCCACAAACTGGGAAAAAAATCTTAGACAAAGGTCTTCTGTCTAAAACATATAAAGAATTTTAAAAAATCAGATACCCAAAATTCAAAGACCCAGTCCAAGGGCATCTGAGATGAATACAGTTGTCAGATGAAGAAATACAAATGGGCAAATAAATACATGAAAAAATGTTCACCGTCATTAATCATTAAAGAAATGCAAATTAAAACCACACTGAGATTCCATCTCACTCCAGAAAGAATGGCCAGGATAAAGAAAACTACCAACAACAAATGCTGGTGAGGCTGTGGAGAAAAGGGAAGTCTCCTGCACTGTTGGTGGGAGTGCAGACTGGTACAACCACTGTGGAGGTCAGACTGGAGATTCTTCAAAAAGCCGGGACTGGAGGTCCCATCCAACCCAGTTATTCCACTTATTGGCATATTCCCAGAAGAACTGAAAACATCACACCACAGTGATATATGTGCACTCATGTTTATAGCAGCACAATTTGTAATACCCAGATTTGGAAACAACCTAAGTGTCCATCAACTGAGAAATGGATAAAAAAGTTTAGATATTTTTATACAATGGAGGACTACTCAGCTATAAAGAATGATCACATTGAGATATTTACTAATAAATGGCACATTTATTAGTAATTGAGACCATACTCATAAGCAAAATAAATCAAACTCACATGTATAAATACTGTATAGTCTCCCTAGTGTAAGAAATAGTAAGAGTACATAAGATTTTATGGTAATCATGATTCCCCATTACATTGTTTTGAAAACTTATAATGATCACATTGGTTACTTGTAATGGGTTTGTCCTTGTTTGTTTGATTTTACTAACTGTAATGGTATGAACAGCTAATTTGAGGGAAAAAACTTGTTATAATAGCCAGTACTGGTATAATATCATCTTACTATGAAGTCCTACCTTGCTTTTGCTCTTCTTTTTCCATTGGCTCTATCATGTTGTACCTTATTGGATTGTATTACGTGTGAAAGTATAAACAAATTTTCTATGGAAAATAAGATTATATAGTAGCCATTGTTTATTTTCTGTTATTTGGTTCTGAATGCCCTGTGATATTCTCATTTTCTTGAATGTTTTTATACTATTTTGCTATGCTTGATACTGTTGTATATGAAGTTATACTCAACTATTTCAAAGAAAGAGACATTGTGGTAGTAACTGTTAATTACAGGTTGTCTGCTAGTGAAATTCTGTGTTGCTTACATCGTACTGTTCTGATCTGCTTTGGTATGTCCTGTTTTGTCTTAATCTCTTTAAAATAAAAACATTTTATGCAGCTTTAATACAATACTGATAAAAATTCCAACAGCATATATCACAGAACTAGAGAAAATAATCCTAAAGTTCATTTGGAACCAGAGAGATCTAGAATAGCAAAGGCAATTCTAAGTCAACAGAGGCCAAGGCAGGGAGCATCACAATTTCTGACTTGAAATTATACCACAAAGCTACTGTTATTAAAAAAAAAAAGACCCAAAGATTAGTAGAACAGATTAGAAGACACAGAAGCACTTCAAACACATTCAACCACCTTATCTTCAACAAAGGAGCCAAACACCTTCACTGGAAGAAAGATAGACTCTTTAATAAATAATGCTGGAAAAACTGACTTTCCATACACCAGAGAAGTAAATCTTTCACCATGCACTAAACTACAATCAAAGATCTAAACATTAAAAATAGAAACACAAAATCTGCTGGAAGATAGAATAGGTAGAACTTTTGAAGACATTGGTACAGGAATAGACTTCAAAAACAAAATGCCATGCCCACAGGAAATATCAAGAGTCATCAATTGGGATTTCTTCTTATTAAAAAGCACAACAAGAAAAACCAGCAAGAGTGAACAGACAACTCACAGTGTAAAAAAAAAAAAAAATTGAAGTAGTCACAACCTAGTAGTCCACAACCAATGGACTACTATCTAAAATGTATTAAGAACCCAGGCAGTCTCATCTATCAATGCTTCTACTCTTTTTTCTAAAATTCTGTACAAAATGCACTTTCCCCAACTCTATCTCCTTCTGTTTGAAAAACTCAGTTTAAATACCACACCCTCTGTCAGTGCCCCCCATAATTCTCAAGATGTAGCTCCCCTTCTTGCCCAAATATCCTTATTGTTACTCCTTATTGTTACTATTACTACTATTACTGAAAGGTTTTCTAATTCAAATTTCTTTTCCATGTTTTCTTCCTTTGCTGGTTGAAAATTTTTGAATTCTATTACTATTGCTTATCATTATTTTTATAATTATATACACAACACAAAACCCAAAATTGACCAATATTTTAACCCTTTTCCATAAAAATAAAGGTTTTAATCCCATTTACATGCAATTACCCATTCCTGACCCACAAAATAGCATGGTCCAGTATTTCAAAAATAAAAGATCTCTTTATCCTGCAAATAGGTTATCATCGTTACCATTGTAAGGACTTTTTGATACATATTCATACTTTATTTGCACACTACTCTACTTTTTTATAATCTTATCCTTTCAGATTCTACTTACATCTATTTTTAGTGCACCTTTAAATTCCATTAAAATCCATAAATGGTGAAATTTATCTTTGTTTTAATGTAAACATGTTTTATTCCCTTCATTGTTGAATCAATTTTAAGATAGTTTTGTGCAGTACGCAATTACATTGGTTTCTATCTACATGTTCCCCTAGAACCTCACACACTCATAGGTGGGACTTTTCATAGGTAATTGCTTAAGGGGGACATAACACTCACCAGTGGGTTGGTCCATCAGTAAGCTTATAGTTGAATGTAATGTTGGGAGGGGAAGCCAGGTTGCAGGAGGTGGGTCACTGGAGGTGTGCCATGAAAGAGTATACAGTATCTCCCTTTCTGTTCCCTTGATCTTTCTCTCTCTGTCTCTCTTTGTCTCTCTCTCTGTCTCTCTCTGTCTCTCTCTCTCTTTTTCTCTCTCTTTCTCTGTTCTTCTGCTTCCTGCTGCCACACTTGAGCATTTTCCTCTGCCATACTGCCCTGCCATGGGACCAGCCAACTATGAACTGAAACTTCTGTGAACTGTGAACCAAAATAAACCTCTCCTTCTTTAATTTGCAGGTGTCAGATATTGTATTTTAGCAATGAAAAAATAATTAAGACAATTGGAAATTATTATCTCAGTCCTTCATGGACATTACAGTTCAGAGTTTTCATTTTTGAAAGTCTAACATAAGCCTAATTACTATGATTTGAAAAATCTGACCTTTTTCTGTGGTTGCATTAAAACTCTGCATTTGGTGTTTTACAATCTTCCTATAATGTGTCTAGGTGTAGTTGTATTGTTTATTTTCTCTGCTTCTTTGTTTTTCTTCTGTGTTTCCTATATCTTGTGATTTGCACCTTTAACCAATTCTGAAAAGTCTCAATCATTATGATTTCAATTATTTCATTTCCTACATCCATCTTCCCTATGGAAGTTTAATTAGAATTACACTCAACTCCAGTTTCCTTTTCTTTTTTTAACTTATTTCTCACTTACCTGGGACCTAGTGGAATCACAGTGAAAAATTCTATTAAAATAACTAATCTTAGGGGCTGGGGATTTAGCTCAGCGGCATAAGTACCTGCCTTGTAAGCAGGCGGTCGTGAGTTCGATCCCCGGTACCAATAAAAATGAAAAAGACAAAAACAAAAAAAAAAACTAATCTTCCACATTGCCTTGGTGGAAGTCCTTTGATTTCCTTTTGTAAATACATTTATGAATACATATCTCACTGTCTTATAATTATTTTACATATTATCTATTGCACAATATAGTATGAACAGAAACATTGCTCACCTCTAGCCTCACCGCTCAGCCTTATATAGGAAATAATAAATATTTGGTAAATAATATATGCAGTTGATTTACATGTATATATGTATGTAAGTGCATATGTATATGTGTAGGTATATGTATAGGTATATTAGAATGACCTACTACCACCTTGATCATTATTAATGCACAGAGTCTCTACTAATCTAAGCCTATATTTTAAAATGGGAACTAAAATTAATCAATTCCTTTAATTATTATATTAGACTGTATTCCATATAACTTTGGGGGATACATATTGATCCAGATTCTAAATTGTTAGCCCACACACACAAGAAAAACAAACAAAAGATGACTTCTCATGATGATGATGATTATGATGATGATGATGATGATAACAAAATTCTTTAATCCATTTCATTTGCCCACTGATGAACTCATTTCTATTGGGTGCAAAGCAGCTGACATAAAGACCATCCTGGAGAGGGGTCATGGCAGCCTCTATTCCAGACTGGAAGGCTGCCTTCCCCAAGATCCACAGGAGGCAGTCCTGGTGCTCTTCCCAGCAAGCTGTTCAGACCACACATGAGCAAGAAGCCAGCATTCTATCACAAAAAGTATACTACTATGTAATGATGAAAAAAGATTCAAATTGGCCTTATTACATAAAATTACTATAAAATAAAAAAGTTTACATGTGAAAAATGGAGAGCTTCTTAAGAGGTGAAAATCTAACTGAAAATATCAGTAAAATAAAGAAATAACTGGATGTGAGACTTTTTTTTAATGGAAAGAATAAGCAACCCAAAGTTGAAGATGAGTTTGTTTGGTTGTTGCTGTTTTAGTAAGTCAAACACTTTAGTTATTATCTTATTTAAGTCATCAGTCTCACTCTTATGGAACATGTGAATACATCCAGAAGAGAATTACAAAGAATACTTAAGACAAAGTTAAGTTAATGAAGAGATAATAAAATAATAGGAAGAGAATAACTAGTGTTTTTGAGTACATTAAAAAGTTAATGTACTCAAAAAAAACTAAAAATAGGTCAGCTATATGATCCACCTATACTATCTGAGGTATATATGAAAAAAGAAAATAAAGTCAGCACACAAGAGATGAACCTGCATACATACCCATGGTGGTTGACAGCACAAACCACAGTTACTAAGCTATGGAATCAACCTAAATGCCTGTCAACAGAAGAGTGGATAAAGAAAAGATGCATATATACACAACAAATACTATTGAGTCATGCAGAAGAATGAAATCCTGTCATTTGCAGGAAGATAGATGGAACTGGAGAACATCATGTTCAGTGAAGTAAGTCTGACACATGAAGGTAAGAAATAAATGTTGCAAGTTTTCTCTGATTACAAAATCAAGAGCAAGAGACACAACAAAAGTGGGAGTGAGAGCACGGCATGAGAGAGACCATCTGATAGAAGAAAAAATCTATGAAGGTCTGGGAAGGAGGATGGAAGCCAGGGAAAAGGAAAGGTAAGAGAATAGAAGACTGGTAGGCTCAATCCACAATATATCCACATATGATAATGTCACTATGAAACATTAATTTGTACAATAAATGTATTAATAAAAAAAGAACAAGAAGTTCGTGTAAAGTACATTCAAATTTACCATTTCACTAATGTTTCAAAACCAGAGACTACTGTCAAAAATCAAAGTGGAAGAGACTTGGGCTTAGAAAAAGATCACTTGGCTTCTAGACAAAAGGATGGACAACCTTCCGGGAAAGGTCAAAAACTATTTTTTCAAAGCTTGGGCATTCAACTTTCTACAGGAAAGACACTATACCAAATCCTTTCTCATGAACACTTCCAGATGCTATGAACTAATGGTACTATCTTGTATTCATCATATATTTACACGAGATCCTGAAAAGCACAACGCATTCTGTGCTTATTTAGTGCTTTCTTTTTTACTCCAAAGTAAAATAATCATAAGATATTTACACTTTATTCACAGGAGATATGTTTGATATCTTTGAGTATTTTCGTGACTGTCATCTAGACCCTCCTCAATTGCTCTGCAACTGCTAATAAATATGGAGAACTGCACAGTTCTTCATTAAGGCCTCAGGCAATGCCAAGTCAAAATAAGCAGATTACTCCATGACTTCTGCATGTCATGCATCTATTAATACATCTTAGGGTCATGTTCTCACTTTTAATAACAGCACCAGGCTGCTGACTCACATTCGTGTTTCTACTTCCTTTGTACCTACATAATTATTCCCTTTCTCCTGTCAGCTTGCTTTGTTTTTAATCTTTATTCTGATCCTGTTCAGCCTGGCCACTTCTCTAAATTTTCAAGGATCCATTGAATTATTGACCTGTCTTTCATGAATCAATAGCACTACCAGAATGAAAAATTTCAAATAAAGCATAAAAGGGGTAAGGGAGCTCAGTAATTATTTTCAATTATATGGGAGGTTCTCAATTAAGTACTGGGTGTAAGACCAACATGGTTGCTTCTTCCTTATAGATTTTAGTCTGTCAGAGACAATAGATAAGTAAATAGAAAACTATAACCCTGTATAATAATTAATGTGGTTTTTAAAAGGGCAGAAAGCAAGAGGACACAGGGAGACTGAGCACAGAGAGAATCATGGATCTTGAGTAAGCCTTTAATTCTCACAACAACCTTGCAGGGTAGGTATTGTTATTCCAACTTTACAGATGAGCAAAACATTTAACAGTGAAGGCAAATTTATTTGAAGTCAAGCATCTCTGGTTAAAAAGTAACAGAACTGGTTTCCAGTCTAGGTCTATAGGATTCCAAAGTCCTTACATTAGACCATGCTGTTTTTCAAGAATTTGTCGTGTTTCTGATTTACTTACAGAAATACTACATGGGAAGAAGAGTAAAATTTCAGAATCCAAATTTCTACTGCTTCTTCCTTACATGGCATTTAGTCAAGATATGACATCAAGCTGATTTGAGATAAGCTCATCCCAAACTATTCTGGTAACGTCCTGATGCTCTGAAATCAGGAAGCTGACTATTTGATGACTTGAGAGTTATGCCTGCAGCCTTCAGAAATATAACAATCCATCTATAGTTTCAAGACTTAATATTCTTCCAGCTTTAAAAACTTCTTCACATTTTTTCAAGTTAGGGTACTTCTTTATAAGTGTATGTTTGCAATGCATAATATTGATGTTCCTTTTGGAGACTTGGAACTTAGGCCATTTTTGTCTTTTGCAGAAATATTCTATCATTAATAGTGCAAAACACTCAACAATTTTATAAGTAACTTAAGTATTTATTTAAATGGTTCAGTGATAGCAGTTTCCTGCCAAAAGCAGGTACCTATATTTAATATGTATTCAAATAGGAAAAAAAAAGCAATCCAAGAAATTAAGGTATACATATAAAATTAATAGAACATATCTGAAATTTTATTTTTAATTTTTGTTACTATCGTTCATCCAAAAAACACATGTTCAAGCTAATTCCTGGAAGAAACCACTCTGGAAAGGTGTCACAGTGAGAATGCACCAACGGCAATGGCTTGTCATAGTTTTATACCTGACGAGACATTCACGTTCCATCTGCTCACTTCACTGATTTCTCTTGGTTCCAGGACCAATCCAGTCACTATCAAGACACCATACCCAGTTTCCCAAATTGTTATGATATAATATTCTGATACACTCTTAGAAAGACTTACCTCTACTCCTCAAAAATCTACCAACATGGAATTTAAATTGATGCCGCCACCTTAGAAAAACAATATTTACTAAAGCTTAATTTATGCATACTCTATAATGAGGCAACAGAAATTCCTGCATATGTTCACCCAAAGAAATACAAGAGAATGTTTAGTGCTACTTATGATATCTAAAAGTAAAAGCTATCCAAATGTCCAGCTACAATATAATGAGTAAATTGTATTATATTCATATGGTAGAACACTTGACAGCAATAGAGATGAAGGACTACAACTATAGAAATGGGTCTTAGTGATGAATAAAAGAAGTCAGATACAAAAGAGTGCACATCACATTTAAGTGAAGAACAAAAGAGACAATATTAATGTGCTTGTATTGGAAGTCTGAGCAATTGGCACTCTTAAAGAGAGATAGAAATAGGAAGAGAATATGAAAAGAAATTGTAAAATGCTGCTGACTGTTTCTTAATCAGGATGTTGATTTAGTGTATGCATTTTGTAAAATTAATTGACTTACTTGTCTAAATGTGTATTACACATCAATAAGAGTTCCTAAAGCCTCAAAAGGCTTGAAGTTTTAAATAGCTAATTTTGGGAGAGATTAAAATGGACTGTATAAAATGTCACATGTGGGCGAGAAAAAGTTTTGAGCAAGGATCTACATTCCAATCAATATGGACTTAAATGTCTGTTCCAAGATTCACATTGGTTTCAAAACTCACGCAATTTTCATGCCTCTCCACACATTGTCAGTAGCCTTTTTTCTGACTGTATCTCTTCAATGTGCTCCCTCTGATCATAAATAATATTCCATTTGTATTAAGATACTGTCCTTACCCTTGAAGGACGTACCCTGGCCAGTGGCCCTAAACATAAGGCACTTTCCAACCAACTGCCAAACGGCCCCCAGATCTGCATATCCTGTGCTAATCATGTAGTCATGTCTTTCGGGTTACTCTGGAAAATTGTCTCCACAATGGCCTCTTTTCCCTTAAAATCCTTAGTTTGTCTAACTCATATCCTTTTGTGGCACTTAAGCATGGAGAAGTTGAAATGTGCCATATATTGCTTTTAGTTTACCTATCTACTTGATCCAGATGGCAGATAATGGTTCATTTTTGTTTTTATCATCTTGCTCTGTGAATTGACTGACATACCAACATACCACAGGGCCAAATTACTGCTGATTAATATCGCCAGGCCTTCCATATGTTCTGCTTCCCTTTGGTAAGTTTTCATTTAGCAGTTCTTCAGCAGACTACTTAGAAAATTAGTATGTGGACAATTTTACATATAAAGCTACCTAGATGCCCACATAGCAAGGATGGTGGAACCCAGGCCATCTAGTTGCAAACACTAATACTGTATTAAAAATAATTTAGATGCATCTTAAGAGAACCTAACTTAATTCTTGTAAGGAAAGGAAAGAATGATGTGACATTTAGCAAGCCCCTCTGAGTACAAGAATATCGTACTAGGTACACGGTCTGATTAAAAAATATGATAAATGTCTGATTTTTTTTAAAAAATCTATTACAGTGAAAAATACTTCCTTCAAAGATTTCCTTCCCTTCTGTCTTGGTTACTTTTCTCTCATTGCTGGGACAAAATACCTAACACCCAAAGTGAAGGAAAGAAAGGTTTATTTAGCTCACTGTTTATAAAAGTTTCAGTCCATAATCAACCAGAGCAAAAGAGGGAGAACAAGAGTCTTCTTCCCCTCCCCCTTGTATTGTACACAGGCCATATTCTCTCTCTCTCTCTCTCTCTCTCTCTCTCTCTCTCTCTCTCTCTCTCTCTCTTTCTCCCTCTCTCTCTCTTTCTCTCCTTCCAGAGCAGGTGTAGCACTCACAAAGCTCCTTGCCCTCTTCTTGCACAGGGTAAGAATGTTTGCAAAGTAAGAACCCTGGTTCCCTGCTGAGTCTCTTAGTTAAACTTCTAAGCTGCTCAAGTTGACACAGTGCATCAACCATAACACCTTCACTTCAAACACATTTATTTCCTCATGTATGCTGCTTTCTGGAGCTTATTTCCTCTTTAGCATCTGTAGTTGCATTGTCCTGGCTGCCTCAATATTCTTAATCCATTCAAAATGTTAACCTTTTCCACTTGGACTTTGTACAAAAGCCAAAAGTCATATGGTCACAGATCCAGTGAACAAGATAGATGTACTATAATGTTTTCACAAGGTTGCTTTTCTGTTGGGTGGCACTTGGCGAAATCATGCATTATGTTTTTTACCACACCTTACACCAAAACTACTTCCCTAACTGCTTCAAAAAATGACAAGAAGTGTAAGTGTTTTCAAAATAAGGTGGCATATTTTGAGGTGGATTGATGCAATGTGTATTTTACTCTAATATATTTTCAAAAATGTCCATATTCACCATTTTTTCAGTCACACACTACATACTTCTACGTGAGCTCTTGACTTGCCCCTACATAATCATGTAGTATGGATATTATACTCTTTTCTTTCCAGATGAAAGAATTGAGTCTCCGCATTTAAATATTGTTATGCTTTGTATCTAGATATCCCCCCAAAGCCTCATGTGATCATAAGTGAGCTTTTAAAAGATGGCTGAATCTAGTATGTGTGATGCTGGGATTAATTTGTGGTACAATGCTAGGATGAAGGGCACTAAAACTAAGGATGTGAATACTACCTACCTTAAGTAGTCTAGATAAGATATAAGGGATAGAAAGAGCTGTTGGTGACCCTTGCTGATTTTGCTACTTGTTGTCTGCCATGAACTATTTCACCTCTGTGATGTCTGTCTTCTATGCCACTCTGCTGTGGAGTCAGCTAGTTATCAACTGAAACCTCTAATAACTGTGAGGTAAATAAACCTTTATTTCTTGAGCTAAATAAACTTTGAGTGGTGGGTATTTTGTCTCAGCAACAAGAAAAGCACCAAATCACACCACATAGAGATGCAAAACAAATTTTAAACCACACATCAGTAAATGCTTTCTATATAGAGTCAATAAATAATTTATACTTTTGAATTACATAGGGTCTCTGCCATATATTTTTCTTTATTCTTTGTTCTATAGTTAGTTGGTTTGGTTTTACAACATTTTCAACATGTAAAAATTGTTCTTGATTGGATTTGAGCCAAAGATGAATGCTTACAGATTACTCGAAGACCCTTGTGTCAAGAGGCTGACGTGATAAAGCACAGGCTAAGGCCTTAGTCTAAATCTAAATCCCAATTCTATACTTGATAACTAATATTTATGAAGAGGGTACAAATTCCAAGAAGCATTCTAGGGGTTTCACAAGTATTTACTTACCCAGCCCTCACAAGAACATCTCTGAGATAGGTGTTATTTGCTCCATTCTATAGAATAAGAAACTAAGACACAGAATATTTATATAATTTGCCAAATTTACACACAGAAAGTTAAATGGTGGAACCGAGACCTTCATCTACATAGTTCATGACTTTAACAACTATTTAATATTATTTAAATCAGTTATAAGCTCCCTGACCAGGATAAATAATTGGATTGCCCTTGTACAAAATAGGGTTAGCTATTTTCAATAAACCTTTTATGCTTGCAAGGAAGTGACTTAGAAATCAAGGCTGTTGTAACCGAGACTGAAGCACATAGATTCTAGAAGACACATTCATGTGAAATTTTGCAGATTTATGAACATGTAGTGAAGAACTGTCTTAGTTACTCTTCTCTTATTGCCGAGAGAAAATACTTGACCCTTAAAGTTAAAAGAGCAAAAGTTTGTAGAGGTTTCTCCCATAATTAGTGGGCTCCAAGGCAGTGTAGGGTGGCTGACAGGCATGGAGGAGAAAGAGTTTGTGGTGGGAAGGTAGCAAAAATAACAAGAAAGGGATGACCGGGGCTCTTCTTACCTCTTACATCTGACCCGGGCTACTTAGAGTGGGTAGCACTTATATCCTGATCCTAGTGCCCCTGATCCAATCATTGTACTACATGTCATTCCAGCATCACATACTCTAGATCTATCCACCTCTGAAAAACCCCACCTGTGACCACATGAGGCTTCATCGGGGAGGACTTTTAAACACAAGCCATAACAAGAACCCAGACAGGGCAATCATTTGTGGAAAGGAACATATTAGATTTGTGGCTAGTTAATTAAGGTCAAAAGACGTGTGAATTGGAACATTAGGTATGAATAGGTCAAGAACTAGGCAGAGGACAATTGGTGGGCATCAAAATAGGTAGGCAGTTGATGTTGGGATCTGCAGCTAAGACATCCATATGCTGGGAAATTTGAGATCCCCTACATTTGCCCTGAACAAGAAGTACGACAAAGTGCTGAGTTGCAGATTTTTTGCACGAATAACTGTAGCCAATTGGCTTGGGTCTGCACCCAGAGAAAAAGGTAAGGTTCATCCTAAAGGTGCAGAGCATTTAAGCCATACCCTGGAACCTGTGATCTCTAAAGCAGAAACCCAGGAATACCCATGAAATACATGACCCTAATAAAAAATTCTAAAAATCCAAAGTACCTTAGAATTGACCTATTCTGAACCAGAATAGATACTAAAAAAGTTTTTCTGTAAAAACAAAAAAGGAAATTTTGTACTCTTGCATGGTGTGAGTTGTTGTGCTCACAAGCCTCCGTGATCTTTTCCCTAGCTGTCTCACAGCCTGAGGTGAGGCCCTTTATTAAATAATCTGTCCCTTTGTTTCTGAACTGCCCTCTGTCACCCACTTCTTTGCAGTCTTCAAAATAAGCTTAAACCTTCCACATTTTATTTTTCCTGTCACACACTTGTTGCAAATTTTAGTTGTGCTTTTATTTTGCTTATTTATGTTTTAATCACTAGACTGTAAGTTTGCTGAAAGCAGAGACCATGGCTCCTTAGTTCACCACAGCATCCCCATAGCAATTAGCACCATACCTGTCTCAAAAAGTGGGATTTGACAATTATCTTTTATGAATAAATTTCTATTAGCAAGACATTAAAACACCTGCATATAATTTTACCCACCAGGCTGGACAAAAATTTCATTGAAGTCAAGATATATATACTACCAATTATCTGCCAGTCTTATGTAATGATACCAGGAAAATCATAAGACACAGGATAAATAGAGTATCATCATGTTATTTATACTTAAATATGACCACAAATCCTCTGGAACAGAAAAAGGGACTACATAAATAACAAAAAGATTTCACTGGTAAACAAATAACAAGAATACTTCTTCCTTTCACAGAGTAAATATTATGCTTCCTTCTTTTGCTTGCTGATAAAACTTTACCAAAGCAGTCAGGCCTATTTTTCCCTTTCTATTTTTTGACTTGAGTCAGCTATAATTTACTAAGTTGACTACCTGGCATCCACAGTCCACAGTGTCTCTCACCACTAAAATAGCAAGAGTATCTTTGGTATTCTAAATGCACATAAAATAATCAATATAGAAAAAGAACAAATTAATTGAAAGTTATGTAATCTTATACCCTGAGAAGAACTTGATTAAATCTCTAATCTTTGTACCTATTTCCAATGTAGGATAGTGCAGGTGTTTACAGTCTTTTATGAGCTGACCTCTGGTGAACCAGAGACAGTTTTAATTGCTTATCAGATATAATTTTATGAAAGAGATAAAGATATTGTGAATACATATAAGCTACTTCTGAAATACGGAGAGCTTTTCAAAATGGAAACTTTAGTTAGCTTGCTACTGTTTCTTTAGAATCTAATTGATTTTCTTGACATCTCTTTAGCCTGGCAAAATGCCTGCCTAAGTACTTTATCTGACCTTCAGGCTGTTTGCCAGGTATTGATCCAGTACCTCCAATGGCTGTGTTGTACCAGCTCTCCCAACTTTGATAAGGGCTAATGTACTGGTGCCAGGCAGACAGGAAGTCAATGGTCTCAAAATTTCTCTTATCCTCTTCTATCTTCTCTCTTCCTTCCTTCTTATGCAATAATTTAAGGTTCTATCAAAATAAGATTTTAAGCAGATCAGATGAATATTTGAATCTAATTTACCAATGTAGGAACTATTTATATACATCTTAGATGAGCTTACTAGGCAATAATAAATGAAAATGTTTAGAAATATTTTATTTCTTGTTCAAGATAAAATAATATTCTTACTGGATTTTTTTAAATAAAAGTAAAACTAAACATGAATTACATGAAGGATGGGGTGAGAATGCTTGTGAAGGATTTGGACAAAATGCACTGTGTACATTGAAGAGCAACCAGGGTAATAAAAGGTCTTGAAATCATATCAATCATATCAGTCAGATCATATCATAAATGAACTGTTAAAGGGAAATGAAACTGGTGTTGTTGACTTGAAGAATAGCATACTTGCATTCTTCAAGTATGAAGTAAGTAAGAAATAATGAGAGTTATTTTATATTAGTATCTATAAATTCAATGTAACTTTGCATTAATCTGTATATAGATATCAGTTTTGGTGTTTGTCTTGATAATATATCCTATGAAAGCATTTCCACTGGACAATTATCTTAAACAGGCTAGAGAGAGAAGTCTCTCAAATAAGAAAACCTAATTGTTCAGCTAATGATAGTACCCTTGAATGTGAAAAAAAAAAAAAAAACCTTAAAGCAGAATAATTGAACAAAGACCTTCAGAAAACAGAATGTTTTGAATATATATTTTGTATGTTGAGGACAATATGAAAAAGATTAAAAAAAATGACTGATTTGCTAAGACAGAACTTCTATAGAAGGATCTAGAAACTTAATGCTGCTTTTGCATGGTACAAAGTTAATATTAACTGATGCCTAGTTTATGTGATATTGGTCCCTCTGTACTTCACAAGACAGAAAACCAAGAGAAAGTTATTTTTATGTTTCCCACCTGAAGAATATAGTTCAAACTCAAAATTTTTAAATGAGAAAGCAAAAATAAGAAAGATGTATTGTGTAAAAGTACCAGCTCTCCACAGTGAATACAATTACTGTGTACTACAAACATGTACTAATAAAATTTTTTATTTTTATTTAAATAAAATTCTTAAATATACACCAACCACCTATGCCACTTTAAGGAACTTATATGTCCAAGTAGCTGGGTGGATCCTGATCTAATGGCTAGGCCTGGGAGAGAAAAGATCAGAGGATCCCCCAGAACTGGCAAAGCTGGGGAAAATACAGGGGGATTCACAGTGCTCACTGTAGATGTTAGAGGATGGAAACTAATGCACACAACTAATTTACATAAATTCAAGGATGCTGTGTCGAGAAACACATTGCCTGAGTTACTTTAATTTCTACCTATACCAATCAAGAGCCACTAAAACTTTAGAGTAATACCTTCTCTTATTAGTTAAATTCACCCAACAAAATTATATAGCACACAGGCCTGAAGCATAAACTTTGTGTTGCTCCCAAAACCATGAGTTTTCTGAACCTTAAATACTGCTGGGGCAAACAGGTCAACCCAGGAGGACAAGCAGAGGGAGCACTTGATATTTAAATAAAAACAGAATAGGAGAACCCAGTGAAAAGGTCTAGGAATGCCTCTAGATAATTACACACTCCTGCTGGCTTGGGTTCCAGATACTGGGAGACTTTTGAACAACAAAACTTCAAGCAAATCCATGGTTTTCGGAGGGGAAATCTTGAATAAAGGAGCTCTGATAGAGGTGATGATTGCTCCAGATTGTCCTGAAAATTATCGGTCAAATCAGTCCTGCACTTGTGATTACAATGATGTTTGTGTCCAGCAGCTGCACGTATAAGGACCTCGAAAACAAGGGGAGGAAATCAACTGAAATGTGACATGAAACAAATTATTTCAGGCAAATGCACCTAGGGGAATAAAATTTACAATGTGGTGAAAGGTCTGGAAATGCACTGTTGCCAGAAGGGCCGGAATGGTGACCAAGGGGACAGGAATGCATGGGTGGAAGAGCACCAAATTCTGTCACTGTGAGCCATGTGGATTCTCTGTACAAGATAAAATTTTGTCTACCTTTTTCAGGATAAGTGGGTGGGGCCAGGTCTCAAGTTCTATTTATGGATTTATATCTTTGAGCACGCAGATACATCAGTAGAAGAAATTCAATAACTGTCAAGAAAGTAGATGAATTTGCCCTTCAAATAAGTAAATAAAAAGATTGACAAGTCGTAGTATTTAAAGGGGAAGTGGTAATCAAACATTAAATAGTGAAAATGGAAAAAGAATTCAAGATCTTGTGAACACAAAGCTACCTCTCTAGAGAGTACACAAAATTCATTTCACCTATCTGGACCTCATTTCCCTAACTGCAAAAGGAGAATTATGCATGATATGATTGTTAGGGTATTTTCTTCTTTCCCAATACCAAATATACATGTCCCAAGGCAGTTTCTAAGTTTTGTCTTCTTTAAAATCTGACTCCAACCTCACACTGGGGAGTCCTTCTCTAAAAACACTCTATTTTGCTCAGATGAACTCTTTCCTCAATACCAAAAATGTCTTCTTTTTATACTGCATGCTCGTGTACAGAAGACTTGTCAGTTTTTATAAACTGAAAAGTTAAAGATGGGAGAGAGGAAATATTCTGGAGTTTGGTAGCCCTGGCTTTGTCTCTGGCAGCCTCATGTAAGATTCAAGTGGTGACTTTCAGCTATGAAATGATGGGCCACACCGGATTATCCTGGAGGCTCATTTCATCTCTGCCTGACAACTCTCTAGTTCTCCGGCCTTCAAATAGTTTCTCATCTGTGAACTGTCTTTTCCCAAGTAGAGGTCAATCACAGAGCAGGAAACTGACTCACCTGCTATCCAACTGTCCTCCTACCCAGGCACACATTCTACAGCTAACCTATCATAACTAGAAGACAGAAAGTGCATGACACAAGAGGAAATATTAACAAGATACTAAAAGATAACTAATTCTCCAAGTAGGTGACTTAGTCCATTATGGACCAGTACCCCGGAAAATCAGGAGAAAGAGGCACTAGAGACGATTGAAATTTGAAAGAAGGCAGAGAGAAGAGTCACAATTACCACACACACACACATCCTTTCAGTATTCAAAATCATTGCCTCACACATTTTTACACTCTATAGTCAGCTGTTGTCATCTTTAGCTGATGCTAACCTGGAGGCCATCGGAGACATCCTGGCACCTCCTCTCAACACTTCTCTACCATTCCATGTTCTCCATGCCATTCTGCAGCCTGTGAGCCATTCCACACCCTGCATTCCTGCCAGGTGCCATGCCAGGCAAAGCTGGTTTATTTGAGGTCATGCTGGCAGCTGAGCCCAAGAACCTGCTGCCTGTGCTGCTAACCTTGCCAAATTGAGTTGCATCTATTTCTTTTTCTTCAATCATTCCTAGAAATATCAATTCTGGAAAACTGTTTTCCCACATAAGGTTTTGGCAGCCAATCTTCAGCAGTTACTTCATTCTTTGCTCTGCTGCCATCTGAGAAAGTATACCAGGAGAAACAGTGCACCTCTAGGCAGAAGGAATACACAGAAGATGGAAGACTGGATACACTCTTCATTCTGACAGAATCAAGGAGAGAAGTTCTTTATGAATTTAATGAATGTTGGTGCTACTAGAGGCCTGAGATTTCCCCCTAGCCCAGTTTTGTCACTTCACATGCCAAAGGAAGCCTCTTCTGCAAGGCATTGCTAAAAAAAGTCTTTGAAAATATTTCAAGGAATGAATAAACAAACTAACAAATGAATGTGAAAGGGAAAGAGAGAAACAGCGAGAAAGTCTCGCTGATTATTTCAGAAATGGAAGGAGAACAGTAAGTTCATCTATGATATACAAAATAAGAACCAGAGCAAGACTAAAAGACAAGTGACCTCTGCCACTAAGTATCTCAGTTCATTTAGGGTGCAAGAGATTACCACAGAGTGAGTGATTTGTAGATAACAGAAATTTATTTACTTCTTACCATTCTAGAGGCTGGAGAAGTGCAAGATGTAGGCCCCAGAAGATTTTGTGTCTCAGAAAAACCTGAGTCCTGGTTCATGAAAGGGCATCTCTGGCTATGCCCTCACAGGTGAAAGGGACAGGAGAGCTCTCTGGGACCTCTTTTATAAGGGCAGGAATCCCTTTCATGAGAGCTCCAACTTCGTGATCTAATCATTTCCCCAAAGACCCATTTTCTAATACTATCACAATGGGGTTAGATTTCAGCATAAATGAATTTAAGGAGGACACAAACAGTTCAGTCCATGACACTAAGTAAACATTCTCTCATCCTCTGCTCCTTGGAGGTCAAAATATACTCACTGGTCATCATTCTTTATTTTTGGTGCAGGCAGCATATTCTGAAAATAAACTGTTCACGACTCTTCTATATTATTGACAATGAATCATAAAGGGAGAGCTAGAGAGAGTCTTAGGAAGCATATGGTCATATCCTCATATTTTAGACATAAGAGACTAAGGCTTGAAAAAAAGTGAAACAGCTTTCCCAGAATATCTAATCACCATGGGATGGTCACAGAAAGAAAAGGCAATACAGACAAACCCTGATCTGCTTGTCTTTAAGCATTCTTTTCCCTGCTCAGGTAAGTTCAAAACATGTGCATATGCACACACTCACCAGTGCATCTGGACCGACTGCAGGTATAAAGAGTTGCTAAATATACACCTCAGCAGCTGGGATTTTACAAGTTGACTTTTTACAAGGTGTTTGTGGTTTCTTAAAATGTGTTAGGCTCTCTTCTTTTTTTCTTCCTCTGAGAATTTTTTTTAATTTGAAATAGAATTTAAACATAAAAAGACTGATGTGGTCAAGATAGTTCATGTAGGGTAATAAAGGAAAATCCAAATTGTGAGCAGTGAATTGAGGCATGGGATAATGTGACGCCAGACCCTCTCACTTTGAGGAACTATGCTCAAATGAGGTCAGCAGAAGCCAAATCAGTTACTCAGTGGCTATCTATCTCTGTACCTAAAGAGAAGGCGTTTCCTTTGAAGTCTATGGGATTTAAGAACTGAAGCCTGTCCCATTGTAAACTAAGGGACCTGGTGGGCAACAGGCAGCACCACTCTTAATTGCCCTTTGGGGAGCCTTGGCCTACAACAAGTCACGGAACGGGAATTTAGCTCAGGAAGCCCATAATGCACACTCCTTTCCCCACCACATGCCAGGGATGAGCTCATCCAGGAAACCAGGCACTCACTGAGAAAGCTGGGGGGTAGCCTGGAGATGATCAGTGGGTCTCACACAGAGGCGCCCCGCCTACAAAGCCACTCTCACCTTTCACCTTTAGTACTTTATCAGCAGCACAAACGCGCATCACAGAAGAATGTGCTAGGATCTGAGTTGAACACTCTGCTAGAGACCTCCCTTAAGGAGTTGACAATCTCTGATAAGAAAGACATTGCATGTACACAAAAGGCTAAATAATTATAACCTTGCATAACCAAAGCACCCAGGAAGTTTGTGAAGCAATAAATAATTATGGAGGAAACTGAAGGGCAGTGTGGCAAATTACAATGAATTATGTGGCCCATCCCCTCCTTTGACAAGATATAAATCCTTTTCCACACTTGAGTCTGTGTCATTATTTAGGGTAGTTTTATAGTTTATTTTCATTATAATAGGAAAGAGGGAAGAAAGCAAACATATCTAGCACACGGAGTATATACCTAGGTTCCAACATGTGGGTCGAGCCTCCATAACGCAGTGGTTCTAGGATAAAAAGACCAATGAAACACAGCATACAGTGGCACAGCTGAGGCCCTACTAAACGGTTAAATCTGAATTACAATAGGATCTGGGTAGGATCCTTGGATTGTTCCCAGTACTACCATAGGCAAGCCTGAGAGGATTCAGATAGAGACCAATTGGCAGAACAATGAAAAAGAGCATGATTACCCCCAAAGAAGCAGCAGATAACAGTGTAATGAGGTATCATAGATGTAGGGACTAGAGATATATGCAGATTAGGCAACTAACAAAAGCAAAAAAGACTTAAATGGAAATGATGCTGAGATGCTACATAAGAAATGTGATCTAAGGACTCAGATGACTTTTTTGTTTGTTTGCTTTGTTTGTTATTAAAAAACAAGAGAAAAATGCGGGTCAAATAGTACCAGGGAGAAATGAGGCAAGGAGCAGGAGATTATACTTTCTCAGACCAGACCCATCATGATGTCAGACAAGACTCCTGAAGAGCTGCTTTTTATCTACATTTGTTGGCCCTTTTGGTGGGCACATCTACATCCCAACAGGAAAATAGGGTGCAGGAATCTGACACTAAGCCATGAATGTGACTTGGGAGTAAATCTCTAACAGCCTAGCCCTTCTGTGATCTCAAACTAACCCTAATAACAGAGACCACCCTCAACGATCCTGTTAATGAAGGTCAATTGTATAAGATAATAACGTGCACAATCAATAATGGCATCTCAAGAACAAATGTTCAAGGTGAAATATAAGCAAAATTTAAATCAGTGTTACACTGAAATAGGAATTTGTTTACCCAAAGGGAAATAACTGAATCTTGAAGAGTTAACAGTAACGGAGCAATGTACTGCAGAGCTAAAATACTATGGCCTCAGAATTGTGAGAGCTTAAACTCCATGAGCCTCAATTAGTTAAAAAATTAGTCCTTGCTCAACATGTGCAGTTATTTACTTTTTAAAACAATAAATAAATATTTCTTAGTGTTGTGCAAGTTCCCAACATGATTATATCTTAAGTGGAAGGGCGAAAAGCAACAGAAATAACAAAAGAGTATCTAGGTGTGGAATGCTTTCCTGTTTCCTCTTACCCTTAAAGCAAAGTGTGCTTCTCAGGTGTTCAGTGATGCAAGGCATCCTTGGCCACTGACTCACAGTTCACATTGCCAGGCTCTGGAGGCAACAGATGACAGGAGCGGGTGCACCTCTGCAGTCCGGCAGCTTTGAGTTCAAAACTTGACTCAGATCCTTAGTTATTCTTATTGATAGTTAATAATTATTGAGTTAAGAACTACATTTGCCTCATTTTATAGATGAGAAAATTGAGACAGGTTTGGTAAATTAGTCAAGATCATAAGTAGTAGAGCCAGGACTTAGCTCAGTACCTGTCTCATGTCTCTCAACTTTTACGCCATATTTCTTCTCTCTTAGATTTATATTCTTGTCATCTTAGCTTCTTTGGGACTTGATTTCTTCATCACTAATATGAAAACTATCCTTTCTATCTTGCAAAATTTATGGGAAAATTAAATTATGTAAAATATATAAAATGTTCTCTACAGTTTCTAGTCAAATCAGTTAAACATTAAACAGTGATATTACTATATTTGACAGGTGGCTGTTGTGATAATCTCCAAGAATTCACTGACAAACTGATTATCAACAATAGTATTAACTTTTTATTAATAGAAAGGTCACAATTCCCATTTAACTTTTTTTTAATCTATGTATTATAAAAACAAAGTCCAGTGATTAAAAGATAACTAATCAAGGCTTGGCAATAATGACAAAGTTAAATGGATACCTTATGAACCTTGATCTCAAACATATAATCTAAATAATCAAAAACAGTGGTTTATATTGACCCTGAAATATTACATCTCTTGCCAGAAATAAGGTCTCATTTATATATGTGAGTTGGTTGTGACAATATTATGGTTGCCAGCTCTACCGTAATTACCAAGCCTCCATACTCTACACCTCCTTTTTCTCCCTTGCTAACAGAAACAAGAGATTATTCAGGAGATCCAGAGTCCTGGGTGCCTAAAAAGTATTCTTCTCTATGGCCTTAGGTAGGGCTGCTAGTGATTGACTAAACTAATAATGGCATTCCCTTTCCCCAGGTTAGTGATTAGTTCAACAATGGATGGTGATAGGAAGTTTGATAGAGAGTTTAGGGGGAAGGGACTCAGGGAAATGCCTTTCACTATCAAAAATAAATTTTCAAGGAAGAACTTCCCTTCCTGCCCTTGCATGGGACACATGGGACCATAGTGCCTGGCTTGAGATCATAGTGAGAACTATTATAGGGATGATGAATCAATATCTCAATAATTATAAATAATAAATCAATAGGAGCAAACTAATGATCAGTACAAGAGTTCTTATTGAGCCACTGAAGGTAATAACTAACCTTGAAGGCAACAATGGAATCCTTCAAGAAAGGAATCTTTCTAGTTTTGTTAGTTAACTACTTAATTTACCTACTGTACAAGCCATTTGGAGTTGAGTATCCTGCTACTTGAGGCTCAGTGTATTTCAACTGATACTCAAATCCAGGAATTTAGCTCTTGCTTAAGCCTAGGGAGCCGAAAATAAACAGTTGGACATACTCAATGCTGATTCCTAAGAAAGGCCTGTGTCTAAAGGAAGGACAAGGAGAATCAACAAAGTACTGTATGAAGTGGAGGAAGCAAGGACTTGGAGAAACCTTCTGATCCTCTTGCCTTCTAGGTACAAACTTCCCCTTCCCATACCCATTCTTTTCACCTTGACTAAAGCCTATATCAGTTTGCTCATTAACATTACCAATATCTAGCCCCAGAATGTCACAGTGGGCAGATCCTAGAAAATTTGCTCCAGAATAGACACAGCTCCTAAAATATTGCTAAAATATTCCTTCATTCTCATTATCATTAACAACAAACAAAAAGCATCAAGTCCTACCTGCATGCCTTGAGCTTTCCACAGGCAAGATCTAGAAAGCAATTCAGTCACTCTGGAGTAGGTAGATATGTAAGCGCTCCCCATGAATCCTTAGGTGTATCTGTCAGACCATGTTGGACATCAGCACAAGAAACTATTACCTGAGTGTATAGAGCCATGGAGGGAAAAGTAAGTGAAAAAGTTTTACTCTAGAATAAATTACAGGACATTATGGTGGTGGTCTAACATGGCTGAAGGCCAAACTGGAAATGCTTACCCTGAAGGCCACTTCCTTCTTCTTCCCAGATTATGACTTCCTCCTTCATGTCTGTGCACTTGAAGAAAATTCCAGTCAGCTCCTCACACATCATCAATACCCACCCCAAGTGCTACTTCCATTCAAAGGTCCCTAGTCCCCCATATCCAGCGGAGGAGAAAGCCAAACCATTGAGGGTTGTGGGCTCCTCTCATTCACATCCTTGAATAAAAAGGCCACTTTCACTTTTTCTTATATTCTGCTTCTCTATTGCACCAATAAACTCTAACATAAAGGAGCTCCTTAGAGCTACTAAACAAAAGTCAGGGAAGGGATTGGACAGTAAACAGCCCTATTTATCAGGGGCAGTTAGATGTTTGTGAGCAGCTGTTCTCTTCTGCTCCTGGTGGGCAGCGGGATTAGGCATGGGAACAAAATTTCCCACAGTACAGTTTGTGACAATAGAAACACATAGTATGGAAGGGTATTATAAAGATCTGCCCTGGAGACTTTTTGTGTTTCTTTCTCATCAAATTATGAAAATGTATAGATATATAGATATCTTCATTTATGTGTATATTTCACCTACTAGTACATAAATATATGTACATGCATGTACACATATATACATATACATTTTATACATACACACATAAATGTAGACACATGGATACACACCCTGTATAGAGATGAATAGATGGAAAACATAAACAATACATATATGTAAAATGAAAACAACAATACAGAAATACAGACAAGTTACTCTCCAGTCCTACTAATCTTGCTGCACTATATTCTAAGGATACATCACACCCTCACCTTGTCAATGATTATTGTCATCATGAATTATTTTTGCATTGGTTGGTCAATTCCTTTCCTCATAGCCTTGACTAAAGAATTCTGCCTGCAATTTCAGCTTTACTTCTTCCCTACCATTGCTTCTCATATCCTCTTTGTTTCCGTGGGTCTCCAATTTCATTCTTTCCCACTCTCTTCTTAATCCATCATTCTTTGTGAGACACTGTTGGCTGAGCACTGCACAATAGGCCTTGTCTCACCCTATTTACCATGCCCATTAAATCTATTAGGCTCAGTACACCATCGGCTTTTAAAAGTGCCCCTTTCATAAGCCTCCTTCTTACCTGTTCTAATGACATTGTTCCCTCTCCCACTGCCCTTTGAACACTCATGTCATTAAGCTCCAATTTCACTTTGCTTTTGATAATGACAAGATGGCTGCCCTCTCTAATTTTACTCTGGAGCCTAACAGAGAGACCTTCACAGCAGCAGCCACAAGAGATACCTATTGATTGCTCCTTTTGCCTCTCCTTTCCTCAAGGTCCCAGAGCTGCTGTTAGTGTCATTCTTCCCCCCACACCCCCGCCACTGTGAGTGGCTCATTCCTTAGAGCAAGACCCATGTCTTTTGTGCACAACCTAAGGTAGCTTGCACAGGCTGTTTCAATTGATCATCCTCACAAGTGCAAGAAGTTGGTGAGTGAGTGACTTTCAATCTCTTTCTTTTACCCCTCTCCTCCCACTAGAAATTCTGCTCAAATGTTTTAACTCTCATTGGCTCCTTCAAATATTTACTGATTGAGTATATTTTTTGCTGCCTGGCTCTGAAGTAGACTTTAAGGATAAAGATAAATGAAATATAGTCCCTACTAGTAAGAGATTCCCACCAGGGTACAGAGGAGTGGGAAGACAGATCTGCCAATGATATAACTACCTAGATGGTATAACTACCTAATGCATTAAGAAGGCTGAAAGAATTCACTGTCAATGATTTCTCTTTTGTTACTACCCTAAACACAAGAGGAGTCTGGCAAACCAGAGTCAAATATCCTGCACCAAAAGACAGATGATAAACCTGGTCCAAAACCTTCTTCAGTCATAAATTTGAATAACCTTCAAGAGAGGCTCAGGCTCTCAGATCTGGATGGTATTAGCACCACCTCCTAGTTGCTGAGGTGAGCGTGACTGAAACAACATCATGTAGGTTGTTAGCCCGGCACGTTCACTGAATGTACACATATTTTTTCACATTTCCCAGAAACTCCGATTTTGAGGCCTCGTATCTGTCTGTGAAACTTTCCCCTACTGACATATAACTAATATCTCCCCCAGCCCCCCAGTTGGGTTTGTTCATTTGGATAAATCTTTGCACTGGTTCAGCTTCCACTCCACTTAGGTCAAGGCAGCTCAACTAATTCATCAACAGTACCTACTCCTGGAGACAGGGTGCTCATCCGATTTGAGGTACAGAGAATTAGAGTATCTCCTGGGAATTTATTCATGTCATAAAGTGGAGCTGGATTTATTACTATTGACAGTCTCCCTCAGCAGGAGCCCAGAACTTAAACAGCAAGGGTGTCCCAGGTCAGGGGAGAGTCATATTAATAGACTTTCTATGGGGGCCTCACATCAACGACTGAGCAGCAAGCCTTCAACTCATCTCCCACTGCATTTTATTGTGACAGAAGACTCTATCTTCATCCAAAGGAAGGGGCTCTGGCAAAAATTTTCTGAATATATTACTATCCTAATGATTGCACACTACCAATTGCAGGGCAGTGAAAAATGATTATTGAGCTATGTACAGATCACCACACCGTTTTTAATTACATATCACGTGAAAAAAATTTAGCTTCTTTTATTTTGCCTGTATTCAAGGTAATCTTATCAGGAATGTCAGGAAAGAATAATCTGTAGTCAAAAGAATATTCAGTGCCCCTTCAGGCACTTTTCAGAATTCAGGGTGTTGGCACATATTTAAAAACCAAATACAGAAGAAAATGCATAACTTAAGAGAGCTCAAGTGCTAAATTAGCAGAAGTTGCAAGAAAGAATGAGTCAGGAAAAGTGTTTCCCCAGAATACAACCTAGCCTTTCGCCCCAACTTTCCCAACTCTTATCAACGTTCTGGAGTCTGGTGTTGACGTAAAAATCATCTGACAACTTGTAACTCAGCTGTAAACAGTTAGATATAACCTACAAGTGTCTGTTTTTACACATTAGCAGCATTTCCCTCAGGAGCCCCAGTCTGCCTTTCAGTCGACTTTTCTGTCATCCCCAAGAACCATTCCCTCTTATAGACATTCCATTCTCTTGCCACATGCCTTGGAATGTTGCCTTCCAACTCCTAATTACCTCAAGCAGCTGCCTAACTCGGCTTCCAGGCTCAAACCACTGTAAAGTATCCATTTTAGCACTCAGCCCTATCACTAACCGGTATAGAGAAAAGGATTGCTTCTGTGCCTGTCAGAAAACAAAAGAGCCGGTATTCAGTGGCCTCTCTGGAAACTAGGATGCTCTGCCAGTGTTCACAGGATTTTCCCTAGGGCACTCTGGCTAATGAGCCATCAGGCATACCAAAGAGGAACAGCTTTATTCTGCTCCCTACTCTCCTAAGCAAGAGTTATATCATTTGCTCAAGTCCCATCATCAGCATATCTGTATTTACATGGCTTACAGAAAACCTTTTTATAATGCAAAAGTAGTTATGACAAACACCACTAACACAATCCTTACTTGACACGTTAACATGATATTAATTCCACAGTTCCCAGCTCCAAGCCAGGGCTTATTTCAGGAACTAAATCACTCAAAAAACTTTGTGGATTAATTGATTTCTTGACTTGTCTGAAATTATCTATTGAATAGTATGAAATCCACATTTTGATTTAAGTGGGGTAGGATTTCATGGTAACATTATCTGCTACCAGAGTATTCATCTTGCTTACATTTTACAAAAAGGAAAGTCCTATCACTGAGGTCTTTTGTTTCCCACAAAGAATAAAGAAGGAGGTGGGGAGCTAAATTGTGGGATTAGATTCACTTTGAAAGAGTGCTTAGTAATTATTATTATTTTGTCTCACCTCATCCCTTCTTTTTGTTTCATTAATGGTTTCAGTAAACAGTCCATTTTAGTAAAAGATGTTCAGGTTTTTTTATGTGATTTTTGTTTAATATTTTCATCATCTTTTTAGTTTCACAATTAGGTTACTATTACTGTTTCACATGGTAAATAATTTGTTTTCGTTTAGTAACACACAGAACTGTTTCTTTGCCCCTCTCTTTGCATATCTCATTTCTGCCACTTTATAACTGTGACAAAGGCAAGTTGCAGAATCTGTTTCAGACCTGAGGTTTCGTTTTGGAGGAAGGAAATATATTGATAATATTAATTTCATAGTTAACAGTATATGAACATAAGCACCTAGACACAGTGCCTGTCTGAATATATCTTGTTTTATTTTGTTTTTGAGACTTGTGTATGATTTTCTTCTACCACGATCAATGATATGTACCTGAGAATTCCTGTCCAACACTGGGGCAGACTGCTACAGATTGGACAAGACTAAATGCTTGAAGCTGCAATATCTTCTGCTGAACTCTCATTAGCAATGAACCTTCCCAAGTAGAAAACCATGCAGATTCACAGAAGAGAGACAGAGATGGAGAAACTAAGAAAAACAGAGGATGGGAGACAACAATTTTGCTGCTTAAAGATTAAAGAAATACTTTCTTTTATGTTTATTCACTGAATTCTGTTTTTATTTTAGACTTTTTATTTTTCTACCCATATATATCCGACTTTGTTCACCCAGGTGAGAAATAGTAAATGGAATCTTGGATCTTTCATTTTTGTTTCTTGACTATACCATAAATATGTTCATTAATATTGAAAATTTTCTGTTAGGCCCAGAATAAGAGTTTTTATAAACTTCCCTATTCTTTTGTAATTGGCCAGATATGCAGTTTGTTTTGCTAATGGAATGTGAGCAAAAACAGTATGTATTGTTTTGAGGCAGTATGCATTAGGAGACAGGCAACCCTGAAGACTTCCCTCTTGTTACCAAAGTGACTGGCAAATCTCCAGACCCTGGAGATTCCATTAAGCTGTCTCCTCGTAGAAAAAACTTGAAGCAGAGACCCCCTGAGCACAGTAAGGGAGAAATAAAACTCGGTTGCTTTGAGCCACTAAAACTTGAGAATTTCTTCTTATTGCAGCATAACTTAGCCTAACCTGACTGACACAATTTTGTCATTAGTTTTAAGCTGCCAGATGCTGTAAATTTTATAAAACTTCTAACATTTTTAAAGAAATAAATGAGTTTTCAGAGGATTCTGATTAACCAGAAGTTTTTATGAATGTCTGATGAGTGCAGAGTTTACTACTTGCAGTTTCACTAAACAGTTTTTTTTAGTTCTGAGAAAAGATGTTGATTAGAAAAAAACAGAGAAATATTTTGGCCTACATAGTGGATATTTTTCAAGGATTATTATCAGTGAACAGTTTTATGAGAATATAACAGCTGCATACTTGCCAGAAGTAGACACTAGCAAAATAAAATAATTGTTGTCATGATTATTTTATCATCTCCAATACCCTGTAGCTTAGCTTTCCATGACTTTGAATATCAAGCAAAATGTAGCCAGTTCAAAAACAGTTTTATAAGCCTAATAATTCTGTGAAGTTGAAGCTATTCAAATAAATGCATTGATCTAAAAGTACTTTTAGATATGCATTTTTAGCTGAAGAAATTAATTAAACATAAGTGAATGTAGATAAAAGTAAATGAAGGCTAAGCTTCCCTGAACAGTTGCAGCTAGTTGTTGGCATCTTCACTGAAATAACATAATCACTAATTCAACCTCCTTTCTATCCCCTATGCTGTGGAAACATCTCGGCAGAGGTTTAATATTTGTTGATTTTTAATCTGGCAAAAATCCTCCCCTAAACTTGAAGTTCTTCCAAACAGAAGAAAAATCAAGAACAGAAATGTTTGCATTCTGTAATCTAGATGAGCATTCAATGGAGAATTTGGATTAGGATTTGGTGAGATTATTTCCAGAACACTTCTGTCAAAAGAAGAGAAACTGGACCAGGTTAGACAAACGAGAGAGCATTGTGTTAATTTCCTCACTGTCTTTCTCGGCCTAGCCATATGAGTAAGCATATGAACACCATACTTTGAACAGGCTTAGAAGTTATGACAGCCTATTATTGTCACACATCAATTCCAGCATAAAATAAACATTAAATCGAATATAAAATAGTAAAAATTGATTTTAATCATTTCTTAACAATTCATTTTTCTTTATTTGTGATAAAGAGGCAAATGACTCCTTTTCTTCCTCATTCCTTGTCCTACTGTTGCTGTCATGCCTATAAATCACTTGTCAAAGCAGTTGCCCTCATAAAATTCTTCGCCACTCCAACATAACCACAACTCAAAATATCCTTAATAAAGATATTATAGTAATCTTTGTTACATGGAAAAACACAAAATCAGCATATAATTCATTTACTCTCAAAAATAAAGAATAATAAACATAAGCTCCCAAACCAGAAAGAAAAAAAGGCTTAGCCTTCGACTACACCAAATTTGTTTACTATTTCTCAGTTTTCTCCTATAGAAAATTATGTTTCTGATTTCTATCTTCTGTATTAATGTTTTTAAATTACCCAAATGCCCACTTAAAAATAGTTTCTATTAAAGTCATTTTGCAAACTTATAAGACAAATGTACTAAATATGCAGCTTATAAATTAGTAAGATTTTTGAAAGGTAGTATACTTCTTTTCAACCTTAAATAATAAGCATTCAGTGTATTGGAAGACCAAAACATATTCTTATTTAATTCACTTTCTGATTGACTTAAGTGGAATCAAACATTTCTGATTAATTTAAATAGAATCGAATATTTTGGATTAACTTAAATAAAATAGAATATTTTAAACTTTATGATGCAGCAATTTCTTTTCTTCTGTTTTTTTTTTTTTTAAGTATTGGCAAATGAACCCAAGGTGAGTTACATCCTAGATTTTATAGGCTTTCTGTTGCTGTTTTGTATTTGTTTTGTTTTTTGATTTCAGTTTTTATCTTGTTTGTTTGCATTTTTGAGGGGGATGGGGTATTTGATACAAGGGTCCCCCTAAACTGCTGAATTGTTCAAACTGGGCTTCATCTTTTTTTTTTTTAATAAAGATAATATCTTGCTTTGTAGTTCAGGTCTTGAACTCACTAAGTAGCCCTAACCTCAAACTCACAGCACTCCTCCTGCTTCAGCCTCCCAAGTGCTTAGGGTTACAGCTGTGGGCCACCATTTCCAGTTTGGGCTTAAAGTCTTGATCTTCCTGCCTCAGCCTCCCAGAGTGCTGGGATTATAAACATGTACCATCATGTCTGGCTGGGATTTCTTTTATAATTAATTTTATGAGATAAATTACTATTTTCCCATTGCAATAAATACAGGTAGTAATTGCATTGCTCTTTTCTATTAAAATGCTAAGCTTTGATCTTTTCTATTAAAATGCTAAGCTTTTCTGGCATTTTAAGACAAAATATTCTATATCGATATAGGTGGTAGGGATATAACAGATTCAAGACAGCTGTTCTCAACAGAACTAGGAGTCAATGTGTAAAAATCACACAGAAGATTTTTTTCTTCCAAACTATATTTTCATCCATACTTGAGATTCTGGAATATGTATGGTCTGAAAAAATTTCTCTGGTGATTGCAAGATTCTTTGATTTAGGAGACAGTATACATACCTGAATACAATAACAGTGTTTGCCTGTCTGTTTCTTTTACTAACATTTAGATATTGAATTGTTTTCTTTTTTTGTCTAAAAATCATGTGGAGCCAAAAAAAAAAAAAAAAAAAAAAAAACCCTCTCAAATTAATTTAGAGAATCGACCCACTGACTTATTTAAGGCCTTAACTGCTTGGCTAGTTCTGCTTCTTTATCTTCACACACAAATATGCCTCTTTGTCTTTCACCAAACTGGAAACATTTGCTTAGAGAACTGCGTCTGGTGGGTTGCCTATCTCCACCGAACACTTTTGCCTGTTTTTAGCCTGCTTCGCTGCAGCCTGCCAGGATAAAACAGCGGCGGACACCAGTGCAAAACACGAGAAGGGAAAGGGCTCTGTTGAGAGAGAGAGACAAAGAGAGAGAGAGGTTAAAGCATCAAGCTTTGCGAACTAGGCTAAAACCCCAAACCACAAGATTATCTTAATGCATGCGATTGTGAAGGACTAATTAGAAGAGAGGATGTCATTTTATTTTCTAACCAGCCTTCTCTGATCTGAAGCCATACGCCCCCTCACTAGTTACCTAGCAACCCTTCTTTGTATGTGTAAGGTTACTCTATTCCTGCATTGTTATTCAATTTATTTGCCATTTTAAGTGTCTTAATTCTTTTTTGGCCTTAGGCTCTAAAATACCAGGGGGCAGTCTATGAAGTGGGTGCGAAGGTCCTAGTGCGGTCAGGTCTGTGCCATCCGCAGATGTGCTAAACAAAGGCGGTGGATTTCATCTTGGTCTGGGTGATTATATCAGAGCCCGCCCCCTCCGAAGCCCCAGCCAACTACCCTCCACCCAACCCAGAAATCGCTATCATTGTTTTTATCTTGATTGAAAGAACATATTCAGGACTGGTTTCTTTTAACTCAGTGGAAAAACGACTATCAATTTAAATATTAACGGGTGACCAATTTAATCATGAAGCTAAAAACAGAATTTGCTTTTGCACAGCACAGTTTCCCAGAAAATCAGTACCAGACTAAAGTTCGAGATTTCACCTAAACCCTAGCAATATGTAAATAAGTAATCAGCCACATTTGGAAATGTATTTTTTAATCAGGTAGTTTAGATGCATAATCACCTCCAAATCAAACCGCCATTAAAGGCCATTAACTCTTGCAGGCAGGAAACTCAGTTGGCAGCCAGAATTCTATCAGAGATAAAACGATGCTGCCTCTGCCTTTAATTCTTGTAGAACCCTGGGCTTGCACTTATCTTTCAGCTGCCTCTGGGTTTTTTCTCCTTAAGGATAGAATTGTGATTCTTTCCTAGTGCTAGATAAGAATTAGGAGGCTTAACAAAACATTGAACAGACAGCACTTGAGTTCTTGGAAAAAGACTATTGCCTCTTCACTCTTCCTATTTCTCCCCCCAGTCAGTCAATGGGAACTATTCCTAGAGCCACAAATCCAAATATCTCCAGAAGACCAATCCTGGTACATTCTAATGTACAATATCTGACATACAATCTAACATGCATACTAACAATGCAATTTGCTTAAAGCAATTGCACAATAGTGTTCATTCTAAAATAACTCCCACTGCAAAAACCCACATCCCTATTCATTTCACTACTCAAATAATTCCAAAATCTTTCCTGCCATTCTTTTGGAGGTTTATACCCATAAGGAATTTGAAAGCATTTGTTGTCTACCTCCTACTGTGCTGTTGCGGGGATAAGGGCAACAGGTGGACCTAAGTCCTAGGATATGAGACAGTGGGATATATGACCTGCCAAATTTAGATAACTCAATTAAAACAGCCCCATTCACTCATACCAAGGGTGGGGGGGAAGCTGGGAGCTGAGGGAGGAAAAGACAGAGTATGAGCGCAGGTGACAGCAACTGTGGATTTTCTTCTCTGGGGTCATTAGCTATGTTTATATTTCTATAGCATAACTGTGTTACAAGCTAGCATGGTTATTTTTGCCTTTGCTTCATCACTCGGTGCAAAAGGGCAGAGGTGAATGCTTATAAATTTACACAGCTGCTGGGTGGGAGAAGGCATTCAGCAAGTAATTCAGTAACATGGCCGTTTGTTTCACTGCAAGAATTGTTCTTTCAGCAATATTCTCTGCTTAAACCCAGAGAGCACCCAGTCTTCTGCAAAACCTTTGCAGGTGAAAGCAAAGCACAATCTCTAGTTCTTTTGCCAGCCGGAGATATGCAAAGATTTTTCTCTCAGCAGGAAGTCACTCATAGACATCACATGAATATTTAAACAATGGGAAGCCAGCAAAAAGATTCTTTCACGCTGCAGGATGATAGTGACTTCTGAAATTATCACAATTATCATTCCATTATTGCAAAACAAATGACCTGATTTATTATGCTGTGCCTCTGCTGCTCTCTGGATCTCTTCCTGATCTATTACACAACCGGTTACTTAGGCATTGTACACAAACAGCATTTGTATCGACTACTTCATTAATATTTTGATTATTATAAATCTCAGAAACTCAGTCTATAGCTTAGGCCACATAAACTCTCTCAGCTTCTCTTTCTGAAAAAGAGGATCCCATAATTTTACAGTGGGATGGGAGATAGTCTACAGAATTCTGGGAAGTGAATTCATCACAGAAGTCCATTCAGGGTAAATGCTCCTCACTTATAATACACAACACAAAAAGTTCACAGTTCCTAAATTAGTGGGAGAAAGAGTTTACATTCAAAAAACTTGAGTATAAATTCTACTCCTAACAATGAGTCCAGTGATAGAAGTTTGCTAGTAGTTTTCCCTTTTAGAAGAAAAGATGAGAAAAAAAGTCATGAAAAACTTGTAACAGTCATGACATCATAGAGTAGCACAGATTACACTGAAAGCTAGATCTCTATTTTACTCTTATCCTTTTAAAAATCTCTTATGTGACCCTTACACCCATAGATGAGTGAGCAAATTTGTTTACCCTCTCTTCAAAACCCAGCAAAGATTCATCACATTCCATGGGTGACACAGCAGGGCAGGAAAAATTCTGGGGCAGAAAGTCAAGCAACATACTTAGCCAAAGCAGATCCTGTTGACGTGAACGTCGTAACGAAACAACTAAAGAGCCATGAGTCAAATTCCCATGTCTTTCACTGGAACATTATTCCAGTCTAACATGCTTGAAAGAGGCCATGTCTGCCATACACTAATGACTTTAAATGGGCCTGTGTGTCAGGTTGTAGGTTGAAAATGAAAGTATTTTTTATGTGCTGTGAAATGACTTAGCAAATTATTTCAACTTTTCTCCTCTAGGCCTAATTTTTGCTCAGGGAAGCAGTTTTACCATGTGTTTCTGAAGTGATTCTAAAACCAGTTGCTCCAGGTAAACTGCTAAGGAAACCTTTATTTTAGATCAGTGGTGATGAACCTGTGGCACACATGCCACACAGGATTTGCAGAGCCCCTTGGCAGTATTGCACCAGGAGCCCAACATCTGAAAACAGCGCACGTGTGCAAACTTTTACTTTACACTGAAAGGCTGTTAGTATCATTGAAAGCTCTGCTATTGTGTTTTTCTTTTAACCAAAAGATGTTAAAATATAAATTGTTTTTTTCTAAACTAAAATTTCGGCATTCATGTTTAATTGCACAGCTGGTACTTTGTGATAAATATAAGAGTTCTGGATTACACTTTGGTCTCCAGAAGGTTTGCCATCACTGCTTTAGATGAATTTTCCTGGCTATGCTCTCCCGTTACTTTCATATTTTTCTCACCTGAGTTCCCTGGGGTTTCAGGGAGACGGACAGAGAGAAGGAAGAAGGAAGGGAGGGAGAGAAAGAGGGAAAAAGTTTAGGTTTTTCAGGACTCTAAAAGCAGCTGATCTCATGGGACCTGTGACATTTCTCTTATAGTAAATATTCTTTGAACATTATATAAAAATGAACAGCACATAGTCCCAATCCTTAAGGATATATTAAAGTTGAAAAGTGTAGAAATCAAAAGGGATCAAGGTAAATCATTTAAAGAAGGCCATTGTACATAGTTAACGCAAATTTGTTATTGGACATCTTCATTAGAACTATAGCTAGTAGGCAAGAAAAAAGGAATTAAGTAAGAGGTCATGTCATCTTGTGGTTTAGGAAGAAAAATCTGAGTAACACTCAAAAAATCATTTAAAGATTAGAAACATCATGATCCTATCCCTCTTCCAATTTTAATCTCAGAAATAAATACAAAATGCCAGGCATGGTGACTCTGGGCTCAATCCCTGGTACATATTAGAAAGAGAAAGGGGATGGGCATGAAGAGAGGAAAGAAAGGAGAGAAGAAGGAAGTATCAAATGGGGAAAACTTAGCCATTTGTTGTACTCTTATCTCAGTCAACCCTGGGGGTTAGAGTAGGATTTTAAGGCCAGAGTAGACCTGGGATCCTTAGCCTCAGCTGGGTATCAGCATTGCTGTGGGACTTGCAAATATTTCTTAAGCACTCACTATACCCTAAAATTCTGATTCATCAGGAGTAGAGTTGACCCAAATTCATTCTCTCTATCTCTCTATCTCTGAATGTTCAAAATTAGTGAAGCAGACACACAAGTTAAACAACAATAATTAATCTACATAACAACTTAATACTAGTCTCAATACAAATACTGATATTTCTCATAATTGATTGCATAATTATCATGCTATAGATTTTTCAGACATGTAGAAAACATGTTTATGGATTAGGTTTATTGCTATTTCCAGGCTGGAATTTATGAGGCTGGAGAATGTGTTCCACAGAAATGGTGAGTCATCTCTTTTGTCTCTAAGTTATTGTGATCTGATTCAAAATGATAGTAACACATCTTTAGCACCATTACTGATTTGCACATGGGCCAAAAATGATTCAGGGTGAACAGAAAAACATCTTCATCACTTAATTGAAAACAAATCTTTATAAACCTAAGGAAAAAATAAAATAAGACTAACACCTTGTAAAGTATAATGGGAAAATGTTAAATGATGTATGTCAAAATCATGCCTTCGACGTTATTACAGTTGTGGTGCCAAAGGCCAATTACAGCTTGTTTCGCTCAAGATATGTATCGGATTTAGGCAACAGAAGATTATAATACTGAAAATTTGTACATTCAAAAAAAGAGAGCAACATTTGAAGATATTTTCAATACAACTGAATACTTTCCTCCAAAATCTCTCTTTCTCCCAGAGACTCTCTTCTTCCCTTCCTTGCTTGATTATTAAATTCCTTAAAAGTTGACTGACAGAGTTACTTAATATAAAAAGTTTTTATTTTGGTTAGAAAAGATCCCAGAAAGCTATTTAATTAAATAATATTGCCATATTGGAAAAGATTCAGTTGTGGGTTTTGTCTAGTCAAGACCTTATGTGCTTTTAAAGGAAGTAAATGCACTTTTCTTAAGTATTCCTTTTAATGTCAGCTTGAATGGAGAGAATCACAACTAATTGATGATACTTGGGTTATAGGAGATGTTTCCTCCCATGTAGAGGATGAAAAGCACAGGCAGTTTTTTTTTTCTAGACCAGGACAGCCCAGGTCTTCGTTCTAGGCAGCATTAGTTGTTTCTGTGGCATGATCTTCAACACTCTTCTTGGGAACACCACTTCCATAGTTACAGAAGTAGTTTTTCTATGATATGAAAACTAAATACATTTATCATCTTTTGTAACTTCCAAGCAGGGAGATAGAGACAGGATCAAATTCTCATGACAAAAATATTATCCACATCTTCAAGGGAAAGCAAAACACAGAAGTTCTAAACAATTTTCAGGTATCTCCACAGAATGTCTAAATATTCTGCCCAGTTTCTATTACTCTGTCATCCTTCTAAATGGGTACTCCCAATGCCCTCTCCAACCTTGACTATTTGTATGACTCAATAGAATACATACACTTTAGACACATCATCTATTTTACAGTGAAGTGCTTTGGGTAGACAATTTGTTCAAGAATTTCACCTTGCAAATAGGTTAACTGGCAGAGAATAGAACCAAAGAATATAAAACTGTCAAAAAGAATCATGTTAAATTGATGAGTTCCTGAAACAAAAGCTGATTGTGACCCTCACTATTTCCCAATCATATTAAGGAAAGTTTGAAGAAAAAAAAAATCTAGGAACAAAGAAATCAGATTTCTTAAGCATATGACCACAAAATAATAAAGAATTATACTGTTATATCATAAAAAAGTAAGAAGAGGGAAATGATTCTGCAAAAAATAACACTTGCTGTAATTACCAATATAGAAATATACCAATCATCCAGTTAATTCAACAATAGAGTACAAAATGCTTAAGAAAAAGTACACTGCTCAGTTTTTAACCAGCATGGAAGAATCTTCTCTGAGGCTGGGCATGGAGCAAATGTTTGGTCAGTATTTTATTTAATCAATGATCAAAGAAACTCATATTTTCTCCATATTATACATTACGAAAATGAGGCAAAGTTAAGAAAATTGAAAAAAATTATAATTTTTAAGCAACAGAGCAAGAGTGCAAATCAAGGAATTCTGATCCCAGAGTCCATGATACAAAACCGTGTCTTTAGTCTCCCATTTATTACTAATAAACTGTATGGCAGAAAGTTTGTCTGTAGCCCCCCCAACAGCTCATTTTATTCTCCACTTACAGCAAGTTATGACATTTTCTTACCTTTTCTTTCTTCTATCAAAATTTATGCATCTGATATTTTATTTCTTGAGTTTTGATGTCTACTGGTTCACAGAATAAATGTGTTCACATCAAGCAGTCAACAAAAATGAGTTAACATTTCTACTCAAGTTGATGGATATCTTCTAAAACACAGGCCAGTTTTGTGGATTTATGTTCACTGATGTCCATAGACAGTAGCTTTGGCATAGGATCCTTGTCTACCATATGTATATTCCCAGTCCTCAGCAGAGTGCCTGTGTTAAAATTCAGTGACAATGGTAGCATACTGGATTGTAAAGACAAAACAGAATTCTTCTGCAACTATTCACATAAGCCAATTTCATCTATAAAAGGCTTGTTGGGCCTCCATAGCGTAAAGCTCCTTTGGGTTCAATTTTCAAAGATAAAAAATAAAAACCAGCAACTCTAAACTGGAACATGTTAGCTAAGAATGTCCTTCTTCTGATAAAAGTAGGACACAGGACTAGGGATATAGTTCAGCAGCACAGTGCCTGCCTGGGAAGCACAAAGTTGTGAGTTCAATTCCTAAACCAAAAACAAAAAAAGTAGGACACTCATGTTATACAGGTCACTTGTATATACTACCACATCCTAGTCATTCACTTAAAAAACAGAATGGAGGGGCTGGGGATTTAGCTCAGCAGCATAAGCACCTGCCTTGCAAGCAGGCGGTTGTGAGTTCGATCCCCAGTACCGATAAAAGTGAAAAAAAAAAAAAAAAACCCAGAATGGACTCTGGGCCCTATATGCCATGAAAAGGCAAGTTTTGGTGAGGGGTAACCTAAGAAAAAGATCTTGATCCAGCATCAATTGCTGAAGTATACCAAGCTGTAAGCATAGGGCAACATGGACTCCTATCTCCCATGACAACCCACAAATTTTTTTTAAAAAATTCTTTTTGAAAGAACAGGAGCATCCAAAATGGATAAATGACTTTACAGCTTCACATTCTTGCCTAGAGATTATCTATAGAAAAATCTTCAAGAAGGCAGATGATATTTCCCAAGAAAACACAACATGATCTCTTACTCCACAAGTTCCTCTCACATTGTGACCTTGTCATTTCCCTGATCAAAAGGTATTCCTTTGCTTTAAATCTAAGTAGATCTGAAATTGTACTAGAAGTGATTCAAAGTGATTTCCATCTAAGTGATACTTTTGCATGGTTGTGCTGGACACTTACATACACATAGAACCAGGCTATGAAGAAGGTACATGGAGATGCTGTCTGTAGGTGTTCTGGCTCCTAGACCCAGCTGAGAGTAGTACCCAGCTGAGAGGTCTTAACTGACAGTCATTGTCCTATCTGCAATGTAGATGAAGAGGCCTTCAAAATGGCTCCAGTCCCAGATACATTCTGACTCTAATCATTAGGTCCCCAGAGAGTACCATCTGGATGGGCCCAGTCAATGCCCAGAACTATGGAGGATATTAAAATTTGTGTAGTCTAGGGATGACTTGCTATATAACTGAAACTCCTAGCCTGGAAACAAGTTTAGAAATCACTTCCAGCAAACATGAAGATTAAAGACCAAAAGAAAGTTGGACTTTCTCAATAAGAAGAGATAGTTAAAGCAGTTCAAAAATTGGGTGGGATGGACTGAGCTACACAGTCAAAACATTCCCTTTCCCATTTTATAAGTTCAGAAGCTGTAAAAATTCCCCTGAGAGCATGCTGAGCCTGCCCAGAGAGAAGCCACCTCACAGACGATTAGAATGTAAGTGGATAACGAGCCATTTGAATTATCTGCTCTAGTTCAAACACATGCTGTTGCCAATATGCTGTGGCAGCCAGCTAACATCTGAGCATCTTTAATTTAAATTGCATATACTTAACTTGAAATGGCATCTATACTCTGAAGCTAAGAATTTACTGTACATCATCAGATCATGGGAGAAATCATCTTTTCAGAAATTTCCTAAATTTGCCTTTTTACTGTGCTCTAATGTGGTAACAGCTTAATGCCTGATGGCTCCCAAGTCAAATGTTTCAGAGTAGGAGATACAACTCCTATTCCAATCAGTTTGCTAATGTGTGTGCTGTTTCCTGTCTACATATGTCAATGAGATAACTCTCAGTAGCTTGGGTCTCACTCCCTTATCAATGACAAAACTGTATCTGTACATTAAATGATACACATGTTTATAAAATGAACATTTGACTTATCAAACTCTATCAAAGACAAACCTTCCAAGATAAAAATTCCAAAGGAAGCTGAAAGAAAACAAACTTATGATAGAAATTTGAGGATGTCCTTAAAATAAAAATGATGGAATTTTAATACAGCATTTGTGGAGTTCAAATGCAAGGCTCAGGATAAAAATGAACAAAAAGAACATATACCAAAAGTCTGTGTTAGACATATCCAGGCTGCATTAAGTATTTAAAAACAGATGGGGAGCGAGTCACATAAAATGATTCTTGGCACTTCTACTTGTCCCTTGCCATTTTTAACATTGCTGACCATCTAACATTCCCCTCCTCCTGTCCCACAACTACCTTTCACTTGGATTTTGTATTGCTTTTACGCCCCCTGCCCCATCTATTCTTACTTTAGGAGGCAATTTCTAGAGTCTAGACCACCCTGATTCAAAGCCTCATTATCTTTCACAGGCTGCATGTATTTGTGAGCTAAATCCTCTAGCCACAGTTTCTTTGTAGTTCTAAATGTCCATATTGCCTTCTTTCCCCACCACTGTTCCCTGAAAGGGGGGAGACAGAGAGCTCTGTTTAGGACTCCTGTCCACTCCATCTGACCTATCTTGTCCCTTTTGTAGCATCAATTTCTCCCAACATGTCAATGACTATTCAATCCTGGTCCTTCTCTAGATCCTTATTTCCATCAATTGATTATCCCGTTCTTATAAAAGAACTGCACCATGACCACCTGTGTGTCTAGTTCTGAAGTTCAGTTTATAAGTATCAGAGATCCTAGAAATGGTTATCAACACAGAGATTCTGGGCCAAAGGTACTATGATCATCTATTGGAGAGGACTGAGATCTAAATGCCAGATGGGCTTGGTTTCCCATCCTAATTCAGTCTCCTCTCTCCACCCAGCTCTCCACTCAGCTCTAGCCTGGAAAATCTGCATGGACCAAATCAAGGAGCTCCCATGTCCTCTGATTTCTGGTTAGTTTGGCTGATGGAGGTCCTTGGTTGTAACCAGGAGACAGCGGAGAAGATGGTTAGAATTTATTTCCTTGGCTCCTCCCTATAATATTGCCTTTTACTAATTTCATCCCTCAACGAAACACCATCGTATCTCTCAGCAACATTCTCCTCATCTGTGGAATTCTTGCCCCTGAGTACCTCACTAACTTGCCTATGCCTTGGACTTAGTTTCTTCATTAAACCCTATTCAAATGATTCCTATTTCAGCATATCATCAGTTTTCTGCTAGAACTCTGACAGAAACATTTACCTCTTAGAAGCATTGCCTTTCCTTTACAAAAAAATCCTTAACTAAAAAATTTAGAAGCATAATAAAACTATGGTGCAAAAAAGGAAAGAAAATTATCCATAATCCCACCATACTATTAGAATGTTGATATACGCTTTGCAGTATTTCTGATGCATAGTTAGCATAGTTGTAATTAAAGTATTTATAAAATTTCATCTTACTTATTTAATATTATAAAATAAACATTTTACTAATCTTTATAAACATCATCTTTAAAAGCTGTATAATATTCTATTAAGGGTATATGCTACAATTTGCTTGATTTTTCTTGTATTATTGAACATTTGGTATGCCCTTTTCAAATGACATTCACTGGCATACATTCACACATACCATTACACATATGATGATTTCCTTTCAATTTCTCTACTAACTTTGCTTCAGGGAAATTTTTTAAATTTGCATATATCCTGTAAAACAAAACCCACACTCCTAGGATGTACTAGGTATAAGTAATAAGTTGGATAAATCTAATCTTTGTCATCTTATAATTATTTTAGCTTCCTGATCATGCTTTCCTCTTAATATCAGTGATTCTCTCTAATAACCATATGTAAAATTGTTAATAGAAGCCTATAAAAAAAGACTTATGACTAGCTATCCACATAGCTTTTTCAGTGCCAATAGAACCCGAATGCAGTAGAAAAATGAGGCCAAAAGGGGGTTTTAAAAAAAGAGAGAGAAATAGAAAAAATGCTGGGTGAGTGAATAGGGACGAGCATTTAAATAACATGAATAGACAGTAGTATTTCACATCCATCATTCCATCCCCACTTCTGTAGATTCTCTGTATTATCTCCAGCAACCTGAGAATTATTCCATCATACAGCCTTTTGTACATTATCTTATTTTCTCCTCACAACATCTTTTTGAGCTAATTACAGCAAGATTTCCCACTGAATATATAAAAAACAAATAGATGGAGAATATCTTAGTAACTTTCTCTATGCTAGGATAAAATATCTGATACCCAAAGTTAAACAAGGAAAGTTTTATCTGGCTCACAGTTTGTAGAAATTTCAGCCCATAGCTGCTGACTCCAAGGCAAGATGACATGGTGCCGGAGCATAGTATAGTATAGGAATAGCTGCTCCCTTCATGGCAGACAGGAAGCAGACAGCACAGGGAAGAGCCAGAAAGAGATACACTTTTCTGGATCACAAAGTGTAAACCACCTCTTCCAACCTGAAACCACCTTCTAATAGCAAGTCAGTATACTTCCAAATTAATCCAACTTCTTTCCAAAAGTCACAGCTATAAACACATGAGGCTTTAGGGAGACATCTAGTTGTAAACCATAAGAAAAATAAGATGATTCTACCTTCATCTGATTTCTTTAGATACGATTTGGACGTTGTTAAGGGTTAGATGGAAAAAAAATCTCCCCAAAAGTTCATTTTTTAATGGCTGTGTCTCCAGTGCAGTCATGTTCAGATGTGGGGCTTTGGGAAGTGATTGGATCGTGAAAGCTCTGATTTCATTACTGGGTTTATCCATAGATGGGTCATAATTGAATGAACTATTAGGAGATGGTGGAAACTATATGTGGTGGGGTTTACTAGGAGAAGTAGTTGAATAGAGATGGGCTTTAGAAGAGTATATCTTGTCCCTGGATGATGATTCTCCCTCTCTTTCCTCTCCCCCTCACCCTCCCCCTTTTTCTCTGCCTCTCCCCCTTCATGAGGTAAGAAGCTTTGCTCCACCATATATTCTGTCATGGTGTTATGCCTTTTCATAGTGCAGAAACAATAGAACCAAGGAATCATGGGCTGAAACCTCTGAAATCATTAAATTAAATAATTTGAAATCATTTAAATTTGTTGTCAGTAACAGAAAGCTGACTAACATGGCTGCTAAAATGGAAATTAGGCAAAGTAGATGAGCACCCTGAAGTCTACTTGTGACAGAGGAAAGTCTTTAGAGAAAAGCCTGGGACCTGGGATCTGAAGTTCCTGACTAACTATCCCTGACACCACCCTACACCATAGTTAAGCACGGACAGTCTGAAATTATACTTTGTAGTTCTATATGCTTTCAAGATATCAATAAAATATAAGGAACGTATAGTATATAGTCCCTTCAGCATACACCCTTAGCTACTGAAAACGGAGGTTGAAAATGAGCTGTGATGCAGAAGCCTCTATCAATTACTCCTGTATAGTGTATGGATCACAGATCAATACTCACAAAGCACTGACAAAATGAGAAAGAAGAAAAAGGATTTTTGTGCTTCTACTTGTCAAGCTAGACGGGACTAGAACTAGAAAGGAAGGATTTAAAATAAGACTAAATCCAAACTCTTTAATTTCAGTTTCAGCTTTCTCTATCTTCTTCGTCCATATGTCTTCTCATTCCTGTATCCTGATGTCATAAAAATATTCTGCCAATTATTGAAGAGGATAATACATTATCATTCTGTTAGCAACCTAACCAACAGTTATTCTCCCTTCTTGTGACTATAGCATCCAAGTTTGGAGGATAAATCATGATGGTTCTGGATCATTTTCTCTTTCCTGCCCTCAACATCCCAGCCTGCCTTGTACTTTATTAGTTCGCACCCACTGAGAAGGAAGGGGTCTTCTGTTAAGAGGAAAGCCTTTAGCTGTCTCTATGTGATTTCCTGGCTTTGACATGCTACAATAACATAATGCTTGAAACCATGAGTATTATTTTGCAACCACTAGATGACTGATACAAAGATCAAAGGTTCATATTACCAGGATAATCATTCAGAAACACTTTAAAGTATCTCTGAGTAGGCAAATCCAGCTTCTGATGACCAAATTTACAAATCTTTATAAACAATAAATATTATTTCCTTGAAGCCATAATTAGAGAGAGAGAGAGAGAGAGTAACAGAGTGCATCCTAACTACTATACTCCTTCAGGTAACACATGCAGTCCAATATGGGTTTCAATGCCTGAACCCAAAATATTGTCAAAGGCATTAATTGTGAGTCCCAGTGGCAGAAGTAGTATGCATAAAGACTTTGCCTAAATAGCTGCCAGAAGTATCCCTGTATTTCTTTCTCTCAACACTACCAAAGGCTTGCTTGGTTGTTTGCTTATTTACAGCACTAGATGTGGAAGCTAGGGCTTCTTAGTTCAATCTCTCTCTCTCTCTCTCTCTCTCTCTCTCTCTCTCTCTCTCTCTCTCTGTGTGTGTGTGTGTGTGTGTGTGTCTGTCTCTCTCTGTCTCTGTCTCTTTCTCTCTGTCTCTCTCTCTCTCTCTCTCCTCCCTCAAAGGAGACATATACCCATTAGGGAATATTGTCATCACAAAAATTGATATCAAAGCAGCAAAAATGTAAAGCTTCTTTAACCTCCAAAGGATTTTTTTTAACCTCCAAAGGATACATCCATAGTTTCCCAAATAGATTCTATGTAAATAAAATGCGAATAGAACATATCTCACAGCCCTTAAAACAGTCACTACTATCATAACCTCAAAAGGTAAGTACCTCATTCCTCAAAATTCCACAGTTCTAGAAAGACCAAAATATTTCATATTTTTATAAATATGCCTTAATATTCTCAGCATCTCAGTTTTACTCTTTCTCAAGTTTTTCAATGGCACAATCTGTAAATCTCCTAAGGTGTCCATAGTACATGCTTCCATTTATGAGGCTCGTCTTGCTAAAAGTCAACTTTTAGAGTATAGAATTTCAAAATGTTGAGAAGCACTCATTCAAAATTTCTTCCAGCAGTCACTCAAAACAGTGATTTTTAGCTCAGAGTGGGGACTTAAACCCTGGTTTTAGGACTGCACAGAACACCTATGCTGTGTTCAATTTCTTAATCTCATTTGCCTGATTTCAAGGTTCCCTTATTCTTCTTAGAGAATGTGGCTCACTTTCTTCCACTAATTGTACTGATACATGTGCATTTTTCACATCACCTTTAGAAAACAAGACTTTTTTGAGGGTAAAAACTGTATCTTTTTATCTGCTTAAAACCATCAATACTCAGACAAAAAGCCTCTAACTTTTATTTAAACCAACTAGATATCATTTCTTCTCCTGTATCCACGTTTACATCTACTATAGAAAATCTAGCAAGACACCTGTGTGTAATTTATCTACCAGAAAATGGAAGCACAAATTTCTAAATATTCATCATTTCTAAATCTGACATTATGGTTGAATTTCTCTCTGATTTAAAAAAAAATTTAAATACAACTGTTCAAGGCCCAAGTTTTATAGCCTCTTTCCATAAAAAGTAGTTGAAAGATGGTTTTAGATTTAGATTTCTTTGCTAATCTATAGCTTGGGACTTACGGTATAACTGTGTGACCTTCGCCCATGAAATCGGTTGTTTCCCTGCCTTACATTCATCCCCTGATGCTATCACTCTGTTTCTTTCTTTGTTCTCCAGAAGTATCAGTTTTCCTACCCTGCACTATATATCTTTCCCACATTCTTCCCACCTCTATGACATATCATTTTGTACTTGGAGGACTATAAAGTCAAGTCCCTGGATCTTGAAAAAGAGATGGAAATCATTCTCCTTATTCTTGTGTAGCTTTATCTCTGCTGGTACTCAGTCCCCCTTTGTGGTACTCATCCCTTTTGAACCCCTGGATTGAGCCCTTACCACTCCTCAACTCTTCACCACATATCTGTTTCTTCTCAGTTGCTTAAGGACAAATAATAAATGTCTGTGTAGCACTGTTCTCTGTTGTGTTTTCTTTTAGAGAAAGGAGGAATCTACATCTTTGCTCTTTTTTCATTCCCTATATGATTGTTTGAGGTTCTCTGTTTAGCAGATGCCCATTATTTAATCTTAACCATAAAGAAAAATAGTTCAACATGTACTGCAGACTGCTTTTTCAGGTGAGGGATACATTTGCTGTAAACACCTCAAAACTACACTTCCATATAACGTAATGATCACTTAGGGTATTAATGTATGGGCGTTTGTATACAGTCAAAGATAAGATGTAGAGAGAAGACTGAACCTGTCTGGGGCCCACTGCATGTTAATCAGCTGAACAAATCTTAGCATCCAGTAAATAGTATCTTCATAGCCACAGTGAAATTGAAAAAAGAGATGACTTAAATTATTGCTCTTAAAAAGACACCTAGGTAATACTGATAATTTATAACATGTCCAGCCAACTCGAGGGAGGATAAAAAGAAATTTGAGAAGGCCTCAGACCTTAAGTAATTACAAATGATTTTTAAAAGATAATGAATGTTTAAGGTGACAAGAGTAAAGTGTTGTAGTCACTTATACCTTTTACCTCTCTTGCCAACCTATAGAGAGTCTGTGTGTAGTCTGTTTTCTTAGGCATATCTTTTTGTTTACTGAAAATTTGTGGGAAATTCTGTAGTACTACATTTGCTCCCTAAACCGACCTTCTGAACCTCAATCTGAAAGTTTAGACTGATGGTACACACTTCTAACACTCAACTCCAGCTATGGACTTGGTGTTGGGTGGACTTGGTGTTGGGTATAGAAATATTTCTTAACAACCATAAGGATCAGATATTTCAGCTCCCACAGAATAACTCAATTTCAGGTCTATGTCTTCCTAGAAGGAGGAAAATAACTCTTAGATGGGATAAATGAAAAGCCAAATTTAAAAAGGCAGACTTTGCATCCTTTAGAACCTCAGTGGACGAAAAAGAAATTTGGCCTTGTGATACTGCCCTTTGTAGGTTTCTTATTTCATGTTTTCTCTAAGTTACATGGACAGCACTTGACTTTTATACAGAAAATTACTGATACCAATTATTGATAAATGGAAAACTTCCTTTTTTTATCTTCCCTAATCTTTTTTCAATTTTGAACACCACAAACAAAATTAAATGAAGTTATATATAAACAACAAAAAGAACCTTTCCAGCTATAACAGATGGATCCAATCCATCTCAGCAGATAATATCTCATAAATGATTCATGGTCATTGCTTTAAAAGTCTTTTGTATTTTGCACATCTAAGTGAATAACCATTAGTAAGTTTTATTCATTGCACTGTGTAAATTATCCTGGGTCTGTCATAATCCAGGGAGTACACTGGTATTTGAGGAGAAGATCTAGTATAATTATTTTTATGATGAACCTTTTATCTGGCTAAGAGCTTCAGGTTAATAAACAGAACTAGATTCAACCCCAAAAAAGGGCCTTGAGCTTTTCCTTTAATATTAAAAAATGGAACACATGTCTTATTTAATACATTAACAAATTAAAGAAACTCAAGTTTTTTTACATAGACCTAATAAATATTTTAGCCTTGAGAGAAGGATTAATTGTAATAACTGCTTAAATCCAACCCTAAGGAGAGACCTAAATTTTCAAATGCAGTCTTTGTGGTCTTACAAATGCACCTTAAATAAACAATGCCATTTATATGGTGTCTGATGGAAATAAAGACAAGACTAAATAAATAAATAAAAGAGTAAGTGCCACCAATGTCTTTACTCAGCAACTGAATATGAAAACAACAGTTCTGAGTTATTCCCGGCTGCGTTTCAGTTGCCTAAGGCAGTGCAGTGCATAACCTTTTCTTCCTACAGATTTTACTCCCCCACAATTGCATTGTGAAGCAAGGTGTCAAACTCCAGCATATTATAGTAATATTCACAACGTATAAAGACAAGTAGGACAATAGTGTCTGAGAAGACGAACACGCTGGTATTGCTGCACTGACCACTCGCCCTTGGCAGAGCAGACAGGTTGGTTGAAAGGACTTGGCCTTCTCCATTTCTCCAGTCCTCCCTCTTTGCCTGTTATAGGACATTCCTGCGGACTGCTGACAATGACACTCATGCCACCAGCCTTCCTTCCATCAGGCAGGCCAGGACTGCTAATCATTGGGCAGTTAAGACTGCCGAGTTAGTGGCTGCTGATCCTCATGCATCAGACCTCAGAGATAACCTTCTTGCTTCTTGCAATTTCCTTCACCCATGGAAATTAGGAGGATAGGGAAAGACAGCATTAAAGTCTCCCCAAAGATTTCACGTAAGAAATTATCAATGCAAGAATTTTTTTAAAAAATGAAGAAGAAACAAAATTATCAGTACCATGGCCTCATGGAAGACACATACTGACACCACAGTATTTGTGTTTTAAATTAAAGAAACACTGAACATGGACTGTGGAGCAGAATGTAACTTGGTCATGGCAGTTTTCTCTTAGACCCAGGAGGATAAAAAAAAATGTAGAAATGTTAAAAGGTATGTACAAATGACAAGACTAAATGATAAATTACTGAGAAAAGCAAAAAGAAAAGTTACTAGGACACTGAAAAAAAACCAGAATCTGTGAATTACCTTGGAACAAGAGAATAAAGGTTTAAAATGCAATGACAAAGAAGAAAACACAACATTTTAAAGTGGATTGACTTTTGCTCCACTTCTGAACCATGTTGATAAATAAAATACAAGTGGCTAATTAGCATGAGTTGGGCTTCAGCAGTATACCACGCTATGAGTCATTTTATGGTTTTTAACAAGCAGGGTCATTAATCCAAGATAGCACAAAGCAAATAAATAATTTAGACAGCAGCCTACTGCACATGTTTTGGGGTTCTTTTGCATGACCTTTGAAAGACATGGTCCCTTGGCACAATTGATTACTAATGAGAGTGAAGTCAGGTGGAAACTTGCTTCCTATTCTGAAAAGGGAAGTAACACCATGAGTCTAAAATCCAAGGCGAAGAGTGGCAAGAAGCTGTCCACACTACCTGTGTAGCTGTTCTTCTTCCCTAATGCCTCATTCCCAGGTCTAACTGCAGAACTGAAAGCCTGTATATTAGATGAAAAGAAAAGGTTTCTCTCTGCTCCTGCCTTGGGGCACTGGTGAGGAAGACACACTAGTGAACCCAGGCAATAACAAGGTAATATTTATCGGTAAGAGGAAGAAAGTAGTGTCCCAGGCTCTGTTCAAAAACTTAACTAAAAAATAATAACTATATGTGTCATTATCCTTACATCATACAAGTGAAGTAAAAGTGTAAATATTTTAAGTTTATGGGCCTGTTTTCTACCTTACTTTAACATAAAATGTGTGACAATGTCTTAGGGCTGCCACAGAAATCAGCACAAACTGAATGGCTTAAAACAGCAGAAGTGTATTGTCTCATAGTTTAGAAAGCCATATGCTCAAAATCAAAGTGCTTGCAGGGCCATGTTGACTCAAAACACTGAGAGACCTTTCACTGTACCTATAGTCCCAGATTTTGTTTGCCTTGTAAATGCATCATTTCAGTCCCCCACCTTCACCCAGCATTATCCCTGAAAACCCCCTTTTTTTGCTCAGATTGAAGCCAAGGCCTCACACACTAAACAAGCACTCTGCCTCTGAACTAACCTCAGCCCACCACTGTCAGCCTTAATACCACATTCCCTCAGTGTTTACCAGCTCTCCGCTTTTCATAAGGACATAAGTTGTAATGGATTAAGACCTACTGTAATGAATTCATTTTAAATTGATTGCCTTTTTTCCAAAGAAGATCATTTTTTGTGTTTGTTGTTGTTGTTTTCAGACAAGGTCTCATTATGTACTACAGACTAGCCTTGAACTCGCTGTCTAGTTCATGCTGGCCTCGAATTCATGAGGTCCTCTTGCCTCAGCCTCCCAAAGTCTGTGATTATAAACATGTGCCATCACACCTGGTGATACTGTCGTATTTTGAAGTGTTAGGACTCCAATGTATGGTTTTGTAGGACACAATTCAAGCTATAATATGGTACATAATAAGTTCACTATAACTATTGGTTTATTAGTAAATAATAACTATAGAGAGACACCATTAACATTCAAAAATAAATCACAGGTACCAAGTCACAGAAATAATAGAGGAGATTATTAGATTCAAGTAACAGAGTAGCATGGAAGTAGTTTAACACAAAAGAGAGGTGAAGTGGTTGAGTGACAGGTGGAGACAGTCCCTGATGGGATAGGTGAAACCTCAAATAGCTCTCAGTGCCTGGCAAGAGCAGACAGTTGTTCCAGAGCTGCATACTGAATTAAGAATGAAAGCTAAACAAGTCACAGTGCCTGAACTCAAGGACCTCATTGTCATGCACAGGAGTCATGATGTGAGCAAATCATTTCCATTCAGTGTGTATTCCTGAAGGCAGAAATACTACTATATCCACAATGTCTTTAGGGCACACCCTGTCACAGGTAATAAACAATTGTTTGCTGAATTATTTTGATACAATGTGTTTTCCCTACTATTGCTATTATAATATGTTATGTCTTGTCTAGATGTCCCTCCAAAGCCTCACACATTCATAGGTGGAGCTTTTTCAGAGGTAGCTAGATCTAGAATGTGTGACACTGGGATTGATTCATGGTGCAGTGCTAGGCTCAAGGGCACGAGTATTAAGAGTGTGAGTCCTACCCACCCTAACTAACCTCAATACAACATGAAAGGGGGAGAAAGATGTTATTAAGATACCTTGTTGCTTTAATGTTTTCTGTCAGCCCTAAACTGCTCCCACTCTGCCTTGGAGCCAGCTAATTATGGATTGAAACCTCTGTAAACTGTGGGCTAAGTAAATCCTTCCCCTTTTAACTTTGGGTGTCTGATATTTTGTCTCATCTACAAAAAAAAGTAACTAAGATAGAATTTGGTAACTAAAGTAGAATTTGGGTCATTGCTGTGACATTACCTGACTACGTGGCTCAAGAGCCTTTGGAATGGGTTGGGGAAAGGGAAAGAATTTGGAAAAGTTGAGAGGTACCGCCTTTAAAAGAGAAGCAGGAATGCCTTGGGCTGTGCTTAAAGGAAAAACCTGTACAGATCTCAGAAGACCATAAAAAACTAATAGAAATGCTCCTGGTAAAGGCCAGACTGAGGAAGTTTCTGCTGGGAAGAAGGGCTACATTGGTTGTTGAACTCTAGATGACATGTGTCATAACTGGGCAAAAAAATTGTCTGCATTTTACTTACATCCAGAGACTTTGCCTGAGACTAAGATTAGAGGTGTGGAATAATTAATCTGGAAGAATAAATTTCATGGCACTCTAATGTTGAAGCAGAGCCATCGCTACTGTTGGGGGCTTTTAGCCAGACTTACACTGAGAATCAAGAACCAAAAAAAAAAAAAAAAAACAGCTGAATGGTTTAAAATGTTTTTGAGTTTGGCCAGAAAGGAAGCTCCAGTAAAGCTATGGACTACAAAGATACAGCAGAAGAGATCTTGATTTCTGAGAAGGAAAAGAATAGAAAAGATAACCTATAGGTATTGTAAGAAACAGCAGGACATCACTTTTTGCAGCCTCAAAACTTCAAAAATTAAAGACTTTGTTCTCTTCTCTTTAAGAAGAGATACCCAGAGCACTATGTTCCAGAGTGGCAGAGGTCTAGAAAATTTGTTCCTTGGGATTGGATTCAGAGTGCTCAGTGATCCAGGTATTCAACCCCAGCCAAGAAAGAAAGAAACCTGGCTATTGCTCCAGCTGACAATAGACCCTGACATCATCCAAGTAGTGTTGGTTTTAGGTACCTGAAGAATGCAAGAGTTGCTAGATCAGGAAGGCTTCCATCCAGATTTCAGAAGAAGACCTGGAAGATCAGGCAGGATGCCCCTGAGAGGACAGTGTGTGAAGCCAAAGATGCAATGGAGAGTCCAGAAGCTTAAAAAAAACCAGAAAACTGTTAAGAGGGGCAGAGACAGTTCCAGAAAGAATGGAATCTACAACCACTGGAAGTGCCATAGGGGCAGAGTCACCTTTGGAGTTCACATCTTATCATAGATTGCCTCAGATATTGCATGTGGAATTACAGGACTTAATGTTCACCTTACTAGATTTTTTACTTGCTTTGATCCCATTCCTTTGGACTTCCCTTTGATATCTTTTATAAAGGTAATGTTTATCTCATGCCATTGATGTTGGAAGTGCTTATTTTCATTTGTACAGGGGTTCACAGCTAAGACTTTGCCTTAAATCTCAGAAGACACTTGGGACTTGGACTTTAAGAGTTCCCAAAGTTCTAACAGTGTCAGCAACAATTGAAGATGGACTTCTTCTATATAAAAGGATATGCACAAGTTCTGAGAGATGCCAAGAACAGAATGTTATGACTTGTATTTAGATGTTCCCTCAAAGCTTCATGCTTTCATAGGTGAGAATTTTTCAAAGGTGACTGGATCTAGTGTGTGTGTTACTCAGATTGATTCATGCTGCAATTCTAGGCTCAAGAGCACTAGAATTATGGGTGTGAGTGTCACCTACCATAAGTACATACAAGAGACAGAAGACATTGTTAAGGTCCCTTGTTGCTTTGCAACCTTCTATCTACTATGAATTGTTGTCTCTCTGCCATGTACCATCTTGCCTTGGAACCAGCCAATTATGGACTGAAACATCTACTCCTAAACCCAGGATCTTGTCTATTACCCTGATTGTTAAGTTGGTAAACTTCCATGTTAGCTTTCATTTGTGTCCCAATTCTAGTGTTAAGTTTTAGTTTTAGTAAGTAAACCATCATCCTTTCATCACAAGGAGTGAAACCTATAAAATGCTGGTTGAGTAAGATTCAAGAGCAATGTGTTTGTCAATGGCTACTAATCAAGGTATAATCAATGTGCAAACTCGATGCTAAACAATTAACTTGTTAAAAATGTGTAAACAAGACAATTTCAGCTAGGGAAGATATTAGCCAACAGTTAGGTCATACAGAGCACAACATCAGTCCTCAAAACACCAGCAAGCCGTCCTTCATTTAATTGTTTTTGTAACATGCTTATCGTATATGTAATGAGCTTGCCTAGAAATCAGCCCCCTGGGATCCTTAGGTAATTGGGAATTGTTCCTTTCTGCCTGATTCACAAAACAATCAGTCTCACTAATAATAAATGGAAAATCTAGTTGGGAGTATGATTGTAAGACAGCAGGTTACAAATAAACAATTAATAAAATTGCTTTGGATTCCAATATGTGAGTTGTTTTTGATGCTATGGTAGTTTTAGATGGGCATAGAATGAACATTTGGGTCACTCTGGACTTTAGGAATGAATGAACCAACCTTCACCTTTTTATCTATTTATGTATGTATGTATTTTATCTATTTATGTATGTATGCACAAGCTCACATACACTTGTGTTAGTTACTTTCTAATCACCAAAACATGATCCCCTACAGCTAAGGAAAGAAAAGTTTATTTTGGCTCACAGTTTGCAAAGTTTTCAATCAATAATCAGCTGGTCCCAAGACAGGATTTTGTAACAGAGCAGAATGGCAGAGGAGAGCCAGTTTATCACATGTCAGTAGGAAACAGAGAGATCAAAAGAGGAGAGAGGACAATAGACCCTTCAAGGCTATGATCCCAGTGATCCACCTCCTCTAAATATACTTCACCTCCCAATGTCACATTTAGCTATGGACTATCAGTGGACTAATCTACTAATAATGAACACATTCTGATGGTCCAATTACCTCCTAAAAGTCCCATCCAAAGCACATAAAGTTTTGAGGAGGACACCTAGATATAAATCATAACAATCTACAACTTTACATAATACTTATTAGGCTCTATTTCCCAAGAAAAGCTGAAAACTAAACCCTTCTTAATGCAAATGAGTAAACTAAGGCTGTCACTATGCAGTGTCATACAGTCATTTGTGGAAAATCTAGGACAGGGATCCATCTTGTCTCCTAACCTTTGAGCTCTAGCTTCTGCAGAAGAAGTTTAATAAATGCTGGACCTAACAACATGAGGGTGACCAATAAACAACTTTAACCATCAACGTCTAGAAGAAGCAAACATCTTTCTACCACTCGGCATTATAATCTGACAACCCATAAGATGTAATTTGAGACAGAGTCTCCTTATGCAGTTCAGGCTGGTCTTGAGCTCACTTTGTAGCACAAGCTGGTCTCAAATTTGAAGCAATCTTCCCGCCTCAGCCTCCTGAGTGCAGGGATTACAGGTGAGTATCACCACACCAGAGCTTATGTCATATATTTTAAGGTAAATGTTTATAGTCTAACAAGAATGTATTTATTTATATTTCAAAAGAAATGCATCCTCCAAATATAATATCTGGTGATATTATATTTACATGGGCTATAAAAGTGACTTCCTTTCGCTCCCTCCTCTCTCTCACAGCCTCCTCCCCTGCTACCAAGACTGGTCACATTCACCAGAAGCAATAATGAGACCTCCTTTCCTACTAGAACCCTGCTGCTAGTTTGAATGTAATTGCCTGGCACCTAGCAGAAGGTGCATTCTTTAAAGCACCAGCAAAGCTTTTCCACTGATACAGGGCAAAGCACACCAAGGCTAATCAGGAGGATGTTGGAAGCCTGGTAAAATAATGAACTTTAAAATAGAAACCTCTCAAATTAAGGTCTTGACTCTTAGCTTCATTCTTATATTAACCTCTATCAGAGCTACATTTTTTTAGCCTGGTTTATGCAAATGTGGGGTTCACAAACACCAAGTAAGTGATCCGTTGAGAATATCCCTAACACGACCAGGGTTTTTCATTCTCACTAAACCATAGGCACACAACTTTTCTATGCAGTCTATGGATTCTCTTTTTGTTTCTTTAATCCAATCTTTGGCAGCCTCAAGATAGCAAAGGAAACAGAGAGGTCATGTGTCACTCTTTGATGCCAAATCTAGCCCTACACTTCTTGTGGATTAGCGAGACTTCAACAACCATAATCAGACAACAGCGACCAAACCAGAGAGTATCAGTCTCCTACACTTCACAGAGGTTTGTGCCAACTTGCACCTCCCCATTCAAATTCATGGATTTTATAAATCTGCAGGGTCTCTTCCACTTGATTATGTTAGACTATTTTAGAGAGAAATCTGCGCTGGCATCCAGGGGTGCCAAATACCTATGCCTGTCACTTACATGCTGCAAATTGACGTGAGGATGCTTCCTGTGTTTGTATTTTAAGCGATAAGGAAATATATGTGCTGTTTGCTGCCATGACAGTGAGGGAGCTTTGATGACATAAATGTCTCCAGAAAGATGAGCGAATTGGCCCTTTCAGAGAGCAAAGCTGCCAAGGAACGGAGGAGTGGGGGTGGTGTCAGCTTCAGGGAAACACAGTCTGGCCTATAAATGAGGCAAATCACTTTCTCTTATAACTGTACTTTAGAAATTGATTTTTATGTTAAAATGGACAGATGGATAGGGCATTCAATTAACATGTCTCACCTTTATCTCCTTAGTTCAAATTAACCCCCTGTTTAAAATCACTAAACATCATGGAAAGTGAATTTAACAAATTATTTGAGGGGTCCTAATCGCTGAATAGAATCAAATCATTGCCCTTTTTCTACTGCAAGCATTAAAATACTTTTGTTTTTGTTTTTGAGACACTGTCTCACTATGTAGTTCAGGCTGGCCTTGAGCTCACAGAATTCCTCCTACCTCAGCCTCCTGAGTGCTGGGATGACAGATATATATACCATCATACCCTGTCTCAAAGTACTTTTAAAAAACATTTTCCTATTTTTAAAATTTTGGAAGGATGAAGAGGTAATTTGTCAGGAAAAAAAATAATGTTTCTTTTTTGGCATCAAAATAATATTTCTTTTTGGACATCAAAATCTCATTTCCTTACTTACAAAACTAAAGCCAACCTCAGGATCTTCTATCCTCATATTAATTGTCAGACTTTCTTGGAAAACTTAATTGGCACCCAATTGAGAAATCATTCATTCGTTCACAAATTTTAATTGTACACCTATAAATTACTCTAGAGTAGTAGAAAATAAGCAGGCAACATCTTTCTTACTGAGCTTACATGACAGAGAGATAATAACAGATGAATATGGACTACATTGTCATATGTGTTGATATAAAGACATGGGAAGCAGGGTAGGAGCAGCCACAGTGACAGATGCTGTCAGTTAACATATAAGGACCAAGGAACTCCTCTGTGAAGAAGTGACTTTGCAGTACAGATCTGTGTGAGTGAAATAACAAGGCCTCATGAGTCTCTTGGGAAAAGCACTTCAGGCAAAGGGGTACAGACAGCAAGGCCAAAGGTTCTTACATAAGAAATTGCAAGGAGGCCAGTGTAACTGAGCCACAAGGAGTTTGTGTGGTAAAACAGTCCGAGAGGCAGCCAGGAGCTCTATGTAGCTATGGGCCAAAATAAAGATGCAGAATTCTGAGCAGTAGAATGACATGATCGTCTTCATATTTTAAAAGAATTTTCCAATCAATAGTAATTTAAATCCCATTTAACTCTGCTCCACTTTTATCTGTCATCTTTGCTCATAAATTCAGTTTATTCTTCTTCATTTGGCCAACTTCTTTTACCCAGCTCCATCCTGGAACTCAGCAGCTCAGTCATCACAGTGGGCTTCTAGCTGGTATCCCTGCCCTCAGGTACCTGTGGTCCAGTCCATCCAGTAGACATTTCCACTTTCTAAAGAGACAAACCTCTACCTGCTATTTTTCTACTTTAGAAAATGATGCCATTGACTCCCTGTTGGCCACTGGACTTAGCTCAAATTTCTCATCTTGTAGAAATTTACATATGAGCTTTACATATGATCCCAACATTATCAACCACTAAAATTAACATAAAAACATCTGACCTTTGTATCTGCCCCTTAGATATGTCAGACTTATTCTTCATTCACCGCTATGACCTTCCTAGTCAGAGATGTTGTGTCCTTGATATTGGCCATGTACTGCACATATATGACTTATCACTTGGACCATAATGCAAACAGCACCTTCTGTCTTGAGGCCCAGCAATGATTCTAGCTCAGAATTTCCAGAGGACACATATGCAGTGCCACATATTTTGGTACATATTTTTATATCCTACTTTCAAGTGGGATGTACATGCTTAATTTAATTACATGATATCTTCACACCAAATCTGTAAACTCTCAGGGCCCCTAACAACTTCTGTAACCAACTCAACAGCTTATACATATAACACAGAATCAGTCTTCAAGATGGGTAGAATCATAGACCTTTTAAATGAAAGAAAATTTAGAACCTTTCCAGTCCCTGTTTTTCTTTTTATGGGTAAGAAAATCCAGAGATAGAAAGGGTTTTGCTTGAGGCTGTGTTGCTACTTATTGGCAAAAAGAAAAGAACTCAAGCATGGATCTCCTGGCTCTTTCCAAGACATCATGCTGTGTGGATCAAAGAACCAATTCCAATAATTTGCCTATTACCATATTCTAGCTTATTACTACTTCAGGTTTCCATCTTTTCTAACACTTTTTCTTAAACTACAGCATTGCTTCAAAGTTATTGGGTCACATCTACCAATTATGTAAAGAGTAATTGAAATTCTCAGTTACCAACAAAAGAAAGCAGATGTGGATGAATTTAAAGGGAGCCAATTAGAAAGGTATGAAAGGCCTCATAGAATTGGTGGGGAGCTTAAGAATGCAGGGAAGCCTGGCTATAGGATGTAGGCTTCGTAGTCATGATGTCAGCACAGAGGGAATTTGAGTAGCACAACACTGATACATGAATGGCCCTGACTGCTCTTTTTATCAAGTGCCAGATGTTCAGGATTCACAGATACCCACCAACTGACACAGTGGCAGATTGGTCAGTGTAGATAGCAGGACATGGGGAGAGGGAGAATCTGTATACTTCAGTTTCCATTGTAAGAAGAAAGTACCAAAAATAACATTTCCACCAAGATCAGCTCTTGAAGGGAGCTTAACCATCCCCAACTAAGTTATGTACTTTCATGAAGGGAGACTGATAGGAAGTCAAGCAAACTTCAAATGCAAGCTATAACACAGTGAGCTCACGCCAGCCTGAGCTGCATAGCAAGACTCTGTCTCAAAATGACAAAAAAAAGGGGGGGGGGTCTCTACTGAAATTAAAACAAATTGTCCACTCTGATTCTGTTTCTACTTAGACTAACAGAAATGAGTGAAAAGGGTGTGTGACAGATGAAGGTATAAGATAATCTTCTTGTACCTTATGTTTGTCTTGGGAGGAGATCCAGCACTTACCTGAAATGGGTCAGGATTACTTCATCTCTAATGAGATGCCAAAGTATGGGTATAATTACTACCAATTACCCCTGCATTTTAAAGGGAAACTAGCTCCAGTCGCTGGCTATAACCACAGAAGGGTTAGAATTATAAACCTCTATATATTTGTGAATTATTGTAGCCCTATATCAATCTCATATGTTCTCAGTGTTTTAAAATCAATTATTACTAATAGTGATGATAAAAGATTATTTTGTTCTATCATATACTTGCATTTTACCAGGGAATTTACCTAAATCGTCTCACTTATTTCTTTAAAAAATCTTATGAATTCAATTATTTTTCCACTTTTAAGTCAGAGGCAAAAGCTGAGTTCAGTTTGTGAGTTAGAATATGAACTGAGATTTGACTTGAAATCTCCTTTGCCTTCCATTGCACTACTGGAAAAATCGGGGGATCTGGAGCCAGGGTATTAGAATGCAAAGCTCAGTTCTAGCAGTTACAGGTTTGTAGCTTAGGCAAACCATCTTAATTTCTCTGTGCCTCAGTGGTTTCATCTACAGTCTGAGGATAATCAGTAATTATTACGTCTCTCTCATAAGGAGAAAAACTCAGGAAAGTGTCTTAAAGACTTTAACGATAAACCCATAAAATGCTTTTCAAATAAATACTAGTAATTACCATTGTTATGATAAATAAGACAATTAAAGACACATAGAATACCGGCTGAGGCCCAGAAAACAATCTGGGTATACATGGAAGCCTGGTGCAGAATCCCAAAATGTAACTTTGCTCTGACCCATAATGTAACCCTACCTTTGTATGAGAAGAAGAGCAGGGTGTACCTTGAAAGGCTGTACCCAATGGGAACTGAATACAGGATATAATTTTGTAGCTGCCTTGCTATTACAGGGATGAATGAAACAAAATCATTGAATTTAAAGTCAATCTTGTTACGCTTGATGGATTGGCTGCCTGACAACATTTGGAACTGCCAGAGAAAGCAAAGTTACATTTATATAACCCTAAAACTGTCAGAAAAGTGGAAAGTAAAATTAAGTTTGTTCCTTTTTACAACTACAGGTGGAGGTAAATTGCAATGCTAGACAAGAGGAAGTCTCTAATATTACAAAGGAATATCTTTATGAGTACTGAAAGTTTGTATATGGCAAATTATTTTTCTCTTGATTGGTAAGATTATAGAAAACTGATGTATTGCAGATCAGAGCCAAAACAGAAAAGTGGAACTATAACAATATAATAACCACTCAACAGAAGTATAGATACAAGAAAAGATGTGTTTATTTCCATTTAAAGACACTTCTGTTTGAAGGAGATATGAAAACAGGAACACCAAAGTGATGGTTAGATAGAATTACTTACAATGTACACAATTCCACTCTTCCTCTTTTTCATTGGACTATAGGAGTCATGATTGTAACATAAGCATTTATTTATAAACATGGCTCAATATGCAATAAATATACTCTCCAAACACCAAAAGCAATGTCTGAAACCATTTGTCCCATTCTCTTCAGTTTCAAAAAAGAAACATCCTTCTTTCAAAGACCAAGACTTACCCCTGGACCCTGGATCTTGAGCCCTCCACCCCAACCCCGAAACCTTATCAAAAACCCTGTCTCCACCATCATCAATATTCAATCTCTTCTCCATTATCATTCATGTAAGGTAAAATAACTTCCATCTGGGAGTCTGGAGAAAATCTGGACTCTTTCATTGTTCAGCTATTGTTCTTTGTTTAGGATTTTGCATGGAAAATAATCTCAAGGTTACATACTCAGCCTCAGCTTATTTACCTCACATTCCCTCTGCAATCCACTGTACTTGGGCATCTGCCCACACTAGAAACCATCCTCACGATAAAACTTATTCATATTGCTAGATTGAATGAGGCCTTTATTCCTTTTTATTCATTTTCAATCTCTCACTGTATTCAATATATGTGATGACTTGATCTTTTCTTCCTTTTCATGAACTCCTTAATAGAATATCCTCTCTCCGGTTTTTCTGTTTTCTGTCTCTCTCTGTCTCTGTCTATTTCTCTGTCTGTCTGTCTGTCTGTCTGTCTCTCTCTCTCTCTGTCTTGCTCGCTTTCTCTCTGGCTGCAGCTTAATCATTTTTGCCAGTTCTCCTCTTCCTGATACTAAATACTATTTATATTCTTTTCTTCACAAATTAAATTCTCTCTTAGGCAACTTCATTTCATTTACATCTATTGTTTTAAATTCCAAATATATGAAATTTATATTTCCAGTCCAATCTCAGCTTCAACTCTGCATAATCAAATAAACTACCCAAGGTTTCTTCTTGGTTGTCCCACAAATCTCTTGCGAAATCCAGACTCAACTCTGGTCTCCTTTCCTACCTCATATTGACTGTTACTTCAATGTACTCCATTTTAGCAATTGGCTTATACTCTATTTTCTATGCCAATGCCTTCAAAATTAAATTAAATTGAAAGATCCCACATCAAGATTATGCACTCTATCTCTAGAGTCTATTCCACCTTTCTCAAAAGTATTAACAACCAAAGTTAAATTATTAGCATCCTTCACATGGACAGTTACATGGACTTCTTAGCAGATTTTCTACTTTCATTTCCAATTTTTGCTATTCATGGGGGATATATGCTTTCAATAGATCTCTAAATATGCCACTTCCCTTTTTAAACACTTTACACAGTTCAATTGCATGAAGGATAAAATCTTTACACATCGAGAGATCATATATAGCCTGGGATACTGTCACTTTGTCCTCACCTTAAGCCATTTTCACCTTTTCTTATAGTGATCTTGTACTATTCATCCAACGCTTTCACATCTGTGTTCCAAATCCTGAAATGAGTCTCACCCAGCTTATTCCTGCTCATTCTTTAAGTTACAAGTCAAAATTAGTATCTATGAAGATGACTTTTCTGAGACTTCCCAGCCTCTAAAATAGATACTCCATTATATTTTTCTACCATTCCTCTGACACATTTTCTTCAAAGCATCAAGACTCTGTCACCATGTAGAAGAGCAAATGTGCATCTATGTCTCTCTTCACGTGCTTCCTTATTCCATGAGAGCAGACATTGTTCTGTGGTCACCACTGTTTCACTGCTAGTACGGGACACTAATGGAGGTCAGTTAGGATCTGCTAAACTAATCAATAAGGCAAGAATGATTTCCCCAAAGATTGTTCTCCTAAACTATATTTAACACTATAAGTGGAATGTCTGGATCCTGGCTGCTTTTTAAAGAGCTTATAAGTGTGCTGGATTCCTAGAAGAAAAAAATATTGATTCAAAAGTAATAAAATAAATTACAAAATTGAAATCCAAATGCTCAATTGCACTTCTATAAAATACAATCAGTGGTTGCAGTTTCATTCAACTGTTAAAAAGTTATGTGTGAACTATATCTAATTTAGTAAATGAGTACATTTAAAAGAATTGACTTGACATGGGATAAAGTTTCAAAGTATGAGAAAGTTTTGTGCTTACAACACTCTTAAATGCTCCCTGAAATCTCTCTGACATCAAATATTTGAAAACTTTTACATTTTACTGATATAACAAAATAGTTCAGATTCAGTATTTCCTTTTTCTTTTAAATGTTTGAGAGAATATTGGTAAAACATGTTTCCAAAGTAACATATATTAGAAAAATGATGCTATGCATATCCACTTGCATAAACTCTTTGACAAACTTATTCCACATACAATGTTATCAGAATACATCTTTACATATCATTAGAAAATGACTTGAACTGCATATCAAGCTTAAAAAATCTAACAGAAGTTTTTTGGTTTTTATTTTTAAATTATCATAGTGCTATTGGAAAAATGCACTTTAAATACAAAGGTTTTTTTTTAACCTTTATCTTTAAAAACATAATTTTTTTTTTACTGAGGATTTAGCTCAGCAGCACAAGCACCTGTCTGAGAAGCGTGAGGTTGTGAGTTCAATCCCTAGTACCAAAAAAAAAAAAAAAAAGTAATCTTTTAAGTTTGCTTTGTATGGCTTAAACATTAAGTGTTAAACAGTAGGACCAAAAAGGGCAATTATTTTATCACTAGCATGATTACAAGTTGTAAGTTACATGAACCTTGAAAACAATATAAATAATTATCCTGGCATGCACTATAGTTTAGAAAAAATAATAAATGAGTCAAACCAAACACATTTAACCTCTCAAATGGTCTTAAGAAATAAATACTATTATCTTACTATTTCACAGATGAAACAACTGAGACCCAGAAACTAAGTGACATGGCTCATATTTGAACTCAACAAGTCATTTTCTTATTCACCTTATGACACAGTCCCTTAAATAAAATAAGTGGGCACTAGCCTTACTGTTAAAGTCCCTTATGTAATGTTTGACAGTAGCATTACTCAACAAATGTGAGGAGCTACGGAGTCTTTAGAAGAGTGTGGAATCTGGAGTTCAGGGGAGCACGGCCTCATCACCAATACGAACCCCTTTTCCTCCATATCTACTCACTGCTGTAGCGCTGGCTGAGTGCTACCCTGCTCTTTAGTTGTCACTGTGTATAGATTATGCCACGATGTGATAACTTAAAAATCCTAAAGAAAACCAAACTCACAAATCCCTGTCTTTGTGCTTGGAAGAACCACGTGTAAGTAAGATTACTATGTGTAAGCTACAGTGAAAAATTACATCTTACTCATATTTCAAAATGAATATTAGTTATAAAATTATTTAATCAATATATTGTCTTACCTACTATAACTACAAACTTCTATACTATAACCCAAAATTATACTAAATTACTAGTACCATCCTCTACAGAATTCTAAAATGCATTAAAAATAGAATTGTGCTCTTATACAATATTCAACAAATATTTTTCCCTTAAAATACACTATATATAAAGAGAAGGAAACAAAGATTTCATATTCATTTTACTAAAATTGTACATAGAATTTTGGAAACATTTGTCACTTAAAAATGTGTATTTTCAGTGTAACATAAGCCTTAGTTTCCTTAACTTTAAAATCATCCATATAGGAAATAATGTACCTACACATTTGTAATTTGAATTATATTTTTGGAGACATAGAAAAAAGGCCCCCAAATGTTAATTTTTCAGAATCTAGCCCACTTCTAATATCTATCTATAATAACTCAACATAGACAAAGAGTGGATATGGTCCTTAGCATAATATTATTAAGTTTTCTGGACTCTAGAACAATTTTTAAAGAAGACTTTGGCAGCTATTAATAACCTCATAAACTAAAGTGATAGTTCATGATTTATTTATGGCCACCCTTACCCTGCATTCAGTTATTTTACTGCCCCCACAGGTTTCTATAAAATTTCTCTGGTTCCCATCTCACCCACCCACCAGCTTGCAGAGCTGAGATGGCCAGCCAGCCAGGCAAAAATGCAGGCGGAGTCTCTGTTTCCACACTAGAAGGTCAGCTTCGTGGCCTACATCCTGGTTATGGTTCACTCTTTAATCATAAGCACAGAAAACTGCCCTTGCTGCATTCCCAGGAACTCTATTCTTGATTGACCTGTATCTGGGCCTGCCAAAGCCTGCCAACTAATGTTCCAATGGAGGAACACACTAACTACCCAATTCTCTAGGTTGCTTAAGCTTTGGTCTCATAACGAGTAAGGATATCGAAAACCAATGTCCCTGGACTGTACTAACCTACTTCCTGAATTGCAGTTTAATGTAATGAGAATTTTCCATTTCAATATATTGGCTAGATCTTTTGCAAAAATGTAGCTGAATATATTGTCCACTATGTCTCTCAGAGACAATTCAAAGAACCACTCCTTGACTTTAGCATTGAAAAATTTATTCTTTTTTAAAACCAATGGGAATTATATAACTTTAATATTTTATTTGCCTTGCCAACTAGGAATCAAAGGGCTGGATTTACTATTCATTCCTAATGACTTGTTCACTGGAGCCTTAGGTATAATTATTTCCCCTCTCCTCGAAATCAACTTTTTCATCTTTTTTTCCTTCCTATCACAATAGTAAGATGCAGTGCAGGACTTCAATAACAGTGATACACTACATTGACCCAGGGAAGGATGAAAAAAGTCCAAAAAGAGGCTTTTGTGTTGAACAGGGTTGTTACCTGGAGAGAATAGCCAATTCACTTTAGTAACTGGTTTAGTACAAAAATAAGTATTTTCTCTTAGATCCTTACCCTAGCATGCACTCCTGCCCATTCCTTTGCCTCTCATATCATTTTGGTTAAGAATTACTGATCTAAAACAGGGGTTGGCAACTATTCTAAATGGCCAGAAACTAAATATTACAGACTTTGTAATTACAAGATCTCTGTATCAGCTACTCAACTCTACCACTCTAGCAGGAAAATAACTGTAGATAATATGTAAATAGATGAATGTGGCTACATTCCAGTAAAACTTTATTTACAAAAACATGCTTTTGTCTGGATTTGAACAAGTGTATAGTTTGTTGATTCCTGATCTAAATGGTGCCTAATGTTGTTTTTTATATTTTGATCTGCTTATATTCAGTGTAATAAGCCACTTTAATTTTTTTAACTAAAGAAGAAAAATAAATTACAAACAAAGAATGAAACAAAATCCAGGAACTCTATGCAGTACAAAGTCAAAGTATAACTCACTACAGTCCTTGTACTGAAAATGGAAATTTAAATTCTAGTAAGAGAAAAAAGATACCTCTACTAGTAAGTCTAAACCCAGGAGCATGAAGACATCCTGATGGATATGGGATCAGGTCCATATAGAGTTTCAATGGCACAGGTAAAGAGCAATCCAGTGAACATAGTGGTCCAAACAGAATTGAAGCAGCCTAAAGTGTTCTGAGAAATTCCTTGGTTTACTTGCAATTTAGAGTAGTTACAGAATTAAGAGATCATAAGGATAACATTCAATAGGGATATAATGTTAGAAAGTTTGAAATTTTTAGTATCTAATAGAGAACCACTGAAAGCTCTGAAGCATGAAAAGAATTATATCTTCCTTTTTAGTAGTACATATTTGTAGCATATAATGTTTGCATTCCTGGTGTGGAGTTGACACGTGCACACAATACATTTTCATTCCTTTTAGCATCCCTATTTCCTTCTCCTCTCCCTGCTCCCTCCATCTCTTGATCCCACCAATTGTATCTTTTTCTTTTTGCCTCTAGTAGTGTGAATTGAATCCAAGGGCACCCAACCACTGGCCCTCATCCTCAGCTTTCCTTATTCCTGTAAATGCTTTGAGGCAGGGTCTCACTAAGCTTTCCAGGATGCCCTCAGACTTGCAATCTTCCTATCACAGTCTCCCAAATAGTTGGGATTACAGACTGTGCCACAAAAACCAACAAGAATTGTATCTTAGTCTTTATTGAAAATTTAAAAAAATAATCTTGTGAGAAAGAGTGAAAAGTGACTACAAAACCTAAAGAAGAACAATGTTGAGATAGTAAAGGCAGGGAGAGAGATGTGTGCCTCTCTCCAATGAGACATACTCAAGTCACCTACAGGACTCTTCTCAAACTACACACTCTAGTCCCAACCATTTTGGTTTGGCTCTCACTGAAGAATGCCCCACACATCCCATTCACCACAGGTAATTTAAAATCATTGTCTTTACAAGCCGTTATTACAGTGCGCTATGTGCCTGGAGGGTGGTAATAAAAGTTGAGAAATCCTGAAAAGAAGGGTGTTGCAAAAGCTCAGGCAAGAAGTCAAAAGGCTGTCGAATAAGGTGATAAGTATGGGAATAAAAAAACAAAGATTAAAAACCCTGTGCCCACATAGGCCTTACCTCCCACATGCAAAGTCCCCTCTGAATTATCCAGTGGTTGGTACAGGAGACATAAATGGGAGTGGAAGGAGGGAGGTTCAGAGAGGACGTGTGCAGTCTGCAGTATCAATTAATCATACCAGTTAAGAGCAAGCACAACAGTGCTTGAAGGATTTGAAATTTGTAGACCTGAGGTTTTGCTCAAAGGGAAGTGATCTTCAAGGCCATTGTCTGTGTCAGGTCACTGGCAGAATACGTTCAGACAAAGCAAGCACTTTGGGATCATTCATATCTTGGAGATACAAAAAGAAAGGGAACCAAGAAGCAGTAAGAAAGGAGCAGAAAATGGGGAGAAAATACACTTATCCCAAACCTCAGAGTCAGGTTAAAGTAAACCAATAGGGATAAATTGGCCAAAATACAAAAGGCTGAGAAAATGGCCCCCAGACTGAGTGAAGATTTCACTGTTCACCTCCTAGAGAAGAGCAGGTGCACTATAACAGAACACGGACTGCAAGAGGTAAAAGGCGTGAACTGGGTGAGGAATTCCAACTAGCAACTGTAAATCCTCTTGAGAAACTTGGGAGTGATTTGTTCCTGGGATACTATAAATAATAGGAATGCAGGAAGCAGGAAGTCAAAAGATGAAAGGAACATCTTTGTAATAGGAGAGGAGTTTGCAATGGACAGTATTTGGGATTAACTAGTCCCAAGGTTACATACAATAAACCCATGATGTGAAGTGCAGGCCTCGAGATGTTTGCCACCCGAAGGATGGAGTGTGCTGCCTTTTGGTGGTAGTACAGCTGGTCAGTGGTCAACATCACCATCCTCAAAGGTACTTAGAGACCCATGAATACAAGTCACAGAGGTGGCACTACATATGAGCCATCTTAAACATATGAGGCTTAGATTGGTGGTGAAGCCAGGAATCTCAGAGAAAACATCAGCTTTTCAAAAAAATGATGCTGTTGAGAAAACACTTTGATAATTGAAATAATAACTACACATTATGAGAAAATGATGGAGACAGTGTTATTGGGATTGTTCCAACCCGTTAGGGAGGCCAGGGAATGGCAGGGCCACTAGCTACCTAAAAATTAACCACAAGATTCAGATATCAGCTCATTTCGGGAACTGTGTCAGATTGCTGAGTGTCCCAGCCATTCTTCCTGAATTTGTTTAGACTCATTCAGCTTCCTATTAAGTTCCTGTCCTATAAGCTCAATTTTTCACTTTTAGAAAGCCTAAAACAATAATAATTTTTTTTTTTTACAAAATGTCATCACCTATACTTTGTGAACTTCCATGACCAGATCCCAATCCACTACAGCAATCACTCATGACAGGTAACATGAAAACAAGGAGAAAGACATTTTTAAATCATATTTCTACTCAGATACCATTTGTTTAAAAAGCTCCTGGTCCTTGAAGTACCTAAGAAAGAAGGATGTGGTTAAAGTCAAGAATGCGGTTCTTCCCCCTAACAGAGAAGACTCATAACTCTTTCAGGGCGAGATAAAGAAGGAACCATTATTTCTTAAGGGACATAAGCAATTATCTTGTGTTGTGATGAGGGCAAAAGCCAAAAGTGCTTTTTCAAACTTTGCTAGTGTATGCAAAGCTAAGCTGCACAGAATTTAACAGCCCAGGCAATCCTGGATGCAAGCCTGGCTTTTCAGAGTTCACTTTGCCCCATCTGAAAAGGCTTCTCCTAATTATTTTCTGAATCTAACCTTCTGGGCAAGGAGTTTGCTGACTCGTCATACCCCTAGTCCAGGCTGGGGGTGCGGGAGTAGTCAGACCCCTGGCAGCTGCAGGGGAGTCAGTTGCATGATGAGACAAAGCAGTTTGGGAGATGTGCTGGGATATTCCAAATAGCCGTGTAACAGAGCCCTTCTGCCACAGGAGGAGACCTTTAGCACTCCTGTTAAGAAAACATATCCTGTGGCACCACTGACCCTATTCTCAGCCAAACATTTTGAGGCCCTGAAAAACTTCTGACTGGTGCTCCGAACAACAGAGATCCAATCTCTTAGCATCCCCACCCATTTCTGTGAGACTCTGTCTTTCCTCTGTACAGAAATAATACTAAATTCGATAGATAATGACTTTGCCCTCACTGAACACTAGCCACATTTCCTCAGTGCTTCTACTGGGAGGCCCAACGGCTTCATACATTGCCTGTCATGGGGCTCTTTATATTGTTTGGCAGGAGTGAATAATGAAAGTAGTATGGTGGCCACACAGCAACCACTTGGAGACCACCCAGGGGGTAGCTAAGGAACAAGGCTCATACACAGATAGCCTCTGACAGGTCCCTGTTACACTTTTCCATCCCATGAAGTCATGGGAGAGGCTAGGAAAAGTTTCCAATTGCACAGTTCATGAGCAAAAGATCCCCATAAGCTTTGCCTATTGGCTTCTTTCAGTTTTTCCTAAACTGATCTTGCTACCAAAATAAAGCAGAAGCTAAGGCCCAGTCTACCACTCCACTATCTCTCAAATCCATCATTTTATGGAAAAACTTTAAGCTTCTGCAGAGCAAAAAATAGCATAATTTCAGAAAAAAGAAAACAACAGATTGTCATCCATATTTGCTGAAAATATTTTCCCCAAAGAGTTAATATTTATATTACTTAAAACTCATATAAAATGATAAGAAAAACGTCTAACTACTGCCACTTATCAGCAATTCAACTTCGAGTCTGAAATTTAATTTCTTCAAGACTCACTCTTCTCATCTAAAAAATGTGGACAGGAATTCCACACTCTGTGACATTCTGTTCAGATTAAACAGGATAGTGCATTTCAAGTGCCACGAGCAGGATCTGAGCATAGTAGGTTTCTTCTTCACCACTCCAGCACTCTAATTTCAAAATGAGAAAACCAGGATAAATAAATTTATATTAGAAGCATACCGGTGAGAAAGCAAACATGGTGAAGAATTCAATCTTACTCACTATCCAAGAAATGCAGATTAAAAGAAATGTTACACCTATTACGAAGGACAAGTGAAAAATAGAGTACTTCACGCTTCTCTGTGACATTGTCTAGGAAAGCCTGCATCCATCCATCCACTACTTACGGCAATACAAAGCGGATAAGACTTATGGAGAGTCGTGTCATAATACTTTTAACTATGAGAATGTTCATATATTTTGACCAGGAATCCCTATCCGAGAAATTTCTCCAGCAAATAGCCTGAAACATGAGCAAAATTGCAAGCACAAAGGTTTTCATTGCTAAAGACTCATTCTGGCAGAACAATCTACAACTTAGTATATAATATCAGATACATGAGTAATTTCATTATAGTAGATAAAAAACAGACAATGAAAAATCTTGTCTGTACTACGGTTATCTCATTATGTGTGTATGTAAACAAAGAAAAGATAAAAAATGTGAACAAATTTTAAAGGATTGTTACAATTTGAGGTAACAATTGAATTAGGGTAATTTTTGTTTTGCTTTTATTTCTTGTGTCACCACTGGAATGTTGTTGGTACAATAAGTAATTGTTCTTCTAAAAGTAACATGAGTCTGATTGCCACAGCCTTCACCTTACCTTCAACAGCTCTGCCCCTCGGCTAGACAGATGCTGACTACCTCGTGGTTTTCTTGTGTGTTCCTCCTCCTACTAATCTGGGTAAAAATAATACCCTCATTTGTGGGGGCTTCCTCCTTTATCTCAGGCATCGTGTCTTTCAATACACTTGTAAAACACTTTAAAAATAAAAGGAAAGGGAGCACAAGATATATAGTACTGGGAGGGAAGGAAGGTTAAAGAAATAAAGGAATTAAGATGAATTTTGTTCATGTACTAATTCTCCACAAGTAAAGTAAATATTACATACTACAAACACATACTAAAAAAAAAGCAAAAGAAAACCTTCAAAAGTATTTCAGGTACTTTAAATACACTTTGCCTTCCATGACCCTCACAACTCCCCATAAAGAAGGGAGAACAATGATTCCCATTTTTCAGATAACCCTCTACCTAATGTTGGGATGTTCCTGAAGTACAACCTGTATTTACCCAACCTTAGTTTAAATGTCGAGTTTAGCTTATTAAGAAATTGTACATTTTAATCATAAGTGACCAGAAAAGGTTTATCTCCTCATTTCTAGTGAGAAAAAATAGAAATCTATAGCTAAAAGGCTCAGATCAGAGAGCTAAAATGATAGGTTGTGTAGATTTTTCTTGTTCATTGGCACTTTAAAAACTCCATGATCTGCAAAGTTTAGCCACAAGGCAAATGGCAGATAATTTTGAATATACTACTCAGTATAGAGTGAGAGTCTAATAAATGTTCATCAGTAGAATTAATGACTCCAAAATCCTGCTTTATATGCAGGCATGATGCTGAAGTCAGTTTTCAAAAGATCAGTTTCCTCCCTTCCATGTTCACCTCTTCCTAGCAATCCTATGACACCATCTCAACTCCAGCTGACTCCCATTTCCACACTCTCTCCTCCAACCGTAAGAACCCACTAAAGAATACACTAAACATCCAACTGCTCATGTGTGACTTTTCTCAAAGTTGTTACTACATGAGCTCTAAAATCTCAAGTCAAAGAAGAAAATCTCTAATTGTAAAATGTTAGGTTTCCAGGCATTCAGCCAGGGCAGCAATAAAGAACTAGGGATACAACTATCAATAAATCCTTATTTGATAGTTGAAAGACATGCCATAGTCCATTAACAAAATACACACAGCAGGCCTGCCTACGGTACATACACATTAAATTACTTTCTTCACACCACACATAAATGCAGTCCAGCGATATTTTGGTATTTTCAAAATGAATTGTATGTATTCTTTTAAAAAAAACTCCTTGTGTATACTTTTCATTCTTAAACTCTAAAAAAATCAATATACTAAGAAGCTTTTCTACTTTTTATAAGGTACTGATAAATAAAACTAATAAATAAATACTGCCCTGATTGCATGATATTTATGTAGAATGAGCACATAGATGCAAAACAAAATGATACAACAGCTGAAAATGGCATTAAGAAATAAGAAAGGACATTTGCCAAAGTTTTTAGGGTTACCAGATTGATCAAACTTGACATCTGTCTGCCCTAATAGGACTGGCCTAAGGAATTCGCCTCTTCTTTTCTTATCCATTGTTGTTTCCCTTGAACTGTGTTAACAGCTTCATTAGTGTCAGACCAGAGAAGAGGGCCTGCCCTTTCCACCTCCATCCACAGTGTGTCCTGGTATGTACATTCCGGAGATGAAAATGATCATGCATATTTAGAAATTGCTCTCTCTGAAGAAAATTTTCCTTAAAGCTATCCTTGGACTTTAATTGGAAATTACTCATTTTATTTGACCAGGAGGGAAGCCAACTAATGCGACAAAATATATTTTCTGTTGAGTTTTATCCAGCTAGGATACCATTCTCCAATGAGGATGGACTCATCGGAGACTCCAGTTGTATTTCAATTATCTTGAGACACATGTCTGCTTAACAGGACAGCCAGTAATGGGCCATCACATTACATCAGCAGAACAATCCTTACCAATGGATCCAGCCAGCTCTCCTCCGGGACTGGAGGGAATCCGTACCCGGAGCAAATATCCTAATTATCCACAACCACACGAGGCCACGTACACTGAGGCCTTTTCCACTGGCTTCTCTGTATGAGAGAAAAGAAGCACACAATATGGCCACGCAGCTATTAGACACAGTCAACACTCAAAGGGCATTAGTCCAGTAGTTCATCCTGGACTCCTTCTTCAGCTTCCTCAAAACTTTGACTTGGTGGTGAATCTCAGAATAATGAATGAGAGTCAATTTAAATACTGAAGAATCCTCTCATTTTCTCTTGTTTCAAATACATTAGTAAATAATCTCTCCCTCCCTCCCTCAAGCCCCCACATCTCGCTCCCTCCCTTATCTCTCTTAGAATTAGGGTCTTTAAATTACATGCTGATAATATAGGATTCAGATGTACCAATAATCATGTGTTGATCTTGAAAAAATAAAATGAAAATTTATCTGCTCACACAAATATTGTATATATTCAGATATTTTCATCTAATGAAATAGAAGGAGCTCCTTTTCCTTGCCCAGGCACAAGAGTGTCTGAGGTCTTCCGTGGGGCTCACATAGCTGCCCTGAATCTGTTTTCTCCCCCAGCCTCACCTCTCTCCTCCCCTCCCTTGGTCTAGATTCTAGCCCTATTAAGTGTCTCAAATCAAATTTACAGAATGGTAAGACCTAAGCATTTGTTCTTAAGCACTGGTGTTCATCTTTATCTGGCTACTGCCTACTCATCCTCCAAAATGCCCTTCCTCCAGGAAGTCATCCTTGAACTCTTGTTTGAACTGAGCCTATTGTGTGCACTTCCATTGGACACTGTGTAAAACCATATCATGGTTTTGGTAGTAATAAGGCAAAAATTTAATCCATCCACTGAATTATGTCTGAAAGATATTTGCATTATAAGCACTCTGTCCCATACCTGGCTCATACTAAAAATTCACTAATTATTCATTAAATCGATAAATGAGTAAATGAATGAATAAATGAATTCTAGCACTGTTGTCTATAATATACTCCCTCTGAGTTTTTCAAGGTATAGAGATTTGAACCCGGGGTGCCCTACTGTGGAACTACTCTTTTGCACTTTTTACTTTTTGCTATTTTTTACCCTGAGGCAGATCTCCTCAAGTTGCCCAGGATGACCTTAAGCTTGTGATCCTCCTGTCTCAGTCTTCCATGTATCTGGATTTACAGGTATGTGCTATCGCACCTGGATGCCCTCTTCTTTCATACTGTTATTAATATGCTGCTTATTGTATATACAAGTACATAATGAACATACTAAAAATAGCAACCACAACAAAGTTATGTTAAAACAATGAAAGTATGAATAAATTTTTAAATTGGATTGTGGTGATGATTGCCACAACTAGGTAAATTTACCAAACATTATTGGATTGTGCTGGTGAATTTTATAGTATGTAAATTATACCTCATTATAGCTGTTAAAAACACAAATAGAAAATAAGCTGTTTACATTATAAAATGATTCAAAATGAGGGCATTTAAGACCTGAAACATAGCTTAGAAAGTGGTATGATCAGTGAGAGAAGGAATTCTTCACACAATATTTTCTGAGCAAAAAAAAATTTTAACCTGCACAAGGCATTGCCTAAGATCTGTACAGTAAATGCATTTAACAAGAGTATGAAAACTCATGTAATAAAACTGGCCTCTTTCCAAATCGGTAGAGAGGACTCACTAATTTCAGAGCTTAATTCATGGTTTGAAAAAACAACAAATTTATTTCACTCATCCTACTTTTACTGATTTAATGAGCTGAGTTCAAATTAAGTAATTTAACTCTAAATTTGCGTTGACAATTAAAAACAATAAATTTTTGCAATGAAACTTTATTGATTTAATTTTTCTAGTTTGTTACTTCTCAGCACATTAAAGTGTTATCTGTTTTTAATCAGCTTTACTGTACCATAATTTGCCTTAATTTCTCTTTGGAGTTTGCCAGGTCTTGACTGCAGGTTGCAAATAAAGTGATTTCTTCACAGTCTCTCAGATCTAAATTACATAAAAGCAACCATTTCTCCTTTTAAGTTCTTAACTATTTTATATTGAGAAGGGGTCCATTTTAAATAGCTCCTTTATCATAAAAGCAAATACTTTCATCTGCCGGTGAAAATTATTTTATGATATCTCTAACTTTTCTGATGAAATTTATTATTAAGAAGGGAAATCCCACCCCAATAATAATTTAAGACTTCTCTTCTTTGTAGCAATCGCCTGAGGTATAAATTCAACATGCAAATAATTCTTTTCATTACCAGCCTATTAAAGCATAGAATAAAACTTAAAGACAATGAATTCCTGTTGAAAACATCAAAGTTAAATATACTCCTTGACAGACATTTAATAAAATCAGATATGAAGAACAGGAAGGCTAAGTTGTTATAAACATCAGTTGGTATGCCTTGCAGTTCTTGGTGGTCTAAGATCACCGCTTTATATTTCAAAGGATCTGAATACAGACAGCTTCACAGTTGCTCTCAAGTCTTCATATCTGAAAGAATTCTTTTACAGATCTAAACTAGACCAATTTGGTATTTATTGCAGAGCCGTCATGGTCTCGCAAGAAATCAGTGATTTACATTTGTAACCATATTTCCAATGAAAATATCCTTTTTATGAGGTGGGGGAATGTGAGGGCAACACAGCTCTTTCACAGCTGTCTTTGTCAAGCAGTTGCTTTTTAGGTGCCCATTGCTGGATCCAGCACTGTACTGGCATATCCATACTTGTTTTCAGGGTTTTCTGTTGTTACTTTTGTCATTCTGATTAAAAGCATGCATTGCATTCTTTTTCACTTATGTGACACTTTTTTGTGACTGTTATTTCTGGCAAGTTAATAGTCTGTGAAGAGGAAAACTTTGAAATGACTTTCTGGGTCCTTTCGCATAAACCAATTCAGGATTTAAACTGATCTGAAAAAACTATAGTGACAATTTAGAGAACAAAGCGGTTATTTTTAAATATTTAACCTGTTCTATTTTGCGTAGCTGTTTTCAAGTACAGTATGTAATTACAAAATAGGATCAACCTTTCTAAGTTCCTTGGTAAAAACTGTCTTCCAGAGCTACCTAACCTCAATAGCTCAAATGCAGTTAAATGACTTACTTCCAACTGCCATCCAAATATGAAAATTTCACAATCAAGACAGAGGCCTAAGAACAGAGTTTGTTTCTTACAGAAATACATGCTTTTTTTTTTTTTAAGGGAAAAGAATTAAAAGCAGAAATACTTTTCTCCAACTGAAAATCCTATCCGAACAGTATCCACACCAAACTGAAGATATGGTGGTCCCAAATTGAGTTTTCTGTTAGCTGTGGATGGGTTGTTATCCATTATGCTCCTACAGAAGAATTATTAAAACTCTACTTGGTTCCAATAGAATACAAATAAAATAGAGTATGTGCTCAGTAGTTACCCCATCAGCCGAAACAGTTCTCCGACACAGTAACAAAGCAGCCAGTTCCTTCCCAACCACATATTGTGTCAAAGTTAACATCACTTTCCAAATCTCTGAAAGAGCTGAAACACCAAATAATGTATCAGGCTAATAGGATATAGAGTAAAATAATGAAAAGCACTTTTCTTTGGTTATTCTCAAACAGGCCATAAATATTTACATCCCATTATAAAACACCTTAACAGCTCAGTGAGAATAAATGCAAATGCACTTAATGCAATATGACTGAAAACACAATTCCAGTGGACTTTGCAACTACATCTTACAGAATTTAACATGCAGGAAAATCTGGTTAATGTATTTTTTTAATTTTAAAACCATGCAAAAGAAAATCTAGATATACTATATGGACAGAATATAATAAAATAGTATTTACATTTTGTATATAGTTTCATCCATAAGGCCACATGAAGGATAAGATAAGGGCCCTAGGATTTTTTCCTGAGTTTTACTGCATTAGCTATCCACACACCTTGTAAAAAGGACAGCACCTTATGCCTCAGGAACTTAAAGTTTCAATAGTAATCTTTGTTCACCAAGAATTTTTCCATTATTTCCTAACTTAATCACCAAAACAACCCTCTGAGATAATTAAAAGAAGAAAGGAGAGTAGAATGTAGAAAAGATCAAATGGGTATTTACTGCACATCCAGGATGTATCAAGCACCATAGGAAAGTGTCATCTGTTCACTGATTGTGTGCAGACAACCCTATGTTCAAAACCACATTTTACAGACAAGATTCAGAAAAGTGATTATAGTGACCAGTATCATAAAGGAAATAACAGCAGAGTAGAGATTAAATCCTCAGGCTTATTTCAAAAGGCAAATGCCCTTTCTTCTGTTCAGGTAGTTACCAGTATTGACTCTTGGACACTTCTGAGATTATGGTCTTCTGAAATGTTGCTGCTATCATGTTTTTTTAAATGAAATATCAAAGCTTTTTGAAGCACCTTTTAATGTTTGCCCTTCAAAGTATTCTTTTATAGCAAGATAAAACATTGGGAAGTCCATATTATTAGTCTCTCACTCTTCTTTTTAATTCCATAGGTCTATGAGACACAGAACTCTGAACCAGTGTATTCTGATTCTCTCCTTACAGCCATCTGTCTCAGGCCCGTCACATATGATCACAGACTGGAGTCCTCACGTCTACAGACAAATGCAGTGGTGAAGAAGGAATCAAAGCCTGCTTTGGCTCAGGAATAATATAAATGGCTCACAGGTCAGTGATTAAGGGGAACTTTTATCCTTGAACCAATTTTACTAACATCCTTGTTACCTATTATGTACATGTGAGGGGAGGACTGGGAATATTATATCACAGTTTTCCAAACACCCTTCTTCACTTTTCATCCACTAGCCCAGCAAATCTCAAGCTATGTTTCTTAGACTCCAACCATTAGATGAGGTTCTGTTGATGCAGTTTAAAACCAGAGAGTCATCAGGATAGGAGACAAAAGGAGCATGCTCTTCAACCACAGCACCATTACTTTAGCTTCTTTATATATGTAGGATTAATTTATGTTTTCTTTTAAGAAAGAACTTTGCAGGCTGGGATTTAGCTCAGCGGCATAAGCACCTGCCTTGCAAGCAGGCGGTCGTGAGTTCAATTCTCAGTACCAGAAAAAAGAAAAAAAGGAGAAAAAAAAGAAAGAACTTTGCAATATATTATATATATATATATGCATATACATATTTGGATGGATAGGTGGATGATGGATATTAAAACCACTATCCTTAGCCTAATACTCTCATTCTAAAGACATTGCATATCAAAAAAAAATCTACAAACCTAGCAATAAATGTTGGGAAATAACTTATAATATTTTAAGATTAAAGATTTCCTCATAATTATATTATAATGCATTGACATTTTAAAGGATAATTGTGATTAGATGCTTGGTTAACTATTCTCCTTTACATGAAATAAAAAATGATGTATAACTCTGCACTCAGAATGTCTGCACAGCTATTATATAGGTCTTAGATGGCCAAAAAGAGTTTTAAAAAAGTGAATTACTATTTTAAATAATGAAGTTAGTTTGAAAGGGCAAAATGATCCAGAATGTAGGCACTATATGGAAAGAAAAACTGTTAAAAGTTGGCAGATCCTCCCTTTAAGGGTCTTTGACTCTCAAGCTCTCTCGTACCTATATTTTCCCTTGATCCTCACTGCACTTCCGAGGTTACCTAGAGCACAGAGCAATGTCAGATACGAACACTGGCATCCAGAGTTGTCTGACTTGGATTCCTGACATTTGGCAGAGTCAGGAATTCTGGACCACTGCTATATTCACTATCCCTGATATAAGAACCTGATGATAGATATCCTACCTTTAGAGAAATAAACAAACATCTAACCATATCACTAAGCTGTAAAATGGGATTAAGGGTTAAGTTAATGAATATGTATTAACAGTGTCAATAGTAACTATATCACATGAAGAAATTTAAGGTAGCCCAAGCCATATGTGAATGCTGTTACAATGCAGAGTAAAAGTGACATAAAGCTCTTCACATTGTTCTCCACCCCAAATGCTCATTGGCCCTCCTTTTCCTTTCATGCACCTGATGTGGAAACTATGATTGTGTTGCCTGGATGTGGCTCTCAGTTGGAAGCAGAAAATAAATACCAACTCACTACACTGCTTTTCCCTAAGGATCACTGATAAGGCAAGGATCTCTACTGCATTAGTCTCTTTTTAATGTGTTTAAGAAGAAATTTAAATAGATTACATTTTAAGGTCATGAACTAGTATTGAGCACTTGGCTACTTTTATCTCTTTTCACATGGCCCAAATAACCTTTGCATTTTACACTTCAAATGTGTTCTGCTTTGAAAGAGGCATATCTAGGAGACAAGGGATGAGGGAAATGGGAGTTCTCAGGCAAAACTCATGTAATGAGAGCATTTGCTTCCTTGTTACTGCCCTGTGATGCGTACTTCCTGAAAGACGAAGTTCTGTAAAATTATTTGGTTTTGTTGTTTCTCCAGTGTGGATAGAGATATGTATATGCCTGGTCTGTTTCTCATCTTATAAACTGCACGGCTCCACAGATTTGGTGAATGTCTGTGGTTTTCATCTCAATTCTGCTGACTTCATTAAAAAATAGTTTCACCAGGAACTGAGTTCTGTCTTAGGCAAAATCATAGTGGTTTCATGTTAGTTACGGCAGATTTTCTCCTAAACCATCTAACAATACACCTTGCTCACATGAGGGTTTAATTTTTCACAGAAACCACTTGTGTGCTTCTTCCATTTATGGAATTGTAGCCTAATTTCTTGTGAAATAATAAGCATACAAGTTACAGTCATTGTAGGGGTTGATTGGTTGTGTCAACTTGAGAAATTTAGAAGTTTAAATTGGCTTAGCAATTCTACACACTAGGGTATAGGAGACCCAGCCTAACGAGGCTCATTGCCTGGATGGCATGTGGGGCGGAGGAAGGATGGATTGGGTTCTGTTCTTCAGAAGAGCTCCAGTCTTCACCTTTAACTTGAACATTGTCTTCTGGCTTCCAGTGCGAATTCTTCAGCTTCTGCCTTGGATCCTTCAGCCTTCCAGCATAGGCTCTTCAACTTTCTGTTGCAGACCCATCAGCCTCCTGACACAGACTTACTTGCATGGGTCACTGCAGTGAGCTCCAAACCATGGATTGTATCCTTTGATCTCCAACGTGCAAACACCCTCTGCACGCTTCCTCTTCTGACTGTGTGGGTGACCACGGTAAACCAATCTTGTAATTTCCTGTACATCTGTATATGTAGTATTATATCTGTTTCTCTAGTAAAACCCTAACTAAAACAGTCACCTACTCTCTGCTTTGGGTTTTATTACACCATTTTCTATATCAAACATTTTAGAATGAACTGAAATTCCCCTCCTATTGTTTTGCCTAGAATAGGCATTTGTTTCTACAACCAATTATTTTGTATTTAGTACTAAGACGAAAAGTGGAGAATTCATATTATTTTAACAGCGAGGAACAAGGTTATAGATGGGGCAGCTAATTGAAACTTCTTTGTGCAAATATCAAAATGAAGGTAAAGGAATGAAACAACATGCCTACACTGCACAAGTTCCCAGGAGAAGGACTGGAACCTAGAACCTAGGCTTCCTAACAGGCAGTGCAGTCATCGACACCATAGTACACAGCCCAACATTCACTTTGCAGGAATTCTTTTTCAAAATAGTAGAAAAATCCAACAGAGTAGAAAGAATGGGAGCCCCAAAACAAGTCTTTTTGGAGATAATTTAATCCTGCAAAGGTCAAGTGCCAGTGCCTCATCTATTCTAATAGCGTAATACTATCCTATGAACTGTCTCTGAGAAATCAAGTAGTCCATATGCAGTTTAGAAACATGAGAGCTCATTGGACCCTGCCTTCAGCGCATGGTCAGGCTTCTGGGCCTATTAGCATACTCCCAACTGTGACTTTGGGGGCAGTTTCACACTCGTCACTTCTCAGTTTAAAGGTGTTGCTTTCAACTCAGGAAGTGAGATAAAAACATTTCTCTCAGTGTAAATGGCTTAGGTTTTTCTCCCTTCCATCCCAGAGGCACTAAGATGAAGGAAAAAAGAACAAGAATAATAACAATGGGTATCTAAGACATTTGGCTTTTCAACCCCAGGCATGGGCAAGAATTTCATAGGTCCCTAGTAGCAAGAGGATGACTGTAAGTGTCTACCCTTGACTTATAGGAGCATGAATCTTTTAACATTTGGGCCATTTCATTATTCTCTCTGGGGTGATGAGATAACTTTCACTTGGCCTGGAAGATTTTTTACTATTTTCCAAGAACTGTAGGCAAACTATGATCAACACTGTGGGAAAAAGAGCCCTTGAGAAACAATAATTAAGAAAGAATAACCTTTTGAACTTTAATGACAACAAAAAAAGTCAAAAAAGTTTTACTTACTATAAAAAAAGCAGACAATTTTCAGGATTTCATGTCAGTAGTCATTTCTTCCTTCCAGATAGTTGCCTTAATCTGTGGAGATAAGTAGCACCCAATCATTACACTACTGTAATGACTAATTCCATAACTACTCTCAAATAACTCCAGTTGACCATTAAACTGCCATAACTGCAGCTTAATTCTTAACTGACAGCCAAAGAAAGATCATTGGTCACAAACATACATGTTAAAAGTCTAAGAAAATTATGACACACTGCCTCTTTTAGGGGCTTAGATTTACAATTTCTTTTTTGTAATTTAAAGGGCATGAATGCATATAGCTTTCCAGTTGCCCTTGTGTTTCTGGCCTGAAAGGATCCTTTAAGATGGTTAGATGAGCAGCAGAAACAATTCTATCTTCTCTTCCCTGAACAAGACCCTTGTGAGATTTTGATGAACAAAAAGTATGGGACAGATTTGAAATCTTAAATGCCCTCTAACTTCTAAAGTTCTTTCAAAGCACAAACACACTGCCTGTGCTCCTCTGCATGGTTTTGTTCATTTGCAGGAAAACCATATTTTGCACCACATCCTCACATATTGATATGTTGAGGAAATAAACAGCAAACATCATTTCCCACCCATCTGCTAAGCTTGTTAGAAAGATGAACACCCAGTGTTCAGATGTTTTTCACTCAGGTTTGAAATTCATGTTCAGTATAAATTGCTCTTACTTTTCAAGACAATTTCTAATCCAGTCAGAGGAAATCAGGTGCCTTCTTTAAAAACAAATGATACCAATAAAGTAGAAAGGCCATCCATGTGTGACTCTATCAAGGTTCATCTACTATACGTTTCTTTTGTAACTCTAGAAACACAGGCAATTTTGACAGAAGACAATTTTCTCCAATTTCTTATAAGTAAAATAATAGCTATTGCTCATATAGTGATAATGCAAAGCAAAGTCTCAGAAGAAATGCTTAATATATCATTTCTAACAAACTGTTTTCAAAAGATCTTTACACTCATCCATCAGTACCAGAATTCCATGAGTTCTTTTGTGGCTGCAAATATTTTAAAAGCTTGAAGAAACAATAAAAGTCAATTGAACAAAACTTGGCAGTCACAGTGCTCAGTGGAAACTGAGCCAAATGCTCTTGTTTAAAAACAATGAGAGTGGAAGTAGCATGCATCCCTGGAATCATCTCTTCAGATGTTTGAAACTCCAGCTCTTCAGGTGAAGTTTGTTCTCTCTTGCTTTTGATATGGTCTCATATCATAAAGGCAGAACTGGATAATTTTCAAAACGTATGTCAGTGGGAGAGAATACAGCAATGAAGCCTCTTTACTAGGTAACAGCTAGATGTAGATGCACAACTAAGGATTTCTTTTTTTTTTTTTTTCTTTTTTTTCTTTTTATTGGTACCAGGGATCGAACTCACGACTGCCTGCTTGCAAGGCAGGTGCTTATGCCGCTGAGCTAAATCCCCAGCCCCACAACTAAGGATTTATAAGTTACACCAACTCAAACCCTTTTAATTTTCGTGTTGACATGATGAATTTCAATAGAGTGAGTACAACCTCATCTGCTATTTTACAAATTCAGTGTATCAATGTATTCATCACAGGACAGTAATTCCTGAAAGTAGCGCACAACTCTACAGGTATCATAGTGAAACTCCAATGAAGAAGGAAAGATGAAAATACAGAAAGCTGAACAAGACAAGATTTCTAAAGGTGTCAGTTCCAGAGCTTCTCAAACTTCCTTGTAGGAGTCTTGTTATGATGGAGATTCTAAATCAGTAGGTCTGGGGCGGGCCCACCGTTGTGTACTTCTAATCAATGCTGCTACTTATTGGACCATAGTTTCAAGTTACAAGAGTCCAATATCCCAGCTCACAGGGACTGACTCACAGCATGAAACCAACAGTAATTATTTATGATATAAATTTTATATAATAAACTTAATCTGCATTAGTTCACTGAGGAACAACAAAATATTAGAAAAGGAGGTGAGTTCTACACACAAAAAGTCAACTATTATAAATCAACATGTTCAACATGGACCTAATGTGTATAAATCAATATTGTGAGAGCAATAAAGGATAGAAGCATATGTCAAAAAGAACTCAGACCTTATCCAGACTAAATCTAACCTTTCCTTGGGTTTCACACTTCCTGCTTAGTCAGAGATCTTGTTACCAGTTATCCCTCGCTTTCCTGTGTTGTTCATCTGTCCTGTCAGCCATCTTGCCTTCTGTCTATTTACTCTCCTGAAAGGAGTTTTATCTACACTATACCATCATGCCATCAGTTATCTGTGGGTCCTAGTTATCCACTTAAAGCATAGGTATGACTGTCCAGATCTATAATCCCAGAACTAGGGACATTGAGATAGGAGAGTCTACATGAGTTCCTGACCAGTATGGACTATAGAACAAGACTCTGTCTGTACCCCATTCCCCTAAACATAGACTTTTCTTCTGAGATAATGTGTATACCTCCACATGGCTCTTGGACGTCTCCTGGAATGATGATGTAACTGAATGATTATTATACCCTCCAAAAGCTCTTATTTTCCCCTATTTTCCAGATCTAGCCTCTCTGGATCTCATAGCTTCAGCTTAGGCTCATAACTGGATTTTCTAACCATACCTGTACCAGAGAATTCTCTTCCTAGCAAGTAAGTTTGGAATTGTGTCACTTCTTCCCTCATAAATTTCAATGCTTTGAAAACAAAATGTACAAACTTCTTAACTCCTCACAGCAGATAAGAACCCTGGCAAGCTAACTACAGTTTATCACTTAATATTTTTCCACCAGTCAAACCACATCCACATACCACACATTTAAACCCCATTCCACATCAGTCACCAAGACACTGGGGTCTCTTAACTTTACACTGTTCACTCCTCCTTCCTGGAATAATGTTTTTTGCCTGGAAACTTCAAACCATCCACCCCCCATCTCTGTAGCCTTCACTACTCAAGTTAGAAGTTCCTTCCTGTGAGATTCCTATAACACTCACTTCACACCCCTCTTCAGGCACATGCCACGTTGGAGAGTGGTATTAAACAGCTGTTTACTCCACTAATGTGAAATCTCCCTGAGATCAGACACAATGTCTTGCTCTTCTTTCTGTTAACAATGCCAGGCACTGTGTCTGGACTAACACAGATACTAAGAAGTATTTAGTGAGTGAGTAAATGAACATAGCACAGAAATAAATACTGAAAAACTGAAGATGACAAATGACTTTGAGACCAAACATTCAAAGACAGCTTCATGCAGGAAAAGGAAGTGTGAGCTGGCCTTTGGAAGGTGTAGGAGGTGGCATTATCTGGAAGGAAGCACACAATTAGTTCAGAGATGTAACGATATGCTGTATGTAATAAGGTAACCCTACTAGTGAACAGTATAGTTTTAAGCAGAAATAAGAGACAAAGTTGATTAAGGGACATGGGAGTGATGATGAGGATAGGAATCAACCCAGAGAAAACGGGCTTAGCTGCAGTAGAATACAGGCTTATGGGCAACATGCCAACCCATCCCGAGGTACGAAGTCACATTTTTTTACCAAGAGTTGTTGTTAATTTCTTAGTATCTCTCTTGACCAATACATGATCATTCTTTCTAGTTATACCTTTATGTACTTGTAATCATAAACTCTTTTGTTAGTCCACTTCATAATACTAAAACTTATCTGAAGCTACTCTCAGTTTTTCCTTTCTCTAATGGAATTGTCATCAGACAGAGTTCAAAGAGCTTCCCAAAGCACATATAGGAACTTTGACTCATACCACCCACAGCACAGTTTGTGAATTTACTGTCTTCCATTACAGAAAAGGAATTTTCAGAACACATCAGTAAGGCATAAAGAAAGTTATTAGGCAGTATTTTTAAAGTATACACTTAAAGAAGTGGACTCAACAGCAAGGTAAACTATAGGCTGTAGTTGTGATGTTTGTGCGTTTGGGGAAGTAGAAATTTGTGGAATCTGTGAATCGATAGGAAGTTTAAGCTTGGTTTACAGGAGAAACACATATAGAAAGACAATGGTTTACTTACAGATAAAGTGATGGTTCATTTTACAGGACACAAGCAAGGACCAAATTTACTGTATTTCCTGAGGTCAGATATCTTCCCTTTACCTTATCAACTAGCTAATTTCTGATCTTGAAATATATTTAAGAGATTTGGAATGTGATTGGTCTTTAAAAAAAGCATAAAAAAGCCTACAGAACAGACATATATAACTTTGGATAGCTTCTTTTGCATCCTGAAGTTGCTGTTTTCTTAAAAACACAATTTTCAAATGATGATTTGTCTCCTCCCTAATCTATCTTTATCCAATCTCAGAGTCACCTTGCATACATCTCTCCATGCAGCCATTTTTCCTGCGCTTTTTCTCCAACTTTTTCTTGTCTTTTCTCGATGGTGGAAATTCACTAAGCTTTGAGCAGGAATGAGGGATCCTATCTGCCAGAGTGACTGTGATGGTGCTGGGGACCTGGATCCCATGAGGGGAAACCGGCCCTGTGTGAGTAGCACTGCTCCTCCTCCCCCTTAGTGCCTCAAACGCCACCATTCACTGAGGCCATACTGAACTATTTCACTTGTTTGGAGCACTGAAGGCAGATTCCTAGATGCTTCTGATACATGGTAATAGAGTGAGCAAACAATTCTTATTTATTGCACTCTTGATCACTCATTTCATGGGATCCTTGCATCAAAAAAGCCCCACAGAAACATAGCACATGAAAAGCCAATTGGAGTGCATAAATAACATTCAGATAAGAGGGTGCCCATGTTAAATTACAAGTCTACTCTTTCCTTTTTTTTTTTTTTTTTTTTCTTTTCCTTTTTGTACTTTTAGATGCTGGAACCATGCCATTTCACCAAAACCAAAGCCAAAGCAATTTTTCTTCAAATGAAGTAGGGAAGAGAATTTACCTTTGGGGTAAACTGTTCTTTGATTTGGGATAATTTCTTCAAATGGGCCCCTTCAGTGACACAAATGTAAAGCAACTCCCCACCCATTATTGTTCTTGAAAACAACTGTGAAGTAAACTGAGTGCAGGTGTTTTTAGTTGAGAAAATAAGTGTTCGGGGAATAAACGCCGGCAGCAAAATACAGCTTCTCAGGAACCTGACATGAGACACCTGGAAAACAACAACTTAGTAAAAAGAAAAAGAAGTGGAATTGCAGGACTCAAGAGTAAGCCCATACATAGGCAGACCATAAACCACAGAGAAACTGGAGAAACTCAAGACAATGCAGAGAGAAGAATTAAGCAGTTTGGAATATTAACCCCAGCTTTGGGGGTAGAAAGACCTCTTTCTACAAGAGAGAGAGAGAGAGTCAGCAGCCTCAGGGAAAACAATGACCAGAAGGACTAGCCACAAGAGAAGTCCATTGGTACTGTAAGCTTCAAATACAGAATGAGATTTTACTCTGCGAGTAACTCCTCCTTCTACATGACAGACTAAGAGTTGGAGAGGAAATTAGCTGTAGTATCTACCATACTTGGAATGGTATACAATCAGAAGGTATTCCGGGACCGAGTTTATTGTGTAAGACTGAGTTAATCCGGGAACCATAAGTCACCAAACAACTACACCTCAGGGCTTTAGGGGTTACCCTACCACATGACTGGGAGGGAAGCAGCAGAGAGCTCAGTTTGTAAAGGACACAGTGGTCCCACCCTGTATGATGAGAAGACAGGCAGCTCTTAAAGCTGGGTTTTAAAATGCTGACATTAAGTCCAGGAAACTACTTGAGATCCCATCACTGCCTGCATCTGGTCAGAGCTCAGTTGTATGTTTGCTTTTCCCATATGCCAATGTGATCAGGGGTGCACCTTGGTTTGAACAGTTGCCGTATCCCAAGGCGTATGGATAGAGGGAGTCCTTGGGAGCAAAGACAGCGCCTCACAAGTCCACAGGCCATAAAGCCAGTCAAAGATAGCCATGGTTTGAGGGACGCAGAATGGCACAAACACTGAGAGGTGTGGAAATAAATACAGCCTTAAGGCAGACAGCACACTATTAACTGACCACATCCAGCAAGAAAGTTAGGGGCAGACTCATAATATATATAGCAAAAAGTGAGCATGAAAGCAAATTAGACTCTTGTCATGACTCAGTACCCTTCACCTATGTGTGGTGAATTCCAACACAACAGTTTCTTGTTTGTCTTTTTTTTTTCTGTTACTTTTACCTAATTCTATTAATCTTCCTTATTTTTTTATTTGGATTTTTTAATTTCGTGTTTGCTTCTCCACTTCCTCTTCTTTTTCAAATATTACTTCTTTCATTTTCCTCTTCCTCCACTCTCTTCATTTTTGTTATTACAATTAATCTTTAGTGCTAACTATTTAGTTGACTCTATGCTGTTATTGCTGAATTCTTTTCTATTGTTAAGCATGATGTAGTTGTTGCTTAGGGTAAATATTTATTGTATGTCGTATCTGTTTTGTCTTTGTATCTAAATTTTCATAACAGATCACTTTTTTTTTTTTTTTTTGAGACAGAGGCTTGTTATACAGTTCATGCTACCCTTGAAAAATTATGTAGACCAGGCTGGCTTTGCACTCATGGCAAGCTTCCTGCCTCAGCCTCAGACACGCACCACTATGCCTTGCTTTTCTATTGTATGCATGGTATAGTTGTAGCTACTATTGGTTCTTATGATATGTCAATAACCAGTCTATGGGCCAGGAATATAGCTCGATGGCACAGTGCCTGCCTGACAAGCATGAGGCTGTGAGCTCCATCCCTGGTATCAAAAAATTTTTAATAATAATAATAACCAGTTTTTCTTTGACTGCATTATTATTGCTGATTTCTCTTCTGTTGGTAATTGTATCATAAGTGTTGCTTTTATTTCGTTTCTACTCTATGTTAATATCTGGCTTGTCTTTGTGTTGTCAACATTACAGTTTTTTGCTCTCTGTATGGTGCTGGAGATCAAGCCCTAGAAGAAACTTGGAGACTAGCAAGACCTGAAATATGACACTGAATTGGTTGAAGAAGGATATAAACACCATAACATAACTAAACCTGAGGACATATAGCAGGGAGACAGAACCTAAAGAGATCTCCACAATAATGACAGAGATTATGTGCTCGATCTGATCTTCAAGCCAAACATAAAACAATAAAAATAGGAAAAAGGAAGGCAATAAGATATCCCCCAAATTTCTAACTCCCCAGAAGCTACTCTCATGCATATTGCTGTAGAGGAAGGTATGACAGATAACTAGAAAATCAAATAGTCAAAATGAAAAAATAAAATAAAAAAACATATAACCAAAAGTTTTAAGATGTTTAAAGAACTCAAAGATGATTTAATTAATTAGTTAAAGGTGTTTACCAATAAAATGTACAATAAGCTTAAAGAAGGAATAAACTGAGTTAAACAGATAATGCAAGAAAGAACAATCATGTCAGAAAAGAATTAGAAAATATGAAAGGAAAGGAAGCAGAGATAGATGAATAAAAAATTCAATGGAATGAGTGGGTGATGGACTTCAGCAATGTAAGGACAGAGTTTCAGGAATAAAAGACAAGTTGGGTGCAGTAGATCATTTAAAAAATGACACTCTAAAAGCAACAAAACACAATGCAAGCTGTATTGAACAGTTGTAAATGACTCAAATAAACCAACCTTAGAATTATAGTAAGAAAGAAAAAATTAGAAGATGACTCAAAGGTATAAAAACTTCATTCACTGTGATCACTGCAGAAAACTTTCCAAATCTAGTGAAAGTATTTAATGTTTAACCTGAGAAACATATAGAACCCAAAAAGCCACAACCAGAAAAAGACCTCCATAACATTTTATAATTGAAATTCAACATTCAATAAAAGTAAAGACTGTTAAAAGTTTTTAGAGAAAAACAGCAAATAACCCATGAAAGCAAGTCCACCGGGACAACTGCAGATTTCTCAGCACAAACCTAAAAGGCAAGGAAAGTTTGGAGCAAAGTTTTTCCAGCCCTACAAGAAAACAATTGTCATCCAAGTCAGACTTCTATATCCTTCAAACTTTGCTTTAAAAATTAACAGAGAAGAATTTCCATGACAGAGAAACCCTAAACCATTAAACCAGCATTGCAAAATATAGTCAAAGGAATCCTAGATATAGACAGGGGACCACCAGCACCAACGGAGCCCGAAGGAAAGTACCCATGGGGGAGCAGTCAAAAAAGGAAAAAAATAAAAGAATTGACACTGGGAAAATAGTGCAATGCCAGGGTTATGATAAGAATTCTTAGTGTCAATAGCCTTAATTTCCCAATCAAAAGGTACAGACTGAATGTATATATTTATATATGTGTGTGTGTGTGTGTGTGTGTGTGTGTGTATGCAATATGTTGGATATAGGAGATACACTTCATCCACAGGAAATACATTCAACCAGAACTCCAAAACAAGCAAAAATAGCTATCATTTTTTCAGACACAGGAGACTTCATGACAAAACTAATCAGAACAGACAAAAAGGACCACAACATACTTGTAAAGGAAATAATTCAATAGGAAGAGTTAACAGTAGTAAATATGCATCAAATAGGGCTCCATTCAACTTCACAAAACAAACATCATAGATTAAAAAGAACAAATAGACACTAATACAATCATAGTGAGGGACTTCTATAACCAACTCTCACAATGAGGTCAACTAAACAAAAAGAAAAATCAATAAAGAAACATGAAAGTTAAACCACACCATTGAACTAATGGACTTAACAGATTCTACAAAGCATTTTATTTAATAAAAAAATATACATTTTTCTTAAGAGTGCACAGAAATTTTTCTAACACTGTGCATATATTAGACCATAAAGCACAATTAAATAAATACAAAAGAATTGAAATAATCCCCTCCATACAATCAAGTCATAGCAGAATGAAACCAGAAATCAATAGCAAGTGAAGTCCTAGAAACTATGTAAGCATATGGAGATTAAATAATGTGATGTTGAATGACCAGTGGATCACAGAAGGATTCAGGAAATAAAGAAGAAACAAGAAATAAAGAAGTTCCTAGAATCAAAAGACACTGGAAACACAAAGAAACCATTTCAAAGAGGAAAGTTTATAGCTATAAAGGCACACAACAAAAGGATAGATTGATCCTAAGTGGGTAATCTCATGACTCATCTCAAGGTCGTAGAAAGATAAGAACAATTCAAATATGCAACTAATAGAAGGAAAGAAATAATAAAGATCAGAGTAAAAATGAGTGAAATTGAGACAAAAAATATAAGGGATCAATGAATCAAAATATTGGTTCTTTGAAAGGATGGGAAGGAGATAGAGGAAAACAGGAAAGAGGAGGAAGGAGAACCAAAAAGGATCAAGATGCAATATGTATATGTACCAATTCCTCCACAATGAATGCGTTTACTGTGCATCACAAATGTATACTGATAAAAACTGAGACAAAAATAAGTGTTCTCTTTGGTAATACACACCAAGAGAAACCCGTAGGACACAGCTTTAGTCAGTGTCCGTACTTCTTCCTTTCAGGCAAATGTTTTGTTTACTGCTCTGTATGACAGAGAAACCTGCTGCTTGTCTTTTTGTTTGTTTGTTTAACTTTTTATTTGATTGGTACATTTAAAATGTGCATAATGATCACATTCATCATAGGGAATTTGTACGTACATGATGTATCTGTCTTCTTTTTTCCCATTCCCCTCCTTTCCCTTCAACTCTCCTCACCTTCTTTATTTATAAAAGCTTTGTTTCCTGTTTTTCCTTCTATTTTGTTTTTGTTGTCCCTTCTTTTCTTCCCCTCTCCCCCTCCCTTTTCCCTTTCTAATTTGAACATTTTCTTCCTATTTTCCAATATCTGTTATATATTTGGTCCTTATTTATACTTTCAGTTTCTCACATCAAAGGAACAATGGAAAACTTGAGTATTTGTGTCCAGTTTATTTCACCTAAGAGTATGGTCTTAAGGTGCATCCATTTCTGCTTATCGTTTTTATGGAGAGATGCATACATAGATGTGTGTATTTGTGCGTGATGTGCGTGTGTGTGTTTACCAAAGAAGAGAGTTAGGGCTGTGGAAGGAAGGACAGCTACATAGACCTGACCTTGACTTCATACTAGATGAGATATCATAAAAAAGAATAGGCTATAAAATTTCAGAGAAATTTGAACTAGACCCTTGAGTTCCTACACATATAATTGATGGCTAAAAACTTCAAAAATAACTATTCATTTTCAGACAACTTGTAGTAATCTTCCTGTAGGCATTTGAAGACCCAACCACACTCCTCTGAGGACAGAGGCATAGGTTTCTGTCAAAGAGAACATATATTTTCTATGTCTTTTGTCCTGAGAAGTTTCCATTAGAGACCCAACACAAGACTACAAAAGAAGAGCTTTTGTCTGAAGGGAAGATGATTCATTGTTCTCCTTGAAATGCTAAGGATGTGAACTCTAAGGCTAGAGGGCTCTAATCATCCTAGGACTGCAGGTAGGTTAGGTTCCTGGGGCCAGCACAGTATTAGAAGGGGATTCTAAAGATAGCGTTATGGGGTGGGCTTTGAGGGACATTCCTGTAGTCACAACTATAAACTAATGGATAGCTGTATTTCCCTTCCATAGTTCCATGACTTTAGCAGATTCTTCAGAAATTTTCCATCTTAGTTTCAGCTGTGCTTATTTGAAGGATGTTCCTAGAAAATACCCAAAGACTCTTATATTCATACTGAGAGAGTAGTTTGAGTAGCCTATCTTTCTTCATGAATAGCCTATCTTTCTTCATCAGTAGGTGGGGGCAAATTCATAACAATTTGCACATTAATATGAATATGACCTAGTTTTGGCCCTACAGGTCAATAAATTACTAAGCATACAATAAAATTAGAAGTTGTATTATTATTTTCTAGTTATAAGATTGGCATATGCTTGTTACTAAGAAATTAGAAACAATCCATAACTCCAAAGCCAAGAGATAAACATGGTTACTGCTAGGAAATCTTGTAATTTGCTTTCTTCATTATTTATCCATGGGTTGCAAAGACATATAGAACTACTTTTTGAACAGATTCTTGAACCCTCTCTTAGGCCAAGTAGGAGAGTTTTTCTTTAAGCATGCAGTCAAGCAAGGCTGCCTAATTTTCAAAGGAGAACACCAGCCAATACCATCTCAGTTCTAACATAAAAAGCAACACTTGCCATCTAATCACTTTAGTAGAAAAACTGCACTTTTGTGTGCATATCAAGTGGTTGTGCAAAAAGATATCATCTTGGAATAACTACCCCCTAATATTTTTAAAAATTGCATATACTAAAAAATTATTAACCAATGATATTTGGAAGCAAGCACAGCTAACAGCTCCTCCTGGTACACCAAGGTTCACTCTGACATGCCTGTAGATCCACATACATAAACTATATCCTGTTTTATCATTTGACACAGTGACATTTGCATTTTCATAGATTATTAAATGTTTTTAAATATCTATAATGGCTACATGATACCCATTTTGAGAATAACTCATAATTTGCTGCAATATTTATTATTATTAGAGAGTAAAACAAGGGCCATGTGATATAGCTCAGTGGCACAAGCACCTGCCTGGCAAGCACAAGTTCCTGAGTTCAGTTTTCGGTACCAAAAAAAAAAAAAAGGTAAAAGAAGAAGATAAAGAGTAAAACAACCACAACAAAATGCCAGTGAGGGCTTGCTAAAGGAATGAGTCCTGATGGCTATATGAGAGATAAAATTCTTACCAAAAGGTAAGAGAGCAAGAGAGAAAAACAAGATGAATTAGAGATTTTGGAAATCATTCATCTGATAAGAAATCAATACCTAAAGTGTTCAAACAGCTCAATAGCAAAAATAAATAAATAAATAAATAAACAAATAATGCAATAAAACATGGAGAAAATCTGAAAAGACATTTCTCAAAAGAAAACATACCAGTGTTCAATAAGCACATGGAAAAAGTGCTCAGCATTATTAATCATTAGGGAAATGCAAGTTAAAGCTACAATGTACTGCCACTTCACACCTATCAGAATGGATTCTTACTAAAACAAAAGATTAAAAATAACAAGGGCTTGCAAAGATGCAAAGAAAAAAAAATTCCTGAATATTGTTGGTGGTAAGTTGGTGTAGCCAGTATGGAAAATGATATGGATATTTCCTCAAATACTTTAAAAACCCAGCTATCATACAATTAATAATACCGCTTTTGAGTATACATCCAAAGTAAATGAAATCAATATGTTGAAAGGGACAATTACTGCCCTGGGTTCACTGCATTAATCATCAGTGTCAAAATAGACTCAATTTAAGTAACCTTCAATAGATAAATAATGAATAAAGAAAATATGGTATATCTACAGAATGGAATACTACTTAACCATTAAGATGTGGAAATCCTAGGAGGCTATGGTGGCCCACATCTGTAATCCAAGGATTCTGGGAGCCTGAGGCAAGAGGATCTCAAGGCAACTTAGTGACTTAAGAGAGACTCTGTCTCAAAATAAAAAATAAAAATGAGCTGGGGCTATAGCTCAGGGTGAAGATTCTAGGTTCAGTTCTCAGTACCCCTAAAGGGTGGGTATCTCCTATCACTTGCATAAACATTGGTGAATCTGCAGGACACGTGCTAAAGGAAAGATGCCAAGCGTAGGTAGATACTGTACAACCTCCCTTACATGTGGAATTTAGAAGAGCTTAACTCATAGAAGTAGAGAGTACAATGATGATTCCCAATGGTAAGAGGGAGTGAGGAGGCAGGAATCAGAAACTGTTGATCAAAAAATAAAGAGTTTCAGGTAGACAAAGGAATACACACAGATTTTGTCCAGAGAAGCACTAACATTCAGCACTAAGCTATTAAAAATTATTACAAAAGTGAAAAATGCATATATGTGTCAGCTGTTCACAATGAATGTCGTCATTTTGTTCTGCAAACATGTACCAGTAAAATTTTTTAAAATTATCAAAAAGAATAAAATGAAAGAGTTTATAAAATTGCTACATTTGCAGTCATGAAGGATTTCATGTTATTTTTAAAAATTCAGCCTCCTCACAGTCCTCAAATATGGTGAAATAGAGTCAGGTCTATAAAACTTAATGCTTTTAATGGTATAAATAGTAAGTATGTAAGGAAGATCACATAGCTTTACTTTTTATAAATTAACTTAAACTTTAGTCTCTACCTTTGAGTAACAAGAAAATGCAAATTCAACCTTCCTAGGGCTCTAGTACTAGGCTGAAATCAGGAGTTCTTCAGAGATCCAGGGCTCTGTCGCAGCCTGAAAATTCTTTCCAGATCTCCACTGTAAGGCCCCTGACAAGCTTGGATCTAGGAATACTAAGTCAGGCCAGCACCCGGGCCTATGCCCTATCACTCTGGCAACCACTAATTCCAGTGAGACTGTGCTTTCACTCAGAATACAGCCAAGGAAGCAAGATCCACAGCCTCCTCTCCAAAGACCTGGAGATCTGTTTTCCCCTTTATAGTTCCAGTGATTGTTTTATGGGTCTCAGATCTCTCCAGGTTTCCTCAAAAGCATGTTGATCTTCTCTTCCTTCAGTGGAGTTTATTGGGCATTTGATAAGTATAGGCATGCCTTCAAAATTGTCACCATATCCTTGAAAATTAGGCCTTCTGCCCAAGTTACAGATAAGGATATGAGCACAAAGAGATCAGATACCTTGTCTAACACCACCCAAGCCAGTGCCAATGTAGACATTACCTATCACTCTGAGTCTTATGTTTCTCTACCTTGTAATAACTTTTACCCTTTTTAAAAGGCTGAAAAACTAAGACATCATTCAAAGGCGCACAATCCAATATTCCTCTAGCTGACTATCAAAAAAATAGTATTTAGGGTCATGTACACATGTAGTTTAAATGAGATTAGTAGTTAAAGTATAAATTCAGTCAGAGCTGTCAAGAAAATAAAAACTTATCCAAAGGACCAAAATGCACTACTTTAAAAAAAAAATGTATTTAGCGCATATCTACCTAATGGTTTCTGTGTGCAATACTCTGTACTCATTACTATTAATGATAAGAAAAGGACACCATTCCTGTCTTTCCAGAGTTTACCAGTTGACAGAGGCCGGATAGGTTTACAAATAAATCAAGAAAGTGAACAAAAGCTAGGGAAGATTGATGCTGAGCCTCAGCTTCCCAAACCAGAGTGTGGAAGCATGGTTTTCAAGGCCGGGGATTTGAGGTGCTGCCCTTCTCCTCCTCCCAGGAGAACGAGCACTGGAAGCTCAGCTGCTGCAGAATGTAAACCAGGATTGCTCAGAGTTACTGACTTGCCTAAAGCCATAAAATTTTTTTGAGTTATTTTTCACTTCTTTTTCTGCCAAGATCAAATATCAGCATTGTTATATTCAGAAACATGCCACTATTGACACGCTAGAGAAGAGCTGGCCCAACCCAACGCGGCATAAAACAGTTGTCAGAGGCAGGAAGTCTCCCAGACTCCAGCCCCAAGCTACAGCAGAGTAAATTTGAGACATTCAACAGATTTCCAGTGTGCTGAGGTGCCTGAACTAGCCTTCGTATTTACCAGTAAAGAGACAAAGAATGTTGTTTTGACAGAGCCAAAAGGAGATTTCAGGCAGATTTTGGATACTCATGAGCTTTTCAAGTTATAAACAGAAATTTTCAAAATCACTGCTCAGAACTTTAAAACTATTGAAAGACTTCCTTTCTGTTGCAGCTTCCTTAAACTCTTTTAGGGTACACTGAACAGTACCGAGGCTTTGTTCTATTCTAACAAATAATTATGCTCCATATGTGCTCCCCACCACCATTTGTGGAATTCTTTACCGAAGAGAAAAATGTCAAGAGACTCCAGTTGCTTGGTTTTAGGTTTTGACTGACCCCTACCCCATCAGGGGCCAGGATCTCCATTTTCTTTGTCTTTGACTTTTCAGGAGACCCAGAGACTGAAATCCAATACTTTTGTCTGCATCTGCTGCTAAAAGCCTTTTTTCCCTGGCCATGCCACAGCTCCCTCGAGGCTCATTAAGCACATTTACATTTGGCTCTTAAAATCCTAAATAGCCCATTTCACGCCTAGCAATGGTGTATTGATGAAAGAAGCACTCAGCAATGGCCTGTAGGAGGAGACTGAGGATTCCTTTGACTCCAAATATTTGCCACAAAGAGTTTGCACATGCTGAGTAGGACTTTCACAGAATCACAAGAGCACTAGCCTGTTGTTAGAAAGATACAGCATGCAGATACCACTGGTGTATACCGTCAGATTCACCCAATCATGTACAGAACACATGGCAGTAGTAAGGGTCTGAAATTTAGTGGAAATGCACAGAGATGCTGAGAGAGAGAAAGAACAGGAAGATACATAAAAAGAAAAGAGAATCTGCATTGAATTTTAATGTAAACTTTCCCCTCTGAGATGTAAAGATAAAAATGAGGAAACAATTGAATACCACCTCGATCATGGAAGGATAGTAAGGAGATCAAAAGGTACAACTCCCCATAATACTCATGTAAAGAGAGGCACTTGGGAAAGAAACAGGTCAGGACTTTCTCTTTGACAAGCTCCCTTCCTACCTACAACCCACACTTTATGCCCCACATAGAGTAATCCAGACAGTTTTTGACTTGAAATGGTTCAATTTATGATTTCCAAGTTTACAGTGGTGCAAAAGCAAAACATTTTCAACAGAAACTGTACATGGACTTTTGAATTTCGATCATTCTCTAACAATAAATGGTACATACAATCCTGTGATACTTTTTTATGGTGCCGGACAGAGGCAGCAAGCCACAGCTTCCCATCAGCCACACCAATCATGAAGGGAAGTATCTTATGTTCTGAAGACATGATGGAAGCTGAGTGTTAGTCATATTTATTTTGGTTCATGGGTTCTGGTTCCAGTCCATGATTGATTGGTCCCATTTTTAGGGACCTATGGCCAAGCAGTGCATCATGGCAGAGCTGGTCAGCATAGAAAAACATCCACCTCGTGCTCTGGAAGTGAAAGAGAAGAAGGGGAAGCAGCTGAGATTTTATCTCACTGTCACCTTGAAGAACACACTCCCCTCCCAGTAATCTAAAGATCTCCCAGTAGACCTCACGTGGGAGTAGATCTCCCAACAGCTCCAAGCTGAACACCAATTCTTTTAACATGGATCTCTGAGTGACTTTCCAGATCCACACTGTAGCACTGTATTTCAACTTACAGTGCTTTTTAGTTAATATGGGTTTATGAAGACATAGCCCGATTTTAGGTCAAGGTATATCTGTATTATTTCTCTGGGAGGACACAGAACACAGTAAAAAATATCTTTTCATTTTTTCTGCCCACTTCGAAATACACTCAGTTCCGCAATGGTTTCCTCAAGAATACTCAAGAAATTCTTATAAGGGAATGAAGTTGAAAAATAAGCCTTTCATTTTTCATCTTATACTTTTATTTATTTGAAAAAATAGAAGTGATAAACACACAAAATTGAAGTTCAAAGTCAAAATAAAGCTTTCATTACATTTTTCTTTATTTAAAAAATTATCAATAAAAATATTTTCATATACAGAGGAAATTTTCTCCAATATCATCTTTACCTCCCTCTGTTATGTGTAAGCTGATTTAAATTTATATAACCAGGGGAATTTCCCACTACAAAGTAGATACATCCTGAAGACAAAAGTCTAAGTCAACCTTATGCCAACTAAACCTTCTGAATTCATCAAGAGCATTTGCTATTTACAGAACCACTTCAAAAAATACTCCTAAAAAAGTGAGTAATCTAACATTATGTGTATAAAGCTGCAGTTGGTGACACTCGAATAGTGTGCAACACAGAGAATTGCTGATGACAGTGAGTTCTGGAGGCAGACTGCACCAGGTCATGTGAGGGTCAAATAATATACTCTATTTAAAACACTCACAAGCTAACATATACTACAAAAAATCAAAGTTAACTCTTAATGTCACAATTACAGTGACTTCTGATTCCATTTGTATTAATACCACAGCACACATGAAGGCTGCCAAACTTTTTCTTTCTTTCTACCTAGATTGCAAGCTGTTGGCGGGCAAGACTGGTCCCAGTATAGGCACTTTGTCAGCCCCAGTGATAGAGGGTTAGTGGCAGTAGAATGTAACACAACTGTGTCTAATACAACCACTGAAAATCTTAATTTCTCACAGCCACTTTGTGACTAACTCTGGTACCCCGCACTGGTCTGGGATAGAATAGAGCCCAATAAAATGTGGAAAATTAGCAAATGAATCCACATAATGTGTGGCATGCTTCAAAAGATTATATATACGCATATATATATATATATATATATGTACACACGCATATATATAATTAAACAAATATATGCATATATATGTACATGTGTATATGTTAAATCTTTACATATATGTCTTTAATACATATAGTACATTTATATAATTAAATTCTAATTTTAATTTTTCTTAACAGGCTTTTAGGAAACTTAGGGCCATCAAAGCTTCAGCTAAATGAAGAAAGGCAAAGACATAATTAGCAAGCCATAAACAGATGATGTTTTCAGGAGGTTTCTGTCTTGTTAAAAGGAAACAATTTGTCAGTCCTCACTAAACGCATCTCATCTATCACTCTCACAAGTCCTACCCCTCCCCGTAGCTCTGTGCCCTGAGTTCCTGCCTCAATTTTCCACGCTGAGCCACAGCACTTTAAATGTTTGTCAACTGAGAGTGAAGCTGAGCCTTTGAACTCAGCTTTCCTCCTGAAAGCTGCTACTAGAGAATCTCTTCAGTCAAAGAATAAATTTGATAAGATTTACCCTCCAATCTAGCAATCCCCTCATAAATTGTGTATATGATTGCCAAGGCCATACTTTCTACATTGTTGAAATAGCTAAGGTGATGCCTGACCCTTGAAGTTATTTCCATGAAAAATTATTGTTTTGTGTATGTTGCGTGTGTTTGTAAATTGGTAAGAGTCTTAGTTACAACTCCTCTTGAAAGTGTATTACTCTTCATGTGATTATTTTTTAACTGAATGTGGTGCTTCTACTTAGCATCTGGGGCTTGAAAGTGCCAGAAGCAGAACTCGAAAGGGAAGAGCTAGGCGTGGCCAGCCCTCTCCACGGAGCACAGGGCTGTGGAAAGAAATGGTGCTGTTGACCTCTCTCCATCCCCATCTCCACTTTACAGACAGGGAAACTGAAGCTAAGAGGGCAAAATAACATCTCCAGAATGCACAACCAGGAAGAGCAATAAGGATTTGACCCTACATCACACTCTCTCTTACACTCCTCTCTACAGTTTCCCCAGAGTACTCTCCAGAGAAATCAGGAATAGAGGAGAGCCTACCAAGAGGATAGATTCAACTTTATTCATAGTCATTTGGGCTCTGGCAAAATAAAAATAACTTCTATCTATGTTACTCACCATAGTAAGTATTCACTGAGCAGCTACTATGGGTAACAAACACCACGTGCTAAATGAGATGGTATAAAATATGGCCCTGATCTTTGAAGGCTCTCAATCCATCCTCTAATTTATGGTTCAAGGAAAAGGACATTGGCATAGCTAATGTTTATCACAATGTATTGTTAGTGTCTTTTCAAAGATGAACCTCTTTTGGATGTCCAACATTTATCAGATGCTTATATCTGCATTTTACATGTAAGGACATTGAGGCTCAGGGAATTTAAGTAACTTGCCCAGTAGCAACTCAAAAGACTTTGGAGCTTACTCTTCACTTTTGTATGTTTCCTAGAGCTGCTATAACAAGGTGCTGCTCTCTAAAATAGCCTAAAACAGCAGAAATTTATCACCTCATGATTCTGGAGGCTTGAATTCGAGGTACTGTATTAATCCTTCAAAGTGCTCTGAAGTGAGACTTTTCCATGACTTTCTCCTCTTCAGTAACAGCAGGCAACTCTTAGTGTCTCTTGGCTTGTGTGTATATTAACTTCAACTTCTGCTGCCATCTTCACGTGGCAATGTCCCAGTGTGTCTGTTGCAGATTTCCCTCTTCTTGTTAGGGCACTAATCATTTCAGGTGAATGTTCACTGTAATGACTTGGTCAAATCTTCCAACACTTTATTTTCTAAAGGCTACAATGACAGGAACCATGTTGGGCACTAGAGTATCAACATATCATTTTTGTTGAATTCAACATAACCGTTGTACCCTGCTGCCTCCATAGTCCCAATTTTCAAAAATATCCACCAAAAACTGTCCTACAGAGGTATTTTGCACATTTGCATAATCTCCATGTTTTAACAAACATGGGACCACATCCCACCATTCATACAAACAATTGAACAATTTCATATTTTAAAAAAGTTACTAAGGAGATACTCTTACCCAGGCCACTGGGAACCAAATCTTGATTCTGGTAGTGATTATTTTAAAACAAGTGTCTATAGAAACCAAAGCTTTATTTTAAGACTATTTGACCTGCTAAAGCAGATTTAGCATGAAACTACTCTGAGACATCTGGTAGCAAGTCATATAGAAAATTCTGGATTATCTCAACAGAAAAGGTCCTGATGGGTCCATCCAGCACATTTTATGGAGGATTAACATGAGACTTGGAGTCATGGAGCTGTCTGAAGTCATACAGCTAATTATAACAGCACCAGGAAAAGAACACAGTCTGCTGACCCACAGCCCAGATCTCTGTCCAGGATTCACGAGTCTGTTATCTGTCTGGACTAACGTGCCAAGATGTTCCTGATACTTTGCACTATCTTGGACTCACCAAGGGAACACACATGCTCCAAAACTAGTGCTCCTACTCCATATGCTTTCGGAAATATCTCCTTTGGTGAAGCTGAGCAACACCAGCATTGTGCACTCAGTCCTAAAGCCTACTTTCACTCAAGAACCCTCAGCTGTCATGACACTTCAACAGCACTTCCTTTCTTCATTTCTTTCAGTTCGACAATTCTGATAGGAAAACATTTGCCAAAGGTATTCAAAGACTCGAAAGAAAGAACTTACCAATGTTCACCTCAGAGCAGGCCTGTTTGGCTAAGCACAAGATGCCTTGCATTAAGCACCCAGGACTGTTTCCCAGGGCAGAGCAGCAGGAGGGAAAAGCCCTCTCTATGGCAGTCCATCCGAGCAGAGTGCGGAGTACAGCACTTTCAGCATCCAGTTTCCCAAATAATTCTCTTGCTCAAGTGGCTTTTACACCAAGAATTAGGTCTGTTTAAATAAATCAATAATGAAAAGCTCTAGTGTGGATCACAAAGGAACTCCACTTAATAGTTATTTAATTTACATAATATTGTCTGTCTACATAGTTGACGCTTTCATGGAGCACTAAAATCACAATCCCATCTCACATTATTTTCCAGATTCTGTTCCGCTAGGACAAGGATAGCAGGTACATTCATGCTCAGGTGGTAACTGGGGCATAAATTTGAGAGGGTCAGAAATTAGGGTCTTGATCTTTTGACAACCAGTTTATTAATGTTTTTCCGCTTTGCCCCTTCAACAGTAAGCAATTTATTCCTGGGTAGACAGGATGTGCAAGAGCATATGGTGTTCTCCCGGCTGAAATATCCTCCCAGCCTTCTACCTCAGACTAGCTCCTGCTCAACTCCTCACACGGCTTTTGTGCTCCCAGGCTCCCAAACCACTTTCTTAGCGCTTAAGAGCAAGATGAGGTTAGGGGAGGAGACTAGAGAAGAACCCAAGAATCGATTAGGAAACAGCAGTTAGGGAAATTGGGAGTCAAAGGAAAAGAAAGAACTGTGTCCAAAGGTAGTTTCTATGGTGAAGAACCAAACCTCTGTCCATCCAAGGGGCTGGCAGGAGATTAAGTCCAGATTACAACCAGAGATTGAGGGCCAAGTTGGTGGAGAACCATCAAAACAGAAAAGAGTAGCAAGCAGTAATGGGGGGCAGGAGGGATTCTTTCACCTGAGTTCAGGCCTTTGCAACATGTCACCATTCTAGCTGTAAAAAGAACATTTATGCATATACAATCCTGAAATATGCACGTTTGAGGTAGCTGAGGTGCTCCTGGACCACCCAAAAACCATTCTTTTCCTACTCCTTTTCTGTATGTCAGTGCCACCCTAAAGATGAGGTTTACAGAATGCCCTGGCAGAGAACTCTGAGGCTGACACTTTTCCTTCATTTTTACCCTTTACCCAGGCCCAGCTTCTGTCATGTTCCATCTCAAGGCCTTATTGCCAAGCAAATTTCTTCCAGTATCAGCACAAATGTTCCCGCCACCGAAAGTCCTCCTCAACTTCCTTAATGCAGTGAGTTGCCCTAGTTTGCTTGACTTCACTCTATTTTTGTTTTATGATATGTCTCACAATGTCACAATGTCAACTTAAGTAATCAATTGTAGAATCAGTTATTTAATGTTTGTGTCTTCTCCTAGGATGTAAGTTTCATGTCTGTCTTGCTCAGCTTTGTATACCCGTCTACTGTCTGGCCCAATTTATTAGGTACTTAAAAATTTTTATTGAATTGAAATTTCTCAAATTTTTGCCAAGAGATCAGCATCCAGCTCACAGTTTTAGAGTTTATGACTTCTCATAAATGATATTGTCCCTGAGGCAGTGTATTGAATGCTCAGCTCTTAGCAAGAGAGGTCAAACAAAATCGCCATGCAGTGTCCTATATGGACTGTTTCAGTTATCAATCATCATTGGCACTGTTCACCTGACCAGGTAACATGAGATGCCTTTACTCTCAATCCCTCAAGTCACTCGTGGTTTCTCTCCTTTTATGTTCAGTAATGTTCTCCATTGTGCATTTGTGCTTCAATTATGTGGATGTCCATAAATAGCTGATGCTCTGGGGCATGCCCATCTTTTCCATTTCATTGGTCTGCATCCTCTGAACAAGATAAACTTTTGCATGTTGTTCTAAACTGTAGCCCACAGAGTCACAGTATTTTCTGCATTATTGGATTTAGAAGTGTTAAAGCTCCAGATTTCTTTATTTATTACTTAAAATCTGAGGTCATAAATACAGTCATCACACACTCTCCCTGTTATTTTTCTCAGTGAATCCCTGGACACTTCTCATCATTGTTCTTTCTGTACCATACTGACTGTGTCCCATAATATCTAGAAGTATTTGACTCTTCCCCTTCAAATTTCTGTTTAAAATGTTTCCAATTAGATTGGTGAGTCTGCTTGCTTTTCTACCTTATTCTTTACTCTTCCTTGTATCTTGGCATTTCACTTCCATGAGCCATATTTGAGCAAACTCAACATTTGACTATATCTCAAGCCAGATGATTCCTTTTCAAATTTCCCTTTTTCTCTCAAAATTAGGATAATCACCTTAGAAGGAAAATTGCAAATGCCATCTGTGTCTGTGAGTTCCTGTAATTCCTAATACTGATTTTCATAAATAATGGAAAAGCTTTTGGATGGAAGGGTGCTGGCGAAGCCCACTGGCAGACTGACAGGGGGTCAGTTATTCTTCAGGTTCTGCCTCATACTCTACACACCCGTGAAGGAAGAATGGTAATAAGGAAAATACTAGGCACTTTCTGAAGATTTGCCATGTGCCCAACAGCCATAAATGCATTCATTCATTAACTGGATCAGTGTGAGTCATGGAACACTGTAATTCTCTATTGACCCTCCCAGCCCCTCCATGCAGTATGTCCCACATCTCTTTTGGACCAGTAATGGAACTGACAAAACCTGCCACTTACAATTAATCCTCTCCATTATCCTGTGAGGCATAGAGGGCTCCTTCTTAGAAAGGACATCCAGCTTTCACCCTGAGCAATAGTTCAGCCTTTTCTCAGAAGTACAGGAATGCAAAACTAAAGCTTCTTCATCGTTCTGCTCCATGTTATATTCTTCTAATCACCAGCATCCTGGCTGCACTTTAATTTTCTCCTGTGTCCGTTCCTATGCTTTCTTTATACCCTCATTAGATAAAATGTTCTGCTTGCACAGAAAGGTTTATTTAGCTTTTACAAGAAGCCAGATTTCTGAGCAGCATTTTTCTATTCTTCCATTTTACATCTAAACAAGCAGTCAGCCTCCACTGATAGCACAAGAATGCCCATCCCATAGAGCTGCGATGATGCCAGGGACTCGTGTAACTTCTCACACTCAGGGATGAGTCTTTCATGCTTGCTTTGGCAGCGCATACATTAAAGGATGAGATATTATTCTTTCACTTTGATCCCTTGGGGTAATCTATACAGACATTAACACAGAGCTAGAAGACAGGGAGTAAGAAAGGAAGAAAAGGAAAGAAGAGAGGGAGGAGGAAGGGAGGGAGGGAGGGAAAGATTCAAGATTTTTTTAAATCATATTTTTTCTATTTCTATAAGAGAAATGTCTCAGCTTGCTTCTTTACCAAGCATATCTCTCTTCAGATACATGTAGGCTTCCTCAAATCACTCTTCAGCTAGTATTTAACTATTAATTGTTAAACCCTTAAAGTTTACACTAACCAGACACAATAGCCAAAGGTGTTGTAGAGCCTGGTTTATTTCCTCCTGCCATTCCCATTCTCAGTGGTTACTAGGGAAAGGGAAAAAAAGGACATTATGTGCTTCTAAGAAGGAAATGGTAACTGGTGGCACAGGGATGCTTGCTTCTATACTGGCATAGTCAATCTTCGTCGCCTTTTCCATTGCAAAGCACCAGTCAATTCACCCAGCAAATACGTTGGCAGCCTACTCCATGCTAGATTATACCCTGATCTTGGATACAGGAATAAATATTACAGGTGACTAAGTCATCAGAAAACAGGATATCAATTTCAAGAATTTAGCTAACTATTAATACCATAAATATGCACTTCTTAAAACTTTGACAGGCCTATTGTGGAGCCTAAAACGTTATAGCTTCTCAGTGTGTACTTGTTAAATGAATGAATGAGTGAGTGAATGAGTGAATGAATGAATGATTTGCTACTGTAAATTTTGAGGAATGATTTTCTTCAGCTTCTAGAGAAGCAAGGCATACTTGATTAAATACAGAGATGATGTAACCAACTCTCAGAGAGTAAACTGTTACACTAACATATTTCTAGATGTATACTGTTTTTACAGGGCTTCAGCTCAAGCCACCAAACTTTTACAATTTCTTGCTATCACTGACATAATTAGGCCCTGATCTTCAGTCTCCTAACATCTGCTGTTGTCATTTCCTGCTCAATATCCTCATTAATCTGCCCTGCTTCCCACCAGCACCATCACACCAACCCATAACATTCAGAGTAGAATGTAGGACTGAACAAAATTTTCTCACAGTATGTGAGAGAATTTCTGGATAACCTACAAGCCTTATTTCTTGCCTTCCTCTAAAATCATAGCATTCTTATCCATTCATCATCCTGAGAGGGGAAAAAAAAGCACTGGCTTTTCTGTGTCTTCACACAGGTGGTCCTTTTTTGTTAGTTAACATGCACTAGTCCTTGAGTATTTAACTCAAGCATCCTCCCACTCTGGCAGCTTTTCTAGAAAAGTCCAGACTGATTTGGATGCCTCTTCTAAGACTCTGAAAGCATCCTGCACACATAGTGTGCTGAAATTGGAAGCTTTTAAAAATATATTTTTCATCAATTACACCAGCTGCTTGAGAGTGAAAACTGCTTTATTCTTCACAAACCTCTAATGTCTCTCCCAGCAGCTGGAATACAGGGTGTGCATGCGTGTGTGTGTGTGTGTGTGTGTGTGTGTGTGTGTGTGTGTGTGTGCTGCATAATGCATATGTATGTATCTACACACACACACACACACACACACACACACACACACACATTTAAGATAGAAGGTGACAATGGAAAATAAATGTAAAAGAAAGCAAAAGCACCTGGCCCTGGAATCTTTGCTTCCCAGAGGTAACTGGCAAGCAGGCAGGAAATTGCCAATGTTGACTGAGTTCTCGCTCTAAAAACCTGGAGAAAAGCCAAAGGAACAGAATATTCTAGCACTTAGAGAGACACTGCATCTCGAGAAACATAAAAAAATCAGGCATTTAAAAAAGGCATAGACCTTTGGAGAATCACAGAGATGGAGGACTATAAATTAACAGCATGCAAATTACATTATGATGATGATACTGGGTTTTTAGGAGCTATTTGATGATACAACCTTTTGGCATTGCTTCCATGTTTGGGGAATGAGGGATTGTAAGACATATAAGCCATCACTGAAGCCACCTGAGGTACCAATAAAAGATAAGTGGTCTGTTTTCAGATCTTCATTGCCCTTCTGGCTACATCCTTTACCCGCACCTAACGTTTAGAGTAAGAGATCATGTGGAACCAGAATGTCTGCCATGGTTGCCCCAAGGTCAAAGTATGCCCCATATGGAACTCCACTGAATAAAGCTTTTTGTGTCACTATCTACTGGTTCTTTTTGACCCTCTCATCCACTAAAATAATGGGGTGAGCATGTCCAAGTTTACCACTCTGGGGACCTACTGTCAAAGAAAAGGGGGACATTTTTCTGAATACCTTTCCATGTGCCACATATATTTGACCCCAGAAGCTTGTGAGTGTGGAAGAATTCAACCATTTTACGATGAAATTTAGACTTACAAAAATGAATAAATAACAGATCCAGTATTCAAATTTCAGACAATCTGATTCTAGGGATCAAGCTCCTTTCACTGCACTACGCTGTTTGCACTATTTATACTATTTGCCATGTGTCTCTACATCTCGCGGGTGCAAATGTAATTTAGTGGTACAGTGTGTTCCTACCATGCATGAAGGCCTGGGTTCAATCTTCAGCAGTGGAAAAACAAAAGCAGAAACAGAAACCACCACTTTCACTGGAACCTGTGATTCCTTACCCCAAAAAAGTATCCAACAATACCACAGCAGGAACCATAGCAAAACTGGCAGATGGGAGAATCTGAGCCGTAAGTTTCTTGCAGCTCTCCCTCCCATTACATTAGTTTGGATAAAATGGAATTCTTCCAGAATTGTCCTCACAAACATTGTACTGATTTTTTGGCAATTGCTTAGCATGTGTGATCAAAAGCAAAATTATATGAAAATTTACTATAAGGTAAAATAAAAACATCTCATCCATCCACAAAACTGCCTTTGCAGTTGCAATTTCATCAGGAAGGGCAAACTTATAGCAAGATAATGGCACCATTTGTTCTCAAAAGCAGGTTTATACCTGTGACTACATGAGTTAAGGTTAGTTTAAACACTGTAATCTCTTTTCATGCATTTTTAAAATTTTAATTTGTGTTTAAAATATTTAGATGGCTTCTTTGTGCCCATGAATAAATAATCCTATAGACTTTTTTTGCCCACTTAGCAGAGAAGAACTGATCTATACTTTAATTTTTTTCCCATAGTATCACTGAAATCACAGCTTTTCTTGCTCTCCAAAGGGGAGATGTGAGCTCTGTCCTCTGTGCCCACCTCTCCTTTGCCCCACCTCCAGACCAGAGAAAAAGTAAGAGAGATCTTTCTGGAAGGGGAAGGGATCTTGGCATAGTGGAGTCTCTGAAAGGATCCGGAAGGATGATGTCATACAGGAAAGAATTGCTTTCAAGTTTCCTGTCCATTGTAGTCAGCTGTCACAGGGGGGCTATCACGGGGTGCCCAATGGAGCATTACATCAGCTCCTTCCCCAGTGACTAGGAGTCTATATTGCCAGAAAAATTCTTCTTCCAAGATATGTCTGTAAAAACTGTGGGGAGAGCAATAGGCTCTTTATGATTGTATCCTTAGAATGTGCATGAAAGAGAAATGAGATAAAGAGAGGTGTCAACTTCAGGTCCACCACTGGCATGAGAAAAGGAGTCAGAATTCAGTTCCTGGACAAGATTTATTTGTGCACATAATTCTGTCAGTGACCAAAATCAGATTCCTAGAAACCAGCTCTACCAGCCCCACCCACAATCAAAAATAGAATGGAAAATTAACACCAATGATAAAAATTACTTCATGTATATGTCAAAGGAATTATCCTTCCCTTTGAGAAATATCCTAGCACCAATAAATATAATGACAATGTATGCAATCTAAACTGTACATTCAGGAATCCTGAACTTTCTCAGATATGTGCATGATCATTGATTTCTTTGATATTTATAATTTTTATTTTATAGGTAAATTCTCCAGTCTATCACTCAGAAAGTGATTTTTCAGGTCTGTATTGCCAGCACCAGGAGGCTGCCTCTCTGATCAGGGATAGTGCCTTTGCAAGAAGTTGGTAGTTATACGACAAAGTTTAACATTTAAATATTAAATCTCTACTCCATGATTTTTTATCAAAAAGAAACTACAATATTAAAGTTGATAGGTAAGTCTAATGATACCAAAGAACACTTTATTTAGGAAAACAATACACACAGTAGTAAAGAAAGATATGTTTTAACACTAGAATAGCTTATAATTTTCCACACTAATGCATCATTTTGTTTAAAAGGAAGCAGTACAGATTTATTTAGAGTTATAAAGTGGTTTCACTAAAATCCTGTAATCAAAGAAAAAGTTAGAGAAGGTCCTGAGAGAATGTGTCCCACATAAGTAGAAAGGATAATTAAAATTGATATTGTGCTTGACAGCATTTAACTTAGCTTGATATTAGCTACTATTTAAATAAAATGAATGCTATTGAAGCACACTGATTTGGATAAAATGTATTTTGCCTTTTACTTCATTCTATCTTTAAAAAAGTCTTGTGACAAAATAGGCAAACATTATCTTCTTCAGTTTTACAAATAAAGAGCTATAGAGGAAGAAAGCAAAACATATCTAATGTTGTTGAAATGAAAATGCCTGCATGAGACTACACAGACATTGACTATAGGAGCCAAAGCAAGATTTTAGATCTGATCCTCAATCCCTGCTCCTTCTACTAGACCCATCAGCTGCTCGCACCTCTGGGTCTCACCACCTTCGGGGCCTCTGAGGAAATGAGAGTGAAATAACACTTAGTAGTAATTTTTGAAAATGTGTATAGATACTTGCACACTAAAATTTTGTTTAACATGAGGCAAAGAGGGAAAATTTTAAAAATTGATGCTAGAAGCATGATCCAAAAAAGATCTCCACAGACTACAATGTGGACCAAGTTCACAATGCCTTTTGAAAGGATCATCCATCATCCTCAGATAGGTCAGATTCTCTAGTTACAGATCCACAGTCACTATTTCACAAGGACTTTATTCAAAAAGTATGTGCTAAGTTTATTCTGTGGCAGCGAGCATTTGGTCGGGTTCTAGAACTGCACTGGGTCAACAGTTAGCTAATGCTGCATAACAAGCCATTCCAAACTTCAGTAACTTAAAACTACAAGTATTTATTATTGATCATAAGGTTATAGGTCAACTGGTTGGGTCTACTGATCTGAGTCAGGCTCACTTACGTTGTGTCTAGTCCCCACTGTTGGGTGCCTAAATTGTCTGGCAGCTGGCAAACTATTGTCTAGAGGAAGAGGGTAAACAGATCTCATCCGTTTTGCCCTACAGTGAGCAATTGCAGGGGACAAAAGAGAAAACAGAATCATGCAATGCTTTTCATGGTCTAGTCTAGAAGTTTCAGACTCTTATTTCCACTGTATTGTATTAGCAAGAGCATGGGGAAAACTAGGTCCGAAGTAAGAGAAAAGAGAATAGAATCCACACCCTGAGGCTGAAGCTGAAAAGGCACATTGTGGGGCATGACAGCAGGACACCAGGAAGAGTTGGGGCCATTTTTGCAATCTTACACAAATGAGGAGGAGGACAAGCTTTGGCCCGATCTTATTAGAACTCCAGAACTTTGTTGATATAATTTCTACCCATGAATTCTGGTTCACAGACACAAATCTAATTGCTTTCCACATAACCGGTTCTTCAAATTCTTGAAGTCAGCTTTCCTATCTCCTGTTAGTTTTCTGCTCAGCAAGATTATGTCAAGTTCCTTCCAAACTTCATGATGCAGTAGATAAGATAGTACTCTGTTCTAGTGGGAATGTTTATCTCACGTGGTTTGTGAAAGGAAAGAAGGAGAAATTATGTCAAGGATACATTGTAACTTGTTTACTTTAGAGCAACCCTCTCAAAGTAACACAGAGCTACTAGCAAAGTAGTTCACTTACGTGTATTTTCCACATTTTAAAATGAAAACTGCATTTTCTTTCCAAAGAAAAGGAAGAAAAGAAAAGATTATATGTAGGTAAATATACATATCTAAATGTATGTGTGTATATGTACGCAATATAGATAACTACACTACTAATCTCTTTTAGTTCATCAAAAGGAACAGTTTGTACTGTCATTGTCTGAGTGATCATTTTTATGCCTATATCTTGAAACCTTAATAACTACTTCTAAGATAACAATGTGCAATATATTAACTAGTGTTAATTTCATACTTTATTTTGAAATTCTGTCTCATTTCTATCCTTTTTTCTGTTTTTCTTTTTAAAATAAAATGAACACTGTTAATGTCAAATGTGGAGTGAAACTGAACAAATCAGAAAGCAAGTCAATGAAAATTGTTTTTAAAAGTTAACATGGTGTTGAAATAAGATCAATATAAAAGAGAATTTTAGAGGTACCTAAGCAGGCAAGCTATATATGGTATTGACCTAAGTTATCAGATGTCCAGGAGACTTATGAAAAGTAGCTAAAAGGCGAGAGATTTCAGTCCATCCACATAAAAGGTGGGACATGAGAATGTGAGCTGAGTTAAGGAATTACTATTCCAAACAAATAGATTCAGTGTGAGGGAAGAAGAATCAAATTTTTGTAAAGATTGTACCTCCTACTCAAAAGAATTGTCAGACATAATAACATGGGTCTTTATCAATCAAAGAAAATTAGCACCATCCTATCTTTAAGTTATAGAGTACTAATACACTGTTTCCTTTGAATGTGGCCAAAAATAATCACAAAAGTTCTTAGAAAATCCTTAGGGCTCCTAAAAATAAAATAAACTATAACAACAAAAAAGATGTGCTCACATCACAAATATAAATGATATCATACTGTTTCTCCAGTATCAGTAGCATTATTTAAAGGAGAATCTATCTGTAAAACCAGATTAACTATCGGATTACAGAGGAAAATATTTTAAGGATTTCAATGTGTCTGATCCATAGAAAGATGTGAACAGTAGCCTATTACCAGGCCCTGGTTCACAACAAACTTAACCTGATGTGTTTTTTTTTTTTACTAAATACATTACATCCCCCTTTTACCTATCAACTTTAGCTCTGAATGACTCGTATAGGTATTTCTGAAACCTAAATTCAATTTTAAAAGACAGCACTGCCAATCTTTCTCTGAAGTCAGTTCCAAAGAATATTTTTTCAATACATTTTGAATAATAAAGCAGTATTAAAACAAGTGGGTTGTCTCCTTTAGTAACTGCTTTGAAGGAAGTTTTGGATATTGGTAGGGCCACTTTTCATCTAACAGACACTAGAAAACAAGTCAACCAGCATTCTGATTTAAACATTTAGATTAGGGGTCAAAAACCAGCACCCTTAGGCCAAATCCACTCCTCAGCCTGTCTTGATCCATCAAGTTTGGAACACAGCCCTGCTCATACGTTTATGTATTGTCTATGGATGCTTTTTCCTACAATGGCAGAGATGAGTAACTAAGACAAAAATCCTACAGCCCACAAAATCCCAGCTATGCATTATCTGGTGTTTTACAAGGAAAGTTCACCCACTCTTGATGTAGGCTATTATCAGTGTGTGTACTTGCTAAAATCTTCTGTTTTAGTTTGTAGTACGATTCTTTATTGCTGTTTGTAGACTAATTGGGTTTCTTATTTGTATTGCTTCAGTGTGTTTACTTAAAAATCTATTTCATTAAAAAATAATGCAGAGACAGAAACTTACACAAATGTGTAGTGGAATGAATTCTTGTAGGACAAAAACTCTTATACCAGCAGGCAGATCAAGAAATAAGAGTATCATTGGCTACTCTGGGTCTCCTTCATGTCTCATCCCAATCAGAAAATCCTCTCTCTCTCTCTCCAAAGGCATAATCAGAATCTTAACTTTTATCATAATCATTTAGGTTTCTATAGGGTTACTTCCAAGAGTGAATTCCTGGTCACTAATTTTATCTTATTCATTTAAAAAAAAAACATGTTTTTTTATCCATTTTCATCTACCATGCTCCCCCTTCTATTCTCACACCTTTATTTTCCTTTGTCTATTAAAGGTTCGAGGTAACTTGAACATAAGAATTGAGGACTGCCCATTATCTAGATCTTTCTCACTGGAGAATCACAATGCAGTTTCACATGTTCCTCTGTCATATCTCCTGAAATTTGGAAGCTGATCAAACTTTGCAGTGGGTTGCTTTTTATGTACTTTTCATACAGACAGAAACAAATGAGAGTCAACCACACCATTTTCATAAATGGGAAAATTTCATGACTACCAATGAAAGAGTGGGACAGAGTAATCTTAGGAATATACCTCTTCTTAATTTGGTCCCAATTAATATCTTTTAGGGTACATAGGGAGTTGCTTAGGGTCCTGTTTTACACATGAGGGAAGGGCGACTCAAGATGGTAAGGTCCACTCAGTACCCTGCCGCTACACAGTGGGGCTTCGGCAACAAGATGAAGACACAAGGTGTTTCTGGAGTTAGTCATCTGGTGAGGCGGGGAAAATGGATGAAAGCATTAAAAAAGTGAATAGTATGAACAAACAGAATTGTGGTGGTTACAATGTCATTTTTGGACAAGACCTGTGCGGGCTGGGCAGGAAAGGGTAGAAATGGAGGCAGATTTGGCCAGGCCCTTTATTCTGGACAGAAAACTTATTTGTGAAGGTCCCGAGGTGAGTCAGGATTCTCTAAGTTCTGAAACAATATTGTGCAGAGGCTGAGCACTGCCCCTAAATTAGGTTAACTGGTTTATAATCCAGCTTCTGCCTCCTACCAGTTTATGTGGCCTTGGGCAAGTAGTTTAACTGGCACCACAGCTTCACCAGCTGTAAAACAGAAATGAGAAACAGTAACAACTTGGCTACCCCTCTGCTACATCAAAATTCCTTTGAGTGGGTGGCTTATAAACAACAGCTATTTATTTCTCACAGTTCTGAAGGTGGGTGGTCCAAGATCAAGGAAGATTCCGTGTCTATTGAGGGCCTTGTTTCCAGATGATGGGTGGAGCCTTCTTACTGTATTCATACATGATGAAAAAGGCTGGAGAAGCCTCTGGGGACACAAGGGCACACATGTCAATCATGAGTGACACATCCTCCCAAATGCCCCACCTCATAATACATTGGTGATTAGATTTGGACATAGATTTTTGGAGGAATGCAAACACACAGACTGTACCAACAATCTTTCAAGATTATGGTGTTTAAAGAAGTTAATTGGCATAAAACCTTCAGAACAGAATGGGATATACATTCAAGAGAACATGATATGTTGATATGTTCATTTTGTTTTGTTCCTTCTCTCTCTCCCTACTAAAAAGGAGGGATGGAGAGAGAGAAGGAACAAAACAAAGTGAATATATCAAGGAAACAGAGAAGCTGGTGGTGATTACAGTATCATTTTGGACTTCATCCTAGAAGTAATAGTAGACCTTGAAGATGTTGCACAGGAGAATGAGAGGAGCAAAAGGGTCTGAAAAATAAAATTTCTAGATAGCAACAATAGTAAAATAAACACAAGATACCTGATCATCCAACAACCTTCATATTTTTACCTGCTACAACTTTTGAGCAAAAAAAAAAGCAACTATCCGTTAAATAAATGACCAACTTAAAAAATAAAAGTACCCACATAAAAATCATTTCTTTCCCCACAGTGAATGAATCATGGCTATGAATTCAACACTAAAAAAACATGATGATTTAGAAGCTAGATAAGCCTGATAATTGAAATGTGATATATCTACCCTTGCAAAATAGTTATTTGTACACGTATCCCAAGCCCAGACTAGATGATAACCCTCTTTCAGGGGAAGGAATAAGTCTTACTTACTTTGCATATCCTGCCCTGCTCTTTGCTGAGTAGGCACTCAGGAAATTCTTGTTGCAGTGGGTTGAACAATTCTGTGACATTTGATCTCAGAACTGTCTCCATTCATACTGCTCTAAGCTGGGAAAACAACCCACATAACACCCAGCTGGGAAAATCAGCCACTTTGCAGGGATACGATCCAGGTAAAGGCCTTAGTTGTTAACTCATGAATGATTGCTGCAAATTACATGACTTTCCAACAGGAACTGCTGCTTGGGGAGGTCCTAAGGCTGTAATGTGCTGTTGGTCTGCCTCACCATCTGCCTGGGAGCCCTGAGAGAATCAGTCTTCCAGTTGGTTGTGCCCTTGTGACTAGCATAACTGCAAAATGAACACTTTCTTGATGAGTCTGATACCTTTGGTAAATTTCCAAAAGTTTTAGTTTTAGTAGCTGCATTTGGTTACATCTATCTGAAGGCCACTAGACAAGAGACATACCCTTGGTAACCTGTTCTTTTTGACCTAATGAGCCACAAGAGGTAGTCAACATGACCACATTCATCTTTCCCAGGGTCAGATTCTACCTCCACCATCACTATTTGCTGTATGACGTTGGCTGTGGGCATCACCTTTTTCCATTTTAAGTTTATATCTCTAAACAATGCTTGTAACAAGTTCTACTGCCCAGGACTGTGGAAGATAAGAATATACTCCAACGTTTCACCCAATGCCAAACATACAGATAAGAATTCTATCAATCCAAGCTTCAGTTCCCTTCCTAGAATCTTTGAAGCAATGAATTTAAGCTTACACTGTCCCAAATTCTGAAAACAAACTGTTAATTTACTTTAATTTTAAAAAGTGCCACCAGCACTTTTAAGAAGAGTGGGTGGGTGTGGTGAATTCTTTAAATGATCTAGTGTTTGCAGAATTCAAAAAAGGTCAGGAATCATAGTCTAGGAGTAGATTATTTTTGTCTGGCCCTGGTGTCCCAGTCAGACATCCAAAATTGTTTTGCTTCTCCTGGATGATAGAAAACTTCTAGAAAACACACAGAAATAGGATTCTTCTGAGATACACAACATGAACATTATAAAAGATGGAATTCTAGAAAAGGACATGAAATCTCTGGCCAAACTTCATTCAAAAAGCCCCAAACTTAATCAGTCTATAGCTTGCTTGCCAGTGTAACATGATATCAAGTACATGAGAAGAAAAATCTAACAAGTATAACACTAATGTTCTCTCTGTCTCTCTCCTTTTCTCTCTTTCCCTCCTCTCTCTCTCTCTCTCTCTCTCTCTCTCTCTCTCTCTCTCTCTCTCTCTCTCTGTCTCCTTTCTTTCATTATACTTGAGAATAAAAGATCCTTACTAAATACTGCAATAAGTGGCAAAGTGGCAATGCACTTAGCTTTTGGACCTATGGGCATTAGGCAAACCCTATAAAATTTATGATACAAGAATATTTAATTACATCAGCCTTTAATACATTAAATATCCCTAGTTTTTCTTCTTAAAGGTACACATGTGGCAGCTGACACATGGAAAAGGTTTTGCCTTTTGATTATAGATAATTTATCTATAATCAGGCTAGAGCTATTTAAACATAGAAACTCAAGGTGTTTTTAAAAAATATTTTGTATCAGCTTGTACAGATTTATTCTTAATGACAAAGCAGCCTAATTTGCTGCATTAACCAACAGTGATGCCCATCAAGAATGAAGTCACACCATATGCATTCCTACCTTGAATAAGAACTAAAGTGAGAAGCTGTTGTGCAGCCCTCAGATGACTTATATTGCCCAAAGAAAATAAGAACTGAAAGACAGTGCCTTGAAATAATCATCATGCTCCTGAGTTCTGGTTCTGACAGTGACTTCATCTATCTGTGTGATTTAAGGCAAATCACTCAGCTTCATATTCCATGAATATCCACCGTATGTAAATGAGTAAGCAAACATGAAAATTTTAGAATATTGAAAGTTTTAAACATCAATTATCAAGGTGTTTACAAATGTGAGTGTAATACTGTAGTTAAAACAGTAGTGATCTACTTCAATTCAAATCTTCTCATTCATTTTTTGAACAATTTCTTTAACAATTGGTTGACTTTATTTCCTCATTCTGTAAAATTAGAATAAAAAACCCTACTCTATAGCTCATCTCATTCAGCCATCCAAATAATAAATTCATAATACAGTCTGTATTCTCGTCAAAAGTGAAGTTCTTCTCTTCATTTTACTGGTAGTGTCCCTATAAGAACTTCTGACTAAGTGATAAGAGTGAGCATTCACTCATCAAAAATCCTGCTCCAGGGAGCCCACAGAAACCCTCCAAAGACCTGAGTCCAGCTGCATGGAAGGGAATTTCCCAGAATTTGGCTTTTCTTCCACAGATTCCTTACTTGGTTGTGCTTTCCAACCCAGACATATTTCACACAAGAAGCTCAAGGGAATTATGTGATATCTCTGGCCTGGTCTGAGACACAATACCATCTGGAGAACATAACTTCTAATACTTGCTTCTGGGTTGCATCATACCTAACCACAAAACCCCATCCAAGCTTAGATTCTCTTCACCATTTTCTTTCTCCCTGGACTTAAATTCACGGGCCTGAAATGACCTTTTAAAGCTTACAAAAGACCATCTATGCTCTCTTTTGTCTCCCCCTCTCACCCCCAGACCATTTCTCTAATGAGAGAACATAACTATGGGAAAGACAATTTAAGAAGAAAACCAAATTATCCAAAGTAATTCATTTCTGCATTGTTCTGGAAAGTATGGCACATTTTTTTTCTCCTGGGAGCAAATTTATCTTCTTAATTGGGTTTTATTTAGGCAGCTATAGCAATGAATTTCCATTCCCTGATCACATTCCATTTGATAGCAATGGTAAATAGCCTGAGATCGAATTTTCGCTATGAATATGGCACAGAAGAAATTGTTTATGTGGCTAGTCAATGACAATGTATCTTTGATATAGACTGAAGATTTTGAAGCTCTATCTCAGAAATAATACTCAATATCCATGAGCAATCAATAATTTATTAAAATTTGCCTTCTTGCCTGCACATTTGGTCTTAATTCTCATCCTGGTACCATTCCCAAATTTTCCATCCCCATTGGGCTAAAGTTACTCTACACAAGATGCAATCTTTGCACTGCTCTCTACCACCTTTGCTCAGGCCAAGTCTCAAATGCCTCAAGGTGGCTTATTGTTACTAAGACACACAGTGAGAGAATGATTGGGTTTCCTGTCGTCATTAGGTTTGGCTCTATTTGGTGTGTTGACTCTGCCTGTGACCAAGAAAACAGCTGAAAGACAGAGTGGCAAGTGTTCTCAATCAATGTAAGGCAACCAGATGCTTAGACAAAGGCAAATATGAAATATAGTCAATAAATAGTCACATTCAATTGCGGTCTCTTTCTTTAGAGGGAATACAAACAAATCAACAGTATATCATTAGCTCTCTATCCATAGAAAGGAATTTCTCAAAATTTCCATTTGTGAACCACTGAAAGACAGATACACAAAGCTCAGCACAGCAGGAACATACCTGAGATATAAAAAAGATGTTTCTGGGTCTCATTGTTCCAACTGTATTCCCAGATACTGAACTTAAGCCAGGTAGTTTACAAAGAGCCAGATCTGTAACTGGTCAGTCATTTGAAATTTACTGATCAAAGCATCAGGGATGTTTTCTGACAAGAGGAAACAAACAACTCTGATTATAGCAGCACTAATCAAAAGTTCTTATCATAAATATATACTACAAACAAGTAGAGAACCAACATGGGAATACATTCAATGGATAATTATCACCAAGGAATTTGGTCCAATGTGACTTAAGTGACTTCATTTGAGGAGGAAAAATTGGTGAATAAAGTATTAAGACAGCACTACAGACAATGGGTAAGACAGAGTGTGAGATTAGATCTGGATTCAAGTGGCAGCAATATTATTTATCAGCTGTTTGACCCTAGGCAAGTAATTTGATCTTAAGTCTGTTTTTTTCTTATGTGCTTAGTTGAGTGTGCTACACACTACCAATCCGATAAGAATAACAAATAGTAAAGTCCAAATACCCAAATTGAGAGGAATACCAATTGTCCCCAAAGTTCAAAGCAATATACTAAATAACTCAAGGAGGATTTACAAAGTAGATGTTCTAAAACTGTATTAAGACCTGTGTTTGTTACTCACTATAGATATAAAAAATTAGATAAGACAGGGAACATGGAAGATTGGAGAGAGGTTTGGTTTTTGTAGACATCTACCCTTGCTCCAGCTTTAGTACTAATAAAAGAGATTATTGTTTATGATTTGGAGATTATAAATCTCTTTGATGCCAAACAAAATGAAAACTGGACCATGCCTAAGTAATGTAAGGGGCAAGATCAGAGATGGCAAAAGTATCCTGCAAAAAAAGAGTATAAACTTCTGGAAAGTAATTGCATTCCCACAGAGAGTTCCATATCTGCACTATGTGAAAGAGATGGCAGCACAGAGGGCAGGCCTTCTGGACCCGGTCTGACAGAGGGCAGAATTCTCAGATGCCACTCCCACCTACCCTTGAGTCCTCCCCTCCTCTTTCATAGTCACCCCATGTGTCATTCTAAATACCTTGGAGTATCATAGAATAATATCCCCATTACTAGGCTACTGATCGTGTTACTTTGTGTTGATCAAAGAGATTTCCTGAGTAAGATTCACCTAATTGGTTGAGCCTTTACAAGAAGGCAAAGTATATGAGAGACAGTACCTTACTGTCCTAGAAGATGAAGCTTCTAGGGGTTCTGATGGGTTCTGAAGATGCAAGCAAACACATTTTGCCAACCAGATGCACCTGGAAGAAGACCCCAAGCCATAGTTGAGGTCCCACCTCTGGTCAACATCTGGCTGTCAGCCAAGTGAGACACTAAGCAGAGTACTTAGTGAGGTCTGACCCATACAAACTGAGATAATACATATACGTCGTCAAGCCAGTAAGTCTGTAATAATTGTTAAACTATAATAGAAAACCAATATGAGGATACTCTAGAACAGTGATGCCAAAACTTTTAGAGCTTTCACTGGTAACAAACCACACTGCAGCCTGCATGACATAGGTTTGCCACCACTGCCCTGGAGGAATGAGGAAATCTCAGCAGAAACATACTACAGATAAATCAGTAGATGATCTATGCAAATGCAGCTAGCTAGCCAAAGAATACCACACTTGTAACAGGCCCTGCAGGAACAGCTATAGGGAGTTGGAGGAAGAGCACTAGAACTCAAAAGAACTCATGTGAGAATTAGGTTCAGTCTTCTTCCTGACCTGCAGTATTCCAGTGCCAGTTCACAGTAGTACCAATCATACAAGACTCACTGATGTATCTATGAGGATCAGAAACCATGAACAGGCAGCTGGGAGGGGCCGAGTGGGAATGAAACACCTTGCACAGTGGAACAGGCCCTCCAGCCCCTCCCCCTGCCAGTGTTCTACTTACAATAGTTTTAACTTCAAATGAGGTTCCCAGTTTTGATCCTTACACTAACCTACACCCCTTTCCCTAAAAAACATTTTTTCTTCCAGTTAAAGTGACTAGAGAACATTTTATTATCTGAAATAAAAAGATATATTCCAGACTTGACCATCATGTTGTCCAAGAGTAAAGGGTAAGCTGACTGGGTTTATTAAAAGCATCATTAAGAAAATAACCAGACCAGTCTGTTCTTTGAACATAAGAGTTACTAGGATGTTAATGATGATTAGTACACTCAGAAATCTTCCTTTCCTGTTACTAGGTAGAAATCATTAGGTTTGGAGAATGAAGTGAGAAAATCACACACGCATTAACTGAGGAGAGCATTCAAACTGACATAGTGCAATGACTGATTAGCACTAATCAGGCCATGCATAAAAATTCTACTATCATGTGCCTTTGAGATCTGGTTCAATAAGGATCTCAGATTTTGGTTTCTTCTTAAGAGGAAGAGGATGCGGGCTGAGATCTTCAATACAACTTTCAGATTGAAATCTGTAATGATGGCAACAGCTCTCTGAGGAGCCCTGCTCCCTCACTGAAATGGAAAGGACTTTTTGCTCACTTACAACCAAACATTTTTCCAAGATAACTAACTAATTTAATGCAGATACATGTGAGACCCGTCTTAAGCAAGACCCAAAAGTTGCCTAAAAGTCATTGCCCTCACTACTGAGAAGTTTGCTGTTTAGTGGGATGTTTATATTTAATATAAAGTCCCTTCCTGAAATAAAGGCAAGCATTCATGGTATGCACATACAACCACAAAAGACACTCTGCCTTTTCAAGGGTGTCTGTATTTCTTTAAAGTGGCAGAAAATGGCAAAACTGAATTTTTATTTATATTCCTGTGAAGGAAATTGCAGGAAAAAATGTCAGGCCACAGAGAGTCTCAAAGAGCAAGCAAACAGAATGAAGATGAAACAAGTGGGGTGAAAGGAAGCCCTGGGAGTGAGACCAAAAAGGAAGCCAAGAGAAAAATGGACCCACAGTCAAAGATCTCAGAATTCCTGTGATTCTTGTGGCTTCCTCCTGCTAAGGCCAAGGCCTGGAGAATGAAGCCTGAAGGAAAGAGCCACATCATCACAGTTCATCCTCACAATGAAAGAAGTGGCCACTTAGGAAGTCTCCTCCTTTAGCAGTTTATCTCCTGTTCTGAGTGATCACTGCTGTCCACTGACTATTCTAACCATGAATCAACTGAAGTTTTACTCAAGGTGCCTGGCTGGGACTATGCTGACTCCCACCTACATTCCCTGCCTGGAAGGTCTTCATAGGACATCCTTTCATCCACTTGCAAAAATCATAGGCTACGTTTAAACTTAACTCAAAGCCCACCACTCCATACAGTCCACACGCACTTTGCCTAAATCCAGTTTTCTACTATATTTATATTTAGGAGAAAAGGAGAAGAGAATTGACAATCTGAGATCACATACTTTTCACAAAGGATTGGATTGGAAATTTTCCATTCTGTTGCAGTTATCTCTTGCTGTGAAAGAAACCACCCCCAAAACACAGTGACTTTAAACAGCCATTTCATTATTCTCCCGAATTCCAAATGTAAGGGATTTAGAAAGGGCACAGTTGAGTCAATTGTCTTTCAACCCGTGTGGGACCTTGACTGAGGGTGATGCAAAGAACAAAGAGCTGGAATATCTTAGTTCAGAAAATGTGCAGTGCAAATGTCTTCTTCATTCATGCGTCTGTGCCAACTTGGAATAACTAAATAACAGCTTTAGCAGGACTCAACCAAAATGCCCACATGTGGCCATTCCAGCACTGTGCTCCCATGGGTGTGAGACTTCTAGAGTAATGACTCTGGCCATTTATGGCCCATTCTTGGAGACATTACAGCATTGATCTGTCATTTTCTCTTGATTGAAGAAAACACTTTTTCAGATTCCAGGAGAGGGCAAAGAGACTCCCCACCTCTCAATGAAAACATGACACTGATTTTACATTTGTATATTAAGCTTACCACAGATACAATCACATATTTAATTCTCTCAGTAATATAGATGAGGAAAGCCTAAGTTCACAGAAGTTAAGCAAACGAATTATTTAAATCTCATGCCTAGAAAAAGGAACTCAAAGTTGTCTCATTTCATGCCACCAATCTTTTCATTTAGACTTTCTGCCAACCTTGAGTCACCATCACATCAACACTTTTATAATACTAAACTCTTCGATAGCATAGATTGTATCTCTTGTTTTCTTGTTACACACAATCTGTGCACTTAAATTAATAGTGGGAGTTCTCATTAATACAAACCAAATGACTTCTATCCCCATCTTATGCTAAGAACTTTACATCTTTCTTCTTACTTTCCTTTCTCTCCTTACAGTGCATACATAAACAAACACACTGACTCAAGATACACTACTCCCTCTCCAGGAAAAAAGAGAGTATAGTAGAAAATCAGGCACAGAAAACTAGATGGTTTCCCCAACCTTGAGAGAAAAGAAAAGGAATAATCATCATACATTTATTCAACAAATTTATAGAGTATCTCTGATGTGTCTAGCATCGTCCTAAACTATAGAAGTATGTCAAACCCATGCACTAATGGATTCACATTCTAGGACTGAGATGGACTGATCGATAGAAAAAAACCAAAACAATACAATGCCAGATAAATGCTATAAGGAAAAATAATACAAAGCAGGAGTATAGAAAGCAGCATAGTACTGCTTTCTACAGTACTGTCTGACATCTTGTCAGACAGAAAATTGAAAAGTGACAAAGGAAATGAGCTTAGAAAATTAGTAGCGAGTCTGATGTGTAGGCCACAGTAAAGGGTTTGAACTCTATCCTGAGTGTGATGAATAGGATATAAGAGTTTTAAAGCAACACGGGTAGGAGGGTGACATGGTTTAATTTACATTTTCTAAAGTTAGTTTGTGATACTCTGAACATAATTTACTATAGCGGAGCATGGCAGATTAAAGACAGTCACAGATTTTTTTGACACTGTTCATTGAGGAGTAAGGTCTATTTTTATACCCCTTGAATCTGGGCAGGCTCTGTGATTGTTTTGACCAAAAGAATATGGTAAAAGTGATGCTTTGCCAGTTTTCCTGGCCTATGTCTTAGAAATTGACAGTTTCTATCTCCAGTGTCTGGGAAAAAGCCCAGGTGGCTTCAAGGAAAGGTTCCTGAGGAGAGGACCAGAGGCTCCCAGATGTTGCTGCTGTCCAAGCTCATAGCCAAAAACTGGCACCAACAAACCAGTCATGTGAGCAAACGTCTCAAACATGGATCCTCCGCTCTTAGCTCAGCTATCCTAAGTGACAATGTAAAACGTAGCAAAAAGCAGTTATCCCCAGCTTTCCTGCATCTCTGACCCACAGCACTGTGAGACTGAGCTTCATGAACTCTTCTACACAATAATAAATAAGAAGAACAAAGGCCTAGAGATAAAGAAAGAAAAACAGTGAGGACTAGTGAGAGAGAATGGGTTTTGGTGCTGATAGTGGAGAGAGAATGGTTTTGGGGTGCTATTAGTGGAGAGAGTGAAAATTATTATGATTTAGGGTGCATTTTTATGTAGAAAGAAATGATAACTATACATGGTTGCCTAAAATTTTGTACAGAAAAAATAGTGATCTAAAATTAATGGTAAAACATTGTTATTAAAAGTCTTACAAAATGTTAGGCATTGCTCTAAGAGTCATGTATGCAGTACCTAATTTAAACCTCATAGCAACCCATAAGGTAAGTACTCTTGATCAATGGGTTATATATGAGGAAATTGAGGCACAGAGAAGTTAACTACCCCAAGGTTTTAATTTGAGGGAGTTTGTTCCTAAAAACTTGAATAGAGTTTATCTAGCTCTAGAATTTCATGTCCTTAACCAATCTTAATGACTGTGTTATAAAAGGTGTGCTATGATCTTAGCTACTTTAGTTATTAGCTATACAACCTTTGGCAAGTTACATGACCTTCCTGGGACTCAGTTTTGTAATCAATAAACTGAAGGAATCAAAAAGATAATCTTTAAGGTCTCTGCAAACTGGAACATTCTGTGATTCTAAATGCTAGAATCCCAAGAATTTGATATGTTTAATTCTGGAATTTGGACTGGATAACTTCAAGTGTAATCATGAAAATAAAAGACAGAAAGTTTATTGCAGGCACTCAAGATACTCCAGGCCTGTGTATACAGAGGAAAGATAAGGTACTTGATAACCAATGTTCCAAGACAAGATTGAGTACCTGAAGTCAGCTATGGTTTGTCTTCTTTTCTTCTCTCCTCAAATTCTGTGTCTCAGAGTAACAGCAAAAGTAGCCCGAATTCTGTTCAACTTCCAAATTTTTATAATCCTGCTTGCAAAACAAATTTCCTCTAGACTTCCAATACAAGCCAGTCTCATCACAAATGATACAAAACTTTTGTGAGTTCTAACCTAAATCGATGGTGCTTTTCTTATCACCCAAGCATGATATCAAAAATCATAGTAATCATAGTAATGTTTGGAGCTCTAAGTGTTTCCCCACTTATCTCAAGACTAAAGACCACAACCTAGACCCTTCACAGCCTGAAGGCAATTTTTATGAACCTACAAGGTGATAGGAAATTGCCCCATTCAATGTGCAGCATGAATATTTTAGTATTGGATGGAAAGATCCAAAGAGCTCTTATCCTACTGCCCCATTCATACACCAAGAGGAACACTTGCTTATGTCATTGGGAAGATTTCAGGACTTTGATGGAACCATAGTGAATAGCATCACTGTACTTTTTAAAACCCCATCCCAGGGAGCTAATTTTTTTTACTTCCAGCTTGCACATCTTTGGTTGGCTAAGATTTGAACTGATCCATTCATCTTGCCTTGGTCTCTGTTGTTGTCTTGTCACATAAGCTGCATCAAATCTCCATAAGGAACCTGGCCATCTTGCTATATGCCCTTCTTTTTCTATGTGGCTAAGGGGCCAACTAATCAAGCCAAGGTCTACTACAGACCCGTTTTTTGATGTTTTGTTTGTTTTGTTTTGTTTTGTTTTGTTTTGTTTTGTTTTGTTTTGTTTTCTACTTGCCTTATGTAGAGTTTTTGGACTAGGTAAGATCTGATGGTGAATAGATTCTCACAAAACCCTGTCCTTTGTTTACTGAACTGCAGTTTTCCCTCTTCTAGACAAGGCTGGCAGTAATGGAGGCCATAATTCAGTGAGTGGAACATTGATGTGTTTAAAATCATTTAGCTCTACATGGCTTTCTTTCATGACTCCTGGCCCTGAGAGTCATGTACTCTCAACCTAAGAAAGTCTGTTCTTTTGCTTTCCTTTAGTGCATTTGTTTCTCTTCCCCATGGATCATGGGGTAAGTGGCCTATTGTAGTCATGGTTTTCAATGAAAAGGAATTAATACAGGGCACACAATTTATAGGATAATTTTATAATAGTCACCCAATGAGTCAAATATAAAGCATGTGGGAGATCTGTCCATGCACTGGAGGCCCAAAGAATCCAGCTGAAAACCTGGAACCCACAAGCAATGTCCTGCATGAATCCAGCTGAAGACCTAGAGCCCATGACAATGCCCCTCCTTGAGTCTAGCTGGAGACCAAGAACTCCGAACAATATCTCATACAAGTCTGTTTCACAGATCTGTGCTGGGAAGGCCCAAAGGTCAGTGGTGAAAACTAGAATGTCTGAGCCAGCAGGATAAAGAATCTGCCAACAGGCTAAGAGATCTACACTTGAGCCAGGAAGCAAGGCTCAAAGTAAGGACCAGAATACACTCAAAGTAAACCGCAGCTGTCCTCATTGACAGCAAGGGCCTGAGCTGCTCCAATGATGAGGACAGCTGAGTTCATATCAGAAAAGCCAGCACAACAAGCTTCTCCAGAAGAATCAATTGTACTACCTCTTTCTCGCCAGTTCTTTGTTAAGCTGTTAGCAAAAACTCTCAAGAGGTCTTCCACACCCAGCCCACGCTGATAACAATTCAGCTGGGTGTTACCAATATGCCGCATTGCCCCTGGATATACAGAGACTTGCATTCATCCATCACACACATGATCACAGATGCCTTTAATACATCTTGTGTTTTCTTTTTTTTATTTTAAATTTTATTTAAAGAAAAAAAACAGTAAAAGGGTACAAGTAATACAGAATTTCAAAAAATAAACAGTAAGAAATCACTAGCTAATAGATTACATATTGACATCTTAGAAATAGTTGTTCAAGTTACAAAATTAAAGCATACAAAGTGGATATTCAAACAGTGAGACTGCAAACAGTTGTGTTCAATGGTCCAACAAAATCTTAGTAATATGGTGATTTATCTTACACACCTAAACACACTTGCAGTTGTATCCTTTAGAACACTTTCTACATCTCATGTTTTCATATGTAGCGATTTGTTCAAAGGAGTTCAGATATATAGACTTGAGGCTTATGAGAACCAACATTGTGGGCTTTTGTCTGAGCCATCTGTGCCAAGCCAACTTTCATTAGAGAGCTTTACATTAATGAAAGGAACACTCATGTAGCCTAGGAATTTAATTTCCCATTTATCTTTTTTGTTTATACATAAAACTTCATAGAAAATTTCCTATAGTATAGGTGAACATGTACAAAGCAAAATTTATGTCTTCTTAGGTACCCTGACTTTGCTATATCTTAATATCACTAAGACTTCACACCAAATTCATAGAACACTATTTCAGTTTTTATCAGAGACTACATGAGTCTAACAAACCTCAGCCCAGCTTACTTAAAAATTGTGCTATTTTCTCATCTGCTACTTTTACTTGTCTGTATATCAGATAATTTATTTTAAAAAGAATGCTTGAACCAACACGATTCAGACATTCTTGCTTTCTAACACTATCAAATCTTCACCTGATTACTGCTAATTCTCTTCTGCTTTTTAGAGATACAAAACAGAAAGAATATTTTCCCACTTCATTTGGAGAGGAGTAGCAAAGTGAGGATCACATTGCCCAGTTACATTCAAGGGCCACTAACTGAATTGCAAAAGAGGGAGTACTGTTACTGATTTCAGAAAGCTACTCACATTATACATTTGTCTTCATAAGCAACATGCAGATTTGGTTTTAATAGCACTGTTTCTATGGAGGGAAACCCAGAAACCCATGCGCTCCAATGAACTGGCACATTTTCAATAGCATCACCAGGAGCACAAGGGCCTTGAAGCCTGTTGCTGCACTACCCAGCTCCACAGTCCAATTACAGAATCTTCCAGATTGTATCATTTATCTCATAGACAAAGGTTGCTCACAAACATGACAGAATCTGGTCACTAGCTTCTGCTCTTCCCATAATTGAACATTTCTGAACATTGAAATATCTGTCACTCTCAGAAATATCTTTCATTTTCATCTGTTCCTTACCAATATGTCATCATTTTGCCACATCTACTAATGAATTTAAGAACTCTTAAAATCTTTGTCTTCTTGAATGGTTTACATTAGTCATCATATCCTAAAGATAGGTTAAGGCAGCCATCACCCTGATCTACCACCAATCTCCAAAACATGATGCTTCACAGTTTGAATGAATATTTTCCCTTCATACAGAATTTCCAGATCTTGTGCCTGTTTGTGGATCTCTGGATGTGTTCTTGATTATCAAAGTTCTTATTTTAGTGGTACCACAAGGAAATACTATTCCAGATATGCTGTAGCCACCACTGAGTGAAATAAGTCCTTCTTTGTTAATATGTGCATTAATACCTCTTTAAGGACAACAGTGATTGTGTTACATTTTTAGTAGCTGAATCATACCAGTGACCTCACTATATTCAGGTAGTCAAGGACTTGACTTTAAAAGAGAAAAGGTACCAAGCATGGTGGTGCATGCTGATAATCCCAGCACTTGGGATGCTGAGGAACAAGAATCACCAAAAGTTAAAGGCCACCTGGGCTATGTAATAAGTTCAAAGCTAGCCTGACCTATGATCCTGTCTCAAAAGAAAAGCAAGGAAAGGAAAAGAAAAGCAAAGAAAATCAAAAAGAAGAGAAAAGAAAAAAAGTAAAAGTAAATTTCCAGAATCCTGATTCCTTCTTCACTGAATTTAAATTCTTCCCTGGTTCTAACAGCCAGTTTTTCAGTTCATAGGTGTAGTGGTATTATCCTTTTCTGGGGTCCACATTGTAGCTGGTGAGGGCGGAAGTCCAGCTGAAGTACTGGTGCAAGACCACTAAAGGTACAAAGAGGAACATCTAGAAGCAAAGTAAATGTGACACTCACTTTCAGTAGCAATTTGTTGGCCATCATCCAGACACTGAGAGCACTTAAAAACTTGTCCAAGTTTATATAAATACTTGGTAGTAGAGGTGGATAAAATTTTCTAGATAGTGCTCTTATTCACTACTTTGTATTCTAACTATCTAGATATTTCTAAAATTATATTGTATAGACTGTTATATCAGAACCTTAAAAATAGGGATTCCTAGATGCTACACAAACCTTACTGAATCAGATTCTCTGCCATGACATTATCAAATCTTCATCCAATCTCTGATAATTTTCTTCTCCCTTATAGAGATAGAAACTAAAAAGAACGGTATTTTAGTTAAACCACTAACTAATGAACTGCCACTCTCCATCTTGGAAAATAAAAGGATAAGAACCAGATAAAGCTTTAGGAAAGTAATAATTCTCACAGAAATATAAATGGAAGTGATTTCTCACATAGTCTTTAAGATTTGCTAGGATGTCAAAAAGAAAGGAAAAGAAAAAAATAAAAAATGGAAAAGAAGACAAGCCCCTATAAAATATCATACAGTGGTTAAGTAATAGTACTCACTATGGGAAAAAAGTTGATTAAGAACTGATTGGTCCTATGGAACTAAATTAAAAGATTCAAATAATTACTAATTACTGGTATACTAGTAAACAGTATTACTGCATAAACTATAAACACCTCAGTGTCAGATTCTTATACGATTTCATGACCTGAAGTTAAATAGAATCAAGATAGTGCTGCATCAGTAAATAGAAATAAAGGACTTTGCATTTCTTAAGAGTTTAAACTTCAACTCCTTTAATATAAAAAGTTGTGACAGGCTGCTTAATAGTTTCTTAATTCTCTTTTATTCTGTTTAGGAGAATGGAGGTGGACTACATTTCCCACCCTCTTTTTAGACAGGTGTGGTCACGTGACTGATTATTAGCGAATGGGCTATAGGTAGAAGTTTCGCAAATTTACTTGGAAGGTTAGGTCATAAAAATCTCGCATATCATCATGCATTTTCTCTTTTTCCCTATACAAACATCTGAAAGTTAAACATCACAGGCACCTAAGTTGACAGAGTGAAAAGAAGGAAGATATTGAAAGTTTTCATTACCAATCATATTACACTAACACTTAAGCAATAAGTAAAGTTTTATCCTGTTAAGAAATTGAAATTTACAACTTAATTGTTAGCATTCTACATTATCCTAATTGCTACAGAATTTAAGGAAAAGTGATAAATTCTTTATATACAAAAGTCACCCTTCAAGGTAGTGATAGTACACTACCTGGAAAAAATAATATACAAAAGGTAAATGAGAATACAGGTTGTATACAAGGAATCATCTCTGTGTTACATTTTAAAAGCACAGTGATCAAGGACACTAATAAATATACAGCTTTGAATGACTTCTATGGGTCATTTGATTCCATAACCGATTTACAGGTAGCTAAACATCCATCAACTATTGAAACTGAGGGATCTTTTTCATATATTTAGTGAACACTGACAGCTAATATTACCTCCCATACAATCCAGAATTGTCCATTGGCTCAAGATATTTTTCTTTATATATAAATATCATTTTTGCTGCACTTGAAAAATAATTAAATATTTAGAAAAGAAGTCCACAAAGAATTCTCTAAACAGCTGGTATGGAAATCTGCTAGTTTCACCCTAGATTGACTCTTCCCTCTTTCAAACTATCATAGTTTTTTCAGGACACCTCCTCAACCTATTCAAACTATGTGTCAGTCTCTCTTGCAGTAGGAATCCCTAGGTTATAAGTTCTCTCTCACAGACCCTGAATGGATGTGTTGAAAGTAGCCAACCCCAGCCAGATATATTTGTTAGTGTAACTGACAGGGGAATGCTTTTCAGACTTGCTGGAAGGCAGGTGCACTCAGTAAATGTTAAATTTCTTTCTACCCCTTTTAATCTCAGTTGCAATTTCAAAACAATATATTTATTATGACACTATTTTCTGAGTGTAAGAAAATGGAATTTAAGGGTAAGGAACTGAATTTTCTGCTTATTGTTCCATAGTTCAATGTTTCCATTTGGTGCTTACACTCCAGGCCCACAAAATCTCTTGAAAGAAGAGAGAAACTGTTTAACATATGTTTCAAGCTACCATCATTTACCCTTCTTTGTGTTAAATTTAAAAATGATATTCATCTACTAAGTTTTATGCAATAAATCAGCATAATTTTTCTAATTGCAAAAATACAAATGAGTACAGATAAAAGGACAAAAATTCCATCCACAGTAACTGTGTCATTCTAGTCTTTCCCAATATGTATCTACTAACCTGGGATTTTTTTTTAACAAAATAAAGCCATGATTAATACATGGAGTAAGGTAAACTTCTTTTTTTCTTAGTTCACTTATATAAAGAGATTAAATACATTAATCATTTATACATAAATACATATATACAGCGGTAACCCAGTTCACGAACTTAACTGTTTCCATGATTCTGGTCTAAAACCGAGTTGGACAAGAACCAAATCAAATTCAGTGGTTAGGTTCAATGCTAACCTCACGAATGCCTGCTTGTAAGGCAGGCGTAATACAGAGAACTTTATTAAGAAATAATTCCCACAACATAAAACTTACATTTTTAAAGTGCACAGTATGGTGCCTTTAGTATATTTGCAGTCTGCATTCATCTGCCTCAGAATTGTCTTCATCTCCAAAGACACTCAATACCCGTTAGTAGTTCCTAGCAGCTACTAGTATATTTTCTGTGTTTCTGTAGTTGAAGATTTCATATGGTTCTTAGGAACTGAATATTATAATAGGTGGTGTTTTGCATCTGTCTTCCTTTTGTTAATGATTTTAAACATCAATTCTAGTTGTAACATTTATCAGTACTTAGGGTATATAATAGTTCACTGCATCAATTCATTAGTTAGGTTAGTAGCATTTTTACTCATCAAATTTTCATTTACATGGCAATAATGTAACTTAAAATCATGTTAATGCTTGCAGAATATTTCACTGAATAAGAAGAATCATTCCATTGGGTGAGATACACCACAGTATTAATTCAACCTGCTAACTGCAAACTATTTTGCATAAATGCCCCTATAGATAAAGCTTAGAAATTCTGTCTCACTTTAAGATAGAATTGGCCATGCAGAATGGGAACCACTCTTTCCTAAATTATATTCTGGGGATGAAAAGAAATCAAGTACAAATATAAAGTAAGATAGGATAATAAAATGAGAGGGAGAGGCCAATTTCTTAAACTACCAACAAGGAAAGCACATTTGGGAATATGCCACTGAAAATTTCTGTTATCATTCAAATTCAATGATTTGTCTGACCAAGGGCAGATGTAGGTCATAGGCTGCCAAGACATAGTTTTCATCTCTTTTAGACCTGAAGTGGCCTGAGGCAGTACTCTCCTAGCCCTAAAAGACTGAATATAAATCATGCTTGTTGGCAATTTTTGCTGACGTGCTGCCTGACACATGGCTAAAAGCTTTCTCAGAGCTGAGAATAAATTCCAAGACAGCAATGACAGCTATAACAATAATGCCACATGTTAAAGCATTTAAAAGCCCTCAACAGGGATAGTCATTCAACACAACATCCTTTTAGATAGATCTTGCACAATGTAAGACAATGGGGGGGGGGTTGTGCTACCGAAGAAAAGGAGAATAAAAATTGTTGTGCAAAATACTCCAGAGTTGAAGTGCACAAGCAGAATTTGGATGAAACAACCCCTGTTGTGCCTTCACATCTCCTATCCCAGAGATCAGGTTATTCTTAGGTATTTTAGTGGTGAGCAGATGTCTACTATGCACAAGAAAATAAGAAAAAGGGGGAATAGCGCATCGCTTGAAAGAGCATAATAAACACAAATTATGCTGCCTCCAATAGACCTCACAGCTTTCACTTGCAATCTGGTTTATTCTATGTGATTGGATCTAGGGGACCCAAGTTTGCTTTGGGGTGGAGTGATGGGAACTGGTTAGAGAGACACTGGTTCCTGAGGATCAACTTCTGTGGGGTGCCCACTCAGGAACATTTGCTTCAAGAGTGATTTTTGGGCTCAAAGGTTTTGTTTAAGAAGCAAAGTCGCAAAAGGGAGAGAGTTTACCAGACACTTTGGAGGGATAAAATCTATCCTCTTTCAGCAATTCACCTAAGCAAAAATTAGCCAGAGACCATTTTTTTTTAGCCAGCAAAACTAAATGTGTGTGCATATGTGCGTACGTGTGTGTTTTCAGAAGGATTTGTTTTTGTGAAGGGAACATGCCTGGAGATTTACAAGAAGACTTGGCAATGTGGAACAAACTGAGGGACCTTCTTGAATTGACGGGAAAAAAATTCCTCGGTGGTTGCTGGCTCACAGATACTCTGTGAAATGTCCTGGGATAAGGACCATCTGGACAAAGATATCTCCACCCCACCAAACAAATTGAGAGTTAGAAAACAGGAAAAACACTCCCCCACACACAAATCCAAGCCAAGAAGCCGAATGATTGAAAGGCAGCTACTCTGTGCGATGCCAGGAGGAAGGGAAGCTCCAGCGGCACCTCTGAACACAGAGCAGTTCAGAGTGAGGAGAAATGTCCCAACACCACAGAGACGAAAGAACATGGGTCCTGCTGACTGTTGGATCATAGAAGACTGGCCCAAGGCAGAGAAGAAAGTAAACTGAGAAATTTCCACTTTCATAACCATTTTCCCTGCTTTCTCCAAGTATTAAGAGGCTGTCCAAATGAAACCTATTTCCTGGTTGGCCTTGGGTGATAGGGTAGCCATTTGTTTCCTGAGATTCTTTAAGACCTTCTGAAGCTGATAAGGGTAGATGATTCATCTGCTAATGGACCTTCAAGCTATCAAGCATATAAATAAACATGCAAAACAGTCACACAGAAAAGAATTATCACTGACACAAGACACTATCTGCAAATGAAACTATAATTGCTTTATTTTAGTTTACTATTGGTTAATATAACCTTAAAATCTCCTATTGGACAAGATTCTCTAAATTTATACATTAATTTGAAACAACTTTCATGGTAGTCACTAATAGTCCACAGGAATATGTAGATACGTGTTGTTGTTTTCATGGCCTTCATTTTCCAAATCCAGTAAGATCAGACTTCATTCTTTATATAGAAAAAGCATCAACGATTTTATATGGAGTGGAGCCCATGAACATTTTCCCAACAGAACTGTCAGGCATGCCTCCCTCTTCATCTTAGCACAAAACACCTCGATCCACACAAATCATCTCAATATCTATTTCTTTCTACTGTATCTTTGAGTTGTATAATTAGAACGTCTTCTGCCAATTAACAGTCCCCTCTTCTCCATTTCAGAAGTCCAGTGGTACCAGGTTTCTTATTTCCAGAGCAACTCTCCATACCTGTGGTCCACATTTTGCTGGTCCAAGATTAGGTCTAAAGTGGCCTAAAGTAGCTTCCTAGATATACATGAAGTAAAAGGAAAGTTGATTGTTTCCTGTCAAACAAAATAACTACACAAAGATACACTGGGAATCACTAATCCAAACCACAGGATAGTCTCCAGCTATTATCAGAGCTTTAAAAATAAAATCAATCCATGTGGCCAGACCAGAAACATTACAGTCCTGGTTGCTAAGCACCACTTTCTAGTCAGGAGGCTCTGCTTTACCATCCAGCTTCCATTGCTTTGTGATTTTCTCTAAAATGTTTGCGTGTGTGTCCAGTGTTTTTATAGATAGGAGATTTTAAAATGTGGATATTTTTAAATTAGAGTTAAAAATGCGAATATATACTTGATAATCTTACCTTTTATTTTCTTTCTCCCTTTCTTCTCTCCTCACTACTTCTCTCCATCCATTCTTCTTTCCATTTCTGCCTTTGTCCTGTTGGCCAATGGGATTTTTTCTATAGCAGAACATGGAAATAAACTCTATCATACAAAAGAGTAATAACAAACCCCTCAAAGATGGAGTAAAGGACCCTCATTCTTGTTCTAGCTCCCTTTTCAGCTATTACTTTCTTCTGTTAGTTGCAGAGATCATCCCAGTGTGTCCAGGAAATCAATAACTGATAACTATTCATGTAGTAGAAAGACCATTGGCAGGCTGGGGGGGCGGGGGAGGAATCAGGAGACTCACTTGTATAAGTGATGTCTAAAGTACTTTTCAATCAGAGCTCTACAGTAAGGTTTTAACTCAGTTTTAGTCCGTGAAACTTTTCTTTGGAGAAAATACTTTGAGGGGTCATCACATATAGCCAGTTTATTTATTTGTCAGCTGTTTAATAAACATTGTTAACATTTTTCATTATTCCATCCTTGGATAGACAAGTCACCCAGCTGCAATGCCTGGCTATTCTTCTTTCAGAAAAGATAGCACAATGACAGTCAGGAAACAATGGATTAACTAGTTTAATTCTATTTTTTATAAGTGATTTTAAAAGCCATGTACATAACACATAGCCAATTCAATTTAACTTTATGAATTTGACTCAATTCAATTATTTTAGCTTCAACATTGTTCCATGTTAGAAACACATTTTCTCCATAGTTTACCAAATTATAGCACCTCTCAGACTTTTAATGATTTATGCTCACATTTCCACATTCAGAGGTCAGAGGGGGTGGATTATTGTAATGATACATAGGAAACTGTACTCTTGTACCTGGCTCCTCCCTTGGTCTCTCTGCTCCCTTGTGCCCAGGAGTGACTGGCATCAGGCCCTCCCACCATGCTACCTTTTTCTTGAAGCCAACTGACCATGGACTGAAGCCTTTGAAAACTATGAGACAAAATAAATCTCTCCTCCTTTTAAATTGCAATTTGTCAGGAAAGTTAATTAATACCGAGTGTTTGTTTGTTTCTTTGTTTGTTTTGGTATAAACATTTCATGCTGAAGAAATGATGAAACTATGGTACATACTATTATGAAAAAAATTAATCCCCCCTAAACCAACTTCGGTTTCATCTTTCTTTTTTCAGTGTTAACTGCCAAACCCAAGGCTTCATGCATGCTGGACAAGCACTGTGCTACTACTGAGGCATACCTTAGCCTCCCACCCCTTTTTAAATTTTTGCTTATTATTGTACGATATATAGTCATCACCACGGTGTACATATGAATTTTCAATCTAACTTTCAATTGTTTTGTAAATACAATAGCTTGTGTTTCAACTTACTCTTCCCAGTTATAACTGGTAAAAATTGCATAATACTCCATTGCATGGCAATCCTAGTTGTTAGCTATTCCACGACTGTAGCACGTCAGTGACAAACCAGGAGACAAGAAAAACTCAGAACTGTAACGCCACAGGATGTAACTCTGCTCACAGGGCCTGTCTCTGCTAGCTCACCTTACCACTAGCATATTATAAGCCCTCACCTGACTTTCATGCAGTTAAAAAATACATATAAGGAGAATACAAGATTTTTACAATGAAAGGATTTTTCAGCTTATCTTGAACTCTGAATACCTGAGAAAATTGGAAGCATTAACCTCCAGAGTTCTATTATTTGATTATTATTTGATTGGGGTTTTCAAGCTCTTAGCTCTTGCCATATCCAATTCATTCTTGGTTATCTCCAGTTCTACTTTATAGAAATAGTTACATTATACATATATAAATATATTAATATATTTATTAATATATATTAAACTCACAACCTTTAGAGTCAGAAATTTTTACGGGCCTAAGGAATAGGTACTCATCTAAAATAATACACTTCCTCTACATGACCACTTGGATATTTTGAGCAAAGTTGTTCTTATCTTCTAAAACATCAAGCAACACTGGGCTTCAGGTGTATATTTCAGAATGCCCACACCTCTACTCTTTTCTTCAACCAGAGTTGTTATTTTAGATGCAGTGATGGTCATTTTGATTATGTTCCATACATGTTCGGAGGATTTTGTCAGCAGGAGCCTATACGTTTCACTTCTTAGAAATACCCTTTTTACTGACCTCTTACTGTTATTCCCTGTCATTCTTTCTTTAAAGCATGCTAAATAATTCCAACCTTCCAAAGTTGTTTACACCTTTCCAATGCTTGTAGCAGGTACATGGACTGCATAAATACTAATGAGGAAATCATTCTCGAAAAGTGCTAAATAATCACATTGTTGGAACTATAACAGCAATACAAAGCACTTTCATTTTCACAAGTACATTTTGAATGCAATAAAATAAAGAGTGTTAGTTAAACAGAGACATTTGCACCATGGGTGGCTACAGAACTATTCAAAGGTAGCATTGATAGTGGTTAATGTATGAAAGGTGTTGTTTGGAACAGATTATTATTATTATTTAAAGTGGAAGTGTACTTACAGTGTTTAAATGGAATAGGACTGCAATCTTATTATAATAAGCCATCAAGTTCTTGATTTTCTAAAAAATACAAATTTGCATGTGCTTATATATTTCATTCAATGAAAACTAAAATGCTTACAGCATATCCCACCTTCTTTTTGCCTTTGAATTTTTCATGTTTAGCACATCAGGTTTAGCATGATGCAACTGGAATAAATGACTAACTTAAAGATGAACCTTGATTTTCAGCAACCACAATCATGCAAAGAATAATGATCACTTTCTTCAACTGTCATCAGAGCTCATATGTCATTAAAGAGATGGAATCCTAGCATTTGTTCCACCTATGAAGCCTATTATCGGGACTCTGAAGATGGGAACTCTACTTCGATCTCAAACATCAACCACTAGGAAGCATTTTGTGCCAAAAATAAGTGCACTCCAGACTTTATCCCACACTCCTTCTGGAAAAAGTCCCAAAACTTCACTTTGACACTTACTAATTTTTTAAAGAATTTTTTGCCTTCAATGATAACATCAGTGGAGACACCTGTGGATAAACCACTACTTAACTTTGCAAATTCTTTTTTCTTTTTTCACTTTCCCTACCCTTCAATAGTATTTCCTACACAAAGGAAATGTAAGAATGCACTGGCTCTCTTTGGCACTAGACCCCTGGTGATTAAGCCTCAAATAGTATTTTATTAACTATCATTTTAAAGTCGGGTTATTTGGTGGTGAAGCACTAGGTTGCTGAAACTGTCATACTTTGACCTGTATTGTTATGTTGTTATGTCCTCTTTTATCTCAATCTCTCCCTTATTCATTAAAAAAATTTAGTTATTTTTTATGATTTTTTTAAGTAAGGGGAAAAATAAAATAAAAATTTTAAAAATTAGCAGGATAAAAAAATATTCTACAGATGGGCTGGGGATTTAGCTCAGCTTGCAAGCAGGCAGTCATGAGTTCGATCCCTGGTACCGATAAAAAAACGAAAAAGACAAAAAAAAATATATATATATATACATATATATATACATATATATATATACATATATATATACATATATATATATATATATTCTACAGGATAAGTCATTGTTTCCTAGAAAAGTATGAAATATTTCTACCACTATCTTTGCATCTCCCTGCAACACTTGTAACTCTTTAGTCTGTTGATGACACTGCTTTTTTAGGGTTCAAAGTTCTAAAATACTAAAAAGCACCTGCCTCACAAAATAACCGTACTTCTGCACCTCATGGAAGTTAAAGAACATGCCTATTAGTCTATGCAGTTGGCAAGCACTGACCGGCAACAATCTCAAATTTCCCTTCATTTTGTTTGAAGCTTTCCCATCCCAACTGTAAAACTTTTTAGTTTTGCTAAGCACACATATTACCAGGCCCTAGGAAAACAGTTAGCAAATTGGCCTAACACAGATATCAAATCAAATTATACTTCTATCACTCACTCATTAGCTCTTTGATATGTTACTTAACTTCTCTAAGCCTCAGTGTCCAGTTACATAAAACAAGATAATAATTGTGTGCATGAAATTTCTGTACTGTAAACATTTAATAAAATGCTTATGAAGTAGTTAGCTCAGGCCTTAGCACAACATAGACAAAAATGTGTTAGTTATTTTTTCATTATTTTTATTTTGTGCTTTCTCATTTACCTCATTAATGATAACTTTCCCAGGACCAAATGATTATATTCTCTATCCATGATTCAGAGGTTGATTCCTTATGCTAGTCTGCTGCCTTATGATTTGATCTGAAATTATTTCTTGTTTGAACTTTTCACCTGGATTATAAATGCACTTACAGAAGAGATCATATCTTACTCTTTTCTGTTGGAAAGCACTGAGGAGGAAATCCCTTCCTAAATATTCTAGGTTGTCTGCTCTGCGCACTGTCAATCAGGCAGCAAGATTTACCGAATACCTGATCTTTACATTCAAAATTATCAAAATGATCACCTGCGTTTTGTCCTTATTTTGTAGAAGGCTTATATTTAAAATAATGGAAGATCCTCTTGGTGTAGATTTGAACTGCTAGCAAATCTTTCTGTTTGAGTAAGCACAAACATCACCTCGGTGTGAGCAGGAAGTTCAAACTCTGTTAGAAAATGTTCATGTACAATAAACACAAAATAATGAAGAAATCATAATTTTAGTGCAAGTCTTGAGGGAATCTGAAATTCCCAAAATCATATAATGTTACAATTTCAAAACACTTTTAATGAGCATCTGTAGGAATTAAGCTATAATGCCTTTTTCTTAAAGTTTGAATATGACATGAATTCCCCATCAAAGTGAACTTCATCTGATTGAATGTTACAAAAACGACATTAGTATCCAACATCTGTTTTATCAATGTGAATAATTCTGTTGTAGATTATGATAAGGAAGCTATTTCAGCAGAAGTCAAGAGACTCTAATACTACCAGTATCCATAGACTTGTTTTTCTATTGCTCCTGTATCAGGTTCATGCATGGGAAGACACAGAGTCTAGTCAGAAGAGACCGTAGACTATCATGTTGGTCCATTCACAGAGTCTAGGCAGGGCCCACTTTAACTGCTTCAAAGAAATTATTTCCTATTTGAGTCATCAATATAGTCATCAATTTTCAAATACAATTTCTGGAAATTCAAAATGGAAAGATTTTCTACTTTCAGTTCTTATTTTAACAAACTATATCTTTTCTTGATCCCAAAGTAAGTTAAACTGAGAAATCTACAGACAAGGTGGAAACCTGCCTATTAGCCAGGTATGTAGATACTATCTAATGGATAAGGATTATTGGTAAAAGCAACAATACTGTTCTTTGCAAATGTAATTGGAACATACCATATATGATTAATATAAAATTACTTTTTCTCATGTTAGCTGTCTGAAACAATCCACTCAGAATAAACTCATTTTCAAGTCTCCAGTCCACAACTCCAGATTATAGTAAGTCTTCCATCACACACTAAAAAGTAAAATAAGGAAAATTTCTTCTGCATACATAATACTTTACAATAACTTTAGCATTAATGAATCAAACTTCACTAACTTTCATGATGACACTAAATATTATGCACATAGTTCTTCATATATGTATTTGCAAAAAAAAGTTTGAGCAAGAGAGCAGAATTCATGAAATTCTTAGGATACATGAAGTAAAAGTATAAACTTTTTTCCCAAAATTATTTTAAAAAGAAAAATTAGTTCACTGCATTTGAGGTCATATGAGTTCACTACAACTACTACTCCTGGAGAGAACAGAGTCCTTCAAATGAATAGATCAATTGTTCACAACAACTATAATTTTAAAAGTGGATGTGTTGCAAGCTTTCAGCCCAATATGGGACACACAGTAGGCTCGCAGTGAGTAACTATCATCTTCCCACACCATTCAAAAATTAAATAAGAATAGGGGCAACAAAAATTTCATATTACTGACTTTTCATATCTAGTTCCCACTTGCTGATTAAGAGAACAGGAACCAGGTGCTAGAGGGCAGGAATTACCTTTTTAACCACCATTGAATCCTCAAGTCCTAGCTGAGTAGCTAGCACATAAAAAGTACTCAATATGTAATTGTTGTTCAACTCACTACATTTTCATCTTCCTCCTCTAATCAATCCTGTCTTTACTTGTCCTTGTAATCCTAACCTTCCAATCTCATTACATCTTAAACTCAAGACATAGGAGTAGGTGAAGGAACAGAAAAAACAAAATGGGTGAAGGAGGACTCAAGGCTTAGGACCATGCACTGGGGTTTGGATTGCATGATCTTTTTTTAGCTCTTGCTAAATTGTCTGTAAAATCATTAAAGATTAATGCACTAATGCACTATTAGAACTTGACTGTTCATTATGGTAAATGATGCCTTGTTTGAAATTTGTAAATAAAAAATAATTTCTTCAAACTTCACAGAGGTTTCCATCCAAATCAATAAGATCCTTAGAATCATTCAGAGTGGCAAGAGATTGAAATGGAGAAAATATTTTAAAATACAAATCAATATAGGAATCCCATTAAAAGACTGGTGAATACTACCTGTTAAAAAGAACAACTAGATTCTTTAGTTTCTAAAACAAATTGAACAAGTCATGGTGTATTGAATCACTCCACAGGGTCATCCATCTTCAGATTAGAAAAATATCACCTTCTGGGATGTCATGATATTGGCAAGTTTATAAATCAGGTTTTACTCAATTATTTCATAAAATTCCCCAGTCTTCATATATACTGGTAAGCTGCTCCACCATAAAACATAGTATGTGCAAACAATATTGCTTACATGTATACATATAGTCATATGCATGCACATGTTACAAACATCTACATCTGATCTATATTTTATGAAGAAACCAGAAAACATTAAAAAATCAAAATTATATTCTAGATTGCATCTAGCTGGAGTTTAAGCCCTATTATTTCTTATTTCATTTCATTAGCTAAAGCATTATTTTCCCCAAAAATAATGCAGCAAAAATACTCCCTTGGCACTGTAGAAATAATGTTAAAAGTATAATAAAATGGCAATATTCAATATATAATAAAATGGCATTAAGACTCTATTAAAACATAGTTATACACATCTATACAAACACACTTAATCCTAAGCAACATACAGGTCAAAGATTATTTTCTTCATTTCTTGAATCAAGATTTTAAACTATTTAACAGTGTTAAACCTATGTAGGAGACTGTAAAAGAGAAATGTAGAATTTCTAGACAAAAAAAATTTATACTGTAACAGTTACTGGTTGATTTTTTAGTCGATTGAATAAGAAAAATACTTTTCTGGAAACATCAATGTCTTTAACAGGCTGATATATGGGGGCTGAGTGTGAGAGAGGGGGACAGAATGTTAGATTGCTGTAATGAATTATAGATACACTCCTTGGAATTGAAATTTCATTGTTATTAGTAAAATAGAATATAATTCTAAAAGATTACATTGAAAGATTCTTGAACATATGGGCCAAATTACTAATAAGATAGAATAAGTAAAATATAGACATAAAGGCATTATGTAGAAAGAATTTGTTTGCTTCAAGAAGTTCAGAGCTCCAAATTGAAGGCCAAAGGTCACTTTCCCATATATAAATAAATCTTGGCTTAGGAATAAAAAATGAATGAATAGATGAATGAACAAATGAATCTGTATTTTACCTTCTAATAAAGCATGCCTCAAATGATATCTTGGTGAGATCACACTTGTAGAAAAATTTAGCAATGAATCTCAGATCTCTGAGTCCCCATCATCACCAGCACAGCTCCATGAAATCCAGACAACTTAGGTCCACACCCAACTCTTCAATGAAAAGAAGAAGGAAAGAGTGAGGGAGTAAGAAGAGAGGAAATGATGGCAGGGGAGAAGTCGGAATCCAACATTCTAAACTCCAAGAATAAGATCCAAACTCTAGTCTGTCCTAGGCAGGGATTTACCCCCAGGCAGGTGAGAGGAAATCAAGAGGTGACTTCTGAACGGTGGTAGTTTTTTTCAGAGAACAATATTATTAACTAAGGAGTACACTTGCGGAAGCCAAGTAAAGGAAGGCTACAGAGTAAAATGCTAGAACACTGAAATGCACTCACTTCCCATATAAAAGTGATACAGCAGAGACATCATCCCTGGGATTTTGATCAAAGGACCCACTGAGAGTGGCTGGCCACACAGTGAAAGGAAGCCCTTAGCATTAACCTGTCAGTAGATCAAGACTAAAGTAGCCTCCAGATACTTGGGGAGCTACACCTTATTTCCAGCCTTACCACAAACAGGGATGTAGCTACAGATACCATATCCATTTGGTGTGCACTGGTGCCATGATAGGGAAGACTGACCCTGCGGGGAGCAGCTCAGTGGGGCTGAGATGAAGACTGATTATCTTTCATCTGTGTCATTCACAAACACTACATGCTAACCAATGTCACCATATCACAGAAACTGGCATACAGGCAGGATCTTTGATTTCCAGGACATATAATAATGGGCCAAAGGTGCTATACCAAGAAAGTACTAAAAATGTCACAATATTCAAAGTTCACTAATTGAGGGCAAAATGATGGACATGATGGAAGGCATGAGGATTGAAAATTCTAAGAATGTTTAAACTCATTACCAGTGATAACAAATACTATTATTTTAACCAAAACTAGCACAAGATCTTTAATGACATTATATACAATGAGTAGCATTCTTACATATTGACAGTAAGTAAACAAATTTGGCTATTCAACTTGGCTATGAGTATACACAGCTTTAAAATTGCATTCATCCTCTGTAATTCTCTTTTCAGGTATCCATCATGAGCAAGACTAAGGTTTTTAAACCACAATATTCACAGTAGTATTATCTATAATACTACAAATATGTACCTACCTAAATATCAAAAAGTGGACAAATTACAGCATACATACTCTATGAAACATTAGTCATTAATCATGTTGATTTGAGAAAAAATAACACCATATTATTTATTAAAATAGATCAAAGAATCACTATATATCATATGATCACAATCATGTGTGTATATTTTTCCATAAAGATATATATTTTTAAAATTTATTCATATCTCTTTACTCATATAGATCATACAGATCTATGTAGACATAGATTCAAACAAAGGTACATAGATAAGATGCAGTGAATAAGAGACTAAAAGAAATTGACTACAACTTCACCAAGTGTAATTTTATTCCATCTTCTATTTTGAATTATGTTTCCTATAATGAACTTTTATTGATTTTTATAATCAGAAAAATAAAATAGGTTGTTTCTTCGTTTTGGTGCACTTTCCATTCTAAATAGGAAGGCATGGCTTGGACTCCAGGGTCCAGCTTCTGCTGGAGTTTCATTTGCTCCTTATACTAGCTCTGTGACCTTGGGCGGAGTACTTTCCCTGTGATGAATTTTCCTCATATGTAAAGCATTTATAATATCACCTCAAAGAGTTGTAAAAATGAAATAAGAAAATAAAACATGTAGCATGAAAACTAACAATGATCTAAAGGTTCAATAAATGGTGGCCTTCACAATAGTATCTCCAGTAACTTTACCTTGCTCCAATTCCAGACATGACCAACCTGTACTCACCTCTCAGAGTCACAAATATAGTCTTCTAGTGAATAGGTTTATCATAATGTTAAAGTAATACCCTCTGCCAGACGGACAGTCTACTACTTCCAGCATTAAAAAGGGACAAAACCTTGGGATTAGAAAACTATTCAGAATGACACAAGTCACACGATTACATCCTACAGCTTCTCTTCCACTTCATTCTAGTATTACAATGACTTCCTTCCACATCTGAAGCATTTAAGGCCACTGCTCCTTAGAACCTTTTCGTCAAATTGTGCAATGACCTATACTCTGCATTCTGTAGTATTAATTTTGTGTCCCATTATTTGACGTCCAAGCTAAAAACATTGTCTCTTTCATCTTTAGTTTTTTAGAGCTTTGTTTACACTTCACACAACTCTGAGCATATGTTGAGTTAAACAATTTGTTCAACACAGAATCCCAGTTGCACTTTCCCCAAAGTAACATAACCAACCAATAAGTCAGTCCAAAAAAAAAAAAAAAAAAAGGAATGTGCATACACAGACAATTCAACAGCTGTAAATTAATACTCAGTCAAAAAAACTGAAGGAAGACACATTGTTTAATTTGGGGAAATGAAACACTGTGGCCGTTTGTCTAAGGGGTTTGATATACAGAGTTATTGCTTACCCTATGAAAGACAGAAAGAGATAGAACCCAGTATTGTGGAGGGGTAACTTAAAATAGAGTAAGATAAAAAGCTCCCACTGACAAAAGAACAAAAGAAAAATTTTCACTTGTTAAGTCTCTTTAAATGTTGACATATATATTTGGAAAAGTTGTGGATTCTTTTTAATTTGAGTTGAAATTGGGAGGAAATTTGGATCTAGATTTCCATCTGACTAAATTGGTGGCTAAAGATGAGATCCATCTATTTTCTTGGATTGTAATTGAATATTCTACTTCAATCCTCTTCTTTGATGCCTACATACAAAAGATAACGTATGTAGAAATGTTTTCAGATTTCTGGGATGATTCTACTTGAGATCAATATGGGAGGAGAGAAAATGTCATTCTATGCAGTCAGTCTCACTTGTAAATCACTTGTTGAGTCATTCAAATAAATATTCATACCTCTGTGGCATACTCTACCCTAGAGTCGGGGAAACAGGAGTGAAAAAGACCTTCAAGTCCTTGTTCTCAAATGCATATTTTAAACAGACACTTTTAAAACTAGAAGGATAATATGTCACATTCACAATGTAGATTACTCCAAATTAACTAATAATAAATTCTTAGTATTCTCACACCCTGAAAGTAACCAGACAAATGGATGGATAGGTGAATGGATGGATGGATGGATGGATAGATACATGCATGTATGCATAGTAAATCTTGGTGAATTCTTAATTATCAAATTCACCTTCTCACTAACATTTATTTAGCTCCAGAGCAAGTACATGCAGTGCTTTCACAGTTATTCATGGTCACACACAAAACAGAGAAAAATTTGCATCACCCAATTGACAGTTTTTCAACTGAGTTCAAACCAGGTGACACCCTACCTTTCTTTCCAGCTTTTATACTATAAACAAGTGTCCTTTTTGCAGTCTATTTAGGGAGACAGTTTTCACATTTTGGTAATTTTGTGGCTGATTTCACACTTTAAAATGGCCCCCAGGTGTAGCATTAACATGTTGTCTGGGGCTGGGGATTTAGCTCGGCGACATAAGCGCCTGCCTTGCAAGCAGGCAGTCGTGAGTTTGATCCCTGGTACCGATAAAAAGAAAAAAAAATAAAACATGTTGTCTGGTGTTCCTAATGCAATAAGTCTCTGATGTACCTTGTGGAGAAATGTATGTTAAATAAGCTTTATTCGGGCATGCATTATAGTGTTATGAGTTTAGTGTTAACAAATCAAATATATGTGTGTGTACATATGTATGTATGTATACATATATATATATATAATTTATTTAAACACAACTCACATGAAAGACTATATATTACTCAGTCAATGAAAATGTGACCAGTGTGTTCTGAATGAATTTCTTTCAGTTTCTCTGTTAACCTAGCAAATTAGCTAACTACTGTGCCCAGAAGCCACTAGAGGCCCAAACAGAAGATTGCCATTAGGGTCACTGCCAGGGTTTCGTGGGGTGAGTGGGTCCCACCCTTAGAGGTCAAATTACAAGTGCTGTGATTTCAATGATGCAAACACAATATGAAACTGGAAGAGATTTTAGTACTTATAAAACCTGGAGGATATACAGAATACCCAGAGGCCTCATATACAAAGTTCGGGGAAAGACAAACAAGGAGACAGCAAAAGAGCTGAGACCCTGGGGTCAATTTTTGGGTCCATAAACAGGTCTCCCTAAAGAACTTTTAATTTAAGCATTGAAAGCAAGAATGAGTTTCAAGGGTCACACTGTGCTTAAGAAAAGTGGTCATTAATTTCTCCAGAAAATGCCTGAATTGTCTAGCTAAAGGAAATTGGAAGAAAACAGGAGCCCTGTATATTATGTGAGAGAGTTCTTTAACATCTTTTCCCTAGCCAGCAGCTTCAGATGCATGGATGTGAAGTAGAATTAGAAACTGTCAAAGACAACTGTATCCTGCTTCCAATAAATAAAACTTCTTATTTAAACTTTTACTTACATATAAATGTTAAGGCAACAACAAATTATAAGCACTCAATGGCTAGGGGTTCACAGGAACCTAATTTTATGTCTCATTTCTCTTGAAATGTTTCAGTGTTCAGTAATTCAGGATCCACTGTAACTTTATAGAATATAATTACCATAAATAACATAATAAGAATTAGTGGTTGATGGTTTTTAGAGATATGAGAGAAGTTATAGTCAACACACTAATGATACATGGTTTTTATTTTTCAGCTTTTGCATATAGACAGCATTTCATCTTGACTTGTGAAGTGATCAGCTTCAGGTAGGAGGCGGGGTTTCCTGAAGCAGTATATCCACAAACTAGGATGAGTCTTAGAGATTTCCATGTGTGCCAGCTGTTGATTTCTCCTGCCAGCCCCATTGGAAAGAAATATTTTCCCAGGCTTGTATTTGATTTCAACACTCAATTATTTTCTTTAGTCTCTCTCGCAAGCTAGTACATGTCCAATAAAGTGTTTAATTTTTTTCTCTTTAGCTGTAAACACAGTACAAATCCAACTCCCACATAAACAGTATCTGCTGCAAAATCATGTAGCACCCACATATTTGTTTAATGAAACAAGGCCCAAATGGAAAAGTTACAATCTCATTTAAAGTTTACATGCCTGAGGACAATTCTGATAATGTTTAGAGGTAGATAATTGTGGGAAGCAGAAGAAATGAAAGTTAAATATTGGCAGTTGCTGAAAGAAAACTAAAAGTCTATTTTCAAATCCATGAGCAACACCAACAAATACTGTGATGTAAAAAGGCTAGAAATTTCATGAGTATTTGATGACTAGGTATATATTCTTCTCAAGTTCCAGGAACTTTCTGACTTTCACAAGTACGATTGCTTATGAAAAGGAATAAGAAATATTTATTATTGCAAAGCATTCAGAAATGGCTTTGCAGTTGTAGAATTCAACTAGAGTCTTACTATTTTCAAAGACTAAGGATTTCTAGGTACTTAAAGAATGCTCTAAGAAGTTTTGAACTTGGTATCTGGATAATGCCACAAGATAAAAACAAGGGAAGAAACAGATACTTAGGAGGACTTCAAGCCTTAGGTACCCAAGGGGATGGGTACCTCATTTCACAAACGTTAATAAGGAACAAAGAAGCCAACATTTTGTACAGAAGTGAATGAACTTCAGGGAATAATCATAAGCATTTCCTTTCTGCTTTGTTTTGTTTTTCCAGGCTAAAAAAATAGAAATTATATAACTGAGCCTTAGTGTTTGTGTAGCTTAGAGAATGAGTTATTGCAACATCTTGACTTGTGTTTATAAGAATTCTTCCAAGTTTCATATTTTCACTGAGGGATCCAAACCATCCAAAATTTACTTTAAAGGGTCTGATGACTTCTTAGAAACATCTGACGACCAGATTTGGCTTTAAATAAAATTATATATTTTTATTGTTCTTACTTTTTCATCTGGTGTATATATGTGACTGATGTTGGCATTTGTCTGCCAAAATAGACCCACTAAATACCCTCTCAGGTTCCAAATTTTGAGTTTCCAGGAAGAACCTCATAGAAAAGTTAGTTATTGGAAAAGTGGAGATTTAGGGGTCTCGGGGCAAGACTGGAAATAACAAATAGAGAGGAAAAAATAGCTCAACAACAACCACAGTTACCAAGAAATCAATTTTAGGGACCTTAGCCATGAATATTTATGTAAAGTTGAACTTCAGACTCTAAACTGAATAAGAATGTTCTTATAGGTCTGTTCCTACAAAGATCCTCCACTCTATTCCTTCTACTCTGTTTCACAGATCTATGACTCATGCACATATTTCCTCAAGATTATTATCATTGTCCGAAGTTTCTTTGTAGTGTGTGATGTCTCAGTTCATCCACTGCCATTCCTCTACATGACTGGGGTCTCGAACCAATTACTCTATATTCTGTTCATTCTCTTCTTATCTAAAAGGTGATCTGACATTTTATTCTTATGGGGATGGTGGTGGTGGTGATTAGCTGACTGATATTTGAATTTCTTTTTATGGTTAAGGATTCTCCTACCTTATGAATGTTGGTGCAAGACAGAACAAACTTCCATTGTGAAAACTGAGAATATGAGTTATTCATTGTTCCAAGCTCCCTTTAAAACAGGGCACAGTCACCTGGTCAGTTCTTGGCCCATCAGATTCACCCAGTTAGGATTTTGCCTGATAGAAGCAGAGACAGAGAAGCACCATTCCAGGGGCAGGTGGCATGGCAGGGCAGGAAGTTCTGCTGATTCTGTGGCAGAGGCAGAGGGAGCAGTGGGGACAACAGAGTTTGTACCACCTACAGTGCAAGTTGAGACTTTCAGCATTTAGTAGTTTCATTTCTAAGACATAATTTTGGCTATTAAGGAAAATAATTTCTTAAAAAATATATTAAGACTGTAAGAAAAACTGAAATAGAGCAAGATAAACTAACCTGATCAGTCTCCACTTCAAAACTTTTAATAAAATCCAACAGAATAATGTGTAACTTGGTTCTTTGATCCATAATCCCTTTAGGAATATGGCCAAGTTAAGTTTCAAAACTGAAACCCTGTGACAGAGCCACACAGTTGAGTTGCAAACCACGACAGACTTCTCTGCTGCTGACAAACAGACCTTCACATACAGACCTTCACCACCTACTTCCCTTCACACTTAAGCATCCTCCTCAAAAATCCCTTCCTGGATTCAGATTTTTAAAACTTATTTTACCTGGTAGAATCACTTATTCTCTATTTTGAGTTCTCCTAGACCTTGGTGTCTTTTGAGAGCATTTACAATGACTATGCCTGCCTGGGGCAGATTTATTTTCTCGTTTCCTGATTCCTAATATCTAGCACAGTGCCAGTCAGTTGATGGATACTTTTAGGGTCAGGGTTTAGACAGGAACCAATAACAACAACAGCAATAACAAAAAACCTGTAATAATTAAGGCACAGTTTGATCAGAGCCAGAAAAAATATTTGGATCTAGCAGGCCCATACAGTAAAGGCATACAAATGTGATATTTATACAAAGCTTATTGGTGAGGGAACCACATAAATTTGAACGCCTAACTAGAAGGAGAATTAAGTGAACAGATCTTGACATTCCAATAAACTTCTTTCTCCAATACAGTCTTTATATTGGTTCTGAATTGTTTACAGTCTTCAGTTAGCAGAGGCCAAAATGTTGATTCTTTTAGTAACAAGGAACTCAAGAATATTTCTCCTACATAGTGAAGAACCTCAAATCAATTTCTTAGAGAATAAAATATTCATTTGATCAAATATCATCAAATCCTTGATTAAAAAAGGCCAAAAAGAAAGAGATTGAAACCTAACGAACATCAGGCAGCAAGTATAAGAGAAACATAAGATAAGCTAACTTTTTTACTCTTGTACTTAGTTGGTAAGTATGAGCATTTTCATGGCATATTTTGTATACAAAATGCAAAAAAATAAATAAGATGAAATGGTTAGTGAAATAAAAAGGAAAACCCTATTACAGTGACATATTCTCACTCATATTTATAGCAACACAATTCATAATAGCTAGATCTTGGAATCAGCCTATATGTTCATTAACAGATTAGAAAAATATGGTATTTATACACAATAGAGTATTACTCTGACATAAACAAAGATACACTAGGGGCTGGGGATTTAGCTCAGTGGCATAAGTGCCTGTTTTGCAAGTGTGTAGTCATGAGTTTGATCCCTGGTACAAAAAAAGAAAGATACACTTGAGTTGTTTTGTTGGAAAATAAATGTACCCAGAGACCATAATTAAGTGGAATAAAACAGACACATAAGCTTAAATATCATATGGTTTCTCATATGAGAAACCCAAATTACAAATAAATAACAAAATGAAAGATAGATTATAGGTAGGAGAGAGAGAGATACAAAGGGGATCAGAGGTAGAGGGAGAGAAAAAAGGAGATGAAAAAAAGAGTTAAGATGTATTGTGTACATGCACCAACACTACACATGGAATGTAAACATTATATAAACACATACTAAAAAGTAAATAAATAAAACAGTTGCTAAAAGAGCTCAAAACAGAAAAGACCTAGAAATACATGGGTGAAATGCGTGAAGACGACATCCTTTGTATTTAAGTTCTTTGTCCTTATTTGTCTTCAGATTCTTTGGCTTCTCTCTACTAATGAAGCCTCTCATGCTCTCACTTTCTTTCTTACTAAGATCATATCTGATCCACCATTAAACACTGCTCCTTTCTGTTTCTCTAAGTCCCGCCTTGCAAAATCCTAACTCATGGTGGCATTCTGGTTTGTCTCACTACAAACATACTACACCTTCCCACCTCCTCAGAGAAGCTGTTCTCTGACACTCCTCCTGCATCATCAGACTGTTCCTTTTAGTGTTCATACTCCAACAGGCTAAAGTAGCCTCCATTTTTAAAAATCCCCCCTCTGAGTCACAGTTCCTAAGTACCTATTCTCTTTCTCTATCTCTTGACAGTTGATTTGTCCCATCTACATGTTCTATGTCTATTTTCTCACATTCTATATCTATTTACTTCCATTTACTGTTTGGTCTACTGAATTCTAAGTTATGCCTCATATTACAAAATTCTACACTATTAGGTCTTCATTCTACTGAACCATCAGGACATTCCTTCCACTCATACCATTTTAGGCTAAAAGGACCTCTTCTATTTGATCTTTAAACTTTAAAGTTTCTCAGCACTCAGGCTCAGAGCTTTTTCCTTTCTTACTGGCCTGTTGGCAGGTGCTTACTGAATAATAGGAGTCAACATTTTTGTAGTAAAACCGCTTGGTTGTCTTTGCTTGATTTAAAGAGATTTAGAAATTGCTGATTTCCAAAGGAGGCAACAAATCATGTGCCTTTAAGTCACAGAAGGACGACACACAGAATGACTGCAACTCAGTCCTTTGGATAACTGATGTAGAAAACAAGAGTTCAGAATGTGAGATCAAACCTGATTAGATTTACAAACTCATTCAGATGCAGTTGAAAGTATCCTATTTAATTTCCGCATTTTGTGCTTCTCTTCATATTATTCATAAACTTAAAGGCACTATTAAGCTACCAGACTTCAGGCTTTAAGTATGCACATACCAGAGCAGGCACTCACAACTATATACTTTCATACATTCTGCAAAGAGAAATGAGGCTTACTGCCTTATATCACTGAGCTGCATGCTGGTTTCTCTGTCCAGAGGTATAAACAAGAATATTTTGCATTTGATTTTATGATTCATCTTGTCACAAACATAAACTAACAAGGCTGAAAGAGATGCTACACGGATGGAAAAAAGAAAGTCCAGAGCTGTGAATAATATTCCTGCAGATTGTCAAGTAAAATGAAATAATAAACAAAGCTCATACCATTCCTGGTCCAGATCTAGTGATCAAAATGTTATGTTCCAGAAATCTTACAGCGTTCACTGGAATTACATATACCACCAACAGCCAGAAAAGAGCTTGCCCGGTTTCCTCATTGCTGCCTCCAAAAGAATAAAGGTCAGATCCTAAAAATCCTATAAAGTTCACTTCACTTTCATCTTTCCTTTCCCTAGACTTTCTCATTCTGAAATAAAAAGCTATGATAAAATTTCTTGCTTTTGTTTAGCAAAATTTGAAACTCTTCCTATAGGATAATACAATTAAATTAATCAGCTTTTTTATTGGTTGGTTGGTTGGTTGGTTGGTTGGTTGGTTAATTTTGAGCCAGGATCTCACTATGCAGTTCAGACTGGATTTCAGTTCACTTTGTAGCCCAGGCAGGTCTGGAGCTTGCAACAATCCTTCTGTCTCAGCTTCCTAAGTGCTAAGGTTTACAGGTATGTGCCACATTGCCCAGTTTTAATCAACATTTTCAATATGAGATTTAATAATGAGGATTAAGAAAGGAAAACAGTTTCCACCTGTTGTTTATAAACTTTTCTGTATCCTTTGTGATTTGAGGCTGTAATGGGAATTAGACCAGTTCTAGAAGTTAATCATAGTCATACATTGCAGTCATTAGGTAGCAGGTATAGATTAAATAAATTTCCAACTAATCCCAAATCATTTCATGAGAGTTGGTTTCTTCAAACAAAGCACTAGCAGATATCTCATTGGCATTTATCTTTCTCCTAAAAATAATTTTCCAAAAATCAAAGGCAAAAAAAAAAAAACATTCTGCTAAATGAAGGCCTTTTCTTCAAAGAAAAAACAAAATGTTCTAGGTGAAGTCTAACAGAACAAAGGAATTAGTTACATTCAAACTAGTTCACCTGCCTGCAATTCAAAAGAGATGTGGGAAAGAAGATGGGCTTCAGATTCTAGAAAGTGCTGAAATCATTTGCTCAAAAGTACTACAACCTATGCTGACCAAGGTGTGTCTGTGAAATATTTTACTATAAAACAACGTGTTATAAACTGTTGTGCAACTCTGGAGGCCATCTATGTGCACAATTATTTCCATTAAACTAGTTACACTTTAACATTTTTCCTTTGCATCCTGTTTTCTTTTCCAATTTAGGCCACAAAATTCTTATCTGAAAGGCTTATTTTCATTTCAGGTCTAAGTACATGAGAGCTAGCAATATCTGCTGTAAGCAAAAGTAATATGAAAGATAAATAAAAAAGAAAAGAATCTATAGGAAGCAAAGCAAACCTTAGGAGAAATAATGACAAGTTAAACCAGGTTTATTCTTAGGCCCAAACAAACTACTCCTACACTCTGTCAGATACCAACTTGACTCCGAAGAACCTGCTTTCCAAATATCTTTATTTAATGGCATCTGTATTTTCTCACTGGTAACACTATCCAGCTGCTACCTTTAAAATCCTAAAGAAAACAGTGCCAAAGGGAACCTCTTTGTAATCTTTCCTCATGGCAGACTACAGCACCACGAGCCTGCCCTCGAGAGGCTGCTGAGGTACCAAATTTTATTCACTCTCTCCATTCCTACTCTCACAGCCCTGGACTATCTGAGGGTCAGGGCCAGCGAAACAAAAGTGGAGCCCTAAAGAACATTTCCATCTTTACCAGCCCTGAGGACAAAGAAAAGATCTGAACTAGCCTCATTTGCAAAACTGGAAATCCCAGTCTAAAATGGATGTGTTGCTTACTCAAGGCCACATAGTCAATGGAGACCCACTTTGGCAAGGAGAATCACGATTTGGTCAATCATCCATGAGATTTTTCTTTTACACTCTATACTATTCCCTCCACCAAGCCAAACAGCTGGAAGAAAGGCTGGCTAACATATTTCTATGTATTCCTACACTTTTGTTGTATTTGTTATTATTACATGAATGTCCAGGAGCAGCTTAGCCAGGGAGAGAGAGCAGCAGCCTGCAGCACAATACAATTTTGCAGGAGTCACTTCTCCTCAAAGGGTGGCCCAGCTACAAGCTCTGCTTCTCCATGTTTCCCAACCACTTTGGCTGCGAGTCATCTCTCCAGCCTTGAGAGTTGCATATGGTGAGATCTCACTATGTAAACTGACAGCAGAGCCAGTCCAAGTTCTCCCCCATAGAAAGGGACTGGAGGGATCCCCCTGTGTCAGAAAAGCAGAAAGAATTTGTATTGCAAATGGCAATATTTCCATAGGGAAGAAATGGCTCCAAAGTCCTTTTTGTAAGCAATAGTCCCTCACCTTGTATTAAAGATCTCTTTGCAGTCAAGCAAAGTCTATGATGCCTCTTCACAGCTATATTCTGAAACGCACAAAGTAAAACACATACACATACTAAGCAAATAAATTACACTGAAATTTTAATATTGAAATATTTTTTAAAATTAGTGATAGAAGAATATACTTTTCCTTTATTAATACATTAAATAGGAAGATCTATCTGTGGGCCTGATAATTGTCATATTCTTTTAGTAGAGTTGAACACCATCAATATCTCATGATATAGGAAACAATCATGACACAAAAATATCTGTGATTTCTCTTAATGACTGACTGAAGCCAGAATACTACAAATACTACTAGAATTAGTTGCCTACATTCACACTGAAAGTTAATTCTAAATTTCATTAGTAATTACTACAGATAAAGGTATAATGATTTTTAATACAATTCCACAGGATTCCTGAAATGCAGTCAGTAAAAACAGGTAAAGATCTACTCTGAAGAATCACTATGACGTTATGATAACCATCTGTCCTACTTGGTACACGCATACCATGTATACTTGAGTGTTAATACATTATTAACATTTATTAATGTCATTGCCTGTGAACTGAAGGTTATACAGGAGCCAGTAGGAGTTACTCCCCATCACTTTCACCACATCAATAGCTAATATAATTTCATTAGCTCAATTAGCTCATGTGCATTATTTTCCAGAGTGAGATCACTGCACCAGAAAATATTATTTGCAAGTATTATAGCAGGTATTAGTGTAAGCCTATCTTTTTCTGAGATTTTCTACCCAAGCCAGATTTCAGTAGAAAGTAGAGTAGTGTAGCACTGGTTAAATGAATTTAGGAAAACTTCATTTATCACAAGGAAGAAAAGAAAGATTCACTACACAGCACGTGGGCACCAGCTGTTGCCTGCCTCCATTTTAGCAAGTTAGACAAAATCACAAAACTATCAGAAATTCAATTTAGTTCATAAAATTGGCTTTGCTTTCTTCTGTGTTTAGTAATGTTCCCATCTCATTTTCTTATGCTTTTCCTCAGAACTTTATAGGTAGCAAATGCATTCTTGAATAAACATAACCCTTCTTACTAGTGAGTGTCGGGTTTTACTTCTTAACTGAATTTTAAGTCATGTGTAAGGCAGAAGTTACACCTGCCTAGGCACCAAACACAGTGCTGAGCTCAACAGAATTTTCAGAAGTACTCATTCATTGATCGGAAGTAAATAAGAAATATATTTGAAAGAGGAAAATATATCAGTTTCTTTACTGACTACCTTTGGTTTTTATGGACACTTTGTTTCAGAAAATATACATCGGAGGGAACTGATACATTGAGATAGTTTGGACGGTGGTTACTAAGAATGGATGAAGTTTCCTTTGGGGAGGTTACATGATTAAGAATGTTTTTAGAATGGATGTGATGTGATGTGATGTGATGTGATGTGATGTGATGTGATGTGATATAATGTGATAGTCCTTGGCAACAACAGTATCATCAAAGCTTAATTATCATTTGGTCATTCATTCATTCATTCATTCATTCATTAAATAAACATGTATTGAGGGATAAGTAGGTAAGAAAAAAGATTATCTGGTATAGACCTTCAGGAAATCAAAGCCTGAGAAAATGACAATATAAATTAATTTCCTTTATTATTGCCCAACTTAGGTTTTGAATCAGTGCACTTTCTCCCTATCATTGGTTTTTATTTCCAATCAGTTGCTATTTATACAATATAACTTCCTTTATCAAATTATATTGCTAAAAGATAAATATTAAATCATTTTAGTACCATTTAATAATAAATAAATGGATAATAACCCTAATGTCCAGTAAGAAAATGCTTCAGGAAATATTATTTTCATAAAATAATGTACCAATACTATGCTTATGAAGTGTTTTTAATTATATAAAACATTAATGTTGATTAACAGACACAGACTGAAAATTGTAAATACAGTGTGATCTAAACCATATAAACACACATACACAAAAATAAAAATGGATAGAAACAGTCTAAAATCTTAACCAAGCTTATGAATATGATTGATTACAGACATTTTTGCAAATGCAGAATTTGTAATGAAAAATTATAATAGGGTTGCATAGCTTTTATACATTTTAAATTCACAATTTTCTTTTATTACAAAAAAGGAATTTCACAAGTATAAACCTGATCATATAAATCATAATCTGGGATAAGAAGCCTTAAGTGTCTTGCTATGACTTAGCAAACTGATGCCAATTCTCCTAAACTAGAGCAGCCTTCAAGAGTGCTTCTTCTTTTATGGTATTTCTCCCATTTCACTTCTGCAGATGGTACCTCACATTCCGGGATGTCGCCTGAAGCTCTCCAACCTCCAAACCTTTGCTCAGGCTGTTGTTCCTTTCCAGAGCTAGATTAAGGAGAGGGCCAGATGGCAACTCCCCCTGCAATGCTCAAAAATATAATGAAATGAAGCAAACTGTGTTTACTAGGACTCCATTCAGAAACAGCACTGTAGGTGTTAGAGAGGAATAATTTAATAAAGCCACTTAGGAGTGGGAAACATTGGCAGGGGTAAGTGTGAATAACCACAGATGGTAGGTAGCTAGACGGCCTTCCAGAGAGAGTGGGTTCAGGTAACCACAGAGCTTTAATCCTGCTAAATAGGTTATGTCAGCCAGGGACCAAAGCTGAATTGTTCACTCCAGGCAATAGAAAAGATGTAGAGTTATTAGCCCCACTAAACAAACACTGAGCAAATATTTAAGACCATCCACTTCATTTGAGGACCACCAAATTATAAACTGGTCAGGGTACTCACTCTTTGGTCCTGCAAGATTGGCTGTTTTTCTTTAGGGGTCTTGAAAATCTCCTACTCCGTTGTCTTCTCCTTCTTTCTCACATACTATCACCTGTACTCTTTGTGATGAGTTAATATAGAACATCTCATTTCACTCCCTCTTAAAACATATTTTGAGGATGTGTGTTTTCTCCTCCATTCTATGAAAGATTGACAAGGAGGAGAGTTAGAAAAGGGCAGAGACTTGCTGATGATCTCACCTTGGCCTGGCTGCAATATAGAGAAATAAAACCCCAAAGAACCTAGGGCCCTCCTTGGAGCATATTTCAGCTGTCTGACAGCTGGCTATAAGTAGTCCTGTATCTTTCATGAGAAAATGTCATTGAAATGTGAATAATTTGAAGCTCAACTGGAATCCTCTAAGTAATTTCACTGAGACAAGCAGCTCTTCAGCCTGATGTCACATTGAGTTCTTTGGGTGGAGGTGGAACTTGAACAAACACTCAGAACAGCACGCTATAAATAGAAGAAGACTGCCTCACACATTCTAATAACAATAACCATCCCTTAACTATTTAGCCATCCCCTGTTATATTTCACATTCCTCATATTTCCCAACTCATTTGCAAGACTCAAGCCTGTGCTATGAATCACTCTCTGCTGCTAGCTCAATCCATTCTTCAGAATTAACTTCTAGACTCAGCAGAAAAGTGTAAGTTTCAGAGGAAGCCGTCCCTCACACGGGTAAACTGAACCATCACTTTTTCAGTCCTCTGGAGGACACATCTTCCCTGAGGAACCACTGTCTACCCAGCACCTCGCCAGCTCTTTCCACAGTGACTTTAGTTCTCCCTCCAGTTATCACTGCCAAGGCCCACGTGTGTCACTTCCTACCACTTCTTTGGTGGGAATTTCATGCACATGGACTCTGGCCAGGCATATAAACTGAGAGTTTTAAAAGCAGATCTTTCTCTTTGACCCTCCAGATCACAGATCTGCAAATATCTGATTAGAGTGCTTATGTGCACTATCATTTATTATCTTGTGAGATTCTCATGAAAAATGCTAATTTGAAAGTGATTCAAAATAGACAAAAGTAAAGAATCAATTCAAATATGTTTGTTGTGCATTATATACTACCTTTTAACTACAATTTATACATCTTTACTTCATTCTGTGTAATTGATCATTCTTTCACAGTGCTGATGAAAAATATCTAAATAGCTCTTCTTAAAAGTGGATTGGTGGAGGTCAGTACTTCCAGCTCTGCTAAAGTGAAGATTCTGTTATACAAAAATCTTCCTTCACTCAACACCATACATACATCAACCTATAATGTGTGGAGAGCCACCTGGAGGACTTCTTGCAAGGAAAGCATGTATGCATACATCCATGTATTGATATGTACAGGGCTGGCTAGGCTATTTCTTTGTCCCCTCAGTTGGCTTTAAGCAATGAATATGGGTCTAGCCAAGGCCCCAATGTTTAACCTTTGAAGCAATGCCACAAGTCAGTGATGCCCCACCAGTAGCTCCCAAGTATTATGCATGAGCTAGGCTAAATGATGCCACACTGTTGGCTGAGCTTCAAGAAACAGGCAATGACATCTCAGATTGAAGACTACACATCAGAACTGAAGCACTGATCCCAAAACACTAGCTATTGGCCCAATCTGTTCTGTGTTATGCAGAGAGAGAAGTGATTTCCTCCAACCTAGCCCAGCTTACAGCACTTACATACTTTCCATCTTTCAGTCACTCATCTCTAAGCCACTTCCCTCATCACAAATTAATAAAACCCAGGTTTGGCCCTGGCTTGAGGCCTTTGTTCCAAATAACCATTATTCTGACTGGACTTAGACCCTCTTGGCTTCCCACCATTTTAGATATGTATTTGTGTCTTCATTTGTGCCATGGATCGCACTGGAATTGATAGATTAGAAGTAACTTACTGGAATTCCAGTAACTTTCCCTTGGGCTTACAAACATAAATGTCACCGAACTACAACAAGGTGTGGAAGGGCTTTCTATAATAACAGACTTCATTATGTATAGAACTCTGAAGAAATGTGTGGTGCTTGTGTCTCTTCTCATAACATATTGCCTCAGGACCAAAGATGCTCAAAGCATACTTACTTCTTTGGGTAAAGGCAGTGGATTTCCTAGAAGTCATTGTTGGGAAGCTTTAATGCCCCCTGCAAAATGTCCCCTCTGGATTCTGCTAATAAAAAGAAACATACTGCCTCCTGAGTCATTTCATCCTCTTTTGATAATTTCACTTTTTAACATTTCTTTAATATATGATATAAAATAGGCATCTCCAAATCCACAATTTAGAACTACAACACTGACCTTTTGTCTTGTTTTTCATTTTTTTAAAAGAAATTAATTAGCACAGATAAAATTGAAGTCCTTCCTCACTGGTTAGGCCATGTCCTTCCCCAAAGGAACTTAGTATGATTCCCCCAAAGCTATTTCTTAACTCCTGTACATTTAGTTTGAATAATATGGATTTACTGGTATTTGACTGTTTCTTGGACTAAAGAACAAGATTTCATTTGATTCAAACAGCAAATATGTTTCCTGAGCTGGCTTTCTACTTTTATGTAAATAATATTACGCCATATACACATCCCTCTGAAATTTTCTGTTTCCAACCAGTGTTATATTTTTATTGTTTACATGCAGTTAAAGAGCTGGTACACTTACTTTAACAATTAAGGTATATGGGATCTCATTTTATAAAAGTACTACATTGTATCTATTCATTATTCAGAGCTTAGTTTAATTACAAAAGAAACAAAAACAAAAAGGCTAACAATGGACATCCGTGCTCATTCATCCTTGAGCACACACAAGTAGGAGATTTGAGAGTATATAAAAAGAAGTAGAATCACTGGACTGCAGAATGCATTTTCAATTAAATAAGAGGTAGCCAATTTGCTGTTACCAATAATCATTCTCAAACCTCAACTGAGGAAGCTTCTGGGAAGATGATGGAACAGAAAGCAGCAAAATAAACATCCTCTTATGAGAGACATAGTCCAGATGCTAGAATATAGTATCGTGGGGAAAGCAAGAAAGAAGAAAGTTTGTCCCCTGGACCCAGGAAGAATCTAAAGTGAAAACTGAAGCCCACAGAGAGAGAAAAAAGAAAAACTTGAAGGCAGTAGCTGCCCTTCTCCTGGAGCCAAACCTACTATGCTATGTGAGAGGAGCCGTTAGAACCTGGGAACGCATGGTCACGGTGACTGTAGCAGCTGGCAGCCCCAGAGGCCTCTACAAAGAGACTTGGCAGTGCGGAGGAGCAGCAGACACAGGACTGCACTGGCTGGCAGTGAGTGCAGAGGATTCAGTTCTTCTGTGGGAGACAGTGATTGGCTGGGAGCCATTTTGGAGTTGGACCAGATAAGCCCAGAACCAGAACTGCTGCTGGCTTTATCCTGCAGCTCCTAAGGGGGTACAGACAGGTGGAAATTGCTTGGACTGAGCCTTCCCCCATGATCCTTCCAGCAAACATAGCAGAGGTTCCCCACCAGCAGCCAGCCCAGGTCCACAGGTGGCTGCCAGCTCCACCCCTGAATGCACTCCTATGGCCATCATTAGGGATCCTTGTAGGCAATTAGCTCTTCTGGAGGCATCAGCCAGCCCTGCCCCTGTGCACACTCCCCCAGCCATCAGTGAGTCAGCACAGGCTGGGAAAAGCAGCAGACAGCCCTGCACCAGTGTACCCAATAGCCACTATCAGATACCTGTAGCCAGCACTGGCTAGAAGAACCAGTCTCACTTCAGAGAAATTGTAGCCAATGCAGGAGGTACCTGAGACCCCACTACCAACTTGTCTGGAATAAACCAGGAATATGTCAAGATGAAGAAACAAAAGGCAGTCTCTGGCCAAGCAGAGCTGGTCCAGGAGATATAAACATGGAAGAGATCAGGAATCACACACCTGAAACTTCTGAAGTGATAGCAGCTGAAGCAAAGAAGCAATTTCATGAGGCTGTGAAGGAAATTAGAACAGAAATATTACCTCAGGTAAAAGAAGAAATGAAAAACATAAGAATTGCTAAGCATTTCTAAAGAAGACATACCATGGTGGGGAAATCCCAGTCCAGAAACCAGTCCCCTGTGGGGAGCCACTGCCCACTTGGAGAAAGCCAGACCCAAGGCCATTTCCATGAATCAGTGCCATTTTCAGGCTCCGGAGGGAGAGAACCAGAGCCCATAGGAGGAGATCCCAGTCCAGAAACAAGCACCATGGGTGGGCCACTGCCGACTTGGGAAGAGCTAGACCCAAGCCTGCCTCTGTGAGTCAGTGCCATTTGCAGACTGTGGGGAGAGATAACCTGGCCCCACAGGGAGGAGATCCCTGCCTGGCAAACATATCATTTTCATTGTTTTGTTGGGTTGAGTTTTTATTTCCTTTTGTTTTATATATGTTAACTTTGATGGCATGAGCAGCTGTTTAAAAGATAGCAAGACATGTTATAGAAGCCATTATGTATTTAGTACTGTCTTGTTTTAATGTCTTTTATTACATTCATTGTTTTGTTTTTAGTGCTTCTATTCTGTTCTGTTCTGTTTGATTTTTAGTGTATGCAAAGGTAGTATCATTGTAGTACATTTAAGGTTTGTAAATGTAGTACATTTAAGGTACTAAATGTAATATATTGTAGTAACTATTGTTGATTTCATAAGGTTTGGAAGTCCTGTATCACTTATTCTGGTTTATTTCAAATAATTTTATTCTATTTTATTTTCCTTGGTTTTATCTCTTTAAAATAAAAAAAAGTAAAGAAGACATAGATAAAAAAATAGAGAAGCATAGAAAAAATGAAAGAAATCTTAAATGAACTATATAAAAAAGATTTAGAATACATGAAACAGATTCAAAGAGATATTCAGGAACTTAAAAATTCCACTGAAAGCTGGCAAAACTGCTTGAAAGAAACTGAAGATAGACATTCAAACCTTGAAGACAGGTTTGCAGCTTGTGATCATGAAAGGAAAGATCTCTTAAAAATAACAAGAAACCAGGGAGTAACGATTCAATGGCTGCAAGACAACCCAAAGAAACATAATTTAAGAATAATAGGTGTGAGTGAAAAAGCAGAGGTCAATACTAATGACATTAAAAGTCTATTTACATAAATAATATAAGAAAACTTCCCATGCCTCGAAAAGGAAGTGACACTCAGATAAGTGAGGCATATAGAACTCCAGTTGGCCATAACCAAAATAAATCTACACCCAGACATATAATAGTCAAGATCCCAGAAATTCAACATAAGAAGAGAATATTAAATGCTGTTAGAGAAAAGAAACAGATCACCTACAAATGAAAATCCATCAGAATCACAACAGACTTCTTAACACCATCAAGCCAGGAAGACCTTGGAGTGAATTATTTCAAGTCCTGAAAGGAAACAACTTCCAACCCTGCAAAATCTTTCACAATTAATGGAGAAATAAGATATCTGCAGAACAAAGAACAACTGAAGGAATTTGTGACCACCAAACCAATGCTACAAAGAATACTGAAGGACATTCTAAAGAGAGATAAAAATGACCACAGTTTCAGGATCACTGAGCAGGGCAGACAATTGAATGGAGGGGAAAATTTGGCATCCAACAGAGGAAAATAGCATGGCAGAGATGAGGCAGTGCATGTTGGCCATAACTATTAGTGCAGATGTCCTCAATTCACCAATAAAAAGAAACACCGGCAGAGTAGATCAGAAGACAGGATCCAACAATATGCTTTATACAAGAAACACATTTGACTTGAAAAGGGGTTCATAGACCAAAAGTAAAAGAAGAGAGAACAATGTTCTTTGTGATAGGGAATCAGAAAAAAGTGGCAGTGGCTTGCCCCTTAGCTGCAGAGTGGATAAGAAAGAGTAGCACTTTTTATGATGAGAAACTACTCAACTATAAAAAAAAGATAACCTCAAGGCTTTTATAGGTAAATGAATACGACTTGAGATCATGTTCATGGATGAAATGGTTCAGAGTCCCATGGGTGGATATTATGTTGTCTCCCTGGTATAAAAAACTAAAGGAGTTAGTGGGATCCAAAATGCACAATACATATTGTGAAAGTGAAAGGGGAGAAAGTATCTAAAAGGGAAGGCAGTGGCTATTCTTAATCCATTGTTATTCTTTGTAATCCATATTGTTTTCATTGTTCTGTTTAGTTCTGTTTCAGTTTGTCTAATTTTTCCTACATTTGATGGCATGCACAGCTATTTCAAAGATAACAAGATATATTATGGTAGCCATTACTGATTTCCTATTGTAGTTTTGAAGCCCTGTATTGCTTTACTTGTTTTGTTTCGATTGATTTTATTCTATTCTGTTTTGTTTGATTAGATTATGTCTGATAGTGTAGGCAACTACCTTGAAGATAACAAGAGGAATTATGGTAGTCACTGTTGTTTTACTATTATCTTGCTTTGAAGTCCTGTATTGCTTTCATTGCTTTGTTTCTATTGGTTTTATTCTGTACTATTTTGTTTGATTTTATTATGACTGATGGTATGGACAGTTATTTTGAAGATAACAAGAGGCATTATAGTAGCTTTTGTTGATTTCCTTTTATTTTGTTTTGAAGTCATGTTCATTGTTTTGCCTTGATTGACTTTATTCTGTTTTATTTGGTTTGGTTTTATCCTCTTCAAAATTAAAAAAAAATCCTTAAATGACAACAAACGAAAGTTCTCATCAACTTTGACACTATCACGTTTTTAAAGTTTTGCTAATGTGAAGAGGAAAAAATGATTTCATCTGTATTTTAACATTTACTTTTCGGATTACTAGTGGGATGCAACAGCTGAAGTTTTTATACAGTTTTTATACAACAGTACTTCTCACCTTAATCCAAAACCTACAGCATCGTCCCATTTATTGCTTATGTCAGCAGTCTTTTATCCTCATGTACCCTTCAGAAACTTGAAAAATTATTGGGTACCCCAAAGAACTGTTATGCTTGTAAGTTTTATCTGTTAATACTTACTATTTTGACATTTTAATTGAGAATTACTTAAACATTTATTAATCTATAAGTAAACTGATCATGACACATAAAATACTTTTATTAAAATAGCATTATTTTCTAAATAAAATATTAATAAGAAGAATGGCATCACTTTTCATTTTTGCAAGTTGCCTTAATATCTGACTTTATGGATGATAGCTGTATTCTCATATTTGTTTCTGAATTAAGTCAGTTGTGATATGCTGACTGAAATACATAAAGACAATTGAGCTTTACATGTATTATGTCCTTGGAAAAGGAAATAGAATTTTAATACCTTTTGTAATTAACTGTGAAAATTCTTTGCTATTACACAAAACTCAACAAGTGAAAGTACTTTAAAGGTTAGCTGAAATATGGAATCTGATATCATACCAATGAATATTTTGTCTTCTGTTGCATTAAAATCTATTAGGCTCTCTCATACTTTCAATGAATCTTTGACCCACGAATGATTTTGGAACAGAATACATCAGTCATTTAGAAATTTTAATTTACTACATTATCAGGTCTTCTAAATATTGACATAGTTTATATATATCAAAATTTTTAGTATCATTAACAATCTCATTAGAAAAATGTTCAGGAAAAAAAAGTCTTCAGGAATTTGGAAGTTGTCAAGCTCGTGGTGACAGACACAAAAATTCCAAAATTCTAATCTCTAACTCAGAGCCTGGATTTTATCACTGCTAAGAAATATTCACTTTTTTCTTTAAGTTACAGGTTCAGGAAACTTTTAGTAAACACCCAAGACTCAATAACCATAGTTTTTCCATCATTATTTCATTTAAAAAGGCATTTTGGGGGGAAGGCTGGTACATCAGCTTACAATTCAAACAATGCTTTATTTTCCTCAGTGCATACATATGTTTACATGCAGCAGAATTACTTTATGTACTTCTTTCAATTTGCCTTCAGATACTGAAGAGAGATTTGAAATTTCAAACAAATAATACTCATGAGGAGACTTTTTCTGTTTTGTTTGGTGTATGGAAGTGAAGAATATTATATTTAGTAAGCCTTTGCATTTGGACTTTCTTGTCCAAGTAACTTTGTGCTTTCTGGTTCCTAATTGGTAATGATCAATAACAATCATACAAAACATCCAAATTTCAACAATGTAAACATCCAAACTGATGATCAGAGATTCTTCATATGTAGAAAGAAGCTCTAAATGATGAGAACTGGAATAAGTAAATTTAGAAGTGGAGAACAGAAGATAAAGAGAAAGGAGAAGTTCATAGTATGAAGTTCAAAATGATGAGAATATGAATGAAGACTTAGAATGGAAACTGTCTAAGGAAATTCACACTATTGAGCTCTGATTACTGAGTAGTCTATCACAGTGATTTGTTCTGTGTGCACTTTGTATACTACTTTCCTACGGTTGCTATAACATATTATCACAAACTTAAGGTCTTAAAACAAATTTATGATCTTACAATTCTAGAAGTTAGAAATCCAAGATCAAGGTGTTGAGGCCGTAGAGGAAAATTAATTTCCTTGACTGGTCCAGCTTTAGAGACCACCTATCTTTCTTTGCTAGTGGTCTCTTCTTTCACCTCAAACCCAGCAATGGAAATTTAGATCCTTATATTATATCCCTTTATCTCTTTTGTTGTCATTTGTTCTGCTTTAAGGACCCTTGTGAAACACTGGACCCACCCAGAGAAAGTAGGATAAGCTCCTTAATAAGGTCAGCTGATTAACAACTTTAATGCCATCTGCCATCTTCATGTCTGTCGTTGATGTAAGGTAACACAGTCACAGACCCAATGAGTAGACTCTTTGAAGAACCTTTGTATTGTCTACCATACCTTGGCACTGGTTGCTTTTCTATCATGTGGTATCAGGCACATAGAAAAGAAAGGGATGCTGGGAGAAAATTAATGATACCAAAGAAAGGAAACATTTTTAAGTACTTAAAGCTTTGACATTCAGAAATGCCTTGCTTTGATTTGGACACAAGGTCTCTCTAAATTGCCCAGGCTGGCCTCAAGTTTACAATTTCCTTGCTTCCAGCCTTTGAGTAGCTGAGATTAGAGGCATGTATCACCACACCTAGCTTTATGCTTTGCTTTTTAAGTATATTCATGTATATGGTGGCAGTTTTTACTCTCAAAATGATTATAATCTAACATAGGAAAAAACCTCATATATTTCCTCATAGACAAGAACCATTATTGACCAGAGAATAGTATTATTTTTCTTTGTTCATCTGAGCTCAAAACATAGTGCTCACAAATAGGAAAAAAGGTTTGTTTAATGGAGAAGGGATACAAAAAAAGGTATAATTTTATTTTATATACAGACATCCCAGAAGGCAAAGAAGAGAAGGAATGATAGATAAAATGAAAGCTGTAGAAACAGAAAAAAGATTTAACTCTATGTCTACACTTTATTAACTTAAAGGTCTCTTAAAATAGCCAAATTAAGGAGACTTTCTGAGGTTCTCTTGTAATTTCAACACAGGAAGAAAATGCATCTTTTACACTGTCCAAAAATGCAATACATATACGCCCATGTTAGTAGTAGCACAATTTATAATAGCTAGAACTTGGAAACAGCCCATCAACAGATGATGAATGAGTAAAGAAAAGGTGACATACATACACAAGGGAGTACTACTCTGCCATAAAGAAAGATAAACTTGAAGCATTTGTAGGCAAATTGATGCAACTGGACAGAGAAACAGAAACGAGAGAGAGAGAGAATAGATAAAAGAACAGTTAAAAAGGAAGTAGGAAAAGTTCAAATAATGCCACAAAATATCAATTTTGTTGTTTCAAAGATATTTTCAGATAAGTGTTAATTCACTTCCTTTATACTACTAGTTTCTTTTGTTCATTAAAAAGAAAGTTTTGTCATTTGTTTGCTTCTTCTTATAAAAGAGAACCTTTTTATTTATGACTTCTAATTCAAGTAATATTTTAGTCATTCTTTTAAGATAAGGATACACTCCTTCCAGGGGCGGGGAACCAGCAGTGTTTCCTGAGATCTGCGCCATGTTGGAATTGAGGACTCTGGGAAGCCAAGCCAGCACCTCTCCTCCCTGTAAGCGGAGACAGGGTGGCAGCCTGCAGCCCTTCCAGGGGAAGAACTAGCAGTGTCTCCTGAGATCCACGCCATGCTGGAACTTAGGACTCTGGGAAGCCAAGCCAGCACCTCCCCTCCCTGGTAATCGGAGGCAGGGTGGCAGACTGCAGCCCTTCCAAGGGGAGAACCAGCAGTGTCTCCTGAGATCCACGCCATGTTGGAACTGAGGACACTGTGAAAACAAATGACCATCCTGCCTCCCTGCTTAGCAATAGTGAATCTACTGCTACATGGCCTAGAGTCAAATATCCCACTTCCCCTATCCTCCTTCTCATTCCCCCCCCCCCCCGCCCATTAGCAAATGGGAACCAGAAATCTGAGCATTTCCTGGGAGGTTGACCATAGCAAATAAGGGGGACTTCCTTCTACCATTTCTTTGAAGGCAAATATTTTTATTACTGTTTTGCTCTTTTCTGATTAATGGTACTGCTCTATTCAATATTCTGTTTTGATAAGTTCTATAGTGTTCTATATTTCATCTCATTTTGATATACGGGATTGAAAGAACAACTATTATAAAGATAACAAAATATACTGTGATACCTATTACTGTTATCCCGGTAACCTGCTGTGAAGTTCTGTACCAATTTTACTGTACAACCTTAGTTAGCTTTATTCTGACTTGTTCTGTTGTATACTTTCAAAATAAAAATTTTAAAAAAAGAGAAGGTATAGCAACCACAGTTATTCCCTGATTATTTGATATGAAATTTTTTTTCATAAAGGTAACAAAAGTATTTTTATATTTTCTTGACTAATATCTACTAGCATCACATTAAAATAAAAGATAAAAATGCAAAATGTCAATAGTGTAAGCAATAAAGCAATAACCTTTAAGTCCAAAAATAAATTTTATCACTACATTACATTACAGTCCCTAAGGTTTCAGAAATGGAAATCCTGACAGTCCCCAAAATACAGGAGCCATATTCAGGGGTTCCCACCCTTTCTCTCTCTCTCTGATATTCTCCTCACTGCCCCATCCCTACTCTCATTTTCACCACCAAAAGGAAACTGAGCTATTTTTTTGACTAGCATTTGATTTCTGTACTCAAAGAAAATCCTGCATTATAGAAGCAAAACTTATAAAAATATTATTATATGTTTGCCAAAAGTCACAGTGTTTTTGATTGACATGTCTGTCCTGGAACATGTTGTTGTCTAACACCGCCTACTGTGCATGACTCCAGACACTCCCAATTAGGGATTTTGAAGGGCAAAAACAGAAACAATAACTTCCAGCTCTTTAAAACCAAGTCCCTTGCTAGCTGAGTAAGAAGCTCTGAAGAATGAAAGTGCGGCAGGGGACACAACAGGTAGGTGTCTTGGGAGACAGTACCTTTAAGTGTCACCGAGCTTCCTCTAGCTTTGGAAAGTTCTCATTGGCATGGTCTTCAAAGAGCCTGCTGAAGTCATCTGAAGGATTTTAAGGAAGGGAATGCTTTTTGAAAACTCCTGTTACAGATGAAATGAATAACGCTTGCTGACTGGGAAGAGGGTGGCTGCCCTCCCAGATTATCACCCACCTGGCTCTGTAAGCATACAGTTGCCTACAGCTCTGCAGAATGCAGTCACTGAGCTGTGCACAGGGGTAGGTGAGTGCTCAGAGGTCTGTGATGTGCACTAGCCATACTGAATCTCTCAGACAGGATTATAAAACTGAACAGGCAAGATTTTCTAGTTGCCCATTGTTTTTAAAATCTTCATAGCTCATTATAGGGATCTTAGTCCAAATATACTTTTGCAAAAAAGATATTTGGAAAATACATATCTTGATACAATCTTACTACCTTTCAGCAACCTCTTCCCTCAGGTGCTCTGGGTGTAGGATGTCCCTACCAGCAGCATCTCAACTCTGCATCCTTCCCACCAGACTTCCTTGTTCAAAATGTATCACACTGCCTGTGTCCTAACCCCTCCAGGCTCATTCCCAGGTAAAACACTGTTTTAACAGATGGTTGGTGGGGTGGGGGAGTGAAGATGAAGTGAAAAAATTTCAACTCACACAAAATATATTTGAGGATAGCAGGCTTAGTATCTCTTACATCAGGTAGTTTATTAGTAGGGTAAGTTTACATGATTTTCCTCTTCTATATCTTTAATTTATTTAGAAAAATTATTAGTCACTGCTAGAAGCAAGGCATAGCCAAAGATGATGAGATACAGAACAGAGAGGCGTTGCCTTTCAGGAGTTTACAATATGGTAGGCAAGAAATGAAACATAACTAAAGATAGCACAAGACACAGATACAGTAAACAGGATTTCTAAATTAAAGGATTTCTAAGTAAAACACTATTTCCTCTTAAGAAAAATGGTATCTGCATATACTTGAGGTCAATTTCTGACATAGAATACATACAGTCATGACAGGACAGTCCAGGTATACAGTCATGACCCTGTTTTTCAGCTGAGCATATTAGTCTCTCTGAAACTTTAGGCAGGTTTAACTCCATCTTCTGCCTGGCATTAATAGCAAATGGAAGAAAAAAGTAATCTGGTGAGTGAAGAAAAGCAATTACACAGCTTACAAAAAAAAATGATTCCTTTTCCTTCTTGGCTGTCACTTATTTCAAAAACAAAAGAAAATCTGTGACCTGAGAAAGAAAGCATAGGATTGAGTGCTTTTTTAAGTTTTGTAAGACATTAAGAATGTTATTAAATTCACGAAATTCATTTTACCATGGGCAGTGAGAACAGGGAAGGGCATGAAGATTGTTCCCTAGTTCTGCTCATCTACATGTTGCTAGGATAAAATTTAAAATATTCATCAAAAGTGCTTTTGGAAATATTTACTGGCAGTAGAATAGCATCCTAGGCTTTGGAATATTTCATTGTCACCATTTCAGAAATCTCACCTGCCTGGCAGATTGTTTTGCTTAAAGTGAAAAGAAAAAAAAAATAGTGCTCTCTATTTTAAGCATTATGATCCTTAATTTCTTAATCTTCTGTTCTTGAGTTCTATAATACATCTATTCAAAGCAGTACATATGCATTAAGAAGAACACAAAAGTCACCTTTTCTTTTCACCCAAAACATGAAAGCCTTTTTATTCTGTTTAAAAGGCTCTTTTAAACAAGTTCTCTAAACCAACTTTCTCATGCGTATGTGACAGAACAGTGAGAGCCAGTATTTCTGGATACAATACCTGGGAAAATATTCCACCCATTAGCATCTGAACCTTTGTGTCCCTCCAGAATGCAAGCTAAAATCCTAATCCCCAAGGAAATGAAATCAGTAAAGCTGTCCCCAGGAGGAGACTGAGCCTACACACACAGTATTACTGCTAATAGAAGAGTCCTGCCCCTTCTGCCATGTGAGGACACAGGGAGGTGCACGATCTATGGACCAGAAAGCAGGCCTTCAGCAGACATCAAATTTGCTGGCACCTTGATCCTGGACTTCCCAGTCTTGAGAAATATGAAAGAAATTCTATTGTTTGTAAGTCACCAGTTTATGGTATTCTGTTCTAACAACTGGAATAGGCTAAGACAATAGATCCTGAGCACAGACACAGCCAGCTCAGGGAAAAGAATAGGAATAGGGCTCAGGAGCTTCTCTCTCCCACCTAGACACAATTTCCACCCTCTGAGCCCCCTCTTCCCACTCAAAGACAATTCGGGGAGGCCTCACGCCAACTTTCCCTAGCACTGCCTATATATGTTGTTACTTCAGTATTCTTATAATACTTTTTCATTATCTGCTTCTCACAGTTCCTCACCGATACTGATAAACCCCACCCATTTTCAGCGGCCTGCTGCAGCAGCACCTCCCAAGTTCCAAACTCACCATTCTAGTGGTGCTGATTTTCTATCTGACATCGACCCTGAGTGCCTCTCAATACCCTCATCTATCAGCTCCATTGTTCTCCAGATCCAACCTCAAGATTGCATTGTAATTTTTTTCTCACCATCACTCTTAAATTCCTCAGAATGCTTATCTTTTCCAACTACACTGATCCTGAGTAACAGTGGCCATACATCTCTGTTCCTGCCCTGCTGGTTGGTTTAGGCAACAAAACCAGCAGACAGAGGGCTACCTAGCTCCAATACAAGTGCACACATGAGTCCCACTACTGAGAAAGCTCACTGGTTGGCTTCTTGTCCAAGATTAAATGAAATGACCTCAAAGTATTGTAGCACCTTTGAGGAAGAGTCCCAAGTTTCACAGTGTTTTTAGCCTTGTCTCATCCTATGTTATGTCTTGTGTCTAGATGTCCCCCACAAAGCCTCAAGCAGTCATAGGTGAGATTTTTTCAGAGGTGACTGGATCTGGAGTGTGTGGTTGATTCATAGTCCAATGCTACGATTAAGTGTTAAGTGAGTGGTTGCTAAATCATCCCACTGACTGAAATGGCACCACCCTAAACCTCGTACACTGGATACAATATAATGGACAGAAAGAAGCTCGTCTTTACCTTGTAGATTTGCTACAGTCTTTCTGCTATGACATGTTCTTCTCTGTTATGCCACCCTGCCTTGGATCCAGCCAATTATGTACTGAAACCTCTACAAATTGTGAGCCAAATACTTTACTTGTCACAGCAACAAGTAAAGTAACTAACACATTCTCACTGGGCTTCCCTGAGGGTTACAGCTCTCACTTCCAGTCCTCCAAGGACCTCAGCAGGAGCTTTTTTCTGTAGAGAAGCTGAAAGGGAGAGTGAACTCAGCAGTGTGAACAGTACATAAGGCTAATTAATGTTCCCTAAACTAAGGGAGGGAATTATACAGTGCAAAAGCCCCAGAGGAAGAATTCTGAGGCTCAAATCCTTGGTCCACTTCTTAACTGCCATATGACATTGGGCAATTCAGTTAATTTCTCTATACCTCATTTTGTCATAAGGAGATTAATTCATTGTGCTGTTGTGAAGGATGTATCAGTCAGTGTTTCATTACAGAAACAGATATAACACAAGACATACGAGTGTTTAGAAAATTACAAGGTTAGTTTACTATGATCAGCCACAGAGTTGGATGGGGAAGCATGCAGAGGATGTCTGTACTTCAGAACCAAAAAGGGTTCAGTCTAAGATCTGGAGCTCACTGCTGTCTCCCTTGCAAGCCCACATCAGCAGGCTTATGAGTCTGCAATTGAAGGCTGAAGAGTCTACGCCAGGAGGCTGAAGGATCTGAGGCAGATACAGCAGAGTCTTCACTAGAGCCCAGGAGAAGATATCCAGCTGAAGGTGAAGACTGGAGCCCTTCTGAAGAACAGAAGCAAGTCCCTCCTTCCTCATTTCACCTTTAACTGTCCAGGCAATGAGCCACCTTAGGATGGGTCCTCTATACCATAGAGTGTAAAATTGCTAAACTGATTTAGCTTCTAAACTTCTCAAATTGATGCAATCGGTCAACCATTACAGGAGGGAAGGAAGTTAATCCCTGAAAGTTGTGACAGTGCTAAGTGCTCCACACATGTTTCCAACTAATGCAGAGGGCCACTCATTTTATTAAAACACCTTCAGAGAGCTGTATCCACATCAATGAGGATCTGCCTTGGCTCTCACCTTATCCTCTCCACCAGGATTCTCACTTTTACATTTCAATGTTTCTCCATATGGGGTGGTGTTCTTCACATCCCTCTGCTCCAAGGGCAGAGGTTTTACTTGCTTTATCTTTTATCCTTTAGGTTCCATCAATTAAGTCTTATGTCCATTGCTAAATGGAAGTCAAGAGATTACATTCAAACTTCATTTGCCAGGGGTCATGGCCATCATAGATAATAAATATTTTTAATGAGTCTTTGATTTGATTTTGGTACTCTAATAATATTCACCCTATTGTAGTCAGGGGTTGTGAAGAGAACAATTAGAATCAGGACACAGAATTTATAATACTATTTTATGATGGTCATCCAGAGTTAAACACAAGAAAGTACAAAAAATCTGTCCATAACTCTTAGGACTCAGAATATTCAGCCAAGTGCCTGGATCCCACAGAAATATTCTGCATGAGTCCAGATGAAGACCTGGATCCCATGACAATGCCTCCCGCAAGTCCAGGTGGAGGTCAGAAGTTACAACAAGGATTCACGCCAGTATGTTTTATGGATCTGCACTGTGAAGGCCCAAAGGTCACCAGTAGAAGCTAGAAAGTCTATGCCAGCAGGGTGAAGGAGCTGTGCTGGTAGATTGAGGGTTCTACACTGGAGCCAAGAAGTCACACTCAAAATAAGGACCAGGGCTGCCTTGAAAATTATCATAGCCTTCCTCAGTGACATTGAGGATCCACGCTCCTTCGATAAAAACAGTCAAGTAAATGTCAGAAAGCTAGCATGACGTTTCTCCTGGAGATTAAACAGCACACATCTTCCTCTCTGGAGCCAGGAAGTGATGCTTGAGGTAAGGACCAGAACCCTCCCCACCCCCCAAAGTGAATCACAGCCACTCTCACCAACAAGGTCCTGAGCTCCTTGATGATAATGGTCGAACTCACATTGGGGAAGCTAGTTGTGACAAGCTCCTCCAGGAGAACCAACAGTTCAAACAAAAACACTTAGAGAAACCACAATGGCTAGCTCTTCTGCTCCATGTCTCCATTTATGCTTGCAACTTTCCTCAAGTGGAATAGCTGCACTCAGCATCATGCTAATTTAATTCAGCTGATGTTAACTTGACCACTAGTTTTTAATCCATAACGCAGCCCATCTAAAATTGGTGTGAGATGTTTATTTTTTTATCTAAAGAAGCACCTACAAGCACCAGCAGTCTAAAGTTAGAGTCTACCCTTTCAGATATCAGGATCCATCAGGATTTATTGTCAGGGCAGGATACATAAATGTTTTATCTATTTGTGATCAGGGACCATCCAATATTCTCTGACTTGCCTTCCCTTAAGTTTTGGGGTGGTTAATCTAGGTTTGTTTCAGTATCACAGGAAGGCTCTGCTCCCAGAGATGATGATTCAGCCAGCCTGGAGTGGAGCTCAGGTGTTTTACCGAGACTCCAGGTAAGGCAAATGAAGTGGGGGACAGAGGGATGGATCTTATCCTTGACTGTTCTTCCTAGGATTTAGCACAATGTCTGATACATGTCTGTTGGTCTGATCCTAAAGCAACCAATACTATCTGAGAACAAGATAGCATAGAATTGATTCACATAGTAGAATTATTAGAGATGAGGTTGGAGACTCCTCTGGTCCTGTGTTTTATCTGCACTGTTCTTTTCCCTGCTCAGAATCTTTCTCAGCTTCATTTTGTATTTTATTTATGGCTCTCTAACTGATTCTGGGAGTATCCAACCCTACATTTACACATAAGAACATGGTCCTGTGTCCCACCATCCATAGGAACTTCTAAAAATACACCAAAAATAAGTTCAAGTAACTACAGACTACAAGCAGCCTGGAGGAAGGAAGAGAAACATGGCCAAATTCCAAGATGAAATGGTGTTCAGCCTTACTATTTCTCCTCGGATTTACAGTAACTGGTAGCTTTGGGAAAATTGAGGCTATGGCTGCTGGCATTTATAGTTGTCTGATGAGGAGTAAGATGATTAGATGGGCAGGGAGTAAAGCCAATGCAAATGTTGTGGGTTGAAAAAAATGCTTAAGGAGTTTTGAAATCTTTTATGTGCCTAATTCCTATTGTGTCCTAACTTCTACCTACCCACTAGCTCCACCTCCATCCAGAAAGCAAAGCAGAAGAGAGAGTGTAGCTTCCCAATAATGCCGGGTTTGGATAGGTTGGCATGATGCTCACTAGAGTCAAATGAAACAAAGCTTCAAGAAACAGGGTAGCTGGTTCCCAGTCAAAGCTCCACCAAAGTTTGTGCTTCTCGGTCTCCTTTAAAATGAATTAGTAGAAGGCAATGGACTAAGGAACCCTTGCACATTTGACACCAAATAAACCTAAGCTGCAAGTCCTTTTGCCCACTCCATCCTCAAACTATGGTATCGTTAGAAGCACATCTCTTTGTACTTTAGAATTCCCAAATCCATTAAATGAAAATAATTTTGAAAGCCTTCATTTTATAGATATTGATGCATAGAAAACTAATAAATGAGAGTAAGCACCTAGAAATGATAAATTAATATAAATTTATGCAGTCATCTTAAGAATGATGGTGTTTGCTATCTTCTTCATTATTAATGATCAAGACAATCTTATTTAAAGTAGATGATGGTAAGTAGCACGAAGATAAATGTATCACATTTGCATTCAAAACCTTCTTTCTATGATGAGAAATATCATCTTATAAATATCTTGTGTTATTTATTCAACTATTTCATTGTATACTGTTCTTTCTCACCAGAATTTATACAGGGAGAAGAGCCCAGATTGCTTTTTTCCTTTACACTTGAAATGAAGGGTCATTCCTGTATTTTGCACCACATAATCATCTTAACACATTTTCATTTCTCACTCTAGGATTACAGTATCTGAAAACAGGCAATGGCTTATCTTCCACAAAGGTAATGATGTGCTACTCTTCAGCTTAACTCCAAAAGTGCAAGAGAGCACAGAACTCACACAGATAATGACACCTTTTGCTGAGCCAATTTTGGCCAGCTCTTACATTCACTACTCTCCAATTCTCAAGAAATACCACAGGAGCACTAGGTGGAAATATCCTCATCAGCTCAACTCTAAAAACATTCTTGTTGGAATACATGGAACACAATAAGCATTCACCATTTATTTATTAGCTAGTCTATACACTTGTCTCAGTCGGATTGGCCTCCATAACAAAATAGCCAACACTGAGTGCCTTATAGACAATAAAAATCTGCTGCTTACAGTGCTGGAGACTGGGCAGCCCAAGATCAAAATGCCAGTAGATACGGTGTTTATATCAAGGCATTATCTGCCTCATATAAAGTGCATCTTCACAAGGGGAAAGGGCAGACAAGCTCCCTCCAGCCTTCCCTGTAAGAGCACTGGCCCCACTCATGAAGGTAGAACGACAGCAAGCACTCAGACCATGCATCACACTTGAAGTAAGTTCTGAAGGAGGTGAAAGCATACTGTCTTGCATTTAAACCGCACTCTCCAGTTCCAGAAAGACTTTGACATTTAATCACATTTTGATCTCCACATTAATCCAATAACTAGCCCATCTTATAAACTAGAACGTTGAACAAATGCAAGAGGTCATTTCACTGCCTTTAAAAAAAAAACACAAAACTATTCCAAATAAGAAGTGGGAGATTTTTGTAACAGTCCCATTTCAAACATCATTCATAACGAGGCAAAGTACACAGAGCACTAGAAGCAAGAGATCTGGATCCTAGTTCTGGTTCTGAAACTTACAAGCTGTGTAACCCTAGGTAAGATACCTAACACCCCAAAATGCAGAGTTTTAACCTATAAAAAGAGATACTTCTCCAGGTAGTTATGATAGTTAAATAAAGATTAAAACAATACAACTTCCTTTGATGCTTGCTACTAGAAAGCACTTAGAAAAGGGTTGGTTTACAACAAAAGTCCAACTACTCTTCCTAATTATTATCCTTCATAAACATATCCTAAAGAAATAATAAACCAAGAAAAACCCGTCCATGTCCTTAACAAGACCAAAAAAATGTCACTTTATAATCAGCAACACAGTTCCTATAGCTCCTGCTTTTTTTGGTCTTTATTACAAAGGAGTTACAGAAGCAGATCTTTCTTGGACAAGACAGAGTTTAGAAAATGTCCCTCCTCCTGTGGCAATGTTCTGTATCTCTCTGACCTACACAGAGAAGTGTTCTTATTCCTCTTTGCCATTGATTAATGTGTGATGTCCTGAGAAACCTGACAGAACTCTGATCCTTGCTTTATCCATCATCACATTTCAGTAACCTAACCTGGGAAACAGACATCATTCTTTGCCAGAGGAGCTGCTGTGTGTGCTTGGGCCATCCGTCTGTGTTACTCGTTACAGACCCTGCTCCTCCCTTACTGTCCCTGCCCAGACACCAAGCAAATGGGATTCTTTCAGGAAAAGCTTGCATGGAATCCAATTCAAAGACATATAATTGCAGTTTTTCATCTTTCAAAGGCTGTTTCAAGAGTCATGATACTACTCTCAGACTTGCTTTGATTCTTCCAAAGCATTGCCTCACCTCCAAGACTGTTGCTAGGATATAGGGGATATCACAGCTCCTGCATACATAGGCGGAAGGAAAAGAGTTTCCTCCTTCTTATAAATGTCATTGCAATTCTTTCTCTGCTTTCTACAAAACCAAGCTGAGAACAAAAGAACAGGATTATCAGCAAGATCTGACAGGAGGGAGAAGGGACCCTGGCACTGCACCCAGTGTTACCTAGCACTCACCTTTTATCATCACAGACCTGAGCCCACTTTCTGCTTTCCAAAGATGAGGCTAGCCTACACATAATGAGGCAAGTTAAGTGCACAGACAACCATGTACACTGAAAAGCAGAAACAGCAAAAAAACAAATCACAGCCAAAAAGGACTGAGTATCCCTAATTTGGAGGAATACTCCCCTAAGATTCAAAATTTCATGCCTTTCAGCATGTGGCATATACCATAAGAATTTAAATAATTAGTTCGTGTGAACACGACTAGATTCCTACAGCAGCAGTTTGCAGACCTAGTTATACAACAGCTCTTGGGTAGCTCTAGGAAAATGGAAATTATTTGGCTCCATCCAAGAACCTATACAGTTAGAATCTCTAGAAATGTGGCCCATGACTGCAGTTAAGAAATCATAAATTTCCCAGAGTCAAAAAGTCAAAGTCAAAATAAAGGAATTAATTCATTAATCAATTAAAATAAAGAAAAAATTAATTTTTAAAATGCTAAATTCAAAATATGATGGATCAGTAGTTTTCATCATATGGATACTTTGCTGTTTCCAGATACACTATCCACAAAGAATGAAAACAATTCCTCATTTCCTAACAAAAATGAAGAAATAATGAGTTAATGCTAGAATGCCTTAAGCTCATGAGAAGAAAGGTATCACATTACCCCAGAGTTTGGTATTACTGTTACTCTGCTCAGAAAACCATTTGGTTGTAGTCTTTCCTACATCTGCTGCAGAAGCCTACTTTGAAGCTGCTCAGTATCCACCTGTGGTATACAACATGCAGAGTGAGTGGGGCTGCTTCCAAAGGCACTAACTGGATTTGGCCTCAGGATAACTGTGTTTGAGGTGCACATGCCTGTGGATGTTTGGTGGATGGTTAGAGGCTCACATCCATGGCTTGCTGCAGCTTGGCATTCATTGATATCATCCAGGGAAATGGACTAATATTCTCATTGCATGTGCACAGAAGTTTATTCACAACTTATGGCCTTGAGAAGTCCCTAATTGTTTTTGGAAGCAGCTAGTAGATGCTTCCAAAACAATTCCCAGGTCATATCCATTCTTAGCAGAAACACACAGGAAGGAATACACTAGTACGTTGATTATGGTTATTGCTGGATAGTGGAATTTCACATAATTCAACATTTTTCTTTTCCTTTGCCGGGGGGGGGGGTAATCAGAAATCAAACTCAGGACCTTGCACTTGCCAGGAAAGCTCTTATGCAACTAAGCTATATCCCTGGCCCAACGTTTTTCTTATCATAGATTTCTGTTTTCATTTTTTTACACTGCTCTTGTCATAACATAATCAGAGAATAATGCATTAGAGTTTTTCTTAAATACAAGTAGGGGAACAAGAGGTGGTAGTATCAGACCCCAGTCTAACTGGATCTAGATAATCCTGCAGGGTGCAGGTGATGACCACAAAGGCAGGGAGTGTTTGGGAGCTGAGCACACAGTTGTGGATGCAGCGTGAGATAGAAGACAGACCAGCCAAGTCTCTCTCCCTTTACTATCCTACCCATGCCTCTCTGACTGTGCAGAGAATGCCCTATAGAAAGGCAAGAAATCAGTCTGAGAGCTAATAGAATTGAACAGCATGATTTGGATTTATTTTCCAATTTATTTCTCAGTATTTGTCACACTCTCCTACCACACCAAAAAGAGAATGAACTTTTGAAGCGCTGTGAAAACTACCTAGCTAGATGGATTGCTGCTCATTTTCCATGGGAAGGCCCTAAGACTTTAGTATCAGAGGTGGGAGAAAAGAGTGCAGTTCACAAAATTAACAACACTGCCCACTGGGAAAATTTTATACACAGGTTTAGATAGTTAGGCCTATTTATAAAATCTATAAGCTAATGTCCCTTGTGAATAAGGTTTCATCACTTATTTGCAAGAGGCAGGAAGTGGTTGCGTGAGGCCAGGTTTTCTAGGTTACTATTACTTTCTTCATCTTCTTTGTTCTTTGTGTAACCAGGCAGAAGTCTGAAGCATGGCAACTCAATTACAAAGCAAATGACAATAATCCTCTGGAAGGAAAGAGACAAGCAAATGTTCACAAAACCAACTAAGAATGTGCAGAGGTATTGTGGTTATGTTAGCTCTGAAGAGGAAGCATTATCCATTTCTCCAGCACCTGGCTATGTACTTGACCTTCAAAAGATTCTCTATCATGTTCTATCAAATCATCTGTAAGGAACTAAATTCCATTTTTAATTCTCTTCAAGACAACTCCTATTCACTAGCCTTTGCTAAAAGATAAACACAATAAAAATTTTCATTAAAATATTTAAAACCCAGAACAGCCACAATAACATGAAAACTAAACACTAGCAGCCTGCAACAGCAAATCTCCTGTGGCCCTTCTACCTTGCTGCCTTGTCGAAAGAGGTAGTGTTTCATACTTTGTCCTGAGATCTAATAAAACTGACCTCTCAAGGCCAAGCAGATAAGCAGAACTAGCCAAAATCCAGAACTGTCAAAAGAAACTTGCTAAAACTCTTTCAGCCTCTCCCCTCTATTCTTTTTACAATACACAGCTAGGTGATAGAACAAATGGATTACTGCATGGAGGTGAATCTGCTCTAGATGTATTTTACAAGCTATGACCTCCTGTTTATGAAGATCTCGATAGGGTTAGAGCTGTTGCTAAACATTTCCAGGATGGAAAGTCAGTTTAGGACCAACATATATAAATATATTGTACATATACATACATATATACATTGTTGACATATTTTAAAGTAAGAATTCAATCTTAAGTACATTTCCCAAACCAAACCCAACCCTGTCAAAATGTTTGGATGTGTAGAGTACAACATTGAAAATGAGACCACCCTGGAAGCATCAGCCCTGAGTTCTAAAGACAGGCCTAGGGAGTCCGTGAGGCCTAAGAATACAGCTTTTTCCATAGTCTGCCTATAGGATCCTGCCCAAATAGGTCCTTTTCCAGAAAATTCTAGTTTTCTAAAGTCCTTTAGCAGGGGCAGAGTTTCACAACTGGCAATAAAAAGCTCAAATTACAAACACACCTGGGAAAGGTAATAACACTAACTTGATTTTGCACAAGATCTAAGTAGCTTTTTTCCTGAGAGAGGTTTTGATATGAGGGGTAAGGATTGAACGATTATGAGGAAGAAACATAACACAAAGAAGAGTTGTCCTGTGCGGAGAGCAAGCACCGTAATGGCAAAAGGGAAAAACCAAAATAAGTCATTTCAGGTTAGTCCCAGGAAATGGCTCTCTGGCTCACGTTTACATTTCTCTTTACACAACAGGCACATCTGTGTAGGGGTCCCACTCCAGCGCATTTTAGGCCAGCAGTGAATCACCTAGACAGTGGACAGGAGCAGATTCCCGAGTCTGCCACCGGGAGCTCACAGTAGCACCAGGAGCAGGATAGCTGTTCTACAACCAAGAAGAAAGCATCAGCACCATGACACCGAGGGATGACGAGGGAAGAGGTCATGTCCTAAGGAAAGGGACACAGAGACCCTTGTTCTTTTAGAAAGTATGTTGGCTTTTTTAAGAGACCAACATATTTTCCTGCTTAATTTTGGGCTGTGGTAAATGCAATGCATTTATTAGTCATAATGCAATACAATTTGCATTTGCCCATAGTAAGTTAGTATCATTTAATCTTCTCAGTAACTCTGTAAGGAAGATATTATAATTGCATTTTAAAGAAACGAGAATGAGGTTTAATGAAGTTGTACAACTTGCCCACAGTCACTAAGCTGTGCCACCTATCAGAATTTGAGCCTTGTCTGCTTCCTCTTTTAAAACAACAAAGACCCTGAAAAGTAAGCATCAGGATGTACCACATATGTGTTTCAACATGTTTAACAATAGCCTGTCAGCATCACATCATCCCCACACAAGCACATCCACCCAGTGGTTTCACATTGTCCTGCCCCCCACTCTTGTTAACCACACTTCCTGCATGTTTTATCCTTCCTTGACATTTCTATGTAGTGCTCCCTTCTCTCTACCCTTTACCCTTTCCTCCTATTTCTTCATAATGATGTTTCTTCCCTTCCTTTACATAACTAAGAGGTTCAAAGCACAGACTACTAAACCAATTGACAAGAGAACTTCAAAAACCTTTCTTAGCCAGATGTCTTAATCTGAGCCTGAAAATAAAGAATTCCTCCAATTCTTCTGAGCACATAGCTCAAATTATTCTAAATGCATAAGGAAAAAGTTAATTCATAACTTGTTGGGTGCTTAACTCTGCTGAAAAACCCTGACTGAGAATACTCTTAGAAAGTTTGAAAGAAATTAGAAGAAATTGGTTTTGTCATTCAGAAATGAGACAAATGACTTCTGATATGGTCTAGTGAAAAGTCAGATTTACATGAGACAGGCAACTCCAATTAAAAGAACAAAAAAGTAAAAGTAATAGTTGAATTTAGAAATAATCTCAAATAGTAAGGGAATTCAGTCATTTTCATCAACCAAATTTTAACAGGCACATGCCACCTGTGCTATTGTTATTTGTTCTATAGTTTCACTTTTTCTATCTACTTGTATTTTAAAAGAAACCTTTATCATTACCCAAAATCAGAAATTAGTATCATTTATACTAAAAAGTAGACAATAAAGATATACTAGACCTTTTTAAAGAATCAAAAATTGAAAAAATTGGGGGAAATAGCTTTCTATGTGACTCATATTTTTATTAAATCTCAGACCATCTAAAATCATCTTGACTATCACCAAACACCCTTCTCACTGTGGGAAACTCTGTACTTTAAAAAAAATCACCAAATGCTTGCAAGTGCAGTATTTTTCATTGATCCACTTGGAATGGCAGTGTCTTTGAATGAAGAATTGATATCTAATTCTAGAAGACCCACTCCATTACAATACAACAGGTGCTCAAAGTCAACTTCATCTCACTCTGAGGATACATGAAACCTTGCTACACGTGACACATTTCAAGACCCTATGACCCAGAGAAAGAAAGTGGTTGCCTAGACAAAAGCCTAGCTCCATAATAGTCTACTGTCAACCAAACGTAAGAAAGGTGCTCCTAAGCAAAGATAGAAACAGCCCATAGTAACAGATCTGAAGACTAAGCTTACACAAATAATCAGTGTTTGATGATATGGGTCATTTACATGATTCTTATTATTAACACAAATTCTATAATTCCATCACAGGATGCATTTCTTGATCACATTTGAAGACTTTTATATAAGAGCTCTCTCATGAAATGGTATCTTATTCCTATGAAAATAATCAAGGTACTACTTAACACTGTCACAAGGTGTTTATCTCTAGCCTCTTACCCTTCTCATGATGTAGAAGCCTTAGTCCCTTCTATTACTTATTACAATGTCCCTTCTATTACTCTATTACGGTGTTAAATACATGCTAGAATAAAGAGAAACAGAAAATGTCAATAAATAGAGCAAAGCAAAATTTGTTCTTCTTCCTCACAATCTTTCATGTAATAACTTGAAAGACAAACACAGGGATCATTATATTTCAGCAATTGTCATGGTAACAAAGTAATGCCAGACAGCTGCATATGATTTTTTTTTTTTTACTGTTTTCATTTGTTAAAATACTTTAAGCATTGTTTGGATCCTTACACCAGCTGGTCAGAAATGGATTTAGGTTCACTTTATGTTACAATGTCTCTAAGGCCAAAGAGATTGAGACTTTTTGAAGTCGCCACATTAACAAGGCACACATGTGTAAATAAAGCAAGCTGGCTTTACAGCATGGAGGTTGGTAGCCCTGTGTCTTACTTCCCACAATGGTTGAGAAATTCCCAATTTGATTAACTTTCAGAGCCTATAAAATGCTTTGAGCTCCTCCAAATAAAAGGCTATATAAATACAAAGTATTATTATTAGGTGGCACCAAAATTTATTAACAGTTTAGCTACTTTGCCAGTTTCTTTGAATATAATTTTCTGTTCTGGCTCGCACAAATCCACCCGTAGGGCTAAAACGAAGTTTGGTCCAGTGATCCAAGAAGCTACCCTTTCTGAGACAACAAAAGCAGCAAAGGTATTCTCATTAGTCAACAGTTAATTGACTTCGTGTGTGGCTGCAGTCTCATGTCACAGTTCCCTGGTTGGTAGTCATGCTATGCCACTCCCAGGGTTAGACAAAGAATTTTATTTCACTTCTCTCAGGTGACACCTTTGGTGAATTGTCACAACTATCTTTCATCATCTGCAAAAACAAATGCATCCAAAATTGTCTTAACTTGTTTTCTGACTTACCAGTTCAGCCAAATTTTGGTGCTTCTCTCTTTTTATATACATTTCTGGGCCTATTGATTGTCATAAGTCTGGTATCAAGTATCAAAATACACAATTTACTTGCCAATGAAGTAAGAAATACTTATTGGTTCCCAATAATAATATAACTCTCACACACATAAACCTATGGACAAAGCAATGTAGTTTTGCTCTGGAGAGACAGGAATACAGAATAAACACATCCAAAGGATTTAGGATCCAACTGAAAAATCAGGCATATGGACCTGAAAGACGATTAAAATAGCATGGAGCTGATAACTGTTTCTCTTAGAATGACTTTAAAAAGACACTATACTAATTAGAAGTAAATGACTCAGCAGGTTGGAGGAACAAGTAAAATTGAGATATGCATCACTAAAATCCAGTTTGGGACTAAACTGGTGGTCCAGGTTCATTAAAATCACCTGGAGAACTTTAAAATAATACTGATGCCTGCGTCCCACTCCAGACCAATTAAATTAGAACCTCAGGAAGCAGAGCCCATGCACAGTATTTTAAAAGCTCCCTGGGTAATTCTAGTATGTAACCAGAACTGAAAACCACAAAGCAAGTCAGAAAAGCAGTAGGGACAATCACGAAGGTAAGGAAAGGATCTCAGGATGATTAGTAGGTGCACTTAGGTAACAGTGAGCCACCCCAGGGCAACTGAGCAGGGTATCTGAGATAGAAGAAGGGCTGGGTCCATATATGCAAGGCCTTAAAGTCCAGACCGCAGCGTGACTGGGCATTTCTTCCTCTGCTCCTTCTAACTACTCAGAGCCTAGTTTCTCCTCCAGATGTTAAGACTTTTAATGTTTAAAATTCTCTAATTTAAAATATTTTATAAGAACCATTACAAAATTCTAGAATATTTATTTTTCCAGGCTAAATCCTTCAGAGGTCAATCATTCCTCAGAAGAAAACGAAGCTTTCTTGAAGTCTGAAGCCCAGAAAAACTCAGTCCGCAGGACATAGTGTTCACAGCCCAGAGGAGCCCTCCTTCAGCTTTGGTGCTGGACACTCCCGTGAGGAAGACAAGAGGCCTGAGGCCTGTGTGCTCAGGTCCATCACTGCATGCACATGGAGCTTTCAGTCAGTAGAAGCCTCTAGATTTGGGTGGGTGCTTTGTTTTGTTTTGTTTTGTTTTAATAAACTGCATAGCTATTTTATGTATGCACTTACTTTTTTTTAACTGCAGGGCTTCACATTCATCTCTGTTCTATTTCAGCATATTTGCTTTGGCCCGCTTTCCCAGACTCCTTCCTTGAAAGTTAATTATGTTTGATTAACATGATCTGAATGTGTCTATTTCCAAGCGCCAAAGTGAAGTGTTCACTAGCCCTTCAGTTTGATGCACAAACTACTCCATCAAATGGTAAGAAACCAATTTGAACCCTTCAGAACAATTTAACTCAATTCCGAGATACTTCTACATCACTTCCCTGGTATTCCTCCCACCTAAACAATTTATATGAAGGAAAGGAGGCAAAGTATTGAGCGAAACAAAGAAAGGAGCCACAAGCTGAGCTTTGCTTATCTGACTGGCCTCGTGCTTGATCACATAAACTTCATGTGCACATCACACATACTGGAGGAAGACCATCGCCACGCAGGCCCTCAGCTTTCTGTTTCCCCATCCATATAAACTGATTTATTTTATTCCAAGATCATAAGCTTCAACCTATTGTTCATTATAAGCATCTTCAGAACTGAATCCTGGAGAATGTAATTTCTACTTGGAAACCCGGTAGAGGAAAGCATTGCCATTTGCATTCTCTTCCAAAAAGCAACCGTCACCCTCAAGTGGACTTAGCTCTGGCCAGGGTCCCCTTTTCTCCACTGTAGATCAGAGATCAGATTGACCTACCTTTCCCCAACATAGCTAATCAAAAGTTGTGTGAAGTGCCACCCAGATATAATGTGCCCTATAAATGCTTTATGTTCTGCAAGTGGCATGGGACAGCCTTGCATTTCTGAAACTTAGAAGCCATATGCCTCCAAGTTTGCATCTTAATTACAAGTAAGAGAATTCCATGTGTTTGCAAGTAAAAGATTCTGTTTCAACTTGGAAGGTTCATTCTTTTAAATAAATTAGATAATCCAATTTGGGTTCTTTTTGCTTTTGTTAATTTTCCACTGTTCTCTTACAAACAGGAGTGATAAAAAAAAAACGCAGACAGAGAACCTATGAAATGTGTAAGAGTTCAGAAACAAGCCTAAGTGTGACCTCACACTGCAGGCTGCTCTACATGTATACACACATGCAGGTGAGAATATACTCTCCAACACACATATGGATGGAGTTATATAGACAGAGACACATTGGTTCACTTTTTTGAGTAATGACAGCTATTGCTTGGAAGGAGGAAGGGAGCTCTGGATAACCAAACAATGAAGACAATAGGCTGTTTCATTTTCTTTTAGGAACAGTGAAGACAGTGGACCTGCATCATGTGGCACCAAGCACTTCATGTTCACATTCTGCAATTTCTAAAAGTATTTGGCATGCTTAATTTTCCCCCACTGCTGACATTAATAATGATAGCACTTAGCATTTTTAAAACACTTTTCATCTTCAAAGCACTATATGAACATTACCTAATTAACTAACATTAACTAATTATAATTAAACTTGCCCTGGGCTTATAAATGAGAAGAATTTGAAGAGGGAGGGGAGGAGAAATGAAAAAGAAAAACCTTTCCAGATAGACAAGTTCTCCGAGTTTTCGCACATTGAATTTTGATTCAAATTATCATAGATTTTTAAACAGTCCTTGAGATAACCTCCCTTGCTTCCCAATAGTTAAATATTGATGAGAATGAATGGTAAATGGTCTCCAGAAAATAAAAATTGTCATTTTTGTAACAACTTGTATTAATAGAAGAGTTTAAATGCCACTTAAAAGTGTTTCTCTGAAGCAACATGCTCTAAAATATTGAGCCAAGGAAATCTCTTTTCCTAGAGCAACTTCCTCACTTCACACACACGCAGACAGACACACATTTGCATGCTGGAATACACACACACACACACACACACACACACACACACACACACACAATCTCAGTGGCGACAGAATTCCGTCTTCCAAGCTCTAAGTGCAGTGAGCTCAGTGTTCTAACTCACGAGCCTATTTCAGACATTTTAATGTATCTATTGAATTTCCTTTTTATTAACCTTAGCAAAAACTTTCAGTAATATTATACCCCAAGATCAAATAAAACATCCTGTTTCCATAATTCCTAGACAGAAAAGCCATATAATCAAATGAGTCTATTTAGATGCTTACGTTCTCTACATTACACTTATCTAAATTTATACTTGAAAGTACGGGCGAAGAGACAGGGTTTAAGTCCTCTTAAAGTTCCCTCTCGTTTTCATTCTCAAAACGTCTAGATGAAATATGTAGCTACGCTCGACTGCAAGCCATTGCTAAGACTTTGTTCCAGTCAGAACTTGCTGAAACTCTGTCCTAAAGTAACCTGCTTTAGTCACCTTCAAGTTCAGTATTACAGCAAAAAGAAAAAGTTCCTCCTTTACTCCTCTTAAAAGGTCAGTATTTAGTAGGGTGACTGTGGAAAACATGGTGTTTTGCTTTTGTTTTATTTCACACTGCTTGCACTGGTAAAATCATCCTATTTCCATCAATAAAGCAAACCTTTGTAATGTTATAGAAAAATCACTGCAACATGCCTTTATCCCTGTGGGCTTCCTTGCTTTAAGGCCTCAACACTTGAAAGAAATGTAATCTTCACTTCTCTGTGAGTCTCAGGAAGCAACTGATACAGCTCAGCTAACAGTGGTTACACTCAGAAGCTGGTTATTGATCACCTAAGATGATGATGTTGTATCATTTATCTCTGCTGAATTTTATCTTTTTATTGTGCTTCTCCAATCTCCATGTAATGAGCACCTGCAGGCCTCATATCTACTGAAGTCACCTCCACCTTCTGACTAGCCACAGGCCTCCCTATGAAGACATCCTTCATCTTTCTCCTCTAAAGCCTGAATAGCAGAGGTCACAGAGGTCTGAGCATGAATGAAACCTGCAAGCATCAGCAAAACACCCAGTTAGAACTCAGAGTCTCTCATCTCATGGTAAATATTTTTAGTTTTTCAAATATAATCTTTACTTTTATGTTTTGCCAAAGCACGCAGCCATGTTTGAATTCTTTGCTTTCTTATGAGGTCTAGAGGTCTAGTTTTTGGTTTGTGTAGTGTGTGGTGTGGTGTGTGTGTGTATGTATGTGTGTATGTGTGTGCTGTGATATGGGAAATTAAACCCATAGAGAGCCTTACACCTATTAGACAAGCACTGTATCATTAAGCCCATCCCCAGTCGTTTTACTGATTTTATTTTGAAACAGGATCTCACTAAGTTGCCCAAATGGACTTCAAACTTGTAATTCTCCTACCTCAGCCTCCTGATAGCTAGCATTACCAGGTTGTGCCACTGTGCCCAGGATTTTTAGTGGGGTTTTTTTTAGCAATAGAATTAATTCAATGCTTGGAGAGGGTGCAATAGTAAAGACAAACTGTGTAGTATGTAGAATTCAACATGTCACTTTCTGAGAGAGATGATCCCTTGAGTACCTCCCCCATCATAGTTTCTTTCAGAAATATGAGGCAAATAAAAGAAACCACCAAATAAATCAAAAGAGGGCATAACTTTGAAGAGAGATATATAAAATCCTCTCTCCATAACGCTAATGGCATGTGCCAGTTTTTATTTGATTACCTAAGGCAAAGTCACCTAACAACAGAGAACATTCGCAGAATCACGTCTTTATCTTTTAGCTCCTGCCAGGAAAGTTATATGACTCTTTATAGCATCTTAGGAAAACTTGGTAAATAATGTATAGAAATTTGCAATAGCTTGTTCTGCAACCTTAATCCCTTAGAGAGATTTACTCCCCCCAAAATGAAAACCTAATTTTGTAGAGCTCCACCTATTTGTTGAATCCAAAATCTCTGTTATGCTCTTGATAATTGCTCTACATAATTCCAGTTTCAAATGGCACAAATCTGCCCAGGCAACAGGCAGCTTTGAATACTGAGACCTTCCTCAATCATTGTTCTATGTTTAGAAAAAGAAAATATTTTATAAGCCATGTGTACTGAGCTTGACAATATTTAACAAACCACAAAGACTTTGTATAAAGATAATACAAACCCAATACAAACATTTAGAAGTCAAACCTTGCTGTGCATAGGTTCAGTGAAAAGTCTATTATGAAATATTTCTACTCTATTTAATTCATATGCTCAACACTGTGTAATTCCTGCTGAACACTCATGAAACTGTTATAAGCAGAATCTCCACCTTCATTTCTTTGATCTGTTCTGCTTGAGAGAGAATGAGGATACTAATTAGAAACTGAGTTTTGAAAAATTTTTTCTGCATAAAATAACTTCCAACGATGAAACTGTCATCTTCAAGATCAAGCCTGTTTATTTGGAATTTTGAAGAAGAAAGAAAGGACAGGTTCCACATGTGAGGGTTTAGAATGGAGGAAGGACCAATTTAGAAATCTGATTTTTTTAAATGCATAGAACATCTGAATAACATACCCATGCTAGGTGCCAGGATTACACCCTCCCCTTAAAAGAGAACTCATGCTGGGAGCCTCTGGCAACCTGGCAACCTAAAGCTTACATCAAAGCAAGGAACAGAAGCTACGGCAAGGAGTTATGAACTAAATAAGGGAAACTGAGGAGCGTAGTGTGTTTAGTAAATGAACTAAAACAATCTCCGTAATGACTGTTTCATGTTCCATTTCATTTATGTATCCCAGCAAAACCTGTTAAAAATAAATTATGTATATTTAAACCAGAAGTATTTCTAGCATAATGGTATAAGGTACTCAGGATGAAATTGAAATGCTCATTCTAGAACTACAAAAATTTCAGAAACATAAATTATATTTTTATAGTATGCCTTGAAGTGGTGGTTTTGCAATAAAATTTAAATGTGTATGTGTGTTCTCAGTGTTTGGCAAGTGCATATACATGAAACAAACATGGCAATAAACGAACCAACAATTTGCTATGTTTGAAGAAATCTGTTTTTACACAAAGTACTTCAATTGGCAAAAATCTAAACACTTTATCTTTCTAAAGGAATTATATTGGTAATTTTATAAGATGGTCTTAAAATTATCCATGATAGTAAGAATTTGCTGGTCTTAAAATAATTAAATGCTAAAAACAGATAAAATACTCTTGCAAGGTTAATTTTCTTTTTATATGTATTTAGACTTCAAAAAACAACAAATACAAACCAGCTCAAGTTCTTTCACTAAAGATCAAGGAGCAGTAAAACTAGAGGTACAAACCAAACTCAAACTAACTTTACATGAAAAATGCACACTGCTCAGATGGATGGTACTTGTTTCTTCCATGTGTTACTTGATTTGTTCATGTGTGGTTTGCAAGTGTACAGCCCAGAGGCTAGGAATCTTCAAAATGGGTTGCTAATCTCTCAGGGACTCATCCATTCAACAAATCTGCCATGGAAAGAGTTTACTGAATGTGGATATTCATCATTTCTCCCCACACCCTTACTTTTTACTTAAACATTCTTGATTTACCAATTTTTAGAGTAATGACACAAATTTAGCGTTATCCTTCAATGGAAGATTTCTTTTTGTTATTTCATTCTTTTCTTTTTAAAATTATATCTTGTAGTACCAGTTGCTTTTCTCTGAAGAAACGCGTGGGGAGTTTTTTTGGTTAGCTATACTGGTTATCCAGCATCATCATCAATTCCACTTTTTAAGAGATGAGTTTATTTGAAAGATGCCAGTTTGAGGTCCCTGTGGCTCTCTGCTTATTTACTGCGTTCCCCAGCCAAATGTAGATGCCATAACACAGACGCTCTAGGAATCTACATTACTGGATCACACACGGTTCTCTTTGATCATAAAGGAAACCAGGAGTTCAGAGTTACCATCCCGTTTTGATCCTTTCCCTGAAACACTGTGGGAAGACTCCATTTAAAGCCAAAGGCACTAAAGCAAAATGAAGAGCCCAAAAAGCTGATAATTTAGAGATTAACATCATCTGCTGCCAGCCTTCCTGCTAAATACCAGTGAAGCATAGGCCCAAAAGTTGCCACCCATTTCCCCCAGGAAAGGTGTGTATGAAATGAGGAGGCCTGGCTGGTGATGAATGCAGCAGGTGACATGAGAGTGATACACTGAAGCAAGGCAAATTACTAAATAGATGCTCAACATTGTTTAAACCTCCTTTGAGGTTTATTAATTCTTTCCAGAAGTCACTAATGTTCTAGGTACTTAGAGAAACGCCAGTGGGTAATGTGTTAAGTGGCACCCTGACAGAAGGAAAGATCCTTCTTCCATTAGATGGTGAGTTCTTTGCTTCTTGAAAGAACCCTATTATTCAATGTGTGCTAGATTCACAAACTCAAATATTTTGGTACTGAGAAACTTTAATTTCTGGTTTTCAATCAAGAAATATTTTTTGGATTTTTAGTGTTTGAATTAAATATTAATCTGTTCCATGATTAACTATTAATTTCAATTTTTTTTTTTTGGTTTGCAAAGAGTGATGTGTTGTCATTCAGGATAAATCACTACCATCCTAGCTTCTTACCCTGGCCTGTTTTCATGAATAACACTTAATCCTCATCTAGAATAACTTTATACATTTATTTATTATTCAATAGTTGCCTTTTTGTCCTAGTAGTATGAAAATTTCATGAGGATAGGGTCTTTGTTTATATTGCTTACCCTTATATCTCCAATTTCTAGGACACCACATTTGGTGGTGTCCTAATAAATAGTTTTAATTCAGTGATGTCATTTGGAAACTTTAAAGAGTCTATTATATGATATAATAAGATAATAATAAAAATGACATTAAATATTCCATAATGTGTATATGAGTGTGTGAATGCGTGTGAATGTGTGTGTACATACATGTGCCAGGAAAAGGTAAAAGCTCAGTAAAAGATGAAAAGTGTTAAAGGGAGGCAAAAAAGATTCAGACAAGTCAAACCTGCTGATTCTTGTTACTCAGGTAGTGCTGTCTAGGAACCAGCAACATTGGCATGAAATTTTCACATCAGCATTGTCCAAAATATAAAAAAATCTCAATCCTACCTTAATCTACTAAGCTGAAATCAGCACTTTAACAAATTCCAGATGACTCAAATGCACATTAAATTTGAGAAGCACTACTCTAGAAATACCTCAGGATCTACGTAGGAAACCCACATTTGGTTGAAGACACCAAAATTTCCTTCCTGGGAAAGACTGGCAGCAGCCACGGCAGTGTGGAAGATGACTCCTGATGATTCCTGGCTCCAGATTGAGTATCGGAAGACTCGCGCCTGGTTCCAGGTGGGTTTACTTCTTACTTAGCGATGCTTGAAAATCTTTTAGTAAGGAAGAAAATGCTTTTGTCCTTAATATGAAATAAAAAGAATAAATAAAATAAAAATTTCCAAAAAGATAAAATATAGGCAGAAACTTAACCATGCTAAGGTGAAATCCAACAACAAAAAAGACAGAGATCAGATTTTTGCAAGTTTTGCTAGAGGAGTTGAGAGAGAGAGAGAAAGAGAGATGCTATTTAATGTTTGTAAATTATTCACTAGGAAAATAATATGATAGAAAGAGGGGGGGAATCTAAAAACCACAAACTTGAATTTAAAAACCTAACAGTTTTTATAGGGCAAAATCTTATCTACTTTGAATCAAAAGAAAATAATATATTCTTGATCACATAAATTTATGATATTTTAAAATTCTAATTTTATTATTAAAGTGCTTTATTCCCACATTTTAATAACCCCTGCAGTACTCACTGAAACAAAATAATTGTAGCCCAGTGAAATATAGCATCAGAAATCCTACCCGTAAGCAGTACATGCAACCAAAGGAAGACATGGCCTTGGGAGGCCATAATTATGAAGAGTGCCATAGTGAGCTTGCCATTTAAAGAAATCAGGACAACGAAAAAACACTTTTACTGGGAACCCAACCTGCTACCAACTGATAGTCTTCTTAACACTTTTCTATAAATCACTGCAACTTCAAAACCAAATGCTTTGAAACTTTTTTTTCCAGATCAAATCAAACTGACTCTCAGTCGGTGGAAGACCCAGATGTGAGTTTCATAGTACACATCAATTGATATCTAATCCATCACTTATAATAGCTGCATGTGCTCAGTGCCATTCCCAGAACCAGTGTCATGGAAACAAATAACATCAGCTAGGCAGAAATGGAATGAAAAAATACCCCAGCCACTCTATGCAAAGCATGAGTTGAGCACATGTGAGCACATGCACAGTTTGGCCTTTTAATCTCAACCCATGTCATCTCTTGAGCTATTTAAAGCCCAAATTGTAAGCAGCAAAAGATGTTGCTATGGGAAAATGTCAAGTTCTCTAATATCTCCTAAGACACTTTCTCTGGTAAGAGGCAAAATTTCCTAGCCAGTGATATGTCCACTAACATACTCATTAGCTTCAGTGACAAACACACATGTCTCTTACAAAGGGAAGCATTGACTTATTTATACCCCTCACACTGTCACAGGATGTTTTCAACAAAAATAACATTGATCCTCTATACAAGTGAATAACCTCACATAAACATGAAGTAGTTTGCTGGCCATTTGAATAACCAAGTTATTGTCACCATTTAATTTCTAGTTCATGACCATACTTAAGATTTGTCAACTATGACTTCAGGGCATTCTTGAACTGACTGACTAAGCTACAGTCAGTTATTTTAGTGAAAGCTTACCATGATCATCATCACCATTGCTAAAACATATTTAGTGTTTACTATGTGCCAAGCACTACAATATATGTTACATTCATGAATTCATTGCTCTCTTAAAAAACTTATTACAGTGTTGTAAGGCCAGTGTCTAAGGAACTTATGCAAAATCATAAATCAACAAAGCAACAAAGTACGGGTTCTATCCATCCTTACTCCCAGTTCCATAGTTTTACACACACAAATACATCACCACTAGTCTCCTGGACCTGCTAGAGTGTTATCAAAAACAGAGACAAAGGAACAAAAGAGATACACAAGATGCTCTTTCAGCCACTTTACCAATCTAAAAACAGCTCCCACAGACTTGGTCTTCTATATATCCAGCTCTATGGCTTTAGAGATATAATGTGCAAGTCTGGGTTATATGCCGATCAGCCTGGGCAGCACAATCATATGGAACTCTTTCCAGTTAGAGCACCATTACTTCTCAGATGTTAACTTCTTTCATTTGTTTGATTCTGGCATAGAAATCTTAACTGTGTCACAGAGAAGTTACAGATTTCAAGGAGACTACAGATAATTAAACCCGATATAGATTACTCTCTATGAAATAAGAACTGTAAGCATTTGCCTATACATTTAACTATGCAAAAGTAATATATAAATCACAAACATTTGCATGACCTTGGACTACCTACACAATGTGGCCAATACTACACTACAAATATTTTTCTTTTGTTCGATCCCCGGTACCGATAAAAAAAAAATTTTTTTTCTTTCACTTTGTCTCCACTCATTAAAGAATCAGTGATGACTCTCGGCCAAGTTGGGCAGATGAAAATGTCTAAAGTTCCCATCTAAGAAAAGGCTTACACCATTCATCATGTCCTGTGTACTCCACACAATCCTTGGCATGTTTTGTTATAGGCCCAGAAACTTTTTAATCTTTGATTTTGTCCTTACATGGAGCATGAGTTATATATAGCATTTATATCAGTAGTATTTCTAAGATTGGTTGCCTTCTCCGGTACATTTTTCAGTGCTTCAGTTCAGAAAAGAATCCTCTTTCAGTGTGTCCGTCCTCCGGTGCTGTTTTTATCTGCACATCCCTGCTTTCCATGACTCCCATGTGTGATCGCCCTGAGACTGTCGGAAATATATTAACTTCAGTTTGTTGAGCAAAATGTTCTTCAGATTGGAATCTAAACCAAGAATGACTGATCCTCCCCAACACTTTTCAGGAGAAAATATCCCTTCTTCCTCTATCCATCTTTATATTTTATTTCTAAAACAAACATTCTTATTGATTTTTCCAAGATGACACATAATCTACCTCAGCTCAGAGGAAAAAAATTAAATTCCAAGTCCACTTTAGGTGCCTAGCATAGGACAAAATAAAGGACAAGTTATGAAATTATTTACTATTATTCTGGTGAGTCACACAAATGACTCCCAGTGAAAAAACCTGGCATTAGTGCTATCAGTACCTTTGCTGTATTCTCAGTACACCAACAGTATTTAACAGGCTGGGGCAATAAATTTTTATAGGATATTATCTAAAGAATCAAACACATTTAAAAATTCCATATAGTTGATAACTTTAACCAGGAGAAAGGAAATACAGATGCCAAGATTTGACCTCAAAATATTAAGTCAATTCTCTGGAAAAATACGAGAAATCAACTTTTTTATTTGTAGATCTGGCAAAGAGAAGCTCATTCCTCAGCTCTTCTGTTTATTTTTTAACATAAGAATATTTTGCATTAGAAATAGCTTTTAAATAACATTGATTCATTCAGTGATACAGCTAAGCCACTGAATGATCATACAAATAATAATGAAATAGAAAAATAAAAACATCTTCAACCCCAAATCAGTTAGGGTTTATTTGCAAGTTAAAAAAGATCAATTCAAAATTGGTGAATTAAAACTGAGAAGAATATTGATGGCTCACAGAACAGTGAAGTCTAATATATCTGAACCAGGGTACAAATGGCATCATCTGGACTCAGCTTCTGTCTCTGCTTCTACTCTGCAAAGCTCTGGGCTGACTTCACAATTAGGAAGACTCATCCTTACAAGGACCTGAACCTCAGACTTACTGTAGCCTAAAGTCAGTGGTCAATGAAGAAAGAGATCATTTCTTCCCCATAATTCTAACAAAGGTCTCAGATTGAGTGTCACTGTCCTAAAGTAGGATGCATGACCACCCCTGAAGCAAAAGAACAATATATAACAGAGCCGGGGCAGAGGGAGATTCTGTATGTAATCATCATATAAGCCTTATGTGCGAAGGTGCTGAGGAGAGGCAGTTCCCCAAAGCAAAGTCAAGGTATCATTGCCAGAAAAACAGAAATGGAAGACACACAATTTTTTTAATGCTCAATACAGCTTTCAAATGAATTAACTTTGCAACCTAGGCTTGTAAAATAATGACAGTCACAATTCCAATTTATGACTAATCAGCAAATGCAGGCATACATCCATAAATATATTAGCTCAGTAGCTCTTCTGCTTTAACAAGAAAATATGTAGGTCACTCAAATGGAAATTAAAATCTGAATCCATTCAGTAACATTTGGTAACTTGTTTCTGAAGTCATGAGAATACAAGTACATGATAATATACTCTCATGTCAAAGAGGTCCTATTCCTTTTCACTTCAATTAGCATCTTGTCCTGACATTACACCATATGGCATGGGCCAAGTGCTCTTGTATGCAAAATGGGCTCAGAGTAAATGAGCTAAAACTGTCTTTCATATATAATGGCTCTTGTTTCAATTTAACTGGGAATACTAGATTGCTGCAAACACCAAAATAATAGTGCTAGTAATGAGATTTGTTTATAACTTACAATACTGTCAACTTTTATGTTTAACCATCATGATTATTACTTATGGATATGTCGTTCATATACAAAGCAATGGTTGAGGTCAAAAGCAGCTTCTTAACAGAGGTCAATTCTATTAAATTGTGAAGAATATCTTTAAAATAACTTTTCCAAAAAATTGTAGCTTTTTTGGCCCAAAATCCCTGTTGCTTGAGATAGCTTGGTTAAAAACACAGAGGCCTGAATCCAAAGTTAGATTACTGAGGTTCTAGAGGGTAAAATAAATTTACAAATGGCAATTTCTAGTGCTGGTAGTGATGAAGACAAAGAGTTACTTTTATATATCACCAGAGGGAATGTCTTTAATTCAGTTCTTTGGAGAGGAATCAGACATGATATGTAGTATTAAAATTTTAAAAGGACATTTCATTGGACTCAGCAAATTTGCTTCTGGGAATCAATCCTGAACAAATTAAAGTACAAATACACAGGAAATACTTAACAAGGATGTTTCAGTATTTCCTGTGTATTTGTACTTTAATTTTAATTGAAGTTGTATTTATAATTGCAAATACATAAAATGACTTATATGCATACAAAGGTTGATAAGGGTGAATAGACTACAATGTACCCTTACTGTACACTTTATCATGTGACTATTAAACAAATGAGTCTTGCACATATATTTTAAGAGATGTACATAATGTCTTATTAAGTGAGAAAATATGGTATTAAATGAGAAGCATAAGGTGTATAGAAGCTAAAAAGATAGGTAGTTAGTCAAGCAGATACATATACATACATAATTTGATCATATTTTTGAAAGAATAGCACAGTGGGACATGCATTCTGGCTTTACAGTTTAAGTGACATTTGATTTTCAATTTTTTCACCTGCAAAATAAAATTAATCCTTTTGTGAAAGCCAAATGAGATAATGATGAAAATTATTTGTGAGCTGCACATAGCAATCAGATATCACAAAATAATATCGTTATTATATTGTGGCCTCATGTAAGTCTGAAGTTTAGGCTCTGCAAAGTCATAAAAAGGTAATGTTGACCTGTAAAGTTACATTTAGGTCCAACTATGCCAGTATCAACTATTTCTTCTGGTCTCCAATTGTTGTAACCAGTTAACAACACAGAAAACAAATAGTGAGATATGATTAATACAAGGAAGACTATCCATGCCATGCCTGGAAAACAACTGTACATATTCCTCAAATAAGCCATAAAATCCATTTCATACTTTCAGGTCTAACAGGAGCATATTAATTCTGGTGGCTAGTTAAATAACTAACTGTAGAAGATAATCACCTTGGAGAAGACAGTTCTATATTGGATGAGTTTTCACTTTATAAAATCAATGTATTCTCTCTTCATATAAACTTTACATGGAGTTTTAATGATATAATAGATTCACATTTATATCCTGTCTCTGAGTCCAAATGACCTGCACTCTAAACCCAGACTCTACTTCTAAAAAGTGTAACTTGGAAAATTACTTAACTGCTCTGTATATCAGATTTTTTCATTTGCAAAATGGAAATCATAATATCTGCCCCTTAAAATTCTGATAATTAAATGAGTTAAAACATTTAAAGGACTTAAACGTATTACCTAATAGGTGCTAAATAAATGTTAGTCATTATTATCGTCCCATTATTATCTTTCCATTGAACCTGAGTTTATATGCCTCTTAGTCACTTTTCCCTCATCACAGAGACACAATACCTGGCACTCTTTAAGAAGGGAAGGTTTATTTTGGCTCACAGTTCTTAGAGGTTTCAGTCTGAAGTCTGCTGACTCTGAGGCAGGATGGCATGGCAGACAAGCATGGTGGAGAAGAGTTGCTCATAACATGGTAGGCAGGAAGCAGAGAACCAAGAGAGGATGCAGGCAGGAAAATATACCCTCCCGGTTACATTCCCAGTGACCCACCTCTTCTGACAAGGTCCCACTGCCTAAGAGAACATCAATTAGAGTGTCACATAATCCAGTCATCTTCCAAACACAGGAGGCCTTGAGGGCCATTTTAGACCTGAATCTTAACAATGTGCGTTTCCCTATTGACTAGAAAATCTTTATGCTTTTTATTTTATTGATACTTAACAGTGTAAAAATACTATTCTCTATCCAATGAGTGTGCTTTAATTTATCTGGAAATCATTCTAAATAATGGAATAATGCTTGCTTATTTATCAAAACCTTTCTGTTTCACAATTTTGAATAATATCTTAATGTCTTTATAGTGATTATTTCTGTTTTGTTGATTATTCTTATAAGAAAGATACCTAGAAAGAAGTTATAGGAAGAAAGTAACCTGTGTTTCAATGCATCTTGAAAGTGGAATTCCAAATGATAACATATATCACTTATTCTTTTCTGAACATTCCTCAGGACTATACATAATGATCTTCTCCAGGCAATTCAATGCTAGTGGATGTTTGTTCTCAAGGTTCATTTATGAAAGTTCATTATAAGAAATTACCACATTAAAATTCATCTACAAAATTATTAGTGCTTAAAATCTATGAACTATAGTTCTCTAAGTATAATCTTTTCATTTAGAGCTTTGTTGCTAATCACACAAATCTGAACTCCAAAAGCACAAGAAAAACTCGCTTACTCAGTGTCATTTTTAGCACATAAAATTTCCCCGATGAATCATATGCTCAAAAACTGTGCACCCCTAAACATTTAGCTTCTCTGACTCATTCTGAAACATTCTGACAACTTCTCCATTGAAAACTAAAATTTCTCAATACTGTAAGATCCTCCTTTCCTTTAATTAATTAGTTCTCTTACCCATTGGTGATAATTTCTGTGCTTACAGATTCTATACAGCTGGAATCCTCCACTGTGCACACAACAGTTGCCTAGTGGCCTACCTTCCAGGTGGGGCTCTCTAACTAACACTGGACTTTTACTTTCTTCTTTTTTTGCCACTGTATAGCCCCACACATAGGTGATATTTTATCACTCAGAATCCTGGGTGCTTCATAAAACCCTCCTTCCATCTCTTTAGAGTTTCCAGAGATTGGGAGAAGGGGAGGAGAGAGGGAGAGAGAGAGAAAGAGAGAGGGAGAGGGAGAAGAAGAGGAAGGGGAAGGAGGAGGGGGAGGGGGAAAAGGAGAGGGAGAGGGAGGGGGAGGGGGAGATATTTAACATAAGAAATTGGCTAATGTGATTATGGGGGCTGAGAAGTCTCAAGATCTGCAGTTGCCAGTCAACAAACTGGAGAACCAGAAGAGCCAAGGTTGTAAGTTACAGTCCAAAAATTAGCTGACTTGAAACCTGAGAAGAATCAAAGCTACTGTTTAAGTCTGATGGCAAGAAAATATCAGAAAGATCAATGTTCCAGCTCAAGCAGTGAGGTTCAGAAGGCACTGTTCCTTCAGGGAAGATTAGCCTTTGTGTCTTATTTAGGCCTTCAATTGATGAGTCAGAAGTCACCCACATTAGGAAGAGCAATATGCTTTACTTGGCCTAGCAGTTTGAGTGCTAGTCTCTCCAGAAACATCTTCAGTTGTACCCAGAAATAATGTTTAAATAAATCCCTAACAATCTGTGGCCAAACCAAGTTGAAATGCACAACTAACCATCATGCCATTGACAAACCTATGTTTTCCACACCCTATCTGCACAATTTGCATAAGCAATAGCACCCTGTCAGTAGTATCTGTACATTGATTCACACCTCCAAAGCACAATTAGTCTCCCATTATATTCTCCTCTACCAATACACTTGATATTTTCCCTCATGTACAGTAGCTGTTCTATCCAGACCATTCCCATCATGCAAGAAAAAAATTGAATACATAACATTTGTACTTAGCGATCCCTTCCTTTATTGGGAGCTATCATAGCACCCCATACCCCAATGCATGAAACTCATTCCTCAGGTATTTTTCCACTCTGTTGCTATATATCACACTGGATTGCTGGTCTGGGGAGCTTTCAAATTCCTTTGCCACTAATTATTGAATTAATTCATTTCCCAACAAGCTTGTTCTTTGTTCTATGTAGCACATAAGTGGCACTGAAGGATGGAAAGTTTATACTAAGAAAGCAAGACAAGTGTTAATTTAAGTCATCATGAGAAGTACTTAGAATGCCCACAGCTTCCACGGGAACTCTTACTGACCATTATTCACCTCCCAGACATGATAAAGTGGCTGAATTCATGAACTAAAAATTTCACTTTGGTGACCTTATGTGAACCCCGACTAACGTGAAATTAAACTCATCCTTTGAAGCCTGGGTGGCAATGCTGGCAATATGGCTGGAATGATGTTTCTGGCCCGGAGAGGGGCAAGTCAGCACTTCTTTCTGCCCTTGTTTCCTCATCTGTATGATGGGGAACTCTGACTCACTTCATAGGCAGGCCACAAATGTTTAAATAACACACACATCAAAAATACAAACTGCAGATTATCTTCCCTCATTCCATTAAGTTCAGTGAATCTACCTGTAGTATCTATTGCTCCTTTATGTAGTTTCTAACCTTGACATTTCCTTAAACTGAGCTCTGCGCTAGTCTGTAAATATAGTTTTGTCTGCACATATAGACCTTAACAGACATGTGTAGATTTTAGATTTTCTATTTTAATGCTTTCTTTTCATTGCTGCAATGGTTGAAGTCTCATGTTTTCTTCATCAAATGCTCACTGAGATTCCTATTTACTACAGACAATTTTAGACATCCAAGCCAAAAGATTTCAGCTCCCACTAGAGTATATCTAGCCAAAGGAGCCTACATCAAACTTGGTTTTACTTTTCTTACTCCAAAGCACCTTCTGTGACTAGACAAAAGATGATGGAAACTTCATCCTAGAACATCAAACCCTGCCAGGCACACTTCCATCTGTCTTATTGCACATTGCCAAAAGCTCTTTCCTTTTCTCCATAAAATTAGTCAATCAAAAATTATTTCAAGCAAGAATTATTTGGGGACTAAGAAAGGTGATACTTTCCCACCTTAATAATCTAAAAGAAGCTGGACCTAACCAAAATAAAAGGAAAATTGATGCACAAAAGTGAAACTTGTTGAATCTGGTTATTTCCTTTACACACACACACACACACACACACACACACACAAGATGACCTAAGCGATAATCAAGACTTTAAACAGGAAATCAGATGTCTCAGACCCTAAAAGGAGTAAGAAGCTTCACAGATAGATAAAGTAAAAAAGGTGGAAAGATCTGTGTTGTATCTCACAACACATCAGTCAGTGCTTACTACAGAAATAGATCTAATGCAAAATACACAAATATATAAGGATTTACAAGATAAACTACAAATGACCACCCATAGTTAAGTGCAAAAACGTGCAAAAGTGCTGTTTACATGCTGGAATTAGAAGGATCCAGTCGAAAGCCTGGCTCTCACTGTAGTGTCCTGTGCAAATCCATATTAGGAGTCAAAGGGTTTGTGATGGAAGCCTGAAGGGTCTGTGCTGGAAGGCTGAAGAGTCTACTGGAAGCCAGAAGACAATGTGCAAGGTGAAGGTGAAGACTGAAGTTCCTCCAAAGAAACAGAAGCAGGCCTTCCTTCTTCTTTTCCCTTTTATTCCATTCAGGCTGTAAGCCTGTTGGTTAGTGCCATTCATACCCAGTGTGGGTCTTCAGCAAATCCCTTCAGCCACAGCCAGAACTATGCTGGTCCAATTTAATTGGGCATTTCTTACTCAAATTGACACCATCAGTTAACTATTACTCTTGTCAACTTGGGAACCAGGCACATTTCCTAAAACCATATTTAACCCTCAGATAAAAAGACAAGTTTATCATTATACTTATCGTATAATAACTATCATGTGTACAAACAGAAATGCAATAATTCCTTTCTCACAATAGAATGCAAGTTTGCTTTGGGTGATGTTATTCCTATCATTTTATAACTTGCATATTTTAACATAGATTTCACAATACTGAGGAGCCAATATTCAGTCTATCAACATTATATTACATAGAAGCATGTTTTCCAGCCATGTTCCAAATTCTTGACACCACTAGCTAAGCCCATAAATCAGTATGCAGTTGTACATCTGGCCATTTCTCCTTCCAGGCAAAATGTACAACCAGGTGAGCTGCTCCAAGTGCTGCCCACTATGAGGATTTTTCTTTGCCCTTGTCCTTCAGGAATGTCCTAGAGAGGGATTATAATGCTGCAGCTGTCCATTCATGGGTGGCCCCGATATAATGTGTAGAAACATGTGTAAACCAGACCTTCAGCTTGTCTTCCTTTGATAGCTGACCCATGGTATACCCTATGAGGGTACAGATGCACGCTGGGAGAGAGAAGACAATATAGCAGGAGAAGCAGCCATCGGCGTCTGGGCAGCCTCTTCATGTAATTTACTTTTGCCCTCTGGACCTGTTTTGGCCCATCACATATAAACCATTGCCATTTAATGGTGCACTGTTACTGTGAACATCCAACCTCATGACTCAGTGGGTCATACTATATCCATCTCATGATGGACAACTCAGGTCACATGGTAACTTGGTGTCTCAGGGTCAAGCAATCAATTTCACTCATGCCCAGCAGCAGCCCCAGGGCTGTTTTTCACACGGAAAGTAGTTGTCTGTAGATGACACCAGAGGCTTGCTCCAAAATCCTAAAAGTGTCTGCTGCAATTCACCTAAGGGGCTGCAAAAGACTCCAAACAGCATCCCTACCTGCAACTGATGCTTCAAGTACCATTGGATCTACTGGATCTTATGGCCCCATTGGCAGAGCAGACTGCACAGCAGCCTGGACTTGTTGCAGAGTCTTTTCTTATTCTGGTCCCCACTCAAAACTAGCAGTTTTCCAAGTCTCTCAGTAAATGACCCAGGATAAAACACCTAAGTGAGGAATGTGTTTCTTCTGAAATCCACATAGGCTCACTAGGTATTGTGCAACATGTGCAACAATTTATCCTTTACCTTAGAAGGGATGTCTTTACATACCTCACACCACTGAGCTCCTACAAATTTCACCAAGGGAGAGGAACCTTAAATTTTAGTTGGATTTATTTTTCATCTTCTATCTTGCAAATGCTTTACTAACAAGTCCAGAGTGATTTCTATCTCCTGCTCACTTGGTCCAATCAGTGTAATATCATCAGTGTAGTGGAGCAATGTGATACCATGTGAGATAGGAAGGCGATTAAGATCCCTACAAACTAAATTGTGACACAGGACTACAGTTAATATAATACTGAGGTAAAAGAGTGAAAGTGTATTGCCAGCCTTCAGCTGAAAGCAAATGTTTTCTGATGGGCATCATGGATAGATATGAAAAACAAGATATTTGTCAAATCAATTGCTCATACCACATACCAGGAGATGTGTTAATCTAATCATCAAAGATATTACATCTGGCACAGAAGCAACAAATAAAGTCACCACTTGATTCAGTTTATGGTAATCTATCATCATTCCCCAAGACCCTCTCATCTTCTGCACAGCCCAAATGGGAGAATTAAATGCAGATGTGGTGGATCCTGCATCCTTCAAGTCCTCGATGGTGGCACTATTCTCTACAATTCTTCCAGGGGTGCAACATTATTTTTGGTTTACTATGTTACCTCACAAAGGCAACTCTAATGAATTCCATGGTAAAAAAAAAAAAAAAAAAAAAACTAAGTAGTTTAGAAGGAAATCTTTTACATATTTCTCTCCTTGAACTGGCATTGTCTTAGCTTACTAACACAGGCCAAATGAGTAAGCATTTCTCAAGTCATCTCATGTCAGTCTTACTTTTCAATATTTCCCCCAAAATATAAGGACCACCAAATATTCCAAATATTCACATAACCATTTCTGACCTACATTAGGCCCCTATGCCACAGTCTTTTTTATGCGTGTTTCTCCTAAATAGCCATGACAAGTTTATGCCTCACATTATAGTCTAGATGCATCAATATGTTGATGAGCTTTTATTTAAAAAGAAACTAAGAAGTGCTTATCACCATGTTATGTACTATGAAAACACTTCTTGAAACTAAAGTGTTACTTCTAGTGTAAAATTTGCTTTCTAATTAGAGTTCATATCCCCACAAACAAAATAGCAATGAACAAATATATTACCGGAATGATATACAGGCATATGGAAAGGATTCAATAAATTTTTTTAAAATGTGTTACTAAATAAGCAGAGGCCAGAGGTCCTAAAGGCACTCCGTTGAACCACAACCCCAGGAAATGAGGTCAGTGCTCACAAGAGAAAGTGATTTCTTTAGCCACCTTCATACTTTACTTCCCATTTGCTCCTTAGCCATCTGGCATCAGGCTTCCTTCTGTCACATGCTTGCTATCTGTTAGTTCATTGCTCTCAAATTTTGTGTGCATCAGAATCACCTGGAAGGCTCAGCTTGTTAGCAGATTGCTAGGGCCAACCCTCAGCATGTCTGATTCAGGAGGTCTGAGGTACTGAATTAAAGAATTTATATTCCCAACTGGTTCCCAGACACGACAGGTCATGGAATCTCTAAGAGCCATCACTCTGTATACTTTGAGCGATATGACTTTGAGCAAAGTTGCCATGTGACCCCTAAAGTCTCTTCCCTGAAAGTGAGAATAATCACTTTCTCCCTGCATCTGATAGTAGACCAAAAACTTGTAATTGAAACCAAACCTGCTGAAAACCTTTTGTAAACTAAACAAATGTATCATGGCTAACCTCCTATCCCACTTTCCTTGCCCCTCTTTGTAGCATGAACCTGAAGGACTAAGTTCTTGGAACTTTTTTCTAATCCACTGCTCTTCTTTATTTCCTCCACTCGTTCCTTTCCTCCTCCACATCCTGCTCTTCTGCTCATCCTCCATAACTTCCTTTCCCAGATTCATCCAGTATTACTGACTATGGAATCAAGCATATGAAAATCTCTTCCAGTGTTCAAGTTCCACATCTCTAACTTACTCTTCTCTGTTTATAACTTCTTCAGTTTTATTCAAACCACATTACCTTCCTAGATACAAAACTACATAATCATGTTTTGCCATCAATTTCCTAAAACTTCTTCCCAGATATCAGTTTGCCTCCTCTTATGCCCTCTGCAATCTTCCATGATGCCTCATTTCCTTTTCAATGTCAGTGCCTTGTTAGCCTCTGTCTCACAAGCCTCCCACTGGGCCTTTCTGCTCCCAGAGTTCTCCTGCTATTGTCCTTCTGCTTCCTATGTTTTCTCCCTCAAATCTGCTTAAAATGTTTCACTAAACTCCTTCCTCTAAGTTCTGATTCTTATGGCCTAATAAATGAATTCACAAAGATGACTCAAATATTAATGTTTCTGCAATCTGTCATCAGCTTTGTGGGGTTTTGTTTTGTTTTGTTTTGGTTTGGTTTTGGTTTTGCTACCAGAATCGAACTCACAGCCTTGCACTTGCCAGGCAGGTGATGTGCCTCTGAACTATATCCCTGGCCCTCTGCTGTCACCTTTGAACAGTCTGGATGGCATAAGTGATAGGATAAACTTTATATTGAGCAGACTTCCCTTCCAACTTCCAGTGTTACCAGGTATTTTCAACCTTAAATTCTATTTCCCTAGTAAATATGGTTCAAAACCAATCCATTCTAGTAATTCTTTGCACTAAAACATCATCTAAACTACTACATATGCACCTTTTCTAAAAATGTTCATGGTCCTTTCTGCCCTAACAAATCCTAGTCACCCATCCCAGTCAAAGCCAATGCCTTCTTTTCTACTGGTGTTCATATTTCCATTGCAACCAAGTCCTTTATACCTACCAGTTTCCTCTTTTCCTCTTCTTCTTCTTCTTCTTCTTCTTCTTCTTCTTCTTCTTCTTCTTCTTCTTCTTCTTCTTCTACTTTATTCTCCTCCTCCACCTCCTCCTCCTCCTCTTCTTCCTTCTCCTCCTCCTTCTTTTTTTCTTCTTCTTCTCCTCCTCTTCCTCCTCCATCTCATTGTCCTCCTCCTTCTTTTTCCTTCTCTTTTTCCCTTCTTCGTCCTCCTCCTTCCTCTTCTTCTGTTCCACCCTTCTTCATTATCTCTCCCGAGTTTCTTTATCACCATAAGACATGCATTAGAAACTCTTGTCCTTAAAAAGCAAAATTTCTTTTGACCTACATGAGCCATGATCTGCCTACCATCTACCAATCAGTCCCTTTTGTGCTTTGCTTTTACAGTATCTTTGCCCATAGTTCCCTTACTTATCTACTTCACATTTATTTCCTCTCTAATTCTTTGCACTTTAGCTTTTTAACTCCACTAGCTTGTTCTTTTCAGCTCACTAATAATCTCCTATGTGCCAAGACAATGAAAACATATGCCTTCCTACCTCATCCATCCCTTGATAGTAGGCAACGAGTTTACCCATTCTATCTTGTTAGTTTGCTTTCTTCTTTTGGCTTCTAACAGCTCATACTCATACGACCTTTGACTTTTTTATGAAAAATAAAACACATATTTTCATAACTAAATAAATGAATAACAACAGTTATCATACTGTATATTTTTATAGATCCAAAAGGAAACAGTAACACAAGCTTTCTTATCTCATTAGTCACTCATTCTCAATCCTCTACCACAACTCCTCTTCTATTTAGCCTCTAATTTTTGAAATGATCAAGGGTTTCAGGCTTCATCTTAGACTTTTCATCTCTCCTCTGTGCATACCCCACAGATTACATTGTCTATTCTCGTGCAAGTACTACCTATTTGCAGATTACTCTTTGCTTTACCTCTAAGTTTGACACCTGCTTGGAGCTCCAGTCTCAATATCATTGACATCTAATATGAGTATTAAATTTATCTAAATGGAATTCTTAATTTGTCTCCCTATCTTCTCTAATTCTATTCCTATCCTCTCTCAATAAATGCCACTATTCACTTAGATGAAAAATTAAGACACATTCAATCCATTAACAAACTATACCTAAAATATGTTCAATTCTCACCATCTCTTCTGCTGCCTCCCTAGACCAAGCCACTGAAATCTCCTTCCTATAAGGCAGCAGTAGTCACCTAAGTGAATTTCCTTAATCTTGACTTGGCCCTTGCCTATAGCAAAAACAGCAATTTGAAAAATATATATAAATGACATCACATCATTCCCAACTTAAAATATTGAAATGACTCCTATTTTTAATAAAATAGGATTTGAATTTCTTATAAAGCCTACATAAGCCTGTAGGCCTCTGATCTCAATGAGAACCCCTTTCAGTTCCCCATAAACACCTTCCTCATGCCACACTGGGCTCCTTTTACTCCTCATACAAGCCAATCTCTTTCCTGACCTCAGGATTTTGTTATTCCCTCTTTTAGGGGTGCTCTGTGAATTCTGACCTTATTGATTCTTACTCAACCTTGAAGTTTAGCTATAAACATTGCCTTCTCATTGAGGTCTTTTTGACCAAACACTGCCTAATAAAAAGTACTCTGTATGCCAGTACCTGAATAAGAATTATTACACCTTAAAGTCTTACTAATGATATGTTTATTTTTTTTACTGGCTTCTTCTTTGTCTTTGGCTTTATCTCCCTAGTTCCCTACAACTACAGCAAAAACTCTAAAGCAATAAGAGAACTATCTGCAGTTTTCTATGATTTCTTCCTAGCACCTAAGAATAGTTTTTAATATCTACAATAAGTATTCTTTAAGAACTAAATGAATGAGAGACCCATTCATGAGTCAGGATGGACTACAGAAACACACAACTCCAAAATCTCAGTGAGTGAAAACCACAGGATGTATCTTTTAAATTCTAGGGGGACTCATCTCATTGTGGTCCACTGGGGTCAGTGACTGAAATGTATCCATGAAGATCGTCCCACCAGTGGGGAGACAGGGTGTATTTAATTGCATCGGATCCATAAGGTTTCCCAGAGGAATCGATGCAAATCAATGTTGTTTGCTTTTGGCAAAATAAGTTATAGAGACAGACCTAACTATAAAGAGAGTCAGAACATACAATCTTTCATGAACCCAGAAGTAAGAAAGAGAGAAATATCTGGGCAGCAGCCTTTAGGGCTTCCACACTCACCTCCCACTAAAAGGTTCCTTTCATTGAGAAAGAAGAATGTACATACTTTTTACTTCCATGTTCACATTCTAAACACTTTCTACCACCAGCCAACCTAATATAACCTCTCCTCTAACACATATTTCTGTAATTTTCATTTAACACAACTGTTTAATCATATCTCTCCTCATCTACATGTAAATAAGGAGCACAAGAACCAGATCTATTTTCTTCTTCACTGTACTCTGAAAACCTAGTTCAGTGCTTTTCACATAACAGATTCTGAACAAACAAAAGAAATGGATTGTAGTTTTTCATGGATATGTATTTTTATCTGCGCAATGAGACAAGATATTCCCACATATGCAGTACATAAAGACAAGAACTTATATCTCATGTATCTTCCAGTTGACTCATAATGAAGATATTCACATATTAGCAAGCACTTAATAAGAACTGAACCAACTAGTCGTATTGGAGCCATGTACCCAGGTGCAATGTAAAAATATCTCTGTTATAAAGGTACTTTCAGAGCTGGCACTATCTTCTAAACATAACCCATGGGATACAGAAGCATCGTCTCTGGCTTCCTGTGAAAGTACTCTGACCGTTGTCTTCAGTGGGGAAAACCAGATGATTGCATAGGTTTTCTTGACTCTGTTGGTGATCATTCTGTGTCTGGAAGTGAAACTCCTCTTTCCACAGGATTTCATCATAGATCTTACCACAGCTAGAATTTTGGCCACTGATTGTGTCTCAGTTCAGCTGTACATTCTAATGTGAAAATAACTTGTTCCATTTCATTGTGTTCCCTTTCCTTAAATTGCAAAGCCTAAAATCTACTGAGATTTAAATCTATTCCTTTCTGAGCAGGGTTATTACACATGGTAACATGTCTGTCTCTAAGACTTTTGCCACATGGGAGAAGAGTAGAATTTTGTTCAGATTTTTATATCCTTTGGTTGCCAGGTTATTTTCTTGTCTTTGGACAAGTTCAAAATATGTATACGGAGACATAGTTTCTGCTGCTGTACTGCTGGACTCCCAATCTTCTCCATTAAACCAAGGTCAGTTTCCCTTTACTGAGCACTTCCTTAATCTTCCAGATCATATGGAAGAAGCCAGTGTGGCATAGTAGGCCTTTTCTCATTCCATAGCACATCTTAGTCAAGTTACTTAATCTGAATTTCAGTTCCCTCATTAAAACAAATAAAGAGGATAACAATATCTACTTCCTAGGATTAAATAACACATGTTTATAGGACATGTTTATCTCTATATCTGGCACATGAGAGTTAGTCAATAAGTATTTGTCTTTTTTAATAGCTCTTTTAACTATTAAGGTGCCAATTTAAAGCCCTTTCAAATAAAATCACACTGTCATTTTGAGCTAATGACAATAGCACCCAGTATGCAGCAAGCTCTCTGCATGAGCACTAATCATCAGCCACTGACTGCACTAAGACATGGTACTGTTCTACAATCTGACTTTTGCACTTTTCTCACGTTTTTATCTCATACATATAGGTTTTCTAAAATGTGCCAGGCTCGAGCTGCAGTTGGGGTATGAGGTGATAGAACCCTTCCTTCGGCTACACAGGTCTTGGGGTCCATCCCCAACACACACACACACACACACACACACACACACACACACATACACAGACATATCCAAAACATATCATGCTCTCTTACGTTGTAATTGGGAATTTGTACTGGATGACTCTTTTCTGGAAGGCAAATTAGCAATGTTCAAGAAAATTTTCACTGTACAAATCCTCCAAGGCAGAAATTCTATTTCTCGGGATTTATTCTATAATATGCTGCATGCATAGAATGTGATATATGTTAAAAAAAACATTCGTGACATGGCTTGAAATGGCAAAATATGGAAAAATACTTAATGTACATTAATGGGAAGGTAAACAAATGATTATATATCCATATAAAGAAACACTGTAATGAAGCAACCGTAAATAGATATTGAACAATCTCTAAGATGTGTTACTAGGCAAAAAGAACAATATAGAGTGCAATGGTCTATAATAAGCCACCATTTAGAAAATAATATGCTCCTTAGGACTCTGGGAAGCCAAGGAAGCACCTCGCCTCCCTGGTAAGTGGAGGCAGGGTGGCAGACTGCAGCCCTTCCAGGGGGAGAACCAGCAGTGTCTCCTGAGATAGGCACCATGTTGGAACTCAGGACTCTGGGAAGCCAAGCAGGCACCTCCTTCCCTGGTAAGCAGAGGCAGGGTTGCAGACTGCAGCCCTTCCAGGGGGAGAACCAGCAGTGTCTCCTGAGATCCACGCCATGTTAGAACTCTGGGAAGCCAAGCCAGCACCTCCCCTCCCTGGTAAGCGGAGGCAGGGTGGCAAACTGCAGCCCTTCCAAGGGGAGAACTAGCAGTGTCTCCTGAAATCCTATGTTGGAACTGAGGACGCTGTGAAAACAAATGACCATCCTGCCTCCCTGCTTAGCAATAGTGAACCTACTGCTACATGGCCTAGAGTCAAATATCCTACTTCCCCTATCCTCCTTCTCCTCCTTCTCCCCCCACCCCCGACCCATTAGCAAATGGGAACCAGAAATCTGAGCATCTCCTGGCAGGTTGACCATAACAAATAAGAGGGACTTTCTTCTACCATTTCTTTGAAGGCAAATATTTTTATTACTGTTTTGCTCTTTTCTAATTAATGGTACTGCTCTATTCAATATTCTGTTTTGGTAAGTTCTATAGTGTTCTATATTTCATCTCATTTTGATATACGGGATTGAAAGAACAACTATTATAAAGATAGCAAAATATACTGTGATACCTATTACTGTTATCCCGGTAACTTGCTGTGAAGTTCTGTACCAATTTCACTGTACAATCTTAGCTGGCTTTATTCTGACTTGTTCTGTTGTATACTTTCAAAATAAAAAAAATTTAAAAAACAAAATAATATGCTCATGTATGTTTGTGTAAACATAGGGCATTGCTAGAAGGACACCCAGGATCATTATGACAATCACCTCTAAAAAGTGGGAAGGGTAGAGAGATAATTATTTTTCACAGAATACCATCTGTAATGCTGTTGGAGGTTTATTATATATATATATAAAATTAACCAAGGATGGTGGCACATGCTTATAGTTCCAATTACTCAGGAGCCTGAGACAGGAAGATCATGTTAGCCTAAGAAGCTGAGACTCAATTGGGTAACACAGTGAGTTCCCATCTCAAAAAAGAAAAAGAAAAAAAATATATATATGTATATGTGTGTGTATGTGTCTTCATTCTATGTATTATTACTATGATATAGATATAAATGTTGCTAAAAATTCTACCTAATCTTATCACAATTCAGTGATTCAATCTAAGAAAAAGGAAATAGAAGTCTATAATTGTTTTTACAGAGACAAGGTATTCATATTACTTGTAATTGTTTTTCAAAATAGTGTAAAAAGAGGATTCTTTTTACACTAGGAAGAATTTAAGAGGACTAGCAAGGTAAAACATAACTAGTCCAATCAATATCATTTTCACTCCAAAGCAACTGACCATCAATCAACAAACATTGAGTTTTTATAAGTTTTATTGGATGGCTGCAGAGAGGGACCCATGTGAAGAGACAGAGGACTTGGGTCTACTCTCAAGGAGTTCACAGTCTGGTTACTTGGATGGAACAGGTAGGTCAAATGGTGACCAGCATCCAGCAGTAGAGAAGCAGCATCATGAAGCTGGCAAGAAGAAACTTTTAAAAGAGAGTTATGCAGGCCTTCTGCAACAGAGATAATGATGGCTTTGGGAACAAATTATGTCTCGTCCTTTCTCCATTTCCTCATCTTTAAAATGGAATAATCTTTCTTGGCTCTTCTCTTGCAAGGATTCTGTAAGGATTAATGAGGTAAAGTTTGTGCTTATGTAGCGTCTTTCTTCTGAGAACTCAAAGTGCTTTGCAAAGTATCCTTATTAATATTCATAAGGTGGTTTATATATTTTTTCCACCTTTCACTTTGGAAGTTTTACATCTATACCTAAACATTCCAATTCCTCTCTCACTCTTCTTTAACATCACTTTCTTTGTACACAAAATAGTGCAGATTCAAGCTTTAAAGTTGTTGGTTTTATATAGCTCACGGCTAATAACATCACACAGCTTTTCTGCAGGAGGACCCACCTGTACTTTCTAAAATTTCCACAGTACCTATTGTATCCATATGCACAATACACCTGAGCACACATGGAAAGATATCAAATATGCAACTAGAGGGAGAAAACTTATAACCAAGATTGTTGTCTCAGAAGGGTAAATCTAAAGAGCAATATGGAGCTCATGTTTGTGTTTGTGAGCTCGGGAATGCAGACTGAGTCCCAACTCCCTCTGCTGTCCCCAGGGACCAAACTATTCTATATAACAAGGGTAATTTGAGGTTAGAGTAGAAGGCAGAGAACATGAAAAGATGGAGGTAGGTGCACAGATGGGAGCAAGTAACTCAGAGCCGTGTAGTTGCAAGAGGCCACACAGACTTCTCATGTGATTCCTTCCTGCTTTTCTCCTTTCCAGGTATGAAAAATTTCACTAAGCAGATCAAATATTAATAGCTCGTGGAATTTTTGTGAAAATAGGACTGATTTAGCACCCAAACTGATGAGCGTGGTGAAACAGACAACTCAATGAGCTCGGGAAATTACAGACATGATGGGAAAACTCTGGACTTTCCATGTCTTAGAACTGACTAGGATCCAAATTTAGACCAAATTTCTTAGAGAGGAAGTGATTGAGCTGATATTAAAATATAGATGTATGATGTCTTTTGGTGTCTAAGTTTTATGCATGTTTAAAAATTTTTAAGAAGCAAAATTTTGTTTGGAAAATGTGATCCAGAGCAGCTCCGGTCTTTGGACAATGTTGGGCAAAGAAATGAATGGATGAGAACGCAGCCTACATTGAAACTCAGCCCCACTACCTTCCAGTCAGGTGCTGGCTATACAAAACCAAACCATGCACCTCCAACACGCATTTGTTCAGACTTCTTTCTGCTCTGTTTGACGTTTAACAGCGGCTGAAGCCTTCCTCTTGAGAAGGAGTAGGAGGGCTGCCTACTCATATCACGCTACCTGTTTGGCCCTAGGCCAGTATCACAAAACAAAGCTTCTTGCAGCAACTGAGAAGAGCCCATTTGCATAACTTAAAGCTATGCTGGAGTGTTGTGCTTCATGTCTGAGCAGCATAAGTCTTGAGCTTTAAATAGTCCAACCCTAACATATATTTAAGAGCAATGTTCTAAAGGCTGTGTTACATAAAGTGGAATAGTTAGTGACACCACAGCTAAGTACAAGGTCCTCTTTCTTGAAAATTGACAGCAACCACCAACCTCAGCAGGTGGGAAGAAAACTTTCTGATGATATGTAACCCAAAAGAGGTCATCCCTGTTTATAATTTGAAGAGCCCCACAGTATCCTACCACCCCCAAATAGCTCCTACATGGATCTGCTACTGACTCACCAAACCTCCAATATAGCCAACATGACATCACCCTCTGGATTAGACAGTAAAAGAGGAATCATAATTCCTGGGAGAACACAGGAATTTTAAGATGCGCTATAAGTACAGGGAGCCTATTTGTAAACAGAAGTGGGAGACAATATTTTTCTCTTTTTGATTTTCTCCCACTTAACATACAGGCCCAAATATGTTTTCGTGACTCTCTTTCATTTCCTAATAGTTGCTTCATACATTTACAAAACATGAAAGAACAAATCGTGCACAAGAACCATCAATGGAACTTTTACAGAAGGTACACATGTGAGGTCCACCCCAGACTTCCCAGGTCAGACTCTGGGAAAGGGTGGAGGTTTGAATAGGTTCACAGTGGTATTCTGCTTCCTGTCTAAAAACCCCTGGAGGTAGGATAAGATGTCAGTCAAGGTCAGCATTGGGAAACAGATTTCCTGAAGACCTGGCAGCTGACACAATGCAATGACACAAGGCAAATTCCTGATATGAAAGAAGCATGATTGATAAAAGATAATAACTCCAACCATGCTGAGAACCAAGCCCCTAAAAGGAATTATCTGAATAAATAAATAAAAAAAAACCTTACTCACTGCACATCGCTTTATGTGTTTGCATTTGTTTTTTGCATTCATCTTAATCTCAGTACTTGCTGAATTCCAGATACAAAGTTAGGAGCTGACGTTAGAATATTGAGCAAAACTGGATACATCCCTGCCTCCATGTAGCTTATATTCTAATAAGACAAACGATTAAGAAATAATTACAATTAGATGTGATAGGAATTAGATGCTATAGTAATACATAATAAAAAGTAATTGTTATTGTTTAGATCTAAAATGTCCCCTAAAGCTTTGTGCACTCGTGGAAGGGGCTTTGGAAGTTGATTGGGCTACTACAGGGGTTATAGCTGACTTGCTGTTAGGAAGTAGGGTCTGGTAGGAAGATGTGGATCACTGGGGCTATGGCTCTGAGGGGCTTAATCTTTTTTCCCATCTCCTCCCTTAATGCTGTCTCTGCTTCTGAACCACCATGCTGTGAGCATGTGTACCCATTTCTGCATGTCATCCTGCCTTGGAGCCAGGGAACTATGAATTGAAATCCTTACATACCATAAGACAAAAATAAATCTGTCATCCCTTAATTTTTGGGTATCAGATATGGTATCTCAGTGACAAAGAAAGTATCTAAAACAGTGACCTAGCATTGGATGGAAGCCTCAAATCAGAAGAAGTGACATGTAGATACCAAAGAATACTCTCTTCCGGAGAGACTGATCTGTATACTCTCACAAGTACTCCAACTGGATTTCACCAGACCCTGAGGAGGTCTTGCCTCCACCTATTTTCAAGTCAGAAGATCTGAGAGTGAGGGGGCTATATAGAGGGGTCAAGAAGCCAGATAAAAAGAAGAATAAGAGCATTCATATTGCACAGGTGGGGAACATTGTGAGTTCAATGCCATGATCCAGCCACAGAAAACTCCGAAGCTTCAGGTCTGGGTTTGCAAACTCTTTTGGGTAGGAGGTTCCATAAATCCTATTTCAATAGTGGCTGGAATGTTTAAATCCAGTAAAATAATTGTTCTGTTTGTTAAAATACCCAGGCTATAGTTATTAACCACTTGTGTTAAAAGGAAATTAATAAGCAACTCTACTCTTTTATAGGGCTTCTACAGCAATTAAAAGAAAGAAAGAAAGAGAGAGAGAGACAGACAAAGAAAAGAGAGAGAGAAAGAAAGAAAGAAAGAAAGAAAGAAAGAAAGAAAGAAAGAAAGAAAGAAGAAACTTGGTGGCTTAAAATAATAGATTTATTTTCTCACAGTTCTGGAATTCAAAGAATGAAAATCATAGCATCAACAAGGTTGATTCCTCTGGGAACTCTAAGGGAAAATGTGACTCATGTCCCTTACCTAGTTTCTGGCATTTGTCACCATCTTGAACCTTTCTAGGCTCACAATTTCTGCCTTTGTCATCACATGGATTCTTCTCTGTGTCTGTGGCCTCCCCTCTTCTTATAAAGACATCAAATATTAGGTTTAGGGCTAACTCTAGCCCAGCATGTTACTAATTACATCTAAGGTGACCCAATTTCTAAATAAGGGCACTTTTGAGGTTCCAGGTGGACATGAATTCGGGGGAGGAATGCTATTTTACCACTTTAGCAACATAACAAATTTTGATGTTACTGAACAGATGGTTAAAACCAACTACGTATGTAAGGTGTAAAGTTTTTCTAAATACATGTCGTTCTTTCTCATACTAAGTAACAAAAAGTGCATTTGAAAGAGCCTACCATATTTATCTCTGGGACACCCCACTGCTAGCCCCCAAACCTGCTACCGAATTAGAAACTTACTCTTTCTTCTCCTACCTGAATCCCAATCTCAAACCAACAAAGTCCAACAGAGGTTACAGCCTATTTCAAAACTAACCAAATGAAATAGACTGTCATAGTTTTCTACTTCTTATATTATTTCTTAACAACTTCCATTTTTTAGAGCAAAAGAATTTGAAACTTGAGGAGGATCACAGGACATCTCTGGCAAGAAGGATATTTAGGATTAAAAAAAAAGTAAGATTTGCCTTGGAAATTGTGACCTTCCTGTGGGAATGTCTTCAGATACAGACAGTAATATTATCTGAAACAATTCTAGTTTAAGACTTTTTAAAAACCTAATGTATCGTAGTCTGTTTTAAATATAATACATTAACACACACCTCAACACAGCCTATAAATGAAACAAAGATGTCTTAGAGGAATAGTTTAGCTAGGCTTCTTGCAGCAGCTAAATGTAAACTCTCCTTTAGTCTAAAAGCATTAAAATCATAATAATGAAATTTGCCATTAAGAGTTAGAAAGCACTTTTCTCTTTAAAAAGACAGATGCATTAAAACTTAATTATTGTCTCCCTACCTGATTATCAGACAAGAATAAAGCACATTTGGGGAGGAAAATACACATATGTTCACCCTGCACAGGAATACTTTTAAAGATTCTTCACAGAGATGTTCCCCAACACTCACCCTAAGTAGACAATAAAAACCATAATTGACTAGATATGTTTATGTGCTGAAACAGAAGAGCTGATGCACCAACTACACAAGCAAACAGATACAAATAAGGTGCTCAGGAAATGAGTTTGGTTTCTTAGCACTGAGTCTATTTTCACTGTCTCTGAGGAGTACCTGTACCTGTGACTTGATGTGATATCCCATCAGACGGTTCCTTGATCCACATTTTCTTCTTTAAAGATAGGTAAGGAAAAACTCCTTTCTGGAGTGTGAAAGCTCACAGCAGTAGGAACACAGCATATCTCATCTCTAATTTATGACTGACTAACTGAAACTCCTCACTGTCAGCAAACTCTGGCGTGTTTACTGGTTTGACAGCATACACACATATGGCAGAAGCCAGATGGACCTTCTCCCCCAGCTTCAAGCTAAGGGTGCTTCATTAGAAAAGAGATGCAGCCAGGCTTTGAGATCTTTGAACAAGGCTTTTCCAGCACAACAGGAAGGAAGAAAAGAAGTCAGCAATCTGGAGGAAAACAAGACCCTCCCCTAGGCAAGAGATTAGGACAGAAGAGAATTTACAGCTGCCCAGATGAAGTCTATCAAGATTTTAAAAATCAATAGCCTGTCCTCCAATCCATAGGAGTTGGGCAACTATTTGCCAAGAAGTCAGTTGATAAGAAATTTGCATGTCATCTACCCAAATAGTGGTAAATAGGGCAATGAATCTAGTTCTTAAACTCCAATTCATAGCTAAGTGTCAAAAAGTTCTATGCAAAACTGCAGTGCTTTTTTACATTTATTGGAGAATGTAGCAACAAAGCTTCCTGCCACAATGAAATATTGTTCATAAATAATAAAATAAAATGCAACTCTCTGAACTCAACCATTTCATTATAAAATTTCAAGAGAGTTAAAAAAATTTTTTTCTTCAAACATTGTTGTGTTTTACCTTTGATTTCTGTTCTCGTGGCATGTAATAGCCTCTCGCACCTTTTCTGCCTTCTTTAGCCTAGGTCCTTCTTATCTTGTCCTCTGGCCTCCGAGTTTGGTGATGTGTCTCCAGAACAATGGACTTAGAGTTCTCAGAATTCTCATTACCCACACTTGAACCATTGAGGGCAGAGATCTATACAAAGTAATTTGAGATCGACCCTCTTCCTATTTCCCAAAACAAGAGCTCCTTGTGTGGTAAAGGGGCACAAGAAGAATTAAGGGAAATTAGCAAAAGAAAAAATAAAAAATGATCCTACTCCAAACTGTCAAATTGAACCTATGATTTAGATAAACTCTTTATATCTCAGAGACTAGTTCCACACTGAGAAGGGTTGAATTCCTGAGAGGAAAGAGGATGAATTCACGGTTTAATGTGACAGACCTTTCTCTGGGACCAAGTGCATAATTTTATAGAAAACCTAGAAGCCTCTCTACTGCCTTTGAGGACCTTCTGGTGATTAAACTCTAAATGAATCTAAGTAGTAAGGAGGGACCATCGGACTTGTTGAGAACAACTTGTTGAGAACAACCTTTCAATTAGTTCACACTGACTTAAAATTCTTTTCCATCTCAGGCAAAAAATTACATATTGTTACAGAATGGGCAATAGAAGCAGCTAACAATTTTCTCAACCTTCTACAGTGCAATAAAAAATCTATTTCTCAAGAACTTGAGATTGTAATTGAATGTTGGAATATATAGGGCCACTACTAGCTGCTACCATTCTAGGAAGCGTAATTAGATCTAATGCTTTTCCTCGACACATCAGGAGTCTAGGTTTAGTGTAAGGCATTAACCTTCTGTTTAAATGTTATTTCGCAGCACTCAAGAGAAGTCCCCAGTGTGAGGCTGTGGGTAGAGTCTTTTCACCTTTCTACTGGGAAACTTTAATATCATTTGAAACACAGTGGTCATGTTTGATGAAACCCCACAGGCCCAAAGCTCCATCAACAGCCACACAGAAACTGAATTAAGTCCTGCCAGGGTGGTTCTACAAGATCCTTGGGACCCTGGGATTCACACTGGTGCAGAACACCACCTTCCTCAGAGTTCCACACACATCTGCCCTTTGATCTCAGAAGAACTGTGAAGTAGGCAGGGAAACTGGCAAAGATCCCCTCTTACAGATCAAGAAAATGCATACCAGAGAGTGGCAGAATATACACCCAACTAGTTAGTAGTAGAGACAAAATAAACCCTAAGCTTCCAATACCCAAGAATCAGACAGTATCCTCTTACATAGGGCGTCTTCTAATAAGCGAATGCAACTGCTATTTAAAGATCTAATATTCTGTTAATCAAAGCAACTGATGAATTGGAAAGCATAGAGTATGTTTGATTACAGTTCAGAGCATCTAAATATACTAAGAAACTCAGAGTAAGGGGTGGAGAAAATAAAGCCAGAGCAGCCAAGTTTATGGCTCAGCAAACACACTCCTGAATCTCTCCACAGTTTACACCTCAGACAGCCCCAGTCCATGAGAATGGAAGTGAAAAGAAAATGCAAATTCAGCTGCACATTACATCCACAGTAAATGCAAAGACAAATTAAGAATTAAAGACAAATGCAAATTACTCAGCTCATAAAAGAAACCTATACAAAAGACAGGGAATGAAAAGACTCTGACAGTTATGGATGAATCTCTGAAGAGGCGCAGCGACCGTATTTCCAAATTCAAGCCTTTAAAAAACTGGTTAGAAGAATGAGAACAGCTGCTGCAAAGAAGGGAGGGAAACTGCTGTGAACAGTAAACCAAGCTACAGAGCAAAGCTGAGGATGGTGTCCTTATTGTCAAGGTGAGAGTAAAAAGCAACAAAAGGGAGCCAGAGGAATTCTCTCACCAGAAACTACAGCAGACTTTAAAAGCCAGGCTCCTGGCAAGCCTTGAGCTGGGGGATGGAAGCAGAAGAACAAAAGAAAGAGGCAAGGCAGAGAAAGAAGAGAGAAAACCCACCAAAACCAGAGCAGGGAAGAGCTGTAGAGGTGAGGATCTGTTCATGAACTCAGGTGACCGATGGGGCAAGCAGGCAATGGAGATCCTTACCGGCTAGGAGAGGTAGGCACTGCGGGAAAGCACATAAAGACATGCAAATTCACCCTTTATACAAAAGATGGTGGACACCGACATGGAGTGTGTCCATACAATTTTGGTTCTTGTCATTTTATATTTGAGTCCTTTAGTACATCTTCAAATCTGTGAACTGTCTTAAATGTTAGTTGAATGGATCAATTAATAAGTGAGTCTTTCATTTTAAGGAGAAGAAAATATACTCCAGAAGATTAAATGGCTGCCTTGAATGCATTCATAACATAAAAAGAAGTTGTTGCTTGACATGAAACCCTGACCCTCAGTTCAGGACTCCTTCATTTGTGCTGTAGTGTCTTTGCAAGAAAGAAAATAAAAACTCCACTAGAATGAAAAAGACACTCACAACAGTTTGTAGTCACCTGTTGGGCCACCATGCCACAGGGTGCCACCCTGTGCTAGATTGAAATATTCCATCTTTAGCTTCTGATTAAACACCAAAGACCTACGAGGACAGCAATGTGAATAAATCCACCTCAGCCAAACAATGTCCAACTAGACAGTAAGTACGTATTCTAAGGAAAGGGCAACTCTACCCACTACCAGATAGCTGAGACGAAACGGGAATGTGCACCAATCCCTTCATTTTCCTACAGAGTTCAGAAGCTTCTATTTTTATTTGAAACATCTTCATTTTAAAATTCATTTTTAAGCACAGTGAGAGCCAAATGAATTACCACTTCTGGGTCAGAGGTGGCTGGAACTCTGCCAGGTAACAACCTCTGACTTTAGTCATGGCAACCATTTTAAGACATGATGGAGTATATTCATTTTAAAGCACTCTACCACTTGAGCTATTTAACAGCTTGTGAATGGAAGTGTCCCTTTTGATTAAATGACCAAATATGTGAAACCTGTACTATAGTTGAAACAAGTACCTTCAGTGAGGCCAATCATTTATATATTTGTCTGTCACATTTCCTGGAGGTTCATGTTCTCTTTATCCCTGGGAGGCAATAATGTGTGTTTGCTTTTCTTATCTACCTGCAATTAGGATAGTTGTCAAAGTGAGACTCCTCAGCTTCTTCCTCTCTAACATTTATAAAACACTTACCAGCCTTCACATGAGGACTCATTCAGTCCTGTGAAGGCCTTGAGAAGTTATACAAGCAAAGCAGCAGAACTTTGAGTCCAGTCTTTATAAAACTGTGATTTCACCTGGTAAGATTAGATGAGAAAATGAAAGTTGTTTCATTTTTTATAATTTAGACTGAAAGAATATTTCAAATATTTCACTCTACAGATAGAAACTTGTCTTTTAGGGCTGTTTAGTTATTTAGGTTGGGGAGGAAAATTTATTTTTATCTCCTGAAGCTATTAGAAAACCAGTTTTATGAATTATCCAAGAAATAGAACTCAAGTTGTTTGTGAAGCAGTCTGCCCCTGAAGAATGATGTCCACACAATGAGCTTAGCCTTCAGAAAGAAGAAGTGGTAACTTAAAACCAAGAAGAAGGCAGTTTAGTTTAAGGTGCTTGCCCATTTCTCCTCACAAAATCCCAGTCTGTGGGAAACAAAAGTGGTAAATGTTATATAAATAGTGTATGACATTTGCAAAGGTTAAGAAGAATGTCTTTACTCCTTTTCTTTTTTTCCCAAACATTATATTTGAGCAGTGAACCCCAAAGTTTCAGTGTTCAGGTACAAGCCTGCAGGTCAGATTACTGGTAATAAGAGGCAGATCAAGAATCTCAGCTGCATCTGTGCTTTGGAAGAAAGCAAGGCCTCAACAAATGAGACTGTGCGCAAATGTCTTCCAAGCAAGGGGTGATGTGGCGTTGTGCCAAGGGGTCCCTGTGCTACTGAATTTGCACAAAGCAAACTCATCTCTGCCTTCAGTTTCCATAAGGAATAGAGGCACAATTTAGAGAGACTGCTTGACAAAACAAGCTTGATTCTGTGTAGTCATAGTGAGGCTGTGAGACTTTTTTTTTTTTTTTTAATTCTCCTTTTGAAGTGGTTAAACAAAGAAGTAGGATGTTCCCACTACCAACTCTGTGAAAAACATTCAGTGTCTAAGATATCTGAGTACTTAAAGTATGGGTCTTTCAATCTAAAAATGCAGAACCTGACTTGGGGCTGGAAGACCATACTAGGGGCCCATCTCAGTCTGGCCCTGCCTCTACAACTGAATTTAAACCTAAAGGACAGTTTTGCAGTTGCAGAGAATAGCTACAGAGTTTTCTTCCCCAGTGAATATGTCAGTGGCTCCTGAAGCTCTGAGAGCTGAAATTCTCCCCAGGGTCTAATTTACTTACATTTGCCTCTCTGTGTTTCCACATAAAGGGGCAAATTTCCCTCTCATTGGTAGTCTGACTGCCACATATTCTGAACTGCACCCGTGTTCACACAGCAGTATGACTATGGAGTTCCAATAGAGTGCTTAAGCAAACTGTAACAATTGTCAGTCTATAAATTGGTCGCATGTCTCTGGTGTGAAGTGGTTTTGTGGGTTGTCTGGGGACTTGGAAGCTGCCTCTTTGATGGCAGCAGAGCCTTTCCACAAGCCAGGTTCCTTCTGTGACTCACATTACACAGCTCATTCATCCCTTACTTACTCCACCCACACAACACTCACCCAGCTCTGGGTGATAGATAGTAGATAGTAAATAACTGCATATTGATGGTTAATGATTGTTGACAACTTGCCCCATGGCAATCTGGCTTGTTTGGCTCTGCTTTAGTTACCAGTTACTTTCTCCATTGCCTTCACCTGCACTGGATCCCTAGAGTACTACTTAATGAATTAGCCTTTAGGCTCCTATCAGCCGGGCACTTCAGCACTGAACAAAAATCAAAGCTACCACACTTCCCCTTGTAACCCACTTCAGTGTTTTGATTGGTTCTAACTGCTGTCCTGATTGCTTATCCAAGATCCTTTTCCAGTTGTGGCCATCCTGAGACTTCAGCCTGGCCCCCTAACCCTTGTGATGCTACCAAGAGATAAGCCTAAGTTGGTTGTTAGTACCAAGAAGAATGGAGAACAGAATCACCCAGAGCAAGATTGCAGGTCCGTAGAAATTGAATTATATAGGCAGGGGAAGCTACATTTTTCTTGATGGAGAAAGTGATACATCAATAAATCCCTTCATCGGAGCAGTTTTTTTTTGTTTTGTTTTGTTTTTTGTTTTTGTTTTTTTTTTTTTTTTGTCTTTTTCATTTTTATCGGTACCAGGGATCGAACTCACGACTGCCTGCTTGCAAGGCAGGCGCTTATGCCGCTGAGCTAAATCCCCAGCCCCAATTGGAGCAGTTTTGATCTGATCATTTAGGACACAGGCACCAGGACCTAAAAGTTTATTGGAAATACAGAACCTAGGGCGTTACCTTAAGTCTACTGCATGTGGAAGTTTGAGAAGTTCAAAACTAGGACTGCTTCTTGATTCTGACCACATCTTAAGAGACTCTAGGGATCTGAAAAAAATTAATGCCCAAGTAACCAAAGACAGTAGTAGAATCGCTGAGTGTGGGAATATAGAAGTAGTTTACAAAGATTTGGGAGGTGCCACTAATGTGCAACCAGGGTGTGAGCACTATTTCCTTAGACAGAGTTCAGTTTGCTTTATATACATGAGAACCTGACCTTAATTGGCTAAATAAACTGCTTTAGGTTACATAACTCATTTGCAATAGTCAAAGGTTTATATTCCTACAGATCTTGTCATTAAAAGAGCACAGACTTTAGAGACAGGTTCAAATCTTAGGTGTGCCACTTGCAAGAAACATGACTTTGAGCAAAGTTTTTAAGCTCTCTGAACTACGTTCCTCATGTGTAAAATAGATGGATGATAAAAGTCTCACTGGGATGTGGAGGACATTAAAGAAGATAATGTCTGTAAAGCCTCTATTACATTCTTTCCTTTCCCTTTTTACATTATAATTCACTTTACTTTCCAATGCCAATATTTGCAGGAGTCCAAGTTGAAATTATTTATTTATTCCATTAGGAAGCATTTATTGAGCACTTGTGAGGCAGTAAACACTGGGAATTCAGAAACAGTGATAGAGTGCTTGCTTCCAGAAGATATTGCTTGTGCTCTAGTTCTTGCCTCTTTCTCAGGGGGAGAGATGGCTGCTTAGTTACCTTTCAAATTGCTGAGACAAAATATCGACACTCGAAGTTAAAGAACACAAGGCTTATTTAGCACAGTCTGCAGAGGGTTCAGCCCATAATCAGGGGGCTCCAAGGCAGGGTGGCATGGTACCAGGCAACACAAAAGAGAAAGAGTTCATGGTGTGAAGAAGGTAGCAAAGCAACAAGGGGGGCCAACCAAGGTCTTCCTTCCCTTTCAACTTATCCAGGCTTCTTAGGGTAGGTAGTACTCAAATCCTTAATCTTAATGCCCTTGATTCCAACACCGAACCATGAATCAATTTTGATGTCACACACTCTAGATCCAACCACTTCTGAAAAACCCCACCTATGGCTGCCTGAGGCTTTAAGGGAACTTCTATAAGCACAAACCATAACATGGACATAAACAAATACTATATAGCTTGGAAGAAGCAAATCTAGGAATGGGTGAAATTCCAAAGGTGTGACAGAATAAAGTTCCCATTTGAGACTGCAAGGAATTCTACCCAAAAGATGTGACATCTGTGCAGGATGAAAGTTTTCAAGGGGGCAAAGGAGGTCAAGAACATTCCAGAAGGTAGGAATAGCATGTTCAAGTACAAGGAAGTGTAAAATGCCATAGTGTGTTAAGAGAACTGCAAACAACTCACTGTTACTGCAGCATGAAGTGAAAGGAGAAAGTGTCAGGAGCTGAGGTGACAAGAAGGCAGCAGCCAGGGAACGAGGGCTTTCTTTGTCATGCCAAGCATGGACTTGATTCTGCAGATGATGAGACAGGGAAGGGTTCTAAGAAGTGGTTTTTTTCATGAGGTGTCTTATAAAGGAGAGGAGCCTGCAGGACTTGTTCTGATTTCTTCTAAAGAGAAAATCAGGGAATGGGCTCAACATAGGACTTCAACTTTATCATTTGGCTGTCACTGAGCAGTCAGTCTTACAAACAGGCAATGCTCTTGGACTAACAGGCTCTCTCACACATAATTAACAGTTGCATAAGTAAAGCAAGAAGGAAAAACAGGGAAAATTCAGAGACCTGGCAACCATTGTTTTGTTTATAAATTCTGTTCCTCCATGATATTGAAAACTGAGGATATTTTCTTTAAAATAATTAAACTTAGAAATAAAGAGCTGGTCCTCTGTGAGTATGAAGTCTTTCCCACGCCCAGTGCACCTGGCCATTAGTTCTTTAAGCCTTCTCCCCGCCCTGTACCCTAGATGTAGCACATGATTGCTCTACTCTTGGTATGGTCCTGGACCATTTGGATATTTTATATGTATTTAAGCTTTTAATTCAATAACATTTGTCACAATCACAAAACAGTGATTTCCATGCTAATGATGGAAAAGTCTATGTGCTTTAAATTTTATATAATATTCTCCAAGAGAAAATTAAAATCACAATTCCATTCTTAGAGATAACTATTAAAAGTATTTTAATGCATTATCTTAGTTTTTTACCTACATAAACATAGATATGAAATTTGTTTATAGAATTATAGTATGTGTGTTTATTTACAACCTGCTTCTTCGACATATTTATTAGGTAGTTCTAATGAATTCCTTTTTAAGAATGAGCAAGAAAATAATATAAAGGAAGTAACAGCAGCCATGTGCTCAGAGAAACCTAGAAAGCCATTCTTCAGATAGACACAAAAAGCAGAGGAACAGAGGGAAGCAGAGACAAGATGCCACGAGATTGAAGAAAGCTGAAGAAAGAAACACCCACTCAATGATTTTCTGGTTAAAGTTACAGTACTGTGAGCCCAGCTGTCTTCCTTCCCGTGGGTTCCACGCTGTCGCCTTGTGTCATCCTAATAAACTTCCCCAGTTTTTCTTAAGATTGTTTGAATGGGTTCTGTTTCTTACAGACAAATAATTTCTTACCAACGAAAATCCTGAAATAGACTAAAGAAGGTTTGGGCATAAGAAGACAGATGGATAATGGCTTGCTTAAGTAAACAAGTGATTTTTGTCTTGAAGGTAAAAATTCCCCAAATAACCAGTTCTGTTCTTGCTGAAGTTTCTATGCCATGTTATTTCCCACCCTCAGATGTTAGATAAGAAATTTTATTTAACACACCATGACAACCTGTCAAGAAGAATGACTATCATACATTGTATTGTCCAAGAATCTTGATTTGCTTTTCCCTGGAGTTGGATAATTGCTTTACTTGCTCCTATTGTCACTGGGGACCAGGAAAACTTGTAAACTAAATCAGTATCCAAACTAGAGCTCTTGGTGATCCTTACAGTCACAAATTCATATTATTAGCAAGGCTGTAGAACTAGAGTTTCAAGCCAAAAGAGTGATGGCTTTTTGGCATTGAGACCCCAGAAGAGATCAAGATGTTTTCCTTAAATATTCATTCACTAGTACAGCCAAAGGCATTGTGGACTTCAAAAGGAATTCTGGTGAACTTACCCTCCTAGCCTCCCTGAACCTAGGCTTACAAGTACAGAGTGCTTGCTATTTTTTTTTACTCCATTGACTTTTGGTACAGATCAATCCTTTGATCAAATAACATAGTATTGATCTCATAGAGTTCTCCTTAATCATTCTCAAGATCTCTCCTTTATCCTGCCTCTTTTTTTATATTGCTAAGCATAATCTGACAGTATCACATTTATTTCTTGTCAGTTATCCAATCAGGAAATGTTGGCTTTCTGAAGACAAATTCTACTTTTTTTCTGTCATTGAATGCCCATTATATAACACAGAGCTAGGTACGTAGTAGAGCCTCAAGAAATATTTGTCGACTGAATGAATTAGACACAAACATTCTTAAGTCTTGGCAGGGAATATATTCTCTTTTTTTTTTTTTTTTTTTTTTTTTTTTTTTTTTTTTTTTTTGTCTTTTTCCTTTTTATCAGTACCTGGGATCGAACTCACAACTGCCTGCTTGCAAGGCCGGCGCTTATGCCGCTGAGCTAAATCCCCAGCCTCAGGGAATATATTCTTAACATAATGGGATTCACCAAATCATTTCCTTTCCTGCAATGACAGTGCTAGTTCCTAAGTGGATTTGGGCAAGAAAGTCAAAGGTAACCGACCACCACTCTTTTTAACGCTTTTCAGACCAGTCAGTTGGAACACAGGACTGCCTTTCTTTATTGCCTCAGTTCTAGAACATTATATCCAGCTGTTCTTTCTAAATTAAAAGTATGAGAAGGTAGCACTTGGGTTGCATTTCAATAATGCCAGATTCCCAATCCTGTTATATTTCTCACCAAAGTGCCCTTATCACCCCAAGGAAACATCATTAAAACTCCAGGGGAAGGATCATTTTAATTCATTTGAAGTTTTAAATAAACATAGACTACATATAACTAAATCAAGTGAACAACTGTGCAACTATTAAAATGGCAAAAATGCTAGGAAGCCTTACTTTAATGGACTTCAGGGATGAGATTCTGAGTTGCAGTTAGTGTGATATATGTCTCCTATGCATTTCCAAAATGATTCACCTTTGAATTTCCTCTAATTTACACACTTTACCTACTCTCCTTTCAAATTATCAGGTCAAAACATACCTTTCATTTTCCTCTGTTAATATGCTGTTTCACTCATTAAGCTTTACATATTAAGCTTTAACTTATTGGCTTCAGTGACACTCAGTAACCCCAAAGGCAGAAGTGGATGAAATGTGTTTTTTCTAGGTGTCTTCATGCCTGGACTGCAATTTCTAAATTTCTAATCTCTGAACTATTACGTGCTCTCTATCTATGTGTCTTCTGGAAGAGCTATTGATCTGTAATCTCTCCAGTACATTTCCCCTTCCCATAAAATCCCAGAGATGATCTAATTAAAGATAGATTCTGGCTACAAATTACAGAAAAAGAGGCACTTGGGCATTCAAATGCAATTTGGACTTAGAGCATTTACATCCTAGGCAGTTGGGAAGCAAATCTGAAATACTCCTTAATTAGTCAGCCAGGTTCTGCTGCATTCCAAAGGCAATCACAGTACATAAATAATAAACAAAAACACTAAATAAATGCAAATTAGGCTATTTTAGTAAGCAGACAAAGCCATTGATCCCATAGTATGTAATGTATGACTTATGAGACGCAACAGGAAGTTGTCAGTAATTGATGCTCTGATGTAAAAATTACATAGGTTTCCAGTGACCTATATTTGAATCCAGGCTCATCCTCTATAAACTATTTGCCAAGTTTCTCCATGAGCTTCACTTTCCTTATCTATATGATAACTTTAAAAAGTAGCATTACTTACCTCACAGATTTGTTGCCATGTCTACAAGATACTATAATGTGAATCCATTAGATGAGAGTTACCAGCCCCATTTGAGATTTCCATATTCTAGATGACAAGCAAGAGGCTACAGAAGTATCAATCCTTTTATCATTCAGAGAAATAAAAATAACTGAAGCACTGGAAATGCCTGAAATTGGTCATAAGAATGTGCTACTATACATTTGGACCAGATATCAGAGAAAGAGTCCAGATTTGGCTCTAAGAAAGTAAATGGTTTACCTGAGGACACACTTAATAAAGGACAGGAGCTTTTTCCCCCAGGTCTTTCAATAAATGAATAACTCAAAGCTCTCCAACAACAAGACTTGAGCACTGAAGAGAATCCAGTGGTGGTGGTTATCCCAGCTTGCTGGTGACCTTGATCAAGATAGAGGCTAGAGATTAAGGTACTTAACCTCAAAGAGTAAGAGAAAATAAAGTGAAGACAGGAAGTGGAGCCTACTTTTTCTAATAGCTTAACTGTGAAAGGAAAGTAATTCTCACCTATCTCATTTTGAGGACTAGAAGTTTTAATGCCAGAAATAGTGCAAATTGGAGCACTAAGCTATAGTCTCAATTATTAAGATACTTTACCTTCTTTGCTCTCCTCACAGTAGCTCTTAAACCGTTATTCTTTGAATGCCACGAATTCTGCTTGAATCTTCCCTGTCTGGCTGGCAGCTGGAGAGCTTCACCGCCAAACGTTGGCTTCCAATTTGAATCTTCTCACAGTATAGCAAACTAGGTATATGTTTGACTCCACCACTCGTGGGATGTGTTATCTTGGGCAAAGTGTTAAAAAAATATTTGGGCCTCAGTTTCCCCAAATATAAAGTGGAAAAAATAATGCCTTGAGGTATTAGAGGCATTGAATGAGTTGATACTTGGGAAATATATAGACTAGTGCTTTGAATATTTTATGTGCTAGATAAATCTTAACTGTTGCTGTTGTTATTAGAAGACTTGTACTCACCCACATTCCTGTAAGTTATGAGTCTCTAGTTCATCTGAATCCTGGTTACAACTCTTCTGTCTGCCAATCTGAGCCAACCCCTCTCTTGCCTATCTTCAGTCCTAGTAAAGCCTGTCTGCAATCTAGGTCCTATGCCTCAGCAGCAACCTATAATAATAACTACACAACTACCTTTTATCACGTTTAATAACATGCCAGGTGCTGTACTAAGAGTTTTACATATATATAATCCTCACGTGCCACAAACTCATGAGACAGTCATTACCAATAAGGAACCTAGCCAATCAACGGCACAGTCAGGATTTGAATCCAGGTTTCTTTAATTGCAGAGCATAGTCCTAAGTTCTGGATTGCATTTCCTACAGATGGTATTCAGATATCTTGTTCCCACTACATCTTAGATTCTCTCATCACTTCCATTTTAAATTAGATATTTAGATGTCTATGCAATAGATTGCAAAAACAGCTACAAATTCTCCCACATGCATGTAAAGTTTGTTAAGAAACAGTATTTATTTTTTCACCCTTCAAACCGGGCTGGGCTTGTGAATTATTGCTCTGGCTAGCAAATAGATGCTGGTACAACTTTAAGCTAAAATCCTTACACAGTTCCGCTTTGGAAATCTCTAGGACATATGAACAAGTCCTATAAAATAAGAAAGTGCATAGTGAAAAGGCTAAACACTCTAGTCAAAAATCAGCCCAGCTGAAAGTTTAACTAACTCCAGGTATATGAATGAGCCCCAGCCAAAAGAATCCAAATATGGTTCAGTTCCTCAGAGCAATCCAACTAAACCTAGCCCAAATTTCAGTGGGCAAAATCATCCTTTAAATCAATAGTCATTGTTCTAAGTCACTGCTTTCATTCAGGCTGCTAAATTAAAAAAAAAAAAAAAAAAAAAAAAAAAAAAAAAAAGCACACTGGGATGCTAAGAAAACAGACATCTAGCCTACAAAGCTTCTCCTGGTTCTGTAGGCTAGAAGTTCAAAACAAAGATGCAGGCAAATCCATTGTCTGGTGAAAGACCCCAAGATCCCTTTTTGGTTTACAGATAACTGCCTTCTCTCTGTATAATTACAGAATAGAAGGGGAGTTAAATTCTTTTCTTTCCATAGGGCCCTAACTCCATCATAAGGGCTCTGCCCTCATTACTTTAAATTGAATTTCCTCCCAAATACCTGGCTCTAAATACTATTATAGGGTCTTATCATTAATTTGGGGAAGTTGCAAACAGGCTACAGTAGTCATTTAATTTTGGGGTATTTTGATATGCAGTAAAAGCTCAGTGATAGAATTTTCAAGTTTTTTTCAATCCTGAAGTAGTTCATTTCTTGTCTTCTCCTGAATTTTCTTGTTCAATTCCAATTGCTAATCTTTCTGATCCTTTTTTTTGCACTGATTGATCAGTTCTTAGGACAAGTGATTTAGGGCCAAGCAAGATCCTACTAGCACTTTACCAGAAAACTTCTTAGAGAAGATCCAAACTTACTCTCTTTACACAAATTTTAGGCTATAAATTACATTATACTGCAATGCCCAGGTAATTGCCATGCATGAAGTAAAATAATTGAATTCAAATACAAATAATAGTTATTCAGTAAGATTTAAATGTCCATAGATTCCCTCCCAAATAAAGTATAGGCACAAGATATACTTTAATCAAACTAAGGCTAACATTGGGGCTCCACAATATTATCAAGGATCCAGACTTCTTATATAAATCTATTTTGCCACATAAGACATTCACAGTCCAAAATTGCAATTGCTTTCCTGTCATTACATCTGAATTTCAGGCAAAAAGAAGAGCCAACTCTTCTTCCTAGATACTGATGACTCCTCTTAACTCAACAGTACTCTTCATAGAGATATCGATCACTGCAAAAGAGGCTAGGAAATGTATTCCAGCTTGTGCTGTTACAAAGGAAGTGTGAATGGGTATTGGAAGGTAATTAGCAATACCTGCAACAGACACTATTTCACTTATTCTTGTAAGTAAGCATCAAGTAGTTGGTAATACACATTCTGCATCTAAAAAGTCAGAGATTTAATATGAAAGCTTTAGAAAAGTTTAACAATATTTCAAGAGGCACTGAGAATAATACTTACTAGACAACTCATTTTATGGAGAATACTACTAAGGTGCTTTTACCATTGCTATAGATCTGAAGTATTGGATTTAGTACCTGAGTGCTTAGCCACCCTTGAGTAAAACAGTTACTGTCAACAACTTACAGCCCATTCTTTACCTCTAACTTCCAAACATGTATATTAACAACTCCTTTGAGATGTTTTAAAGGCAGTGAAAATCCAACATATTCAAAACTAAAATCATTTGCCCAGAAAATCCCATTCTCTTCTTGTTTGATGCAAATCAATAGAAAATTCCACCTTTTACCTAGATGCTCAAGCCAAAATCCTGGATGCCATCTGCAACTTGGCTCCAAAATGTCCTCCAAAGGCCCACACACTAAGTAAGAGCTTTGTTATCAGCCTGCAATGATCCTGAAAGGTGGTACAGCATTTAGGAGGTGACTCCCAGTACAAGAAAGTTAGGTCTCAGTGGCATGCCCTGGAAGGGGCTATGGTGACCCTGGCCTCTTCTAACACCTTCTTTACTCCCTGGTCACTGTAGGGTGAATAGACATCTTCTGCCCACACTCTCACCATGATGTATCTCCACAGGCCAAAGCAACAGTCTCTTGGTCATGTACTGAAAGATCTGAAACCATGTGCCAAAATACTTTTCTTCCTTTTAAATTGATTATCTTACATATTCTGACATAGTAGCAGGAAATTGACTGGTAGGCCTTCCTTGATGTTTCCTTTTACTTAACACTATTACCACTCAGTCACTACATCCTGCCATTTTCACTCCTTCTTACCAATTAAATCTACCCTTCTCTATTTCCAAAGCCACCACCCTGAATCATCACCCTTGCTGCAATCTTTCCTGGACAGCTATAATAGCTTCATGGTTTTCTCCAACCTATTCTTTACACAGCAGCCAAAATATTTGCTTAATAATATAAACAGTATCCAGATAATGGGATGGTTTTCCATTACTTTTATCACAAACAATAAAATCTTCACATAGCCTGCAAGTCTATGCTTCTGTAGTTTATCCTGTTTCCTGATGCCACTTACTTGCTAGGCTCCTGTCATACACCATCTTTTATCAAGTACACAAAGTTCCTTTTTTGCTTTATGCCTTTATCCACTGTTTCTTTAGATAGAATGTTATCGTTCCTTCCCTCACTTGGTTAATGCCACCCATGCTCCAGACTAGGTTTGAAAAACACTTGTAATTGAGTATTTAATTGGTTCCCCTGCTACAAAGGATGATTCAAGGGCATCTGATTCATGAAGATACCATCATCTCTGTCTTGTTTGGAGCTATGTCCTCAGTTCCCAGCATAGTGTGTAGAATAGTGTACTCAATAAATTTTAGTTAAAGGAATGAGTGAGTGAATGAGCTACAGAATGACTAAAGTAATAGTCTGCAAGCTGAAGGTATCCTACCCCAGGAGCCAGCAGAATTGACACAGTAATGAGAAAATACTCAATGTAGGAGGATGTTCTGAAGATGATACCCAGAAAATAAGCAAATATGGCATATTTTTACTCACTGAAGATAGACAAATGGCAATTATAACCAGCAAAAACTAAAAAGGGTTTTCATATTCATCCCACATATGACCAGCTACGTTCCAAGTTCATAGGCAGAAATAATGGATAATATAGGCTGAAGTACAACCATAAGGGTCATTGCTATAGCAACATGGCCTCATTAAATACAAAGTCAACAGGAAGAGAGAGTTTGGATCACTGAGTGTCTCTAACACTCAAAATGGTACCTAGTAGAGAGTCAATGCTCAATAAGTGTGTGTTGAATGAATCTCAACATGCATGAATATAAATGAGACTGCTATGAGTATTAACAGCCACAAATTTAAAACAAGTTTAAGATGCAGAGGATACTGGGCAGTCCTTGTTTTTTCTGACCTAAACACAGAAAGTACATAGCACCTCATTTAATCATGCACTTTCAATCTTTTCCTTTACCCCTAGAGTTTTGTCAGCTTACTTTACTTCAAATGCAGACTTTCAAAAACTAGTTAATTTTCTTTATTTTATACAACACATTTTGTACTGTTTGAATTGCCCCACAATCCAATAAGTGAAGGTGTTTAAAGTCCCATTTGTCATATGAAAAGAAAAAAATAGAATCAGAAATAATAAGGCACTGGCCAAGGTACCACTGCTTACAAAATTATATGGGGGTGGGATATTAAAGAAAGAACAAACCTTTTTCTCTCATACTCAACACAGGACACTTCTATGATATGTGTAAAGTTTATCCCACATGACAAGCAATTCTCCAGCAGACACCAACTTGGTATCCCATAATTAAATTTGATTCTGACACTATCTCTCTGTAGATACCATCAGATTCTACAGGCTAAGTGTTCATTCCCACAAGACTACACACCCTACTCCAGATACCAATCACAAATAGTAAGTTGCCACCTATACTTCTGACTGACTAGGTATAAATCAGCATTCCCACTGACCTCATGCTTAAGTTTGATTAGTTTGCTCAGATGGCTCATAGAATTCAGAGAAACACAAATGTTATCACAAAGATATTATCATAAAGTTTATTATAAAAAGCATGGATGAATAGCCAAATGAAGAAATAGATGGGGCATAGCATAGGGGAAGGATATAAAAAACCTCCTGTCATTCAAGAGATTCCAAAGATTTCAGGAGTTCTGTGGTAAGAACTGGGGACAAAGACCAAATACATTCTATATTTTACCCCAGAGACTTGACATGGTATTTTGTTTCCAGATGGTGTTCTTCTTCCACTACACTCACATTTGGATAACAGCCAGAGAAAGGAAGAGCATGTTCAAAATCAACAATTGAATCTGGGGGTATGGGAAACTGAAAATTTTAAAGAGCTCATCTATACGAATCTGCATATAGCACTTAGTTTCAAACGTATGTTTATGTTTCTTTGATAGCATTTACACTTTGATTGACAAAACAGCGCATTTGAGTCTTACTTGAAGTTTACTGACATAGAAAGGATAAGGTGCTAAAATGTCCTTCATTGGTGATCCAAGATACAATCACTTTGGGAAAAATATTTGCTTTTCTGCAGTATACTTTAATACATTTCAAAGACTCAGCTATCCAGAGTTCAGCTTCCAGTTACCCCAAAATATCCATGAGAGGAGCAATTTTCTAGCCCTTCTAACTAAATTATTCCAACTCTCATCTTAATGTCTTCTCTCTTTACTCATGTTTGCTGACCTCATCCTTAAGTTTGATTAGTTTGCTAGGATGGCTCATAGAATTCAGAGAAACACAAAGTATCCACACTATTTGTTCAGTCTGGATCAAGAATTAGGTACTGCACACTTTCCTTGTTTGAATGGATATATGATTCGGGAACTCTGTGTATTCTATACAATACCAGTAGACTAGATGTAGGGGGACTGAGCCACAGTAATCACATTAAAAATAGATGCTATTGAAAAGTTTAATAGCAGCTTCCGGGAGAACATGGCGGATAGATAGCAGAAGCTTTGGAGGCTCTCTGAGAAACTGCACTTAAAATCCAGGAATGGTACTGGGCGAGAAATCCTAAGCAAGGGGAGATATACCTTGCCGACCCAGGAACAAACTAAACTAAAAGAAACAAACTGGAAACGCAAACCAGGTGATATTACAGGAACAGATAAGGTCTCAGCACAGAAGCTGGACCCCGCACCACTGGAAGCTGTGATTTGAATTTCCTGCAGCTGCTGCTGCATCCCATTCGGCATGGCAAGGAGAGAGGCATGAAAGCTCTGAGAGTGGAAAGTGATGAATGGAGTTGAGAGCAGGACTGGACAGGAGCCCTGCATCGACCCATGGTGAGTGAGCGGATCGGGGACCCTTCCATAGAGTAGGAGGCTTCAGCAAAGGACATACTGGGACCAGGGAAACTAGCTGGAACAGGATGTTGCAGTGACTTCAGTCACATATTCCCCTCTCAAGCGGGATTGGTGGAGAGTACCTGGCCTGCATGGCACTGCTGACTAAGACCCAGTAGGCTAGCCCAAACCAGGTCCCAGCACCTGGAGGTGCACTCTAGCAGTGAAGCCTTCAGTAGGTTGACCTGGAGGGGCGGGCCCACATAGGCTGCCCAGGTCTGTGTATCCCTAGTACACTGCAGTGGGCGGGAACACCTAGCCAGCGCAATTCAAAAAACTGTAACTGACAAAGAAAGAAACTGGGCCTCCTACATACAATTGTATAAAAGGAACACAAAATATGGGAAGAGGGAGCAACAAGAAAGGGTCCTCAGCCCCCAATCCTGAGAAACATGCAATATCAGCATGGCACCAATAGACATAAGGCGCTATCTCCAGAGCCTCATAGACGAGTTCAGGAATGAAGTTATTAACGACCTGAAGCAAGATATAAGTAGAGTAGTTAGAGAAATGCTAAACACCGCCCAAGAAATAACAGATGGTGGAATGGAAGAACAGAAAAAAAGGGGAGAATTGTTTGATGGAGAAAATAGAGAAAACATAGAATACCTGAAGCAGGTTCAAAGAGATTACCAGGAAACTAAAAACTCTATCGAAAACTGACATAACAGCTTGAAAGAAACTAAGGATAGATTATCTGAACTGGAGGGCAGATTTGTAATATGGGAACATGAAATGAAAAACTTTTTTTTTTTTTTTTGTCTTTTTCATTTTTATCGGTACCAGGGATCGAACTCACGACCGCCTGCTTGCAAGGCAGGTGCTTATGTCGCTGAGCTAAATCCCCAGCCCCTGAGCTAAATCCCCAGCCCCGAAAAACTTCTTAAAAATAACAAAAAAAGCAAACAGCAACAATAGAAAGGCTAGAAGATGATAAAAGGATCTATAACTTAAGAATTAAGAACATAAAAGAAGAAGTAGGGACACAAACAAATGGACTACAAAAGCTATTCACAGAAATAATCCAAGACAATTTCTCTAATTTAGCAAATGGTAAAGATACTCAGATGTTTGAGGCATACAGGACCCCAGCCACCTACAACCCAAACAGAACTACACCCAGGCATATAATAATCAAAATTCCAGAAATCCAAAATAAGAACAGAATATTAAAAGCCGTCAGAGACAAGAAATGGATCACTTACAAGGGAACACCCATCAGAATTACAGCAGATTTCTCAGCACAAACCATCAAATCACAAAGAGCGTGGGGGGAAATAATTCAAGCTTTGAAAGATAATAACCTCCAGCCAAGATTGATATATCCTGCACAACTGTCCCTAGAAATTGATGCAAAACCAAGGTGCTTCCAGGATAAAGAGGAACTAGGGGAATTTGCAACCACCAGTTCAACTCTACAGAGAATACTGCAGGATATTCTAAAAACGGAAAATACCAAGATTCCAGAAATAGTGGCAGGGAGGCCACAATGAACGGAGCAGAAAGCAAAATGAAGAAGACAAATTGATAACAAACGACAGAAAAAGAGCTCAACAGAAATGAGGCAGAAAAGATTGGATGGTAGGAACAGCTATGTTGGAGAAAACAAGACATCATAATAGCTAGTGCTGATTTAGTATCATCTTGTTTTGAAGTCCCATCAAACTTGTATTCTTCTGTCTCCATCAGTCTTAAAAGGTTGTATCTTATTGGATTTTATTATATATGATAATATAAGTAAAAGCTTTTATAGACAAGGAGATTATACAGAAACCATTGTTCATTATCTGTTAATTGGTTCTAAGTACCCTGTAATAATGTCATTCTCTTAAATGGTTTTATAGTGTCTTGATATGTTTGGTGCTATAGTATACAAAGTTATACTCAAAGATTTCAAGGAAAGAGACACTATGGTAACTATTTTTATGTCAGGATATCTTGTGATGAAACACTATTTTGCTTAAATGGTTATGTTTTGACCTGCACTGTTCTGTTGTTATGCCCTCTTTTATCTCAATCCCCTTTTTTAAAAAATTATTTACTTTTTTCTTTTTATCTTTTTAATTAAGGGAAAAATAAATAAAAATAGCAGAATACATTATAGTAACCTACTTTGATTTGCTATTAACTTGATTTGAAATCCTGCATTGCCCTCACCATCTTGTTTTGACTGATTTTCCCCTATTCTGCTTTGCTTGATAGTACCAAGTTCGAAAGTATAGGTAAAACTGTGAAGACATTAAGATTCATTATGACTCCCATTCTGGTTGACTACTATCTTCTTTTAAAGTCCTGTAATGTCTCCAGTGCTTTGGTTTTATTCTTTACTGTTTTGTTCAATTTTTTTATAACTGGCAACTCTTCTTAAAATAGGTGGAGGCAGTATGGTAACCATTGTTGATCACCTTGTATTTTGTTTTTACAGTATCTATTATGTCCATCCTTTTGATTTGACTGACTCTGTTCTGATATGTTGCATTTGGTTTTACTCTCTTCAAAAAAAGTAATAAGAACTGTGGGAGTAATAAAACCCAAAATGTGTAATTGTACAAAAGAAAAGAAAAGTAAAGAAAAGAAAAGAAAAGAAAGTGCTCTAAAGGTTATAATTGCATATATGTTTAAGTGTATAAGATAGATAACCATATTACTGAGTTTTTTTTGATCACTGAACAAAACTGTTTGCACTCTCACTGTTTAAAAGTTCACTTTATATGCTTCAATTTTGTAACTTGAACAATTATTTCTAAGATGAGAATATGTAATCTATTAACTAGTGATTTCTTATTGTTTATTTTTTAAATTTTGTATTACTTGTACCCTTTTTCTGTTTTTTTCTTTTCTCCTTAAATAAAAAAATTTTAAAAAAAATACATGCTATTTTAGGGTCACTCTTCTGAACTGGAGAGCTTGCTAAAATGAATGTTCTGAATGAGTTGTCATAGGAGAGAGATTTAAATTCTTCATTTATAGAAAGCTTCCAGAGGATGGTAACAGTGCAGGATGAACAGGCCTCTCTTGGATTAACAAGACCTGAAAGTTGATCAACAAACAGCTTCTCACCCACTTATATGCTGTCATCATACCTGTAGTTCATAACATATCATGGTGGTCATTACATATTCATATTCATTAATAATATCTATTTCCAACAAAAAAATCCAAGTACTGAGATTGTGTCACTCAAGTTCTGGTTAGATAAACTTGGATCATAGCAGGTAATTTAACAAAAGGAATTTAATTTAAGAAAATAGTTACAAAGGTATTCAAGAAATTGAAAGAGGAACAATTGAGTTGGGCAGAAGCAAAAAAGTTACTATTATCTCAAGTAAGAAAGGACTGTTATCTGATCCCAAGATCTGAGTTGGCTGGTGGAACTTGAATTCACAACAACAGAAGCTTCCTGGCAGGAGATGAGACCCAGGGAAGCTATCACTTCTCAAAGTGTAAGGTATGGGACAAAGCGAGAAATATTATTGCTATTGCTATTATTGTCTTCTTGCTCTGCTATTTCCCCCTAGTTTCTCCTATTGGCTGAATATAACAAGAAGCCACTTGGCAAGAGAACCTAGAAACTGCAGGAGAGATCAAGAAATGAACCTGCTTGCAAATGGCACAACGTAAGAGTCATATCTACTTTACTTACACTAAAGCCCACTACAGTAGGCATTTGTATTTAGTAGGCAAATTCCATATTTGTCAAAAGATTAGATGACCAAAGAAATATGATCCAAATACACCTTACACTACCAAACTATTACAGTAGAAGGCCACTGACCTGTGGAAATACTCAACTTCTGAATCTTCCAAAGTTACTATTTTGCCCAGATTCCAGTTGAAATAAATAGTTGTCCCTGAGCAGTGAATGTAGTGAGTGACTTCTATAATTGAACAACTCTCTAGTAAGCTATAGTCCAGCCTTTAGGGAAAAGAAGTAATACTCTCAGGACAGTTGTTTTTGTTACACTACTATCTATAGCCAGTGCAAACCTGATAGTAGAACAGGCAATGCACTGCTAAATTGAAACTTGACTTACCCTAAAAATTTGTCTGCTGTCAAGATAGCGTTCCACCAGTCATTCCCTTATGGGACAAGCTGGACAATCACTGACTACTATCTGGCTCTTAAGAATTAACATAGACTGAAGAAATCACTAATAATAATAATCCCCTTTTCCTAAGAATTCTTTAGGTGCCCAGCACTTTTTGATGAGCTTTCCATACTTTATCTCATTTACTCTTTACCGTAATGCAGCAAGGTTGACTCTACTGTCATTTCTATCCTTTCCTGTGGAGAAAACAAGCTAAACCCAGAGACTGTTTTCTTGCTCAAAATAATGCAGAAAATAGTAACATAGCTGAAATGTGACTCCAAAGCCACATTATATATCTGAATTACTAATGATGCCTTCAGAAAATGGAGGGATTTCCTCCTATGGGCTCTGGTGTGTGATTTCACTCCTAAGAGCAGAGAACTGTGCCTCTATGTGACTTGACAAAGTAAACTGATTTTTCTTGGGTTTGCTGGGAATGCCTTTCTCAACCTACATAAATCAGCCTGGCTTGTTCTTAGGAAAGGACCTCAGATGTTCAGTAACCCTTGATCATCTCAGCAAGTCTTGTGAAACAGAGACAAAGAGCATTCTTAGATTTCTAGTGACATTATGAAGTATAGACACACAAAAGAGACTGAAACCAGACTCTTAGAGCAGCCCTTCCTTATTCCTTTGTGATATAAAGTGACTATGACACAGTGCCATCAACTCTGACCCTCCTGACCAGAGTCTATGAAGCTCAGCAATTTTCTCTGGCAGTCTACTTAGTGTCGGTCAGAGCCAAGCTTTCATGGGAAGGACAAGCATTCTAGAAAAACTGTCAAATTAGATTTATATTCTTGAAGATGTACTGAGCATTTTCCCTCTGTCAGCTGCTCTTTGAAGAATATTTATGTCACCAGGAAAGGTATCCTAAAGTTCTGGAAGGGAGTGCTTTTCTTTGGTGTAGGAAACCCTCAAAGTATTCCACTCTATCTCTTCACCTGATCCCAGCACTATCAGGCTGCCTATGGGACCTTTTAAAAAGTGAAGCATTCATTCTTTGTTTGATCACTTTTCTAAGTTTTGTAACCTGAACAACTAGTTCTGAGATAACAATATGCAATATATTAACCAATATTAATTTCCTAATTTTCTTTCTTTTTTGAAATTCTGTATTATCCCTACCCTTTTTTTCTGTTTTGCTTTCTAAAATAGAAAAAAAAAACTGAAGGGTGAAGAATAGCATTTGCTTCCCCCTTGCTAGAAACATTTTAGAAAGATCCCAAAATTGGCTCAAGAAAATTTCCATTTTTCATTTTTCATTTCAATTGTATCAAAATCTTAGAAAATTCAAATATATATGTGACAATTACTAGTTATACACTGAACATTAGTAGAATTGTAGAAAATATATGATCCTAGCCTCAAGGACAGCCTATCTGGGTCTGAGTTATATATCCACCATAATGCTGAATAACAAATAATCACATGCAACAAAAGAACTTAGTGTTCACGTATCTCTGATCTTGGCTGCTTTCTTTCACATGTCTTAGGCTGGGTTGGATACAGGCTGGTTTTCTAGGGCCTTGGTTAGTTTGGCCATTGTAACTGGGATCCTTTCATATGTCTTTTACTCTCCTTCTGAAACCAGCCTGGGCATGTCCTTCTCAGAACAACAGCATAATGCAGAAACGCAGGAAAAATGTGCAATTGCTTTGTGGTAATGTCTGCTATCATTTAGGAAGGATGAGATTGCTAGGAACAGAACCCATGGCTTTGGCTTCGTGCATTCTAAGCATGAGCTCTACCACTGAGCTATAGCCCCGACCCATGGTCTGCTAACATCAATGTCCAAATCCAGATTCAAGGGTGGAGACCAGATGCTACCTAGGTATATAATGAGAGAAACTTTAATTCCACATGGCAAAAAGGATAAACAGGTAAGAAATAGGTTTGGGAATAGAATCAAGCTACAGAATATGGTTAAGAGAAAAGTAAACAGGAAAAAATATTTGTAAAACCAAACTTCTTAGGCATGACCATCATGATCTGGCCAGTTTGAACTGCAACTTGAACTTCTTGCTTTCTTTCCCACCAATATCACCCTCTTCATCTCACTAAGTGGGTAGATGTGTTCTCTCACGTCCTAGTTAGGCCCATCGCTCTCCACCTAGAAGGCCCTCTGTGCCATATCGACCCTGAAATTTGTCCAGTAAATAATTCTTCGGGGCTCAACTTGGCCTTCAACCCCTCTGGAAAGGCTTTCTAAATTCTAGAACCTCAGTTAGGGGCCCATCTGTGTACCCTTCAACAGCTTCTTCCCACCCCTCCTAGTAACTGTAGCCCCAAATTGTCATTTACTTTTTGCCCGTGTCATAGAATTTTCTCTAGAATGCCCAAGAGAATAGGGATTGTGGCTTCATGGTCTACCACAGTCTCTTGCTCAGAGCACTGAAATCTGTAAATATTTCTAGAATGAAATTGCTATTGCCTTGGTGTTATGCATTAAGTTGACCACCAGTTTTTGAGTAGAGATAGCCCACCTGAGGAAAGCTGCCAGCATAAATAGAGATGTGGAGAAGAAAAATGAGGTGTTGTGGGTTCTCTTAAGTGTTGTTTGGAGTTGTAGGTTCTCCTGGAGGAAATTGTCATGGCTAGTTTCCCCAACTGTCATCAGAGGAATTCCCCATTGTCATCAGAGGAACTTGGGACCTTCTCCCTGAGGGTGGCTGTGGTTCACTTTGGAAGAGTTCTATTCCTTACTTTGAGAATCACTTCCTGGCTTTGGAGGGGAAATTTAATCTTCAGGAGAAGTTTGTCACTCTGGCTTCCTGGCACACATTCAACTGTTCTCATCGTCAGAGGATCTCAGGATCTCATTGTCACTGAGGATGACTGTAGTACTTTTCAGGGCAGCACTGGTGTTTATTTTGAGTGTTGCTTCTTGGCTCCACTGTAGAACCCTCAACCTACCAGCACAGATCCTTCAATCTGCTGGCATAGACTTTCTAGCTTCCACTGCTGACCTTTGGGCCCTGGTGCAGATCCATAAAACAGACTGGCATGTGTCCTTGTTCTGAGCCCTAGACCCCCATTTGAACTCATAGGAAGCATTGTCATGGGTGTAGGTCTTCAGCTGAACCCATACAAGGACATTGCTGTGGAATTTAGGCCCTTGGCTGAATATTCTGAGTCTTTAGTGTTGTGAATAGGTTTCCTGCACTTTCTTGTGTTTGACTCTGGGTGACCATCATAAAATAATATTATAAATTCTGTGTCCTGTATGTAATTGTTCTCCTTGTAACCCCTGACTACAACAGTTGGCATATATGGGATGGGGAGAAAAGAGATAGAGAATAGGCAGTTTTCTCCTAAAACACTTAATAGGGATCATGCTGATGGGGGGCCTTAAAAGCTAAAAAGAACCTGTTGATGATGTGACTAGAAGTAGCACCACAGAAATTCTTGATAAAGAGCATCTGTGTGAGATTAATTTCTAGCAAATACTCATAACAGTGTCACCCATCAGAAATATAATGTGAGCCATGAATGTGGGTCCACTTAATGCAATTTTTAATTGTTGGGAGCCATATTATAAAAAGTAACAATATAAACAGATAAAGTCTACCTTAATGACATATTTTACTTAATCTATTTTAACCAAAATAATATTTCAACATATAATCAATATAAAAATTAATAATAACATCTCTTGCATTATTTGCATGCTATTTCTTTGAATTCCAAATTTAATACTTAAAATACATCTTAATTTGAGCTACCCACATTTCCAGGGCTCAATAACCCCAGTGGCTAGTGACTACTATATTTCAGCTCTAAGAGCAAAGAAATCATCTGGGACTAGTCCAGGATGATAACAGTGATGAAAATGATGGCAGTATTGAGAATTGTGAGAAAGGCAAAGGCGTGACATTCTACTGGCAGAATTAGAGTGTCAGCTTATCTGAGAGAGAGCCTTAGCACTGGAAATGTATATTTACACATTTGGCCTTCAGTCTGCATTGGAAAGGAGAATCAATTCACATGCAAGCTGTGATTTTGTTAATATTTCTGTTCTCAAAGATAACTATTTGTTAGTGAGATCTACCACCTTTACCCAAGCCATGAAAATAATGAAAATACTTTCTAAGACTTATTTCTAGAGTAGAATGCAAGATTTATAAAATGTAAGCATATTTGATAGATTTCAAATTTGTTTTTTTGTAATGGGTCACAGTCAACTCAATTCAATGACCATTGAATGAATTCCTTACACTTGGAAGCTTGAACTACTGAGCAGTTATCCCAGGGAAAGAGTAAACAAAAGCATAATTTATTAATCTGCTAGTTATTCTCCCAGTTATATAATTAGCTAAATGCTAACAGATTTACAATGTAGTATACATGTATGACATAAAAGTACATGACAATATTTATTAGACTTCATGTTGAGGTAAAAGATAAAAGCTATTTATTCTGTGTCCTTCCTGCTATTCTTTCTTCATTTCTACAGAACAAAATACTGAAAAAGAATTTTAAAACTTTCCTAAAAGTACTCAATGAAAAACCAGAGAGAATCCTGGATTTTTTCGCCTTTCCAGGCAAGTGTTTCTTCTGATGTTTGTTTATTTTACATAATACACTAAGTTTACAGACTTTGCTCATTTGATTGCACCCATTTGACATGGAAAAACACAAACATTCACACACATTAAGTTAATGTTAAAGACATTCCTGTGACTATTTGTATAATCAATAAATAAAACATATTAATTTATTAAATAACTTCCTGTTTATGGGATTATTTTAAGTGTATGTTTTCATAAAATGGATTTCAAGCAAAGACCTCAAAGCTCTTACCACTAAATTTAATTTGTTCCCAAACTGTTACCTTCACGTTAGCAGATAACTTTCTTCTCTTATGAGCATCTTTAACATAACTTTTTAAATGATCGGGATTGACTGTCTAGACTGCCTCAAGTTCCCTGGATAATTATTCAACTCCCTCTTTACTCTGTCAGATGCATATGACCTTGACTTAAATTGCAGAGCTTTCTATTCTACTAAACGCTTCATATACACTACATGCAGCACTTTACATTGTAGATTTTTTGCTTTAAATGTATAGGGTGAAAGATTTCCTGTTGAGAAATATTAAATGCCACTTATCTGAGATTATCAGGTTACATAAATGCACATTTCTAGCCTTTCTTTCTGAAAATGAATCCTTTCCTATTGAAATTTAAAGAAATATATGCATTTCTAATCCAATCAATACACATTTGCAATCCATTGTGAGCTGTGTGCTATTTTTTTGAAATTAATAAAATCACTTCAAGTCAAGAAACATGTATTATATATATGTATATATATACATATATATAATTTGATAAAGTAAGGAACACATTGGAATAGGCGGCATAAATTCGGAACATTCTCTTGGTTTGTTTTTTCACACAATAATATGAACAATTAAGAATTCATGAATTGTTTTGAAGGTCATTCACTTTCCCTAAACTCAGCTCAGGAGAAGTGAGGCCTGACAGTAGAAACCCTTTAGATTCCACAGGCAGTCCCAAACTAACACTATAGACTTTCTTTTTTCTTATAGTGTGTCACACTCTAGAAAGTAGAGCTAAGCATCCTAAACTTACACTGGTTATACACAGACAGAGAAAGGCTCTTAGATACTTTCTAATCCTATTCTTTCTATTGCAAATACAGTGTAGAACCTAAGACACACTTCTAGCAACTTTCGAGGTAAACTTTCTTGAATTTGATAATGTCTCAAAATTCCACAAAATGTGATTTTATCACCCAGCTAATATTTGTTAAGCTGTCTATAGATTAATGTGTTAGTCCTTTATGCTCTGACACTGAACATAGCTTTAGCTTTCTGCAATTTAGTGAGCAAGTCTGTATTCACCCTTCTCAGACCTTCGTGACTTCATAGACTTCAATCACACCCCCGCCAGCCTTCATCTTTCATATTATCCCATCCAAACTAAAGACATCTGAGGATCTGAAGTATTTGGAAGCATTCCCTTTCATTTGCAGCCAAGACAAAAATAGAGGGCTCCATTGTGCTCTTATGGAAAAAAAAAAGCAATGTATTTGCTGCTTAGGACTGTCTCAAAAAATGGGATATTCCAAAATATCTCTGCTAAGAAATATCAACTTGAGCCAGTCAAACTTACAAGAGACCCAAACACAAGCATCTACAACCACAGTCACAGCGAAAAGATCGCTTCAACTGGCAGAAACCTTTCAGAAGTGAGGACGCTGACTCATTTCCTTCTTGGTAGGTGTTGAGGGAAACATGTTGCCAGAAGAGGGAAGGTTCATTGTCTCACAATATTTCTTCCACAAGATATTTCTTTTTTATCTTCTTCTTTCATAAAGACATGCCTGACTTCTTAGGTTAAATGGACTGTATGGATTTTTTTTCAAATAACATTTCTTTTAGCATGGATTATAAAATGAAACGGCCTGGAAGTTGACTTATCGGTTTTCTAGATCTCACCATGAATGCTTTTAATCAGATTGTTTCCCTTACTCATACTCAGAGAAGAGTAAAACAACCATGGGTTTTGAATGGGAGAATACAAAATAGAAGGGCAGGGACAAGAAGGTCAGCTTTAAACTGACACACTAACATGCAGCACTGGTTGTACACAGACAGCAGGGTGTAAGCCAGCTCCATGGTCCTCGGTCCTTGGGTAGGGGTTAGGAAATAAGAGAACAAAGAAGTGACAGAGGGATGTAGGACGTTAATTGTCTCTCTTGTTTGCTGATTAAGATTACCCAGATCATTTCTGCTTTTTTATGAGTTATGCCTGTTGGCTTACAAAAGCCTTTGTAGGAGAAGTACAGAACTTCCTATAACTTGTTGAATGGCTCTTGATTAAGCACAGAGCCACTAGGAACAAAGTTGCATCTATGAAATGAAAGATTAGAGCCCCCCTAGCTATAAATGCTGCAATCCTGTCACAGTCTTCCATTAGCATATGATACTGAAAGTCTCCCCAAAAATATTAAAACTTAGCACATACTCAGCAAGTCTTGGCAGGAAGTGGGAAGGCTTCCTTTTTGTTTGCTTAATTTCATTTGCAAACTGGATTCCACACTGTCACTAAAAGTAAAGCATTTATTCATTCAGTATCTATCGAGAACTAAATATATGCCAAGAACTAGAGGAACAGACAGGAATGTTGACATATGAATGGGGTCCTGTGGGATTTCACAGTGTAGAAGAGGAACAAGAAAATTAATTTCGATATCTAGCTAACTTACAATGAGCAATCAATATACGGCAGTCACCTTACAAGGACTATTCTAGACTCTTCATACCAGCTCTATGAAGTCAATACTAGTGATGCTTTTAGTTGACAAATGAAGATATTGAGTCTCGAGGAGTTAACTGACTTGTTTAAAGTCACACAGTGAGCAGCTCAGTATAATGTGAGAATCCTAGCGCTTCAGAGACTGAGGCAAGAGAATCCCTAGGAGTTCACGGCCAGCCTGGTCTACAAAGTGAGTTCAAGGCCAGCTTAAACTACAGAGTAAAATTCTGCCTCAAAAAGACAACAAATACATAAGTAAAGTCACACAGATAGTAACTGATGGAGTTGGGACTGGACTTTAGCTTTTAGGTTTCAGCCTGCTTACCTTCCTTGTGCTACCTTCTAGTAGTAGATACAGCAATAAATATATCATAGGACATGGTGGGGGCAGAGATAGGAAACACAAGATGCAGTGAACTTCAGAAAATTCTAGAAAAAAATTTTGTTTGATTTTTCTTTGGGAAAAAATAATAAAACAAAAATGTTTCCCCAAGTATTGGCTTATCAGATACACTTCATTCAAATATTATTGGATTTATATAATATAAATATTAACAATGAGAAAATGTCTATTTGTTAAACAAATATAGATTTGGGATCTAGGGACATTCATTCCATTTTGGAAATTATTTATCCAGGTTATTTGTTTTAATTCAACACACACTCCACTATTATTAAAACAAATTATTATGAGGGTAAACTGAGTAAGTACAGAGCTTTGAACTTACTAACTTCACACATAGTGTTTCATAAGCCATCAATAGGTATTTCTTTTTAGGGCTCTTTTAATTGTGCTTCCATAAAAAAAATTAAAGAAATGTTATTTGGTTTCACTTATAAAAAACAAAAGAATAAGAGAAATAGGAAAGATTTACTTCAGCATTAACTTGAAACTCTGTTAACACTGAAGTTTTGACACTGTGGGTCAACCTCATCTGACCTCTGTCCATCTTCCCTAAACAAAGCTTCCTATTTCAACTCCATCTTCTCCCACTGTTAGGTTATGATTAATTAAAAATCAAAGATGAAGTCCAAATTAGACAATAAAAAAAATGGATTTGCCTGTGTCGGGGTCTGGGGAGTCAGAAGGGTAGATCAAGAAACAGAATTTCACTGTCTACTATCTTGCCTTTTGGAGGCACAAAATCCAGCCATTTTGTACTCCCTATGACACAGGGTAAGATTATAAACAGCTTTGTCCCTGGAAGATGGGCAACCAGAAAACCAGAGTAAACAAATCTTCACCAGGCTTGCCCATATGCGTAATTAAGACAAAAGGTATTGACAAACTCATTTTCTCCACCAAGACTTCCCACTCATTCCCACTAAAACCTAAGTCAGGAGTGTGAGCTGTTATGGTTTGTGTCTAGATGTCCCCTCAAAGCCTCATACATTCATAAGGTATTTTTTGGAGGTGGCTGAATCTAGAGTATGGTTGATTCATAGTGCAATGTTGGGATTAAGGGTGCTGGGATTAAGGGTTGGTATTTTTCAGATCAGTCCACTGATTGGATTTGCACTGCCCTAATCCTGGTAGAGTAGATACAGTATAAGGGACAGAAAGAGTCCTCTTCTCACTTGCAGCCAATTATGAACTGAAAATTCTACAAACTTTGAGCTAAATAAAACTTTCCTCTGCAAGGAGACAAAAGTAAGTAAAACATGAGCTGTGCCTGATCTTCAAAATAATTCTCAAGTCATTGGGCAAAATCTGTAGTTTGAAATGGTGCACCAGTGAGTTAAGAGCTTTTGGACTTACTCCTCTCACTTTTATTCACTTAAACTTTGGCCTGATCCACACCTCTACAAACCCTAGGAGAGAATTTACTGTCCCCAACTATTCACATCCCATATAGTTATATTTAAAGATAACTCTCCAACAACCTTTGGCTACAGAAATTCTGTGCCTTGAAACATCTTTAAATGCTTCCTCATTTTTGTCTATATTTTACTTATGCTACAATGCCTGTGATTTTTTTTAACCAAAAACATATTTTTGTTAGCCTTTTTATCATTTTACCTTTCTAAAAAATTTATTTAACTCAAACCAATTGAAAAGTAAAGGATAGAATAAAAATCATGTTTTACATCACTTTCACTACAAGATCTCGTGATTCCATAAGAATGTTTAGTTTAAATAGTAGGGCCAATAAAGACAAACAACTACATAAATGAAAAAGTATTGGTTATATTTAACACTTTAAAAATCTCAATATTCTCGTGAGTTAAAACTAAAGTTGAATGAAATCCCTTTCAATAGCAGTCTTTGAGGGTAAACATTCTGCCTTTGAGGCTAGGAGATTGGACTTGAATGTTTCTTGAGCTCCTTTCTATCTAAGAACAATTTTGTGCATACCTTAATTCAGTGTTTCTCAAAATGAGCTCAGAAACTGTCACTTCAGAATTACTTACGGTCTTAAGTATTAACAGTCTTGAGCTTCATCTCACAATGTAAATTTTCAAAAAGCCTCATGGGTATATTTATGCATCCTGAAACTTAAGAACAACCACCAGAGATCATTTTGTTAAGTGAAATAAGTCAGACACCAAAAAACCAAATTATACATGTCCTTTCTCATTTCTGGAAACTAAAAAATCAATCTCAAAAAAGAATGAAAATGAATAATGGTCACTGGAGACTATCAAGGGGTTTGAAAGAGAGAGAATGGAAAGAAGTTCAAAACACAAAGAAGGAATTAGTTTTGGTTTTCTGCAGCACAGCAGGCTACCTACCGATGAGTTAAACAATCGCATGTTTTTAAATGACTAGGAAATGAGAGTGCAAAAGTTCTAACACATAAACACAAATACTTAAAGAGATAGAAATGTTTATTATACTTACTCAATTATTATGCATTGTATACATCTATCAAATAACCATAACATACTACATAACATTGTTAAAACATTGTTACAATAAAAAAAATTTTTAAAGATTTCCAAACAGCATTGTTGAGTCTTGCTAACCAGTTGCAAATCTATTATCTAGGTACAAATTTTAGTCACCAAAACTTGACCTTTATGTTAATACCAAGGACCTCTGTAAAAGGAAAGTGATCTAATAAAATACTTTTTTTAGTACACTGAAGCACACTAAATTGAAACATAAAAACTCATTACAGAGCATTTAAACTTTAAATAGTATAGGATATATCTCGATGTCAAAGACTGATACAGGTAAGGCTTTTGGGAGGTGCCTGGATTTGTATTCTTGGCTGTTTGGCAGTGCTGTCTGGTCAGAACAGGCAAGGCCACTGTGGGCATGGCCTGGAAAGGTCTATCTCCCTTCTCTGGCCTTCTCTGGTCCTCTTGATTCTCTCTCTTCTCTCTCTCTCTCTCTCTCTCTCTCTCTCTCTCTCTCTCTCTCTCTCTCTCTTGATTCCTTCTCCCAAGACATAAGTAAGTCTCCTCTCCCATGCCATTCTGCCTTGGAGCCAGCTCACTATAGACTTATACCTCTAAAAACTGACCCAAAAAAATCTTCCCTGTTTTAAATTGTGGGTATCTGCTGTTGTGTCTGTGACAAGAAAGTCACTGAGACACTCAGAGAATGTACTGATCCAAACCTCCCACTTTTCAGATGAAATGTTGCATCTTCCCAAGGTTGGTGAGCCAGAAGGGTAAACAGAAGGCTTCGAGTGAATCTCTTGGCTCCTGTGCCATTGTTCTTTCTAGCTTACAAGGTGAATTTCTATCTGTGCAAACCATTTCTGAAACACATGACTTTAACAACTGCTCTTTTTTGTTCCTTTCTTTATTAATATATGTTTGTGGTACATAGTGATATATTCATCCTGGGCAACTGGTGCATACACCAAATCTTGATCTTTACTTCCTCTTCTCCCTCCCATCTCCCCCCAGTCCCAGGTTCCCTCTTCTTAAACTTGTTTTAATGATTGATTAAAATTTCTTTTACATACAAGAATAAGAAAGTACAAAATAGACCACTCAGTATTATAACTCACAATCAAAAATATTTACCAAAGTAATCCTTTAATAATCAGCTTGAGTGGTAGATGTAACCATATGAGAGGATAGGAGGATATGCATGCATATTTGACAGCTGGAGCCGTTCTCAGAGACACTTTTAACTAAACTGCTATTCTAGAAACAGGGTCTTCTGTCACTGTCTTACTTTTTTCTCATTGCTGAGACAAAATATCCTACACCCAAAGTCAAAAGGGGAAGGGCTTAATTAGCTCACAGTTTATAGATGTGTCAGTCCACAGCTGGTTGTCTCCAAGTCAGGGTGGAATGACAGAAAAGAAGTCCCAAGAAAAATAATCCAAGGCAAGCAGGTAAGGAAGAGAAAGCAAAGGAAAACTGCAGATCTTTCTATCCCTTGTATCTTATCTAGGCTACTTAGGATGGGGAACATTTACATCATTAATATCTGTGCCTTTGAGCCTAACATTGCACCATGAATCAACCCCAGCATCATACACCCTAGATCCAGCACCTCTGAAAAAGCCCCACCTATGATAGCATCAGGGTTTGTAGGGACATCTAGGCACAAGCCATAAAAACTGTTCTCCTCTAATATTCATATGTTCATTCATTTAACTAATATTTGTTTAGTGCCAACCACATACTAGGTATTATGTCATTTCAATGAAGTAACATCTATGGAAATTGAGTTCTAGGTTCAGAACTTGAGGTTAAAAATCATATAGAGTCAAAATTGCCACTGGGGTAAAGATCACCAGCCAAATGTATAATCCTATGTTCCCCAGGTCTTTTTCAGTTGAGCAATGCATAAAGTTGTTAGTTTCCTTTTAGTAACTATGTTTCATGAAGGCTGAGTCATTAAGTATTTGAATCACCCATGGTGTAGAAAGATATCAAACGTGAGAGTGGTGAGAAGCACAGACTTCTGACCAATCCAAGAAATCTTGGTTTCACATCCCCCATTTTTTGCCCTTTCATTATGGTGGACTCAGCATCCATTTTATTTAAATCACTTTTCTCTTTCCTCTTTCCAACTCAAGAAGGCTAACTTGAGTATAAGTCATTTATTTTGATTTTTAATTTGGTTTGTTTTGGATTTTTGTTTTGCTTTGGTATTTATTTTTGTTTAAGAGGAATATTCTTGCTCTGCTGGTAAGGTTAGTCCTGAATTCTTATACTCAAGCAATCTTCCTACCTCATCCTCTCTACTAGCAAGGACACAGTGCACAGCTCCACCATACATGTCATTTAAATCCAAGTACTTCGATATCTTTTGTCACTCATCAGTCTTTATTTTCCATTATCCTGCTTACTCTATAAACTACTCATTTTTACTCATGAAGACAAAAATGCAAGAGACTTTATGACAAGAGAGCACCTCAGCATCACTGTCCATTACTGGTATCTTAAGTGAACTCTTCAGCATGAGTGCAGTATGTTTTTTTTACCTCTTCCTGTCTTTGACCCCTGTTCTTTCTTATGAAAATTTCTAATCTCTAGAATGAGTCATGTGTTCCATGGCTTAATGACTTCTGGCCTTTGCCACAGTGCTCCTAGCTATCAGATTAACTGTAGATGCCAGGTTCCTTTGACTGACCATTTCTGCTCTCTGCCATGGCCCTCTTCTCCATGTAAGCCTGACATCCTGTAACAACTACAAATAATATATTTGGATCAGCTATAACATTTGGTTATACTTCTTTCTTTCTATAGCTTATTATATCAAATTGCCTAAACTCTTAGGAGGGAGGGAAAAATTATATACAAATTGTTTCCAGAAATCATTCCATTCACAATCCATTTATCAAGCTTATGGAACAAAGGGTATTAGGTGGCATAGAATTAGGGGTACTTTTGTTCATTAAAAGTAGGATTGACAGCAACAGCTTATTTCATAGGACTGTCTAACTGTAGGTTCTTCAACCCAGTGACTCCTTGATTGGCTCTGAACTGGGAACCAAAAGATGAAAAACTCCATATTTCCCATCTTTAATCTCATGGGCCACACAATCTAAACCTATGGCTTTAATGTCAAGCATCATACTATTTGGAGCAGCATAAAAAAAAAAAAAAACACCAACCAGATACAACTCACTCAAGCTACATTGTAACAGCATCAGGATTTGTAATTTCCAGGTTAGTGACCACAGGCCATGAGAAGCTAATATTTTTCTAGCTTTGGGAAATCTGAAAACATGCCACCAAGAAAAATAGTAATAGGACAGCTGGCAAGAACTGAAACTTGGGGCTTTGTAGCATTTTATTTGCTTTTATTCCCAGTTCTCATTATGTTTCCTGCCCCTTTCCTTTTCAATAAACTTACCTTAATGAAAGAATTTGAGGTGAAAAAAGTTACTAGAAACATGTAAAGAAATATCCTTTAATATATAAGTGGTAATTAAAACGTGAGTATGTCCTGAGGGCAGAAAATGGATATCTCTGTTAGGAATTTCAAAACTAATAAATACAGCAATATAAACAGGCAATTAAATTACATTGTAACCAACAAATGGGTAGATGAATTATTGAGCCATATATAAAACTTGAAACCTGACTATAGAAAAGGCCAAAGAACAAGCAAACAAACAAACATAAAATGGTCCAAACTAATTGAACAAGTAATAGAATCCAGGAAGGTAAAATGTTTAAAAATGGAAAGGCTGAAATAATGAAGCATAGATCCTCAAGTGAATAATCCCAAGCAGAAAAGGAGCAGGAGCAAATCAACATAGAAGCGTTCAGAGGCTCCTGCTAAGTGTATATCTTGTGGTTAGATATTAGCACTGAGTTTCACTCTGAAGACACAGGCTGCAGCCAGAAGCACAGCTGTAGAAATAAACCAAGGTTGCATTTTTAATATATAGCACTGTCTAGCTCCCTGCTTTTAAAGTCTACCATGAACAAGAAGGTGTTTCGAAGTCTAGATCTATATTTCTGACTTGAACAGCTTTTAAAAAATAACATATGAAATGACAGCTTTCAAATACCAGATAACAGTAAGCACAGGCAGTAAGCTCCTGAATGAAGAGACACAAACTAGGTGAATTCCACTTAGACTTCGTCTTCTGCCTGGGTAGTTTCCCAGTTGTTCCAAGGGGAGCAAAACCCAAACAGCATACATCTCCCTGGATTGAGATGATGGAGTTGAATCTACATGAAAGAAGGCTGCAGGGGCTGGAATTCTGAGAACACAGGACCAGACAGGAGAGAGCTGCACAGACAGTATCTACAGATCTCAGAAGGCCCCTCTGTAACCTCCTGTTTGCTGAGCAGCACGTATGTGTAAGACACTTCTTAACACTGAGTGAAAGCTGCTGAAAAGAAGCAATCACAGAGTTCACACAGATTTAGAGATAATTCTTCTTCCCCTCACCACTGTGGGAAATCCCACCATGCATAGGGCTATAAAGCAGTGTACCCATCAGGCTATTGCCTCAACAGCGGGGAAAGTGACTCCTAAACTAGAAGTTTTTCAAGTTCATTTAACAGTTTTAAAACAAGCCTATAGGACCACACTGTTTCCATGTAACTTAAAAGCTGGAACAAAGCTCAAGTCTATTTAAAAGAAAACAAAAATATCCAGCATGCAACAAGACAAAATTCACAGTAATTGGTATCCAGAAAAAAAAAAAGTAAGTACCAAGATACAAAGAAGCATAATGAAGAGAAAAAACAATTAACAGAAATTGTACAGATGATAAGTGGACATAGACATTAAAACATTTACTATATTGTATTTTATGTATTTAAAAAGGTAGAGCCAGGTCTTGCAACCTTGGCGCTGCTGGTATTTTTGCCAGATAATTCTTCATTGTGAAAACTATCCCATGTATTATAAGAAGCTGACTATAATAGCATTCCTGACTTCTAACCCAATAGATGCCAGTAATGTCTTCCCCATGCTTGTGATAACCAAAAATATCTCCATACATTTCCCAGTGTCTCCTACAAGGCAAAATCACCCTTTAGTGAGAACTAGTTAGCTAGAGAAAAGGATAAGATAGAGAGAGAAACAATGATAGTACAAAAACCCACAACCAATTTAAATTTTAGCAGTGATTAAACTATAACGTCTGAGGTAAAAAACACATGGAGTGAAATAAATAGCATATTAGGCACTACAAAAGGCAAAAATAGTGAGCCTGAATAAACAGCAATAGAAATTCTCTAAAGTGAAACAGAATCTACCATGCAGTGTAGTTACTTATTACAATAGATTCTCAGAGAACAGAGTTAGGAATATGCGCAAAAGGGCTGTCCTGGCAGCCTAAGCTAATGAAGGAGGATGGTAGAGTATCACAGTAACTAGTGATGGTGGTAAAGGAATTAACAACAATTATTACTACTAATCAGTAAAAGAACAAGCTAATACTAATTTTGCTAAGTATTTTATATGCATTTTTTATGTAATAGTCACAATAGTCCTGAGAGACAAATGTTCCCTCTTATAATTAAGAAAGCTGAATTTAGACATTTTGATAGCAAAATAAACATCACAAGATCACACAGTTACTGACCGTAAATGAACCCAAATCTATCCAACCCTATCATCTATCTTGTAACCACTTTCCTAACACTAAACAACTAGATGAAAGGAAGACATTTGAGGCATACTTTGAAGAAAAGGCAAAGATGAATTTTATGACTGACTTGAAGGTAGAAAAAAGAAAATACAATTCTACAAATTGTAAGTGTATTACCAAAGAAATAGCAGAGGGATCAAAATGTAAATAAAAATATACACACACACAGCCCAGAGAACTTTAGAATTGGAATACATGCTTGCAAGCACACGGACATACCAATGCACTTTTAAAAAGTAAAATAAGCCCAGGTATAAGACATTTGCTTTCCTTCCCTACATTTATTGGGTACTTTAAATGATGTGCTTAGTTCCCCCACTGCTATTTAGAGACAATGCCAAGACTCTAATTGTCACACACTTTCTACTCCAGCACCCTGCTTTCCCTGAATAAACATGGAAATGCTCCTAGCCCATGCCTAACACATGGCAGATTCTTAACAAATATTAGATGTTTCTATTGACAACCAATTAAACCATTCAAAACGCCTTATGTATATAGACACAGCATTACTGTCTAGGCCAGACTCATGTTGAAATTGGCTTTGCTTTTTCTTCACGGAATAACCTTATTTACTATCAAATGATATGGCCAAGTCACAGTGACTAGGGGACAGAACAGATGTTTTTAGGATTATATCCCCTCATACAGCACATTCTAGCAACCCTGACATGCTAAAGTGCCTAACACTCAAGTAGAATGGGAGTAAAATAAACAATTTTCCCCATAAACAGAATTGCCCCATTTGCCATCATTCACAGGCAGATGCAGGCAGCCAGTCTGAATGTTCAATCAAATGAGCAAAGAGAAGCCAGGTGGGCAGTTTTCCACGGGCTCTGCAACGTCCAAACTCCACATCAGCCCCACACCAAAAGGCTGGCCTCCCTGCTTTGTCCCCATACCATGCTCACACAATCAGCACACGCTGTTAGAGACGGCTGTCTCTGTGTGGGATTGCTGTCCTAAGCAACATGGGAATCAGTTTGCCTCTAGAGAGCCTCTCCATTGCCTTTGGCACCAACATTTCCTAATATTTATGTTTCTGAAAGGAGAGCATTGGTGATAAAGCTCTTGGTCACACAGAGGTACATTTTTGCTCTAGTGGTTCACAAGATCTTCAGTTTTATTTAATGGCTTAACTGCTTCATAATTGCTCATATTCAGCCGCTCCTAAGCCTGAATGATCTCAGCTTTTAATATGCCTTGTCTAATTTTTAGCCACATCAATCTACACAAGTAGCTCATCACTACTGTGAAATGCTAATGCCTGTCACATATTTCAATCGCCTCTGTAAGACCTTGTGCTTGTGTTCATAAATCTTGTTAACATTCCAAGACCTTTATTTTCTTGCCCAATGATTCAAAGATCATATATATATGTATATATATATATATATATATATATATATATATATATACATATATATATATATCCTCATTTTCTCCAAGGGCAGAATTCTTTAAAAATATGAAATAAAAAATGTCTGGAATGTCGTTTTTCCACTAATCCTACATAACACTATTTATAATTGTTTACAACATTGCATGCCCTCTCTTCTTTTCATGTTTATTTATATATTTTTCTTACATCTTCTTGTTTGTAAACACCTTGAGATAAGCCAAGGAGCCCCAGAATAACTGGGAAGCAGGGGAGATAGCTACAGATTTGGTTCTCAGAGATCACTTGAGAGCCGCTATCTGTGGTAGTCAACTGTTTTGTCAACTGTTCACTGATTGGCTTAGTTTAGTTCTGGGTGTGCTAGATGATGGCTTTACTGAAAAGGGAAGAACCACATTGGGTGTGAGTGGCACCAACAATAGGCTTGTAGCCTGAATGGAACAAAGTGGGAAACAACAGTCTCACTTCTGTTTTTTTCCAGAAGAGCCCAGCATTCCCTGTTGCTTTGGAAGTCCTCTCCTAGCTTCCAGCACAGACTTACAACTTCCTTATACAGACTTTCTTGAAACTCTACAGTGAGCTCAGGTCTTCAGCTTTTGACTAGAGCCTTGCAGATGGCCTTTTGGTATTCTTCAATACCTGCCTGTCTCTGCTGGAGGCCACTTTAAGATTACTTTGTGGGAAAGAACAAAAATACATACATTAACTCTTTCTGTAGTGCAACTTGAATCATACAGTATCTGAATTAAGTCCTGAAAAACAGAAAAGATTAGCTGCAGTAAAATTGGCTCCATACTCTTACATTCTGTATTTGACATCAGGTAATGATCCAAAGGTCCTTTAAACTTGATGAAGCTGTATTTCCACACTTCTATGAGACAAATACACTGATCCATTAATCTGATATGTTACAGTCTGTCCAACTATACTGAAAGCCACCTCCAGGGTAGAAACCATTTTTAAAATGCCACCCCTATAGCCTTGTTATTATTTACCATATATTACCTCCACTAAGATACAAGCTCCAGAATACAAGACTTATTGGCCTGCTTCATATCTGTGTACCCTGTTCTGGAATAAAATGCATAGTACACAACCAGGGTGAATGCTATCAGTACGGTAACAGTATGAACTTATAATTGTTGCCAAAAAGGGAAGCCTAATTTAAATAACTGTCTTCTCTTTGTTTGTGGGTTTTATATGTTTATATATGGGTGTTTTTTGGGTTTTATATGTTTATATGTGGGTATTTTTTGGCATGGTTGCCTGTGTTGCCCAGGATAGCTTCAGATTTGCAGGTCTTGCTGTAGACTCTCCCGTCTAGGACTACAGGCACACACTACCACCAATTTTTACCTTTTGCTTTTATTTTATCTAATTGTTTATTTTCAATGTGGAGGATTGAACCCATGGCCTTGCACATACTAAGCAAGCGCTCTAGTACTGAGCTGTATCTTTCACAATATCTATTTTTAAAATCAATAAAATGCTTCCACAATAAATGACCATAACAATGTTCCTATATTTTTTAAGCTACAAGTGTTTGACATGGCAAATCTGATCAGCACACCATATCTATTCTTCTTCCAAGAGGTACAGTCCCAAAGAAAGCAGTCAGTAATCATTTCAGGAACCTTCTTGAGCTGGTATTGGCCTGGGTACTCTCAGTGTACTACAGTGGTGCTCTGATGATTGGTGACCACCTGGCTCCATTTCCCAGCTCTGCTCTTCCTGCTGTCATATGCTAAGCAGAGAACGTTTGGGCTTTCTCCTTCTTTTCCAGTGCCTGCTTACCTATAGTGGAATATCTTACATATTCAGTGTTTTTTTTCAAGTCCTAGTTGTAAATGTCCATTGTGTTTCAACTCAGGGTCATTACCTTCAAAGGCATAGGCATATGTGAGACTATTTCGATTGTAGCTAACAGATTCATTGTTACCAAGCACTATAAGATCTTCAGATCATAGTCTTTCCAAAACTGAAAAATAAGGCACTTGACATAATTCTCAACTACCATGACCAGGTTTTCTGCAAACATTCCAGTAAAAGATTTGTTCTCTTACTTCTCAAGTACTTATTACCTTTAATAATACCTTTTATGACTGAGGGCCTTAGCAAAAGAATGTTAGCTTAAAATTGTATGTTGTTAGTCATAATTTGCCTACTGGGAAAAATGTTCCTTAAGTAATAAATACATTTTATTAATAGAAAGCTTGGAAAGAATTTTAAAATGTCCATTCTCCCACTACCTTTCTCTTCTTTCCCTAATTTTCACACTTTCCAGACACTGCAGATGATCCCCAAATGATGTTGGCAGCTGGGCAGATTCTTCTTACAAGTCCAAGTCTAGGGAAAACATATGGTTCAGTCATTCTGTCTCCCAGGTTCTGATCTCATTTTCTGCAATATTTTTCCTCCATTTACTCTCTCTCCCTTTTCATGAATGTCTTCTGGCATCATGATCTGACACACACTAGAACATCAAGGGTACTGCCAGTTTCATATGTCACCCACTCAGGACTATTTATGCTTCAATAGATAAAAAAAGAAGAGGGTAATGTTTAAAATGGAGAAGGAATTTCTAATAGTGGAATTTCAAATAACAGAAAAATCTAAAAGTCTTTTTCATCTGCCAATAAAAGTCAAATACATCTTAGAAGGCATATATTTTTGTCATTCGTTTATCCAATAAGTCATCAAATACTTATTGAGAACTAATGGTATGCTGGTCAGTGAACTGGGCACCGACCATGTATTATTATGTGGCAGATCTTGTCCCTGATCTCACAGAATTTATAAAACATAATTCTTTTGGTCGTGATTCACAAAAACAAGAAACAAAAACACTGAACCCTGATTTAACATTTTGGCCAACACACTTCAAACACTCTTATTAGTAGTCTCCAACTTCCAGACGTTTTTATACTAACTTTAACTAAAAAGAACTACAAAGATCTGGTTTCTGTTATCTCCCATTTCTCTTTAACTTTTATGGGAGAAAAGATTGTCTGCCAAAAGATTTCCAAATCTTTTCTCTGAAAATATTCAGGTTCTGTTTCAAACTTAAAACTTAGGAAGACTCCTTGAACACTTTCTATATAAAAATGATCCTTAAGGTAGAAGTAGCAGCTTTCTTCAAAGAGGAACACTGCTAGCAAGGTACTTGCCTTTCCTGCAGCCCATCACAGAAGAGAGTAGCAGGCAACCCCGGCCAACCTGGAGAGAGTTCAGACAATTGAAACATCTGAGGAAGCTGATCAATGTCAATAAGCACCAAGGTAATTGTACCACACTTTCACGTCCAGCCTCTTCCAGCTGTTGGTGCCCAGGCCTTAGGGCTAGTATTGTTCGTGAAGACTTTCATTTGTACTCACATCACTAAATACATTTTCTATTTTTTAGCCGTATCAATTTGAAAAGAAATAGTATGTCTTGATCTCAGCCTGTAGGACACTAGAACATCAGACAATTTTGTCATCAAAACCCAAAATTTGTCCTCAAAAATGATGTAATTTATTAAAGAAGACAGTGACAAGCAGGGGGCTTATTCCTATCTTCCAGGTGAAACTTTCAGTGACTACACAGGACCACTGTAGACAACAATGATGGCTGAAAGTACCCTGAACCAAAGTTGTAGTCATAGTAAACTGAAAGGATGTCATTTTAGAGCAAACACCATTTGCCAATTTGGGGATGGCTGACTTAAATTAGTAGGCTGAATAGAAACTTAATTATTTCTGGAAACAGTTTCAGAGCTGCTGTAGCAGACTTTGAAGACCAGGAATTAGAGATACTTTTAGAAACTGTTTGGTCTATATATAGGGAGAAAAAGCTATATAGAGGAAAGGAAGTGCTAGGCTGGTTCTATATGAGCTAAAGCGAAGTCTTCTCTAGCAACTTTTTTGCAAGTGGAGCCACACTAGAGCTCTGTTAAAACGATTAAGGCTAATAGCTGGAGCATCCAAAAAATATTACAGATCTTTAGAAAGCCATAAATCAGTTAACTTATGGACAATTTGGGGATAAGTTTAAGCAAATGTACAAATCTTAATGGTAACTAAACAAATGTTAGCAAATAAAACCAAATCCATAGACAACAATAATCAAGGCTTTAAATTGCTTCTTTGGTTTAAAATACAAAAATCTCCATCTAAATATAATCTAGAACTTTAGTCTTCAAATATCCATGTTAAGTATCATTCATTACCCCAACTTCAGCTTCTACAATTAAAGCACTTAGCTTCCCTTGATGCTATCCCCACTTCTTTCTTGTAAGGAAACAGACAGACCATGCTCATTGTGTAAGGGAAGTTCTCTCTCACTTCACTGCTATATACACACATCTGCTTTTTCCTGCCATGCAGAGGAGTTTAGCACCTAGGACACAATATGTTTACACTGTCTTTGACACACATGTCTTCAGGAATCACAACAGAAGTGAGTAACAGGTCAAGTAACTTATTTTTGTAAAAGTAGGCATGCTGATTCATAGTATTTTCATGAACTCCTTCCATTTTCAAGATTAATTGAAAACACTCTACTCTGTTCCTTCCAGAGGCTGAATTTTGCCCACACTTGAAGGTTCTATTCAAGCCCTACCTCATACACACACATTTGGTGATGCATTCAGACAATTTACACACTGTCTTCTCTTTGAATTTATGATTCTTTGTAATAAGCACAACACTGTAGAAGTTTGAGCCATGTCAATCAGGGTAATCATTCCTTGACCAGAGACTGTGCTGAACTGAATAATGCCTTCCCCCAAATTCATGTCCATCAGGAATCACAGCATGACCTTATTTAGAAATAGGGCTTTGCAGATATATTTAGTTAAGATGCAATCATACTGGATTAGGGTGAGCCCTATTACAATGAAGACAATAAGAAGACAGACACAGAAACACACAGAGAAGACAGATATGCAAAGACAGAGACAGTTATGCTGCCACAAGCCAAGGACCATCAAGGTTGTTGGCAGCCATCAGAAGCTACAAAAGGCCAGAAAATTTTCTTTCCCTGAGCCAATGAAAGGAGCATGGCTTTACCCATACCTTGGTTTCTGATCCCTTACCTCCAGAACTGTGAGTGGTTTCTGTTGTTTTAAGCCATTAATAATTATAGGAAAGTATTACATAATCAATGTTTTATATAGATTAAGCAGCTTTAATCTGAAAATCTGAAATCCAAAACATTTTGTGTACCAGCACAGCATCACAACTGGGAAATTCCTCACATAATGAGTTTCAGTCAGAACTTGCACTAAAAATATTTCATAACACTTGAGTATAACGTGTACATGAAACATAAATGGATTTTTGTGTCAAACTTGGGTCCAGTCTTAAATATGTCTTGCCATATAAATCAAATATTCTAAAAGTTTAAAAAAGCCTAAAGTTCAAAACACTTCTGGTCTCATGTGTTCTGCATAAAAGATATTCATCCTCCACTTGCATTCTTTCAGATTTCACAGTTTTGAGCCCATGGCTAGGGCTCAATAATCAATACTTTATTACTAACAGGAAGACATTCTATAATAATTATGCAAGTCAGGGAAGCTGGTCTACGCACCATAAATAAGAGCTAGTCTTTGAGTAGAGACAATGAACCATTTTCAAGATATCTGTAAAGCATAAGGGCCCTGCTATGATATTTTCCAGCATTGTAGATAAATCCAATTCCAAGGGATAGACAAAATGAAGAATTTTTGTAGATGTTTTTATTTTGAGGTAGTATACCAAATATATTTTCTATTCAAAAGCATCTTCTTTCATTTATATATCTTTAGTTACTTCTTTCTTGAATGTGACCCACAGGATTATAAGCAGAGGTCAAAATTCTTTTTAAGAATCATTTTTTCTCTGAGACTTCAGTATCAACTTAATCATCAATTTCTGTAACCATATTTATTTGATCATACATTACTTCAGGTTAAGGAACCTATCCAGGCAATAACATTCTAAATTATACAGTTGGAAAGTTGACCTAATTATTCTTGCTTCTTCTGATGAAATGATTTAGAGTGAAAATAATAGAAAAAAATGATTCAGAATGGTCTAAACAAAAAGAATTGCTTTCTCATACACGAAGTTCTTCATCTAGTATCTCAAAGATGGTCAACCCAGCCAATTAATGACCTCATTCAGCACTAGGGCTTTGTCTTTCTCTTTGCTTTTCTCAGCATATTTTGTGTCTCTCATCATGACTGCAACAGCACCAGACCTCACAACCACATACAACGATTCTACCAAAAAAATATTCTTTTCTTCCATCTATTTCTCATAGGGTGGAAAATATTCCTAAAAGTATCCTGTTCAATTCTCCTTATATCTCATTGATCAAAACTGTGTCACACGTCCATGCTTACCCCAACAAATGGCAAGAAAAAAAAAAAGCCACCCTGATTAGATCTCTCATGATCTGATTTGTTTTCTATAACTGGAAAGGTAGCTCTCTATAATAAAAGATTCACACTCCATGACAGTGGGAAGAAGAAACTCAATGAAACTTTTAGTAGCCCCTCAAGAGCCATCCATGTACTCTTCCATATGAACAGAAAACAGTTTTGTACAGAACAGCAATGTGTTCAGCTCCAGTGTGTTTGAATTGTGATTATCTAAGCCATTCTTAGAAACTCAATCATTTCTTTCACAATGCAAGCTGAACATCCCTAATCCAAAAATCCCAAATCAGAAATACTTCTAGAATATGATTGAAATAACCCTGCAAATGGAAAATTCTACATCACACGTAAAACACTGCAAAAAATAAAATAAAAATCTGAAATTCGAAACACTTTAAGTTCCAAGCATTTTAGATAAGGGCTACTAATTTTTTTTTTTTTTTTTTTTTTTTTGGTGGTACGGGGGATTGAACTCATGACCTCAGGCTTGCCAGGCAGGCACTTAGGCCACTGAGCTAAATTCCCAGCCAGGTATACCAATTTGTGCTGGCCTTCTTAGATTCATGTACAATATCACAGATATCTATTGAACTCAGTCCTGATCACTGGGATAAAAGTGAAAGTCTTTTGAGATTTTCTAATACATCATTATATCAGTCTGTACATAGATAGATGGAGACCAAAAAAACAACAAACAAAGTCCAACTCCCCCCCCCAAAAAAAACATAGATGGATGGACAGATAGATAGATTAATAGATGAAAAATAGTGTAGATCACTTTCTTTTCTATATAGCTCCACTCACAACTTCTCTGCCACTGAATGTGATATGACCATGTGCCAGGAGCTGTGGTAATCACTTTGTGGCCCTGAGGTAAGCAGGCCAAGAGTCAAACACAAATACACTGAGAATGACTAGGCAGGAAATGGAAAGAGCCTTGTTCATTGATGTCATTACTGAGCTGTAGACTCTATCCTGGATGTTCACCATCTGAAAATTCTTTATATAACATCATTCACATAAGAGACAACATTCACAGAACTAAAAAAGCAAGGCTCTGAAACACCCAAATTCCAGAGTGGAGATACTATTGTAGATGAATAAGCCCTTATCACCCATCCCATAAGAAAAAAGAAACAGTGGTTTGGGAAACAGTATACAAAACCATAAGAAAAACACCCATAGGACCACAGTGGCACAGTGTCTACCTGGCAAGTGCAAGGTTGTGAGTTCAATTCCTGGTACCAAAAAGAAAGAGAAAGAAAGAAAGGAAAGAAGGAAGAAAGAAAAGAGAGAAAAGAAAAGAAAAGAAAAGAAAACCCACAAAGCCAACTTTGCCCTAGAACTTTGGCCCATCCTGCAGAATTTGGAGATGCATTAGGGAGACACTTAGAGGTACTTCAACACCAACTGCAACATGGGAAGGGATATGCTGTGAGCAGGCAAGTGGCATCTCAGAAGGATAAGGCAAGCGTAGTTTCCATGCAGGGATTCCTATGATACTTCTTGAACTAGAATTTGTCCACACAAAACAGGAAGGAAGAAGTGACCCACCTTTGGTCGTGGCACTAGTTGCATATGCTCTATCTATTCTAGCCCCATGATGGTCCAGGTAGCAAACTACTTTTCTGGGTATCTTCTTTTACTCCTTCTCAAACCCCTCCCAATCTCCTACTCATTTCTGATTGCTGTTTTTTAAGGTGCAAGAAAAGCAATGAATTTTGAAGGTATGCTTGGAAAAAAGGAACTGAAAATATCAGTAATAAAATGCGATGAGCTAGCATAGGAAGTACAGCCTGGGGTTGTACCACAGCAACGAGGAACTAAACAAATGCATGGAATCAAATCACTCACTTTCCTCAAACTTTCAGCTGCATTCTAAGCATTGTACAAGAACACATCTGCTTTTATAATGGACTTTCATCATTGATCATGGAAGTTTAATTTATTTGTGTATTATACAAGTCAGGAAATACACAAATCATTTATGGCTTCTGAATTTTTTGAGATATTTTGTTTTTGATAGTTGAATCAAGACTGGAATGTTTTTAATACATGTATTTCTGAAGTTTTTAGGGTTTTTTATTTTTTAAGAGAAAAAAGAAATTAACAAGACAATTTCAAAACGGGTTAGTAGGAGAGTTATAATAATTAATACATTGCATATTGTTATCTTCATAGTAGTTATTCACAGTACAAGATGTAGGTGTGATATCTTCTCCATACAATATTGGCACAAACTTTTCTTTTCAATGAACGAAGAGAAACTAACTGTATAACTGTCTTATGTTTCAATATATTTTTTTCTTTTTCCCTTTCTTCCTTTCCCCTTACCCTTGTCACAGTACTTCTGAAGTTTTTAAATCCAAGTTCAGGTCAAATAAAGCAGAATGAAAAAGAGAAATCAAGAATTAAGAATAAGAAGAAAAAGAAATTAAAGTTTTAACTAGAGGTCTTTATAGAGGTTTCCTCATTCTGCAACCTACCCTCCTAAGCCACCGAATAGAGAAATTAGCTTTGTGCCAACACAAAAATCTGTATTTCCACAGTTTCTCTCTAGAGCTTTTCTCAAGGGACTCATCACTTTAATTTCAACACAAATTTGTCAGACTGGAGGGTGGGAGAATTTTAATCATAAATTATTCACATGGAAGCACATTAGGAACTTGTCACAAAATATACATGACTTGAAATACATAGAAACACTGTTTTTCATATTTTCTAGTCCTTTGATTTACATCATCAGGGATTTGTATGAGCCTAATAGGTTCATATGAGATGCAAGGACTTAAAAAGGCTTAAGAAATCTTCTCACACATGACCATTTCATTCCTTATTGAGCTTTCCAATCAGAACTGACAAATATTTGCCAAAATATTGCCCATATTTACTATTTCTCTGATAGTTTCTGTTCATTTAGTCAGGAAAGTTCTCATGGATTCAGATAAAACACCCCCATCCCCATACCCAGAATGGAGCCCAGAAGGTGGGAAGAGAATTCTCAAGGATACTCTGAGGCTTCAAACACAGCCCTTGTGCTACCTTCCTGTAGCCCTGGTTCTCACTGGTTTCCATCTTGCATCCCATAGTGACACCACTGATTTTCATCTCTACCTTGCCTGTAGACAGAAATGTCAATTTGTTCTGAACACTGGACCATCATCTGGGCAGGCTTTCAGAGATTGTTTGGTTCTACTTTCAGTCATGAGCTAATCACACTTTCCTAACATCCCTTGTTCTCTAGCCTTGCTAGCCCTGATCAGGCCTTTTGAACCTGTAGAAGGTCTAAACATTGGCAAAACTGAGCCCTGTCAGCTTTGCTTTGAAAGGCAAGTAAAGGAAACAAATGGAGAATGTACATGAAATGGCCTTAATATACTGTACATTCAAAAAACGTAATTTGAAAAAAATCCATATCTTTGGAAATACCACTGCTCTAGGAGTTAAAAGGTTTCTGAATAACAGGATAGTCCTAATCAAGGTAACTCAGTTTACTAAAGTCTGTGATCAAAATATTTGGATGGCTCCATCCTTAAAGTCTTGTCTAGATTTAAGATTTCATGGTTTGATGAAGTGAGAGTTTCAAAAAGAACAGGAACATAAATTTTATAATAATAAATATTTCTTCAACAGCATGGAAAGACTGAGGACCCAGGAGGTAGCACCAAGCTAATGAAAGTTAGGATAGCTAAATTCTCTTTCGTCTTCCCATCCTTCTCTCTTCATTAAAAAAAATGAGATGTGGCTCTTGGTGAGTTGACTAGGAACTCAGAAGCAATCAAAATATGTATATTTATAAGATTCCTAAAACTCAGCCACTTCCCCTGATCAGTGAATGTTAAGTCATGGCAAGGAAATTAGATTTGCAATATTAGAATCTGGTTAAATTCCCAGATGTTTTGGTACTGTTGTGGCTTAGATCTAAGATGTTCCCCCAAAGCCTCATGCATTTAAAAGTTGATTGGATCATGAGTGTGCTATATTCAACAGTGGATTCATCCATTGATGAGGTCAGTAGCTATATGTACTATTAGGAGTTGGGCTTGGTTAGAGGTGGGTCAACTGCGAGTGTGATCTGGAAGGGTCCATTGTTGTCCCCAGCTCTTCTCTCTCTCTCTCTCTTGCTTCCTGACTGCCACCAGTTGAGCACATTTTCCTCTACCATAGCCCCCCACCCTGGTCATTCTGTTTCTGCCTTGGAGCTGCCAGCCATGGGCTAAAACTTCGAAACTATAGCCCAAATAAACCTCTCCTCTTTAAATTGTGGGTATTAAGCATTTTGTCCTAGTGATGAGAAATAAAGATAATCACTTTCTTATCACTGGGGCAAAATACCCAATACCCATAACTTAAAGGAGAGGTTTACTTGGTTTTTGATTTCCTATGCATTCAGTTCAAAGTCAGCTGGCTCCAAGGCAGAAACAGCATGGTGGAAAGGCCTGGCAGAGGATCACTGCTCACCTCATGGAGTCATGAAGCAGAGAGAGGAGGCAGGAGCTGGGGCAAGAATACACTCCTCCAAATCAGTCCCCTGGTTACCTGCCTCTTCTGATCGGGCCCCATCTCTGAACACTGTGAGACTTTGGGGCACATTTTCAGTCTAAATCCTAACACTTTGATTTCAAGATGTGTGTTGATCAATTCCATTCATCATCTCATTTGGGCTGAGAAATACCCCAATAGTTAGTAAAACATTATTTCTGCAACTGTGAGGGTGTGTCTGGAAAGATTAGCATTTGAATTGGTAGACTATGGGCCTGGGACATGGCTCAGAAAGCACAGCACTGAATTGGAAGACTGAAGAAAGGAAACTATCCTCACTAGTGTAAGGATCATCCAATCTATTCAAAGCCCAGACAGAACAAAACAGTGGAGGAGTAGTGAATTTATTGTTTTTGTTTTTGGTCTTACTATGTAGTTCAAGCTGACTCTGAACTCACTATGTGGCCCAGGCTGGACTACATTATTATTTTCACCAAGATATCCACCTGCTTCTGACCTTAAACATCAGTGCTGCTGGACATTAGTGTAAGCTTTCAGGCTCTGACTGAATTATATCACCAGATATTCTGATTCTCCAGCCAGCAGATGTCAAATCATGGATGTTTGTTCTTGATCTTCATAATCACATTATGCAATAAACAACCCCCTACATTATATTCAGTACAGTTCAAATACAGAGGAATTCACATATACACACACAAACGTGATATATATGTATATATATATATATATATATATATATATAAAGAAAAATGATAAATATTTTAATACTAACTAATACTAACTTTATTGATACATCATGAGATTAATACAAATTAGTTTTGAGCTCTACAGTTACAGGAGGTCATCAAAGTGGTGGCCATTAGCTTCCAGACATTTATTAGTATGCCAAACTACTACTCAGGTAATCTTGCTCAGTGAGATTACTGCACAAGCATTTTCAATTTCTTCCGTAAGGGTCAGCAGCATAGTGAGTTTTCTGCAATATTCAGCATCTTCTAGGGCCTGCCATATGAGGGTAATAGCATCTATTGAAAAAAATCATACTATTTTTCTTTCCCTGAGGGTGCATATATTTTTTGATAGGATATATATATACACACACATATACATACACATACATATATATGAATATACATTATATTCCTGTTCTTGATAAGAAAAAAAAACAAACAGAAATGTCTAGATTTATCCTGCTAAAGTAAGAAAATATGACTCAGCCTTAACAAACTTCCCTTCTTTTCTCTGGTCTTTTTCTGTTATAACAAAATACCTAAGCCCAAATATTTTGTCAATAAACTGTTTTTGTTTTTGTTTGTTTGTTTGTTTGTTTTGGTATTGGGTATCACACTCACAAACATGCACTTGCCAGGAAGGTGCTTATGCCACTGAGCTAAATACCCAGCCCCAAATAAACTGTTTTGAAAGCTGAAAGTCTGTGATATCTGTGGTCCTATCATTTCTGCCATTGGTGAGGGCTTCATGATAAATGGCATCACAATGACCAGTGATGTCAAAAAGACCACATGGTGAAACAAGATACCAAAGTGATCTAGGGTCCAAATTTGTTCTTTTTAGAACAACTGACTTTCACAGGAACTGAAATCACATGAGAACTACATTAATCCCTTCCAAAGACAGCATCCCCAGTGACTTTATCATATCTCACCAAACCCTACCTCTTAAAAGATTCCTTTACCTTTCAATAGTAACACACAGAGAACCACACTTCCAGCAAACAAGCCCCTGAGGCTATGCTCAAACCATATAGCATCTGCCATACACATTCAATTTCTGCTGCTCTTCAGCCAGTTTTCATCTCCCAGAACCCTTGTTCTTAACTATCAACTAGTCTCCCTGCAGACAGACAATGGCTTTTATCTAATAGTAGTTTGACATATTTATTTTCCCAAGTGTATTGGCACATATGTAAAAATTTCAAACCATCTGCTTTAGGATTAAGAGACTAATTATGATATGAGGGGAGGCACCAAGGTAAAAATCTGAAAGTGTTTAATGGAAAATTTCCAAATATCCATCCCCTTTGCCAATACCAAGGAGTGTTACAAATAGACATCAACAAATTTGAACCAAAAATTGTCAACTGTTGAGCTTTTAAACTTCTTTTAGATACTTCTTTTAGACAAAAACATAATGCAAATCAGCTTGAGCAAATCTAGACTGTGCTAGTTTTTAATAGTCAAAAAAAGAATCATAAGACACAATGACATTGGAAATTGCTGAATCTCTGAAATTACTAGGGTGAGGAATCCAAGGAATTCAAACCCTGAATTTTCATGCTGCTCTTCTTCCTTCTTATCTTTATGCCCTTCAGCTTCATTCCCTCTCTCTGCTTGTTGACATTCTCCAAATGAAGGGATACGTGCCCTGGGATAGTTGCTAAATTAAGTCTATAAGACATTTTACAGACTTAATCCCAAGAAAGGGATTGCCTTCATTCTCTGTGTGGCTCTCAGACCATCCAAGAAGCCAAGTTTAAATCAACCTTTGGACTCATAAATTAGGGCCCACAGGAGAGCCCCGGGATTGGCTGTATCCAGGGGCACCTGTCAGATAGGACTTGGGAATGGTGACATCATAAAGAACTCAAGACTTCATCCCTGTGTGCACAGAGAGGAGTGGGTTTGAGGAGAGGGTGTTCTTAGTTAAGGGATTCAGGTGCTGAGTATCTTGCACATCTAGGCACAACAGTGCTGTTTAAACCTCAACGTCTCATGGGAGCAGAATATTCTTGGTCCTTCAATGTGGGATTTCACATGGCTTAACTCATTGGGAACTCTAAAGAACCTAGACTTCTTGAGTAGAAGAGTTGTAATATAGGGGCAGCAGCAAAGGCATAGTGAGATGATGAAATTAGTTGATACTGCACTTCATAGCAATATCCTGGGAGCCACATCTACCAGATACTCTTTGGGAACTCCCAGAGTCATTTAAAAATGGGAGAAGATAGATTTTTACAGGAGGCTGGAGTTTCTACAATAGTAGTTAGGTGCTGTGGCCAGCAAAGTAAGAATTATTCCTGTTGGTGTGGAACACAAGGAGGGCTACACTGCCTGGGTTCAAATTATTCTGCCTCCTCTACTTCATAGCTCGGGGGCTCTGGATAAGTTACTAATGCCTCAGTTTTCCATAAAATGGAAATAACAGAATTACTCATCATATAGAATTATTTTGAGTATTAAATGAATTTTATATATATGGAGGAACTTTTAAAATTATATTTCCAAGACAGGTATAAATGGAGGCCTCCTGAAAAACTAAAGCACACCCAGATGCAAAAGAAGTAATTCCTGGTGAAAAAATTTCAAATATCAGCAAGATATTTCAGGGCAAAATGTTATGCCTAGTACTCTCCAATCTATCCACCATGTAGATAGCTACCCTCTCCAACTGTGCATTCACTGTGCTAGGCTATTTTCAACCCCTTTAAGAGTCTCAAGAGTCGGGTCACAAGCTTTATGATAGCTTAAAATTCTTTGGTTTACACCTTAAGTCAAACTCCCTGCTTATGCCTCCACTAATTCTATACTGTAAAGCATGAAACTTTAGAGTTGAATAATGGGGGAGGGATGAGGGAAGAGACATAAATCCTTAAGAGAACTGAGGAATGCCTTGAATGGTTCTTTGAAAGAGATAGGAACCAAATAGGAAGAGACCACATCTGTGCAGATTGGTGTGTTGATCCAGACTGTCTCAGGGATGAATGATAACATCCAGTGACCTTCCAGGACAAGTTCAAGGCAAATCATCCATCCCTAACCACCTACCATGGCTCCAAAACAATGGGAAAATGGAAGACCACCAGGTTAACCTAGGGCATCTAAGATCAAACGTTGGCAACATGCATGCAGCTGTGCTGCACCTTCCTACCTAAAGTCAGAGAAACAGCAACTACGCACAGGATGGAAAACAGACTCCTTTGGGCCGCTGATTGAAGATTACCATTGATTGTAAAGGCAATGAGATTTTTTCTTTTTCCCTCTCTTTCTCTGTCTCTCTTTAAAGGAAGTTGCTAAACTTGTTACTGGAAAGAGTCTGATTCCTTAGATTGTTCCATATGCCCAAATCTGACAGTTACACTGGCACGCTTTGATTCTCCATTTCAAAAACCTGTGTTGAGACGCAACTCAGCAACTTCCATGTCACATCCTGTTCTCTCAACCCAGCTTTGACATTTGCACAGGACTTTTCCAAAGGAATAAACTAAGCACAGATAGAACTGTCTTTTCCCCGTAAGCCATCTCTTGCTTTATCATATTCATCATCAAAGATGTACTACAAAACACTGTCTAGTGCGTAAAGAAGGTGTAATTTTTCAGTTTCTCACTGAGATGCAGGTTGGCAAATAGGTTAATTTTAACTTCACAGATTGCAAGGTGTGTGAATAGAACAGCTATATCAAGAACAAAATAGAGCTGAGAAGAAAGAACTGCTCTGAACCACCAAGCTCTTTCATCCTTGAGGTCATAAAGGGCATTGGAACTACCACACTAACTACTGAAGCAGCATGGGATTGCAGAGCCTCAATAATAAATGTTCCTTTACTTCTCATTGGGAATAAAGAAGCTTGTAAAACCTGAAAAGAAGAAAGGGATACCCAAATTTTTCGCTGACAAAAATTATAGCTAACATTTATTGAGTACTTACTGCATGCCAAGTAGTTGGCTGAAAGCATAAAATGTGTTATCTTATGTAATCCTTACAAAAACACTATCAAAGGGACAGTTCAATCTATTTTATACGCAGGGATCAGAGAGATTAAATAATGGTCTGAAACCACATAGTGTGGGGTGCTAGATTGGTACATAGGTCTCTCTGGCTTCAGAACTCATATTTTAGTTCTCTGTTTTGACTTGTATCATAAACCCAATGGCAAGAAAAGACCATTTACTATCAATCCTCAGTTGCCGAAGGCCTTTTACACAGTTCTCCAACAACACAACCTCTTACCACTTCCCCACCCATACAGATTTCCTTCATCCTCCAGAAGAGTAAGCATGCCGGGGCCAAGGGCAAGTGAAAGAGGAGAAACAAAGCAGTCCATCTGACCTACACTGATACCAAACCCAAGGAGGAAGTAATTCAAACAAATGAGTAGAGTGAGATTTAGGGATTATCTGCATGTTTCAGTATTCAAAGTATTCACTGTTTTTTATAAACCTACATAATCAAGTTGGCTCCAAAGCAGTTTTGTTTGCTTTGCCCTTTTGCCCACCTAATTAGCCTAGACAAAGACTTCAATTCTGATTTTAGATGCACAAAGTCATTCTGCATGAAGCATAACTGGTTCTACAGGTAACACAGCAGCAATGTCCCACCCTCAGATTAAATATAATTTAGAGCCTGCAATGAACAAGATCATTAAGTCATTTTAAGGCCTCTTACTTCTGTTGACTTTTAAGCCAAGTTGTGTTTATTCATTTTCAAATGCCAGAAAAGTCCAAAGATGGATATCATGCTCACCTTAATGAATAAATCTTAAAGGCTCAATTTAGGCATGACTTGGAATAATAGGTAATTCCCTGAGCTTTGACTGTGTCTTAAAGTTAGAAAATGCACACAAATACAATTAAACAACTGTTTTCAATAATAATATATTGAGTTAAATAAAGCTTTATTAGACATTTTGCTGAAATCAGATTAATTACTGCCCTGTGGAGATAAGCTAGAAAGCTGTTTCTGCTTAATCAGAGGGAAAGAAGACAAAGGTGGGACAGCACAGTGCTGAACTTTTGTATCTTGTACATTAAATATCTCCCCTTGGATGAAGTCAGAGTTACCTGCATACCTTGGAAAAGAGAGCCCTCTTTTAAATCTTTTTGACAAATTCATCCGTTGAATGAAGTATGTCTATTCCTGTAGGTCACAATAGCCATTGACTGATAAATGGACATTGCGGCAGACATCGTTGATTAAAACCCATATTTTTCACTTCTTGGAGGCTCAGGTAGACTATATTTCCCATCTTCCCCTGCAATTAGATGTGGCCTTACGGCTACTGGAGTATGAGCCAAAGAGATATGAGCTACTCCCATATCTAGTTCATTAGACCCTTCCAGGTATGACCCTCTGTCCTCTTTTCTCCTGTTAGCTATATGTCCCTGGAAGCCCCATGAAGATGACAAAGCTCTCATCCCTCTGAGCTCCTAAATGACTTCATGAGAAGTCACTCTGCTGACCTGCTCTCTTGCCCATACTATTATGTTAGCAATAAATAAATTTCTGTTGCATTTTTGCCATAATATATTTTAAGTCTATTCTCATGGTGGTTATCCTACCTGAACTAACACAGACATATTTTTTAGCCAAAAATCATCTTGAAACTTGTCAAATTCCTTTCAGTTTGATTGAGATGGATACCTATCTATTTAGAGTAGCCCTGAGAACACTCGCAAGTGAATCTCTGATATGTCACATAGTAATTATCTGAGTATGATTACACAAATTATGCATCAGTTCTTATCTCAGTTACAGGCACACAATAAGATTTTAGTATTTAGAATAATGTGAAGACCAACAGAAAGCAATGTGCATACCGTGTGAAGTACATTATCTTCTTCAATATTCCATGCAATATACTCTGAAATATTCTTTAAAAATAATTTCAAAACATTTTAAAAATTATTTTGAATCCGCATAAACAACATGTGTAATACGTCTGTTGAGGCATGCAAGTTATTTTTCACATAGGAGAATACCAACACCCTCCCCTTCCTTCCTCATTACTGAAGAACATCTTAAGCAAGTTATTTAGTTCCTTAGTTTCTGGTTTCACAGATTGCTAGACTAGGAAATCAGAAAAGAGACAAGAGCAAAGAGCAGTCCTAGAAAGTGGTGAGCAAGATAAGGATGAAGATTTAAAAAATAATAATAAAGATTGTGAGGGGAAAGAACGAATATCCAAGCTAGAAAACAAAGAAAGGAAACCACTACACTCAGTAAACCAGGGAATGTGGGGTTGGGAGCAGGAGAACAGGAGGATGCTGGGTAGTTTAGTTACGCATTGATTGAGTGACTGAAGGTGAGAGCAAGGCAGTGCACAGTCCCTCCTTAGGCTGCATTGATTAGCTCAGTAATGCCATCAATGTATTATGAGTTCAGAAAATCATTACTTTTGATGCTTAAATCACAAATCAAGATATCATTCTCCACGTTCAGCCTCGTAATATTTTCCCCCTGGTTGTTTGTAGGCTTCTACAAAGGAGCCCACTGTGTTTGGAAAGAACCGTCCATTGTTAGCCTCTTCCACGGAGGATAACAGTGCTCCTGCTGCAAGGAGCCTCTTGTTGCTACTTTTAACGTGTCGTGTGTGATACCTGTCACCAGCTGGCTCACGAGTGGTGAGCTGGGAAGTAAAGGGGAAAAGCCAAATGAATAAACTGGCATGGATCGCCACCTGTCCTCTCATTCAAGTTCTGCTATGTTAAACAATGGCCGAACTGAGTGACTCTCGATGGTAAATTCTCTCCACACTTCGGTTCTTCTTGTTTCCTCTAATCTTGATTTCCTTGTAAACATGTCTTGAAAGCCAAAGAAATCTGATCTCAAACTGGATGGTTTTTGAGGTCTGCCAATAATTTGTACCATCTAAGGGTATCAGAAGCAGCTATTTTGACCATAACCAGATGGCTACAGCTTCCCAAATTATCTGTATCTTCAGTATAACATTTTTTTCATTTGTTTTATGGAACTTTTTGTGAGCCAATTGGTATCTTTTATTTCAGCAACAAAAATTCTCCCGAGAATATCTTTTCAGACTCCTCCACAGCTTTTTCCTAATAGTTTAAATTCTGAGGTTAAAATATGAATTGAATAATATGTTCAACTTCATAAAGCTGCAAAGAAATATCAGTAACTTCCAGGTAGGTCATGCTAATGTACAGATGAATTAGTCCGAGTCTAGGATCTCAATATCTCAACATACTTGTTGATTGAAATAAACCATCTTCCCACTGCCAAAAAACTGAAAAGCAAACAAAAACAACTTTAAAGCATATATTGTATGTACATGTATATATGTAAATATACATACAGCTATAAAGCCATATGTATGTAAATTTTAAGTATGGTTATAGATGCAGCTAGAAGTAGATAGAGATAGGTAGATAGACAGACAGACTGACAGGTACAGATGTAGAACATTAGTGAAATAAAGTTATACGAAAACCTGAATTTCAGCCAAAAGGGAGAAGATGGGAAGAAGATAATTAGATCTTTGGATTTATTTCAATGAACAAGTAACAACTGGGGTTATTAATAAGAATTAGTGTGATTAGAAGATTTAAATAGAAGCAATGGAAAACCATAATTATTATTATTGTTGTTGTTGTTGTTGTTGGACAGAAACTCATGAGATTATTCTCTCTCTCTCTCTCTCTCTCTGTCTGTCTCTCTGTCTGTCTTATACACACATGCACACATACGCACACACACACACACACACACACACACACACACCAGCCATGCTCCTTTTGTAGAATAATAACAAGGTTGATGCTTCTTTTCCTCTCAAAGTAAATTGGTATAGCTTTGAATTTATACAGCAAGGAAACTCATTGCATGTGTTAGGAACAGTTTGAAATGGATGTAAGAACAGGATTTATAAGAGTTAAAGACAGAAAGAAGACATGCCTGAGTAGTACAAATTGTTTCTGAGAAATAGTGTGGGAGAAACCTGAGTAGTTGTAGGGATCCATTGATGGAGAAATTTTGAAGCCAGCCTGACAAGAGTGGCTTAGATCCAGATGTTAATAGGAAGCCACAGGGGGTTCCTGAGTGGGAGAGTGACATGTCAAAAGTGCTGTTTAACAAGATTAATTGGGTACAAAATTCAGAATGGTTTAGAGCTGAGAGAGACTAGGAGGAAGGACCATATACAATTATGTCTTGAAGGAAGTTAGAGAACAGAGAGAAAGAAAATCTCTGTGAAGACAAAAATCAACACATGGACCGCTGATGAGATCAGGAGAATAATGAAAAGGAGGGTCAAAGATGCCCTCAAGTTGAATCTGGAAGATAACAAAAACTACCTTACACATTTTATCATATAAAGAAAGTACTCTTTAATATTTAAAGCCTGGAAATGTTTTAGTTACTTAATACTAAAATAAGAGATAATGACCTATCTTCCATTTCAGTCTATGTGAAGTGGCCACATGAGTTTTCATGAGAAAAATGGGGTGTAAGTTTGGTTTGAGGAGTCCCGATTATACCTCTGTTGTGCCCCATCTGCCACCCTTCTGTGGCCATCTTTCCATTGCTTCTATGCAATGGAATATATAGAGAACTCACAAAAGTCAGACCCTCCACATATAAAGACCCAATCCAAAAACAGGCATCTGAAATGAATATGTACTTCCCAGATAAAGAAGTAGAAACAGCAACCAAATACATTAAGAAATCGTTCAACATTACTGGTCATTCAAGAGATGTAAATTAAAACAATATTAAGATTCCATCTCACTCCAGGAAGAATGGCTATTATCAAGCTTCAACCAATAACAAATGGTGTGTCTTGCATTATGAAGAGCCTCCTGCGCTCAGAGGCAGGGCTTTTGAAAGCTGATTTAACCGTGAGGGCCCTACAGCCAACCTGCTGTTGAGAGACAGGCCTGGTAGAGTGGGTCACTGAGGATGTGACCTAGAAGGGATTCCTCCCTCCACTCTCTGCTTACTGGCTCCTAAGACATTAGTCGCTTATCTTCCTGAATGCTCCTCTCCCATCCTGTAACTGTCTTAGAACCCACAAATCATGGACTGAACTGAAAATATGAGCCAAAATAAACCTCTCCTCCTTTAAATTGCAAGTACTAGATATTTGCCCTGACGATGAAAGTGACTGAGACATACAGATTTATGCCTTTCATACGTCAGTCGGGCTTTTATAAGCAGGCCAGGTACCTTTTCATCTCTGCATCAAGGCAGTATGTATTCATATATGTAAGAATGTTTTTCTCCAAGTGCATCATGTATAATTTTTTAAACTATCACATTCACCTGACAAGAAAGATGTTACCATTAATGAAAACTCAACACTGTATGCTCAGACCTTTCAATAAACTTAGGAGGGGACCAGGCTTGGTGATACACACCTATTGTCTCATCACTAAAGGAAGCGAAGGTAAGAAGATTATAAATTCAAGCTCAGCCTTGGCAATCTAGTGACTTAGTGAGATCTTGTCTCAAAACATAAAATGGGCTGGAGAAGTATCTCAGCGCCAGGTCTGATTCAGTCTCCAGTACCACAAAAAAGAAAAACAAAAGCAAAAACAGAACAAAACACAGGAGGGAGAATGAGAAAGAAAGAGGTTTATTCAAAGGTAGCTCCAAAGAGATGAAAGGGCCTCACATTGCCACAAATCATCATCCCACTGTGTCTAGGTGTGCAAGTTCTTTTTAACTGTAAAGAATAGAGGAGAACGGGGATATAATGAGAAAGTAGGCACCTCCGTGCTTGCTTATTTCCACCTAGCCCTTTTCCATTCTCAGTCTTCCCTGTGAAAAAGAAATCAACCAGATTCCCGGGGACAGCATCTGCATATTCTGTCCACTCACTAGACTGACTGAAGAGAGAAAGGGGTGGCAGTTACTGTCCCTCCACCCCGTGCCTGAGGAAGTTCGGAGAAGTCTTAGTCTTTGAAGAAAAAAATTCTAACTTTTAAAATTGCACTTTCCCTGCCAGCTATTTTACTATTATTCCATTTTATAGATGGAAAAACTGAGGATTAGGGAAAGGAAGTAACATGTATGAGAAAAGGCAGATCTGTGACTGGACTCCAGAAAGTCTGATTTCTGAGCCTATTTAGTGAGCATACAGATATCAGAGAAGTTCACTGATGTTTCCCCATATTCGTTCTTAATTTACTCTTCTTAATGAAGAACAATTGATTCTACATTCCAAGGTTAGTAAGGACTCAGTAAATGGTCACTGAATTGAGGTTAATTATTTGATAGCTATCTAATGTAAAAATTAAGAAAAATGGATCAAGAGTGAAGGCATCATGAAAGAGAAATACTAACTGATTTTCAGCACTACAAAAGAGAAAGCAGAATGGCAACAGAACGTCTTAGACTGCACATAAAATTACATCTAGTCTGACTCTCCCAAGTCTCACCTCCTTTCAATCAGACAGAAACCAGGCCCTTTTTGCAACATTTTCTCAGAACATTTCCGAGTATTACTTCTCATTATTCTTATATTATTCCATTTGCATTTTAAGCATACAGTGTAAAGGCTTGAAAACAATGAAACATGCAAATAAGGAAGCTGAAAGTGTGCTTTGAAAAGTTAAGTGATGAAAAGTAATGGCACTCAGGTTCTTTAAATGCAATACATTATCTGTTAAATCAACTTTTCTGTGCCTTTCCCGCCTTCTCCCTGCTTTTGTTGCATTCTGCCTTCAAGTAAAAAATCTGCAATAGCATTTTTGTAGGGAAAACTAACTTCTAGACTTTGAATTATTTATTTTTAATTTGGTAAATATAATGCCTTTCTTGAAGAAAAAAGTTTAACTTGGGTACGTAATTCTGTAACAATTCTCAGTCATTGCTATTATATAAATAATGGAGATTCATATAATATTGAACATTGTTAAGGTATTGGGGCTTTCATGGGGCTCACACCTTTCTTTCCTGGGCCAGAGTTAATGACCTCCGCCCTGCTAAGGATGGTTTCAACTACCTCAATCAACTCATGGTCATTGGGGTTTCCTAATGAAGAGTGGCATTTGATAATTTCTATTTAAATAATGTTAACTCTAAACCATTATCTTTAATATTCTGAAAGCTCTGAAAAGGAAAGTTACCACTTCTATTTTATTCACCTATTTTATATTTTTCAGTTATAGCCTTTTTGTTAGTACCTGTTTGTAGTACATAATGATTAGATTCTCTGAGGGGAGTTGGTACACGGACATAACACATCCCAGTTCTTCACCTTCCAGCCTCCTACCTTGCTCTCCCCTCCTTTCATCTCTTGGTCACTAAAGCTTTTGCAAAAGATCTGTCTCCCCGTTTCCTATTATCTTTTATTTTAATCTATAATTTACTTATGCTTTGAATCTCTCATATAAGAGAAATCATGCATTATGTGTAAGCTTGTCTGTCTGATTTATTTCCATTTAACATTATGGTCTAAAAATGTGTCCGTTTTTCTACAAATGGCTCAAGTTTATTCTTTATGCCAGAATAGTACTCCATTATATACAAATAGCACATTTTCTTATACACTCACCTGGTTTTGTTTTTGTCAGCACAAAATTTATTTATTTTTAAATCCGTTATTAACCCAGTTGCAGAACAGATCATTCAAGTCTCATGTTCGGTTTTCTCACTGTTTTGGGAGCCTGCTTATGCTCTCATTTGTACTTTTCTCCTAGATGGCCTTTTATCTCAGTATTCTCAGTATGTCACATTCTCAAGGACTTGCTTTATCCCAGACCACCTTTCTGCCATATTTGGCTACCATTTTGGTTCATACTGTGTATGGTTACATGGTTCTGCCATGTTTGTCAGCCATTTTGATCAGTCATGTGGACCAGTCATGTAGTTCCACAATGTGTGTTAATCATTTTCTTTTCTTCAGCTGATCTCATGGACATCAGAAAATCCTTATAGATAAGAACTAACCTTATACTGTTAGGAAACATATGGACCTCTTCTTGGTTTCTTTTCTGAATGAGGATAGATCCCCTTCTAGTTTCTTCTAACAGAAATTCACGCAGTTTTAAAATATGTGCCTAAGGGCCCAAGTGAAACACAGAGATCAGCCAGTAAAGGTCAGCTCAAGCAGCTATGAATCAAAGTAGAGCTATCTTTTTACTTAAAATTTTTTCTCATAAATGTCTAGAAGAAGTTTCTGTCTTTGCTAATTTAAACAAAGTAATTACTAATTTTTTTTATTGGGAGAAACATAAAGTACATTGTTTCTCAAGTGGTCGAAGAAGTTTCCACTCAATCTCCTATGGTTTCTAAGGGAGCACCAAGGGAACTCCACACTGGTCTTTGGGACATAAGTAGCTAATAGAGTCACCAAGGGGCTGCAGAAGCCATCAAGGGCTCTTGATATAAAGGACACCCTCCCCTCAGGGTGCCTCTCTTAAGAAAGACCTAGAGGGTGCCACCCCTCTTCCTAAGGAGTCAGTGAAGCACACTGTGGAGGCTAAGAGACACACCCCAGGGACTCTACCCTTCTAGAAAAGCACCAGTGCCACACCAGCTTCAAACAGAAACATCCATTTAGTAGTATTTGAGTCTCCCAAGGGATAATTTGTAAGCTCAATGGGACTCCTCTTTCTGCATAGGATACCATTTTAAGAACTCCAGACCTAGATTTCTGTCTTCATAATGCAAGACACACCGTGAGAAATACTCTGCAGATCCCAGAGACCTTACCATTGGCTGTATCCTTAAAAATTTAGAACAATTTAGGGCTGGGGATTTAGCTCAGAGGCATAAGTACCTGCCTTTAAAGCAGGCAGTTGTGAGTTCAATCCTCAGTACCAATAAAAAGGAAAAAGACCAAAAAAAATTTAGAACAATTTGATCCTTAATGTAGCTACCTGGAGCCCCAGGGGCTCCATCCCTGTCCTTAACAATTTGTCTTATATTGAAATAATGTTTGGGTTCAGTGTGAACTAGGAAATGGCAAGAGACAGACACAAAATGGCAGTCTAAATTATGATAGTGTTTTTCAATTAGAAGAGGGCAAGAAGACAGTGTGAAGTCCCTTATGTTCAGGTTCTTATGGCTCATTGTCTCTGAAAAGTCCCAAGAACTATGATACTTAAAGAGGCCTCCAAAAAAATGATAATTTGCCTCAGATACACACTTGTCACTCAGAGGCATATGGGTCTCTGCTGCCTGACTCCACCAGAAGCTAGTGCACCAGAGAGCTCCAATATTTTCAAATATGATCCAGTTGCTGGACATGACCTTTTCTGTGTTCAACAACTGGGATCTGGATGATGAATAAAGGATAAGCGCCAAGAAAAAAGACAAAACAGAATTAGTGCTGCTACAATTGGCAAGGGTTTAAGCACACTCAAGTTTTCCAAGGGAAAGCCCAGGGCCAATCAAGGACTGCAAGAAAACTGAATACTGGGTGCATGACTATACCAAGCCACCACCAATCCCGCTCCATGTTAGGTAGCCCAAGTGCCTAACTCATGGCACTGGAGGATTAACTGCCTCTACTTCCAGAGAAGAGCTAAGCTGACCAAAACCCTCAGCTCCTACTCTGATGAAGAAGACTGAAGGGGCCCAAGGCCCCCTGAAGTGCCCCTGTCTAGACATCTCTGTCTTCAATACAGAAACACAGGTGATACTGAATGTCATGGGTAATTCAATTACTCAGTTTTATCTTCTTCTCTAGAAAGTCCTCCTCTAGATCTATAGAATGTTCAACCATGAGTTTTTAATTGCCCCATAGTGCCCTACTCCCTTACCAAGGAAGAAATTTACCAGCAAAACTGGGGGCAATTTTCTTAGTTCTAGCAAAGGCCAGAGCAGATTTTATCTGTTTTGACCATACCAGACTATGCTTCTAAATGCACTGGAGGTTACCATAAAAACTTGCACTCTACTCTTATGAACAGGTAATTTCCCAGACCTGTACAAACAGCCAGGATATTATTAGACCTGCTACTCTAGGACTTTTAGGAGGTGTGATTCACTCATAGAAGTAGTTTTGTCCAAAAAAGACATTGAAAGGGAGGTGATAGGTTCATCAGTTCACGTTATTGAAGCCACACCCCTCCCCTCAAGGACCTCTGCACAGAGACCAGAGCTCATAACCCTTACACAGACATTGGCAAGCTCATGCAGCAATTTGAAAGGAAAGAAGTTTGCTAACTAATAAAATAAAGCACAATCAGTAAACTCTATGACTCCTAGAAGCAGTCTATATTCCCAAGCACTATCATTCATGGCAAAAGACATCTTGGGGTCTGAAGTCTCCTTGGGGTAATCACAAGGCTAATAGGCACAAAGGGTAGCTTTCAATCCCCTCAGGATCTTAGCCTTATCTCTGATCCTGAGGAACAATTAAAACTTGTTCTTTCTCAAGGGATATGGTGAAAAGGTATAAAAACTCTACAGGTTTCCTAGCCTGTGGTCACAGGAGTATGAAAGAAATAATACTTCTTCTGGTAGACCTTAGGCTGTGCTTCAAAAGCAAGACTGTAGTTCTAGTCAGAGTGAAAATAAGTATATTCACCATAAAAGGGCACTGGCAGTCTACTAACCCTTTTGCCACACTCTACTCCATAAGAAGCAGGGAACTCTGACCTGCTCCCTCTCATATTTGGGCTCTAAAATTACTCTTCTGACAAGTTCACCAAGCTTTCTTTCATTGAACAGGCAACTTAATAGTACTTGACCTACAGACGTCAATTCCTTTCTTATTGTCTTCTGACAGGTTTTCTTTCAACCCAGCTGGTGAGCCACAACATCCCAAGGTAGTTGGAGAACACCTAAGTGTACCTAGGGCCTGCAGCCTCTTTTCATCACAAGTAAGTATGTGAAGTCAGACACCTGCATAACCTCAGCACTCCATAAAGAATTATAGGGATTTGTATCTCTCAGAGGGAAGTAAGGGTGTGGCAAACTGGTTAAGCAAGTAGGTATGACTGGTCAATCATAGAGATACAGGAAATTTGCAGGAAAAAAAACAGTTCCCTAAGCTATGCACCTGGGACCAATCAGAGAATGCTATCTTCAATTCTTCTAACAAGGACTCAAGCAAGGTTTTGATAGAATAGCCTAGAGGAGACATCAGTGGGATACAAGAGATGAGACCATTTTCCCCATAGCCACCGCATGATCTTTGTCTTAGTGTTCTGTTCTTACCCTGAAGTGTACTTCTTTTCCTATTTGTACTTGGCCTACAACTTGTTCTATGGAGCATGTTTATTTTCCTGCCTTTAGTAAATGCAAAACCTTACCAAAAAAAAAAAAAAAAGTTCTGGCCTTTGCCTCCTATGTCTTCAAAAGTTTTACCTATTTTAACTTCTAGTAGATTAAATGTCTGTATTTTAACATCTAGATATTTGATCTACTTTGATATAATTTAGGGCATGGTGGAAGATAATAAATTTAGCTTTAATTTTCTGAGTGCAGATTGCCAGTTTTCATCATTAATTAAAGAAGTTAATCTTTCTTCCAGTATATATTGTTGGCACCTTTGTCAAACCTCAGATAGCTGAATGTGTTTGAGGTAGCTCCATCTTCTAATCTGTTCCATTGATCCAAGTCACTTTTGCTCTGACACCATGCTATTTTTAATCTGCTTTGCACTATAACCTCTGGTTTTGAATTGTGATGCCTCCTGTTTTGCTCTTGTTGCCCAGGATTGCTTTTGCTATTCTGGGTAACTTCTGGTTCCCTATAAGATTTAGGATTATTTCTCTAGTTCTGTGAGGAGTACTATTGGTATTTTGACTGATATTGCATGAAATCTGTATGTCAGTTTTAGAAGTATGGTGATTTTGACAATATTCATTTGCCTATCCAGAAATACAAGATATATTTCCATTTCCTGATGTCCTCTTTGATTTCCTTTTCCAGGGTACTGCTGTTGTTGTTGTTGAATTCTTCCTTGGTTAGCTTAACTTGTAAGCATTTCATTTTTTCCTGATGCTTTTGTTTTCCTAATTTCTTCTTCTGTAAATTTATTATTAGTGTATAGGAACTCTACCAATTTTTGAGTGTTGATATTATGCTACTGAATTTGGCTATAAATTCTAGGAGTTTTTTGTTGGAATTTTTTAGAAAATTCTATTTAGATTTTTACAATTCTATTTAGAAGATCTGCAAACAATGATAATTTGACTTCTTCCTTTCCTACATGTATCCCTTTTATTTCTTTCTCTTGCCTTATTGGTATGGGTGTTTCAAGGACTATGTTGAATAGAAATGGTGATAGTAAACACCCTTGGCTTGGTCCTGATTAGAGAGAGAACTTTCAGCTTCTTTCCATTTAATATGATGTGGCAATAGCTTTGTCATAAATGGCTTGTATCAGATTGAGATAAATCCTTTTATATCTGTTTTCTTCAGGGTTTTTATCATGAATGGATGTTGGATTTTGTCCAAGATTTTTTCTGTGTCTATTGAGATGACCGCATGATTTTTGTTCCTTCTTCTACTTATCTGATGTATTTATTGATTTGCGTATCTTGAATCATCCCTACAGCCATGGTATGAAGTGAAATTAGTTATATGATCTTTTTGATGCTTTGATGCTTGGTGCTTTTTGTTTGCCAGTATCTTGCTAAGGACTTTTTGCATCTATATTCATTAAAGAGATTGGCCTATAATCCTGTTTTTTATTTGTGTCTTTGTCAGGTTTTGGCATCAGGGTAATACTAACTCCTAGGAATGACTTGGGAGTGTTCTTTCTTTTTCAATTTCACTAAAGAGTTTGAGGAGTATGAGCATTAGATTTTCCTGGAAGTTCTTGTAGAATTCAGTGGTAAATCCATCAATTCCTTGGCCTTTCTTAGTTGGTAGGTTTTTTTTTTTTTATTACTTCTTCAATTTCATTGCCTGTTACTATATTAGTCAGAGTTCTTATATCTTTGTTCAGTTTTGATAATTCATATTTATCTAAAAATCTATGTTTTTTCTGGATTCTCCAGTCTTATCAGAGTATAAATTTTCAAAGCAGTTACTAATAATCTTTTGTATTTCACCAATAACTGTTATAATTTCACAATTTTCATTTCTAATTGCATTGATTTGAGTCTTTTCTTTCATTTTTTAAGATTAGTAAAAGTTTATTAATTTTGTTTATTCTTTTGAAGCAAAGAAAATGAGTCCAAAAAAATCATAAAAATTGCTCTGTGTTTTTGAATGAATAGTTGAAGGGTCTGTAGTCTTAGAATCTAGCAGATATAGGGGAGGAATAGTAACTGCTGAGACCTATTTTGCTTCTGTGCTTATGTTTTTGTGTTTGAATGCTAAATCCTACCCAACCTTTCCAACCAGGTGTAGTTGCTCAATGGTATCTGCCCTACAACTGTAGTCACTCTGGCAACTTCCCCTTTCTGTGTATCTCAGTGCACACCAGGTAACACTTTTCTCTCCCTCACTTTACAGCTTTGTGAGCTGCCCTTTTGTTCCAGAGACTTCCCTGACCATATACCTCAGGCTGTGGCAACCATCATGCTGAGCCATATCCCTGCTCACAATGGCAGAAAGGGCAAGCAAACATACCTCTGCATTCTGTGTGATGTAGAGAGCAGGAGTAGGAGAGAGGATCAAGCAGTCTGCTGGACTTAATGCCAGCATTTTCAAATTCAGCCTCCAGTGGAAGCCGCACACAACCACCCTGGCCTCTCACCTCAGAGGGCAGTATCTTGACATTCTTCTCACCTTGAGCTTAAACTTTTCAGATCTACATCTAGTCTGCACTTTCCCTGCCACTGTCTGTTGTGATAATATCCCATCCAATCACTGTGATGGGATATCACTAGAAATTCTAGAGTATAGCTGTTCTGTGGTTGTCTTGAACAATTAATCCTTTTCCAAAGTGGCTGCTGATTAAACCCTTTCAAATATGGCAGGCACTACACTGGATTTCTTTTCTACTTTCAGCCTGCCTTGTGGAAGAATTCACCTTCAGAGTAAAATCCCAATTTTTCCCCAGTTTATAATAGGTATGGGTTTTTCTTGGGGCTAGTGCTACCCCCCCCCCAGTTTTGTTGCTTCTCCCTGGAGCCTCTGACCCTCTCCAGGCTTACCTTGAGTCAGTGGGAACTAGTCCCCACCTAGAAGCTGCAGTAAGTTTTCTGGACTGCTTTGTTTTTTTCTCAGAACTGTGCTCCATATCTCTCACCTGGTTTTAAAGTGTCTAGGATATCCCACATGCAGATCAATTCAAAGTGAAGACAATGGGAAGACAAAAGCTATGAAAACATTCTGCAAGAGTGTTGGGATGGTTGGTAAAACATTGGGTATTTATTTTTAAATAAATTCCAAAGATCTGTGTAACCACCAAATGCGTTTATAAGCCATCTCCCAGTCTCCTATCAGCCCTGAGTTCCCTTCCTTTGCTGAGCACTGGCCAGACTCTTTCTGGATTCTGGTTCTGTGGTTGCCCCTTAGTAGCATCAACCCTAGGCAACATGTATGCTGTATAGGAAATTTTTCAGTTGGAAAATTCGCAAATTAGGTCTTGGGCAAACCCAAAGTAGATCAAGCTTTTCTCCAACTCCATCTTTAATATTTTACCATAGCATTCTGTGGCTTTTCCTGCCTCAGGTCTTTCTCAATGCCCTAGAGGGCTCCTTTCCTGCTATTTATACCTTCACAAGCCATATAGACTCCCTGGTTTACGTAACCTTTTCTTCTCAAGAGTTTTCATTTGTATTTTAAATACTACAAAATAGCATGTGCACGCGTGCGCGCGCACACACACACACACACACACACACACACACATCCCCTAATGGAAATAGCTTTCTTAATTTTAATTATAAAATTAATACATACTTATTTCTAAATATAGAATTATGAAGACGGGAAAAAACTCCCATCATCCCACCAACCAAAGATTCAATATATCCTCCTAGATTATCTTGTACCAACTCCACAGAAGAAATGTAAGCATCATAAATTACAAACATGTAGTAAATATAAATAAACAAAAGGCAAATAGTTCACTGTAATTAAAGGACAGGGAAAAAAAGTGAATCAGACTATACCTTTATACTAGATTGCAACCTGCTTTTCCACTGTACTATTGAGTTCCTAGGGACAGTCTAGGGAAAGTGCCTGAATAAATACTAGTAAAATGTGGATCTAAATGCAAAAAGTTTGCCTTTTCCTATCAGAGAAAATCTGTATCCTGTCTTCGTATCTCAGCACCATCAATGTTCTTAGGTCAAAACAATGTGGGAAAAATTCCACTCACTTAGCAAATCACTTTACACATAGAATTCAGAACAGTTTCCCCAAAAAAGGAAGATCCAAGTTACCCACCTCCTGGATTCCCGAAGGACAGATGCCAGGTCCTGTTCCTCCTCTTAGTGCTTTACCTGTGCTCAGAACACAGCGTTTGCAGGTTCACTGAGTGGCCCAGGCAAGTTGGTCATTCATGTGTTTCGTCTCTAACAAGTTGCTAACTGTTATCCCCACTATTTTTTTTTTTTTCTGTCAGAACCTGTTAGACCTCCTAGTTTGGTTCTCATATCTTTTGTGTTTTCATATTTCTATTTCATTTTATTACAGTTTTACATTCTGAAAGAGTTGTTCTATATCACTTTCCAACTCGCACTAAATTATTTCTATGTGCACAATGATATATTTGTTCTTTAAGAGGTGTTTTATGACTACTTTTATTTTACAAAGAAAAATTTTTTTGACTGTCTCTGAGAGCTGAAGCTTTATTTTGTTTTTTGAAGCTTTATTTTGTTTTCTAAAAGACCGTGATTTCCTTTGGGTTTATAAAGGCTTTTTCTTTTTTGTTTTTCCTTTTCTTTCCATTTATCATGAGACTTTTCTTCCACAGTATTTACTTTCTTCCTGCTTCTTAGCTATCCTATAACACTTCAGAAAAGGGGAATAAGAGACTAGGGTTCTGCTGCTGCATAAGCCAATACATTTCATGGAAGTTCTCACACAAGTAGCAAACTGCACAGTGAACTATGTACCAATGAGTGAAACATAAATTGCAGGCTTATTATTTTTTTATTAGTACATGTTTATGTTCCTTGTGGGGAATTGGTACACATACATAATACATTTTAATTCCTTTCCTTTAAATCCTCTTTCTCTTTTCTCCTTTTCCCCTCATCCCTCTCCTGATCCTTTTCTTTTCTTTTTTTTTTTTTTTGCACATGTTAACTGCAGACTTCTTCTTTTAATTTTATTTTAAAGAGAATAAAATCAAACAGAATAAAACTCATCAAAACAAAACAATGAGTGCAATATAGGACTTCAAAACAAGATAATAGAAAATCAACAATGGCTACCATAATGCCTCATGTTATCTTCAAAATAGTTGTTCATACCATAAGACATAATAAAGTCAAACAAAACAGAACAGAATAAAAGCAATCAAAACAAAACAATGAAAGTTATACAGGACTTCAAAATAAGATAATATAAAATCAAAAATTATTATCATAATATATCTTTATTATCTGCAAAATAGCTACCCATACCATCAGACATAATAGAATCTAACAAAACAAACTAGAATAAAACCAAACAAAACAAAACAATGAAAATGATACAGAACTTCAAAACAAGGTAATAGGAAATTAACAATGGCTACCAACTTCCCTTTCTAGACATTCCCTCCTGTTTCACCTTCACAATATCTATTATACACTTTGGATGCCACCAACTTCTTCAGTTCTTTTTCTCTTTGTAATTTTAAAGGGAATAAAAAAGCAATAAAATGAATCAAAACAGTGATAAGACAGTAGGAAACTTATAATTAACTGCAGATGTCTTATGCTTTGAGAATCAGAAACCAACTTTGAGACTGAATACCCTTATCCATGTCCCAGCCTGAAGCATAGAAATGCTTCTCCTCTAGGCACTGGCATCAATACCAGAGGCCCTAATTCTCTGATGAGTTAGTTCAATTATTTAAGATATAAAGCCTCAGAATATTTTTCTGGAAATAATTGACTCTACGTTCCTAACAATAGGAGCCAGTCCATACTAGTTTAGAAAAAAGTGTTTTTTAAAGCATGTGTTTTTAAAAACGTACAGGTGGCCAGTCTCATGTTATAACACAGGTAGCCAATATCTTATTTCAATTCTAAAATCTGAAATGCTCAAAAACTTTTCCTAAGTTTGGAGTGACTCTTTAGATGGCAAACATGAACTGAACTGACTGAAGATATTTATTTACCTTCTTAGTGTAAATAGCTTAGTATAAATAATGTAAATAATAGGCCTTTATTTATCTACTTAGTGTAAATAACAGAGCCTTCACTACAGAAATGTGAGTTTGATGATAAGGTGATGTCTCAGACTTTTCTGGAGTATTATGATGATATATGAAATACAGATTCCTCCAAAATACCTTTCTTTCTTTCTATTTTTTATTTTTTTTTATTTTTTTTTTATCAGTACCGGGGATCGAACTCACAACCATGCACTTGCAAAGCAGGCGCTTCTGCCACTGAGCTAGATCTCCAGCCCCCAAAATATCTTTCTTTCAAAATAGCTTTCTCAAAACAAAATTGAGGTCAACAGGTATACTGAAAATAAAAATATAATTGATTTCTACTTTTAAATATTTGTACTTATAGTTTTGTCATTGAAGTTTTTGTTAGTCGAGTGTTTTTTTATTTATACCTATGAAGTTTTAAAAAAAAACTCAAGCCTGAATATTAGCCACAATACTGTTTGTATCCAAAGAGGATAATTATTAATGATCCACAAATTCCTTTTTTTGTATCACTTGGAGTTGATTACATTTGAGTTGTTTTGCCCTTTCCTGTTTTCTTTTATTCCAGGACCACTTTGTCCCCTCTCCCTGCCTGTGACAACTGGTGAACTCAGGCCTCGCACAGCTTAAGTGCTCTGCACTTAACCTACATCCCCAGCCTTCCTGGACCAGATTTTGAAAGACCTGAAGCTATTCCTCCAAACATATGTGTAATAGTGAGCTAAACTGGGCTTAAAATTTGTAATGAAATATCAGGGTGAAAAAAGATGAAATGACACTTTTATTTAGAAATGACTCCTCATCCAAAAATATTCATATCAGCCACATGTAATTCACCAGCTACCTCAGTGAGGCAGCGGCATTTTTCCAGTTGCACGTGGAGTCATAAGGTGGAGCTCCAACTGGCTTTCCTCTTAATATAGTCCAAAGATGTTAATAATAAATCTAAGAAAATAGTTTAATTTAAAAAACTAGAAACTATTATCAAACATAAATCACCTAATAAAAAGTCATTCATAAGGCACACCCTAATTAATAATTTACTTTCAAGGAAAAAATTATCAAAAATAATTGCAATTAGAAGATACTTCTTTTATTAACAAAATACAATAACACTCAGAAACTAGAATGATGTTGAATAAAAAATTAAACTACTCATTTCTCTCACAATTATGATTACTTTTTAGTTTTTTTAAATAAAGAATTCTTCAGCTCATATTCTACTAACCTGGTAATTGTGACTTTGCAAATGGTTAAAACCTCTAAACATAGTCCAGTATAATTCTATCCAAAAGAAATTTACATTAATTTAAAAGAATTTAGGAAACAATAACCAAGAGGTTAAAGTTTGGATGAGTGTTGAAAGTTTAATTAAATTAGGCCACATTGAGTTCCTGGCCTAGTAGCAATTTCTGAGTAAACAAGCGATTTCAATGAAGAAGATTAAATATAAACAGCCTCCCCCCAAGCAATAAGCTTCTAAGAACAGGAACTCTACACACATTTTGCATTATCGTATCTCCAGCTTCTTGCAGTGTCTCACAAAAGTTTCACACTTAAGTTACATTTTGATTGAAAAAATTAAAGCATAAACAATTATAGGAAAATGTATAAATATAAACAGTTTAAAACAATTTTAAGGAATAGATTTAATTCTCCTCTCCTGAGGGCAAAGGAAAAGCTAGAAACTATTGTCAGGTTCTAGTTTTGGGACAAGAGAGTACATTGCCCCCATCAGAGCTTGTATTAACTGGAGACCCTCTTCACTCAAGATCACCCTTTCCCTTCAGGGAGCCTACATCCATGGATAGATTTATGTGAAAATAAAGGACCCAGCCTCTTCAGCTCCATCTCTGTAAAGGTTATGCATGCTTCCAAACTCCCCGTAAAGTTGTTTTTTATGACTCAGTTCACCCCTCTGCCTAAACCCACATCCTTCCATTCCCTTTAAAGATGTCAATCACAAGAGTACTCCCTAGTAAAGCCTCTATTTGCTAACCCAAAATTTGCTTCGCAGGAAAATCAAACTGTGACCATTTATACCCTCAAGTTAAGAAAACTAAAGATTTAGAAAAGTTAAATGCTTTTAAGCAAAATCCTGAATCTCTTTTATTTATGTATGTATTTATTTATTTATTTTTGGTGCTGGAGACTGAATTGAAGACCTCACACTTGCTAGGCAGGCACTGTGCTGCTGAGCTAACCCCCAGCATGTGAATCTCCTCTGCTAGCACCCAACTTAAAAACTGAATTCAGGGAGTCATGAAGAAAATATGGAGAAAGAAAATTTCAGTTGAGACAGACAAAAATCACCATGGGAAGATCATCAGGCGATCACATATTGATGGAAGCCAACCTTTTGAAGCAGGTGTTGACCTCATTTGTTTGATATCTGGTAGCGGTGGTGCCCCAAAGGAGTATAATATGGTCATTAACAACATAGAATTAGGCATCGAACAGACCTGGGTTGGAATTTTTTCTTTATAATTTTCTGGTTGAACTAAGACAAGTTCCTTAACTTCTCTAACCTATAACCACACGATAACTGGCACATAATAAGCACTCACTAAATGATGACAGATTAGATACACGTACTTAATCTTTTAAAAATATTTATTATTAAGAAAGTAGAAAGATGACTCCTTTCCAATTAATCTCCCAAACTGAAAACTAGAGGGACTACTGCTGTTGCCAAGGGAAAAATAGTACTCTGCTTTTTGGTTTGCAGTGCTCAGAAATAAAAACACTAGGTGTTCACAAGGAAATAGAGGCAGAAGTACAGGAAGAGCCTCAAACCTGTTCACTTCTGGAGAGATGGGTAACAGATGCAATATTTCCCATTTGACATACTGTCAAATATAATGCATGACCTTTGAAGTATAGACTGAACGTATATCCACATGCATAAGAAATGGGAAAGCTCATTTTCAGGGAAGATCTTGTGATTAAAACTAAGCATTTAAAATTTTAAAAACTAAGTGTGGAAGAACTGCAGCTTCTACTATGACAAACTAAGAGATAAAAAAAAAAAAAAAAAAAAAAAAAACCACTGTCTCCCAAAAGTAACCATGAAGTTGAACAAAACAGTCAAAAGCAGCTATCTCAATTCTGGAATTTGATTAAAGACAAACAACGACCTGAGAAACATTTATTCATGAAAGTTACTTGTCTTTGGATAAATACATCCCAATTCTGGCCTTTTACCCAGGGTCATAACCGTTTTTCCTTTAGTTTTGAGCCCACTAATTCAGCTAGAGTAGAGTAAGGTGTAAAAATAAATTTTGATGCTGCTACCCGGGCACACATGATTTGGAGGTAAAAAGGAGATTATTAATGGAAAGGGAGGACCAGAGCTACATTAGCCTGATGTTACTGGTCTACTGGGGCAAGTAATGGTCTAACAGACTAGACAGAGTTTTAACAGCGAACTGTGGAACATGACATCTCCTTAGGGACACTCTTCAAATGCCCTGGCTTAACCTAGTGCTATCTTCCTGCCTAGCCACCCATACATTCCTGATTCACAAAAGCTAAATCTAAACACAGCAAGAGAAGACTCAAGAGAACCCAACCAAAAAGAAGAGCTGACACAGACTTGAAAATGACCTGAAGTTTGAATATACTCCCTGACCTCACAGATCCATTGGAAAAGAATTTATACTGCATTAGATCAAAGTGTTTGAGAGCAGCCTCTGAACAATAATCAACTGAACCCTAAATGATGAAGACATAGAGATGACCCCTAAAAAGCCAGGCTTCAAAATAAAAATCAGAAAAATAAATTGAGAAGAGACATCTGAAGCCACATATTGCAGAGGTAACAGACTTCAAAGACTTAGTCCAGAAAAGTTACTAAACAAGAAAAAACAGAAATTCCTCAGGGGATAGAATCGGAATTCAGGATTTCTATAATAGATTATAAAATGTCCAATAGTCAATATTTTGCAGCATATTCAAATCAATAAACCTACTAAGACACACAGAGAAATTATGAACTATCCTGAGGATGAAAAAGCAGTTAATAAAAACTGTCTTTGAGGAGACAAAGGTGCTGAATTTAGCAGACAAGACTTGAGAGCACTAATTACAAATATGTTTAAAGAACAAAGCATAACTGTTTAGAGAACTGAGGAAAATATTACAGTGCTTCAGCAAATAGAGAATCTCAAAAAGTGATAAATTAGAAAAAAATCAAGGAAAAATTTAGGAGTTGAAAAATATAGTAACTGAAATAATAATTCAGTAGAAGGTTTCAACAGAATACATGATAAAACATTAAAATATGCAAATTTGAAAAGAAACTGATATAAATTATCCAAGTTGAAAAACTGAGGAAAAAATGAACTGAACTTTAGAAACTTTTGAAACAGAATCAAGCATATAACATATGCAAAGTTGTTTCAAAAGAAGAGAGACAAAAGAACAGATAAAATTTGAAGAGCTAATGGTGACCCCACCCCCAAATTTCATGAAAAACATTAGTCAGGACATTTAGGAAGTTCAGTGCGCCCCAAGTAGGTTAAATACAAAGACCTCTACACTTAGCTGTATCAAACTGTTGTATGACAGACACAAATGGAAAATTTTGAAAGCATCAAGAGAGAAAAGACACATTTTGTACAGTTGAACAAAAATGTAATTAATAGCTAACTTCTTATCAGAAATAATGGAAAAGAAAATGGAAAGCAAAATAGGAAAGTTTTCTGAATTGTACCCTCACAGCTGAATTTTATGGCAGGTAAATTTTATGCAGTAAATCTGACAAAAACAGTTCAAAAGTGGAAGATTGCAACACAGACATAGTTGTAGCCAATCCTGGGAGGATTCTGCCATTCCACGTGCTCCTGCAAGCATTTTGTCTTTTTCTTACTATTCTTTTTCTTTATCCTGCACCACCATCTTTTCCTTTTCCCAGGCCATGACTTCAGCAGCAACTACAACCCATGGAAATCGTTTAGGCTCGGAAATAATTCTTAAAGATAGAGAAGTTTTACCCCCTTTTTTAGTTGTAGATATTCCAAGATAGGGCTTTTCTGTGTTCAGATCTTTCCCTTTTCTTTCTTAAGGGAGAATTGTATTCCAAGTCATCAGTCTAACTTCTTAAATTATTTTTAAAAAGAAACAAGTAGGACAGTCGAAACCTCAATATCAAAGTGCATTTATTCAAAGAGGGACAACTAAAGAAGCCTGAAGGAGAGAGGTCTTCTGCATTACCTGGCTTTGGCTCTACAATTTTTTGTGTTTTTGTACCAGGGATCGAACTCATATCTTGCCCTTTCCAGGCAGGCACTTATGCAGCTGAGCTAAATTCCAGGACCCTGGCCCCACAGTTTAGCACAATAGCAACTTTCATGAAAACCTAGGTGTCTCAGCATAGCAGTCTTTCATTTACAGTATGTTCTTGTTATTTATGCCAGCATTTTCTATGGAAAAAGTATTTTTTCTTTTTTTTGCATTGATTTGAAAAAGATTTCAGAAGAAGATTCTTTGAAAATCAGCATACTCTAAAGGCAGCATCATTCTGTAAGATTAGTCAGATATGAGGGAAATTGGGCAGCTTTTCAGATTAAAACTGAACATGATGGATAGAGGCTAGCATTAGGTGGGAAAAGTTACACAGTGTTCTTGGAGCCTGGTGCTGATACTGTGCTGGATAAGTTGGTACACTTAGTTGGTGCAGTATGCTACAAGGACATACAAATTAAGCTCCTTTTTACAATGCTGAGAGGACAAGATGTGATTTAAGCTTCACAGAATAAACTTCTATCAAAAATACAGTACCAATTATTAGAATTCTACCCAAGCCAGCAGCTTGATCTGATGGGAAATATAAGACAGCAAGTCCTAATTGCAAAGCTTCATTCATTCTGGTTCTGGTGCTAAGATGTTAATGCAAGGCATTAACATCTGCAAGGCAAAGGCACTAGTCCATCTAACTTTGAGTCCTCTTCTAAGCTTAAGGATAAATGAAGCTTGTACAATAGCTGAAAGCCACACTTCTATTTTGTTGATTGTTAACTAATAAATCATATTTTAAATGTTTTTCCAGGACCAGTTGTTACCCTCCCTGAACAATCTGGCAGGCAATGATCCTACATCAGATCATAGGGGTTCCAAAGACACCAGGGAACAAGTTGTTATAAAAATTTACCAAATTATTTATATCATTAAGTAAATTCTAAAACCAAATCATAACTGGATATGGAGATTAGCATCCGCAAAATTGTCTTATTCCAGACTTTTGTTTCTTTCTTTTCCTGTGGAATGATGTCTAGGATTTCATCACAAGATATTCAAAATATTCTACCTCCCATCCACGGAATTATTAAAGGGTTTAGTCAAATATGAAGTGAGATTAATCTACCCAAGTTATTCTTTGCCTGTGTGCCTCATAAAATGTACCCCTTATGTTCCTACATTCTTTTGGAAGCAGTTTCCCTGCTTCAGTAAGAGGCCTGGGGAAATGAATCTCGCAAAAGTACAGAGGTTAAGGATCTACTCTAGGTTGTAATATTTCACTTTTAACAGTCAATGTTGAGCACAAAATAAGTGATGAGGAGAAAATGAGAAAGAAAATAAATTCACAAGTGGAGGATTTGCTCAATCTGCTCCTTACAGCAAGGAACTACATGGGCCTTTACATTTCCTGAGTTAAAGCTCCTATTTTTGCATTTTCTACTGGATTTCATAGCTGAAAGGTTTATACTTCAAGCTATCTATTCCCCTGAATCAGTTAGTGGAAATTCACTAATTTGCATTAGCTCTAGTCTAGTCCTGGGAGCCTGTCCAGTAGAACAGGAACAGAGAGATTTGCATTTGAGCTCACTGATTTCTCATAATTTAATCAGCAGGTGAAAGAGAATCATCTAGCAAAATATTCATTATCATTAGATGACTCTAAGCTGTCAATAGCCAGGCTCTTCATATTTGACAAAAAGGCAACATTTGTCTCCCATTATAGCTCCTTAGAGTAGCCATATTGCAAAAGCATAATAAAAACCTAATGCTTTATTTCAGCAAGTAGATAGGATCTTCCTCTTAACTGTCTCTCTAATGTCATTACTAATATTTTGTATGCAAATTTAACAATAAATAAACAAAAATAAATTTCTAAATATTTACTGTCCTATAGATTGAAGGCCATTTTCCTGTCTTGTTTATATCTGTTAGCACTATTGATTCTCTCCAAGAATCAGGAATAGGGGGTCAACTAAAGATGTGTGACACTTGGACATGATTTAAGGATACTCTGCTGAAAGAAACTTCGTGGTCACATGCCCCTCTTCGCCTAACTAAAGGAAGCTTCTATCATTTCTCTGGTGGAAAGGACAGACTACCATCTGTGACTTTTAATGAAAGATGATCCCAAGCCAGCTTACCCTCACCACAGCAGCTGGGCTCCATCTCCAAAGGGAGTTACAGGGGAATCATTGCATGCATAGCATTGCTCTGCAAGAGTCTGATTAGACACAGTGTGGTTACCAAAAATGTGAACAAGTATATTACAACTTTACAAAGTGAGATTTACTATTCTATTCTCAGTTCTTCATATTTTCTACATTTCATGAGAAGAAAGCTATTGTTTCTCTAACTTCCCCAAAAGCAAATTAGTTTACACTATCAATCTAGAAATAAAAGTATAGAAGGAAAAAATTAAATGGAGTTATGAAAATCAAAGCCAAGGCAATTTCCCACCATTGCTCTAAAGAGAGGGCAGAGTAGGACAGGCCCTACACAGGGAGAACCAATAACCTATGTGACGGGGTAAGGTCAGAAAGGAATTAGGAGAAAACTAAAATCCTGTGAAACAGAAAAGGCAAAGTAGCATGACTAATTAATTTAATGATATTTAACAGTAGCTAAACCTTTCCCACAATGTTCCTTGAAACAAAGCCCAAAGAGTCACACCATTTTAGAGGATCAAGGGAACAAAACCCCCATCAAAAGCAAGGACATACAAATTAAGTAACCCACAGGGCCTAGGAAAAATTCATCCAATATGAGAATACAGACTGCCAGAGTTTTTCATTTGTTGAGATATACAAAACATCTTTTATTCTCAGTGCTGAAGATAGAATCCGGACCCATGTGCATGCTAGACAAATGCTCTACCACTGAGTTATTTTCCTAGCCTGAGAAATAGTAAAAGCCTTAAATAAAAGTTCATCACTTTTTAAAAGATATGCAGTCTAAACAAAATACCTGTTTGCATAGACTTAAGCCATAAGCCACCAGTTTGCACTCTCTTATTTCACTGAATGAGGACACTGAAACCTAAGGAGTTTATATTTAAACTCAAATAGCTCTTTGTATGCAAACCCAGGTCTCTTGATACCAGTTCTGTGTTCTACCCATGCCCAGTAGTAACTAGCTTCCTCTTATAATGCTAACAATGTAAAGACTATGTTGGAAAGAAAAAAATAATACTACACATGATAAGAGCCTTCTATTCTCTCACACAAGCTATCCAGAAAAGAATCAAAGTCAATGCAATAGGCATGTGTTATGCTGTAAGAAAGATGCTTACAACTGCAGCCATGAATCTTTTGAGAGAAACACAGGACACTTCTCAGATTAGACTCTGACACAAGGAGTGCAAACCATGTTCTTCTAGGATTGTGACACTTTCTCAAAATGAGAAATGTGTTGACATAAGGCAATAAACACAACTGACCAGTATTTTCTAAAAAGGTTTTACTTATTAATGCCTTGAAATAACAAACACTATTTTAAAACATTTAAAAATAACTTATACTGAAGTATTTACTTGTTCTTGTTGAGAACTGCATACAAAAATAGCCACTCACAAAGATTTGCATAAGACTGTACAACGTTTTTAAATAAAATAAGGACAAATTCTATAAGGTTAGAGTATAAACTCTACAATCCTTCCACAAAAAGAGATACTACAAACTAAGGAAGATATTTCATTCTTGCAAAGAAAAATGTAATGTTCTATGAAAAAATGTTATTGGGTGCAATCATTTGCATCTTGCAAGAGTGCAGAATATATTATGTATGCATAATAGACTTTCAATAAGGTTGAGGACTATTTAACGGGTGTGCCTTAATGGAACCTTTAGTCATGGGTTCTAAGATAAGAATTTAAGTAACTACAAATATAAGAAAAATTACCATTTTTTGTTTTCAAATACACATATTTCTCCACAAATAATATTTAATACATATAATCCATAGATATTTAATATACACTTATAATGAAGCTAATAATTAAAGAACAGCTCAAAACATTCACTGACTGAAATTTTTTCATCTATTTCATTTAGAACTATTATAACAAACAAGTGAAGAAAGTTTGGAGAAATCACAAAAGAGTTTACTTAATTCTAATCAAGTGTTATAATTCAGTTACCCCATTGCAGGGTTGCAAACAAATCTGGGACTACCAAATAAAGTACACTTAGCATAGACCATACAACTAAATGTCCTCTTTGATATCAAAAGGAATTGAATTAGGATAGTACATGGTAAATAGCTGTTCACATAGACATTAAGTTAGAAGATCATTTTGTTAGGACTTAGGCACTTTTTAAAAGATCCAGGAAGACAGGAAACTGAACCAATCACTAAATACTACCATGATCTCATGCATCATTTTGGGAAACAGTGTAGAGGCAATAAAGAGAATTTTTGGACTATTTTAGATACAAGTATGCAAGGATGGTGAGCTTGCTGTCTGCAAAGAAGCTAACTGCTCCCTTATAAATGTCAGAACCAACTTCAGAGGGATCCGGGCCAATATAACGTCATCTCAAAAAATAACTGTTATTATTATAGATCATGTGGCAAATGGTATTTTGAATCATACCATCCATACCAACTTAAGTTTCTAAAAGGTAAATCATGTAGTTCCATAACAATTCAGTGGCATGTCTCTAAGCAAATTCTTAAGTTCCAACACCATAGTAAATGCTAGACCACTAGTTTTTTAACTATATTTCTCATAGTGGGAAATAATTTTGTTCTTCCAAACATGCCATACTTCTTTCATGTACATAAAAATTTCATCCTTATGTTACAGCACTTTTTCTCTTGTGTATGTATTCTTCAAAGTCAAGGGCCCAATATTTATTCATTTGATTCCCCTTTCATTAATCCATTCAATAAACTAATCTATTTATTAGCTAATTCAAATTGTTAGAAAATAAAAACTATGTTATTTGCTTTCTCTCTTTCATAAATTTTTACCTTTAAGCTTTTTTTTAAACTGTTCTGAATTCCATGGTCTGTCCCTTGATTTTCCTTGATTTAGTGTTGCAATCAAGGGGGAATAAAATACTGGCTTCCAAAACAGTTTATAACAGAAATATGGCCCTTAAATCCCCTCTGTATGTGTAATAACAAAAAAGAGTTCCCATCTTCTCGTGGAGAACTTACAAGGGTTGCAATACTAACCCCTTGTGTCGTGAAACTTAATCCCTCAGCGTCTGGCCAAATTTAAATTGGAACACATCCACTGTGCTTTCACAATTCAGCAAGACGCAAGCAGAAGTTCTGGGGCCATTTATCTCATCCTTCTCAGTTAATGGGGATCCCTTTTCCCTTCTACCCTGAGAAATATCCAAGCAACTGCATCTTTTGAACTTTCAGTTTGAGCTGATGGTGTCAGATTCAGACTGTGTCAGGGCAGAGGTTGTATCCAATCTCTGCGAATCACTCTTCTGCTGATTGCCTACCTCTTCGATCTCCACACCAATTTTCTAAGAAGCATATGGCAACAGAGAGCGATCAGAGCAGGAAGGAAGAAGACCTGGATTTTGCTCCTAGCTGTCACTACTTTTGGACAAAGTAATCTTTTTTTTTTTTTCTTTTTTTTGGTACCGGGGATCGAACTCACGACCACCTGCTTGCCAGGCAGGTGCTTATGCTGCTGAGCTAAATCCCCAGCCACAGTCAAAGTAATTTTTAAATTTATTTGCTCCTAAGTAAAATTAAGCATTTGATTAAAATAACTCCCAGGGTCTCAATCTCTTAGAACTACAATTTTTCACCTATTAAATGATGTCCTTATTCAGATTAAACTAAATACAGAAATTTAATTCTTTTGTCATTATACTTAAGATGCACCAAACAGTACCTGCTACTTTACAGGCACACAGTATTTGATAATTGAATCAAGTGGTGCTTTCAACAGGAGCAACATGAATGTGATTCCTTCTTAGGTGGTTGACCACAGTGGTACTAACCAAGGGAATGATCCAATATTCTGCCCATCTACTGAGCAGTATCAGCCATAACAGCTTCCCCAGCCAACTTATCTCTGGCAAAATTTAGCACCATGTCAATTTTGAAGGGGTCCTATGGTTTTTGCCCCAAATTGTCTAACTCCCTGAGCAGTCATGGAAAGTGTTGGATTGCCTGATCAGCATGGTTTACCCAATCTTTCAAAGGAGCTACTAAATACTGAAGACAACTAGCAACTAAAGGACAAAGACACTTGTTTTCATAAGGCTTCCTGGCAAAATTTACAAAGACTGAGCTATCTCTAGTCACCTTCTTGGCCTGAGGCACACAAGATCAAAAATTGTACATTATTCAAATTTTCTACTATAAGGAACATATCAAAAGATCACACCAATTTTCAGTTTGGGATATTTATCTCCTCCTTACTCTGTATGCACTTCTTTTCAAGGACATTATTTCCCAAAACACTTTCCCCATAACCTATTCCTCAGAGACTAGAGTCTTATTTCTGTGGGAGGAAAGTAGAGATGTAGGAAAATAATTTGGGGAAAATACTGAATCTATAATTAATAGTATCATGTTAAAAATTCAGATAAGCCCTATAGAAAACAAACCAACTTGTTTTTTCTAGTATTTCTCCAGTATTTTGTTTAGGAAATATTTTACTTTTCCCATGCTATGGTTTATATCTAGATGTTCCCCTAAAGCCTCTGCAGTTTTAGATGGGCCTTTTTGAGAGGCGGATAAATCTACAATGATGATCGATTGGTGTGCAATGCTAAGATTAAGAGTGAGTGACTGCTGGATCAGATCACTGATTGAATTGGCAGCAGCCTAGACAGAGTACACAAGGAGCAGAAAGATGCTGCTAAGGTTCAGTTGTTGATTTTGCTGTGTTTGGCCGTTATGAACTGCTGCTTCTCTGCTATGTGCCACCTTGTCTTAGAGTCAACCACTTATTGACTGAAACCTCTACAAACTGTGAGCTAAATAAACCTTTCCCCCTTTAACTTTGAGTGTTAGGTATTTTGTCTCAGCAATAAGAAAAGTAATCAAGACATTTAGTAACACTTATAAATATCTCTGAAATAAAGAAACACTGAGAAATGCTCATATGTTAATTCTAATTAAAGGCAAAGAAAGAAATACAACAAAACTCATTAAGAAATAGCAACTTGTAACCTTCAAATTTACCTGCAAATAAATTTCATAATGGGGAGGCAGCTCCAGCTCTGGTAGATGCTGGCATTAAACTACAAAAGGCAGGGCCCTAAAGAAAGGTCTGAACCTCATCTTTTACAGCCAAGCTTAGGTGTCAAGGAGGAGGCTGTATCTGATAGATTAAAGTGCCAAAAAGAAAAAGGCTTCTGACCAATGAGGGAAAACATCCAGGAAGCATGCAGACAGCAGACCATCTTATTCTTGCCAGATAACTCCTGACAGATTCATTTTAAATATTGCAGAAATTTTTATTTTGTTTTAAAGCACATATTCACACTGAAAGGAAAACACACATCTTAAAGTTGTCCCATTTTGCACATCTGTGCAAGAGCAACAGGAAAAGATTTAGTCAAAGCCAAATGCAATTGATGGAGGTTGCATGTAAGACTAGAAAGTACCCGTATTAGAGAACAACATCCAAGCAAGATTTTTTTTGTAGGGATACTGCTGTCTCTAAGAAATACATAGAATCCCATAGCAATGAGAGATGCTTCCAGGTCTCTCGGGTGTTTACCACAACCATATATGGTTGCAGGTTTCTGATTTGACAAGGACATAACACAGTGTTCAGTGTCAGGCACCTGCGCATCTGCATCTTACTAACAACACTTTCACAGACCCTCTGCATCCAACGCTCAGAACCATGCCTCTGTTCTTATTCAGAAAATGTTTAATTCCTCTATCAGGAAAAGAAAAGAGGCTATAAATAGAAAACAAACTACCCTCAAGATTCTTGCTTCTGTGACTGATCCTTCACCTCTCTTTGGAGAACTCTCCATACAACTTGGTAATTCACTGCAGATAAAAAGTGAGCAGAGTCAGAGACTAAAACAGACTTTCAACCAAAACACTTTACAGAATAGTGTTGATCATGGTAACAGTGAGCTGAGTAAAAGCAAGAAGACTTTTACAAACTCAAGAATGCTTTTGTGGAATATGGTTATTCCTTGTAACAATTTATTGTAACCAAAACCCCAAAGACCTCTCTATCAATGCCAGAACATGGAAACATCTTTACAGAGATTTTTGATGCAGTGTCTATTATAGAGTTCCAACTATCTCTTCCCATCCAACATCCATTAATAATGCCAGCTAACATTTATTGAACTCTCCTTACATGCCAAGCAACATACAAAGCTCTGTAACTACAGGACCTCAGTTATTCTTCATTACAAACTAAAGACATGAGCAATGTTATTCTCCTTATACAGGGAAAAAGTCAGGCTCAGAAAAATGAATTAATTGCCTAAAATTAGACTACTAAGAAGCAAGTGATGAAAGCAGGTCCAAGCTAGATGCTTGGTCTGACCACCACCCCTGTTCTTAATCACCAGCATCCTAAGAATTGTTAGTCTGCCCAGATAGACAGTTTAATTCTAGCCACACTACTTCTCCGATATGCTTCGGGGGGGCAAAGACCAGGCAGACTGCTGCATCTGTCTCTCCATGAATGGATTCAGAGCTAGCAGTCTTCTTACATTCAAGTTTTCCTAAGGCTGGGTAACATTTACTCTGTGGCTTAAGCATCTTCAGAACTTACACATCTCCAGCTGATCCAGCTTTTGAATTTTCTTGAATTAGTAAGCAGGATCCTTATACACTGCCACAAGAAGGATACATTTAAGAAAACACTAGTTCATATATGGTGAATGCAGGTGTCATCGACTTGATCTGTACCCTAGTTCTGCATCTGGTAGCATCCTTAGTTGCACAGTAATCAAACTTTCTTCTCCTTCCTGCAGAGGTCCCTCTTATCTGAACAGTGCCCTTCAACCTTTATGTTGCATTTATCTCACTAAGGAGAGAGCCCACTGTCTACAGACAGAAATAAAAGGTCTCAGCCCTAGAATATGAGAAATGATAGGATCCTCTCCTCAATTGCCTTTGGCTGAATAATGTAACAATTCTGAAGAATGGACTGTGAGTTTCACTCCAAACAGGTAAACTATCATTTAATCAATTCTGCTTCATACAGCAGTTTCCAAGTCTCTAAGGATTGGCCATACTAACAGTTCTTTGCTGATCTGGTTTCCACACACACATAAAAAAAAACTATTAAAAGAAAATCCTCTAGAACAGATGTGTTGACAAATCCCTGTCCACAAAGCAGTTAAGCTATTTAACAAAAATATTGGTTCAGTACTTGTTCTATCTGTTATAACTGTATGTGCTTGCGGAGAAAGAAGAAAGAAACATTAGCAAAGTACATAAGAAAAGAAAACAGCAACAAGATGAACTGAGAAGTCAGTGGGAAGGAGAGAAAAAGAAAACAGGGCAGGCTAGTCAAAACTCAAGCTTCAGAGATAGTTGTCAGAAAGCAGGAAAAAATGACATCCTGATATTTGCTTTCCAGGCAATGTTAATCCCATTGCTTTTTCTCCCGATGTAGTATTTTTAAATTATCTTCCACCCCATACCTATTTCTTTCCCAGTGTATCCTTTATTTTGGAAAGAATCCACTAGATCCTCAAGGTTAAAATCGATGAGTCTTCTTTGATTCCTCACTTTTTCTCACACCATCGTGGAGTAACTCACCAAACTGTGCTAAAGCTTCCATTTTACTCCTACTCAAACCAGCCTCTTTCTCACTGTCAGCATCTCTCCTGCAGGCTTCTCCAGTCACCCCCTGCTACCTTCAGTCACACCTTCCAACTCACTCCCTCCCGGAAGCCCAGGGGATATCATCTAAAATGCAAAGCATCGCCAAATGCATCCAGAGTCTCTCTACTCTTGCAGTGTTGCCCCCTCTTTTCATCCCCAGTGCCAGCATGATTTGTTTAAAGGGCTCTACTGTGGCATTCCAAATAAACTGCAAACACTGAGGATGGCAGACAAGACCCTCTGAGATTAGACCTTGCCTACCTTTCAGCCTTATCTTTTCTCAGTCTCTCTTACCAGTTTCCAGGTTGATTCAAACACCCTTACCAAATCCTCCTTCATCAACCATCCAGTTCTTCAGTTCTGATAGTGACCAAAATCAGGAACAAAGCAATTTTAGACAAATTTAATCCGATTAGTCCAGATTAATAATTCCCCAGATATACATAATAGTGCCATCGTATCTACAGGGACATGTTCTAGCACCCATCTATAATACCAAAATCTGTAAACATTTAAATGACTTATAGAAAAATGGTATAATGCTTGCATATAACCTATATACATCTGTTATATACTTTAAGTGATCTCTAGATGACTTATATTACCTAATACAATGTAAATGCTATGTAAATAGTTACACCAAATTGTTTAGGGCATGAAACAAAAAATCTGTACATGTTCAGTAGAGATATGATTTTGTGGGATATTTTGATCCTTAGTTGGTAGAGTCTATGAATGCAAAACCCACAGATATGGGTGTGTGAGTGTACATAAGGAGGAAAGAGAGAGACAGACAGACAGAGATAGAGAGACTGTAGGACTAGAAGGACCAAGCAGACTCTACCAACTGTCCCTCCCCCAAGCTTATACATTCTTTTGCTTTTTCTCTAAGAAATCTTGTCACTGTCACGATTTTTTAATTGCCAGGAAATTTAATGTACTTGGAGTAACAATGCTCTCTGAATATCCTAAGCATAAGCCTATTGTGTCTTAAATGGAAAGATCCATGCCTATGCCAAAAGTTTGAATGGTGAGAAGCTATTATTATCTATAAGGAATGCACATAAAAAAGATAGGTAGTAAAATTCCTACATCCTACAGGACCAGATTTTTACTTTAACATAATTTGAATTTAACAAAACGAACTGAATAACCCAATTGAGTGATTAAAATGGAATTTTAATCTGCAAATAAGAATAGCACCTATAACAAACAAATGCATTGTGTAGAGTTTGAGTTGTTCTCACTGATGGAATCCTATCTACAGTTTAGTCACAATGTTTATTGACGTTTCCATAAATGTTTCTGTACTAAAACACTCTCTAGACCAGAGAGTTCTAATTTTAACCACCCCAGAGAATACCCTTTATTTTCATCCAATTCCTTGACTTCATAGGAGATCTTCCTTTCTCCTCTATGGAACAAATGAACCATTTTCCATCATTTAAACTTGCAGTACCTACTGGAGGGAAAATCCTTTGCCAGAGAAAACAATGCATTAGACACTCAGCAATACTACACTAAGTACCAGGAGGAGAAATTAAGGACCTAGATAAAGGCCCTGGTATAGAAGAACATCCGTTTTCAGATGCAAATAGTCAGCAGTCTTAAACTGCTGTTAGCTCTCCTTATTTTCTCAACCTGCAAACATCTTTTAACTGTTTGCTATTTCTTTCTCCTTTCTGACTTCCTGGTCCCTCTGTGTATCAGCCCTAGGCCTGACTTGAACAGTCTCAAGTATCTAAAATCTCCCAAGGCAATATCAAATATTTCCCTTCCTCCTTCACTCAACTCTACTGCCTCCCCCAACCTCACTCACTAGTGAAGAACTCTTCTGCAAATTATTTAACTTCTCTGCACTCCAACTTCTACTGATGAAAGGCATATCTGTATACTCTTATGTAAGTTTAATATATCAGATGAGATAATGAATATTAAATATGTTCACACTATGAGTGATACATAAGTCTCATCATCATGGTGACATTTATGATACTTTTTAAAGTAAAAAGATAAGAAATAAGCTTATGGTAGCACCTAGACTGAAACAGCTCATTTGCTTTTGATTTCTAGCTCTGTTCAAATGTACAGTCCAAAGTCAAACTCTATTTTGAAGAATAGATCAGTCAGAAGGGTAGGGGGAGTCAAGGGAGATTCAAGATGAAAGGAGAAGTAAATTTGGTGATGAAAGAGATTTCCACACAAACCCTTTGGGATACACTGCTGCTTTGGACGTAGTGACTACAGTAATATTTAATGATGTTAATAATAAATAGGTAGCATTTATTAAGCAATTTATTATGTATTAGGCACTCTTTTAAGTGCTTTGCATGTATTAACTCTCCATCCTCTCTAAAACTCTATGAGATAGAAATTATTACTTTCATTCTATAAAGAAAGGAACTGAGGCACACAGAAGTACTTAACTCAGCTGAGTACAGGGCCCATACTCTTGGCCACTCAGTTGTATTGCATTCAAGAGAGTGCTGTGCTTAGGTACATGGGTTATAATGCCAAACTGCCAAGGAGTTGAAACTGTTGTAGAGTAACTTACAGTTACTCTCAGATTAATGAGGTAATAAATACCCAACACATGGTAAGCACACAGTAGTTGTTAGGTAGCTACACAATAGTTCAGTTTGCTTTTCAAACAATGAACTAGCTCTGCTGATGGTCCCAAAAGCAAAACTGTTTTTGAAGGCAATATATTTAAAATAAGATGCCAAGTGTTAACCACCTGCAGATGCATAATAAACCAGCTGAACTGAGATCATTAAATTTGTTAGATTCAGACCCTCCCAGGCTTTACAGTGGGATGGGACAGCAAGAAACCAACAGCATTCATTTCACCATTTGCTCAGTGTGAAGATGGCCCTCTGTGAATAGAATTAATTGAATTTCTTGTCCCCACATCAATCCATACAGAGTAAAGCAGACACAGCCTAAGGTCTGTCTGTCTATCTAAACAGATAAGATGAACCAGGGAGCAAGGCAATTTTAGATAATTTTAAGGTAGTTAGTCCAGCTGAATAACTTAGGCTAAAAATCTTTTTTTGGCTTTAATGAAGGTTTTTAAAAATGAAATAATTTGAGTAATTGTCCCAGTTTCCATTTTACTTTGTTTCTATCTTCAAAGCTTGAACTTGCAATTGAGAAATTAATTTACAAGAAAGGAACAGGCTCTAGGCCATCAGCTCAGGTAGGAAGGAGAATCTTTGCAGTCTATACATTACCTAATCATGGTCATCCTTAGCAAGTCTTCTTTCATGAGTCATCTGTCAGCATTCCCCCCACCAAGTCCCTCCCGTGATTAAAAAGAAAGATATGTTCAATTATTTCATAATAGGGTGTGAGTTACTCAGTGTCTTACGCTTCCCTGGTGTATTTGTAGTTTAAAAAACAGCCAGTACACAATAGAAACACTTGCCAGAGAGCAATGAATCATTATTGGTGGCATTTCAAATATCCAGAATAGGACTACATCTTTGAGCAGAGAAATTCCCCTACTGCCTCTCAAATTCACAAGCATACTATATTAATTAAAAAAACACCTTGATATTTTTGTCATTCTAAGAATCAGCAATAATACATTGTAACATTATTAAAGACCAAAGCAATATCAACCAACATAAATGGAAAAAAACGAATGGTAGTTCTTTCTTCTTTCTACCAAAATGACATAAAATAACAAAAGGCACTTTCCCACTAGAATGTAATTTTTTCTAACATACAACCTAAAAAATATATTATTTTCAAATGTAATGACAAATACAGTAGTACCACCTTTCAAAGGAGATACATTCCAAGATTCCTGGTGGACATTAGAAATTCTTGGCAGTACCAAACCTTACATACACAGTGGCTTTTTCTATGTGGGATGATTAAGGATGATTAAGTTTCATTTATACATTAAAAATAAAAAGAACAGCAATAATAATAATAAAATAAAAACAATTATAACAATGGAATAAAAGTTTTGTGCAAGACAGTCTCTTTCTTTCTTCAAATATGAAATTTATTTTTTTTTTCTGTTTTTAAGCACTGAGGATTTAACTCAAGGCCTTCACATTAAGCTCATCCCCGATGCATCTTTAGATTTTTTGTTTGTTCGTTTGTTTTGAGACAGGATGTCCCTAAGTTGGCCAAACTAGGTTCAAACTTGTAATCCTCCTCCATGATCCTCTCAGAGTGTTTGGGTTACAGGCATTCACCACAGCTGGCTGGAATTGTCCTTTTAATATTTTTGGACCATTTTGACATGGGTAACTAAAATTGTAGAAAGTAAAATCATAGGTAAGCAGGAACTAGTGTATGCTTTAAAAGCACTTCAAGAAAGTCTGTCATATTGAGCATTAAATGTAACTTTTTTTACATATAAAGACAGAAGTACATACAAGCATTTTTGTCATACAGCAAAGGCACTGACTCATTAAAATAGTATGCGTTTTTAGAAGCAGTTAAAAGATCAGAATATGTGTGACATAGTTGCACATCTGCACAAGCATAATATATATTTGGGGGTCCCTAAGAGAAAACACTTCCAATTAAGCTTTAGAGATAAGACAAAATTTTCTGAATTTTTATCAGTTTTTCTTAATAGCTATTAAATGCCATTATGACCCTTATAAAAATGGTTTCTGTGTGTCCCCACATGTCTTTGTACAGTAACATTTTAAATCCATCATTTGGGACAATTTCATTCTATAAGGATTTGAACACCGTCATTAGAACTCCTACATTTAATTTCAAAATTATATTGTGTCTGTATTGTTGGGCGTAGCACACAATACAGTATTTCAATTCACCTTCTTTGTATAAGAACAAATTTTTTAAATAGTAGAAAAACACATATAACAGAAAATTTACAATCCTTATTACTCTTTAAGTGTACTATGTAATATTACGAAGTAGATTCATGCTGTTGTACTACTGATCTCTAGAGCTTTCTACCTGTCAAAACTGAAACTCTGACCTCATGGAGTTTACAATAAATTGAGAGAAATATAATTGAGAGAAAATGTAATAGAATTCAGGACATGACAAGTGTTATAAAAAAAAATAGAGCAAAATAAGGAAATAGATGGAAATCCTATAGGCCGGATAATATTGTAGCCCACTTCAGTTGCTATAAGCAAATACATAGAATGAGTAACACGTTAATCACTTTCCCATGCTGGCACAAAACACCTGAAGATTTAGAGAAGACGTTTGTACAACTAATGATTGCAAAGGGTTCAGTCCATGATCAATTGACTGTTAAGACAGAAACAGCACAGAGAAGGGCATGGCAGAAGAAAGGTGAGACACCCATGGCAGGCAGGAAACAGAGAGAAAGCAAGGTTTGGGGAGAAATACATGTACCCCTCCAGGTCATTCTCTCAGTGACCCCCATAGTCTGACAAGTTCCCACCTACTAACAACACTTTTGGCTATGAACTCATCAATGAATTAATCCACTGATGATTAGAGCATGTCCATAATCCAATCTTTTTCCAGAGCTCCACCTATGAACATGTGAGACATTTGGGGAATATTTTAGACTTACACCATGCAACAGGTAGCTTATAAAAATAAAGTTTCCAAAGCTCTGAATTGCAGGATCAGGTAACCTCATCTGATTAGATCCTTTCTTTGGGAAGTAAAGTACCCTGGATTAGAAGTCCAGAGATGAGTTATGTTACAATTCCATGTGTATTCTTATACTAAACATTCAGTCTCTCTCAATCACTTATCTCTTATTTAAGAATGTAAATAAAATAAAATAACACAAACACAATATCCTTGTATATGCTTAGAATGTCTCTATAATAAATAAGGGCTTTCAACGGGACACGTTTAGGCACAACTGAAATGTGACCACTTCTAAAATTACATGGAGGTCCTTAGCAACTTAGATAAGAGTGAATTACCTGGAGTGATAAGGATGAAAACTTGATGGTATATTCAAGAGAGAATGATCAGCAAATGTTGATAATAAATGTTGAATTTGGGGAGAATATGGTGGACAGATAACAGCAGCTATGGAGGCTCTCTGAGATTGCTAGCTTAGAATCCAGGAATGGTGTGGTGTGAGGAGTCCTAAGTAAGGGGAGATATACCTTGCCGACCCAAGAACAAACTAAGCTGAGAGAAACCAACTGGAAATGCAATCCCGGTGCTGTAACAGGAACAAATAAAAACTCAGTGCAGAAGCTGGAACCCGTGCCACTGGAAGCTGCGATTTCCTGCCGCCGCTGCTGCGTCTGAATCAGCACAGCAGGGAGAGAGATGCACAAAAGCTCTGAGAGTGGGAATCAGCAAATGGAGTTGAGAACAGGACTGGCGGGGAGTCCTGCATTGACCTGCGGTGAGTGAGAGGAATGGGAACTCTTCCATAGACTAGGAGACTTCAACAGAGGACATTCTGGGATGGTGCAGACTAGCCGGAACAGGACGCTGCAGTGAGTTTAGTCACACATTCCCCTCTCAAGCGGGATTGGTGGGAAACACTTGGCCTGGGTGACGCCGCGGACTAAGATCAAGTAGGCTAGCCCAAACCAGGTCCCAGTGCCTGGTGGTGCACCCTAGCAGTGAGGCCTTCACTAGATTGACCTGGAGGGGCGGGCCCAGCAGAGGCTGCCCAGGTCTGTGTCTCCCTAATACACTGCAATAGGCGGGAACACCTAGCTGGCGGATTCAAACAAACTGTAACTGACAAGGAAAAAAAAAAAAAAAAACTGGGCATCCTATATATGCTTGTATGGAAGGAACAAAAAGTATAGGAAGAGGGAGCAATAAGAAAGGGTCCTCAGTCCCCAATCCTGAGAACACTGACCCAAGAAAGGTAAATGCAAAGGAGAATGAGGACAGAAAATATGCAATATCAGACATGGCACCAATAGACATAAAGCGATATCTCCAGAGCCTCATTGAGGAGTTCAAAAGTGAAGTATTTAATGACATAAAGCAAGACATAAGTAGAATAGTTAGAGAAATGCTAAGCACCGCCCAAGAAAAAACAGATGGTGGAATGAAAGAACAGAAAAAAAAGGGGGAGAATTGTTTGATGGAGAAAATAGAGAAAACATAGAATACATGAAGCAGGTTCAAAGAGATTACCAGGAAACTAAAAACTCTATTGAAAGCTGGCATAACAGCTTGAAAGAAACAAAAGATAGATTATCTGAACTGGAGGACAGATTTGTAAGGTGGGAGCGTGAAATGAAAAACTTCTGAAAAATAACAAAGAAACAAATAACAATAATACAAAGGCTACAAGATGATAAAAGGATCTATAACTTAAGAATTAAGAACATAAAAGAAGAAGCAGGGACACAAGCAGATCAACTACAAAAGGTATTCACATAAATAATCCAGGAGAATTTCCCTAATTTAGCAAAAGGTAAAGATACTCAGATGTATGAGGCATACAGGCCACCTACAACCCAAACAGAGCTACACCCAGGCATATAATAATCAAAATTTCAGAAATCCAATATAAGAACAGGATATTAAAAGCCATCAGAGACAAGAAACGGATCACTTACAAGGGAACACCCATCAGAATTACAGCAGACTTCTTGGCACAAACCATCAAATCACAAAGAGTGTGGGGGGAAATAATTCAAGCTTTGAAAGATAATAACCTCCAGCCAAGATTGATATATCCTGCACAACTGTCCCTAGAAATTGATGGAAAAACAAGGTGCTTCCAGGATAAAGAGGAACTAGGGGAATTTGCAACCACCAGTTCAACTCTACAGAGAATACTACAGGATATTCTAAAAAAGGAAAATACCAAGATTCCAGAAATAGTGGCAGAGAGGCCACAATGAATGGAGCAGAAAGCGAAATGAGGAAGACAAACTGACAACTAATGACAGAAAAAGAGCTCAACAGCAATGAGGTAGAGAAGGTTAGATGGTAGGAACAGCTATTTTGGAGAAAACAAGACATCATAATAGCTAGTGCTGATTTAATATCATCTTGTTTTGAAGTCCCATCAAACTTTTGTTCTTCTGTCTCCATCAGTCTTAACATGTTGTATCTTATTGGATTTTATTATATGTGATAATATAAATAAAAACTTTTATAGACAAGGAGATTATACAGAAACCATTGTTCATTTTCTGTTAGTTGATTCTAAATACCCTGTTATACTGTCATTCCCTTGAACAGTTTTACATTGTCTTGATATGTTTGATGCTACAGTATGCGAAGTTACACTCAAAGATTTCAAGGAAAGAGACACTATGGTAATTACTTTTATGTCGGGATTATTTTGTGGTGAAACACTATTTTGCTTAAATGGTTATGTTTTGACCTGCGCTGTTTTGTTGTTATGTGCTCTTTTATCTCAATCTCCTTTTTTTATTATTTACTTTTTTATTTTTATCCTTTTAATTAAGTGAAAAATAAAAAATAGCAGGATATATTATAGTAACCCACTTTGATTTCCTATTAACTTGATTTGAAACCCTGCATTGCTCTCACCATCTTGTTTTGACTGATTTTCCTCTATTCTGTTTTGCTTGATAGTACCAAGTTCGAAAGTATAGACAACAACTGTGAAGACAATAAGATTCATTATGACGCCCATTCTGGTTGACTATTATCTTCTTTTGAAGACCTGTAATGTCTCCAATGTTTTGGTTTTATTGGTTTTGTTCTTTACTGTTTTGTTCAATTTTATTATAACTTATGATATAGGCAATTCTTTTTAAGATAGCAAGAAGCATTATAGTAACCATTGTTGATCATCTTGTATTTTGTTTTTACATTATCTATTATGTGCATCCTTTTGATTTGACTGACTCTGTTCTGTTATGTCACATTTGGTTTTACTCTCTTCAAAAAAAAAAAAGTAATAAGCACTGTGAGAATAATAAAACCCAAAATGTGTAATTGTCATTGTACAAAAGAGAGGAAAAGAAAGTGCTCTAAAGGACATAACTGCATGTATATTTAAGTGTATAAGACAGATAACCATATTACTGAGTTTTGTTGGATCATTGAACAGAACTGTTTACAGTCTCACTGTTTGAATGTCCACTTTATATGCTTTAATTTTGTAACTTGAACAACTATTTCTAAGATGACAATATATAATCTGTTAACTAGTGATTTCCTACTGTTTATTTTTTCTGAAATTCTGTATAACTTGTACCCTTTTTCTGCTTTTTTTTCTTTTTGTCCTTAAATAAAATTTAAAAATAAATAAATAAATAAATGTTGAATTCTATACCAGAAAAAAACACTGGACTTAATTCCTACTTCTGACTTAGTCATTCCTTATCTTCAGCCTGCACAAGTCTCATGATTTCTAAAAGCATTAGTTACTTCATGAGCAGAATATTTGCCCTGCATGCTGGGCAGCATTCTTGTTTGGCTCAAATATGAAGGTGTTTTTCTTTGGTAATCATTTGGTAAAACCCATCATGATTATTATTAGTACTCAAGCAACATCGTTACACTGTTGAAGGAATTCTTAAAGTAATATTTTGCAGAGTGTGAGGTATGTTTTTTTTCTCTCCTGGTCCATTTTTATAATGAAACCTGTGTTGAAGTCCGGTATTACTGCTTTCTTAAATGCCCTCACCATGAAAATATATTTTATTTCTAATTTAAAATTCATTTGTTTTTAAAACCATAACTTTTTAAAAGAAATTTTAAAACCTCTTGCTCGTCTTTGTTTTAACAATAGTGCAATAATATAGCAATCCATAAAGATTTTAAAGATGGAAAGTCACAAAGATAGAAAGTTTTCATCTTTAAAAAGGTTTCTCTATTATAAATAACAAGGCTTCCAATATCATTTACACATTTACCATTTACTTTGGATTTAAATAGAAACAAACTGCCCCTCATCTTTGTCATTTTCTTGTCTTTGGACGATACCCCAAATCCACAATTTAAAGAAGGAGTTTATTTTGGCTTATGTATTTAGGGCATTCAGTCTTCATCTGGCTGGCTGTAAGGCAGAAATAGCATGGTAGAGGGGTAGTGTAAAATGCAAATTGAAAGAATCTGCTGACATCACGTAATCCAGGAAGTACAGACAGGACAGAGGATCTGGAGAAGGTGATACACTCTTCAGGTTATACCCCCAGTGACACCACCATCCTAACCAGCACATCTAGCTTGGATTCATCAGTGGATTATTGCACCCCCTGATTTAATTATCTCCACTGAACACATGAGCTTTTCGATGGACATTTTAGATCTAAACCATAACTCCCTGACATTACTTAATCCCAAATGAAAACAGTAAGTCACACTGCCTCTCTCCTCAACAAACATACAGATTTGACTTACAATGGTAAAATTAAGTTGATGCTTATTTTTTTCCTAGTAAGAACAAAGCCTATTTTTAGCATTTTCTGGATAGGGAAAAGGAGAAAGGAAGAAGGGAACGAATATGTATGTTTATATACATGTGTGTATGTAATATATACTATTAATCTCTTCATCAAAAAGAGCAATTGCATTTTTATTGTCTGACTGATTATTTTTTTTATGCCTAAACCTTGTAGTCTTAAGAACTACTTTCAAGATAACAATGTGCAATATATTAACTAGTGTTAATTTCCTATTTCTTTCTTTTTCTTGAAATTCTGTATCATTTTATCCTTTGTTTGTTTGTTTGTTTTTTAAAATAAAAAGAACAAAGCCTGTATGAATGTATGGATTAAACAAATCAGTTTTAATATTAGTTCGTCTTAAAATGTTAAATTTTTTGAGTTGAACAAAAATGGCAGCAGTTCATTTTATAATGCCAAATAATTCTCATCTCATTGGAAGCTGGGACAAGTCTGTGGATGGATGCCCTGCAGAATGAGAAGTGTAAAACTCCTGCCTCAAACTCTTTGACCACGATAATTAGGAATCATCTAATTTAGCCCTGAACACTCAGCAGCAAATAACATATTCTCACTTGAAAGAGAAATTTTAAAATGTAATACATATTCTTTTTAATCAAATTAATCTTTGTTTGCATAAGCAGACCCAGCTCTAGGGCAGGCTCAAGAATTGAATTTGCACATAAGTCATGTAACACACCTCTATCTGCAAATGTAAATTTGGCAGTTGCAGAAACTTAACATGCACTACTGGAATAAAGATACTTCTATTTTCCTTCTCACCTTCTAATTGAAATATCAATACTTGTGAGCCATCAAATTAATGGAAAAATAGCCAAGTTTATCAAAAAAAATTTCCTTGTCTTATTGGTTGCATTGATCTGATTGCCTCCTATAACAAAATATCACAGATTAGTTGGTTTAAACAGCATAAATGTGTTCTCTCACAGCTCTGGAGGCTAGAAAGTTTCCAGAATGTGTTGCACATAAGCCAATTAAGTTCTCTGGTGTCTCCTCATAAAAAGCCACAACCCCAACATGAGCAGAATACAATCAAGACCTTACCTAACCCTGCACGGACCCTATTTCCAAATATATTTACATTAGAAATTAGGGCTTCATCATATACATTTTGGGAAGACACAAATATTCAACCCACAGCAATAGTTTTTTTCTGAGATAATTTTATACTTCAAATAATTATAGAAATAGTGGGGAGTGAAGTACCCTGGATTAGAATTCTAAAGACTTCAGTTATGTTAATACTCCCGATGTGTCCTTGAGTTAGACATCCAGTCTTTCTCAGTTTCTTCCATGTGTTAAAATGAAACCGGTGGACTAGAGATTCATCACTAGAGCTAATATTCCTCTTATTCAAAGCAAAAGAAAAGCTATAGAGCTTAATTTTCCTAACACCAGATAAAATTAATTTCTATCCAGCTGTGAAAAGATGATTGAAACATAACCTTCCTTTCCCTTTCAAAATTATCTTTCCCAACAAAATCTAGTTTTGTTGCTAGAAATAATTTTCAGTAACTATGGAATCATAGTTTTAATGTTATAAAACCATGGATAATGTATATCACATGACTAATAAAGAATTAACAGAGAGACATTAGGGAATAATGCACTTGAGAAAAATTTTAAATGATTTCAAATTTCTTATTAATTTCCTTTCATCATCTCACCTTCATCTTTGAATTTACTACTTTATATTATGATAAAGTTATTACAACCAGATTTAATACAATTAGTTAGTAATCTTTCCAATTTCATACAGCTACATAATTGCTTAAGTCTCATTTTGTGAGGGTGATATGTAGGTGACATGACGGTCACAAGACACTTTTAGATCCTGGGGAATTAAAACAGTATTTAGGAATTTTGTTATTAATAGGATTCAGATATTCTATATACTGTAAGAATAGAAGCAAACTCTAAAGTTACTCAATAAAGGTTTAGTAAGAGTGTTATATGACTCAAGCATTAGTAATGTTTAGTTTTTTAAATTATAGGTAAACATAAAAGGTTCTCCACAATGTCACTAGGAAGCCACATAAATGATTTCTTCACAAGTGATTGTGTTCTAGAAAGAATCCAACTAGTAGCTATTTCCTCATATCAAAAAAAAAAAAAAAAAAAAAAAAGAAAACACATAGTTCCAGCTCCTCCATATAGGACAGATAAAACCTCTCAGAGAAACCAAGTTGTAGCAAGGTTTGCAAATAGAAAGCCCTTGTTAGAGACTGGGAATCCCTGCAGCAAAATGGGGCAAGGATTTTGTCAAACATACAGATAGGACAAAACCCTCTTTAATGCAACTATTTAATGCAACCACAGATTTGACACAAATGAAATTCGATGCAATTATATGTAAAGACACATTATCAAAATTCTACTTGAACATTATGTAATTATAATATAGCAACCAAGTGTCCTCTTCCAATAGTTATTCTGACCCTGATTGCAGTGCATACTTGTTCTAAGGTAAACAGATGTAGAGGACCCAGGAAAGGAGTTGCACAGATGGATTACCACTAACTCAATGATATTTCTCTGACCCACACTCACCTAAGGTTTCAACTATTCCTTCATGGTGAAGAGATGAATCTCACTGTCAGATACTTACAATATGTATTGATCTTTCTTGGAGAAAATTATATTTAACTCAATTTTCAGTATTGTTACACTCATTTCATTTCATTGCATTGCATTGCATTGCGTTGCATTACATTCTCAGTTGCAGCAATTCCTTGAGATCTTCATGAAGAATGTTATCTGGACTAAGGGAATCTCAAGGGCCCAATTAACAACAGCAGTCAATTTTGGACTGCACAAAGTGAATGGACTAGGTTGACAGTATTCCTTGCAGAGAGAGTCTGGATATACTTTCTTCCTACCTGGATGTATATACATTATGACAGTCTTTAACTAGGTGTTTAGGGGGCAACTACTAAGGCATACATGGCATTGTCCCTGAACCCTAGAAACATGTTATGTAGTTACAGAATCAATACTTATATATTTGATTAAAATAATGCTTTAGTGTGATTTAAAAAACAATAATCAGGTTATGTATGTGACACTTAGAAGAAAATATCTTCAGCATGTGGAAACATCCCTATTGTAACATGAGAGAACCAGTAGATTCAGAAGTAACTAGATAAGTGACTGACTGCATTTTGACCAGAACCATCATCACGGACCAGAATAGGCCAAGAAGATTTATAAATTCAGTTTCATTAGCATCACCTCCAGCAGTGTGATCAACATGGGAGAAAGTAGAAAACAGAAAAGGAGAAACTATTTATAACAATAACTAAACTTTGTGGAGTTTATATTATGTGCCAAGCATTGTCCCCAGCTCTTTATAATAGTAGTCTGATATCTTGTTCCATGAGCCCAGCTTCACTGTAAAGAAGTTTGGGTAGTGCTAGGAACTATTTAAATCAAGTCACCCAAGAAATCAGGAAATCCATCACTCTTCAAGTATGCAGATTCCAGTGATGTCAAATATAGTCTCCCTCTTGTCACTAAACTCTGGATAAACACTGGAAAATACTGTCACCAACTTTTCCTTTCTGAACTTTGGTAAGGACCATTTACCAATCACATACTTCCATTTCCAAGATTATAATTTCTTTTATGGTGATTGTTTCCCAGCACTTCTTTGTCTTCAGTAAACTCTTCTCCAAATCACAGTGTAGGATGCGTTATTTCTAGGAAAAGCTCCTGCAAATAAACTGATGCCGCCCACTGCGTATTCCTTCTGGTATCTTGTTACTGCATTATGAAGTACTTTTGGAACCTGAAGCTCACAATGAATAATTGCTTAAATTTTCTCAATGTAAGGTGGAATATGGATTGTGAAACAAAAGCAAGACAAAGATTTTGTGCATGTTGTCCATTTTTTTCTATGTTAGGGATATAGGTGCCATGTTTCACCCACAAAGCACCTATTGTAAGTGAGCTATATGCTTAACCAGCCTCATTAGGATAGAATGTGGGAAATGAACACTAATTTGAGCCAAACAGTTATATAGAAATTTTCAGTCATAGAAATTACTTCCTAATCATTTCTATGTCTCTGAACTGACTAGCACAATGAACTTCACACATTAGATAAAATATAGAAATAACAATTGAATAAATACATTCTTCCTTAACAAGCCATAGATTGGTGGAAAAGAAAGAAAATAAAATTAAACTATAAAAATTCTCTTATTTTAACCTTTGGCTTAAAGTATCTCAAAAAGATTAATAAAGATAAAGGCTAAATTTCAGTTGAAGGTTGAATTTTTATAGAGATTTTAATAATCTATTTCTATATAACAAATATGGCAAATACTTTTAATGATAAAACTTGGTCATTTTACTCAACAATTCAGCTTGTTGTCCACTGTCTAGTCAGCTAAAAGAAAAACTGTATGCAGTCTTCCTCTCATTTCACCTGCTTCATTTACACTTTTTTCCACTTCAGTGAACGATGTGGTGATTAAATGATCTCTCCCAAAAAAGTGTGTAGTAAGTTCCCGGGACCTGTAAATATTACTTAATGGGGTTGGGGATTTCCAAATGTAATTAACCTAAGGATTCTTATCATGAGACTACTCAAATCAGACAAGTGGACTCTAAATTCAATTACAAGTGAATAAAGAGACAGAAGAGCAGGAGGTGATGTGACCATAAAGGCAGTGTGGAAAAATACCACTGAGAAGTACCCAAGAAAACCAAAAGACAGAGACTGCAAGAAGCAGAGAATGAATTTCACCCTAGAACCTTCACAGAGAGCCAGCCAAGCCAACACTTTGACTTTGAACTTTGACTTTGACTTTGAACTTTGGCCTCTGGAACTATAAAAGAAAACACTTACACTTACAACCAACCAGTTTGGGATAATTTGTTACAGCATGGTGAAAAAAGTCTAATAAAAATGGAAAACTTCTTTCTTCCCCTGGGACCACTCTTAACCAACATTTTCTTTCAATCAGCAATCTATCTAACATCACTATTGTCAAAACATATCCAGAATTTCACCACTTTTCACCATTTCCATGGCCTCCACTAATGCAAGTCACTGTCCATGTTACGATAAATTCCTTGAAGAGCTCCCTGACTCCTCCTATGCCCATCTAGAATATTCTCAACATTCAAGCTGACACGACACTTGAAAGGTAAGCAGATCCTGTTAGAACACTATAAATTCCCCACCCAGCCCACCTCTGCCATTCTACCCAGAACAAAAGCTAAAATCTATCCTGGTCTGTAAGAAGCCAGCCACCTTTTAACCCTATCTTCTTCTTTTCTCCCATTTTTTTTTTTTTACATTATTCCAGATTATGGCTTTTGTGCCCCTCTTGGTTCCTCTACTGCACTCCAGGAAGGGTCCTACTTCAAGGCTTTCCATTTGCAAAGTTGTTTCTTCAAGAACCTGCAATGTCTACTCCTTCCCCTCCTTTAAGTCTTACTCGCATGCCAACTTGGAGATGAACAAAACTTGTCAAATTAAGAGAATGGACTTCAAATCTATGTATTTGTTCAATATCAGGCACCTTTTACTTTGCATTTATTTTTTCCTTATTATCATTTTTATTAATTATATGGCCTAGTCTACTGCCCCATACATATTTTTCTCAGCCTACACAAATTATCATTTTTAATTTGTGACACATATAAATGAAGTAATCTTTGCTCTATAATCAGGGAGACAACTGTGTATCTCCTCATTTTTCCCAAAGTTACAAACTACTGTCAGAACCATGAATGGTGATAAGTTAATGAATAATGTAACAGAGTGGTTAGAATAACATAGAAAGTTAGCTTCAAAAATGAACAAATCTATCAAAGAAAAAGCTATTCCTCCATTATGGTCAGGATGGTAGCAGGTATATTATCACTACAGGAGGCAAATTTGACTGTCAAGTTGATGAAGAATAATTACAATTGTCAGGCAGAGAAATGATGAGATTGTGGGAAATTGAGCATTCCAAAATTCTCACAAAAGTGTTGACTTCATGTTAGAGTCCCCAAACTCATTTTAATGCTATAAGATCCAACTCACTTTTCCAGAAGTTACTGTTGCCAGTTTTTATCCTGCCAATTGTGAGACGATCCAATGTGATTTTTTATTTGTTTGTTTTATTTGTTTGAGAATTCATTATCACATTGTCAGATTTTTAGGTCATTGCCTGGAAAGCTATGTTAGTAGTATTTTAATGTAAAAAACCTTTTCTTTGGGAAGACCTTTGTCCCAATCATCCAGAATAATTTCATAGTCTCTCTTGGTTTGAGAGTTTATAAATTTGAGGCCCACATAATTCTTCCCTGGACAAAGATAATAAATTTTCCTATGCTAAAAAGAACTTTCTCAAACCATGCTAAGAACAAAATTGTCATGTTTTGCCAAATGCCAATTTCAATTGATCAAATGCTTTTTTAAAAATTTCAAGCAGATCAAATACTTCTACAAGTTAAGCACTGTGGATCCCTTCTTTTTCGCTAGGTACTGGTATGTGTTATTCATAATAGTATAGTATTTCCTTTGAAGTCAGTATTCATGAAATCTCTAGAGGCACTGGGCTCAGATAAGTTCCTCAGGGATATACAAGAGACAGACTTGCTATAATTTGTACAACAGCCCATGATATTACTAGTTCACACTGTAATTTTGCCAGATCTTATAAACTAACTTTGCATAGCCCCAATCATTAGAGAGATGGGAAGCCTCCAGGGTAAGCCCAATTGCTGTAGAAACTATCATTAAAACTATTATCGGACTTCCATCTGGTGCCAAGAACACATCCAAATCATTGTTGTCATTTTAATCCATAGCAAGACAATGCTTCTGCACTTTATAAGTGACACATGAATGCCTTGACAATTTTAACCCAGGGAAATGCTGAAAAGGAAAAGCGCTTGTCTCAGAAGATATTCAGACAACATTGTCCTACCCCTGTGATTCAAGACCACTTCTAATTCCAGCTTTCTTTATCATCCTTTTATGCAGTCAAGGGAAGGGAAGCCCAGACTTAATTTGTTTATGTGTAGCCATTTTTATCATTAAGACACTTCTCAAATCTGTATCATCTTTCTTCAAGCCAAATACCACTGCCTTAATTCAGTCCTTCAGATCACTAATCTGACTAACACAAGAAGTTCCTAGTTGGGCTCTCTGACTCTGATCTAATCATTCCCTCCATCTGAATGCATCCCCTTCCTCAGGTCCTCCAATTTGCAGATGGTTATTTACCTGAAACACACATTTGGATTATTTCACTCTCAAGTTTTGCTTTGTTCTGAACTCATTCATTGATTCATTCATTTCATTCATTCAACAAATCCCCAATGCTCCAGATCCAGGGACATGATAATAAACAAAACCTTTACTTTCTTGACTTTTGCCTGCTGTAGGACATATAAAAAGCAGATAGTTTTACATCTATACACATACATACATGACACTGATGAGATGGGGACTAAATTTTAGAAAAAATATAGAAGAGTTTCATCTTAACATAAAGATGAAGGAACAGCATTATCAATGATAGGGAAAGGGGAATACATGTAAAGCCTTACTTTTCAGGCCTTGGTAATTATTCTAAATGTGAGGAAATCATCAGTGGCTAGAGCACTTGGGAATGCCATTATTTGTTTTGTAGGAAACACTGTGCTTCTTTGCAGAGGCACAGAAATTAAAACAAGAGGTGGGGTATCATAGGCCTATTTAGGGAGCTATTACCGTGATCCAGGTGGAAGCAGTGTTAGTTTGGTCTGGACTGGTGATCACATCGAAGGACTGAGTGTGGCTGAGAAAGGAAGCAATGAACGAAGGATTCAGCACTGACTCCAGCATCAAGCCCAAGTGTAGCATCCAAGTCCCTCTCCACCTGACTCTTGCTTTCTTCACCCTCTCTTCCCACCACTCCATGACTGAAATATTTCCCTCCAATAATTCTCATTTTGGGGAGTTTTTCTGTCTATATCCCCAGGTTGCTTCATGTCTCTATGGCATTTCTCAAGCTGTTCTTTTCTTTCATGAGTTTCTATTTGCATCCCAACAATTCTTTCTCAACTTCCCATACTGAGTTGTTATCTCTCTGGGAAGCCTTTCCTGACTCCAGGTTTGATCAAGCACCCTGTTAAGGCTGATACACTGTGTCAACTTGAGAAGTTGAGAAATCTAACTGGAGGACTCAGCAGGGGTCAGGGTTCTCTCTTTGTAAACACCTTAAGCCTGTGAAACAGGAGGCAATGGAGACTGTGAGTGCTGCAAGCCCTTTGAGGTAGAGTTAGCCTGCTTACACTGTAAGGGAGGAAAAAAGGCTTACCCTCCCCCTTTAACTCTTGTTGCTTTTCCTATCTTCTCCTGCCTTGAACTACTGCCTCAGTGCCATGACGCCCTGCCTTGAAGCCAGTTGATTACAGACTGAAACTTCTACAGACTGAAACTTCTACAAACCGTGAGCTAAATAAACCTTTCTATCCTTAATTTTGGGCATCAGGTTTTTCTCTCAGCAATAAAAGAAAAGTAACTAAGAGATATCCTTTTATAAATATTTTTTCACCAGCCAGAAGTCTTAGTATTCATAGTGTGCTGAAATTCTAGTTTTGGTCTGACTCTCCTACTCAGATGTCATCTCCACCAAGTAGGAATCCTCTATTATTTGTCTTGGTATTGCTAGTGCGTGGTTCAGGGTTTGCAAATAGCAAAGGCACGATAAACACAGGCTGACCTCCTCTAAACTTTTCAGAAACTCCCCACTGCATTCAGACAGCCTGACCACATCCCAAAGAGAAGGATGTGATCAAAGAGAGATAGAGAAAAAGAAGCTTTCCTGCGAAAAGTCAGACTACAGGAGAACATGCTGGCCACATGACTCACATGCTCTTCTTACAGAATGCTTAGTGCCTGTGGTCAAAACAGTCAACCCCAAAACATTTCTGGATGTGATAAGTTCAGAGATCAAGGATTAGTGGCCCAGAGGGAAAAAAGAGAGAGCATGTCTTCACTTGCCCTCTGTCTTTTGCACATGGAGGTATAAGCATCTTTAAAAGTGAAATGACAAGGCCCTAGCAGCCTGTTGCCCTCACCTTTGTGCCCAGCACCAGCGTCTGCTGCTTTTCTCGGTCATGTCTAATAGACAACATCAAGAGAATAAGTCTGCAAGCTGCAGGTAACAGAGCAGTTTTCAGGGGATCTATAATCATGTTACATAAAGTGGGGGTTTATATAAAGTTGACAGAATGTGCTGATGTGAGCCATTTACAGTTCAATTGTAACAGAGCAGTCTGGCAAGCAGCTAGCTTTATCTGGGATATGATGTACTTTGGATTCTGCTATCAAGTCAGATTTAGAATAACAATCTGAAGGGAACACAATACTCCCCTTTAAAAGCCTGACTTTTCTTACCCAGATTCAAGAAAGCAAAAGAAGCTAGAAGAGTCTGCATAATCCTGCATAAACTTTTCGTTACTTTCTACAAAAATGAAAACCATGTAAAATTATTTTCCAGGGAAAACATATTCAAAACACAAACTCAGTTTTCTACAGTGGACACAAATTTTCTTTAAAGAAGTATGTTTCCTTGAATCAAAAAAAAAAAACCCTTCAGCAAAACTTTTAATATTTTTTAACGTATGTTTGCTAGGTACCATAAAACACACAATGAACATTCTATAAAGGTTCTAAATTATGAAAGGGACACAGACATCAGTCTGTATATGTCACAAGTATAAAAAAACAGAACTGTTCTCCCTAAATGTAGGAGTACATTGTTACCTCATTTAGGACATACTCTCAAATATTTTCAAATTATTTTGCCTATCCTGTTTTAGATCTTTCGGGGTTTTTAAAAATAGTTTTACTATGCTTAAATTTTTTATAGTTTGATACTTCAGTATTTTTCTTTAAGTGTGGGAGAAACAGAAGGATGTATGTATACAGTTTGAAAATGCTTTATTACCCATCAGAATACAAATTACTAACCACATTTATTTTTCTTTTCTTATAATTCTATGGTTAAGTTTTTTGTAGTAAATATTTGACCCATATACAATTTATGTAGGCATGGGAAAGTCAGTAATTAGCTCTTTTTTTCCTGAATGACTACCCAGTTTTCCTTACACTGTCAGTTCATCTATCTGTCTGTATTGCTGCCTTTATATTTTATTCCCTTATTAATAGTTTCCTTCAAGACTCTACTTTATCTCATCCTGCGGTCTATCCCTGTGCTGGAAGAATCGTGGTTTCTTTTTCAGAAAATTATTGATTATCACAATCACTGACTTTTTTCATAATATTGTTAATTATTAGTTAATTGAACTAAGATTATCTTTAGTGTTAGTTGTTAACTCCAAAAATCCCATGTGGAGTTTGATTAGCATCATTCATGTATCGATTAAGGCTTAAATCACTGCCATGTTTCTAGACAAGAAAACATGGTTTTTCATTTCTTCTCTGATGTCCCTCAGTATATTTTTTAACACTTTCTTCCCAGATCATATATATCTCAAGTTTATCTAGAAGTATTTTGGATTTGGTAACAAAAATTATAATTAGACTACATTCTACTCAAGTTTCAAAAAAGATCTTAGCTTCCTACTTTCAATCAGTATACATGTTAATGTGTCATTCATTTTAACTTTTAGTTTTCTCAAAATAAATATTTCCTCACTGAGGTTTTTAGCAATAGACTTTGGAACTTTATAATATGTGGCTGCCTGTTATCTTTCAAATATCTTAACATTTTGATAGATGCTCACATTGGGAGTCCAACCTTGTCAAAGTAAAATTAAGTGAAATAAAATTAAAACAAGAGATGTTACTCTTTCCAGGCTTATTTGCAGCCACAGTATAAGCTTCATATTCGGTTGCACTAAGCAGGTAAACTCATGGAAGATACAGAGACATAAAACATGTTGAAAGTAGCAACAAAAATCAGAGGCCACGTGTAAGTAGATTGATGCAAATGTGATCATGGAGGCATCTAATTCTTCAGGAGGGGTCAGTAACCAACTTCTGGCATGTAGGATTCAGCACAATCAGTGAAGTGTGGCAGTCTAGCCACAGTTCTGCATAGCTGTGAGGCAGAGCTCCAAGATATTGGTGGAAAATGTATTGTATTCCAACCTGGTTCAATAACCTTTACAGAGATTCTGCGAGTGATATGTCTAATAAATTTTTGTTCTCTTTAAACCATCCAAAGCAGATTGTGGCCACTAAAAACTCTAATCAACTCTTAAACAAATAAGGAATTTCTTACAATAGTCACTAAAGAAAAATCACTGTACTCAAAAGTAAATACATTTTGTCCATTCTGATTTTCTTAATCCCTAAATATGTATTTAATTATGGCTTTTACCATGCCTCTAGCCAGTGAATAAAGTTTCTGTTTGAATTCCTCAAGTGCTGGTAAACTTGGCTTCCTGGTGTGAAAAGCAAATACACTTTCATAACACAAAACTTTGATCCTTCAGTTGTTTAATTCACCATGTGTGTTGGAGAAAAAGTGTGAATTTATTAATCTGGGATTTTTTCAGCCTAATTAATCTTGGTCATCAGTAAGTATAGATATGCTTAAAAACATGAATTTGATATCCATACATAACTATTAATCCACAAATAAACATATGTTATTTCTAAATTACAGGCTCGTCTTGGCCATACTATTGGCCACCAATAACTAACTATACATGCCCCTCTGGGTTTCCAAGTCAAGTTAATATGCTAAAGAGACCAAGTATTCACAATCATATATGATTGCTATTTACAGCTTTGGTTATTGGCTTCTGATTTCTGAACACAAACCAAAAGTTAAAGCTAACAAATGGGGAAGAAACTCTAAGATTGTGAGTTATGCATGATGGAGTTTCTTTGCTTTTCTCCTATCATTTTCTCAACTGGATAGTGAAATAGCTCTTCCTTAATTAAAGTTCCAAAACATCTGGACTTCCTTAACTGAGAATATGATCACCTTTATTCGTTCCTAGAACACTTCATATTCTGTTCAAGACATCTGTTAGTCATTAGAAGAACAGATATTAACAGAGCATTAAGTTCTGAAAGTTCACATCAACCTCAGGTACTGCATTATTTATCTAGTATCTGGAACTATAACTTTCATAAAAGAAAACTGTGTCTCTAGAATTTAGCACAGTCCCTGACACACAGAGATTGCACAAGCAATATTTATTAAATTATGCCTTGGTGTTGAATTATCACTGTTTAATGTCTTAGACATATATGAAAATGTCTTATAACTAAATTTCACAGTTCTGTTAATGTGAAGTGGTCTTTGATTCAAAGAGCGAAACTATTCTCAATCAGTATATATTTTTTCTTCTGAAATTTATTGTTTAATATTTTCTCTAAAACTAAAAGGATAAAAGATAATTCATAATCATTCCAAAATTGTCTCGGCTGAATACTTTCTTGAAAATTGTATGTCTCTGACCATCTAAGCAACTGTATGCACTACAAAAATTGTTCAAGTGAAAAAATCAACAGGGACCATCTAACAGAGTAGAACAGACATTTAGCCAGTACACCAGTGGGGTTATCTTTATTGTTTTGTATATCAGAATCAATATTTATAGATTCTATATTATAATATATTTATGTGTAAACATTTATTTCAAATTGAAAAGACTGACTTTTTCTGATTCAGCTAACTGGCTATGATGATACATGCAGTATTTTTCTATGAGAATACAACTAAATGCAATATTAAATACCAGTTTCTTTGACTGTAAATAAACCACAATTTAAGCAGGTGCTACAGATTTTCTTCTTTGTATAATGATTCATTTTTTGCCTACTGACCTTTTTCAAGCAACAATTATAGTAAAAATTAATAGCAAATGGAAATCAAGAAGGGCTTTATCCCCCAAATTTAAGAAGATAAGAAGAGCCAAAACCTTGAAGATAGTGGTCTTTATAAGTACTTTCTTGAAATAATTTATGTATTGCTTCAGACTAACCGTGTTGCTTCGAATTATTGACTTGAATATAATTAAGAAACATTTTCTTTTCATATAAAAACAGATGGTTACTTGTTTTCTAATAAAACTAAAATGATGACAGAATGAAAAAGGGAAAAGCAGGAAACTTTCCAAAAATCTATGAAACTATGATTGCTGCTGCTTCATAAAGAATAAAGGTCTTTTCTTGCCCCTGCGCACACAGGGAATTAATGTCCTCAGCTTCAAGTGTATTTAACAAAAATCTTATGGTTTAGTGTCTGTATATCATGATGAAAAGAGAAGGCAAAATTGTAAATAAACATTTTAAAATGATGAGTTTATTGTTAGAGGTCTTTCAAAGCCACTATGAGAGAAATCGATAATAGTTGGAAAATAATAGTTGGTTAACAGTTGGAAAAGTCATAGTTATTGTTAATAGGTAGCCAATTTTGCCTATTTCATTGTTATTTCAAATTTATGTAAACTCTAGTCATCTCCTTTCCTTATGTACCACTCTAAAGAGTAAGGTCAATGACTTCACAGAGTGTTATGCAGAGAAAAAAGAAAACCAAAACATAATAAGAACCAATTTCAATCAGTAACTAGGAAAAAGTCAATCTGTTAACAATTATCTATTAAATAGCCACTATGTGTGTGGAGTGCTGGAATAGATTCTGCATGGAGAAATGGGAAGCAAAAGACATTAGTCATGCTTCTTGAAGAACTCAAAATCAAGCAAGGACAAAACACAAAAATAATAGCATACAAAATTATAGGAAAATGTGAAGGAAAAATGTGAACATTTTACGCAACACCAAAATCAAAGATGTCTGATTTTCTAACTTTATTTTCATGGTGCAGTTCTTTCCATGCACTTCCTTTTCTTGAACTTGCAGAATAGATGTGAGGAGAGAAAGCAAGGTCAAATTGATGACACCCTTGGTAGGTCTTTCATCATGCAAGCTTCCGAACTATTCCAATCCATTCTATGTATAGAATTCAAATGGCTTAAAGACACTTTGTATCTCAAATCTACATTCTAGAAAACCATCAATTTAAATTTTATTGGAAAGTGAATATTTTCTATCATTGTCTGATTTAATAAAAACCATTCAGATTAATTAATATTTTTTGCTGGGTTCCTTAAGAAAAAGAATTTGAAAAATAAAAGTTTCTCCAATTGTGAATCTGGGCCAACTGAGCAGAAGATAGTGTGAAAAATGAAAGCTGGCTCCTGCTACCCCCCGGGAGCGTTGGAGAGAGCGTGGTGTGACTTCTCCTGCTTCTCTTCATAGGGAACTGTCCAAACAGGGCAATTTCCGAAAAACAGTAGAAGATGAACACAGAACAGCAACCTGGGGAAACTCACCAAGCATGCCAAACAACCCATGCTCCTAGCTTTTCCTTCCTTCTTTCCCTATTATTTTTTGGCAGTGAGAACCCTCAAAATAGTATCACATGCGTTAAACTTTTTCAATACAAGTGCCTACCTCAAAAACAGCATGTTCCTAGTGGGAGCAAAGTAAGAGGCATGTTGACTGTTTTGTAGATAGATGGTAACTACTGTGGATACCAATGTTTTTGTTAAGTTTTGGGGTTTTTAAGTACTCAGAGAAAAAACCATCCATCTGCCCTTAATCTGAAAATGACTCAGTGGTTTAGAAGCTTTTGTTCAAAGCTCACAGGATTACTATACATTGACTTGTCTGCCTCAAAGTGAAACTCATGCTTTCATTAGACACCCAAGTGAGAAAATTATGAGAATAACAGAATTATGTTTTTTAATAACCATTTATTGTCATCCAGTGTTTTAGCTTAATATCTTACGTCTTCCCTGACATCTAGTTAAAATGTTAGTCTCATCTCACTGAAATTGATGAAATCTAAAAATGTATAATTAATGACCTCCTTTGCAGAGAGTAGAAAATTAACTTTATTTCTTTTAGAAAAGGTGTTATTCTCATGAATAACCAAATTTTTCTAAGTTGCTGGAAGTAGTTTAGCTTAATAGTCTTATTAAAAAAAAGATCACAGAATTTTTATTCTTCCTTTTGCAAAAGAAATAAAAGCTGCATGTACTGTAACACTAATCTTAAAATCAGAGACTTTATGCTGGCTCTTTCCATTTTCAGCTCCCCACTCCATCACTTGTCATGTCTCTTTTGTTACTATTTTGTATGATATCTACTTCTCTGTCTCCCCACACAAAGGGAGACAGAGATGTCTATATCATAGGTACTGGAGTTTTGAAAAGCAAGCCCATGGCTCTCATCTTCTAGTCCAACAGCATGTACATAGTAGGTACTCACTGAATATTTGTTCACAAATATTGTAAAATTTAAATTAATAAATGTACAAGCAACTGTTTCTGTATCTGTATACAAAGATGGGGAATTGTTGACATTGCAGCCCTGATGACAGCAAGACTTCCAAGTAGACAGATGGCATGTGAGCAATCCCTTTGCCACTTCTGTCTTCCTTCAACCTGGCCTGGAGCTGCTGTTGGAGTGAATAATGTAATATCCTTTCTTACTGCTAACACTGCCCTGGATCCCAAATGGATATCATACGAACCAAGGTTGAGAGCTCATATAGGAAGAGATTTGCTGTGTGCAGTGTCTTCCTCCAAAGATATTCCAGGACCTGGAGAATCCCCTCTTGACTTCACTAGCCCCTGCTGTTAAGAAAGTCTAATGATGCTCTGTACAGAAAAAGGTGCATATTCACATTGTTCCTTAGACAATGTGAATATCCATTAAAAGGATGACCCTATATTCTAGTTTGATTGTGAAGGAAAGATTTCCCAGCTGCCAAAAATTTGCCTAGGGTAGAATAGGCACCACAGTGTGAATGTCATGACTAAATCTTCTTGGTTTCATTTATGTTTCTGCCATCAACAGATCTAGCACTCCATCTGATACACATAAATTAGAGTGCCTGGTTTCTTATTATAATTTCTACTCCTCCACCATTAATAGGAGGGAACTCAACAGAAACCCTTAGAATCCAACTTCTTGAGCTCTACAAATAGTAGCATCTAGAAGAAAAATAAACAGAGATAGCATGTGGATATGGCCAAAGGGGAACTGAAGTCTTAGTCCTGCACCAGATAGCTCAAAGTATCAAGCCCCAGGATCAAACATGTAACAAAAATACTTCTAAGCACAAGACTTGCAATGGAAGACAAAGAGCCTGTGGGTTCAAAGACAAAATTGCAATGACCTGCCAGCAAAAGGAAATATTCCTAGAGTTCCATACACCAATCTTCCAGTGTACGGGAATTGTTGGTTGTCCTGATCAGTTTGGGTTTTTTTTTTCCTCTGTCCCAGCAGATTCTAGAAGGAAATGGGGAGTTTACAGGACTCAGATGTGTGGAACAGTTTTTAATTTTGAGCGTTTGCCTCTCAGAATCAGAATAAGAGAAGGATCCAGTTGTCCTGGGAAGGAGTGAGAGCACAGATGTGGTAGATGGCAAACAGGATGCTGCAGGCAACATTGGTGAAAGCAGCAGAAAAAGTCAGTAACAGCAATAACAATAAAGGAGACCTAGCTGTGGTTCCAGGAGTACCATCTCTGAGTGAGGCCAATGCAGGGAAGCAAGAGTAATGCAAGTGGTTGTGCTAACATATTACATTCAGCCAGTAACACAGGTATTTGAGTATCTGAGAGAATTCTGAGAGAATAAGGAAGCCAAGGTAACACGAGAGGCAAATCTTGCAAAAGAAAACAATTGGGTGTGATCCTTTCCTAATGGTGTGCTAAATGCCCGTGATGAATGTGACTGCAGTAGCTGAACTGGATGGCTGAAACTGGCCTTCCAGAAGGAGCTATCCATGTGAGACTAGCACTCCCCTAGATGCTCTATTTGTGGACAGAGGGAACAGGAGACTATTGATGCCATTTAAAAAAGAAAAATATCATATACAAAGCTTTCTTAGTTTTCATTAGTTTTGATATGTTACTGGGCTATACTTTAGGTATATACTTATATATGTTGTAAATACATGGCATTATTCTTGTATATAGAAAAGTATACACACAGAGCTGGGTATTTAGCTCAGCAGCATAAGCGCCTGCCTTGCAAGCAGGCAGTCCTGAGTTCGATCGCCGGTATTGATAAAAAGGAAAAAGACAAAAAAAAAAAAAAAAAAAAAAAAAAAAGAAAAGAAAAGTATACACACACACATGCACATATACATATACATATACATATACATATGCATTTCTCATTAATGGATCTCCTGGATCCTTCTTATTTTGTAGTACTATCAGAATCAACATCTTCTTTACATTGTCTCTAATTTATAAGAAGACATTTAGCTTCAAACTTCTGAGCGTTCATCCTCCGCAAAATTGGCAGCTAAGCAATATTTAAGGAACAGTACCAAGCACAAAAGCAGGACACACAAAAACAGCCACATAAAGATCATTATCTGAAATAGAAAAATTAACCCAAAATGCCCTCATAGTTGTAAAATATAGTTTTCCTCTTTGACTAGGCATCCAATTGATTTTGTTTCATTTTGTTTTGTGTTGTGTTGTGATGCTTTGTTGTAACAGGGTTTCACTTCACAGTTCGGGCTGGCCTGGAACTCAATTTGTAGCCCAGGCTCAGCTCAAACTCGCAGGAATTCTACCGCTTTAGTCTCCCTTAGTCTCTCTCCTCTCCTCAGTGCTGGGGTTTCAGGTGTATGCCACCACACTCAGCCCAATTTAACTTAAAAAATCGTATTAACTAGTAGTATCATTTGCTGAACAGCAATGGGATACTCAAAAGAAAAGTAAAAGTAGAATGATTTGCTATTTTTGACCCAATAAGATACTATAGACGAAAAAGACCATTTTAAACCTACATTGGACCTTGCCCCAGCCTGGGGAAGACAAATCATTGTGGCCACCAAGGTTTGTCAAGGATCATTTTAATGTTTAACAGGGAGAAATATGAATATTCTTCTAATATTTAATAAGATGAGCATCTTTGAGATCTCAGGGCCCTCATGTTCATTTCAGGCTGATTTGATGAGCAGTATCCCTTTTCCAGTCTACAGATTATTTTCCCGTAAATTTTTCTTGATAAGGTTGCATTTTCATCTAATATTCTCTTTATGCAAATGGATGTTATTTACATGTATAAAACGTTAAGAAATCAAAATGATACCCAATTGATATTTACAGGCAATTTCATCTGCTTATTTTTCAGTTTCACAGAATATAAATTTAGCTTTTTCTGACTTGAATTCCATTAGATTGGTACACTTAAGAGTTAAGCTGATTTTCTTTCATTAAAGTTTCATTTCTGTGGTTTAATCAGTGAACATATAATTGCTTAAAGTATTCATTTTATAAGATTTTTCAATAAATTATCAGGGTTGTTTAAATCTAAGACTGATGCTATTTCTGTACTTGTGGTCATAGATACACAGCACAATCTTTGCAGCTAGTCAGCTTGTTCTACTTTAATCTAATAAACCAGCTGGGGAAAAAAACGGTTCTGTTTTCTCTCTGCTGGATTTATTTATTTATTTTCTATATGAATATGGTTCTTTAATGCCCTGTCATTTTGTACCAAAGACCACAAACCTTTATTTTGAATTGTTCTTTGATGAATCCATCAAGTAATAATACCTACTGACAGCTTACTACATGATAAATACATAATGGATTAACCCATTTACTCCTCATAGCAACCCTGAGACATCTACAATTATCCTTACAAAGATAAGTAAAATGATGCACAAGGAGCCAATCTTGAACAATAATACCTGTCTTCGAGGTATTCCATACTTTGATTAAGTACAAAGGATACATATATGTAAAGCATGTAGTTTACACAAGGCCTGCCATGTTCCTATCAAATGCATTGATATATGTCAGATACACGGCACAATGCCTAGCATACTTTTGTGCTGTAAGTGTTCAACTAAAGTTACCCCTGTTGTATTTTTTGTGTATGTGGCTCTATTACAGCAAATGCCTCACCATGTTCCAATTATGTATTTAGCTAAATGACCTTAAGTGAAGTGCTTAACAGCTAGCAAGTAGCCTGGCAGGGTTCTTACCCAGGCAACTTTTGTCTATAGCCCTAGCTTTCAATCAGTGTATCAGATAAACAATATGGCATTGATGATTCCAACCAGACAATATGTGTTCCACCTTATTACATTATAACAGTACGCAGGGGATACCTCTATTACCATCCTAATTTGAGACAATCATCTATGGTGAAATTTAGATGGCACTATCATGGCATAATAGTCTACAGTAGGCAATCTCATGAAACCTAGACTCAAGATTGGACAGGACAGGAGACTGAGTTATTAAATTCTGGAAAAGTGAGAAAATGTAGAATCCAAAGTCTTAAATAATGAAAGATCCAAGTCCAAAGTCAATAAAGAAAATAGGATAATAGTTATAATTTACAAAAGTTTTTTTTAAGATAGAATCATCTTCTTAAATTCTATCAGATTGCTCTTCCTGATCTGATATTGTTCTACTTGTAAAAACTTTTTGATGACTAATTATCACCCACGAGGTTCGGTATGATGTGGCCTTGATATCTCTTACAGATCTTTCTCTTTTCCTCATCTTGCACAAACCACTAGATGTGGCAGAGAGAACTTGAGTTTTGAAGTCAGACCAACATAGATTAAAACACTTAGTACGTGTCTGCAAACTGAGTGATCTAGGGGAAATCATCTAACCTCTCCAACCCTTATATTTATTTTCTATAAGTGGAAACAATTATGCATACCACTGGGGTAATATTACTTGAACTAAATGCAATTAAATGTAAATCATGTAACATAATACTCAGAAAACTATAGATATTGTAACTTTCCAGTTGACTTTAATATCTGATTGTATGATTTTTGTAATAGCAACATAAAAACAAATTCCAAATACTTACAAATATTAATTTCTTAGGCCTCATTTTCTTCATCTTCAAGATGGGCATAGAAATAAGTATGTACTTAGAAGGATTTTTATGAATATTTCTTTCAGAATAATGATCAAAAGGGATAATAATCTCTCAATAAGTGCTAACTATATTATCTCTCCTGCTACTGACAATCTATGAGCTCCTTGAGACAGAATTCTGCCACATTCTTATCACTGATGTCTTATATGGCATCTCTTTATGCAGCTAGAGTTCAATAAAATTTTAAATGTGAGGTGAGGAGTCTTACTATGCTCTTAAGGTAGGGCTTCTTGGGATCCTCCAACATCACCAGAACCATTCCAAATCTCGTATTCTCAGTCTGCTTGAGATTCAGAAACAATTTAATTAATAAAGGCAGGTAACTATAGTTGTCATAGGTGACAAACCCCAATCCTCAATAATGCAACAGAGTTTGTTTCTTACTCATGTTGGATTTTCAATGGCTTTTTATGAGCATAAAATTACTGAAAACATTTTAAGTTCTTGTAGAGTGGAATCAGTGTTGAATATTTATTTACATAAATGATTTTCTTAATCACTACTACTTCTTTGTCCTTAGATATTAGCAGTCTAGTCTTCTGTAAGAATTCAGAAAATATTTGCTAATCAAGTTACACAAGAAATAGGTGAGTCTCATCACCTAAATATTTTAGAAATGCTGAAAATATTTTAGAAAAATTTTCTTAAAGTTGGACATAAAAGCTTTTAATCTTGTCAAAATTAGTCAACTTTGAAAAAAACATATAAATTGTGAGCAAATAAGAAAATATTTTTCAACTAATTTCTAGCACTTCAACATTAAAAAATATTCCCAACTAGCTTATTACCTGTTTGACCAAGAATAATGAATACCTCTTTTATGTGGAAGGTCTGAATCTTCCTAAGTGAACATTCAACGCATATCATGTTATAATATAATAAATACATACAGAATCCTTACTTCCCAGGCCTGTAGCTCAGTGCTCTGTGTGTATTGATATCTTTAATCCTCTTAACAAACCTTATCAGAAGTCTTATTATTATTAGGGTGAATATCTCTTATCTAAAAATGCCTAAAGTTAGAAATGTTTCAGATTTTTGTGTTTCATATTTTGGAATATTTGCCAAGATATTAATGAGATGTCTTGGGGAGAAGGCTCAAGTTTAAACATGAAATTAATTTAAGATTTCATGTACATCTTATGCATATAGCCAGAAAATTATTTTATACAAGATGTGTGTGACAACATGTTAGTGCTCAAAAAATTTAGATTTTTGAACTTACAAATTTTGCATTTTCCAATTAAGGATGCTGAACCTGTATTCCTTCTCACAACTGAGAGTATTAAGACACAAGGAGCTTAACCTTGCCCAAAGGGCTTGTGGCTGGGGAGCATAGACTCTGGAATGTAATTTCAGGCAGTTGAAATCAGGGCCTGGACTCTTCTGCTGTCTGTAATGCAGTATGGATGAAAGGAAAAGAACACATTTTTTGGGTTCCAACCACTGTCTTTACAAAGTGGAAAAGATTGTTGAAAGCTACATGAGCAAATTGTCATTTGAAACAATGTAAGCACAATTGTCGTTTATCTCTTTAACAGTAAAAACTAAGGTTTTAGCATAAGCTGAATTGACAGCATTTAAGCTATGAATTAGCTTCGGAGCTGCTTTCCTTAAGGCCAAGAAGGCATCTGATTTGATGTAGCAAAACAATACAATCCAGTTTTCAGGGTAATATTTGAGCTGAACTCAAGATTTGCTTTTTTAAAAAGCAATCTGTAATCTTCAGTTACCAATGGCTGATTTCCAGATTCTATTTTGAAAGTGATAATTAGGCCTGGAAATTTTTTTGTTAACTTTGTTATGTAAATCACACCTTGGGGGGGATAATTGGACAAAATAACACAATAGCAGCGATAGAAAACCATTTTATCCTATTTTTTTTTTATCCATTCAATCAAATGAGATATACACTAGACCTTCTGCCATACTCAGTGATTCCTGGAGTATTTCAAAATTCAGCTCCTGATTAAGGGGGTGAAAAAAGAATGCCTCTTTTTGTTCTTCCAACCTGAGATAACCAGAGTTCCTCAGGTCTTGAGTCACCATTCCTTGGCTAGTTAAGAGGCTCATTATAGAATCTTGAACCATTATAATGCTTTTCTCTTTTACAACACCTTCCCTTCCCCACTCCATTAGCAGTAAGTCTTCTCTGGAGAGAATATAAATAAATCTTCTATTCATTTTTTAAATTCCTATTTACACACCTTTTTAAAGTTTTGAGAATAATTTACACAGCTTACAAAGACTTTTCTTATTTGAGGAATTGCCCAAATAAAAACTTGTAGTTTACATCAAAAAGGTCCCCACAAGTCTCATGTTTGGAGCTGGGGCCTCTTGGAAGGGGCAGGATACAAGGTGACCTGAAAGGGTGTCTTCAAACCCCTGGTTCCTCCCTTCTCTCCCTACTTCCCAACCATTACTATGTGAGAAACTTTCCTTCTCCAGACTCTTGCACCATGAAGTTTCTACCTGGGAGTCTGTCCACAGTGGATTGAATCCACTGAAACTGTGAGCCAAAATAAATCTGTCCTCTAAGCTGTGTATGTCAGGTGTTTTGTCCCAGGGACAGGAAAACCAAGGAATACAAATCCCTATAACTTGCATTGCAGAGCCTATAGGAGAAGGCTTGTTGAAGGCAGACAAAAAAAGAAAAGCTGTATCAGCTCTTTTGCTGCAGTGCTGCTTCACAGTGGAAAGAAAGAGTAAAAATGGTCCTACCAAATTGCATTGAGCACACTATTCTGACTCCTCAAGAAGCAGTGTCTGGTTTTGATGGTAAAGTCCAATTCCAATGACAGACTCAAGACATCTGCAGAACTAAATATATCTCTAAATACAGCACAGCTTGAAAAACAGACCAGATCTGGTTTCAAAACACTATGTTGTTAACCCTTTTCAAGATGTGGAATCCCTTGAAATGATAATCCTCATGGTTAAAGACAAAAAATTATCATGAAAAGTCATTTGGATCCAGACATTTGCATATATCTCAAAATATGACATTCTCATAGTGGCTGCATGCTACCATAAATTACTTATTGTATGGCATCCAATGGCTTAACAATTGTTGAAGCTAAGAACAAAAGCAAAATGAATATAATTCTCCTATTCATTGGTTGAGGTCAGAGTAGAGAGGCTGATTCATCATAGAGTTGTTAGGAAGGCATCATCCTTTCTGCTCTGTGTTTGTTAATTTGTTATTGTGAGCTATTCAATTGCTATTATTCTTTCTCCATTGAGGTCAAAAACATAAGGTCTAGGTGAGAGAGAGTGGCATCCTCAATGGCTCTTTTCTCTCTCACTACTCCACTTGACGGGATGGCCAGTTGGTTTATGTAGTCAGTTGGACACAGATGCTTTTGTCATCCTGCCTCCTCATGTCTTCCTGCTTTAGTCACTCGCCAGCAAGCTTTTGTTTCTTGTCTGCTAAGAGGGTAGTTTTCCTGAGCACATATGCTCTCTTTGTTGCTGGATATGACATTTATCGTAGTGCACTTTAAACTGTATGTATTTTTTTTAACAATTTGTCTGTTTTTAGAAAATTACTTTCCCTTTTTTCACATTCTTCCCAATGATGAAAGCCTTACTTGAATTTTATTTTTTATACAAAATCCAGATCTCAATGTGTCTAGTTTCAAAGATGTACTCTGATTTTACAATGGTATTTTTCTTTTCCTTCCTTAGGCTGTATTTGGGATTGGGACTCTATTCTCAATATGTGTGGGTTTTACATCGATAGGGATATCATGGGTTGAAAATATTCTGGAAAAAAATGCATTTGAGCTGAGCATGTAGCCTTTTATGTCATTATTTCCCAAACAATATGGTATAACAGTTATTTACATAACATTTACATTGTATTAGGTAATATAAGTAGTCTGTAAATGATTTAAAGCACACAGGATGATGTGCATAAATTGTGTATCAGTGTTGTAGTATTTTATTTGAGAGACTTGAGCCTCACAGAGTTTGGTATTTGCAAAATGTCCTAGAACAAATAACCTGTGAATATAAGGAATGACTTGGCTTTATTCTACTCTTTTCAGTCTTAGTTTACCTATCAGTTATTTGTCACATGTTATAAAGTTTGGAGAAACCCTACTCCTATTCATTATGATTCAGTTGTCCCTGAAACATGCTCAGAAATCTGTAAAAAGTTACTATAAATTTTTTATTCTCACTTTTATGTAAAATACATTAAGAGAGCAATGAGAATGTGACCTGGTATTATGGCTTGTGTCTAGGTGCCCCCCCCCAACTCTCATGCTGTCATGGGAGAAGCAGGCCTTTCAGATCTAGAGTGTGTAACCCTGGGATTAAGGGTGCTACACCTACCCTAGTGTGGATAGCCTCCATACAATATAAAGGTTTTGTCTTTTTTCCTTGTTGCTTTTGCTGAATGGTTGCCTCTCAGCTATGTGACATCCTATCTTAGAACCAGCCATTTATGGACTGAAACCTATACAAACTGTGAGGTAGATAAACCTTTTCTATTTTAACTTTGGGTGTTGGGAATTTTGTCTTAGCAATGAAAGAAAAGACTAAGACACTTAGAAAGTTAGTTTTTAAATTCTCCTGTGACTCTGAACTAGACTGTTCTTTGGCCAGTTCTTGAGAATCTTTATTAGCAACCTATAGTAGTAATAGGGGTTGTTCAAGAGGAAACAGCAAAGCAGACAAGACAAAGGTATTGTTGGAGTGCAGAAAGGGACTAAAATCATGGGTTGAGCTTTTAAATAAGGACTATTAAATGCTAAGTTGAAGAATGGAGATTTATTTTGTAGACAATGACAAGCTACCAGAACTTCTTAGATAAGGAGAATCATGATCCAGCCACAAGTTTTAAAATACAATACACCATTAAAGAATAGAATTGACAGGGAAGAGACTAGAATCAGATGAAACCACTAACATTCAGAAATGATGTAGGGAGGTCTTGATTAAGAAAGAAAAGGAAAGAAGGAAGATACAAGAGACACCAAAGGGAAACTGTGTAGTATTAGAGTGGAGGTGGAGATTCAGATGGCAGAAGGGGTTGAAACACCTCTTAGATTCCATGCTGGTTAAAAGATTTGTGAATCTGCTACCCATCAAAAAGGGAAGCAGAAAATTTAAGGGAAAAATGACTATATCAGTGCTGTATCTCTTACTTGTGAATCAGATTCAATTTGATATTGGAATTATACCCAGTAACTGTTCAGAAATTCAAGTCTGGAATTCAAGAGGAAGTCTAAAGTAGAGAGGGATGTGTAGGGTTTTCTACATGAAGGCACCAATTAAAATAGCACAGAAACTACTTCTCAAGGTATGAAAATATAGAGAAAATAAGAAGATTGGGATCAACCGGGGCCTTAAACTTGAGAGTGGGTTAATGGATCTTTTGTCCCTCCATCAAATCTACAAGCTCAGGAAGAGGCTACTGTGAGATGTGAGAAAAGCTAAACTGGAAAAGAATAAAGCAGCAGCAGCAGCAGTGACTATCAGTAATGCTACGCCAGCTGCTATAACAAACACCCCGCAAGTTTCAGTGCCTTGCCACAATAAGTGTGCTTGTTGCTTTTGTCCCAGTTTGCTTCAGAAGCAAGGAGCTTGATTCTGGTTCACATGCACATGCAGGGACCACAAGCTGTGCTCAAGAGTGGTATCTAGAGAATGGAGAAAGGGAGTTTGGAGGATTACAGAACATTATAGTGTTCATGCCTAAAGAGGTTCGTGTCACTTCTACTCACATTCTACTGTTCAGAACTCGGCTATTTGGCGTCACTGAACTACAAGAAATGATAGAAAATATAATTTTGATATGTCCCCAGTTAGTAAAGAAAGCACAGCAAAGTGTCTTTGCCACAGTCTGCCCCTTGGTCATCACATATCCATTTCATCCCCTCCTCCCATAGAGAACAAAATGAATGTGACAGTATTTTGGACATTTACATCACAGAGGATGAAGTTAAAACACAATCATTAGGGTGAACCTTAACTCAATATGACTGATGATGCCTTACGATGAGAGGAAATTTGGGCAGAGATACACACAGAGGATGATAACATGAAGACCTTGGGGAGCAGGTGGCCCTGACAAGAGATGAGGGAAAGTTGAAATTTCTCCTTCCCTCACAGTGCTCAGAAGAACTACCTTATCAATGCTGTTATCTCTGACTTCTAGCCTCAGTCATATAACTTAACCCAACTTCAGGAGAGCTAAGGAAGTGACATTTGGTGGTTTCAGGCATAGAAAGGAAATGGGTTTGAGGACCCCATGATGGTAATAGCACGCTAGTTTAAAAAGAAAATCCCTGGCTCTGTTCACACCCAGAATCCATGTCATTTGAACAGAGATTTAGGAAAGAAATAGAGGAAAGACATCATTTATATATAATCCTATTATCTAAAAACACTTTTCCCAGTTATCATTCAATTCTTCTGGTTTGAAAAAGACCCCATTCAAGTATCTGCTGCACAAATATTTGTTGAATTCTATTACGAACTGAATGTTTGTGTCCCCCTAAAATTTGTATGTTGAAACCTTAACCTCCAGTAGGATGAGATTAGGAAATAAGGTCTTTGGGAGGTTATCAGGCTATATGAATTCATGAAGGTGGAATCCTCAGGATGGGATTAATGCCATTATAAGACAATGAGACACCAAGGTCTCCTCTCTCTATGTGAGCATACAGTGAGAAGGCATGTATCTGTAAACTTGGAAGAGGGCCATTACCTGAACCCTACATGATGAAACCTGGATCTTAAATTTACTTGTTGTTTAAGCCTTCATGTCTCTGGCATTGTGTTATAGCAGCCTGCACTAACCACTAGTCCATTATGCATGTTAATCACAAAGGAAAATCTCTCTTAAGAATTACATAGTCAGATGTACTGGAAAATAAGCAGGAACATAGTTGCCTATAATAGAGTATTATTATCCTAATTTTATATGTAATCCAACAGAGTAAAGACAGATAACTTATAAAAGTCATAGAGGAGGTAATTAAGACTCGAAATAGAGACACAGACAGGGACAGAAGGAGCAAGTAAACATCTGGAAGGTATACAGTAAATACTCGCCATCTTGTATGACTGTTCACTTTAGCATCGATACAGTTTCACAGGTTATATCAGAGTAGTTACGTATATTAAAACTAAAAGAGAAAGGGATTTTATGAGGACCATTATTTTTAAAAGTCTCTAGATAGAAAGATAGATTGATAGATAGATAGATGATGATGATGAAGATAGATGATAGATAGATGGATAATCTTGTTCTGTAGCATACTCATAGTGAGCACAGTGGAGTACTCAGGTACTGCCACAAATTGACCCAATTTAAAATATTTCTGCACCCACCTTTGTACCACTAAATAAGCTATCCAAAAATTCTTTTAAAAACATTTCTTCTCTTTGCTATGCTTTTCTTATCTGTTGAAATATCAGCTACTTTCCTCTCACTCATCTTATCTAGATCCTATTGACTCCTTGGTGTCTCTTACATGTTTTGCTCTGTGGAGTTTCCCCTGAGTATTTCAGCCTGCCTCTATCCTCTATCCTGAACCTACTAATTAGCATGTTATTTTGGAACAGCATGCTTAAACTTGCCTTATATCTTTTTATATGCCAAATGGGCTTACAATAAAATGTATTTTACACTTTTAAATTCCTGAGACTCTCAAAATACATTTTGTTATTACATACATTTTTATGACTTTTACTTTTCATTTACTTATTTTCAAAGTCATATATTGACAGAACTTTTGAGTGTTTTGTTTTGTTTTGTTCTGTTCTGTTTTGACTGTGATGTCTAGATTTGGCCTTCTCTGTCACAGTATGTGTATGTGAAATAAACTTGTAGACTTTCAAATCTTTGTTCTGCATTTTTTAAAAATGAACTCTATACCATCTTCACTGCCAGAATGTCAAGGGTTACCTCAGTTTTCACAAGTCTACCTAGATAAGCCCTGTGACTAAAGACATTTTTTTCATTTTTCTCATTTCATTCCCAACAAAACGTACCTGATCCCTCTCCTGCTCTTAGGTATCCAATTCTAACTTGATAAGCAAATGTACAATAAGGTATAAATGTTAAATTCAGTGGAAGTTTCACATGGCCCAGAGTTGTCTGTGCAGTGAGGTGCCACTAGAAATGCAAGGGTGGGTGTGAAGAAGGTCCAATGTTCTCCAAATGACAAAACCATATTAACATAGGCAAAACTCTTTGGTCCAGAGGTATCCAGTCAAATATCATCAGTTTGGGTGAAAAATCATCTTTAAAGTTGATTTGAACAGTGAAGCATCAGTCTCTAATCAAATAGTCACATATTATGCCTATATTATAGTTATTGTATCTGTCCACAGTTTAAAAAAACAATTACCTAGAAGTAGGTAGCTAGTTAAAAGTGTATTCTTATAAAAAAAGAAACATTTTTCTGATATAAACATTTAATAAGAGATAATATGTATACCATGTGCATTTTTAACACTTAAGTGTTCTTCAGAACTAATATCAGAAACTGCCCATCAGCCTCAAGAACAGAAGGACAATTTTCACCTACACTCAGATGTCCCATATCATTTAAGGCCCAGCAGCTGAGAAGTCTTCTCCCACTCCATCATAAAATACTTTATTATACCATTTATGGGAAATCCAATTACTCAATTCATAGTGAGATGGAGCAAAGTACCTAGAGAACCATGGGGAATAATCATAAAACTATCCATGTACGTGAGAACAATGATATAAATGTCTTTCTAATTTCAACGACTCCTGATTCCTGAAAATCAAGGAAATTATTGTTCAAGACTTTTTGTTAACTACAAACCCAGATATAGTGCATCATAATCAGGTAATGCATCATAATCACCAACTTTCATTACAAGGAAGGTCAACTCAAAGAAAAAGACTAAAACTAGAAGCATTCTCTGTCTCTGTATATCTAGATAGATAGATGATTGATTGATAGATAAATAGGCAGGCAGGTGGCTGGCTAGTCGGCTAATGAGCAGAGTGAGTAGATATAGATGGATGGATGTGAATAGATGGATGAATAAATGGACAAACAGATAGCAGGATGAAAAGATAATAGAGATAGGTAGGTAGATAGATAGTTGGGTGGATAGGTGGTTGGAGGCTACTTGGTTGACTGGCAGAGTGATTGGGTGGATGGATGAATAGATATTTGGATGAAGAAATGATAGAGATAGAGAGATGGTAGATAGATACAAAGGTAGACAAGACAGATAAGCAGATCCATAGAAAGGCTGAGGTAGTAGCTCAGTGGTAGAGCACTTGCCTGACATGGAGGAGACTGAGTTCAATCTCTAGCACTGGAAAAAAAATAGAAACATTTATTAGCAAATAAGACTTTATAAATTTTTTAAAAATTTTAAATGAAAAAGTATTTTCATTATATAATGTCAAGATAAAAAAATTAAAGCTAGTCTGTGTGTGTGTGTGTGTGTGTGTGTGTGTGTGTGTGTGTCTTGAATATGCTTAGCCCTATAGGTATTTAGTATGCCACAGGGTAAACTGTTAATATAAAATCTAGGATAACATACTGATTATCTGTAAAGTTTTTCACTATCACAGCAAAAGGGAGAAAATTATTCTTTTAATTTCATTGCTCTTTTGTTTACCATGAATAACTACAAACTAAATTAAAATTAATGTTTGTGAATCTTATCAACAAAACCACGTAAAGTTATGTCTGCTTGATAGCCTCCTTTTTGTCAGAAATTCTTCTTTTCAACGTTATTTGCTGTGTTATTTTTAAAGTCTTGAATCATCTTCAATGAGGACAAATTTTTTAAAAAACTAGTTTGAATAGTTCTTTTTAATCATTGTGATATAATTTCTCTAGACACCCAATGACAATGCATATATGTTCATCAGCACTTTTGATTGTTCTGTATCTAACTTCTCTAGCTTCAGTTATGCCAAAAGAAGCCACAAAATGACAAACAAGCTCACCTTGAGGAGAGTTTCACAGCGACATCACTGTATGGGCATTCTCCTTCTGCCTTGGAATGCACACCCCCAAATGGAGGCAATGGGCACCAAGGGAGCTGTCATGGATGTAACCACTCTTACTCGGGCCTAAGTCAATGGAATCTGACTGTGGCTCCAAACAAAAGTTACTTGAATACTAGAATGCTTTGCATTTACCTTTTAAAACATATAGATGTAGATCCTCTATTCAAATGAAAGCACTGAGCTCCAAAGAGTGGTTTTTCTAATGCTTCAAACAGAAAACCAGCACCTACAGGAGGAAATCAAAATCTTAATTATTTTAAAAATATCTTGTTTTTTGTGCTCAAGACCAAAGCACTCTTCCAAACAATGTCATGTGGTAGAAAACAAAAAGAACAAAGAATGTTTTGGTAGCTAAGTTTTGTTGTGTTAAATAAGTTAAATAAGCCACATGAAGTTTACATATGTATGTGGGTGTAATGATGTAACCCAGGCTCAGGAAACTCATACATTACCAATTTGACTTTGGGATATATGCATTCCAGAGCACTGAGAGTAGCAATACAGTTATATAAAACTATAAACATTGTTGACAGAGAAAAAAACATTGCCACATTTATGAAATGAAATGAAGACAAACACCAGCCATCTATATAAAGTATCTTGACTTATCCTCTGTTAATTTAAAATTGAGTTATCTGTTTTCTCCTTTTAGTTTGAGTCCAGCAAATTCTCCCTGAGCACTCTGAACAAATTGAATCTTCTTTTCCTACACTTCTTTCTTTAATTTTCCACAAATTTTACCTATTTTTGACATGTGGTACAGTGAATAAACTACAGCAAATTTTCTTTTGAACAATGTTGAAAATGTGCCCTTTTACATATCTTTCCTGTGTCCCAAGCTGCATGTGGAACCCATTCTGCCTTATTCAGAAGCTCTCCATCCAAAGCTTACCTCCCTGCTGCCTCCAGAGAATCATGCAGGGCTTCACTCTTAGCTTCATATGGGTAAAAATTCAGAGAAAATCTGGCTTGAAATACGTATGGAACCAAGTACTGCAGGTTGGAGCTGCTTCAGTTACAGCTAGCCCAATTCAGCCCCTTCTCCCAGGAAATTCAACAAACTGAATTACTCACTTCACATCCTGTCCTCGATGCTATTATACTCCTTAGTGACAGGATTAGAGATCCAACACTCTTTACATAGCTCATGGCATTAACAATGACCTCATCCAGTGCTATACACACAATAGCTAATATTTTTTAAGCATTTTCTGTATGCTAGGCACTGTTCTAGTCACTTAACATAAGCTACTGTATTTAGTCACTTCATCGACACTATGAAGTAGATATTAATTCTATTCCAATTTTAGAAATAGACTGAAGGCTCAGGGATGTTTGGCAATTTGAAAAGATACAATTCACATTTGTCAGTAGCAGAGTCAGAATTCAAAACCTAAGTAATCACTCTTAAACAATAAACAACTCTTCCTCCCACAAAGCACATCACAGATCCTTCCACTGATTTTTTTGCTCATTTATTTGTCTGATTAATTTTTCCCATGAAATAGGTGATTTCATCAAGAAAGATCAGGAAATGTTGGAAAGCATTGAAAGTTCATATGTTAAAGTAAAAAGCAAATATAGTGATAACTTAGAAATCTGCCTTTTGTCATGTATTTAGATATAAAGCAATGCCACCTCTTCAGGTAGACTCTGATGTGGACACTGTCCTATCCTAACTGGAAACAGTGACTATCTACCTGGCCATGGGTCAGTCAATCAACAGTGTCCACTACAGGTCCTTCCCTTTCTGTTTTCTTTGCCCCTCTGAGAAAATAATCTGCAGGAAATTCATCTACATGTGCACTGTCTGTGTCTTTATCGGTTAATATATCATAACTAATTTCAAGGAAAGAATCTGAAATTCATGATAAGTTCTGAAGGTCAATGACATTTGAGGGGTTTCTGTGGAGCTTGCCCACCGCCGCAGGATCCCAGGCCGGGTCTGTCCACATTTCTGGTATTTATGTGTCAAAAAACAAAACAAAACAAAAAAACAAACCAAAAAAAAACAGTCTTAAATTAGACTTCGCAAGTATTTCTCATCACATCTACTCCTGGAATTTTGGGTGGTATAATTCTTTCTTCTGATTGACTATCATGAAAAATATTTACCATCATCCCTGTTCCCTTTCCCCACCTGCTTGTGGTAATTTGAAATGTCCCCTCTTATTTCTGAATGCCCCGTTTAAAAAACTCCTCTAGGAGAGTCACTGAGTGTCAGGAAAAGAACTCCAGGGTGATATGTTAGAAACTAAAGCTAACACTGAGTAATAAATTAAGTTGGGGAAGATTGTGGAAAGTTAAGTTTTATGGATCAAAAAGACCTTCTCAGAAACTTTAAAAAGTTAATGCCAGCCAGGGATTTAGCTCAGCAGCGTAAGTGCCTGCTTGGCAAACGCGAGGACCTGAATTCTATTCCAGGCACCAAAACAAAAAACAAAAACAAGTTAATGCCATTTGAAAAAGAGAAAAGCCTCCCTCAAACATCACAAATGTATCAGAACAGGGTCAGTAAAGTAGGTTTGTCCCTCAGTTTGGAGAATGGTGAAAATAGCAGACAGTAGCAGACATTCACAGAGAAAAAGGAGAGAGAGAGAGAGAGAGAGAAGGAAAGAGTTGGACTAGGTTTTCTCTGAGGAGTTCGCAGCTCAGAGTGATTGGAGGGAAGACTGCCCCGCCTATAATCAGGGCTGTGGGCAGAGACACTTCACCTGTTTCACCACCCTTGTGTCTGCTGAGTACATGAGGAATGTGGTGCCACTGAGCAACGATCATAAAAGCTATAAATAGTACTGTCCTCCAAAGAGCTCAAAGCCAGCATTACCTTACAGGAGTATTTATTTCTATCTCTGAATTAAGTAGATAGGGGTTAAGTATGCTTATCTTCACTGATAATGAAAAGGAAAGGTGTTGATTTTAGGTGACTTAGTCAAAGTCCCACCATTTATCACCGGGTTACTGAACTGAGATTCCCAGTGAGCACTCTGCTTTTATCTCTTGAAAGAACAAACTTTAATGGCAGTTTTCTACAAAGGCAAAGAGCAAACCTTACAATAAAATACAAATCTTTCATACAGTATGTTTGATATGTTCTTTCAAACTTGATCTTTTGTTGCTAATAATGAAGATTTAGCACTTATTTAGTGCTTTTAATCCACAAAACACTTTTCATATGTTAACTAATTAAATATCACAAGCTCAATGGGGATAAAAAAGAAAGTTACTGCATTAAGATTATGTACTCTCTGTAACATGTATATTAAATACTTTATTTTGAGTTCCTCAGAATATTAGTGACATGAAGAAAAATCTCATTTTCATAATTAATTGTCTTTCTTACATAATGCAAAAGTGTTATTAAGGTGTTGATTACATATTCTGAAATTTTCATTTCAGTGGAATGATTTAGGGCTTGAGACTCAGGATGTTTGGTCTGATTTGAAAAATAATAAAATAATATCATTAATTGAATTATTTTTAATCAACCATTGAAAGAAGATAAAAATAATTTTAAAGAGTAATAAAAAAACATTCATCAAACCTTCTATATGCCAGACACATTCTAAATGGTTTATATTTATTAACTCATTTAATTCTGGCAACATACCTAAAGGGTAGTATTAACTGTCCCCATTTCACATCTGGGAAAAGAAGGGAAGAGAAGTTGAGTACTTCTAGCAGGGTTAGATAGTTGGTAGGGAAGTCAGGACAAAAGTTCATGCTCTTATACCCTGTAGTATACTATTGAATTTTCAGCTGAGAGTAAAATCTTTCAGCTGAGAGTAAAAGATTACAAGTTAAAGGTTCATGAGCAATTTTTAGAATACAACATGGCCGGGCACTTTATAAGTTTTAAGCATACCTATGATAAATATAGAAAATGAGCTAAATTCTGGCACTATTTCAGGTTTGCAGAAAAAAAGATAGATTTCATATTTTTCAAGATGATTTTAATGCTTGATAATTATTTTAAATGCACATATATTAAGAGTATTCCTTGACACTAACCACAGTTAAATTTTTGAATATTTAATTTGTCAATTTATCTGTTAATAACTTCTAAAACAACTGTTAAAACTAACACTGTGTGTTAAAAAATGCCATATGCAAGATTTTATCTGTAGATATGTAAAGCTGAAGATATGTGTGCGTGTGTGTGTATTAATATAAAATAAGCTAAGAACAAGTTGAATAAAATTCATATTAGGAAGAAACCAAATCTAACTAACCTTGGTCAAACTATATCATTTCAGATATCATTGTAAGTTCAATAACTATTTAACAAGCATTCTACACACACAGCATCTATTAAACTTCTGTTATGAATCTTTGGCAAAGAAGAAGAAGTAACTTTTTAAAAGTTTGTCTGGCATTCTCTTTCCATTTGAGGAAATTACCACAAATAGCTTAATGGCAAAGGAGACGCTCATTTATGATTTAATGTGCCAAGACACAAAATTTAACATCTAAATTGAATCAAGGTATAGTATCATCCTGTATGAATTATTTTTTATCATGAGTTAGAGTTATACTTCAGTTTGACCTTGAGTATCTTTCAATAAAATACAGAGGAAAAAAACCCTAAATGATGACAGTAAGTTTTATCTGTCACCAATGTGACAGTGGCTCCATTTTTCATAATATTGTAAAAGTCATTTTTGAGAATGCTACACAAATCTTCCCTCTTTGTTGAACCAACACAGAGCAAATTCTTAAGATTTTTTGTCTAATTTTCTTGAATTTCTTCTTTGACTATAATGACCTCCCAACCCCAGTTCTCCCAAAATAGGCACAGGCCTAGGAGGACGTGCATGATCAAAAACATTAGAAAAAAAGCTCAAAATTTCAAATAAGCATTTTTGTTATTGTATCACTTACTGGAAAGAAAAGCGCATCATACTATTTTATCACTCCTGCCACCATCACCACCCCATTCCTTTAACAATTTTATCACTTTTTCATATTTACCTGGAGTGCAAACATAGTATCATAGCAATTAAGACAATACAGTTAAGTATAGAGTTTATAAATGATCATGCCAATGCTATTTTGGAATTCTTATTAATATCAGCCTTATTAGTTCTCCACTTTGAAAAACTCTTTTTTTTTTTTTTTTTTTTTGCTGTGTCACAAGGCAAATTAATTTTTTAAAGGTATATGTCAAGATAGGAACAATAAAATTTAGCAATGATTAGATAACACATGGAAAATCATTAGACATTTTACACTTATCTTTAAGAGTAGACTTCTTTCTTTCATTTTCCCTTTTTTCTTAACTACAACAGCAGTCATATAAAATCTTTTACCTAACACACATGCTATGTAAGGGCAGAGGAGATAGTGCCACTTACAGGCACTTACAAAGTTTCAGCAAAACTCTCTAATTCAAGATATGGAGCCTAACCATCAAACACATCTTCTAATTTTGGAGTCAATCATCTTGATAAAAAGCACCAAATTTGGTGATGTTAAAAAAAGTTACAATAAAAAGAGAGAAATATGACAAAACAGCAAGATATGCTATATTCTAACTTGTCTCACTAGGGAATTAATATGCTATAATGTTTAATCACAATCTAGTTGTTAAGTGAAATGATTGTGTGACAAATGAACATAACATGAATGTCACAAGGACTGACTAGATAATGAAGGAGTGCTTCATGCCTAAGAAGGACAGCATCTTATTTTCATAGCTCCATGGCTGGAAGGAGTATGTTTAATAATGTTTACTTTCCGTTATGAAACTCATCTTTTCCTCTATTTATCTACATCATTGAGACTTTCATGTGATAGAATTAAATATGGATTCTGTGTGATTATGTATGTTGCATATAGGTATATTTTTGTTCTGTTTTTTTTTTCAATCTTTCATACAATATTGCATTTTCTTAAGAGTTTTGAAAGTATAATTAGGGGACCTTGTTCTGCAACACATTCCCAACCAAAAAGAAGAAACTGAAACAGTAAAAAATGAGCAATTAGCTAAAGATATATCGTTGTTGAAGCAAGACTTTCATTTACCCTTAACAAAAAAACAAAAACTCTTATCACCATTATTGATGAGCTGAGATACAGACATATAAAAAAGGGTGTGACATGCAGGTATAGTAGTCTTAGGTTGCAAGTGACAGAAAACCCAACCCAAATGTCCTTAAACAATACAAGAAATGTATAGGTTAAGGAGTTGAGTTACTTCAGGTTAGGTTGAGTTAACAGCTTCATTGATTTTACCAGTGTGCAAGTTTATCTCTATTTTCCACATTTTACCTCCTTTGGGGTTGGTTTTATCCTCTGGTCACACATAGTGGCCTCATGTGCAGCCTCTGCAAGCTTAGCATCCTCATATCCCACTCAGAAAAAGAAGAGTTCTATAAGTCTAATACAAATTTTGGGTTCAAGATACCCTGGCCTACGTTGAAGCATGTGCTTCTGAATCAATCCTGAGGGCCACATGAGTGAGACTTGATAAACCAACTAAGACCTTGTCCAGGGATGAGGATAAGCACTCCCATCTGCCAAACTCATGGATAAGAATGGAGAAAGACAGACTACAAATAAGTATTTTAAAATAAAGTAATGCTAAATAATAAAACAGTAAGGTAGGTAGTCTATCAGTTGACAATTTTTCTGATGTGGTTGGCTCAGATTAGCTCTTTCTTGGTATACTCTTCATACAATAAAAAGAAGAATATGAAAAATGTTGTAGATGACTTGTAGGGGAACAAAAAGATAGCTACAAGTATTTAAATTCCTTAGCCTAACAGAAAAATAATCTGAAATCTGATTCAACAGACCTCATAAGGAATAGTTAAAATTTTTTATGATCTGCATTATTTTCCTTTTCATAAAAATAAAGAAGTTGATCTCCTAGATTTTTTCCCCCATAATAAATTCTTTTTGCTCTTGGACTTCCTGTCCTATCACAGAGTCAGAATGAGTTATCACTCCATTATGGCTGAAAGTGGTAAAATTACTCTGGCCTCTTTCCTGATAATCTTGTCACCTATAAGCATTAACAATTACAAGAGCCAATTCCTATTGACTGCTCATTGTGTCACATAGTATGCTAAGAACTTTATGCATATGCTTTCAATTAAGTTTCACAACTCTACTGTTGTTGTCCTCATTTTACAGTTGAAGAAGTGGAGTTTCTTCTCTCCAAGGTCACATCCTCGAAATAGTGCATAATTCTTTCTCTATGTATCTATGAAAAGCAACACAACGACCCTAGTGGTGGCAAACCTGTCATATGCATGCTGCAGCAGGCTGTTCATGTCACTGAAAGCTCTAAAAGGCTCACCTTCACTGCTCTAGACAGAGCAGCCACTGGACTCTTAAATGAGGTACTATTTTCTTAAAAGAAGAAGCTCACTTTTTTTTTTTTTTTTTAAAGACAGGGTCTCACTATGTAGTTCAGGTTGGCCTGGAATTCATGGTCATCCTACTGCCTCAGCCTCTCCAGTGTTGGGTTTACAGTATACATCATCATGACCAGCTTGGCTCATGGTTTTAGAGGATTTAGTCCAAAGTCAGCTGACTCCCAAACAGGAAGGGCAGATGCTCACTCTTGGCCACCCAAGGGTGGCAAAGAAGCAGAGAGAAGGGAGGAGTCAGGAAGAGAGTGTAAGAATACAGGCCACACCTGCAGTGACTCACCTCCAACCAGGCCCCACTACCAAACAGCACATTCAGCTACTTAACTCACTAGTGGATAAATTCATTGACAATTATAGTTCCCTTGATCCAGTCACCTTCCCAAAGCCCCACCTCTGAACACATGAGGATTTTAGGAAACATGCTCGATTAAACCATAACAAACCACTCCAGTATTCAAATCAGAAAAAGATAAGATTGATTTTTTGTTATTTTTCAGTAGGTAATCTGGAGTGTCCTTGTTTCAGACTGGACCTCTTCGGCTTCACTATGGAATGGACCACAGTAACTTGAAGTTTGTTTTTGCTTTTGTTTTATTTTGGTGGAAACAACAAGCAAGAAAGAAAATCCTACTATGAAAGTACATGCCAAACTTTTGCTTAGAACATATTATACAACATCTCATTATTTCAAATCAGTCACATCATTAAAATCAGTATCAATAAGACAGAGAAATGTGTGTCTCCCGTGGAAGTTTTTAAAACAAGGGACTAAATAATTCCTCTACAATAACTGACTGCATCTCTTCCACTAAAGGATGACAAGATTAACATGTATGAACCACACCCTCATTTATTCATCAGTGTAGAAAATATTGTAGAATATGTTTGTTATGGTTTATGTATGAATGTTCCCCTAAAGCCTCATGCACTCATGGAGGTGGGGCTTTTTGTATATTGTGGAATCTAGAATTTATGATTGGTTCATCATCTAGTTCTGGAACTGGGGCTGTGAGTATTACACCCACCCTAAAGGGGTTGGTTGCATACAATATAAGGAATGAAAAGAGGCTTGCTCCTCTCTTTTGCTGTTTTTGCTGTTGTGTCTTCCTCTGCCATGAACTATTGCCCCTCTACCACTGTCACCCAGCCTTGGAGCCCGCTGGTTATGGATTGAAACATCTACAAACTGTGAGCAAATAGACAGACCCTCTCTCCCTTAACCTTGAATGCCTGGTATTTGGTATTTTGTCTCAGCAAAAAGACAATATTCAATGTAGCTAAGTAGCTACATTGTAGCTAATTGTGCTAAGTATTGAGACAGCAGTAATGAACAATGTCTAATTGGCAAAACAAATGGTATTTCCTTGTGAATCCTAATAGCATTCTCACTGATAGGTCTAGTCTTTCATTATTTTGTGACTAAGAAAGGTAAGGCATCAAGATATTCAATGACTTAGTTAAAACCACAAAGATAATAAGCAACAAAGGTAGAAGTAGAATGTAAAGACTACTAATTAGCCTGAGAATAAAGCCTAAATTCTTTTAACCTTCAACAGTTTTATTATCCAATAAGAGACGAGCTTTCCGTAAGGCTTCAGAAATGAATAATAATGAAAAATAGACTACAGTGGTATCAGTAAGTGTTCAATAAAGCAAGCAGAACTACTGTACTATGAGGGGCTGGGGATTTAGCTCAGCGGCATAATTGCCTGCCTTGCAATTAGGCAGTTGTGAGTTCAATCCCTGGTAAAAGAAAAAGAAAAAGACAAAGACAAAGAAATGAAAAAGAAAAAGACAAAAAAAAACTACTGTACTATGAATGATAGAGAATAAGAAATTCATGATTCCATGATACCAGAGGCTGGTAGGTCCCTGGGACTGACATTTCAACAAAATTCCTGACACTAGAGAGGCGTAACTCCTCAAACATCATAGGCATTCTGATCAAATTAAGATAACTGGTGTTGCATCAAATGTACTTTAAAATAAAAAAAATCAAAGTTCTCCTTTGAGAGACTGAGAGACAGAGTTAAATCTTATGCTGTTGTTCTTTTTTCTTTCTTTTTTTTTTTTTTTAGAAAGCCTGGTAGTGGCATAAAGAAACACCTTTATTACTTTGATAACAGAAAGAGATTAAGGGAAAAATATAGCCCATATTAACAATAGAACCAAAGGCAATTTTCTATAGATAGTACTGCCTTGCTACTATCCCAGTATTAAAATACATTCAAAAAAATTGTGACCAGATAAACTTTGCAGGCAACCTTAGCTTTGAGGAGAATAAAAGAAACCCAGTGTCCAACAGATATCCTATAATGGCTTAATTTTGCTTCAAATTTTCTGTTAACAAATTTTCTGTTAAATCGTGCACACAGTATTAGCCGTTGGTGACTCACAGCTCACATTTTTATACTCTTCCAAAAATATATACATACATAAGAATGGAGGAGTTTCCTAATAATGAAGAGTTCTTTCTAATTGAAATGGATCAGGTAAATTGGTAAAAGTTAGTATTTACAGCCTGGCTTAAAATTATTTTTCTTAATGGCCTTATTCCCAGACAAAATATAAATGCATTATTTGTAACACTGAAATTGGTTCATGACTTAAAAGTACTGAAGGATTTATTCTTTTACCCTGTTTGGGGAGCTACTACATGTCATCAACTGAGCTAAGCACCAGGGATACCAAAAAGAATAAGATGTACCCTTGCCCTGGATAAGCTCAGAATGTAGTGCAGAAAAATTCAGGAAACAGAAAATGCTATAAATCACTTATGTCCAAACTACTATGATATCACAGAGAAGTAAACATCTCATTTTTCTTGTGGGTATCAGAGAAGGCCAGTTAGATGAAGTTTAATAAGGTAATTTTCTAAGTAGAAGCCAAGAAATGGGTATTCCCAGAAGAAAAGGAAGCACCCAGTATTAGAGAACTTTGCAGACTAATTCACTGGGTCACTGGAAGAACAGGACAGCAGGCACTTGCCTGAGAAGCTAGAAGCAGTGAGGGCAGATAGAATAAGATAGGGAGAGTATGTCACACCAAGGTGTTGGAAAAGATAACTCTGGAAACAGAGAAAAGGGTGACAAACAGAAGGAGACCAATAAAACAGACCAGAGATATAGAAAAGGCCAACAAGAAACCTAAACTAAGACTGTGGGAATCTGCAGAAACTTCTGAAAGTTTGTATGAAAATTAAATAATGGAGTAAAAGAAGGAGTTAAGGGAAAAGGAGGACTCAAAATATCTCTCATGTCCAATTTAGACAAGTGATAGGATGGACTTAAAGTTAAAGATAGTAAGGAAAATTAGAAAAAACTAGACAAGGATGTGTTCCAAGATAAAACGGAACTGTGATGATCTATACTGATACATTTTAATTTTGTGTTTTAGTGGAAATACCTGTGTGAAATAATAATTCTTACTCAAATGCTTTATTCTTTGACATATTTTGATTAATATTATATATTATATTCTTCATGTCAATATACATGTTATTAAATAACAATACAAAACACATCACCTATTTCTATATTCCCAAAACTATATGAGAAGTATACACTATGTAATAGTAACTTCATTTGATATTTAGTAATCTACCTTTATAAGAAGTATATTCATCACAGATGATTCTTGTGGGAAAATCCCGTCTATAAATTATGAGACTACATAATATTTGGAGACAAAAGTTTTTCTGACTTCAACTAGTAATTTTATTAAAGCTGAAACCTAATATAGTTCCTATATCCTAGCCTCCATTTTACATGAGAAGACGTTTTCATCTGCAAAAGTATAATAAATGTTAAATCTTTTCAAATGATGACTTTTGATTAAATACATGAAACTCAAGCTCTTATTGGATTAGGATAAACTGTAATTCATCAGAAACAATAACAGCTCCAAATTGTTAAATATATGTAACATTTTTCAGTGATGTTCTAACAAATTTGATTACAGCTATAACTTTCACAGTAATCATAGACAAAGCATTAAAACATTTCTCAAGAGAGGTAACTGAAGTATTTTTCTTACCAGATATCAGGACGGATGGCGAGAAGGGTATCTAGTCTTATTTCACAGAATCTTTTTCATTTACTTTCCTTAATGCATTCAAAAGTTGTTAAAGTTTCTTATATAAAAAATGTGATTGATTGTTACAGTGACAGTAATTGCATTTTAGCAAAAGTAACCATTATAGTAATTTTCTTCAGGGAAGAGAAATCTAACTAACTAAAGTGGCTAGTTACTTCCTCATACATTAACCTAGAAAAATTTTAACATAAAAATACTTGATAAGGGAAGTACAGAACATAAAGAACATAAAATGGCATGCAATATTTATAAAACTACTTCCATTAGGTGGCTTACAATTTTATGTAAATGTTAATCATAAATTAAGTAAAGCAAAACGGAAGGAAAAAACTAAAATTTCCTCACCAGTGGATCAATTAAACTAAGTCTTCAGTTGAAGCCTTTTAAACATGACGCTCAGGTATATCTTTTCATTTCTAAACTAAGGGAGATAATTTGTTAAAGTAAAGACATTCATACCAGGTGCTTAGAAGATCAAATCAAATGAATACATGAAGACACTATGACTGCAAAGAAAAAGCAAAGAAACAATTACACATGTGCATAGACAAGATAATACTGCATACTGTAACACTTTTACATGTTAAATCACAGATAAAACAGCATTAACATTTAATTTTTATGTATTCCACTGCACACCAGAATATTAAATAACAACTTAAATAGGAAATGTGTGGTAACTACATGTATTGATAAAATTTCAATTTAGTATTCTTCAGAAAGCATCAATTTAACATGAACTTTATAGTAGGAAATGTGAACTGCATAGTTCATAATTTTTACAGTTTTTACAGGTTCTAAAATTTTCTTTTCTTTTTTATTGAAAATAATACACAAATTTAAAAATTGATCATAAATGATTAAAAATGTTTGCCAAATATGGAGTTTTTTTTAATATTCATTGTTATAATTCAAAGCAACAAAATTAATTGAAACAACTCAAGTTTTTCATTTTTAGTGGGGCACAGAGAACACCAGTATATTGTTTTTGCCATTCCTTCTATGTTTGAAATGGCCTACAGAACATCAAAAGAAATATTTATTTTGGAGGCTGAGACACAGGAAAAGTAGTTTAACTTCATGATTTTTCCCTGCCTGGCTGTATTCGTCTCTCTCCATCTCTGTTCTTTTGCTAGCCTCTGTATTTAAAGTGAGCATGTAATGGCTTCCCAGTAAATCCCTACTTTTCTGTATTCTAGCTGATATCTTTTTTATTAACAGAACACAATGGTAAAAAGTAAATATAAAATAATTGTATTGGCAAACAACAAAATAAAATGTTTCAAAGAGAAGAAACTAATAAATATCTTTGAAGAAAATCACTGAGATTGTATTAGTATTAGTAATGATATGCCTAGTTAGAAATAGCAACAACAAAAAGCCAACTCAAATGTGCATAAACAATAAAAAGGATTTAGTGGATCTTACAACTAATAGGCTGGGAGGAGAGGCGACTTCCAGATCCATTTGGCTGTAGTTCACTTTCATTTTTTAATTGTTGCGTCTGCCTCTAAACTAGCTTCTTCTCTGGTTCTAAAGTTTCAGCTAGCAGAAGTCAGGGCCATGTTATTTCACATTCACATCTCCAGTGATAGGGCATGTTCTCTAGCCAAAGAATAAAGTACTGATTTAATTTTGACTGACCCTTGTAGTGGCAAGAAGGAAAGGTATACTGACTTAGATCATCTAGAGCACTTATACACCAATACAATTCCATGGGTGTTAAAAAAAATATTAAAATTTTTCTAAGCCAGAGGATAAATAGCTAAGGCTCCAAATTTCCCCAGTCCAGCCCAAGAATTCTTCACTGCACCAACAACCCAGCTCAAATACCCTTGACTTCCAAAAGGCAAAGGTTCATTTGGACCCTGCTCAATAAATGCAGCAGACATCTTTTCTGTTTGGATGCAGAGTGTACTGTTGTTAAACATTCTGAATATCATCGGAGCCTGCAGCTGAGAGCAGAATTCATTATGTTAGTTCCCTAGAACTTAATAAAGAACCACAAGTTGTGTTGCTTAACACAACAGACATTTATGCTTCCATTGTTTTGAAGGCTAGAAATAAAAAATGTAGGAGATAGTTGGCTATCTCCTTCCAAAGGCTCTAGGAACGTATCTCTTTGCCTCTTTTTAGCTTTTGCTTGTTGCCAGCAATCCTTGGTGCTCCTTGGCTTATAGCAGTGTAACTCCAACCTCTTCATGGCTATCTTCCTTTTGTGTGTGTGTCTAAATTTCCCTCTTCTTATCAGGACACCAGTCATTGGATTAGAGCTACTCTAATCAAATATGACCTCATGTTAACTTGATTAAATCTGCAAAGGCCCCATTTCCAAATGAGAACACATACATGCATTTTGGCTAGTCATGAATTTTGGAGAGGAGTAGGAGCTGTATGTTTATCCAAACGGAATAGCCAGTTTTGTGATGGGAAAGTAAAACAGTGATTCTTAGTCACTGCGATGACCCTACTAATACTGGACTCATTGGACCTTAGCCTTTCATTTACCCAGCTATAGTCTACAATTTTTTAGCTAACTAGTATTTCATGTTTTATTTGCATCCTCTGAGCAGGACATATACTGCCCAATTTCATGTTTAATCCCAAGACCTAAACCCATGAACATCTAGTTTTGGTGAGGAATCTGGGGAAAAGTCCTTAAATCCACTTGCCAATCCAAGCATTATCAAATATCCACAGTAAGTAGGTAATCTAACTTACCTGCATTAAGTTATATTGCATTTCATATATATGTAGCTGTGATTATTAAATAAAAATTCACTTAGAGCCTTCTTGCGCTTATACCACCTCTTTTTCATTATGTATTTTCTCTATCAGCAGATAATATTGTTACTATTACATTATAGCTCACTGACCTCGATGAGAAGGGCCATGAATATACTGAAATATAAATCTGATTGCTGTCAAAGAGGCTAAGAAAATGACTCAAATGAATACATGTGGATTTCTTTCTGATGGGGCATAAGCCAGCAGGTATCATGTTGCAGTCATTTCACAGTTTCGGGGGCCCCTAGGCTCTTTCAGCTTTGTTTCTACCATCCTCAAGACATGTTTTCATCCCCTGGTCTAAAATGACTTTTGCAGTTTTCACTGGCATGGTTTTATTCTACCTGAATCTTATTAGATAGCTCCTAGACTACATAGACAAACAATAGCAAGAACACCTGAGAAATGCAGCCTTTATCTGGGTGGTCATGTACCCAACTAATTGTAGGAGTTCTGTTACTCAAGAAAGACAGGTACAACTAATGTAGGACATGGAGACATTGACCATTCTGGACAAAGGCAGCATGAATTTAGGAGAAAGTAATAGATATTTGCAAAGGGTCATATATTCCCAATAGATTGTGAACTTTGGTCTTACCTCATCTCACTAACTTCAATTATATATTTGGCCTAAATTTATTTACTAAATATCTATAATAAGAAGGCTTTCAAGTCAGAAAGAGGATGATTACTATCAACATTAGCAGGATACTTTAACAGCATTTACAGGGGGAAAAACACAATTTGATGAGTGATTTTTTGCAAGAGTTTAACTACTTATCTTTGGAAACTAGTGATCCAAAATTATAAGTAGGAAGAAATGTTAAAACTATGGTCTCAGCCAGGATCAGTGAGTCAGGCAGAGCTGTGGAACCCTGTCCCAGCCTGGTGGACCTCTCTCCCTCATGTGGAACAACACTTGAAGCTCGAAAATATAGGAAAATGACAAAACGAAAGACTAAAATGCAATCTCAAACATCCAGCCCATCCCAAGAAAGCCTAAGGGCCATGTACATAGAAGAAAATACATGACACATACCTGAAATACCTGAAATAATAGTAACTGAAATAAAGAAGCAACTCTGGGAAGCCTTAAAGGAATTCAAACTAGAAATAATCTCTCAGGTAAAAAAAGAAATGATAAAAGAAATGAAGGAGATGCTGAACATATCTAAAGAACACAGAGTTAAAAAAAATTGGAGGAACTAAACAAAAAGATAGAATCCCTGGATGAACAAAGTAAGAAACAAACAGAATATATAAAGCAGATGCAAAGATATATACAGGAAATCAAAAACTCCATTGAAAGTTGTAAAAACTGCCTCAATGAATGTGAAGATAGAATTTCAGACCTCAAAGACAAGATTGCAGCCAGTAAACAGGAAAGGAAAGATCTTTTAAAAATAACAAGAAATCAGGAAATAACAATTCAAAACCTGAAAGATGACGCAAAGAGGAACAATATAAGGTTGATAGGGATAAATGAAAAAGAAGGGGACAACATAAAGGATGTCAAGAGGATATTTAGAGAAGTAATAGCTGAAAATTTCCCAAACATGAGATTGAAAACTGATATCAAGATCAATGAAGCATATAGAACTCCAAATAGCCATAACCAAAATAAAACTACATTCAGACATATAATAATCGCCATCCCAGAAACTGAACAAAAGAATAGAATATTAAAAGCTGTCAGAGAGAAAAGACAGATCACCTATAAAGGAAAACCTATCAGAAGCACAGCAGACTTCTCAGCACAAACAATAAATTCAAGAAGAGCATGGAGTAAAGTATTTCAGATCCTAAAGGAAAATGATTTCCAACCTAGACTGATGTACCCTACAAAACTGTCCTTCAAAATTGATGGAGAAATAAGATACTCCCATGACAAAGACAAGATGAAGAACTTCATGATCACCATACAAACCCTGCAAAGAATACTGAAAGACATTTTAGATACACTTAGGAAAAAACCACTAAGTAAAGCAGACAATTAAACAGAACAGAAATATAAAGATGCAACAGCAGAAAGATAACATGTCAACAATAAATCAACATATAACAGCTATAACCATTAATGTAAATGGTCTCGATGCACCATTTAAAAGAAACAGCCTGGCAGAATGGATCAAGAAACAAAATCCAACCATATGCTGTCTACAAGAAACCCATCTAACCCAAAAGTATATTCACAGACTGAAAGTCAAAGGATGGAAAACAATACTACATGCAACAGGAACCCCCAAAAAAGTGGGGGTAGCTATTCTGTTTGCAGACAATGTGAACTTCAAGCCAATAATGATCAGAAGTAATAAAGAAGATCACGACATACTGGTTAGGGGGAAACTCCAAAAGGAAGAAATAACTATCTTAAATATACATGCACCAAATTCCAGAGCATCCAGTTATATAAAACAAGTATTAAAAGAAATGAAAAACCAAATTAGCAGAGACACAATTCTAACAGAAGATCTTAACACACCATTGACACCAATGGACAGATCAACCAGACAGAAAATCAGCAAAGAAATAAAAGAACTGAATTGCACCTGTGAACAAATGGACTTGATAGACATATACAGAGTATTCCACCCAACAACAACAGAATACACATTCTTCTCAGCAGTACATGGGTCATTCTCTAAAACAGACCATATATTAATTCATAGAACATATTTAAATAAATGCAAAAGGGTTGAAATTATCCCTTGCATGCTATCAGATCATAGCATTATAAAATTAGAAATTAATGATAAAAGATACTGCAAAAATTCCACAAACACATGGAAACTGAATAACACACTCTTGAGTAATCAGTGGGTCACAGAGGAAATTAAAGAAGAAATTTAAACCATACCTACAAACAAATGAAAACACAAATATAACTTACCGGAATTTGTGGGATGCAATGAAAGCTGTCCTCAGAAGAAAATTTATTGCATTGAGTTCCCACATCAGGAAAACAGAATGAATACAAATAAATAACCTGATGTTACACATCAAACATCTAGAAAAAGAAGAGCAAGTCAAGTCCAAAGCCAAAAGAAGAGAAGAAATTATAAAAATCAGAGCAAAAATCAATACAATAGAGACTAAAAAAAATCCAAAAAATCAATGAATCAAACAGTTGGTTCTTTGAAAGAATAAATAAAATCGACAAGCTCCTAGCCAACCTTATTTAAAAAAGGGAAGAAAAAGCTCAAATTCATGCAATAAGGAATGAAAGAGGCAAAATCATTACAGACCCTATAGAAATACAGAAAATCATCAACACCTATTTTGAAAACCTCTACTCTCAAAGGTTTGATAACACAGAGGAAATAGATTCCTAGAAGCATACAAAGTACCAAAGCTAGGTCATGAAGATGTAAAACTGCTGAATAACCCAATTTCTATTAATGAAATTGAAAACATAATTAAATCTTTACCTACAAAGAAGAGCCCAGGCCCAGACGTATTCACTGCAGAATTCTACAAGAAATACAAAGAAGACCTAATGCCAACACTCCTCAAACTTCAATGAAATTGAAAGAGAAGCAATCCTTCCTAAATCGTTCCTAGAAGCAAATATTACTCTAGTACCAAAGCCTGAGAAAGACCCAACTGAAAAAGAGAACTATAGACCAATCTCCCTAATGAACACAGATGGAAAAATCCTCAATAAAATATTGGCAAATAGGATGCAGCAAATCATCAACGGTCATACACCATGACCAAGTGGGACTTATCCCAGGCATGCAGGGTTGGTTCAATATACGTAAATGAATAAATGTAATACACTATATCAATAGAGTCAAAAGTAAGAATCACATGATCATTTCTATAGATGCAGAAAAAGCTTTTGATAAGGTCCAACATTCATTTATGATAAGAACCTCGCAGAAAATTGGAATAGATGGTCTTTACCTCAATATAATAAAGGTTGTCTAGGACAAACCAACAGCCAATATCATACTAAATGGCCAAAAATTGAAGGTCTTTACTTTGAAATCAGGCACAAGACAAGGATGTCCCTTATCACCGCTCCTATTTAATATAGTACTGGAAATACTAGCCAGAGCAATTAGACAAGAGAGAGAAATAAAAGGCATAAAGATAGGAAAAGAAGTTAAATTATCATTATTTGCAGATGACATTATACTCTATATACAAGATCCCCAAAACTCCATTGAAAGACTCCGAGATATAATAAATAAATTCAGTAATGCAGCTGGATATAAAATCAATAGCATTCCTATACACCAACAACAAAATCACAGAGAGAGAAATAAGAAAAGCCACACCCTTCATACTAGCAATCAAAAAAATGAAATATTTAGTAATTACTCTCACAAAAGAAGCGAAAGACCTATACAGGGAAAATTATAGTACACTGAAAAATGAAACTGAAGATGATCTCAGAAAATGGAAAGACATCCCTTCCTCACGAATAGGAAGAATAAATATTGTGAAAATGGCCATTGTCTCAAAACTTTTATACAGATTCAATGCAATTCCAATAAAAATACCATCAACATACCTCATAGAACTCGAGAAATCACTCCTAAAATTCATCTGGAGTGAGAAGAGACCTAGAATAGCAAGGACAGTGCTAAACAGCAAAGGCAAGGCAGGAGGCATCACAATCCCTGACTTGAAGTTATACTACAAAGCAACCGTAGTAAAATCAACATGATACTGGAATCAAAGCAGAGCTGAAGATCAGTGGAATATATTAGAAGATACAACCACAGCTACAAACACACTCAACCACCTTATCTTTGATAAAGGGGCCAAACATGTTCACTGGAAGGACAGTCTCTTTAATAAATGGTGTTGGAAAAACTGGCTCTCCATATGCCGAAAACTAAAACTAGACCCATGCCTACCACCATGTACTAAAATAAAATCTAAATGGATCAAAGATCTAAATATTAAATCTATTGGAAGACAAATTGGGTAAAAACCTTGAAGACACAGGGGTAGGTAGAGAATTCATGAATAGGACTCAAACCACACGGGAAATACTTCCCAGAGTCAATAACTGGGATCACGTCTTATTAAAAAGTTTCTGCGTGTCATAAGAAATCTCCAGCACAGTGAAAAGAAAACCCACAAACTAGGAAAAAAATCTTAGTGAACTGCCCCTTAGACAAAGGACTTCTGTCTAAAACATAAAGAATTTAAAAAATCAGACCCCCAAAATTCAAAGACCCAATCCAAAAATGCACATCTAAGATGAATAAACAATTTTCAGATGAAGAAATACAAATGGCAAATAAATACATGAAAAAATGTTCATCATCATTAGTCATTAAAGAAATGCAAATTAAAACCACACTGAGATTTCATCTCACTCCTGAAAAAAATGGCCAAGATCAAGAAAACCACCAACAACAAATGCTGGAGAGGCTGTTGAGAAAAAGGAACTCTCCTGCACTGTTGGTAGGAGTGTAGACTAGTTCAACCATTGTGGAAGTCAGTCTGGAGATTTCTCAGAAACCTGGGACTGGAAGCCTCATTTGACCCAGCTATTCCACTTCTAGGCATATTCCAAGAAGAAGTGAAAGCATCATACCACAGTGATATACGTGCACCCATGTTTACAGCAACACAATTTGTAATAGCCAGATCTTGGAAACAACCTAAGTGTCCCTCAACTAAGGAATGGATAAAAAAGTTGTGGTATTTTTATACAATGGAATACTACTCAGCTATAAAGAATGATCACATTGAGATATTTATAAATAAATGGACGCAACTTGAGACCATACTCATAAGTGAAATAAATCAAACTCACATGTATAAATACCGAAGTTTCCCTAGTGTAAGAAATGGTAAGAATACATAAAAGTATGTGGTAATCATGATTCCCAATCATATTGGTTTGAAGCCATATAATGTTTTCACTCACTAATTGCAATGGTTTGAACCTGAGTTGCTCGATTTTAGTATCTGTGATGGCACGAATAGCTATTTTGAAGAAAACAACACATCATAAAAGCTAGTGCTGATTTAATATCATCTTGTTTTGAAGTCCCATCAAGCTGTTTTACATCTGTATCCACTGGTTTTAACATGTTGTATCTTACTATATTTTACTATATGCGACAGTATAAGCAAAATTTTTTATAGGCAAAGAGATAATATAGAAACCTTTGTTTTTTTCTGTTAACTGGTTCTAAATATCCTGTAATTCTTTCATTCTCTTGAATGGCTTCACACTGTCTTAATATCCTTGATGCTATTTTATACGAAGTTATACTCAAATAATTCAAGGAAAGAAGCACTATGGTGACTACTTATCTGGTGTTGAAACACAATGGTGCTTAAATTGTTTGGTTCTGACCTGTGTTGTTCTGTTACAATATCCTCTTTTATGTCAATCTCCCTATTTTTTTAAATTAATCTATTTTTTCTTATTTTTTTCAATTAAGGGGAAACTAAATTTAAAAATAGCGAGATATATTATAGTAACTTTTTTGTTTTCCTATTAACCCCAGATTTGCTCTCCCCATCTTGTTTTGTCTGATTTTACTATATTCTATTTTGTTTGATAGTATCAAGTTTGAGGGTATAGGCAACCACTTTGAAGGCAATAAGATTTACTATGATGCCCATTATGGTTTTACTATTATCTTCTTTTGAAGTCCTGTAAGGTCTCCAGTGTAGGTTTTATTGGTCTTGTTCTGTACTGTTTATAGGCAACTCTTTTTAAAAATAGCAAGAGGCACAATGGTAACCATTTTTGATCACTTGATATTCTATTTTTGCATCACGTACTATGCCCAAACTTCTGTTCTACCTGACTCTGTTTTGTTTAGTCATGTTTGGTTTTATTCTCTTCAAAAAAAAAAAAGTAATAAGAACTGTGGGAGTAATAAAACCCAAAAAGTGTAATTACTATTGTAAAAAAGAGAGGAAAGGAAGGTGGTCCGAGGGATATAACTGCATGTATGTTTGAGTATGTAGGATGGAAAACCATATTACTGAGCTTTTGTTGGATCATTGAACGGAATTGTCTGCAATCTCACTGTATGAATGTCCACTTTATATGCTTTAATTTTATAATTTAGACAACTGTTTTTAGGATGACGGTGTGTAGCCTGTTAACTAGTGATTTCTTACTATAAATTTTTTTTCTTGAAATTCGGTATTACTTGTACCCTTTTACTGCTTTGTTTTTTTTTATTTCCTTTCTTTTTTCTCGTTAAATAATAATTTTAAAAAACTATGGTCTCAATATTCCAAGACTTATAAATGATCTGCATGACAAAATGAAACTTAGTATAGTTGGAAACATGGCATCCTGCTTACAAGCAGATTCTTCCCAAAGCAATGGCATTTCAAGATCTTTATAAATATTTTTAAAATATTTGAGCAGAACTTTGCAAACAAAGCATACAAAAATATTACTTCCAATAAAAAATGAGGTAGTGGTATTGGAAGTTATTAAAGTATGAACATTGGAAGCCTGGGAGTCCACCATTCAATTTATGATCATTCAAAGACCTTACTGGTAAATAAATTTTCTGAATTCTCCAATTACATAAAGCCTAATTATGAATTTTTTACAATACAAGAGACTGAATAATCTCCATGTGTCCCTGATTTCCACTTTGCATCCTTCCTACCTGCTCTGCATCTCAGGAGGCTATCAGCCTTGTATATATAGTGTGTGAACTTTCTGTGGGATCATACACAATGAGAAGCGCCAACAGGATGCTGGACAATGTTTTAATCCTGTTTATATCTTTGAAAAATATTCTTTCATCAAATTTGCCTCAATTGTCTTCGAACCATCTATTTTATATGGAATCCCAAATAATGACAATAACAATAACAATAATAATGAAGGAGTTACTTCTCAGAAAACTAGATTAGTTGTTCAGTGGCTAATAGATCATTCTCAATTTTGAAATTCTCTCCTTTCTACCAGTCTATGTTCTTTTCTTTATAAACTTTAATTGATGTTCATTTTTTTTATTTAAAGAGAAAAAAGATAGGAAATAAAAAAAACAAAGCAGTAAAAGGGTACAAATAATATCGAATTTCAAGAAAAAAATTTATAGTAAGAAATCACTAGTTAACAGGCTACACACCGTCATCCTAGAAACAGTTGTCCAAATTATAAAATTAAAGCATATAAAATGGACATTCATACAATGAGATTGCAGACAGTTTCGTTCAATGATCCAACAAAAGCTCAGTAATATGGTTTTCCATCCTACATACTCAAACATACATGTAGTTATATCCCTTGGACCACCTTCCTTTCCTCTCTTTTTTACAATAACAATTACACTTTTTGGGTTTTTTTACTCTCACAGTTCTTATTACTTTTTTTGAAGAGAATAAAACCTAACGTGACTAAACAAAACAGAGTCAGGTAGAACAAAAGGATGGGCATAGTACATGATGCAAAAATAGAATATCAGGTAATCAAAAATGGTTACCATTGTGCCTCTTGCTATTTTTAAAAAGAGTTGCCTATATCATCAGGTATAATAGAATTGATCAAAACAGTACAGAATGTTCATTTTTTTCGTAAGCCATTTCTCACTCAGCCAATGGCTCTATGTACTAAAAACATTGACCATCACTTCCTAACCCAATCCATTACTTCACTTTTCTGATGTTATTTATAAGGCATTTCTAAATTTGCTATTTCTTTTTAGAAGCTCTTTTAAAAAGAGCTTTTAGTGTCTGTAGCATAGAGGTGTTTATGTCTATCTTTCATAGAAATTTCCTGAATGTCTTTAGAGTTTTATGTTTCTTTATCAATATATATGCAGTATTTATTTCAATAAAGCAAACATTTTGCTTTCTTGGTGCTTGAATTGGGAAACATAGCAAATATAGGTAATTTTCCTCAACTGTATTCTCAAACTATACTTCCACTGTAAGCAACATATTTATAACCCAGATCCTCATCTCCAGCTTTTCTTAATGTTAGTTAGTGAGTTCCAAGTCTTAGTCTCTTGCCTATTGGTACTTTTTCCTTATCAGCTTTCACCCATTTACATCTAATAGAAGTAAATACTTCTAGGCTCAATTAGCAATTTAATCTTAAGTTTAACATCTCTCAATCCAACTTCTGATCTCCTTCCTCATTCTTACTCCAACTGTATAATGCTTCCAGTCCTCCTCTTTCAGTTATCGGCAACTTTAGTTCCTCACACCAAAAATGCTGGCATCATGTTTTACTTGCCATTTTGTTCATTTACTTGTTTTTTATTTTTATTTTAAAGAGAATAAAATCAAACAGAACAAAAAAAAAACAGAATAAAGCTAATCAGAACAGAACAATAAAGTGATAAAAGATTTCAAAACAAGATAGTAAGAAATCAACAATAGCTACCATAATGCCTCTTGTTTTCTTCAAAATAGCTGCCCATACTATCAAACACAATAAAATCAAACAGAACAATACAGAATAAAACCAAACCTGACAAAACTATGAAAACAGTACAGGAACTTAAAACAAGATAATAGGAAATTAGCAATGGTTATTAGCTTCCCTTTTTAGAGGTTTCCTCCCCTATAGCATTCATAATATCTATTGTAAATTTTGGATCCCACTAACTCCTTCAGTTTTTTTTATGCTAGATGATAACATGATGCTCACCCATATGATTTTGAACTGTTCCACCCATGAGCATGATCTCAATTCATTCATTAGCCTCAAAATTATCCTTCTTTATAGCTGAGTAACTTTCCATTGTAGGAAATAATTCTGCAATTGATGAGCAAGCTACTCCTGCTTCTTTTTGATCTCCTGTCTCCATGGAAAATTGTGTTTTCTCCATTGACTTTTGGTCTGTGAATGTCTTTTGATATAGCATATTGATGGATCTTGTTTCATGATCTACTCTCCCTGTGTTTCTTTTTATTGATGAATTGAGGCCATCTACATTAATGGTTAAAGCTGACATACATTGGTTCATCTCTGCCATGCTATTTTCCTGCTGTTGGCCCTCCACTTTTCCCCTTTGTTCAGTTGCCTGTCCTGTTTGCAGATCCCTCTCTGCTGCTATTTCTAGAACCACAGTCGTCATTATCTCTCTAGAATAACTTTCAGCATTCTTTGTAGCACTGGTCTGGTGGTCATGAATTCTTTCAGTTGTTCTTTGTCATGGAAGCATCTTATTTTTCCAACAATTCTGAAAGGTAGTTTTGCAGGGTATATCAATCTGGAAGTTGTTTTCTTTCAGGATTTGAAATACTTCACTCCAAGTTCCTCTTGACTTGATGATTCATATTGAGAAGTCTGTCATGATTCTGATGGGCTTTCCTTTATAAGTGATCTGTTTTTTTTTTTTTTCCTCTAACAGCCTTTAATATTCTGTTCTTGTGCTGAACTTCTGGGATCTTGATTATTATGTGTCTGGATGTAGATTTATTTTGGTTATGGCTAGTTGGAGTTCTATATGCCTTATCTGTGTGTTAGGTTCTTTTCCGATGATTGGGAAGTTTCCTGCTATTTCTTCTGTAAATAATCTTTTTATGTCATTTGTGTTGGCTTCGCTTTTTCACTGACATCTATCACTCTTAAATTATTTTTATTTGCATTGTCTTGCAAGTGTTGAATTGTTATTTCCTGGTTCCTTGTTATTTTTAAAGGATCTTTTCTTATACTCTTACTAACTACAATTCTGTCTTCAAGGTCTGGAAATCTATCTTCAGTCTCTTTCAAGCAGTTTTGCCAACTTTTGATCAACTTTTTAATTTCCTATATATCTCTTTGAATCTGCTTCTTGTGTTGTAATTCCCTCCTATATTGTTCATTCAAGGTTTCTATCATTTTCCTGTGCTCTTCCTTTTGATCTTTGTCACCTTTAGGTATGCTCAGCAATTCTTTCATTATATTTGTGATTTCTTCTTTTACCTGAGACATTATTTCTGATCTGACCACTTTTACAGTCTCATGAAGCTGTTTCTTTACTTCATTGCCATCTTTTCAAGATTTCAGGTGTGCGACTTCCATTCTGTTCCAGGTCTATATCTCCCAGATTTGTTCTGTGTGGGCTGGAGGTCTGAGATTGCCCTTTGCTGTTTCATCTTGACATTTTCCTGGGTTCTTCCCAACAAATGTTAGTACAGTCCCAGGCACTTCCCACATTGGCTGCCCTGCTGTAGTGTAGGGCAATAGGCCACGCACCTGGGTTTCTCTGATCCCAGGTTCCCAGGAAGGCAGTGGGTCATGGGGTGGGCTTTTCCAGACCACTGCAGTTACACTGAAGTTTCCCTTGATGGCCATGGATGCATGGTGGTGGGGCTGCTTCTCCCTTCATTGTGAAAAGCTACACTGGAACTCCCCTGATACAGCAGGCATATAGGGCTGCATCTGATTCTGCAAGCCCAGATCTAGGGATTTAGCTCAGCAAATGCCTGCCTGCAAGTGTGCGGTCCTAAATTCAATCCCCAGTATCAATTTAAAAAAAAAAGAGTTTTAAAACTGATTCTTCTAGCCCACCCTGGCTGCCTGTGGGAAGCAAGCACTTCTGATGGTGGCTTGTTGGTGCATGGAGCATATCTGGCTGTTATCGCTGTCCTCACCTTCTGCCCAGGCAAGTCTTGTGATAGCAGTGGGTATGCGGAAATGGGTCTCCATTTACTTGTTTTTTGTTGTTTCTCATTCCCTACAAAAATTCTTAGCCCTACATGCACATATATATACAGATTCCAACCACTTCTGCAATCTACCACTCTGGTCCAGCTACCACCATTACTTGTGTGGATCACTGCAATAGTCTTCTTACTGGTTTCCTCTGCTTCTGTCCTGGTCTTTCTAATAGTCTGTTCTCAACAGATCATTTTCTTTTTAGACCATAGTCAGATCATAACATTCTTCTGATCAAACCTCTCAAATGTCCTACTTTTCCTCAGAGTAACAGCATAGTCCTTACATTGTTTACAAGACTCCAAATGATATGACCTCTGCTACCTGTATGGCTACGCCTACAGAAAAACCAAGCTCTTTGCTCCAGAATAATGTGCATGTTGTTCTCTCTTTTCACAGGAATCCAAATCATTCACTCTCTCCCTTCCTTCAAGGATCTTCTCAAACATTATCTGCTCCTAGTATAACTCGTTCCCCTATAATGGTGACCATTATTTGACAAATATATCATATATCTATTTTGTTTATTGTTTATGGTTTCTATAAGATTACAAATTCTTATGTAAATTTAATATTATTAAATAGCATTTTATTCTCTATATATTTCCAGCTCTTAAGCCTGGGCTTGACATAAGGAAGGTGCACAACATATATTTGAAGAATGAATGAAAGTAAATATTTTTTTTTTAATTTTTAAAACATGTCCTTTTCAAAAATAAAAAAGCATTTGAATGCCTCAAATAAATTTAAAATAAACTCATATATATGGAGCACAAGCCAGGGGTTGGCCTCTGGTAGCATTTCATAAGTATGATATCAGGGAATTTTCATAGCAAGTACTATGTGACTGGTCTTCTTATAACTGAATTAAAAATGAAGTATCAGACAACTGGTTTAAGAAATAAAACAGTCAGTACATGGGGAATATGGGTTAAAACCCTGATATGTCTAACTTCATAGTCTATTCTTTTTTAATATGACTATGCTTTTTTGACAAATAAAAATCAGTACCAACAACAACAAAAAACTTAGAAACAAACCTTTGTTTAAAAGAGTGTAGCTAAATGCCTGAGTAGGATTCCAAGTGTGTGACAATTATGAATCTTAGGTTTTAGAAAGAAAAAACCCCAGAGAAACCTAAACAAAAGTCTGAATATAGATTGGATTGGCAGATCTTACACTATTACAAGGACCAAGATATTCTGGGCAGAGAAACTCCTCTGAAAACTCCATTGTCTCTTTCTGTCTGTAGTCATTAGAGAAGTGGCAGACACCAAAATGAAATCAGTCACTATTCGATTTCTGACTGCAGCAGGAAACAGAACAGGCATTTCTATGTACCTTCTTTTATTCATAGAAAGATTACTTGTGTTCCATTTTCTAAATAACTGAGAGAGAAACACAACATTTGATCCACATCGATCCAAAAGGATGATAAAGCACAGGTTGCATAGGGATGCTATGAAGACCCGCAAGTTGGCAAAAATAGACCAAGTTTACAAGAAAAATATGGCATTGGCAGTGAATGAGTATAGGAAAAGGCTAATGGCACAACTGTCTGTGTGGGCATTCATCCTCACACAGTGGTTATCACCAGGCTAAAACTTGACCTGGATCAGAAAAGACCTTTGAAATGTAAAGCCAAATCTTCTCAAGTATAAGAGAAAATCTAAGGAAGAAACAATTCAAGAGACACAACAATAAATTAATCATACATTTCTTTCATTAAAATCTGTAACAACACAACACAAACAAAAAAATCTCATCAGGCTTATCTCTATTGTCTACCTACTGTTCCACACTCCCACAAAGGTGGCAAGTTGTCTTATGATTTTGTTTATTGATTTGATATCATGTTAAATAAAATAAGAGCTCCCTTTATGAAAATGTTCTCATGCCTTTGTTCTGCTGATCACATGAAGAAACCCAGGTTCAGCTCTACCTCTGTTCTTCTCCCAATCTTCTTTCTTGTGAAAGACGTACTATATTTAAAAACCACTGTTTTTTTAATAGTTCAAGAACGAAGAAAGAGGGCAAAAATCATAGCAAACTCCAGATGCCAGGAAATATTCTTGAGAAACATTTGCAAGCAAGTACCTGAAACTTTTTAAAACCACATCAATAAAAGAAGAGAATACATGAATGACTTTTGTATATTGAAACTTCAAGCATGTTGGCAATCAAGAAATCCTATAAAATAAGACAACACCCTTTTTAATAACCTGTAAGGTCTCTATTCTATAGAGATTCTAAAGGAAATTTTATGTAAGCAACTCTTTATGTAACTAAATAAGTAACACCCATTTGAAACCAACAGAAGCCTCCAATTGATGAAGGTATTCCATTTGCCAATAACACAGAGAATGGCAAGTAAGTTAAGATTTCAACTTTCCATGTTGTTAGATCTAGTTTCACTGGTTTTATTTCAGAAATAATATAGAAAACTAAAATTTATATAAAACTTTGGGATTTAAAAAGCATTTTATATCTTGATTTTCTTACGAGAACTTTGTAGAAGAAAATACAATTTTGAAATTCAGTCGTCTCTGAAACAAAGCAATAAGTTGAATTTACTAAAGAAAAGTTAGGATTCCAGTAGCAACAGGTACAAATATACTTATTTACAACTATTGGTTTCTCTATTTTTACATGCATTAACATAAATGCCCAATATGTGTACTTATATTTTTCTAACACTTGGAAATATGGCACAACCTGTGATTACCTAGAGTGATAAGATTTTTTAACACACCAAATTTCAGGTGACAGAGCCTAAGTACTAAGAGTTGAGTGACAGCTACAGCTCTCCAGAAACTGGCACTGAAGGTGCTAATATCTTAGGAAGCATTTAAAGAAAACAAGTTCATACCATCCAGTTGAAGATAAAACACTGTATGTAGAAAAAAAGCTGACAGAAATTCTGTGGCCAGAAGTCTATCTTTTAGCAAGAGACAATCGAACAGTTCTGCTAAAAGATAGCAAGATATTACTCACAAGTCAAACATTTGCTTTTCCATTTGCTAGGAAAAATTATATTCATTCATCAAATTCAACATGTATATTTTCAAAAATTACATGCCCAGCACTAAATGGTTGAGTTCACCTACATATTTGAGCTAACATATCAAACAAAGAAAACAGGCTTGGCCACAAAGTCAATGAAAGTCAAATAAAAGGCCAAAGTAAACAGATGAGACACCATTCCCTGAAGATCAACAAAAGGGATCAGTGTTAGGTGAGGAGGATTTAGAAACTTCAGCAAGGAGGATTTGCTGTGCCCATCACAAACACAAAGCAACTCACTTAAGCTACTTACATGCAACCCTACTGCAAGACTGATGGGAAACTGGCTGTATACAATTGGATTTTTGTTTTTTACCATACCATGCTAAAGTTAAACTCCACTGAACCTTACCTCAATACATCAGAGATAATTTTTTTCATTTTTGGTCATAACAATGGTAATACATAGGTAGCTTTGTACTAGTTACTTTTAATAAACAAAGGGTTCTATAGAAATATAAGATGTGATGACTTAATCTAGGATGACTAGATTAAGACAATAATACAACATTCTGTTTTAGTACAAAGAGAATGGGTACGTATCTTCCAAAGACCCATTTGTAAAAGACTTCGTCCTCAGTCCATGGCATTCTTGAGAGGTGGTGGAACTTTTAGCAGGTGGGGCATGGAGAGACATGCCCTTCAAGAAGTCTCTTTGAGGGCTGGGGGTTTAGCTCAGCGACATAAGTGCCTGCTTGGCAAAAGAAGCCTCTCTGAGTGTCTCTGTATCTCTCTCTCTCTGTCTCTCTATCTCTGTCTCTGTCTCTCTCTCTCTCTCTCTCTGTCTCTCTCTCTCTCTCTCTCTCTCTCTCTCTCTCTCTCTCTCTGTCTCCCTTCTCCTCCCTGGTATGAGGTGAGCAGCTAACTCTATCACAGACTCCCTACCCTAATGTGCCTCCCCATAGAGCCAAAGGCAATGGACCATGCAACCATGGAATGAAACTTTTGAAACTGTAAGTCATTTTTAAAGGTTGATTCTCTTAGATATTTTTTCTCAGTGATAGAAATTTGACAAACTTAATCCTCAATCTAGAATATTCTCCCTAAAATGATGCTGTATCAGAGAATGCATAATAAAAAGATAAAATACACAGGAATAAGCCAAATAAAAAATATTAAAACACTACTGGAGGACACACAGGAAATTGTGAACAAAGATTTACAGAGTTGGTAGACTCAACATTTCAAAGATGTCAGTTCTTTCTGAGCTAATTTATCATTTTAACATGAGTTCAGTAAGAAAACATATTGACAGTGAGCTTTATGAAATAAGCTGATCATAAATCTTATATGGAAATTAGCCAAAAATAGGAAAGGTTTTTTGTAAAAAGAGCAACAAGCAGGATTTAACACTATCAAATGTTATATTCTAAAAACCTGAATACTTAAAAAGTGTTCAAGTTACTGTTTCATCCATAAACAAATTGATCAATTATAAAAATCCAGAAATAATTCCAAAAATTTAGTGCCATTTAATATATGATAAAGATAGTATTTCAATCAACAGAGAAACATTTCAAAATTAATGGTGATGAAATTTAGAGGCAGATATCTCTTCTATCTACTTAAATGAATATTTTCTTCCATTATATATTCTTGCTGTTTTTGAGTTTTTATACTAATTATTTTTGTGTCCCACTATTTTATTAGTGTTAGTCTCTCTAATTTTCCAGGCATACAATTATAATGCTTAGAGGAAAAGTTGATCAAATAATTGATTGACCAAGGGAGTATATACCAGGAAAGCCAAGATAAATTTTAAATAAATCAAAGATTTATATATAAAATATTGAGGCCATATACATATTGGGGAAAAAAGCACAGGAATTTCACTAAACATTACAGTGTTGAAAAAGCCTTTATATTTATGGCTCAAAATCTAGTTTCAATAGAATATAAGAAAATAATAAATTTAATAAAATATAATAAATTTAGTGGATTTTTTTTGTACATGGGATTGAACTCCTGACCTCATACCAACCAAATGTTTGAGCCACTGAGCTCAACCCCTGGCCCGTAAATTTAATAAATTTAATAAAATAAAAAATTATAAGGTCAAAAGATAAATGAGGCATAGAAAAATACTAATCTCTGTAATGTATAAAGACCTACTGACAATCAATAAAAGACTAAACATATAAAAAGATAGGCTAAAATAGACAGTAATCTTGATAATATAGTTTTTTTTGTTATTTGTAGGTAAACAAATATTCTCATACATTAAGGAGACTTGAAATTGGTATGAGTGATGAAGGAAATCTTGCAACATTCATAAAACCAAAACTGCATACAACTGTTGATTAAAAACTGTACTTCTAAGGATTTATCTATAGATATATTTGTCCACATGAGTAATGACATTATATGTCATACCATATCCTCTGAAATTTAGAGACTGGCCACAATCCAAGTGCCCATTAATAGGAGAATGGTTAAATATGTCTTGTACATTTACAGTACTAGATAGTGGTTTTAATTAGAAAAATAATGAGAAAGTTTGTTAGTATATGTTGTTGTCAAGGGTTGTGAAGGGAACAATTAGAACAATTAGAAGGGAACAGAATTTATATTATTTTATGATGGTCACCCAAAGTTAACATAAGAAAGTGCAGGAAATCTATCCACAACACTAAAGACATAAAATATTCACCCAAGGGCCTGAATCCCACAGCAAGGTCCTATAATAGTCCAGATAAAGACTTAGAGCCCATGAGAATGCCTCCCATGAGTCCAGCTGGAGGTCTAGAGCCCACGACAAGGACTCACAACAGTCTGTTTTATGGATCTGTGCTGGGAAGGCCCAAAGGTTAGCGGTGGAAGCTAGAAAGTCTATGCCAGCAGGATGAAGTACCTTTACTGGTAGGTTGAGGGTTCTACACTGGATCCGAGTCATGCTCATAATAAAGACCAGGGCTGTCCTGAAAAGCACCACAGCCATCCTCAGCGACACAGAGGTCCTGAGCTTCTCCAATGATAAGAACAGTCGAGTATATGCCAGAAAGCCAGCATGACGAGTTTCTCCTGGAGATTAAATGGCACACGTCTTTCCCTCCAGAGACAGGAAGATATGCTCTATGTAAGGACAAGAGCTCCCCCAAAGTGAACCACAGCTACTCTCACCAACAACATCCTGAGGTCCTCTGATGGCAATGATCAAACTCACACTGGGAAAGCTAGTCATGATGAGCTCCTCCAGGAGAAACAATAGCTCAAACAGCAGCACTTAAAGAAACTCCCAGTGCCCCACTTCTCCTTCTCCACATCTCTATTTATGCTGGCAACTTTTCTCAGGTGGAACATCTACGCTCAGCACAATGCTGATTTAATTTAGCTAGCGTAAAGTTGACCACCAATTTTTAATCCATAACAGTGTAAATCAAGATATACTGCAAAATGCAAGAAAAAAAGTAATATATTATTTACTGGATAGTATGTGATACTCTGTACAAAGAAAAATAAGATTATATTTCATTTTCCTGGGATTTTACATAAAGAAACTCTATAAGAATATATAAGAAAATAATGGCAGTGATTATAGGTAGGTATATAAGAGTGTGGTGTAAATAGTACACAAGCTGAGAGCAAAATTTTATTTTTTGTGTGCTTTTTATATTTAAAATTTAAAAAAGAATATATAGGACATTTTGAGATAGAAGATAGGGCACAGTCTACTTGCTAGCAACAATATTCCTTTACGACCCCAATCACAAGCAAACCAGTTGCTGGCAGGGAGCACAGCAAGTCAATTTAAAAATCACCCTCTTTATTGACAGAGGTCTCCTTCTACTAAAAAATACCTCAGTTTAAGCCATATTTTGTATTATGGCTTGTGTCTAGATATTCCCACATAATGGCTTACATGTCCCCCCAAAAGCCTCATGCAATCATAAGTAGGGCTTTTTCAGAGATGACTGGATCTAGACTATGTGACTGATTCATGATGCAATACTAGGATTAAAGGTGTTGGGATTATTAAATAAATTCACTGATTAGTTTGGTACCCACCCTAAACCCAGTAGCCTGTGTAGAATATATAAGGGGCAGAAAGAATCTGTTAAGGTCCCTTTTGCTTGCTTTGCTTTGGTATCTCCTGCCTGTCATGAACTATTCCTCCTCTGTGATCCCCTCTGCCATGCCACCCTGCCTTGGAGCCAGGTGATTGTGGACTGAAACCTTCACAAACTGTCAGCCAAAACAAACCTTTCCTCCTTTAACATTAAGTGTTGTGTATTTTGTCTCAGAAAGGAGAAAAGTAACTGACACTTTGAAAAGAGATATAAATAAAATATACTTTTTATTTTGTTGCTTGACCAAAAAGAAAGGAATGAGAAACAAATACCTTGTGTTCTTTTTGAATGCTTCTTAAAATAGGGAAACAATCAATACTGTCTCTATAATGTACTTTAGTACTATGAAAATATTTTAAAAGTTAATTTTTACTCTACTTTTTTTGACACAGCCATTAATCTTGGAAATTTTTCCAATTTGTCTAAAAAGTTTTAAAGCTTTCTGATCATGGTGGACATGTTGTTTTAGTACAAATTTTCCAAATGAAGAGAATAGTAGGATATAATATAGGGTATCTCAAACTGAATTTATGGGACTTTCTTTGTTTTTAAGCCTCATCTTGAATTTGTCACCTATAATTTCATACCCTGTTTTCAGACCGATGTTTCACCAGTTTACCAAGGTCAGTTCTTTCTTTACTAAAATACTCTCAAATCTCCTAATTCAATTTCCTGTAAGTCTACAGATATGCTCTGACTTCATCAGGACATACATATTGATATGAAGAAAATTATCTGTGTTTATAAGCTTTCCATCACTATGACAAACAACAAAGATAATCCATTTATAAAGAGAAAAGTTTGGCTCACAGTTTTGGCAATTCCAGTTTATGGTCAGTTGTTATTGTCCTGAGGCCTCAGGTGAGCAACATGTCATGGTGGGAACATAGGGCAGAGCAAAACCACCCACTCCATGGCTAGGAAGGCAACAGAGGAAGAAGAAAGAGCTTGCATCTTACTGTCACCCTCAAGGGAGCACCCCTAAAGATCTGAAGACCTTCCTGTATCCCCAACTTCTTAAAGGTCCCGCAACCTCTCAACAGAGCTATTCTGGTGACCAATACGTTACCACATAGACCTTTAGGGAAGACTTAAAATACAAATTCTAGCGTTATTCTCATTGCAGACTTGCACTAATTACCATTTGATTTGTCTCCCTTAGAAGCACAGTTATAACTAACCTCACTTTAGCGGCCACTTTGCCAAAAAACTTGTCAACTACCTAGAAGTGGGGTGAGCCACAATGTACTATTTTGGTCCTTTGAAAGCTGCTTCTCTCTTCTTGCAGCTGTTGCAGCTGCTAATACTTCATCATAAATAGATATTCCCAGACCTTAACCTGACTAGATTGAAACTCATCCAATTTTTTGGCCACAGGTTTCACTGAAAAATAAATGTAGGGTAACTATGACAACAGTAATGGATGAAAGAAAGGTGCATTCTGATAATCTAGAATTCCCTTCTGCCATTGTTTCAAAGAATAATTTATAGCACACTTTGCATTGCAACTTGCTTTATAGTACTAAAGATAATAAGAAAGAGCTACCCCTGGGATTCAAAGAACTATACTCCATTTTAAAAAAAAATCTTCCTCCACTTTTTCATCTGGTATTTTACTTTGGTTTTCAGCCTGGATTTATAATAGAAAGCAAATTGATCTTGGTAATAATGATTCTTGAAAAAGTAACACTAATGCAATATACAAACCAAAAAATGTCTCTTCTAAGAATAAACATGCATAGACAAATAATTTTCAGTGCTGAATAATAGATACCTATGAGTTCAACATAATAATTTTTTCTACTTTTACATATCTTTAAATTTTTCTACAACAAAAAGTAAAAATAAGTATATTCTTAATCTTTTTGCTGTGATGCATGCTATTAGACAGTCTCTGAAGTTCCTAAATGGGATCTAAATCCAAAGTCAAGGTTTGAGAAATAATTGAAGTAAGTTGTGTTATTTTATTGAATTAGATAATATAATAGGAAAAATAGAGAAATAATAACAAAATGGTGGTAACACCTGAATGCTAGAAGTTGGGGGATGTCACTCAGGCCACCTATGTACATTTAGAGAGGGGAAAAGGTGTGAAGTTAAATGAGGTTGCTATGATGAAATAAGTTTTTTTGTTTCGTTTTGTTCTTTAAGTTTGGGTCCAGACAACAAAGAATATGGCAAAACAAGGAAACAAACAAGTTTGAGACACACTGATCATTAAACATCAGGCTCGGAAGACCTCTGCATATTTTCAGATAACCAAAATACCTTACAGGAAAGGAGGCTAATCATGGAATCTTGGTGGGCTCAATTTCAATAACCCTAGACAGGCTGAACACCTTGATGACCGCAGGACTGCAGTTTTAACCTGAAGTTTATCTGGGCAGAAGAAGACCCTACATTTTCAAAGATAAAGATTAAAAAAAAAATTATCTGACTTTGGTTTAAGAAAGTAGAGTGAATTTTTTTTTAAAAGGCTAAAAGAGATTTGCTTAAGAGATGGTGTACTGCTTTCAGCTGCCCTGAGCTAATAAGCATTTACAGTAACTCATCTAGCTTTAGTTTTTTTCATGAAAATTCCTAAGAGGATAGTAGTATTAGTTGTGAGGTTGATCAGATGTGTTTTGGTGAATATAATGGAAAAGATGTCCTCCCCAAGAGAGAAAAATGTATCAGGAGATAGGTATTTGGAGAAGGCCCTCATCCCTTGATCTTTTTTTGTCTTTTTCCTTTTTATCGGTACCAGGGATCAAACTCATGACCATACACTTGCAAGGCAGGTGCTTATGCCACTGAGTTAAACCCCCAGCTGGGCCCATCCCTTGATCTAGATGTTTTTGTTCAGGACAAAAGGCAGAGAAAACTTACCTTAAATTTGCTCTTGGTTTGTGATCTAAGAAGGATGTTCCATCAACCATTTTGAACTTGATTACAAAAGCATAAATTTTTCAAACTCCTTATTCATAAAGAGAATAGCACTTTCTCACTTTTGTGCTACTCTTCATTTGCCTGAAAAGTAAATTAAAGCTTTCTAGTAGTTATCACAAATATATAATAGTTTTGTGGATCTTGCTTTATTATTCTCACCTGTGATTTCAAAATTTATACTGAGAATCCACTTATTAAACTAACTAATGGCCGGGAATATAGCTCAGTGGCACAAGTGCCTGTCTGGAAAGCATGAGGTCATGAGTTCAATCCCCAGTACCAAAAAAAAAAAAAAAAAAAAAAGAAAGAAAGAAAGAAAAAGAAGAAGAAGAAAAGAAAAAAAGAAGCAACCAATAAACTAGCCAATGATCCAAGGTTAGCTGATCTGCTCATTACATAGAAAATATGACTGAATTTGAAGTCACCACAAATGTGATGATACTTAATTGGGGATAAATGCAGACTAATTCACTTAAAGAAAAGAAATAAGGGTCAAGGGTTTAGCACAGCAGCACAAGCACCTGCCTGGCAAGCACAAGGTTGTAAGTTTGATCCCCAGTACCAAAAAAAAAGAAAGAAATGTTAGAAATTTGTATAAACATGAAGATAGAAAGATATTATCTAATAGTTATGATCTATCAGAAAAAAAATAGCCAGGAATTTAGCTCAGCAGTTTAAGTGCTTGCCTGGCAAGCCTGAGATTGTGACTTTGATCTCTGGTAACAAAAAAGAAGAAGGAGGAAGAGGAGGAGGAGGAGGAGGAGGAGGAGGAGGAAACAATAGAACAAGAACAAAATCCTTATATCGCTTTATACAAGTTGAATATTCCCTGAAATACTTTAGACCAAAATGCTTCATAGTTTGGATTTTTCAGATTTTGGATTATTTGCATATATATGCTGAGATCTCTTGAAGGGAAGTTCAAATCTAAACAATGTTCATTTAAAATTTATGTATATATCTTATTACATAATGTGAAGACAATTTTATACAATATTTTTATTGTGTCTGGTTTGTTTGTTTGTTTGTTTGTTTGTAGTACTGAGAATTGAATCCAGGGCCTTCACATTGAATAACATTCCCACCCCTAACACCTCTTCTTTTTTAAATTTTGAGACAAGATCTTAGTAAGTCACTCAGCTGCCCAGTCTGGGCTCTTTCAATCTTCTTGGGTTCTGGTCAAACAGGTGTGGGCCACCATGCCCAGATGTGTTGGTGTTTTCTCTGTAACTTGCAATGTGAGAGTAGGTGTAGAATTTTTCTTTTTCTTTTGTGGGATCATGTCTACATTTGAAAAGTTTTGAATTTGGGGCACTGTTTTTCTTAGCTGCAGGAATTGGTGCTTGTAGTATATACAATTTTCAAGACAAGTTTAGAGAAATGATCAGTAGGGTAAAAATAGGTTTTACAAGTTCTCAAATATCTAGAAAGGAGTCAGAGTATGATCAGTCATTTACTTTTGAAGAGAAATCAGGAGAATAGCAGGCTGAAGAAATACTTTGTATAATCATGGATGACTTACTTTATAATAAAAAGTACGTGATACTATAATGAATGAACATTGAGACATCTCATCAAAAGATGTATTTAAGTTGAATGAAAAAATCTCTTTATCTCTTTTGTTTTGTTTTTGTTTGATTGGTTGTTTTGTTTTGTTTTGTTTTTGTACTGGGCCTCAAACTCAGGACCTTGCACTATGCCACTGAGCTATAGCCCCAGCTCCCAAATCTCTTAATCTCACTGCCAAACTTAAAACAGGAAGTTTATCCATGCATAATGGTGAATGACTGTAATCCCAGGTATACTAGAAACTGAGGCAGGAGGATAGAAAGTTCTAGGGCAGTTAACTTAGTGAGACTTTCTCTCAAAATTAAAAAGAGCTGTTGATAGAGCTCAGTGTTTACTGGGTTCAGTCCTGCAGGGAATAAAAGTTTAACATTATTTCAATCCTCCCAAATTGCTTCTATCCCTAGGATCTAAAATTACCCAAAGAATCAAGGATTAATAGTCTTTAAGAATTATGTAACAAGAATTCTAAAACTTTTGGGCATCTATGCAATTTTAATAAGTTAGTCACTACCAATACCTTAAAGAAAATGACATAGCAGTATATATGGAAATATGGTAGGAAAGAAAGCTTATTAACCTAAGAGTAGAAATCCAGACTCTTCACAAATTCTGTGACTCTCTACATGATTCTCCTCATTTGGAAGATATAATATTGAAATACAAGAATTCTACAGATGATGATTCTGTTAAAGCAGTTCAAAATCATAAAGCATTGTAGTCATAATAACTTCTTAATTAATAGTAGTAATAGTAATAGTAGTAGTAATAATACAATAGTAATAACAAACTATTCCTATGTTTTGGAGGCCCTTATGTGCATCTCTTATCTATAAATACAAAAGCTTTCACTGCGCACAATACTCTGGAACACAACTTATTCAAAAACTAAGGAAGGACTTTAAGTTTAATCATTTGTTTTTATTTATTACTAAGGTTTTTAATAACAGTATTCACTCCTATAATAAAGTTCATGAAGTATATTGTTCAAAGAAATTTTTTTTTTTTTTGTACTGGGATTGAACTCAAGACCTTGGACTTGTCAGGTAGGCACTTACACCACTGAGCTAAATCCCTGGCCCCTGCTCAAAGAATTTTAACAAATGACTATCATACTGATCAAAATGTATTATTAACATTATCAACATCTTAAAATATTCACTCATGCCCCATCTCAGTTAATATCCCCTCCCCAAAGGCAACTTCCAATGCTGATTTTTATTTGAATTGTTGGAAATTCACATAAGTGAAATTATACAGTATATATCCTTTGTCTCTTTTCTTTACCTCAACATTATTTCTTGCAGTTGAGTTTTTAAAATTGCTTTAGATTGTTTCATTGTAAGAAAATACCAAAAAAACCAGCTGCTGTGGTACATACCTGTAATTCCAACAGTCAGCAGGCTAAGGCAGGGAGAGCTAAGTGAATTCAAATGATGAGATGCTATCTCAACAAAACAGAACAACAATAATGACAACAACAAAAGAAAGCAAGAAAGAAAAAATTAAGATAAAAGAACTCCTGGAATAACAGAAAGGGCTTCTGAAAATCTCCACTTTTATAATGTCAGTAAAAGTAATCAAAATTAGCTTTTTCAGAAATCTGGTAACAAACCAAAGACTGAAAGCTATGTTAGAATCATGTACTAACGAAGATCAACTGAAGTTGGGTTAAACAGCGAACTTTGTGGTGTTTTAATGTGCTCTATTCTCATAGTTCTCTACCCAGATACATGCTGGTCTTGAAAATCAGCAGCCTTTGACCCAGCTATGGGAAACCATTTTAGCAGACACTGAAGAGGACAGAATAGGCTTGGGGCTCCAAAGAACTTCTGAGTGAATTGTCACTATTTGACCTGACTGGCAATTCCCTGGGAAAGCCTCCTTTATAGAACATGTCTTCATTTTACCTGTTTCCAAAGAGAGTTCTGAAACAGTTTTGGCCCAGACAGGACACTGTAGCCGGTAGAGCGACAGGAGGAACCAAGGAGCTCCATCTCCCCCACCCCTAGGAATTTACCTCTAGCGCCAAACAGTGCCAATGGGCTACCTGTGCATCACTAATCCCCCCTCAGGCTTCACCCCCAACCTAAGCTACATGATGCCTCCACTCCACGTGTTCCACGGAGAGATTGTGAGGGGGGAGGGGAGATGCACCGCCCCAGGGTGTGTGTGTGGGAGATGTCTCTCCCCGCTTTCTCAAAATAAAGGTCATTTATATTTCATACTTATCTTTTCAGCCACCACCGGCCCCCACAATTCTATCAAGCTCTATCCCATTGGCATTTGTCAAAAGTTTTCAGGGGCAATTATTTAATATAACTGTTTAAGAAATATTTGAGCAAATAAGAAAGGTTCTTTAACAATCTTATAAAGAAAATCTGGAGAATGACAAGAGCATAGTGGACATGGAAGAGCGCTGACACATTTCTGGGAAGCTAGAAGGTCAAATGCATGCCCCAGAAAGTCCTGTGCAGGTCCTCTTTCTCTAATCTCTAGAAAAACATGAGGCTCTGTGTAAGAGGAAGTGAATCCTGAATCAGGCTCAGGCTCATAAAGCATCAAATGCCTGCCTCAACACAAACACATGGCCTCTGGGCAAAATCTTGGAGACTCTTTGCTTTAAGGTATTTAGAGAAATCTTCCTTCAACCTTTCACTGAACACTAAGTTAACCAATTAGAAGCTTCATTGGTGAGATGTGACAAAAAATACAAAGTTGGCAGAATTAGTTCAAGAAAGTCACCAAAAAGAATTACAACAATCAGCAATAAATTTAAACTTTGAAGGGTAAATTCTTGTTTTGGAAGTTATCAGATGATATAATATAAAAGTAATTTTCTTGCAAAGAGATGAAAAATAGGGCCCACACTTTTTTTAAAAAATGCATAATAGAAACTGCCACTGAGGAACCCCAGATGTTGAACTTTCTAGGCATAGAGCTTAAATCAGCTACTTCTTCTTATGGACTGAATTAAGTTTCCCTGCCCTCAAATTCATATATTGACACTCTAATTTGCAATGTGATTGTATCTGAAGGTCATTTGAATGGCAATTATGTTTTGATAAATTCATTGGGCTCCTGAAATAGGATTAGAGTTACAAGAATAGAGAAACTAGAGCTTTTGTTTTACTCTTCATCACGCGAAGACAAAGCAAAGTTGTGACTGTCTGCGAAATGGCCCTTACTAGCACTGAATATCCTGACAACTTGATCTTACACCTCTCAGCAGGTACAATTGTGAGAAAAGGATGCTTTTTAGCTACAGTGTGTTTTATTTTGTTATAGCAGCCTAAACTCGATATGACACTCCTTTTTTACTTTGTTATTATTGTGATGTAGTTCTACATCTATTTTTAAACTACATAATATGCTAACTACTAGTGCTTATATTTAGATTTATACAAGTTTTAATCTTGCCTATGCTTTTAATTTTTTTCTGCAAGTGTAATATTAAATCTGAAAAAAAAATTCCTTTAAATTTTATTTTGGTGCATCTGATGCAATAAATTCTAACTACTTTTGTTTGTCTGAAAATATATTTAGTTAACATTTATTTTTGATGGATATTTTTATGTTTATACTCTTAGTTGGTAGTTGAATTTTTTTAAGAACTTTAAAAATGTCATTCCATTGTCTTTTGGGTCCTATAGTTTCCATTGAAAAGTCAGCATCAAGTCTCATTTTTTACACCTTTGAAAGAATGTGCATTTTTCTCTCTGACTACTTTAAGTGTTTTAATCATTGCTTTACAGATGTTTAAATATAATAATTTGTGTATAGTTGTGTTTATAGAGCTTCTTGAATTCATGACTGGCTTTATTTCACCAGTTTTATAAAACTAAGTAATTTTATAAACTAATTAATTTTATAAATTACTTAGCAATACTTTTTCAAATATTGCTTTTGTTCAATTCATGTTCTCCTAACCTTTTAGAATTCCAATTATAGAAACATCAAGAACTTTTTTGTCTTTTTCCTTTTTATCAGTACTGGGGAATGAACTCACAACTGCCTGCTTTACAAGGCAGGTGCTTATGCTGCTGAGCTAAATCCCCAGCCCCTAAACATCAGAACTTTTAAGCTCTGTTTCACTCTTATTTTCTGTAACTCTTTTAAATTCTTATTCTATCTTCTGTGTTTTCTATTCTTTTTCCCGCCTATGCTTAAATTTGAATAGTTTCTACTGCCTTATTCTTTCGTGTTATACTTAATCTATTACAAACTAACCTTTTATTCATTTTAGTTCTTTCAATCTGGGGTTCTAGCATTTCCATTTGGCCCTGCTTTTTACATGCTTGGTAATTTTTAAATTAAATTCTGGACATTACAAAAAATTACAAAGACTCTGAATGAAATTATCTTTCTTCAGAGAGGATTTAACTTGCTCCAGAAGTTATATAGGCTTCTCATAATACCCAGTCAATGCTGGCTGTTAGGTTATTGTTAGTTTCATCACCTTTTAGTTTGTCCTAATTTTTAAGGCTTAACCTTTAGTTCTTAAGACGTAGATATCTTGGGTTCTCATCCAAAATCTTTAAGTGCTTGCTTGCGTTTTTCCTCCTTAGCAGTCCCCAAATTCACATTTCAGTTTTCCAAGTTGTCTATGAGTGCCAAAATCTTGACTCAGTTCTTCAGATACTGAACTGTTTCTTCATTCCTTATCTCTCTGCATTTTACCTTCATAGTTAAGGAGCCAGCTTATGCTTTGAGGAGAAACTGCACAGGAGTTTTAATTCCTCAAATCCTAATCACTCTGGCAACCTCAAACTACAATATCTGTCTTCTTAGCCCTGTAAAATACCCTTATGCCCAGATGGTCACATTTTCCTTATCCTCTACTACTCACACCATGAGTCTGTAGTGAAAAAAATAGGTAAATATAATCCTCGATTCATCAAACTTCTATATTCTCTAGGGTGTTTGCCCTTTCATTACTAGATTCTTTAGTTTCTCCCTGGTGGCTATAAACAATTGTTGCATATGGTTTTATTTATTATCTTTTTATCTTTTTGAAATGGAGTTGACTATGCAGGTCAGGCTGGTCTTGAACTCACTTTGTAGCCCAGGCTAGCCTTGAACCCACAGCAATTCTCCTGCCTCAGCCTCCCAAGTGCTGAGATTACAGGTAAGTGCCACCATGTCTGGCCTACATGTGCACTTCTAAATAATCATTCATGGGGCTGGGGATTTAGCTCAGCGGCATAAGTGCCTACCTTGCAAGCAGGCAGTCGTGAGTTCGATCCCTGGTACCGATAAAAACGAAAAAGACAAAAAAAAATAATAATCATTCATATAAGCTATTGCATCATAGCCAAAAATGAAAGTAGCATCATTTCGTTTTAATTTTCAAATTTCCTTAATCTTATTGTCAATACAGTCTTCCCTTTTGTGCTTTTAAAAGTGCACAATTAAAACTAGGGGAAAAGTTGTTTACTGTGGTAGACTTGAAATAAGAGAAAATTGCTATTTTTCTATAATTAACCTAGATTGCAACTGGTAAATAGATTCCTGAATTATCTAGATATTTATCTTGTGTCGTAAATTCACTAGTTTGTCTAAGTCTAATATCACCATTGAGAAAAGCAAACATCCTTACGGGTTTACTACTAGAAAACAATATCTTTTTGTAACATATGTTTTGTATTACTTTTTGAATGTATATATCCTCTGCTACATAAAGGCAAGTTTGATAATTTTATGTGTAATTTTTTTTAACTAAGGAAAAAATGGATCTCTGTATTGCATTGCTTAGGTCTTCTGGAAGGGTTATGCTCCATTTAGAGCTCTGTTTTCGGCTTGGAGGAACAATTAATATGCTCACCACTTGAGAAACAGCACGGCTCATTGGACTAAGCTTTGAGTTAGTAGTTTGGAGTTATAATCCCACTTCTGTTACTGATTCAATTTGTGCCCCTGGGCAAGCCATTTAACCTTTGCATATGCTCACCTGAAAAATGGGATAAAAATATCACTTATTTGTAAGAGTAGCTGATAATAACTGATTTTGATTATAAAGAAATGCACAAAATATATTTATGACAAGTTAAAATTACTACAAATATTTGTATGATTCAGTTTCCCCTAAAGCGTTAGTACTGATTTGATTAAAATTCTTCTGATCTAAATTAAAATAAAGTACAATAAAGTTCAGTTAAGTGTTCTGTTTAATTTGCATGCTTAAACAGGTGGGGGGAATCCAGTGTAGTTAAGCCTGAAACAACAAAGGACAGTAGGAGAGGGAGAGAGGGAGAGAAGGAGAAAAGGAGAGGGTGGACAGGAGAGAATCTCTCCACTTCCACAGGCTTTAACTGCAAATTCTATTTCTAGGCATGGCCCCTGCAGCAGCTAGGTGGGGCGGGCTGGTGACCCAAGCCTCCCACGGGGCCACCACATTGGATGGCTTGGGCATAGAGCCAGAGAGTCAGCGCGCCTGCAGTTTCTATATCTTTGAGGAAAGGCTACTCGGAGTATCTTTAGAGGGTTTAGAAAAAAAACAAAGCATGAGAGAAGTCCGTGCAGGATATGGTTGTTAGACATTTCCACTTAAGCCACTGGGATGCTGCTCTCCCATTTTGCAAATGAGCAGAACTCATTGAAGAGGATCCTTGTTTACTATCCTTCATCAACTTTTTACTGGACTCCACCTGGCATGTGGCTCATGTACCAGGGCACAGAGCTCATCACCCATCTACGCGGCCATGCACATTCTCAGGGTCCTGGGGTATGGCAGCAGCGGGCATCCCTGAGCTTTGGTGAATATGGAGACCAGGGTGCCCTTTGCACCATGATCGTGCTTTGACAAGTCTGTCATCTTCACCGTCCCCCTCAGAGGTGACCCTAATGAGTCCCACTGAAAACTCAGACCTGAAACTGGCTGTGGTCATGCTCATCAGTCCCTTCTTCCTTCATGTTTTGATGTTTTGGGTAGCAAAATTTTCCTCATGAAAAAAAGTGAAGATGAAAGCTAAGATATGAGAGGAAACCCAGCCAGAACCTCAGAAATGAGCAGGAGCTCTGTGGATGAAGGCGTCCCACCATGAACCTGGCATTCTTCACTCCCCGAGATGGAGGAATCCAAGGTGGAGGAGACCTGTACAGACTGACCCACCTCAATCTGCTTCCTGCTGCCTGAATGACACATTTCAATGCTGGGGGTGACAGGATTGGGACTTGGTCAGCTGCTAGGTCAGTACATGGTCAGTCCAGTGTCGGCTCTTCTCTGCTCTGCCTCTTCTACTTCTGTTCTTCTGCTGTTGCAGCACGGTCAGCCTGCTCTGAGATACTGGTGACTTAAACAGAGGGAAGAAAATCTAGTGCCAAATGGGGTATGGACAGTGGGAGCCCCTGGTCCCCTAAGCTGCACTCCAAACACTGACCAAATATGCAATCCAAGAACTTTGTCTTTGTCCTGAACATTGCTGAGAGGGACCCAAAGGCCCCTGTCCACTGACTGGGTGGCAAACTAGTAGAAAATGCGGAAACACACAGGCTATGGATATGGCTTCTCACCAAGCCTGCAGGCAGTGTGGACACATCATGCTTGGGGCAGAGAGTCACTAACTGACCAAGCTGGAACTGGAATATTTTCTTATTCAGAATAGCTTTTGTAACTCTTGATTTCTAAAGCCAGTTTTGTGAGCTGTGACAGTGATACTGTTTTATTTTTATATTTTGTCTTTTTGAGACAGGGTGTTACTATACAGTTCAGGCTGGCCTTGGGCTCATTTTGTAGCCCAGGCTGGTCTCCAACTTGCAAATGATTCTCCTGCCTCAGCCTCCCAAGTACTGGGATTACAGATGTACATTACCATACCTGACTTCATTTATTTATTTATTTTCTTTTGAGACAGGGTATCACGTGTTACTGTTTTTTATGTGTTTATTTTCTATGAAATACCTATAGAATTAATGGGCAAAACATAGTTTTTTGAGTTTTTGAACAAATTCTCTATTTCTCCACTGCAAACATTCACTTTCGAAGTTAGGCATGGTATGACATGCCTGTAAGCAATGGGGAGGCTGAGGCAGGAGAATCACCACAAATACAAGGGTAGCCTGAACTACATAGTGAGACACCAAAAAACAAACTAAAAGGGCTGAGGGTTTAGCTTAGCAGCATAAATGCCTGCCTGGCAAGCACAAGGTCATGAGTTTCATCCCCGGTTCGCCCCCCTAAAAAATCACTTTTACACAAATAGTAATAAAATTAATTAATTCCTTTTCATATTCAAACTTCTTTAGAAATAGGGTTTTAAATAATAATTTCTAAAATTTTGTGATAATCTTATCTCCACACAGGTAAAAAATGCTCTTATTTATGCTACATAAGGAACAAATATATTGATAATTCTTTTGTCTAAAACTTTATCTCATTTTGCACAAAATATGCTTCTAAAAATATGAAGATTGAAATGTTTATTACAGAAACATTTAAAATTTACTTGTACTTAAGAAAGATGCCATTGAAAGCCTTAAGATGAATTTTTAAATGTTTAATAAATACCTTGATTTATTTAATGAATTTAATTTACAATATAGGACAATAAGTTGACTCTCACTACCATGTGTTTCTTTATAACTCTATATCACATCTGAGGCTAAGGGTTTTTTTTTCTCCCTATAAAATGATAACAACATTATCCAGGCTCTCTATTGCATAAAGTTGTCATGAAAGTCAAGTAAGAATGTATATGACAACACTTTGAAAGGCATTAACCTTGTCAGATACAACAGTGAGCAATGCTGTCATTTAACTTCTGGCAACACCCTTACATTCTTGAAGTCTTAAATCAGCCCAACTTTATCATCATTATGGGTGATTTCAATACCTTGCAGATGATTCATTCAACTCCCTGGATACTTTCACTTCATGATTTTGGACCTCTTTATTACCAGTCACCATTTCTCTTTTTTCTCCTCTTCTTCCTTTATTTTTAATCACTGCAATGCTATCTCTCCAACCATGTTATTAACAGAAATAACTCTTCTCAAAATCTTGCTAATTCTTCTTTTACTGTGATTCCTATCCTTCCAGCTAACTTGCTTATCAGCCCAGAAGCAATGGGAATTCTTGATGGTGTCAATCCTCTAAACCCTTGCTCCATCTTCTTCCTACGCACAATATCCTCTTCTAAAATTTTACTTTCTTCTTATCCAACTCACATTCCTTAAGTAGTTGTTCCAATGACTCTCACCATTCCTGAAACTTCCCTATTCCCTTTTTTTTTCAATGTCTTCTACTTAACAAATACAGCAAGCAAACAAATTCAATCAACTGCATTCGCTATACCTGTCAACACGTATGTGTTGCAGAAAATAATCACACAGTTGAGCAAACTATATTCATTATAAACACAATATCCAAACTCAAATGGACAGTTAACCTTGACAACCCTATTACAGTTTCTTGTTCTCCAACACCAGGACTGTTTTGAAAACTTTGTCTTATATTTTGAAAAGATAAAGAGCACTCAGCTGGCATCATTTTCTTGTGTCCAGTTCTACAGACTTCCTACTTGGAGAATGCACAGAAAGAGGAAGAGAAGAGAAGGAGACAGAGGAGGAGGAAAAAAGGAGAAGAAAGGGAAGCAAATGACTGGCCTACTCTCAGAGAGAGGCCAGCCTAGATTTTTTTTCTGAAGCTCCTCCTTCCTTGCCTAATAAGATTTTCTCCAGTTTTTCCTTCTGCATTTTCAGTCTTTCCTCCTGTATCAGTCAGTATTTTACTAGAGAGCAGATAATACAAGATACAGAAATGTATAAGAAATTACAAGATTTGACTTAGGATCCTCACCAGAGCTGGATGAGGAAGCCTGCAGAGAGGGTGTTTGCATATTAGAGAACAAAGCTTTCAGTCCAAGTTCCGCAGGTCAGTGCAGTGCCCCATGCAAATCTGTGTCAGGAGCCTGATGGGTCTGCCACAGAAAGCTTAAGAGTCTATGATGAAGAGCTGAAGAGTCTACACCAGAAAGCTGAAGAGTCTGTGCTGGAAGCTGAAGGATCTGACACAGAAGCTGGAGAGTAAGCCCAGAGCTGAAGGTGAAAACTGGAGCTCTTTCAAAGAACAGAAACAAGTTCATCCTTCCTCATTTCCCCTTTATATCTATTGTCCAGGTGATGAATTGCCCCAGGGTGGGTCCTCTACACCCTAGGAATTGCTGTGTCTACTCAGTTAAGCTTCTAAACTTCTCAAGTTGACATAATCAGTCAATCATCCCACCTACGTTTACTATATGTCAGTTTACAAATATAATTTATCATCTCTCATCTGAACATGGAAGCCAAGTAAATTCTCTTGGTTCTGCTTTTAAAACCAGTCACTTCCATATGTTTGATTTTTATATCTAAATATCTAAAAATGTATTTATGATTCCTTTCAGTTTTTACTTCCCATTGTTCATTGTGGCTTCTACTATAATATGGTCAAGGACATTGATTCTCTATGATGCCACATCTCTATCAGTTTCAACAAGTTTCCTATCTCCCTTTTTGTAAAACACTTTCATATATGATATCCTTATCCCGTGGTTTTTATCTTTCTGGCAGTCACTTCATTATCCCCTTTCCTAGTTTTAATTTGTTATTTGACGATTTCTTCTTGTTCTTTTTACTCCCTATTTAGGTGCGTCTCACTTATTTCATGGCCTTAAAATACCACTTGAATGCTGACAATTTCCAAATCTATCGCTGTGGCATTGCATGTCCTTCCAAACTTTGGTCTCAAAAATCCACTTGCTTACCTAGGTGTTTTTGTCTCTTTGAGACAGGGTCTCATTATATAGCTCAGGCCAGCCTTGAGCTCATTTTGTAGCCCAGCAGACTGGTCTCAGCCTCCCCAGTGGTAAGATTATATTTTATAGGCACTTCAAATTTAATGTTTTTCAAGATTCAACTTTTTCATTTTTCTTTGCTCCAATTTCTACTATATCATGTTCCTCCCCCTAAATCTTTCTCAGCTCAGTAAATAACTCTACTTACACTCATTTTCTCAAGAAAAAATTAGAAGTCATCCAGTTCTTCAGCAAATCCTGTTGATTTCACTTCTAGAGTTTTCCACATTCATTAGTGGAAAGTTCCTAACACAAAGTTCCCAGCTCACTCTTTTGCCTGGCTTACTGTGATACCCTTCTAAACAGTTTCTGCTGTCTTAGTCTCTGACAAACTTTATATAACAGAGTGAACTTTTAAACATAAACCAGATCACCTAACTCTCTTACTGAAAATCCTCTGATGGTTTAATGCTACACTTTGAATAAAACTCAAGGACCTTACTTTAGCCTATAAAACCTTGCATAGTCTGAGGCCTGTTTTTCTCTTGCCTTCCTCATGTCACTTTTTCCTTGACAAAAGAACCTTTCTTCAGTTTTTAAAATATATCCTAGTTTTTGAACAGCAACTTAAAATTTTTTTAAGAGAAAAAAAGATAAAGAAAAAACAAAAAGCAAAAGAGACAACAAACTCAAAAGAATAGCAATATAGGTTTTCAAAACAAGATGATAGGAATTTAACAATGGTTGTAATATTCATAGTTACCTTCAAAGGGTACCAGATTACCAGATAGAGACACGTAAAACAGATCTAATCATATGAGTATTAACCGTTCTCTTCCAAGAACTAATACAATTAGTAATATAATTTTATTTTAGTCTCTCACATATAAATATACAAGTTTGTATCTTTTTCCTTTTCCCTTCCTTTTTTTCTCCTTTCCCCTATCCCAGTTACTTTTCCTCTTTGAGTAGTTTCTTACCCTTATGCAATATTTATTATAGATTATGGATCACATACGCTCTTTCAGTTTCTTATACTAGGGTTTCTTATACCAATACAGTATTTACATATGTGAGTTTGATTTATTTCACTTCTGAGTATGGTCTCAAGTCACTTTTTACCTATAAAAGCCTCAGCGCAATATTTCTTTATAGCTCAGTAGTATTCCACTGAATAAAAATACCAAGTCTTTTTTATCTATGCCTCGGTTGATGGGCACTTGGATTGTTTCCAAGATTTGGCTATTACAAGTTGGGCTATCTATCAACATGGGTGCACATGTATCACAGTGGTATAATGTTTTCAGTTTTCCTGGGAAAATGCCCAGAAGAAGGATGAGTCAAAAGGAATTTCCAAATCCTAGCTTTTTGAGGAATCTCCACACTGATTTCTACAGTGGTTGCACCAGCCTCAAGTTCCTTTTCCCCACAGCCCTTCCAACAGTTGTTATTGGTTGATTCCTTGATCTTGGTCATTCTTTCTGGGGTGAGATGGAATCTCAGTGTTGTTTAATTTGCATTTCTTGAATGGTCAATGATGCTTAACACTTTTTCATGTATTATTTGCTATTTGTATTTCTGCACCTGAGAAGCATGTATTCATCTCAGATTGAACAGTAACTTCTTCACTAACTTTCTCCCTGGCTTGCCTCTCTTCATCATTCAGGTTTCAGTTCAAATGTCACTTTCTTAGTAAGTTCTCCTTGAACTATTCTCACTAAAGAAAAAAAAAATCCTCTCTTCTATCACACTGCTCTCATTTTTTACCTCAGCATTTTGTCTACTTTTATGAGTAATTCTTTCCACTTGGTAATCACTTATTTACTGGCTATTTTTCTGTCATCTTACATACTGTAAACTGAAATGAAGAGAGAGATTATATCCTTTTCAGTATTCATGTCTACAAATAGTATCTAGCACACATTCTATACTCAATAATTACTTGAATAAATAAGTACCACAGCTAAAAATGGACAATATGGTAAAAATGACTGATCTTTATGTAGTCTTGCTTTATAGAAAATTTCAGAGCTATATATAGAAACTTTATTTAAGATAATAAACATTCATCAAAACAGGATAGAAGGCATGTTTTGTTAGCAGGAGTGGAGAACATACGCTTATTCTCTACTCAAGAACCTCTCAAATTCTCTGCGATGAATTTTAATTTGTAAGACTTTTATAGCTTGATATGGTGGCACATGTGAGGCTGGAGCAGAAGGATTGCAAGTTCAAGCCCAGCATGGGTAACTAGTAATTCAGTGAAAATCTGTCTTAAAATAAAAAATAAAAAGAGGCTGATATATAGCTCAGTGCAAAGCTCCTGAGTTCAATCTCCAGTAATACAAAACAAATCAAAGCAAAACAAAACTACTGTAAAATAAAAGTGCAAAAATAATTGAATTATTTAGCACATGAAATAAAAATAATAAAATAAAAGCCCAAGTATTTTATTAATAAATGTAAAGTTACTGTACTAAATTTCGACAAAACATTCTAAACAGGTTTTGTCAACATTTATACTTATCTTGTTGAAGATCAATAACAACCAATTTGAAGATCAATAACAAGTAATTTGAGTCTAGCACTGGGTGGAGAACAGCACTCTGCTTAGTAGTAGGTGATTCGGCTGACATTCCACTTGTGGTTGGTTTAAGGTAGTACATCACAAAGCTTAACTATTCTTTGGTAGAACTAGCTTACATACTGGGGCTCAGGATTTAGCTCAGCGGCATAAGCGCCTGCCTTGCAAGCAGGCAGTCGTGAGTTCGATCCCTGGTACCGATAAAAATGAAAAAGACAAAAAAAGAAAGGGCAATTAGCATCCTATTTCTAGGACACTAAATACTAGGGACATTACTCTTACCATTTGCTGTTTAAACCTACACTCTATTTACCTCCTATCTCCATTTCTAGCTACTGGGAGATGAGTCAATAGTATCATAATTCAGCACCACTGAGGGAACGCAATTCTCCCAGCCACTCTACAATTTCAGAGCAGGCATCTTGTTACTAGTCTGGGGAGGACTTAGTACCTATTCAGGAAAACTGAGCAGCTGTGGTCATGAATGTAAATTAGAAGGTGGGAAAAAATTATTTTCCAAGCGAAGGCTGTTACTTTTGTTTCCCACATGTTTACTGGGTTTTGAAGGGTACGACAATGGTGAGAAAAAGTCAAATATTGCCTCTGGGACATTATAGAGAAATCAGTTAGTTGTTGAGATTTACATTTCTGGCTGGATTATCCCCTCTCCACCTTTTTGTTGTGGCACTGGGGATAGAATCAGGGCCTTTGCACTGAGCTTCATCTTTGGCTCCCTGCCCCCTTTCAACTTTTTTTTTTTTGTGGTGGGTTCTTACTCACTAAATTGACTAGCCTGGGCTTGAATTTGCAATTCTCCTGCTTCACTTTCCTAGAGTGTTGAGTTAGTCTTTTATCAAACTGCTGGGCACATTATTTCCATCTCTTAACTCTTCTAACTCATTTTCTTGCCATAAAATACTTTTCCTTATTGCTTTGCTTCCCTCTATTCTTGCATCCGTATTTTTCTCAGTTCGTGTCTCATTGACCTCGCTGACACAGTGCAATGCATGTAAGTAGAAGTGTAAGAATGAATAGCAACAACCTATGATGTAGCAAATGTCCTTCCCACACTGGACAAAAACATTATTTGTAAAAGTTATACCAATCATTATCTGGCTTCCTTTGACTTATCAAGATACCAAGTTTATTTCCCATGTATTATGTTTCAGAGCATTAGTATGTAAGAAATTTGTACCAGGACATGATAGCATATCTACTCTGAAGGACTTGCAAGTTAGACTTAGCCTGGGCAAAGTAGCGACTTAGCAAGACTCTGCCTCAAAGTGAAATATTAGTGTAGCTCAGTGAAAAGGTTCTGGGTACAACCCCAGTATTATTTAAAAAAAAACAAAACACTTGTACAATTTCAGGAATACCTATGTTAACTGAATATAGGTGTAAATTTTTATACCTGATAGCAGAAATTCTTCTACATCCTTCACTGAAGGGGAACTTAACATTCTACATACGTCAAAGTTTTCCAGTTGTCTTCCTGAAGATAGAAATCTGACATAACTTGTTCATGCTGTGTGACTATTGGTATGCCAGAAGGCAGGTGAAGGCCTTAGGCTGAATTTCTCCACAGAGATGATCTACCACACTGTTTCAAAGTCAAGTTTGATTCTATCCCAGATCAGTTCTAACTCTAGTTGGGTTGAAGTTTAAATAAACTTCCATATCTTTTAAAGCCATATAGGAATCATCCTTTATTCTGGAAACAAACTGTGTCACCCATTTATCTCAGACTCCTTATCCAACCAACATATACTTAAATCTGTAAATTGAACTGGTTCTGAAGACAACTTGTGCTTCAACTGAACTTCTTGGCAGGACTCTGTAGACTTCAACTTCTAGACAGGAATGGCTGCAATGTTAGGTCTTTGGTTTGAGGCATGAATGAAGTTAGTTAAAAGCTACTTATCTCAAAAATTTCAAGTGTTCTGACAGAATAAAATTCCTTTCATGTTTCTTTTTCCTTTCCTTTCTTTTCTTCATAAACTCAGAATGTAACAGTTTATATTGTTAAGAAGGTGCTGGATTTGATAATAAAAAGTGACTCTTAAACCAGGTGCAGTGGTATGTGCCTATAATTCCAGCTACCTGAGCTGCTGAAGCAAGAGGATTTTGTGATCCAGGCCTGCTTGGGTAACACGGGAGATCACATCTCCAAAAAACAGTGATTCAAGAAAATAGGGAGGGAGGGCTAGCACACTTAGCTACAGCTACCTCTATCTTAACGTTTAGGAACTCTCATGGGAATTAGTAACACACTTTTTTAAGTTAAATTATTTTTGAATTAAAAAAATACATGGGGTGAACACAGATTTAAGAACAGAGTTACTGGTAATGGATGTAATTAAATAGTTTCTTCTATTTTAACTCATTTTCATTTTATTGTTTTTAGGGAAGACTAACTTATTGCTCTTCTTTAACACTACAGAAAAATTTGGGTGAGAAAATAAAGAATATACTTTCAAGCTTCAGTACTGTTTCTTGTTGTTCCAGTTATTCCACTTACTCAGGTTTCATAATACAAGAAACACTGAAGTGATGTTAGTGATAACACCATAATGGAGCCTGATCCAAGGTAAAACTGCCATCATATTCTTGAATGAACTGAAATTAAAATACACTTCCATTCCAGAATTGTTAGTGGCAACTCTCAGTTCACAGAATGGAACTCTGTGGGATCACTCAGACAACTTGAACACCAGCTTGGGACTTTGTTGCACAACACAGGCCAAATTTTGAGCACTACAACTTGAGAACTGAAAATCTTGGAGAGAGTTTAAAGCGCCACAATGATTATTAATAACCTTGACAAGCTGTAGAAATGGGCAGATAATTACAGGATGAATGTAATAAACAAAAATATAGAGTAATTTAGAGGAAGAGCAAAAGAAAACAGTAGAAACACAAGTGGCTTTGTAGAATAATGTGGGAATCTGTAAATCCTAAGACAGAATGAGTCATCTTATGCAGTGGGATTTATTTCCAAAGAATCCAAAAACTTGTAAATTACTTGTAAAAATATATATAAGAATAAGGACAGTCATTCTCTAGTCATTTACACATTCATTAACCCAACACTCGTGGGTGATGGGAAAAATACAAGCTATCTACCTTTAGCTAAAGTGTAAATGTCAGAGCTACTAACTTTAATGGTCTTTAGTCTGTATTATGTAGCTAACTTCACAGCAAGTATCCTGAGCCCCTTGAGGTACAGATCTTATTTTTACATTTTGGATCCCATTTTGTGCCTAACACTGTACTCAAAAGCAATCAACATGGGCCAAGAGGTAAAAACATGGCCTAAAAGAGCTCAATTTTGAAAAAGTAAACATTTGTCTGACCATCAACTATGTCAATACAAATTTGCATTTTTTTCTTCAAAGCGCAATAAATTTTTGCTAACCTATTACGTGTATAATGGTTCTCAACACAATGCTTTGTGCATAAAAGATATGCAAAAGGATTCAAATTGCACGTAGTGATAATTGTGCACATCCTAACCTGGCGCACAGTTCTTTCTCTGGTGAGTTTTTTTTTAAGCCAAAAGACAAAACGCTAATGCAGAAACCACGGCGGTGGGACGCCCAGCGGGCCAAGACCCGAGCGAAGACACAGCTCGCGCGGCCCGAGCTCGCTTGGGCAGCTCGGCGGGCGCGGCAGTCGGCTCCCATCCTTGAGCGCTGAGCTTGCGAGCGGCCGTGGCGTCCCCCAGAGGAAACGCAGGGCGCCGCAGCCGCCCCTCGGGGGAGGCGTCGGCCACCCGTTCCACAGCCGGAGAGTTCCTTCTGGGCTTCCCCAGACCACTGGACAAGTAATCCGCGGAGGCAGGGGGCGCGATCCGAACACGCCGTTCGCTGGGTCCCCGACCACACCCAGCCGCCCACCCACAGCCCGGCCACAGCTCAGGGACTTTGAGGCGCCCGCGTCCCTTTGTCGCGGGATCTGCAGCCCAGGCAGGCCGGGCGCCGAGGCCTCGCGGTACTGAGTCTCCGCCCGGACCGCCCCTCCGCCCTGCAGTCGGCCCCGCCCTCATTCCCACCCCTCCCCCGCCCCCGCTCGCTTCCCCAACAATCTCCTCGCGCTCCCTGCCCGGCACGCGCGCTGCGCTCGGCCGCCGCCGCCTGCCGTTGGTGCCACCGCCGCCGCCGAGCGTTCCTCCGCTGCGCCGGGCTTCCAGCTTCGGGCCGGAACCGGAAGTCGAGGGGGCGGGGCCGGCGGAGGCCAGGAGACCGAAAACGCGGCCGAGCCTGGAGCCCGGGAGCCGGAGCCAGAGCCTGGACCAGAACTTGGCCCCTGCCTGCACCGCCGTCGCCGCCGCCTTCCGCCGCCCCTTTCCCGCGCTGCTGCCGCCGCGGCCTCCACCGCTGCGAGCTCGGCCGCTAGTGGTCCGCGGACTTTGGGTGTCCGGGTTGAAGGTCGGTCCGGACGTCGGACCCAGCTAGGTTCCCGGACTGTCCGGGGCCGCCGCCGCCTTCTCCTCGCCTCAGCCTGGCGTTTTGTTCCGAGAGATCGGAGAGGCGAGCGGAGCTGACAGTGATTTTGACAGTGATTTAAATCCGCTTTTGTTGTTGTTGGCTTTTCGTTGTTTGGTTTTGTGTGTTGTGCGTGTGTGTGGCGATTTTTCCCCCGTGGTGCCTTTTTTTTTTTTTAATTGTTGTGCTTTTTTTTTTTTTTTCCTTTTTTCCAAACCCCGTGAACGTTTTTTTGCTCGGGGCTTCCGAATATGTTTTATGACGGTTGATTTTACACCAGGAGGTTTGTCTCCGAGGAAGACCCAGGGAACTGGATTTCTAGCGAGAACTTCCTACGGCTTCCCCAGCGCCTCGGGAAAATGGGAGCTGCTGCAAAGTTGGCGTTTGCCGTCTTTCTTATCTCTTGTTCTTCAGGTAGGTGCCGGGAGCGCGGCGCGGCGGGGCTGCTGCAGGCGGCCACGGCTGCTGTTGGGTCTTGGTGAGCTCCAGTGCTGCCCGGGGAGGTTTCCTATGCCCTGTGCCCCTCAGTTGCTAACCCCAGGTCTGATTGTGATCTGGAAACCTCCATGAAATTTTTTTGTTTTGTTTTGTTTTGTTTTGAGTTGGGCTGGTGAACTGATAAGAGTGCTGTGTTGTTGTGGAAGTGAGAAAGTCATGGTCTGTGGCCATAACACTGGATGACAGCACTGGTTGGGTTGCAGTTAAGCCACAAATACCACAAGTGACAATTTATGCAAAGGTTGAGACCCAAAAGGAGTATTCCGAAATGTCATCTAGCGTAAGCTGCTCCAAAACAAGGGTAGCTTTTGTCGTCTTCTAGTTTTGTGTGTAGACCTTCATCGGTGAATATCACGACATGGATCAATTCGGTGACTACTTAATTTCGGCCGTGAGAAACAATACATCTTGTTAACTAAATTTAATCCTACTATCCTCTCACGGTTTTTTCAACTTCTTTGTCCGGCAGTGATAAAAATAGTTGGTATTGGAGTATTAACTATAACTCAGTGCAGAAGAGGTATGCCACTGTGTGTTGGTAATATGCTGGCTTCCAACCACCATTTGTGTGCTCTTTTCAGGCAAAGATTTTGCTTACCTACGGAATACTTATTTTAAACGCTTTGTATTGGAGCATTGTTTTCGATTTAGCACAGGCTATGTGAAATTGATCTTATTGTTAAATATGGTTTACTTATGGATGTAGTAGCCCAAGGTTGTGAGAATAACTTGGCCATTTTATATTTAAAATTTTTTTTATTTTGTGAGGACATTCTGTGGTTGCAACCAGTGGTTGGAAAAACTGTCTAGTCTTTTGTATTTCAGATTCTGTAAATGAACACAGTATCTAGCTGAAAGGTGTGCAAATGTGCCTAAGGGGAGAGTTAGTTTCATAGATGAAAGAGTTTAAAAGTCATGATGAATCTATGTATCATAAATATTCAATATTCAATTACTAGGTTGTGAAATAGAATTATGGGGGGGGGCGCGAATTGACAGGTTACATGGTCACGTCTTTATCTCATTTGCCACAGGGAAATTAGAGGGTGGTAGTCTTTCTTTGTGTACCTTTGTGTGTGTATGTGTCCACTCCCCCCATAGAATCTTTTGTAATGTATAGAATTTTGCTGAATGGTACATTTCCTTGTGGTTAATAAATGGATAAAGTCTAGTCTTCTGTCTGTAATGGTATTGATCAGTTCCGGGCGGACTCAATGTGTTGTGAAATGGCGATCATTGCCAGAGATTAACCAAAAGAATCATGTCTGTTCAAATGGAAGAAGGAACATGCTTACGGCAGGCTGACAGTTCTTTTTGTGCATGGTTTGGGGAGGAAGCTAAACAATGGTGTATCTGAAATGAATGAAGGCCTTGATAACGTTAAACATCTTGCTTTTGTGAAATGACTTAACCATCTAGTTTTCCCCTTTCTATAGTAAGTACTCTTTCTCTGGCCTTATGTGTTCTCGTCGGTGAACTCCTCTGGTTCAAATCCCTTTTTCTGATCTTCTGCCCTTGAGGAGGAGGAGCATCATGGCCACTGACCAAGAGCTTGTGGACATTATTCCCTTCCAAACACACCTGAGTCATATTAATTGGTGAAGGAGGATAATCTTGAGCAATCTTAAGGTATTACTTCTGGAAAAGCAGGCTGCTTCTGGAAAAGCAGAGTGTCACTACAGATCGTTACAGCTTTTTCTGTTTGGTTTGGAAGTAAAAAAAATTGAGCATTAATTTCTTATAGGATTATTTTCTCTGAGCCAGGAGGTTAACAGTGAAAATTTTGAAATAAAGTAATATTGTTGCTGTAGAGCATATACATATATCATTTATATTAAACTAACATTAAGTATTGTTGTGTAGATTTTTTTAAATGAAGTTCCTCTTTGAACTAAAATATGATTGTCCTGAAGATAATTGACATAATCTTAAAAGCCTTATTAATCCATATTTATCCATGAAGGTTTTTAGTACTTAAAATGCCTGATTTTTTGAAAAGGCTTTGTTATGAGTAAAATGCACTCTAAGATAGGATTATTGTTTCTCCTAATTGATTTTTCTATGTGATATGTAATCCGGCATGCTGGAACCATGAGAGTGGCTATTTTTATGAGAATTAAGAAATTTATCTTGTTTCTGGATATATATGTATCTCAAGTGGAAAATAGTACTAAAAAAGTATTTTAGGTATTTAGGATGGATGTTTACAGTTTTCTTTAACATTTTATGGACTTTGAGTTTTTTCAGTTTCTATCCTATGGTATGTGTTCTAGAGACTGATTGTGTAGACAGACCATTCTTGTAAGATACGGCCAAGTATAATTTTCTCCTCTCTCATTCCAGAGGAAACAGTTTTAATTTTGCCTTCATCCTGGAATGCTTTTAGATTTGCTTTAATTTTGAATTTTTTATTCCTTTTATCCTACCTCAGATTCTGCTTCAAAACAAATCTGCTTTTCAGTTTTTTTTTTAAAGAATGATGGTTAATTTGTTTTTCATAGTTTGTTAAAATGTAAGTTTAATACTTACCCTAGTAGTACTTAGATTTATCTACCTAGCTCGCGTGATGTAGCTTTGTGACATTTGAGTTGCATTGAAGTAAATGGAGAATTTGTTTGATTCTGTGGGAGCTAAAACAGTGTGGTTAATATATTTGATGAAGTAAGAAATGGAGATGTAATCATTATGTTATATTTTCTTTTATTTAGCTCTGTATTTGATGCAGTGTGGGTGCGAGTTTGTCGTGTGGTTTGAGAAAGAGTTGGCATTACAGAGGATGTTCTGGGACACATCTGAACTTTGGCCGACAAGTATAGTTATTAAATGGTTTGTTCTCTAAAAGACAGAATTTCTTAAATGTTGTCTGTGATCAAGTCCAAATAAAGTATAATATGTTGAAACTTGCAGACCCCAAAAATATAAAAACAGTATCCACTGATTCCACTTTGACATTTTTTTCTATTTATGCTATAAGTCAGTAGTTCTCAAACTGGATTGTTTTGCCCCTCACCCTTGGCAACATTTGGAGATGTTTTTGGTGGTCTCAGTGGGGTGAAGAGGGGGGCTTTGTGTGCTGCTGGCATCTAGTGGGTAGATGGCAGGTAGGAGCCCTGCTCCTTGTCACACAGTGTGTAGGACAGCCTCTGTAACAAAGAGTCAGCTGGCTCAAAATGTCAATAGTATTGAGATTGAGGAATCACGTTTTAAATTCTGAATTTTTTGTTTTTATTTTTGCTAATACTTGTTTGTAATCTATATTGATCATATTCCTTGTAGGGAGTTGGTATGTGTATATAATACATTCTGGGTTTTTTTTTTTTTTCATTTCCCCTATACTTTTTTTTTTTTTTTAAAGCATTAGTGCATTAGTAAAATGGTTATACTTGCTCATTCTCCAGAGATTGAATCTAAATTTTCTCAGTACATAGCATTGGTCTTCAGCTGACTTTGTATTGACAGGGTTTATATTTTCTTTATCTTTTAAAATTAGAATTTGATTAAATTGGTGAATAGACTGTAGTCATATATATTATTTCATCCTGTCCTTCTTTAATAAATGTATTTTGTTGACTGTTAGGAAAAAACTCTCCAATACCTGTTTTGATGGCTTGTTTGTGAAGACTACATGTTCATAGATGTAATGAATAAATGATTAATTAATATATCATTTAGGTATATTTGTTTTTGATCTAATATTTTCTTTGCTACAGGCATATTTATTTTTATTCTTACTGAAATCACTGGACTGAATGGCCATGGGGAGTGTGTGTGTGTGTGGTTGTGTATATTTAACTTTGTGCCTAAAAGTTTTATATCATATGGAAAAATATGTTCATTATTACGTGTTCCTTGATTCATTTCAAGGTATAATTTGATTTTTTTAAAAAAATATTTCTTGAAACAAACAGATCAAAAAATTTTTTCTTTTGTCTTGTTAACTTTAATCTCAAGAAACTTTTAAAATAAGTTCTTAATTGTTGAGAAGCATTAGTTTGGATTTGATTACCATTAGATTCATTTAGGTTGCACTATGTAGTGGTATATGATCAAGGGAGTTTTATGCATATGCATACCCTTGTAAAGGTTAAATTTTGATCCTAATAAATACCTTATTTTGAACTCTAGATTTTAAGAAAGTTAACTCAGCCAGCCAGTATGAGAATTATAGTGACACTCTTAAAATAAGTGGCACTATACCACTGAGGAAAATTCTGAAGTCACTCCCGCAAAAAATACGCAAATCAGCCTCATAATGCTTTTGTGACACACTTCCTCATAAACTTCCTCTGGTACTACTGACATTTTTACCTTTTGGGTCCATCATATAAGTAACACATCATTAAACTGAATGAGATTTTAATAATCTCTAAATTGTTCTTTCTGATTTTAAGACAATTTTGTTGCATTTTTGTTACTTGAGTATTAGTTCTCATTTTTGATGTCAGTGATTTAAATTTGTCTTTTCATGCTCCTTTATGTTCCCACTTATCTTTGTGTCCATGAGATCCTGGTTAGCTGGCTGGCAACATTTCATGCTGGAGTCAGTGGTACATCTTTACTCTTTACATTGTAAACCTCATCATTTCTTTTCATTATAGTTCTCATTCCACTTTTCTCTTTTGTCTGTTGCTTTTCTCTGCTGTTTCCTTTCTGTATGTCACTTCACTTTCTTGTGGAATCTAGTTGTTGTTAAGCATCATGGGTGCCAGAAGAAGGCTAACTTAGTGTTTAATGAAGCAGATTGAATTTAGAATGTTTCTGAATTGTCCATTGTTTTCCACTGTTTTTCCACTGGTGGTTTCTGAACTACCACATATATATTTGGGAATAGTGTTGTTGTCTTGAAATCAAATAGCCTGAAATTCAGATTGCTCTTATGTACTTTTACATGTTTAGGTTTTTTTTTTAACCCTGCTGCTTTCAAAGTCTCTTAATAGTCATTTATCATCTCAGTAAGTGAGTATTTGACCAGACCTGAGAGTGTATTTATTGCTACTGACGGGCCCACATTAGACATCTTCTGTGGTACATTTAATTCTGTTAGGTTATAACGGTCATGTCTAGACAGAACATTGATTTCAAATTGATTATCGGACTTGAAAGTTTCAGGAATAATGTGTAGAAGATGAATGCAAAAAAACTGTTGTACTGTATATTGCAGTTGACTTTCTGTCATTCTCCAGCTGGATTTGTCATTTTCATATATCCATCTATGTAGTGGTCAGATTTTGTTTAATAAAGGGACTAAATAGAAATGTATTGTTATCTCATAGGTTGAATTTCATGAACTGCTGGGATGGTGAGCTTAGGGAAGAAATTAAGGAGTTCTTATGGCTAGTGACCAAGAATGTGGTCTTGGTGGTTAGTAGACTTGGGTTCTGATGGTAGTGCTAACACCATCTAACTTGTCTGTCATTTTCTTATACTTGAATTATTGTAGTACCTTCTAGCTAAAACTAGCTAGTTCTTTGTTACTCTTTACAGTCTTTCTACTTACCTGCGAAAATAACCTTCTTAAAAAATAAAACTGAGTATGTCATTCTTGATTAAACCCTTCACTGACTCTGAGTCTTCCTTAGTGTAGAATCTGAAGTCTTAGAAGGATATACAAGGTCTTGCATAATTTGGTTCCTGCCTATGTTTTCTAACCTCTTGATTGGTAGTTGAGAGCCTAAGCTCTAGAAATGAACTTTCCCTTTTTTAAATCTTAGCTTTATAACTTAATTTTGGCAAAACTTGTGTCCTTTTGATGTGCCTCAGTTTTCTCATGTACAGAGTGGGGATATTAGGTATATCCCTTAGAGAGTGGTTTGAAGATTAAATGGCACATAAACGTGAAATATTTTGCTGGTGCTCTTCTTCTGAATGAATACTGTATTCTAGTCATGAAAATGCAAATTGAAGTTTCTTGAATTTGTCATCCATTATTATGTATTAGTATGGTCCCTTTATACATGTTGTTTATTTATCTTTTACCTACTTAACTCTTGTTTTCTTTTAGGCTCAAAAGTACAATATCACCTCTTCAGAAACACTTTCTGTAATACCATCCAATCTGAATTTCATTTCTTTCTATTCATCTAATATCTTATAAGTGGCCTTCATTTTAGTTATTGCAAATGTTTAGTATTCTATTTCTACTTTAGTGCAAATGTTTACTTTACTGTTTCTGTTCTTAAAAAACATCCACAGACCCATTGCTAGAACCTGGCACATAGTAGGTGCTTAGCAAATGTCTATTAAATGAATGCATTGAAATTATTTTACTTTTTTGAGCTAGAGATTTTTTCTTATGTTAGTAAGGTAGGAATTTTGATTTGATGATGCTTAAATTCTTTCCTATTCTATAAGATTTTTGATTCTGTAATTTTAGGATGAGAGTTCAACAGTGACATTTTAAGTAAGAAAAATTATTTTACTGGAAGTAATGTGGATATCTTTAGGTTCTGTTTATTTTCTAAAAAATGTCTTATCTGTAATCGTTAGATTGAATTTTTTATACAATTTGAATTGTATATGTAGAAATAATCTTAGATCTCTTCAGGTCCTGTGACTCATACTTTTTGACTCTGATGCACAATAAGAATTGTATATTGTATCATGACATAGTTTTTAGTGTGTGTGTGTGTTTATGTGTGTGCGTGCATGCGCATGGATTTATGTGCATGTATGAACAAAGTTTTATGAACTGTTTCCTCTATGCAGGGCACTTACTTTTTTTTTTTTTTTTTTTTGTCTTTTTCATTTTTATCGGTACCAGGCATCGAACTCACGACTGCCTGCTTGCAAGGCAGGTGCTTATGCCGCTGAGCTAAATCCCCAGCCCCCACTTACTTATTTTTATATTCTATTTCATTGTCAGAATGATTCAGTGACCAAGTAATAGATTGAAAACACCTAAAATACACTGATGTAGTTCAGCAGTCCACTGTTCTCTCTACCTAGTACCTCTGAGTGGAGAAGGAAATATATGGAGTGAAAATTAATTTATAATAGATAATATGTACTTAGGAATAGAATACAGGAAAAACTGGTCCCAGGAAATAACTTGGACCTAGTCTGGCTGAATTATTCTCTTTATGGACTAGTCTTTTGTGGACTAGTGCATAAATTAAGCACTAGGAAGATGCTGAAACAGAATTAGATTATAATTTTGGAGAGCTTAGACTTTTTCATGTATGATAGACTTAACTGGAGAACATAGTTCCTAATGTTGGGGGAAAATATCTTAGCGGGAGGATAAGAAGACTAATTCATCTTAATATGAAGGAAAAGGCACAGAATAGCATCAGGAATAGAAAGACCGCTTCATAGTAAACTTGACCATGGATAGAAGGCAAGTTGTGATGGAGGAGTTTTAAGGTAGTGGCTTGTGTGAAGAGATACTTATACTTGTTTGGGGAGACAGGACAGTGTGGGGGTGGGTGGGTAAAATCCAGATGAAAGTAATTAAAACTGAAAGGAGGTAGGAGTGGATGATACGGATCTTGAGGCTGTCCTAAATACATGTGTGTGGAATATAGGACAGAAAAGCAGTTTGAAGATTAAGGTAGATAGCACTACTAACAAAATTGGCTAAGAAGCCAGAAGAAAATAGAAAGCACTTTCATAACTAAATAAGAATAGAGACAGACAAGGATTTATCTGATAAACGAGTGAATATACACACATAGGTTTGAAAAAATAAAAGTACGTAAAAATGAGAACGTGATATTTTCTTAGAGGGGAAGACACTGCTGGATGTGTCACCATTATGAAGTCTAAAGAATTCAAAACATTAATGGCTCAGCAGTGTTTAAGTAATGATCAGATTTCAAAAATTACTCATGCTACATTATGTTCTCTTAAATGTATATGGGGCATTTTCCTTATAGTAAATTGTATAGAAATAGATTTCTTATAGAAATAGATTTAGAAACTTTTGTGCAAACTCAGTATATATTATCTGGGATTGAGGCCTAAACCTTTGAGTGATCATTCTTTTAGACTAGATAGAAGCAGTTTTTCCTTGGTTGTAGTCACATTGGGAATCAACTTCATTCCCTAATGTTGCTAAAGCTAGTAAGTGTCCAGCAAGAAAATAGTTAACCAGATTAGAGACTAGCTGTGGAGATGGTTGCCTTATAACAGATTTTCAAATTTAATTAAGCCTTACATATTATCATAAAGATAATCCTATTTATAAAGTTTGGGGAATTTTTCTTATGATTGCTGTCTTAAAAATCTGTATTTTGTAGAAATGAGGCTGCTATTAGGAAAAATCTGTTGTTCACATCTTTAATTGATATATGATAAATTGGATTTGTTACGAGGTGTTATTCCAAGACAGAGGAGCATGAACAAATTATGAGATCATGGCAAGTTTCTGAAACTTTGTAATTACTTTTTTAGGTTTGCACATAAGATGTGGTAAACGAAATAGCGAATAACACGGGAGCTGGTCCAGAGTATCCTTCACATATATGTGTTATTCATTAATCTTTCTTTAAGTGTAATTTAGATGTGACATGTAAGACATTTAAAAATATAGATCAGTTCTTGGGAGAAAGTTTTATATGTTCAGGTATGATACTTGTCAGATAATATGAAATAATGTAAATTATACTGCTAGAGGAAATACTAATATAAAGAGCCAGATAAGTGCCAGGAAATAAAAAGAACATTCAAGTTTCATGGTTCTTTATAGAGTGCTTTAAGATCTTGGTGTATTAGCATGCTTTAAAAAGAAACATTGGAATGAATTTTCATCAATTTATTGATTGGAATTTTAAACATTTTTTTTTCTGCACCATTTCACTTAAATTTTAGGTGTTTTAAAACTTTTTGTGTAAGTTTTGAAAGATTTTCAAGTCTGTTTTTAGATGCTAACCCATAAGTTTAGTCTTGTCATTAAAATTCCTACTTTTCTACTGACTCTTTTTTGACCTTTGACACTCACTTTACTCATCTCTAAGGAGGATAAAATAAGTATTTGTTCTTTTTGTTTTTGTCTTTTTTCGTCTTTATTGGTACCAGGGATTGAACTCACGACTGCCTGCTTGCAAGGCAGGCGCTTATGCCGCTGAGCTAAATCCCCAGCCCCAGTATTTGTTCTTTAACAAGTATTGGAATATATGCTAGACTATGCTAGGTGCTTAGGATGTAATAGTAAAAAAAGATATAGACGATTACTACTTTATGGAGCTCATAGTCTTAAACTAAGGAACCAGATGAATCAAATAATTAAAGATTGCCATAGATGCTGTCAGAATTCTGAGAGGATAACTTTATTTGCTCCATATCACACAGACATCATTTCTAGTTAATTGCCTTATTTACCTACTTATTTGTCTTTTCAACTACTGTAGTGCAAGCTTTTTTGGGAGAGAGGGTGCGAGTGTCTGACTTGTTTATTATTATCACAGTATTTTTTGAACATGGCAATTTCTGACACAAAGTAGGAGCCCAATAAAGATTTAACTGGCTGCCTGAAGAAATTAACCTAGATGATACTGCACTGGAGAGATAGAAGCAAAATCATGCAGTGCTTTGCTCTAACAGGGAGAGGAATTAGAATAAAATGTAAGGGGGAACTATGTCTGGGTTATGTGTTAAGATCACTTTGACAGCTATCTAAAAAATACATGAGAAGTATGAGGAGTGAAGAGGTAAGACCAGTTAGCAGCCTGTTGCATCATTGAAAGCTAGAGAGGTAGTCTGAGCTTCCTTCCAGCTTTGAACATTTTCTGACTGTATGTCATACTTCCTTTAGTATTTTTAGCCATATTTTTAGCCACATTTTTTTCTTACTGTTACTTAAAACACAATAGGCTTCTTATGCATGTGACAACTTTGGATACATGTCAGTGTGCCTCCCCCCCATGATAAAATACATTCTAGAGATTATTGAGTTTTTATGACAAATTCCTATCTATGTTTTGTGCCTTTGCTAGTTTATATTCTTATTTACTCACACATTCCTATTTCTGAAAGTTTGGCTTTGCTCTCTTCAAATAACTATCTTTTTATAAGATCACCCACTACCACTTTATTGTTTGAAACATGCAATATGTTACAGTGTTAAAAGACTCAGAAGTAGAAATTCTTAGGAATTTATCTTTTTAGGTTGCCATTATCTTACAGGAAAGGCTAAATGATAAACAGTTAATACCTTGGACTGTTAGTTTAACTATAGGTAATCCGCTTGATTTTTTTTTTTTTATTAAGTTTGTTCATTCATCATAGGAATCATCATAGGATGTCTTGATTCTTTTTCCCCCCTCATTACCCTAACTTCCCTTCAGCCTTTCTTCCTCTTTTTATTTACAAAAGCTTTTTCATTTTTTATTTCTTTTCTGTTCCCCCTCCCTGTTCTCTTTCCCATTTGAATATTTTGGACCCAGCTATTCCCCTTCTTGGTATCTTCCCAAAGGAATTAAAAACATCATACTGCATCATATAAACACTGATTTTTATAGTGGCACAATTTGTAATAGCTAAATATTGGAAACAGCCCAAATGCCCACCTCATGAATGGGTAAAGAAAATGTGGTTTGTTTTTTAATATAGTGGAGTACTATTCTTCCATAAAAAAGGGTAAATCAGAGACATTTCTAGGTAAACCAGTACGCCTTGAGACCTTACTTTTAAGTAAAATAAATGGGACATGTGTGTAAATACTGTACTGTGAGAAGCCAAAAGTGTGAATAAGGACCAAAATATATAATAGATTTTAGGAAATGGCATAATATTTTTATCTGTGATTGCGAGCCTCTCCTGTGTATGATTGTGGAAGTAGTATGGAATTGCTGCTTGATACAAGGATTACCTCTTTATTATGGTGGCTCAGCAGCAGCATCTTTGACTAAGAAGAATTGCATTATTATAGAAGGGTAAAATCAGAAAAGATGCTAAATTTTACTGAATTAAAAACACAATTGTAATTGCCTCTTCATTTTGTTCCGCTTAGTCACCTTCATTTTGGAAGCAGTAAAGCTAACTATCTTTGGTAAGCTGTCTTCTACCAAAAAAAAAAAAAATGCAGTTGCACCTTATAAATATTATGGGGCCTTCTGTTTGTTACTAGGTTAAATAAAATAGTACTAGTAAAAGAAATTGGTACCAGGCGTTTTATTACCTGATAGTGAAGCTTCATGTCACGTACCTACTGTAGAATTCTTTATTTTTACTGAAGCCCAGACTTGAACTTGTGTAAGTATCCTTTAAAATGATGTGGAGAAAAGTCAAAGAGAATAGTGATAAATAATAAGTAAGTAGTTTTTAGATAATAACAAGAGGGCATGGTAATAGAAAAACAATTCAACATGTATTGAGACGTAAAATACAATGCCTTTCTGAGTGATAAGGGGGAGACTTTAAATCGCCATTATCTTTATATACCAATCTTAGCTGGTAACCTTTTCTTATTTTTTTCCTGTTCTCTAAAGATAAATCAGGTTCTAGTGTTGAATTGGGAAATTAAGGGCTAATTATATTTTTTGTTAAAATGTACATAGAGATTGTTTATTAGCTGAGAAGACTAGAAATAATAGAGGCAATTAAATTAGGAGGCTTTGACTGTTGAGAGGGCCTAACAGACTGTCAAGTACCATTTTCTCCAGTAACTTCCTTTATCTGAATGAGTCTTAGGAATAAACTACTCAAGCTGATTCTCACTTCTGAAAGATGGAGTAAAAGGTTAAAGTAAAAGAAGTATAGTTAGACTTTTTTCTATTTTAAGTCAGTGAAGCATAGTTTGATCTTTTATCTACAGATCTTTTACTACTGTAGCCCAAGAAAAGTGTCACTTCAAGAACTGTAGTTTCTAGTCTGAGAGTATATATTTAACAGTCTTGATTTAAATGATGGTTATTCTTTTAAAATAATAGCTAATCTAATATTTATGCTATGAAAATAAATCAGCTCACTAACATAGAGAACAAAAGAGTGGATTACATTAGTCATTTATAGAATTTTCTGCCATTGAAACATGTGATTTACCAATAAGCTGAAATGGTTAATAGAGATAGAAACTAATAATGTTGGTACAAGTATAACTATTTATTGACAGGATTTTAAAAAACATATAAAGCTAAAGAACTTCCTTTATTTTCAAATTCAGTAAAATAATTAAATGATTCTTAAACTGGTATATTAAACAGATGTTCTATAGGGAGAAAACTTGGGTTTTGGGTCTCTCTCTGCCATGTGTGATACATTGTGTTAACTTGGGGAAATTCTGTAACCTTAGTTTCTTCATTTATGAAATGGGATTTATAATACTCATCTTACAAAATTACAGTGAGAATCAATTGAGGATCCAAAGCTACACATACAAGCCCAAGCACACTCATATATACAGATATACATAAAACCGTTATAATTTTGATATACATATATACAGATATACATATAACCGTTAAGCCAAATGCGTGTTTCTAAGAGTGATGTTTTTCAAGGCCTAGACAGAGCACTAAGAAGGGTACAAGTGAACTATGCAACATCTCTAATTCAGAATTTGTGATTCTTAATTCATAAACATTTATCTTTAAACTGTCAGTGAATGGGGGAGTTTTAAGCAACCAGATAAATAGTACTAAAGGAAGTTTTATTTCTCAGGGTAACCAAAGGCATTGCATGGTATGACCCCTGTTTAACCTCATCTTTTACCATATCGGCCTTCTGGTAGTTCCTACAAGAGGCCAATCACTTTTTATTCCTTTTATTTCTCTGCTTGCCTTCCGTTAGAATTTACAAGAGGGACCATATCTGACTTACTGTAATGCTGCCTGTGTTTAGCACATAATAGATGCTTTACAAATGTTTGAGTGACTGTGGGATGCGTTTCAGGTGTTTAGGACAGGGGTTTGCAAACTTTTTTGTAAAAGATGAGATGGTAAGTATTTTGAAATCTTCTGTAGTTAACTGCCAGTTTTAACACAGAATCAGTTATAGACACTCGGTAAATGAATAAGTGTGATTGTATTCTAGTAGAACTTTATTTGCAAACAACTGAAACTTGAATTGATATATTTTTGACATGTCACCAAAGATGATGATTATTTTATTGGTTTAGCCATTGTTCAGAGGCTGTATAAAAATAGGCTATGTACTAGATTTGACCTTTGGACTGTAGATTGCCAATCTCTTGGACATTGTATGAGTGGCATGCATCCTTCAGTTTATAAGTTTGATTAAAAACTTCCTTTGGAACCTAGGAAATATTTTTTAAAAAATCACTGTAACGTGCATTGGTTCCCTAACCGATCCACAAACCTTTTTCACTTCATGTATTGTATTCCAGCAATATGGTAAAACTTTACCCTCAGGAATAACACTTTCTTAAAAGGAATAGTTTAGTATTCCTTTTTGGACCAGAAGAATCACAAACTCTCCCCATTATTGTCAGAATTTCCTTCTTTATTTGCTCTTTTGCTTCCTAGGCTTGCAGACTAGAAAGTTTTAGGGGCTTCTGTGTCATGGTGATGGTAAGACCAAGAACAGGTTTATGTATGTGATTAGGGAGGAGGAAATGGGAGGAGAAAGTCTGGGAGAGTAAAAAGCACAAAGCAGTTTTCTTTTCAGACTGCAGATCACAACCCATGAAATCAGTGTAGGGGATCAACATAGACAAGAAAATAAAATAAAAGAAGTCAGAATGAATCAAAGTAAGAGAGTATAGTTTGTGAAGCTTCAGTTGTGTGTATGATTTTATGTGTATATGTACTGAGTTACAATGAAAAATGTACTTTTTATTGTAATTTGTGGTCAGAATTTTAAAAGCCTGTTTTGTAAGGGTTTGAGATACCGATCTTGAGCTTTTTTCTTTTCATTATGAGAGCCCAAAGGAATATGTAAAGGAAGCCTCTCGATTGCTTATTATATACTGTGCTTTTGGTATGAAGCTTCTTTATTGGATAGTTACCTTTTTTTGCAGATGAGAAAATACGATCTTACTACTAATAAGCTTCACAACAGGTTTACCTTATTTTAGCTTTTGTGCTTCATCCATCATACTGTGAATGAAAGAAACTACATATGACCTGCTTTGTGTTTTGGGATGCAAAATCACCCTACATGGTGGCATTCCACCAGATTGCTTGAGACAATACATAGGCTGCAGTGATAGGACGAAATACTGGAAAGGTAAAGCAAATTAGGTTAGGAATAAAGAATGATACACTGTATAAGAGAGGGGGGACTTTACCTTTATTTTTCTCTTCTTTCCTTTTACTGTTTTTGCCCCTTTATATCTTAACAGCAGTTGGGCTCTTAACTCGTGCTAGAAATAGCAGGGAATTGAGGAGGAGGTTTAGTGAGGAAGAGTAAGTAATACAAGCATGTCTTTAGCTGAAAGGGGAGTGAGGACAGAAACCCAAGTAGCAGGGCCACCTGGTCACCCAGATGGGTTGACTATTCCCAGGTGGCAATTTACAAGTGGGTGTAGGTAAAACAGAGCCTGCTATTAAATTGTGTTACAAGTAAAAGTCTTGGCTTTGGAGGTTGTTAGCTTTGATATGCTAATTGAAAATACTTCCTTTTAAAGTTACATTAAAGGAAATCCTCTCTAGAGCAACACTTCGTTAGTCCAGAATCAGTTACCAATTTTAAGTTCTTAAAAGCATAATACTGTTTTTATGTTTAAAAGATTTCTGTCTCTTGTATGAGTTAGCAAATATGGTAAACATTAATGTATGCTGACTCTTGATTTCTGACTTGATTTGGAATTGTTTTGGGAAGAACAAGAATATGAGGAAGGCTATTGTTCCTCACTATAAAAGTAACTAAAACATAGCAGATCCCTGGTTACGTAATTGAATGGAAATATGACAGACCCTTAGAAAATATATGTATCCTTCTCTGATAGGTTGAAATTCTTACTTTTGCAGTGGTAGTTATTCATATGTAATGAGTTTTAACTAATAGTGCCTAAAATTTACACAGTACTTAATATCTTTTGGCCCCATCACTTGCTGTACCTTAGTGATGTTGCGAAAGCTTTCAATGATAAACAGCCTGCTGTGGTATGGGTGCCATAGGTTTGCGACCACTCCCCTACCTTATTGCTTAGCATTCTATATTATAATTGCTTGTTAATGTGTTTGCCTGCCAGCTGACTCTTATGTTCTTTCCGATTTTTCTGAGTAAAGGTAGTGTTCAGGGTAGGTTAAAAGCACTTGAGCCAGATTGTCTGGTCCAGAGGAGGCTCTGGAAGAGGCACATAATAATGGCATCTACTTTATACTGTTGTTATAATCTATAAATTGCTATAAAGTGCTTTGAATTTTTCACTTTTTATTCTAAATAGTTAAATAGATACTAATTGCTGATGTTGCTTGTTATTGCCTAGTAGTATCTACCTATAAATTGTTTACTTGATGATGTAGTATATACTCTACTTTCATTATTCTTGGCAAGATGTTCTGCCTTAGGAGTCAGTTGCATTCTTCTCCTTTTCTTTCTTGTTCATTGTGCTTTAATTCTGAGGACCATAGGAAGTTAGAACATACATTTTAAAAATTACAAAATTTGTACAGGCAAACCATTTTCTTAAGTTGATGGCCAAATGTTAAAATGTTATTTTCCACATTATTTATAAACTTGTCACAATACACTTAAGGTTTGGTTAGATCTCAGTGAAAGTTATCTTTCAGAGTAGTTTTCCCCCCTCTGGAATGAGGGTTAATAACTTTACAATTAGTGTATATGGTACAGAATTTCATGCAAATGAAGTGTACCAGGAATGTAATAATTTAATTATACTTAAAGGAAGAAAAAGGTGACTGCACAAATTTGCAGCTGCTTATATCACTGTATGTCATTTAGGACCCAGTTTCTTTTAATGACTTAAAAACAAAAAAAAAAAATTGTGCCTGGAAAAGAAAATGTTATGCTTCGAATATGGAATATTCCTCAGAATTCCCATCTGTGTGTAAGCTGGTTGGCTTGCTCTCGGGAGGTGGCGGGGGCTTGGTTACAGGTGGGACACTGGAGGTGTGGTCTGGAAGGGTATTTCTCCTTCCCAGTCTTCTCCATTCTTTCTCTGGTGTGCCTATTATAACCTGAAAGGCCCTTTAATTGTTCTGTTGCTGTGTCTACCAGCTAACTACAGACTGAAATGTCTGAAACTGTGAGCCAAAATAAACTTTTCTTTTAAGTTGTGAGTGTTGGGTATTGTGTCTGGGCTATGAGAAAGTGACTAAGACAAATGTAGTGAATTGGAAACTGAGGATATTCCAGTTAAATAATTCCATATTTAGTAAGAAAGTATACTCTTACAGTTGACCATACTGTTTGTTTAGAATGCAAACTATATTTATAATATTTATTTGACTCTGGCTTAATTCTAGAATCAGTTGATTTTCAGTGAAGAATTTTCAGTTATGCATTTTAATAATATTGTATAATTTAGTAGAATATTTTTCAGAAAATCATAGAATGAGCTAGTAGTCATTAGTAGTGCACTCCCAAATAAGTGCACTTTCCTTTCTAAGTGAAATAAAGGTGAGTGGTTGTGTTAGAAGAACTTAAATTTCCAAAAATCTATGTTGTTATTTTCTCAGTATACCACATTTCTGGGAAAATAGCTTCCATTTATTAATGTTTTATAGTTTTCTGAGTGATGTCATGTATGTTCCTATTTGACTTTGACTGAATCTTTTTGAAATAGTTTTTTTAAAAAACTCAAATCCTGAGGTAATATGACTTGCTGAAGTCACTTCTCAGTGGAGCTAAAACTCTTTACTTTTAAATTCAAGGGAAAATGTTTGTGGTACTTTGTAGAACAGTTACTTTGCAGATAATCTTTATATCACACTTTGATTAAAACATATTTACAGTTTGGGGAGCTGCAAATAACAATAGCAGTGGGAAACACCAAAGTGAACTTTAACCTTAGGACAGATGTTGTTTTGTTGTTGGTTGTCTGGCTTGCTTGTTGACCATAAATCCATATGTGCTAATTGTTGCTTGAAGGAAATTTATAGGTAAATCTTGTCCTCAATTGGTGCAGAAGTGTTTTTCTCAATCACTTTTGCTTTTTGATAAAGAATGTTTAAAGCTGTTTTCCAAATGGGCCTTAATTACATGGGTGCCAGAATTTTATACTGTTTCTACATTATTACATTTCTTTGATCAGAATTGCAACTGGAAAGTTATGTCATAGCCTGACAGTTATGTATAACAATAATATTACTAATGATTACTATTTATTAAGACTGATTATTAACAGCTACTGCTTACAGCATGCGTTGGGCTAGGTGTTTTCTAAGTTTCAGTGATAATTTACATGTGTCCCTACAAGATAAATATTATTTCCATTTTATAAATGAGCTGAGTCTCAATGATTTGCCTAAGGGTATATAATTAAGTAGGTAGCAAAGCCAGATTATCAAACCTAGGTCTGCAGGACTTAAAGCTCTTCTATTTAAGCAAATATTTTAAAACATGTATTAAAACATGAGTTACCAATTCTTGGGCAGTATGACTTTTTTGAACCTGCCACAGTTCCTTCTTCCTGTCCCTACTCTAGCAATAGCTCGTGTTGTAGCACACCTAGAAAACTATGATGCAGTCCAGAATGCTAAGTTATCAAATTGATGTATCAATGGCTGATGCAGCAGAGCTCTCTCTGCCTCTGAAATAAAAGTAATAGTTTGTGCACAACTGTTAGAAAAAAAGAAGTTGTTCTTTTTAGTTATACAATAAGCCAGAATCAGAAGATCAGAATTCATTTGGTCTGATCATATTCAAGTAATTAATGAATCAAATATTTAAAATAAATGTATCTTCTTAAAATACTATACCTTGCTTCAGAGAAATTTAATTAATTGAAATTTGCTTATGTAAAGGAAGGTGAATCCATGTTCTTTTTGACTCATATTTGGAAAGTAATTTGATAATAGTGGTCGTTAATTACTCACTTGATGTGTGTTACCAGTGCTGGTTGCATGGGGAATAACGTTAGTTCAGTATGCATGATTCTAGCATTAGCATTTGTAGTTCATTTCCCCTCATTCATATTAAGAAAGATTAATAAGCAGGTATAACACACAATTTAACAAGACCTTAAAAAATGTAGGTCATTGGTAGGGCATGTGTCTAGCATGTATGAGGACTGGGATTCAATCCTCAGTATTAGAAAAAATAAAAAGGCAAAAAACAAAACAAAATACATACTTTGTTTTTCCAAGTCCAAGGATCTCAGTTTCCTGTAACCATAATTTTTTTTTGAGACAGGTTCTTGCTATGTAGTCTAGACTGGCCTTGAACTCTGTGTAGCCCAAGCTGTCTTCAAACTCATGGTAGCCATCCTGCCTCAGCCTCCCTAATACTGGGATTACAAGTGTGCTCCACCACACCTGGCCTGTAACTATAAATTTTAAAGTATTGATGAGCTTGTGGAAACTGAAATAGAACTAAGAGAATAGGAGGATAATTAAACACCTGATGTCTGTGTTTTTGAGTAGGAAGTATGACTAAAACATGGCAAATGAGTAGTGGAGACAAGTAGTACATCCATGGGGAATCCATTATAGGAAAACTAATGTCATACCTCTAAGCCACTTAGCTATAATTGAAATCAACCAATAATTAACAGACAACTACTGTTGCTTTTGAGTTTGCCATTTTTGAGATGCTTAATGAAGAGAGGCATCTTTGTTTTAGAAACTAGTCACTCTGAAAGATGTCTTACACTCTAAACAATATGTATTCTGCAGCATACACACATCTCACATTGATTACTAAAATTGATGATGTCTGTCACCAATGACATTATTTCTTTTTTCCCTTCCACTTCTCTTCTTCCTCTTCTCCCCCACTCCTCCCCTTCTTTCTTTCTTTCCTTGTCCTCCCCTTTTTCTTCTTTTCCTCCTCCACCTGTTCAAAAGTTTTTGTTTTCCTGAGATTTCACTAGGTGAGACTTACATTTCAGATTCTCTTTAATTCAAGATTAATCTCCTTAATCTTGATTTCTTCTGTGCCTTGTTCCTTCTTGAATTTATTGTTGCTAAACTAAAAGCACCATAAGGACAGAGATTATGGCCTTCGTGTCTGTCATTGCATTCCCAGTGTTTAGTGCTCGATAAATGTATGTTGTGTAAATTAATGTGAGAGTCTGTCTTTTTCTTTCTACTGATTGTCCATTTTTTTGGAAATGGCTATATTTCTGAACCTTCTAACTCTGCATCTGTATTTTTTTTCTCTCTCTACAGCCTACCGTTAAAATTAAGGGGAATAATGCCTTCAGAGGTTAATGATGTTCCTATTGCCTGCTTTTAATGAGTTTTTGTTATCTGCGTTTGGTTATAACTTGACTTTCTGTAAATTTTGTGCTATATTGTCTGCTTGTCCCTTCTTGAAATTCTTTTGTCACTTAACTCTCCTCATTCTTCCCTAAATGTTAATTCTGGCTGTCCTTTTGGATTGCAGATATTTGAGAGTTTCAGCCTTAATCTTTATATATCCTTTTCTGCTGAATCTCACCTTTCAGTTTTATTTTTAACTAAATGTAGTTGTCCAGAGTTATGTCTCTGACTTTGATCACCCTTTGAGCTCCAGACTTACTTATTAGTCATCTAGTAAACAGTAAGTATATGTCTAGGGCTTTGATGCTGAGTGAGACACAGATTTTACTGTAGAGCAGTGGTGGCAAACTTATGGCATGTGTGCCACTGCAGCAGCCTTTTTTGTTATCATCAAAAGTTCCATCACTGCCCTAGAGGCTTTACAGACTCATTGGAAGAGAATGATTAGTAAACCAGTCATTATGCAGCATGTTATACCTGCATTAGAGTGTTTCGGGATTACAGAAAAAGGTGGCTTAGTTCAGTATGGAGGGAACCAGGTCCTGTTTTTCTGTAGTGATGCTTAAAGTGATCATGAAGGATAACTAGGAATTCACTAGGTAAGTAAAATGGGAGGAATATTTTTTGATGTTTCCTGCAAGCCTGGTGATTATGCTTTCTGATAAGACAACTCCAAGTATGGGCAAGTTCCCCAAACCCATAGGACACATGGCCTCAGATAGGGAGTAGGTGTTTATAAACCAGTGCAAACCAGTAAAATAGTGTCAAGCATTAAATCCAGGAAGAGAGGAGTGACTAGGAAAGGAGAGTTAGTAATATTTCATTACTACTTGTTCAGAACAGCAATGTAAGGGAATGATTTATAGTAAGGCTCAGAAAGGCCTTTGTGCTGGAGTTTTGCCGTTTTCTGTGATACCTATATAATAAAGTAGCATTTATCAGACCTTTTTCTTTTTTTCCTCCCTGTAATAATGGGCAACCTTTGTGAGTTAATTGAATTGGGATTTAACATTAATTCTTGAATTTTGAGGAAAGGTTCTATGCCAGTGATGGCTAACGTTTTAGAGACCAAGTACCCAAACTAAAATCCACTCACTGATTGCAAAGTACGAACACTGCAATTAAACTTTAATACTGATGTTTTAGTTTAGAAAAAACAGCTCATATTCACATCTTTTTGTCTTAAAAACACAGTAACAGAGCTTTCAGTGACAGAAACAGTTTTATTGAAAGGTTAAAGTTTGCATTTGGTATGCTTTTGTGCATTCCCTATCTGTTGGGGCAACTTGGCGCCTACAGAGAGGACTCTGTGTGCCAAAGGTTTACCATCACTGTTTATACCTTCCAAAAGTATCAGGTGTGGAGAACCCTGGTTTATTTTTATTTTTTTGCAATATTTTATAATGTCTATTTTTTGTTATTTCTGTTTTACATTTCAATAATTTCAGTTTTTGTTTTGTTATTTTAATAACTTATGTTTTTTTTGTTTTGTTAGTTTTTATTTTATATTTTAATTATTTCTGTTCTTTTTATTTTGTTTTCTTTTCCTAAAGACTATAATATTTTTTTTTTAATAAATGTACTTTCTGTCATTGTCTTTTGTATCCTTGCAGTCTTGATGCAACAGTTAGATTTTCTTAGAGTTACATTTTATTAGGTCTTTTCTCTTATTTGTTCTTTAACATTAGGAACTATTTTAACATTAAAGCTCCCCTAAAGTTGTCCCTGTTCAGGTTGGTAACTTACTGCTCAGAATTACTTCTGCATTTTATATATCTACAGGTTTTTCTGTGTATCTACTTTACTTGTAAAAAGTGTTAAAATTCATTTTGCATCATTCATGAGGGAGAGTGACTATTCATCCTTGCTTTTTTGTAATTTGCTTAAGGTAGTATGCACTTTATGGTTTTAAGATACTCACCATTGCATGTGGATGTGTTAAGCGTAATACTTCGAAGTTGTAGAAGAAAGCACAGAAATTGTATGTTTGGGGATTGCATTTGGAGAATTAGACAAGATTAGGTTAAGGAAAGGAATAATGTGTAGGATCAAAGGTGTATATAACTACTTGAAAGAGATATACCCATATTGCGTTGTTGTAGAGAAAATAGAAAACTGGCCTGTGCTTATGCTTTAGTTGTGGAAAGAATTTTTTATAGAAGTTAACAGTATGTTACATTATAGTTTATATTTAAATGCTAAGTTGCATGAGAAACCAGCTGACTACTAGCTGAGTAACTAGGAAAACCAGGGCAATGAAAAATCAAGAGGAAGAGTAGTTTGGAAAGCTTCATGAAGAAAATAGGACTTCAGTGAACCTTGAAAGATGAGTTAAAATTTAGATAGATGGGAAATGGTTGTGGTGGGGTTGGTGATAGTGGAGAAGGCAGTGGTGTGAACTAAGATAGTGACAATGACAATGATGTTTCTGTACTGTCCAAGTCAGAACTGTAGCAGTAAGATAAATCACTGCCCTGTTATTGACTAGGCCAAGAACGTCAGAGTAAGTTGGTAAGGTGTGTGGGGTGTATGAAAGGGCTGCCAGGGATGTGGAGAGGATAGAGGTTTATGTGGTAAGAGCAAGGTATTGGGAGTGTGAGGGCTTGTGCGAGGCTGTCAGAGGAGAATATGTGGAGAATGGAGTGAGAGTTGGAGGTGTATTCTGCCTAAAGCAAAAACAGTTTTTTAGTAGAGTGAAAATAGTCCAAAGTATAAGAAACTTTAGTGTTCAGAAATGCCTCCTCATCGTTATGATACTCACGTAGTATAGTATCAAATCGTTTCCCACTACTCCTTTAATATTTGTTTGGACATCTTTCCTTGTTCTTTGTTAAATAAAAAAAATGTTATGTCAAATCTCAATTCTACATTTACCCCTTTGATCAGTCTTTGATTCAGAATGCTGAATTTAACATGTCATTTCTGATTTTTCTTGTTAGAATGTTTGTGTCTTCAGAACAGTTGTCACATTTTATACAGTATTTTGGTCTATGTTGTGGCCTGTGGGCTGCCCAGTATGAAGTTGGCACTAAAAATTGGAGATTTGGGCTTTGTCTCTTGAACCTCCAGATCCCATAACCTGTAAGGTCACTTGGAGGGGCTCCGGATACCATAGAATTGTCTGTAATAAAGACTCTTTCAGGTTTAAGAACTGTTTACATTGCCTTTATCTGTTCCACTGACTGTATCATGAAGAAGAGTCCCTTTTTCCTTATTGCCTTTTAATGAGTTTCCTTTTTCATTACTTCAGTACATAATGCTTTCCACATGTGTGCCATTCTTTTCCCTGATTACTCTTTCCTTCTTTATATATTTCTTTTTCTACTTTCTAAATATAGCTAAACTTTCTCATATGCTGCCTATTCTGTGAAGACTTTTCTAATTAATCCTTTTTATCCCTTTTAGTTTTAATATTCCTTTTTTTTGCCAATATGCACACAAATTATTTTAAATATTTTCTAAATTTCTGATTTATTTGTTATTCACAGTTCACTGCATATTTGTGAAGGGCAGAAGAAGACCTTTGTCATTCTGTTGGTATGTTTCCATAGTTTCGTGTACTCTGAATGTTTATGGTTACTTTCTGAAGTTCAATTACCAGGCCTCATTCTTTGCTTACAGCCTTCTTGCTTTGTTGAGAGTACTTGGATGCTAGTACATGTTGATTTTTGTGGTATTAAACAGTTGTTAAGAGACGTTCTTTTCTGCTTTTTTTTATTGTTGAGTAAATGCCAGTGAGCCAGTACTTAAATATTTTTGATAAGCTTTATTTTGCACTTACCTCTTGCTAATCATTTTTTTTTCCATTTTAATAACTAAATTCTAAGGACTTGAAGGACATCAAGACATAGTTTAATTTGGCATGCATTTTAAGTCAAAGTTTTATTTAAGAAAATTTATAAGCCTAGGTGCCTTTGCATTTTATGTGTATGTGATCCATCTAATTTTAAATAACAGTAATTACGTCTATATTTTAGGGAGAAAACTGTGCACTCTGTTGTGGGTGAATTCTAGCAAGTAAAATGTAGAACAGTTACATTTATGCCTTTACTGTTTTTTAATTTCAGTAGACTTGAGCTGGTATATATTGGAAAATTTATTGTATATTTTGAGGCCTCAGTCCCTCTTTAGACAGTTGGTATAATTTTGTTTTAACATGTTCCCGCTGGTGGTTCATGCAAGACTGTCCTCTTGATTGGCTTGTATCATGTGATGGAACTATCCTGTGCTGATCAATGGGACAGTAACTCATGTAGCACTGTTCGTTCAGAGCCGCCAGGGTAGTAAAGTATATGAGTTGATTAAAGACAAGATTGTCTCCTGCTTTTTGAGGTCATCTAGAGAGCTGCTTAAGTTATCTTCTTGGTTTTTTTCAGCATGTCATCTTGTTCATTTTTTTTTTTTTTTGCACATTTTCTTGTTTCTTTTTCCCACTTGGATTCCTTATGATATGATTTTGCTTTTCTCATTGGTCTTTGACATAGGTGGAGAAAAACAGTTTGTTGAGTGGCTACTATATAAGGAGTTCTCATTTGTGAAGATTGCTTGCTCTCTGATACAAGTTATTTTACCCAAAATAGCAACAAACCTGATTATATACTTCTCATTTTTTCTTTTGGGTTAGCATTGAAAATTTGGGACTCATGGCTTTTATGTATGTTTTCCAGTGCAGTAAAATTTTAATGATTGATGGCTAATTTAAATATGCTGCACTTAATAGGTTTGTATCTGTCAAAAGGAAGTCATACTTTCTTTTTGCACATTAACCATATTATGTAAAGTCCAATTAGAAGTAAAAAGCTTCTTATGTCTTAATGGAAAGTTGATTTCATAGATATTCAACACGTTGTATTAAAGCCTTGATAGCTTACATTGTGTTGTACTTTATATTTTCAGATTATTTCTGAACAGGCATTTCTTTCCCTTCTTTTTTAGTCTGACAGCAACAGATTGCCATGGTTTTTCATCTAATGTTTTGGTTTATCACTGCCACTTCTACAAATTCAGAAAGGTTGTTATTGATGCGATTGTTTCTTACAAAATTAAAAAAGTATTGATTTGACTTCTTTCCTCAACAGAAACATTACTAGATAACCTATGGTCAGAGTCTGAGTCATCTGCCACTGTCCTCAGGTTATCTGGTTGAACAAGATTTGTGGCAGATGCTATTAAATAGACCCTTTATGAAAATCAGAATGTTTTTTCACTTTAATGATATATCTTTTTAGCTCCCAGCATCTTGTATCTTCAATGCAGTTGGCTTTACATATACATATTTTAGTAATAGAAGTTCTAGTTATATTTCTGTCTTTCCTAAAATTTTTCTTTGTTAGAGATAACTGTGTCCTTACCTTCTTAAAAGTATGGTTGAACTACCAAGAAGGAAAACAATGAAAAGAGTTCCAGAGAGTAATTTTCTAGTACAAATGTAGAGTAGGTAGAGTAGCTTATGTGCCTTTGAATAACCCATTTATTTGGTATGTAACTTGTAGTTCCCACTTGGAAACATTCATTCTTGGAGACATTTCATATGTGTTCCTGCAAATGCACACATATATTATTTGTGATGCAACAGCGTTTTGAATCTTTTTCTTTTATTCTAAATAAGATGAAGTAATACAGCTTTGAGGAGATGCAGAAAGAGTGGGTATATTATTTTTTGTCTGAATCTCCTGTGGTGTTTGTGCTATAATGAGAGTATTGGGCCAGTCAGGCTTTTAGAAGGATAAAGTGTCTAAAACGATGCTGCACAAGTATACTGCAAGACACAAAGTGAAATTTTAGATTTTCTAGGAGGCATGTTTCAAAAAAGTAAAGTTAATTTTAATGTATTTTAGCATAGTATATTCAAAAATCATCTCAACCTATTACTAATATGAAAATTACTAATGAGAAGTTTTTTGCATGTCTTTGAAAATCAGTGTTTATGTCACACTTTAGGCACATTTTAATTTAATTAGCCATATTTCTAAGACTCACTAATCACATTTGGCTGTATTGGACAGCTGAAGTCTAGAGCAAGTGGAAAATCTGTGATGATGTCAGAAAATTAGTGAAGATAATAGGAGAAGCAAACATGAATCTCTAAAATAGAACCTGTAAATTCCATATGAAATGGTAGGTATGCATAGAGTCAGCAACTGATGTCAAACAGCACGTGATATAAAATTGCACAATTAAAATGAATATGAAACAGCAGATAATGGCAAGAGAACACAGGTAATTCAAAAGATGTCATGAAAACAGGAAATGGCAGAATTTGACAATTTCTCGTAGTCCATAAGAAGACCAAATTATTCAATTATCATTTTTAAGGAAAACATGTTTCCTAACCAAGGGCCCAGATTATGTCAATATATAGTGTGGAAGAGAGAGGTAGTTATTCATAATGACACCCAAGAGAAACCATTGAAATCAGCAGATAAAATTGATTGCAGAGACATAATTGGTAGCAAGGAAGTGGGGAAGGATGATGTACGCTAATATAGTAGAGAGAAAGAGCGTGGGGTAAATGATTGATTTTTATGAAGCAAAATCTGGACAAAGTTCTTCGTGACCTAAGAGCAAATGGAAGATCATGGAGAATACTATATGAAAATTTCATTGCTTAAGGCATTGAATACTAGTGCCTAGTGTAAGTCATAGTGTATAACTGTAGATAAGAGCTCAGCTTTTAACTTTAGTTCAGGCCTGAGAACTCAGTTTTGTATTGCTTGGCAAGTTGCCACACTTCAATTTCTTTATTCATAAAATGGGCAGAAATAATACCTAGTTCATAGAATTGTATGGATGAATTGAGATTATTTGTGTAGTGATCTTGACTAGTATGACACAGTTTTTGTTATTCTTAGTTTAAGATATCCAGTAGAGAAAAGGGTGGCCATCATGTTTTGAGTGTATTTTCTTGGAATACATATTCACATTGCATCATCTAAAATGTTAATCTTTAAAGTGGTTTTCAGAGTTCAACTTGGTGAAACCTCTGATTTGTAGTTGATGAAAATTTCTTTAGCCATAATTCGTGTTGAGTGAAGGAGGAGCTTTCTTAGGCACTTTTTGTGAATGGTGCTGATGGTGAAATTGAGAACAAAAGTCTGTGGTTGAATCCTGCCTCTTCTGTGTTTATCCTAATCACTTCATCTTCCTGGGGCTCAGTTAGACTTATTTTTCAAACTAACTGAAGATTTCCTAGCATTAGAATCAGTGTAGAAAAAATGCAGATTCTTCATCCTACTGAATCAATCCAATGTAGGGCCAAAGAACTTTTATTTTGCTCTCAACTGTAGCTGTTGTACTGGAAAAGATAAGAAGATCATGTTTGGTGCAGGTGTGATCTCATATTAAAAGTCTAGAGTAGAAATTGGATAGAATAGTTATGTTACTATTTATTCTTTAGGATTGTTGTAAAGATCAAATAATATTTTTAATAATATAAAAATAGGAGTAAGTGAAAAGTTTTACATTGCTGTAGATTTTAGTGTCGAAATGGCAATTACTATAAAGGTTGGAAATAAATTTTTTTTAAAGATTGAGTCTGTCCTCAGCATTTACAGACTACTCCCTCTCATTATTCCTTAAGTGATGTAACATAACAACTCTTTACGTAGCATTTGCATTTTGCTAAGTATGATAAGTAGTCCAAAGACGATTTGAAATGTACAGGATGTTGTATCTTGATTATATATAAATACTATACTATTTTATTTAAGGGGATGGAGCATTGTGTAGATTTTGGTATTGTCAGTGGGGTCCTGAAAATGATCCCCTTGGTATATAGACTGTGTATAATTTGAAAAAATAATATCTGTTCTAATTTTTAAATTTAAAGACTTAGTGTATCAGTATTAAACTGATTATTATTTTTTTCACAAACTCTGTGACTCTTGTTTAAAGTAGCTTGTCCTGTTGAAAGAGTTTTCTGTAATATAACCTTTAATAAATTTTTTCTATCAGTTAACCCCTTTTGCCCTTAAGAGATAAAAACACCAGTCAAGGATGGAAAGCCACTCCACCATAAGTATACAGTGCTTTCTAAGGATAAAATTTCTCCCATTTTCTCTGTTCCCAGAAAGGAAATTTTATTACTGAACATCTACTTTGTATTAGTTACAGTGTGTCATGATTAAAAAATTCTTATTTAATTCCTAAACATAAATTTATAGACTCTCTTTTTATCTATCTCTGGATATGAGAAAAAGCAAGCTGGGAATGGTGCCACACACCTCTAATCCCAATAACTTTTGGGAGGTTGAGGCAGAAAGATTTGGAAGTCTAGGTCAGCCTGGAGGATATAGAGTCCCTATCTCAAAAAGCCAAAAAACAAAACAAAAAAGTAGCTTTCTAAAAATGCCAAGTTCCAGCTGCACAGCACATCTTTAAGGAACTTGATGTGGTCTGGAATGGGTCCAGAAATCAGCATTTTGGTGATTTTGATAGAGATTTTACAGAGCCCACAATTGGTATTTCTTGTGGCTTCAGAGATACAGATTATAGGTACTAACTAACATAAATTAGGCGCAGTAAGCTTTTAGCCTAAGGTGAACGTTTAAATGTGAGTTTGTGTGTGTTTTACATAAGGACTCAAGATGATATTAACATACATGTCAAATGAAGGAGCAAACACATTGACTACCTACAGGTCATAGCTGACAGAAAACATTTTTATAAAAATCATAGGACATGACTGGCTCTCAAAAGAGCCTGTCCAGTGCCTGGATATGTTCTGCCCATTAGAGAAAACTGATTCTGTGATGTTAAGATTTTGTGGCAAAATAGAGAAGTAGAAATAGATAGGCAGTATCTGTCTGGTACTTTTGATTTTTTTCAAACTTTTGTTTTATTATATGGAATATTAAATATTAAATTTTCATATCTTTTATAATCATAGTGCATACCTCTTAAAAAGATTAAATTACTTTGGCTTTGTCCACATTCCCATGCAACCCTCAGGGTGGTCATTTTTCTTGTCTTGCATTTAAATACCCAGTCACTTGTTACTTCTGTTTGGTTAAATTGATTCTGTTGTGTTTCTCTCTTTTAGTATATGTTATAGTTACAAAAATGAATGAATTACTTATAAGGGAAGATTAAAATATTTAAAGCAAAAGAAGAACTTTTTTGGTTTGCTAAAACCACTTTTATTTATACCAGTGCTCTTAGAGCCTTTCTTTGAAGTATTTACCCCAAACCTTTCTTCAGGTGATAGGTACTATATAATGTGCTTATTTTTATTTAAAAATCACTAATATTAAAGGCTTACGCCTTGGGACATAATTGTCATCGGCCTATAATTTGTCCTTCTCTTCATCAGGCATCAAGGCCTTTTAAGTACTTGTAGATATTTAAGTTCTGTTGGCCTCAAACTTATATTGCAGTTGTTCTTCCCTCTTTAATTGTCTCTGTAAAGCAAAACTGTTCCTTCAGTAGACATTGCAGCAGGTGGGTGTGTAAGTGATAAATGGGGAGAGGGTGTGTAAATTCCACCAGGAACTGGTTTTCAGATTTAGTGGAAGGCCAGAGATTAGAATTTTTGACCCCTGAGTCACCCCCTAGCCAGCTGCTTAGCAGAACAGCTCTGACAGATGCAGTTGTTCCCTGTGCCCTTTCAACTTCACCTTGTCTCCGTCTTTTTTCTTTTTTCTTCTCTGGCCTCCTTATCTCCTCAGTGCACAAATACATTGAATATGAAAATAGGATATTATTGTTACTGAAGTTGATACCTGCGTTTGAATTCTATTATTTTGTCCTACATACATCTTGGTCTCAGGCTTCCATACTGGGAATAGATCAGACTCAAAAAAAACTGGCCAGCTGGGCCTTACTTCATTTTTGATATCTAAAACTAGTTTTGACTTGAAAGAAAGAAAGTGTCTTAGCATTTGCATGTCTTTCATTCTTGTTTTAGTATTTTTCAGTAGGCCGCTAATAAGAGTTTTTGCTTTATGAATAGCTTAATTATCATAAAAGTAGTTCTGTTACTTTTTTTTAAGAGAATGATGGATATAAACATTTCTGTGTGGTAGGATGTAAAAGAAATAGTAGAATGCCATTCAGTGTAAGCTAAAGTGAAGTCACAAAAGTCTTTTTAAACATTTATTTTATTTATGATATAAGCAAAATGTTAGCTTAGACAACATATGTGCTAAAATTTGAATAATACACAAAAGATAAGCAAAACTCTTGGGTGAGAAAGACATTAGGAATATCCACTACTGGATGTAAAACTTATTAGTTTAACTTTATTAACTATTTTTCAGTTCTTTTCTGCCATTTTGTCATACTTGGAAACACAAAATATTCCTTGTTTTCTTAGTAAAGTTTTTCTGACTTTATTAAGATAATGGTGATGTATTAGGATTTAGTTTATTGTTTACCTAGACAGTAAAACTTTCTGATTATTGTTGAAGTAATGTGACATATCAAGTGAAAGTTAAATTAATGAAGTTGATAAGTATTATAAACAGAATATTAGTACTATGTTTAAACTTTCTGTAGGAGGCTAGTTTATATTATTTTGTGCTATAACTTTGATCCTTATGTTCAGTTATCATACTGCCTTTTTTATTTGAAAACTATATTTTCACTGATTAGGCAGAAAAATATGAATAATATACTAAAGACTATTATCTACAGTTTGTATACTTTGTTGCATTAAGTTGTGGACAGAAGAATCTCCTGAGATGGCTTTAAAAATGTTTGTAGTAATTAACAATAGAATTGTCTTTCAGTTACATTTTGAATAGTATGACTATAGCAAGATTTGAAGTGTTACAGAATTTTTTTTTCCAGTTTAGAAGACAAAGAATAAACCTAGCTTTGAAGAAAATGTTTTGAAAGTATAAACATGAAGATTTAGATTAAATATTATACTTAGTAATATTAATAAAAAGTATGTGTTAGTGTGATTCTATTACTGCTACTTTTCCTTTTATGTATCTAGATAAGACTATATCTAAAACAACTTTGATAATTGTTAAAAGGTATTAGATAGACAGGGCAAAATTCAAGATGGACAATAGAAAACAGAGGTAGAACTTTTACAGATGGGAAACAGTTCTAAGAGATAGAGGGGAAAAGAGGAGGAGAGGAAAAGAGGAAATAAGAAATAAGTCACACAGATATATTCCCCATGATGAATGTATTTATTATGTATTGCAAACATGTACTAATAAAAACATTTAAAAGTGGACAACTCTGACTTTTTAAGCAAGAGGCCAGGAACTGTGAACTAGATTCAGATATTCTTGGATTTAGAATGTTTATCTAAAGTTTTTACTTGACTTGTTCTGGTTTGGGTACATGTTTATGTACCTTGACTTAGGGATTTTTTGAGAAATAGTATTAGGTATTATTAGGTTGTTCCTGATGAACTAATTAGCAAATTAGATAAATGTTTCTTTATTAGAAGGAAAGGTAGTATAAATATATCATAGAAACTTAATTTTAGTTTTAAAAATTTTTACTAGTACATGTTTGAAGTCAGTACGCAATGTTTATATGCATCTTAGGGAGTTGGTACATGTATATACATAACACATCCTAATTCTTTTTTACTCCCGTCCCAATTTTTTAGAGTTTAGAAATCAGTAGCTTTCTGAGTGGAGACAGTAGTAAATACATGTATTTTGTAAACTTACTAATGACATCAAATTGTGTTCTCAGTAGTTTAAGAACTATTTGTAAGTTAGAAGTGATTATTTTGAATCTTTTATATTTTCATTTTATGAAATGAGGACTTAGTCAACTTTGTCTAGAATAATTTTGTGTAACTATAACAGAATACCTGAGATTGAATAATTTATAAAGGACAGAAATTTATTCTTTCATTATTCTGGATGATGAGAATTCTAGCCTTCTAATTGTATCTTCACAGGACACAAGGGTGAGAGGAAGAGCCCACTCCAGAACGCCTTTTTTTAGACAGCATTGCTCCATGGCCTCCCATTAGTCTTCCACTTCCCAGTACCTTTTGTTGGCAGTTAAATTGAAACAGAAGTTTTGGAGATGCCTAACTTTCAAACCAAAGCCAACTTTCTCAAGCATTTTTTTTTCAGTGTTTCTCACCCATTAAAAGGAGATTGGAGATAGAGTAGTCAAATGTGGCATGACTTGAAAGAGTTTCGTATTTCAAGAAAAAAATTCTCTTGTGTGAATTGAGGCTGCAGGAGAGCCAAATTGTGAGAGATCTTATGAGATTTATTAAACGTTTTGATTTTAAAGCTAAGGGCACTGGGAAGCCATTGTGAACCATCCTCAGATGGGAGAAGAGACTTCATTTTGTTTGCCTTAGTAAAGGATTTTTAGATTGGGATAAAGCAGAAGCAAATCACTTAAGGACGGTATTGCTTTTCTAATTTTCAACGGCTTCTGGCTTAAATTTTGACCTGATTTTGTTCTTTTTTGGATTTGATTATAAATTGTTTCTTGACAGGATAGGTAACACTGTTTTTATTGTTTTATAGACTGAGTGCCAAACGAGTGTTTTTCTTTATTGATAATACAAATACCTTTATAGGGGTATTATTATCTACCAATGAAGAGTTCATGTGGCTCTTGATCTTTATTATTAAGCAGATATGTTTTATATATAAACTTAGTCTATGTCCCTTAATATTTATATTTCGTCTCTTTTGCTTTCTAAGTAGTTTTCGAAATGTCTACTTTTCTAAGAGGCATTGATGTGAATTTTTCTTTAAATAAACTATGTAAATAAAGAAGCCTATGTGAAATTCCCAAGTCTTTTTTATTTTCTTGTTATTATTCCTGCTTTCTTACTTTATAAGAAAGTTAAAGTAAGCTTGATTGGACCTTCACAAATTTGTGAATTTCTTTTATTTTTTGCCTTCCCTGTCTTGTTTGAAGATTGTCTCTTTTCTTCCCCTACCTACATTTGTTATTGTCAAGAATTAACATTAGTGATCTTTAAATAATCAGTGGTTCAGTGTTCACTTCCGAGTACTTGTACTACATTTTGCACATCCACATATTTTGTTAGTGCCACAACATATAGTATTTATATTTTTATTCTGTATTTTTAATTTAGCAACATAAGTATACTACTATAGCTAGGAGGATAGAATCTTGTAATATTTTGTCAGACTAATAGTAAGTGGTAAATACGGGATATAATAGGTAAAGGAAAACAAAAGTTCTGGGAAGACTGCCAGAAGTGTTTGCGTTTTCCTTTAGAAGTGATTGTTTTATGCTGGGAAGGTGCTTAGTTGAAAAAAATACTCTAAAATTTTGGATTTCTGTACAGAAATTTTACTTGGAAGTTTTTTCTGTTTCATCCTACAGTATTTCTGGTATGTCTCTCATCTCTCTTGATGTGGCTCTGTTTCATCCTACAGTATTTCTGATATGTCTCTCAGAAGTCTTTGGGGGATATTTTGGACTTTAGGGCAAATGTTGTATACTATTGGTCTTTTGTAACTCTTAAAAACAACAGAGTAGCCAAATAGGAAGACTAGTAGGGCCTCTAGAATATATATATATTAAAAACAAAAGATTACCAGACACTTTTACTGTAATGTATTTTCAAGTGTGAAAAAATTAGATAATAAAATTTTTAGATTTTTCTTTTCTCTTTTTTCTGTGGTACCGGGGATCAGACTCATGGCCTTGCGCTTGCCAGGAGGTTGCTTATGCCAGTGCTAAATCCCTGGCACGATTTTTCTTTTTTAATACTAGTTTTACTCTTTGTAAATTGGAACATGATTATATATTTGAAAAAAGCTGTTGGTTTGAAAAATTAAGTGATTCTATATCCATTATTATTTAATGTCAATGAATTATGAGCTTGCATTCTTTTACTTTAATAGACATGTACTGCTATTTAAAGCTATTTTAGTAAATATCTACTTTTTTTCAATTGCTGTTTTAATCTGCTAGATATTGCTTTGATGAAAACACTTATGAATTTTTAGTTTTGTGACTCTTGACACTGCTGATTCCTGAAGGGTAATATTTCTTACTGCTTTCATAACAAGCATAAGTGAACAGTTTTTACTTTTGTTTATAGCAGAGTTTGATCATTTACTAAAAAGAGGGCCTTCATCTTCCCAAGGTAATATAGCACTACAAAACCATAATGTAGATGGCATCTCTTCAGTTTGAGACTTGAAGGTTGTTTTTAGTAGGAACTGTTGTTTGTGTTTCCTTCATCTGTTTGAGGTGCACTCTTCTGATTTTGAGAGTTTATCTTTCATCTCTCATTTGTCTAAATTTATGCCTACTTTTAACTTTTCTACATTGTTTTTTTAAAAAGCTTATGAATTCTGATGGGAACATTAACCTCTAGTTGTAGTCTCTGTGATTCCTTCTCTTCCCCCCAGAGATAAATATCTAATATCAGAAATCTCTTTTTTAGGGGCTGGGGATTTAGCTCAGCGGCATAAGTGCCTGCCTTGCAAGTGTGTGGTCGTGAGTTCGATCCCCGGTACCGATAAAAAAGAAAAAGACAAAAAAAAAAAAAAGAAATCTCTTTTTTAAAATCTTGGTAAGACTTACTATCTGCTTGCACCTGTTTGGATGTTAATCATTTGAATGAGTATCAGAGAACAGCCTACAACTTTTTAAAAGTAATTTACCAGAGCATGTGTATGTATTTATTTATTTTGGCACTGGTGACTGAACTCAGGGCCTTTATGCTGAACTGTAATCCTCAGCCATTTTTATTTTATTAGCTTATTTTATGACCTGAGCATTTATAGATTCACCACATGTTTTGGGTCTATGGGCAAAAACAATTTTCTTTTGTGCCTTTATCTTTGAGGATATCTATCTTATCCTGGACAATGTATATCCTTTACAACAGACTATCAAAAAGGGTTAGTAGCAGAGAAACATAGATGTGTGGAAGCTAGGTTCATAGTGTCAGAAATTATAAGGTAAACATTTAGGAACAGTCAGATACCCAACCCAATATTCTAAATCATTTCCTAAACTCTATTTTTCTCATTTACTGTACTTTCTTGTATTCAGGGACGACAGAAAGCAAAAGCTTGCTTTTCATGCTTTAATTTGCAAGTCCTTTTGATACTCAACGGGTATTTAGTCAGCACGGATATTACTGGGTATTATGAACCTTGTGGCCCTTCTCCTGCATTTGTACTGGGTGTTGAACCCATGACCTTTGCATTGAGCTGTATCCTAGCCCTTTTAAAAAAATTTTAAAATTGTGAAACAGGGTCTTGCTGAGTTACCCAGAGTGGGCTCAAATTTGTGATCCTTTTCCTCAGCCTACCAGGGTGAGCATTGGTTTATATTTTTTAGTTAGTGTGGCTTCATGAGTTTCTTTCCATTCCAACTTAGTTACTTACTGTTTTTTTTTTCTTATTAACCTTAAAATACCACTTTTGTACTTTTGATGTCTTCCAAATCTGTCTTGTCTTTTAGTATAGTGAATATGAAAGAATGTGGAATGTTCCTGTCTAGTGAGGGCCATCTTGTCATGTACTGCTTATTCAAATCCCTGTTTATTTGATCTTCATCTTCCCTGCATATGCTTACCTTTGTTCCATCACTAGTCCCATTTTAGTCCCATTTCCTCTGTGAAGCCTTCTTTTCCTAACTTATCTAGGCTTTTGTAAAATCACTTACATGACAGTATTGAATGCCAGTACTATGCCAAGTGCTAAAGATGTAGACTTGTTGCCTGGGCTGGTTTTACAGGTATGAGGTTATCACCTCTAAATTCCTACTGCATTTATCATACCTTTGTATTTTAGTTTATAGTGAAGCACTTGAAACCAGCGTTTCTCTAAAACTTCTCAAAGAAGTCATTTTAATCTTTTCAAAGTTTTTCATACTTTGAATCTCTTAAATTATTTTATTTAGAGTTTATGTTTCATATGTACCTTATATACATAGGCTGAAGCTAGTTTTTATACAATATTTTTAGTGCACCGACATTTCCACTGTGTGTCACATGAGGTGTTGGGTAAGGATTTTTTACTTGTGGCTTCACATATTGGTACTAAAATAGTTTTGGATTTTGGAGCATTTCAGGTTTTAGACTTTGGGATTAAGGTTGCTCAATCTGTAGTTATTTTATGAAGATCTCAGTGTACATTTATAGAACCATTAAATCAATCGTCTAGTTGGGTGGAATGGCACATACCTGTAATCCCAGTTACATGGGGGATAGAGGAAGGAGAATCACAAATTTAAGGGCAGCTTTGTGAGATCCAGTCTAAAAAATAAAATAAAGTGGGTTGGGGATGAAGTTCAGTGGTAGCATGCATGAGGCTGTTGGATTTAATCCCCTGAACTATAAAAACAACAACAAAAGTGCCCCTCAAAACCAAACCCAAACCCAAAAAAACAAAACAACCCAACTGTCATAATAGATTGTCTAAATGAATCTTTTGATTTGGAAGAAACATTTTCAATTATATTAATGTATATGAATTTAAAATGTAGCCAGGAGTGTAACAAATGTCTGTAATATCAGCACTCTGGGAGGCTGAGGCAGGCGCATTGAAAATTCAGACCCAGCCTGGGTAATTTAGCGATTTAGCAAAACCCTATCTTAGCATAAAAAACTTTAAAAGGGCTGAGGATGTAGCTTCATATAAAGATGAAGAGGCTCTGTGTTGAATCCCCAGTTACCTCTTTTTCTCCCCAAAATATTGCTTTTCAGAACAACTGAAATACAAATAAAGATTATTCCCTTATAGTACCTTTCATTGGCTCAGTAATAAGACATTTGTTGAAGCTATATGTGAAGTTTGAATAAAATCATTTTATAAAATTTGCTTTGCTATTTTAAAACATAAGCTTTTAAGTTAACTAGTTAAGCATGCATTGGACTGTATCATGTAAATATAAAAGATACGTCTTTTTCAAGTTAGTCAAAATTCTTGAAATCTTCTCTTTGAGGAAAAAGAGGATTCTTTTTACCTGGAGAAATGCCTAGGATGCATTTGTGACAGTTTGAAAATTTCTGTGTAATTGGATGACTGCATAACATTGTGAAGGACTGTTGAATAGTACAGCTTGAGGTAATTAAAAATCTGTGTGTGTTTATAATTTTAGGATTTCCTTATGAAGGATAGTACAATCCAAAAATTTTCCAGTGACTTATCTAAAATCATTCATTTGTATAGTACTTTTGATAGCTGCTCTTATTTTTTAAATTTACACAAGATGTTTTGAATTTAAAAAATCATCTGGCTTTTGATCTGGCTTTTATAGCCTATTCTCTGAACTTGTGGTCTGTCCAGATAGTGGCAGGAGGAATTGCATATGAAAGGAAAAGAATTGTTTTTCAAGTTGGATTTGATGTATTTGAAACTTCATTAAGCTTTCCTGGAGGACTCAAGTGGGCTATGGGAAATACATATTTAGAGTAGGCCTTCAGTGGTATATCTATTGGAACTGTATTCTGGTGATTGTTTGATCAGAGAGCAATGTAATATTTCTCCAGAAGTGAGTCTCAGATTTATAAGTTGCCAAACATTTTGTTTATTTAATGTTGTTTGTGTCTGTAGAAACATTGTGATATGTGAAAGACATTATTCTCTTTTTTTAAAATGTATTAATTTTCATTTCATTTTATATTTTTATTACCATTTTATTGTTTGTAGTATATAATGTCGCATTCCTCATAGGGAGTTTGTGCATATACAAAGCCCATGTTGATTTTTAAATCCCCTTCTTCCTCCATCTGTTGGTCTCCTTTCCATTTATAAAAGATGCTTCCCTACTTCTCGTGATCTATCGTTTATTTTGTTCTTTATTAATATTTTGGCTTTCTCATATAAGAAAAAACGTGATATTTAACTTGTGCCTCAGATTTATTTCACTTAACATTTTTGTCTCTAAATGCATCCATTTTTTTTTTCTACAAATGACTGATGTAACCTTCTTTATGGCAAAGTAGTACTGTGTAAATACCATATTAAAAAAATCCATTCATCTGTTGATGGACATAGATGCTGCATTCAGGTTTTGGTTATTGTAATTTGTGCTGTGTAAATACAGGTATGCTTGTATCTCTGTAATATGATGTCCTTAGCTCTTTTAGGTAAATATCTACAAGGGGAATAGCTAGGTTTTAGTTTTTGAGGAATCTCCATATTGATTTCTATAATGCTTGTAACTGGCTTACATGCCCACCAACAGCATTCCCTTTTCCCTACAACCTCATCAGCATTTGTTGTTCGTTTTCTTGATGACAGCCATTCTTTCTGGAGTAGGATGTAATCTCAGTATTATTTTAATTTACATTTATCTAATTGCCAGAGATTGTGAACATTTTTTCATGTATTTATTGGCCATTTGTGCTTCTTCTGGGAGGTGCCTATTCATTTCAGTTGCTCCTCTCCTTTTTTAAATAAAAATCTTCCTTTTTGTTTCTCTCTCTCTCTCCTTTCCCTCCCTCCCTCCTTCCTTCCTCCCTTTTTTTGTACCAGGAATTACACTCAGAACTTTGAGCTTGGCAGTTGGCGCTTATACTACTGAGCTGTATCCCCAGCCCCAGTTCCCTGTTTTTAATTGGACCTTTTATGTTGGAAGTTTTAATGTTTTTGAATTTTATGTATTCTGGATATTAGACCTATCTGAGGAATAGCTGGCAAAAATTTTTTTATTTTAAAATTTTGTAAGTTGTCCCTTCTTTCTGTTAATTGTTTGCTTTGCTGTGCAGAAGCTTTTTAATTTGATATCTCATTTGTTGATCCTTGGTATTATTGTTCTATTGGAGTTGTGTTCATAAAACCCATGCCTACTCCTGTCTTCAAGAATTTTACCTGTCTTTGAACAGATTGTTTTTTTTTAACGTTTAGATATTTGATTTACTTTAATTTTAATTTAGTACATAGTAAGAGATATGGGTCCAGTTCCCTTTATTAAAGAGGCTATTTTTCCTCCAGGATAAATTTTTGGCCTCTTTGTCAAAGATTGGGTAGCTAAATATGCCTGGAGTTGTTTCTGCATTCTCTATTCTGTTTGATTCATGAACCTCGCCCTCCCCTCCCCTCCCTTCTCCTCCCCTCCCCCTTTTCTCCCCCTTCCTCCCCCCCCCCCTTTTTTGTCAGTACCTTGAGGCTGGGGGTTTAGCTCAGTGGCGCAAGTTTCTGTCTGGCAAGCGCGCGAGGTCATGAGTTCAATCCTTGGTACCAAAGGGGGGGGAAAAAGTTTCCCTTGTCAATACCTTGTTGTTTTTATTACTTAAAGTTTGGGATTGTTACACTTGCTGCTCTGCTTTTGTTGGCCAGGATTGCTTTTGTCATTCTGGTTCCATATGAATTGTAGGATTGTTTTTCCTAACCTGTGAGGAATGCTATTAGTATTTTGATTAGGATTGCATTAAATCTTTATGTCAATTTTAAATATATGATCATTTTGAATATATTTTTTATGCCTATGTAGGAGCAGGGGACTCTTTCCATTTTCTGATATCCTCTTCAGTCTCCTTTTTCAGAGTAGTATAGTTTTAGTCATAGAGGTCTTTGACTCCTTTGGTTAGGTTAATTTTTAATTAAATTTTCTTATGAATGGTATTGTTTCCCTAGTTTCTTTTTCAGGGACCTTATTATTGGTGTACGGAATATTGTTGATTTTGTGTGTGTTAACTTTGTATCCTGTTACAATACTGAATTTATGATTCTAGGAGTCTTTCAAGTTGAATTTTTAAAATCTGCTATGTAGAAGATCATGTCATCTGAAAATAATGATAATTTGACTTCTTCCTTTCCTGTGTATACCACTTTTATTTCTTTCTCTTGCCTGATACTCTAATGTTTTGAGAACCATGTTGAATAGGAGTAGTGATAGAGGACATCCTTATCTTGTTCCTGATTTTAGAGGGAAAGCATTCCACTTCTCATTTCATATGATGTTGGCCATTGGTTTGTCATAAATGACTTTATCAGATTGAGATAGGGTCCTTCTGTATTTATTTTCTTCAAGATTTTTATGACAGTTGGATGTTGGATTTTGTTAAAAGGTTGTTTTGATCAGTTGAGGATGATCATATGATTTTTGTCATATCCATACCTGGGAAGAATCTTCCCCGCATACCTAGGAAAAATCTTACTTGGTCATGATATATGATCTTCTCAAAAATTTGTTGCATTGTTTGTAAACCTCTTGTTGAAAATGTTTGTATCTATGTTCATTAAAAAGATTGGCCTGTAATTCTCTTTCTTTGGTTTGATCCTTTTCTGGTTTTGCTAGCTTCCAGGAATAACTGGGAGTACTTTGGGTCCTTTCAGTTTTGTTAAAGAGTTTGAGAAGTATCGATGTTAGATCTTCCTAAAGTTCCTAGGTAAATTGTCAGTAAAACAATCATAACCTGGACTTTTCTTTTCTTTTTCTTCTTCTTCTTCTTTTTTTTTTTTTTTTTATGATGTCATGAATTAAACTCGTAACCTTATGCTTGCCAGGCAGGTGCTTATGCCACTGAGCTAAATCCCCGGCCCACCTGGACTTTTCTTAATAGGTAGTTTTAAAACAATTATTTCAGTTTCACTACCTTTTAGTGGATTGTTCAAGGTTTTTATATCTTCTTTGTTCAGTTTTGGTAATCCATATATATCTAGGAATTGGTCCATTTCTTCTGAATTCTCAAATTTTATGTTTAGAACAGGAGCTCTCAAAGTAGTTACTAATGTAGTAAGTCCCCAACTTATATTCTGGGAGAACATTCATAAGTCAGATTCATTTTTTTTTCATTTTTATCGGTACCAGGGACGGAACTCATGACTGCCTGCTGGCAAGGCTAAATCCCCAGCCCCAGTCAGATTCTTTTGTAAGTTCAACAACGTGATTCTTACACACTTTAGACCCAAATAGACAATACATACCTCTTTGTACTGTCTACCAGTCACCTCCACATCACCACTGCTTTCCTCTTGCTTCTGGACAACCTGAGCTCTGATTGAGCATGATACTGCTATATGCTGTTGCACTATGCAGTAAGCACACAGCAGCACAGTGTTGACAGTGTCCAGCAAACACATGAGCAACTTTAGCGATTTGTTTACATCTATGAAATTCGTAATGTGAGATCCCTTTGTATCAGTGAACATTCACAATTCGAATGTTCATAAATCTGTAACTTACTATAATCTGGATTTTGACAGTGTCAGTTGTGATTTAACTTTCTTCGTTGTTGTCATTGCTTTTTGACACAGGGTCTTGCTGTGTAGCACAGCATGTAGGCCAGACAGGCCTCAACACAGTAATCCTCCTAACTCAGCCTCCCGAATTGCTTCCTGGGTGACCCTTTTATTTCTAATTACATTGATTTAGGTCTTTTGTTTCTCTCCTTTGCTAAGATTAGCTAAGGGTTTGTCTGTTTTGTTAATTCCTCTAAGTAAGTAGTCTTTTGCTTTTTCCATTCTTTGTATTTTTTAGTCTCAGTTTTATTAATTTCTGCTCTGATCTTTATACTTTCTTTCCTTACTAACCTTGGATATCTGTTTTTTTTTTTTTTTTTTTTTTTTTTTTTTCCTAGAACTTTGAGTTGTATCTTTAGGCTCCTGGGGCTTGCTCTGCTTTTCCCATGTGGGCTCTCACAACAGTAAACTTCTCTCTTAGAGCTGCTTTCATGTCTAATAGTTTCTGGTATGTTGTACTGGTATAATTGCTAGATTCTAGGAATTGTTTAGTTTCTTTTTGAGATTTATTCTGTGACCCTGATCATTCAAGGTGGCATTGTTCAATTTTCATGAGTTTGCATAATTTCTCTGGTTTCTTTTGCATTGATTTCTAGTTTTATTGCGTTAAAACACTGTCATCTTAGTGAAATAAAACTGTAGAATAGCATTTTGACACTTCCATAGACATGTTTAGTACTTGATGGATTTTTATTTAGTTGTACTGTGGTTTTGTATTTTATGATTGATTTAGAAGTGTTTGTATTTGGAAGGTAAGATGAGAACTCTCAGACTTGAATGTCCTTATCCCTTCTTTTTACATTTGTAATTTTTTGATTCAGATTCTACAATGTCAGAGGTGAGGTATTTCATCTTACTGAGAATCACACATTGTGACCAACTATCGCTATACTCTGCAAAAAGACAAAAATTTAAAGAAGAGAAATTGTGCATGATGTAATTAGAGTGTAACAGATGGAAGAGTTAAAAAAGAATTCCTTAATTACATGTTAAGCTACATCCAAGATATTGTGATTACTTCATCAGATATTAAGTACTTTTTGAATTTCATGTATTGTGCTATGTATGAGTGATTCAGTCGTAAATAAAGCACATAATTTGCTAGCAAAAACTTCACAATCTGGTGGACATACCAGTCTGTTATCACCTTCTGTCTTTCTAAATGAAGGTGTGTTGATTCAAGCCATTTTCATTTACATAGCTTCCATAGTCCTTAAACTGGGAACTTTAAAATTTTTTTAATTCACAAGAATTGTATACACTGTCGTGTAAAATGTGTTTGAAATATGTGTATAGTGTGAAATGACTAAATAATGTCAGTTTACATATGAATGATTGCTTTTTTTTTTTGTGGTGAGAACTCTTAAAATCTAATCCCCAGTGACATGATGATGTAAAAGGGAAGAACCCCTCATTAAAAGATTTTAGTATTTTGAGAAAACTTGAAAATCATCACATATGTGAGAGTTAGCCAGGGAGACTTTCCTAAAAGAGCTGGATTTTCAGGAAATCCTAGCATAACAATAGATAGTGGAGGGGAGAGTATTTAAGATGTAATTGTTTAAACTTTGCCCAGTTGCCCCAGTACCATTTATTGAGAAATCTGTACTTCCTCCATTGACTTGGTTTGTTTATTTGTCAAAAGTTAATTAGGTGTATTTGTGTGGCTCTCTTTCTGTGTCATTTATCTGTTCAACTGATCTGTATATGTATGCCTCCTTTAGTAGCACACTGTTTTGATACACCATAACTGTTCTAAGCCATATGTTATGACTTCTCCCATTTATTCTTAAAGAAAAAAAAGTAGAATAAGTTTATGTCTGCAAAGAAATTTGCTGAGATTTTGATGATTTGCATTAAAGCTGTACATCAGTTAGGAAAAATTGTTATCTTATGCTTACTTTATGTTCATGTATTAGAAAAGTAAGCATAAGATAACAATTTTTCCTTACTTTATTGCATAGCCTACTATTCTACCAAATTTTGAGGTGGTAATAAGATAGATGGAGAAGTCATCAATGCACAGTGAGTACTTTTAACAGAGAAATATTACCTAAATTAACTGATGATGGACAGTGTGCATTATGGGTGAGAAAAAAATTTGAAAAATGTCTCAATCTGCTTAATTTTATAGGTGTAGAAACATGACAGTGAGGAATTGTGGGCTTGTCCAGGGTCAGTTTGTGAAGTATATTTTAGGTTCAAGTTCAGGCCATAATCTGTTAAAGGCAGTGGTTTGTACCTAGGGAGGAATATTAGTTCACTGGTTGTCCTTTCCCCCATTGCCAGTGTGTCTGTGTGTGTGTTTGTATACAAATTTGCCAAATGTGCCTTTTATCCATCCCCTTCCCAGGACATAGGAAATTGTACTCAAGTGTACGCATGTTAAAAACCAGGGATTCTGATGCACTTTATTGGTTAATAATCACTGTACAAGTCTTGCCTGCAAAACTTTTGTGCCTATATATTTCTTTTAAAATGGCAATTCATTAAGTATTTGCAGTTAGTTTGATAGAATAGATCTATGGATATATAAAGTTTTAGAAAGCTTGAAAGTGGAAATACCATTAAAAATTAGTGCATGTAAATTTTTTGTCATCCCTTTTTAGAACTATAGCTTTAAAGTCAAAATGTAAGCTTGAGGATATAAAAACATTTAACTTGATTTATGTTTGAAAGTATATTATTAAATTTAAAGATTGATTACAGAATCAGCTTGAGAGGATGGGGAAAGTGCTGGAGTTTTCCTTATGAGCAATTTTCTCTCATGAAAACTACCAAATGATCTAGAAACTTAGAGATTTTATTTACCTTTTAAAAGAGTGGTAGAACTTTCTAAAAAGTAAAAACTGTTTGTTGTTTCTCTGGACAGATGTTGCTTTCCTTTCCTTCTGTACTATAGCATCCTCTAGAAAAATCCTCAAAATCTTTTTTCAGTGAGTGTTCCAGACAGCCACTATCAGTTGATAAAATTGAAAACCAGTGGTCCTGGTTTCCTATGCCTCAGTGGACTCTTCTTTGGATACTGAAAATAATTGTGGCTTTTAACATGAATTAAATGGATGATAATTCACAGGAACTCATTCCTAACAAAATAAACAAAAGGCGGCTAGCTGTACTGCTGGAATTAGGACATTGTTTTAGACAGGAATGACAGACCACACAACTTGTGGGCCAAATGTGGCCTGTAGCTAGGAATGGTTTTTACATTTTTAAATGATTGAAAAAAAATCTAAAAAAGAATAATATTTTGTGAGATGTGAGAATTGCATAAAATTTAGTTTTTAGTGTCCATAAATAAAGTTTTATTGGAACACAACCATGTTCATTCATTTACTGTCTATGGATGCTTTTGTGCTTCATGAACAGAGTTGAGTACTTGCGACAGACCATATGGCCTGCAAAGCCTAAAATACTTACTGTCTGGACCTCAACAGAAAAAGTTTGCCATCCCTTTTTAAGATAACAGTGTAGGACGTAAATGATTGCTTTTGGAGTTTTTGGTAAAGGAGGAAACTTAGTTTGCTCATATTTTGAACAAGTTTTTCAAAAGGAATACTTAGAAATGGCTATTGTTTGTATATAGATAAGTAGTAGTAGCAGTCTTTCTTTTGTAGAATACAGTTAATGTAGTTACCAGCATAGGTTGTAGTATGTTAGTTCATGTTTTATCTTTCTGTTGAGGGAAGTCCCTGGCATCGTTACTGTCCACGGATGACCAGTGACTTAACAATTACATTTTGTTCATAGTACGTGATAGAGTGACTGTTCTCAAACTTTTTGGTCTCAAGACTTCTCTAGGCTCTTAAAAATTAACCCCAAAGAGCTTTTTTCTTGTATTTTTTAAAATGGAAATTATATGTGTTAATGTTTTTCATATTAGAAATGACAGCAAGTCAGTATTAATTTGTTAAAAATAGCAATAATAAATCCATTCTAAATTAGCAGGAGATTTTTATGAAAAATATTTTCCAAATCAAAAATAAATTAGTGAAATTTTTACAGATTTCTTTCATGATTGTTTTAGTAGGAGACTATTGAATGTTTCTGTTTCTCCATTCACTTTGTTGTAATACATTATTTTGATTGAAGTATATGAAAGAAATTTGGCCATGCATGAATATATACTGTAGTTACAAAAAAAGATAATACGTTAGTATAGTATGTAACTTATTTAGATGTTTGTGGGTTTTAGATGTTTCTTTGATTCCATAAAAACTCAAAAGGTTGTAGTTTCTTTTCTATTTTTAAAGCCTGGAATTATTAAAATATAATTTATATAAGATAAAATATATTTTAGCAGTAGATTTTTAATTTGTATTTATGATCCATATGCACTGATTCTATTACGCCATCATAACTGAGGTGTGGAATGTTTTCATCATCCCATGTTGTCCCACCCCCCTTTGTTTTTTTGAGACAGGGTCTCACTATATGGTTCAGGCTGGCCTTGAGCTCACTACGTAGCCCAGACAGGCCTTGAACTCACAGTGATTCTCCTGCTACAGCCTCTTTAAGTTCTGGAGTTACAGGCTTGTGCCACCATGCCCAGCCCCATGTCCTAGCTCCTAGCTGTGGCACTTCTGATCTGATTTCTATCTCCCTATAATTTTGCCTTTGCACAATATTGTGTAAGTGGAACCATGTAGTAATAGTGTTTTGAGTTTCTGTTTTTTTTTTTTTTTTTGCTTAGCATATTAAGTTTGAGATTTATCTATGTTAATACAACTGTCACTGGTTCATTCCTTGAAATTTTTGATTATCTGTTAACCTGTGGTGGACACTGGGTTGTTTTTGGTTTTGCAAATGATAAATAAAGCTGCTGTAAACAATTGCAACCAATTTTTATATGGACATATGTTTTCATTTCTTAGGTAAATACCCAAACGTGTGTTTGCTTGGTAGTATGGCAGGTGTACATTTAACTCTAGGAAGCTGTAAAACTGTGTTTTCCCAAAGTGGCTGGATAGCTTTGCATTTCCACCCAAATGTGTGAAAGTCTCAGTTGCTCACATATTTAGCAACACTTGCCGTTATCAACTGTTTTTATTTTCTTTGGTTTTTGCTATTCTAATTGATAGTGTGCTTCTCCCTAATGATTGATGATTTTGACTGTTTCTTATAGGATTTTTCTAGTCAAATTTCTTACTTGGCAAAGCATCTAATTGAATGTTTTGCCCATTTAAAAAATTTGAAAAACAGTTTGACAAGCTGTTTTCTTATTATTGAGTTGTGAAAGATCTTTCTATGTTCTGAAAATCAGTCGTCGTCTTTTGTGTTTTTGAGACAAGATCTCTCAAACCTTCAAACTCCTGGGCTTAAGAGATCTTCCTGCCATAGCCTTCCCAGTAGCTGGAACTACATGAATGCAATATCATACTCAACTTCAGCCTTTTTCTAGAAATGTGTTTTGCAAGCGTTTTCTTCTGTACTGAGCTTCCCCTCCCCACAGCTATCACAAGAGTATAAATTTTAATGTAGTAAGGTTCAATTCATTTGTTCTTTTTTTGTAGTTCATATGTTTTGAGACAGGGTCTCACTGTATAGTTCAGACTGACCTTGAGTTCACTACATAACCCGCTATGTAGCTCACTATGTAGCTTTGTGTTCAAAGAAATCTTTCCTAATTCAAGGTCAAAGTTTTTTTTCATGTTTTCTTTTGGAAGTTCAATAATTTAGTTTGTATTTTTAGATCTGTGATATATTTAGAATTAATTTGAAGTTTTTTTTACCATGTGAATATTAATTGTTTAGCATCAGCCTCTGCCTTCCTTAGTGAATTACTTTGACATCTTTGTTGTACACCACTTTATCATGTAATGTGTAGGTTTGTTTCTGGATTTTCTATTTTGTCTCATTGATGCATGTGCCTGTCTTTTCACTAAAACCCCACTGTTTTTGTAGCTGAGATTCTATGTTCAGCCTTAAAATCAAGAAGTATGAGTTCTTTCTTATGTCTCTTTTTAAAGAAGTATTTTGGGTATTATGATTAACTTTGCTTTTCTAAATAAGACTAGAGACAGTTTCTTAAAGCTTAGTTTCATTGTGGAATTTGATACCATTAATGAACTTTTTTGTACTTTAGATTAGAATCTGTTGATCTGTCTTGTACATAGGTTCTTTTTTACCCAAGAATGCTTTTGTAATGTTATATTTAATTCACTTAGAAAATACTGGTTCTGTGAATTATATAGACTTCCTAAATATTGGCATATTTCATTACTCCATATTTGAAGGTCACTTTGAGTATTGGGAAGGTAGCATACTAGTGGTGGCAGGCATAAGGTTTTCTAAACTTCTTATTTTTGCCTGAAAACTCAAATTTTATCATTGGTATTGTACATTATCAGTTGCTTTTCTTTAGCAAACAGATTCACTTGGTTCACTTTTGAGAAAATGTCTTCACCGAAGTCTGCACTGAGCTTTTTCTTGAGGCAACTGTTATACTTTATTATGCTACAGAATTGTTGGCTTATTGTTTTATCATGCAGGATATTAAGAAAAAATCTACTCAAGGATTGAAATTTCATGAAGTTAACAGTTGCTACTGCTTTTCATCAAGGATGTTGTTGAATGAAGTAAGACAGGCATTATCAAGAGAAATCTTATGATCTATACAGACATGTCGAGTTATGGCTATTTTATACTTGAAAAGTTTTGAAACTAACTAGGAAACACAAATTCAGTTATAACACGGGGAAGGCAGTAAATTATTTACAGTTTAATAACATCTGAAGTTGATATCTTGGGAGACAATCTTGTAAGAGCTAATGTATAATATAGTTTAATATAATACAATATGTTTAATATAATTATAATATGTTTAATATAGTTATATTAAATTGTTTTATTATCTTATAGGTGCTATACTTGGTAGATCAGAAACTCAGGAGTGTCTTTTCTTTAATGCTAATTGGGAAAGAGACAAAACCAATCAAACTGGTGTGGAACCCTGTTATGGTGACAAAGATAAACGGCGACATTGTTTTGCTACCTGGAAGAATATTTCTGGTTCCATTGAAATAGTGAAACAAGGTTGTTGGCTGGATGATATCAACTGCTATGACAGGTGAGGACATATTTTTTTTTTATAATGATAGTATTGAGGACTTTTCTTTTTCCCCTTCTCCTTTTTGAGAAAATTTCAATACATGGACTGTGACATAAATGTTTCTTGCCTTTTAAAAAATGGAATTATTAATGTTATAGCAGGCTATAATGACAAGATAATGTATTTGGAAATAATAAATATGGCATGATAATCTTTAGTTCTTGATATATTTTGAAGAATATTTCAAGTAGTGAGGACTCTTAAAAATCATCTCTTTCCCCCATGTTGTGAGAATTATAACTTTTATGTGAATTTTAAGGATTGAGGATTTAAAAAAAATTACTTTAAAAGAGAATACGTCTGTTGAAAAATTTATCCTCAAGGAGAATAAAGCTTAATTGTAGTATTTAATTTACTTTCAGTTTCCTTTATGTACCTGGAAGAAATTGATCTCATTAAATTTTCCATTTTTTTCCCTGCAAAGTAGGCCTTTGTTCTTTCGCCCAAGAGACATTTTAACTTGATACTCAGAATATATCAGAACTAACATAGTTCTCACAGAAAGCTATATTTTATTTAAAAGATCTTGCTTAAATTGTTCTGCACTGGAAATAAAATATAGTAGTGATGTTATTGATAGCCTGCGATCTGTCTATAGGAAGTCCTATAGATACTGGGTTGATTACTTAACTTGCCTGGGCCAGAGGATTTCCATTGTGGGTAAATGGTGAAGGCTGGCAGAGGTAGCAGAGACCTAGATAATCAAACATTTAGGAGTCAGAAAGGGGTGCTACATGTCCTGAATACTAGAGCTACTTCTTTAGGAGCCTGAAATGATTACCTGTAGTCTGTGATTGGTTTTCTATATATGACTAATAGCAGAATGCATTGAATAAGTTCTGAAAATTGAATTAGCTCAACTGTACAGTGAAAAATGAAAATATATCATTGAAATATCTAAAACTGTATGTTTTCCAGGGATTATTTCTTTATACATACATGATTTAGTTAGAGTTTTGATTATTGGTTTTTCTACCAATGCACGTGGCCATCTGGTGATAAGTGCTGTTAGGAAATCCAAATAGGAGGAAATAAGAAAAAAAAATTAGGTTTGAGAATTGTCTTTGTTCTAAACTATCTTTCATTAAGTATTCGAAATGAATTCCTACTTTTTTTTCCCCCTTCATAGTAAAAAGCTACTATGCTTCTTCCCTAAAACTGGCGTGTCTGCTGAGTGCTTTATTCAGTGCAAATGAATTTATGTATGGGGATTAAATGCTAATATAAAATTACATGAATTTTGTTCTTACGCTCCCAATTTGATTGAAAAACAAATAGTTGGGATAGGAAGAGAAAAAAGAAAGTCAAGAAATGTCCAAGTATGGAGGAAAAAACAGTGATAAAAGAAGAATGAAATTGGATGATGAAGAGTAATTTTCTTGAATTAATTAGGCTAAGTATATAATCATGTCACTGTCCTATAATTTGAGGCAGGATTCTAAATTTTAATTTAAAAATTTATACATTTTTCATTGTAAATTGTTAAAATGTAGCTTGCATCTGTCTTTTTTACCTTCTACTAAGTAGATATTAGTGTAGATTGTATTTTAAAATTAGATTTTGTTAAAACTGTCATTTCCCTGAAATTTCTTAAACTTTTCACCTCAGAGTAAAAAACAATATTATTGGAACCACCAGCACAAAGCTTTAGTATATTTGTGAGATGTGTTTAACTTCACCTGATATTTATCAATAATATTTAAAAGTTTGATTAAAAAATAACTATAGTTGTTTCTTAGTAATTAAAGTTTGTTCTAGGGGCTAAATAGGTCTTTCCAGTTTCAGTGTCATACAAAAGGCTGCTTTTTTTTGTGTCTTCCAAATTCAACCTACTTCTGATCAGCTTGGGTTATTAGGTCCTTTATATTTGTTTTCATGTATTTGTTGTCTACTTGTTGCTTTCCTCAACTTTATTCATTGTTTTTAAGAAACCCAAATCTACTACTATAAAAAATGACACTGTTAATTTCCAAGTCTAGTTTGGGTCTCTAATGTTGAAATGTGTATGTGCATGTGTATGTGCATGTGTATATCTATATGTGATTTATAAACAGTTTTATGTGTAGTTTTTAATATTCATGAAATAGGAAAGCTGAACTTCTTGTGATCAAAAGCATTCCCAGTCTAAATTACCTCATTGCCTTTGTATATTTGTCTTTAGGTCTTCCTAATAATTAAAAAAAAAAAAAGATGGTTGCCTTGGATTGCTTATTAAAAACTATATTAAAGCAATAGTCTTAGGGAGTTACTGTGATTGCTATAAGATCAACTTTTTTTTTTATTATGAAGTTTAGTAACAGGAGTCTAGGAACATTTTTGGCTTTTAAGAATTGATCATTAAATATTAATAAAAATGTTGAAATTAATGTAAGTGATGCATTATTTTATCTTTGAGGAAAACTCTATATGATCAGCATGATATTTATTTTAATTATTTCTCCTCTGTTTGTTTATAGGACTGATTGCATAGAAAAAAAAGACAGCCCAGAAGTATATTTTTGTTGCTGTGAAGGCAACATGTGTAATGAAAAATTTTCTTACTTTCCAGAAATGGAAGTCACACAGCGTAAGTTCACAGGGAAAATATATAGGTCATCTTGGCTAGTAGATTGAAAACACAGTATGTTTGTGTTGCAAGAATAATTTAACCCTATTTCTCAAATTGTTTCCCAAAAATGTGACACTGTGATAAATGTTTATTATAGAATTATGTAGATTATGTCTGAATTGTTTTTTCTTCCATTTTTACAGCTACTTCAAATCCAGTTACACCTAAAGCACCATATTACAACATTCTGCTTTATTCCTTGGTGCCACTTATGTTGATTGCGGGGATTGTCATTTGTGCATTTTGGGTATATAGGCATCACAAGATGGCCTACCCTCCTGTACTTGTTCCAACTCAAGTAAGTTATTGTCCTACATTTTGCACTGTTTTAGGTCTGACGTTTTAAAGAAATATTAATGTCGCTAAACTCATAAGCTTAACAAATTATTTTCCTTTGGAGTTAATTTTTGCATATTTATCATAGAAATTAAATTATAGCTAATTTTGAAAAACCAAATTTTCTCTCTTAATCTTTTCTTAGAGATTGAGGTATAGCAAAATTAGGAGTATTCCCATCCTGTTTTTCTCTGAAGAGTTTTACTTTCATTCTAATACTTTTAAGTATGGGATGTACCCTCTTTGCTTTCTGTAAAAAAATGGAGAAGTGGTGAAAACCTTTTCTTTTTTTCCTTCCTATCTCCTATTTTTAAGACTACTCTTTTTTTCCAAGACTACTCTCCAAAACATCCTTTTAACCACGAAGATGCTCTCAGATAGGTAACTGAGAAAACATAGAAAAAAGAGGTTTTATGATGCTTCAGGAGCATATTATGTGTTATTTGTAGTACAAGTATATTTTCTTTTTTTGCAGCATTTAAGGTGTATATTGAAAGCTAAAAACTTAATGCCCTCGCTGCTCTCACCCCACCCTAAATATTTCTGGAAATAGTTTTCATTGCAATCAGATAAAATGCACTAAATTTTCCTTGACAGTTGGCACTAGTCCATTGCTTTACGAGGCCTTCTCATAGAAGTAGTTAATATTGTGCAGGCCCAGGAAGCTGATAACTTGTGGTTATACTTCTTGAGACATCTCTAGATTCTAGCTTTTATGGTGTTTCTTTTACCTCTTATGATCAGATTACCTTAGCTTTCTGGATCTCTTGGTTTATTATTTTAATACCAGTAGGATTAATGGTTAAAACTTAGTAGAAAAAACAATGAAGTCCTATAATTTTATGACCAAAACAACTTCTTGCCTCTAAGCTTTGTTTATATAACACATTTCTTTCTCAGTACTTTCAACAATCTGTTAGCATTAGATCACTGATCTTTATAATCTTTTGACAATATGTATATAGAGAAATAAAGCCAAAGGTAAAATAGCTAGTTCAGTCAATTAGATAAACACAATAGTTTATATTGGTCAAATATTTAACTTTCAAACATTAATAATTATACACAGATTTGTTAAAAACCATTTGTAACAGTTTAAAAAGAAAAAATTAGTACCTAATGTATATGGTTTATTCCAAATGACCATAAGATACACTTTACCCTTTGTCAGTGATAACTTAGATATTTGTTTTAGTACCTAAGTTTAGAAGTGTTCAGTATTGTAACAGTTTCCTAAATTTATCCTATATTTGTGATGATAGAAACAAGCTGAAACTCACATTTAAATAAATATGCTAAAGTTTTTATAGTAAAAATTTTTAATCAATAATGTAACTTTATAGATACAACGTTGACTTGTATCCAATAGTGATACAATAGTATGGTTAAGAAATTTTAAAACCAGCTTGGTAGCCTATATAACAGACCATTTCACTTAGAAATGCTGATTAATTCAAGGGTTTAAGATTTTTTAAAAAGGAAAGATGCTGCTACTATTCTTAACATGGGAGCTTTCATGAGAACCCATCTCTGTGATTTTACATATTTTTGCTAGTGTTAATCTTACTGAACAAAAATTATTTAGCAGTTGCATTGTTTCCTATCATAAATTTGCACAAATTGTGTCAATTTATGAAACACATGGAATAAGTTTAAAGATTTTGGGATGGAGTAACCTGGCATGATAAAACTTTGTTATGAAAAATACAAAAGTACAATACTGACTTTATGCTTTCCTTTTGTCATAAAGTGTGTGGAAAAGCATTGCCTTCAGGGTGGAGTTCACTTTTGTCATGTCTCACTATCTCTGTAACAGACCAGTTTCATGCTTTTAGGTCTTGTTTTTGGTAAGAGATTAATGCAAATTATAGTTCCACGAGACTACTTAATAGCTAGGCATTTACTGAAGATTTAAGTGCTTACTCTGGGGTATGTTTATGTTATGCATAAACATATAAATTATATAAGAATCTATAGAATGCATGTAAATATATAGAAAAAAATATAGTGATTTTTCAGATAGTAATACTGGATCATCTTCTTTGAGATCTAAAAATATAACTTGTTGGGCCATTAAAAGGCCCTTTAAAAGGATGGAATGGAGACTCTGTGTGTGTGTGTGTGTGTTGTTTTGTTTCTTGAGATAGAGTTTTGTTATGTAATCCAGGCTGGCCTTGAACTTGCTATACAGGCAGGCCTTGAACTTGAGATACGATTGGTCTATTTTCTGAGTGCTAGGATTACAGTCTACACCACCATACCTGGCTAATACTGTGTTTTTAATAAGTTTCCCAGGTGATTCTGGTAACCGTGGGAAGTACTCATTTAATTTTTACTTCACAGGACTCTGTATGTAGTGTAATTCCAATTTTATAGATAAAGAAACTGACATAACAAAACTCAGAAGTGTCAGCTGTGGCACTGAAGCTGTGCTTTGTAATGCTGATGCTGATTTGTTCTGCTCTTTCATAGAGTGGATACTTCTGGTGTTTCAGACAATTCAGTTAACAACTTTGCCATCTTAGAACCATCCTATAGACTAATTGTTTTTTTTTTTTTTTCTTCACTTTTAGACATTGAATAGTTTGTATCACTTCTGAAATGAGCAGTAACAGCATCTCAGATTAATATCACATGGGGCAAAAGGAAAGTGAAAAGTCATAGAAAAGCATATTTGTATGTATTCTTTTAAAATCTTTTAGCATACTTTAGATGAAGATTTATGAATAGTGTGTGATTGGAGGTTTGCAAACAAAATCCTCATGCTTCTGATTTGATTCTACTAGTGCCTATTAGTTTTCAAGTTTGGTTTTTTTTGAAGGATAGGAGTAGTAGTAAGTACTACTAGGAGAGAGAAATACTGTAAAGTCTAAACAATTTGATGTCTTGAAGAATTCCACCATTTAATTATTAGAACCAGCTTATGTGACCATGATCAGAACAATGCCTTTCAACAGACCAGTTGATTCATAAACTAGCCTTAATCTATGGCAAAATTTTCCTAAGAAAAGCGATGATAAAAACATTTAAAGAATATGGAGGGAAATGATTCAGAAGTCCATGGCAAGATCACATAATCTTTTCCTAATTTAAAGTGAGGTAGGAATATAAATACTTGAAAATCTGGTTTGGTTAATTATAGCTCTTAGTAATCAACAAATAATTTATTCTAAAATCTAGCAAAAAAATCTAAAATCTAGTCAAAGGCATAGAACAAGCAGTTTGCTGGTTTTTAAAAGTTGAAGCTGTTCTTGAGAACTCATTAACTGCTGTGTTTCTCCCACTGTTTCATGGTATCACTTTCTTTCCAGTCATGCTGATGAAAGCCTTGCAGACAGCTTCTGTTTTTGGTTTTGTCATTTACAAAATTGTGTTCATTCAAGACATTATTAGATGTAAGGTTGAGATTTCTAGAATCTTATTGTTTTCTTACTTCCATTTCTCTCTTTTCACCTGTACCTGTGAGAATAGCATTTTTCGTGTTTGATCATTTTACTTCTGTGCTTAAAAATACTTGGGAGCTCTCAATGATCACGGCAGAGAATACAAAGTTTGGAGCATGGCATGAGGGCTTTTATTCTTTATCTGCCTTTTGATTCTTTCTTCCCGCTTCATCCCACACCATCCATCATATACCTGAAACTATATTACTTGGATACCTTCCTTGAAAGGATTGATAAAATAAAAATTCAAGTCATTTTCTGTTGTCTGTGATTCAGATGGCCAACTTCAAGTTGAAAATGGTTGATAGTAATTTGATTTCATGTGTTATTGATTGCAGGCCCTTTGAACGTAAAGTAAGTATTGTGATTACTACTCTATTTCACATAGTATTTGTAATAACAGTTATGTAAGTGCTTTTATAAAAGTATGGCATTGTTAAATTCTTTCTGTAATCAGACTGAAGCATCCTATCAGTTTATTACCTGGTCAGTTTTCCTTTGCCTGTGCTGAAACTGTCTTTCCACATAGGAAGAGGCAGTGAGTAAACTCAAAGCAAACTGGTTTTTCTGGTGACGATGAGTCATGAATATGAGGGACTCTATTATTAAACAGTCTTATTGTGGTTAGAGTTAATGTGGTTTCAGTAAAACTGCTGGCAATTATTTCATAATCATATGTGTGCTTAACTTTTCTGCTTATAAGGTTTATATTTGTGCTGATAAAGCATACTAATTGATAAGAAAATGAACTTTAAGAGCTAGACGTGGCCTACCTTTAACAAGATATGTAGTTAATTTTTAAAGGATATATAAATAGCACTTTGTGTTACCACATTAGTACTTTTTTTTGGTACTGGGACTTGAACTCAGGGCCTTATGCTTGCCAGGCAAGTGCTGGCCCCAGAGCTGTATCCTGGGCCTCAGCATTAGTACTTTTTACGATGACATCGGCCTCTTTATTTTTTTTATTATAAATTTTTTTTAATTTAAAGAGAGTGTAACCCAACAAAACAAAACAGAACAAAGCCATCCAATACAAAGCAGTGAAAGTGGTACAGAACCCCAAAACAGGACAGCAGGAAATCAGCAGTGGCCACCACAATACATCCTGACACCCTCACAGTAGTTGTGCATACTGTCACACATAGCAAAGCCAAACCAAAACCAAAATCAATCAAAACACAACATTGAATAAAATTAAACAATGAATCGGAACAAAACAATAATACTGCACATTGTTATCTTCAGAATAGTTGCTCAGGTTGCCAGATGTAGGGATAAAACAAAACAGTAAAATGGAACAAAACATTGAATTTCAAAAACAAAACGTGAGGAAATCGGCCACAGTTGATACAGTACACACTGCCATCCTCCAAGTAGATGCCCAGACCACCAGTGTGAGGCCGCAGTCAACCAAACAACACAAGCATCGAGCTGTTCTCTTGCCCTCAGTTGCTATCATCCCACCCTGAGTCCTCTGAATCAGCGTGGTGGGGTTGAGGGAGACTGGGGGGATTGGAGTTGCTCCTCTGGTTTCTTGGCCTGTACCGGCTAGCTCACTGAAAGGCGTGGCTTTTCTTCTGGCTAAACCTCTTACCCATCCACACAGAAGGACTTGCTTCACTGGAAGGTGTGGTTTCTCTCTGATGCCTCTTTAGTTCTTACATCATGACTTATTGTCTGGGTATTGGTTTGATAAGAACTAAGAGTTTTCAGATGTTTTGGGGTGAGTTGGGCATGCAAAATAATCCTGCTGACCTTATTATTAAAGTAATAATAGGTTGTCACTTCATGCTATGTCAAATTACTACCACTGAGAAACCAAGTGAGCTGTGAAAATACCTTGTAGGATTTTCCTTGAGAATATGAGTCTGTATATACGTTCATTTAAAATTAATTCGACAGTGGAAGGGTAAGATAATAGTCAGCTCAACTTAGAAAAATATACTACCTCCTTATTTGGGGAGAGTAAGGGGTAATTAGCTTTATTGATAGTATTTAGTATGCTAATATTATATTTAAAAATAAATATATAAGCACAATTTAGAGGAGTTAATTACTGTATCACTCCTGCTTTTTCTTTTTGACTTCTCCATCTTTTAAAACTCTTCCACTTAAATTAGTTATACATATAACCTTGTTTTATCAAGACAAATGGGAGGAAGAGAGAGATTGAGATTGACATTTTCTTTTTTTCCCTTTCTCATCAGTTTTGTGAAGCAATCAGTGTTAATAAGTTGGTTTATATCCCTGGACACCTTTCTCTATTCTTATTTTTTCGATATATAGACTATAAAAATTGTACTACAACTGGCTTCTTTTAAATTGACAACATACAAAAGATAGTCTTGCTTGATAAATTTAATCTATTTCATTAAAATGACGTATTTTAAAGTAAAATTTAGGTCAATGTTTGATGCAAGAAAATAGCAAAACTTAATATTTTTGGTAACAATTATTTATATTTAGGATGTACACTGTGATATTTTATCAATTTAGAGTTTGTATAGGTTCTAGGACAAATAACATTTTACAAATTTTGAACGATATTTTAGCATGTTTAAAATACGCCATAAAGCTATTATTGTACATTTGAGCATTGTTTTTTTTCTTTGGATACATCCAAGAAATAGTAAAGGGCTGCTATACATGGTCTTCCCTTTGTGTTCAACTGTGCTGTATGTTTGTTTTTTGTTTAATAAACTGAATTACATGTCTTTAACATACATACGTTTAACATAGCCCCTTTAACATACACTTCTGATTATGAGATAAAGTGTTGTAAATTATCCATCGACTTGCTGCTTGATAAAAAATTACTGTTAGCATGCATGTATGATTTTTTAGACATAAAAAAATATTCAGACAGGACCACTTAGAGACAAGCTAAAACTCCCATGTCCAGAAGCAAAGAGGAACAGAGAAAAGGGGAAAAAATCTGAAGTTTTAGCAGTAGTTTAAAAGCTACACATTAAAATTAACTAAAGCATCTTATTTTTAAAAGTAATTTCCACTTAAATTTTAAAATTTTGAGTTCAGTTTCTTTTGACTGGTGCCAGGCCTCATCTCCCAGTTTATAAATGGAACTGATGCTTTTAGACCAGAGTACAGGGGATAATTGAAAAATATGTGATTGTTAAAATTTATTATAATAAAAGATACATTGCCATTATTCCTCCTCAAAATATTCTCCATCACTTTGAACATGCCCATCTTTCATGATACTTTCTGAAGTTCTGGAAGTTCTCTTTGTATGTTTACATGGTACCATAAAAACTACAGTGAATGCTGCTATTAATGCCATCCATCCAGGCTCATAAAAACATTATGGGGTATCTTTGTCCACTTTGCCATGAAAGGTAAACATCTTGAATTGAGGTAGCCATGACATAGAACAATGAGACACTCATGAAAGATTTGCAGAACTTTGTCAGCCAGTGGAAAGAATGATGGGATAAGCATGTTTAAAGTCACAATTTTAAAATTGAACTTCAAACATTATTGTTGATATATATGAAAGTTAATATGTTGAGATTGGTGTAATGAAAGACCTCATTTTGAATACTGCATAAGGCACTATACAAAACACTTAACATAAGATTAATTCATTTAATCTTTCAGTACCTCATGAAATACTCTGTATTATCAAGTCCATTTTTAGATGAGAAAATTGAGACACATAAGTGAAGTTATTTGCCTTAAAGTTTTCAGTAGCAGAGCCTACATATTTAATTACAAGAATTATTGACTATTGAATGGCTTCTTTCAATAAATAATTCATAATAAACTAAAATAAGGTAAGGGCATCTAGAGGATGTAGTTTTTCACTTAAAATAGTTTTTATTGAGAGTATCTACAGCCTGGTAGATAAAGAGCTACTATATCACATCACAATTTACTCATAAATTGTAACTTGCTTTTTTCTCTCTTTTTTTATGCTGGCCTGTAGAATATAAACGTTCAGTAAAATTTCCTCTTTTTCTCTCCTGCCCCTTTTTGAGAAAGGGTTTCACTATGCAGTTCAGGTTGACCTTGAATTATCTTTGTAACCCAGGCTCATCTTGAATCTGCAGTAATCTTCCTACCTCAGCCTCCCAAGGGTTGGGATTACAGACATGTGCCGCCATGTCTTTCTTAAAATTTCTTTTATAGCTAGTCATACCTGTGATGATTTAGTGCAGCAAGTACAGTGGGGATGAGTATGCTTATATTTCTTTCAGACTTTTAGCCTTACTTCTGGCCATTTTGAGTACTAACCACTTCTTGGGGATCCTGTCAAGAATCATCATTTCATCTATGTTGGTCTTTTGTTGTTTTCTTTTCAGGAGGAGTAAGACTAGAGAAACTGTAGGTGGTAGAATGTATAACAAAAGAATCTTAAATATCTAATTAGAATTATGGCTGTGTGTTTGATAGTTTTCAATAGTATTGAATCTGTCAGTGTATACCTTGGTTTTTCTAACTCAGAAATACTTATGCTGATGTATACTGGCAGTAGTCTTAAAAAACGAACAACTGTAAAATTTCTCAGAATGTAAGATGATTATATGACTTAAGAGGTGACATTTAGAATTTGTTAGTTTTCACATACTTTGGGAAGGGAATCTCAGTCTTTCTTCATAGACATCTTTTTTTTAAAATTTTATTTAAGGAGAAAAAGAAAAAAAAAGCAGAGAAAGGGTACAAGTTATACAGATTTACAGAAAAAAATAAACAGTAGGAAATCACTAGTTAATGGATTACATATTGTCATCTTAAAAATAATTGTTCAAGTCACAAAATTATAGCATGTAAAGTAGACATTCCAACAGTGAGACTGCAAACAGTTCTGTTCAATGATCCAATAAAACTCAGTGATATCATTAGACATCTTCTTAAATGAGTTGTTTAAACCAAACCAAACCTAAGGAAAATAAAACAAAAAATTAAAATACATTTATATGCCTAGATACTGAAGTAAGGATATATTTTGAAATGGTTTAAATAGTAAATAAAATGTGTAGTACATATAATTTATACATATTTATGTATGGTATATAAAATCCATATTCCTAAAAAGATTTTTTGTGAAATTTATTCACAAGTAGTCTATTCAGAGCTATGTTTCAGATCTGCCTACTGAGTAGCTCCACTTAGATGTCTCCAGATACTTACACAGTCAACGATAATGATTGTCTCTCCCTAATCTGGTTTTCAGTTAATGGAACAACTGTCCACATGGTTGAATGAATCAGACATCTAGGGTATGTCATTTCATCTGCCTCTCTCTAGTACTTGCTTCATTTCTTCAGGGTCTCCTCTTCAGGGAAACATCTTTTATTTGACATTACTGTTATTTGGGTATCTCTTTACAGATGCTCAAGATATTAAAATCCTTTTTACCATGCTTAGTTTTTAATTATACATGCATGAGTGAAAATCATTGATTAGTCTCTGCCCCACATTACTGTTAGCTTCATGAAAGACTGGACAGGCAATGCCTGACACAAGGTACTCGATAAACATTTTCAAATGAATGGATGAAGAAGTACATTCTTTCTGATCTTTGGCAGCAGTTTCTTTTCCATCTAGGAACAAATCTCTAATCCAAAACTCTAATTACTAGACATTAATGTTTTGTTTTGACTTTCACTGTTATCTAGTTATAGTACTTAGTACTCAAAGTGACATTTTGCATTTGTGAATCCCAATTTTTTATTTCCTGTGTGTATAGTTTAGTGAATTTACTTTTATTTTGTTTTAATCCTTATTACACAGTTCATGCTTTGAAGCTTGTTGGTGTCTCTTGTGTAGCTTGGGTCATTTTGTTTATGTTAAAGTTTATTTTTTGAGAAGTATATTAAGCAAAGATATTCTTTATCTGTATTTCAGTTAAAATTTTATCTGAACCCTTTTTACTTAGTTACACTGACAAATATATTGTTTTCTCCTCTAGCTAGTATCTTTTTATAGCTCATTCTAATTTTCATTGATTGGGAAATATGCTAAGCAGAGGTATACTTTTTTGTAAGATGTAAGAATAGCACTAATTCATCTTAATGCAGTATCATCTTTATCTCTGAAAGCACCTGCCTTTATTTTTTTTTAATTTTATTTAAGGAGAAAAAGAAAAAAAAAAGCAGAGAAAGGGTACAAGTTATACAGATTTACAGAAAAAAAATAAACAGTAGGAAATCACTAGTTAATGGATTACATTTTGTCATCTCAGAAACAATTGTTCAAGTTACAAAATTAAAGCTTATAAAGTGGACATTCCAACAGTGAGACTGCAAACAGTTCTGTTCAATGATCCAACAAAACTCAGTAATATCATTATCTATCTTATACACTTAAATATACATGCAGTTATATCGTTTAGAGCACTTTCTTTTCCTCTCTTTTGTACAATGACAATTACACATTTTGGGTTTTGTTGCTCCCACAGTTCTTATTACTTTTTTGGAAGAGAGTAGAACCAAATGTGACATAACAGAACAGTCAGTCAAATCAAAAGGGTGGACGTAATAGATAATGTAAAAGCATAATACTAGGTGATCAACAATGGTTACCATAATGCCTCCAGCTATCTCTAATAGAATTGCCTATGTCATTAGTTATAACCTGCCTTTAAACAAGATCCAAGTGGTCTTTGAGCCTCATTTAATCAGTTGACTAGCATTTCTTTCAAAGAGTGAATTTTACTTAGAAATACTGATAAGGTATTCTGATAGTAAGATAAGCTCCACCTTTTGGATGAATTATATTCTTGAATCATTACCAGAGGGGGGGGGGCAAATCGAGAAAAACTAAACAACTGTTGGAGATAAATGAGTTGTCAGTTCCTTTTTCTCAGTGTTGTTGTTCTCAGTGGAAGTATTGTAGAAATGCTGGAAATTGGGGAATGTGATAATCTATTTGGAGAAATTGTCAGTGTTCTTTATCTTGGGCAATAGTATTTCTTTGAAATTTTAGTTCTTACTCTTATTTTGGGATGACAGGAAAAATAAAAAACTTGTTTTGAATGTCCTCAGACTATGAGAACTATGTGTACACACTACCCGGCTCCTAGCTTATTCAGTTGTTGTGCATTTCCTAAATTTAGTTAATACTATGCCAAAATCATGTTTTGACTGCTGGCATATCCTTAATTTGAAATGAGCATTAAATAATTTAAATTCTATTTTATTAAGATTTAGTTTTTTCACCTTCATGTAGCTGGGCAACTACAGTAATGGGAGGCCTGGTCTGTTACTATATTTTAATGCATATGCTGTTTTTCCCGTCTTATGTTCTTGCCATTGTATTATTTATGTTGCACACACACACATAGCCACCAGAAACATTTTTCTGTCTGACCACTGTGATTTTACTGTGTTCCCTGAAAGGGGAGTGAAGCAATTGACTCACTTGAAATAGGACATTCTAGAGGTTCTTACAGCTGTCAAGAGAATGTGGTCTGTAAGGAATAACTGGAGCTTTATGTAATTTCTTTAGGCTGCTACCTAGTTCTTGTGAAAGGCAACACTGCCCTCTAGAGCCAGTTCTAGCATGTATCTTCATCAGATAAATCACTTATTTTAAAAAATTTATATATATACTGTAGGACCTTTCAAAAAATAAATATTTAAGACTTGGTTTAGTTTACTCTCTGGCTTGAAGCCCATTGCATCAGCTATCTTGGGGATACATTAGAGTTAAAATTCTGTTTATCTCTCATCTGATAGCTAATATCCAAAGAGTTTTTGTGTGTGTTTTTCATTTTTGTATTACTTTCCTCTAAAAAGAAAGTGTTTTCAATTCTCATTTTAAAAATATGGTACATTGGGTCACTGCCAGCCTCTTAAAAGTTAAATCATTATTGTCTTTCCTTCACTTTGTAACTGTTGTGTCATTTTTCATTTCATTCTGAATATGAATCGTAATTTCTTTTGCCTGTGTTTTTTTTTTTTTTTCGCAAGCACGCCTTTCATATAATGATAGAGGTAAGATGCATTGATTTTTTTTTATGGTTGTAAAATTTTTTGTGGATGCATACTTAACATTTTGTCTTAGTTTTTTTGTTACTGTTGTTCTACTGTGCATCCTTTACAGTTTATATACATTAATGTTATAAAGGCTCTCCATCACCACTACATAAAAGTATGATAGATTTATAAAGTAACAGCTTTTGGTTTAAAAAGATTGCTAAAATCCATAATTATCTAAGGTAAAGTATTTTTAAAAGCAACTATTTAAGCGGATTAGAAAATATGTAATGATTGATGACTTTAAAAACCTTTGTTGGTTTATTTTTATAGTATGTAGTAGTAGGTTTAAATGTCAGCATATGCTCATATATAACAAGAGCTGACTTTCTGGTACAGCACATTATTTTTTAATCACATTTTAATCACAGTATGTTTTCAGTTTTATCTTTGACATCTCTAGCAAATGAACTAGTTGTGAAGTATAACTGTTGATGATCTTTTGTTATCTGGAGGTTTATATAATAAGATTAGAATTTACCCTAAGAATGGAAGACTCAGAAATATCAACGTGGTATCTTTTGAGCCATAAGAAGAAATATAATGAGTCATTTCTAATATATACCTTTTTTTTTTGTTTTACAAAATAGCATGGATACTGTAAGAGAAATGGAGATTTATGAAATTTTCAGCAGTTGTTTCTTCCTCTGAATAGTTTTTCTGAGTCAGAGCCAAGCCATGTTTTGTGAATGAAATCAGAATGTTGCTACCATTTATGAGGTTTACATTTGCATTTGTCTCCAAGGGTTCATAAATTTTAAAGGTATAAATCTTTTATTTCTAGAAGCAAATATTAAGTGGGTTTTCTGTGGGTAAATTACTATAATGCCAGTAAACTAAAAACTTTCTACTATTTTCAGATAGTAGAATAAGTAAAACCCAAATATTTGACACTTAAAATGTCATTGTAGCAACTTTTCATTAAAGAAGCAGGCAAAACATATGTTGATTAGTGTTTAGGTTTTATACAGCTATAATATTTGCTGCAGAATTATTCATTTTGAGCCTAATTCTTTTAAGTATTAAAGAGTATTATTATTTTAAATTTACATTTAAGGGGTTGGGGGTTTAGCTCAATGGCACAAGCACCTGCCTGGCAAGTGCAAGGTCTTGAGTTCAATCCCTAGTATTAAAAAAAAAAAAAAAATTACATTTAAAAATAGTTCTAAAAGTTTTGCCACTTTATATGCCTGTGCCTTTGTAGACCTTTTCTTAGCCTTTGAAAATTATCCAGTGTTGGTTTTAAGGTTCTTTTCCTTTTAAAGTAATTTTGACAGCAGTGTATTTTCTGGCTGTTAAGATACAGTATTGAATGTAACTGTATTACTGTGAGGGTGATCTGAAGTTTCTTCTGAAATATCAGTAGCTTAGAAATTTGCTGAGCAGAGCCTTAGCAAGTTGTTAGAACTTTAATATTTATGCATTTGGAAGACATTTGTCTATATTTCTTAAACATAGGCATTAAAAATTATTGTACATTTTCTGGACTTAAAGTTAATATTGTCCTTAAGTTGTATTTTGAATCACCAACATTTTTGAGATTTGGATTAAATCATCTAAATCTTGTTTTATAGAGTGAATTGTATCTGTGATTGGCACCTTTTAGAACAGACCACATATATCAGCAGACACATTACCAATTTATATAAAAGTTGTTGAAAATTCCACTGTTTCCATTTAGAGTTAAACTACTTTCTACTTGATTATTTTCCTGTGTCAGCTTTTAGCCGTTGTGTCTATACTTCAGTTTTTAACATTCCTGCTTTGAAAATACTACCCTCATAGCATTTTCTACTATGCTTATTTATTCCTTTATGCAGTTATATAGTAATACTTGGACTGGATTTTGCCTGTGGGAAAGTAGTTTTCAACCCTTTTCCTCCAGTCTCAAGATTCATTTAAGCTGCTGTCTTTTATTACAGGTAGAATGTTTTGTTACAGGTAGAGGTGATCAGTTAAAGAACAAGGAAGGAAGGGTATATTTCATAGATAATCTCCAGAGATTCTTGTTCCCACACCGTACCCCTAATCATACTTAGGAGACAGTCCTTTCTGTAAGATTTATACCTGACCTTCTTGACCTGTCACTCTGCTAAATGGAAACATTTTAGCTTCACTAACCTTTCTTTGAATGTGAGAAGGAAAAGGAACTTTCATAGACATTGTAAAATAAATATCTGAGTTTGGAATGAATCACAAGAAGTCTTCTATTTTTTCTTAATGTTTTAAAATAGGAATTCTCAAACCATTTTATTAAGATTACTTTAGAAGAAGTTGTATCTTTTTTTTTATTTAATACCTTGCAATTTTCTGTCAGGGGCCTTTCTGATGTTAGATGTAAACTTTTCAAACTCCTGAGCGGCACCAGTGAGGTAAACAATACCTAAGCACTAGCTAGGTATTAGTCTGTGAGTCTTTAGAAGAGGAGATTTTTTTAAAAAGCTGAGTGACATGCATTGATCTTCGGTGACATACTCTTTCCATGTAACTGAGGTGTCAGCCATTGCAGTCATGCCTGTTCCTCTTGCTACAGTCGTAATACCTCTTATGCAGCCCTTGAAATACTTACTTTACTTTTCTCTGAGAGCTTTCCAGACTTCTTGTTCTTTGCTGTAGGTTAAGATAATAGGTAGAATGCTTTCAATAAAGGGTTGTTGCATCCTATTTTGTATAGGGAGGATCTCCTCGCTGTACTGTTATTTAAACTGTATTTGCTCTATTGACTCTAAACACTGTATTTCTCTTTCATTTACTATAGCTTATTATCATCACTGATCACTTTTCTGCATTTTTACTTGTATTTTTTTGGGCAATCAACCTTAAAATACAAATAATTTAAAAAAATTTTAAAAATTTTTAAAAAAGCAAGACAGGAAAAAAGGATAGAAATCATACAGGATTTTTTTAAAAATAGGAAATCAACACTAATTAATAATTGTATGTTGTTGTCTTAGAGGTTGTTGTTCTGGTTACAAAATCAAGGCACAAAATGATGCAAACTGTAACAAGCACAAACTTTTCGATGAACTAACAGAGTAGAGCATAGTTATCTATCTAGCATACCTGTACATACATACATTTATATGTGTTTATCAGCATACATAAAATCTTTTCCTTTTTTCCTTTCCCCTATCCTAGTTGTTCTGTCCTTTTGAGCACTTTCTTTCCCTTTCTTTATTACAATATCTATTGTATATTTAGGATCTTACTACATTTCAGATTTTTAGTTTTTATTTTTTGTACTAGGGCAAATAATTTTTTTTAAATCTAAGATCAGTTTTGGGAAATAATTACATACAAAAGGATGAATTGTTAATACATTAAAAAATGAGAACAGACCAAACAGATTGGCTGTAGTTTCTTTCCTTTATGTGGTTTTGTATTTGATAGATCTGTCTGCAATATGTTTGTAAATACCTATATTTCTGACATTAATGAAGAAAACATTTGAAATTAGATAGCCATTGAAGAAAACAGTAGATTTTAAGATGTTCTTTGAGGAACAGCCACAATTTCCTCTTTCTAATATTTTTCAAATCCTCATCTTTTCAGGAAGTCTAAATTAGATGAAAATAAAATATTCTCAGGAGTGCTTAAAGTTCACAGAAAATCTTATTGGAAAAAATTAGTAAGACAGGATATAAAGATGGTTTTTATTTTTTCCCCCTGCTATACATAAGTAACAGTAGTGTTAATTGTCAGTATGAAAACTCTTAAGTCAAGTTGTCTGCCTTGTGATTACTGAAGATACTTAGTAATACTTCAGAAAATCAGGTTTGGCACGATTGAAGTTAATGTATCCACATGTGTTTATTGTTTCTGTCAGCTGATTCTTTGGCATACTCACTTTTTTTCTCATTTTCAGAATTGATGCATTACATTTTCTGCTTATTTAAAGTATTGTTATTATTTATCTGTAGGACCCAGGACCACCTCCACCCTCTCCGTTACTAGGTTTGAAACCACTGCAATTATTAGAAGTGAAAGCAAGGGGAAGATTCGGTTGTGTCTGGAAAGCCCAGTTACTCAATGAGTATGTGGCTGTCAAAATATTTCCAATACAGGTATGTTTACTGCAGCTATCTACTCTGTGTTTATGTTCTGAAAGCTGTAACCGGTGAAGATATCAAAACTCAGAAACAGTCTGAAAATATAAGCCACAGATATAGAGTGGTTCTTGGTGATACTAGAAAAAGAGTTAGCCTCTTTATATCTGACTTCACATCTGAGAAAATTATTAGTACAACAGTCATGTTTGGAGTGGTGGAATTACCATAAATGAGCATATAGATGATGTTTTGTCAGTAAAAGTTTTATAGAAATGTTAAGTTGAAGATTCCCGTTTTAAAAAAAAAAAGTACAAAGTGTTTGAGTGGTTGTTTTAATATCCCTTTGAGATTATCAGAGAAAGCAAAGAGAAGAGTGTAAGTGTAATGTGCCTTGTTTTAGAATTGGTATTTGAAAGTATATTACTAGACTGATACGTTTTTATACCACTTTTGAGTGCTTATGTAATTATTTCAATTTTTGTTTGATTAGCTTTCAAAGGCAGCTGATCAAGCTTCCTAACAATTGGTTTACCGTTGTTTTTCTTTGAAAAGCTGCTGGATTTCTCATAAATCCTGTTCTAACCACCTCTTAGCTGTTTTTCTGTTTTATTGTGTTCCACTGTATGAACCTGATAATGCTGCTTTCATTTTTCTTGCTTATTTACCCCTGTGGCTAATGATATTCGTGATAGTACAACCTTGGCTAGATTTAAGGATATATAGGCTTTACTACTACACTGAAACATCAAATCTTCCTTATTCAAAGTTATCATATAAATAGTGTTTTTGTCTTACTAGTCTTAGATTTTAGCCTTTCTACCTCTTGTAAAGCTTCTGTGATAGAGCCCGTGAAGAAATTTGATTTTACTCCTTTTGGTAGCAATACAGATTCTATATAGTTAAATACTCAGAAAGAAAGTATATTCTGCTGTGCCAAGAGTCATAAAATACATCAGGAAAATTTTACAGTTTGTCAGGAATCTTAAAAATTAGAGAAAAACATTTGGATGTTAAGAGTAACAACAATAGTAGCAAATACTTTATTGAATCTTTTTATTGTGTCAGTATGAGTGCTTTACATATTATCTATACATCTATTACTCATGTATATATCAAATATAGCAACACTGTGCAAGAGATACTGTAATCTCCATTTTATTTAATTAGGAAAATAAGAAATGATTATGTAACTTGTCAAAGGTTAGTGAGAGAGCCAGAATTCAAACTTAGTTTGGATCCAGAGGTTTCCTAACTGTTATGTAGGGTACTGCCACTTTTATTGCACTTTCATCGTGCAAAGAAAGTAACATTTTATTAAGTAGATGGGTAGTAGAAATGCATTGCTTGCAGGCCATAATAAATATATGGTGGTTTTAGAATGTAAGATACCATAGTTGGTCTTCCACCTGATAAATAGTAACACAAGTAACATCACATTATGATGAAACTACAATATGATATTTGTATGCAGAATTTGTTGCCATCATGATATATAGAAGTCCTGATGATGGCCTTTGTCCATAAACTAAAACCCAGGAAAGTACATTTTGAGGAGATAGGGTGAGGCATTTAGTATGGAACTCTTACTTATTGGAGCTTTGTTTTGTTAAAAACTAGGACAAAACAAAAGATCATTTATGATTAGCTTTATTTCCTTTTTCTATTTAGCTAGCTTTTCCTTTTTTTTTTTTTTTTTTTTTTTAGAACTTGAGTAATCTCCTAGACATGGTGTATTTTTCTGTATTCCTGTATTTTTTACTGTTCTACCTTTTTAACTCTAGGACAAACAATCGTGGCAAAATGAATATGAAGTCTATAGTTTGCCTGGAATGAAGCATGAGAACATATTACAGTTTATTGGTGCAGAAAAACGAGGTACCAGTGTAGATGTGGATCTTTGGCTTATTACAGCATTTCATGAAAAGGTAAAATTACTTAACTTTTATTAAGATCAGATGATGTTGGCTATGAATCTCAGACTTTTCAGGAAATAGTGTGTTATTATAGTTGATTATTATTTAACTTAAAGTATGAATTGCTTAATTCTTTCAAAAGTAATTTGTTTTACTAAATAGTAAAAGTAGCAACTTTTTTTCTGTAACTGTCCTACTCATACTGATTTCCTGTTCCGCAGTATTTGATATACATGGTCATTTACTTACTGTGTGTGACCTATTTTGATTTCATGAACCATTTCTCCAGCCTGAATTTTGTGCTTTAATAATAAGTCCAGATTATTGACAGACTGAAAGTTACAAAATTTATGTGATCTTTACTCTGGCACTAGTTTATAGGATTATTATCACAAACACACTTGCTATTTTTGAACCCTCACAGTTGTTTGAAAGTAACATAAGTGAGATAAGAAATTGTATTTTTGATGATCAGTTTCATCAAGTGGCTCTTAAAAATTTCTTCCTTCTTTTTTTTTGTTTTTGTTTTTGTTACTAGGGACCTAACTCATAGTTTCTCAATTCTTAACCATAAGGATGATTAATCTCTAGAGGCAAGATTGTTTATATTAGTGGTTTCTTATATTTTGTGTTATTCTAGTTCTTTCAGGTAGCATCTCTGTAGTCAATGTGTTTTCACTTTAAAAAAATGAGTATTTTCTAGAACTTTAGATTTTTAAATAGTCCTTTTTTAAATTTTACTGTTCAAATAGTGGGAAATTGAATATTTTTCTATCAAACCTTTAGAGATCACTATTTTTTCTTTGTGGTTAAATGTTTACTAATGCAAATTGGGAGAAAATTTCAACCATTCCAGGAAATTTGCTTTTTGGATATTATTATGAGAAATAATATTTTGCCTTTTATAATTACTGATAGGTTAAAAAAATCTATGTAAGTATGGTTTTTGTCAAGTGCTTTAGTTTTTTTTCTCCTGCTCTTTTCTTTAGGGTTCACTATCAGACTTTCTTAAGGCTAATGTGGTCTCTTGGAACGAACTGTGCCATATTGCAGAAACTATGGCTAGAGGGTTGGCATATTTACATGAAGATATACCTGGCTTGAAAGATGGCCACAAACCCGCAATATCTCACAGGTAGAGCAAAATTTATCTTGATTCCCTGTATAATTCAGAATATGTCTAGTATTTAAAATGTAATCCCTTAGGTAAAATTTATTTTCTCTTTATCTGTTTAATCATGCTGTAGGAAGTAATTTTTACAATTTTTATTTGTTTCTTAAATCAGTTAAGATTGAATCATTATGGAAAACGTGTATGTTAACATCATTAGTAAAGTTTAATTATCTCCTTATGCCTTAATTTCTCATTTCTGAAAGCACTGAAAATGAAAGTAAATTTTATTTGAAAAGAAAAAGAAATTGTTTTAACTCAAAACATCATTTACTTAATGGTGATTATGAATAGTTACAAAGCAATGCAGTTAAGGAAAAACTTTGAATATTTTTTTACTTGTTTTTTAAATAACCACATACTTTTTCCATGAGCTAAGCTACAGGATTATATCAAACAGTTGCCTAATGAAGAAATAGTACCTGGGATTCAATCTGTCAAATTTGTATTTATTTTAAAGGTGTGTGTGTGTCTGTGTGTTTTTACGATTCATTAACAGGTATTTTAGTGCCATCGGACAGTGATAAGTTGTTAGGAGGCATCACTTTAAATCTACCTCAAATATGTAGAATCTCAGTTTGCAAAACTTCTAGATTTCTGCTTCAGAAATAGGTGTGCGCCCCTCCCCCCCATTTATTCTTGCCTTCCTGCATGCAGTCTGTCTTCTGTCTTCTAATAGGAAACTTATCCTTTGGACTATCCTCTCCTACCCTACAAAAAAAAAAAAAAAAAGTAAAGAAAAGTAAAGGTTATTAAGAGGAGGGGCCCTGGGGCTGGGGATTTAGCTCTGCGGCATAAGCGCCTGCCTTGCAAGCAGGCAGTTGCGAGTTCGATCACCGGTACCGATAAAAAGGAAAAAGACAAAAAGAAAAAAAAAAAAAAAAGAAAAAAAAAAAAAAGAAGATAGGGGCCCTGAAAATCTTTTAAGACTGAAAGCATTTCTGTTTTTCTCTGCCTCCTTCATCACACTCTTGGTCTATGTGACTGTACACAAAAATGTTACCATGGGTCATGGCACAGCTATAATTAGTTGGTATATAGTAATTTCAAAGATAAGTTTAGCCAGCTATCCTTTTCAGAACACCAGGAGATGGCTTGAACAGTGTATGTGTAAGGTCAAACCTTTGTAAGTGTTACATATTGCTAGATAACTTCTCTACAACCAGGTTGTATAATCCTCCACTCTAAGGGACATTTTAAAATGTAGGTCTGTGCCAATAGACAAAAGATCCTAATTTGGCTATTTAAAAACTTTCTTTTCCCATTTTTAAAAAACTTAGTTTCTATGGAAATTTTAACTATAAACTCTGAAATATTCTGTCTTAAAAAAACAGCGATTTTATGATTGCTCTGTGCAGGTGACACAGATAACATGTATTGGGAGTGACAGAAATAGTGTATCTTTGGAATGGCAGTTCTTTGTACAATTTATGGAGAGTCTTACTGTTTGTGTTACAAATAGGTGTTTGTCACCCTACTCTTGTACCCTGCTTAAGCTTTTTGCATCTTTTTCTGCATTTCATATTTTAAAATATTCTTTTATAGTATATTCTTTTCCACTTTCAATAAACATTTCTAAAAGATAACTTGTTTAAATTTAATTTGAATATCTTTCTGTTTACAAGGGACATCAAAAGTAAAAATGTGTTGCTGAAAAATAATCTGACAGCTTGTATTGCTGACTTTGGATTGGCATTAAAGTTTGAGGCTGGCAAATCTGCAGGTGATACCCATGGACAGGTAAGGATGATCAAAAGAAAAATAAGCTCTCATATTTTCTTAGATTGGCCTGTCTGGAATGAATTGGTCTGAAATTGTGGTGGTGATTATTAATTAGCATCTACTCAAGAGTAATGTTTTATATTTTTTTTGTGGAAGATAAGATTTTCATATAATGGTAGAGAACTCAAATTGTATAAAATAACCACTTCATTAAAAAAATTTCTTAGATATTACAGGATTCTTTTTAAAAAACAGATCACAGAAGACAGAAGAGTCCATCTTTCAATAGGCCTTATCCTTAAGAAGTTCTTTCTGTTAACTTAGTAGTATTTGTAACTTGTTAATTCTTTCCTCATCATAAAGAGAAGTGGAAGAATCATCAATCACTATTTTGGCTACAGTGTATTAAAATATCCTTCCAATTTTTTTAAACAATTCGTTCTTTGCTTCTGGCTTTTTACTGCTTTATTAACTGCTTAGTCAGTTTGACAGCTTTTTTTCTGAATTGTCTTCAGAATTCAGAGCCCTAGAAAAGGCATGAGTGAGGTATCTTAACTCCAATGAAAGTCTACACAGAGCCTTTAGGGAAGGCCAAAGAGAAAAAGACTATCTTTTTTCTTTATTCTCAGAAACTCTGAGGCTAGGAAAAGAATTTTCATTCCACAATATATAACCTTTTAATCAATAAAAAGCAATTTTACCCAGAAGTTCACACTTCCTATAAAACAGTGATTTACTGGCTTTGGTGTTATTTCCTCCACTGTAAAAGCAGCTTGATCAAGTAGCTCTGAGCTTGCTTTTTTCCAGAATATCCTTTTGATCCCCAAGAATACAGTTGTAAATAGTCATGCCAAAATGAATTTTAGCATTGACCAAAATTTAGTTTATGGTGCTGATCAGCAGTCATAAGAACTCTAGAAAAGTTGGCACTCAATTTGTTCCCAAATAGAGGCGGTTTGTTGCGAGTACTACCAAGATGGAGGTTAGCAGAAAGCTGAGGCACTAAGTTCTGCACATCCTGTGTTTGGGAACAGTTTCATCTCGTACTGTGTTAGCTTCTTCCATTTTTTTGAGAAAAAGTATTGGTGCTCACTCATCTTGTAACACTCTCACAGTTAAGTTATATGACGAGATAAAAATAACAGTAGCTTCTTGACTTTAGATTTCATGGGCCATAAAATTTCAAAATTGGAGGTACTTGAATGTTATTGTACATTTTATATAAAGAAAGAATGCTTAAAAAATAAAAACTTTTGTCTTCTATCATCAGTTTATAAAAGGTCATTTCAGATTAAAAAAGTAGATGAGTCATATTAAAGAAGTGCTTTGGATAGCATACATTTAAGAGAAAAGTTTTTTAGGAGATACAGTAAAATTAAAATTCAGAATAGAAGTACTTTTTTCTTTTTATAAAGTGTTCTCATGTAAATTAAAAAGTTAAATCTCAGAGTTACGGTAATCTGTTATTTAAAAAAAAATAAAACCATTGTGTGTGTGTGTGTGTGTGTGTGTGTGTCCATGTGTGTGTATTTTTTTTTTCCCCCTTTTTGGAAGGACACATATAATTTCCTAACTTCAGGTCTAGACCTCGCAGTCACATAAGGAAGGAGCTTTTTGGGAATAACCAGTATCAAAGCTGTCTCACAGGTCTGCTGAAACTTAAGTATGTACATGTGGTCTATCCAGAAAACTCACAAAAAATTGTTTTAAGCATTCATATAAGAATTCTGTCAAGTACCAACCAAACCTAGATGTACTAACTTAGTTACCATAGTTACAGTAGCAAGAAATACCAAATTGTTGGGACTGGATACTAATATAAAGGACTCCAAGACAAGAATTCATGAGTAAATAAATACACAAACTATCTTATAAAAGTAGAACTTTTTATTTATTCATCTTTTACTTGGCTAATTCCTATACAACATCTGGTAGTTGGTGAAGCCCTCAAAAAAAGTTTTTGGGTCAGAGATATAACTCAGCAGTACAAGTGCCTGCCTGGCAAGTGCAGGGTCCTGAGTTTGATTCCCAGTACCCCCCAAAAAAAAAGTCTTTTAAGGCTATATTTCAAACAGATACAAAGATACAACTGGAGATTATGCTGTTTTCTCTGTTCTTTCTTCCTAGCTCATTGTTCTTATTCTTGTGATTACTTGTTGTGGGGGTGGGGGTTGGATTCTAAGCCTCTCTACTAGCATAATGTCAATATATTTATGTGTACCAGAAATAATCTTAGTATCTATACCTTATAGTCTGTTGATCGTAATTTAGTTGTCTTATGCTAATGGTAGACTATATTTGGCTTTGATTCTTTTCACAAAAATCATAAAGTTAATGAATACTTCTTGCTTTCAAAATCTTTTTCAGGTTGGTACTCGGAGATATATGGCCCCGGAGGTATTAGAGGGTGCTATAAACTTCCAAAGGGATGCATTTTTGAGGATAGATATGTATGCCATGGGATTAGTCCTGTGGGAACTGGCTTCTCGCTGTACTGCTGCAGATGGTAAGGAAAAAGTACTTTTTAAGTATATATACCACATTATTAAGAGAGAATACATTCAAAGGTAATAAAGTATAGTTTCTTTTAAATGGCCTTCAAGAGGTGGTAGAGAATTCAGAAGAGGCTGGGGAGCAGAGAGGGTGGGGTAGAAGGTTACATTATGTAGATCTTGCCCTCCAGGTTCTCAAGTCACTTCTTTTGGTAAGAGGAGATGTATAAAGAGTAGCAGGAACTTCGCCTTCCAACATAGTCAGGCTGAGTATGTTCAGCTTTGGGTTAGTGCCAATTTATACTTAAACTAGCCAGATTAGTCCCAGGACTCTGAATATGTATTTCAGTGTATCACAAGTTAAATTCTTCCTCCCCAAAGCTATAAAGGTCTAAACTTAATAGACATTACTGTGATGAATACTAGTTACTCTTAACACCTTACCTTGGTTTTAAAGTTCCTGTTTGTCCAAGTTTTCATCATATAAATGTATTCCATTTATGTATCGATTATAAACTTGCATACTATATTCCTAGTGTGACAACTGTAGTGTTACAGGAACTCTCTTTTTAGTGTTATTCATATGGTCTCTCTCTCAAAATGTGTTGCAGCACTTTTTCAGATAAGGCAAACTACTTAACTGCTAATATCCTAAACAGATGTAAGTGAATTTGATCTGGGTTTACTGCCTAAGAACTTCCTCTGATTGCTAAAGAGCAGAGAAAAATTATGCTGACTATTAAATGGCATAGTTAACTTATGTTAAAGGGACTTAGTAGAATGTTCAGAAATGGGGAGCAGTTTATTCTTCCAGGATTAGAGGTTTGGCTTGACAGTAGATTCAGAATCTAAGAAATCTTAGAGCAATTTGAGAACAGCTGTAGCTTCTCAGTCTGTAGGAAAATGAGTAAGCTGTCCAGTGTATTTTGACTCAAAAAATAGAAGATACGTAAAACTTGGTACATTTTTGGAAGCAGAAGCAGGTCAGATGGCAGGTGTTATAGGAAGATACATTTCATAAGAATTTAATATGAATTCTCTATAGAAAAATATTGGCTTAGGTCCCACAGGGCACACAAGGCCTGTTCTCTAGTAATAAACAGTTAAGGCAATAAAATATATTCTGGACAGTTAACTGTAAAATGAGGTGTGAATTATCTAGTCCACCACCTGGTATGTAGACATTCATTATGTTTTCTTCGATGAATTTAGCACTAAGACATTACGGAGTGTTATGGGAGTTTAGAGAAAAAAATACCTTTTGAGGCAGAGGGATTAGGGAAGGATTTATGGAAAAAGAAAAGGATGCTGACTTTTCTTAAATGCTGTGTATGTGCCATGAAACAGTCAGGTTTTTAAGTCAGAAATTGGAGGCCAAAGGGACAGTGTGAACAACACTGCTAAAGTGGGTGCTTTTGCCTTGATTGGTGGCTACAGTAGTTATCCAGTCATTTTCAAATTAATATGCACAGTGAGTCTTTGGGAAGTTTGTTAAAATCAAGATTCTGACTCAGTAGTCTGGGTTGAGACCTGAGAGTCTACACTTTTTTTTTTTTTTTTAAACAAGCTACTAATTGATGCCAGCATAAGACCATACAAGAGTCCAATAAGTTGTTCTTTAGTTTAAAAAAAGAAAAAAAAAAAAAAAAGAGTCCAATAAGCACCTTGGAGTGTCAGCACACTGGAGAGGCTCTTCAAACATTAAGGTCCTTAGATTTACAGAGTTAATTACATCTTTATGATTCATAATCCAGGAGTATTTGGTGCATTTCAAGGCCTTACATGAGTCTTGGGTCTAGGTACACAACACATCTGGTAAATACAATTGCTCTCTAGTGATCTATTTCTGTTAAGGCGAAAGCATAGATTTGATGGATTCAAAACTTCGAAGTCCATAGGGTAATAGCTATATGCTCTTGGGCAAAATTCTGTAACTTTCTGAGCTTCATGCAGTCTTCTCTTTGTAAAGAGTAATACGTGTAAAGTTCCTGGTCAAGATGAATGCTCATCGAATACTAGTTATTAGTAAGTCCTAAATCATTTTCCTTTTGAGTGAGTAAAAAGGAGGTATTTATGTTGTTCAATAAATTCTACCTGTGAAGAATATTCTGACTTGTTGAAAATCCTGGTGGAGAGTAAGTTTGTGATTTTTAAAAATAAGCAAACATTTTTTAGTAATGTGTGTAAGAGGAGAAGAGGTATGACTCTGAGGTTCGTTAATTTCTTAAGTGGGACATGAAGGGGGTTTGAGTATACTATAGAAAGAGTGTACTACAGAAAGAAGATATAATAATAGATTGTAACCAGTCTTCAAAGACAGAAACAGCACTGTTAACATTCTAATTGGAATTACAAGGTAGTGTCACTTAAAAGAGGAATATTGTTTTTGATTTGCAAGCATCGATTATTCCTGTGTCCTATATCCAGATGAATATAAACAGGCCTCATAAAGTAGATAAGAAAGCTCCTAAACAGTCTTAACAATGTTGTGTCAAACCATAAACCTTTTGATTCCTTGTTGTTCTTGTCACACTTTGGTATAGGTATAACTAAATCTGTTTCTTTTGGGTCCTTGTAGCATACAGAGTTGGAAAAAGGCAAAATGGTATATTCTAGCAAGTTTATACCAGTTTGGAAGTCAAGATTTTAATTAAAATGACTTTTTTCTTTTTTTACATTTCAGGACCCGTAGATGAGTACATGTTGCCATTTGAAGAGGAAATTGGCCAGCATCCATCTCTTGAAGACATGCAGGAAGTAGTTGTGCATAAAAAAAAGAGGCCTGTTTTAAGAGACTATTGGCAGAAACATGCTGTAAGTTATACTGTTAGTTTTTTATTTAAAATTTCACTATAACACTTTTCAGAGAATGATTCATTCTCTGCACATTCCTGGGAAGGTGATCTTCACATAGGTTATTCTGTATAAGCGCTAGGCAGGAGAATTAGGACTTCGTATACTGACCAGGGAGAGTATGAAGTCAGAGCTCTTATCTAGACAGCCTTGGGCAGATGGGTGTCTGGTTTGGAAAGCTTTCTACAGAAAGAAATGCCTGGTGTTGAGCCTCTGTATAGCCAGGTAGCACTGGTGGATCACCACCTTCCAACATGGTACTATTTTTAAACTTACTAAGCTAAGCACCAGGTTTTCTCCTCTCCAGAGGAATTTGCTTTAGCATTTTGATTTTGGCTTACAAGACTTTGAAGTTATTATCAACTCCTAAAATTAGAGCCTATGTAGAGGATACTGTAGGTCCTGGTAGTTTTGGTCTAAGTATATCTAGAAACATTGATAAAATCAAGTAGAGAATCCTAAACAATGGCCCTCCAATCCTGTATTTAGTTATTAGATAGAAATGGTTATACTAAGTAAAACTGAAAAACAGTGGTACGAATTCCGTTAGTGTTGGTTTTGAGACGAGTTCAAGGTTTACATTGAAATGATTATTTATGAGTGAACAGGCACTTTTGGAATTAAAAAATTCTGTTGCAGTCTCCAGTGCATAAAAAACATAATTACCCTGTGTGCTTTTTCTCCTGTCTTACAAGATACTTCGTATGAATGTTGACAGATAATATGAGAGTTTGTTAATCTTGAAACTTCTTTGACCACAAAAATTGCTGAAGTGTTTAACTATTTTTCTCTTTTTAGGGAATGGCAATGCTTTGTGAAACAATAGAAGAATGTTGGGATCATGATGCAGAAGCCAGGTTATCAGCTGGATGTGTAGGTGAAAGAATTACCCAGATGCAAAGACTAACAAATATCATTACTACAGAGGACATTGTAACAGTGGTCACAATGGTGACAAATGTTGACTTTCCTCCCAAAGAATCTAGTCTATGATGGTTGCACCATCTGTACACACTGAGAAATGGGACTTTGAACTGGAGCTGCTAAGCTAACAAAACTGCTTACAGTTTATTTTCCGTGTGAAATGAGTAGGTCTCCTGGAAATGTAAGAAAGCAGCCCCTCATTGCAAAGTGTGGTGCTGGGAGACTTACTGCATTGCCTGCAGCACAGACGTGAAGGACATGAGACTTAAGAAAAGTTGCAGACTCCATAACTTTTGAAAAAAATGTACATGAAGAATGTGGCCCTCTCCAAATCAAGGATCTTTTTGGACCTGGCTAATCAAGTGTTTGAAAACTGACGTCAGATTTCTTAATGTCTGTCGGAAGACACTAATTCCTTAAATGAACTACTGCTATTTTTTTTAAAATCAAAAACTTTTCATTTCAGATTTTAAAAGGGTAACTTGTTTTTATTGCATTTGCTGTTGTTGTTTCTATAAATTACTATTGTAATGCCAATATGACACAGCTTGTGAATGTTTAGTGTGCTGCTGTTCTGTGTACATAAACAAAGTCGTCAAAGTGGGGTACAGTAAAGAGGCTTCCAAGCATTACTTTAACCTCCCTCTCAACAAGGTATACCTCAGTTCCATGGTTGCTAAATTATGAAATTGAAAACACTAACAAATTTGAATAAATTGATCCATGTTTTGTAACAAGGTATTACAAATTCACTGTGTTATTCAAGAAAAAATGGTAAACTATGGTTAGTGCCAATAGCTAAGTGGCCATTTGTAAAACAGTGTTTTAGCTTTTATTGTGCTGGCTTGTAATTTAAGGAGAGAAGTGCTGTTTTTTGAGATGAAATGTAGTTTCCCCCTTATCTATGTTTTAAAATCTTCATCGATAACCAGGTCTCAAAATATTGCATACTTACTTCTTTTCAGGTGTGATGTGTTTGGGGAATATTTAAAAAATTAAAGCATGATTTCATTTTTTTTTTTTTTAAAGTGAGCTGTGACACTGGAAAGCTCTTCATTTTATCTTTTTAAATACATTTTTCCTATTTTTTTTTTAATGTAGAATTTGTATATTTCTTTTCACCAAACTGTGTAGGAGAGTCTTTTTATCACTGTTTTAGGATCACCTCAGGAAGTGGCATTACCCAGAATTCCTCACTGTTTTGAGACTTGTAACTTTATCACTATTACTTCTGTTTGGTGCCATCTTGTGAAAGTAATATTTGATGCCTGGGATTTGTAAAGAATTCTCTTAGGATAGTGATTATTAGCCTCTAAGCACAGATTCAGATGTTACTGCTTTAAAACAAATCAGGGATAAAAAGTCAAAGTTACAATTTAAAATATGCAATGACATTTAGAGGTAACCAATGTTGATACAGTAACAAAGCCTTGTTCCCCAAAATTGCTTTCACAAATAACTCTGATATTTAGGATAGTTCATGCCTTATCCTTGCTAAGAAAATGGAATTTATGGTGGGTGCCAAAATGCTCTTTAAAACAATATTGCATAGAATATAATTGGGTTCTTCTCAAATTCATATGGACCAAAGTACAGTAAAACATTAACTTCCTGGATTTTTTGATTATTCACCAACAGCTAGTGTTACGCTTTGTACTTTTTTGTCAGGTCATTTTAAAATACATGCATTAATTCTGTAATCAGATTTTTCAATGTCACTATCAAGAGCTCACTGTGAATGTGTTGTATTCAAATGGTTAACTACACAGTACACTACACTTGACATATAATATGTACTTAATCTCTGGGAAGAATTATTTATAAACAATACATAGGTCAACAGACTCCAAGCAGGGAGGTAAATGAGAGTAAGTGGCTTTCATGTCTGTGTGCCACATACCATACAGAAGTATTTGTGCTCTTGGTCATGTATGTACCCAGGTCTTGTATTCTAAAAATTTCCATTTCAGTGTTTAGCACTTTTATTTCAAAAAGGACTCAGTTTCTCTAGTTTTTTATTTAGTGTTGCTTCCATTTGAAAACTAATCCAGGGTAAAATACAGAATGTTTGTATGGAAAACAAATTTCTACTTGTGGGAAACACTTAACCCTCTTTAAACAATTGAAACAAAACTAAATGAGAGATATCATAATATTTGACTTATGACAGTACTACAGATAAATTTTCTAGATCTGTTATTCACAGTATGTTTTATCTTCATGTTAGGAAATATTTTTAGAAATCCTGGGTATTATACTTAATTCTGGCTAACCAATTTTAAAACTTGTATCCTTTTGAGAACTTCATTAATAGAGAAATCTTTTATAAGCAGTAAAGTAAGAATGTTCTAGTGACTACCTTGTCTGATACCTAGTCTTATTAAAAACTTCTTTTGCAGGGCATTTTAGTATTTGGTTTACAATCAGTGCAGAGTGGGCAAGTTAACTCAAAGTTTGAGCTGGGGATACTGGTGAAAAGATCAAAGAATGAGCAAAGTAGCGATTTGTTTTGGGGAAACAGACCCCAGTAACTTTTCCTCATGTGTATGGTGCTCCTCATGCCTTGTCTTGTACTTTGCCTTTCTGATATCCATTATAACTGCTGCTCTCTTACGTTCTACCTTGCCCAGATCTCCCGTGTTCAGAAATGCTTTATGATCAACTGCCATAGGACTGATGGATTAACTAGTGTTTGGCTTTAATCAAAGTCTATGCCCTGCACAGATCTTACAATGTATTTTAGATGCTAGGAAGTTTTTAGCATGTGATGTGTGATTCTTATCTGAATGTTTATTACAGGTACCTTGTGAATTCCAGAAGAGACTGTGCCTCTCGGTTGGTCCCATGAACTTGTACTATCTTTCATGATAATATTAATACAGTCAGGAAAAACTCCTACTACTTTGGGATTTAAAAATAGAATCATACATCATGAAATTTTTAAAAAGTCTCTTCTGCCCCCTTCTCACTCTTCAGTAAGTTTCATTTATCTAATATGTAGGTGGTTGGGAAAAACCACTGGCCAAATGGTAGTTTAGTGGAACAAACTGATTACTATTTTTTTAAAAAATGCTACATCGCAGATATTTTCCAGTTTCTCTTTTTTACTTTTTTGAAAAATTACTTTTTAGGAACATTTGGTATAATGTGCATAAAATTATTTACAACTTATGGGCAAAATGATACAAGTAGCATCTTGATTGACCATCATTTACCTCAGATATTCAACCAGCAGTACATTTTTTTATGCAGTCTCAACCCATACCCTATTTGTTACCTCTGAAGATATTGGTAAGCAGTTATTTTAGCTTTACTCTGTATTTCCTGTCAGTGTTTTTGGGCACAGATTGTTGTACTACTGTCAAGTTGTACTTGCTATTTTTTTTCTGCAAGTATTTAACAGAAAGCTTAAAAAAAAAACCCCATTAAGATCCCACCTTCGGTAAGTGATTGTTAAATACTGTATAAATAAAATGTATGCTATCCCCGTTCCATCCCCAAGTTAAATAAAAAATGAATATGGTATGATTTGCATATGCAGTTTTTTTTTAGATACATGTTCTTGAAGAGGGGAGTGGTAGTTTTGTAATTTGTGAGGCCATTTCGAGATTTCCCAGAATGGACATAGTGGTGGAAGGGAGGTTTGTTCTTTATGACGTCTCTGTTTTTGTCTGAGCAGAAGTATTACCACCCGGGTATGTGTTGGTTCTGCCAGGATTAGAGTACACCAAAGGCTTGCTGGCATTGGATCACATTTCATGACAGTGGAGTCTCAGGATTTTTTTAGGATTTAAAAATAGAATCATACATCGTGAAATTTTTAAGTTGTTGTTGTAAAGGGCAGCACTTAAGTTATTTATGGTGGTTTGAAAGAAAATGTCCCCTTCTAAACCATATGAAAATGTGCATGGACCCTACTGAAAGATTGCTTTTCTACAGTATGTTCTGAAAAATATTCTTTATAGCATTATGATTACAGTAGGTTCCTGTTTCAACAACACAAATTTTAGTATTAGCTATGTGGCATGCACATCAACTAGACAAGGTCTTTTTAACAAGCTGTCATTTTTGGTGGGCCAGCTGGAGGGAATTCAAGTAAAAGCTACACTCAGCACTCCTGACTTCATTTGCTTTTCAGTCTGATAAACCTAGGAGCTTATAAATTTTGTTTTTGGCCGTACTTTCTTGTGTGTTTACCAGGTCTTTTCAGGTTGGTTTGTTATTTTACTAACGTATTTTATGCAAATTATGAGATGAAGTTAGTTAAAAATTTTTGTGAATACGTCTCAGCTTCTCTGTATTAGGGAACTAACTCCCACTTCACTGCCCACAACAATGCCTTTGCGTGCAGGCACATAGTTCATTGTATGATTTTTGTTAACCTATTTTGTCCTAACTTGTTTTGTAACTTCTCTATTACAATCCCTAAAAAGGAAAACCCACCTTCCCTCTTTTGAAATATGTACACCCAATTGGTGGATCTTTTATGGTTCCAAATGTAGTCCAGGAAGTATGTGTTAGGACTCCGAGCTTTAAAGTGGCATCTTAACTGGATTTGTACATCACAAATCATTTCATTGGGTTCTTTCTTTTTAAAGTGGGCAGTACTTTCCTACATTCACAAATTACTGGAAAATTATAATTCAAATGTTAAAATCCTTTTTCCTTCTAGTGGTGTTACCATGTTAACTATTTTGAGAAAATAGCCTGTACAACTGTGTGGTCTAGGGTACAGACCACACAGCCTGAGGACATAAGCTTGAGCCTTAATGAGACACTGCTAATAGGTAACCAATAGTGATCTGAAGACTTACAACAAGGCTTAATTTTTTTGTGGGGAAGGAAAAGCTACATATGCAAGATAATAGTTATTACAGAAAGGCTACTTCATGCACAAAAATCATATGCCACTATATTCCAAAAATTTAAAAGCCAGATAAACCTCAGAGTATACTTTTAAAAATGCTTGGCAAACAACATGTACTTCAGTTCTGAATAGCATGTTCTTGTTGTCAGTAAAACTGAGCTGAATTCCAGGGCCAGCCATTCTAAACCTGTGTGACTCTGGACACTGGCACTATTGTGTTAATTTTCTCAGCCGTAAAAAACATAAGCCACAGAGGGCTTTTTACCTCAGTCCAATGTATATTACAAAAAGATAGGAACTCTGTCTTTTTGTAAACATCCCACGATATAATGAAGTCAAATCCTCTTGAATTAACTGAAGTCACAGAGTGAATACTAACTTTCATTTTAAACATATAGTTAAGTCTGTAGATCTTTTAATTTTTAGGTAATGATTTGACATTTCTGTATTCCTCTTAGGGACTTACTTTTGATATAAATATTCAGCAGACCCTGCCAAATACTTCTTATCGTTTGTGGGAGTGGTTTGAATTTCTAAAAGTATCTGTTAAGGCAAATTCTGATCTATTAGGAATAACCTACATTTTTAAAAAATCCCACAAGAGATTCTTCTGATACAGTGTCAGTTTGAGAAGTGGAGAAATGTTCAAGTTCCTTGACCTTTTTCTCCCATCCTTTGTATAAACTGATCAGTCTCCTAAGTTGCAAGATATAGGGTCTGGGAAAATTTACATGTGCAAAGGAAAACAAAACTTTTTAAAGCACCTCTTAGAACCAAAAGATTACTTATCACAACTCAATTCTTACCATTGTTTTCTTACTGTTTACATTAGAATTTGTAAAATAACTGGCTGCCTGGCTGAAACGAACTTTTCAAATGGACCACATAAATACAATGTTTTAAAAAATGGTTTAATTTCTAAAATAATCACATTTTATTCTGTTGAACTGCTACTTACAGCACAGTCTAAGTCAATGACTGGAATTATAAATCATGTAATGGCTTGTAATTCAAAGGTAAGACACAGCCAAGATGTACAACAGTTTCTCAAATTAAAAAAAAAAGTTTATAAAATAAGGCAAAAAATGCAACAACATATCTTATAAAGGACAAATGGCTTTTAGGTCTTTAGTGAATCATGTCTGAAATGCCAAAAGTGAAACTATTCACAGCCAGCTTAGTGAGGATGTTGCCCACTGTCTAACATCTGTAGGGCAGTTGGGGTATTTCTGCAGAGCGTTCATAATTTGAGTATTATCCAAAAGTAGTTTCATCAACTGGTATTCTCTCTGTGAATTTACTGAAGTTCTTTCCAAGGGCTTTATTAATTCTAATTGTTGTAGGTGTTCAAAAGCCTAAAAGATTAAAAAACAAATAGTTTAAACAGGAGAACAAAGTAACAAAATCCAGAGAACACTTAAAAAGTTTTGGTTATTTGTGGAAAAGACAAAGGAATCAAAATCCTTAGTGTTAAAAAAATTCTCATCAACCACATAAAAAGCCATACTAATTATCAGATAAGAGAATATAAATTCATGGTCTCTAATCCTGTACTACTGAATGTAAACAAGGAAATTTTAATCCTGTCTTCACAAGGAGGTTTTGCTTCTAAGCTTATATTCTGCTTTCTTTGTGAATGTGAGCTAGGGTGGTGCCAGAGCAGACAGAATGACTCCAGCGCTAAGTATCTACTCTAACACTAAGCTAACTACCCCAACCTTTCCTTCTATACAGAACCGTAAGTTTTTTTCTAAAAACCGAACAATCTTGTAAGGCTTTCTAATTACTTTGACTATTCAAATTTGCACTTACATTTTGTTTCTAACTCTGTTAAGACTTTGCTCTGTAAAAGTTTAACACAGCTGTAACCAAGTGACAAGAAAGGCCTTAAGTACACCGGGCCTATTCAATTAGATCTTGTGAGTAGATGCTCTCACCTTAAAGAGTTAGTGAGATTGTCACAACCTGTCAACAAGCTTCTATATACATCTGCCTTACAGAATGCTTCACTGTTTTCTCTTACCCTAGACATACGTTACTCTCTTTCCTAACTTTTGATTGTGTAAAGTGTATTAGGGTATGAAAAAAACATTAAATTTTGTTCACAACCAGTAAGCAGTGATATACACTGGACAGACTCCTGAGCAGTCTATTCTTAGAACTTATTGTAAAAAAGTATCATTTGAATATATTCTCCATGTACTATAAAAATTCTTAAGAAACAATCTTGTGAAAATGAGAAAATGTTGGAACTAATTTTTTGAAAATGAGAAAATACTGGAACTGGACAAAACTGAGATTTAAAATATTCCCAGAGTGTGAAATATTTCCGTATTTAAAATGTAGACAAGACCAACTGAAAACTGTAAGAATTTCAATGTTTGTGTAATCTTTTTACTTCTACAACTCTACAAACCACGACTATGAGACAGATCCAGAGTTTGGGGGAGGGAGAATCCAATCTTCATTATGCCAAATAATGAATAAATGGTAATGCCCTATACTCATTTAAAAAAAATTTTACAAGGCATAAAACTGACGAGTAGGGCTTTTAGTGGATATCAAAGGAGTTAGGGGTCCACAGCTTAAATAAGTAACATGTTTATTCCCCTAAACTCCTTTAGAGCTTCACTGTTCACAATGAGCAATCAAATACATAAAATTTGGGCTCAACTTTTAATTTTATTTAAACTTAATACTATATTTGGTTCAGCTAAAAATGATACGTTTATAGAACAACTAAAAATGTAAATCTACTTTTTCAGTTACAAATTCAACGAATCAAAACAAATATTTCCAATAAATAACTTATAAATCACACCAAATTCCATTTTCTATTGTATCTTTGAAAAGTAGGTCATAATAACTGATAAATATTACAGCTAATTCTTTTAAAAGTGTGTATAAGTGCTAGAAAATCTAAAAGTACACAATATGGTTCAATTATTCTTCTGGTAGCCAATGGTATCCTGAAATAAAGTCAAGGTTCAAACTCATACCTTATCTGCCTGCCAAGTAACTTTCTCTTTATGGCCTCATTAGTCAATGAGATTCTCATTTATCTTATTGCTAGCTCTTATCTATATTTTTTCCCCACTGACCGCTGAGATTATAAACCAGATTCCTGGACTGGAAAGAGGCAGAGTTACTACAGTTTATGTGATAGACTACAATGAATACAGTGGAGCAGTAGTAGCAGCGCAACAGTAGTAATAACACCCTTGCAGGATGCAAGTGCTAAGAAAAGACAGCAGAGGGCAGTATTACCCCCAGAAACCACAAAAGCTTGCAGCTTTCTTCCAAATTAACTGAATATTTTATTTTTGGACAATTCTTGTCTGGAAAAAAGATTTCAAACATAAAGTTTAAAAATAAATGAATGTTAAATCTTGGTTTATATATTCAAGTTAGAGCTAAAAAATTTACTTGTCTGCAAAAAATAATAGCAAATCAAATCTTACCTTCATGACAACAGGTTTCTCAAAATTATAAACAGAATGGGCTTTCCTTTGAACAAACTTCTGAAACTCTAGAGAGAAAGTAATGACAGTAAGACCCTCAAAAAAGCAAAAGAGGAGAATCAGAAAGAAACCCCACCGAAGTCTCACCATTGTAGACCATTTGAAAATTAAAGGGCTCCTCTTCATAGATGTCGTTTAAATGTTTCATAGCTATTATAAGACAAATTTCCAAGACTGATAGTCCTACAGTAAAAGAAAACAAACTATGAATTGTACTTCAGTGATCACAAGATTGACTATTACGAGATAATTATATAAAGAAAACTGTCTCCCAAGGAGTAACAGAAAAGATCATCGCTTTAAAGAACAGAGGTCAAGATTCCTATAGATTCAAATATGTTGTAAACTCTATTATCTACAAAACAGTAAAACTCAACCTCTAAGTATACTTTTTAATATCTGAAAAATAAGGATCTTCCTAAACTTTCAGATATGCTATGGAGATTATCAAGCACTCACTGTATTGTCCACAGTAAATAACAGAAACCATGATTATGTTACTTCAAAATCACACAGGTTCTTTATTTATAGAATCAAAACACTTAAGGAAATTATATCCAAAATTCTGAGTGCAACTTTTTCCTCAGAAAGAAAAATGCTCATTAGATTATTAAAAGGGATAATGACTAATAGCAGATTCTCACCATGTACAATATTTGCTTTAGAATCCATGCTACAAATCTGGGCTGCCTCCATCAGATCTGCTGCAGTCATAAAGGGGTGTGATGCTGTTACTCGATTTAAAGCAAGCATCTATGGAAATGTAGACCAGAAAAACATTTTTTACTTGGGCATTTTGGAGATAGTTACTGACCAAATTAACTATTAGTTAACAGTTACTTAATTTGGATAATCTATTATTATGGGAGAAGAATGCTTGGTGAAGGTATTCTAAAATTTAGTCTTTTAAATTTCAATTTGTATGTCACAATTTCATAAATGTAAATCAAAAAAGGTTCTGTTGCTTGTCCTACCACTTCCCGCCTGCACTGCATTTATTTGATCTTAAAAAAACAAAGAGTATTTCCAAGAGAGGGATAAGAAAACTGACAATAAGAATACTAATCGAAACTCCAAACACAAACCAAAAAGCCCATCTTTGCCTTGTATTAACTTTTAACTCTTTTAAAACAATCATACAGCAACAGTTAGGGTAAGGCAGAAGTCAGTTATTTTATGTTTGTACAAAAAAGAAGCAAACCCCAAACCAAATTTGTATCTGTAAAAACAACTTGAAAGCCAATGATTTCTCATGTACTTTTATTTTTCCCCAAACTAATGAAGTTCCTGCACTAAGGTTCCCACTCAAATATCAATGTTTTCCTTTATTATATTGTCAGGAAAAATTAAAATTTATTTTTAAGATTTAGTAGATGAAAATGCACCATACCAGGTTAAATCTGAATTTCAAGTAAACAATGACATTACTCAGTAGAGATAAGTACTATGCTGGCTGGGACCAACACCACTAGCTCTTTCCCTTTCATTATGAAGTATTTATACACAAAACAGCAACAGAGATTCATGTATTTCTGACCACTTTAAGAAATATAATTTTATAGTTAAAGCTGGTCTCCTCTCCTGACTGGGATCTACCTTACATCACAGAAAACTACCACATATATCTTTAATACTTCATTCACCTCTACTACATATGCAGGTATTCTTAGCACACTACAAATATTTAAGTTTTATATAAATACTGCACTTTCCACTGAACATGAGAATTTATCCACGGTAGGGTGTCAATTCTAATTTATATGATACATACATTTATATAATACATTTACTCTAAAAATTTAGGCCACAAATTCTTTCATATTAGCATATGGCTAAGATGGCATTATATTTTTGATGGGCAGGATGGGGGACAAAGTAATAAAAGGGAGCATTGCTAAATAAATATGGCAGAGCCATGTAGTAAAGTAAGACAAAAACTTGCTGTAGTCGGCCTTTGATTGAGCTCTGGCTTTGAGATCAACTAGCTATGAGCAAGATTTTTAACCTCTATGAGACTAAACTTCTTTAACGTGCAAGGATAAAACACTTAAGGATAAAAATAGAATTACTGCAATGTTTAGACATATGTAGGATAGTAGCAGTATTATCTAGTAGATGAGCTAGTCAATAAATGATGGTTATTATTGTTGAATCTAACCATAAAATTCATGAAACAAACTATTTTCTCAAAAGTATTTGCCATAGATAACTTTCTAAATTGGGCTAATGCCAATTAACTCTTTGGAAAGAAGTTCTTTAATTTTCAGAACAATCAAGTAACTCCATCCATAACCAAATGGGACTTAGCCTATGTATGTAAGGCTGGTATAACCAAAACCCAAACAACAACAACAACAACAACAACAACAACAAAAGAATGTAATCCAACATATTAACATCTAAAGAAAAATTATATGATTGGCTGATCCAGCATTTGACAAAATCCAAGATTGATTCCTAATATCCTCAGCAATAATCTGAACTTAATAATGAGCATGTCAGAAAAAGAATCTATAATTAATAACATATACAAACTAAAAACCGAGTGTGGGCCAGGGCTATAGCAAAGCAGTAAAGTGTCTGCCTGGTAAATGTGAAGCCCTGGGTTCAATTCCTGGTACAAAAACAAAAAAACCAAATAAAAGAAAAAAAAATATTGAATGCTTTTCTCTTAAGATTGGGAACAAAGAAGGAGGTAGAGGCACACAACTGTATTTAACATAATGGTGGAAGTTTTAACAATTAGAGTAAGTCAGCAAAAAAAGGCACATGGATTGGAAAGAAAAAAAAATCCTAATTAAATGACTGCATTAAAAATGTGGATCTATTAATAAAACAAGTAAGCTCACTAATATCACAAAATATCAGATCAACACACAAATATCAATTACACTGGTATACACTAATAACAAACATGTTGGAGACAACAGATATAAGTTACAGTTACACAGGAACAATCAACTTTGGTATGTTATTCCACTGTAGGGTGACTAGAATATAGTATACCTTTCAGAAAGCTACAATGTTTTTGAAAGTTTTTATCAAAAATAATTAATGAGGACATAGATATGAAACCTAACTTAAACATTACCCATTGTATACTTGATCAACACATCACAAGATACCTATGTCTAATTTTTACGTATCAGTTAAAAATAAAACTAATTAAAAAGTACAAACCAATAACATGTGTAATGACCTCAGGTTTTTGCTGACGTTAAAATGCTTCAGTAGAACTTCTCGTACATTTTTATCTTCTGAAAGACCCTAAAGAAAAAATATTGAGCAGTACAGTTTAAATCTACATGTAGTTATGTATCATAAGTAGTCAGTATACCTTATCAACTATCTGATGTTTATTCATTATTACATAGGTATTAGCTGATCTAAAGAACAGTAAGATCAAAGCCAAATTTTCAGTCTACTGATTTTCTCCTCCCTTTAAGTTAACTTGATGAACACAAGAATGAAATGATTCTCGTCACTCCAAAATTTCTAAATTAGTAAGGGGAAATCACACAGCCATACTACTAGGATGAATGAAATGCAGCACAATATACAACAGTGAATGAATACTAGTACACTTGAAAAGTAAGTAGATTCTAGGAAGGTGTCAATCAACAGACAAAAAATGAAGAGGGAAGACCCTTAAGTTATGAGCAGTGAAGGGAACAGCATAACATACTGATATAAAACAAATAGTCCCAGGGGCTGGATATTTAGCTCAGCTGCATAAGCACATGCCTTGCAAACAGGTAGTGAGTTTGATCCCCGGTAATGGAACAAAACAAAACAAAACAAAACAAGTAGTCCCCTTTCCATCTCATACTAACACAAAACAAACAGTTCTCTGCACCTAAGCTTCAAGTATTTGCAAAGGGATAGTATACAAAGATAAAGGAAAGAAAACTTCATTGGAGGTAATTGCATTTATTCATATCAAAGATGAAGATATGAATAAAAGTGATGTAAAGAAAAGAATATTAGGAAATTTACAGAAGATAATCTGATGGAAAACCAACTGATAAAGAAAAGAAACTGACATATTTGAAAACGGGAAAACAAAAATCATGGATGAACTACGTAGGAAGGGACTCCTTATGAAGAGTGAAGTGTGATCAAGGAGTAAGCTTTGGAATACCAGTATGTGTCAGTATTAAATAGGTGGACAAAAGAACAAAGTGAAAAGAAAGGTAAATAATACACTGAAAAGTAATTCATGACAGCAGAAAACAAGAGAAGAAACTCTAAGAGGGAATTGGTGATACAGAGTGTAAACCTCTGTGTAATGTAAAACTAAACTGAGATCTAGATAACTTTTAGAAATCTGAAGACCAAAAGGACTCTGAGAAAGCAGTATCTAAATGACCCAAGAGACTCCACTGAATAAGGATTCAGTAGAAAGTGAGGAATATTTGGCACTGAAGAAAAAAAAAAAGAGATAAAATGAGAGTAGAGATAAAATGAGAGTAAACTCAAAGACAGCAGAATCATAAGAGTAAGAAAAATTGAAATAGCTTTTTAAGTATCATCTGTGTGAAACATATTTTCTTTATTATCTAAGCATTTCTATACTTGCTAGAGTTATTCCTATGTATCTTTCTTCCACTGTAAGAGGAGTCCTTTTTCAGGGAGACATACTAATCTAGTGGAATGAAATTTTATGTGTTTAATAAATATATCATACTAGGTAAAGTTTCCACTCCCTTTAATTTTTAATAAGCTCAATACTTTTAAAAGGTTACTGGTTATATTTTTAAAATCATAAACAAGGTCAAATACCTGTTGGAACAGATGAACATACAATATTAAAGTAATATAAATAAGTTTTAAACTTTTCCATGATCTTTAATTTTATATAGAAGAAACTTGAGAGGTATTATGGATAATTATAAGAAGCAAGTCTTTACTTCTGTAATCGTTGAGTTTCAGGGCATCATTTATAAAGCTTATGTAAAATTGGAACACTTAGGAAAACTAAAAAAAAAAGTCTGGGACAAAAATAATGAACACAAAATTTAATTATTTTTAAAACTCACATTTCACTTTCTTTGACATGATACTTTAAAGGGTTAATCTATGTTCTGCCTTCTAAATGTATCTCTGTATTTTTAGTGGTCTGCCTCAAATTGCTTTTGACAGCTATCACTTCCTTATTTGCTTACTTAATTTTTCAAGAAAATCTACATTATCTATGTGTATGTAATATCATTATAAAGATTCTTCAAAGAACTCAAGTAAGAAATTCTGTATGACTCATCTACTACCTATTAGATGTATTCCTCAAAGAGCTTACACCATCATACTACAGCAACACATGCATAGCAATATTACAGCAGCCCAATCTGTAACAGCTAAATCCTGGAGTATCAACAGGTGACTGGATAAAGAAAAATGTGGTATCTATGTATAAAGGCACACTACTTGGTTATAAAAAAAAAAGTCAAATTTGAGACATCTGTGGGAAAATGGATGCTCCCGGAAAATAAATGTTCAGAAATCAATCAGACACACAGGTTTAAATATCATATGGTATCTTTCATTTGAGGGAGGCAAAGTATAAGGAAAATGATGGATGGATCTCTTGCAAATACAGAAATGCTGGGAGAGAACAAGGGCAAGGGGTGAAGAGGAAGGGAAGGAGAAATATGAGTAATAAAGATATGTCAGGTACAGGAACCTAATAAACCCAATTAATGCAAACATTATATGCCATGATATGAACTAAGACAAATTATATTAACAAGAATGAAAAATGGGATAGGGAAACTGTAGAATCGAGGAGGGCAGGAGGGATGGAGAGAAGGAGGAAGGAAGGGAGGGAGATTAAGACAAAAAAGAAACTTAACGTACATACAATGATTTACTAGGATGATTATAAATTACATGAACTATAAATGCACAAATGAAGTTTTTTAAGTGATGGCATTTGAATCTCTTAAACACAGAAAAATACATTGTTAGAATGAAATCCTACGATTAGAGACAATATCAAACAAAACTAAGGTAATTTAACTAAAAAATGTCAATTTCTGACAGCAATTAATCCAGCTTAAATGGGGAGACCCATATCTAATTATATCAAGGTATGATATATGAATTTTAAGAATAAAATCAGGCATTTTAATGTACAATCCTGTAAGGTATATTAGAAAAACAGTGGGCAATTATGAATCAGAATCAGTGAAAAAAGTAAAAGAAAAAAAGTATGACATAAGGTGAACCCTTCAGACAAAAATAAACAGTATGCATGCAAGGTTCAACAAATACCCTATAATAAGAAAAGAATGGACACAGATATAAGGGAAATTTTTATTTTTTACCATGTATTCTATAATGAAATAACTGAAAAGTGATGACATTTTTCAACATTTTATGATTTAACAAAAATCAACTGTGTCAAAATTAGTAGTGTGTATATGGCCAGATTATATAATCTGGGATTATAAAAGATCATTCTAACATTAAAATAAATGCAAAATTCCCCCTTTAAACTGGTATTCATATCTAAGACTTTTTGGTGAAAAAAATACAATCTAGCATTATTGCTTTATCATAAAACAATTATTTTAGAATCAATGAATATAGACTGTGATAAAAGGCTAATATTTTCTAATGTCACAGGATCTGTATTTTTTATACTCTACCATGAGGGAATTACTAAGAACATCAGAACTACCTTCCCTTAATGTTACTGAACACGTATTTATATACACATTCCCTTCCTTCTCCCTGCTAGCTGAAATTTGTCAACAAATTAACTGACACTAGTGTAAAAAAAGATGTAGCTTAAGTTGTTCCACAAACACAAAGTAAGCATAAAGCATTAACTGAGTTTTTGTTAAACTCACAAAATTTAAATTATGCAAATTAACAAAATTATCTAAACTATAAACCACAGAAAAAGAAGTTATCACAAACGTTTTAAATAAATGAAAAACTTTACGGTTTACTTGAAACTACTGGTGTGGGCTGAGGATGTAGCTCAGTGGCACAGCATCTGCCTGGCAAGTGTGATGCCCTGAGTTGGATTCCCAGTAGTGAAGTGAAACAAAGGAAAGCAATGGAAAGGAAAGGAAAAGAAAGCAAAGCAGAGGACAGGACAGGACAGAACAGAACATACTGATGCAAGTGCTACAGTTCAAATGTGAAATTCATTCAAGAGAAAGAATTAAGGATACATATTTTAATTGATTTCATTAAAAAGGGTATACAATTTGCATTTTCCTAATCACAAGAGTAAAATTAAAGATTTTGCGTTAATTTACAAATGTTTTAAATCTGTAATTTTGTTTTAAACCATATAGTGTATGGCTTTTATCTAGATGCTGCCTCAGTACCATGATATAGGTGGGGGTTTTCGCAGCTGGCTGATGTAGGCCATGTGACAATGGGGATTAAGGATTCTTGGTATGATTCCAATCAGTTCACTGATTGGAATTGGTATAGTTCTGGGTGTGGCTAAATGGATTTTGACTGAAGCTTTACCCCAGGTGTAGGTAGTACCACCCAAAAGGCTTACAGCCTGGATGGGATGAAGAAGGGAAAGGAGGGCTATTGGTGCTACTTTGCTGTTTGTCACATCACAGATTCTTTCTCCGCTATGATGCTCCTCTGCTTCATCACCCTGCCTTGGACACAGCTGACTGAGAACTGAAACCTCTATGAACTTTGAGCTGAAATAAACCTTTACTCCTTTAACTTGTGGGTGTCTAATGTTTTGTCCTAGCAATGAGATAAATAACCAAGACATATAACAAGACATAAATTACTTGAACATTATTGCCTTCAAGTTACCTGGATGTTTTCATTCCACTTTTCAGCAAAAAGCTTATCTGGAAATTCTGCAGGTAGAGATAATTGTTCTTTAAATATTTTAACATACTGTGGAAAACCAAATGAATTCATTAAGTGTATCTGCCGGTGAGAAAATCGTGACTTCACTCTTTTTTCTAGGAGTTCCAAAATATCCTTAAAAACAAACAGAAATCCCTGTAAGATGCAGGTTTAAAAAACATGGCACTAATGGTAGAAGTATAAGTAAACTATTACACACAATTAGTAATGCTTATTCTATGGTATGCAATCCAGCATTTAAAAAAAAAATTTATGGGAACTAATTCTGTTCTAGGCATTTGTAGATTTGGTCATGCTACATCTTTTCCCTGCTACGTTGCCCTCAGCTAAAATGTAACATTCCAAGATGTACAATGATTGCTAATAAAAAACTCTGAATATTACTGAATATTTATATATCACAGCTTAAGCATTTCAATAAGAAATTCTATACATTCTGTGAAAAAGTCAGATAAAAAATTGAGAAGATAAAATACAGTGAGACTCACTGCACGTCTTTTTTCTATGTAACAAACAAAAAAAGCAAAATGTGTATCAGAAGAAAAAAGTTCCATTTGCGAAACTACTCTCAAAATTAATGTGTTGTGATGAGTAAAAGGAACCAAGTATAGAATATGAAACAGACAGGAAAACAGACAGCATGATACTGTTAACTTACTCATCTTATGGTTTGTATAATGATGTATTTAGAAACTGCACATCTTAGGAAGAAATCAAGAATCAAATTTATAGTCAAGAACACTAGAAAATAAAGGCAACTAATAATGTACTACTTATAAGAAAATTTTCTTGGATGAAAGAAATACTGCCCCAGAGTTGATATGCACTCAAAACTATGAAAGATAGCAAAAGTATAATAGGTAAAGTTTGCCTTCTTATGTCATACAGATGAGTAGAAATTGTCATTACTAAATCTTTTAAAACTGAACTTGAGGTACCTTTTGAAACAAGTTGTGGTACATGGATAGTGTTGACATGTCACCCAAAAATTTCACTAGCAGATGTAAGAACCAGTAATAAATAAATATGGTATATATACACTGTGAAATATTAGACACAAAGAAGAAAGAAGCCCTGCTACTTATAGCAAAATAAAGAAAGTCAAAGGCCATTCAATTAGGTGAAATAAGCCAGACATAAAGACATACATCACGTTCTCTTGTATGAGGAAGGTAAAAACTTTACAGTGAACCTAAAATACTGGTTACTAGAGACTAGGCAGGTCTTATGGTAGGGAAGACTGAACAAAAAGGGTTGCTGGATTTGATCAGCACATGCTGCAGGCATGCATGCATAGAAAAATTACACTGAATCCCACTAATACAATTAACAGAAACACAGAAAAAATTTAAGGACTAAAGAAAAATGAAAAACTGTAAATGAATGTTCATAACAGCATTATTCCTAAGTTTTAAAAATGCAAATAATCCAAATATCTATGAATTGTGGAATGAACAAACTGTGCTGTGCAGTAGCATTATTGTTTACTTAATGATAAAAAGAAATTCAGTTATATATATTACAATACAGATAAAACACTGAAAACATTAAGTGAAATAAACTACTCATAATTTTATGTCATATGGTTGAAGTTATAAGAAATGTATGTCCACAATAAATAATTATATAGAAAACAGATTTGTGGTAGTCTAATGCTAGAGTAAAAAGGCAGAGGGAGGTAGTTGGGTAATGGCTAAAGGCCCTCTTACACTGTGTAGATGCAAAATTGTGAACATAAAAGCCCAATGAACATGTTTTAAAAGAATATACTACATGGTTTATAACATCTCAATTATGTTATTTTAAAAATATGAATACTAATGTGATGCATGATGAACTGAAGGAATCACTGCTAATATTTAAGGCTTACCAACTACAATAAGGAGATGTATTTTTAAAGTTAAGTCCTTGTCTTTTTTTTAAATTTTATTTTAAAGAGGGTAAAATTAAATAGAACAAAATAAATCATAAGAAAACAATGTAAGAGACACAGATTTCAAAGCAAGACAACCAGAGATCTTCACTGTCCATCATATTGTCTCGTTTTCTTCCAAATCTTTGTCCATATCTTCACATAAAGTGAATTCACACAAAACAAAATAACATAAAACTGATCAGAACAGGATGATGACGGCATTTTAAGTCTTCAAGACCACAAAATAAGGAAGTCAACAATGGCTACCATAGTGTCTCTCATTTTCTTCAAAATAGCTGTCCATACCTTCACATCTGTTGAAATTAAACAAAACAAAACCGACTAAAGTCACTCTGAACAAAGATTAAAAAAATATGGAACACTTCATGAATTTGTGTGTCATCTTTGCACAGAGGCCATGGTAATCTTCTCTGTATTGTTCCAATTTTAGTTTATGTGCTGCCGAAGCAAGCACGAGTTCTTGTCTTCTGAAAATAGGCTTTGAAACACTGATGAAGAGGCTTTGCACCTACTTTTGTCTCAAAACACAGGTATAGAAAAGAGATACAAGAGGAAAAGTGAAACCAACTTACAAATGTTGCAGCTGGATGATAAATAAGCAAGGAGATTGAGTCTCATCATGTTTTCTCCTATATGTATTGAGATTCTGTAATAAAATTTTCTTTTATAAAAGAGGGTGTAGCAAGATCCAGAAATACAACATGTTAAATCCAGTCAAATGATCTGAGCTTCATAGTACGGCCATTAAGAAGCACTGATTCAGAGGAAAAAGTTGAGTATGGATGGTTGAGGGAGGAGTGCCGGTAAGGCTAATACTTTCAGGTAGTGGAAAGAGGAGACAAAAATTCAAAATGTTTTATACAGTATAGTTGCCAGCATGAAAATTAAAAGAGGCAATCATGTCTAGACACAGCACATCTATTCTCTATTAAGGAGGAAGTCTGCATTAGACAGTGGAAAACAGTGAAACTAATACCCTATGCAACAATGAAGTCTCAACAATGAAGAAAGAAGGGGGGGGGGGAGAAAAAGAGGAAAGGAAGGAAGACAGGTGGGGTGGGGGAGGGTCAGAGAGAGGGAGAAAGAAAGAGGGAAAGATGCTTTAGTTATGGAAAATCAGAACACAAGTTAGCAAAGTGGGACAAAAGGAATAGGGAAAAAAGTAAATTATTTTCAAGGAACAAAAGGTTGCTTGGTGGGAAAGCACTTATTCCATCTACCCTTTTTTTTCTTTTCCCTACAAACATATTACATAGGAAGATTTAATTTGAAAGAACCACATAATTGGAGACTGTTATGGTATATACACTGTAAAGTTGAGAAGTTTATGAGCGTAACTAAGGGATTCAGCAACTCTACCTAATGAGATATAGAGGACAAGCTATTACCATTATGATATTGTTCACTGTGTCAATTTATAAATTTCAGAAGTTTAAGTGATTCAGTAGGGGGCCAGTGTCCTTAGTTTGTAACATTCTCAGTCTGTGCAGAAGGGCACTGAAATGGTGGAATGCTAGACCAACCCTAGGGGAGGAGCCTACATACAATAAAAGGCAAATGAAGAGGGAATGGTTGCTGGTTCTTCTGAGGAGCTCTTTGCCTTAAGCTTGGACATCCTCTCCTGGCTTCTGGCACAGATGGTTTGGCTTCTGCCTGGGGACTCTTCAGCCTTTCTTGTTGTACTCTTTAACCTTTTGTTGTAGATTCTTCAGTGTTCCCTTGCAGACCCATTGGCCTCTTGATACAGACTTATACTGGATACAACAGTAAGCTCGAGCCCTTGGGGCTGGACCCTGCAGCCTCCGGTGTGCAGATACCTGCTGCATGCTCCTTCATCCAACTTTGTGGCTGACCACTATAAGCCAATCTTGTAATTTCTTAAACATCTGTGTATCTTGTGTTTTATCTGTTTCCTTAGCAAACCCTGACTGATACAGAGACTTCTACATATAGAATAAAAATATCTGTGGTTACACTGCTACTGAGCTACTGCTGACTTTCAGTTTCAGTTCTGAGCTCAGAAACATCTGGCTCAGAAACATTTGCACTGCCATCTCCACCCAAAGAAATCTGTTGGTTCATTTTTAAGGAATAAAGATACAAGGAGTACCAGCCAGATGTTCTAAGAAGGCACGACATTCTAAGTACTATAGCACACAAGGGAAGGAGGCAACAGCATTTGAAGAATTATTTAAAGTTGACTTAGTAAAAGGTTTCACTTTTCTAAAAAGAAGAAAAAGCTATAGGAAAGGAAAACAAGTAAAAAGGGCCTCACACAAGTCCATTAGGAACGCAGAGGGGAAAATGACAGAAAATTGTGGATATGACAGTCACGATATAAGAAAGATGACTCAAATATCAGGTTTATTTGAATTCAGCAGGAAAATTCATACTATAAGAGCATGACAACACAAGCTCCAACATATTATATAGCCTTCATCACGTTAGGTAATTGTGATGCTGGGACTGTGGTAGAAATCACTATAAAATCTCCCAAGGAATGAAGATGCCACTCAACTGTTACTGTTTAATATAAAGGATTTCTTTACTTCTGGAGATGCATACTTTGTTGAGATAATATGATTTTGAGTTGCTTTCAAGCACTTTTTAAATATACACACACAAAATCAAAGAATTATAGAGGAATTATCAAATTTTAAAAGTTTTATAAACATTATAATCAATTTTTAAAAAATGACTTACCAATCTACATGTAAGACCAATAACTGCTATTGGCGTCTGTGCGGACTGAGAAATGTCAAAAAGATTATAGAGCAGTGTCTGGTTTTTATGATGAGCAAAAAGATCAAATTCATCTAATATGAAGATCACTGGGCAACTACTACTCCGGTCACCTAAGAAATTAAAAAATTTACATTAACAGGCAATTATACCAACTTCTCTGAAATTTCCAAACTATTTACTATCTTTTAACTTCTAAAAGCAAACATGTATCATCTACTTCATAAAACTGTAAAAATATACTGATTATAAAGTAATAGGTAGAATGATTTCTGTCTTGCCAAAAAAGTATTCTATTTATGTATCTGTTACAATGATATGTGGCAGGTGAATAAAAATTAAAAATCAAATATTACTTGAGGAAATTACTGCTGTATTCTTTTATTTTCTGTATTATGTTTATTGGGGAATAGCATATATTACCTTAATAATCAAGGGGGAGAATCAAATTAAAAGTACTTCTTTGGTACTGTTAAAACAAATTAATTACCTTTTTTCAAAGCTTCCAGAAGAAATGCAAAGTTTTCAGCAAAACTTCCCTAAACAACAAAAAGAAGGTAATAAAACAGGTTGTTCAGTAAATGAACGATGGTTGATTCTCAGTGTTTGTACAAAAACTACTTTTTTTTCTAGTAAATGAGTGACTGATCAGACTCTCAGCTGTCTCTAGTAAAACTTAAATATGAAAGCTGAGATGGCACTGTATACTATGTTACGTTTGAAATTTTGTATTTTCCAGACAAAACTGGTAAAACTAAAAATTTTAGAGAGCTGATATATTCTAAATAAAGTCTGGAGACCTAAAATGCATTCTACTTTGTATCTTTAAGTGTATCAAGCTCCATACCTATTAATTTAATTTGTACCACCAAAGATTACCATGATCTTAAATGGAGAACCAAAGGAGATAGGGAAAATTTACTTGACATATTTGATAGTATGATTCTGTTTATTTCACAGCAAAATGAACTTTATTAAATCACATGGAATCTAGCTATGTTTATTTGGAATACAGCCAACATATTTTGGATAAAAATTAAATATTCTACATGAAATTTGAAAGTAGTAGATGTATTTATTCGAATGATCCACATTCTAGGTAGAAATTCCTTTGAAATATCTTTTCATTACAGTTAGTTTTTATTTTATTCAGATTGTTTTCAAGGATTTGCCAACTTTAATTATAGAAATGTAAAAGAAAAAACCCTACTTGTTTCCCAACTGAAAGATCAGATATAAAATAGCGTAACTGGTTTTTAAGAACTTTCACATATTGTGATAAAGACATGCTATTACATTAGTACTACTTTTGAGGTAGTGTAAAAGGTACTATCCATAATGTACCATAATAAAAGAAAGGCTCAAAGAAAATCTATTGCAAAGTCAATGGTCAAATGATTCAAAGTAGTTTATCATGGCTTCTGTTTAAAACACCATCATTATCTAGCATTAAATAAAAATCTATACATAAGCATGTATACATATATAAAATAAAGCTGTGAGTATATCCTTATAGACATAATTTTTTTGTCTATTACGTAATACACATTTGCTTTCTAAAGTGTATCAAACATAAAAGCTCTGGATTGAGTGACTTATATTCTTAATGTACAGTCTCTTCTATTTTATAACCTTAGGGAAGCAAATAATGCTCACCTAGCCTCAGATAACTAACTATATAATGGCGTTAAAATGATAATAATCTCTATATAGTCATCCCTCATTATCCCTGGAGGATTGGTTCTAAGACTCCCAGTAGATTGCAAAATCTATGGATGTTCAAGTCTCCTTTAGTAATGTCATACTACTTGCATATAAACCATACATACTGTTTTAGTTATTTGTCTCATTGCTGGGACAAAATACCCAAAATCCAAAGTTAAAGGGGGAAAGGTTTATTTAGTTCATAGTTTGTAGAGGTTTCAGTTCATAACTGGCTAGTTTCAAGGCAGGGTGGCTTGGCAGAGAACAGTTCATGGGGCCCAACAGACAGTAAAAACAACAAGACAGCCAAGACTCTTTCCATCCCTTATATTGTATGTAGGCTGCAATAGGGCGGCTATGGCAGGTGCAGCACTTTTACCCTTAATCCTAGCCAGAACTATGCCAAACCATGTTTTACTAATCACATGCGCTTAAACCCAGCATCATACATACTAGATTCTGTTACTCTGAAAAGGCTCTATGACCATATGAGGCTTTGGGGGAACATATAGACACAAACCATAGCACATACTTTATCATCTCTGGATTACATGTAATACCTATTAAGATGTAATGCTATATAAAAAGTTGTTATATTATTCAGTGGATAGTAACAAAAATGTCTGTACAGGTTCAGTACAGACACAATCTTTCATCTTTTTTTTTTTTTTTTTTTTTTTTGTCTTTTTCCTTTTTATCGGTACCAGGGATTGAACTCACGACTGCCTGCTTGCAAGGCCAGCGCTTATGCCGCTGAGCTAAATCTCCAGCCCCTACAATCTTTTATCTTGAAAACTTTCAATTTGCAATTGGTTACTATTCAGGTTTGAATTAAAACATATACCCTCAAACACTCATGTATTCATATGTGGGATTTTTGGAAAGGTATTTACATAATTTGTGTAACTCAATGTGGAGTCACAGCCTAAATGGAGGAAGCAGGTCACTATGCTTTTCGATAGTATATCCTGTTCCTAGCCCCTTCCTCTCTTTCTCACTTTACTTCCTTTCCTTGCTTCCTGGCTGTCACCAAGTTATCAACTTTCTTCTGTCATGCATTTCTACCATATTGTTTCCACTTTGGGACTAGCTGACCATAGACTAAAACCTCTGACTGAAACCGTGAGCCCAAACAAACATCTCTCCTTTAAAATATAGATGACAATGTATTTTATCCCAATAACAAAAAGTTAATATAACTGCCTATATATATGCAAACAAACAGCTGACTGCATGTGATGACGATAACAACACTGATAACTAGGATAGGATGATAAAACAACTGTGTCTTGTTTTACAACTGTGCTTAGAGTTGAAGACTAACTTAGGCACTACATCCTAGATTAGAGTCAGAACATTACAAAAGTGGCATTTTGAACTGGCCTTCAAAGTCCTGTAGAGAACAAAAGGCTACAAATGGCAACAAATGGTTGGCTAAACATTAAAAATAAATAAATAAATAAATGGACACTTCCTAAATGCTACAGTTTTATCACTGCAGCACAGAGAACATACTTAAGACATTACAGTGACAGAACAACTTAATCATCAGCAACCAGAAAAATTAACATAAATGTATATATATTCTCAACCAAATGTATAAGCAGCATGAAAGGTAATTTCTAAATGAAAATGAGGACCCAAATCCTATTTTCTGAGGCCTAAAATAGTAGACAATTTAAATGCTTAATGAAAGTTTCAAAACACTTCAAATCCCATTAAGTTATTGATGTTCACTGTCTTGACACTGTAAGCTGCATGATAGTGGGCTATGAATAAATTTCTGAAAACAATAAAAACAGAACACTGATATTTATATTGCACATTATTGCTGAGGAAACTATTTGTTTTCATTTCAATAAAAGACAATGATGATTTTTTCTTTAGAATGATTATTTGGAGTAGGTATAAACAAATAACACTCAATACATTAATGTCTCCGAAATTCAGAGACATTGTTTGGCTGGAGACCAACAGGAAGGCAAAGGCAATCTTACTAATTTATTATAACTTCAAATTTAGCACATTTTTCTATTATGCCCATGCCACCCAAATCTCGGAATACTAGAAATACACTATCATTTAAAAGAGAAGTGTTACTTATTTTATAAAGGAACAAACTCCAAATACCTATATAAACCTAGATTAGCTACTATATAATTACTATTACTCAGAAATCTGAGTCTGATATGTGCATGTATCTTAGTACATTAACTATTTTTATGACAAGACTCTTAAATGTGAATCTCTGATCCCTTCCTCTAACCTTTCAAAAACGAAAATGACTCTGCTAAACACTTTACAGTGTATTTAATAAAATAACTGAAATGATACATACAAAAACTTTATCTCCCACTACATTTTCGAGATGTAACTGCCTTGTGATTTCCTCCAGAGCAATTTTATCATTGATCTGCAGCAGTCCTGAAATACAGCCCATTTGACACGGTTATTTTCCAGTCAAGTGTATATTCCAATGCTTTTAAAATTTAATTAAAAAGAAAACAATCAAAATCATAGTATACATTACTTCCTTCTAAAAAACCATCAATAAGGACATGTGGTAGAATCAAAAAACAGACTTTCTTGGGGATATTATTGCTTGGAAAAAGTAGTACTTCTTAATATTTTTTTGGTTTCTAAAAATAATGTGTATGGTTTGCTAAATTACAGTATGTTAAAACATAGATCTCATTTTAATAATGTCATTATTTGTACAGATTTAAAACATTCAAGTGAGTTTACTTTTTCCATATAAAAACTATACGTGGTTTATTTACACAATATCTGGTGGCAAAATTAAGAAATACTTACCATTTAGATAAACTTGTAATACATTTTCACTCACTTCTTCTATTTCCATGAGTTCTCTTAAAGCGTGATTTATTAACTAAATATAAAGTTTATAAATATTTAAATATAGGGCAAAGATGAAAAGTCCCAGTTCTTTATAAAACTATTAGTTGTACAATCAGAACACAAAAATTGCTCAATAATAGTTTGTAGATAAAAACTTTAACTAGAACATCTTATATCTGATTATTTTTAAGACACTATAGTCACAAAAAACACACATTCTCAATTTTCTACCCGAATTTGTCTACCTCAACTATAATTTCTTAAGAATTTCCATGTCTGAGTACATTTTATTAACAGATACTCTGCTAACTATCATTAAAACCAGTTAAAGGTACTAAAAAATATAAATCAGAACAGTGCTAACCAGTAGTCAAAAGTCTACCCCTCAACAGAACAATTCCTAGGGAAACTAGAATTACTTTGTACATTATGTCATGAAAGAACAAAACTTAGAAGTTTAACTGAAAGAGGAGATATATCAGTACACAAAGTCCTTATTAAAGTCACCTACAGAATGAAATTTAAAAAATGGTTACTACCAATAATTACTACTAAAATATATAGCTCTACTCAAAGTGTTATAGCATCTTAAATTATTTCATTAGTTTCACATTTTTATTATCTATGCCACATACTTAAGTGTTTCTGATGAAGCATCTTGTAACTCTTATATTGCAATATATGCATTTATCATTACCACAGCACATATTTTGTTAAAATTTGAAAATAAACAGAATTAAGAAAAATTAAAAACTTTTCAAAAGAGGACTGTTGAGGAACTATTCCTTCTTATGTCACAATAAAAGAGTACCCTCACAAAATAAATGGTCTAGAAAGAGCCTGAATATACAAATGTACTAATGTAGATGACATAGAAATTTACTAAGGACAAAAAGGATTATTTAACAAAGGTCATGAGACAACAGGTATGCTATTTTTTAAAAGTAAAATACTATTTGTACTTGTAATACGTTATTACTATTTGTGATTGCATCATCTTTGTGGAAAAGGAGAAAAACTTATCCTGATTTTAAATCGTTAGGTTTCACAATTGGACATGAAGGATACCAACTATTCCTGGTATGTCTGTATGGTTTTCAAAGAACATAGAATTCTACTTTAGATCGTAGGCAGTCTATGTCCTCCTAAAAAGGAAAAATCTCAAGTTATTACTGCCAAACTACACTACTAGTAGCCCAGCTGAGGAAGTGACCCTGACCCAATGAGGCAAGATAGTATTTCTCTGGTTCAGCTTAGACCCCATCACAGTGAACATCCCTATAGGATACAAATCTGATACTGCAAAATATTTTTTTCAGCATGCTTTTGGTAGTATTCTACTATATTCTTTCCTTTCTTATATTTTTACTTATACACTATTTTCTTTGAATCTGATTTTAATTCATAAATCATTTTATATTTTGTTATGAAAAACATTTTGAATCCATTAAAAAATGTAATACATTAGTCACATTTCATTTGACATGTCATAGGATTCTTTCCATTGAATTCAAACCTCAATTTATTACTTGCCTATATTTGCACAATACTATCAGAATGTCATTTTTGTATGGTCAAAAATGATAAACTAAATATATTAGGAAATGTATCTTCAAATAATAATTTTAGTTCCGGCATGGATATTGCTAAACTTTATTCTATAGTTAGCTAGGTAATCAATAAACTCCATATTTTAAATCATTTTTTTCCATAGATACACTGTATCTTTTCAAACACTTCATATTATAGGGTAACAAAAATATGTAATGTTATTAATGTTACAATTACCAACATAACCAATTTGGTTAAGTACTTTCTAAATCCCAGAAATTACTTTTACCAATATACCAGGATAATTTTTATTGGATCTGCCAAAATCTAAGGACTTTTATGCTTATCACTTATTACTCTTTTCAGATAGTATAATGAACTCAAGTCATCAATATACCACTAGAAAAAACATCCCATCGTTTAGCAAGTTTATCTATAGTAAATCTAGTAGATAACTATTTTCGTCATCAATATACCACTAGAAAAAACATCCTATTTCATCGTTTAGCAAGTTCATCTATAGTAAATCTAGTAGATAACTACTTTCAAGGGCTCAACTTGTCACTTAGAACTGTATCTGTTTTTAATCACTTACAACATAAGCCACATTATTTGCTATCCTTTTTAATGAATTGTAGCTTTTGCATATTTACATTTCAACTATTTTGGACAAAGATAGAGTTTTTATGTTTTTTAATTTTGATTTTTAAATTTTTGTTTCATATAGATTAACATTTTGATTCTTACATTTCTGTAAAATTAAAAAGACTCAGAATACACAATTTTGATAAAGAAACAAAATTAAGAGCTCCAACCTTCCCCAGTTCCAAAATTTATCACAAAGTTACACCAATCAGGACAAAATGGGATTGATATCAAGATAGGCAAGCCACCCAAAGTACCAATATAAAGTCCCAAAATAGATACACAACAAACATTTGATTTTTGGCAAAGTTGTAAAAGCAATTAAGTAGAGAAAGGATTGTATTCTCAATAAATATACGGGGACAACTGAATATTCACATGCAAAAACCCCAAACCTTATAGCACATCAAAACGTTCTTAAAACATCCCAAAGTCAACTCAAATTTTTTTTTTTTTTTTTTAAAGACAGGGCATCCCTATGCTGTTCAGGCTGGCCTTGAACTATCATTGATTCTCCTGCCTCAGCTCCTGAGTGCTGGGATTACAGGCATGTGCCACCATGTCTGGCTTGTTACCTTTTAAATATACTGTAATCCCATTTTTAATCTGATTTTACAAAAGGTACTATTGAGATGTCTAAGAAAAAAGTATATCTGAAAATTTGTTGAACCTTTTTCATATCTCAGAATACCCTTGATACACAAATTACAAAAGTGCCACAAGTTAGTGTGTCCCATGTCTTCAGTCTCTCTCTACTGAGTACAGCATGGGCATGAGTAAATTATAAAAACAGGGGATTCCTTCAGAGTTTAGTGAAGTTATGCTAGATAAATGATTTTATAGCACTAAGCATAGTTTCAGTTTTAGTTTAGTTTTTTTTTTTTTTTTTTTTTGTATTTCTGCACAAAACAAAAGTAAAATTAGACAGGCCTGGCTGCACGTGCTTGTAATTCCAGCATGCTTTAAGGCTGAGCCAAAAAGATCACAAGTCTGAGCCCAACGTTGACAACTTAGTGACTTATTGAGACCCTGTCTCAAATAAAACATTAAAAAAATGATAGAGGCATAGTTTAATGCAATGGTTCTGTGCCGAGTCCCTTATAATACCACAAAATAAATGAGTCAATGTGAATGTAATTCCAAGCAGGAAAAATCAGATCCAAGAATTCAATTCTTAGCCATGCTGTAAGTTATATAAAATAAATAATAGCTCAGTAAAAACTACCCAAATAGACACTGAAGTCAAATTCTAAGGAAACCACAGTAAAAACTCAAGAATATGAAATATTAATTACAGAAACTGAGCATGAAGACTAAAAAAAGTTAGATCCAGATTAAAAATGGTTATAAATATATTATGAAAAGTCTTATTATTAAAAATACCTACTCTCAATTTATATTTTAAACTACAACAGAAATGAGTGACAAAAATAAAACTCTAACTTCATTTTACAGAATAGAACCAACATATATTACTTTAAAAATAAACTGTGAAAAAAAAGACACGTAAGTCTACATATCATATGCTTTCTCCAACATGAAAAACTCCAAAACTATAAAAAAGAGCAAAAATTGATAGGTAATAAAAAGTAGAGATATCTTTCTCAAATGCAAAGGGGATTATGAGATAGAGGGCAGGAAAAGGGAAGGAAGGAAAGAGGAGGAAAAAAAAAATTAAGATGTGTTATGTATATGTATCAAGTCCACACAAGCAATATAAACATCATGTACTGCAAATACGTTCTAATTGAAAGAAAAAAAAATGTGCCACCAAGAAGGAAAGGCAGGATCATAACTTTGAGGCCAGCCTAGACAACTCAGGGAGACCCTTTCCCAAAATAAAAAGTACAAAAGTGTTAGGAATGTGGTCGAGTGGAAAAGCACCCAAGTTTGTTCAATAAACCCCGACATTTACACACACACACTTCTCTCCCATACAAACGCACAGTAATTTTACTTGTTTTCCATGTTTTAAAGTATAGTCAGAAGCAAACATTTATAAAAATTAATTTTTGTACAGAAGATACTAAAAAGATTTATAAAACTCAACTTAAAGCTTATCAAAAGTTAGCATCCATAATTTATCTCTTATACTGAATAAAGAATATGAAAGAAAACAATGAAGGTGGAAAAAAGCAAGAAATTCTTTTTGAGGTAACAAAACAAATATGATAAGTAGAAGAAAACTACTGACAATAAGAAAAAACTGCTTTAGTTAAATAGTGAAAGAAAAAACCAGTAAAAGAGGGGAGATGGAGCATAGTTTGGTAATTCCTTAATAAAAGAGAGAAAAACCTTACATTTTCAGGGTTGAAGAATAAGTAAAAGAATATTAATAATAAAGGGACAAGTAAGTAAATGTGCAGTAAGTCTTAGTTTCTTCCTTCACTGGCCATCTCTAGTATTTTGAGACAAAGTAGTATGATGGAAAAAACATCGAGAAAAAATCTGTCATTGAGGAGGAAAGGTAAGGTAAAAAAAAGGTATGCTAAACTCAAAAAAAAAAAAAAAAACACTAATTTTGTAAGACTTTTACATAACCTCTGTAATTAAAAACAAAACATTACAAAATAATGAAATGAAAAGCGTTTTTCATGTTATCTGAAATTAATGGTTTTTACCATGGTTTTGCCTGATCCTCGGGGTCCAACAATGAGTACAGAGTTACCTTCTCCATGGACAGCAGTTCTTTTTAGCAGTTCAATTAAGTGTCTAAAATGATATAAATAGGCCAACATTTCGAAATCAAGCTGGAATAATTTGTTAGGTAAAATTTTTTATAGGCTGGATTTGTACATGGAACACAAATTCCTCTTCCTCTGGGCCTTGATTTAGACTCTCAATAGTCTTATACAGAAGAATACAAGAGAAAAGATAGCATGTCAGGGATAATTCTTGGAAACCTGATGAGGAAACCTGGTAAATTTAGAATATATTAGGTTTTATGATGGTGAGGGTCAAAAGACAATAATGGCAATTCTTAAGACCCTTGTATGTAGAGAACCTTCTCTAATTAACACTCTGGTCTTTAACTCTAGAATTGGCTGCCAAGTGTTAAGGAAAAGAAAGAATTCTCCACAATGCAAGATGACAGAAATAGGTACAGGGCTTTAACATTGTGAAAATATCTGCACCTGCTCATGTTTCATGATAATCAGTATTTCTATATACAAAGCTAACATTTTAACTCCTATGAAAAAATACTCTTAAGATCAAATTTGTGTGTTATGGTTTAAATCTGAAATGTTCCTCCAAACTCCCACATTCAGAGGAGGGCACCCTGCATTGGAAGGGTGTGTTCTTTTCCAGGATCCTCCCCCTTCTCAGCTTCCTGGTTGCCATTAACTGAACAGGTTTCCTCAACCATGCCCTTTTACCCTACTGCTTTGGCCTTGAAGCAAGCTATCTTTAGAATGAACACAATGTGAGCTGTGAACCAAATAAATCTCTCTTTTTTAAAATTGTGGGTGTTGGATATATAGTCCCAGCAATGGGAAAGTGACTAAGAAATTGTGTTTAATTTTTTACAAAACCTAGAGAGTACCAGCTAAGTTGGTTCAAAACTGACAAGAGGCTAATTAGACTTACTTGTATTGTACTTGCACTCCAAATAAGTTACTATATGGAGTCTGATGGCAAAATCTTTCCCGTAAAATTCTTTGTACCTAATGAAAATAACAAGAGTAAAAATATTACATGTACAATCAAAACTGAATGAGAAACTACATTAATAGCAATCAGAATTAGGTTTTAATTAATTCAATCCTCACTAAACATTTGATCTCAAAAGTTCTAGCATCATTTCATTGAGTTACAAAATTAATGATAATGATTTGTTTACCTATCAAGTCACAGAGAAATGATGACAATTCAGTTGAGAAAGTTCAAAAAAAGGGAGTTACTTACATTAAACACAAGAGCACTTGGGGACTATTTTAATACATATGAATAAATGAAAGAATAAACAGATACTTCATTTTATATAATGTGCTAGTCAAACAATAATAAAAGGAGAAAAGTTTACAATGCAATGTAATCTAATATTGGTCATGCACCACACATTCACTCGCTAGAGACCAAAACAATTAAACTAGCTTAATTCAATCACTATCCCTCTCTACCTGTCATAAAAGTCAGGATTCTAAGGAAAAAGAAGTTAAAAGTTCAGGTAGTTTTTAAGACCAATTAGACTCAGGGCATGGCAAAACTAAAAGGTTATGATCCATGTCTAAAAAGATATAAATAATTTGTAGAGAAATCACAAGTTAAATAAACAAACAGCACTAGTTCACCATATAAACAAATGCTCAATTATATGAGAGAACCATTTATCTAGGAAATAGAGTAAGAAATGAGGGCAATGGGTGCATTTAGTGATACAGCACTTGCCTTGTATAACTGATGCCATGGGTTCCCCAAGTGGCACAGAAGGAAGGAAGGAAGGAAGGAAGGAAGGAAGGAAGGAAGAAAGGAAGGAAGGAATGAATCACTGGAATAAACTAAGAAAAAAATTCTTATAAATAGCTACATTTTAAATTTGTCTTAGAAATGAAATGATTAGTTATATAAATGTCAGAGTCTTAATTATAGTCTTTAAAATTCAATCGTTTTCTGGATTTGCTACTAATATAGTTTTTCAGAGATGAAAAGCTTAGGTAGCTATCCCCTGTTTAGCCCTAGAGGCTGAAATAGGAAGCTTCCAAGGTGGGGTATGGTGGCATATACCTGATAATCCTAGCTACTAAGAAGCTTGGAGGAGGAGGACCTCAAGTTGAAGTCCAGCCTGAGCAACTAAGCAAAATCCTATCTCAAAATAAAGTGTTAGGGAAGCAGCATAGTGATAGAATGCTTGCCTTCGTGCTTAATGCACAGGTTCAAACCTCAACATCAAGAAAGAGAAAAATAAGCTCCAAGATAATTTGCTTCTCTAAGATTTACAGCATAGGACAACTGAAGAGATGAATCTGAGTTTTCTTTACACGTACCAGACTAAGCAAAGAAAATTATTCACTGAAACAATCCATGGTTTAAGGAAACTAAGAGAATAAAGGGATTGGCACACAGGAACTACTTGTATGAATTTAGAAAGATGAAACCTTTTCTACTACTAGTTTCTGTATTGAAAAATGCAAGGAGTAATACCTGTGTGGCAGGCCTGTTTTGAAGATTAAAGTAGCTACCTGTAACACAATTACAGGAATTGTGTAGATAATAGCTGATCCCTTGTAAAATACTCAAATGGACTTACATATAAATGATTCAAAATATGTTTTTTTATGACATATTTTCTTCTATGTAGATAAGATCATTTTGAATCCAAAGATAAGCCTAACCCTTTCCTTTAAAAGAAAACCAGTCCATTAAAATGTATGAGATGCCACAACTCTCAGGAGGTTCACAATCCCAAAGTGAGCTGGATGTAGGTTAAACAGATATATAGACATTAATTTACATTGAAGAACTACACACTTTACATAAAAAGGGTATGCAAATTACACCTCAGGTTATAATTTTGTTTGACATGGAGTCATTTTCTTTCAGAAAAACAATAAGGTCTTACAAGGGGCTATAAATAACATGTTATGTTGATTTAAAAAAATTAATGAGCCAGACAAGTCAGCTAATTCAAAATCCAGGATAGAATTATTAAGGTCCATTCCTTACTGGATTATAAACTTAAGGAAGAGACACAAAGATAGTACTACAAATATATGATGTACTTAATATTAAATGCTAAAATAGTCAACAAACTGGGAATACAGGGTACCTTCTCAACCTAGAACTAACATCATATAGATGGTGAAACACTGAATGCTTTTTCCTCATGATAAGAAACAAAGAAGAATGTCTATTCTCATCATTCTAGTTAACATTTTCTTAAAAGTTCACACCAGGTCCATTGAGAAAGAAAAATGAGGAATCCAGGTTGAAAGGAAAGGAGTGACCTACATCTGCAGATCACATAATGTTAATACAGAAAATCCTAACAAAGTAAGAATACTGGAACTAACAAATCATTTCAGCAAGGTTATAAGAAAAAATATCAATACATTAAAAACAATTGCAATTCTATATACTACCTATACATGCCATCAATTAAAGGAATAAAATAGGAATAAATATGACAAAAGAAATGGAAAATTTATATTCTAAAATTGAAATCTGATCACTTTTAGGAAGACATGGATAATTTAGGATTCAACTATCCAAAGACAAAGGATGATTAAGAAGTAGCATACAACATTAATAAATATATATGCATATATATGTATATATATATATATATATATATATATATAAAATTATCAACTGACAGAAAAGGTTTGAGAACAGATCTGTCATTTAATTTGGAAAACTGTTTCTAAAATCGTTCTTATCTTATACAAATACCTTCCTAGTATGAATATCTCCCTAAAAATGGAAACCTGTTCCTTAGTACCAAGAAAAACAGTCAAATTAAATGACTATTTCAACAGTTTCTATGATCATCTCTGTATGAGAATAAGTTTAAAAATTAAAATAAATACATACTAACCTGAGAAAGGGACTCTCCATGTAGTAAGTTGTTGTTCTTTGATTTACGATTGCTCATTTCAACAAATTCAAATCCCTAAAAAACAATTAGGGTGAATCAAAATAGATACAATCTTTTCATTGTGAAAATTTTTTTGGTTTTTCAAAATTAAAAAATCTCTATTTCTCTTTGTTCAATGACTGGGTTACTGATACCTATACTATAGTTTAAACAATTGTTACAACTACTACTCCTGTTTCCTTTAAACATTTTCATTTCTTTCTTTTTCCTTAACACAGAACATTTCTCCTATCCATTCAATCCTTTACAGAGAACTTTTCCTTTCTTGATTGCTCAAAACCACCCAATATACAGATCAGATCAAATGTCTCTTCTGTAAATACCTGTGAATGCACATTCCTCTTTTACTTACAACCAAATTATAATAAGGAAAATTACCCTTTTGTCAGAGTTCTCTGAGGACATTTTAAATTCCAGTTATTACAGCATTATGTCCAAAACAAAACTGGCAATGAAGTTATGATTACAATGAAAAGAACATTAATTAAAAACCACACAGACAAGCAAAGAAACATTTTTTTGGTTACTTTCTTTTTCAGAATCCCTTTGGCTAAAACATCAATTTTTTAAACATGGAATTCTTATGGGAATACCTCACAGTCAACAATAATAATTTAAGCAGTGTTTATTTAGGCACCAGAACTAGGTGAAAAATTGTTTCCTCCTTTCCCTTGTACCCTGGAGACCTCAGCAACTAAGGAACATCTCAGATGCCCCTTCCCTGCAGCTGAATGACCTCAGCAGCCCACAAGAGCCACGGCTAACCTTCCTCCATATCTAAAAGACCTAGGCAGTCCACGGGAGCATCAGTGGTCCCTTCTACAACCTGCAGTACCTTGGTGGGCTGGCGGGAGTCTCAATGACACCTTCCCTCTACCCAGAGGACTTTGACATGCCAGCGAGAGCACAGTGATTCCCCTCACCCCCAAGCAGAAGACCTCAGTGGAACAGCAGAAGCCTTGGCCAACCCTCCCTTCTACTGGAGGATCTTGTAAGGCCAGCAAGAGCAGGTGAGTCCTTTTTCCATATAGAGAACCCGGGGTTAGCTTGTGAGAACACCAGCGAGGCTTCCCTCCACGTGGAGGAAATGGACTGGGCCTGCAAGACCCTAGTGGCATCGCAGAGTCCCAGCTGGGACATACACTGTGAACAGATGGGTCTGGGGGCTTGAACAATTTGAAGCTGCAGTAGCACTACGAGCTATGGGTTGGTTCACATCAATACTCCAAGCCTAGCAAGAATGTAAGAATCATCCAACTAGTCCCACAGGAGGAATTCAGGTGACTGGTCCCACCTCTACACTGTAGAACCTGGCAACTGGATGAATGTCAGACAAGCAGAAGGACTCTAAGACACATATGATGGACGGTCAAGACTAGTGGGAGTGAAAAGACCTAAATATTAACTGAGAAGTGAAAATGACAAAATGAAAAAGCAAAATGCAATCTCAAATCCCCAACCCACGTGGAACAAGTAGAGGAGACATCATATCAAAGACATTGGAAGAAATGCACCTGAAATTTCTGAAAAGACAGCAAGTGAAGCGAAGAAACCAATCCATGAAGATACAGAAAAAAATCAGATCAGAAATAATCTCTCAGGTAAAGAAACAAATGACAACTTTAATGAAGTTGCTCAGCATAGCCAGAAAACACATAGATGAAAAAGTACAGGACCATGGCAAAATGATGGAAACTTTAAATGAACAACATAGGAAAGCAACAGAATGCATGAAACAGAGTCTCTGTGAATCTGTTTCAAAGATTCTGATGAAATCTGAGTAACAGTGAAATTAAAAATTCCACTAACACCTGGAAAAACTGCTTGAAAGAAACTGAAGATAGACATTCAGACCTTAAAGACAGGATGGCAGTTAGTAATTGTGAAGGAAAACATTTCTTAAAAATAAGGAACCAGGAAAAAACAATGCAATGGCTGCAATGCAACATGAAGAAAAAGAATTTAAGAATGACAGGTGTCCGCAAAAAAGCAAGAGTAAATACAAATGACATAAAGAGACTACTTCCAGAAATAGCAGAGAACTTCCCAAGCATGGGAAAAGGAACTGGCATATAGGTGAGTAAGTGAGCACTCAGAACTCCAACTAGCCATAACCACAATAAATCTACACCTAGACTTATAACAGTCAAGATCCCAGAAATTCAGCACAAGAACAGAATATTAAAGGCTGTTAGAGAACACAAACAGATCACCTATAAAGGAAAACCCATCAGAATCACGACAGACTTCTTGACACAAACCATCAACTCAAGAGAAGCTTGAAGTATTTCAAGTCCTGAAAGAAAACAACTTCCAACCCAGACTGATGTACCCTGAAAAACTATCTTTCAAATTTAACAGACAAACAAGATACTTCCATGACAAAGAACTGAAGGAATTCATAACCATCAAACCAACCCTACAAAGAGTACTGAAAGATATTCTAGAGAGATATAAAAATGATCATGGCCTCAGGAACAGCAGCAGAGTGGGATTATCAAGCAGTGCAGACTCCTGAATGGAAAAGTAGGGAGCCAACGGCAGGAAAAAACCATGATAGAGATCAACCAGTGATGCTGGCCATACTATTAATGTAGATGTCCTCAATTCACCAATAAAAAGAAACACAAAGTAGATTAAGAAACAAGATCAATATAGAGTGTAAAAAAATATCAACTCAAAAGGAAATTCATAACTGAAAATCAAAGGACAAATAACAATGTTCTATGTGACACAGAACCAGAAAAAAGCTTACTTGTCATCCACAGAATGGATGAGACATTTTTATATAATGGAAAGCTACTCAGCTACAAAGAAGGATAATCACCAGGCTCTTGTAAGTAAATGTACGCAATTTGTGATAATGCTCTTGGGTTGAAATAGTTGGGACACACATAGGTGAAAATCACGTTGTCACCCTAGTATAAAAAACTGAAGGAGTTAAGTGGGATCCAAAATGTACAACAGATACTGTGAAAGTGAAAGGGGGACAAATGTCTAAAAAGGGAAGGTAATTCTCTATTATTTTGTTTTAAAGTCCTGTAGCATTTTCATTGTTTTGACTGATTTTATTCTGTTTTGTTTGGTTTATTTTTTATATCTGGTGGTATGGGCAGCTATTTAGAAGATAACAAGATATATTATGGTAGTCATTGTTGATTTCCTCTTATCTTCTTTTGAAGTTCTGTATCTCTTTCACTGTTTTGTTTTGACTGACTTTGTTCTATTTTGTTTGGCTTTATTCTTTAAAAATTAAAGAAAAAAGAGTCAACCAGAGGAACAAAAGGCAAAATCAAAAAGAGCAAAGAAAGTATGGGACACCATCAAGCCCTTGAATATTAAATTGATAGGAATATGATTTAAGCAGTGCATTATTAGGTAATTTCCTAGTTTTACTGAAATAAGTACAGCTACAAGCCTGGATGGTATAGCCTACTATGCACTTAGGGCGGAAGCAGGAAACCTATGGTATGCATGCCACAGGTGGCTGTTTGTTATCACTGAAAGCTCTGAAAAATTTGCCATCACTGGTATAAATTACAAGATACAGAACTACTATTCCTATACTGCAGACTTGTTTAGAATTTTACTGTACTATACATTATAGGCAATTTTAACACAATGGAAGTTTTTATATATCGAAAAAGCAGACACAAGCAAAAATACTAAGTGACAGGAATTTGTGCCTCTATTAAAATCTTATGGAACTACAGTTGAATATGTAGTACATCATGACTGAAATGCATGCTTTGTATTGAATGACTGTTTATTAATTATGGGAATTCCAGAAAGTAAAGATACAGAGAAAAACAGAAAGCTTATTCAGATAAAGACTATCTGAAAATGTTCCAAATCTTGACAGGGCTATCTATACATAATCAGTTTCACAAAAATAGAAGGGCCTTAAGGAGAATCCATCAAAATAAGACTACAAAGTCACCTTATACTCAAACTGCAGACAAGGAGAAAACTTTGAAAGCAAGAAGCAGTAAGAGACTCATCACATGTAAGAAAATGCCCAGAAGGCTATCAGTAGACTTTTCGATAGGCATAGTGCAAGCAAGAAGAGACTGGAGTGATACATTTAAAGCAGAAAAAGAGAGGTGGGGGAGGGAAGGGAAGGGAAGAAAAAGAAAGAAAGGATAGGATAGGAGAGAAGAGGAGAAAGAGAACAGGAGAAGAAGAAAGAAGAAGAAGAAAAGGAGAGGGAGAGGGGAAGGAGAGAAGGGTAAATGGAAAACTCTGTGTGTGTGTGCGCAGGCTACTTATAGAATATCTGGTAACTACTTACCCTATGAAAAGACTAAGAAAGACATCCCCAGGCAAACTAAAACTGAGGAACTCACCACCACTAGACTTAGTTAAAAGAAATGCCAAAGGAGCACTTTCACATTGAAACAAAAGAACTATTATTTACAAGGACTGACTAAAAAATATGGAGAATGATTAAATTTTTTGTGACTCTGACTGAATTTGGTGACTGTATTTTATCAGTGAATGCTGCTGAGTGACATGCAAGGGAAAAGAAGCCTCTTAAAAACATCTCACTTTATTCAATAGATTGCATCTTGAAACTTCTGGCTTCTTCCCAATGTCAATATGACCATGTAAGGTAAAAGATTTTCAATCAATTTGGGATATCAAGACAGCTATGTCAACACGCCTAAAGACACTTACAAAAAAAGACTTTGAAGAATTGCTTCCAAAGTGGTAAGAATGATAGGATAACTGTGTTGAAAGCAAGGGGAAGTATTTTAAGGCAGATTAAAAGCAATGTGCCTTTTACTGTAATAAACTGTTTAAACATTGCCTTTTTTAAATAGACCTTGAAAATCATAAAAATATATGAAAGTGAAACATTCAAGGGGAAAAGTAAACACAAAATTAAATTCAGGACACCATAAAGCCTTTATATCTCTACTATAAAGGTAATGATACAAAATTTAAAACTCTATTATATGGTAAAGGATGACAATATAAATATGATGTAAGTCATTACGCCAAAAAATGTTGTGGAATGAAAGGTAGAATTTCTGTATGTGATCAGAACTGTAAAACATTTTATAAATCCTTTAAGGAAAACATAAAGTAAAACCTACAGCACATACACAAACAATAAAGGAAAGTACAAAGGACTGGAGCCGGAGAGAAAACCACCACAGGTTGAGAATACTTTACCCGAAATGCTTGAGGTCAAAGTCTCCGATTTCAAAGTTTTTCCTATTTTGCAAAGTTTGTATACACTTTTCTGGTTAAGATTCTCTAATCCAAAAATTCAAAAGCAAAAATGTGCCTAATGCTGAAGCCTAAGTGTCTTTTTGTGAGTTCAAAAAGTTTTGAATTTCGATGGCTGTGATCTTGAGACACTGAGGCAGGAGTCAGGTTAACTTGGGCAACTTAATGAGGCCTCACCTCAAAAACATTAAGGACTGGGGACACAGCTCAGTGCAAGACTGGCTTGGGTTCACTCCTTCAGTACAGCCAAACAAACTAATAAATAAAAAAGAAAAAAAGAGGAAGAGGTTTGAATGTCAGGACATTTCTGATATTGGCTGTAATAAATCAGTACTAAGTTCTTATGTAACAATAACCATTTTTGAGTGTAAATAAATTCAAAACAGATGCTAAATGAATAAACACAGAAAGGCTCAACTATGTGTTCTCTGTAAGAGACTCACTCAATCCTTAATGACACGCATATATTGCAAGTGAAATGAAAGATATTCTATATAAACAGAAATGAAAATAAAGCGGGGTAATTAAATTCTTCAAACAAAATAGACTTTATCACAACTGCAAAAAGAATCAAAGAGGGTCACTACACAATGATAAATTAACTCCATAAGAGAACACAGTAGTACAGTGGACCCTCAAATTACAACTGGACTCACAAAGGAACAACTTAGATTAGTACTGGAATTTTAAGTTTAACTTACAACCAAAATCTGGAGTTATGACATGAATGCAGGCCACTGGTGCAGTTGTAAAGAAAGACTCATGTCAGAAAAGCATATATAAGTGTCAGTCTGAGCCTGAATGTGCATGTTTGTGGACATAATTTCAGTCAGTGCTTTATATACTTGCTATGGTTACTGCTATCAAAATGGCCTCAACAAAGCTAGAAAAGCAGCTAAGGAAGAAAGGGAAGAAAAAGCAATCACAAGGGAAAAGAAGAATAAAACTGGAGACATTATGAGTGGTGTTTATCTGACCAATCTCGCTAATATGGATAGCATGTTAAAATCCACCATCTCAACAATATTACAGAGAAAAGATTTGCATAATGAAGCTACAGTTTCTAAAGGTGTTACTCAAATTAGTAAGTCATGATCAACTGTGTTAGGTGAGGTAGAAAATTTATTAGTATGGATAAATGAAAGACAAACGGCGGGTTATAGCCTATTTGAGTCTATAATCTGTGAAAAAACTAGGGCTATGAATGCAGATCTTGTAAAAGGATAATCTAACAACAAGTGATAAATAATGAAGTATTTCATGCCAGTAAGGGATGGTTTTATAATTTTAAAGTGAGAACTCAGGTTCATACTATAACCAGGCATTGTGAAGCAAGCACCCAGTGCTGATGAAAGTGCTGTTGAAAATACTACACTATGAAACAAAACAGAGAAAGGGCTTTTGCTCTTACTAAGTTTTCAGTTGTGATAAAACTGGCCATTTCTAAAAGAAAATGCCCAGGAGAACATATATTATCCAGGATGAGAGGAAAACATCAGGCCACAAGCCTATGAAGGATAGGCTAAGCTTCTTGCTATATGCTAATGTGAGTGGTTACCTCAAGTAAAGCCTCTCGGTAGTGTATCACTCCGAGAACCTAGAGTGTTCAGAAAACAAAGTCATGACGAACAGGCTAGAAGTCATGTGGAAATCTAAGGCAAAAGTCTGGATAACAAGAGTACTTACTCCTGAGTGGATCAGGGAGGCTTTCTGTTCTACTGTTAAGAAACAGTGTCAAGAGGTTAAAGGTTTACCACTCAAGGGTCTTCTCATCATGGACAATGCTCCTGCTACAGGAATTTGCTGACAAATTCCCATGGGTCTCTGTAGAATGCCTTCCACCTAATATAATCCCTTCACTGCAGCCTAGGGACCAGCAGGTTACAGTTAACTTTGAAGCTATACACTAAGAAACTGTTCCTGAAGTGCTTCCAGATGGTCTCAGATATATATCTAACCCTTAAAGAGTTCTGGAAGGAAAATTCTTTCCTGTGTGGAGTTGAGAAATCCTGGACCAGTGTCTCTCCAATGACCCTGAGATCTGCCTGGAAGAAAGTAGTATACAGGAGAGAGACTTTGAAGGCTGTGTAGAGAAGCCCAAGTCTTCAATTGACCTTACAGTTGATGACACTGTCACTATAGCAAGACTTGCATGTAAACAGTGGTGATGTAGAGAAACAATCAAGAATAACTGTAAAGGAGATTTTGGAAGAGGATGGGGGAGTATCAACAATCAGTGTAGCAAAGATCTTCAGAAATAAAAGAAAACTCTAAATAATGGACACAGCTACAAACTTCTGTAGAGAACACCCATCCAAACAGAGAAAAAGCTCATCTTTGTGTTCACTTGCTTAGTTAATGACAATGTCATGTCATACTACAAAAGTGTTTAAGAAAAGACAAAAACAGAAAACTTTAGAACAGTTTTTAATTTTAAAAAAAGGTTGAGACGTAGTTAGCCAAAAAAAAAAAAAAAAAAAAAAGCAGGTCCTAGTGGACTAGACTCTGGCAAAGATAGAAATGACATACAGAACCAGATTCTTGATGTTCTTATTGAAGGGGTCTCTTTCTATTTTATCCTTCCTTTCTGCAAGCCAAAGCTGAACGGTGAGTACAGTATGAAATAATTGTTTCTGGTAAACGAGGCACATTTTATAACTTTTTGGTGAATATGCTAAGAAAATTATTGGTGTTTCTGGTAAGTTATGCACATTATACAACTCTTTCTCAATGTGAAAGTGGGGCTTTGGGAGGTTCAGAATGCATTATGGGTATCTCCATTATTTCTTATTGGAAAAAGTCTTGACTTCCAATCAATTTTGTGTTATAAACAGCCTTCGTGAACTAATCATGTTCGTAAGTCAAGGGTCCACCATATGTGTCCAATATTGAAGAACCTAAATATATAAATACAGAAAGTTCTGAAAGGAGAGGCAGATACCAATACAATAATGAGGAAAAGCCAATACTCCATTTTCAACAATGGAATCACAGAAAAAAAATGTTAAGGAAATATTTGTCTTGTATTATACTTGTCACACAAATTGACCTAAATGACATAGTCAGACCAATCCATCCAAATGGCCAGAATATACATTCTTCTTACATATAAAATTGTTTTCTAGTATAGCTATGTCAGGGTACAAATCTCTACAAATTTCAGATTGAAATCTTACCAAGAGTCATTTTGGATCACAATTGTACGAAACTAGAAATTTAAGTATGTGATAATTAAACAATATTCTTCTGAACAATAAGTAAAATGAGAAATTAAAAGTATAAATAAATCTTGAGAAATGAAAATGAAACACAATATACAGATCATAATATACAGTCCTAACTAAACTGCTTTGAAACTTGTTGAATTTGATACTTGGGTGCTGTCCTAGGTGGTATTGCCATTTGTTTAGTACTCCATTGGCAGGTTAGAATTCGTCAGTGTTAACTCACTCTTGATGAGTTAATCTTTCCAGGTAAAACAACTTGTTACTTGCTGTACTCCTGGCACTAGAACTTATAGGATACAGCAAAAGCAGTTAGAAATGGGTTTTCAACATTAAATGACTACACCAAAAAATAAGTGGTTTCAAATAGAGAGCCTAATATTATACTTTAATGAAAAGAAGCAGTAAAACTAAACCACTTTTTGAACAAATTAAGTTGACAAACTTTCAGCTAACCTGAAAAAGATTCAAAATCAGAAATGAAGCAGACAGATAGTATACAAAGAATTCTAAGTTCCTGTAACTAAATGTCAACAACTAGATAATCTAGAAGATATAGATAAGTTCTCAGAAGCATATAAACTATTAAAAACTGAATTACAAAGTAACAAAGTTTAACAAGACCAATTACAACTAAGAAAACTAACTCAGTAACACAGAATTTCACATCAAATAGACTTATAAACCAATAGTTTTATAACTGAATTTTTCTCAGGATTTAAAGAATACCTTTTCAAATGCTTTCCGAAGATTTGAAAAAGACTATTTCTATATAGTGAATTTTCAGTCACTAAGACTTAAAAGGTTTATGTGATTCAGAATCTCAAGGATTTCACTAATGAAATAATGATGAATAACTGAAAACTTCCATTCTAAGATCACAAGAAAAGAATGCTCACTCTCACTACTTCTATTCAACCAAGTATTGGAAGTCCTAGCCTGAGGAATTAGTAAAGAAAGTAAAAAAACCTCATTCGTAAGCCAAAGAAGAAAGCTAACCTGTTGCTGCATGTAGGTGACATCATCTTACAGTACATAAAACATTATAAAGACTCAACCAAAAAGCAGAGAATGAATGACTACAGTAAAGTTGTAGGGCACAAAGTCAACAGAATTCTACATATTATTAACAAATGAGCTGAGAAATCAAAAAAATAATCTCATTTACAATAGTATAAAAACAAATTGAGTAAATTTAACCGGAGAAACAAGAGATTTGTAAAATGAAAACAATAGAAGATGGATGACAGAAACCAAAGGTACCAACAGAAAACATATCCCTGTTTATGAACTGGAAGAAATCAATACTGCAAAAACACCCCTATTACCCAAGTGATCTACAAATTCAGTGCAAGGACTGAAATTCCAGTGGTATTCTCCCATAGAAATAGATTAACAATTCTAAAACACATATGGCCCCACAAAGACAGCAAAAGTAAAAATTATCTAGAGCACTGAGTACAGAACAGGAAGCATCATACTGCCTCATCTCAAAATCCATCAGGAAGCTTTCATAATCCAACAGTATGAGATTGGCACAAAATCAAATTTATGGCCAATAAAACAGAACATTAAAAGCCAAAAATAAAAATGCTTTTATGTGCAACTAAATTCAACAAAGTTATCAAGTACATACAAGGAGGAAAATCTTTTTAAATGGAGCTGGGAAAACTGAAAACTCACATTTAAAAGAATAAATCTGGACTCTTACCTTACATTATGTATATAACAAACAACCTTCTGGGAGGCTGAGCCTACCCTTACTATGACCCTGTTTCAAAATAGAATATTAAAAGGCATATATATATACCTGGTAATCCTATCTACTCAGAATGTACTCAGTATATATTTTTAGTATAGCCAGGGCAGAAGACAGAAGTAAATTTCTAATAAAGTTAAAAAGAGGACTACCATATGATAGTCTAGCAATACCACTCTTGAGTATATATAACCAAAGGATTGGAAATTAATACGTCAAAGAGGATTTACATATCTTCAGTCCTATGTTCATCACAGCATTATTTACCATATGCAAGTACAGAACTGATCTAAGTATCTGTGCATTTATAGGATGAATATGGATAGAGAAGATGTGGCATACAGGCACACAAACACACAAAATGGAGTGCTTGTTATCTGCAACAACGTGAGTGTACCTGGAGGACACTGTGTTAAAGAGAAATAAGTCAATCACAGAAAAGGAAACACTGTATCACTTAACTTATATATGAAATCTAAAATGTCACTCTTACAGAAGCAGCATAATGGTGATTACCAAGAGACTGGGGGGAAAAAGGGATGTGCTGGTCAAAGGATATAGAAATTCAGACTTAAGAATAAATTTAGGGAATTTTCAAGAAGATGGCAAACTAGTGAATAGCAACAAGTTAGACTCTCTAATATTTGGAATCCAGATGCTGGGAAGACAGCAACTTAGGGAAGAGAGGATGGTGGGAGGTAAATCCCCAAGACCCAGAAATGATCAGAAAATTGGAGTTTGCAGAGAAAGAAGAAACAGATTATAGTACAGATTAATCCCCTCAACCCCAGGTTGGAGTGTGGGAACCTACCAAGACACAGTAAGAGTGGGCCAGCCCAGAGGCACCCAGGGTGAAGTGCACCACAGTAGTAGAGACTCAGGTGCCAGCAACAGTATTCACTGGACAGACACCTTTTAGGGGTCAGAGGGAGGTTAACTGAACTCGGAACTCAGAACAGCCATGGGTTGACTTCATCTCAGGGCCCCCAGTGTTGGGGTTCCCAGGGGGCTGGGTGGGAAACAGTGAATGGGCAGAGCACCTGGTGGTCCAGGGAAGAACTGTGGTCTAGCCTGTGGCCCATGAGGAACATTTAAGAGTACTGCTAGAAGAGGATTCAGGCTTCACCCCATGGCAGGAGGCTGGGATCAGTCCAAACTTCTGCGGAGCTGAGAGGACCTGGTGCCCCACCTCAACCCTACTTGTAGAATTACTGTGGTTATACAGTACAGACCTCAGCTCTGACTTGGACTCTACCTCTAAACTGTAGACACCAGGAGACAATCAGAAGCTTGAAGTCACAGAGAAACTTCTTTCTTTTTCTTTTTAAACTTGTCTATTTTTGTTTTTCCAAGAATGTGAACATTATTTTTAGTTTCTTTGTTTGGTTTTATTCTGTTCTTTTGTTGTTTTCTTTCTTTATCTTCAGTCTTGTTCTCTGGCTTGCCAAAGCTTAAGTACTTTTCACTTGCCCTCCCCATCTCTGCTTCTCATCACTTTCTGTTATTCTATTTCTCTACTTTATCTACTGGTCTGATTGAAATTCTCTTTCTTGAGGGAGAGAAACTCGCTGTATTAAGAGTATTTTGTCCGTATATAATTTTCTGAGTGGTTTTAGATTGTTATAGTAAAGCTAGTATCTAAGGTTAAAGGTGGCAAATTAAGAGTTATCATTTTGTCATTTACTGTACTATGCTTTTGTTATTACAGGTCATATGCAGCCAAGGTGACGTAGCTGTGATCAGTAGTTATTTCTTGTATATCAAAACAGAGACTGTCTGGGGGTCATAAGCAATACCATAATACATATCAAAAACCTAGGTTCAGGTCAAAACACAATTGGCAAAGCTTATGAATGAGGTATTAGAAAGAAATTAGGAAAAAAATCAGATACAAATGCACAGTTTACTAAAGAAATGATTATAATAAAGAACATGGTTAGTAAATCTACAGTAGATAAAGCTAAAACAAAAGTTAGAAAAGTGATAGAAACCATGAATGCCCAACATAGAGAACTAGATTTCAGAAGACATTCAAACAAATACAGAGGAGATTAAAAATTATACTGAAAGTATACACAGCAGAATCAGAATCAATCAATGCAAAGACAGAATATCAGACCTATGGAAGACAGGTTTACAGTTAGCAATTACTAAATGAAAGAAAGATCTCTTAAAAGTAGCAAAGAATGACCAAAAAGACAAAACAACCCCCCCCCAAAACCCAACAATTGCTAGCTGATTCAAAGAATAATGTAAAATTAATCTGAATCAATGACAAATCAGAAAAGGAACTGGAGATTTAGCTCAGCAGTGTAAGTAAGTACCTGCTTCACCTCGCAAGTGCAAGATTTTGAGTTCAATCCCTGGTACTACTAAAAAAAAAAAAAAGAGAGAGAGAGAGAGAGAAAAGAGACCATTAAAGATATAAACAGTAAACCTGTTTACAGAAGTAACAGAGAACTTCCTAAGCACAGAAAAAGAATTTCACAGACAGAAGTGAGGCATATACAACCCAGTTAGCCATTATCAAAACAAACAAATAATAGTCAAGGTCACAGAAATTCAACCCAAAAATAAAATATTAAAGCTGTTCGAGAAAGGAAACAAATCACCTATAAAGGTAAACTCATCAGAATCATAGCAAACTTTTCAACAGAAACACTCAAGTCATGGAGAGCTTGGAAGAAGTACTGTAAGTGCTTAAAAAAAAAAGAAGGAAAATGACTTCTAATCCAGACTGATGTATCCTGCAAAATTCTCTCAAATTTGATAGAGAAGTGAGATACTTTCACAATAAACAACACCTGAAGAAATTTATGACCACCAAACAAGTACTTCAAAAAGTTCTAAAGGCTATTCTAGAAAAGGATAGATAATGAGGACAATTCCATGACTCCCATGGAACGTATCCACCAGGCAAGAAAAGCAATAAACCAGAAGGCAAAGAAAAGGAAAAACAGTATATTATACTTCTGGGGTATCCACTGCACCTTTGGCTTCACCCTTACACCTTTACAAATTGCCTCCTCAGGGGCACACTGCTTAGCCTCCCAGGCCTTTTGCAATCGAGGTGGAAGCCATCTTATCCTCAGAATTTGTGTACTTTCCTTGCACCTAAAATCAACACCATGTGGATGCCACCAAGGTTTGCTGCCAGCTGGAGCAGTAGCTAGACTTTTCTCTCTCTTGGTTGTAAGGGCCAACTGCCTGGATTGTTGGGTTCTGTGAACCTGATTGGGAAGAAAATCTTCTCTATGTTGCCGCCATTCAGGAACCTTATGTGGCCTCTGTCGCTATTCTGGAGCATGGTGTTCTCTGCAGCTTTCCCCTAGGAGCAAATGTTTTCACTTTTGCAGTTTTGAGGCTGCAAAGGATGGAGACCCACTGCTTCCTGGGATGCCCTGTGGCCATCTTTCTTATATCTAGGTTCCTTTTCAACAATCAAAGTCTATGCTCCATCTTTACAATCCACAGCTTTACTGCAGTTTTCCTTCTGGCCAAACTCTCAGCACTGTAAATTATCCTGCTGGGCTCTTTGCTCTTCTGACTAAAAGCCCCCAATGATAGCCATGCCACAGTCTCAACATCTGACTGCCTTGAAATTTCTTTTGCCAGATTAATTAGTCCATTGCCCTTAATCTCAGTCTCAGGCAGAGTCTCTGGCCATGAACAAAATGCAGACAAACTTTCTGTCAAGCCTGGTCTTTAGCATCAGGCTTTCTATCAGCCTTCTGGTCTCCTGAGATCAGAATCTCCTCTACAGAACAGCCTAAGCTGCTCCAGCTCTATGAATCTATGTGACATGTCTGAACCTTTCCATACTCTGCCACAAGCCATTTCCAAAGCCTGTTGAAAAACATGGTCAGGTATAGTCACAGTAAATGAACCTACTCCTCGGTACCAAATTCTGTCTCAGTTACTTTTTACTCATTGCTGAGACAAAATACCTGATGCACTGAGTTGTGAAAGGAAAAGAAAGTTTGAAACGAAACTGTGTTTCTTACAGTTTTTGGAGGTTTCAGTTCATACTCAGTTGGCTCTAAGGCTGGGTGGCATGGCAGGGCTGCAGTTCATGGCAGCTCCGAACAGCAAGCCAGAAACTGGCAAGAGAGAAACTCACCTTCTTCCTGCCATTATACTGTATGCTGGCTCCACCCCTAAGTGGGTGTAGCACTGACACCATTGATCCAAGTACTAGACAATGAACCAATCACAAATGCATAATGCAAAGGTATGAGACTTGGGGGCCACCAACATAAACCATGACAGTGCTCAACTATATAAGACAAATGTTAATGGAGATGAAAAACCAGGAAAGCATTAATATAACTGGTGACCTCAATACTTCATTGTCTAAAAAAATAAATCGACTAAACACAAAAATCAACTATGAAATATCAGAGCTGAACCAAACCTTTAAACAAATGGATTTAGTATACATTTACAAGTGTTCCACCCCCAAACAATAGAATACACACTCTTTTCAGTTGCAGTGTAACTGTAAGGTAATGGAATGTGAGTATGGCTTAACAGTAGCAGGGCCCACGAAAGCAAGAAATTCATCTTTGTATTCATCCACATGGCAGATGAACTGCAAGGTGTGTACAGGAGGTCCAAAGCAGCAACAAAGGAGTTTTACCCATTAAATGCTCAGTAAAATTTCTAGGTATTTAGGGGGGGTTTTAAAAAAGTTTTCTTCTTATTTTTCTGGTAGAATTAGCCCAATTTAGGATAATAGCAGATTAAAAAAAACCAGATTTGCAAGTGTTAGTCAAGGTAGTAAGTGAATCATCAGATTATTCATTCATAGATGATGATGATGATGACTCTGACATGGCCATGTAACATGGGAGACCAGACAGGGAGATTAAGCCCTAACTGGTATCTTCTGTGAGCACTAGAGAAAAACGTGGCTTGAGTGCATGCTGACATGCTGCAAGAAAATCAGTACATCTGAGGTCCTGTTTTTTTACTCTGAAATGTACCAAGGATGGTGGGAAACAGATGAATGCCGTTTTACTCTGCTTGTGCCTGTGTCTGAGTGAAAAGGGGCTCTTTGACAATGGGAGACAAGGGCCCCTTGGCACCCAACACTTTAGCCTAATTCTGTGTCTCTTTCTGTATCATTTTTGTCATCCCTTGGTCAGATACAAGCACATATTTTGGCTCCTTATATGAGTCAAAGTATTTGTGATACTGAAACGGAGCAAGACAACCAATACAGACACAGGGAGTGCAGACCTCTGATTCAGATGATAAAGAAAACATCATGTGAGTACATTTTCGACTCGTCAATGATACAAAATAGTTACGCAACCAAATGGAATGATCCAATGTTAGAACTAGATCCAAAAATACAGTGAGGATCATGGCAGGGTGAAACCTATTGGATGGAATACCAGCACTGCCATTCAATGTCGGAAACTGTAATAGATGAAGAGGATGTAAAAAATACAAACAGAGAAATACAAGTAAAATGTTTTGTAAGTACTGATAGTCATACTCAAAAACATGTTTACAATGAAACATCTCACTAGCTGAATGAAAAGCATTCATAAAAATATATGCTCTGGGCGGGGGGGGGCTGGGGATATAGCTCAGAGGTATAGCACTTGCCTGGCAAGTGCAAGGTCCTGAATTTGAATGCCAGCACAAAAAACAAACAAAACAAAACTATTCCCTAGTAGATGAAAGACATTATACTTTCTCTGTTTTTTTTTTTTTTTTTTTTTTTGTCTTTTTCCTTTTTATCGATACCAGGGATGGAACTCATGACTGCCTGCTTGCAAGGCAGGCGCTTATGCCACTGAGCTAAATCCCCAGCCCCGAAAGACATTATACTTTCAATTTAGAAATTTATCCAGCACCTAGGTCTTTATTTGTATAGTAACAAACTGAATAATGTTATGAACAGATTTATTATTCCCATCTTCCAAACTAATTGGAAAATGACATTTGACAATTGGTTTACTAACCTGAAATTGAAGGTATATTTGTTAACAGAGCAGAAGTTGACCAGTGTAGGAACTATATATAAAAACAAAACAGAAATTCCAAATGAAATGCTGCAATTACAAAAGAGAACTGTATAGTACTGTCAGCAACCCTTTCCATGGTGCAGGTTATTTATCTGAGTCCCCTGCAATTAGCCCCCAATCTTCTATCTGAAGTTATAGCGCACGATGAGAAAAAAGAGCAAGATACCAGAACTGTAAGGAAATGGGACTGTGGGATGACCCATGTTCTCTGGAAACAAAGACCAAGAATATCCAGCTAGCTACTATTTTATTAGCCAGTGCAATGGGAGGAGCCTAGAAGTAGTGGTTGAATTGCAATATAACAATATAAAGAAAATAAAGAGTTATCACCACTCCTGGGTATTAGTTCTCCCTGTACTGTCCTCAGCAGACCTTATCCTGCTCTATGAGCTTCACAATCTCACTGATCACCAAGATTGCAGCAGTGACCTTGCTAGAGAAGTGGGATTCTGGATATTCCAAAACCAGCCCACAAGGCAGGGCCAAGAGGGTCTCAGACAGATTCTGTATCAATTTATAATTTGAGAGCTCCAATATACTACTGTCTTTGGATTTCAGAAAGATGTAACACTGGCCTTGTATATGGGAAAGAAAAACTGGGTACTGCTGATGCCAACACTGCTATGATAGAAACACTGACATAGAAACCTTGACAAAACTGAAGCCTGAGATAGAAACTTTTTATAATAAAGCCAAAGGTGAAGTAGATGTTGTTGATAAGTTAAACCACAACTATGACATCATTCAAAACACAAAGTATTGGCCAATGGTTGTATTTTACTTGATCCTAAACAGGTATGGCATAGTTTGATACTTTACGAAGGAAATAACAAGTGCAAAAATATCACAGTGAAATTCTCTTAGAGGACTGGAATTGGAATTCCGAAGCAATCATTTATACCAGAGGCAGAACAAAATGTTTCTGCCCAGGGAATGACACAAAAAATTGTGGAGCACACTGGGTAAGCTTATAGGTAAAACACTTAGGTACAGCATCACAAAGACCTACTATGACAACTGGAAAACCAAAAAGATGTCAACTGTGCCCTAAAAAAAAGTACAGGAAAGCAAAATGTGCTATCAGTGTAAGCAACACTTGTGCATAGAACATGTAGTTGTCATGTGTGAAGACTGTCTTGGGTGGGACAGTTGAAGCAAAAATTATTTCTGTGGTAGACTTTTGTTTCTATTTACATTGTAGTTGATACAGGTTTTTATTTATGATGCTTTTTTTTTGCTTTTATAAGCAAGTAAATAGCTGATGTGAAAATGCTGATGTCTATGCCATGCATGTGTTACACGTTTGATATTTTATTATATTATCTTACTTTCCTGCTAACTGCACATTGTGGAATACAATAGAAAGCTCCTGAAAAAATACAAAGACAAGAGGTGACAAGAACATCTGCCACACAGAAAAGGAAAGCTAACCACATGTGTTGTCAGCATAAGATGTGTGTACAGAACACACAGTTATGATGTGTAAAAACTGCCTTGGATGTGACAGTTGGAGCCAACATTGTTTCTGTGATAGACCTTTGTTTGTATTTACACTGTAGTTAACATAGGATTTCATTTCTGATGTAATCTTTTAGGTTATGTAGCCAAGTACACAGCTGATGAGAAATTGTTGATGTCTATTCTAAACATGGATTACAGAAAAACAGGGGAGAATTGTTTGATGGAGAAAATAGAGAAAACATAGAATACGTGAAGCAGGTTCAAAGAGAGTACCAGGAAACTAAAAACTCTATTGAAAGCTGGCATAACAGCTTGAAAGAAACTAAGGATAGATTATCAGAACTGGAGGGCAGATTTGTAAGGTGGGAGCATGAAATGAAAAACTTCTTAAAAATAACAAGAAAATAAACAGCAATAGTACAAAGGCTAGAAGATGACAAGAGGATCTATAACCTAAGAATTAAGAACATAAAAGAAGGGACACAAACAAATAAACTACAAAAGCTATTCACAGAAATAATCAAGGAGAATTTCCCTAATTTAGCAAAACGTAAAGATACTCAGATGTATGAGGCATACAGGACCCCAGCCACCTACAACCCAAACAGAGCTACACCCAGGCATACAATAATCAAAATTCCAGAAATCCAATATAAGAACAGAATATTAAAAGCCGTCAGAGACAAGAAACAGATCACTTACAAGGGAACACCCATCAGAATTACAGCAGACTTCTCGGCACAAACCATCAAATCACGAAGAGTGTGGGGGGAATAATTCAAGCTTTGAAAGATAACAACCTCCAGCCAAGATTGATATATCCTGCACAACTGTCCCTAGAAATTGATGCAAAAACAAGGTGTTTCCAGGATAAAGAGGAACTAGGGGAATCTGCAACCACCAATTCAACTCTACAGAGATTAATGCAGGATATTCTAACAATGAAAAATACCAAGATTCCAGAAACAGTGGCAGAGAGGCCACAATAAATGGAGTAGAAAGCGAAATGAAGAAGACAAACTGACAACTAATGACAGAAAAAGAGCTCAACAGAAATGAGGCAGAGAAGGTTGGATGGTAGGAACAGCCATTTTGGAGAAAACAAGGCATCATAATAGGTAGTGCTGATTTAATATCCTCTTGTTTTGAAGTCCCATCAAGCTTTTGTTTTTCTGTCTCCATCAGTTTTAACTTGTTGTATATTATTGGATTTTATTATATATGATAATATAAACAAAAACTTTTATAGACAAGGAGATTATACAGAAACCATTGTTCATTTTCTGTTAGTTGATTCTAAATACCCTGTAATACTTTCATTCTCTTGAATGGTTTGACATTGTCTTAATATGTTTGATGCTACAGTATACGAAGTTATACCCAAAGATTTTAAGGGAAGAGACACCATGGTACCTACTATTATGTCGAGCTTATCTTGTGCTGAAATACTATTTTGCTTAAATGGCTATGTTTTGACCTGTGCTGTTTTGTTATTATGCCCTCTTTTTAAAATCTCAATCTCCTTTTTATTATCTATTTTTTCATTTTTATCCTTTTAATCAAGGGAAAAAGAAATAAAAAATAGCAGGATATATTATAGTAAAAAAAAACATGGATTACATGTTTTGATATCTTATTTTCTTGCAATGTACAGATTGTAAAATACAGCAGGAAACTCCTGACAAAAGAGGAAGATAAGAGAGGTGACAAGAACAGCCTACCACACAGAAAAGGAAAGATAAGCTGCCAGTTTAAGCAAGATGTGTGTATGGAAAATGTAGTTACACTCTTCAAAAAAAAAAGTAGTAAGAACTGTGGGAGTAATAAAACCCAAAATGTGTAATTGTCATTGTACAAAAGAAAGGAAAGGAAAGTGCTCTAAAGGATATAACTGCATATATATTTAAGTGTATAAGATAGATAACCATATTACTGAGTTTTGTTGGATCATTGAACAAAACTGTTTGCAAGTCCACTTTATATGCTTTAATTTTGTAACTTGAACAACTATTTCTAACATAGCAAAATGTAATCTATTAACTAGTGATTTCCTACTGTTTATTCTTTCTGAAATTCTGTATAACTTGTGCCCTTTTTCTGTTTTTTTCTTTTTCTCCTTAAATAAAATTAAAAGAAAATGTAGTTATCATGTATGAAAAGTGCCTTCAGTGTGACAATCTGACCAAATATTATTTTTGTTGTAGAGTTCTACTGGTATTTTCACTGCGGTTCGTATAGTGATGTATTTCTGATGTTATCTTCTAGGTTTTGTAAGCAAGTACACAGCTGTTGTTAATGTTGATGTTTATTCTAAATGCACCATACACATTAAAAACACAGTATTTTATCGATATTTTATAGTCCTGTTAACTACACAATGTATAATATAGTAAGAACCTCCTGACAAAATAGCAAGAGCACTGAGATGACAAGTATATTCTACCAAAACAGACAAGAAACCAAAGCACATGAGCTGTTAGCGTGATACTTGCGCATGGAAAGTGCTTTGTCATGTGTGAAAACTGCCTTAGGTGTGATAAATGAAGTAAAGATTATTTTTGTTTTAGATTTCTATTGGTACACTAATTGCTAAGAAATTATTCTTCTTGTTACTTTCTAGACTTTGTAAACCAAAACATAATAATATAAAATAATAACATAAAAACTCAATACTTTTTTGAACGTTTTTTCAGCTAAGTACTCATTATTTAATATAATAAATTTTATAAAATTAAAATTAATATAGAAATATACTAAAGAATAAATGTCTGTAGTACACACCCTCTATAACATGCCTTTAATACAAAACTGGCTTTGTGCTGTGTTAAAAAACTCCTAACAAAGAAAAGACCATATTCTGACAGATTCACTGCTAAATTCTTCAAGAAATTTAGAAATGACTTAATGCCATACTCCTCAAACTCCTAAATGAAATTGAAAGGGAAGCAATACTCCCAAAATCATTCCCGAATGCATTACATTGATACCATAACCAAAAAAAGGATCCAACCAAAAAAGAAACTACAGGGAAATTTCCTTAAAGAATATAGATGCAAAGTTCCACTACAAAACACTGGCAAAGAGAATCCAGAAAGTCATAAGGAGATTATACACCATGATCAAGTAGGCATCATCCCAGGGATGCAGGGATGGTTCAACATATGCCAGTCAAACTCTGGAGTGATGTTGCAGGCTTGCAATTCCAGCACTCAGGAAGCTTAAAAAGGAAGGTAACTGTTGAGTTCCAAGGTTAGTCTGGGCTACAAAGTCAGTTCAAGGTCAGCCTGAACTGCAGAGTGAAACCCTGTCTCAAACACACACACACCCATACACACACATGCCAATCAATAAATACAATACACCACATGAACACAAGCTAAGACAAAAATCAAATGATCATCTCAAGAGATGCAGGAAAAGCCTTTGACCAAGTCCAACATTTGCTCATGATAAAAATACTACAGAAAACAGAAAGAGGGTCTCCAACTCAATCTGATAAAAGCCACCTATGACATGCCAACAGCCAACTTCATACTAAATGATCAAAAAACTGAAAAGCTTTTATGCTAAAATCAGAACAAGACAAGGACATCCACTATCGCCATTCCTCTTCAATATATAGCTTGGAAACATTAGTCAGAGCACTTAGATAAGAATAAGAAAAGAATATGGATAGGAAAGGAAAAGTTAATTATTTGCTGATGACATGACACTCTACATTAAAACACCCCCAAAATTCCACCAAAAGACTCCTAGAATTAATTACCAAATTTGGCAGCGTAGCAGTCAACAAAGTCAACACTCAAAAATGAATAGCATTTCTGTACACAAGTCTCTAACTCACTAAAGATAATCAATATCAAGAAAAATAAATAGTAAAAATTAATTTACCAAAAGAAGAAGACTGATACACTGAAAACTGTAGGACTCTGAATAAAGAGATGAAAGAAAATATCAGAAATTGGAAAGATATCCCCTCTTCATAGATAAGCAAAACCAGTATAGTGAAAACAGCCATACTTCCAAAACTGTTACACAGATTTAATGAATAGCATACCTACTAGAGCTAGATAAAACAATCTATTTGAAACAAGAAGAGACCTAGAATAGCAAAAGCAATTCTGGGCAACAAGGAAAGGCAAGTGGTATTACAATCCCTGATTTGAAATCATACTACAAAGCTACTGTGATAAAAATATCATGGCCCTGGGGAAAAAAAAATACAGACCCGAGAATCAATGGAAGAGAATATAAGATAAAAACAACTCCAAGCACAATCCTGATTTTATCACAGTATGATTTCAAATCAGAGATTATGATGCCACTTGCCTCACTGGAAGAAAAAAGCCTGAGAAAAATGGTCTCCTACATGTCAAAGATTAAATCTGGCCTGTATCTCTCACCACATACTAAACTAAAACTGAAATGTACCAAGATCTAATTGTTGAAACAGAAACAATCTGCTGGAGGATAAAACAGGTAAACCTCTTGAGATACAGACAAAGATTTCATAAACAAAACCTCGATCATATTGGAAATACTACAAAAAATTAACAAGTGGGCTCTCATAATATTAAAAAGGTTTTGGACAGGAAAAGAAACTACCAATAGAGTGATGAGACAACCCAAAGAATGGGGAATAAATTTTGCCAGCTGTTCCTCAGGCAAAGGACTAAATATGTAGAATATATTAAGAATGTGAAAAAATGGACCCTCCCCAAATTTAAAGACCCATTCCAAAATTGGGCATCTGAAACAAACAGATACTTCTCAGATGAAGAAGTACAAACACCAAATAAATTATGAAAAAATGTTCAACACCATTGGTAATTCAAGAAATGCAATTAAAAAAACACTGAGGAACCATCTCCAGAAAGAATAGCTATCATCAAGAAATTGACCAAGAATAAGTGCTGTCGGAGAGGCTATAGGAAAAAAGTAACGCTTTTTACTGTTGGTAGGCATGTAAACTGGTACAACCAATATGGAAATTCCTCAAGAAACTAAGACAAGAGGTTCCACTCGATCCAGCTATTCCTCTTCTTGCTGTCTTCCTGAAAGTTAGAAACACCATCCTACAGTGATATATGCACACCGTGCTTACAGCAGCCCAATTTATAATCGCTAAATCTTGGAAACAGCCTAGATGCTATCAAAGGATGAATGGATAAAGAAATGTAGTTTTTATATACAATGGAGTACTACTTTGCCATAAAGGATAAAAGTGAGACATTTTTAGTTGATGGATACACCTTAGACCATACTTTTAAGTGAAGTAAACAGGACACACATCCTTAAATATCACATTGCTTTTCTTGTGGAGAAACTGAAAGTGCAAATAAGAATCAAAATTGATGACATTAGAAAGTATGAAGAAAATGGTCAAACAGGAAGGGAGTTAAGGAAGAAAAAGGAATGAAGAGAATAAGAATAAAAGGAGAATAAAGGGCTGAGGATTTAGCTCAGCAGCACCAGTACCAAATGAATAAATGAATGAATGAAAAAATGGAAGCACAGCTTTTGTAAGGAGGGGAAGAAGAGGTGAAGGGAAGGGAGGAAAATAGGGGAAAAAGAAGAATCAAGATATATTATGTAAAGATACAAATTTCCTATCATAAATGTGATTATTATGTATATGAAAAGTATACAAATAAATTTTAAAAAGAATATGATGTTTATAACAATGTATTATTTAACTGATATTTACTGAGATTTCAAATGTTTTTAATAAAAAAATATGTGAGGAAATGCATATGTTAATTAGCTTGATTTAGTTCTTACTTAATATTTACAGATATTAAAACATGCTATAATTTTTTTGTCAATTAAATATTACAAAGTACATAAAAAACAGCATATATGTCAGGGACAGGACTTGAACCCAAATGACTCAGCTGTGTTAAAAAGGAAGTACAAATACATTTCAGTAAGTTAAAAGATCAGGCATTTTGGCAATATTTTATGCTATATTCATGTATTAATTTCATATAGTGCCAATCACAAAAATCAACCTGCATATGCTAATAGGTCTGCTGCTGTTCCAGATCCTGACAAACAGCAAACAACTTCTTCACTGCGAAGCCTGCTAGACATGGCCATACTCAACAAACAAGCTTTTGTTTCCTAACACCGAAATTGGGAATTATAGAAAAGTGAATTCCACAGATGTATTGTCCCTTAATATCTCTTTCTTCGGAGAAAAGTAGTCATCCTCACTGCTGCAGGAAACTTTTTAGAATGCTCTTATAGCGTCATAAGGCATTTTGTTTGAGAATCTTTATTTTTTTGAAATGTTTATTTCATTCCATAGCTTTTTGTCCTTTAAACACAAGAGGGAGGTAAAAAGACTTCTTAAGCAATATGAAATGATTAAATGCCCTGAGCCTCAAAGAATTCTGGAGTATTAAAAGGATTGTTACAGAAATAGAATGAGCTATTTTATAATTTAAAAATACATGTATATTATTAATCACAATATCCGACAGTGGAATTTAAAAATGGCCAATATATAGTGAATTTAAGAACTGTACTGTTTTTAAAGAGAAGCCACAAAACTAAAAAAAAAAAAAAAAAAAAAGTACATAATAATTTTTTCAGTTTTTAAATTAAGCTGTAAACTGTATAACACTATATGTGGTAATATAAGAAAATAAATTCAACTGTGTTTAGAAGAAGAATATCAATTACTTCTATTTTCTTATGATACTGGATTGTTGGCTTGCTTACAACAAATTAAGAAAAAAATTAATAATGTATTTCCTTATCTAGAATTAGGTCACCATATTTTATATTTTATTGATACTACCTTCGATTAAGATTTGGTGGCATTAAAGGACCAACTGCCTCCAAAGACAACTTGAAGGAAGGTACCCCAGAAGGATCAGGCTTTTATGATTAGACTTTCACGGTAAGAATTTTCTTCAATTTAAAATATTAAGTTTTAAATATTAGTAATACAAAGACATTATGGAGCGATCTATCAATATAGAATACATTAATGCTAAAGGCTCCCAATGCCAAAAAGCCATTCATTTACTGGAAGATTTTCTTTTTTCATATTACTGAATGTAATTCAATGCTTCTGTTTTATCATCTAGTAATCTAAACACTTTGATTTACTTGAGATACTTTTAGTTACCTGTATGTTCATATACACTTTTAAAAAAGCTGAGTAAAAATCGAGAACTACTTACTTGGATAATTTATATTTATTTATACTTCATCTATAATATTTTTCTTGCCAAGAGTCTTTATTTTTTATAAGAATGTTTTAACAATATAGAAAATGTTTTCATAATAGTAATTTTTCTTTGGTACTGAGGATTGAAATAACACTGATTAATATTTCTTGAAACTGAGATGCCTGCATTAAAAAAAAATAAAATTAGTACCTATAGATGGAAATTAAATCTTTCAAAAGCTGTCAGTGTATTAATCTAAGTGTGGTATCAAACAACTTGAACCCTCTTTATATAACACAATGTTTTTAATCTGAGAGAAGACAGAGATATGCTATGATATAGTCACCCAAGTAATGGAGCTTCCTGAAGCGTAGTTTTTTTCATGGTACAAATTACAAGATGAATGGATTATTAGGCTAAATCAGTTATTAGATCATCAGTGGTAAAGAGAAAACAGTACACAGAAGGATAACAGTAACACAAAAGAATGTTCATAAGAAATACCAATTCAGAACAACATAACTGAACCTACTGGAAAGAAATTTTCTTTCCTTTTTCTTTTTTAGTATAATGAATAATTAACTTTGTGACTTATAGTCAATTGGAAAATGGATTAATTTCACACAGTTACTTGCAGAAAAATACTAGTGGGGTTTTTATAAAAGCTGCATAATTTAAATCTGCCTTAGTTTTCCAGTTTCTCTGACCACTAACCTCTCATATGGACAATGTCACAAGACTTAGAGCTTCAGTGAGAAAATGAAAACAAAAACAGGACACATTTATACTACTGAGAACTATCAAAGGGAAATACAGTATTTTTTCAAAAGCTAGGTGCTTCAAACAATGCCTAGAATGAGGTAAACACTGAAAACTGAGGTAGGACAGTAGAGATAATCTATCTGTTAAAATAAGTAAAGCAGGGGAAGAAACAAAAAGAAGCCATGTCATAGTGGAATAATCTTAGCACTCTGAGAGGCCGAGATAGAGTATCTCAAGTTCATGCCCAATTTGTGAAATTTACCTACTGTCTCGAAATTTTTAAAAATTTAAGAATTAGAGATATATCTCTGTGTAAAGGCCTTGGGTTCGACTTTCAATACTACCAAAAAACCAAAACAATAACCAAAAAAACACCCAAAATCTCACATCTTTTTCTTCTTCACTGTTTCAATGTTTTGGTCTTGATTAATATTTATTTTAAGAAGTAAATAATTTACCTTTATAATACATTAGTAGAGTTGGTTCTAAGCAGTATAATGTTTTTCTGTATTTACACACAAGATCAAAAAGGTTCTGATTTATAAACTGGCAATCAGCAGTTAATTTTCAAAACATTTTAAAATTCAAGACATTAAAAAGTTCTTAACCAAGTAACTATAAAGAATAATGGTATTCAGCCCATGTGTATCTATGCATAAAACTATCGAAGCAGGTTACTGCATCTTACAATGATAAAGAAAAGCTACATCATTCACTGAATAGCCATATATATATATAAAATGAACTATTTTTAAGTACTGTATAGTATTTTGCCTATTCTTAAATATTTGTTTATAAGGTTAAGCTCCCTATGTTACTCAAATTAACAGTTTATTTTGGAAGTTGTTAATACAGAAAAGTCAAAGCTACATAGAAAACATGTACCTTTAAGATTTTCTTCTCCTATCCCTAATTAACCCGTAACATTCCTAGGGACCATTGCAGTACAATACAGTTACATTTTAGTGAAGTTTAGTTGTAGTGAATTCATCAACAATGAGATTCCACTGTTTATAATAATTCTTCATAAATCAAAACACCTACCAAGATGGCAAATGTAGTATTCTCACTGAAATCATTCACCTTCATAAAAGTGAAGAAGTTCACTATTATTTTTTATTAAATGCCAAGGCTATGAAGGTAATAAATTATGATTAGAAACACAAACAATTTAATAATCACTTTAAATCAGTTTCTCAAATTTTCAACATAATCATCTGAAAGAACTCTTTTGAATTCTAGTTTCTAGGTCTCAATCACACACTGGGGACTCTACTCAATGTTCCCTGAATGACTGCTATATCACCAGGTTCAAGAACCGTTTTATTTATTCTACTGGCTCATATAAACAAATGGCAGTGTGGTTCTGACTTTTCACTGACTTAGGTCCTTCTAAGTTCTGACACAGAAAAACACTGTCACTTACAAAAGTGTCTATACCTAAAGTTGCCTACTTTCTAAGCCTATCTGCATTTCCCCATGACAAGTCTCTACAACTTAAACTATTTGTAAAGAATGGGATATTAAAAGATAAAATTCTAAAATATATTTATTGACCATTACTTACTACATTTGGAATTTTATATTTTAAAAACCATGTTAATCAAAGCAAGATGAATAACTGAGTAAATTCAATACTCAATCATGTGTAGCATCATACTTTTCACTTTTCAAAGAGTGCTTTATCATAACTCCTCATTTTTACCTTAAATTTGGTAGCTTCTGAAGCACATCGTTTACCATGCCTAAGATTTCATCAATAACTGTTATTTACCTCTTTGGAGGTCCTAGGATTAAACCCAGGGCTTCCTGTACTCTATGCTCATTTTTTACCACTAAGTCACTAAGATACCGGCTCCCATAAGTATTATGGCTCTTTCTCATGATGCCTTCCTCAGCTTCAAAATTTCAATCAGAGCCTCTATATCTACCTGACTATACAGTGCACTTTTTACTAATCTTGTTTCACTAATAAAAACAATGATTATTTAGTAACTTTCCATTATGAGACTTAGTAAGAAAATTAAGTGCCACTAATTATTCTCACAAATATTCACCAATCAGATATCACAAGCTTTTCAGCTATGGAGATAGTACATAAGGATCCCCACACTTCAGCAAGTCTAGCCAGCTTAAGTTCCCCACTGATGACTAACTGTATTTGCAGTTTTTCAGACTGACAGAACTGAACTAGGGAGGGAAAGAGTCCTGGAGGAAGACTTAGGGAAAGATCCTCACGGAAGACTTTTTTTTCCCAAAAGTTTGGTCAGTTTATCCAAATAGCTCTCTGCTTGATGATTAACAACAGCACACAATATCTACATTATGACATAATTATACTGAACTTCAAATATATTGCCTTAAAAGAATTTAGAATGATCTATGTCTAAAAACTATAGCACAAGAGACTTGTTTTAGAACATTATATCTCTAAGAATAAGTTGCTCAATAAATTGTTGAACTGACAATATATTTCAAAGTCAAACAGATTTTTATTTCATCTAAATAATACTGTCACTCTAATATTTCAAGTCACAGATTTTAGGCACAAGCTATTTTCAGGTGTGTAAAACATCTATTTTCCAGTAATAGTATTAAATAGTGAAACATTTCATGATTAAGTTCTTGTGTTTCAGGAAATTAACAATATGACCAAACGACATAATTTGGCATATTTGTTTGTGGTATGTATGTGTGTGGGTGACATATAAACATATGAGTTCATGCCTTTAGTTTTCAGGTATTTAAGAATCATTTTCACTACACTGAAACACAAATTTTTATAAAAAGGCATTTCAACTGATGTGGAAAACAGGTATATTCTGAAAAAGTAAACTGTTTGTATAAACACCTTGTTCTGTAATTAATAAGATAACCAAGTAGCTACAAGTCAATGCCAGAGGTTTGCAATCAACCTAACCCAATTGATCTTATTTAGTGTTTACTTACAGCAAGACTAGTAAGCATTATAATGATGAAGAAACATACAACTTGGTCTCTACCCTCAAGAAGCTTATAATATTCTTGGAATAACATATCCCTATTAAATAAGGCAGTACAGGTTCAAATCAAGGGGAAATATACAAACTCATAAAGATAAGAGGCATTAAACATATATTCTATTCTGTACAATAAAAGCTCGGCATAGGCATTTCAAATGACTTGTCCAAGACCATGCAATTTACTTTCAGTAGTAAGACCTTTTAGGTCTTGTGGCCCCCACTTAAGTGGTTGGTTGGTTTCAACAAGAATGGTGGGGTGGGTTGGAGGGAAAGATACAAAAAACCTACACCAGAGTAGTTACCAAAGTCTCACTGGTTTTTTTTAGGACACAATAAATAGCACATGTATGCATTCGAGAAGAAAATGGTTAATATTCCAGAGGTTCAGAATTGACAATTCATTTTCCTTTGAATATGTATCTATACTACTTATGTTTTTGTACATATCTTTCTTAAGGCCATATGTTGATTTTTCTCATTAAAAATTAATACACATTTAGAATAAAAATTTTGGAATTCCATTAAAGAATCATGTGGATAAAAGTTATGAAGCAAAGTCAAACTAGAAAATCTCTAATATCCAATCTTAAAAATATTGAGTGTTTCCCAATACTAGTAACACACATACAAAGAACACTTAAAAAAAAGTGTCTTAGGGCCCAGGGTGTAGCTGAGTGGTAAAACGTGCTTATTAGTGTGCACTAGACTAGGCTTTGATTCCCAGCACCACACACATGCAAAAGTCCTAACAAAGGCCTAGAAAATTCTACAAAAATATCTTTACAACTTTATCCTTGCATTCAGGAGCTAACAGGCAAACAAAACCTCCAAATTTCTCACCAATATGCCAAATGTGAAAAAGAACAAACTGACAAAAATTCTAATTAACTCATTACATTCTAAAAGTAAAACAGTGTCAGGCTTCCAAGCAGAAAAACTTACAAAAGAAAAGAATAAATGCTGAAATATAATGAAAAGATATCTACAAGGTTTTAAGAGATTACAGCTCATACTTAGCAACTTCATATACATATTAGGTAAAAGGTACAGTCTTATCAAGCATGAATGAGTATTGTAAATAAAGTAAATAAAAGCTTTATTTGGGCTGTAGTTGTAGCTCAGTGGTACTGAATCTGCCTAGAATGCTTGGGGTTCAATAACCCAGCGCCACCAGAAATAAAGCAAGGATGAAAGGAAAGAGAAAGAGGCCCTGTTGAGGAGGGGGGTTGTCTAGAGAAGCCAATACTGCAATCTAGCATTATCTAAAGCAATTATACACACAAATAGAAACAAACAGAAACACAGACACATACCCTTGGTGACCTTTCAATATGCCAAAAGAAATAAAAGTAAATAATTACAAAACGTATGGTTACAAAAAAGGCAGAAAAAACTTGATAATATGGAAACAATTTATACAATAAAGATATGGAAAATGCAGTAGATGCCTAGGAGTGCTAATTTTCAGAGTAGGAAGACACATTTAAAACTGAAATATGTAACATAAAAAAGGAAATTTTAAAAAATAGAATCTTTTAGAATAACTTTTTTTTGGATTTAATAAATACCCAAAATTCAGCAAATTCCTATTTTGTTAAATTCAGGAAAACTGAATAAAAGCAAACCTCCTATTGATCTTGCCTTCTCTCCCCCTCATCAAAAAAGATCTAATACAGCTTTAAAATACTTGTCATTTAAGAACATGAATAATTTTCTATATCTTTGTATATGAAACACACAAAGCATATTCATATATCTTACTATTTTTCCTGTATTTAAGGTAAAAAACAAAAACAGAATTACAGAATCACTGATCAAATTGTTTGAGAAAAGTACCATAGCTAAATGATAAAACAATGTAGACAAACAATCTACCTTTTGACTCAAGTATTATAAAACTAGGAGCAACTTTTTTTTCTTTTGGTTATTGCAAACTGGATATAGTAGATATCTTACACAAGTAATGTTTCAATTGAAGTGACAACAAAGGTGAAAAGCAAAGTGAGATGACGCCTATGCTAGTGAGAAGAGCAAGAGACATGAAACTGAATACCAAAATCCTTTCAAGTGAAAACAGGTGCATACATATCTATTATTTTTAAAGTTATCTGATTTAATAGATAAAAAAGTTCTTATTCAGTAGTTCAATGGTATCTAGAGCAGTTTCTACAAAGAAAAAGGCATCCAAAAACTTAATATTTATCTATAAAATGAGAGCTAAATAAACCAGCTATTTTCCCTTGGTGTTTTTACAAAAAGATCATAAAATGTCACAAAGAGGAACTCAGGAGTCCTAAGAAAGAGTGCAATATCAGTTTAACAGTGAAGGTGTGCAAATGGTACCACATACTTACTTGCTTTCAGCTTACTAACACACAATGTTGGTAAATGGGCTAACTTAGAAATAATTACTGAATCCTCTTAATCTGCTCACTTTAATAGGTGTTTATTATTCAAACAATTTTCACTCTGAAAGTGAAATATAGTAAACCAAGTGTTCCAATGCAGATCTTTCTGGGAATGAGAAGTGGCTTCAAGTCAAGAATTTCAAGATAAAAGTAGGAAACTGCTTTTTGAAAGAAATGTGTTACACAGAAACTGTATTTTAAAAACTGTATCACTGCTGCCCCTCACACAAAGGACTTCTGTCTAAAACATATAAAGAATTAAAAAAAAATCAGACCCCAAAATTCAAAGACCCAATCCAAAAATGGGCATCTGAGATGAATACACAATTCTCAGATGAAGAAATACAAACGGCAAATAAATACATGAAAAAAATGTTCATCATCATTAGTCATTAGAGAAATGCAAATTAAAACCACACTGAGATTTCATCTCACTCCTGAAAGAATAGCCAAGATCAAGAAAACCACCAACAATAAATGCTGGAGAAGCTGTGGGGAAAAAGGAACTCTCCTGCACTGTTGGTGGGAGTGTAGACTAGTGCAACTATTGTGGAGGTCAGTCTGGAGATATCTCAGAAAGCTGGGATTGGAAGCCCCATTTGACCCAGCTATTCCACTTCTAGGCATATTCTCAGAAGAACTGAAAGCATCATACCACAGTGATATATGCACACCCATGTTTATAGCAGCACAATTTGTAATAGCCAGATCTTGGAAACAACTTAAATGTCCACCAACTGAGGAATGGATAAAAAAGCTGTGGTATTTTTATACAATGGAGTACTACTCAACTATAAAGAATGATCACATTGAGATATTTATAAATAAATGGGCACAGCTTGAGACCATACTCATAAGTGAAATAAATCAAACTCACATGTATAAATACCGAATAGTTTCCCTAGTGTAAGAAATGGTAAGAATACATAAAAGTATGTGGTAATCATGATTCCCAATCATATTGGTTAGAAGCCATATAATGTTTTCATTCATTAATGGGAATGGTTTTAATCTGGGTTGTTTGATTTTAGTATCTGTGAAAGTACGAACAGCCATTTTAAAGAAAACAAGACATCATAATAGCTAGTGCTGATTTAATATCATCTTGTTTTGAAGTCCCATCAAGCTGTTGTTCGTCTGTGTCCATTGGTTTAACATGTTGTATCTTATTATATTTTACTATATGCAATAGTATAAACAAAATTTTTTATAGGCAAAGTGATAATATAGAAACCATTATTCGTTTTCTGTTAGCTGGTTCTAAATACCTTGTAATTCTTTCATTCTCTTGAATGGCTTCACACTGTCTTGATATGTTTGATGCCACAGTATATGAAGTTATACTCAAATAATTCAAGGAAAGAGACACTATGGTGACTACTATTATGTCAGGTTATCTGATGGTGAAACACAATGATGCTTAAATTGTTCGGTTCTGACCTGTGTTGTTCTGTTACTATGTCCTCTTTTATCTCAGTCTCCCCTCCTTCTTTAAAAATTAATTTATTTTTTCTTATTTTTTTAATTAAGGGAAAACTAAATTAAAAAATAGTGGGATATATTATAGTAACTTTTTTGTTTTCCTACTAACCTGATTTGAACCCCAGTATTGCTCTCCCCATCTTGTTCTGTCTGATTATTCTGTTTTATTTGATAGTATCAAGTTTAAGGGTATAGGCAACCATTTTGAAGGCAATAAGATTTACTATGATGCCCATTATGGTTTGCCTATTATCTTCTTTGGAAGTCCTGTAAGGTCCCCAGTGCAGGTTTTATTGGTCTTGTTCTGTACTGTTTTGGTCAATTCTATTATACCTGATGATATAGGCAACTCTTTTTAAAATAGCAAGAGGCATAATGGTAACCATTTTTGATCACCTGGTATGCTATTTTTGCATCGTACTATGCCCATCCTTCTGTTCTGACTCTGTTTTGCTTAGTCATGTTTGGTTTTATTCTCTTCAAAAAAAAAAAGTAGTAAGAACTGTGGGAGTAATAAAAACCAAAAAGTGTGTTATTGTAACAAAGGGAAGAAAAGAAAGTGGTCTAAAGGATATAACTGCATGTATATGTAAGTGTGTAGGATAGAAAAACGTATTACTGAGTTTTTGTTGGATCATTGAACCGAACTGTCTGCACTCTTACTGTATGAATGTCCACTTTGTATGCTTTAATTTTGTAATTTGGACAACTGTTTCTAAGATGACAGTATGTAATCTATTAACTAGTGATTTCTTACTGTATATTTTTTTCTTAAAATTCTGTATTACTTGTACCCTCTTACTGCCCCCCCCCTTTTCTCTTTAAATAAAAAAAAAATGTATCACTAATTTTGGGACTAAAGTGACGCCTTAAAACAATTTCACATTTGTACATTAAAAACATAAACAGCTTTCCATTCTATTAACAGATAATCTTAAAAAAAACTGAGTATATCCATTTGTTCACATTTAAAGGCACACTACTCACCAATCATTTTGCAAGCAAGCTTATAATGGTGAAGATTAAATTTACTGGAATAATTGTTACAAAGATATTTGTGAAACTGGTGGATGAGAATAAAAAATGATAATTTAAAAATTCATAAATTGTCATGTATTATTTTAACAGCATTGTTCTGAGGCAAACATTTAAGGATCCAGCAGATGGGGACATTTCTTCTTGAAAAGAATTCTTCATAAAATAAAAAAGGGTGTTAACACTGGTTTTTTTTCCAATGACAACTTAACACCAAAGACAACATTACTATTACTTTCCCTTTAGTTTAGGAAAACAGTTAACAGTACAAGTTCTATGATTATTTAGCGTCTAACTTTGTGTAGTTAACATTATCCAGAAAAAAAAAAAAAAAAAAAAAAAAAAAAGGTAAGAATGGACAAAAGTTAAAACTTCTCCCCTCTTCAGAGAGGAAATATTCTTGCTTAGGTTAGTAGTCAAATAATGTATAACAATAGGTGTATTAGGAGAGCTTACTCGGTGGTTTTCATATTTTGTTACTGGTCTCTGAGAGAAACTAGGCCAAAAATTTAAGCTATTTTTCACACTATATTAAGATGGCACGTTTGTAGGGAAATAAACACAAAAATATATTTATAAAAAAAGGTTGAGGGTAGAGGAAGTAAAGGGGCTGTACGTGTAAGTTTGAGATGACAGTTAAGCAAACATATTTTTGGCATTTGCTAAAGGGATCAGTTAAAACTATGTAGATTTAATGAGCCATGCCATGACATAGTCTCTGGTGAAGTCTCCTTGAGAGGAATTCCAAAAGAATAATTACTTTATGTGATTTCTGGAAAAATTCTCCCACAGTGGAATAAACAATAAAAACAATAAACAATAAAAATCAGTGCCAATTTTATAAGATCAGTTCGCACTTTGTTTCATGAATATACATGGGTAAAATGTATTTACAACTACTTTCAGATTACACGAATGCAAGGTTCAAAAGTGTCAGTTAACTTGATGACATGGTATTTTCTTTATTGTTATTAGCACAAGAAATATTTTTCTGTCTAAATACTCAAAAATGATAAATTGAAACAAGACTTCTAATTCTCTAGAAAAGCTTTTCTTTCACTTCTGAGTTCAAACCAGTCCTCAGCAGTATGTCTGGAATCATACATACACATATACATGAGCATGATAAACACACTTCAGTTTTTTTTCCCTGAGACAATGTCTTGCCAAGTTAGTTGCTTAGGCTGGCCTCAAACTTTACATTCACAGGCTCTTATGCCTCAAACTCCCAAGAGCTGGGATTACAGTGAATGCTAGTATGCCAGAGTTACTAATTTAGTTTTAATTTTAAAAAGATTAATGCTTAAGAAGCTCTGGTTCAAAATGGATTAGACTTTATTTAAGAAACAACCGGGAAAGCTGAAAGAAAATACTAAGACAGAAACAAAGACACAGTGAGAATTTAGGCTCTGGATCTGTAGCTACAACAAATAATTATTATAGGATTATTATGAAATACATAAATACAAAAATCTCAATGAAGATCTACACCACTAGTTCTTAAGTTCACATCCTGTCTGGCTTTAAATAAAGGAAAACATACTAAAAGACAAAAACAAAACAAAACAAAACAAAACAATCTCACTCTCCTCAAAACAAAAAACTCACACAAAAACACCTTAAAAAAATAAGAACCAGAACTAGCTTCAGATATGGCAGAAATTATGGAACTTAAAACAACTAAGACTAAGGTTATATCTCTATCAGAAAAAAACTGTAATTTACAGATGGGTAATATAAGCAAACTCTAAGAAAGAAGCAAAAGGTAATATTAGAAGTCAAAAAACAATAATAATGTCTTTGATGAGCTCAATAAGGTAGCTAGGATTTAGAAAAGAAATATGAAGTATAAAGTTATGTCAGTGGTAATCTTACAAACTAAAACAAAAAAAAAATTAATGAAAAATTGGTAAAGATATCCAAAACCTGAGAGAGTTACAAAAGTTGTAATATAAGCATAGGTAAAAACATTGGCAGAAAAAAGAACAGAAGTATTTGGCCAGTGACTTGAGCTTTTCCCAAAATTAATTTAGAGCCAATCAACCACTGATCCAGGAATCTCAGAGAACACCAAGCAGGATAGATACCAAAAAAAAAAAAAAAAAAAAACTATTCTTTCTTATATCATATTATACTGAAACCACAGAAAAGTCAAAGACAAAAGGAAAATCCTGAACTAAGTCATAAAGAAACATCCTTGGTATGGTGTAGTAATGAGTATTTTTTTTAGAAACCACAAGCAAGAACTATGTAGGTGCTGAGAGACAAACCAAAACCAAACACCTAGATTTTACATTAGGTGAAACTATCCTTCAAAAATGAAGAAGTAGTCAGGTATGGTGGTGACCTCCTGCAATCTTAAGGTACACTGAAAGTTTGAGGCCAACTCAGGCAACTAAGACTGCTCAATATCGATCAATGGGACTTGAGGTGTAGCTCAGTTGTAGAGCATCCTCGGGTTCAACCACTAATAACTGGAGAAAAAAAGTTGGAGTTTGTTAAAATTAAGAAGTTCTGCTCTGCAAATGGCATTGTTAATGAAAACAGAGGATAAAATCTAAAATGTAGTCATGCGCGTTAGAAGCCATGTATATAAACATTAACTGCATTATTTATAGTTGCTAAAATTATGTTCATTAATATTAAGACTACTTAAATTGTGGATTAGTTTTTAGAAAAAAAAGGCTGCACTATACAGCCATTACCACACTGCAATGAAAAGATATGAAATACAGCTAACTATACAGACAAGGTAAAATCTTAGCAACATGAGAATTTTTAAAAAATATGAAGTAACATAATATGGAATCCATGTATGTATAGGAAAAAAACAGACAAAATTAACCCGTATTGTTTAGTAATGCTAATAGAAGGTTTATAAATACTAGAAAGAAAAACTGTAAATAATTACCATAAAAATTCTGCTAAGATACAGTCAGGGAGGGGTTAAGAGAGGGGATGGGTGGGGAAAACGTACTTCTTAGGACCCACCAATGTTCTAGTTCCTGACTGGGAGTGGCTATACAGTACACAGTTGTTCAATACATGTTTTACGCGATTCTAAATATTTGTCTTATCATAAAAGATTTAAAAAATGTGTCTATTACAAAGTAATTGCTTTGCTATATACTTTTTGAATGACAAGATAAAAGATATTTGGTCTTCCAATGAAAAAAATTAAGGCACAGAATAGTTTTGATTCCATTTGACAGGATTACTGTACACAAAGAAAGTAGTACTACACAATTATGCATAACTAGGGTCCATACTATGCATAATTAGTATGCCAAAACTTGTAGGAAACAATGTAGAAACACAGTAACTTTCATATTCCAGAGAACCCACACTATTCACATAACAATATGTAACAAAAATTTTAGGTTCCTAAATACACACATTATCCTTTAAATTACCTTTACAAAACGTAACAGAAAGATCGGAATGTTTTCAATTAAAATTGTACGAAATAAATGTAAAGCGAATGAGCTAATCCTTCAAATTACCTAGACAAACGAAAACTGAAAATTGGAATGTTTTAAATTGTACGACACAAATATGAAAAAACCCCACGATATTTCACTATAAAAGACAAAACACTTACTTTAAAATACAGAGAGGGAAAACTTTAACGACGCTCCTCTCTCAATCCTAAAACTCAGGATTCAAGAACTGCATACAAAATTCCATACATTCTTCTGAGAACAGGCATACATTTGATGCTGCAGCCACAACGCAAGACATAGAGGGAAATTCGACTATGTTCCCTCCCTGTTCCTTCCCCATACATTTCACAATTCAGACAGGTTCACAAGATCAGCAATGAAAAGCACTATGTGCAATACAAGCAATGTTACCAAAGAAGCGGCTCAAAATCTCACCAGATTTCTCTGTTCTCGGACAGGTCGCCCATTGTGAGCTCTGGAATGTCACCAGACTCACCTGCCCAGGCTCAGAGATCTCACTGCACTCCTATCCTCAGATCTCTCACAAATCTCACCTACAATCCCCGCATAGTGCTAGTCTTCTCAGCACTCACTACACTAGTCAGCGATTCATCCACAGCCTTCTGGGGAGGTCGCTACACAGAAGGAGCCCGCCTGGTTCTGGCCTGCCTGGCCTAGACAAGCCTGCCTCCTCACTGCTCTGCCAGTCTCCAGGCCTCCCACTTTCGACTCGCTGTTGGCTACGCGCGGGCAAAGACCTCCACTGCGAAGCCAAACTAATCAACTGTAACCTCTCACACGAAAAGTATGGTTTCAGAAAGGCAAAGCTGGGATCCAGCAACAGCCGCAACCTACTCACAAGCTCAGCCCGTCGCGTCGATTCAGCTTCACCAGCAGTTGCCAGCAGTACACAACCACTCCCGGCATACCCAGCGCAAGCACCGCCTCTTCTCCCAAACCCCGCCCGCCAAAGCACGTGACCTTCAGCCCCTGTCCACGCCCACTTCCGCTTCTCCACTTTCCTTAGAAGGGAGGAGGGAGTTGGGAATGTTAGAGTAGCCACTTCCTCCACCTCCCCGCCCCTACACCCGCCCCTGCCCCCGCCCCTGGCCCCCCCCCCCGCCTCTGCCCCTCTACCTCCTGCTACAATTTCTTCCGGGTCGCGAGAGCCTCTAAGCCTTCTGGGAAAACATCTCATTTCCTCCCCTCCCCCTCCTCCTGCCTTCAACCAACCAGCCTCCCGTCAGAGAGGGGCATGCGCAGTGAGTTTCTCCCGTCTCTTCTACCGAACCCCCCCTCCCCCCCAACCAGAGAGACCCCAGCAGCAGCAGCAGCTGATGATGAAGAGAGAGGCTGTTGCAGAGGGGGGGCACCTTTTATTTCTATTTTTAAAGGGACAGGACACTAATTTTACCCCACTTCAACCTTGAATTAAGGGGGGTGGGGGGGAAGGCGGCTCAATTCCTTCCCCCACCCTCCAGCCCTGAGCCCTGAGAGGGGTATTGAGCCTGAGAGAGAAGGGGAAGGAGTTTCTTCTTCTTCGAAAACCCCCATCCACGACTCCTACCCTCACACCCCTCCACTCGCCTCCCTCCCGAGCCCCCTCCACCCTCCTTCTCTTTGGCCGTGAGAGGAGGAGAGAAAGAGACCAAAAGCCTCTTAGCAACACAGACCTTTTGCTGCTGCTGCTGCTGTTGCTGCTGTTGCTGCTGCTGCTGCTGCTGCTGCTGCTGCTGTTGCTGCTGCTGCTGCTGCTGCTGCTGCTGCTGCTGCTGCTGCTGCTGCTGCTGCTTGGCCCTGGCTGGAGACATCTCACTACACCCAGGAGCAGCCACTTCCCCAGCTCTCCTCCTCCTTCTCCTCCTCCTCCTCCACTCCCCCCCCCCCTTTATTACCCTTTGTGTCATCCTCCACAGCTCCAGGGAAGGCACTCTAAAGTGGGGGGCAGGAAAGGTAAGTGTGTCTGTGGGGGCTTCTTCTGGCTCTGACTTTCACTCCGGGGCAACAGTGGCACCAAACCACATACGCAGTGGAGCTCTGGGGTGAGGAGGTGGTGGTGCTGGGGGGGTGAGTGAAGGAGGGGTTGGAGTGGGGAGGGATGTGTGAGTTGGGGTGCCCATCCTGTCAGGGGAAGAAGGACACTTTTATTTTTATTTGCTGTTGTCAAAAGTGGTTTCTCTCCTCCAGCTAACATCTGATTGTGCTTTGCTCCAGTGGGGGAGAATACAAAAACAACCCCCTCCTTCCTCCAATGAAGCGCCAGGGAAAGAGATAGAAAGAGGCACACTTTGTAGATGTCACTTAAAAAAATTCATTTGAAGAGCTTTTTTCTTTTTCCCCAAGAAAAGCTCTACTGCATTTGTTTCTGAGTGGGAAAATGTCGGGATCTGGATTGTATTGGAACTGCTTATCCATTTGTAAACCTGAGTGTTTTCCCCTTTTTGGTCCTGTATGTGATTTGGATATTGACTTGAGTGTTGGAAGACTTGATTTTTTTTTTTTTTTTTTTTTTTGCGTTACCGATCTAATTTCTCCATTTTTCGTTTTGTCTGATTTGCATAGTAAATTGCAAAATTTTAGTTGATAGAGGCCTTTGGTGAGGATATGACTTTTATTGCTTCTTTATGCTAAATATTTGTTTCATACATGAGTATATGAAGTCTAAAACACAAAATGTTTAAAGTTTAAATGCCAATAGTAGTAGGTTTTTCCCCACAGACGTTCCTAGTATTTATTTTCCTTAAGATGAAAAATATTAGCTATTTCATAATTAACTGTGTATTTTTCTAATCTTTGTAACTTGTCTGAACAGGTAATCCCCATTGAAAACTTTGTGTTGTTCTAGCTGCATGGAAGGCCTAACCTCTCCATCTGTAGTTTGGTGGATTGGTACCACTTTCAGTTTTAACTGAATTATTTATTTACTGTTGTAAATTGAGATGAGTTTTACATCTCCAGGGGTACTGAATCAAATTGCTTACTATATGGGGAAGGAGGCAAATTTTTAAAATATGTTTTCATGAGTCCAAGAAATCATGAGCTTATAATTAGTAATATATTACTTGTAGTTACATATAAATAGGAGAATAAATCCAGATTTAAGCTTATAAAAGAACAATTTGGATAAAAATCACTCTCCATTTTTACACAGTATGTTCTCAGTGAATAGTTTTCATTCAGTGCTGTATTTTATTTCACAAATGCTAGTAAGTATGTTTCTGATGTAGGCCTTCTAGGGTTTACATTGGGAAGTGGTATTTTGTTTACATTTCTTTACCCTTAGAGATGTATGCACAAATATTGTCTCTCACAACACACACACGCGCGCACACACTTTTTTCTTGTAACTACATTGCATCTCATAACTTATGTCAGCAAAAAATATTTGTCTGTAAAATAGCAATTTTGTGATCAAACTGGCAGTATGAAAACAGCAATTTGATCAGCTAGAAAATACTGAAAAAATTTAAATCTCGAAGGGTATTTGACATAAATATCATAAATACATGATGATGTTTAATTTTTTATTTTTTAATGACAAAGCCAAATCATAATATACATACTTAAGTGACTGAAAAGCATTGCATAGGCAGCAACTTGTTTGGTAAAATTTTAATTACCAACTCTGAAAACGTAGACATTTACACAGGAGAAAAAGCTATGTAGTAGTAAAAATATGGTCATATTTCTCTCATTGTTGTTATCAAATTGAATAGTTTCTTACCTTTCTCTGAAGTGTAATTGGTACATTTAAGCAGATATCTGTGCCAAGTTCAGGTTGCTATCCCAACATTAATACTACTATTCCAGATACACCTAAGATAATTTGTCCTCAATTTAAACCTCAGGAACCTTAATATTAGAGATACAAAGTAAAACTTAGTGAAGAAATCAATGTTAAGTATGCGAATTGTGTAGATAATTAGGGTAGTAGTTGCCCCAGTAGGCATGTGAGTCAAATTTAGTTTTGAATTTAATATCTTTACTTTCTATTGTTTTCCTTTGAAAATGTTTCTTATCCTAACAACCCTAGGGTAACGCTTTTATGGTTGAATGATTCTAGACTTTCTCCAAGTTGGATAATGATTTATGCTTACAAACCCTTTTATTTTGTGTTATGGTTTAGTTTTTAAGTAGAAAGAACCACCGATATTTTAAGATTGTAATGTTTTAACTAGATGGTCTCTTGGCTGTCACTTTGTTCCCGTCTTCATTTTCCATTTTTCTGAAATTCAGAGACTTGAAGGAACTTGTCAGAAGTTCTAGGGTCTGTGAGTAGGCAGCACAGATATTACAGAACTCAGTTCTCAACACTGTGCTAACTACCTTATTGTTCTTTTCAGAAAAGAAACTGTCATACATAATTCTGTGCATAGCACTTAAAAGTTTTATTTATGAAGGTACACTTTTTTTAAAGAATATAAAGGTAAATAATGTTAGAACTATAATTTTATCCATAGTTCAATCATTGATCTTTTAAAGAAGGATACATTTTACTCATTGTGGGTTACTATTTTGACAAATATTTCTACTTCTTTAGTGCTTATTTTCCCCCCACTAACTTCCAGTTTATTTGAAAATATACTTAATATTTTTGTTCCAGGGACCCATTTTATCAAAAAAGAAATAGAATTTATGTTATCTTGAAAATGTTTACTTGTGCGTCTTGCCTCAGTGAACTACTTAGGAACAAAGATTTTGGTTTTCTTGAAACTTCCCACTTTCAGCTTAATACCTGGTGCACAGTAGGTCTCACTGATTTTATTTTTATTGTATTCTATTTTAATTTCACAGTCACAGTCTTTATTCCCAGGTGTGAAATTCCTTTCCTCTCCTCCCTTTTACCTTCATTCTTGCTAAAATTTTCAGTCGTGAAGTTTTCTGGATTTATTTTATTTCTTTGGATTTCCTTTTTTTCTAATTAACAGCCAAATTTATACCGTTAACACTGTAGTACTCTTAAAAAGTAAAAACCTTTCCCTTTTTAATCCTCATATAGGATGGAATTTGACAAAAGTGATTGATTTTGAGTAGACAGTGATTTTTAAGATCTCACATCAAGTATTTATAAATGTTCAGAAGGCACATTTATTTTGTTGAGTGAATAGTACAGTAGGTTGTTGGGATGATTAGCCTGCTTTTACCAACTCTGTAAAGCAACTATTACTTAGGTGACATGTTTCCCTGACTTTTTTTTTTTTGGTCCTTACCCAGACAATTACCAACTTTCCAGTTTTCTTGTGGATATGAAGATTTACTTCTAGTCATCAGTGGGACCCCATGAAGTCAGCCAGAAAGCCTATGTCCATCTTATGTACCTTTGCAAACCTGTCTGTATTTGGAATGTATATGAATAATAGATATATGCTTAGCTATTCATTAAACATCTATGGAACATCTAACTGTCAGGCGTTGTATTAGGATGAAAAACAAGGATACTACCCATAATTTATTGTGAAGAAGTTTCTTTGTGTCCACAGTGTATTGGTCATACCCATATTTTAATTTACTTAAATACTTATTTTATTGACTAAATAGGTGGGGGAAATGTATGTTTGAGGAGGATATTGCTGTATTTTATTAAAATAGAAAAATACAAAGAAAAAATTTTCATTTAATACTGTTTCTTGGGCATTTCTATTCTTTATATAGTTCACTAATTTTAGACTATGAAATAGTTGTGGCTACCATTTCTGGAATTTTACTGTGCTAACCATAATTCTTTTTTTGTAGATGACCAACACAGTACATTAAACTTTTTTACAAAAAAAAAAAAAAAAAACAAAAAAAACCCACTCCAAACTTCATTTTTTTTTAAATGAAAGTAACTTTGTTCTGTTTACATTTCATGTAACAGGTTATCTTTTATGGTTCATTGAAAAAACATTGTGTGTTTCCATTTTTAGTTTTTAGATAGTTCCACCATATTTTAAGCAAATATAACACAGTTTAATTCTTGTCTAGTAATTAGTATGTACTTTTTAGGAGTTTTCAATTTTTAGTGTGTAGGATGCACTATTCAAACAAAAACTTTGCTATTTTTTTCTAAAACTATCGCAGTGGTAATACTGATTCTGTTATATATACTCTTTCTATAGCTATATTAAAGTGAGTTATTATTTTCTTAGTCTGTGAATATTTCAAGCACAAAGACTCTTGTCTCAATTTCTGTCATGGCTTTCATATGTAACAGGAAAGTTTAGAAAAACTACTGCATTTCCTTCTCCCTGCTTAATATGCACAAGGTGTGAGAGAAAAAATACAGTAAATGGTTAAAATTTTAAAAATTTGTCACAATAAAAGGCATACTGGTTTTACTCCTGTTCAAAATACCATTCTCACTTTGAATGCACTTACTTCATTCTTGCTGCTCTCTGGAACAGTCTTGGAAGTCCTCTTTTGTATCGTTAATTGTACTGCCATGGCTGCCTCTATGTCCTCAATTAATTCAGAACATTTATCCTTCGTAGTCATTCATGAAACAGGACTTCCAGAACTTCTTGAAAAAGAAGCAAGAGTGATGGGACATATGAGGGGGAATATTTTGAGAAGGATTAATGGCAACATGTGTTTTACCATGAGTTTAAAAAAAATTTAAACATTTACTGTAAGTTTTGGTCATACATTGTATGTTTTAGAATAATGTTGATTGATATATTTTGGGAAGATAGACTTCTGAATAGTAAATCTTGATCTCTTTCACGTTGATTCTTAGATTTCTATTTTAGTAATTATATCTCATTTCAAGCATTCAGCAATGTGATAATATATCAGTTTCAGTCAGTCAGTCGTTACAGTGCTCCTTGTGAACTTTATGTTATTGTCCCTATGTTACAAATGAGAAAATCAGTTACTAACCAAAGAACACTTCTTCATTTATATATGAGCAAAGTACACCATCATTTTATGTTTATGACACTTTCTAGTTTAAAACACAATCAGTGAAAAGTTTCTGTCATCTGAACTTGAGAGTGTTCGTAAAATCATGACCCTCATAATCACTGACAGGGTAATAGAAAATTTCTAAAGATATTGCGGGACAGAAAACTAAACAAAAAGCTCAGTTCTTTATAAGTTCTTAAAATAAGATAGACACAAGTGTAGTCTATTCAGTTGTTTTACAAATTTGGGCCTTGCTTGTATTGAAATTCCCTTTAATGTGTGTTAAATTACATTTAGTAGCATTTTCTCATGTGAAGTTTGGAGGTTCCAACAGTCTAACACAGTAAGAATTTACTAAAAATATTTTTATATAACTGTTGATAGTAGAATACATCTGAACAAAGGGGAAGTTTATATTATCTAGTACTTTGAGATAACAATGTATAAAATATATACATTTGTATATCCATTACCATCTAAACTCCTGTTACATAACATTTTCATAATTATATTTCACATATAGGATTAAGTCAATGTATTTTTCAGTAGTAAAATCCAAAACATTTTTCCTGGAAGAACTGACAGCTTTGAATTCTCTCTGTATCTCTGGGAGGTTGAGGCAGGAAGATTGCAAGTTCTGGTCCAGGCTGAGAAACTTAATGATTTAGTGAGACCCTGTATCAAAATAAAAATAAAAAGTGCCAGTGATATAGCTAGTGCTAAGACTGTAGGTTCAACTCCCAAAATACACCTTCATCCCACAAAAAAACTAAAGGAATATTCTATATCATGTTACAGTTGAGAAAGGAAAGTTTACTACAAATGATTATTAGCTCCAAAAAATCTAAATAATCAGTGGACTAGAATAAATCTATGGTCCCAAAATTTAAGTTTCTTAGATAACCTGAAAGTAATTCAGTTAAAAGTAAAAACTCTAACAGTAAAGTGTTTCTGTTGAAGATATTCCCATGTCATGTGATATCTAAAAAGTTAGAATAACTTGGTATAACTCTTCAAAGAGAAAAGATGAAATATAGTTTGTACATATCAAGATGTATCCTCTAGCTGGACGATGGGAAATTGTTAATTTGATACTGAACCTAATGTAAACTTACACTTCATTCAAAGTTGGATGTGACTATTTTGAATTATTCTGGTTGACCTATATAACATTTTCTTAGAGGACTTGTAATGAAATTCTGTATCAAGTATATTACATTGTTTTAAAAGATGAAAAGGAGTTGTGTAAATCAATCACCAACTTTTAAGTGGTGAAAAACTTTTCTGCATAGATGCTGTACCAAGTTCTTTGCCAACCAATCAAGATTTCAGCAATGAGAGAAAATTGTTGTTTCATGCTTATATTAAAATTTATATTCTAGCTAGGTGCAATGCTTATGCTTACAATCTCATCTACTTAGGAGATTCAAACAGGTAGGATCGCAAGTCCCAGGCCAGCTTGTGCAGTTCAGCCTCTGGCTTAAAATAAAAGACAAAAATGGCAGAAGGTATGGCTAAGTAGCTGAGCACCCCTGAGTTTAATCCCCAGTGCTAAAAAAAAGTTGCATTCTTGTGCTACCTTTTTTTTTAAACAAATATATCTCAGATATTAGAACTTTAAGAGTTACTGAATAGTAAATTATATTTAGGTTTATCCTTATAGTCACAGCTTTATACACTTGAGACCAGAGATGTCTTCTAACCTGTTGCCCATTAATTAATTTAATCCATAAATACTTAGACTGTAGACATTACTAACATTGGGTGATGGAAGTATTCTATGTTCAAATTAGAATGCTGAGTTTTAAGTAACTTACTTGGAATACAGTCATCTCAAAAACTCATGTAGACAAAATATTTGGGAAATATTAACTTTATCATTAATAGGTTAATGACATCAAAATATTTAGAAAATCAAACCTATGATTTTGTAATGATCGATAAAGGCTATTATTTTACCATTTTTCCAAAATAATTTTTCTCCCTTTCACATTTATCGTACTAGAGTTTTTGCTGAAAGTTTTTTGGCCGTTTTGGACACTGTAATCTAGTTAAAAGGTTTGTTTATGCTTCGCATCTCTGTTCTGCAGATGATATTAGAATGCAGTCAAGAGCCAGACATCTAACTGATTATAACATTTAAACTTCAATTAAAGCTATTATATATCCAAAAGCTCATGCTAGCTAGAAGTAACACTAGCAATAATGTTAGTGATTTTGTGTAGCCATAGACTCTCCTAACTCTTACAACGCCTTAAGAATAATTTTGTAAGGAGGTGTTAGCATTACATTATTTCATATTTTAAATGAAGCTTATATTACCAGAAATGATACATTTTTAATCATTATGTTTTATTAGTATGTGCTTGTAATATATTCATTGTGGGGAGATGATACATGTACTTAATACATCCTAATTATTTTTCATCCTCTTCATCTCCATTCCCTCCATCACTTGGTACCCTTTTATTTTTTAATAATTAATTTTGATAATTATATCTAGTTGTTTTAAAAGTAATACATTCCATGTAGATGTTACTGTGTTGCTCAGTTCATCTGAGTTTCTTTTCAAGAATGTAGCAGTATGTTGCCTAATAGAAAATAAAACCAGTACTTACTTTATTCCAGTGTTTTTACACATTTAAAAAATGTAGGCCCACATAACATAAATTTTAATTTAGTTTTAGGTTTATTTCCTAGGTTACTATTCTTGCTATTCATGGTTTTTATATTTTATGTATGTTGATAAACTGAAAAGATTTTTATTTTTTTTTTTCATTTACTAAGAATTCATTAAGAACATTTCTTCAGCTGCTTCTCTGTTTTGTATGGTTTACCTAAGCCCTTTTAGAAAATGACTTCAGTTGTATGTATGTTTAATTTTTCTATGAAGTTGGAAAACTTTCTATATAAATTTTCATTTTCAAAAAAACAAACTTTTTGTTATAATTTTAGATCTTGATTAACTGGATGAATGCATTGTTTATATATAAACATTTTTATGAAGTTTAAACCTATGGTAGTTTTAAATAACATCATGTAGGAAGGGCAAAAAATACTAAATGGAATGAATTGCTGGTAAAATCCTTTATGAAATATGACAGTGGAAAGTTGTACGTGGCTCGTTTACTTAATCACTAAAAGAAATCCACTTACTTTGGAATAGCAACATAGAAATTTAGGGAATATGATGATAGTATATTTGAAAGTAAGAACTAAAAATAACTGCAAAATTTAGACTTACAGGTGAAATACTCAAGCAGATTTCTAAAATAAGGTAAATTGAAAAGCAAGTCTCAAATATATATGGCATGGTCCTATTTATGTAAAAAACATAGAATAGTATATTGGTAATGTTTAAGAATGTGTCACACAGATGCATAATACACATTTTATAACATGTATATACCATATAAAAATAAAGCACATATGAGTATATTAAGCAGTAGTCTGGAAGATGTAGACCAAATTATACCTTTTGTGTATAGAATATGTGTATGTAGGATGCTGGAGGAACTCTCGAAGGCTTCTCAATAGTATATGTAATTCAGCATTACTTGGTTTTATTTTTAACAATTTATATCCATCTAGTAATTTTATAGTGGAGAAGTACGGCTATGTGTTAAACAAAGAGAAAAAACAACAAAACAAAGCAGGAAAATTGCAGTGTTAGCCAAAGAGTCACATGAATGTCTCTTCAATATCTTATAGAAAATTCAGTGTTTTCAAACAAACATCAGCAGGGCATGGAGGCACACGCCTGTAATCCTGGCACTTAGGAGGCTGAGGCAGGAGGATCATTGTGAGTTCAGGACCAGCCTGGGTTACAAATAGTGAGCTCAAAGCCAACCTGAATCGACTGTATAGCAAGACCTTTTCTCAAAAAGACAAAAAACAATACAAAACAAAAACCCATAGCTTGGTACAAAATATGACTTGTCACGTTGATCTTGTTTATTCTAAGCAGTTGAAAGCGATGAATATGATGTCTTGATTTTTAAATATTGAGACACATGTTACTAAAAATGTACTTCTCGCTATTCTAGGAAAGTATAGACTGGGCTGGTGATGATAGTGAAGGATACCAGTTATAAAGTTGTAGACAGTTTGTAGTCTGAGGTAAGATAGAATACATAGGCTCTCTCTCTCTCTCTCTCTCTCTCTCTCTCTCTCTCTCTATATATATATATATATATATATATATATGATGTCAATCAATGATCCAAGTTATATTATTATATGTTCACTCAAAATACAGATAACATAGTCATTGGACAATTATGTAGTGTTTCCTGTATGTAGCTACTGGTTTGGATAGTGGGAAACAATGAAATTCAAAGTTTAAGGACTAAACACTTATAGTTAGTAAGTCATTGCAACTATATTTGAAAGAATTTGGGAGCGTTTGTAAAATAACCCTGAACCGAATACATAAATAAGCTTAGTAAAAAAAGCCATTAGATTTCTGTGGACTTAATCATTATTACATTTTAAAAAAGATGTAATAAATCTATCAGGTGTAGGTAGGGAAGTACTAGGTTATCACTGAAGAGGATAATTTAGATAAAAACAAAGCTTCCAAAGCTTGGAAGAGACTGGTAAGTTTGTTTTTTATTAGAATGCCAAGATTATAATTCAAGATCACCTGGTAAATTAGGGGAAAGTTTAGAAATAGTTTATCTTCACATTTATGTTTTAAAATACTCACTTTCCAGAATGTAAATTAGAAAGGGGGGACACAAAAATTGAGCAACTGAATAGCTCTTTGCTGTTATAATTAGAAAATCTATTGGAGTCTGAAATAAGTATATTTAGAGGAGTTGGAAATGAAACACTGTAGTTAAAATCAGCAAAACATGCGAGAGTACTAAGCAGTTTTTTCCTATCATAATTAAAAGTCATACCCATGTTGGTCCATCAAACCAGTTGTAAACAGTACACAATTAAAATATACATTTAACATATACATAAATAATACAAGTAATAAAAGAATATGGCTCGTTATCTCCATTTACTTTGCAAATTTTATTTGTATTTCCAGGTAGACCTTTCATATAAATTACTACTCCGTCTACTCTTACCCCTAGGTTTTGAACTTTTTTTCTCCTGAAAATAGGTAAATTTAAACAGGCTTTATCAGATATGTCTATGTATCTCGTTGTTAATTAAAAAGACAGTGATTTTTCTTTTAAAACTATGCAATTGTTACTGGCTCAGTATTTGTTATCTCTTTACAATGGTTTGCTACTATTTTCAACAAATGTCATGCTCATTGATATCATAAATATGCATCTTGATCTTCCTTAGCTTATATCCTAGAGAAAGATGTTAATCAAGTAATCACACAAATAAATGCAAAATTGAAACTTTTCAGTTGCTGTAAAGAGGCTCCTGATATTTAATATTTAGCTTTAAGAAAGAAAATTTGACCAATCAGTGGGATCAAAAAATGGACAGTTAAAAAAATGAGGAAGTGTTCATTTAGCTAAGATCTCCATCAATAAGAGTGAACTTGATAAAGATGGAGCAAAGAGTGTCGTGTGAAGGACCACTGTGTAGAAAGATCCTGGAATTAAGGGGCATAGTACCCAACATTTAAAAAAAAGATCAACTTGGAAGAAACTTAGGAGGGTGCATGATCAAAAATGATGCTGGAAAGTTAGATAGAGACCTTATGGTCAATATTTAACCTTATATTAGTATTCTTTCTCAGTAGGAAAAGCTTATTTATTATGGGAGGATTGTGTTTTAAGAGAGAATTTTTATTTCAGTCTAAAATTCATAGTACAGTCAGGCACAGTGACCAGCACTCTGAGAGGTAAAGTAGATCTTAAATTCAAACCCATCCTGGGTAACACAGTGACTTGGCAAGATCCTGTCTCAAAATTAAAAAAGGAGACTAGGAGTTTACCTCACTGTGACATCCCGTGACTGAATCCCTATTACCACAACAATAAACGAAGAAACGAATTAATAAAACTCATACTGCTTTTTCACATGGAATCATGGTTATAGTATCAGGTCTCATAAAAGTCTGTAACAAACATAAAACTGGAAACTAGTGAATGTAATAACATAGCATCCTAAATAGAGACAAGTAGAAGATTGAAAAAAAGGATTAATAATATCTATTCAAAAGAGAATGTCCTGGTTTTGATTAACTGAACTGTGAATAATGAAAAAGCCTAATTCAACTGTATTACTAGGCTGGCATATGGGAGATCATAACAGGTGATGCCGAGGGACACACTAAGTTGTGTAACTTGAGAGGACCTATAGCTATTACTTTTATGTCAGACAGTGTGGTATCTGGAGCAAAATAAGGCAAAGAGAATAGAAGACATAACATTCAAAAAGTACTGCATGTTTGTTTCAACTATTAGAAAAATTTTTTCCCTTATTTTATTGGTAAGAAAAGTATTACAAAAAATAGCAATATAGTGTCACCTTTATTTTGGTTATGTTTAGGTAACTCATATAGTTGGAAATTATAAATTACTAAACTCCATTAATCATTTCAGGCCATAGTATGACCATTGTATACATCAATGTATCTCACTTGGAATAGTACTAAAACAGTTTAAAATTTATTTTCTGTGTAATTTACATGTAAATTTATTTTCTGTTGATCTTAAGTGTTGAGTCTCTTTGACTAGTTTCTGTATTAAATATTTAACAATATCATTAGGTTTAAAAAATGTGTAGAATATTATGAGCATTATAAAAATAATGAATAGATTGTTACTTTTGCTAGTAACAAAATATCACAGATATTAAATTGTAAGAAGAAAATTACACACAACTTTTTATTGGATAGAGAGGATGTTTCACATTAGTGTTAGCTGACGAATTGTGCCAGTGCAGACTGAAGACTAAATATCATCAGGGAATCTTGGTCTTAGCATTGTGACGTTATCAAGTGTGGTAGACCTTACTTGTTAAAACAGTTTAAATCTCAAACTGGAACTATAGAATAGTTTAGTACTTATTTATTTAGTGCTTATGTATTATAGAATGTTCTAGATAGGAAAATATTACTAACGGATTCATTTTTTTTTATGCAGTTATCTAGCAGGCCACTCAGAAGTTATAGACCAAACAGAATTTGAAAAGTTTATTAGAATTTTTGAAAAGAAAGTTTACCGAATTTAGTAATACTGAGGAATTGGTGTAACTCCTAAATAGAAATGAAGATTCACTTGGACACTATGCAAGGATTAATGTGTTCCTTCTTGTTTTATACCTTCCTACTGTCTTTGTAGCAAAGTATGTTTCAAGAGCCTTCTGGTTTTGTAACATGTAAATAGATATGACTGCAAAAAGGTTCCTTCATCAAATAAGGCTTACTATTACGGGTTACTATGTTTATAATTAAAGAATGGTACGTATGTTTCCAGGATATCAATAGTAACTCTTTTGAATTTCCAATAGTAATCACTAACATTTATTGAATACTTTCTGCTACTTAGTGTGACACAATTTTTTTTTTTTTTTTTTTTTTTTTGTACTTGGAATCAAACTCAGGACTTTGTGCTTGCCAGGCAGACACTTAGGCCTCTGAGCTATATCTCTGGTCCATACAAATTTTATACAGGATATTATATTGAATTTTTAAAATTTGAAAAATCAGTGTAGGAAACACACTTGAAGAAGTATTTCTTCACATTATTTCTCTGCTTTTAAAAACTACTGTTAAATATATAAAAGTAGAATAAATATTATTTCACTGCTTTCAAAAACTACTGTTAAATATATAAAAGTGGGATAAATATTATTACTTTGTCTCATGATATTGCAGTAGATTTGGAAAAGAAGGATCATGGAACAGCCTTGAAGTTAAATGCCAGATTTAGCAGTATGTTCCCATACTCTTCTAACCATAGTACTCATAGATAATAAACAGTGACCATAACACCTGTTTTAATACTGGGAAAAAGCCTGAAGAGTTCTTAGAGACATTCTTTGAATACTAGATCCATTTACTGAATGTGGTACTACAGAAGCTTTTATGAGCTACTGTGTTTTACTTCTTTGCCAGTAAAGTTAGTATAGTGATACATAACATAGAGTTGTTTTGAGTGTTGCATGTTAGATTACATATGAATTTTAGCATATCATGGACGTTCACTAAAAGTTGATTTCCTTTACTTTTCCCTGTTTCTAAAATTAATAACAAAGATGTTTCACAAGCTTTAAAATTAGATTATACTTTAAGAAATTTTTGTTTTGTCCTTTAAAAAAATAAAATTATAGCCAGTGTGGCAGATTGTAATCCCAGCACTTAGGAGGCTGAGGCAGGAGGATTGCTGTGAGTTTTAAGCCAGCCTGGACTACTCAGTAAGTTTAAAACCAACCTGAACTATATAGTGAGACCTCGTCTCAAAATGAAACAAAACAAATTGTTTGTTATTTTTAGAGGTCTTTAAAATTTTTTGAACTCCTATGGCCAGGGTCCTAATCTATTTAATCATTTTGCCATCTTGATTTTGCTAATAAAATTAACATTTATAAACATTGTACAACTTAGATTACAGAGAAATTAGTCACAGTGAATGTAAACTTTGTACTTAGTTTATCACATTGTTTTGATGGTTATTGTCACTAAGTGAGCAAGTATTTAAGTATGCTTTCCTTCCTTAACATTTTTGTATTCACTATGCAATATTGCAAAAATGTCAAAACCATAGTCTGTATATCCAAACTGGTTTCAAGTGTCTACTCCAACCCTTATTAGCTACATTGTTGTATGCTTCTATCTTATTAATGAAATAGACCTAATAATTGTGCATCTGTCAGGTTACTTAATGAGTTTGGATACATATAATAGTTTAAAAATACTTAACACATGCTAAGTGACACAAAAGTGTTAATTGTTGTATTGGTTATATGTATGGCCTGTATGTTAGATGTAATATAGAAAAAAATAGTGATGGATATGTCCTGGTCAGTCTCTAACTTTGTAATTTTTCTATTGGCATAATAGATCAAAGTCAGTTTAATTTACAGTTCTTTGAAATCTGTCCAGATTTTACATAGCATTTTATATTTGACCAATTCTTTACATTTTTTATTTAATCTTATTGTTGTGGAAGATAAAAGGGAAAAACTGTTTCTCATCCAGAAGTGTTTAGGAATTTTTAAAGTGTGACAACAGTAATATCAGAAAAAAGACTATAATTGAAAATATTTCATATGCCAGGGTGTTGAACCAAACTATCTGTACTTTTTATTGAGATGTCAAACAAGCATATTAGTTGGCAAAATAAAAGTTAAACAATTGCCATTCTGTTCTTCATAATATTTCACTGGCTTGTGTAGATGTGTCCTTAGGATTTATTCACTGAAAGATTACATGAAAACATGTTTTAAATGGGATTAGAGCAACTAAACTCAAGTGTTGCCTTGGCTTAATTGATTAGCTTAGGACATTTAAAGATTGAATATCTTTTTTTGTTGTCAATTGACTTTTTCTCCTTTTTGATGAAGTAGGTTGAACATTGCTCTATTTCTGTTGTTATCAATTCTGTCTCCTGCACACATGCTATCTCACAGTTGCTCACTCCCTTAGTCGTCCTCCGTCTTTCAAACAAGGACTGACCATAGCTTAATGGTACAGTGCTTATCTAGTATGTGTGAGACCATGTGTTCAATCTCCAGCACTGCAAAATAAAGATTTAATATTTTTAAAAGTGGCAGTATTTTTGGAGATTTTCACATAAAGGCTAAGGTGCACAACCTCTCTGCTACTTTTTATGTAATGTAATATATATATATATATATGAGGTGGGGGGTGGGTACTGGAAATTGAACTCAGGACTTTACACTTGCCAAGCAGGTACTGTGCTGCTGAACTATATCCCCAATCCCTAATGTTTTGATGTTTGGTTTCTTCTTTTATTTGTCCTGTTAAGTAGTTACATGAACTTGTAAACCTAGTTCAACCAGTACCCCAGTTTGAAAACAGGTTATTTTGAAAGCTCAATACAATTAAACCATATTAAATTTCTCCTGGAAAAATAAATGTATGTTTAAATGTACTTTTTTAAAAGTTGTAATTTATGAAAAGGATTATTTTCTTTAAATGAGAGAGTTGATGGACATTTTAAACTGTTAAGGCTAACCTCAGCTGCTAAGAAACATCAAATTCTGACTTAGCAATACTAAAATTTTCATGAACAGAAATTTATATTGTTTTGCATGTAATCATATTATGTAGATAGTTAGAAAAGAGTACTAGGACTTACAATGCAATCTTGGGTTTTCACAGCGATGTAAGTAAGAATAAATGTTCATTTATTTCTTAAGCATTCTGTAAGTATTAAGTACTTACCATTAAGCAGGTATTCAGCAATAAATAAGATAAATAAGGATTTGGGGGCTTGTATTCTGTCCAGTGAAGATCAATATTAAAGAATTATTCATATTAATGATCTCTACTACAAATAGCAGTTCTTTTGGATACTTAGAAAACACAAGCATAAACTGAGTTGTACAAACAGACCTTTCTAAGTAATAATGATGAAGAAATTATTTTATCATTCTTTTAATTTTACTGATGGAGACTGAGACTCAGAAAAGGTTGATGCTTTAGCCAAGGTTTTATACCAAGTGGTATATCTGGGCCCTAGGTCACCAGCCTCCTATTCTACTTGTACCTGCTATGTGAAATCAGAACTCTGAAAGACAGAAAATCAAACAAGAAGCCTAGAAAGTTGGCTTTAACCACTTTGGACTTTAATGTGTTAAAATAACTTGAGGAATGTTACCTGTTAAGATTTTTTATGCTTGTTTTAATTTCTTTGAATTTCTTTTGATTTAGCGTTTAGTGTTTCTGGATTTTACTAATTTTCATACTTGCACAAAAGTTTTAAAAGAGAGCATTGTGACCCTGGATGCCAAATTTGTTGGTGCCATGGTCACTTGTCTGTGCTCTACAAAAACTTTTCAGGGTTTTATGGTTTTTTTCCCCTCTGTAAAGAAAATTGTTTTCTTTAGTTATTTTTATATCACTAAGCTGTAGTCTGATTGTTGTTAGAAAAAAGACAAATAAGGATCTTGAAAACTGAAGGACATATTTTTCCCTGGACAGTTTATTTTCTAACATTGATTTGAAATCCTTTTACTATGGACCTGTCCTAATGTATCTGATAATACAAGAGTTCAGAATAAATTAGAAATGGGATTCCAATCATATTTAAGATTTTAATTGATAAAGATTTTTATGAAATGATTTTTATAAGTTTCCATTGTAAGTTTTTTAATTTGACTTTTTATGTTGCTGTTTAAACAATATAATGATTTTTAATTTTTAAAAATATATTTAATAGAAAAACTAGATACTATCCTAGTAAACTGATTTGGGAACAGCAGAGCACATTTGTAAGACTGTACTTTGAAGTAAATAAAGTGCTTGAAAGTTGAACCTGGATAGCTAGACATAGTAATAACAAGAAACATTCAACCTACAATGCATATGGCAAAAGAGAAAGATAGTGAGCAGACAACTGGTGGAAATAATGGCTGGCAGTTAAGTCAAGTACAATGTATTCTACTTTACAACCTTAGATCTGTCGCCTCAAAAATAAAGATATTCTTTTTTCCATGTATGAACATGTTTTAGTTCATATGAAAAATGTCTGCCCTTAAGTATCCCACTTTATGTTTTTATGTTATTTATGGTTAGTTTTTTTTGTCTTTTTCAGTTTTATCGGTACCAGGGATAGAACTCACGACTGCCTGCTTGCAAGGCAGGCGCTTATGCCACTGAGCTAAATCCCCAGCCTCTTATGGTTAGTTTTTAAAGTATCATGTACACCTTGGTTTTTATTATTTTTCTAGTATGTGTTGTTTCTCTCTTAGCAGCACATACTACTTTCATTTAATGTTGAACCAACTTTTAAGAAAATTGAACATACAAAATCTCTAAAGAATTAATGCAAATGTTTCACTGAATAATTCCTTTAAGTAAAAGACTTTTCTGATACACTAAAACTCAATAAACGTCAGAAGACATTACAGCTGAATAGTAACTAGAAAGAAAAGACTTCTGAAATTTTGATTATACACCAGTGAAAAATTATTCTGCACATAGAAACTATTTGCATCTAATTCTTATACTTTTTTATTGATTTGTGATTTAATTTTATTTCTGACTAGTTTGTGGAGTTAATATGAAAATAATACTTGGAGTAATAAATTATGTTTAACAGGGGTGTCATGTTACAAAGAGTTAAAATGCCATTGTTTAATGAGTATAATTAAGCACATGCTGTAACACTGGCCTATAAGCTATATTTCAAAATATCTTTGAGTAAATTTTAATAAACATTGACTTTGGACATACCTTCATCAGTAAAAAGGAATGCAATGGTCTGTAATATTGAACTGTTTTTTAGTTTAATGTTTGCTATTCAAAGCATCCTCTGCTATTCTTTAATTCTTTTAAAATTTTAAGTGAGGCCATATCTATTAAATCTGAGCATGTATAATATGCAGACAGACTTGACTATCATCATTATATCTGATCCTATATTTCTATTATTTAAATAAAACAATTGGATTCAAATTTAATTTGATATGTGCCTATTGAGCATGCATACTCATAAAATTAATGATAATTAGGCAAATATTATAGTTGCTATAAATGGCAGTGAGAACCAATGTTTTTCCTTTGTCTAAAGTCAGCATCAATTTTGCTTCAACTTCATAACTCTGTCTTTATTATATATCCATTAATTGCTTACCCCAATCTTAACATGTTACAGCAAATTTTTTTGTTTTTGTTTTTGCATACATCTCCTTTCTCTTAAGTCTAGATCAGTGGTTTTGGATGCATGGAAGTCACGTATAACTGGCTCCTAACCCACCTACCTTCCTACCTTTTTCTCTTGTGCTTTCTCTTTGTTTTTGTCTTTGTCTTTCTCTTTCTTTTTTATTTCTGTTGCTTTCCATTTCTCTCCTCTCTCTCTCTCTCTCAGCTTTTTAAAATTTTATTTATGGTACTGAGGACTGAACCCAGTGCCTTAGCACTGAGCTACATACCCAGCCTTTTGCTTTTTTTTCCCTCCCTCTCTCCCTCCCTCCCTCTACACCTCCCTTCTCACTTTTTTCATTTTCTTTCTCCTTCTCTTGAGACAGGATCTCACAAGTCCCAGGCTGTGCTTGAACTTGCACACATCCTGCCTTAGCCTTCCAGAATGCTGGGATTACAAGATATGTGCCAACATGCCAGACTGGCTCTTAACTTTTAAATCAAAATCTTTGCAAGTTTTTTTTTTTTTTTTAACTGTTAAAAGCCCTTTTGCTGATGCTGAACTGTAGACATTGTTGAAAATTATTGTCTTAGGGTGAAGATCATCTGTGTTAACATTTAAGACATTGTCCTGCAGGATCCTTAACACGAGTTTATTGTGGTTGGAGAGCTTGATAGTGCCACTAAATCTGGACTACGTGTTCCTTCATTAGAGAGTGACACTAGTATGTGATGAGGAATTATTGTGAGGGTGATGTCTAGATCCTCACCTCTAGTTTCTGAGGCTAGTGAGAAAAATGACAGTGCCCACCCTGGATCAGCCACATTAAATATTAGGACAGGGATCTGATTGATTGGGTAAAACTGAAGTGAGTTTAGAACTCTCAGGAAAGTAACTTTTAAAAAGCAGATTGTATGGCTATTCATGTCCTAAAGCCCCTTGAAAGAGACTTGCAGAAGAGCCACCATCAGGCCAACATGGATGGCATTTCCTAGGAAGAAAGATGGAAATCAGGTATTAATAGGCCATCCTATTTTAGATTGTTCTCTTTGTACACGCATACTTATTACACACTCATGCATGTCACATATTGTGACCCAGTTATTCTAAAGCAAGTAAAATTACACACACTGATGCAGATTGACTACTGGTGCTTTGCTTTACTGCTTTTCTTCTATTTGCACCTACCTTTTTGCCTTCCAAAAAACAAAAGATCTTTAATACCTATTTGCTTGTAGTTGAAAGTTCTTAAGGAGGACGGACTGTCCTTTTAAATAGTTAGAGATTTAAAAAGTACCTAACATGTAAATATATACATTAAAATGTTTTTATAGTATAGTCTTAGAAAATTAAATATCTATATCAGTGGTAGTAAACTTACGACACTGGCCTGTTTGTGTCACTGAAAGCTCTACCAGTGATTGAGAATCTTTTAGAGCTTTTAACAAGTAGCCTGCTGTAGCATATGTGCATCATTGCTGTATATTTCAATCTGAGGGAAAATGACAAGTATGGTAAAATGCTGTCATTTGCTTCCTAGTTTGCTCTTTACCTTTTTTGTTAACAGAAAGATAAAAGGTGTACAAAAATACTTCTAGCCTATTACTCCTCTACTGAGCAATTTAGTTGCAGATAAATAATAAACATATGATACTTTTTTTGCTTTATGAAATAAATAGACTTTTAAAAATGTATGGGGATATAAATAGTAAACACTGTTATAATCAGAATTGATATGTAGCTCTTACTATGGTTCGGAAAAGTCATGCTTTTTCTTTCTTTTCTATGTAATAGCCTTTAGAATAACTAATCATGGCAGTGAACAAGTCCCTGTTATTCTAAGAGTTCAAGGACTGTGCTTTGCTGTTCTTTTTGGCAATTTTTCTCCCATTTATTTTTAGTACCTGTATAACATTCTAAAGTTGTGTCCTTTATATGACTGAAGGGAAGCTATGAGGAAGAAAAGAAACTATGACTTACAGATAAAACATTTCTCACATCAGTGAGTAAACTTAAGAACTTCGAGCAAAAGATCAAAGAGCTTTTATGTATATATATTTTTAAAGAATGTCCTTGGATGCATAAAGATAAATGAGCATTTTAATACAAGAACAATTTAAAAAATTTCCATTCCCAAGGCCCATTACAGTATTTTTAAACCACAGCAGCACAAATCTATATTCTACATTAAATCAGTAAAATGAAATTTATGTTAACAAGTTTAAGAGAATGAAGGGCATAAAAAATCCAAAAGTAAGAAAAATTGTGGTTCTCAGATTTGCTTAGAGAACTGATGTTTTAAAGTTTCCTTTTTAACATTTGATAATTAAGACTTAAAGGTAACTACTACAGTTGAAAAAGGAAAAAGAGCAGATTAATGCTGAAAAAAAGCTTAAAAAACCTGGATTAGAATTATTTTTACCTGAGTTTTAAGTCCTTCTATAGCAGTGTGGCATTTACCCTGTTTTAGTTCTTGGGTCCCTTTGAAAATCTTAGTAAATCATTGAACTCTTAGGATGTCCATATGCAAAGTGCTATATGGGTCAATTTATATATATTGGAAGTTTGTGCACTTAATGAAGACTAATGAACTCAGATCACCTGCATTATAATCAGCCAGGTTGCCTATTAAAAACTAGTGGAGTATACCCACACCTTTGTATTAGAATTTTTAATAACTCTAGCTTAGGAATGATTATTATTATTATATTATTATTTTGTACCACCTCTGGGCTACATCCCAAGTACTTCCACTTTTTAAGTTTGATTCTGTGGCAGGGTCTGCCAAACAGGACTTAAACTGTGTGATCCTCCTGCCTCAGCATCCCTGAGTTCTGGGATTACAGATATGTACCACCATGCCTGAGATTCTGACAAACTCTGACTTGTGGTATTCTGTGGAAGTTTGGAAGATACTTCTCTAGAGTTTTATGGTTGTCATTTTTCCCTTGGCCTATGATAAAATTTTTAAATTGCCAGTTCAGTAGTATTTGACTTACCATATTTTACCTACCAGTTTCCTACCTGCATATAAATTATCAACAGGTTTTGTTGATATTAATGAGCATCATAATCTTTATGGAATGCAGTAATTTTTGCTGACTTTTTACTGAAAGAACAGCAAAGCACAGTAATTTTTACTGAATTAGTTAAAATAAGTTATGAAAAATATATTTCCTAGATCTGTCAGTACATACGATGGGCAAGTTAAGTAAATTTCACTTATTTCTTCCTGTTCCTAAGTAAATACCCTTACTTGCTATCAGAATGTATCATTAGTTACTCACATGTTTAATGGAGATGAGATTGGAATTTCTAATGCTGGTTACTTAAAAGTGTGCTGAATCAAAGATTGATATCAGATCTGGTTGAATCTAGGTGAATCTTAAGCATGACTTACAGAATTGTTTTTAAATGTATACAACTTAAACTCAAATGTACATAGGGATATGAAATGTTGCTATGAAAAAATCATCTGTGTGTTTGAGTGAAGTAAGGCTTAGTTTTTATGTACAAGTTAAGTGTTATATAAATTAGTGCTATTAAAAGAGATTAAGAACTGTCTGAAAATAACATGGAAATTTGACTAAACATTTCTTGTAAATCTTGTTATGGTCTTTATTTTTGCTGGTTTACTTCATAGATACATTCAGACAATGGAGGCATTCCCTTATCTCATTTCAATATATTGGATTAATGAGCTTGTATGCTCATGGAGCTGAATTATTTAGTACTAAGTATAAACGCTGTTGCATCATTGCACTGTGAGGCAATTACAAGTTCTGTATTATAACTTTCTTAAAAAGTAGAAGAAAGTTTTCTAGTGAAAGACTATATACCATGTATTGTAGTCAGCTTTCTCATCAAACATATTGTGAGGGTCCAAATAGGTGAAATGACATGGTTGGGAAAATGAAGGATATTTATTACCAAGAGAAAATAAATTCTTAAAAAAAAAAAAAAAAAAAAAAAAAAAAACATGGGTAAGTCAGAAATACCACTTATGGGGAAAATTTTTCCTTTCATTACTTAGTGGCATAATAAAAACATCTGTTAATGTTTCTGTGTATTTCTTCCTTAAAAGCAAACTAAAATTACTTCAGTAAAGATTATCACGTAAGGCCCCAGAATTTAGCTCAACAGCATAAGCACTTGCCTGGCAAGTGCAAGGTTGTGAGTTTGATCCCCTGTACCAAAAAAACAACAACAAAAAAATATTTTCACATAAGATTTATTATTATTAAGATCCTTACTTCTGGAAAAGAAGCTGTAATAATTTTATGTATCTTTTATGATATCCAAATTTATATAAAATAATATTTTACTATCTTATTTCTGACTGAAAATTTATTTGATTTCCTAAAAGATGATAGTTCTTTTTTGGTACTTTTTTTAGTGAATTGTTGGACATATTCTTGGTGGCAGGTTGCCTTGTCTTCATATGTTTCTCAAGGATACATATCCACAAATTAAGAAATGGTTGGTTTATTTTTTATTAATAAATGTTATAATAGCAGGTTTTAATTAATACCCTAACTTGAACAAAATATATGCTTTACAAATGTATTTTTCTCTTACTCTACACAGTCATCTTTAAATTCAGTGAAATTTTATTTTCATTTTACAGGTAAAGGAATTTAGATAAATTGAACTGAGGTTATATAACTAGCAAATTTTAATTGTTTTTATAATATTAATTTCAGCACTTCTTAACCAGTGTACTAACTTTGAAAATGTTTTTGAAATATATCAGCTTGTTCATATTAAAAAGCATATTAGTCAGACATGAGGCCTCCTGACTGTAATCCTATCTTTCTGGGAGGCTAAAGCAGAGGGAATCACAGTTCAAGACCAGCTTAGACAGTATGACAAGACACTGTTTCAAAATTTTTAAAAACTGCTGGGATTATAGCTCATTGTGAAGGCTCTGGGTTATAGCTCCAATATTCATTTAAAGTATGTGTATAGGTATTATGTAAAATATAATTATATGTTATATAAAATATAATATATATGTACATATGTATATATGACTAGGAATGTTTCTCAGTGGTAGATCACTTACCTGGCTTGTCTAGCATGTTCAAGGCTCTGAGCTGAGCTCCCTTTACTGCAAGCAAATTAAAGTATTTATATCAATGTATTTCCCTCCTCCATGAAGAAAAAAGAAAGATATTAACTTGACTGCTTAATGTATGCCACACATAGTTATAGACACTTGTATCTATAGCATTAGGCAGTAGGCCTTGCTGACTTCATTTAGGGTCCACTTTAAAAACTTATTTAAGTTGTACAGAAGGTGATAGAACCCATGTCTGACACTAAAGTATTTGTGACTGGTAAATAAAAAACTAAACTAAATTTAGGTTGCTTTCTCAATTAAACTGAAAATCTTCTTGGTCCCAGATAAAAAGCACATAAACCAGACATGTCTAGTCTGTGATCTATAGGTGCATATGACTCTGAATGTAATCCCACATAATACACTTTTAACATTATTGTATGATTCTTTTTATGACATTTTCATTACTCAGTTTCATGGTGCTTCTGTAGGGACCATACAAATAGATGATCATGGGAACTCTGTAAAGTTGGGTACAGTGCAGGAGGGAAACTGCACCTCTTGTACCCACTGCACAGTTTATGGTATTCTCCCTGCTTTTAATGGTGTTTAAGGAAAAAAACAGGCATGGCTACCAGTGATAGTCCATTCACCTGCGAGGCTGAGGCAGGAGAATGTCAAATTTGAGATCATAGCAAGACAACAGCAAAAAGTTGCTGTTGCTAATAACAACAAAAGGCAGAAAGACATAAATGCATAGATAGATAGATAAATACTTTTATGTATTAGTGATATATTTTATATTCAGCCAAGATAGTTTTTCTTCAATCTATGCAGCCCAGGCAAGCCAAATGTTGAATAGCTATAAAACAGAGTAAAGGAAAAATAATCCAAAGCTACTAGTAAATGTAAGTAGGAAATGTCATTTATCTCCATTTTCCATTACCTTATCCTATTAAATATATAAGGATTTGTTGCATGTAGCAATCTGGAAGTTTTGAAGACTTCTATTCTTAATCCTACAATAGATAGTAAAATTCTGTCTTAACTTTGTATGTGCAGTCAAACAGTTCACATGAATCAAATCAGCTTACCTAGGCCTTGTTTTTACTGTAGATTTTTTATGTGGTATGATGTTGGGAACAAAATAAACACAAGATCTTGAAAGATTTTTATTATTGGTTAGAACACATGATAATAATTCTCCATATGATAAAGCCCTAAATTGAGTGATATGTAGTAAATCTTCAAGGTTCTTAGAACTCATATAGTTAAGTTCATTCACATCTCTGAAAGAAATTTGTTTTCTTTTGTCTTGAGGTTTTGTTTTGTTTTTTGTACCGGTAATTGAACTCACAACCTCATGCTTGCCCAGCAGGTGCTATGCCTGCTGAGCTACATCCCCAGCCCTCTCACAAACTTCCTTTTTCATCTGTATTGAATGGTGTTATCCCTGTCCATCCCAGTACCCAAGTTAAAAGTCACATTCCCTGAAGCCCTTTCCTTTATTTCCATATCCCTCCTATCTCCAAATGCTATAAAATTTCTTTATTCTTTTGAGTTTGTTCTGTTCTTTATTCTTGTGTGTGTTACTGATGCTTTAGCTCATTCTTTGACTGGAGGATGGTAGTAAGTAATCTTCTTGGCTAATTAATCTGCTTCTGGGTTTTTTTTTTTTGTTTGTTTTGTTTTTTTTTTTTTTTTGTCCTAGCTTTTCCTAAAACACTTGCTCCCAAACAAAAATCTAGTTATGTTACTAATTAAAAAAAAATTTTAGATGTATGGTTTCATTTTTGTTTATATAAAATTCTGATTCCAACTTGTCATACAAGGCCTTCATCTTTACCATCTAATTAGACCTCCAACCTCATCTCCTACTGCTCTTACTTATATGTTTTGTTGTAGCTCATATAAGTTCTTTCTCTTCAGAGTTATATTGTGCTCCTTCGTGTCTCCTTACCTGCACACATGTGCTGTCTTCTGAAACTCACCATCTACCTCAACAGAGTTCTACTGAAAGTTCTAAATGAGGTGTAGCTCATGAGTTCATTCTAGCCCATTTGAATTAATTTGTCCTTTCTTGGTTAATGGTATACACAGTTAACTTTTATGGTATGTAAGATGATTATCTCTTTACTTTTAGTGCCCATCTACTCCCAAAATTACTAAGACCTTGGTTGTTTTGTTTGTATCTTTTACTCTATTCTAAGCCATCACACATTCATGTCCTAAATCTCTTATAGTCATACAGGCCATGGATTCTGGAAAGTCTCAGACATTACTGGATTGAAGGAAGGACTCTGCAGTAAAGGGAATGGAATATGTTTTGTGTGGAGGAAGTTTTAAAAAGGAAGGAACATTGGCAATGGGAAGTCTGAATGTTTATTATATATTGCTTAGCTTAAACCTATGAGAAGTCTTACCTGGATGAGACGTTGTTAACCAAAATTTTTACTAAATGCTACATAGGCAAAGATGAATTAAAAGTGGATTCTGACATTGAAGAAATAAGGAAGACAGATACATAAATATAATGTCATCTAGAGCTGTGTAATTGAAATAATTATGAATGGTAACCTCTTATGAGAATCTTCTTTTGGCAGACTGGCCTTAAATTGACAGTAATGGCTCAGCAAAATTTTAAAATATGAGTTGCAAATCTATAGGTGGATAAGATGGTAAAGCTTTCCTGAAATAAGAGAGAGCATAGCAAAAATGTGAGGTAAAAAGCATCAAGACTAGAGAAATCATTGTTTATAAGATCTCTTGCTTATTTTAGAAAGTCTCCCAAAGAAACCTCCATGAAAATACTGTAGATGGCTTTCAACTCCAATCACTGTGTTCTGGTTTTATATTCCATCTTTGTTTTTTTTTTCCCCCTTCCTTTCTCCTTTTTCTCCTCTGCCTCCTCTGCCTCCTCTTCTTTTTTTTTTTTATGAGACAAGATCTCCTAGTGCAGACTGGCCTTGAACTCTCTTTTGTAGCCCAGGCTGGTCTCAAATTCACAGCAGTCCTCCTGCCTCAGCCTCGCAAGTGCTGGGATTGTAGGCATGTGCCACCACTCCCAGTGCCAGCTATATTTATTTCTAACGTAGGGATAGCTACAATGACAGTGTTTTAATTTTTATTTTATTCCTCCATCTGTCTAACCGTAGCGGGGATCCAACCTAGGTCCTTTGTACTGAAATTTGCAAAGTTGCTAAGTTTCCCAAGCTAGGCTCTACCTTAACAAGCCTTCTGCTTTAGCTACGCAGAATGCTGGGATTAAAAGACATGTACCACCATAGCCAGCTGGCGATATCCTTACAATGAGAAAATAAAATGAATAAAAAATAATTTTTATAATTACTCTACCCCTACCACTGTAGAATTAGATTTTTGTTGTTTTTCTCTTTTCCTATGGAGAAACCAGAAACAATCATTTTTTTATGAGGTAAAACTTAGTAACATGAACTTTACAGTTTGAGTATACATTTCTTTGTTTTTTAGTATATTCACAATGTTGTGGAACTACTATGAGTATCTTATCATTGGCTATTTCTATAACCTTAAAAAGAAACCCTACCCTTTTAGCAGTAACTTGTAAACTCTAGGAGTCATTGTTTTTTGGAGTAGTATATTCATAATATTTTGGAACTACCATAACTGTCTTATCACAGTCTATTTGTATTACCTTACAAAGAAAGCCTACACTTATTGGTAACTTGTAAGCTGTGATAACTTCTAATGTACTTTCTAACATTATTTACTTATTCTGGACATTTCATATAAATGAATCATGTAAAATGTGGCTGTTTTTTTTTTTTTGAGACAGGATCTAGCTATGCAGTTCAGGCTGGCCTTGAGCTCACATTGTAAGCCAGGCTGGTATCAAACTCACAGTGATCCTCCTGCTTCAACCTCCTGAGTGCTGGGACTACAGCTGCATGATACCATGCCCATTTAAAATGTGGTCTTTTGGTCTGACTTTTTTCACACAGCATGATATTTCATACATGTGTTAGTGCTTGTCAGTATTTAAATTTTTTTTAGTGGCTAAATAATTTTTGTTTATCCATTTGTCAGTATTTGATGGGTATTATGGTTGCTTTTAAATTTTATCATGGATAATTAATTTTTTGTACAAGACTTTTTCGTATACATTAAAAAAAGTATTGTTGAGTACACAGTGTACCTAGAGTGGAATTGCTGTATTAAATGTATAGCTGTCTTCAATAACATTTGAGGAACTCAGACTTTTTCAGAGTGGCCACACCATTTACTATTGCCATCATTAGTAAAAATGTTACACTTGTTATCCTTAGTAACATTTATTATATATCTTTTTTATGATACCAAACCTACTAAGTGTGAAATGGTACATCATTTTAGTAGTGTTTCCTCATGAATGTTGATGCTACAAATATTTTCACGTTCTTCTTAGACATTTGCATATGTTCATTGAAATATCTATTTAAATCCTTTAATTGATTATCTTTTTATTATTGAATTGTAAGAATTATTGATATATTTTGGATATTAGTTCCTTTTTTGGATATATGATGGAAATATTTTCTCCTATGCTGTGTGTTGTCCTTTTGCTTTGTTTTGTACTTTGAAGCACACAAATTTTTGTCTGATTCGTTACTTTTATTACTTTAGCTTTAAGTATCACTGCCTAATCCATAGTTATGAAGACTTGTACCTCTGCATCTGTGATTTACATTTTAGCTTTGATGTTTAATTTTAATTCATTTTAATTTTTATGGTTATGTTTCTCTTGTTGCTGGGACAAAATGCCTGACACCCAAAATGAAGGAAGGAAACTTTTTTTAGCTCATGGTTTGTGGAAGTTTCAGTCCATAATCAGCTGGCTCCAATGCAGGGTGGCATGACATAGCGGCAACACTTCAAGGCAACAGAAGCCAGCAAAAGCAACAAGAGCAAAAAGGGAGAGAACCCTTATACTGTATACAGGTTACCACCCCCTAGGGTGGTGTAGCACATGTGTAGTAAGTTTACAAAGTGAAGACCTTGGCTCCCTGCTGCTTCATACCTGTAAGGAGGACCTGTGCAATAGGTTTGCACACAGTGAAGATCTGGCTCCCTGCCGAGTTGCTTAAACTTCTGAACTTCTCAAGTTGATAGGCTATATAAGCATTACAATCCATCCCTTGTCAACTTGGCAACCAGACACATTTCTTTAAATTACTTTCTAGATATAAAGAAATGCTTATTCTTAACATTTCACAATGTAAACATTAGAACACAGTTTTAACAATCTTTAAAAAACCAGTGTTATGTCTATCAATATTATATTGCGTTAGAATTATAACACTTTGCTCTTTCCCCCCCTAAAGACTCATGCATATCCCTTTATGCAAAAGGCATGTAGTCCATCAGCAAGAGTTCTAACAATTTAAGCACTGATGAAAAATCCAAGTTCAAAGTCTCTTCTGAGATGTATGGCAAACTGTTAGCTGCAAGCCCTTGTACAAATGAAAAGTTAAACACTTCCAAAATTCAATGGCACTAGATAAGCTTTTTCATTCCAAAGGTTACAAAGAAGAATACAAAGGATTGGGACAAAAGCAAGTCCAAAATCCAGCAGCGCAAACATTTAAGTCCTGTAGTTCCATATGCACCATCAGAGGCAATCTTGGCAAATTGTGAACTCCAAAGGTCTTTAGTGGCCCCACCCCTATGGCACTTTCTGTGATTATAGCTCCCATGGCTTCTCCCTTGGTCTGGCTTTGCTCCTTCCTTGTAGATTTTCTTAGATGATCCACATTCTTGACTTTTAGAAACTTCTGTGGTCTCTGCAGCACCTGTGCCTTCACCCTCATATCTTCACACACTGTCCTCTTGAGTTTATACTGCCTGGACTCCCAGACCTTCCAAAATTGGGGTGGAAGCCTTCTTTTTTTTTTTTTTTTTTTTGTCTTTTTCGTTTTTATCGGTACCAGGGATCGAACTCACGACTGCCTGCTTGCAATGCAGGCGCTTATGCCGCTGAGCTAAATCCCCAGCCCCTGTGGAAGCCTTCTTAACCCCATAACTCTTGCATTCTGCATGCATCTAAAACCAACATCATGTGGATGATGCCAAAGTCTGCTGCCAGCTGTATCTAGGCTTTCCTCTGTCTTGGCTGTAGGGATTGAGTGCCTGGATTGCTGGGCACTCTGAATCTAATTCTGAGGAACAAATTTTTTATACTCTCGCCATTCTGGAACATAGTATGGTGTCTGCCATTCTGGAACATGGTGCTCTGCAGCTTTCTCTTCAAGCAAAGTCTTTTTTCTTTTGCAGTTTTGAGGCTGCAAAGAGTGGATGCTTACTGCTTCTTGTGATGCCCTCAGGCTATCTTTTATATTCTGTTTCTTTCTTGATCTCCTCAACTCTATCTTTGCAGTCCACAACTTTACTAGAGTTTACCATCTGGCCAAACTCACGTTAAAAATTATCCTGCTAGGCTCTTTGCTTTTTGTTCTCAACATAAATCTGCCTAAAAGCCCCCAGCAAAAGCCATGCCACCATGTCAACATTTGACTGCCTTGAAATTTCTTCTGCCAGATTAATTAGTCCACTGCTCTTAATTTTAGTTTCAGGCAAAGTCTCTGGACACAAGCAAACTGTGCAAACCTTTGCCAAGCCATAACACACATCATCTGGAGTTGAATAACCAATGCAATCTTTCTCCCTAGCAGAAACCTCCTGAACCTAATCTTTACTGACAGGATTTTTGTCACCTTCTGGTCTACTAAGCTCTGACCAAAATCTCCCATACAAGACAATGTAAGGTGTTCCAACTCTACTTTTTCAGGCGACATCTCTAAAACTTTGTAAACTCTTTCGATAAGCCTTTCCCAAAGGCTCTTGAACCACTTGATCAGATACAGTCTAGTAATGATCCCACTTCTCTGGTACCAAATCCTGACTTGGTTACTTTTCTCTCATGGGACAAAATACCAACACCCCAAATTAAGGAAAAAAAGGTTTATTTAATTCATAAATTGCGAAGGTTTCAGACCATAATCAACTGGCTTCAAAGCAGAGTAGCATGGCACAGGGACAACACTTCAGGGTGCAGAAGACAGCAAAAGAAGCTAGACCAAAAAGGGAGAGAATAATCCTCTCTTCTTCCCTTGTATTCTATGCAGGCTACCACCCCCTAGGAAGGGTGTTGCACTCACACTGTTACCATGTCCTCCTCTTGCACAGAACTGGGATGTTTACAAAGTGAGGACCCTGGCCCCCCTGCTGAGCCTCAAATTCTCTTGTTGACACCATTTATCAACCATTACAAATGTAGTGTAAGATTAGAGTTCAAATTGATTACTTTGCTCATCAAATTTCTTCAGTACCATTTGAAGAGACTACTCTCTACCCCACTGATTGACTTGTTACTCTTATCAAAGCTATTGACTATAGATTGTATTTTAGAAATTGAATTCTATTCTATTGATTTGTAAGTCTCTCATTGTGTCAGCACCACACTTTTGATTACTGAAAGTTGAATCAGTTCTGAAACAGGATGTGTGTGTCCTCCAACTTTGTTTTTGAGATTTTTTTTGTTAGTTGTTTTCTAAGATTGTTTTGACTATTCAGAGTCCCTTACATTTCTACATGCATTTTAAAATTAATTTGCCTAATTTCGAGGTGGGAAACGTGACAAAGAACTAGGATATTGAAATTTTGTTTTGGATTGCGTTGAACCTGTAGAACATTTGGGGATTATTGTCATGTTCACATAATAACTTTTCCAATCCATGAACAAAAGATATCTCTCTATGTGTTTACCTGTTCTTTAATTTCTTTAAACAATCTTTTTTAGTTTTTAGTACCCAAATCATTAAATTCTTGATTAAATTTATTCCTAAATATTTTATTTCTTCTGTTGCTCTTATATGTGGAATTGTTAATTTGGTCTGTTCATTGCTAGTATTTACAAATACAGTGTAACTTGCTTTTCATATATTGATCTTGTATTCTGCAAGTTTCTTGAAATCAGAAAAGCTCTAAATTTGGTGGTAGAGGGTAGTGGGGATTGAAATGGAGCATTTGATAAATTCTCACCTTAAGTTTTTTGGTTTATTTGTGTTTGTCTTTTTTTTTTTTTTTTTTTTTCCAGACAGAGTCTACCTAAATGACTAGGTTGCCCAGGCCAGGTTCAAATTTACAGTCCTCTTGCCTCAGCCTTTTTTTAAATAATGTGGATATTTATAACTATGTAGATTTTCTTCTCAGCGCTGCTTTTGCTGCACACCCAAAATGTTCATGTTGTATTTTCATTTTTGTTCAAAAGTATTTCTTTTTTTTTTTCTTTTTATCGGTACCGGGGATCAAACTCACGACCGCCTGCTTGCAAGGCAGGTATTATGCCGCTGAGCTAAATCCCCAGCCCCTTCAAAAGTATTTCTAATTTTTTTTGTGAGTTCTTGTTTTACTCTTTTATTTAGTAGTGAATTTAATTTCTACATTTTTTATAAATTTTCCAAATTTTCTTCATCTAGTAAATTCTAATTTTATTCTATTGTGGTCAGAGAACCAAACTCACTTTGACTTCAGTCTTTTAAGAAATTTCATAGAAGTTTTAATTGAAGTTGATCTCATTATAATAATTCTTGTGTTCAAAATCATGGGCTATCACTTCTGTTTACTTTTCTTGTTTTCTTTTTTTGTGATTCATTGATTACTGTTTAATGTCTCTCAAAGTTTTGAAAACTGTCCCTTCTATTCCTTTATTCTTAGTATGTTGAAATATATTTTCTACTTCTTCTGTATCATTATCTTTTTTGTATTTGTGTTTTATACATTATAGAGGTTTATATTCAGCATTCTTTCTAGTTCCAACAAGTTTTTGGTAGACTTTTGCAAATGTAATTTTTACTAAAGGAAATCTTTCTGTTCTTTTTCAAATCTTGAACTTTTTTCTTTTCACTTTGCATACTTGTTAGAATCTAATAGTGAGCATCTTTGTAAGGTTGTGATCTTAAGAAGAATGCTTTCTGTGTGATCCTTTAATGTAATGTTCTTTTTGTTAATGCTTTTTATTAATGTTTAAAGTTTTCTTGTATCGCTAGTATAAGAATTTATATCATTCATGAAAAAATTCTGAGTTATATTAAGTGTAGCTTTGTAATGACTATTATTTTTATTTGTTAATGCAATGAGTTATAGTTGTGTGACTTTCCAAATAGAATAAAATTAAGACTTTTTTTATACTTAAATTTAAAAGTGTTTAGTTTGCTTGTTTTGTCTATACAGAAAGTAAAATTCACCTTCTGTTGTCCTTTTTTGTAAAATAAGTTGATGAGTATATCCTTTTGGTTTTGTTCCCCAGAAGTGTGTGTGTAAGATAAGAATTATGTTTATTCAACACATAATAAAAATCACCTGAAACTCACCAGGGATTTGTGTAGAGTGGCTAAGTTTTTATTTAATAACTTTAGTTATTGGACTATGTAAAGTCTCAGAAATATATCTGTTATATTTCTCTAGGAATGTATCTGTTATATTTTCTCTAGGAATATATTGCTATATTTCCCTAGGAATTCAACTTTTTGTTCACAATTATTTCCATGAATGTTTCCAAATATTTTCTTTAGTGTGTACGTTGTATTTATATTTCATTTTTCATGTCTAGAATTTTTATTTGTACTTATTTTGTTCTTGAACTATATGCCTCTAACTTCTGTATCTTATTATTTTCTTTCTTCTAAGTTTTAGTTTGTTATTTTATGTCTTATTTCTTACATCTGCTTAGGTAATGCTTTCTCATTAATTTTCAGCTTCATCTTTCTGCCTTAAAATTTAAACATTTATGGGCATTAGATATCATGTAAGTTTTGAGTTTGCTGTATTCTATAAGCTGTGATATGTCAGGATTGTTAGTTCTTTCTTTAAAACATGTTCTGATTTTTTTATTGACTCTTAAGTTCTCTAGAACAGGATCCCCCCACTCCTGCCGCCGACAAGTGTGTAAAGATACCTTTCTTTGTTACCGATTTTAATGTGTGTTTTAAGGATAATAATCATAGAAAGTGGCCTGCTTAGAGGCTGGTCAGTAAATCAGTAGGAGTATTATAATTCTTTTAATCTCAACTGGGGATTTAGTTTAGTGGCATAAGTGCCTGCCTGGCAAGTGCAAGGTTGTGAGTTCAATCCCTGGTATAAGAAAATTCTTTTAATATCATACTGTAAAATTTGAATTAATTCTTCCACCTTTAAAATCAGCTTGCAAACACATACATTTGATAAACTATTTAATTTATATAAAGAACTACCTTGTATTATTAGTTATCAGATATATATGCTTGAGGATTTGTATTTTAATCAAATGCATTTGCGGTACTGTCGTCTTCTCTTGAATCTTCAATCCTAATAAATAGCATTTATAAGTAAATATCTAAAAAATCACATACAAAGTTAAATAATTTTACTGTCAGATTATAAAAACTATTAACTGAGTTATTGTTTCGTTCTGCAATCTAATTTTCTTGTTTAGGTTTGCTAACTTTAACCTTCATACTGAATGATTCCGTGTGGTATAGCATTTTTTCTTTTAAGGATTTTTCCCCTACTTCCTCCTTACTATATGTTTCTATTTGTGTAGTGTTCCTGGATACTCACAGAAACCTAAATTTAGGTAGTGGCCATATTTTTCAGACAGTGAAATCAGAACTAAAATATTAAATTTAATTGTTCACTATTTCTTCACCTAGTGACAGTAATCAGAATTCAAGACTATTGTACTCCCACACTGCCAACTGTGTGTTTGTTTGTATTAAATATTTTTATGTAGCTCTTTTGTAGTATTTGGGACAGCACGTAGAAGAAAGTTTATACTGTGAGTTACTTAACAAGTTCCAATATGATTATTTATTTTACTTTTCCAGATTGCTTTTATTGCATTGCAAACACTCTAAAGAAAATAAAAGGTTTTCTGAGGTCCTATTATGCCTGCTTCTCCCACTGTCATTTCACTTTAGTTTTGTTGCTTCCTTAAAAATAGTTGAGCAAAGAATTATTAAAAGGTATGATTTCATCTCCCTATATATTTTTGATTTATCTGTAAGTACTATAAAATTCAGAAATAGTAAGTGAAATTTTCCTCAAATTAATTTCATTATTTGTTTTTTCTGTCTGCTTTAAAAGATTTGCTCACAGAATGTCTAAATAATAAGTATGTTTGAATTATTAGTTCTAGACATTTCCAGGTTGCATTTTGTTGCATGTATTGAATATAGTGTTACAGAAGAACATAGTGGCCTTATATGTGCTTAGCTGTAACTTCTGTCAGTTATTTCAGTTTTAAATTAAATCATAAAAGTACAGTGGAAGCATTTTATGTCATTTGAGTGGATGCATGATTGAATAGATGAATGAGTAAATGAGTGACTAAATAAGTGGAAAATTTATATATAGTTATTTATAATATGTGGTTTTTCTACATGAACATCTATCTTAGATGTTGATACTAGAGCCAACAACAGAGGGAGGACTTCTGGAGATAGAATTTTGTCAAGAATGTTTTATAAATCATTCATTCATTGTAATAATATTTGCTTGCATAAAAAGTTATGATATTCCTATAGTTTACATATGTTCATCCTAGTGTCATTTAAAAATACTTATTTTGTCATTAGGTTTTTAAATATGAAAATATTTTCTCATGCATGAAAGCTGGTTCTGGCAATTGAAAAAGTACAGTTTAGTTCTTGGTTTCCATATGTACAATAAATATACACGCTTAACCACGGAGTATCTAGTAAACATTTTTTTTCCCTTTTAGTTCTTCATTATTCAATTTATATGTACTGAGGCAATTTAATCTTAATGCATTAGGTTAATGTTAAGTGAGTTATGTAAATATACTTGTATAATTAAAGTGTTATTTCATAGCCTGAATTTGAATATATTTAAAATTATTTTTCAATTGAGAAATAACAAAGGAATTTCTTTCAATTCTTTAAGGGATTTTTGTAGCACAGACCAGAAAGTATCTTGGTTCTTGGTTATAGTAACATGCTTCAGGGTCTTTGAAAGTCAGAGAAGTATGAAATTTACCTTTAAAATGTCACACTATAGATACATGCTTTTAAAATCTTTTAATTTTATAGTTGATTGAAAATCAAATTTTATCATCCATTTTGCAGATTCTTATTACACTAAGAAAGTTTCATTTTATTAGTGTGCATTCATAATATATACACTTGTAATCTTGATTATTTTAGGGCCCAACTGGGTTGATGATTTTAATGCCTTAATTTTAGATGATTTAGTTTCTCTGTTTAAGTATTCTAATAGAAATGATGATGATAATGTTATCTGCCCGCAATGTGTTTTTATATTTGTAGTTAGATGCTACTTTTAACATTTTTCTTTTTTTAATGACTGAATAGATTGAATACCAATTCTGCTTTTTCAGAATTTAACTTATTCTTTAAGTTTGGAACTTTTTTTCCTGAAATTTTACAATCTTTATTTATTTACTTTTCCTGTTTTAGTATAAATTTTATCTTTGCAAAACATCATTGAAAAGTGCATGGCATGCATGGATGGAAGTTGAAGATCCTTAGGATGTTTTCCTATTTAAATTACTATTATACAGTGGCTAGCATTCTTTTTCTAAAAAGGGTCAGGTTATAAATATTTAATGGTTAGCAACCAGACTCTACTTTTGTAGTGCAGAGGCAGCCATTGACATACATAAATGAATGGCTATTCATATGTTCCAATAAAACTATTTTTCACAAGGAGATTAAACAGCTGGTTTAATTTATTGCCTCTTGTGGTAATATGTATTTTGCATGTTGCTGTCTGTGTGAAAATGGGTTAGTTTTTTTAAGTGGTGATCTTGGTATGGGCTTTTTGAATGTGTGAATCCTCAAAAAATCTATAAAATATATCAATTAAAATTTGGTTGCTTTCTTTACCAATATCTCAGAACCTATCCAACATGCTCCTGAGCCATAGTATTGAGAATCTCATCCTTGAGTGAGATTTTTATGTTTTATACATATAGCATATTTGGATGCCTTTATTGACTGTATAAGTGTCCTAACACCAACAAGTAATAACCTTTTCCTACCGTCGCCAACCTCTTTGCTTAGACTAAAGATTTAGTTATCTGCCCAGTACTAGCAAACTTCTATTCAATGCGTCTGATGGAACTGCAACCCTTTTATGCTCAAGGCAAAGAATCATGATGTTCTGGTTCTTCCTTATACACCACAAATCACCATGAATCTTGTCACCACTATTTGTCTTCTGATGTCGCCTCTGCACAATGTTCCTTTCATATTCCTCCTATCAAATGAGATCATCAAGAAATTGGTGCTATCCTGGATTAAGTCTACATTCTTCTCCATGACTCCTTGAATACTCTTATTTTAGTTTTAGTTACCTTTCTCTGAAGAAAGCCAAATCTCCCAATGTCCCTCAGGCCCATTTATTTCTCTTAAGGCTCATCAAACCACACAGCTGAATTCATACTCCTTCTGTTATCCATTGACAACCAGATTAAAGCAGCAGTATCTCTGAGACAAACATCTAATAAATACATTACAAGCTTCATAGTGTGATTTATTTTTCCCTACCTTCTTTATTCTGTTTTCCTAGTCTCTTTCTATTTAATAATTAACAACATGGAAAACTTTACAATTTTGAGTGTTCTTTTTATATGTATTAATGTATTAGTGTATCTGAAAACATACCTGAGAGCTGAAATTACATATTTTACTCACTTCTTGTTACCTGAAATTATGATACCCATTTGTCTTCCTCTTTTGATTGTCAAAACCTGATAGATAGGTGAGAATTCAGTCTTCTGTTAAGCTATTCTTGAATATGAAATACATTTCACTTATCTTTGCTTTCCTCATTCTTAGTCTTAAGATTTTGCTTATATATCCTGTCAGATACCCTGTTCTTTGGTTCCTCATGGCATGTATCCAGTATTATATTCTGTGTCATCGTATTAGAATTTTGGGGAAAATCTAGGAGGAAAAAGTATTCTTAGTATCAACCATCAAATGTGAAACACAGCAGCTTTCAACAATAGTTGAACTGAGAATAGATTTAAGAGTAACTATATCTAGTCTGATTAATGCTAAAAAGTACTAGATGATCACGATAGATGTTGTGACCCTATTCATAATAACTGCAAAAATAAAAGCAAACCATTCATTTTCTGAATATTCAGAACATTTATGGACCACCTGCTCTGAACCATTTACTATGTTAGATAATAAAATGTCCATGAGCTTTGAATGTATCTACATCAAAGAAGTGTTTTGAACATTTAAGAACCAGTCAAAAATTAGTGACAAAAATGTCTGAGAAATTTCTATTATATGCTTTTTTTTACAGATTATTATTAGGCATAAAGTGAGATAAAAATCTTCAATATTTTATTTCATTTGGCAAGGCATAACATTTTAATATGTGATACTTCTAAGACCCAAGATGTCTCCATTATAGATTCATTTTAAGAGTTGTTTAGTAAGTAGATAGAAGCTTAGATTTCTGTCTGCTTGTCTACAAAATTAAAAAAGTGAATTTAGATTTTTTTTAAATCGGTTGTTGCGTGGAATTAAATAGAGTTAATGCTATTAGGGTTACAAGAAAGTTTTTTTTTAGTTCCTTTCTTTTATCTCTCATTGTTCCCTGCATCTAATTCTTTCTCTAGCTCAGTGCTCCATGCTGAATTTCAAAAATCTAATGAGAACTAAATTTCATCTGTGCTATTAGAAAATATGTTACCCTGCATAGGCAAAGGTATATACCTTTCTGCTTTTGGCATGAGAATTAAATATTCTGTTACTTTCTAGCTCTGTTTGCTTGGTAATCTGGTAAGGATAGTATGTTAGTAGTGTTTCTGGTCAAGGTTGCTTATTGTAGAAATGATCCCTAATCAGTAAAAACTTTATCTGGAAGTTTAAAGACCTATAAACTTCTCAGAAAGTCTTATCTTTGGGCTTCTGTTTATGTAATACACAGAATGGGTGTGTTCCTTGTCTGTGAAGTTCTTACAAGAGATACTAACTTAAGTGAGACATGAAGTTCCTAAATGGGCTCCCATATCTACTAATATGAGCCTGGTCTTGCATGTAAATCATGATCTGGGAGGCCAGTAAAGAAAGCTCCTCAATGGCTGGTAAGAAGAACGCAGATTGCTGTATTTCTTGTCCTGTAACATTCCAGGGTAGATTGACTCCCAAGATGGTCTATAATTTTCCTATGAATTTGTATATCCTGTTAAATCTACAGAGATTTCTTAGTAAGGCATTAGATATTTGACTATCCTTTGCTCCTGTATCTTATTAATAGAATATATTGAAAGAAGAGTAGCATTGATCTTGTATATGTTATTTCACAAGAATCTCTTTTTTTAATCATAGCACCCGTATTTTCTGAATGTTTGTGTTCTTTCCATACTGTAAGGCAAGGAATGCAGTATTTCCAAGAAAGAAGTTTTGTTATAGCATGTATTATGTGATACTGTAATATTTGTTAACTCATGTAATTTTTACCCTGACCATTGATAGGTTCCTCTTGTTGTTTTTGTTTTAGAGACCATCTTATTAACTAAAGAGATAACTGGTAATAATTGTAACTACTTAGCAGTTTGTGCAAATAGTACTTTTTTTTTTTTTTTTGGTCTTTTTCGTTTTTATCAGTACCAGGGATCGAACTCACGACTGCCTGCTTGCAAGGCAGGCGCTTCTGCCGCTGAGCTAAATCCCCAGCCCCAGTACTTCCTTTTTTACTGTAGTATTCTCTGAATCATGTTGCTAAGTTTTTCATTTAATTTTATGAGTTCTTTTAAGATGTGATTTTTTAAGATCATTTAAAGGGAGATCTTTAGTTCCTAGTCATAAGCTTTTTTTGGTTCTTTTTTTAGACTTTATTCAGACAGTTTCACTGTATATTTCAGACTAGCTTTGAACTCACCAGACTGGCCTACACCTAGTTAAGAGTGTAAGTTATATGCTGTATCCAGTTGATATTAGAAAATAACACAGAGTTTTAAGGAATTGAAAACCACATAGAATAAAATCAAAATTTTCAATGATTACATTTATTTGAATTTTATGTGTTAGTGAAACAATATTTTTTCTGTTTTGAAAAATTGTACTGCATGGATAAATGAGAGAAAACTTTCAAAATTCATATTTCCATTTTATAGAGATAGTCACTGTTAGCAGCATATCTGTTTCATTCCAAAAGTTTCGTTATTTTGTGTGCATATAAATAGATAAAGAAAGGCAACAGGAAGAAGTCAGAGATAAAAGATTGATGTATGTATTTCTATTGTTTTTTTAATAATATGATCAAATGTTCATACTGTTACGAACTTTTTCTTGGTTATTCATGAAGATATTTTCTGGTCAATACTTTATCAACCTAATTTTATTTATTTTGCTTTTTTTTTTTTTTTTTTTGGTCTTTTTCTTTTTTATTGGTACCAGGGTTCGAACTCATGACCGCCTGCTTGCAAGGCAGGTGCTTATACCGCTGAACTAAATCCCCAGCCCCTTATTATTTTTCTTTTTTTGAGATAGCGTCTTACCATATAGTTCAGGCTGACCTTGAATTCACTGTTTAGCTAGGCTGTCCTCAAACTCATACCAATCCTCCTATTTAACAACCTTACCCCTCAAAGTACAAATCTGTATCCGCATAGACAGAGGTCTTCAAGAGTTTCACATATATTTGCCTTTTCATTTTACTTAGTATTTTTATTTAATTAATGAACATTTTTGTGATTAGTGGTCTGTTTACAACATATAGGACAAGAACTAGTGTCCAATGTTTTTTCTTAGAAAAAAAAAAACTACAGTTGTTAAAACTTGAAACACTGAGAGCTCCTGTAAATATAAATTTAAAAATTCTCACACAAAAATGAGCCTTTTGTTTTTACTGTAATAAAGCCATGGCACTGTGATACAAAATTTTGTAGAATGCAAAGTATAACTGCTTGAACTCCATGTCTTTAGTTCGCATTTCTTTATCTTGTCCCTAACTGTATAATGGAGATGTTTTGTTTTTGCTTCAGTGCACTTTGTGGCTTTACTCTCATACTGTCTAGCACATTTTAGATTGTTATACCTAACGGATTTTTATTATAATATTGAGAAACATTTTTGTTAAAAGTTAAAATTACTAATAGTTGCCTAGTAGGATGTAATATTTTCTCATTTCTGATAAACTCCATCTGTCTTATCTCTCTATATATGTTCATATTCTATGTATGTATATATGCATACATTTGGATTTGTGCATGTAAATGTGTAATAATAGCAGGAAGCCACAATTCCTGAGTCCAGTATTATGCTGGCACTTTATATTCTTATCTAATTTCTTCTGATAATCCAGTGAAATAAGTACTGTTTTTATCCCTTCTTCCTTTTTGTGTTGAGAAAACTGACTTGCAGGAGAAAATAATGTCCAGTGTTTCACTATTATTGGACCTTGGAACTCAAATGTGGTAATCATTGCCTAGATTTTTAAATTTTTTCTGATGAGTTCTAGTACTAAGTTTGAAAGATCATTTGAAAAAAATTAAAAAGTAGGTGGAGAGTACATGTAAAAAAAGTCTTACATAAAAATTATCTTGGGCTAGGAGATAGCTTAGTGGCGTAAGTGCTTGCCTGGCAAGTACAAGGTCCTGAGTTTAATTTCCAGTACCTACATCTCTCAAAGCAAATAATAATAAAAGTCTAAAAAAGTAAAAATTTGATGAAGTAATAATAAAAATAGAATTATCATTTTTTTGAGAACATCACAGCTAACTGTATCTATACTATTTTTAGTTTTATATACCAATATATATTCACCTATAGAATTTAATTCGCTAATTTAAAGATATATATTGTATGCCTGCTCACACTGCTCTGTTGTATACCATTAGCAAGCACTGTTGTATACTATTGTATACTAATAGCAAGCACTTCTCATAATAGGTACAATGTCTTGAAAGCAACTGAAATTCAGGTAGCAAAAACATTGTATATATAATAGAATTATATAAATATATAGTTATCTGAAACTTGATACTGAAATCGTTTTGTTTAAAATAAGGTTACTAATTTATTATATAAAATGTCATCCTTTAGGCTAACAAATTTTAGGTTTAGTAGATTCTTTATCAAAAATCAACTATTTTTAAAATGTAAGGGCCATTATATAGATATAAATGCTTATAGGTAAAACTTCTATTTTAGAAATCATCAATATTATCTTTAAAAATCTAAAAACCATCTAAACATTATCTTAAAAATAGTATGTGTTATGCACCATAAAGAAAATTAAATTCTTTTATTTAGGCTTAGAATTATTTTGAGGACATAACCTTTATACCAATCAAAGGATTGGTAAGATGTTGAATAATTTTCAGTTTAATGAAAAACATCACTTTTGTTCTTTAGGGACATGCAAATTAGTTATTATATGAAAACTAAATAAAGTGGCATAAGTTGCTCCTAATAATATAATCATTACTTTGCATGACAGGCTCTTATATTTTGAATTTGTCAAACTTAACTAATTTCAAAATTTCATGTCCCTTAAAAGCAAGATCATTTGGATTGAACTAAAGGCATTTTTCTTAAATCGCGGTAAATATCTATGAATATTTCCTGTAAGTTTTCCAACGGCATATTGATTTCATTGACAAATAGAAATTTCTTGTTTATATTTTTTAAATGTTCTAGAATATACCTATGAAGTTCTAGAGTTCACCTTTGTAACAAAAAATGACTTGGGAAATGAAATGATACACAATAGGGGTAATTGCCCTATTTAACATTATTTGCCATCCCATTTCATAGGTGCTTCAAAAGAGTCAGCTAAAAGTCGTTGTGTGAAAATATTTGTCTCTTTGTACTTGATTTAATCTACATAGCTTGCACTTCTTGGAAGTGTTAGGTTTTCAGTGTAATGACTTTCTATTAGTGTTTTCAAAGAATACAGAACAGATCAACACTGCTGTGTAGTGATGGAGTCAGTATAGAAGAGAAAAAAGCTACCCGTATCTTAATTTAGATTTACCATTTTGTGGGAGTATAAGCAAGTCATAGTGCCTGTTAAATATTTTCTCTTGGTGGACAAATAAAACTCTAGCATTTAAGGAGTGAATATTAACAAAAAAATGGTGATTTTTGAGGTCAGTTTTATAATTGTTTTTGTAAATTAAAACTGTAGATATCATTTTCTTTGTACTCACATTTGAGACCATTGTCTCAAAGCAGACAACATATAAGCAAGGATTTATTTGAATATATATGTTACATTCTCATAACAGCATAATGTATCTATTAAAATGGCTTCCACAGATGTACAAGTAAAGATAATATTTATTAAACACACTTAATGTATTAGGTATCATTGGAATGTGACAGCATGATTGTTTTCATTGTATCCTCACAACTTCATGATTTAGAGACTATTCTTAGCCTAATAGTGAAGATGATTTGTGTGAGATACATAAAGTTAATATACTCAGGTTCACTCAGATACCAGGAAGGGAAGAAAAGGTAAATCAGGAACCGAGGCACCATCTGCTTGTAGATCTAATAGCATTAACTGATATGCTATGTAGGCTTATGTTGTTGGTATGAAAATGTGTATTATTTATGAGATAAGGTAAAAATGGCATATTATATCATGATTCTATTTGTTTAAAATTGTGCCTTGTGGTTATTTTTAGCTCAGAATATTAGATAATTTTTTTATTTTATGACTTTTTTACAGTATTTATGATTACTAATCAGAAAAATTAAATAAAAGTTTTATGTTTTAGAAAGATAAATAAATCACTGCCCAAACTTTCCTCCTCTTCGTTCTGCTTTACCCTTTTCCATCAATCTTGATACTTTAATGTCTACAAAACAATAACACTGCTTAGTCTGGTGACCTTTAGCAGTTCTCTCACTGTGAGAAGAACCTTGTACATTTGTGATTTGTGTGTATCTTTAAGTTCTTTGGATGCTTCCTCTTTTCCCTAGTAAACATCTGTAGTATTTATCTTGTTGTTCCCTGGACTTACAGTAAATATTGATGAAGAGGGATAAACAAACACTAATGCAAGCATTCTGATTAAATAATTGTATAGAAAAAATTATTTTCTTTTGGAAAGAACAGTGAATATAACTGGAAAATAGTAAACCTCAAAGGAAAGGAATTTATGCAAAAGAATATGATGATAAGAATTTGGAATTATCTGTGAATGGCTAGAGGAAAACCAGCCTACTTCCTTTCCCTGATTCTATTGTATAATTATATAAAGGTGTTGGGACAATCAAGTCTTCCTCTAGAGAAGGATACCAGAAAAAATATCCTTTCAGTTTCTACTAAAATAGAAAGGTCTCTAGAAGAACCATTTTCTGAAGATAATAAGGCATATGGAATTATCTATTGTTATTTAATAGTTACAGAATGTAGTTGAAATGTGGTTGAAAATCTTTATGATGAAGGTTATTGGAAATATGAATCAAGAAAGAAGCAGCTCATAGAAGGATAAAACTACTAAGGGAGACTATAGATGACTATAGATGTGGATTTTGGATGTCAGGGTGTGGCCAAAGATAAAGGACTGTAGTGAATACTGTACCGAATTAATCTGGACATTAAAGGTTCACTTTGTTTATTTGCTCCTCTCCCTTTTTCTTTCTTTTCCCCCCTTTTCCCTCTTTTCCTCCTTCTTCCTCCTCTTGTTCCTCCTCCTCCTTCTCATCTTCTTCCTATTCTTTTTTTCATTTTTCATAATCAGTAGACATAATCAGTAGAGTGGAGATCTAGAACCCTTTCTACTATACCTTCTTTTCTTGGCTCTATCATGTAGACTGTCTTACCTAAAGTACCAGACTGGCCTAAGAGAAGTGGAAATAACTTTCCTGAAAGTGTTTAGCATCAAACTATTGGAACTTTTCCATGTATATACAAATACACAAATGTGTGTGTGTGTGTGTGTGTGTGTGTGTGTGTGTGTATAAATGACTAAATTTAAAAAGAACTGCAATGCCATTGTCACACTTTAAAAAGAGATATTCCTTAGTTATGTCAATTTTCAAATTATAAGATTTTTAGTGGTTTTAAAAGTTTGTATCAGGCTGTAAGTCAGACCATTTAGTATAACTGAAATCTTATCCAAACTTTTATGCAATTAATTCATAATTCTATTAATGATCAAGATAGTTATTTTGTAAGAAATGATGATGAGCCACTTACTCAGTTGTAAACTATTGCTTGAATCTGCAATATCGACAGTATCCCCTAAAGGCCCCTGTATTAAAAGCGGAGTCCTAAGAGGCTTAGAGTTCTATAAGGGTGGAGGGGTAGAGAACTGTAGGGATAATAGAAGAGGTGGAGACTTAACAGGAAGTTTTAAGTCAGTTGGGCCATGCCTTTAAAGGGATTATGGGACTCTTCTATCTCTGTCTCTGTCTCTCTCTCTCTGTCTCTGTATCTCTCTCTCTCTCTCTCTCTCTCTCTCTCTCCTGTCTCTCTAGATTCCTAGTCATAAGGTAAATGGTTTTGCCATGTACCACTTCCGTAATTTGCTTCTTCCTCCAAGGTTCAGAATCAAGAAGCCCAGCCTGTTATAGTCTGAAACTTTCAAAACTCTAAGCCACAGTGTACTTTTCCTGTTTATAAGTTAATTTTCTCAAGTATTTGATTATAGTAACAAAACTAACCCAATATCTGTGTAGTTGTTTTCTTGTTATATCCTATAAGTGTGGTCTTAGAAAGTAAACATTATCCTTATTGTCCTATTTTGGTTGAGAAAATATGTCATAAAAATTACATTGGGTTACCCTTGATCACCAGTGGGAACCAATTTGAAAATCTAGGGCATTTATTTATTTATTTAGCAGAGTTATAAACCTGTGTTTCTTTTTTGTACTACGGCTAGGTGTGAATATTAAAATAGGTTGCATGTAGCCTGAAAATACAATAATAAGTGGTGGTATATCAGTTGGAGTAAGCTTCTGTTATGAGGTGGTGAGAAATAACCACAAAACCTCAGTGGTTTTAAAGCAACAAGGTCTATTTCTTGTTCTCTTTTTATGTCCATCATGGTCAGCAGGTTCTCTATTATAGTCTCTTAGGGACCTTAGAGAGCAGCCACCATTTCAATCAGTGCTGATCAGTGTGCCAAAGTTGCGGGGGAGGGAAAAAGAAAAACATCCTTGGAACATCTCACATTTGCACCTAAAAGAGGCAGCCCAGAAATAACACATCCAATAACAATAAAAAGTAGGTTGGAAGTTTAGTTTTGTAAGTATTTAAAAGAAAACGACCAACTAATAATTTTGTTAGTGCATCTAACAGATCTTACACAGGTTCCAATTCCATAGTAAGGATTAGCAAGCTATCATTCAGTAGACCATTTCTGGCCTGCAGATATTTGTGTATATCCTCATTTACACTTTTAAAGGACTGAGAAAAACAAAAATGTACAACTGAAACTACAGGTAGTCTACACAATATAAAAAGTATATTAGGCAGGCTGGGGATTTATCTCAGCGGCATAAGTGTCTGCCTGGCAAGCGCAAGGTTATGAGTTTGATCCCTGGTACCAAAAAAAAAAAAAAAAAAAAAAAAGAAAGAAAGAAAGAGCACTAAGCTTTTACAGAAAAAAAAAATTTGCCAAAATCTGTTTTATATTATCTTTAAGCTAATTTCTAGCTAGCCACTGTAGCAGAGAAACGCCACAAAAGTTTCTTAATCTTTTAATAGTGTGTCTTGATGTATCTCAGTAATGTGCCTTTTGTTTAGTGTGATGCTAAGGAAATATAAATCTTTTCGTATGTTGTTAGCCTAAATTGTATTATTGACATGAACTTCATAATCATGGGTGCCTATTTACTGTTTAATTTAATACATGAGATTCTTAAGATGTCTATATGCATATATTAAGATTAAATAATTTGTTTGTATTTAAGTAGGATTTAAAGGAACAGTAAAGATACCTGTTTTCTCAAGAGAAGTAAGACCAAAAATGGTCTTTACAAATCAATATCAGTGAGCAGAAGTACATATAAGAATAGATTTTATTTTCTATACTATTAACTAGACTACTCATTTGAGGTTTACAGTTTTAAATTTAGTAAAAGGCTGTGATTCAGACAGTGTAGAGAGTTTTGGCATATATGAGGCACTTGTTGAGGTACAAGGAAAGGTCAAGAATCACTTGGATATTCAATTCAAAATAAGGAGGATATTCTGATTCAAATTAAGAGATTATATAAAGTGAACCTGGCTTGATCTAAAGCAATTTTAGAGAAAAGGCCTGCAAAATAGGAAACCTTTATAACATGAGAGAAAAGAAACAGGAAAGAAAAATTATCCCAGACAAATACTTTTTTGTATTAACCATTGAAACAGTTCAGTTATATACCAATTTTGGGGTGTTCACATTAGATTGTACAACTCTTCCAGATTCCACACCAGTTTCAGAAACTATTGGGTGTTTTAGCTTGTGGAATATAGATTGTCAGTATGAAAGACACTGAAAATTCTGTAGAATTCTAATCTTGGTTAAAGTCATCTTCTGTTGAGTAGCTTATATGAACTAGATTTTATGAATTTGGGGAAATTCTCCTAGATGTATTGATTCAGAGCCTGAGTTATGCTCAACTCTTTTACATTCGTTAGAGTAGCTTAACTTTAGCCAAAGGTAACTTTATTAATTACTTCCAAAGTTCTTCCTGGTATTTAAACTGATTATAGCTGATTTTATAGTTTCTAGTAATGCTAACCAGATTTTGAATTTATCTACTGGATATCTTTCATAACCAGTGAATGCTCACTTAGTTTTGTGTCAAGTTAACTTAGTATTTTACCAGTTTTCTGTTTCTAGAGTAGCAGACTGTTCTAGATACAACAAATTAATTGTAATCAGTGTTTACCATGTATTATATATAATACAGTTTTAATGGCTATTAATTGATACTATTATATATATATATATATATATATATATATAATTTGTTTGCTTGCTTTTTTTTTTTTTTAATTTTTGAAATTAGGGTCCAGTTTTGCAATACAGACTAGCCTTAAACCTTCAGTGTAGTCCAGGCTGGCCTCAAACTCATAGTAGTCTTCCTGACTTAGCTTTGTGAGTGCTGGGATTGCAGGCATGCAACACCACTACACCCAGCTCTATATGTAATATTAAGATAATCATTTAAAAATTTCCTTGTCATTTTATTATTAATTTTCAGAAAGCTAATTCCTCTACAGGATAGCCAGTACAAGTGTACCATTTTATAACAAGGTCATATACTTACACAGATACATACATATGTAGGTTTAGGCTTAAAATAGACTTTTTACTCCCAGTTTAATGTTTTAGATGGTATAGGGAACAGACAAATATATATTTTGCTGTTTTCCTAATTTGCAAATCCCCTAAATTTAAAAGTAAACTAAATTATGAATAATCCTTAAAATAAAACTTAATTACAAAGAATTAAAAATCACTACATATATGATGTAACAAGTGTCACTGTACAACTATTTAAACACTTGAAATATTAGAGGAAATGCATGGAAATAGTGTTTGTGTTAAGGTATTAAGATCAGAGCCCTTGTTTTTCTGGATTCAAATTTTTCTGTAATATAGTTGTTATCTTTATAATGAAAAGGATAAATATGCTTTTACAAAATGCAATCTAGAAAGCAAAGATTAAAGATAGAAAAGTATTTATTTCTAATTTTGGAAAATATTTCAAAGGCAATTATTTAATATAAGGACAATTTGTGTACCTAAACGAGCATATTTTCTTTACTGTACATTCAGGATGAAAGGCAGCTCAAACCATAGTGCCAGGGTATAGTCAATTTACAGAATTAGTATAAAATAGTTTTACTTCAAAAGAAGTTAAATAAACACTAAATTCTTTATTCTCCTTTAAAACTCCTCAACCCTTCAATACATACCTTAAATGAAGTGCATTTGTACGGATTGAGTTCTAGTCTTTTTTTTGTTTGTTTGTTTGTTTTTTTGGTACGAGAATTGACCTCATGTCTTTGAGCTTTCTGCTTATGCCATTGAGTTACATTGCTGACTCTTATCTGATTTTTAAATTATTGTTTCTCTAGCATTTAGAATAGTTACTAAAACAAAGTGGCAGTAGTATTTGTTGAATTAGTGAATAAATAACATGAGAGAGGTAGGTAATTAGTTGCTAATGGTATATGTACAGGTATTGCCAATATAAATTACTTATGTTCCTTCTCTTCTGGTTTAGAATCAGAGAAATATAAAATCTGTCACAATTTTTAAGATGTTTTGAATTATCTGATACAGTATGTAGTAATTTGGAACCAAGTACAATTGATGAGGAATTACTGCCATATTACTTATAGCAAAACACCCCAAATCTAATGAGAAATGAGAGTATAGTATGTAGGACTGCTTCCCATAACTCCTGGTCTGTTTTCTACAAATGAACCTTGTATCGCAGCACAGCCCAAGGTGTCACTGACTCAAAAGGTTTCTAGATATTCTATGCATGCTTAAATTATCTGATTGCATTTCTGTGGCCCTCGCTCCATAATTATGGCTTTAACCCTTCTATTTATTGTACATAGCACCTGCTGTGCTGTGGCTCGTTCTTTTGTAGGAAAATTTCATGGATCTTAGAACCCAAATGTACAAGTACAAAATAACAATAACTTCCCTCCTTAAAAGCACATTAACCAGGGGCTGGGGATTTAGCTCAGCGGCATAAGCGCCTGCCTTGCAAGCAGGCAGTCGTGAGTTCAATCCCTGGTACCAATAAAAACGAAAAAGACAAAAAAAAAAAGAAAAAGAAAAAGCACATTAACCTGATATACAATCTTCTGCACAGCCATAAGATTTACTTTCATTCCTTTTACTCATTTTACTGTGATTCTGTATAAGTCATTCTTAAGGCTGAATTGTTCTGCTTTCATTTATTCTGCAGCCTCATTCATTTTGCTAAGTGTGTCTTTCTGTATTTTTCTCTTTGCAGAATTGTTTAACACTTTATATGGAGACATTTCTTGAAGATCTTTTAGAATGTGAGATGGTAAAATTTCTATATTCTAGTCTTAGACCACTTTGGTTCAAACAACTCCCTGCGGAACTACTAATGCTTATAAAGAAAGATCTCTGTCTTAGCTCTGATTGTTTTCTTTCAATTCTTGGCATTTGTTAAAGAAGGCATCTTTGGTGCCTTCCTTTTTTTGGAGCACATTTCCATCACCTTGCCAAGCTTCCATGAAGCCTCTTCATTTCTTTTGGCTCTGGCAAGTTCTCTGAATTCCCCAGGAATATGCTGGGAGTACTGGTATCTCATTATGAATTTTTCTTTATTTCAGGTAGTCAAATATTTCCCATTATTTATTTTTCACTCTATATTTTCTCCAGTTGGTATTATTCATTTACTTATCTATTTATTCACTCAAATAGTATTTATTGAATTTCCAATATGTACCTGTACTGTGCTATTAGAACATGTACTAAAAGAAACAATGTGATCTGGTCCTTATAGTTTGCTATCTATTTGAAGCAGAAAATATTAACCTTATATCTACAATTTAATTATCTACAATTTTGTTACTTAATGTACAGGTGATTTCACGGAAACGTCTTTATTACAGAATGTACATGTATTTTTCAACCTTAAAACCAGTAAAATAATCATCTTACCTTTTGCTGGTGGCTTTGGCATAATTTTAAGACCATTTGGTGTGTTTTTGGTAAAATCAGTATGTTATCCTCTACACAAATTTATTCATAATTATAGCTGACATTGTTAGATAAAACACTTCTTGCCCTTTATAAATGTGATTGTTTATAGTCCTTGTAACAAACTTGTGATGTGGTCAAAGTGCAAATAAGTTGTCATTTGTCCAAAGTTGCTTATGTACTGACTGACATTTAAATCCAAGTCTTTTAAGTCTCATAACCTGAGCTCTGTTATGGTTTATAGCACTAGTAAAATTAATCAGAGGTTGAATGTCTGAAACTTGTGTTACCCATTTGCTCTTACTAATCATCCAGCACTTTCTGCTCTATAAAATATTAAGAAAAATAGCAGTTTCTAAAATCAAAGAATGCATATAACCACATTCATAAAGATACTTTTTAGTTGCTTATGAAAGTAACTTTTTTTTTTTCTGGTCTTTTTCCTTTTTATCAGTACCGGGAATCCAACTCACAACTGCCTGCTTGCAAGGCAGGCGCTTATGCCGCTGAACTAAATCCCCAGCCCCTGAATTTAGCTCAGCGGCATAAGCGTCTGCCTTGGAAGCGCGCAGTCCTGAGTTCAATCCCTGGTACCGATTAACAAAAAAAAAGAAAGTAACTTTTGATATGCTGGGGAAGTGTTTGTATCAAATGAAAAACATTTTTGTGAAAGTACTGATTATATTTTAGTATTTCTGACTTAATGGTTGCTGCTTAGTTGGGAGATAGAAAGCATAGTTTCTTTGTTCAAAAAAGATGTAGTCAAGAAGTGGAATGAAAAGACATATGTGTTCCCCCCACAAAGTACATTATATGGTACATTGGTTCTAGAAGGATCAAGAAATAGTACCAGAAACGAAACAATAAATTGTTTAGCTAGAAAGGGTAGAAAGCTAATTAACACCAATAAGTGCTAACTTGCCCTAGGAGTACCAAGTAAACAAGTGGTGGGGCATTTTTGCATTAAAATGTGTTGAGTATCAAATATCAGTTTCAAAGCAGTTAACTATGAAGTTATGACTCTGTGTGTATACATATATATATATGTATTTTTTAACTTTGTAAATTTTTAAATATGTTTCTCCCAAAAATAACAAATAGAAAACATCCCAATCAAGGTCCTATATTTCACCCTGCCCTTATGCATAATAGTTCCCTTTTGATCCAATTGTTAACATAGTTTATTTTTAAAAGTTTTATATCTTTCTTATTTTTAGGAGTATTAGGAGACTTTCTCCTTTTATATAAAGATTACATTTAAAGCCTAAAAATTTGGCATAGAAATTCTTTATAAAACACCTCTTTGCTTGAGCTGTTTGCAATTTAACACTCAGTTTCATATTACAGAAAACAGATTTATGTAATTCTTAAAACTCAAAGTCAGATACTAAGCTCTTGTGTCAGTATTTGTATTGGGTGGGTCACTTAACTTTTTTTGTGTGTCTCCTGTAAAGATGCCACCAACACCTTGAGGCATCTCAAACTAGATTTATCTTTACAGTGGGATTACAAAATTCTGCCTAAGTGGAACTTAAAATATTCTACCAGTAAGGATATATTAAAAATTGTATTGTGGTACTCATCAAAGAAATAAAACAATTATGACAGGTATGTTTATCCTAATTTATTGCCTCTGAACAGTTTTCTTATAGTATTTATTGATTTCTAACTCATTATTTCCAAGTAGATTTTTTAGCACTGTTACATTGATCTTGAGCCCATTAAGATATTTGTCTCGGTAACAAAAAATATCTTAAATGTATTATACTTTTCCTAGTGTTAAATCATTTTCAATATATGAATATAACATATTTTAAGCATTATTCCAATGTAGTTATTTTTGTTTTTCCTTCTCCTTTTCTTTTTTTTAACTTGTCTTGATGTTGAAAAATATATTACTGTGAAATCTTTGAGGAAAAAGCCATTTCATAAATACAGGATATCTCCTTAGTATTTATATAATATTTTGTCATTGTCTTTTAGCAATGGATGATTTTTTTTAGAAGATTTTTCCATATATTTTAAGCAGTCTGCTCTCCCAACATATATTTGGCTATTAATATTTTCGTATTAACATCCTTTTTTTCTTGTTTCTTAAACAATAAAAATGGAATCTAATTTGAAATCCAAATTCTATGAAATGTGAAGTGAGTTAATTCCAACAAATAAGTGAGAACCTGGCACCAAAAACGTCAGTGGGAAGGAAGAAGTAAATTGACTCAGAGATAGGATCTTCCAAATACAGGAGGTCAAGACTCTTGGAATGAGGGCTGGAGCTCAGTAACACTGTCCAGCTGCAGGACATTTTGCTTGATTATGAGGGAACAAGGAATGATGGGTTTTGTTGGGACCAGTATAAAGCAGGGATCCCCCCCCATCACTATTATTGTTATTACTGCTAATTATTGGTGAATGTGGTAAAGAGATTAATCTCAGTCTCTAATTTTCAACCCTGCTTTTAAAAACAGTAGGTCTAAGAGAAGCTTAGTTTTTTTCTCTCTTTCTCAACAGTATTAGGAATCCTTAGGCACCAGAGCAATTACTGATTTCCAGGACTTTAAAAGAGTTTGTCTCTAACCAGTTAGGAAGCCAAGAAATTTCTTTTTAAAGGTAACATGAATCATCCATGAAAGGATTTTTAGATAATAAGATAAAATTTATGAATGTTGACATAAATATCCATTTTTCCTAATCTAACATTTTAATTGTGTAATGTTGAGAATGGAACAAGTCCATATTTTCATTAAGAAAAATTAAATAAGTACATATTTAGTTCACACAGCAAAATCTGGCTTTGAAATAAATTAAATATCTATGATGTCAAATTCAGAGCTAAATTTTTGTTAGGCTGATTTTAAACTTGACATTTTTAAATATATGATTGTTATTATATTTCAATGCAGAACTATTATATTTCAATACAGAACTATTACTTATTTTTCTTTACTGCTACCCAAGTCATATTATGGTTGTTAAATCTCATACAGTATGTGTACTATATTGCTTTTCTAAAGTACAGAGAGAGTTTCTGAAAACTCCATTGCCTCAGAGGTTTCTGGTGAGAGACACTGTAGATCATTAGTAATGTAATTATACAAAGATGTTTTTAAGGAAAACTTTTTGTTTCATTTGAAGTTCTGGAAATCTAACCTTGCACCTTTTGGAGGTTAGGCAAGCACTGTACCATTGAGCTCTCACAAACCTCTGAAAACACTTTTGATTGATATTCATCTTCCTTCGTTCACTTGTACATAAGCATACCCCTACTGCAGGCTTCACAAGACTTCTGATACTCTTTTTCTTAATGTAATGAGAGTAGGAGTTCCAGTAGGCTCATAATACAGCTAAACTCATATAACAGGGTTTGGGGTAAAGATGGGGTTTGGTACCTTCTAACTTCCTTATTATTTTAATTGTTTTCTTCTAGGAACTACTTTCCCTAAATCCCTTCCTGCTTATACTACCTGTAGTTTGGTACCCACTTGGAAATAAATGCGACTATGTTCCTGTTTCTTTACTATCTTACCATTAACTTTTAATCACGCCATCAGTGTCTCTCTTTTGCAAGGAAGGCTAATGACTGCTAATAATGAAGAAAAAGTAGAATCAGACGTACATGATAATGCCAGAAGTACATGACAATGCCATAAGAATCTGAGGCAGAAAAGAAAATATTGGAATAACACTGCCAAAAAATTAGAAAAACTAGTTTCATCTTTATCATGACTTTGCTTTTTTTTTTTTTTTTTTTTTTTTTGTGCCGGAGGTTGAACTCACAACCTCATGTTTGCCAAGCAGGCACTTAGGCCACTGAGCTAAACCCCTGGCCCTATTTTTCATTTTCTTGTAGATTATTAGTTATGTATGACAATTAGTTTCTTATACAGTTTTCCCAGTGAGCTCTTTTTTTCCTATAAATCATCTCTCAGTCTGTTTCTTATGTGCATAGCATAATATATAGATAGATAGAGTTCTTTTAAGCATCCTAGAAATTATCCATGGAAACAGTTGTCTCTAGAAAATAATCACATAAGAAGGGTATATACTTGTTTCACTGCTGCTTAAACATGTTGGGGGTACTTACTAGTTCTTTGATGTTTTGCAAAACACTTTGGGAATACTTTTATGAGTGTATATTGTTATTTTCAATGTTCTTTGTATTATAAATCATTTGGAAGGACTTAAGTGTGATTTTTTTAAAAACTATTTTCTGAGTAGTGTCTGGTGAGTTGGGTTTTTAATATTTTGTTTCTTCATTAGCTTTTGATCAAAAATGAATAAAAATTAGAAAGCTGTGGACTAGCTGGGCACATTGGAACACTGGATTTTGCCTGAGAGGCTGAGTCAAGAGAATCACAATTTCAAGGCCAGTCTGGACAAGTTAGTAAGACCTTGTCTCAAAATAAATAATGAAAAGGGCTTGGGAAGTAGCTCAATTATAAAGCACTATCCTAGCATATGTAAAGGCCTGGCTTATAAACAGTTCCAATAAATTTTTGTTTATTGATTTAAAATATAAACTGAGTGTAATGGGGATGCACACCTGTAGTCCCAATACTTGGGAGGCTAACGCAGGAGGATCGCCAAGAGTTCAAAGCCAACCTAGGGCTACTTAGTGAGGTAAGGGGCCAACCTTAATTACATAGTAAGATCCTGTCTGAATTTATATATCTCCATGTTTCATGGCCATTTTTAGGTATAAGTGTATTAACCATTGAGAAATTGACTTGATTTAAGCTGATTGAAAAGTTGAAGTTATGGCAGTTTAGTGTAGGAAACAGTTTTCTTGAAAACCTGGAATATTTCTAGAAAGTAAGGAATTTTTTGTTTGGTTGTTTGTTTTTATTTGGGTACTAATAACCAAACTCAGAACCTCATGTTTGCAGGCAGGCACAGTGCCACTGAGCTAAATCCCCAGCTCCTGTTTAGTTTTCTTGAAAACCTAGAAAGCTTGGTGGTTGAATGATAAATGTATCTGGAAAAGCAGAGGAGACTGATCTAGAATGACATTGCTAGGAGTAGTATACCCACTCACAAAATAACAAGTTTCTAGGTAGCGTATATTCATTGTCTTAATCTTCACAACACTTTTTGAAGACATTTACTGTGTCCATTCATCTGTTCAAGAGACTGAGCTTCAAAAAGCTGAAATGATAGACTATTAGTCACTTGACTGAAAAGCACGGTGTCTGACTTCTTTTTAACCTACTCTGCATTTTTTAGAATATGTCTCTTGCTACTGATACCATTGTTTGATCAGTTGAAAGTATGTTATTTTATTTGTATGCAGAGAAATTATTTTTATAGGTAGAATACCAACTGATTAATTTTAATATTACTTGTATTTTACTGGTGGGGTATTTTAAAGTAAGCATAATAAAGCACTTTTGTTGAATAAAACTCACCAAACTATATATCCTGGCCCCCAAAAATGATTGATTTGGCCACCCTGAATAATAATCCAAATTAACACATCGATTTTTGACATACTAAGCTTCTTCTTGCTTTAGGATATTTATACAAGTTATTGCCTTTACCTGGAATATTTTTCAATTCAGTCTTTGAGTAGATTGTTATTCAGATCTTGGCTTAAATGTCAATTCCTCAGAAACCTCTTCACAAACTACTATATTTCAGAGAAATAATTTCCATTGATATCCTTAAAATAGTATTAACTACATTTAATGATATGACTACATAGAGTAGTTTTTTTTTAAAGAAAACAAGTCCAGGATTCCACTGATGTTTTGAAATGGTGATGCTTTTCCTATGAAGCTTGTACTAAGCTTTATCTTTTCTAAACTGGATGAGAATATTGTGAAAAATAACATTAATTTTCTATAGGTCTAATGAGAGTGAAAAAAAAGTGGATAAAAAGCATCAGAAGTAACTGGTATAGAATCTGCTGTTCACACAGTAAGATGAGTGACGTCACTGAGATTCCATACTATGTTAATCTTGATGTGTCAAAAAATGGCTAGCAGATTAGTCAGGCACACTCCCAAGTACTATGAATGGTGACCTCGGGTACTACATACGGTTCCTCCCTCCTTTTTCTCTGGCACTCTTGGCTTGTTCTGCTTCCCAGTTGCCACAAACTCGGCAGCTTTCTCTACTTTAGCCTGCTGGCCATGTACTGAATCTCCTAAAACCATTAGCTAAATCAAACCTTTTCTCCTTTAATGTGTGGTGTGTCAAATGTTGTCTCAGTGATGGAAAAGGTGATTAATACTGGTTCTATGTTCTGAAAAAGTATTCTGATTCCCATGTTTTATATTCTAAAGCCAAACCTTTTGCTCTACTCAATGCTGCCTCATAAGTCTAGTGTTTAAAAATAATAAATGAATAAAATTGTGCTGATCATTCTTTGCTCCTGAAACATAATCAAAAAGTTAACATTATTCCTAGCATATACATAATTATTTCAAAATGTTGGATTGTAACTAAGAAATTTAGATTCAATAAACCCTATTTTAACAGGAAGAAAAATGTCTGCCATAGGAATATTTGTCTTCAAATTCCTGAAAGAACACATGAATATTAAAAAGTAATATTTTGGGCTGGTCATGGTGGTTCACACCTGTAATCCCAGTACATGGAAGCCTGAGGCAGGGGGATCACCATGAGTTCAGGGTCAGCCTGAGCTACATAAGTGAGTTCAGAGCCAGTCTTCATTATATAGTAAAAAATCTCTCTCAAAAATAAATAAATAAATAAATAAATAAAATAAATGAAAATCTTTTTAAGAATTATTCAAAAGTGAACAGTTTTTTCTATATTAAAAAATACTTTCAACCAATCATATGGTAGATGCTTAAAATTTCAGCTACTTGGTTGGCTAAGGCAGGAGAATTTCAAGTTTAAGGTTCTGATGACAATGTACTGAACTCCTCTAAAAAATAAAAAGGGGATGTAGCTCAAAATTCCCTGGGTTCAATCCTTTGTATACCAGAAAAAGCAAAGGGTCAAAAAAACTACTTCCTTGTGTTATCATTACATTAGATTTTGAAAGATCTACAAATCACTATAATTGCTATATAAATTATTTATAGCCAATTACTTCATATTTTGTGTTATTTGTTGTAGTCATCTTTATATACAATATTCTTTAAGTAAAAAATACATCAGTTCACTTAGTGTTAAAATGATATAAAACCATAAGGTGTATTTTGAAGAATTCATTTTCAGATCCTTAAAATTTATTCCTCTCCTAAAAGTGAGGAAAATTTAATGATTAGATTCCACATTTATGAAGAGTTTTTGAGTATATAAAGTATTATAAATATAAATTACATCCAAATGATACATATCTCTGTGCAATACCCATTCTTTAATTAGTTCCATTACTATAAGATGAATTGTTTTTAAAGACTCTTCCAAGTGCAATGGACTTGGAAAAAATGCTCTGAATGAAGAGGCAATTTCATATGTGAATTGTTTAAAATGTTAAATATTAATTGGGATTTCTGAGCTATAAAGCCACTTTATACTATTTTGTATGTGAAAAAGAGGAACTTGAGGTTCTTTTTTTTGTTTTAAAAGATGATTATAGAAAAGCTAATTGAAATACTGATGAGTTAAAAGACTAATATTATCAAGTTTTAATTACCCACAGAGAAGTCAGTTAACCTTGTATAATCAGTTGAATATTTAAAAATTTTCCATTTTCCTTCTTCAATGTGCTTTTGAATATTTAAAAGCAAATTACATATGAGTAAAGAAGCAAAAAAAAACAGGCAGAGAGCGTAGATATTTAATCTGGTAATTTGTTAGGAATTCTGGAAAAAATTGGGAGTATAAATTGATAAAATGACAAAGCTGTAGAATCATGCAAGATTTATCTTCCTTCTCTTAGCAGTAGTTCTGAATGAGGAACGGTTATTGAATAGAGCACATTTAGTCATGTTTGTGAATGTTTTTGACTGTATAGATCAAGGGGATGGCAGTGGTCATAGTATTTCTACTGACATTTAGCAGGTAGAGATCAGAAATAGTACTAAATAACCTTATGATATACAGGACAATCCCCAGTAAAAAAGAATTGTCCTGGCCGAAATGTCAGTTATATGAGGTTAAAACAACCTGGCTTAGAAATTGATATGCTCAAAATAATAGAAATATAGAAAAATATACTTAAGACCACACAACTCCTGGCCAGTTTGAATCTAGAGCTCCTGACACCATGCCATTGTGCTTTCCTTGGTTCTTGTTCTTAGAATCAAATACCTGTCTTCTAAGTATTTGAGAGGGAGAAAAGAAGGGAAGGAGGAGGAGTGAAAGTGATGGAATGAATCATCAGTTAATACCTATTGTAATTCTCTTTAATTATACAACAGGGTTTATATTTTGTTTGCTCAGATGTCTTAGTAATACAATAACTAGCTTCCTTTAAAATAAGCCATATATTTTACCAGTATTTATTCTGTTCAAGACATGCTGAGGCATACCATAGTGGGATGAGAATGTTCAAGCTTTTAAGAAGACTATAGTAAAAAATGAAACCTTTAATATATGGAAGCTCAAATATAAATTAATAAGGATAGAAATGATATTGCATTTAACATTTATGACAGGAAGCTATCTAAATATCCAGTATTTGATTCATGACAGTAATTGCATGTAAGGGGAATATTATATACTTAATATAAATGATTTTTGGTGAATGTGAAATAAACATATATCTATGTGAAAAGAATATACAAATAAAATAGAAAATGTGTAACTGTTTTAACAAAAAGGAAAAGACAAAAATACTAGCAAATAAATTATACTGAATGTAGTATTAGTTCATAATGGCAATTCAGTTGTATTAATGTGGATTATATTGATCCATAGCTCAGGTAGCACCTAGGTTTTCAGTGCCTTCTATGTTTCAAGCATTGTTAGATTCTAGAAATAAGGCAGTGAATAAGAGAGGGCTAAAACTTTTCCATAAGGTACTTACAGTTTTATCAAGACAGATAGGTAAGTACCAACAAATTATGCTAAATGATAGAGTTCTGTGTAAGTGGCTAGCTAGAGTTTTGAATTGTTTTTTTGTTTGTTTGTTTGTTTTTTGTCTTTTTTCGTTTTTATCGGTACCAGGGATCGAACTCACGCTGCCTGCTTGCAAGGCAGGTGCTTATGCTGCTGAGCTAAATCCCCAGCCCCTCTGAATTGTTATTAACAGTAAGCTAAGCTGTGGTGACCAATTTACCCAGAACTCTTCATAATTTGTCATATAAAGAATTTGTTTTTCACTCAAGTTATGTCCAGTTCCAAGTAGGCATCCAGCCCTCCATTGCCATAATAAGGGAAAGGAGAAATGGGTAATCCCAAAGGATATTTTAAGGGCCAAATCCTATAAGTGGTTTCAGCTCTTTTCCCTCCACATTTTACTGGCCAGAAACCAATTTTATTCCCCCAATCTAACTGGAAGCCTGGCTAGAAATACAGAGGAGCTATATTTGGTGAATACCAAGTCTGCTATTGGTCTTTACTATAGATTAAATAGTTAAGGAAAGACTTGCTCAGAAACTATTGCATTTAAAATTGAGAAAACAAGTAGTTAAGTCGATCTGGAGGGAGATGGAGATGTTATTTGAAATAATAATGTTCTTATGGCAGTACCTAAAGAAAACAGCATGACTGTTTCCAGAAACTGGAATTTTAATGTGAGTAGGTAGGGGTACTTTATAAACTGTCTTAGGGCATTTATAAATTTATTCAGAAGGCAGTGGAAAGCCAGTCAAATATGAGTAACATGAGAATAACATGACAAAATTTGAGTAACATGAGGACAGCAGTATGATAATGCTTGCATTTTAGAAAGATCATTCTGGTTACAGTGAATATTGTGGATTGGAGGAGAGTGAGTCTGCAGATGGGAGACCATTTAAAAAGCTCTAACATCAGTTAATTTGGGCAGTGATGATGGTCTGTTTGAAGCACAGGAAGAGATACACTGGAATGATATTTAAAAAGTATAATTGTTACAATTTAGTAAGTGGTCCTTTGGGTAGTTAATAAGAGGAATGGATTATAGGACTAATGAAGAGAGGTTTGTTTTAGAGCATATCAAATCAGGCATAAGACAGTTGAATTTGTATGCTCAGTAGCACAGCACCCACCTGGCAAGCACGAGGCCCTGAATTCAATTCCTGGTACCTAAAACAAAACAAAACTTAAAAAAAAAAGCTCCAAAAGATCTTTTGTAAATGGGAAGGCAATCTTGAGAGGAAGGGAGTGGGGAAGGAGATGGAAATGGGAACAAAAAGAATAAGATATATACATACATGCACTCCCCATAATGAATGTAACCATGGATGTGTAAAACACATCCAGTACTAATAAAAAATAAAGTTTCCATAGTAATTCTAATATACAGACCAGGTTGAGAAACACTCTCAGAAAACTCTCAGTAAAAATAGGTTTTATATATGTTCATATGTGTCTTATCTGCACCCAATCATGTGAGCACACACCAATATGTTGAACAATTTCTGTGTATATATATATGCATAAATACATTTTTAACCACAGATATGTAGTTAAGATGATTTTTTTATTTCATTTCAGTGTCTTAATCTGATGCCTGACTCACTCATCTGATTTTAAAGTGATCCTGGAAAGCTTAAAATAATATTGGAAGAAAACTTTTTAAAAAGTCACTTACCTATTCTGGATATCAAATTCTCTCTTTTGATCTAGCCTGTCCTCTTCTTACCTCAAAAAACACTACAGGAACAAGGTTGAATTGGGCTAAAGGTTAAACAGGTACTGTTTTCATCCACTTTTGCCAAATCTCAGAGTCAGTGACCTGCAAAAGACCTCCCAGTACTTTGATCAAAATCTAGATGAAAGGATGGTAGTGCTGTCTATTTTTGTCAAGTGCTTCATATTATTTTTACCTCATTCAGTCCTCACAGAAATTCAGAGGAGTATGTGTTATTTTATTTCACAGAGGATGAAGCTACAGCTGGAAGCTTATCTATTATATCACAGAATTCTAGGACAGATCTGCTTAAATCCAAGCACTGTGTTCACTGAATAGTGCTAATAAGTATAGCATTTCTACAGTGGTTCTCAGTTTTTGATTTAACATTTATGTACCCTTTGAGTCATATTATTTGTTCCACTCAGGTAGATGTCAATATAAATCCAAATTGTTGAATAGCACATTTATAGGAATAAGGGAAGACTTAGGAAAACAGAGGATTGACTCTACCAGGAACTCACAGTCTGCCTATTGGCATGTTCTGTGTTTTGTATTTTTTTTTTAACTTTTTTGTTATAGTTTATCTTCTGTGAACATCCTTCGTGTGTTTCTGATGTGGATCTCTCTGTCTTTGTGTGTGTCTGTGTCTTTTTGTCTTTCCTCTGTCTCCTCACTTTTCTGACCCTCCTCCCTCTCTCTTTCCTTCCCTCTCCCTCTCCTCTTTCCTTCTACCTTCCTTCCTTCCCCCTCTCCCTAAAACATTGCTGCAAGCTTTGCTGTTTTTTTTTTTTTTTTTAACTTTATGTTTTAGCAGGTAATGTTCTACCTGATTTTTGTTATGCAAGATGGGAAAAATGAGTATGGATAGATTTACAAGTATTTTATGAAACTTAGATTCATAAAAGATTGATTTTTCAGGAGAAAGTAAAACTTGTGTTCACTCCTGAAACATTGAGTAAGTGATTATTCTTTATCCTATCTTGCAGTATTATTTTTGTCTTTGGGTCTTTAATCTGTTGCAGCAACAATGATTACTATTGAAGTTAAGTTTTATAACTTTGTCAGTAATGTTTTAACATGTTATTAACTCTTTTAAAAGATACATTTAAAATGCAATTAAAAATTCTGCATTCTTGATTTGCAGTTGTATTATGTGGCCAGTTTTCTTGCCAAAAAATGTGGCCTTAGTTATTTAGTGGAGGGCAGTAGTGAGATAGTAAGATTTGCCTTATGGTGAAACCTTGACACTGGTAAATTCTTGGAAGGTGTCTATTTAGAGTTAGGGACTTTTCCATTTAATCTAAAATCTATATATAATTTGCATTAGAAAAGTTTATAAATTCCCTTCATGTACAGTTTTTAAATAGTTCTCAAATGTGAGATAGTATGCTGATAAAGTAATATAATGAAATATAATGGTTCATTTTATAAGTAAAAACACTAAACATTGCTGTTTAATAAAAGCCGTTAGCCAGGCATGATGGCATAAACCTGTAATTTCAGCCCTCAGGAGTCTGAGGCAGGAGGATCACTGAGCTGGAGACCAGCCTTCATAGTGAGTTGATGGCCAGCCTGGAATGCATGATGAGGCACTATCTCAAAACGCAACAAAGAAAGATCTTCAATTTTATAGCTCTTTGTGGAGTTTGATTTGTATGTGGAGATCTTTTTGCTGTTAGCTTAATTTTAACAGTGTTATTCAGATTTTTCTATTTTATCTTAACAGTCTCACTGTCATATTTCCTAAGACAGTGTCCATGTGTCCATATTTTAAATTATATTGGCATGAAATTGTTTAATATCCTTTTATTAGTCTAATGTCTATAACATCAGTAGTTTATATATAGTTTATAATATTAGTGATTTACAAAAAATGCCCATTCACTTGCTCCCTTTCTTCCTTTCATTTTTCCTTCCTTCTATCAGCCTAACTTCTTGTTCCTTAAATCTGCCCTATTTCTTTTAGTGAAATTTCTTGTCTTCCTAATTTTGGAAGTGTTTCAGATTATATGTTTAGTTTTGTGACTTCTATTTTACTTTTGTTTTCTAGGTCATTTATTTCTTATTTTTTCTCAGATTTTTTTGAAGTTTATTATATTCATGAAATTTATTTTATTGCAGTTATGAAATTATTTTATTTCACTTGTCAAAATTTTATCATTTATTGATTTTCATTTTTTGAAAATCAGCTAATTTTCATTTTTTCATACGAATAATTTAGGGTTATAAAATTTTCATGAAACTTACTTTTTCAGTATAGCACAAAATCATATTAAGATCGAGCTCTTATTTAGTTTTGAATGTTTTTTACACGCTCAGCTATTTAAAGGCATTATTATTTCCAAATCAATGGGATTATCTGATTGTCATTTTGTATTTAAAATCTAATTCTTTCTAGGATATATGATTTTTATATTAATTATTTGAAAATTTTAAACCTTTATGTTTTGGCCTATGATCAAATTTTGAATATATCTTGTTTTGGAAATATCTTAAAAATGCAAATTCTGCAACTATTGATACAATTATAGATAGATATATCAATTAGATGGGGATAACTATTGTTTGTGTCTTTTCTATTCACATGCATTCAGTTTTTTGTTAGTTATATAAAAAAGATCCTACTTGTGGGTATTTATTTAGTTTTGATTAAGGTTTGCTCTGTGAGATTATTACTTGCATACTCCTTGGAAATTTACATCTGTCTGATAAATGAAATCTTTTATCAGTTTTTAGTGGTTGCCTGTATTTCTAGTAAATCAAATTTTTTAAAAATACACACTTGACAATTTTTGTTTATATCTAGCACTTAATTTTGTTAGTTTCAACATTTCCTTTTCTTTATTGCTTTCCTTTCATATATTCATGTTTTTTCAGTTTTTTAAGCAGTACTTATGTTACAAAAAATAGAAGGTCATTATATAGTTTGTAAATTCCAAAACCAAGACCAAAATTCAGATCAATTCAAAACTTATGCCTGAAGAAGCAACTCAACAAAGGACATAACAAACACTTCCTAAAGAAGAAATGTATCATGGGAAAAGTATAATCAAACTTAGTGGTAATGTTGATAAAATAAATTCTTAGAATAGAAAAGGATAAAACAGAATTTCAAAGCCAATAGTGATAAGCACTCAAGAATTCAAATGTGTTTAGCCTTTACTGGCAAGAATATTGTTACTGCTCCTATACAGATCAATGTAGCAATATATCAAATTGTTAAAATACTTATATTCATGAGATGTAAATCTCATTTTCAAGAATTTATAAAAATAATTGAAGGTATATAGAGAGATTTACCCATAGTGATGGTCATTGCATCTCTTAACGGAAAATTAGAGTATTGGAAATATGTAATCACCTCACAATAAAAGAATAGCTTCAGGCAAATATGAACTCTCCGCCTAATAAAATGCTAAATAGAAATTTAAATGGTATCTTTTAAGTGAATTTATGAGAGGAAACTTAATTGTGAGCTGTGGAGGAGAAAATGACTACAAACTAAAATATACAAATAAGAAAATTTAAAAACTGATTATATAACATTCTCAGATGATTACAAGTATCAAACTCATCAGTGTTATTAGAAATGTTTAATTTTGTTTATATTAATTATACCTCAATTAAGCTGTGTTTTTTAAAATAAGGGTTAAAAGTAACATGTCTTGAAAAAGAAATTTTATGTAATTTTTGAAACATTTTCTTTTTTTTTTTTTTTGTACTAAGGATCTACTCAGAACTTTGCACTTATCTGACAGGTGCTATGCCACGGAGCTAAAACCCTGGCCTATATCTTCAGCCCCCTTTTCACTTATTTTTCTAATTATCTAAACATTGTTGAAAATACATACTACATTATTAAAAATACATAGCAAGCCATACAATTCTTAAATAAGACATGTTATAATTTACAATGCCAATCTCTTACCTATTTTCATTTTTGCAGATTGATTTTTAAAAGTTCTAAGGCATAATCATATAATCTTCTTTTCCTTTGCATTTTAAAATTATTTTTCCATGTTTATGCCCAACTTTGTAGTTACGAATTTGATGACATTATATTCTATATTCTAAAATCATATTTCAGTGATTAAATATTTACATAGTGAATACTACATCAATTAAAATGGCAGTTATATTTCTAAACATAATTATGACAAATGTAACTTATCAAGTACCTTCATAATGCTTTACAAAAAATGTCACTTGTAATTCTTAGAGCAATTTAATGACATAAAACCATTCTGTGGATAGCAGTAAGAAATATTCCTAGAAATACAAATTACTATACATTAGTCCTGTTTGTTGGTTCTCATTTACTTCAGAATTTTATTTTTTAATTTTTTATTATTTTAAAGAGAACAGAACAAAATAGAACAGAGTAAAACAATGCAAATAACACAGGATTTCAGAAAAAGATAGCAGGAAATCAACAGTGGCTACCATAATATTTTTTATTTTCTTCAAAATAGTTGTCTGTACCTTCACATATAATAAGTTATACACCTCAAGATGGTATGAAAGCAATCAAAACATAAGAATGAGAGTGTTAAGGGTTTTCAAGATCAGACACTAGGAGATCAATAATGGCTACCATAATATCTCTTGTTTTCTTCAAAATAACCGTCCACATCTTCATACATTTTGAAATCAAATAATTGAAAACAGATTAAAAGCAATCAAAACCAAGAATAAAAGCATTATTGGCTTTTGAATCAAAATGATAAGAAATCATCACTGTCTGCCATGGCGTCTTGTTTTCTTCAGTGTAGTTGTTCATATAATCACACATACTAAAATCAGTCCTTATAAACTCTTTAGGTGAAGTTCTAGACATATGTAAACATATACGTGTACATCTATCCTTTCTGTATGAGAGGGAAAAACAAAATAAAAAATAAATAACTGTATTTAATAGCCCAAAACAATAATAATGTAGGCTTACAAAACAAAGAGGTAAGAACATAACAATTTATGTTGTTTTGTCTTATTTGAATTACCTGATATAGTCATGCAAAATTGATCTAATCCATGGCCGTTACCTGTTTTGTTGCAAGAACTATGAGAATTAGTAGTACAATCATCTCAGTAATCTTAATGTATATATATGAATTTGTATCATTTCATTTCTCTTATTTTCTCTGAGTTATTTTTTCCTCTTTGAACAGTTTCTTACACTTCCACAATATTTATTGAAAATTTTGTATTTTATTTACTCTTTCAGTTTCTTACACAAGGGAGACAGCACGGTATTTACACGTCAGTTTGATTTATTTCATTTATGATTACAGTCTCAAGTCGCATCCATTTACTTATAGAAGTTTCAATGTGGTCTTTCTTTGTAGTTGAGTAGTACTCCATTGTATCAATACTACATCTTTTTTTCTATTCCTCAGTTGATGGGCATTGGAGTTGTTTCCAAGATTTAGGTATTACAAATTGTGCTGTTATCAACATGGGTGCACATATGTCACTGTGGTGTCATGTTTTCAGTTCTTCTGGGAATATGCCCAGAAGTGGAATAGCTGGGTCAAATGGGACCTCCAATCCCAGCTTTTTGAGGAACCTCCACGCTGAATTCCACAGTGGTTGCACCACTCTACACTCTCACCAACAGTACCTAGGTGTTCCCTTTTCTTATCAGCATCTCCGGCATTTGTTAATGGTGGTTTTCTTGAACCTGGCTATTCTTTCTAGTGTGAGATGGAATCTCAGTGTGGTTTTAATTTGCATTTCTCTAATAACCAATGATGTTTTACATTTTTTCATGTATTTATTTGCCAGTTGTATTTCTTCATCTGAGAAGTATGTATTCATCTCAGATGTCCGATTTTTGGATTAGGTCTTTGAATTTTGGAGGCATGATTTTTTTTTTTTAAATTCTTTATGTTTTAGACAGAAGTCCTTGGTCTGAGGGACAGTTCACTGAAATTTTTTCCAAATTGAGGGGTTTTCTTTTCACTCCATTGGAGATTTCTTTTGACATGCAAAAACCTTTTAGTAAGATGAGATTCTGATTATTGAGTTTGGGAAGTATTTCTTATGCAGTTTGACTTCTGTTCATGAATTCTCTGCTGACCCCTATGTCTTCAAGATTTCTACCTACTTTGTATTCCAGCAGACTCAGTGTTTCTGTTTTAATATTTAGATCTTTGATCCATTTTGACTTTAGTGCATGGTGATAGACATGAATCTAGTTTTAGTGTTCTGCATATGGAAAGTCAGCTTTTCCAACACTGCTTGTTAAAGGGAGATTCTCTTTCTTTCAGTGAGCCTGTTTTGCCCCTTTGTCAAAGATAAGATGTCTGAGTGTGTTTGTAGTTGTGGTTCTATCTTCTAATCTATTCCATTGATCTTGAGGTCTATTTTGTTTTGTTTTGTTTTTTGGTACCAGGGATTGAACTCACAACCTCACATTTGCCAGGCTGGTGCTAATGCTGCTGAGCTAAGTCCCTCGCTCTACAGGTCTGTTTTTAATTCCACTGCCTTGCTAATTTTATCACATTAGCTTTGTAGTATAACTTCAAATCAGGAATTATGATGCCTCCTGCCTTGCCTTTGTTACCCAGAATTGTCTTTGCTATTCTAGATCTCTTCTGGTTCCAGTTGAATTTTAGGAAGCATTTCTCTAGATGTGTTGGGTATGCTAATGGTATTTTGATTGGAGTTGCATTTAATCTATATAACAATTTTGGGAGAATGGCCATTTTCTCAATGTTTGTTCTTCCTATCCATGGAAAGATTGTCTATCTTCTGAGATCCTCTTCAGTATCTTTTTTCTTTTTTGAACTTTTTAAAAAATTTTTTTTATTTAAAGAAAGACTAAACAAAACAGAAAATAGGTAGAAATAGTACATACATTCAGAGAAAAAAATAAACAGTAAGAAATCACTAGTTGATGTTGTTTTACAAATAGTTGTTCAAGATACAAAAATGCAACATGTAAAGTGGGAATTCAAACAGAGAGACTGCAAAAAGTTCTGTTCAACTGAAGAACATAAACTTAACATGGTTGTCAATCCTATACACTTAAACATGCATGCAGTTATCCATATCTTCATTTATGTTTAGATTAAACAAACTAAAGCAGGTTAAAATCATTCTGAACAAAGAATAATAATATTGCTGAATTTCACATCATGACACTCCGTGATCAGCACTGGGTACTGTAGTGTCTTCTTTTTAAAACTGAATTTAAAGAAAGACTAAACAAAACAGAAAATAGGTAGAAATAACACATAATTTCAAAGAAAAAAAATAAACAGTAAGAAATCACTAGTTGATGATTACAGATTGTCTTCTTACAAATAGTTACTCAAGATACTAAAGTGGAACATATAAAGTGGGGATTCAAACAGTGAGATTGCAACCAGTTCTGTTCAACTATCCAACAAAACTTAAAAATATGGTTATCAATCCTATATACTTAAACATACATGCAATTACCCATATCTTCAATTATGTTGAGATTGAATAAACCCAAGGAGGCTAACATCACTCTGAACAAAGAATAGTAGTATTGCTGGGTTTCACATTATGATACTCCAGGATCTGCACTGGGTACTTTAGTGTCTCTTTTTCTTTAAAGTATCTGTTCATTTCATCAATTGTCATAAGATCAGTTCTCATAAGCTGTTTATAGATTCTACACATTCAAGAGTCTTAACATGTATTTCTCTCTTTTTTTTTTTTAATTTTGAAAGTAGTAAAAATGCAACAGCACAAAACAGAACAAAGCCAATTGAGACAATGCAGTGAAATTGGTACAGGATTTCACAGTAGGATACTGGGATAGTAGTAGTAAGTACTATGGTATATCTCTTTAACTTAACAATAGTTGTCCAGTCAATTAGGTATTGTAAAATCAAACCAAAAATAAAATATTATAAAACCAATTGAGAATACTGAATAGAGCAAAAGAAACATAACAAAACGGTGAAAACAATCTATGCCTTCAAACAGAAGATAGAAGGAAATCCCCCATATTTACTATACTGCATATGGTCATCCTCCCAAGAGATGCTGAAACATCTATTGCCAGTAGCTAAGAGGGAGGGGGCAGGTGGGAGAAGGGTGCTTGATTTTCAGCCTGGATGGCAGTAGGCTCACAGATAACGGTTCTCCTCCAGGCTCACGCTGCAGGTGCTTAACAAAAGGATGGGTGAATAAGCTGCCTGAGTCCCTCCATGGCCGGGTCTCTGGAGCTCTGTTCTCCTCCTGGCCCGTGTTTTAGACACCAAGAAGGTGGGTGAACAAGCTGCCTGAGTCCCTCCACGGCTGGATCTCTGGAGCTCTGTTCTCCTGGCCCACTTCGCAGGTGTTTACCAAGAGGGCGGGTGAATAAGCTGCTTGAGTCCCTCCATGGCTGGGTCTCTGGAGCTCTGTTCTCCTCCTGGCCCATGTTTTAGACACCAAGAGGGTGGGTGAACAAGCTGTCTGAGTCCCACCATGGCTGGGTCTCAGGAGCTCTCTTCTCCTCCAGTATCTTTTTTCAGAGTACTGTAATTTTCATTGAATAGATTTTTTACTTCGTTAGATTGATTATAAGTATTTCATTTTTTTGCATGCTACTCTGAACAGTATGGTTTCTCTTATTTCCCTCAGTGAGTTTGTTGTTTATGTTCAGGAATGCTATTGATTTTTGAGTGTTGACTTTGTATCTAGCTACATTACTGAATTTGGTTATTACATGTAGAAATCTCGCAATGGAGTTTTGGGGGTCCTCTATATAAGAGTATAATGTCATTTGCAAATTTCTTTTCTATCTTTATTCCTTTTCTCTCTCTCTCTGGCTATTATCTCCAGCACTATATTTAATAGCAATGATGATAGTAGACAGCCTTGTCTTGTACCTGATTTTAGAGTGGAAGCTTTCAGTTTCTGACCATTTAATATGATGCTGGCTGTTGGTTTGTTATACATGGCTTTTATCAGATTGAGGAAAAGACCGTCTATTCCAATTTTCCATAAGGCTCTTATCATGAAGAGTGTTGGACTTTATCAAAAGCTTTTTCTGCATCTATTGAGATGATCATGTGATTCTTATCTTTGGCTCTATTGATATGACATATTATGCTTATTGATTTGCATAGGTTGAACCATCCCTGCATTCCTGGGATGAATCTCACCCTTCCTTGATAACTTGCTGCATTCTGTTTGCCAGTATTTTATTGAGGATTTGTGAATCTATGTTCAGTAGGGAGATTGGCCTGTAGTTCTCTTTTTTTGTTGGATCTTTCTCTGGTTTTGGTATTAGGGTGGTATTTGCTTCCAGGAATGAGTTAGGGAGAATTGCTTCCCTTTCAGTTTCATTGAAGAGTTTGAGGAATGTTAGCATTTAGTCTTCTTGAATTTCTTGTAGAATTCTGTAGTGAATCCATCTAGACCTGGGCTTTTCTTTGTTGGTAAGGTTCTAATTACATTTTGAATTTCATGAACTGAAATTGGGTTATTTAATAATTTTACATCTTCTTGATTCAGCTTTGGTAATTCATATGTTTCAAAGTAGATAGTGATAATCTTTTGTATTTCCACAGGGTCTGTAGTGATTTCACCCTTATCATTTCTTATTGACTGAATTTGAGAGTTTTTTTCTTTCCTTTTTTAATAAGGGTGGCTAGGGGCTAATTGATGTTATTCTTTCAAAGAAGCAACTCTTTGATTCATTAATTCTTTGTATTGTTTTCTTATTCTCTATTGTGTTGATTTCCACTCTGATCATTATAATTTCGTCCCTTCTTTTGGCATTGGGCTTGTCTTACTCTTTTCCTAGATGTTTGAGGTGTAGCATCTGGTTGTTTATTTTGGTTTATTCTATTGTCCTGATATGGGAGTTTACCACAATAAATTCCCTTGAGGACTGCTATCATTATATCCCACAGATTCTGGTAAGATGTATTTGTATTTTCATTTACTTGTGGATATAGTTTAATTTCTTGTTCTTTTTACCCTTGTTCTTGTTCTTGTTCTTCTTTTTCTATTTTTCTTTCTTTTTTTTTGTACCAGGGATCAAACTTTTGACCTTGAGCTTGCCAGGCAGCAGGTGTTTATGCCACTGAGCTGAATCCCTGGCCCTCTTTAATTTCTTCTATGACCCATTGATTGTTCACGAGTGTATTATTCAATTTCCATGTGTTTATGGAGTTTTTGCATTTCTTTTTTTATTAATTTCCAGTTTTATATCACTATGCTCATATAATATGCATGGGACAATTTCAATTCTTTTTCATTTATTTAAGCATATTCTATGGGGTAGTGTATGGTCTATTTTAGAGAATGTGTCATGAGCAGCTGAGAAGAATGTATATTGTGATGTTTTTGGGTGGAACACTCCATACATACCTAGTAAGTCCATTTGTTCACAAGTTTGATTCAACTCTGTTATTTCTTTGCTGACTTTCTGTCTAGTTGATCTGTCTCTTTGTATCAAAGGGGTGTTAAAGTCTCCCATTATAATTGTGTTATTGCTTATCTGAGTTTTCATTTCTATTAATATTTGTTTTATAGAGCTGGATGCTCCCATATTTGATGCATGTGTATTTAGGACTGCTATCTCTTCCACTTGACATTTTCCTCTTACTAATATAGTGACCTTCTTTATCTATTGTGGTTTGAAGTTCACATTGTCTGCAAACCATACAACTACCTCTGCTTTTTTTTGCGTTCTTGTTGCATGAAATATTGTTTTCCATTCTTTGACTTTCAGTCTGTGAATTTCCTTACGGGTTAGATGGGTTTCTTGTATGCAGCATATGGTTGATATTTCTTGATCCATTCTGCCAGTCTGTTTCACTTAATAGTCGAATTGAGGCCATTTACATTAATAGTTATAATATATATATTGGCTTATTTTTGCCATGTTATCTTTCTGCAGTTGGTTCTTTATCTTTCCTCTCTCTTCAACTGTCTACCCTACTTAACGGCATTTTTCTGTTGGTGTTCTTGAGGATGTAGTTGTTTTGTCTAGTATATCTTTCAGTATTCTTTGCAGGGTTGATTCAGTGGTCATGAAGTTCTTCAGCTGTTTTTTGTTGTGGAAGTATCTTACTTCTCCCATCAGTTTTTTTTTTTTAACTTTTTATCAGTACCAGGAATCGAACTCACGACCACCTGCTTGCAAGGCAGGTGCTTATGCCACTGAGCTAAATCCCCAGCCCCTCTCCCATCAGTTTTAAAGGACAGTTTTGTAGGGTATATCAACTTGGGCTGGAAGTTATTTTCCTTTACGATTTCAAATACTTCATGCTATTCTTGACTTTATTGTTTGTGTTGAGAAGTCTGCTGTGATTCTGATGGACTTTCCTTTATAGATGATCTGTCACTTTTCTCTAACAGCTTTTAATATTCTCTTCTTATGTTGAATTTCTAGGATGTTAATTATTATATATCTGGGTGTAGATTTATTTTGATTATGGCTAATTGTAGTTCTGTATGCTTTGCTTGTCTGTATTATCAGTTTCTTTTCCCATGTTTGGGAAATTTTCTGTTAGTGTTTCTATAAATAGTCCTTTGATATCATTCGTTTTTTTACCTTCTTTTTCATTAACACCTATCAATATTATTTTATTTTTCTTTGCATCTTGCAGCTGTTGAATTGTTATTTCCTGGTTCCTTGTTATTTTTAACAGATCTTTCATTTCTTGTTCACTAGCTGCAATCTTGTCTTCTAGGTCTGAAAGTCTGTCTTCATATTCATTCATGCAGTTTTGCCAGCATTCGATGGAATATTTGGTCTTTTGGATGTGTCCTTGTATCTGTTTCACATATTCTATTGTTTCTTATGTTGTTCACGCAAAGCTTCCATCCTTTTGCAGTTCTCCTTGATTTTTTTTTAACTAGATTTTCTTTAGATGTACTCAGCATTTCTTTTATTATGTTTACCATTTCTTCTTTTACCTGGGAGATTATTTCTGATCTGAGTTCCTTTAGATCTTCATAGAATTGCTTCTTTAATTCAGTTGCTATCATTTCAGAAGTTTCAGGTGTATGACTTATATTTTCTTCTATGTCCATGTCTCCTAGGCTTGCTTGGGATGGGCTAAAGATTTGAGGTTGCAGTTTGCTCTTTTGTTTTGTCATTTTCCTATGGCAGGCTTCAGCTCATACGCGGCTGCTCCCTGCTACTTGGAAGTTGCTGGGCCTACTTCAGAATTTTAAAAGACATTACTATTGGATTCTAGAATTGATGTATAAAGACTAACCAATGTCTTTCATGTTCTCATGTTCCGCATAAGAGCACCCTATCTGATAGCAAGAAAATTTTAGAAGGTCCTTTTTATTTAGTGTGCTATAGTTTCTTAATGATACAACTTACTTTTCAATTTTCGTACGTTGGCCTTGGTATCACACATATTTTGAAATTCTTCATGTTATTTCTTTGTAATATTTTTTCTCCTATTTTTGTTGTGGGTGATGCTGTTGTACATCTTTTTCACAGTTTTTTGGATTTTAATCCTCTTAGATTGGACCTGTATAATAATTGACTTCCTCATCATTGGGAGAAAATATCTCTCACTTGACTTGTATAAAAGGAGAGGGTTATTTTGGCTCATACTTCTGGTGGTTTTAGTCCATAGTCCACTAATTCCAGGTTTCAAATGCTACAGTTAATGGGCCTGGCCAAGCAAATTTAGTCAAGTTATTGGGTCAGGAGGCACAGAGAGAGAAAAGAGAAGGGAGGAGCTAGAAACAAGATTATACCCTTCCTGGTCTTGCCTCCAGGTCACAATTCCCCAGTCACCTTCCTGTTCTGACCAGGCCCCACTATTTCACTGTTCCAAACAGCATAGTCAAGTAATGGTAAATTGACTAACCCACTACTAAACATAGGAAATGTGATGCAGTCAACTTCCATAAGCCCCATCTCTGAAATCTTTTGGAGGAAATTTCAATTTAAACCATGATAGCATCCTCTAATTGTCTTTATTTTTTCATCCTATTGTTCATTTTTCTCTCATTTTGTTACACCTTTTGAGATAGTTTATTAACTTTATCTTTTAACTTTTTCTAAATTTATGCTATTTTATCATTTTTGATATATGGTTTTATTCTTTAGGGATTTGTTTTCTTATAGAGTGGTGGTATCATAAACCAGTAGAAGATAGTCTGAGTTCATGTTCTTTATAATATGATACACCTTAGAAGAAGACATTGTTTTGTTTATATTCTTTGTTAATAATGTTTAAACCTAAATTTAATGAAGAAATAACCAGATACATTCAAACTGAGGAACAGACTAGAAAGCTGCCATAGTCTTTTTCCATAATTTCAGTTATGGGAAAATTGAACAAGATTGCAGAATTACTTCAGATGGACAGAAACTAAAAAGTGAATGGCTCATTAAAAAAAAAAAAAAAAAAAAAACTGAGCCAATATAACCAGCATTTTTTCTAGGACACTTTGGAGACAAATAGCAAAGATTATAAATTGTATTAGATATAAATAATAAATGTCATGAACATAGTTACATGTTTCATTTATATAGGAAAATGTCATTTATTGAAGATACATATAAAGTATCTTCTCATGGTCTGCAAGTAACTCAAACTGTAGATGAAAGCAATTACATACATATGTGATATGATGCACACACATGGAAACATAGAAAAAAGACTAGTATGACAGCAGGCCAGAAAGTGGCTGAAGTAGATGAACGACACCTGAGTAGTATATGGGAGTCCTCTCATGGTCACTTCCCTTAGAAATTTCTTTGAAATAATGAAGCAGTTAGAAAAGTGAAATATATATTTGTAACTATGTTTTTGTAATGTCCTTAGTAATAATTTCTGTTTTAATTAATTTTTTTAGTTTAAATGAGAAGTGTGTATATTTTTGTGTTTGCATATTTATGTACATGTACTTGCATTTGTGTAAACCTTTAAGGGCTCTATTGAAATCCAACTCCTCAAGAAATTTTTTAGACATATATATTTATTAGTGGTTTTACTGTCATAAATATCCTAAACTAACATGTTCTTTACTATTTTTTGTTGTTTGGTTGGTTTGATTTTTTGAGAGATATGATTCTTATTAGTTCAAGTTGGCCTCAAACTCACTATGTAGCCCAGGCTGGCTTTAAACTCATGGCAATTCTCTTGCCTCAGCCTCCCAAATCCTGGAATTACAGGTGTACACCACCATGCCTGGTTGTTCTTTATTTCTCTGAAAATTATTCCACATACCAGGTTTTTAAAAAACATTTTCCTAAAATCCCTTTGCAAAACTTTGTACCAAATACTTTCTACTTGGTACGAAGTGAATGTCTGTGTGAATTTATATCGCAATACAAAATAGAATAAGGGTGAAAAATTACCACGTGAGCCACTTTGCAAATCACGGTTTTCTGTACTTAATCAGAGTAGTCCTGAGTGCTGTTTCTTCCCTTAATAAATTTATAATTTTTAAATGCTTGTCACTTATTATCTACTTTGACACCTAGTTAACTCTTAAATTTTATATAAATCCATTTCCAGTAATACTCTCTTTATGGCATGTCTGTCTCCTTTGCATACTGAAACTTGGAAAAAGCTTTTTCAATCTGGACTCAGAAATCTTAGGAGGCACAGTTTTGAGCTCTAAAACTCAGACATCCCTTTGGGTATCTGTATGTCTGGGACTGTTTGTGCTTCTAAAAATTTCATTAGACCAGGTGACAGTTGCCACATTACTTCTACTTTAACACTCAGTGAGTTAGCCTTGTCTCCCTGTATTATGTGCCTTCTGTTGTTATTTGCTCCCAAAGATAGTTAACACCTTGCTTCCCTAATCACAGACTCTTAACTTTTGAGATACAGTCAGAGCTGAGAAATGGGTGGTATGACCTGCAGTTTTTTATTTTTACAATCATTCAGTGATTAGGGCTTGATACTTCTCTTTTGCTTTATATGATAACACGTACATTATATTTTATCAGCTGAGAATATTACCTTATGAAAACTAGTATTTATGGTACCTACTGTCAAGTGTACACTGTTGATATTTTAGCACTTGCTATGAATAGCTTTGAATCTCTAAAAAGTTGTTGCTTAGCTGCATTTTTGTTGGAGAAGAAAAAAACTTAAATGACATGTGTGCAGGAAAAGTTTCATTACTTTTGCTATCTAGAAAAATGTAAATACCATCAGTATACCTTGTTCTGATACTAATGGCCATTTCAGCCTGGAAATGGCTATAATGTAAAGTTAATCAATACAGTAAGGTGAAAAATTGAATAAGCAAATGGTGTGCTGATCACTTTGCTTTTATATTCTATTTTTCCTGTCTGAGTAAATAAACTGTGCATTCCCATACCATACAATAACTATGATACACTGTGCAGATGTGATTCTTTTGTTTAAACTAATTTTGTTATTGCAAAGTATTACTGTACGTCTTTGAGAAAATACCAAAGAAACAAACTAAGAAAATAAGAATCACATGTAATTATATTTCCCAGAAGTAATTGTTCTGGCTCTTTTCCTCCCACATATTTTTCCAGAGACTGCTTTTTTAAATGAGATCATATTGTCAACATCATTTTGTTGCCTGATATTTTTCATTAAAACATATTTTACAGATTCTTATAGGTTCTTTAATTTTATTCTATACTATTAGTTTGACAGTATAATATTATATGGTCATTTCATGATTTGTTTAAGTAGCTTCCTGTTGTTGTTTAAATTTTTAATTATATTAGTGCTCTGGTGACCTTGATAAAGTAAATGAGTAAAAAATATAGGTGCTATGTGAAGATTTTTTTACTTTATTGAAATTACATTGCTAACTGACTTTCTCTTGAACACTCTATGCTGAAGAGTTTAAATTTTGGAAACATTAATGAGGATCATGATTAGTTTAAATATCTGTCTCAAAATTCCAAATACACTTGAAGTAAACTGAAAATTGTTGGTTGAATGTCTGGAAGTGAGAATACGTTGCTGTCTGCTATCAATAGGAATATCATATTAGAAATTAGCAATATAAATTAAAATATGCATGTAACAACATAGTACATTTTACCAGACCATTTATAAGTTGAGTATCCTTTAAGTGAAATTCTTTTTTTTTTTTTTTTTTTTTTTTTTTTTTTTGTCTTTTTTCCTTTTTATCGGTACCGGGGATCGAACTCATGACCGCCTGCTTGAACGGCAGGTGCTTATGCCGCTGAGCTAAATCCCTAGCCCCTTAAGTGAAATTCTTAAGAAGTGTTTTAGACTTCATCTTTTGGAATACCATTTTCATAGACTTTATCAGTTGAGCATTGTAATCTGAAGATCCAAAATCCAAAACTTCTTGAACATTTTATCGATGTCACATGAATATCAGATTTTGGAGCATTGTATATTTCACGTATCCATATCAGGAATTCATAACCTATGTAATCAATGGCTTAATAACTATGTTGTTTTTTTCTTAAAAATGTAGGCATGTTGGGGATTTAGCTCAGAGATGTAAGTGCCTCCTTGGCAAACGTGAGTTCATGAGTTTAATCCCTGGCACAAAAAAAAAAAAAAAAAAAAAAAAGAAAAGTAGGCATGTTTCTGGTTCTAAATAATAAAATTAATGTAAGTATGTTATTGTCTCTTAATAGAATACAAATATAAAACAGCAGAAAATAAAACTTCCTGCCTTAGTGTTACTCCTCAGAAACATCTGTAAAGTTGTTGTGTATGTATACATGTGTGTAAAACACACACGTACATAGTTATTTCTATTTAATTTCTTAAATTTATACAAATGAGCTCATTCCCTTTCTTTTTTTTTTTTTTTTTTTAATCATCAGTACCAGGGATCGAACTCACGACTGCCTGGTTGCAAGGCAGGCACTTATGCCGCTGAGCTAAATCCCCAGCCCCGCTCATTCCCTTTCTATAAGTTGTTTTTCAAAAGTTGTAACTCAACATTAGTAATATCTTCTCATAGTACCACCTAAGATTTATCTTATTATTTTTACATCCTGTCTTAAGTTTTTCCACATTTAAATTTAATTTAAATTTACTTAAATATAGTAAATCCAGTATTTAAATAAAATTCCCGTTAAGTTTTACATATTTGTTTTGTTAAAAATATGTTTTCTGGTCTTTATTTCATGTAAGAAGGAACATCACATCGGTATTATAAAATATCTTCCTATATTCTAGACAATCATTTCTATTTTCTAAATATAAATATTTTATCTGTAGTTTTTAAAAAAGTGATTAGCCATTTCAGGTTCATTTTTAAGTTACTGCAAAAGTTATGAAGATATTACTGGTATTCAGTGGTCTGGGGCCAGGAATGTTTGCTAGATTCATCCCTCCACAAAGATTTCCTGAGAGCTACTTTCTGTGAAATGTCTTGTAGGCTCTCAGGTCCTTAGTATTGCTTTCTACTAACAGCAAACATTTGAAAAGTGGTTAAGAATTATAAAGAAAAATAACAATGAAATTCATCTACTACTTTTCAGATGAACTGATTTTAAAAATAATAACGCTTATGTGTGTAAATTCTAAATTTTATGTACCATAGTGTTATATAGGTTATCACAATTTTTCTTACTGTTTATTGCTGATTACACATTCTATAGTAGTATATTCCTATTTTACTGACCTCGTAGGTCTCAATTACAAAAAATTCTGATCACTTCTGTGTTTGTATTCTCTCTGTTTGTTGGTTATAATTTGTACCATCTACTCACACTAGTCTTTGTTTTGAACTGCTGATTCTATTTTCATACCTATTTACCCATATTCATGTAGCTTTTTATTAGTAGTATTGTTGGCTCTCTTTGACCTCCACATTACACCCACAGATAGTTCTGTCTCAGAGCATCCCTGGGAGGAACTGTTTGGGAAATGCTGAGTTTTTACTACTGAATATGATAAGCTGGTTGAATAACATGTGTCTTTTTCTATACATTGCAATAGTCAGATGTCATTTCTTATATCTTTTACACAATATAGTAAGATAGTAGAGCTTGAAGTAATACCCTTCTTATGGCAAATATTTAAGTACAGTATTTAAAAGATCGATAAAGGTATAGTTTGCAAACATGCTCCATATAGCCCTCCCACCCCTCAGCAATTACCCACAAGAGAAGTTAAAAGAAAAGATATTCATGGAATGTGAAAGCATCTTTGGAAATTTTGATGAAAAGGTAGATAGATATGGGTTCTACAGAATTTCAGTAATAAATGCAGAAATGAGTTGCTTATAGTTGTTTCTCTTTCCTTTGCCAGTTAAAAAATGTATTTTCTGCAAAGGGCCAAGATACATATCTCAAGTTTGTAGCATTTTGGAAATTATGTTTTATCTAGAAACAGAACCTACACTATTTAATATAATATACAAATCACATCAACTTTATCATTTCCTGCTTCTTATTTCCCTCAACTAGACCTTGCATAGATTTGGATGGAAAGCATTTGTTATAGCTGCCAGTTCAGGACAGATCCATGTTTTATAAAGCCAGATGACCAAAGGAAAAAATTAACATTCTTTTAAGGTAATTAGTGACAGTTACCAAGGCACACATCTGAGTAAACAAATAATTTGCTTTTGTATACAAAAGGACACCTGTATGTAAACCAGGTGGTACCACTGTATCATCACCATCGCCACTATCTTCACCACCACTACCACCATCATCATCATCATCATCTTCATCATCATCATCAGGTTTATTTAGTAGTTAACTGTGGTGGCAGATGATAGTTTCCATATGTTAAAATGCTATCTTATTTTCATAAAAATCTAATAAGACAGATATCATTATCCTCATTTTGCTGATGTGGAAAATAAGGCAAAGAGAATTTAAGTAATTCTTCAATGTTCCATAAAATAAAAATAAAACTGACAGAATCAAAATTCATGCTTATACTGCATCCTAAGTTAAAAATGACATTTTGATCTCCTTTATCATATGGGGAGAAAGAATTTACTAATTCCTGAGAAACCATCATAAAGCATCTTGTTCTACATGTTACCAGAGTAGGCATTAAGAGTCCTCTACTGTAGCCGTCACTGAATGCCCACTACCTTCAATGCAGGATTCATTACTGTACCAAACTCATCTTTGACAAGTAGTAAATATTCACAGAGAAAGAATAAACCTCAGTAATACTGTTATCATGAACTAAAGTGATCCGTGATGCAGTCCCACTATACCAAATGTTTTAAAATATGACTCCTAATATGCAAAACTGTCTTATTAACTTAGTGCTGTAAGTCAGTTATGTATTTGAAAATAAATGTTAATCATTTTAGCATTAAATAAATATAAAATTATTTCTGGGAATAATTTAGTATTAGAATGCTCTTGCTTGGTTTTCATTAAAGTACAGTGCAGCATATGAAAATTGAATTGCTTATTCACTTTCACAGGTATGACAGTTCTTCAAGTCACCTAAAGATAGATTCCATTCCCAACTAGTTTATATAAGATAGAAAAACATATTTTTAACCACTTTATTTAACTGTAACACATCAAGTAATTCACCCATTGCATCCATTGCAATTTAATGACTTTTAATATATTCAAAGTTAAGCAACAGTCAACGTAATCATTTTATAATTAACTCTCAGAAACATTGTTGTCTTTAGTGATCATTTGCCCATTACCCCAGATCCTACTTCCTAATACTAAGGATCACTAATTACCCTTTTCCTGTAGATTTGCCTATTCTAGACATTTTGTAAAATTTCAATTATATTTGTCTTTTCTGACTGACATCTTTCACTTGGCATATTTTTAAAGTTCTTCCATGTTATACTGTATATCGCATCTTCATTGTGTTCCATTTACAAAGAGTATTCCATTGTCTAGATATGCCACATTTTTTTCATCTGTCAGTTGATAGACATTAAAATTGTTCCCACCGTTTTGTTACTATGTGTAATGCTTCTATGAATGTTATATGTAGAATTTTTTGAGTAAACATTTGTTTTTACTTCGCTTTGTAAGATAATTGTTGATAAATTTTTATTTAACATTTTGAGGAACTTCTAAATTATTTTCAAAAGAAGCTGCATCACTGTACATTCTAGCAGCCATAGGAAGATTCCACTTTCTCCATGTTGACATGTACATTTATTGTTTTTATGTGATCACTTTCATGCTCAGTGTCTTATGCTTTTGATGCACATTTACCTGATAACGGATGATGTTGAACATCTCTTTCTGTGCTTACAGGATGCTTTTATAACTTCTTTGGGAAAATGTCTACTTAAAATTTTTGTTCATTTTTCAGTTGGTTTGTCTTTATTACTGAATTTGAAGAACATTTTACATAATCAGTACAAGTCCTTTGTTCATATATATATTCATATATATTTATATTTTTTCCCTATTACATGAGTTATCTTTTCATTTTCTTGATGGCATCCTTTATAGTACAATGCTTCTTAATTTTGATGAAATCTAATCTTTCCCTTTTTTTTATTATGCTTTTTGTATCATACCTAAAGAAGGCTTTACCTAATCCAAGGTTTCAATTATCTATTCATAATATATTTTCTTTTGGATTGTGTGGTTTTAGCTCCTGCCTTAGGTCTACAATCCAGTCTTGTTTAATTTTGGGCATAAACATTAAGAATTTATTTCTTATCTCTATTCTGTTCTATAAATCCATATGTCTTATGCCTAATGCTACTATTACTCTTGTTTTGATTAATGTTATCTCTGGAGGTAAGTTTTGAATTTTGAAGCATGAATTTTTAAACTTTATTCCTTTTTTGTTGTTTTGGTTATTTCTGTATGAAATCCTCATCATCTTCTCAATTTCTACAAAATCACTAGCTATGGTAATGATAGGAATTGCACTGGAACTCTAGAGCAATTTCAGGAATAGTAACTTCTTAAGAAGATTAAGTCTTCTAATTCATTCTCTGTGTAATATCATTCTCTATGTTTTTAGGTACCCCTCCGTACTGGGGATCAAACCCGGTAAACTACATCACCAGCTCATTTTTTTTTTTTTTTTTTTTCATACTGAGGTACATTTCCAGCTTATTCTGAGATATGTTCTTTCTAACTTGGCTCAGATTGGTGATTCTCCTGCCTTAGCTGCCTGGACTACTGGAACTAAAGTGTATGCCACCATGTCTGGCTTTAGATTTTTTTCTGTAATGTCTTTTTGAAATGCTTTTTAGTTTTCAGAGCATAAGTCTTATCTTTTTTAGTCTTATACTTTCTTAATTAAACTTTTTCATAAGTATATAAGTATTTTTGATGAAATTATAAATGGAATTATTTCCTGTATTCTTTTAATGAATTATTTAGGATTTTCTCCGCCCTATGCAAATAAAGATTGATTAAATTCTTCCTTTTAAATCTGGTTACTTACTATGTAATCCCGGCTGGCCTTGTACTTGTTGCAGTCTTCTTGCCTCAGCATCCCAAGAGCTGAGATTATAGGTGAGTGCCACTCATGCTGCTCTCTCATTCTTACCTCTTACCCATTACAGTGTGGAATACATGTAGTGAGCTTAGAGGAAAGGCATGAAGTCTCTCACCAATAAATATGACATTATCTGTGGCTTTTTCATGTGTATCTTCTATCATAATGAGAACTGCCCTACTTTGTTGACTGCCTTTAACTTACAGTCTTGAGCTCTTATATTTAATGTTTTGTTTATTGGAACCTGTATGATTTGAGTACTGAAGGAACTAAAATATATTAACAGTGTAGTCTGGTTTGAAGCTGCCTGATTTTGTTGCCTATGTCACAGGACTTTATAAAAATCAAACTGTTATCAGCAAAATATTTCAGATAGCACTTTGAAATCGCTACTAATAATATAGTTTAGTTTTATTAAGAAGAATATGCATTGTTTATGCTTGAATCGCTCCCAATATATTTTTTCTCATGTATAGATCACTTAGGCATTTAAAACAATAATATGTTTTTCCAAAGCATTATCTCTCTCTTTCTCACTCCCTCCCAGCCTCTTTCCTTCCTGCTCACTGCCCCTCTTTCTGGCTCTGTCCCCCTCCCTTTCCCTCTTTCTTTTCCTTTTTCTTTCCAGTAATCTCATTCTAGATTATTTAAGCACATTTTCTCTGTCTATACATCTAGCACTTACAAAATTGAGATCAGAAGCCCTTAAAAATTTTTGAAGTAGTTTGGTTCATGTTTATTTTCTCATCCTATAGATGACTTCAGTTCTTCAAACTGTTTCTTTTAAAATACTATGTACCTTGTCTACAAAAAGCTTAATCTTCCTGGTGTTGATATATAGTTAGCCAAGTTAGTTCCTTGGAGCAACTGAATAAAGAGCTGTGAAAAGCAACACATTTTGCTTTGAGGGGCTATATGCATTCTAGGTTTTTTATAATACAATAAAAAAACCATGTTGGGTTGTGAGACTTCCTTTGACTATAAATTGAGAGAAGCAAATAATTTTTTAAAATTATATTATCGTTATATGAATTAGGTATATAGGTATGAGAAGATGTTTTAAAATGAAATTGTTTGACTTATTTATAGTCATCACCAAAATACCACAATTTTTGGCATGTTAGTTTCCTTGTACTAGAGAAAACCATTTCAAATGAGTTACTGTCATCTAATAAAGCTCTGATACTATAAAAGTCATTTTTTTAAAAACTCAATTTAACTGACATCCTCATTTTTGACAGGAAATAATTTTAATGCAGGCAATCTTTTGGGCACAGCTTCATTCATAAGTGAAAATACAAAGACCCAGAGCACTGAAAATTGTTATCACGAAGCTCTTTTGTTAAAGCAATTCCCTTTTGTCTTTAGGCTCTCACTAACTTTATTGACTTTTAATAAAGTTTTCTAATCATTTAGCTCACAAAAGTTTAAAAGCAGTACCTCTTTTTAGAAATTTGTTAAAATGTTTTGCTAGAAAAGAGACAGTCTACATTAATATAGGAATCTAAAAAATGAGCTACCTAAATGATAACAGTATATTGTAATAAGTGGACTGAGATTATCAAGCATAAAGGTAGAGATGTATATGATACAGTTTTAAAATGCTTTTCTTTGAAAATGGTACAGTGTATAAATTTGAAGTGGTTCACTTACTTAGAAAATTTTGTCAAACACTTCATTTCCTAAAAACTGCATAAATAATTTGTTCTAACTTCTTCCTCAGGATGACTTAATGAAAGTTACAGGTTCTTATACCCATCTATTAGGTTGACTTCTTTTTACCTGTATTCAGTAAAGAATGCTATGTTACTTTAGTTTCAAAATGAAAACAAGGTCGATATTATATTACATGTAGTGAATATGAAAGTAGGCTACACTGAAGTGCTATTTACAGGTTATTCTTGGCAGTTTTCATTTCCTTCAAAGCTATGTTTTATTTAATATTTTTACTGTTGCTTTTTTTATGAGACACAGGACAGATAAATATGAGAGGCCATATATGAGTTCAAATAACGTTCTTAAAGGTAAAGGTGACTAGGGATAATCAGATGAGGGTAAGGACTGGAGGCTTGGGTAGATACATGAAAACTGCAAGTATACAATTTTGTAGTCTTACCAAATTCTACCCTTTTCCTTATCTTTACCTGCAATCTTGATGTAAAAGTTTTTCTATTTTTCACATATACAAATAATGATTAAATATTTGTAGAGTTCTTCAAAACAGGAGTTTTGAGCTTTATTTTGTGTAAGAGGCTTCAAAATTTTAAGTTCTGAGGGCTAGCTGTACAGACATAAGTTCCAAATAAATGATGCTATGAATTGATGCAGGTAGATTACAGAGAGAGACATGTATGGAAATTATGAAACTTTGAAAGAAGGGTAAATGTTATAAACAATATGGGTATAAATTCTACATTGTTGTCTGGTTACTGAGAAGACTGAGAGTTTTGTATAAAGAATAATCAGAAGATGATCCTGAAGTTTCTAACATGAAAATTTATGATTTCATTAACCCAAAATATAGAACAAATATGAAAATAGAATTGAAGATAAAAAATATGGATTACTTTGAATATCTTTACACTGTGTGGATTACATGATGTCCACTGAGAAATGTTCACCAGACAACTGGAAACAAGCCACCACTATTAACACGTGAGAGCTTAGGCCTCAGGAAGTTTCTGAATAAATACATTGAGCTTGTTAAATAGAAGTTTCCAAGCAAGGTCTCAATAAAGGAAGAAAACCGAAAACTAAAATTTAAGGAAATAGATAAAGTTTGATGTAAAAAAGGATCAGTAAAGATTATGTAGAATACTTAGGAAAGAAGCAATTTAAAAGAGAAGATGATCTAGCAAAGCATGGGGCAGATTATCTGAATAGTGTAATTAACATAAATATCCATAGGGATTCTTTAAGGATAGTTTAATTTCAAAAATAATACATTTGTGCTTAAAAATTAGAAAATAAAATATAAGTGCCTATCTTCCCACTTTTCAGTTTCTTTTATCATCTGTCCAATTGTGTGTGTATGTTTGTTTTCAAGACAAGGTCTCACTGTTCTGAGATCAGGCTGGTCTTCTCCATTCATATTTCTATCATGTAAACATATTACATTATATTTCAAGATAAAAACTTTTTCACATTCTAATATTTCTAAAATGAAGAAGTATGTTATACTTTATGTCTATATTAACTTTCATGCATTTTTTTTCCAGAAAGATTCATAGTGAATTGTTGCTACTTGAAAATTTATGACAGAAAGATTTAAATGAATGGAATATTGAATCAAATAAATATTGTACAGCTGGTCTTGAGTATCTGGATTCTATATTCTCAGATTCAACCAACTACCAATCTAAAGTGAAACATGTACAAACTGGTTTTTGTTATTATTTCCTGTATTTTGTTATTATACAATAAAGTTATAGCAGTGTTTTACAGACTATCTACATTATAGGTATTATAGACAATCTGGAAATGATTTAAAATATGTAAGAGGCTATGTACAGATTATATTCACATTTTATATAAGGATTTTGAGCATCTATTGATTTTGCCATCTTCAGAGATTTTGAAATGAATCCTCTGATGATACTGATAGAATGATCATTTCTACAGAATTCAAATCAGTAAAGCTGGGGATATGGCTAATTGGCACTGTACCTGCCTGCCTGGCAAACATAAGGCCCTGGGTTTGATTCCTAGTGCTGAAAGAAAAAAAAAAAACAAAACAATGAAGTATAGTAGTTAATTTATTTTCTTTTTTATATGTATCAATCCATATGAATTTTCCATAGTTTTCTCTTTTTTTTGTACCTGGGACTAAACTCACAACTGCGTGCTTGTAAGGCAGGAACTTATGCCACTGAGCTAAATCCCTGGGCCCCTTACCCCAGTTTTCCATAATTTTCAAATTGTTGTCATCCCTTATTTCAAGAGAGGGATTTTATTATTCATTATGGCTTTTGGTTCACTTTCTTTGGTTTTGTTTTATTTTTAACATTTTACTATTATACAATAGTTTAAACATTCCTTTTCTGCCTGCAATATGTTAATGTCATTTTATACATGCTTAAACGATATGTTCAAGACCAGCCTAAAATGTATAATGAGTCCCCATCTCAAGGAAAAAAAAGGAAATTTGGGGAAAAAACCCATTAGATTTTTTTTTTTTGAAGAGAAAACCAAATGAAATAAAACAGAATAGAGACAATCAAAAAATGAAACACAACAACAACAAAAAAACCCCAATGACTGTGATACAGGACTTCAAAACAAGATAAAAGGAAATCAATAATGGCTACCATAATGCCTCTTGTTATCTTCAAAATAACTACCCATACCATCATACATAATGAAATCAAACAAAGCAAAACAGAAGAAAGACATTCAAAACAAAACAATGAGCCCAATATAGGACTTCAAAACAATAGGAAAACAAAAATAGCTACCTTAATACCTCATGTTATCTTTAAAGTAGCTGCCTATACTATCAGACATAATAAAACAAATATAATAAAGCCAATTAAAACAAAACAATAAAAGCAATACAGAGCTTCAAAGCAAGATAATAGGAAATCAATAACAGATACCATAATATATTTTGTCATCTACTCATGCCATCAGATATATTAAAATGAAACACAACAGAATAAAGCCAAACTAAACAGAACAATGAAAACCAAATAAGGTTTCAAAACATGGTAATAGATTAACAGTGGCCACTGCCTTCCCTCTTTAGACAAGTCTTCCACTTTCACTTTCACAGTATCTATTGTGCTTTTGGGATGCCACTACTTCCTTTAGTATTTTATATTAAGGAAACAACAGGATATTCACCCATGTGACTGAACCTTTTCAGCTGTCTCAAGTTGTATCCATTTACCTACAAGAGCCTCAAGGTCATCTTTCTTTACAGCTGAGTCGCTTTCCATTATATAACAATGCCATATCTTTCTTATCCACTGTACAGTTGATGGACAAGCTACCCTTGCTTTTTTCTGATTCCCTGTCACGTAGACTGATTGTTTTCTCTCCTTTGACTTTCAGTCCGTGAATTTTCTTTCCAGTTAAATGTTTCTTTTTTTTTTTTTTTTTTTTTTTCTTTTTTCAAAACAGGGTCTTGCTATGGAGTTCAGGCTAGCCCTGGGCTCACTTCGTAGTCCAGGCTAGTCTTGAACTTGGAGTTTTCTATCTGCCTCAGCTTCCTAAGTGCTGGGATTACAGGAGTACGCCACATGCCTGGCTAAATGTGTTTTTGTAGAGAGTATATTGATGGATCCTGTCTCTTGATCTACTCTGTGTTTCTTTTTATTGGTGAACTGAGACTATGTACTTTAATGGTTATGGCCAGCATGCACTGCCTTGTCTCTGCCATGCTATTTTCCTGCCATTGGCTCCCTGCTTTTCCCTTCCATTCAGTTGCCCTGCTCAGTGGTCCCCCTCAGCTGCTATTCCTGGAACCATGACCATTTTTATCTCCCTCTGGAATATCCTTCAGTATTTGTAAGGTTGGTTTTGGTCATGAATTCCTTTAGTTTTTCTTTGTCCTGGAAGTATCTTATTTCTCCATTAATCTTGAAAGATAGTTTTACAGGGTACATCAATCTGGATTGGAAGTTGTTTCCTCTCAGGACTTAAAATACTTAATTCCAAGGTCTTCCTGTCTTGATGGTTTGTGTTAAGAAGTCTGTTGTGATTCTGATGGATTTTCCTTTATAGGTGATCTGTTTCTTTCTCTAACAGCTTTTAATATTCTGTTCTTATCTTGAATTTCTGGGATGTTGATTATTCTATGTCTGAGTGTAGATTTGTTTTGGTTATGGCTAGCTGGAGTTCTATATGTCTACTACTCTGAATGTCACTTTTCCCCTGCTTGGAAAGTTTTCTTACATTATTTCTGTAAATAGACTTTTTGTGTTGACCGCTGTTTTTTCACTCACACTATTCTGAAGTTATGTTTGTTTGAGCTGTCTTGCAGCCATTGAATTGTTACTTCCTGGTTCCTTGTTATTTTTAAGAGATCTTTCCTTTCATGATCGCAAGTGGCAAACCTCTCTTCAGAGTTTGAAAAATCTATCTTCAGTTTCTTTCAAACAGTTTTGCCAGCTTTGAGTGGAGGTTTTATTTTCCTGACTATCTTTTTTAATCCATTTCATGCATTCTAAATCTTATATTGTTCATTCAAGGTTTCCCTCATTTTCCTATGCCCCTCTACTTTTAAAAAATCTGTGTCTTCTTTAGAGATGCTTAGCAATTCTTTTATTATATTTTTCATTTCTTCTTTTACCTGAGATAGTATTTCTGTTCTAATTTCTTTAATAGCCTCATGAAGTTGTTTCTTTACTTCAGTTGCCATCACTTCAGAAACTTCAGATGCATGACTCCCATTATCTTCCTTGTTTACATCTCCAGGACTTGTTCTGCCTGAGTTGGAGGCCAGAGATTGCCTTTTTTTTTTTTTTTTGCTTTGTCTTGGCATATTCCTGGATTCTTCCAGACAAGTGGGTAGTGGTGTCCCAGGTACTTGCCACACTGGCTACAATTTCTCCAAAGTGTGATTGTTTGATTCTCCTGTCCAGTATTGGCTGTGGAAATCCAGTGATGGCCATTGGGTGCTGATGTGCTGGCTGATGCTTCCCAGCCTGTGCTGATTGCTGGGCAGCAGGAAGCATCCCAGATGGCAGCTGTTGTGTACAGCAGGGCAAGGCTGGCTACTGCATCCAGGGCCAAGCTGGTTACCAGCAGGAAACTGTCTCCAATGGAAAACCCATTAGTTTTATTTTTGCTTTCCTTTTTGTAGCTGTGAAGTATGTCAGAGATTACAAATTTATTTCACTAAAACAATAGGCAAATGTAGAATTTGATGCTCATTTTTATAACAATGTAAAAATATCCTTGAAATTTTTTCAACTTGAGTTTGATTTATAAAAGCATTCTGAAATTTAAAGTACCTTCTAAATAACACTTTTAAATTTTTTGGATTAATAAATTTTTCTGCTGTTTAAATTTGGTTCAAATAAAAAAAATTTGAAATTTAATCTTCATGACATAGCAGATAGATATTGTACCAGATTAGCAGACTTAAGTCTTTAAAATAATTCTGTTACCAAATCATGGATTTAGAAGCAGTCTCTGAACATTTAGGAGAATGATAGCTTTATGATAGCTAAGTTATGTTGTCATATAAGAGAGGACTATAGCAAACATTACTACTTTGAAAAATGTTAATATAAATTTTAATTTAATAATTAGAATGAATTGCATCTTCTTGTTTCTTTTTGTAGCTTTAAACTTTTCCTACTAAGTAGTTTAGAATCAGTGTAGTTCTGATAGTTGACGTAATCTAGCAGTGACCCTGTAGACCTCAAATGCCCCTAGAGTATTATTCTTTTATGTCATTCTGTTATCATATCAGTCACTAAAGTCATGCAAAATTGTTTTTGACTTCTTGCTTACTATGACATGGATATTTTCTTTGTAAAGCATATAGAAAATTCTCACCTAGTCTGTAACTTTTGCTTCCGATGATTTAATAATGTATAAGCTATGTTATGCACAAATATTTAGTCTGGATACTAGAGGAACTTTATTATATATTAATAAAGGTGATCCTTAGGGCTATTGGGGAGAATTGCATGTAAATTAAGATATCTTAGAAAAAGAAAAGAATCATGTTAAATATGAGGCTACAGTTAAAAGTTCCAAGAATGGATCTGTTGAATTACACGATCTGATTTGCCATCCATCTCCTCATGTAGCGTCCTCCAGGGTGAACAGCAGGATGAATTAATGCACTTAATGATGGTTAATGATTCTCATGGGTAAGGTTGGGGAGACCAGCTAATATGTAATGTATTTAAGAAAGTTCACCAGAAGTGATTAGAATCAAAATAGTTTGGGTACTTAATAAGTGAAGCTTCATTTATCAGAAAACTGCATTCATCCATAACATTTTATTTCCTGCTAATAGATGAGCATCATCATAAAATATAATACAGAGGTTATTCAGGAGCACTTATTTCGTTGCCTTTTTTTATAGAGGATTATAGGTCAAGTTATATCATCAACTAATTGCATTGACATCTATATTAAAAAAATTGAGTTTAATGAGAGCTTATTAGTTTAAGAGACTACTAGTTGTGGTGCTTTTACAAAGTATTTTCTGAGTAAGAATATCTCTTCACCATCTTCACATTATCAACATTTAGATACTTGTATGATGTATATAATGAATGTTCTATAAATCTTTTTTGTTTTGTGTGTATATGTGTTTATGATTGAACCCATGCATGATTATCAGGAACTCTACCTCCAGTAGTATTCTGTACATTTGTATTTAATAAATGAAGAAACAGCCTTTAATGTTTTTTTCATATTCCATTTATAGATCCTCTACTTATAAACCACCATAAGTAACTCACCATCTTACAACTTCACAATGTTGTTCTTTTTGCCTAGAAAGAAATGCCATCTTATTTACACTCTTTCTTCATTTTAAAATTAAAAAGAACAAGAAGAAAGAAAGGAGAAGAAAGAGAAGGGAAGGGGGAAAGAAGAAGAGAGAGGGGAAAGAGGAGAAGAAGAAAAAGAAAGAGGAAGAAGAAAGAAAGAAGGAAGGAAGGAAGATAAAAGATGACAGTAACAATGATGACTGGAAGCTTTGAAATTACCCTGTCTCATAGCTACTCACAGAAGTTTAATGAATACCACCTGTGTTACTGAGTAGTAGATTTTAATAGTGACAACACAGTAGTTTAGAGAAATTGTGATCATCTTCATAGTTGTTGTGACAGAAAATCTTATTTCTTGTTAGAATCTGGCATAATCCCTTCACCTAGAATAGCCACACAGTATTTGTTGAGTGAGGAACCAGAAGAGAAGACAGAAGATAGAAAGATTGAAAGATTGATTTGTTCATCTATTTCCCCACCCTACAATTTTTGGTTGATTGGCTGGTTGGTTGCTTGATTGGTAACAATGTTTCAATATGTACCTCAGACTGATGTTGAACTGAAGGATCTTTCTGCCTCAGCTTTCATAGGGCTAGGATGGAGGCTTGAGGTTGCTTTGTTTGTTTGTTTTGTAATGAATTATGCAGCATGCTAACAGCAGTAAATATGCTCACAATAGCCAAATGACAAGAAAAAAAGGAAACTTTTTAGAAAACATTTAAGAAGGGCCAGGGGTTATAGAGAACTTGCCTGATACGCAGGAGGCCTAAGATTACAACCTCAGTACCACAAGCAAAAAAAAAAAGAAAAAGTGAATTTGAAGTTATGATATTCTGGATCCTGCTACAATAAAGGCAAGCAGGGCTGGGGATATAACTCAGTGGCATAAGCACCTCCCTAGCAAGCGCAAGGGCCTGAGTTTGATTCCCTGTGCAAAGAAAAAAATGGAGGCAAGCAGTAGCCACTCACTGATACAAGTCAACCTGTAATTACTTAATGTTTACTGAAGTTATTAATAGCAGCATTATGAAAAGAAAGGTATATTAAAGTACATTATCTTCACTCTTTTAGAGAAAAAATAAAATTACCATGGACATTTGGAAAATTTCTTTTATTATTTTAAGTGGTTGATACACTGTTACATTTTAATGACCTGGAAAAATTTCTTTACTTCAAGCTTCTAGTTACTTGATGTTTACAGATGAGTGAAATATCTTATCAGCATGATGGCTTCCTCATCTTCAGATGCTTTTTTGCCTCTGTGTGTGCATATGCATAGTACATATTCACTAATGTCTACTTTGCACATAGGTTAACATTAAATGCTTTTAATAAATGACTTCTCCATTATTTTAAACAATTTTGAAGTCAATTGTTGCCCATGTTATCTCTCCAAGTACTAGCAGAGCAAGAATACACCTGCTACAGAGATGTATTACTTGGAGTAAATGAAGTATCTGTTAGTAAAATGCCAGCTACACTGAATGTGCTTGATAAATAGTCAAAACTATTCATAGTGGATTAAAAGAAAGATTTTGGTGTACCTATGTTAGGTTTTGTTTTGCCTTTTTCATGTTTTTGTTTTTCGAGAAATTTAAAGCATGATTCAAAAACTTGAGTAAAGATCAAATATATAAAAATGATATATATATATATGTATTTTTTAAATTTTGAGATAAGGTCTTGCTGTGTTGCTCAGGGTCTGTCCTCGTGCCTCATCCCCCCAGGTGCTAGGTCTACAACACATCCAGCCAATGATAATATGTAAATTTTCTTCAGGTGCTTTCATCTCTTTTTATAAACAAATACTGTTCATATTTTTAACAGAAATTAACATCCAGTGAACTTTACCTAGCTGGTTTTTATTTTTCGGTTTTATGAGACAGAGTCTTGCCCAGGCTGACCTGGAACTTGTGGTGATCCTCTTGTCTCAGCCTCCTGAATGCTGGGATTTCAGACAGCACCTCCATGCCTAGCTCCATATGGAAATTCTGAAATGTAACAATGAACTGCTTTTTATTTAATATTGAATAAGCATAAAAATCAAATTATGTTGCTTAAAAAAGAATATTCATACATCTTTTCTCATCTTGCACAACACAAAAATAGCTGCTTTTGCTCATAAAAATCATATTTGGAGGGTGACTAAACATCAGTTCTCAAATTTCTGAGAAATTTACACAGGAGAGAAAGTGACATTTCATCTGTAATCAGCCTCCTAATCTAATTAATGATACATTATTTTTCAAGATACTTTGGACTTTACTAAACTATTGAAATTTGATACATTTTTCTTTAAACCACAACCTCATAAGGTAGTTGTGATGAGTATGTAGTTTTGTCTTTAAGGGTGCAGCATTTATACATACAATTCACATAAAATTCAGGAAACTGAAATCTTATCTGAAAGGATACGTTGGTAATGTGATTTATTCATATACTCTCCTTGCTACCTAAAACAATTGGTTAGTGATCTGTTTAAAAACCTAGTTTTTAATAGAAAGTGAGAATATTGATATTAGTATATCATAATTTTTTTTTTAAGTTACACTCCTTGTATCAAAACAAATGATTTAGAGGTACTATGAAATAATTTTTGGGCAAGTAAAAAAGTTTACTTCTATCATTCCTTAGGCTCAAAAATAATTTGATTCATTTCTCAATTTATTAAATGTATATATTTTATGTGTGTATATATATACACATATATATTATTCTTAAAGAATAGTATATGATTTTTTTTCAGTTAATGGCCTAGCATCTATCAGTCTTTCAACTAAATTTGATTTTAAATTTTATTAATCATGCCCACTTCTTAATTTATCTTTAGATGTATCTGTAAGTCCATCATAGATACACAGGTAGGTAGAAAGATACAAAGATGTAGGGGCTGGGGATTTAGCTCAGCGGCATAAGTGCCTGCCTTGCAAGCAGGTAGTCAAGTCATGAGTTCGATCCCCAGTACCGATAAAAAGGAAAAAGACAAAAAAAAGAGAGAGAGATACAAAGACATATATATATAATTTTGAAGCTACATTTTAAACAAGAAAGATTCATTTCTTTCTTTACATGAGTTGAGCTTTTTAGCCCATCGTAACTACCAGTATTTATGCATTGTATTTTTGTGTACTTGTGCATTTTATTCTGATATTCATCACTCAACATGCATTTTTCCAAAATTATGTACAAAGTCCAGAAACCAAATAAGTCTCCTACTAATTCCATATTCTCCTAAGTAAAAGTTTTAGCATATTAATTCCACTTTCTGTTTTCCTTCTCAACTGAGACCTGCAGTATTCTTTTACTTTCTTCAACTGTTATTTAACTCTACAACTTTGCTAAGGTGTTCAATACTTTTAGTTCTAAATGTATTAGCTTTTTCCCTTACCATATATCTCTTTCTATTTTAAGAATCTTTACTTAGCCATTGTATTACAAACACCCATTCAATCAATCATTATTAGGTTACTTTTAGTTTTAACATATGAATGTCCAGTCTTTGGGCTCCTAGAAGTCCCCTATGCTTCAGGTCTCTATTTTTTTTTTTATTGATTGAGTATATTATTATTATTATTATTATTATTATTATTATTACTATTATTATGTCTCCTATTTTCCTTTGCCTAATTGGAGTGATGAAAGAAGGCTTAAGTTTTGCTGTTCTGTCACCTTTAAATATTCCATAGGACAAGCTTCTTCATAATTTCTTGAGCCAATAAAAAGATTGTTCGGTTTAAAGTTCTCAGGGATATAAAGCACCTCTGACTTTTTTTTCCCCACAAACAAGAACCAAACAACATAGTATGGAATACATGGGCTGGTACTTTATTTCACCAAAGGTGAAGAATTCTCAGGCATTAAGTTTTAGTAATATGGTCAAGTCTCTCAATTATAGCTTCTATAGCCTCTGTTAGCTCCAGGAAGGAGCAAAATTGGATGCCTCATCCTGCTTGAATCCCAGCATTTTTCATGACCTAGCACATTTTCTGAACTATCTGATCACCAGCCTGTGCTCATCATAGGGAGGAATAACAGAATTAGATGAAGTCATTCGAAACATATTTTCAAGTAGCCATTTTAGAAGCAAATTAAGTGGAAAGAAATTGCTTAATTTTCAGAGAATTTTGAGATAACTTACTGAATCATATTTTTATGTACTCTGTGATATGTTTTTATAAATAAATAACTCAGATGACTACATTGTCTATATTCATATTTAATTTATAACCTGAGAGTCAAGAGAAGAAATGGTCCTAAGTAAGTTATAAATTATAAGAGGGGAAATAGAAATTTTGACTAAAAGAAGAAAATTTTCAGAATATTTGCTTTCAGGAAAGTTTAAAAATGGAAAAGTTAAGCAGAGTCTAATGAGATAGTTGTCTCCTGAGTACATTTATTTTGACCATCATTTATGATTTGAAATGTCTTTCTGGAAAAATCTTTGATCATGTACCTGTTTTCTATAATGTCTTGCTTACTACAATAAATAATGGCTAAAGTGTAAGGGTTAATTAGTGGCCAAACCAGTAGCTAACTGTATGTAGATACCTTAGTAAGAAAATACGTATTCATAATTCTTAAAGAGTTGTGGAACTGTCTTAATTTCATTTAATCTCTTTGCCCATGCTCCCTAAATCTTCCCTTTTTTTCCCAGCAAAATACATTCTTCCAACTAATTTTGGATCCATCATTAATGACCATTATTTCTCCATTTTAGCATGTGCTCCCTCCAAGCTGGGCTGCTCTGTTGTTCTCCATATTTCCCTGCATTCTTCTTCCTTTTTTTCCTGTTAAAGAGTCTTAATTTCCTCTTCATGCAGCATCCTCCTTTTTCATCTTTGCCTGTTAAAATTGTACCTATCCTTCAAGTCTGTTCTGAAACTCTAGCTCATAGGATATGATGGATGACATGTTTTTGTGCACCCCTCTGCCCAGATTTCTGTCCTTTTCTAGCTGGGTAGGCTTTATCATATTTTTCTCCCTTTAAGCAGACTTTGAAGTTAAGCTACTTTGCAATGTTAATGGTCAAATGGTTGTGATAAACACTGGAGTTGTAAAACTAAGTCCATAGCCCACATTATCAATTAGTAAATATTCTTCCTGTGATAATATTTTCCTTGAAGTAATTAAACTTCAAGTGCAAGAGAGGCCCTAAATGATCTACTGTAATGTGTTTATTAAATACCAGAGAAAACAGACGCAAAGAGGTTAAAGAATTTGCCCAAATACTGATAATGAACTAGAACTCTGATTATTTTGTTCCCATTTCAGTGCTTTTAAAAACTGCATTATATTAGACTTGTGACTTAAGTATTAACCTTTAGGCATTATATCTGTCTGTGTGTAATGAAAATGGATTTTTTCTTCGAATTTTAGAAATGAATGCATTTTTACAAAAGTAAATTGAAAACCACCATACGCTGCTAGTAATTTTAGTACTGATTTTAAAATGTAAGAATATAGGCTGACTGAAACAAAAGCAAATAAAAGGATGTGTTGCGCATTAAATTTAAATATTTGACCACTTCCATTTTGTAAGTTTATATTTTGGTATCTTACATGAAGGTAATTGACTAATCTTAATTTTCCTATATAATCTTGAGAGGAAATCAATTAGAACCTGTTTTAAATCTTATAAGATAATCTGAATGATAGTTCAAAATCTCTGTTTAGTTCTATACGTACTCGAATCATTGTGCAACTTGAAATTTAAGATACTTTGTGGTACAAACTACTTTTTTTCTGTTTTGATATAAATAAGTTGCATAAAACATACCTAACATTGTGCAAAATCACAATAATAATTTGTACTTTTTGAGTAATATATTTTCTCAAAAATGACATTTTAAAAATATTATTAGCTTTAATTATAAAATTTTGAATTTTTAAATGACAATTAAATGTATTTCTGGGGTAGTTTGATTTCTTCATCTGTGTACACATCATAGGAAATTTTAATCTAACTAACCTCACTCATCAAGTTTTGTGGCGAGAACTTTAAAAGTTACTTGAGCAATTTTGTGATAAATTATGCATTAATATTTAACTGTGGTCACCATGCAGTATGATAGATCCCTAAACTTTAATCACTAAAATTTAATTTAAGCTGAAACTTTATACCCTTTGATCAGTATTTTAATTTTCCTTGTCTTTCCTGCTCCTCTCTCTCTCACACCTAGTCTATAGTAACCAACTTTCCATTTCTTTAAGATCAATTTTTTAAATTTTCACATATTGCTGCAATCATTTTGTCTTTCCATACCTGGCTCATTTTATTTAACATGTCTTCCAGTTCCATTCATGTTGTCATAAATGATAGAAGTATCTTTTTAAAGACTGAAATTATATATAAGATAGATAGATAGATAGATAGATAGATAGATAGATAGATAGATAGATAGAGACAGAAACAAAAAATACATACTTCAGGAAAAGAAAAACTTGTATAAGTATTTTACCAAATTTATCAAGACATTCTGAAAGTAACACAAGTTACCTTTGGTCTCTAATTATATGAGGTACTCAAAGTGGTGGCCATTAGTTTGCAGCCTTGGTATGATGAACTCCTGCTTGAATAATCTTAGTTATTGAGAATACTACATATAGATCTTCAATTTCTTCTCTAAAGACCCACAGTATAGTAGGTTTTCTGTGATGTGTGAAATCCTCTATGGTCCCCATAGTTAAATAGTTAAATAGTAAAGGTCATCCTTACTCACTTTTTGGCTTATAAGATTTACAAATCATGTAAATACTGATCATTTAACAAAACTGTAGCATTATTTTGGCATCAGAGACTAGAGGAAATATGAGGTAAGAATACAAAAAAGTGTTGTATACGGTAGGAAGGAAACTAGTTGTATTTATAGTTGATTAATGAAGTAGCAATACAAAAACTAGAAAAAAAGACTTTTCAGTAGAAAAACCTGGAAAGTGGAGGACAGTTGCTTTGGGGGAATAAAAGGAACAAAGCATATGTTAGCAAAATGGTGTTTTTGGCAACAAGCTTTTTTATATTATTTTACTACATACACTAAATATTTATATTACTATGATAAAGTAAAATCAATTTTAAAATACAATATTCTACATTTTGTGAAATAGTGAACTTTTATAGATACACTTTATAGAATATTTTAAAATTATAAACCCCTTTTAATGTTATATCTAAATTGTCTAACAACTGTTTGTTCATAGTATTCTCATAATTATTTTCATTTATATAAGGCTGTTAGTGATGTCCTCTCTCATTCCTGATGTTTAGTACTTTGAGTCTTTTCTTTGTCTAGCTAGTGTTCCCAGTTTATCAACTTTTAGAGATTGATTTTTCTCGTTTTTGTTTTCCTTATTTTATTTATTTCTGATCCTGTCTTCATTCTCCCTCTATAGTTGCTTTGAGTTTAGTTAATTTCTTTTCCTACAACCTTGTCTTTTAAAGTTAATGTTTAGGTTACTGATTTGAAGTCTTTCGTATAGAAATTTATATAGAAATTTCCTTCAAAGTGCAGTTCTATCTGAATCATTAAAGTGTTGACATATTCAGCTTATGTTTTCATTCATTGGAAAGTATTTTATTTCTGTTGTATTATTTTATTTGATCCATTGGCTATTTGGGAGTATTAATTTTTACACTTTCCTTGTACATCTTAGAAAAATTGTGTTTTCTCTTATTAGTTGGAGAATTCTGTAGATGTCTGTTGAGTCTAATTTGTTTATGATGCTTTTCATATCTTCTGTTTCCCTGTTAATCTTCTGCCTAATTAATATATTTGTTATTAAAAATGGAATGGGAAAGTGATGTCTCCTACTAATATTGTTAAATTATTTCTTCCTTCAGTTCTGTGAATTGTGAATTTTTCTTTCACCTATTTTATGTCTTTGTTAAGTGCATATATTTCTTATTAGTTAAGTCAGTATGTTATATCTTTTATTAGTATGTCTTTGTCTCAAGTACCTACTTATGTTTAGCTCTCCTTTGATTACTGTTTCCATACTTTTCATCTGTATACTTTCAACCTATTTTTTCATTGAATCTAAAGTTTATTTGTTATAGATAGTATATAGTTGGATCATATTCTTTATCCATTCTGCGTCTCTGTCTTTTGGAGTATTGATTTTACTTACATTTAGCGTAATTACTGATATTTATCATTCAGCTATTTTCTATGTGTCTGTCTTTCCTTCTAACATCTATTCCTTCATCTTTCCTGTGTTTTCTGTTTGACAAATGCTATTAACATATCATTTCAATTCACTTCTTTTACTATGTGTTTTAGAGAGGTTTTTTTGTTTTTGTTTTTGTTTGGGATAGTCTTTTTCATACAGGGTTTCACTATACAGTTCAAGGTGGCCTTGAACTCATTTTGTAAATCAGGCTGGCCTCAAACTCACAGCAGTCCTTGCCTCAGCCTCTCAATTTCTTAATTGTTGCCATTGTGATTATAATTCATATCTTAATGAAATATAATTTAGATTAAGGACAATTTAATTTCAGTTCCAAAACTTTGTTGTTTGATCTTCTATAGTTTCATTCACTCTCCTTCAAGTTCATGCTTTTATTTTCCTATCAGTTATATTGTCACACATTGTAAGCTTATCAACACTTTTAAATTATGTATTTGTTTTTAAATCAAGGGAGAGTTGCAAAGACAAATATTTATACTGTCTTGTAAATTACTATATGTAGTGACAGTTACTAGTCCTTTTTTTTATTTTTTATTTTTTTTTTTTTGTCTTTTTCCTTTTTATCGGTACTGGTGATCGCCTTCTCTTCTTATATAGATTAAAATTATTGTCTAGTGCCCTTCAGTTCAGCCTGAAAGATTCTCCTCTTTAGTTCTTTGACACAAAAGCTGCTAACATAGTCTTTTAGTTTTGTTTTTATGGGAAAATCTTGATTTCCCATTTAATTTGTTGAATAGTTCTACCTGAGGTAAAATTCTGGATTAGCAGTCTTTTTCTTTCACTCTTTAAATATGTCATTCCTATGCTTTTTGGCCTGCATAGTTTCCATTGAGAGATCAATTTCAAATCTGACTGTAGATATATTGGTATATGATGAATCTGATTTTTTTGTTGCTACTTTCAAGATGACCTTCTCTTTTCTTTTGATATTTTGACTATGATTGTCTTTTAGTGTTTATCTTTTTGAGCTTATATGAAACCTAAGCTTCTGGAATCTTCATATTGTTCTTTTTTCCATTATTTTTATAAATGTTTTCAACAATTATTTCTTATTTATGCCTTCTTCCTCTCCTTCTAGAATTTCCGTTAGGTATCTGTACAGATGCCAAATAATGTCCCAGAGATATCACAAGCTTGTATAATTTTTTATTTTGGTTTTTGATTCTTACACAGGTTGATCTCAGTTGATCTGTCTCTGGTTTGTTGTCTTCAAGCTTATTCATTCTTTCTTATGCTTGCCTAAATATGCGGATCAGATTTCCTAGTGAATTATTTCATTTGTTTATTACACTATACTTTTTTCGAACTCTAGAATTTCTACCACATTATTCTTAAGAAGCAGTTAGTTTTTCTTGTTAGGCTTTACTTGATAAGACATCATCTGCATGTTCTTTTTTCATTTTTAGACATTTTTTCTGTTTCTTTCAACATATCTGTTACAGATAATTTAAGATCTTTGTTATAGATCAAACATTTGAGCTTCTAGAGGAACAGTGTCTATTGACTATTTTTTCCTAGTACTGAAGACACGTAATATTCCTCTTTCCAACAAATCATAATTTGTTCTTAAAACTGAACTTTTTAAATAAATGAGTACTTCTTCTTGTGTTTGGCCATTGAAATATCTACTTTTGTACTTTTAATGTCAGCTAATGATTGATGGGAGATAACAAAACTTCATCACCCAGCCTTTGCCAAAGGGGACTGTGTGTTTGTTACTGAATACCTTCTGTTCTTCTGCAGACAATTTACATCTTTGCTTTAGCGTTGGCCTTCACTTTCTGCTTATACAGAGCCTCAAGCTTAGTCAGGGTTGAAACATTAGTCTTCTCAGGTGTTTCTTGGTTATCTGTAAAGCACTGTGCATGGTATGTCTCTTTAGATTACACAGAAGGGATGCTAAAACTTTTCATAGACTCCCTATTGACATTTCATTTCCAAATTTTTCATTTTAATATTTTTGGTCTACTTTTCTGTTAGCTCCAGCTGCTAAAGATGCTGCAAATACTTACATTATTGAATACTTGGAGCTGAAGTTTGCTCTTAGTGAGCTGAAACAAGACTCCCTAAAAATGGAGATTGGAGAGCTGGCATACAGGTCAAACAGTATAGGTAACTCTTGAGGATAAATGTTTGGAAACTATTAAAACTATTCTCATATATAGAACTAGTTTATACAGCTACCATAGTAGTTAAGTGTTTGATTTGCAAAACTGCTCCACAGTTTGAAAAGGTGATGAGATCAGCATCAAAATAAATGCCACAAAGTTCTTTTCCTATTGATTCCTCTTTGTCTGTGTCTGCCTGCCTCTCTCTCTCTTCCCCTCCTGCCCCTGCTTCCCTTCCTTTCCCTCCTTCCCTCCCTCCCTCCTTGGACTGCCTCATCTCTGTTTTTCTCTCTCCCCCTCACCTCCCATGTTTTTCTTTCTTTTTTGCTGTTATTTTTGGATACAGGAAACTTTTCTTGAATAAATATTCCTGGAATTCTTGCCTTTTATTTCCAGAGTTCTGAGAGGAAAAAAATGCTTCTGACAGTTTTTGCCAATGCCACCATTACTTTCATATCAATACAAATTTGTGGAAGCATTTACTCTACTATGCCTAAATTGTGCTATTTTTTAAAAAGTAATGCAAATAGAACAAAGGAGTATTATAAATAAAGTTTTTGTCCTAAACACCTATTCTCTCTGATCCCAACCAGAGTATTAACTAGTGTTAACAGTTATTGTACATCTTTCTTAAATATGTGGCTAAAAAAAATATGTGGCTAGATAAGTATGTATGAATATAGACATAATATTTTCTTTCTATAGTAAGTCCCTAATTTATGAACTAATTTTGTTTCAGGAAAACGTTTGTAAGTTGGATTCATTATTCTGACAAAGTGAGTCTTATATACCTTTGACACAATACATGATGCAAAGCCAAAAAAACAAACACAAAATACTGTACACTGTCAGGTACAGTAAACACAACAGCAAGCAGCACAACTGACAATGCCCAGCACTAATGTGAGCTACTTCAACAGATTGTTCACATTTATGAATGTTCTAATGTAAGGTATGTTCCTACTATAAAAAGTTCACAACCAGAATGTTTTTAAGTAAGCAACTTACTTTATAGAAGAAAACTAGATATTCATCTATTTTGTATGTTTGACTTGCCACTTTACCTTAGAGTTTGGCCTAAATTGAAAAAAATCTTATTTTTGTTTATTTGTATCTTTTCAATTAACCACTAATAGTTCTATTTTGCTATGATTCTTTGCATTTATTACATTTACAATGCTGTGTGATGTATGGCTGGTGTTTTTTATTTTTTGTTAGTCAGGTATTCTATAGTCCATTATTCATACATATTCGTGTATGTCATAAACCTGTGGATTTGTCTGTTCTTTTATTATTCCAAACAATAATGTACAAATGGTCCCTAAATACATGAATAAATGTTCACCATCTTGGTCATTAAAGAAATGTAAATTAAAAACAATAAGAATCCATCTAACCCAAAAAGAATGGCCCTCATTAAGAATGCAAATAGGAACTCTTCTATGTTTTTGATGGGTATATCCACTGTGAAAATCAGTATAGATATCCCTCAAATAAAATAATGCTAGAAATTCCATTTATGCAGGTATTCAGCATGTAGGTATCTTCCTAAAGGAGTGAAAGATATATTGCAGTGATACATACATTCTCAGGTGTATAGCAGTGCAATTCATAGTATCTAAAATTTGGAAGCAGCCTTATGTTCATCAGCAAATGAACAGAAAAATAAAATTAGTGTCTATACAAAATGGAGTACTAGTCTAACATAAAGATAAACTTGAATCAGTAGGAATATGGATGCCCATTGACACCATAATGTTAAATGAAATAAATGAGATACACAAGATTAAATATCATGTGCTTTCTATTATAAAGGAAATACAAATTATAAAGAGCAAAATAAAAACTAAATACTAGGAAGTAGGGAGATCTTTCTTAAGTGGGGAAGGGATCAAGAAATAGAGGAATTGGGAGGTAGATCAGGGGAAGGAGATAAAAAGGAATTAAGATGTGTTACTCTGAGGAGTCTGAGAAGATGGTGGAACATTAAGCATCAGAGTAGAAAGCCTTTCTGAGAGAAACAGTTCAGATGCTGGAATATAGCATTCTGGAGAAGACAAGAAGGAAAGAAGTGGGTCCCCTCAACCCAAGAAGAAATTAAAGTGAGAATTGAAGTCCACTGAGAGAATTTTAAAAAAAGACAGAAGAAGGTGGTAGCTGTTGGCACTTTCACTGAGCCAGAACCACCGTGCCAGAAGTGCTGTTGGAACCTGGAGATGCATGGGCACAGTGAAGCTGATGGCTAGCAAGCCCAAAGGCCTTGGCAGGGAAACATGGTGTTGGAGGGGAGCAGCAGACCAGAGAACTGTACTGGCTGGCGGTGAGTGTGTGGGACTCAGTTCTCCCGTGGGAGTGGGAGATTGGCCAGGCACCATTTTGGAGTTGGGCAGGATAAGCTTGGAGAGAGAATTGCAGCCAGCTTCATTCAGCCACTCCTAGCTCAGAGCAGACTCATGGAAATTGCTTGGACTGAGTCCCGCCCCTCTGCATAGTCCAATGGCCACTGCCAAGGTTTCCCTAAAGCTATCCCTAACCAACCCCACCTGCCCTGAGCACATGTGGTGAAGACTCCCTGTGGTTAACCAGCTCAGAAGGGAAGGGCCAGCCTGCTCCGCCCTGCTCACACTCCAGTTGCCACTAACAGACTGGGGAAAGTAGCAAACAGCAGAAATACCCAGCCAACACACTTCAGAGTAATAATAACCAATACAGGAAGTACCAAGGACCCTGCCACCCACTTGTCCAGAAGAAACCAGGAACAAGAGGAAGAAGCAAAAGGCAGGCTTTGGCCTCCAACCCAAGCAGTACTGGCCCAGGAGAGGTAAACACAGAAGAGATCAGGAGTTGTACGCTTGCAGTTTTTGAAGCAACAGCAACTGAAATAAAGAAATCACTCCATGAAGCTATAAAAGAACTTAGAACAGATATACATATTATTAGAGGTTAAAAAAAAGATATGAGAAACATAATAAAAGAATTGCTAAGCACCTCTAAAGAAGACATAGATGAAAGAATAAAGGAGCATAGAAAAAGATGGGAAACCTTAAATGAAGAATATAAAAAAATTTATAACACATGAAACAGATTCAAAGAGATTACCAGGAAATTAAAAACTCCATTGAAAGCTGGCAAAACTGCTTGAAAGAAACTAAAAATAGACTATCAAACCTTGAAGACAGATTTGCAGCTTTCAATTGTGAATGGAAAGATCTCAATAACAAGGAACCAGGAAGTAACAATATAAAGGCTAGAAGATGATAAGAGGATCTATAACTTAGGAATAAAAAGCATGAGTGAAGAAGCAGAGATAAACACAAATGAAATACAAAGGCTATTTACAAAAATAATTAAAGAGAACTTTCCAAGCATAGGAAAAAAAATGATACTCAGATATACGAGGCAGACAGAACTCCAGCCATATAACCAAAATAGATCTACACCCAGACACATAATCAAGATCCCAAAATTTCAACATAAGAACAGAATATTAAAAGTAGTCAGAGAAAAGAAACAGATCACCTATAAAGGAAAACCCATCAGAATCATGGCAGACTTCTCAATATAATCAAGAATAGCTAGTGCTGATTTACTATCATCTTGTTTTGAAGCCCCACCAAACAAACTATGGCTCTTCTGTCTCCATTGGTTTTATCATGATGTATCTTGCTGGATTTTATTATATGTGATAGTATAAACAAAAATTATTATAGACAAAGAGATAATGTAGAAACCATTGTTTATTTTCTGTTAGTTGGTTCTAAAAACCCTACAATGCTTTTATCCACTTAAATGGTTTTACACTGACTTGATATGTTTGAAGCTAGAGTATATGAAGTTATATTCAAATATTTCAAGGAAAAAGACACTATGGTAACTATTATTAAACCCGGTTATTTGGTGGTGAAGCTAGGTTGCTGAAACTGTCATGCTTTGACCTGTACTGTTATGATGTTATGTCCTCTTTGATCTCAATCTCTTCCTTATTCATTAAAAAAATTTAGTTATTTTTTATGATTTTTTTAATTAAGGGGAAAAACAAAAAAATTAGCAGGATATATTATAGTAACTTATTTGATTTCCTATTAACTTGATTTGAAGTCCTGTAATACTCCCACTAACTTGTTTTGACTGATTAGACTCTGTTCCATTCTGTATGATAGTATCAATTTTGAAGGTATAGGCAACTACTTTGAAGGCAGTAAGATTCACTATGATGCCCATTCTGGTTTGACTATTATCTTCTTTGGAAATCCTGTAGTGTTTACAAGGTTTAGGTTTTATTGGTCTTGTTCTCTACTGTTCTGTTCAACTTTGTAATACCTAATGAAATAGACAATTCTTTTTAAGGAAGTAAGAGGCATTATGGTAACCATTGTCGATAACCTTGTACTCTGTTTTTACATCATGTGCTATGTCTATCCTTGGTTTTGACTGACAGCTTTGTTTTGCCATATTTTACTTTATTCTCTTCCAAAAAAAAAAAAGTAATAAGAACTAAGGAGTAATAAAACCCAAAATGTATAAATTTTGTTGTAAAAAAGAGAGGAAAAAAAAGTGCTCTAAAGTATACAACTGCAAGTGTGTTTAGGGGTGTTAAGTAGATGCCCATATTAATGTTTTTGGTTGGATCATTGAACACAACTGTTTGCAGTCTCACTGTTTGAATGCCCACTTTGTATGCTTTGATGCTGTGACTTGAGCAACTGTCTCTAGTATGATAATTGTAATCTATTAACTGGCGATTTCTTACTATTTTTTTTGTAGTTCTATATTAATTGTACCCTTACACTGCTTTGTTTTGTTTTGTTTTTTCTCTTTTTCCTTTTAAATAAAATTTTTTAAAAATTCAAAAAAAAGAAGAGCTTGGAGCAAAGTAATCCAAATCTTGTATCATGATTTGAAACCCATATTGCTTTCATCATTCTGTTTAGTTTGGTTTCATTCTGTTCTGTCTGTTTGGCTTTATTCTGTCTACTTATATTAGATTTGATGGCATAGACAGCTATTCCAAGATAGCAGGATATATTACAATAACCATTTTTATTTCCTATTAACTTGACTTGAAGCCCTGTATTGCTTTCACTTCTTGTCTCGACTGATTTTATTCGAATCTGTTATGTTTGATAGTATCAAGTCTGAGAGTATAGGCAACTACTTTGAAGACGATAAGATTCACTATGATACCCATTCTGGTTTGACTATTATCTTCTTTTGAAGTCCTGTAATGTCTCCAATGTTTTGTTTTTATTGGTTCTGTACTGTTTTGTTCAATTTTATTATACCTGATGATAGGGGCATTCTTTTGAAGACAGCAAGAGGCATTATGGTAACCATTGTTGATCACCTTGTATTTTGTTTTTATATCATGTACTATGTCCAACCTTTTGTTTGGACTGACTCTATTTTGTTTTGTCACATCTGGTTTTATTCTCTTCAAAATAAAAAAAAAATTGTGTTACCGTGTACCAACTCCACAATGTAATATAAATATTATTTACTGCTAATCTACTAATAAAAGAATCAGCGGAGAGAATATCATTGCTTTTTTTATCCTTATGTGCTGGTATACCTTTCAGATAAATTCTTAGCTTAGAAATTCAAAGTGTGGTTGCTTTTACATTTTCATGGATATTGGTAAATTACCTGTTCAATACTATTTTATTTGTTATAACCATCTTTAGTAAAGGACAGTGCTCTTTCCTCTCACGTTTGCCAGACTGTATTTTCAAGTATATTTAATACTTAAAAGTTAGAAAATATCTCTTTAATGCTTTAATATTCTCTTTAAATTATAAATGAAACTGAATAATATCCTTTGCTGTATCTCTAGACTTTCCTCTGCTTGCACACACAATACTTCATGTCTTTCAGTTACTGTAAATTAATGTTTTCAATTTGGTATAGCTCGTTCTTAGTTGAGTAATCTTTTATGTGTTTTCTATATTACACATATACTTTTTTCTAGTTAATTTTTTTCCATGATTTTGTCTTGTTTTAGAAGAGTTTTGCTTCTTATTTCAAAAAAGTTTTAGGATTTCTCTGAATTACATGATATCTCATTTATTTATTTTGTCATTGTTTATGAGTTACTACCATTTGCCTCTGGAATTCTTCTCTGATTTTAAAATGTCACTCTTGTCATATACTGAATTCTTTCTGTATAGAAGGTATTTCTGGATTTTTGATTCTTTTCCATTATTTTGCCAATCTGTTCCATCTCTAGTGCCAAAACCTTAATTCTTATCTTAAGTGACCTTTAGAATCACTTTATCTGCTTCTATTATACTTCATTTCTTACATCTTCTAGTATACTTAATTTCTTACATTCTAGTTAGTTGATCTTAATGTTTCCCACTGAAGCTAATGTCTCTTTCCTTCTACCAGTAAAAGAAATAATGAAAAGATACTTCCATTATCACTCTTGAGGTTATGTCAGTAGTTCTCAATTTGTTTTTCCGACTCAGGGAGAAAACTAGTTAAAACATGGTTGGGCCTTATCTTCAGAGTTTCTGATATAGGTAAGTTTGAGTTGTGGACCTAAGAGCTAACCTTTTTTGTAAATTCCAGTAATATTATAGTGCCTTTTGGGGACACAATATTTTTTGAGATCCTTTGATAGATAGATAGATAGATAGATAGATAGATAGATATAGATATAGATACATGAAGTTTGGTATGAGTGTGTATGCATATATACACACACATATATAATTTGATACAAATAGCACCCTTCCGTAATTAATCTAAATCTGGTTACAAGTTACATCATTTTACTTATTTTACTTTCTTAATTTTTACTTTTTTAAGCTTATTCTTTTTTTTTTAAACTGGTATGAGAATCGAACTCGTTACCATGTGTTTGCAAAGCAGGTGCTTATGCTGTTGAGCTAAATCCTAGCCCTAAGCTTATTCTTACATAGTTTATTTTTGTTGGTAATTTTAATGTTCATAATTTAATATCAAAAATTGCATTATTTGGTGATTAATGGATTGTTCAAATATTGATAATTAATATTTTTAATCTGTTACATTGGTAAGATCTGGCAAATTGGTGGAAATGTTTTAAGGGGGCCCTGGAAAATGTTGAAACTAAAGCCAGGTGTGGTAATGTGTACTTGTAATTCTAGTACTCTTGGGAGACTGACTGAGTCAAGAAGGATCTTAAGTTTAAGCTCAGTCTGGACAACTTAGCTCTATAGAGAGATCCTGTCTCAAAATATAAAAAAGCAAAAAGGTTTGGGGGATGTAACTCAATGGAAAAGCTATTTCTTAAAGTAGGCAAGTACAAAGTGAGTTCTGTTAAACAAGTAGTTCCAAGTTATTCCCTGTGTATGGCTTAAATATTTCCCTGCAAGGCATGGTGGTAAGTCCCAGCCATGGGGGTGACTGAAGCAAGACCATCACAAACTTGAGAACTTGAGGCTAGTTTAAGCAACTTAATGAGACCCTAACTCAAAATAAAATACTTGTCTAGAATATATGAGACTTGAGTTCCATCCCTGCCAGTACCACAAAGAAAAAACAGTAAGCTATCTGAAAAGTGTAGGTCTCATTACTTAAGATTCAGATGCTTTTCATTCAAATATATATACATACATATATATATAACAAAGGGCCTACCTAGATACCCAGCTAGGGTAATATCTTATGCATGATACGAAGTTTCAAGAATATATGGCCACTAACAAAATTGTACTTTTACTGAAAATATGGTCCCAAAAGGACTATAATAGTATACTAATATTGTTGCATAGATGAAAAATAATTTAATATTTTTAGACCTACAAGACATTATTTAATTTTTTGTTTATTTATACTGGGAATAGAATTCATGTCTTCACACCTGCCAGGTAGGTGCTGTGCTGCTTCAGTCTTAATTTCTTCTATCCTAGTTAATTCATCTTAATGTTTTCCACTGAAGCTAATGTCTCTTTCCTTCTATCAGTAAAAGAAATAATGACAAGAAGTTAAAAAAAAAAAAAAAAAAAAAATTCATCCCTTTTTTTTTTAATAGGATCACATTGTGCTTCAGATGGGATTTTCTTTGTTACTGTAATAGCCAAAATAATGGTTCACCAAAAATGACCATGTTTTTGTCTTAAAACCTGTGAATATGTTATCTGACATGGCAAAGGGAAATTAAGGTTGCAGATAGATTAAAGTTGTTAATATACCTAATTTTATTACTGTGTGTGTGTGTGTGTGTGTGTGTGTGTGTGTGTGTGTGTTTGTGCGTGCGCCAGGGATTGAACTCATGACTTTGCACTTGCTGGGCAGGTGCTTATGCCACTGTGCTAAATCCCTTGCTAATTACCTAATTTTAAAATAGAAAGGTTAGCTTGGATTTTCTGTATGAACCCAGTATTATCACAGTGGGCCTTAAAAGTCAAAGGTGAGGCAGCAGAGGAGGTCAGGTCTATTTTATGTGAGAATTCTACCTGTCCTTGTGGACTTTCAGAATGAAGAAAGATAACCAGTCACCAAGGCTAACGCAAAGAAGCTGAAAGAGACAAACCAAATCTCTCTTGGTCTCCAAAACAAAATAGAACTCTGCCAACACCTTGACTTTAGCCCCATCAATCCCATGTTAGATTTGTAATCCACATAATAATTAAACAAAAGATTGTGTGGTTTTAAGCCATTAAGGTTTTGGTGAAATTAGTATAATTGATAAATCACTAGTACAGAGGACTCATTAATATTCTGTGTTAGCAAATATCTACCTAACAGGTAGGTGAAATTAGAGTTAATATTCTATACTGTGTATTTTCCCTTTTTCCTTCCAATAGATTGAATTTTCCAAAATTCTAAAAACTTAGCCTTTTATTGAATTAAAATTATAGTTTCTGGAAATTCAACATCTTAAGAGTTCATTTAGGGAAATATTTGTGATTGCTTCACTAGAAATTTAGACCTCATTGGAAAATCAACATGGAAAGCTACTTAGTCTGAATTAAAGATGAGGGCTTTGAAGATAATGGCACAAAGTCCATGAACTTCATTTTGACAGACTGTCTGCCACTGGAAGTTACTTATCTCTCTGTATCTTTTTTTTTTAATGGGTAAAACAAATCAAAAGGTTGTGATGAAGATTACCTGAGATGATTTATTAAATGCCTGTTAGACTGTAGGCCCTAAAAGTATAGTTTTTTTTAATTGAAAAATAAAAGCAAAACCTCACCTCTCAAGGGAATTTATATAAATGAAGACTGCCAAGGAGTGCTGAGGTGAGAATCAAGGTTGTGGTTTTAAGTGGAATGCTTGTGAAAGTAATCACTGAAAAGGTACAAGGTAACATCAGAGGAGGTAATGGAGTGACTTAGGTGGACACTTGAGGGAAGATTGTTACAGTTTTACTGGCCACCTACTTGATCTGCTGCCAACCTCACTCCTTATAAGTAGCTATCAGTCAACTGATTTTGATTGAATACCTTCTATCTTCTAGGTCCTGTGCTACATATGGATAATATAGTCATCAAAGTAGAAATGATTGTAGCTCTTACAAAATTCTGAGAGAAAATCATGAGAACATTTAATGACATGACAGTATAAAATGTAGTTGAAGAAAAACAGCAGTCTTAGTATACCGGAAGTGTAGGTAACTGTGATTTATAACTGTTGATGCAAGCTTTGAAGAGCAAGTTGTACTCCCTAAAAGATGAGTGAAAGTCCTTCAAAGAGAAAGAGTACCTAAGCAAAGAAATCACATATGCAGGAGGCAAAAACAAAAACCCATAGAATGAAAAGCTATTTAGTGTTACCATAGAGTGGACAGAGGAAAGGGCTCAATGTCAGGCCTGAGAGGTAGAAAGAAGGCAGATCGTGCCTGGTATTGTTGGGCCCTGTTAAAGTGTTGGAAAGCTATTTGTCACCAGAAGGACTGCCTTAAAACATTAAGCATTTAACACCCAGACATAAAACCTTCAGTGGATCCCCCAAAAAATGTAAGTTAAACTTAAACTGTGACACAGCACATAAGAAGGTGCTTTAACCTGAATTTTACCTTTTCAGCATCAGCTTCCATAGATCCTATACCACTCTTCAGCATTAAGAGTCTCGAATTGCTTGTTAATAGACCTCAGAAAAGAGATTTCAAGCCTCTGGACCAGAGCAAATTCTCAGAATTCTCTTTGGCTGTTGTCTTCCTCGTGAATTGTCCCTCAAAATTATTCTCAAGTGTCACATCTGGAAGAATCCTCCATGAAAATTAAAATAAAGCTAATATTTTCCTCTTCTATTCTAATTTTCATTCTAGTTATTACCTAGAAGTTTGTTTACAAATTAAACTTCTCTAATAACTATAAACTTTCAGAGTCTATGAGCTTTTTTATTTTTGTCTGTAGTCTGCATATGTAACCCCAGTAAATGCCTGTCACTTAGTTGCACTTAATAAATAGTGCATTTTTAATAAATAGTGCATTTAATTAATAAAAAGCTTGGCTAATTTTGTCCAAAAACCAATGAGCATTATTTATAAGAAAGATATAACCTTTATGTATCACTTATTTAAATCACAGGATTTAGCAAACTCATTAATTATTGAATAAGCTAACTATTACAATATAAAGCTTTTCCTGAATAATGTATCTCCAGACCTATTATAGTTCCTGGCATATAGGAAGGTACCCCCCTTAAATACTTACCCCTGTAATACTTGGTACATTATTATGGATTTTGTGTTTTTTTTTTAATTCTTTTATTTTCAGTCATTCTGGGTAATATACTCATCACTAAATAGAAAAGGAATTTTGTAAGTTAATACTTAAATCTAAAATCTGTTCATTTTTATTTTAGCATGATAATACTTTAAGATATGTATTTCTGGTTATTATTTTGTAAAACCCTCGTGTGTTATGGACAATAAAATGGTCTCACCAAAATTGATACTTAACTCCTTAAAAGAACAAACTAAGATTCCTGGCTTTGCTAGAGCCTTAAAACAGTGTCTGTCCTCCAGCACAAGCATAAGTGGGCTTAAATCAAAGCCTTCAAAGCATGTATCATAATAATTATAGCAGGTGTTCCATAGACTCGCTTCTCAAATTATCTCAGTGTATGGTCAATTCTGAAAAGAAGAAACATAGGTCAAAAGTAAATAGTTTAAAAGTTAAAACCTTGGTAGTAAACAGTAAACTGAAGAAAGATATGATATTTTAAAAAGCCCTATCATTGTCATAGTAAGTGACCTATGAAATGAACTCAGATTGTACTGATGAGAGTATAAGTTGCTCCCTTTTGAGGGGAGGGAAAAAAATTTAACAATGTGTACTGAAAACTTTTTAAATGACCAGTATCCATTAATAACTCAAAATATTTAATTTGACATGAAGTAAAAATTAATTTATGCAATATTATGAATGTACTAAATGCCACTGAAATACTCACTTGAAAATGGTTAATTTTATGTTATGTGAATTTTACCTCAGTAAATTATTTTCAAAATATATAACCCCTCAAGAAATAAATGTATGAATATTAAAAGAATGTCCAGTTCAGTATTTTTATAATAGAAATATTTAGAAACAGCTTAAATGTTTAGTAGAGTGATCCTTTGTGATCCATCTATATTCTGGAATACTATGCAGCCACTGAAAATGGGTGAAAATTCTGGAATACTATGCAGCCACTGATATGGGAAAGTGTTCAAGAGAAAATGCCATATATGCAAAATGTTGAATACAAAATTATACAGTTGGACTTTTTAAAAACAAACATACTTAGAAAAAGACCAAAAGAAAACTTAAGTATTCCTTAGCTTATGTAAGTATCTGATGACTTTGTCCCAGTGGTATAATAGCAGGTGCTCTATTAGTCTCATTCTTGTCTCTGGTAAGATCATCAACTTTTGGGACTCTGATTTTTTCTGTGGACTCTTCATTGTACTCAAACCTTTTCCCATCATGGTACAAACAACCAGGACAGGAGAAATATTAGCATATCAAATTGGGAATTATTTTATAGTTTATACTGTCATTTAGCTGTAAAGGAGTTAAACAGGACTTGGGGGAGCTAGCTTGGAATATCACATTTGTTTAATATTTATTGTATAACATAGATACCTTGATGTCCATTATCTCCTGTAATCTTCACAGAAACACTATGAATAACAGCTATAGTCCTGCCTACAGATGGCAAAACAAAGGTGGCTAATAACTTGCCTGTGGCTTACATAGGCAGTTTATAATAGAGTCTCAAACAATATTATATTTCCAAGTCCATGTATGTTCTTATGTACCAAATAGCTTTAATTCCTCAGTACCACAATGAATATCACCAGCACAAAGTCTCAAACAGTCCTAGTTTACAAATGATTTGCATAAAGCCACATATATAATTAAAATTTAGCCCCAATAATGTCTCCCAGATCTAAACTGGCAAATATATAATATCCATAACACCACTCCCATTACAATTATTGTATTTATGCAAGCTTTCTATGAGCTAGGCAGAACTGTAAATTAATACTAACCCTTTTAATCTTTTCATCAACTCTAATAAATAGCAGTTTTGTGTCTATTTTCATGTAGAGAAGCTAAAATACAAGGTAATACAGGTAATTAGTACTGAAGAACTGAATCCACGCAGTCTGAGCTTGCCATGGCCTTGGTACTACAGGCAGTTCCTGCTAAGCAATGAAATTTAGCATTCAGTCAAAACTTTGCTTTTAAAAATCTGTGTATGTCATGAAAGTGTATGATGCACATTGGCTCTCAACAGTGGCTGTGCAAAAAGAACTGGGGTGTGTGTTTTCTATCAAACCTAACCCAACTGGAAATCTGCATTAAGATGCTGTACACATGATTTTAGTGTACTAGCAAGTTAATTATATAAATCTGTAAAGGTAAACTGATATTACAATAAATATAGTGATTGTATGCTGTAGATAGACTATAACCACATCTCAGAATCGGGTGAGGGAGCTTTCCAGAAGTGGTATTTTCACAGGTCATTTGAAATATGTCAGGACGCTGTTTAAAATAGGATCATTCAAAGGAAGATATGTTGAGTTAATCTTTGAGAAAGAAGAGGGAGTTGTGAGGTTTTTTACTGAAAATTATAGTTTGGTGTGGACTCCTTAGAGTTGGACTCCTTAGAATTGGATTTTGAAACTTAGTCCACCAAAATATGCTTTATTTCAGTTCTTTAAGAATTACAAAGCGGTTATTAATTCCCTCTTAGTTTGCATAGCATTTTATTTGAAGCTCTATTTTAACATTGGTTTGTATTTGACATTCCCAAACTCTTTGTTCTCAATATAACATGAATATATAAATATAAAGCTGTCTTGTATATGATAGGAGTTCAAAATATTATTAATTCAATATAACATTAAATTAGTTATCTTGTTTAATAAAGATACTGTAGTGTATATAAGATGCTGTGTGTAAATTTAACAAAACATAAATTCATATACATATATAGATACATATATAGATATCAAAGAGTTAATAAATTGTAGCTTCAAGAGCCAGATTATATTACCAACATAAGAAAGGTTTTTGATATGTGGAAATTTATTTCTTCCTAGATATATTTTAATCAGAATATTAAAATTTCATTGTTTGAAGTAGTGATAACTATTTATTTTCTAAAACCTGTTTGGCGACGTAACATCTCTATCTTTGAAACAACAAAAAGAAGAAAGATATGTAAGTAGGTAGGCAAGGAAGAAAATTTAAAATGTATGCATGTATAATTTCACCCCCTCACAAGAATTAAAGTGGCTGGCCTAGAAATAACAGGTTCTCAGTAAAGTATGAAGCACCAGCCTCAATCAGAAAAGCAAAGTATGTGTTGACTAATAGCATTCCACGCAGATGGTACTAAGCTGTGTATGTTAAACTTCTTAACCTTTGAACTTTTCCACATCAGTTATTTTAGAGGCATATGAAATCCTTCTTTTCATCCTTTCTTCTTCCTTCTTTCCTTCTTGCATTTTCCTTCCTCCTATCCTTTTCTCTTTCTTCCCTCCTTCCCCCAAGTATCTCTGTGTCGTCAAAGCTGTTCTCAAACCCTTGGGCTCATGCTACTATGCCTAGTAGCTAGGCAAATGAATTTAAGTGTTCATAAACACCGCGTACTTTGCCCTTTAACCTATTTGAGGAATGTATCACCTTTCCTCACAGTTTTGAGGAATTTATATCACAATATTGATGAAGATAAAAGCTAAGTTTGTAGTAAAGCTTGTTATACTGTACACTCTTTTTATATTATGTTTAAAGGCTTTGCTTTTTCCCAGGAAGAAAACGTGATTGTAATTTTAATTAATAAGTAATTTGTGTTCTTTCAAAACTTATAATTTTTGTGGCCAAGTTGTTATAGTTTGTCCCATTTATGGGAATGTTAGGGAAAGCAGTCTGAATTCTGAACATCTGATGGGTAAAGGTCTGATGAATGTTGTGGAGACATTGTGTCTGTGGAGTTCTCTGGAGAGGAAGAATTATTTCCTAGGCCTCCATGTTGTCTCTCAAAAGACACAGTCCACCTCAAGGGAAACTGTTTACCGGCATCTAAAAGAGAAACATAGAATACACTTTCTTAGGTAAGCTGTACTACAAATAGAATTGTCTTGTGGTGTTTTGCCCCAAAAGTTGTCTCACTCTTAATATAAATAATAGTGCACTTATGAAAAATAAGTTCACTCTTTATGTCTCTAATAGGCCTGAGCTGGCTCTGCAGTATTTTATGCAGGCCTGCCGAACCCATGTCTTTCCTTCTGCACCAGCAGTGTAATGAATGGAAATTCCTTCAGCCTGTTTCCCAACCAAACCACCAACTGTACCCAGATGACTTAATTAATGAATTCATATTTTATTCTTGCCTTAAAACCTCTTAGGGATTGCTCAAAAAAACATAAAAAGTTATTTATTTTCATATTTGTGTGCATTTTTTGGAGAAGAATGAAGATCAAAACAGTAGACACGGCAAAAGGGGCACAAAAGGAAAAACTGCCAGGTGTGAGGGCACAGGCCTGTAATCCCAGAACTCAGGAGGCTGAGCAGAAAGATCACCATAAGTTCGAGACCAGCCTGGGCTACATAGTAAGACCCTGTCTCATAGAAAAAGGAAAAAACAAAGAAAGAAAAAATAAAAACTCTGGGTTAAAATGTTGGAGTAGTTTTTGAAAAGATACATTAAATCCACTTCCCTCCTTTTCCTAAATTGGCTTTATTTTCAAAGGTATGTCTTAGAACATAGCGTTATCTTTGAGACTGATAACTTGCTATAAATTTTAATCAAAGTACAATAATTCAGATATGTTTCGTGTTAATGGAATTGTTAAGAATATCTACAGTGAAGGCTTAGGTCTTAATATTATAGCCACATCCAAACATGTTTTCTCAACTATTCTTTTAATAAGAAAAATTAAAAATAGATGTACAGATTTGAGATACGTTCAGAAGGGGAAGTATGCAGTGCTACTAACACTCCCTGAAGGTATTATTTATGTTGAAGGTATTATGGTGCGGAATTCAAGTCAAAAGCTCTGTGAAGTTAATAAAACAGTTTTGTTAAAAATATTTTTAAATTATTTGTAAAAAGAATTTTGAAAAGGAAATTAGATCTTGGTCTTTGCTTGTTTTCTGTCACTGACCATGACCTTAAACAGATAAGCATTTATGCTGTGTATTATCTTCATCATGAAAGAATGGCAAGGTCTTAAGCATTGCTAGATTCCTTCCAGCTATAAAATTCTATCCTTATTAAAATTTGAAATAATAAGATATCAGTAATATGCTACATAAACATTTTTACTCAGAAAGTATTAATAGTGTATAATTTATATTGCAAAATACTTTTTAGAATGTGTAAAAATCAATTTTATCCTTTTTTCCTAAGTGCTTGCTACTTAATGCACTATATTTCTTTTCCAGGCTTATTTAAGATAGAAAGTGTTTCTCATAATCACCTATCTTCATTTTCTGCTACCTCTTTCTTGTTTCACATCTACCTCTCCCCCAAAATCTACTTAATCTCAGCCCCAAATCCTAGCCCTACATTTTAAAAGTCACTGCAACCACAGAAGCCCCAGAGACTAATACCAAAGGTATCCTAACAAATTCTGGGGCACTGCTTTCTGCAGTAGCAATAAATATGAAACTTAGCAGCCAAATCACATGCAAATAAAATTCAGAGGAAGTAAGGGCAAGTATAATTGATTCAAATAGTGTGATTTATGACATAATACAGATTAAGGTGGAAATGTTACTTCATGTCACACACATCCCTGCTTTCCATCTTTTCTTCCTCATGTCCTCTGCAAAGTGATTATAACCAGAAATTAGTTTCATAGCTATAGATACTGATCTTGATAGGTATTTTTAATGATTTTTTTGGTTTTCAGCACGTTACTATTTTTTATTAAATTCACGTCACTGGGTAATATGTGACCAGAGACACTGTAATCTGACCACTATGCTCACAGTTTACCTATTCAGTTTGTTACAGCTATCAATTCAGGTGTAAGTTGCTGACTTAGAGTCACACATAGAGAAAAATAAACTTCCAGAAATAATAATTTTGCATCTTATTGACCAAAAAAAAAAAAAAAAAAAAAAAAAAAAAAGCTCTGACATGAGACATGATCATGATGTCAAGACCTGGATCTGAGCCTTTATTTGTCAGTATCTTTCCTTGACCCCAAGAAAGATAAATGGTATAGAATAATCACCAAAACAGGAGGCTCTAAGGCTGATGTTAGAAGACTACCAAGAGGGTCCCATAAAGAGTTTAAATAGCTAAGGAAAAAATTCAGAACTGAAGGAAATTTTATATAGGTTGAAGAAGCATCAACTCAAAGTAAGTATCTGAGGATCTTCCATATAGTAGTACCTTCAAGCTCTTGTAGGAATGTAGCCATTTATTAGGACAATTTCTAGACTAGTTATTTTGGATAATTGTTCCTATCCTTGACCTAAGTGGCTATATGTTTATGCTATCATGTGAGCCATTGCACAAATCTGTAAGGATTAAGTCTTAAAAAAGAGATCATAGGTTGATACTATTTGACCTTAATCTGTGTTTGCTAGTGTTCTAGTATCAGAGTTCTGTTTTATTAACATTTTCAGTTGAGAGGTTAAAAGCTGCTGTACTATTAATAATACTAGATATATCTCACATACCTTCACCTTCTAGGTAAAAGTAGTCTTTTGGAATTTCATTACCATTTAGACCTATGTTTACTTTGGGAGAATTATCACTATGATGATTGTGAATGTCTAGTGTTGTTACTAATATAATAAATGATGTATACACTCTGCTTGTAGGCTTCTGGAGCTCTTGCCATTTTATGTAAGTCAGTCTTACAAAGGCCAGCCCTTGCATTTATGTCAGATGATGACCTTTGAGTTGCAGGTAACCACTGAAAACCTTAAGCAATGATTGGCAAATTTCAACATATAAATACACCCCCCCACACACACACACACACATACACATTTTCTTTTCTCTGGCTTACACGTAGTTCTAAGACTTAAGTCTTACACCACTTGCCAGAGTTTTTCCCCAGTGGATTAAGCTGCAGTTGGTCACTGTGATGCTAGGCTTGACACTGTTCCCTGTTTTAGCTACTTGTGTTTCTCACTCCCCTACCAGCTATTCTAAAGCTCCCAAATAAATTGATTACTTATTCATTGTCCCAGGGCCTGCTTCTGGGGGAGCCTCAAGACAACCTATGTAGCTTATTTTATACTGTCATGTTAAATTGTTTAGAAAAAGTTGATAGCAATAAGGATGATCTATTTCAGTTTATTTGGAATCTAAAACAATCATTTTCAATATTTTGTATTGCAAACTGTTAAAATTACTAGTAATCAAATACCAATAAATATTAACAAAGGCATGAGAGGAAAAGGGCATTTTTGTCACTTTTTGTAAAATTTTAAATGTTTTAAAGTACTAAAATCAATATAAATGATAAAGTATTAACAGTAGAAGCAAGAAAATGCATTTTAGTGTCCTCTGTCTTCCCCCATATGTGTATATACATATATATATGTATATGTGTATATATATACATATATAATAAAAAGTTTACTGTGACCCATACTAAACTAAAACAGACCTTAATATCCTTAAAATGCTCATACATAATTGTGCAATGGCAGTTAAAATTCTGAAGAATTGAAAATAACAAGAATACTAAAGAAATAAGATCTAATATTTGAGAACTTAATGTACCAAATAAACTAATAAAATGCTTAACAGCTACCCTGATATTAAAAGAAGATGTAATAAAATGGTCAAATGGTGGTATTAAGAGTAATAGGAAAATACTAGGAGCATTAGAATGGAAACCATTTTTAGCAGGCCAAAAACTGAATTTTAAAAAGCCGTCTTTCAAACACAGAAATAGTCATAGAGCACTTGAATCTTAGAATAAAAAAAAAGATTTTTATCTAAAAGCAAGGAAGTAGGGATCCGGGCATGACTGAGAGGTTTACCTGCCCTGAAACACAATCCATTTGTGACTAGAGTCCAGTTTGTAACTATTTTTCCTGTATAAGTTACTGTTTACATTAAAGTGAAATGAGAGCAAGTGTTATGCCTACTATATGCTGAGAAACACTTTATGTCATTTCATGTAATCTACAAATACTCTTATCAGGTAGCTAGTAATAACTCCCATTTCAAGAGAGGCAGCTGAAATTTCAAAAAGATATAGCAGTTTACCCAGATTACAGTTACTGTAATCAGACCCAAGCTCAAATATTCTGCTGCTATGCATGTTTACTGATGGGAGAGAGGTGTAAAATACTGTACTTAACTGGGATAGCACTAGCATCAATCAAATGAGTATCAGAATCCTGGAGTATCTGTGCTGTCCCCACCTTATCCTCCTACCTAACATGAAGGAGGCTTACTGAAGGAGGGTTCTCTAGATGACACCTGTCAAGAGCTTAGAAGAGTAACTTTTTCAGACAGGATAATTATTATATTACTGTTATAATTTAATATATGAAAAACTTTATATATTATTTAAAACTTTTTAACATTAAGCATGACCAAGAATTTCTGCTTGTGATTTCTGCTGTTAACAGCAGCATATGGCTGTGTTTCATTGGCATTGACTGGTTAATCAGCCATTAATGGGCTGTTTTCAACACAGTTTAAATACTAACAATTTGCATTAATTTAAAACGGGAAGCTGCTGGGCCTGGTGAGCACACACCTATAATAGTAGCACTGAGGAGGCTGAGGCAAGAGAATTGCTGAGTTTCAGGCCAGCCTGAATTACAAAGCAAGACTTTGTTTGAAAAAAAAAAAAAGAATAGTAATAATAATAATATAAATAATAAATAAACGTTGATCTTACTGTAAGAGAACATTAATGATTTGCTTATTTACCAAATTTGAATTTGCTCATTTGTAACTTTACTCTTACTACGTATATATTCTCTATATACATCCAAAAAGCATAAAACAAATAATTTCTACCTCATAACCTGTGTATTATATATTAAGTTAGAAACCTAATCTGTTGATAATTTGGAAGCAATTTGCTCATCTTGTTTTTTTTTTTTCCTTTTCTTTTTTAACATTGGTATAAATGTTGTTACAGATTTTGGACAGTGAACATACTGTTTCTTTATTTGTATTATAATATATCACAATTAAAAGTTGAATACATTAGTCCTAATACTTTTTAATTTGAACCATACAGAGGTACCAGTATTGACCTTTTTCATTTTAAAAAAGAAAATCTCACCTGGTTCAATACAGTATATAGCCATGTGTTGTCAAAATGTTTACTGCTTTGGAGTAACTTGTGTTTATTATTTTCTCCATATGAACTGAATATTTCATTTGGTTTAGTTGCTAGTGGTTAGATGTTCTCTATTGCAACCAGCCAATGATTAGATATTTTAAATAATTTATGTTACATTTTTACTGACAATGAAACCACCATATAGTTTCATTTCTACATATTGATTTGCATTTTTCTGTACCAAATTAAAATTCTATGACATATATATGATGTATTCTATTCTAATATGTATATTTGCAATATTGTCTATATCTGTATTCTTCATGCTAAGAAATCACTGGAAAAATCATAGCATTGTAGATGACAGCAATACAAGCAACATTTAATATTTGGCACTTGAAACTATTTATGAGATATGGTGTTAAGGCTTAATGGTGACCTGGGGTATAGCTCAGCAGCATGACACCTGCCTGGCCAGTGAGAGGTTCTAAATTCGATTCCTGGTACCAAAAAATAAAGAGACGTAATGGACCAAAATGACTAATGATGCTTTGATTTAAACAGTGATACAATTTTCTGCATAATCATTTTGGATTTTTATAAGCACAAATTGAGCAAGTATCTAGAAATACATTTGTATAGTTTTTGTCACATGAAATCTAGCATTACTTTTTTGCATCTCAAAAAATCTTGATTCTGATAAACAGAAGTGATTCAGGAGCTATTTATGGCTACTGCTTATATTAATATTTTATTTTCTATTTCTCAATTACCTATCACCAAGTCAATTATAACTCCATCTTTGTTTTTGTTTATTCCTATAGGTAATTAGTATAATCTGCACATCTTTTTGTTTATAGAGATTTTACTCTTGCATCAGTGTGCTATTTTTCTCTTTATAAACTTTGTAATTCAGCAAGTTGGCATGATTTTGAGCCATTTTTCATAGAACTGGAAATATTGCTCTCCTTTAGTAAAGCATAACTATTTTCAGAAATAATTAAATCAAGTAATACTGCTGGCTCACAGAATTTCTGATATTATATTATCCCTTTTTCTCATTTTAGTGTCAGCACCAAAAACTGCACAAATTCAGAGGCTGATCATTTCCCAAAGCATTGGCTACTTTGATCCTCTAAGTCCTGTTAACCTGCTTCCTTTTCCAGTATCAACAAGGATGATATGATACTCTATTCTTCTGTGTATTTTCATTTTCTCTGCTATTTTGTTTTTCAATATATTGATATGTTGGAATTTATCCCCCTGAGTTCTAACACTTCTTCCTGCTATTATTATTTGTCTATCAGAAATTATGGTAGATTTTCTTTGTGTTATATAGGAAATTTCTCCCTGATTTCCTCTCTCTCTTAACATTCTCTTGTAATTTCTCAATATTTTCCCCAAATCGGGTACTTATTTTGACTGTTAGGCTGTCTTAAGGCTCCTCCCTTAAGGCTTTTTATATAAAATATTTCATTTTGGAGATTTTGTAAATTTTCATAATTTCAAAATTTGCTTGGCTGAAATGCACAGTATGTAAAGAGTATGCGTTATATTGTCAATGTCATAAGGGGGTAGGTAGGAAGGTAAGTAAGGGGGTAATAGTACCAAAAAATTTTAAAGTCTTATAGCATAAACAATTAAAATTATATTTATTTTTAAAACTGCAATAAATTAATTCAAATGTATTTTCCCTAATTAGTTTTCCCTAAAATTAGGCTTAATTGATTAAGGAGTTGATGTTGCATTTGTTAATTTTTTTTAACTTCATTATTTCTGTTTTTCTATAGAGAACAATTTTCTAGAAAAAAACTTTTTTGAGTTCTGATTCAGCATGTCCCACAACATTTTCTGTAATACCTTAGTATTACTAAGTATTAATGTGTTCATTTCCATTCATTGGAATCACTTTGACATATTACTGTCTTTGCCATAACCACATAAATAAAGCATTGTACTTTATATTTGGGTCTAAATTTCTCTTTAGGCATTGTAGTATATTTATGATAACTTGAAGAAAATTGTAGTAGTAAAGTTTTTTATGTGTTCAGTAACCAAAATATAGCACTATGAAAATACTTAAAATATAGCAAACTTTTAGAACCTTCTTAATTTTTATCATAAAACTTCATATCTCTGTCTGGAGGTCTTTCTTAATCTAGATCATAGACCAATGTTTTGTTTTATTGCCACCAAAACATTTTCTTTCATTGAGTTAAATTCCAGTTCTTTTACAATTTTTAATTTGATGCTTTTTCTTTGATTGTTTTAATTTTGTGGTGTTGGCTCACCAAAGTAATATTTTCTTACTTATCTTGAATCATTTGTGGGCATATGGATGCACCCAGTAACCAAAATGTTAAGTGAAATGAATCAGACACATATTCTTAAATAGCCCATGGTTTCTTTTATATGACAATCTCAAAATACAAATAAAGAACAAAATGTAAGGTATACAGTTGAATTTAGTGAAAAGATCTTTAGCATGGGGAAAGAGAGGCAAGACATGCAGGGGAGAGGAAAGAAGGGCAGGGAAATCAGTGTTTTACAAAAGAAGAACCATGTGCTGGGCATGGTGGTGCATGCCTGTAATCCTAGCACTTGGCAGGCTGAGGTAGGAATGAGCCTGGGCTGCATAAGAGAATTCAAAGCCAGCCTGCACTATGTAGTGAGACTGTATGTCAAAATAAAAAGGATGAGGGGAGAACTGTGGTGTGTTGGGTATATGTACCAAGTCCCTCTGAAGAATGTGATCATTAAGTACTACAAATAGATACAAAAATAGATATATTGGAGAGGTCCAAGTGATGGAAGGAGGTAGAAAGGAAGGGGACAGGGTAGAATTAAGATGTGTACCTGTACCAACTACCCATGATGAATAGGATCACTACTGTACTACAAACATGTGCCAATAAAAAAATTTTAAAAAATTAAAATAGGATGAAATAAATGTTTTCCTTTTATGGGTTAAATGTTAGATTGCTGACTGGTACATCAGATGCCTATACTTTGTTGTGTTGCTTTAGAATTTTTAAAAATTCATGATACCCTATAAAATGGTTATTTCTTTTTTTGTCCCTCCAGAGGGTTCAGTATAACTTTGGTGTTTAATATGTGAATGCTTTTATCAAAGCACTTTTCTTTGCTCATGTAATTTCTATTGATTACTAGTCACAAATTCGTGAAATCATGGGGTTGGAAACAACTTCAAGGTTACCATGATTTGTGGCCTTTTTCTTTAATACTTAAAATCCTTCTCTCCTATTTCTATAATCTTAACATAATCCTGAAGAATAATGTCAACAATAGTTATCACTGTTCTTTCCTTCTAATCCTTTTTCCTTTCTCCATAGAAAATCTTAGCACTGATAAAATACTTAATTTCTAACATTGTGGAAATATAGACAAGTCCCATTAGTGAGCAAAATGAGGACAAGCCAAATATGACTTTTGATTAAAGAAAATGAAAGTGATGTCTATGATAGTAATTTTCAAAGGAGGCTGTAAGTAAAATACAAGCTACTTCAATGGGACAGTATATCTGAGATTTCAAGCTTCCTTCCATTGGTACCAGTGAGGTAGAGTATGCTACTAAAATCACAGGAGAGAGACCTTAGAGTGACAAAAAACCAGAAACTTTGAAGAAGACAACATAACAATCTTTTTTTAAAAATTTTTTATTTTTTTGTCTTTTTCCTTTTTATCGGTACCAGGGATTGAACTCACGACTGCCTGCTTGCAAGGCAGGCACTTATGCCGCTGAGCTAAACCTCCAGCCCCTACATAACATAATCTTGTTTATATACTTTTAAGGGTACCAGAGGAAATTCTTAAAAGATTCTAGTAAGCATGAAAGAATAAATCGAAATTATTATCTAAAGATGTGTAAATTGTCACTGAGCCTGTCTTTAGTTAGCAATCCTTTTGTTAAATTTTTGGTTTTAGTGATCATAAACCTATTAACATAGACTTTAATGTTCATATGACCTCAGTATCCCATTTCTTTTTCTCAGCAGTGTGTTCATTTCTGAGCCTTGAATTCTCGATCCAAAATGATTTTTAAGGAACTTATTTTTGAGACCAGGGAAAGGCTACGTAGAAATAAAGGACTAACTGAACTACAAGCCCATTTACTGGTCTTTGTAGTGCAGGCTGGCCTTGAGCTCACTACATAGTCCAGGTTGGCTTCAAACTTATAGCAATCTTCCTTCCTCTGCCTCTACATGCATATGCCATCACAGCTGGCTTGCCAGAATGTTAATGTGCACATTCTTGCTACTATATTTAACAAAGCATTGTTTCTCTCTGACAAATCTCAGAGTTGTGTTTCATATGACTTGACACAAAAATCAATAGTATTCCCTATTGATTAAATAGTGGGCTTTATTAGAATAGAATAAAGGCGGGCTATCAAAAGCAAATTGTTTATTCCAGCTGAAGAGCTACTCTGTCCAGAGTTGATAAACATTTTCAAAAATGCTTATGTGAAAAGAAAAATATATTACATATGTTTTTCTTTCTCTAAAGAAAATATTTAATATACTGTTACTTTGAACAGCCTGATGTATCAATTCGCATATACCTTTAATTTCTTAGTACTTTAAATATAGCTTTTTACTGCAATCAGACCATCTAAACAAGTTAAAGAGGACTAAAATCAAGGCTTATTTGGTAGAAGGGGCTTAAAGTTAATTATCTTTAGATCTTTGTTTTTTAAAGTGACTTGAGCACACTTAACTAGGACTCTTCTTTGCTTTGTCACATAAATATAATAGTTGTACTTTTGCCATGAAAAGTAGTTCAGAGTCCATAGAAAAACTAATTTGAAATAAGCATACTGATGGTTTTAATGGTAGTAAGCAATGGTTTGAGTTATGCTCAAATTAAAATTATTCTGTTTTAAGAAATTTAGAAAGAAAACTTTCATGGATTGCATTATTAGAGCTTTGGTTATGCTGAAGAAATTCATGCTCTTTGTAAAAAGCAAATGTAAGTTAAAATATTTTTAATTGTTTGATTTTTCTTGAAATAAAACAGATTTTATTTTATTACTTTATTATTATCATCTGCTTCCATTCAACCATATATGAAATTTTTAACTTAGAATTTTTTAAAGTCACTTATTAGATCAAAAATAAATGGAATTTTGAAGGCTGTAACAGTTGCATACTTACTAAGCTGTAAAAACATTCACCTATGAAAGTTTGTATAGATACAATCCAGTAACTCAGGAAAATTAGAAAACATGAATTCTTCCTTTATGTTTTACCACATTTTAAAATTGACAGTAAAGTAATAATTTAGGAAGGCACATTTTTGTAAGATGATTGAAAACATGCTAAAACCACAAATGCATGTCTTAATATTAAACCATATTTAATGGATCATTATGCAATTAGGTATGTAGTGAAAGAGTTTTCTGCGCAATGAAAGAGAGAATATAAAGTAAAAATAGCCTTTATTCCAAGGACTTGGAGAAAAGTCTATGACTGCTGGCGGCCTGGCTTTCTCTGGCCGGAACGTGGGGCATGGGATATACATGAAACTTTTGCCCAGGCGTGGTGCTTAGGGCGGGCATTGATGGCTTGTAAGGAACTGACTGGAACTTTTTTGGTGTGCAAACATGAAGGGGAGTTACAATTAAGGCTGAGGAAGAAGCAGGAAGTGGTAGGCATTCCCACTTTGGCCTTCTGCCACGTTAGACCACCTCCATTATTTCTACTAAGGCAAGAAACTTTCATATAGAACACTGCATTCAAAAGCAAGACTAAGGTTTTAAAATAAACCTCTGGTATTACAGAATTATTATTTAAGTTGCACCGAGTTTAGACTATGTAAGTAGTAAATAGATCCTAGAAATGAACTTTTTTGTAAAGAAGAAAATTTGGTATTTCCTTTGCAGATGAAAACTTGAAAGATGTTGTAAAAGGATGGGGAGTATAGAACAGAAATTAAAACAAAAATGTTACAATTGAGCTTCTAGAGCTGTTGAAAATTTGCAATGCAGGACTTTCGAGAATTACTATACCTAACTGAAATGCAATTCAGACAATAATTAGCCATAGAACCTAAGTCAAGCAATTTAATCTCCCTGTTCCTCAGTTTCCTTAATTATAAAATGTAAATGATAATACTTCTTAGAATTGTTAAATGTTACTTAGAATTTAGAACTCAATATATGTTGGACTAGTAATGCTGAATTAAAAAGCCACTAGTTTTAGTTTATATGAAATATTGATGATACTTAAAAATGTTAACAGAAACTATTTTTAATCATTAAAATACTCTGATATCGAATTATTTTGACCAACAGTATTGTGTATGATTTACAGTCATTGATTCTTATTAAAATATGTAGGAAGCTGGGGATTTAGCTCAGCAGCATAAGCACCTACATGGCAAGTGTGAGGTCATAAGTTTGATCGCCAGTACCCAAAAAAAAAAAAATCAATAAAATATGTAGGGAAAAATATCAATCATAAACAGTAGGTTAATCTTTAATCTGAGATCGTTTATAGTCCATTTATGAGTAAAAAGAAAAAGTTATAGTAGCACTTCCAAACTAGGTAAGGATGATAAGAGCTAAAGAAATAGCTTTTATTAAATTTAGTAGTTACTGAGGTCACTATTATTGTTGCGTGTATAACAAAATCACAGATACTGCCTGTGTTTTTTAGAGTTTTCTTTTCCAGAAGGAATATTAAAGGATATGTGTGTATGAATACATTATTTTTATTGCAAAGTATTTCTGTACCTGCTTATAAGGTTTTTCAAAACTAAAATGTTGACAGCCTATTTAATGTTTTTTTTAGTGGTTCTGTTGGTATGTGTATGTTCTGAAGGGAAATAATTCAAGACTTTTTCTTTATCAAATGTTGATTTTATATTTAAGCAGACAAAATGTTGCTGTAAAAGTGCTTCCATATGCCCCAGTTCTCAGCTACACTGAATTAGTTTCAAAAAATTTAAATTATAACACAATAATTATATATGAGGTTTCAATTGAAGTTTTTTATTATAGAATATAACCTAATTTTCCTGCTTTTGTCACAAATATTTTATTGTTTCTCTGTCTGCAAAATCTACTTAGGAGTATAGCAAAGTTTGTAAAACATCTTAATTTTTTGTACTATTGCAGCATTCCTATAATATGTACAAAATTTAATTTTAAACCAATAGGTTTTGGGATTATCTTATAAAATTGGAAATATAGTTTTAGAAAAAACTGAAAAATTATTTTTGCAAGTGATATAATGACATTCTAGTAATAGCTAGTTCATAAATGCTTAAAACATTTGTTTAACAGAAATGGTAGACCTGCTTTATAGTTGCCTAAAATGCCTATAAAAACTGGCCAATCTATGACTTAAGCCTACTTCTTCTGAATCAGAATCGGAGCTTGACTCTTGGAGTTCTACATTTTAAAGCATTTGGTCATTAAGTACATTATAGTTTGAGATTACTTGTAACCAACAATTACATCTTGCTTGAATCCATAGATATAAAATATTGCATTGTTGCTGAGGAATGTTTGTGTATATGTTGATGTCGTGAAATCTTTAAAGTCATTTTATAATTAGTAAAATTAGCAAATATATATCTCAGTATTCACATGTTTTTTTGGTCTTATTATTAATGTCTTATTATTAATATGTAGAAACGCTCAAATATTTGATGAGAGATTGTTTCACAACTGGAAGAATAGATATTCATCCTTAAAAATATCTAGGTCCTGGTCTACTTCATAATAATGAGTTCTGAATAGCTGAGTTCACAAAGTCTTAATTTTTTTTTAAAAAACTTCTAATGTACAGTTTCACCTAGGAAACAGAGATCTACACTAGTAACCAAAGGAACAATGACATTGCTAGTCTAAAAAATCATTCATATTTGCTTTGAGAATCTGTAATACCCAAAACCATATGCTAAAATTATAGAGTCCAATATCCAAATCCTGTTTCCTAAGCTGCATTGTCAGAAATCAGACAGCATTCTCTCTTAAAAGGGAGTAAGTTTTCCTAAATTGATGTAAAGTAATGGTTCAGACTTTTAAGAAAAATAAGAAATAGAATTTTTATTTTTTTATGATAATATAATATTGAACTTGTTGGTTTCTTTGATTTGTGGCTCTTCTAGTAATTCAGATGTAGTTAAAAATGTAATATTGTGATGATTTTGAACAGAAGTATTTTCTAGGTTGAGGCTATGTTCATATAGGACATCAGAATCAGTGTTTTTAAAATTATTTATTGGAATTTTTAATAGAAAGATAGGTAGTATTAGCACAATAAAAAATGTTTTATGACATGGATTTAAAACCTATGTTCAACAGAACTTTCTGATTTTGCCAAAGAGGAAATCTCAAAATTATTCCTTCCTATTTATACAAAGTATGTTCTGTAACAGTAGTGGTGAACCTATGGCACACATATCACAGAGGGCTGTTTGTGTCTTGGAAAACTAAAAACTTCGCTGTCACTGTTCTGTACTATGCATTCATAAGTCATAAGTTCAAGATTTTCTATTGTATTTAAAATAAGTGTGAAACAGTAGTATAGATTCACATTTTCTGTGTTTCTCTTTCAGATGAACATTGGCGATGACAATTTCTGCACTTGTGAAGGATATTCTGAAGGCTTTATGGTTTACACACAAGATCTTTAGAAATTAGACAGTAAAGGTAAATAAAACTATGGTCTCAAATAATTTTATTTGAGTGAATAGTTTTCCTTATTATAATTAGTCTTGCTATATTTGCTTATTTTCGTTGTAGTTCCTAAATGATCTCCTCACCACATTCCTTGATATTGAAACAAAAACTTGTATCTTAATACCATATGGACAAGAGACTATTATGTTTCCTTTACAACATATAGTTGACTAAAAAAGGATGCATTATTATGGAAGGGCAAAGCAACTGAAAGAATGAGGATGTATACTTACCAAACTTCTAAGCACAATTTGCTAGACTGTAATGAAAAAAACAGTATCTTTAATTTTTTTATTTATTTATTTTTTAATACCAGGGATCAAATTCAACAACCTCATGCTTGCTAGCCAGGCTCTTTTGCCTCTGAGCTAAAAATAAAAAGATAAAAAATATATAAATAGCTGGTATCATTCACTATAATTTCTTTCTCATATATGGAAGGAGTTCCTTTAAGCATGGAAAGACCTTCTTTACTATTCCACAAAACCTACTACCTTTAAATACCAAGCTTTATTATTTCATGCTTTTTGAAGGGTTTCTCTTAATCTTGCCTATCCTGTCAGCATGCTCTCTTCATCCCTTCCTTGACTACTTACAGTCCTGTGACTATAAATTTCTAATTATGTTTTGGTAAATTATAAGTGAAGTTTGAGGATAAAAGGATATTTTAAACAATACTGTTTGTCAGATGGGGACAATGAAAGCCTACAGAGGATGTGACCTGTAAATGGGGTTCTCCTTGCCAGGCAAGTCTTGCCAAGTGGGAATGGAGACCATTAAGCTGAACCTTACAATATTGTTTTCAAAAAAAACCAAAACTTTCAACTTCAAAAGGATACATTTTTCACTAACAGCATAAAATTTTACCTTGGGAAATCTAGTTTTGCTGCCATATGAACCAAGTAAAACAGTTTACAGCCTTTGTTCTGATTTTCTTTATTTGTTTAGAGTACAAGTTCATAGAGTCTGTTTTTCTCCTTAATTTATGATTAGCAGCTTAATGATTGTCTGATGCATATTGTTATTAGAATTACTTCTATTAAAAGATAAATGATACTTGGTTCTGATTCATTTCCATAGTTACATATGGAAAGTTAGTTACTTGAAAAAGCTATTTGTTTTCTGAAATGCAAGGATTAGTTAATTATTTTTATCATCCATCATCACCATAGTCTAAATCAGATCCTTCTGGTTAAAAAAACTTTTTATTGTAATTAACATTTTCATAGAGACAAAATATAGTTAATCCTACCTCTCAGTTGATTGCACACTATCATCACTAGTCCATGAAAAGCACTTATTTTGTTTATTGATATATTTTCTATTCCCATTCTCCTTATTTTGACCCATAAGAAACCATTGTCATATGATATTGTAAAATAATACCTACTGATTATCCTTTTTTGTATTTTCACATAAGTATTATGTATATATGTATTTGATTTTACTTTGTCAACTATTGAAAAGGAAGCTGGGCATGATTGCAGCACACATTTAATAAGCCCAGCAGTTGAGAAGCTGAGACAGGTTGATATCCAGAGTTCAAGGCCTACTTTGGCTGCAAAATGAATTAAAAGTCAGCCTGAGCTATATATTGAGACCCTATTTTAAAATCACTAAAAAGGGGAAGAGTATGCCTGTCTCTCAGCTTCAGCAATTATCATTTCATGGTTGAGTTTGTTTTTCTTATCTTTTCCCTCACTTCTCCTCCATTAATGTACCTAAAATTAATTTGTTTTTTTTTCCTTTAGCAATCACCATCTTTTTAAAATTAATTTTTGTACTCTTTTGATATTCATACTAATCATACTGATTATAGGGAATTTGTGCCTATACATAATATATTTTGATTCTTCCTTTTTCCCCATTATCGTCCTGTCCCTTCAATTCTTCATCTCCTAACTTACCAAAGCTTTGTTTCCATTTTTATCTTTTATTCTTTTTTCCTTTTCCATTGCTTTCCTTCCCCCTCTCTCCCTTTGTTCACTTTCCCATGTGAATATGTTTTTCCTATTTCCCAATCTTCCCTGTGTTCCATTTTACTGCTTATTTATCCTTTGAGTTTCTCACACAAGAGAAAGTGATACTTAAACTTGTATATCACCTTGTTGTCACTTAAAAGTGTGGTCTTGAGGTGCACCCATTTACCTAGAAATGCTTCAAGTTTATCGTTGATGGCAGCATAGTATTCATTGAAGATTAAACCCACATTTTATTTATCCATTCATCCATTGATGAGCATCTAAGCTGTTTCCAACATTCAGCTATTACAAGTTGTGCTGCTGTACATGGATATGCATATATCAATGAGGTATGATGCTTTTAATTCCTTTGAGAAGATACCAAGAAGGGAAATAACTAAGTCAAATAGAACATGTAGTTGTAGCTTTTCGAGGAATCTCTGTAATGATTTCTATGGTGATTGTACTAATTTACAATCCCCACAAGAGTACAGAAGAGTTTCTTTATCCCTGCAGCATTTATTATTGGTTGATTTCTTGATGACAGCCATTGTTTCAGGAGTAAGAAGGAATTTCAGTGTTGTTTTAATTTTCATTTCTTGAGTGATCAGCAATATTGAACATTTTTTATACATTTATTTGCCATTATTTCTTTTTCAATCTGACACATCTATTCATTTCACATACCATTTTTCATTGGGTCTTAATCATAAAATATTTGCCTATACCTCTGACTTTAAGAGTTTACCTATTCTATCTGCTAGCAAATTTAGTGTTTCTGTTTTAATATTTAGATCTTTGATCCATTTCAACTTTAGTTTAATGCATGGTGAGAGACATGGATCTAGATTTAGTCTTTGGCATTTGGAAAGCCAGTTTTCCAAGCAATATTTGTTAAAAGAGTGTTTTTCTTCCAGTGAAGGTTTTTGGCCCCCTTGTCAAAAGATAAGGTGGCTGAATGGGGAAAAGTTTTTGTTTGTTGGTTTTTTTTACCAGCTGTTTTTCAGACATAGCACTGATGTCTAGAAAAGAAAGAAAGGGAAATCTTTACTTTCTGATAGCCTCTTTGATCACTCTTTCAGAGTAATGTAGTTTTGAATGAAAGATTTTTAACTTTCTTTGTTAGGCTGATTCTTAAGTATTTCATTTTTTTTATGCTGGATGAAAGGTGTTGTTTCCCTAATTGCTTTCTCAGTGAGTTTATTTGTGTACAAGAATTCCATTGATTTTTTTTCAGTGTTGACTTTGTATCCTGCTATGCTTCAGAATTTGGTTATTAAATTTTAAAGTCGTTGGTGGAGTTTTGGGGTCATCCATATAGAGAATTGTCTTGGTTATTTTTTTTTTGTCATTACTGAGAGAAAATACCTGACACCCAAAATGAAGGAAGGAAAGGTTTATTTAGGTGACAGTTTATGTAGGTTTCGGTCCATAATCAGCTGACTCCAAGGAAGAGTGGCACATAGCAGAGGGCAGTAGTTCATGGCAGCAGAAAACAGCAAAAGCAATCAAGAGCAAGAAGAGAAACACAGAGAAAGGTCTTTCTGTCCCTTATATTGTATGTAAGCCATACCCACTTGGGTGTAGCACTCACATCCATAATCCCAGCATTGGACCATGAGTCATTCACCAACTCTAGAAGCCTGCCTCCGTGGCTGCATGAGGCTTTGGGGGGACATTTAGACACAAACCATAACAAGTATCATATCATTTGCAAACACTGGTAATTTAATATCTTTCTTTCCTGTCTTCATTTCTTTTATTTCTATGTCTTAACTAATTACTCTGGCTAATGTTTCCAAAACTGTATTGAACAAGAGTGGTGATAGTGGACATCTTTGTTTTGTTCCTGATTTTAGAGTGAAAAGTTTCATTTTTGAACATTATATTGGCTATTGGTTTGTCATAGATAGCTTTCATCAGATTGAGGTAAAGACCATGTACTCCAGTTTTCTGTAGTTTTTTTTATTATTAGGGATGAGCATTGGACTCCATCAAACACTTTATCTATATCTATTGAGATAGTATTGCATTTATTGATTTGTCTATGTTGAAGCATCCCTGCATCCCTGGAATGAATCCTACTTGGTAGTGGTGTATAATTTTCTTGATGACTTGCTATTTTCTGCTTGCCTATATGTTATTGAGGATTTTTGCATATGTGTTTCTTTAGGAGATTTGTCTGTAGTACTGTGTTTTGGTTGAATCCTTCTCAGTTTTGGTATCAGAATAGTGTGTGTTTCCAGGAATGAGTTTAAGGGTATTGTTTCCCTTTCAATTTCATTAAAAGAGGTTTAGGAGTAGTGCATTATATCTTTTCTACTAATAATTCACTGCTCTAAATTTCCTTATAAAACTGCTTTTACTTATCCCATAAGGTTTAGTATGTTGTACTGGCATTACCATTTAATTATAGAAACTGTCTAATTTCTTTAATTTTAGCTGTGATCCATTGGTTGTTTAGAGCAATGTTATTTAGTTTCCATATGTTTTTGTGGTTTTGCTTGCCATAGATTTCTAATTTTATTGAACTATGATCTGATAATATTCATAGGATAATTTCATTTCCTTTGCAGTTATTTAAGCATATTCTATGAGCTAGTATATAGTCTATTTTGAAGAAAGTCCCATGTGCAGCTGAGAAGAATTTGTATTCTGTTTTGGTGATGCAGAACACTATAGATACTCTTTTTCCACACTTGGGAAATTTTTTGCCATTACTTCTGTTACAAGATTTTTTTTTAATGCCCTTTCTGCTATCTTCTGATTTTTTATTGATTTCAGTCAATCTTATATTAGTCCTCTTTACATCATCTAGCAACTGTTAGATTGATTTTTCATGGTCCCTTGCTATTTTTAAGTAGTCTTTCATTTGATGATCACTAACCACAAACCTACCTTCTATGTTCCTTGTTCTGTCTTCACATTGGTGTATTCTAATGTGTAAAGTTTAAATAGAAATTTTAATCTCCTAGATGCCTGTTTTATGAAATCCAGTTCTTCCTTATATTGGGCATTATTGGTTTCATCTGTTTCCTAAGCTCCTCTATTTTTTTAATCTGTATTTACCTTAGATTCACTAATCATGTCCTTCATTCGGGTTAACATCTCTTTATTTATCTGTATAATCATTTCTGATTGGTTTTTCTTAGAATTTCATTCATCTGCTTTGTTAGTTCCCTTTCTACCATTTTAGAAAGTTCAGCTAGGTGGCTTTTGATTTCTTCCACCTCAGTCCCCCATGAATTTTCCTTGGGCAAGTTGGGGATCTGAGATTGCATCTAGCTTCTGTGTCTTCTCATTTTTGTGTTTTTTTAAAAATTTGTTTTGAAGATTGATCCTTGTAAATTCCTTATGATAGATAGCTTTATTACTAGTATCGAGACCTCCTTAGGAAATCACTACTTTTCAAGGATGTGTTCTAAGTGCAACTGGCTTTTGGCTTTTGAATCCATCCCAAGATCCTGCCTCTTCAATTTATTAGAGATGAGAAGTTGCTTTCTATTTTACTTAGCACCCACTTCAGTGGGACTGTGGTTTTTTTTTTTTTTATTAACCGTGGACAATCACAGTATTGCCCGATAGGGAAGAACAGCTGATCACAACTGTGTCACCGTGGCTAAAGTAGTACAGTCAGAAAAAAACATTAGTGACAAGCATGGTCCAGAAATGACAAACTGTTGTAACTGTTAATTTGCTGCCTTTAACCATAGGAACAAAATTTTATAGCTATATATAATATAAAACAAATAAAATTATATACAGTAAGTATTTCTTCAATATTGTGGTGTCACCCTCAGGGGAGAACACGTAAAAGGGATAAGACAAAAAGAAAAATAAACAAGAGAAAAAGACTAGAAGCAAGGCTGAAAGACAAAAGACAATCTCCTAAGCTTTGAGAAACAAAGTGAAGAAGCAATGAGGGAAAAAAAGGAAAACACAAAAACATGAACTAAACACAACCACAAAATAATAGTAATAATAATGTTCATAAACACAAAAATAATCAAGAAAAAAGCAAAGAGGAAAAAAGGGATAAGAGATTTCTCTGATTTCAAAGCTGTGATTATCTTCTAGGATCTGCAGTTTCATGGTAGTGTCCACCCGATTCAGAGCACTCTACTGTTTCTGTAGACAATGCCGAGATCCATTCTGGATTACTCTAGCAAGCTTGCAATAGGATTAAAGCAGGTTGCTAGTTAATTCCAGCAAACCTGCGGTAAAGAATTGGGTGTGGTGTCAATCCTGGTGTTTTCAACTCCACGGAAGTTCAAGCTGATTTTGAACTTTGGTAGAGGGGTTGCCACCTGAGTTGTTCAGCTTACTACTGGGTGTCTGTTACCCACCTGACACTGGGTCTCTGACCCTGGATATCTCTCGGTGAGTTGTGCCTCTCCCAGACACTAGGCACCCTGAGAAGAAGCTAACCCATCACTGCTCCAAATCTCCAATTCAACTGGCCCCTCCCTAAAAGTTGACAAGCACTCAACTGGAATTGTAGTTCACAGCATCTACTGCTCTGTTGCACTGGTGCAGTTCTCTGGAGTCACCTGTCCTCACTGTGTCTCTGTAGATTTAATCCTCCTTTCTCATGTTGAGAACTAGGAGTCAGGGAACAGGTACGGTTTTCTATCTCCTTTTCCTGCATGGAGTTCTGTCTCTTTATTTTCCTTGTGAGCTCCAGTTCTCTCTTCGGATCTTTCTTAGGTCCCAGGGGTGTACCTCCCTCCTTTTCTTCCCCAAGTTGTTAAAGTTCCTGGATTCAAATCTCACAGAGGCTGGTTTTCTGCCATTTCCCACTATCATCTTCCTGAAAGTCCCCTAAAATTTAAATATACAAAAATAGTATTGGGGTATTGAGTTGTGCCATGCTTTTAATTCTGTTTCTTCCTGGGGTTTTTGTTTTTGTTGTTGGTGGTGGTGGTTGGTTTTGATTTTTGAATCATGATCTCACTATGTAATTCAGACTGCTCTTGAACTATGTAGCTCAGGCTGACCTCGAACTCACAGTGAGCCTCCTGAGTGCTAGAATTACAGGATACAGTACCATACTTGGCCTTTTAACATTTTTTATGTTGGTACATTTTCCTTGCTTCTAATGTATAGTATCACATGGCCAACATTTTTTAACTATCCATTTTTCCTCAGAAAGTACAACCCAGATTGCTTCCAATGTTCTGTCACCACAAACAACACTGTAATAAGTACGCTTATACTTACCCTATCATGGGGCTTTGCAAGGATTTCTTTGGGACATATACGAAGATCAGCATCGCTGACTAACTGGATTAAGTTTATAGTTAATTTGACCGAGTCCTGTCAAATATGCCCTCAGAAATACTTCAGTCTGTATAGGCCCAGTAAACTCTTCATCCATGCTAGCCCTTCACATTAGCTGTCTCATACTTCCATTCTAATGTGTAATTATATATCTCATTTTGCAAATTTGGATTTCTTTGTATTACAAAATAGTCTGAGTATCTCTTCATATAGTTGTTGGCCTTTTTGCATCCCTCTGAAATTGCTTGTTTATATTCTTTATTTTTTTTTTTCAGTTTGAGAATGTGTACATTGATTGGTGTGTTTTACATGAATTTGTTATATGTGCTAGATACTAATTTCTAGTCTTTTACATTTGAAAAAACTGGGGCTGGGGATTTAGCTCAGCGGCATAAGTGCCTGCCTTGCAAGCAGGCAGTCGTGAGTTCGATCCCTGGTACCGGAAAAAAAAACAAAAAAAACATTTGAAAAAACTGTCTTTTAGTTCCGGTGGCATTTTACTATTATGTATGATGCTTTTAAAATAGACACACAGATCTCAAATATTTAATTAAAAATACTTTTATATAAATTTATGACATGCAAAAATGCTGGATAATTTTCAGAAATTGATCCAAATTCTAACATTGCTGTACTCTCTTGTTCTTAATATCTTTTGTAGATAGATAAATATATCATCACTCGCAAAGAACAAGTTCTGTTTTTATTCTTCCCATCCTTATACCTGAACTTTTTTCTTCTTTCTTTATCCTTTGACTAATGCCTTTGGAGCTGTATTAAAGAGCAGTAGTACAAGTAGAAATCAGGTATCCTCATCTTTTACCCTGTTTTAAACGAGATGCATCTAAAATTTCTCAAATATAACACTTACCAAAGATCTAGATGCATAACATTTATTAAATTAATACAGGTTCTTCAATTTCTAGCTTGCTATGTAGTCTTATTGAATACCTATTAAACTCAAATTCTTTTTACTTATATATATATATATATATATATGATAATCATATGATATTTATCCAGTGTTGTATTAATGTTATAAATTATATGAACAGAATGTATAATGTTAAATTACTTACGCATTCATGATATATTACATAGTTATCTTTTATTTTAAACACATGATTATGTTTGTTTAACAAATATTTTATTGGTCATTTAGGAATCTATATTCTTAAATGAGATACACTATGTTTTTTCATTTTCCTTGCTTGGTTTGATAATTAAGATTGAAGTAGCTTTACAAAATGAGATAGGACTAATTCTTTTCTGTTTTTTGCAATACTTTATAGGATAGAAATTTACTGTCTACTTAATGGTTGATAAAACGTAATTTTATCTGCTTCTGAGGATGTTGACAGACTTGACATCTTTGACTATATGTATCTTTAATGCTATCACTCTGTTGAGCTTGCCTTTTCTCCTTTCTTCCACTCCTTTTCTTAGAGTATTGACAATAGGCTGCATTACCAACAACACCCAACCCACACGAAGATATAGCCTAGACTTAATTTCCTTTGAGTCAGGAAAAACCTAGGTAATCTCAATGCCCAACTGAAACATGTAATAATCACTCCACAACCACCGTTTGGACTAACCAGGGATTTAATGTTCTAACCCTGTCTAAGGAGCTCTGATGCCCAGTGTTTTTTTGTTTATTCTCTCTCTTTCTCTCTGTCTCTGTCTGTCTGTCTGTCTGTCTCTCTGTCTCTCTCTCTCTGAGGCAGTACCTTGTAGTTCAGACTGACTTTGAACTCACTGTGTAACCTAGGTAAGCTCCTAAAGATCCTCCTCCCTCAGCCTCCTCAAAGCTGAGATTACAGCCTTGTACCACCCTGTCCAGCTCTGATCTACCCAGTATTGCTTCAGTTATACTCCCACGTTTGGATGCCAGTATGAATCCTCCCTCACAAAAGTACTGTGCTTCTCTTTAACTAGAAAAAGATTAGTAATGCCAAGAATTAACTTCCTTGTATCTCTTAAACCTTTTGCCATGCTTCTGGTTACATGTAAATATTTTGATAAAATGAAAAAGTAAGGCGTCATGTAAGGAAAGAGTGCTGGGAAAATATCAGCAATTATCTTGTCTAATATTCTTTTCAGTGTATACCAAATATAGTGAAGGCTAAACAAATTTTACTTTTATATCCAGACGTTTCTATTTGTTTTGTCTGTTTGAGATAGGGTTTAACCATGTAGTGCAGGCTGACCTGCAACTCATTTTGAGGCAAAGTTGGCCTCAAACTCAGTGATCCTCCTCCCTCAGCCTCTTGAGTGCTGGAATTACAGGCATATGCCACCACACCTGCTTATGTCCAGACTTTGAACATTGTAGAGCTATGCACAGTATTTTTCAGAATGAAATTAAAAGATCCATTGATAAAAAAGAATATCAAACATTTATAATTTTTATACATTTAAATGTGTTTCTACCATCTTAGATATTTTAGTTTTCCTCAAAAAAAACTTTCATACTAAAAGTTAGTATTTATATTCCCTCAAGATTCTTGTACATTCTAAATTCTATTTTGTGTCCTTCACCCTCTCTTACCCTATCGTGTTCCTATAATCTACTTTATCACATTTTCTATTTTCTTTTTCTGTTAGTTATTATAAAAGGCAACACAAATTTTCCCAAGATGTTTATCAGCATTACTTTATATTTAAAGAATACCTTCCATATTCTTTTCTGAATATATCATCAAACACTGTTTTCTGAGACCAATAAGCTTGAAAAAATATATATGTATATGTGTGTGTGTGTGTGTGTGTGTGTGTGTGTGTGTGTGTATATATATATATATATATATATATATATATATTATTCTCACTTTTCAGGAATACATAGCTCTATGTAAACTTTCTAGATTTTAACATTTTTCCTTCAACACTGAAAATCTATGCTTTTTAAAAACCTCTTCCTCCTCATTATTTCTTTAAATAATTTCTCCCTTCTATTATTTACTTTTCTGTCTCCAATTATTCATATGTTAACAATACCTATGCCTTAGCTTGTCTATTTTCTATTTCTTTATTCTTTCCTTAGTCTCAAAACTTTCCTCATTGATTGATTTTTGAATTCATTAATTTAGTTCTCCTTTTAATTAATTATTTAGCCAATCTATACTTCAACTGTGTTTTCACATCTAATATTTCTGCCTCTTTTATTTTCTTATTCTATTACATGTTGCTAATATCTTCCCTTATCTTTCTTAGTACATTGGGAAGCCTAATTTTAAATTCTTGAGTCATCAGATATGATGTATGCTTCTCTTAGAATCTGTTTGCCAGTATGTTTTTTCTTTAAAAATAGCTATATTCCTTAAATATCTTGCTATTTGATATTTCAACCTGTAGGACATTTTTCCAATGAGGATATTGGCTTGTCTAGCATGATATATCATGAAGAGCCAACATCTAGTCTGTGTCCTTTTCTATGAGCTCAGAGAGTGGAATGTTGATAAAAGAACACCATGTCACCTATGAAATTACAGTTAATTTATCAGCTCAACAAAGTGATACCTCAAATCTGTCTTTCACTGTCTAATCTCCAAGTTTAGCTGATGATTTTAACTTAGCAGCTATATGGTTTGATGTGAAAGGAAAAATCAGTGTCTAAGTTTAGTTAGTCCTTGCCTGTTTTCTTCAACTCTTTGTAAACATTCTGGTTATTCCTAAGGTTATTTGTACAGCAATCTGAGTCCCTATAGATGAGAGACAGTTTTTGCTTAGATCAGAGGCAAGCTGTTTTGTGCTCCCAAGGCCTTGGAGAGCTGCCTCCTGCTCTGGACTCCCAATTTTCAGTGCCCGAAACACCTGACAAGCACTCTTAACCAGTTAAAAATAGTCCTCTCCACTACTCATCCACCTTTCTTGGAAATTTTAGGGTTTACTTTTTTTTTTTCTTTTTTTCTTTTTTCTGGTACCGGGAATTGAACTCACGACTGCCTGCTTGCAGGGCAGGTGCTTATGCCGCTGAGCTAAATCCCCAGCCCCAGGGTTTACTTTTGACTTTTTCTCTGTATAGTTCATATTTGAGTTGGTATTGCAGAAGCACCCACCAAAATCTTAATATAATCACTTCAGATAAAACTAGAGCAATGAATCTATAAACAGATATACCTAGAAATCATATTTCTATAAATTTCTTCTATATGTATTTTCTAGACTTAATTATGCTGTTGAACAATAAATGCCCAACACTGACAGTTATTTCATAAATTGATATTCATAGTGTAGACTATTCTGAATACTAGATGACTTTTTAAATTGATGCCTATATATATAAGAACCAAAATAAAGCTTATCTTTTAGTATAAAATGATAGATGAATTTGTTTTTGCTTTTCTTATTGCAGCTTTCTAAATTTGTGTAATATGTGCATGTTTGCTTTGTACTCCAAACTTATGAACAGACTAGTAATATATATTTGCAGCTGGAATATAGGTATATAGGAGTGCCAAACCTATATTTTTCTTTTCTTTTGTTTTGGTCTTGTATATTTTTTTTGGCAGGTGGAGGGGCCAGTTTACCAGGAACAGAAACACACGACCTTGCACTTACTGGGCAGGTGCTGTGCTAATTTTAATTTTTAACTGAAACTCTGAAATCAAGGCTGAAAAAGAAAAAATACTGGTTTATATAGTTTTCATTGTACTGTCAAAATAAGAAACTAGTTCATTTGAATGTCCAGACTTTATAAGAGATGTGAGGATTAGTGGATTTCACAGTAGGTCATGCTATTTATTTGAAGGCTTTCCAAGCATCTTATATGGAAAAATATTTTATTGTTTGATCTCACTTTATTTTCATGTTTTTTCTTAAATCTTTAAAAATATGTAATATGTATTAGCTATATTAGAATATTTTCTAATTATTCCTGTCATTTGTTGGTCTATTTCTATATTTTTCTATTCTCTTCGTTTCTGGTTACATTTTCTTAGTGTTTTACTTGTCTTACAATTATTGACTAGATGAACTTGCAGGATCCCTTTGTGAGGCTACTTAGTATTAGCTTTACATTGTTATTAAAGTACTTTCCAAACTGTATTTAGTTCTTCATCACCTTATCTCCATCATTAATATCTACATGAGAAAGGTTTGAATATATTGCATACTTATTAAAGATTAGTACTCAATTAGTGTTGGGTACCCACTTCAGGTATGTGTCATTAGCAAATAAAATGAACCAAGACATATGCTACCTGAATAAGGTATCCTCATATGTACGATACACCAAATCTTAGGATCCAGAAAGGATGATTAGAGCTGGCAGTTAGATCATGTTAGGTCCTGTACAATAGAAGAGTGATAGTTAGCATGAAGAATAAGGAAAAAGAAACAAAATAGAAGTAGTCACATTGCTTCAATAGGACTTGTCAACAAGAAAATAGGGGGAACAATATAGCAGAAAAGTTTTTCATGATCCAGAATATTATCAAAATAAAATCATCAAAAGTTGAAGAGAAACCAAGACAGTTATGAACAACATCCATCAGACGTTGTTAGACAGCATATTTTGCTATTGTGATTTGGAGCAGGTCAGTTACCACTAGTTTTCTACCAAAATGAGAACAAAATAAGCAGCTAGATAAGAGCATAACTAAATGAGAAATTTAACAAAGCCTTCATAATACCCAATATCTACTCAAGTGATGAAGCCTATGCTACATGAGATGCCACGTTAGTGTATGATTATGTTTTCAGACAACTCAACTTGGTAGTCTTTAAGCTGCCACACCTGCCACCAAGAAGCAATCTAATCCTAATGAACTCTCTAGTTATTTGTTATATAGAAACAATTAATTGGGACAAAAAAAGGTTTTTGTTTTCATGTTAATTTGGAAGACATCTGGATAAAGAACAGCAAGAGGAGTGCTACTATAAAGTTTATAATGCTGGCCAGGAAGATACTAGAATATGCGCTTTTCATAGAGCATCTTATATGTCTGTGTTCCATAGAATACATCCTGGAGAATTGTTTTACATAGTCATTTTTAAAAGCCACATATTTAGCAGAGCATGGTGACAGCCGCTTTTAATTCCATCACTCAGGTGGTTGAAGCAGAATCATCATAAGTAAGAGGCTGGCTTGGTAGTGACTTCGAGACCAGCTTGGACTACACAGCCAGACCTTTTTCAAAACAAAACAAAACACCATATATTCTATTCAAACCATCATGATTTTGTTCTTTTTTTTTTTATTAAGGAGAGAAAGAAAAATAAAGCAGAAATAGGATACAATTTATACAGAATTTCAGAAAAAACAAACAATAGGAAATCACTAGTTAATAGATTACATATTGTTATCTTAGAAATAGTTGTTGAAGTTACAGGATTAAAGCATACAAAGTAGACATTCAAACAGTGAGACTGGAAACAGTTTTGTTCAATGATCCAACAAAACTCAGTAATATGGTTATCTATCTTATACACTTAAATATATATGCAGTTATATTCTTTAGAGCACTTTCTTTTCCTTTCTTTTGTACAATGACAATTACACATTTTAGGTTTTATTACTCCCACAGTTCTTATTACTTTTTTTTTTGAAGAAAGTAAAACCAAATGTGACATACAGAACAGAGACAGTCAAATCAAAAGGATGAACATAATAGATAATGTAAAAACAAAATACTAGGTGATCAACAATGGTTACCATACTGCCTCTTGCTATCTTAAAAAGAATTGCCTATATCATCAGTTATAAAATTGAACAAAACAGTAAAGAATAAAACCAAAACATTGGAGACATTACAGAGCTTTAAAAGAAGATAGTAGTCAACCGGAATGGGCATCATTATGAATCTTATTGTCTTTACAGTTGTTGCCTATACTTTCGAACTTGGTACTATCAAGCAAAGCAGAATAGAGGAAATTCAGTCAAAGCAAGATGGTGAGGGCTATACAGGGTTTCAAATCAAGTTAATAGGAAATCAAAGTGGGTTACTATAATAATATATCCTGCTTTTTTTATTTTTCCCCTAATTAAAAAGAAAAAAAAATAAAAAAGTAAATAATTTAAAAAAGGAGATTGAGATAAAAGAGGGCATAACAACAAAACAGCGCAGATCAAAGCATAACCATTTAAGCAAAATAGTGTTTCACCACAAGACATCCTGACATAAAAGTAGTTACCATAATGTCTCTTTACTTAAAATCTTTAAGTATAACTTCGTATACTGTAGCACCAAACATATCAAGACAATGTAAAATCACTCAAGAGAATGACAGTATTACAGGGTATTTAGAACCAACTATCAGAAAATGAACAATGGTTTCTGTATAATCTCCTTGTCTATAAAAGTTTTTGCTTATATTATCACATATAATAAAATCCAATAAGATACAACCTGTTAAGACTGATGGAGACAGAAGAATAAAAGCTTGATGGGACTTCAAAACAAGATGATATTAAATCAGCACTAGCTATTATGATGTCTTGTTTTCTCCAAAATAGCTGTTCCTACCATCCAATCTTCTCTGCCTCATTTCTGTTGAGCTCTTTTTCTGTGTTTGTTGTCAGTTTGTCTTCATTTCACTTTCTGCTCCATTCATTGTAGCCTCTCTGCCACTGTTTCTGAAGTCTTTGTATTTTCCTTTTTTAGAATATCCTGCAGTATTATTCTCTGTAGAGTTGAATTGGTGTTTGCAAATTCCTCTAGTTCCTCTTTATCCTGAAAGCACCTTGTTTTTCCATCAATTTCTAGGGACAGTTGTGCAGGATATATCAATCTTGGCTGGAGGTTGTTATCTTTCAAGGCTTGAATTATTTTCCCCCACGTTCTTCGTGATTTGATGGTTTGTGCCGAGAAGTCTGCTGTAATTCTGATGGGTGTTCCCTTGTAAGTGATCTGTTTCTTGTCTCTGACAGCTTTTAGTATTCTGTTCTTATATTGGATTTCTGGAATTTTGATTATTATATGCCTGGGTGTAGCTCTGTTTGGGTTGTAGGTGGCTGGGGTCCTGTATGCCTCATATATCTGAGTATCTTTACCTTTTGCTAAATTAGGGAAATTCTCTTGGATTATTTCTATGAATAGCTTTTGTAATCCATTTGTTTGTGTCCCTATTTCTTCTTTTATGTTCTTAATTCTTAGGTTGTAGATCCTCTTATCATCTTCTAGTCTTTGTATTATTGCTGTTTGTTTTCTTGTTATTTTTAAGAAGTTTTTCATTTTATGCTCCCATATTACAAGTCTGCCCTCCAATTCAGATAATGTATCCTTAGTTTCTTTCAAACTGTTATGCCAGCTTTGATAGAGTTTTTAGTTTCCTGGTAATCTCTTTGAACCTGCTTCATGTATTCTATGTTTTCTCTATTTTCACCATTGAACAATTCTCTCCTTTCTTTCTCTTCTTCCATTCCACCATCTGTTTTTTCTTGGGTGGTGCTTAGCATTTCTTTAACTATTCTACTTATCTCTTGCTTTATTTCATTAAATACTTCATTTTTAAACTTGTCTATGAGGCTCTGGAGTTAACGCTTTATGTCTATTGGTGCTGTGTTTGATATTGCATGTTTTCTGTCTTCTTTTGTGTTTCCCTTTCCTGAATCAGTGTTCTCAGGATTGGGGACTGAGGACCCTTTCTTGTTCCTTCCTCTTCCCATACTTTTTGTTCCTTCCATACAAGCGAGTGTAGGAGGCCCAATTTTTGTCTCTTTTTTCGGTTATAGTTTGTTTGAATTGTGCCAGCTAGGTGTTCCCGCCCACTGCAATGTAATAGGGAGACACAGACCTGGGCAGCCTCTGCTGGGCCCACCCCTCCAGGTTAACCTACCAAAGGCTTCACTGCTAGGGTGCACCTCCAGGCTCTGGGACCTGTGTTGGACTTGCCTACTAGGTCTAAGTCAGTGGTGTCAGGCAGGCCAGGCTCTCCCCGCCAATCTGTGGAGAGGGAATATGTGACTGATGTCACTGCAGTGTCCCGTTCCGGCAAGTCTGCCCAGGCCCAGTATGTTCTTTGCTGGAGCCTCCTACTCTATGAAAGGGTCCCTGTTCCCCTCACTCACCGCAAGTCGATATAGGGCTCCCTGCTAGTCCTGCTCTCAACTCCATTCGCAGATTCCCGCTCTCAGAGCTTTCGCGTGTCTCTCTCCCTGCCCTGCAGATTTGGACGCAGCAGCGGCAGCAGGAAATTCAAATCGCGGCTTCCAGTGGCGTGGGTTCTAGCTTCCACGCTGAGATTTTATCTGTTCCTATTATAGCACCAGGTTTCGATTTCCAGTTGGTTTCTCTTAGCCTAGTTCATTCCTGGGTCAGCAGGGTGTATTTCCCCTTGCTTAGGACTCCTCGTACCGCAGCATTTCTGGATTCTAAGTGGGGTATCTCAGAGAGCCTCGGTACCTGCTGCTATCTATCTGCCATGTTCTTCCGGAAGTCTGATTTTGTTCATTTTTCTGTGCTTGGACAGTTAGGGTATATGTTTCTTCTGCCCGCCCCCACCTTTAATTATTTCTTCAGACTCTATTCTTTTGAATAGAATTACAGTACCAGAGCATGTAAAATTTTTAATAACTTACTCCACTAATTTCTAAAAACTTTAAATATTTAACATTATCATAAATATTATAGATTGTCTTCATTTCTTTAAAGCCTTGATGAATACTGTTTTCTTTTTTCTAAACTGTAAAAATTTTGCATTGAATTTTAAAAATTTCTTTCAAGATTTAATTTAGTCTTTTTAATGGCCTTTGTTTGGGATTGTGTATGAGTGTTAGTGTGTGTGTTATTTTGCACGTTTTTATTAATATACACGTCTGGATTTTCGTGTTCTGAAGACAAATCAACATATGTTATATACATATACCAATCTCCCAAAACAAGTATAATTATGGTATATTACAAACAGACAAATTTAAAAGAGAAAACTTTTTGAGACATGATACTGCAATGTAGTCCAGGCTGACTTTGAATTCACAGTGATTCTTATGCTTCAACCTCCAGACTACTGGGATAACAAGCAAGCACCACCATGTCCAGCTAAATTTTTTTTTTTTTTTTTAGTGGTACTGGGGATCGAACTCACCTTGTGCTTGCCAGGCAGGCACTTAATGTCACTGAGCTAAATCCCTGACCCTCAAATTATTTTTCTTAAAAATAAAAAAAGAATACTACAACTTAATACTTACCTTTGTCTCTGTGTTTCTTAGGCACAGTATCTCTGTGCTTAAGTTTCCTCAGTAAAATAGTATTACAAAGATTATCTCCTATCAAGTTGTTGCAAGTAGGGAATAATGCATATAAAACATTTGATTTTATACAGTATAAACATTTTTAAACACTGAGAATGTTTAGTAAATCGAGGTTTTTCTCACACAAATTAACTGTTATGATTCTGTATGTGTATTAAGTTCCTCATAAAGTTATATATATAAATTTTAATTTTCTTACTGACATTTTCCTTTTTATTTGTTGGTTTCTTTGTTTAAAATTTATAAATTTTTAAAACATAGTTTTTTTTTCATTACATTACCTTCCAGCTTCTATGATTATATTAATTCTTTCAAGAAAGCATCATGCTGTCAACTATATTAAATGGAGGGGCAATAATTTTAACAACATTTTGGGGTTTTTTTTGGTTTGTTTTGTTTTTAATTTTTTATTTAAATATAAAAAGAAAAGAAAAAACAGTATAAGGTTACAAGTAATACAGAATTACAAAAAAAATGGTAAGAAATCACTAGCTAATAGATTACATATTTTCATTTTAGAAATAGTTGTTGAAGTTACAGGATTAAAGCATACAAAGTAGACATTTTCAAACAGTGAGACTGTAAACAGTTGTGTTCAATGATCCAACAAAAACTCAGTAATATGGTTATCTATCTTAACACACCTAACCACACTTGCAGTTGTATCTGTTAACAACATTTTGACTTTCTGCCATAACTCTAATCTGAAATACTGGTAATAGATCTATATCAATTACGATTCTCCAAATGAAGTGCATGTGTGTGTGTGTATACATATACAGATATTTTAGAGCTTGACTTTTCAAGTTATAATTGTGTGGCTAGCAAGTAAATATGTAGGACAGTCTAGCAAGCTGGAAACTCTTGATAAGGATGGGTACTACCATCTGGAAACAAAATTTCTTCTTTAAGGAAATCTTATCTAGCTTCTTAAAATTTTTAAGTAACTGTATTGAGGCTCATGCAGATTGTGGAGCAATCTATTTTACTTAAATCAACTGATTATACTGTAACCTGATTCATTTTTTAAAAAAGGAAAAAATATTTTATATAAGAAATAAATAAAAAGAAAAGAAGAGCCAGGCATGGTGGTGCACACGTGTAATCCCAGTGCTCAGGAGGCAGAGGCAGGAGGATTACAGTGAGTTCAAAGCCAGTCTGGGGTGCATAGTGAGGTTGAGGGGAGCCTGGCCTACACAGTGAAGTACTATCTTAGAAAACCAAGAATAAATAAATAAACAAATAAATAAATTGAAGAACAACAAAACAAAAATTAAAGGCCTGCCACAGCAACACCCAGATTTGTAATTGGGAATTTAAGCAACCATCACAAAGTCAAATAATGTGGCATGCTTTTGGTAATATATTTTATATTAATACATTTCAGTATAATTTCATACCTTTGCATCCTTAAAAAATAAAGATATAAATAGATTAAAAAATAAAACAAATAGCAACAACCCCACCCCCCAAAAAAGAAAAAAAAATAAGAACTGGGGTTATAGCTTAGTGAAAGAGTACTTGCCTAAGGTGTACCAGTCTTAGAATCATTCCCAGCAACAGTGAAAGAATTAAAAAATAAAAATTATATCTTAAATTGTATCTCTTCTTTAATTTTCTGTTTTTTCCATAGCACTAAAAGTTTCTAAGGTATTATATAATCTACGTACCTATCATCCGCCTCTTCCAGAAGCTAAGTAATGGAGACATGTTTTTTTGTAATTTAGTAGAGATACCTTCTCAGAACATTGTGCATGTAAAATCTCACTAGTTATGAAAATGTAACATTTAAAGCAAGTATAAATCACACAAATTTTTTTTTCCAAACAGAAACATGATCTCATTTTACTACAGAAGAAAAGACTTTATACATGTACTGAGCAATGTTCTAAAAATACTTCACAAATCATTGGGGAAAACTTTAAAATCAGTAACTTCTAAAGAAGCTCTTCCTATCTAAATAATTTTCTATTTTATGCTCCTTTTCACCTATGGAGACATTTTTAAAAGCTGTTCTAAAAACTCAGCATTGAAAACATCATTCCTTTATTTGTTCCTTCATTTAAAATATATCCATATACCAATTATTAGCGAGAAATTGTTCTGGGTACAGTCATACGTTTACCACCTTATTGCAACAACAAAACTGAACAGTCAAATAATTACATAATGTAATTGCAAAAGTGACATGTTCTGAAAAACATAAAACTATGCCATACTGTATTACCTTTTTTGTTGCTGACACTTTATACTCAACACTGACAATTCAAAAGAGGGAGAGTTTATTTTGGCTTCTGGTTTCAGAGAATTCATTTCCTGATCATTGGATTCCAAGGCAGGAATGTGGTAGAAAGACTTGTCAGAGTTCATAGTAGTCCAGGAAGCAGAACAGGGGAACTGGGCCAGACACGAAAAAGCAGGAGGCCAGAAACAGTGTGACAAAGTCACAATTCAGCAACCTCCCAGACACACCTAGAAATGTGATTTGCTAACCTCCTACATGACTCTCAAGTCAATCCAGTTGGCAGTTATGCTCACCTGTCACATATGATGAGTTAGTAGCTGAGGGAGATGAAAAATGAAAATTCTGTTTTAGATAGGAAGGTTAAGGAAGACTTTCCTGAGAAAATTATATTTAAGCAGAAATCTCTTGATTCATGAAAGTAATGATCTTTGTAGAAAAAGACAGGCTCAGGCAACAAAATGAAAAGGCTGCTGAGTTAGCAAAATCTAATATTTTATTAGAAACAGCTCAAAGTCTAGTGTGATAGTATGGAGAAAGTGAGAGACACAAACAGTTGGAAGTTAAGCTGCAGAGAAGCAAGGGAAAGACATGTACAGGTCTTACAGATCATGTTATGAAATTTGATTTTAATTTCAACTGTGAAGAAAAGTTATTGTTGAGTTTTATGCATGAGGTTCATGTGATTTGCAAACTTTAAAACATCTTTGAAACACACGGTTGATTTCTTTAAGATATTTATGCTGAATAACAATTTGGTTAAAAATCAATTGTTTAAAAGCAATAAAATGATATGTTGATCATTTTTTACTGTAGCAATTTTTAGGTAATAAGGAAAATCCAAAGGTCAAACTAAAAGATATTTGAAAATTCTAGGAATTAATATTAGGTAGATAAGACAATATGTTAATTTTCTTAATACACAAAGAATAAGAAAGCTAGTGGTAGCAGATGAGGTTAGAAATATTATGTCCCTCTGTGAGATTTTATTTATTTCCTTGTTTGTTTGTTTTAGCTGAGGAGTGACAAAATCTTAAATTTTAAAAGAGATGAGCAGTATAACAAACAGAATGGTGAGGAGCAAGAGTAAATATTATGAGATAATTTGGAGATAATGTTTCCATAGACCAGAAAGGTGGCAAAACCAATGAAAAGCAGTACTTTGAATGTAGTAGAAAGATAGGCCAACTGGATTCTTTACAGACTGAGAAGTATAAGGGAACATACTCAAGGAGAAGGAGGAATGAAAACTTTATCTAGGAAAATGAGAAATTCAGTGCACATGGGAAGTGTACTGTGAATGCCTGGCAGCACGAATTTGAGTTCTTCATAAATTTAAAAATAAAACCAATCATTATGGTTTTTGAGTTTTCTCCTACATTATTTAGGCCTTGCAAAACTGAAGAGATCTATTACATACTGTTGGAAAGGTATCTTTATTAAATAAAAGAGCTAAACACATTATATAGAGCGATAATATTCCCATTTGAGTAAGTTAAGAAGATGATATATCTTTGCATATATATATATATATATATATATATATATATACATACACACACAACTATAAAATTTAGGTGTGTTTTTTCCAAAGCTATATTATACCATAATTTTCCACTTCCATCCTAGGCTGTAAGTGTGCAGGCATTCAGTGATTCTGGACAGACTATGCTTGTTTTCATTATATTGGCAGCTGGCAAACATAGCATATAGCTCAATTACAAAACTGAGATGACATGTATGTAAAGATGACTTTTAAAATACTATATTTCTGTGTGTTTGTTTTTTAATTAAACTTACATTGTATCTAGTCTTTGAAATTAAGCACACTACTTATTTTTGAATATGGCATAATATATAGCATTACTTGCATAAATTGTGTTTCTAAACAGTTAATATACATAAAGAGCTTTAAAATTTTAGTATATGAGAACTTTATGAAACCAATGAACACTAATAAAATATCAGAACAGTCAGATTGATAATCAGCCAAATTGAACATCTAGTAAGCAAAGCTAGTAATAGAAGATATCAGAAATGAAAAAAAAAGTTGGAACTGAAATCAGCAACATATTAAAGAACTAATCAAACACATGTGAAAGATGTAAATATTGAATGAGCAATAATCAAAGGCAAAGTGTACATCTGAATGAGATCCTTCTGAAGGCAAGATACTATAAACAAATAAGACACTGTGAATGAGCAAACATGAAATTTTACTTCATTCAGTACCTAAATTCTCTTGAGCAGCTTACAGAAAATTGCACAAATCTAGAAACAAATACACAATGAAACTTTTCACTAGTGAGTGCTAAATTACTACCTATTTGTACTGAGAAACCAATGGATACATTCATTCCTATTACTGGGCTCCTTGAATATGATGACATAAACAAGATTGTGCTTCATTAACCATAAAATGTGTGAAATTAACAAATATAAAATTACAACTTTCATGTATGTATTATAATGTATATTACATATATGTACAATGTGTATGTGTGTAATTACATGTAATATATTGTGTTTGGGGAGTAGAATTAACAAATATAAAATTACAACTTTTATGTAATATATTATAATGTATATTATATATACGTACAATGTGTATGTATGTAATTACATGTAATATATTGTGTTTGGGGAGTAGAATTAGTAAATATCTGTAGAGGCAAATCTGAGAGGCAAAAAGATCTAAAATCAAGAACTTCTTTTTCCATCAACTCATTTACTGGCAAAAACTAACCCAGACATATTAAGGGACCCACTTAATATAATTATTAATATAAAATCTCTCACTGGAGTTTCACAATGAACCAACACCAATGCCCACTGAACCTAGGAGGTCCTAGTAAGTTTTTGACCCACACGCAACTGATTTTGCTAACCACTGAGCAAAATCCATTAATAATACACCCCACCTGCAGTTCATAAGTTCTCCACAGCACAGAGCAAAAGAATTGACAGTCAACAGATAACCTGATCAAAGAAGAGACCAATGCCTAGGACAAGAGTATTTTAGTTACTTCTGTCTCATTGCTGGCCAAAACACCTGACACCAAAAATGAAGGAAGGAAAGGTTTATTTAGCTCATTGTGGAGGTGTTAGTCCATAATCAGCTGGTTCCAAGGCAAGGTGGTATGGCACTGAGGCAACACTTCAAGGTAGCAGCCAGAGCAAAAAGGAACAAGCCTTCCCCCCTCCCCTTACATTGTACACACACAACCCTTGCCCCTCACTTCCAGGACTGGTGTAGCACTCACAAAAATCTCTGTGCCCTTCTCTTGTACAGGATGAGGATATTTACAAACTAAGGATCCTGGCTCCCTGCTGAGTCAGTTAAACTTCTAAACTCCTCAAGTTGACACAAAGTATCGATCATAACATTCTACCCTTTGCCAAATTGGCAACCAGACAAATTTCTTTAAACCAACCTCCAGATACAAAGGTGTGCTTATTCTTAACATTTTGAAGCTTAAACATTATAATATAGTTTAGCAATCCTTAAGAACCAGCACTGTCTATCAAAATTATATTACACTAGAAACATAACATTTTGTCCTTGGACTCCAGAGACACATGTACATCCCTTTATGTAAAAGGCAGTTAGTCCATCTGCAAGAGTTGCCAAAATCCTAAAAGTTTCAGCTTTGCTGAATAGTTTAAGCCCTGCAGTTGCATATCCAGCATCTGAAGAAATCTGTGGCAAATTGTGAGCTCCAAAGGGCTTGTGTGGTTCTACCCCTGTGGCATTTCTGGTTGTTACAGATCCTTCGGCTTTTCCCTTAGGCTGGTTTTGCTCCCTTCTTGCAGCTTACCTTAGATCATCCACGTTCCTGTCTTTTCAAAACTGCTGGGATCTCCACTGCATCTTTGGCTTCACACAGCTTCACACACTGCCTTCTCAGGGACATACTGCCTGGCCTCCCAAGCCTTCTGATATCTGATATCAAGTGAGAGCCATTTTAACCTCAGAAGTTGTGCAACATGCACCTAAAAACAGTGGCATGTGGATAATGCTGAAGTCTGCTGCCAGTTGGAGCTGTAGGCAGGCTTTCTTCTGTGTGGGCTGTAAGGGTTGAGTGCCCAGGTCACTGAGCACTCTGAACTTGATTTTGAGAAGCAGATTCTTTATTTCACTGCCATTCTGGAACCTGGTGCAGCTGCCACCACCATTCTAGAACATGGTTCTCTGTGGCATTCTTCTCTTTGCAGTTTTAAGGCTACAAAGTGTGGCGACCTGCTGCTTCTTCTTGTGATACCTACCTGCCATCTTTTTAATTTTATTTTATTTTATTTTATTTTATTTTATTTGTTCATTCTCAGCAATCAAATTCTCAGCTCTGTTTTTACAGTTCACAACTTTACGGGAGCTTCCTTTCTGGCCAAACTCACAACCTTTTAAATCATCCTACTGGGCTATTTGCTCTTGCTTTACAACATAAATGTGGCAAAAAGCCTCCAAGAATAGCCAGGCCACCACCTCAACATTAGACTACCTTGAAATTTCTTTTGCCAGAATAGTTAGTCCACTGCCTTTAATCTCCATCTGAGGCAAAATCTCTGCAGCAAAATGTAGATAAACTTTCTGCCAAACCGTAACACACATTGTGTGGAATCCAACAACCAATCCAGTCCTTCTTTCCAGCAGAAACCTCCCAAGCTGGTCTCTACTGGCAGGATTTCTCAGATTCAGTGGGTATAATGATCAGAAGGGATAGTGTGAAGAAGGCATTAGTAAAATGATATGCTTGAGCTATGATATTGCTGGCAACATCCATCGAAAATCATTGCTCTGAATTACTATAAATCAATAGAAGGGTGAAGACCAGATATCTTCACTAAAATTAGATACCTCTTTGTTTTGGTAAAGGACTTTTCATGAGTAATTCCTATGCCTTTTCAATATCCATTTGGCATTTCTTGCCATTATTGTTGCTGAATTTTAGTAACCTAGACAAGGAAACATAGTAGTGGCTGGCAGCTGGTTTTTTCTACCAATACCTCGATTACCTTTGAGTTTATAAACAACACTGCCCTCTTGAAGAATGGGGCACTGGGCAGAAGAATTTGCAAACCCTAGCAGAAAGAAAGAGAAAGAAAGAAAGAGAGAGAGAGAGAGAGAGAGAGAGAGAGAGAGAGAGAGAGAAAGAGAGAAAAAGAGATGGCTCCAAAAATTCTCAACTCCCGAAAATCATCGTAGAGGAAATTGAAGGAGAGGAAATCAAAAGCTGCAGGGCTGATTAGATCTAAAAGGTTACCAATAGAGGCAAACCAGTTCTATAAGTTACTTGATGAATTTAAAGAAAATAGAACTGATCATATAATGACTGTTATGAAACACATGATCAGTAAATCTGAAGACACTCATAAAAACCTGGTGGAGCTAAAAAATAACATGAAAAACCTGAATGCCCAACATAAAAAAGAATGTGTATTCATAAGAAAGCTCCAAACAAATCCCGGAAATTAAAAATATAATTCAATGTATGGATAGTAGAAGTGACTAATATAAAGTATTAGACCTAGAGAATAAGACTCTGGTCCATTATCAGTTAATGAGAACTGTCTTTAAAACAACAAGGGAACATTGAAAAAGGGACCCAACAACTCTTAGATGATTCAAAGAGGACTAATATAAGAATTAAAATTAGTGAAAAATCAGAAAACAAAGCAAAAGACTTTTTTTAAAAGCACATTATTTACACGAGTAATAGGAAGCAACTTTCCAGATGTGGAAAAAAAATTAACTTACAGATACATGAAGCATATAGAAACCCTTAATAGCCATGACCATTAAAAAAAAACCACTCTTCTCTGTATTATAATTAAATATAAGAAATGAAACAGTAACAAAATCTTAAAGGCTGTTAGAGAAAAGCAACAAATCACTAGAATGGTAAACCCATTAGAATTACAACAGATTTCTCAATGTGAACCCTAAAGGCAAGGAGAAAATAGATGATGCTTCAAGTTCTTTTCTTAAGTAAACAACTTCCAGTGCCCTGCAAAATTATCTTCAGAATTGATGAAGAAGTAAGATACAGTAATAGGTTGGTTCATGAAAGCTGCTTTTCATGAATAATTTAATTCACAAACAGTTTGGCAAAGTCTTGCTTTTTTTAGTGAACTGGGTCTGGTGATGAGTATGACTGTGACCAACTTCCCCTCACAAACATAAATGCAACCAACTTCCCTGGCACAATAGGTGAAATTAATTTTGTAAACTGAGGTACAGTGGTAAAAGCTAAAAAAATTCATGTCTCCCAAACCAACACTCCAAAACTTCTCAAGGATGTCCTGGCAGGATACAATGAACCTAATAGTAGCAAAATGAATATATTTGGTAGGGCTAGCAATTAAGTATAGTTGTACCTCGGTTCATGAACTCAATTGTCTCCATAATTCTGGCCACAAACCAAACTGGAATAAGAATCAAATCAAATTTCCTTTCCAGGTCAACATTGAATCTAATCATTGAATTTGATTCAGTTCTTGTCCAACTTGGTTTGCAACCTGAATCATGGAAAGGATCAAGTTTGTGAGCCAAGATACCACTGCAGAAGGGAAAATAAAACAGCAAGAAGAAATTAGTACAACTATACTAATACCTGTCAGTTACAACTACCAATGTAAATGAATTCAATTCATCAATGAAAAGACACATATCAGCAAAATGGGTCAAGGAACAAAATCCAATTCTATGCTGTATACAAGAAACACATTTAACACAGAAAGAAATTCACACAATAGAAATCTGAAAACAAGCATTAGTAGCTATCCTATTTTCATACACAATGAATTTCAAGCCAAAGTTGATCAAAAGAGTTAAATAAAACATTATACATTGGTTATAGAACCTATTCAGGAAGGGATTAACAGTTACATACATGCACCAAACCACAGTGTACCCAACTTCATAAAACAAAGTAATGCTCAAAAAATACAAATAAACATCAATACATTTATAGTGGAGGATCTCAGAATCCCACTATCAAAAATAGATCAACTAAAAGCAACAATGAAATACCAAGAATTGAAGCAAATCTTTGAATAAATTGACTTAAAAATACATATTTTTTACAGCTGTATATAGTACTTTCTCCAACATGTTAGTGAATAAAGCATTCCTAAGCAAATGCAAAAGAGATGAAATTTTACCATGCATATTGTCAATGCAGTGAAACTAGAAATCAATACAAAAGAAACTAAAACTGTGCAAACTCGTAGAACTCAGACTAGACACTGTTGAATAATAAATGGGGTCACAGAGAAAATTAAGAAACAAATAACACAGTTCCTAGAATTAAATGCAGCGTACAAGTGCAGCATACCAGAACTTGTGGAACACAATGAAAGAAGTCCTTTGAGGGAAGTTTATAATGGTAAAGAATAACATGAAAAAATATTACAATCCCAAACAAATAACCTAATGATGCATCTCAAGGTCTTAGGAAGGAAATTATAAATGTCAGAGCAAAAATTAATGAAATAGAGACTTAAAAAATATATAAGCAAACAGAATGGAAGAGCTGGTTCTTTGAAAGAACAGACAACTTTTCCCAATCTTTGTTTTAAATTTTTTCATTTTATTTTAAAGAGGGTAAAACAAAACATAACAAAGTAGATTAAAACAGAACAAGGCAAGTGACATGGGATTTCAAAGCAAGACAACAGGAGATCAACAGTGGCTACTGTAATGTCTCTTATTTTCTTCAAAACAGTTGTCCATATTGTCACACACAGTGAATTCAAGCAAAACAAAGTATTATAAAACTGATCAAAACAGAAGAATGAAAGCATTACAGACCTTCAAAACCAGACAATAGGAAAATCAATAATGACTACCATAATGTTTCTTGTTCTCTTTAAAATTAGCTGTCCATACATTCATATATATTGAAATTAAATAATAGGAAACAGACTGCAACCAAGCTAAACAGTAAGAGCATTACTAGAATTCACAACATGATGGTATGAAATTAGCAATGGTTACCAAAATTTCTCTTTTCTTCAAAGTAGGTGTTCATATCATCACATATAATACAATCAATTCTTGTAAACTCTAGAGGTTCTAGACATGTATAAGCCTCTATCTTTTCTTTATTAGAGGAAAAATCAAAACAAAATAAAATACTAGAAAAACAATAAACAAAAAAGACAATTAAATAACAATAACAAAGAGACCAAACAATGACAATATAGGTAGTAGAAATGTAATTAAGGTTGTTACTTTGCATAGTAATGTTCAAAAGAGCTCCTCATATTACCAGATACAAACATGAAAATTTGATCTAATCCTATGAATATTAACTGTTTCGTTCCAAGAACTAATAGAATTAGTAGCACAATATTCTTAGCTATCTTACATGAGTGATACAAATGTATATCTTTTTTTCTTTTTCCTTACTTTTTCTCCTTTTTCCTGAGTTATTTTTTCCTCTTTGAGCAGATTTTTATGCTTTCACAGTATTTATTGAGGGTTTTGTATCTTATTTACTCTTACAGTTTCTTTAAGGAGACAATATGTATTTATACATGGGAGTTTGATTCATTTCACTTATGAGTATGGTCTCAAGTCGCATCCACTTACTTATAAAAGCCTCAATATGATCCTTCTTTATATCTGAATAGTACTTCATTGTATTAAAGTGCCACATGTTTTTTATCCATTCCTCAGTTAATGGTTTCCAAGATTTGGCTATTATAAACTATGCTGCTATTAACATGGGTGTACATATAGCACTGTGACATAAGGTTTTCAGTTCTTCTGGGAATATGTCCAGAAGTGGAGTATCTGGAACAAATGAGACTTCTAATCCCAGCTGTTTGAGGAATCTCTAGACTGACCTCCACAATGGTTGCACCAGTCTGCACTCTCACCAACTCTGTGAAAGAGTTCCTTTTCCCCTACACCCTCTCCAGCATTTGTTGTTGGTAGTTTTATTGATCCTGGTCATTTTTTCTGGAATCTCAGTGTGGTTTTAATTTGCATTTCCCTAATGACCAATGATGCTAAACATTTTTTCATGTATTTGCCATTTGTATTTCTTCACCTGAGAAGTGTGTATCATCTTAGATGCACATTTTTTGATTGGGTCTTTAATTTCAGGGTCCTGACTTTTAATTCTTTATATGTTCTAAACAGAAGCCCTTTATCTAAGACATTTGACTAAGATTTTTTCCCAGTTTGTGGGTTTTCTTTTTACTCTGTTGGATATTTCTTTTGAATGCAAAAGCTTTTTATTAAGATGAAATCATTTTCCCAGTCTTACAAAAAGGAAAGAGAAAACACAAATTAAAACAATTAGAAATGAAAAAGGTAAAATAATAGATCCTGACATAATCTAGAAAATTATTAGTAACTAACTCAAAAAAATATATTGCAAAAAATTTGAGGACTCAGAATGGGGAGATTCTTCAATACATATGGACTGCCAAACCAAACTAAGAATACATAAACATCTTGAACAGTTCTATGATGGATACTGAAATTAAAGCAGGACTTTGAAAACTACCAGCTAAGGAATACACAGGACCTCATGGATTCACAGCCAAATTCTATAAAAACTTCAATGTAAATCTAATACCAATACTCCTGAAACTTTAATGACAAAAGAAGAGTATAGTCAAAATTGGACTGAAAATTAACCTTTTCTGCTAGTATTCCAAGAAGATTTAACTTGATAAGTGAGTAGTATTTTGCAACATGAATAGTACATCATACCAAATGTCACATGATCATAATTGGTTCTCTGACTTACTGCTTTAATATGTAAGTGGTTTGGATTGCCAGTGAAATAAATTTATTGCAAACTGAAGTTTTATTGTACTTCCCAATATTTCTTAGAAGCTAACATTATCTTGATCCAACAACCACATAAAGGTCTTCCCATAAAAGAAAACTGTAGGCCAGTTTTTCTAATGAGCTTAGATGTAAAATCTTTAAGAATATACTGGCAAACAGAATGTAACAAACCATCAAAAAAAAAAAATCATACACCATGATCAAGTAGGTTTCATCCCAGGAATGCAAAGATGGTTCATTACATGCAAATCAATATTTTATATTATCACATAATAGAAGCAAGGACAAAAATCACATCATCATCTCAATAGATGGAGAAAAAGCCTTTGACAAAATCCAATATGTATTCATTATTTTAAAAATCTGAAGAAAATAGTATAGAAGGCTCTTACCACAAATTGACAAAAACCAAGTAGGGCCAACTTTGTGCAACATCATATTAAGTGGGGACCAATTATGGCCAACTTAGTACAACATCATATTAAATGGCGGATAGCTAAAAGGCTTCCTTCTAAAATAAAAAAACAAGACAAGACTGTCAATTGCCACTCCTGTTGAGCATAGTCCTTGAAACATTAGCCAGTGCAAACAGTTAAGAGAAACAAAAAAAAAAAAGGAATATATATATAAAAAGGATGAAGTTAAAATATTATTTGCAGATAAAGCAATCTTTTATTTACAACTCCCAAAAAACTTGACTAGATAGATGCCTAGAATTGAGAACCAAATTCACCAGTGTACTAGGATATAAAATAAGTATACAAAAAATAATATCATTCCTATATACTAATAATGATATTATTGGCCGCTAAAACAATTAAAAACAATATCATTTATGATACCATAAAAATAAATAATGAGTATTAACCATCAAAAAATAGAAGAAATACATTGTTTTCCTAGGTAGACAGAAATAACATAATCAAAATGAGTATGCTTCCAGAACTGATAAACAGATACAGTGCAATCTAAATCAGATTAACAACTTGATTTCTTACAGAGTTAGAGACAATAATTGTAAATTTTATGTGGAAATCAGAAGAGACCCAGACCAAGGCAATCCTTGGAAAAGAATTTAAAAAGCAAAACAAGTAGTGTTACAATCCCTGTCCTGAAGTTACATTATAAATCTGCAGTGATTACAACAACATGGTACTGGTACAATAACAGGTATGTGGATCAGTAAACGGAGCCACCAGAAACAACCCTGGGCACTTACAGCTATTTGATCCCTGACAAAGGATCATGCTATCGGAAAGATAGCCTCTTTAATAAATGGTACTGGGAAAATTGAATATGCATATGCAGAAGAATGAATCTAGCCCTATATATCTTACCATGTACTAAACTAAAATCAGAATGAATCAGGAATCTAAATACTAAAAGAGAAACACTAAATGTTCTGGAAGATAAAATAGCTAAAACTCTATAAGACATAGGTATAGGCAAGGACTTTCTTAACGGAATCCCAGTGGCCCAAGAAATAAGACCAAGAATCAACAAATGAGATCCTATCAAATTGAAAAGCTTCTATGCAGCAAAGATAAACAACAGAATGAAGAGATTCTGTTGAATGGGAAATGTTTTTGCCAGCTATCCCAAAGACAGATTACTAAAATCAACAGTATATACAGCTGGACTTGGTGGTACACACCTATAAATACCAGAATTTGGGAGGCTGAGGCAGGAGGATTGCTGGAATTTTGAGGCCAGCCTGGGCTACATTGTGAGTTCAAGACCACAATGAATTATAAAGCAAGACTCTGTCTCCAGAAAAAGAATATATATATATAAATGAGCAATTGAAATGAATTGATGCTTCTCAGCAGAAATACAAATGGTCAATAAATACATGAAGAATGCTCATCATCACTGGTTAGCAGAGGAATGTGAATTAAAACTACATTTGTATGTCATCTTACTCCATAATGAATGGCTCTCATGAGCCTAATAATAACAAATGCTGATGAGGATGTAGGGAAAAAGCAACTCTACTGCATTGTTGGTAGAAATGTAAACAAATACAACCAGTATGGAAATCATTATGGAGATTCTTCACAAAACTAAAAGTAGAAATTCCATTTGACCCAGCTGTACCCCTACCAGTCACTATTTTTCAAAGAAAGTTAAAATCATCATTTTACAGGGACACATGCATACCCAATTATAATGCCTTGATCTTGGAATCAGCATGTATATCTACAAATGAATGCATAAGGAAACTGTACTTATACACAGTGAAGTGTACACTGCCATAAAGATAAATCTGAGTCATTCAGAAGCAAATGGATGCTACTTGAGAACATGTTAAGAAAAATAAGTCAGATGCACATAAGACATTTGATATTTGAGTCAAATATCAAATATCATATGCTTTCTCTTGTATGAGAAATACTATGTGCAAATAAAGAACCAATTGAAGAAAGGTAAATAGAAAGGAGAGGAGATTTAAAAACTTTCCCAAATTCCTTGTTTTTATTGTTTTAAAAATATCTCAGCTGGGTATGGTACTGCAGGCCTCTGATTTTAGGGTTTAAGAAACTGAGGCAAGAGGAACCTCGTGAATTCAACACCCTCCTGAACTACACAGGAAGACTCTGTCTGAAAACACAAAATATTAATAAATATGCTAACATGCTTTTTTTACACTAAAAGTTTATCATACTTTCTTAAAAAGAAAGTTTGTTACTGTTTTTTTCTTTCTTTTTTTTTTTGAGTACCGGGAATCAAACTCATGACCTCGTGCTTGCCAGGCAGGCGCTTATACCGCTGAGCTAAATCCCTGGCATACTGTTTCTTTTTCCTAAGAATATTTTTGGTTTGTGTTGGATTGAGTAACTACTTTTGTTGTTTTGTTTTGTTCTGTTTGGAGGGGACTGAGACAAGGTATTACTGTGTAGTTCACACTGGCCTTGAACTCATGTAGCCTAGGCTAGCCTCAAACTCCTCCCAGTCCTCTTGTCTCAGCCCCTAAAGCTGAGATTACAGGCATACAATGTGTGCAGCTCTTAGTAACTACTTAGAGCAAAATGATAAGCAATATAAGAACTGTCATTATTATTTGATTAAGAAAATGTTTCATTTTATCATCAAGTAAATTTAAAAGCTAAATATAAGCTATTATATCAAAAGGTAAGTGTTCACTATAAAAATGTTAATTTTGAGTTTCTTCTTAGTATATATACATACTATAGTAAATTTAATGGATTACTTTTCAAAAATCTGAAAAATTCCAAATAGTTTTGCATACAGGAGTTTCTACAGCAGGTGTGTAACACTTAAAGATATACATAAATTGTTGATAGTATTTATATATGGAGAGAAAAGATGCCACTTTTGTATTTTACTTGATATCCTTATGTACTTTTTGAATTTTACCACTAAACCAAAGGATTAAACAATAAAATAAGAGTTTGAAAATAAATAAGAAACCATTCATTTCTGTGACAGAAAAACAAGTCTACTTTTTGCTGCCTTACAAGTTTTACATAAGTAATGTGCTTAACCACAGTCCCAAAAAGTTTCATATTACTGTGAACCAAAATGCATAGGATGGCATTTGATGAAAATTTGGGGACTTACTCCAAGTCTTAATAGATGAAGAGCATTTGGAAAATGGCAAAAACAAGGGAAGACCATGCCAGAAGGAAGCATGAGGAAAGATTGCGTATGAGGTATACATTTGGTATACTTTTATTTTTAAATGAATTATCCCAGATAATTATATCAATGTCAAAATGTCCATCCAGTGGAATTTCATAAATTTCATTTTTATACACATGTACACACAAACACACACTTCTGTTTGGGAGTTTGTTTCACATATAACTGCTGTGATTGAAATGTTTGTTTCCCCCCAAAATTCTTATATTGAAATCTAATCTCAAATACAGCAGTATTGAGAGGTCAACTTTTATAAAATAATTACATTATAAGGGCAGAGTCCTTTCCAATGACTGCAATACCCTTTATACAGAGACCCAAGGTAGTTTGTTTGCCCTTTCTGCGACATGTTACAAGTAGGAAGCATCATTCTAAGAAGGAAATCCTCTTCAAGCATTGAAGCTCCTGGTACCTTAATTCTAGACACTCTAAAACCATTAGTAATAAACTTCTACTGCTTAAAAATTGCGTATTTTGAAGCATTCTGATTTAGTAACCTGAATAGACTAAAACTCCCTAATAGAAATATAAAATTATAACTGTTGCCTATTGAAGGAAGACATTAGTTTTTCATTGCTTTCCATTTTCAGCTGAAATTCTGATGTGCACATTCAGGAGCTTCACAAATACTGTTTGATCATAGTATATTGTATAATACTGTTTAATTTCTAATATTCATACATGCTATTATTTTATATAGACTTGTTTCAGAGATAGAAACACCAATACAGATTTCACACTATATAACCGAAATAAAACTGGGCGTGGTGGCACATTTCTATAATCCCAGCATTCCAGGAAGTCAAGGAAGAAGGGGTGGAAGTATGAACTCAGCCTGAATCACTTCACAACTTTACAAGATTCTGTCTTTAAAAAATTTAAGTTCTTAGAACATGAAAGCTTTAGTTTTAATTCTTAGTTCACACACACATACACACACACACAAAGCTAATATCAAAGCAGCATGGTAACTGGGAAGGGAAGTTAAACAGAAGAATAGACCACTGAAACAATAGAAAGCCTAGAAGTAAGCCCACAAATCTGTAGAAAGTAAAAATATTAAAACAAAAAATTTGTGTGTGTGTGTATATATACACACACACACCCATATATATTTGGATAGATGGTTCTTTTAAAGAATAAACAAGAGATAAATTCTTAGCAACATTTATCAAAAAGAAAAGACTTTAACTAATGCAGTTAAAATGAAAAACACAAAATCACAACAGATACTGACAAAATACAGAAAATTGTTAGTAACTACTGTGAAAATTTGTGTTCCAAGACTTGGAAATCTCAAAGTGAACAGATTCCTAGAGACATACAAATTGCCAAAACAGAAATCAGAAGGTAAAGAAATTCTGAACAAGCCAATGAGAAGCAGTGAAAATGCAGCAGTAATGAAAACTTTACCTACTAGGAAAAGCCCAGGATCACTAGGAGAAACCAGCATCACTCCGATCCCCAAAACAAAGACCAAACTTAAAAAGAAAACTACTGACTAGTCTCTTTAATGAATATAGTTGCAAAAATCCTCAATAAGATGTTAGCAAATACAGTGCGGCAAACCATCAACAGGATCACGCATCATGATAAAGTAGTTCTCATTCTAGGAATGCAGGGATGATTTTGCATACACAAATCAATAAATATAACACATCACATAAACAGATGCAAGGACATAAATCACTTCACAAATACTATTTGTAGGAAAGGTTTTTGACAAAAATCTATAGTAAAAACTGATGAAAATCAGTACACAAGAATCATATCTCAATCTGATAAAAACCATTTATCAACCAGTGGCCAACATTATTTTAACTGGGAAAAAACCTGAAAATTAGAAGAATGTCCACTGTCACTCCTCCTGTTCAATGAAGTACTTGAAACATCAGCCAGAGCAGTTAGGCAGGTAAAAGAGATAATTGTAGAAAAGGGAAAAAATCAAATCGTTATTGGCAGATGGCATGATTCTTTACATAAAAGACTAAAATTTTTATAGCAAAATTATAGAATTAATATCCAGATTCAGCCATGTAGCAGGATACAGAATTGACACACAAAAAACAATAGCTTCCTGTAGCCCAATAATTAACTTTTGGAGAAAGAAATTAGGAAACTAATACCATTCTTGATAGCATCAAGAAACTTAAATACTTAGGAATTAACCTAACTAGAAGAGTGAAAGGCCTCTACAACTAGGAGAAAGGAGATTGGAGGAACTATAAGAAATGGAAAGGTGGCCCCTAGATATCGAGAAACAATGTTGTCAAAATGGCCACACTCCCAAAACTGATGCACAAATGTAATGCAGTCTCAATTAGAATGCCAACAAGATTCCTCACATGTCCAGAGAAAGGTCTAAAGGACATATGAATAAGAAGAGATCTAGAAGGGCAAAACCAATTCTGTGAATTTATATTTACAGAGAAATTTAATGACAGCTTTATTGAGGTATAATTCATATGCCAAGAAATTTATAATTTTAACTTACAAGACATGACATTTTAGTACCACAGTGCTATTATTTAACACTATCTAGTTCTATAATATATGTTATGCAGAAAAGAACCTGTATCATTCTCTATCCCATTCTCCTCTACTCTTACTGTTGTAGTCAGGGGTTGTACAGAGAACAATTATAATCAGGACATGGAGTTTAAAATATTGTTTTATGATGTTCATCCAGAGTTAACACAAGAAAATGCAGGAAATCTATCCACAACACCAAAGACATAGAATATTCAGCCAAAGGCCTAAATCCCACAGCAATGTCCCACATGAGTCCAAATGAAGACCCAAAGCTCATGACAGTGCCTCCCACGAGTCCAGCTGTGTGTCTAGAGACTAGTGTGTGTCTAGAGCCCGTGAGAAGGATTTACACCAGTCTCTTTTATGGATTCATGCTTGGGGAAGCCCAAAGGTCAGTGATGGAAGCTAGAAAGTCTATGCCAGCCAGGTGAAGGAATTGTGCTGATAGGTTGAGAGTTCTACGCTAGAGCCAAGAATTCACACTCACAACAAAGACCCAGGCTGTCCTAAAAAGCACCACAGCCATCCTCAGCATCACAGAGGCCCCAAGCTTTTCCATCGAAAAGCACAGTTGAGTACATGCTAGAAGCCAGCGTGACGAGTTCATTCTTGGAGACCAAGCAGCACACGCCTTCGCCTCCGGAGCCAGGAAGTAATGCTCCATGTGAGGACTAAAGCTTCTCCAGGAGAACCTAATGGCTCAAACAGCAACTCATAGAAGAACGCACAATGCCTCAACTCACCTCACTGTCTTCCTTCTCCTGTATTTATCTCCTTTTCCTTCTCCATCTCTATTTATGCTGGCAACTTTCCTCAGATGAAACATCTATGCTCAGCAGCATGGTGATTTAATTCCACTGGTGTTAAATTGACCACCAGTTTTTAATCCATAACATTCACTCTTGGCAACATCTAGTTTGTTTTCTAACTCAGTGGATTTCATATATGAGATATAACCAAAAAACATAATGTGCTTTTAAATTTTTATAGTGTGTTACACTAAAAGACACATTACCATTAACCCCATTCTCCTTAAACACACTCATCCAATCATCCTTTCCATTTCCTGAAGCAATGCTGACATCCTTTTTCTTGAATATTTAGTTGTGCTATGTTCACTGTCTCAATGTCCAGTCTATTTAAGGTATTTACCTTTCATAGTCATTTTGATTTTGGAGGAAACCCAGAAGGCACACAGTGCCAGCTTTGGTAAATAAGATGAATAAGAACACACTAAGATTTAGTTATTGAGTCATGCTGCTCTAAACATGGATATGCATGTATCATTATAATGACTTCTTTAACTTTTACAGGAAGATAACCAGAAGAGGTATAGCTGGGACAAAGGAAATTTTCATTTTTGGTGTTTGAGAAATCTCCATACTGATTTCCGTAGAGGTTGCACTTGTTTGCATTCCTACCAACAGTGTAGACAATTACTTTTAACCCCACTGTGTCATCATCATTTCTTGTTATTTAAATTCTTGGTGATAACCACTGTTTCTGGAGTAAGGTGGAATTTCAGTGTTCTACTTTGCATTTCTCAAATGGCCATAGAAACGGAAACATTTTTGAGGTACCTACTGTATGCATTTGTACTTATTCTGGAAAGTACAGTATTTACTTATGTCAGTAGCCAGTGGTTTGAGCCTTTTTTGGGGTAATTTGATTTTTTTTTTTTTTTTTAGTTCTTTCCATATTCTAGATGTTAGTTCGCTGTCCAAGGGATAGCTGAAAGAAAAATTTTCCCACTCTATAGCTTGTCTCTTGACTCTGTTAATGCTTTCCTTTGCTGTGAAGAACGTTTTTAATTTGATATGATGCCATGTAATGATTCTTCATGTTATTTCTTATGCAATTGGAGTTCTGTTCAGAAAATCCTTCCCTCCAACTATGTCTTCAAATATTGTATAACATGTATAACAGTAGATTGTTCTATCTTGTTTTGTTTTTTTGTTGTTGTTGTTTTGTGTATGCTGAGAAATAAGAGTCTAAATGGTTCTTTTTCTTGTGACTAGCCAGTTTTCCCAACACCATTTGTTAAAGACACTGTCTTTTCTCTGTGCATATGCTTTTGGCTCTTTTGTCAAAGATCAAATGGCTGAATATGCCTGTGTTTATTTCCTCCCTCTTTTCCACTGATCTGCATGTTGTTTTTGTGACAGTATTGGCCTGTTTCTGCTAATGTAGCTTTGTACTATAAGGTGATATCCAAGATTATAGTTCTTGCTGCTTTGCTTTTGTTGCCCAGGATTGGTTTCATGATTTATAGTTTCTCCTAATTCCATATTGTTATGGTTGATACATTGTGTCAACTTGAGAAATTTAGAAATTTAACTAAGGGACTCAGCAGGGAGCCAAGGCTCTTACTCTATAAATATCCTCATCCTGTGCAAGAGGCGGGCATGGAGATTTTGTGAGTGCTACACCAGTGTTGAGAGTCAGGAGAGCTGTGTGTAATACAAGAGAAAAAGAGGCTTGCTCCCCTTTCCCCCCACCTTTTGCTCTGGCTGCTTTTGCTGGCTGCTACTTTGAAGTATTTCTCCAGTGCCTTGCCACCCTGCTTTGCAGCCAACCAATTATAGACTAAAACCTCCACAAACTGTAAGCTTAATAAAACTTTACTTCCTGCATTTCAGGTGTCACTTGTCCCAGCAACAAGAGAAAAGTAACCAAGACACATATGAATGTTAGGTTTGTTTCGTCTAGCTCTGTGAATAATGCTGTTGATACCTTTATTGGAATTGCATTGTTTATCTGTTGGTATCTATCAGAATATGGCCATTTTGACAATATTGGTTTTTGTATCCAGGAATAGGGAATATCTTTTCATTTTTTGATTTCCTTGTACATCTCTTTTTTGTTCATGGTACTATAATCTTTCACTTCTATGGCTAGGTTTATTTCTAAGTAACTTTTTTCCAAGCTGTTGTACCAGGGTACTATTTTCCTAATTTTGTTCTCAATGGGTTCTTATTGGTATACATGAACACTATTTTTGTGTGTTTATTTTTTATTGTGCTTCTTTGTTGAATTTATTAGTTCTAGAAGTGTTTTGATGGAGTCTTTGGAGTCTTCTGTATGAATGATTATATTATTAGGGTATATGGATAGACATTCTTTCTATATTGTATTCCTTTCATTTCTTTTTCTTAATGGATTGCTCTTGGTGAAATTTCAGGTACTATACCGAACAGAGTGATGACATTGAACACCCATGTCTTCTTCCTAATTTTAGAGAAAAGGGTTCAATTTCAGGTTTCCTCATTTAGTGTGATGTAGGCAGTGAGATTGTCATTAATTGCTTTTACTACTTCACATTAAAGCCATTTGATACCTATTTCTTTGGAGTATTTGCCATGAATGGATGTTTAACTTTATTGCAGACTTTTTCTGCATCTATTGAGATGATCGTATGATTTTTTTGTCCTTGTTTATGTTTATATGATACGTTACATCTGTCATTTCACAAATGTTAAATAACCATTGCATCCCTGGAATAAAGCCAACTTGGTCAGTGATCTATGATCTTTTAATGATGTATTGCATTCTATTTGCCAGTATTTTGTTGAAAATGTTTGCATGTATTTTCTTTAATAAGACTGGCTTGAATTTTTATTTTTTTTGTTAAGTCTTCATCTGGTTTTATTGTTAGAGTAATGCTGTCTTCCAGTAATGAGTTCACAGTACTATTTCCCTTTCATTTTCATTGAAGGGAAATGGTATAATATCCTCCTTGAAGTGTTGCTTGACTTCTGAAGGGAATGTATCAGGTCTTAGGCTTTTCTTTGTTGAGAAGGTTTTTATTACAGGCTTTATTTTGTTGCTATTTAAGGATCTGTTTGGAATATTTTATCTTCTTGGTTCAACTTTAAATAATTCATATATGTCTAGGAAGTTTTCCATTTTGTTTACATTCTCTAATTTATTGGAATATGAATTTTCAAAGTAGTTTCTTAAAATTTATATTTCAATGATTCCAGTTGTGATTTTGACTTTTTCATTTCTAATTGTGTATCTTTTCAGATCCAACTCTTCTACTTATTGATATTTTCTATTTTTTATTCTTTTTTAGTTTTCATTTTTCTGCTCTGATCTTTATAATTTCTTTCCTTCTATTAATTTCACATTTGGATTGCACTTGTTTTTCTTGAAACATGAGATGTATCATTAGTTTATTTATTTAAAATTGCTCAATTCTTTCAATATGTACATTGACAGCTATAAATTTTTCCTCTTAAAACTGCTTTCATTTTGTCCTAAAGGTTTTGGAATGTTGTTTTTCCATGGTTATTTGATTTTAGGAACTTTTTTAATTCACTGATTTTGTCTGTGATCCATTGATTATTTAGTAATATATTGCTTAAGCTCAATAAATTTGTTTAACTTATTTGTTTTCTTTGCAATTGATTTTTAGCACCATTTCCTTATAATCTCATAGTGTGTAGGGAATTATTTCAGTCCTTTTTTATTTATTTAGGTATACTTTATCACCTTAGATATGATATATTTAGGAGAGAGTTAATATGCTGCTGAAAGAAAATGTGTTCTGTTGTTGAATGAAGTATCTATAAATATCTGCTAAGTTCATTTGCTCAGCAGTGTGATTCAACTAGGGTATTTCTTTGTTAATTTTTTTGTCTAGTTGATCTGTTTACTTGTGACAGTTGAGTGCTGAAGTCCCTGCTGTGGTTTTATTGGGAGTCTTATGTGTCATTCTATGGCTAACAGTTTCTGTTATGTGAAATTGGGTGTAACACTATGTTATACATAGATATATATGATGTTAATTTCTCCTATTGATTTATTCCCTTACCAGTGTGTAGTGAGCATCTTTATCTCTTCTGACCAGTTTTGACTTAAATACTGACGTCTTAAGATAGTCATTCCACTTCCTTTCAGGCTCCAGTTGCATGGGGTATCATTTTTCAGCCTTTTTCCTTTGGTCTACAAGTTTCTATAGTGGAAATTTTTCATTTTATTCCTTATTCCTAGGTAAAGATTCACTAGTCATTTTTTTCTCCATATATCTCTAAATAAAATCCATCTTCATTGACACCGATTTTAATTTTTAATTCCCTCATTTGAATGATCAGAATGGATTCTACTTTGTAAATGCCTCTTGTTCTAGCAGAAACTGAGAAATAGTATTATAGATTATAGAATAGAAGCTTATTTATATCTGTAGCAACTTATTTTACATCTATCAGAGAGTCTTAAGCAATACATAAGCAAATAATTTTGGTTTTGTTCCAACTTTATTTATAGAGATTGAAATTTGTTTTGTTTTGTTTCGTTTTTTTGTTTTGCTTAAGACAGAATCTTACTATGAAGTTTAAAGTAGTCTTGAACTTACTCTGTAGCCCAGCCTGTCCTCCAACTGACGGCTGTCCTCATGCCTCAGTCTCATGAGTGCTGGGATTACAGGTCTCCATCACCATGCCTGGCCCAGCTACTGAAATTTGAATTGCATATAATTTTTAAGTATCAAAAAATATTTTTCTTCTTTTGGTATTTTTTGAGCCATTTAATTCTTGGCTCACATATACAAAAACTGGTAGCAGACTGCATTTGTTTCTGTGGGCTAATGTTTGCCAACTCCTGCTCTAGGTGGTTAAATCTACTGTTTGAGAAAAGTCTGCTTTAGCAGTGTATTCTTGAATTCTTCCAGAACCACCTGTCACATTATCCCAAAATTCTTAGTGGTCTTAGCTTATGACTGATAACAAAGAGCATTTAATTTGTTTCCAGTATCTTTTTTGACCCTAATAATGTTCACAGATAGTGCACAAATAGTTCACAGAAGTAAATTTAAAAACATTTCAGCACTGTCTATTGTGAAAGTCCTTGTCGTTCTTGTTATAATGTAGTGTAATGTAATAGGAACAAAGTGGGAAATAAGGAAAACAGAATGTAGTCCCATTCTACCACTAGTCAAAGTGTTCAAGTTTCTCAAACCTCCAGTGCTCCCATTTCCTCAACTGCTCATTGTGAAGGAATATTAAGAGGTTATATGGTCATAATAATAGATACAAAATTATTGGTAATGTTGCAATTGACTTTTACCTTTATTGCCATTGCAATGGGAGATGCACTTTATTATTTAATTAAAGATAATGTGCTTTATTGTGATCTATTTTCTTCTACTTAACAGAACCTACTTTAACACTTTTAGTGTTTATGGAGTAAACCAGTAGAAGTATCTATGATACAGATGGTTTTAATTTTGCTAGTTGATTACACTTTATTATTGCTTTTACATTTGATGTCTGACTGACCTTCTTATATATATCAATGTATTGTTCTTCAAATCTACACACAGGTTAAGGCCATGCATATGTTGACATATCGCTTTTGAAGCCTATATTCAGGCTAAGAATTGCACATAAATTTCCTCCAGGCATTTTGCCTTCATTAGTCACATATTTTATACAACTGTTGCACTCTAATAGAGGTATATGGTTTATTACTAGTTATATCATGAAATTCTCATATTGTATGTATTCTTTCTTATCACTGTATGAAACACAGGCTTTCTCTCGATTTTCCTTGCTATGCCTCAGCTTCCAAAACAGTTGGAATTTAACTCATAAATAGTTTCTGAGAAAATCAATTATACAAATAATGCCATATATTCATTTGACTTGCATATTGAAAGGAATATAAAAGGTTATTATAAAGTTTCAAATACATGAAATAAACCACATAGTATTACAAAGCGAATCTACTTTACTAAAGTATAGTTCTGTTCTCGAACCTTGAAAGTCTATGGACCTTGTTTTTCTTAAAAACAAGGAAAAATTGACTATTAGCAATACCGTAAATAACTATAAGGTCCAATTTCTAGGATGTAAAATAAATGCAACCCTTATATGTTATCTACGGAATCCTTTCTGTACATTTCTAAAGTACAACAGAAACATTGAATTTTTAGACCTATTTTGGTAAACTTTCTTTTGGTTACAATAAGAAAAGCAAATCTGAATAAGGTTGTATAGAAAGGGCACTTTCAAGGAAACTTCTGGAAAGTCTTATGGAATTGACAGGTAGGGAGGAAAGGAACACTGATAGATCTAGGAATATTGGCTTTCTCCAGATTGAAGCCATTAATGGAAGCTCCCTAATATTGGGTCCAAATATGAAAACACTATTAGAGAAACCTGACATTTTAGACCATAGATTCATGAATTGGTGAACTAGGGCTAAGAGTGGAATTGTAATAGAGCAATCAGTGTTGAGGGTCACTATTTAGCACCCAGCTGATCTGGGAAGCAACCTCATGATGTATCTTATAATACAGATCTATAAATCTGACTCCAGGAAAATGTGCTCTTTTTATCACTGCTTAATTTGTCAAGATAAAAATTTCATTCCATACTGCAAGGCAACTTTATCCATTGAAAACTACATATAATTTATTTATATAACTTAATATCAACCAATGGTATACTAATAAACTATTTAACATTATATAATATGCCAAGTATAATGTAGAGGCATATTCAGTAATAGAGGGTTGAACACGTTTTGAGCCAAACTTGATTGGGCTTTGGTTCTGTGCTCACTACCCATCTCTGCCATTCATTTTCATTGTCTAAAAAAATGAAAGGAGTTTCTATAAAGTAAACAACCAGAAATCTTATTGCTATACAACAATGAATCTTTTTTCTTGTTCAGGCATTAGCCTCAACTGGAGTAGATCTAGTACATGGTGGGCTCAGCTGAATTTAGTTTCAGGAGGAGGAAAGGTCTAGATGTATGCTAATGCCTGTCATCTTCCTTAAACCAACAGATACCTGAGATTATTTTGTTTCTCAGAATGAAATGCAGAACTCCTAGGGAAAAAGCTAAACTACACAAGCATATCTCAGGCCTCCCACCCCCCATGACATCTCCTATTATTCCATTGGCCAAAGAATATCAAGTGACCAAGACAAAGTTAAACCATGGAGAGGTGTAGACTTTCTCATGAGACATTGTAGGCAAAAAAGAAGAGTAACCTAACCTACCACAGGCACAGCAGGTAATGCTAACACCAAATAGAGTTGTTCTGTTAAAATATGTAAATGCCTACTTACTGGCACATAGCACATGCTCAATAAGTGTTATTTTAGGCATACTTCTATGTAAAATACACAGAACTTCAGTGTTGTAAAGCTATAACAAAAAAACTTAGTAAGTATATTCTTTCATTGGAATCAAACATGCATAAGTTTTATTAAAAAGTTAATCTCTATTGTTTTAATTGTAATAACAGTAAATAGGGTTATGTCTTTCAGACTGATTAGCCTAGCCAACCTCTGAGTGGTCAGATTGGTTGTTGCCCACAATTGTCTAATTGTTTGAACTGCCACAGATCATCAGGTTCTACTCTTTCATTTTATAGGTAATGAATTAAGTCAAATAGTAAGATGCGTTAAGTAAAAAAAAGTTGCATGAATGGATCATGGAGAATGGATAGATAAATGACAGAGAAGTAGTTGAATGGAAGAGAATGCAAAGAAGCAAACTTAGTTCTCTAGAATTATAGAGAACTCTGTAGAACTCTTCATACTCTATCACACAGCCTCAGTATTACTTTTTTATGCAAATAATAGTTTTATGCAAATAGTCTTTATCATTCTTTCTTGTCCATCTACCTTCCAGTGAACCATTAAAAACAAAGAATTGTAAGTTTTTTCAGCTGTTTTCCCCCAAATGATTAAGAACAAATTCAAAGAGATATCTATGTAATGGAATTTGTTTAAAATGCAAAAATGTAAAAACTGATCCCGATAGAAGTCTTCGTTCATCCACATAATTAATATTATTGAATATTGCTATCTGTTAGATGGTCTACAGACAAAAATTTCTATTGAGTATATATTCCATGAGTAGATAAGCAGTTATCAAATTATTACGTATTACTTTATCCACATTCCATAATCAAAACTTTTGGTGTAAACCAAAATTTTTGCTATTCATAAAGTGCAAAATCTAGCCCTAATTTTTTAGGTTACTTACAGTCTATAAGGCTACTATCATGCTTTATGTCTGTTTCCCACAGGCCTCATGAGTTTGCATTGTGCATTTATGATTGGTTCATTGTCTAGTGCTTGGATTGATGATGTCAGTGCTCCACCCACATAGGGGTGGAGCCAGGATGTGATGTAATGGCAGAAAGAAGGTGTGTCTTGCTCTTTGCTGGTTCCTGCTTGCTGTTGGTGGCTGCCATGAACTGTGGCCCAGCCATGCCCGCCTGCCTTGGTGCCAACTGAGTACGGATTGAAACTAATGTACTGGTCTAGACTTCTTAGACAGATATAGGGAGGGTGTTAATTAATTACAGTATTTGAACTGTATAATAACATTTTGAAAAAACTCAAAAAAATGTATTGATTCTGACTGAAACACATTGAGTCACCAAAGAGACTGTAAGAATAATAAATACTGTGAATGGAAATGAAACACAAATTTGAGAGATGGAGGCCAGTGGGGAAGAAGACAAATGTTGGAGGAGGTCTTTTAGCTAGAATGGCTAGTCTATGCAAGCTTCTGATTGTAGAAACTTGCCTTGGATCACTCAAGGAAAAAGAGTATCTTAGTAACTGGGAACAGATGTGGCTAACCAGGGAAGTGTTCTGAGTCTGAGGGAAGACCAAGGCCAAAGATCTAAACCAAAAGAAAGTTTAGCATGTTTCAGGAAGAACCTGATAACCAGTAGCTGTGAAATCCCAAGCAATGGGAGGAGTGATTGGATAGGCTGCCAACAAGGAGTTGGGAGCTCAGACATTTCAGGCAAAGATAAACCTTTTGATTTTATCATAAATGTTTGAAAGATTTTGACCAATAAACTAGTTTAAGTCTAATTTCATTGTACAGAGCCTCACTTTGTTGCTCCATGAATACTTAGCTATCATTCTTGTGCTAGGTAGATAGTGGATCATTGTATTACAAAGAATTAAGAAAAAGCAGATTATTAGTCTGTGTGAAATTCAGAAATTTAATAGTAACTAGTCATAAAAATATTTTTTAATATAAACAACATCTTAGGTATCCATTAAACAAGTGTTTTTGCCATATACTAGCAATCTAAGTATTACAGGTTTTGTTTTTTGTTCTAAAATTCTCCAGGCTTAGGTCTCATAAATTAGCTTGGTCATTTTAATGCTCTGCCCAGTCCTCCCACCTTCTTCTCAGAGATTCTGTTTTATCTGTTGAGAGACAGGTTAAAAAAAGATCTCCACGCTTGGAAGAATAACTGATTTCTTAGTCTGATTTCTGAGTTTGCCATGAACTCACTATAATATTGGTTGGTTGCTTAGCCTCTCTGGATTTCATTTGCCTGTAGTAAAACATATGGAAACTGAATGGTGTTATTGGTACAGCTCTTCCATTTTTAATCTGTTTTCTGAAATTTATTAAAGTCATTTGTGATTTAGACTCTAGCGTGATAGTGAATGAGATTTCATAAAAACCTCAAATTTGCCTTAAGGAGGAATCTAAAATAACAAACAATAACTGGCTATTAGTTTTAAAATGATAAATTTATCTTTGTTTTCTGTTTAACAGGACCAAGTAAATAAATACCAGAAAACAAGAGCACAGACTGTTTTTCTTCATCAGTCCACAAAATCCTAATACTTCTGTAATTCCATACAGCACAGAGGAATGAACACCTTGACAGATGGCCACAGAAGATGTCAACAATTTTTTGGAGGCAAGTAATTAAACCTTTGTGCCACAATCTTTTTGTTATTAATTAGGTAAGAACAGATAGAATTATCTTGGTTTTAATGAGTAAAATCTCTAGTGAGTAAATCATCATAGTCATGACTATATGTTGTTTTTTTTTTCTGTATAGCACTGTTGCATGTCAGAAATTACATTATGATGCTTTGCCCTTGCCTGTAGTATTAGAATAAGGCAGCATTAAATCTAATAAAAAATAAGGATTTATTTAACAGGAACTGAATAACTATAGTTGAAAATAAAAGTTGTTTGTGTCTATACACATATCATGTAACTGCAAAGTAGTAAATATATTATGAGAATAAATTATTTTCCATTTATCCTAGCATTACCTGCTGTTTAAGTGTTTTCTTTTGTTTCAATAATTCCAGCATTTTTTCCAGATTTTTTCAATGAAATGTTTTAATAAAAGAGACTCATAAAATATAAAGTAATAAAGCATATAAAAGGATGTCGTCCCAAGATTTTGGAACACATTAGACTTCACTGAACTTTAAGTTAATTTCAGAGTAGCTACTATTGCTTCTGGAAGAATAGTTGGACATGGATTATGGACCATGATTTAAGTGAATTAACATTGCCTTTTAAAATGAAAGTTTGCTTAGAAAGAAGTTGTCCATAGTTAAAAAGAAAAAAGATCATAAGAAATCTAGTATCTTTGCCACATTCATGAAAAAAGACTTATGTAGAGGAAAAATAAAGTAAAATGTACACTCTTAAAAATGGAAGTAGAACACACAAAAATTAAATTATCAAAAGGATTTTATACACATATAGAGATGGTATATATGCTCAGAGTTTTTTTGTTACGGTTAATTCAACTTGAGCCTAATGTCATTCCTTATTCATGACTACTTTTTAAATTGTACATAGCAGAATTCTTTCTGTAAGTAAAGGAAACCATAAATGTTTAAAAAGCTCAATATGTAGCTTCAGGTTGTTTTTCAGCATCTAGAATAAAAATTCTTGCTTTTCTGTTGAAGAAAATTTTGTCTAATTGCATTCAATTTTTTCTGCAACATTTTGAACACCAAATCCTGATCACCAAAGAAAAAACAGCTGTGTTGCCCTTGCCTCATAGTTACACCGGTCGTATTATTATGCAGTCACTGGGCTTTATCAAATCATAAAGTGGCTATCCACTGGCTGCCTTCCAACAAACATTTAACCTTTCTGCACTGCTGATAATCTGTCTTCTATTTGTAAGGAATAAAAAAGTAGACTCTGCTACATCCTTTGGCAGTTCAGTTTAGTATGACAGGTCTCAGGAGCACGAAATTCTTTGCCTTTTAAGTGCTTTTATTAAATAACTTTCTAAAACTTTTTTGCTCAGAATTATACTTTTCAACATTTTTTGGATATTTTTTGGTTTGCTAAAACCTTTTAACGGTTTTTGTTTTATAGTACAAGGAATTGAACCCAGTGCCTTCTCTCTAATCTATGGTTCCAGCTACCCAATTCATCCCAACCTTTTTTTTTCTTTTTTTTCCCCAGTCTTACTAAGTTGCCTAGGTTAAACTGAAACCTGCACTCCTGCTGCCTAGCCTCCCAGAGTGCTAGAATTACATGCATGCACCACTACACACAAATTTAACAATTTTCGAAACTGCTAAAATTTTATTATTCTTCAGTTACTAGAACAGTTCCCATAAATCATGCTCCTGAAAATTATCAAATTTCTTCAGCTTACTATCAAATTTACTTTTCGGACATTTCCTTTCTGACTCATCCACACTGTATATCTTATTTTCATTTAGTTTTAAACCCCAGCACATCTTTAAAGATAACTTTAATTTCTACTTCTTCCATGTTATTAAGAACCAGGTCCTACATTCTTTTATTAATTTCATTCCACCTGCTTAGTCATTAATAAGCCATAATATTTGTATTTCTAATAGAAAGTGCTATTTCATTTATTTCCCTCAGTTTTAGGATTATTTGAAAGTGATAGTAATAAAACTTTTGAGAGGAAAGAAAGGCAATTAAAACTGAGCAAGTATGAATTATAAGTCTGGTATCCAAGAACCGAAATTCTAGAACAGATTAAGACCAACTGATTAACCATAACTGTGCCATTTTCTAGCTATATGAGTGTGGGCAAATGAATCCTTTGATACCCTGGTTTGTATATCTTTAAAATTTGAGTGCCAATAATAATGTAATTTTGAGAATTAAACTGATACATAAGTAAAATGCCTAGACTTTTAGGTATTAATTTTTTCTCTGCTTTTGCCAAATGATTAAAAACAAGTTTCCTCATAGTAAATTCAGCTAAAGAATAAGTCAGCTGAGTGTGATTAGAGATTGGAAACCTCTAAGGTGCCTTTAAATTCTACTGTGACATGGCTGTAAATTATTGACAGTCATTCCTTTTTTGTGTAATTCTTCACTTAGCTATTTTAAAAACTTTTGTGTGCTCTTGTATGGATATGAAAATACAGAATACACTAAGTCTGATAATTCTTATAACATTGTATCATGGAGACAGTTAAATCATGTGTTTCTTTACATCTATTGATTATTTTCACTAACATTTCGATATGAACTAAAATGAATGTAATAAGAATTCCAGTATACTTAACTCTTTGGAGATGAATTGTCTGTGATCACTGGAAAAGTGTCTTCTTCATCCTGGACCTCAAAGAAAAACTCTCTGCACTTATACATGATATCTCAGTTCAAGAATGCTTTTGTTTGCAAACAATGTGGTTTACAAACAGAAACATTTGTAAAACTTTTTTTCTTGTTTGCAAACTCTGAATGAGGTGAACCAAGTAGAATATATTGTGTAATTACTACTAAAGAATAAGATTGAAATCATAATTACCATTGTTGTTCCTTGCCTGATGGCTTCTTTATTGAATAGAGTTGCTCTTTTAAATATGCTTTTTAAAATTATGTATGCTTTTGTATTAGTCCATATTTTCAGTACATAATGATTTGTACATATATATAACACATCTTAATTCTTTTTTGTCCCTTTTCCCTCTGATGCTTCCCTCTTTGGGTTTTGATGCCCCTTAGAGGACAGTCCAGTTTCCTGGAAGAAAAACTGCTATGGGGGTAGAAAAGCAGTATCTCAATAAGAAGTCAGTGTCGTAAGCCTTGGAGGACAGGAGAAAATAAATTCCAGAGTCCTCAAGGGAATGAAGAGAAAGGAATTTTTAAAGGAACTCTCGGCTCTGGCTTTAAAGAATGAAAATGAAAATAGCAATACTTATTTCCTTTTTGCCCTGTATGTTTCAAAGCAGTTTAAGAACAAGAAAATAAGTTCCTAAAGAAAATTAAGCTACATTTATTTCCTTTACAGAATTTTACTGTTCTTTTTTGTTTTATTGGATTTTTAGTGAATCATTCCATTTTTAAAAATATTTTAATTCTATTATAGAATTCAATTGTAATACTGTCAAAGAGACGAGAAGAAACCACAGAACTTAACAATGTTTGATTCAGTGTTTTACTCTTATGTTCCTGCAGAATTATGTGTTAGATTTTACTTTTGAATTACAAAAGCAGTACATACTCATAGGAAACAAATAACGTGGCAAAATGCATTATAACAATTAAAATTTGTCTCATCACTGTTTCTAGTTCCCATAGATAACTTACTTAATTTTCCCCTATCGTTTCAGAAGCCTGTCTATAAGCAAGTACACATACGTATAATGCACAAATAAATACCTTCATATACTTTTTTGTATGAAGGCAGCTGAAGCAGTAGTTTTTTGCTACTGGCCTTTCTACTATTTGTCATTAATTATTGATTTCTGAACGAGCATAGTATAATAATAAAATGTCCATTTTCTCATGTGTCTCTAGTATTTTTCTGTGGTTTCATTTCCCTGTCAACTTTATTTAAGTTAGTTCCTTTTGTTCCATATCGAAATTTTACATTTTGGTTTAGTAAAATTATCTGTGTTTTTTACATTTATGGCACCATTTTTTTCTCCAACCTGATGACTTAATTTTTTTATGTTTAAAACTTTAAATTATTTGGAACCCTGGAAGTATTCTGGCAGTATTCTGGCAGCTCTTACCAAATAATCTCATCTTTCTTCACTGACCTGTCTTCACACAATCTTTATAAATGTGAAACTATGAAATCTTTATAAATATGAAACTATAAATATGAAATATGAAATATACATAATTCTCTAGTATATATTTTCTGCTTATTTATTGCTTCTCTAAAACTCAATGCTTTAATTTCTTTGTCTTTAAAATATGTTTAAAATTGGTGCGGGGAGGGGGTAGGTAGCTCTTTGCTCTTCTGATTCTTCCATTTCTCAAAACATCCAGGTTTTGGGTTACTTTTTACCATCTTTGAGATTCTCAAAAAAAATCTGTACTGTGATTGAGATCTTATAAAAATAATAGATGAATATACATAGCATAGAATATTCTGTATTAAACATATATAAGTGTACTTTATTTTTATTCTTTCTTTATCTTTCTTTCCTTCTTTTGTAATGAGAATCAAATGCAGAACCTTGCACTTAATAGGAAAGCGCTTATTCCACTGCGCTAGATACCTAGCCTATTGTTTCTATGTCTGCTGAAATTCCTTATTTATGCATTAATTGTGATGATATTTTCCCTTATAGCCTTAATTATAGCTGCTTTAAAGGACCCATATAGATCATTGCAGAGACTTCTATTGGCCACTTCTTTTTCTGTAAACTTTAATCACATTTTCCTGTTTCACACCTCTAAGAAAAATTTTTTTATTATGTGCTATGTATAGATGTTATGTTTGGAGACAGGAGATTTTGTGATCTTCCACTGAAGTGTATTGACTTTTTGTTCTAATAGTTAAATCACTGGCAATTTGCCTCTACCTATTAAGGCTTAATTTTATATTTTTGTTAAACTGACTTTGTGCTTAAGTTTAGCACTCTTACGATTTTTTAATCCCAAGAGAAAACTATATAAATGTAGATTTTCCCAGTGATATTCTCTTTTTTCAAGGGTCACATCCTCCCTGTTTCCACTTCAGCCTATTTTTGGAATGCTGTCCAGTGTGTCTTCAGATAGTTCTTTTTTATGTGTATGTTTTGGTATTTTTCCAAAGCTTTTAATTGATGTCAGTGGAAAAGTTAATCACATTACCAGAATTAGAATTTCTGTGTACTTTTATATTTACTTATTCACTTCATTTGTTATTTCAATTTGTGTATATTTCACTTTTTGATCAGTGTAGTCACTTAGACATAGGTGTGACTCCTGACTCTGCTATCTTTTACAGTGTTGCTATGTTTATTAATGTGTTACTTCAGAGATTATCAGTGTCACCATATATAAACTAGAAATGAACATATGTACCTCAAAGAGTTGCTTTTGGATATTAAATGTGAAAATATATATAAAGTGTTGGCATAGAGTCTAGAGCTTAGTTAACACTTATAAATGCTACCTTTTATTACTGTAATTATTCAACAAAATTGGAAGATAAGGTGTTACTGTGTCTCATGATTTTATCTAAAATCTAATTCTAGATAACCTTGGAACAGATTAATTAAATTAATTCTGTAAGATAAGATTAGGCCTCTCAGAGTCTCCAGTTTCAATATTGCCTCATAGAGAAGGAGAAACTACTTAATTACAATTCAGTAAAGAACAGCAAAACAAAGTTTTATGTCACTAGGACACAAAACTATACTCAACACCCTTAATTTAAGGAGAGGTTTAATTTGGTTCAAGGAATCTAGTCCACAGTCTGCAAGTTCCAAGGCAGAAAAATGGTGAAAGAGCATGGAGAAAGGCTGCTCACCTTGCAGCAGCCAAGAAGTTGAGAGCTTAGAGAGGATCCAAAGACAAGAATACACCCTTCCAAAACAAGCATGCAGTGACCCATCTGCAGCCAGGCCCCACCTCCTATTAGCACATTAAACTGTGGACTCCTTGAAGACTCCACGCAGTGATGAGTATAGCATCCCCATGATAAGATATTCTTTCTAAAGCCCCACCTCTGAACACATTTAGATCTAACCCATATAAGAAGGTTCAAATCAATGTACTTTTCTCTAGTGTACACTTAAAAGCCAGCCCTAAGATACTGTTGTAGCATTTTTAGGTTTTGTTTGGTTTTGTTGTTATTGTTTTTTGTTTCAAAGGAGTCTAAGAAGTTTATGATTTTAAGTCAGATGAAATGTTCTGTGAAAATGCTCAAGCTCATTAAATAAATAGCATTTTAATATAGGGTTAATAGAATGTTATAAAAAATACCACTATGTAATGAGCTTGTTTATCATCAGTCTGTGATTCAGAAATGGGTGATTTGTGATCTGGGCTAACATGTAATTTCCAAAATTTGTTATTGAAAGGACTTTTCTTGGGAATAGTTAACATCACTGTCTGACCTGTCTGCTAGAATTATATTAGGAATGTATGTATCTGTATTTTGTATCATATTTAAGTAATACATAAGATGTGTGTGGTTTCAAAAACATTTTGCTATAGTGGAAGTAATTTAATGCTGAGGATAGAAGAGGAAACCGGTTAAGGTTGTATATCTCTCTCTCTCTCTCTCTCTCTCTCTCTCTCTCTCTCTCTCTGTCTGTCTCTGGAAACCATTATTACAGTTGCTATTCACATTTGCACCTGTTCAAATAGAAACTCATCAATCATGTAAACTGAGAACCAGATTCTGATCTCTCATGTGTACCGTAAATTACCACATCGCTTTTCCACCAAAAGAAAAAGCTCAGTAACATCTGTGATTAAATTCTATCCTGTCCTTTCAGCTTGATTTTATTTTTATCAACAAAAAAGCAAAATGAAGTGTGAGATGAAGAAATAAAATAATTTCTGTCAAGACTTGTTTTCCTTTTTATGTAAAATCTTAAAAGAATCGACAGCGTATGTATTTCTATAATAATAGCTCTAGAAATGGAATCTTTTCTAGAGCTTTTAAAAATGGAATCTTTTATCCTTTTGCAGTCACCTAATCTAACACGAATTGTAGGAGACTGTGTTATAAAAAGAACTTTAGCTGAGGTTATAATATATGGAAAGCAAGCAAATCCTGTTTACAAAGTATATGAAATTTATAGATTTCTTTTTTGTTTTCATAAAAAGTTAGCGATTTTATTTAAACTCACCCTCTGTATTTTTTTAGCAATGTTTATTAAGAACTTGTTAATGGCAAAGCACTGAAATGGGCATTTTTAGGGTATACAAAGACATAAATCTTGTACTTCTCTACCTCAAAGAACTGAGTAGTTTAGGAGAACAAAATGTATAACATATGGGTATGTACAGAATAGGGAAACTTAGAGTATAATTTTCTTTTTTTAAAAGAGAATATGTTTTTGGTTGGATCATTGAACACAACTGTTTGCAGTCTCACTGTTTGAATGTCCACTTTGTATGTTTTGATACTGTGACTTGAGCAACTATCTCTAAGATGATAATTGTAACCTATTAACTGGTGATTTCTTATTGTTTTTTTTTTGTACCTCTGTATTAATTGTACCCTTATACTGCTTTGTTTTGTTTTTTCTCTTTTTCCTTTTAAATAAAATTTAAAAAAGAATAAAACAAAGTAATAAAATGAAATATAACAAAACAATGGGAACTATATTAGATTTCAAAATCAAAGACAGTAGGAAATCAACCAAAGTTACTATAATGCACATTGTTATGTTCTAAATAGATACGCAGACTATCAGACAGAGGTACACAAAGTCAATCAAACAGCATAAGCACTGTTGTTTTTTACTTTAGTTGCCTTTGGCTCAGAAATTTCAGGTACGTGGTTTCTAATTTCTTCTATGTCTGTGTCTCCTAGCCTTGTTCTGGGTGAAATACAGGCATGCAAAATTAATTAAATAATATATTACTAAATTACCTCTTTATTTCAGTTGCTATTATTTCAGAAGTTTCAGGTATGTGACTTCTAATTTCTTCTGTGTTGTGTCTGCTGGATTTGTTCTGGGCTGCCATGAAGTCTTAAGATTGCATCCTGCTCCTTCTTGACATTTTCCTGTGTTCCTCCAAATAAGCTGGTTGCTGAGTCCTGGGTTTTTCTTTCCTTGGCTGCTCATCCCACAGTGCAGGGGATTGGGCTAGGCACCTGGGTTCCTCTGATCCCAGATTCCTGGAGTGCAGAGAGGTGGAGGGTGGCTGTTCATTGATGCTCCCCCAATGGGAGCAGAACCCTGGGGGAAGGCTTCCTTTCTGAGCCCACATTGGTGGGCTCATTGCAGGGCATGGCTTTGTCTCCTGCAGCCCATGGTAGTGGGCTCACTGGAGGTCATAGCTTCCACTGCACTAGGCCTGTGATGGTGAGCTCATTAAGGGATGTGGCTTCTTCTCCAGGCCTGTGATGTGCAGGATTACTGGGGAGCATGGCTTCTTTTCTGAGCCCCTAGTGGCTGGCTCAATGCAGGGCATGACTTCCTCTCCTCTAGTCCTGCAGCAAGGAGGACTTGGCCTCTTCTCCTCTGGTGCTGAGGTGGTAGGCTCACTGGTGGTTATGGCCTCTTCTCCATGCTAGCAGTCACTGGCTCTCTAGAAGGACATGACTTTCTCTCTTCCCCTCCTGTCAAAGAAGGCACATGTGGGACGCTGCCTCTTCTCCTGTAGGGCCACTGAGGTGGGCTCACCCGGGGTTGTGGCCTTTTCACCTAGCCTGCTGTGATTAGCTAACTGGGGGTGTGGCTTCTTCTCCTTCAAGCCCAGGTGACAGACTTGTGTGGGGGTGGGTGAGTTGTTTTTTTCTAATGAATTGACCATTATATTTCGCAAGTTCAAAAATGGCCAACAGACCACAGAAAGATACCACTGTAGGCCTCTGATTGAAACCAACAGCTTCAGAAAACTGTTGGCCTTGATACAGGGCCAGGAGAGTATAGTTTTAAATACATTCCAGATAAGAATCTTCTTATGTGGCATCTTTTAATTATATAAGAATCTTCTTATGTGGCACCTTTTAATTATATTTCAAAATAACAAGTCATTGTTATCATTAAGAGAGCCTATCATAGTAACTAAAGCATAAATGAGTATTCAGTAAATTTGGGAAGATTAGAAAAATATTCTTTAATGCCTGGAATTGAAAGGTAGGCTAGATATAGTGTGATTTTTTTTTGTATAGATATTAACTGTCTTGGTGGATAAATCTGCTATTTTAGAATTCTACTGATTTTTATGTAGGCTCTACCATTTTTATGACCTTAAGTAAATTATTTTTCTGAGCTCCTTTTTCTTCATCTCCTGTATTAGTTTAGGTGAGAAAATATGAATACAAGCTGGGCATGATGTCACATGCATGCACTTAGGAGTGTTCTCAGCACTTAGGAGTGTTCACCAGTTAAAGGCCAGACTGCTCTACATACTGAGTTCAAAGCCAGGCTGAACTACATAGTAAGACCTTGTATCAAAACAATAACAACAACAAAAGTCCATCTTCAAAATCAAGTATAGTCCATTTATATATGCTACTATAAGTAAAAAGAATTAAATTTTTCCTTATGTTTTTATATATAGAAAACCTTGGTCTTTTATCTGGTACCTTTGTTCCACTTGAAACTTTCCTTCTATATTTTCTACCTTAATCACTTTATTCCTGACTATATGGAAAAAGCTTCATTAGTGAAAACACTGTGTTATACCTCAGGAAAACCAAATGTCAATGTTTTGTCTACTTTCCTATGTACTATTTGTATGAAAATAACTTAGTTGTTTTAAAATTTCTAATGAACATATATCAATGCATAACTACAGGGTACTGTGTGATATTTTGGTATGTATATATATTGTAAAATGACCGAAGTAGGATAAATAAAATATCCATTACCTCAAAGATTTATTTCTTTGCATAAGAACATTCAAAATACTCTCCTTTTTGAAATATATATTATTATTAAATATAGTCATGCTACTGTACAGCGGAATACCTCAACATATGCCTCCTACTACACCCATTGACCAACATTTCCTTATCCATTCCTTTCCAGCCTCTTGTAGCCATTATTTTACTATATACTTTTATGAATTTGACTTTTTAAATTCCATGTGAATGAAATCATTTCACCAAACATAATGCCCTCCAGGTTCATCTGTTATGACAAATACTAAATTTCATTATTTTAAGAACTGAATAATGTTCTATTCCATGTGTGCACATGTGTGTTGTTGTTGTTGTGTGTGTATAGTAAAACTCTGATTTGTGAGCATAATTAATTCCAGAAACATGCTTGTAATCTAAAGTACTTGTATATCAAGGCAATTTTCCCTATAAGGAAACTCTAATAATTCATTCTACAACCCAGTATACTCATATAATCATATAAAATGATTATAGTACCATAATATAAAGTAATAAAGAGAAAACAAAATATAAAGAAAAATAAATTAACCTACACTTATCTTTGAAAATCTTTGCGACTGATACAAGGTGACAAAAGAGGAGGGTTATTGTGTGGAATGATCCTCACTAATGAAATTACCACTATCTATTGACTCAATGGAATTTTTCTTATTTTGCTTACCACCTTAACAAAAAATCAATTCAGTGGCACTTGCTTTTGCCTCCTTTTGACAATTTCATAGAAATGTGACATTGCATCATCATTAAAGAGATCAATCACTTACACTTCTATAGCCTTATTCATGTGGTATTTTTGAACACAATTTTGCATTGTTTCCTACATTTTATACTTCTCCCTAATCTCATTTGAAATAAGTTCTTTCTTTTTTCCTCCTCTGAAAATGGGATCTCCTTCATAGTGTCTTGGGAGATAATCAACTACAGGCCTACAGCAAGAGAGAGAGGAAACATTGGCTCAGTTGTGATCACATTATATTCAGCCTTTCCTACTAATCCTATTGTAAAGCATTGCTTATCAAGTTAAAACTCATTAGAAATGTTTGCCCATCTTGCAAAACGTTTACATAACAAGTTACTTTCAATCCAGTATCGTAACATTTTCTTTTCTAACTTTTACCACTGATGAACACTTGTTTTCTCCATATTTGACTACTGTCAATGATGCTGCAATAAACATGGGCAACACATGTTTCTTTAATGCAATGGTTTCATTTCCTTAAGTATAAACTGTCTGTGGTAGTAGGATTGCTGAATCATATGGTTGTTCTTTTTTTAATTTTTAACACATCTACATAATCTTCTTACATTCTTATCAATAGTATATAAGAAGATTACTTTTTTTACATTTTTCCAAGTATTTATTCTCTTTTGTCTTTTTTAGAGTGGCCAGTTTAACAGATTATAAGGTGATGTCTCATTGTTAGTTTTGGGTTTTTTGCTTTGCTTTGCTTTGTTTTGCTTTGGTACTAAGATAGGGCCTCACTCTGCATTCCAGGAGAGCCTTAAACTCACTATATAACCCAGGCTGGCTTCAGACTCACAATGATTCTCCTATCTCAGCCTCCTGAGTTTTGTGTCTACAGACGTATGCCACAATACCAGGCTTCATTGTGGTTTCTATTGGTATTTCTCTGATGATTAGTGATGATGAAAATTTTCTATATACTTTTTGGTCACTTATATGTCGTCTTTAGAGAATTGCCTTCAATTCAGACTTTTATCCACTTTTTTAATTTGAAATAAAACAACTTTATCAAACTAAAATGTATATATCACATAATTTACTAACTTAAAATGTTAGGTTAAGTAGATTTTAGCACATTAACAGAGTTGTACAACTATAATCACAATCAAGTTTGAGTTGGTTTTGTTATCTGAAATCAAAACACTCTACCAACTATCATTTTATAATCCCTCAGCCTCTAAATCTAGGTAACTACTGAGCAACTCTCTTATCTTCATAGATTTCCCTACTGTGAGTACTTTTTTCAAATAGACCATGTTTATAACAACAATAAAGACCTTAATATATGCAAAAAAAGTGAATCCTGCAAACTGACATTTTGTACCAAGTAAGTTAAACCAAACACCAATGTTGGGGATTTTTTAGTCTACTTTATAATCAGATTTTTTTCTTGCTTTTCTATTGATTTATTTCAGTGTCTTGCATATTTTTTATATTAACCCCATGTCAGATGTACTGGACAGTTTGCAAACATTTTCTCCCATACCAGAGTTATCTCTCTAGTCTCTCTCCTTTCTTTCTTTCTTTCTTTCTTTCTTTCTTTCTTTCTTTCTTTTTTTTTTTGTTTTTGTTTTTAATGTAATGCCAGTTGTCTTTCTTTTTGTTGCCTGTGCTTTTCAAGTCTTATTGAAAAAATACTAGGCCATTTAAATGTGTAACGAGGTGTTTTCCTTCTGTTTTCTTCTGGTAGCTTCATTGTTTCAGATTTTACCTTTTTAAATCCATTTTTGGTGGTGATACATATATATTGAAAGAAGTCTATTTTCATTCTACAGCATGCAGTTATCCAGTTTTTTCAGCATCATTTATTGAAGAGGTGGTCCTTTCTTTTGTGTGTGTCCTTAATGGCTTTGTCAAACAGCAGTTTGCACTAAGTGCTTAGATTTATTTCTGGGTTCTCTGTTCTGTCCTTTTGATCTGTTTCTGTTTCTATGCCAATTCTTGCTGTTTTAGTTACTGTTGCATTAAACTATATTTTGAGGTCAAGTAATGTTATTCCTCTAGTTTTTTTTTTTTCCTTGTTCACAGGATCACTTTGGCTATTCAAGGTCTTTTTTTGGTCCTGTGAGAATATTAGTTTGGGCTTTTTCTGTTTCATTAAAGATGTCATTGCTATTTTGGTAATGCTCTCATTAAATCTTTAGGTCACTTTGAGCAGTATGGATATTTTAACAATATTGATTCTTCCAACCCATGACCATGTGTTAACTTTCCATTTATTTGCGTCTTCTTTAATGTCAATATCAGTGTTTTATAGTTTTTCAGTGTAGAGCCCTTTCACTTTCATGGTTACATTTATTCCTGGATGGAGTGTATGTGTGTGTGTGTGTGTTACAAATACTATTTTTTTCTGATGATTCATTGCTGATATGGAAAACTCCACTAATTTTTGTATGTTGATTCTATATTCTGCATCTTTACTGAATTTATTAATTCTAAGAAGTTTTTGATGAAGTTTTCTGAATTTTGTAGATAAAAGCCCATGTTGTCTGCCAAAACATGTAGTTTGAGTTTAAAATGACTTTGTTTCACTTGCCTAATTATTCTGGCTAAGACTTCAATTCTATTTTGAATAGAAATGATACAGTGCATGTGATTCTCTTGCTGATCTTACAGAAACAGCTTTCAGTTTTCCCCATTTAGTATAATTATTCCCCCTATAATATGATACATATGATAAATGGGATTTCACTGTGTTTATATATCTGTCTTCTATACCAATTTTTGAAAATTATTTTTATGAAAGGATATCTTTTTACATCCCTTTCCCCTCATCTTCTTCCTTACTCTTTCTACCTCTTGGTCCTCTTCCCATTTGCAAAAGATGTATATCCTTGTTTCCTATTATCTGTCTTTTCTTTTATTCTTTATTTACTTATGCTTTGGATTTCTCATATAAGAGATACAATGCAATATTTAAATTTGTATATCTTATTTATTTTACTTAACATTATGGTCTCAAAAGTGTATCTATATTCCTACATATAACTCAGATTTGTATTAATCCACTGTGTACAAAAAATGCATTTTCTCTGTCCAATCATCTGTTGATAAAGGCCACATCCAAGATTTAACTGTTGTAAATTGTGCTGTCATAAACATGAGTATGCATATATCATGTAATATGTTATTTTTCACTCTTTGGGAAATAGACATAGAGAAGAATATCTGTATTGAAGTTCTAGTTTTGGGTATTTTAGAAATCTTTACATTTATTTCCATAGTGTTTGTACTAGTTTATATTCTTGACAACAGTGTAAAGGGCTGTTTTTTCCCCACACCCTCACCAACATTTATTATTTGATTTTGTGATGAGAGACATTCTTTCCAGGGTAAGATGGATTCTCAATGCTATTAATTTGTATTTCATTCATGGCTGGGGAAGTTGAACATATTTTCATTTATTTGCTATTTGTACTTTTTCTATTTCAGTTGCCCGTTTTTAGAATTGAGTCTTTTCATTTCAGGGGTATAATTTTTTTTTTTTTTTTTTAGTATTTTGTATACAGATAGATGTTAGTCCTCTCTCTGAAAGGTAGCTGGCAAAATATTTTCCCATTCTTTAGGTTGTCTCCATTCTTTGGTTATTTCCTTTGCTGGATAGAAGCTTTTTTTTTTATTTTTGTATGCTCTCATATGATTCTTGATGTTTTTTCTCATGCAACTGAAGTTCTGTTCAGAAAGTTTTTGCTTACATCTATGTACATGTTCTTCCTATTTTTATCTTCTTCCAGTTTGTTTCTGTTTTAATGTTTGCATCCTTGATCCTTTTTTATTTTCTTTTGAATAAGAGGAGTATTGAGGAGTATTGGTCAGAGATATGGATCTAAGCCTCAATTTTAGCATATAGGTGGCCAGTTTTCCTAGCACTAATTTCTAAAGAGGCTATTTTTTTCCAACCTATGTTTGTGGTTCAGCTGTCAAAGATCAGATGGCTAAATGTGCCGAGGGTTGTTTCTGCATCCTCTCTTTTGTTCCATAGACCTGTCTGTTTTTGTAGTAATATCATGGTGTTTTTATTACTGTTACTTTGTAATATAACTTGATAACCAGGATCTTAATGCCCCTATTTTCATCTTGTTGCCCAGGATTGCTTTTTACTATTCTGGACCTCTTCTGATTCCATATGAATATTACAACTATTTTCTCTAATTCTGTGAAGAATGCTGTTGGTATTTTGATTGGGATTGCATTAAGTCTATATTTCAGTGTTGGAAGTATGGCCATTTTGAAAATATAGCTCTACCTATTGAGGACTAGGAGATGTTTTTCCATCTCCTAATACCCTTTCAATTTCCTTTTTCAGAATTCCATAGTATTTCTGGTAAAGATCTTTCACTTTCTTAGTTAATTCCTGAGTATCTAATTTTTCCTGAAGCTATTCTGAATGGTATCATTTTCCTAATATCTTTCTTGGTGAATTAATTATTGGTGTACAACTCTACTGACTTATGTGTGTTGGTTTTGTATCCTATAGATTGCTGAATTTGATTATGAATTCTTGGTGTCTTATGATGGGATTTTTTTTGTTTTTCTATCTAAAGGATATAATTATCTGCAAATAATATTAATTCTCTTACAAATTTCCTATATGTGTCTCTTTCATTTGTCTTTTCTGATTGCCCTTTCTAAAGTTTCAAGTACTATGTTCAATGGGCTGTTAAAAGTACACATCCCTTGTCTTATTCCTGATTTTAGAAGAGAAGCTTTCAGTTTTCCCATTTAATATGATGTTGTAAGGGGGTTTCTCACAATGTGTTTTATCAGATTGAAATAAGGTCATTCTGTATCTATTTTTTCAGTATTTTTTAGTCAGGAATGGATGTTGGACTTTGTCAAATGCTTTTTCCACATCTATTGAGATGGTAGAATGGTTTTTGTCCTTTCTGCATTTATGTGATATATTTCATTTATTGATTTATGTATATTGAAGAATCTTTCCATCTCTGTTGAAATACTTAATTATAATTGTGTTTTTCTGATTTCTGTGGGCCAGAATTTTGTTGAGAATTTATCTGTCTGTGTTCATTAAAGAGATGAGCTTACAGTTTTTCTTTTCAATTGGGTCTTCTTGATGTTAAAATCAGTCCATGCTGACTTTGGGGAAACTTATCCCCTTTTCATTTCTTTAATGAGTTTGAGGAGTATTGGCTTAGCTCTTTGCTGGAGTTTTTATGGAATGCAGTGGTGAATCAATCCATTGGATTATAGTTGATAGGTTTTTTATTAATGTTTTAATTTACTGCCTTTTCTTAGATTATTGAAATTTTTTATTATCTTTTTGGCTGTTTTGTTAATTCATACCTATCTAGATATTTAGTTGATTCTTCTAGATTCTCCAATTTATTAGGATACAGGCTTTCAAAATAGTTACTGATAATTTGGATTTCAGAATTATCCATTTATGATTTCACCTTTTTCTTTCTTAATTGAATGGATGTGGATCTTTCCATTTGGGGGATAATTTAGGCTAAGGATTTGTCTGTCTTCCTTATTCTTTTAAAGAGCTATCTATTCAATCCATAGATTCTTTATATTTTTTATTCTCAATTTTATTACTTTTTGCTCTGACCTTTGTAATTTCTTTCCTTGTATTAATGTTGGTTTTAGTTTTTTTTTTTTTTTTACTAGAATCCTGAGGTGAATCATTAAGTTATTTATTGGGGCTCACTCTGCTTCTCATGAGAATATTTACACTATAAACTTCCCTCTTAGACAAGTGCGGTGGCACGAGCCTGTAATCCCTGCACTTGGGAGACTGAAGTAGGAAGATTGCCACAAGTTTGAGACCAGCTTGGACTACATAGTGAATTCAAGGCCAGCCTGGCCTATGTAGCAAGACCTTGTATCATAAAAAAGACCAGATAAATAAATTTCCATTGTAAGATTGCTTTCATTGCGTCCCATAACTTTTGGTATGTATTACTAATTATTGTTTGATTCACAAGATGTCTGATTTCTTCCTTGAATTCTTCTTCCACTGATTGATTATTCAAGAATACATTGCTTAATTCAAGAGTATCTTTGACTAATTTTATGATTTCTTTTGCTATTTTCTACTTTCATTGCTCTGTGATCTAATAATATGTACAGGATAACCTCAATTTTTTGTACAGTGGTGTTTCAGTTCACAAATTTAATTTGGTCTATGCTTCTGGAAAAAATGGCCATGTTTGTGTTCATAGAGGAAATGTGGCCATGGTCATGTTCATCACCCAATACAGAGTTCTCAAACAAAAACGAAACTTTGTCAAATGCTTCTTCTTGTGAACCAGATTGTTCACCACAGAGATACCACTGTATTTATTTAAGCATGTTTTATGAGCTGTTATGGCCTACTGTGTAAAGGTTCTATGTGCTGCTGAGAGTATAATGTATATTCTGTTATTGAGTAGAACATTTTGTAGATATCTGTTAAGTTCATTTGTTCAAAGCTGTTACTCAATTCTGTTATTTATTGATTTTTTTGTCTAATTTATCTATCTGTGAGGTATTGAGATACATCAATATAATTGTTTTGATGTTTGTCTGATCTTTTATATCCACTAGTGTTTATTTCATGAATGTGGGTACACTGGTGTTTCTCTGAATATAGGATATGAAGTCCATTTTCTCTGAATATATGATAGCTATTCCTGCTTGTTTTAGGGCTCCTGTTGTGTGTAATAATTGCTTTCCCTTTTGTTTTTCATTTTTAGTCTATGAATTTGTTCATCAATTAAATGTGTCTTTTATACAGTATTCTGGGTTTTTTTTTTATACATTCTGCCAATTTTTGTCTTTTGGGGGGAATCTCAGATCATTCACACTGAGAGTTATTTCTGAAAGATAGACTTACTGCATTGTTTTCTTCTTGTTGTTTTCTCCCCCCTGCCCCGCCTTTTGCTTAATTGTTCACCCTACTTAGTGTAATCATTCATTAGATTTTTTGGCATTATTGACTTATTATTTCTTTCTTGAGTGTCATATGGAAGTTTTTGAGTACTGGTAAGTACTTCAGTACAAGTACAAGTTTTTGAGTTTGGTAATCATAAATTTCTTAAAATGCTCTGTGTCATGCAAAAACATTTTTTTTCTGCAGTTTATGAAAGAATAATATATCAATCTGGATTTGAAGTTTTTTTTTCTTTTAGAGCTTGAAACACTTCACTCTAAAATCTACTTGCTTTGAAGGCTTGTATTGAAGTCTGCTATCATTTTAATGTACTTACCTTTATAAGTGATTTGATGCTTTTCTCCAGTTGCTTTAAGATTCTTTGTATGGGGCTTCTATAATTTTGACTGTAATATGTCATGAAGTCTTCTTCTGCCTATGGTCATTTGAGATTCTCTATGCCTTGCTTAGCTGAATGTTTCTTTACCTATGTTCCAAAAGTTTTCTATTATTTTTATAAACAGGTTTTTAATGCTATTTTTACTTTCTTATAATTTTCACAAATTCTAGTTCATCTTACACTGGTTTTCTATCATCTAACAGCTGTTGGATCCCTTTTCCATGTTATTTTTTGTTTTTTATGGTATCTGTTTAAGGTATCATCATACACCTGTCTTCATGTTCTGACATCTGACCTCACATTGTTGCTTCTGCTGCCCATAACTTCAACAGAAATTCTTATCTCCTGGATTTTTATTCAGTAACTTTTCATGAACTCTAACTCTGCTTACTTGATCATTCTTGTTTTCTATTGTTTTATTTGGGCTAGCTCCTTTTTTATTAGTTTCTTCTGTAAGTTCATTGATAATTTTGCTCATTAATTCCATTATCTGTTTAGTTATATTGCCTTGAACTCACCAAGCACATACTGATCTGCTTTTTCTGTTTGTCTCCTTTTCTATCATTTTGTGTATCTCTGCTGTTTTTCTTTTTAATTTCCACACATTTGACGCACCAATGATTGGCTTTCAAGGAGTTGGGAAGCTTTGCACACATTTTGTTTCCTTGTTTCTCATGTTTCTGTTTTGTTTTCTTGACTGATATTTGTGGGTTGATTATAGTGGAAAGACTTTTTAAGTGGTGTGGATATTTCTTTAGTGCCTGCTTTTCAATTATGCACTCTGAGCTTGACTACTTTTAAAACTGCCTCAGTCTCATGATCCATCCAATTCATTAATTTGGATAGGAAGGTACAGTGTAATTGGCCCAGCACCTGATCTTTGGAAATTAACCACTATATTGTTGATAACACAAAAACAAATCAGATATTTGCTTGTGTTAAAATCTAATCAAAAATAGCAACTATGCAAACTTTGCAGTAGCAACAAAGTCAACAAGAGAAAGAATCAAACAATATCAACATACCATAAAAACAAATGAAAGCTACCACTCTACCTCTCTTATGTATAGAAAAAAGATCTATAATAATAATATAGACACAAAAGGAAACCCTATACTACAAATCTACTAAATGAAACAACTTTACCACCATTAACAATAGAATTCAATAGTAACACATTATAAACTATCTAAAGATTAATAAAGCTTAATAGTAATACTGGTAAAGATTGAGCAGGGAGGAATGAAAAAATGAAAGTAAAAATTGAAAAATAAAAGGAAGATGAGAGAAAAGTGACATAAATGATCCTATTAAGGAATAAAAGAAAATTAATAGAATGAGATAATAGTAACAGAAACTAACAAGCAAGAAAAAAAAGCAAAACAAAGAAAAAAAAACATGCCAATTTTAAAAACAATGAATAAAAAGAAAAATGACTCTAAAAGTTTCCCAGGTATTTTTGAATAAATTGTTTCTTTCTGGGATATGCAATATTGGAACCCACCAGATATGGGGAAAGGATTGTAAGGCACTACTAAAATCGTGTTTTTGTGTATGAATGCTGAATCTTTTCCCGCCTTTCTTGCTGAGTGTATTCAGTCAGAGGTGCCTACCCTAACACTGTAGTCACTCCAACTATTCCCAATTTCCATGTCTTGTGGGACAGCGAGAGTCCATTAATCCAAGAACTAGACTGGATCAAACTCTGCAAGAATGCATGCACTTTGGTGAAAAGAAGTCATGAGTCTGAATTAGCTTCAGTGTTGGAGTCAAAAGCTTAGAGGAGTTATTGGTCTGTGGGTACTCAGCACTCTAGCAAAAAGCTAATTGAGAATCACATATGCAAGATCTCGTTGAAATATTTAACATACATCCCCTTCACATATCTTACACTCTTATAGTCCCTTGAATTAACCCTTGATCCTCCCCATCCTAAACCATTGGCTCTTCCATACATTACCTAGCTGGTTATCCTCCATATCAACAGGTTCTGACAATCACTTAACTTTCCTCAGTCAAAAAGTGAACCCCTTTTCTTCCATCTTAACCTTGCCCCTACAAATATCTTCTGAAAACTCGATTTTGACTCTTCAAATCAATTGAAAATACTCCAATGAAATCAGATATCACATCAGACTTTTCTTCTCATCTGTCACTGTCCTCCTGTTTGAAACTTCCTCCTTAGTATCTTATACTTCTTATCCAAGCACCTGTCATTCTCTTCCCTCCACTTCACCTAGCTCATTGCAGAAAAACCACAAATAATAAATAGTCATAGGATGCATAGAGGATAGACAAAGCAGGGGAGAATAACTGCAAGCACTATCATATAGAAGTGTTGTGTGATTGAATCTTTTGATGCTGTTGTAACTAGAAGTAAATCTTTCAGCAAAACATAAGGACAGTATACTCTCAATGATAAAGGCCACAAAACCTTGGTATGAAGTGTTTCAAGTCCTAAGAGCAAATAACTTTCAACCCAGATTAATTTACCCAACAAAGCTACTTTCAAAATAGAAGAAGAAATAAGATATTTCCATGAAAAAGACCAGTTCAAAAGATGTGAGTGCTAACCCAAGAAAATACTTAATATTCTCTACTGAAATAATGGGACTGGCACAGCTAAAACACAAAAGAAGCTAGTGGATAAACAGCAACAAAAAACATCAGGAAAAGAGAAAGGGTTCACTGACAGATGGAGAAAATGATGGCAAATAACCAACACATAACAGTCATATTTCTCAACGTTAATGATCTCAGCTTTCCGATCAAAAGACACAGATTGGCAAACTGGATTAAAACAAAACAGTTTTCTGGATTCAACATTTTGCTGAATTCAAGGAACTCATCTAATCCAGAAAGATACTTATAGACTAAAACTTAAAGGATGTAAAAGAGTATTTCATGCACCAGGACCCTAAAAACTAGCAGGGGTAGAAATTCTAATTTCAGATACAGCAAACTTCAAACCAAAACTATTTATAAGAAACAAAGAAGATCACTACATACTAGTCATGGAACCAACTGAACAAAAAGAAATAACACTGATAAACATTTATTGTTATGGCTTTTGTCTACATATCCCCCCAAAGCCTCAGGCAGTTATAAAACTTTTTCAGAGATGGCTGAACCTAAAATGTGTGATGCTGGTGTGAAAGTATGTGATTAGTAAATCATTCCACTGATGGTTTGCTATAGTTTTTTCTAGGGTGAAGGGAGGGAGTGCTGCACTCACCCTCAGGTAGGAACCTTGCATTCATTATAAGGACAGAAAGAATCTTGTCTTCTCCCTTGCTTGCTTGATTTTGCTGGCTTCTGCCACCATGAACTGTTCTCTGAGATGCTCCTTCACCAAGCCACCCTACCTTGGACCCAGATGATTATGGACTGAAACCTCTACAAACTGTGAACTAAGTAAATCTTTCCCACTTGACCTTTGAGTGTCAGATATGATGCCCCTTCACCAAGCCACCCTACCTTGGACCCAGATGATTATGTACTGAAACCTCTACAAACTGTGAACTAAGTAAACCTTTCCCACTTGACCTTTGAGTGTCAGATATTTTGTCTCAGCCACGAGAGAAAAGTAACAAAGACATGCACTGAATATTGCAGCATCTTTTGTAAAACAAAAACTCCTCAAATTAAAAGATCAAATAAACAATAACAATCATAGTGGAAAATATTAATACCCTACTTTTACAAAGAGATCAACTAAACAAAAACTTAGTAAAGGAATATCAGAACAAAACTACACTGTGGAACATTTGGATTTAGTAGATACTTAACATGGTATTCCACTCCTCTACAAAAGATTACACATTCTTTTTCAGTTGTACATGGTACTTTTTCCAAAATAAATTACATACTAGTCCACAAAGCCTGCTAGAATAAACATAAAAGAATTGAAATGACCCCATGCATGCTATCAGACCACTGTTCAAAGAAAATAGAAAACAATCAGAATAAAATTTTAACAACAGACTGTTAACAAACAGTGGGTCTCAGAAGAAATCAAAGAAAAAATTTAAAGTTTTCTGGAAGCTAATGACAATGACTGTACAACTCACTAAAACCTCTAGGATACATGAAAGCAGTAAGAGAAAAATTCATTACAAGCAGTGCTCACATGTGGAAAACAGAACAAACCCAAATAATCGTATGAGAAATCTTAAGATACTTGAGAAACAACAAACCAGCCCTAATCAAAAATTAGGAAGGGAAGTTGTAAAGATGAAAATGGAAATCAGTAAAATCAAGACTAAAACAAAATGATTAAAAATAATCTATGATCAAAGAGCTGGTTCTTTGAAAGAATAAATAAAATTGATAGGGACTTAGCCAGATTTTCCAATACAAAAACTAACATCCAGGAAGTTATAAATGAAAGAGATGAAATCATTTCAGACACTGTTGGACTCCAGAAGATAGTAACTACAAATTTTGAAGAAATAGACAGATCCCTAGACACATATAAATTACCAAAATTAACCCATTAACAAGCAATGAAATTGATGGAGTAATAAAGGATCTACCAAAGAAGAAAAAAACTAAACCTGATGAATTCACTTCCAAATTGTACAAAACATTTAAGGATGTCATATCACTAATTCTCTCCAAACTCTAGAAAGAAATTGAAAAGAATAGAATGTTCCTAAATTCATTTATGGAAGCTGGTGTCACCCTAATTCCAAAACGATAAAGATCCAACTTAAAAAAAAAAAAACTGTACATCTTTCCCTTAGTAAACATACATGCAAAAATTTCCAGTAAGGTACCAACATTCGTGAACTTACTTTGTTTTAAGGTTTTGGGAGAGAGACCATGTTTTTGTTTGTGTAGGAAAGATGGGCTGTGTTCATGTTTGTCATCCAATACAGCACGTAAACAAAAATAAAATGTTGCCACTCTGTTTCGGAACCAAATTGTTTGCAAACAAAAGTGTTTGTGAACTGATGTACCACTGCATAAGCAAATAGAATGCAGTACATCATCAAAAAGATCATGCATCAAGATCAAGTAAATTTCACCCCAGACATGCAAAGTGGTTCAACATGTGTGTGTCTGTAAATATAACACATCACATAAGCAGAGGCAAAGTCATATTAACAGACATAGAACAGGCTTTTAGCAAAATTTAACACTCTTTCATGAGAAACCCTCTAAAGAATACAGATGTAGAAGGGCCATACCTGAATATAATACAAGCTATTTATGACAAATATTAATGAATTACTACTTTTCTCTCAACAATGAGACATTTGAAACATTTGTAGGGAAATAGGTGCACCTAGAAAATATAATGTTGAGAGAGACACAGGTGTAAATATCAAATGACAGTGATGGCAAATCTTTTAGAACTTTCATTAATAATAGCCTGTTGCATCACACGTGTTGTAAGTTCACCATCACTACAATATAATGTCTCTCATTTAAGTGAGACAAAGAACAAAGGGAATAATAAAAGATGGATAGAAGGAGACAAGGAGATGGATTTCATGCAATAGGGAAGAGGACCAAGGGAGCAAGAGCAAGGGGTGAGCAAGAGAGAAAAAGGAAATAAGAATAAAAATATCCCATGTACAAGAACCGAAGAACCTCAGTTAATGTGAACATTATATGCCCTAACATGAGCTAAAATTCATGATATCAACAAGAATGAAAATTGGGGGCTGGGGATTTAGCTCAGAAGCATAAGCACCTGCCTTGCAAACAGGCAGTCGTGAGTTCGATCCCTGGTACCGATAAAAACGAAAAAGATTTAAAAAAAAAAAAAAAAAAGAAAAGAAAATTGGGAAAGGGGAACTGAAGAATGAGAGAGCAAGGTATGGAGGAGACAGAGGGGATTTTTAAAAAAGGAAATGAGCTGTATTATGTGCATATGATTATCCCTTGAGATGACTGTAAACCGCACGTACTGCAAATATATACTATTAAAATTTGAAAAAATACTTTATTCCTATTTTAAAGGAGGTCTTCATTTCCATGAATTTATAAAGTGTCTAAAGTTCTTTTTACAGTTGTTTTCTCATTTTATACTGCTGGAGCCAGAGCAGATACTTGATGATGATCTGTGTATATCTTAAGTAAGTTCAGTATTTTTTTTGTAATATATAATACATCCTAGTTAATGACCTTTATGCAGTTGAGAAAAATGTGTATTCTGCCACACCTCAACAGAATGTTCCAGAACTATTTTTGAGAAAACTCAAGCGAATTACGTATGTCTAACTTTCTATCATGTTTAAATTCTTCTCATTTCAGGAAATGGATAGTAATCCTTGACCAAAAATTTTTGCTCAATTGTAAAGTGTAGATGATCATACTCACCTGGTATATGATTGAGACTTCAGAATGACTACAAAAGTTCACAAAGTATAAGATTTACTCTTATTAGCTGTTGTTTTTATTGGCAGAAAACGATGATGAATTATAGCATTTGCTTTTAATTGAGCAGTTTTTAAAGTTCTCAGTAGTTTAATAAATTATAATATAATATGAAATGATAAATTTTACGTAACTTCTATCAAATTTTTAAAACCTTTTCATCCTTAGTTGCTAGCATAGTGATAAAAGAACATTGAGCATGAAACAAACATGGAGGGTAGGAATCAGATCATCAAGGTTTTTTCTTTGAGAAGTTGAGATGAAGAAAACAGGCAGGAGGAAACTCTAAGTGGAAAATTGATTAGTTTTTCATTCTCTTTAATTTTCATGTTTGAAATGCCCTTCTGGCATCTAAAGGAAAATGTCCAAAAGGCTGTGGCATTTGTGAATTGAATTCAGGAGAAATATCTATGCTAGGAAATGGAGAAAGGACTAAGAAAGTAAAAACAGGACTGTTAAACATTTTTGAAGACATAGTTGAGGTTCTAAAATATATCATGAACAAATCTCTACAGTTATGCTATGTACATGAGAGTGGCAGAAAGAGGGAAGAAGAAAGAAAGGAGAAATCTTAGAGGGCAAGGGAGAAGGAGGGGTTTAAGAAATTATGAGTACTTAAAAGTTCATAAATCTTTCCCTATTGACCTGCTCAGTTTCAGAGCTGATTGTGTGTGTGTGTGTGTGTGTGTGTGTGTGTGTGATGAGAGAAATTGAAAGTTGTGAAAGCTAGGTTGATTTGTATTAGTTGAGAAGCAAAAAAAAATCCAGGAAGACTGGAGCAGGGAGTATATTAGAGGACAACATCACATTGCGTAGAACTTGGAGACAGTTCTGAGGAAGATGTGAGGCTATGAGGTGAGATACTAGGACAACTGCCCTGCTTATGATTTAGGGAGAAAGTAAATTATGTGAACTTTCAATATGTGTTAGCAATGAAGTCTTTCATTAGTGCTTTTTTTTTTGAGTCCGGTAATGATTTGTTTTTTTCACTTACAAATTATTTTTCAATATATGCTGCTATTTTGTTTAATTTTATCTGAGCATACATTATGAGTCTATCCAAAAGGCAGCTTACGTTTGTATGGGTTACTTCTAACTTCTCTAATAATCTATGCATTTTCCTGAACAAAGCAAACATTTGAATTCATTCATAGGAGTTTCCTGCCCCAATGAGATGTAAAGATTTGATTGTATTGGCAAATAGTACACAAGAGAATGGAGGTATGCCTGAATTCAGAGTATAGATTTTACAGAAATTAAGGCTGACATAGGTTAGGCCTGTTGTTCCAGGTTATCAAATTATAACAACTGGTACTCAAATCAGATTAGTCAAAATTCCATTCTTTTTGTTAGTAAGTTTTTGAACTAACTAGAAAAATAAAAACAATTTCTCACATGCAAGGATATGCTGCTGGTGCTAACTGCTAAGCATTGTGTCAATCAGGATTCTTGGTTTTAAACAATATAATCTAATTTTGTCTAAAGCAGGAAACAAATGTTTTAGAAATAGCATAGTGCTAATAAAACCATAGGGACCCTGGAAAACCAGAATTAAGAAACAGGAAAAATAAAAAATAAAAGGCAAATCCCTGCCAAGACTGTATCACAGGAAAATTCTGCATTGGAAGCTACTACTTACATGTTTTCCACTGGACACTGTTGATCATACTACTGGATGCTAAACCATGGGCATTCAGTGCAATTTGATGACCCAATTTGACAACAGTTTTCATAAATAATCTCTAATGCCTTTCTAGGGCTCTGTTTTACTCTCACAGAATTCACAGTATTAAATAGAGGCATCAGTTTGGATAAATGTATATAACAGGACTCATGATTACTAAAGAGCTAGAAAAGAGGCTGTCCCAGACTCCAATTTGTTTGAGATTTTCCATACTAAGAAATGTTCGTACAAAGTCAGATGTGGTGGCATACACCTTTAATCCCAACAGTCGCATGAGGATCACCTTGAGTTTGAAGAAGGGGTACTTTTCTTTTGATTTTAGTATCCAAGTCAAGCAAAGATAATATAAAACAAAAAAATCACAAGCTAGACTCACATAGAAAATTTTGACAGAGAAATCCTAGTACAATACAGGAAAGTTGAGATGTGTGGATGTATCTTTGTCTCTCCTGACCATGCAGGAATTCAAAATTGGTTGAGTGTATTTTGTTTTGTTCTCTTTTCAGATCTACTCATGTAATCTACTATATTGAGTAAATTAAAATATATGGTCATTTCAATAAATATATTGAAAACATTCAATGAAACTCCAAAATAATTATGAAAAATAAGCATATTTCTCCAAGCAAATTAGGGAATTTTCTTAATATGATCAAAAGGTGTCAATAAAAACTTAAAAAAAATTCTTTATAAAGGCCAAACCATCATTTTTAAGTGTGGGAAAAAAACAGGTTGCCTGTCACAATTCCAACTTTTCAACATTATACCAGAAATTCTACCCAATGATGTAAGGAAAGGTGAAAGAAGAGAAATACATAGAATGCCTAGCAAGATACAGAACTGTCATTATCTGTGAGTACTACTGTTATCTGTAGATTTGAAAGGTAAAAGCCAGTTTGTTGGATTAAAAATCAGCCTGCAAAATCAGACATTCCCTTGTCTCCCAATCACCATTTTTAAAAGGCACTATTAATTGTAACAAAATTATATGAAAAATTTATAGTAAAAAGTATAGATTTCTAAGAATAAATTTCATGATAATTTATGTGAATAAAACCAGAAAACTTTGCTAAGGAACATTTAAAAGACATTAACAAATAGATACACGTTGGTGAAACATAATAAAACGGAAATTTTCTTTAGATTAATCTATAGGTATAGTCTTACTTTTTAGTAGTTTTTTTTGGTAAAAAATAAAGATAAACAGATTCTTCTTCAATGACTGTCAAACTCTGTCGAGACTGTTTAAAATAGAACAAAGGATGAAAAAGGCTTTATCAGAAATATTGAAGATCTAACATTTCTTGAATGCTATTTAAGAACAATGAACATGCAACTAAGTACAAGGCTATTTTTGATTTGAGAAGTGATGAATGATATGAAAAGAATTACAAGTTTTTACAACTCTACGTTTAAAATTTTGCTGTAAATAAATAAAACACTGATACTGAAATCAAAACAGACAAGTGAAAAGATTAGGAAACACAAAAGTGGGCCCACATATAACTAAATTAACAGTATGATACAAGTAACCTTTCAAATCAAAATAGATACAATTAGATCATTCAATAGAGTTGTAGAAATTAAAGTCAAATTAGTAGATGAATCTTACAAGTAGTGTCAGGCAAAATAAAGATCCAAGATATTTACATTTTTCTCTTTATATTTTTCATTGTCAAATATTTCAAAAACACAGAAAAGTACAGAAAATGCTTCAGTAACTTTAAACAAATCTTGTTATACTTAATTCTGATTTATGTTCTTTGTTTTTGTTTTTGTTTTGTTTTATTTTTTAATTGGTGGTGATACTGGGTATTGAATTCAGGGCTTTGTGCATATCAAAGCATACATTGTACCACTGAGGTACATCCCAGGCCTCTCTTATTTCTTAAAAAGAGATATTTCAGCCTACAAAACTAAAGCTGACCTCTGTCTCTTCTCCTGCCCTCCCTCTCCAGAAATAATTATTACTCTAAAATTAATTTTATCCTATGAATATATTTTTAGTAAAAATATATGCTATTGATAAATAATACATAATGTTCCTTAACTCTTGAAAATCTTGCATTTAACTCTTAATTTATTTTTAATTTCCTCTTTAATAATGGTATTTAGAAAAATGCTTAAGTTCTAAGAGGATATGATTTCAGGTATTCCTTTCTTGTGTGGATAGTTTTTCTCTTAGTTCAAACAATATAATCTGTAATTTCTACTTTGAGGAACTTACCACAGTTTTCTTTGTGGCCTGTTGTATAATCACTGTCATTGATATCTAAAAATAATATGTACTATCTGATGATGAAGTTGAGTATTTCTGTCATAGATTTTTAACTGCTTGATTATTGATTTATAAAAGCTTTATTTCTGTTTTCAGCCATGGTTTAAGATACAACTATTTCTTGTGTTATTAAACAGTATTTGTGTGTATGTATTAATATAATTTAATGTTAGTGTGTATGTGTATAAATATGTATGTGTGTATGTATATAGAGAACATTTATTGCCTAAAGCTTCAACATGATTATATATTTTTCTCGAAACTTTACTATTATCAGTTTGAATATTCTTGTCTTATTTAATAAATTTTGTCATTTCTCATATTTAATTTCTTTTGTTAGCACATTTCCATGAGTTTATATTTTTCTTTCTTTGATCTTCATTATTTTAGGTATAGATTTTAAAACTAGCACGTTGAATTGTTTTTAACTCAGTCATTGTCCTTTACTGAAGGACTACAGATATATTTACATTGTTTCCTCCCCCTTGATTATTGAATTTTTTGCTTAGTGCTTTCTTGCATATTTATTCGTCTTACTACTATGTTTTTATGAATTGATCTGTGTCTTGGTTCCTCTGCTGGTGATTTGGAAATTTTGTTCCTATTGTGATTCCCACATCTTCACCCTAAGCACACAGAAGCTTGTTTCCTTATAACTGGAGGTAATTAATACTTATATCCTCCAATTTAGTAAATCAAAAACTTTAAGCTATTTAGATTTTTCTTTCACATTTCTCTATACCTGCTACCACGATACATCATTACTAAATTTTCTTTTGCTAATGTACATCAACACTTAGGTAAGCTATAAATTTTACAGGTAATTTTGCTCAATAGTCTTTCTTATATCACTTATCTTTCCCCCTTTTTTAAACTACCCTCCTCTTTGCTAGGCTATATTTTAATCTGATACTGAAACATGAATGACATCTGCTATTTCTTAGGTCTCCTGGTCTTCCTCATCATTGACTTCTATTCTTAAATAAATCATCAAGCTGAAGTAATCTTTAATTAGAAAGAATATATAAGAGTTAAACTTATAAATCCGTGTGTGTCAGAAAACATCTTTATTTTACTTTCATATTTGATAACTGGTTTTGCTAAATATCTGAGTTCAAAATCATTTTCCTTACAGTTTTAAGACATTGATCTTTTCTTAGTGTTACATGACATTTCTTCTTTCTGGAAGGAAGTCTGTAAGAATTCTTCTGCTGGTCCAGAATTTTACAGAAGTATGTCTGATTGTGGTTTTTTGCTTGCTTGTTTTCATTTTCTACCCTCTTGTATTTGGCATACAGAGATAATCAATCATATACTTTTTATCTCCAAAACTTACACTCTATGCTTTCTTACTTTTGCCTCTATATATCCTGTGTCTTACTAGTTGTATCTTAATCCAAGATTTTTATCAACTTTATTTTCTAAATGACATATTGAATTGAGTAATCACATATTTAATTTCCAAGAGCTCTGTCTTGCTTCATGTTTATTTCTTCTTTAAGACACTCTATTACATGTACAATGTGTTAGAAGTTTTTCAATATTAGTTTTTATAGTCTGTAAATATTCTTTTCTCAATATTCAACTTTGTTCCCATTTGTTCTTTATTTTTCTCCTTATTGTGGTAAATACAACTCAGATATCTGAGAAGCATTGACTCCTGTTTACTTTTAAACACAATTTTAGAAAAGCTTTGGGTCCTGCATCTGTGACCAGACTAGTATACTTTCAGCCTGTCCTAAAAGAAGTATATATAAAGATAGCCATTATGTTTTGCATCCTTTAACTACCAAAATGCTTATAACTGATGAAAAATGTTATATGTCATTCTAGCCACCCTAGTTTGTACAATTCTGTTCAATTTCTTTGGAGACAAAACATCCAATTTTTTGTCTTAATAGGAGATGAGGGTTTCCTGTCTGCTGAACATTCTGGGATGATAAATTGTTTGGAAAGCCACAACTTTGTCTTCTCATTTTCAATTATTTCCTGCTTTCAGTCTCATAGATCTGTGCTAAAATCCATGTTCATTTGTTTCTGATTTCCCTTTCTTTCCAAGGTCCCTTCTCACCTGCCATCTCCTTCATATACTGCTTTATTAATCACTTCTGCTTCAAATTTTCTTCTTTCTGAAGTTGTTAAACTCCCTTTTCATTGATAGCTGGCCCTACATCCCTTTACCTTACGGTTTGCTTTATTTAAAAAAAAAAAAAAAATTTTTTTTTTTTTGGAAGTAAAGGTGTGTGCTCAAGCTTGTGAACCTTCCAGTCCATGATCCACTGGCTCTGAGGCTGGGCCACACGTGGCAGACAGGCAGCTGTTCAGGTGGCAGAAGACAGCAAAGCAACAAGAGCAAAAGAGCAAATCTATTTCTCTACTGTTGTTGTAATGACATCTCAAAAGAGAAGAGATAGAAATGCCCTGAACCTATCATCTTGTAACAGAAACCCATCTTCAGATGGGTTGCCTGTCTTCATGGTTATTTTCTAAAGCATAGAATCCGTAATTCATTGGTTTCTTCTTTGGAGAATGATTTTTAGTCTCTAAATAGTTTTGTTTATTCTCTTTGTCTTTAGTTAGTAGTCTCTAGTTTTATTGCCCTGTGATTTGTAGCTAGTCTGTAAATTTTTAAGTTTTCGAGGTCAGTGACGTTTTCTTTGTAGTATAGAATATAATCAACATTGTAAACATTCCATGGGCTTTAAAGATAATTATGTTCTCTGTTTTATACAGTTGTATACCTTTATTATACTAATTTATTTAGAGTGCTTGATTTATAAATGACCTTAAGAGAAATTATTTCTCCAGAATTATTTCAATCTTTTCATGGTGTCCTTAATTTCAGATAGCTGTTGTGTCATATTCGAATGTTATGTTGCTTGAAATATAAAATTTTTATAAAATATATATATTCACTGTAAATCTATACTTTTTAATCAGTTTAAAATTAATTTTGCCATATAGTGCATTGCTTACATTTCTACAAATACACTGTTACTATTTCCAGTCTTACCACATTTTATTGTGTTAACTGACAAAAATTTTACAGATTTATGATATATAATAGAATATTTTGAAATATTTTTATATTGTGAATGGTTAAATCAGCCTAATTAATGTCTGTGTTATGTGTTGAAAATACTTAAAGTTTATTTTGTTTTTTTGTTTTCTTTTTGGTCTTTTGAGTCACAAGTTTGCTGTGTAGTTCATGCTGACCTTAAACTCACTTTGTAGCCCAGGTTGGCTTTAAACTCTTGGTGAGTTTCCTGCTTTAGGCTCCCAAGTGCTGGGATTAGAGACATGTGCCACCACACTTGGTTTAGTCTACTTTTAGTGATTTTTAAGTATCTCTTTCTTTTCTAATTTTTGCTTTACCTATTAAATTTATTTATTTAAAACCCTGATAGTTTGTTAATTTTTAAATGATACTTGGTTTTATTCAAGGAGCTCCAAAAGATTGAGCTGATAAGATATATGGAGAGATTTCCAGAAGTCCTATCAGTATAATTTTTACATAAGAATTTAGAAATTAGGAACCAAATATTTGTCAAACTCATTGTCTTTGGTATATATAAGATTTATTCTACGATGTTGCTTAATGCACAGATGCAGCACATCAGAACAGAAACATGAATTCAGTTCCCATTCTGGAGCATGACTTCTAATTCAAATAGGTTCAAATGATGGTATTGACACTTGCTTTCTGTAAGACACCACCTTTCAAAATCTTTGTTTTCTCATCTGCATTAAGTGTATCTAACTTACAAATGTTAAAGAATTTTATGAAAAATAAAATAACAGCATAGTACATGATTCATCATAAACTTTTTTAATGACCATTAGCCATTATTTGAGCAAGAAGATTATAAGGTAAATATGTTTAAATTATAAATTCAACTGTATTTTAGATTTTCTTTAAAATGAAATATTGGGATTATTAAGCACAGACATTTTCACGCACACACACACAGAGAATACTTTCCATACTTTATGTCTGGAGCATGAAGTCTGATCTTTAAAGATAATTTTGACTGCTGAATATTTTTTCATTTAAACTGACTTTTAAGATTTAACTGTCTCCTCAGATAAAAGGATCTTTAGTTCTTTCTATCTTAGTCACATGTATATTTATGTCAGGTATTGATAATTATATAAAGCTGCTCAGTAATTTTTAAAAAACATACTTGGGCCAGAATCAGAACATTTGAGTTCCAGTCTGGCTTCTGCCAGTCCCTGGAGGTGAGATCTCTTCCAGTTATCTCACCATTCTGAATGTCATCTTCTTGCTTATAAAGCAAAAGATAATACCCATATACTGGAGTGCTTATAAAGATTCAATGAAACAAAGTATGAGAGTACAGTCTATAAACTCTGACTCACTGAATGTGTAAGAATGATTGCTGGTCTTCCTTACAGCAGCTTCACAGAGCTCATGAGGAAAGCACGTAACCGGATCCATCCCACACTGTTTCTAGTAAAGTAAGAGTCTCTGAGCAGTCCATGAAACATAGCTCTTAGGAAACAAGAGTGAAGTAGACTTTATCTGGAATTTAGATTTAATAGTTCAGCTGCTGAGAATCAGAGTACAGTGCTATATTATCCTTTCTTCTTTCAGCCACAGTTAAAGTATTTAGCTTTTAGCAATTTGAAGCAGAAAAAAAAAAAACAATTTTAGTTCTAAAGTAAGTAATAGGCATTTCCTTTACTATTCAATAAAATTATTACATACCTCTAGTGGAGTAGTCTGAATAAATCTAAGAAATAAGCTTTTTATCCTTAGTTTTGAGCTCCATTTTAAGTTACAAGAAATGTGTTAATGTATTAACCTGAAAATGGCCACAACTCTGATACTCATGTTAACCTCATTTTTTTAACCATATAATAAAACTGATTTCTTTCTTTGGGGACATAGTTCCATAAATTATAATATGTGCATAGATTTGTCTTCTGTGAGATAGTTCTTTCCTCCTTCGTATTCCAATGTAGGGGGGACTTTTCTAAATGGAACATGGTTTGCTCTTCTGGAACAAAACACTGCTCATAATAAAATTGATTCTATTGGTAACCAAGTAAAAGATTAGCACACACAGCACCAGACTCAGCTATGTTTTAACTTCTTTCTTTTTTACTTTTTCACATCTGATTAAGACATCAAAAAAGTAGTAAACAGTAAATACTAAATGTCTTGCCCCACATTCTCACCTACCCGACTTCAGTTGGCTGCTATTACTAGTTACTTTTGTATCCTTTAAAAATAAATATAGCAACATAAATACAAATGTATGCTTCTGCCTTCTTACTCTGATCATATCATATTATGCATACAATGTTTGACTGTTGGCTCTTTTTTTAAACTATTTTTGACTTTTGAGTGGATTTTTGTTGATGCTGTATTTTTAAATATCAATATAGACATAGCGTCTTCATTCCTTTTTAGAGATACATCATGTTCCATTAGAAGTGTATGCCATAAATCATTTATGCAGCCTCCTGTGGAAGAACATTGAAGGTGTTTTCAATCTTTTGTTGATACAAACACTGGTACAACTTTAAATATTTTTGTTTTGTGCATGTGCAGAATGAATATCCAAAGACATATCAGTGAGTGATTACATTTTCTAAAGCATCTTTGTTATTACATCAGATAGCAAGAACATCAGGGATACAATCTGAGAGGGCATTCATTGTACAGTCAGACCTGGATTTGATCTTCACTCTTTGTGTGGCTTTGGACAAGGCACTTCCTCTTTCACAGAGCCCCAGTGGCCTCTGTGAATAGTGAAGACTAGACCTATCTCAGTGGGTGACTGCAAAATTTGAAGAGAATGAGTGGAAATTGTGCACACTGCCTACCTTTAAACTACTGGGATTATTAACCTGAAAATGGCTACAACTTTGATACACAAGTGAGGCTCAGTTGGGTTTTTTTAAAAATATATAATAAAACTAATGTTTTCTTTCTTTAGATGCATCATTCTGTAAATTATGTGTGCATAAATTTGTATAAGTACCACCCAAATCAACGTATAAAATAGTTAATTTTGAATTTTGATGGACATTGTTAGTATTCTTAACACTACACACCTACACTGCAGTTCTCCCAACATAATGTGAGTAAATTTTTCTTCATAAGATTGGAGAAAGGTCAGAGTCAATTATATGTTTGCTGTGTTTTGTTGTTACAGCATTCTGAGTACAGAAACGTAAGCAGTGGGCTAAGGCTACAACAGCTGTCTGGCTCTTCTTCCTTTGATTAACATTGTTTAAGCCTAAAATCTGAAGCTTGAGAAGAAAAATAAATACTAACCAGAGGCTTCATATTTTAATCACATTTTAGTGCAGCTACTTTCTCCATCTGCTTCTACAATTAAATAGCTTACTTTACAGCACTCTGTCATTCTGAATAACTAAGAGATAACTGAAGGAAAGCAGTAGAGTCTCCCTTGCACTTACATATCTTTGAGTTGGTAGTGTTCTTTACTAAATGGTCACAAGATCTGGCTCATGTATAACTTGTGTCTATTCTGCTTTTTACTAATGTTAAAACATTTGGAAATAAAATCTGATTAAAAAGATCTTACAATTTGGAATTCCATACATAAACTTTCTAAAATAAAGAATGGTGTTAATGGTGTGGACATGAGGGAAATTGGACTAAATAGCTTGAAAATTTTTGTGTCTTTACTATATATGTAAATTGACTATAAATAAATAACCAAAATAGCAGATTTGTAAAGCATTGGCCTTTGGGCCAGATTCAGCTGGTAGACTGATATAATTTCCTCATATAATCTTCTGAAATTAGTAAATACTATGTTAAAATTTGTATTTCTAACTTCTCTTGCATAAGATTGTCTGGTCACAGTTGTCCTTACCGTTATATCACAAATATTTGGGTCATGCATTTTCATTCATTATTTTTTTGAAGAGGTGGAATGAAGGTAGAGTCTTATATAGTTCAGGGCTGGCCTTGAGCTCAATATTGTAGGCCAGACTGACTTTTTCCTTCTTTATAAAAAAACATATTCTCTTACTACCTTGAAAAATTACTGATTTTTTTATTACTTTCTGAATAATTCTTGCTTTTTTCTACACAATATATTGATCATTTTTATACTTGTCATTTCAATTTTAGTGTATATCTTTAAAAACTTTTAGTGAGAAATGTTACAGTAAGCTTCGTGAGAATTATAAACGTATTTCTCTACATTTCAATCCCTAAGCTATTGAACTTACTTTCTATATCACTTCTCATTGATTTTAATCTTTCAGACTTTTCAGATTCTATTTAGATGAGCTTTAGTCACTTGCTCACTTGCTCTCTTTTCCCCCAACATTCTCTACATTGTGATCTGTCATGGAATAAACAAAGATTGAAGGTGATACAGATTTCTCTTTTTTTAAACATTATCAGAACTATGGTTGCTTTGCTTATGAGAACATTTATTTAAGGTTTGCATTTGTATCTTTTAAAAAGTTTCTAAATCTGGTTGTGCTCATTTTTAAGAATTTAAATTTGTCCATGACTTGTTCTTTTATTTTATTTGTTGTTATCTAAGAATAATCGCTACCAGACCAAGGAACCTGCTAAGTGAAGTAAGAATCAAAAATTTATGATAAATAATGGGGGCATGGGACCAGGGAGGGAAGGTTTAGTGAAATTTTATATGAAAAAGTATAAGCCATTTGCTATTTAAGTGTGGATTATAACTAACTGTAGGAACAATAAAGTTAAAGAATGAATAATATTTTTATTTTCTTCTTTGTAATTTCTAACAAAGTTAATAACATAGTCTGACATCTTTCCAATAATATTTAAGCCTTGTCATGACTTTTAAGAGATTTTTTTGTAAGAGTAGTTGAATAGTTTGTCAGTTTTTCTAAGAATCTTTATCCTCCATTGAATATCTGTTGAATTATCATCTTTCCTAGTTTTCTCAAGTTTACCTTTTAGCTGCTCTTACTGAATTTATGTATGATTTAAGTGATACTAAAATATTACATTCCATCTTCATTTTTACTGATGCTGACTTTGAGTCAACTTATATTATTTATAACCATAATTGCATCCCCCAAGAATGCAAACATATAAACTATCCAATGCTTAGGAGAAAACTCAATAGCAAAACTTTGATCATTAGGATAAGAATAGTCTACTTAATGCTGACCAGTAAAGAAGTATTTGTATATATATATAAACTTCATACCTTAAAGTAAAGTGATTTCTTCAAAGTAGAAGATGGAAATTCATTTGTAACATTAACTGGAATGAGTCTCCAGTGTTGATAATGACATTTGATTAGTTTGCATAATATTATTCTATCCAAGAAAGATGCTTTTCTATGTGATGGGTAGTACAGAAAAGAACCTAGTACTAGCTGAGTCACCACAGTGTCATAATAGGTATATCAGGCACAAACACATACAAAAGAAAAGAAAGCCCTGATGATAGGCTTGATGAACCATACATGTGATTAACCACTCAATCCAAGAAGAAATTTAGCATAATCTACTATCAGGTAATTTATTAAGGGTAAAAATTAAAGTACAGATTATATAAAGAAAAATCAATAATTAGAAATGGGGAATACTAATGAATGATATCTAGCAGTCAAATGATAATACATAGTAAGCAACAACATTTTCATAATGTTGATGATACTCAAAGACTTTTCTAAGAAAGTGTGCAACAAAAATAATCGTACTACTTTTTGTTAGTTCATCAGACAGAATAGTTTATGCTGTCATTTTATGATTGTCTGTTCATTTTTATGCTATGATTTTTAACTTGAACAGCTACTTTTAAGATAACAATATGCAATATATCAACTACTGATGATTTCTTAATGTTATTTTTTTTGAAATTCTGTATCATTTCAACCCTCTTTTCTGTTTTGCTTTTTTTTAAATAAAAAAAATAAATAAACAAAAGCAAAATCAAAGACCTTTCTTGAGTTCCTACATATTTAGTAGGTTCTATAATTAGGAAATAAATTTCATCCTAGCCTGAAGTATCTTGCTCTGAACTTCTGAAGCTTTGTTTTCTAAATTTTATGTCTTTGACAAATTATTTTGTAATGACTGTGAATAACTCTTCTGCTAGTATCTGAAACTTTTATTTAAATCTCACGTTGTCATATGGGTGTGGTGGTACATACCTGTAATCTCATCACTCGAGAGACAGAGTCAGGGGAATGGCCATAAGTTCTAGGCCAGGCTGAACTACATGGTAAATCCCTGTGTCAAAAAACAAAACAAAATCTCATTGTTGTTGAATAACTTTTGTTCTTATTTCTTTTCAACCAAAATGTAAACTCCTTATAACCTTGTCGTACTTTCTGGCATTTACTACAGTGTCTTGCTAATAGGAGAATATGCCCAAGATACTTTTTTAAATTTGATTCAAACTGATATAAACACATGCTTTTTAAAAATAAGAAAAATTAATTTAACTACTTTTTATTGTAGCATAGAACATTTATCTCATGAAACTATGCAAAACCTTAATAATAAAGGTTAACCATTTCCCCTATTGCTAAATCTGCAATGATTTCTTCCTTTTTTTTTTTTTCAATGCTAGCAGTTGAACTCAGAGTCTTTGTGCTTGCCAGGCAAGTGCTGTGCTGCTAAGCTACATACCTGGCCCAATGAGTTCTTCCATTATAAAGCTAAAAGTAGAATTTCAGATTCATGTTTTAAAATTTTTAAAAGACTAATATTCATGAGTGTAAGATATATTTGTGAAAATGTGCAAAAACAGGTATCTTCCTATACTGATGGTAGGCATAAATTGATACAATTCTTAGAATATCAAAAACCTGAAGATTTTGTCCTCTCACCCAATTTCTAAAATTCTGTTCTGAGGAAATACAGAAAAAGTGCTGTCCAAAGACAATTATGCAACATTATAACTAACTTTAGGAAAAAAATGTAATAGTGAATGATACTAAACAAATCACAATGCAATAATAATATGATATTATTATGTTTACAAAGAATTTGTTTAAGCATGGATTTTCTTCTTAAAATCTATATGACTTACCAGTATCACCACTTTTCAAAGAACAGTTTATGGAAAAACTCTGAAAAAAAGATATGCAAAAATCATCAAGTTTAACAGTTATTTGATTTGAGGTGGTAGACATATGTGTTTGTCACTTTCCCATCACTGGGACAAAATACCCAAACACTCACAGAAAGAAAGAAAGAGGTCTGTTTGGCTCATGGTTTATAGAGGATTCACTGCACAGTCATCTGACGCCAAAGCAGAAAAGGCATTGTGGAAGAGCCTGCACGGAGGCTCTTCCACAAGAGGACTGCTGCGTATGCCTTGGCAGCCAGGAGACAGAGGGAGAAAGCAAGCCCAGCCTTACAGGAAGGTGCACCTTTCCATGTCTCACAGGCAGTGACCCACCGTTCCAACCAGCCCCTATCTCCTAGCAGCAGTCAGTACTGTGCCCCCATGATGTAGTCATCTTCCAGAAGGCTCCCCTCTGAATGCTTGAGGCTTTTAGGGGACAGTGTGGATCTAAACCACAATAGCATGTTATCAGTTTTACACTTATGTTATAAAATTCATGTGATTTTTTTAAATGAAATACCAAGAAATAATTAATAATGAAGTCATCCTATTGGGAAAGACAGACTTCTTAAAATGAGATATCCACCTTTTTACAGGTTGTGCCAACTTCAAAATAAGAAAACAGAACTAAAAATAGTTTAAAGTCCCAGGAACATGTTCAAATTTACAATCACAGTGCATTGGCTCTTCTTTCTTCCAGATGAAGCAGGCCTCAATGGGCATTGCTAGTCTTGTCTTCATGCATTAGCAGACATTCTCTTCACTTATCAAAACTAAGCCATTCAAATGCCTGTCCATTTCCAGTGTGGCAAACCCAGACTGCTGCCCTATCCATTATTGGCTTTTCATTTCCTTCTTTTAATACCAGGAAGAATGGTCCCTCGTCTCTTTAACCTAATTATCTGTGCTGAATCTTACCCTGTGTTTTAAAAAGCACCAAAATAAAGCTGTACTTTATTTGAGGTGATCTTTTATGTGTTGTTTAATGTCAACAAAATGGGCATCTTAAACCTCTGGCACAAAACTTTACTTTCTGAAACCCAAATTGTATGAGAATCCTGGTTCAGACATTGTTGACCTAGGATTCAGCTTACTCCATACATACTAGATACCAAGAACGTAACTTTCATTAAATGTATGTATCTACTTTGTTGATACATAATCTATTTCACCCTTTTTAAGTCTATAACCATAGGATGCAATGTACACTACTGTAATCTCAAATACTTGGTAGACTGAGTTGGATCAAAAATCACAGGCCAGCCTGAGCCACTTAGACTTTGACTCAGAGTAAAATTTAAAAACATACTGGGGATGTACCTCAGTGATGTAGTGCTTGCCTAGTATGTATGAGATCCTGGTTTCAGTCTTCTGAACTGCAATACATAGTATGATACAGTAGACCTGATTATATTTACCTGGTTGGAAAATCACTACCATAATGTATTTTAAAATATTCTAATCACTCACAAAAAGAAATCTGAACTCAGTAACAATGGTTCATTTCCTTCTAGGTTATGTCCCATTGTCTTGCTCCATCTGTACAACCACTAATTTTTTATTTCTATAGATTTTCCAATTATGAATACTTCTTATTAATGAAATCATACACCTTGTGGTTTTTTGTGACTTATTTCTTTCACTTAGCACAATATTTTAGCACTTATTTTTGTTACCAAATAAATGCTATTAAATACCACATTTAATGTATCTGCTAGTCAATTAATGAACATTTGAGTATTTCCTACATTTTAATTATTCTGAATAATTATGCTATGAATATTTGTGTACAAATTTTTGTATGAACAGATGTTTAATTACACTGGTGTGCAGCTAGCTACATAGTTTAGTATGTAACTAGGCTTGAAATTACCAAGTGTTCTGGTTGCACATTAAATGTCCAGCAAGGCCCACATGCTAAAGGCTTGCATGCTACCCTGTGGCACAGCTGGGAGATGGTAGCCTCCTTGGAAATTAGGTGTTTAAGAAGGAAATTAGATCTTTTGGGTCTTTTGCTTAAAGAAGTATTGAGATCCCCATTTCCTTCTACTGTATTTTACATCCTGGTTCCCATGAAGTATACAGACCATCTCCACCTTGTACGTCCACCATGAAGTGCTGTGCCACCACAGGCCTAAATTCATAGGACCAAGCAGCCAGGAGCTATAACTTCTGAAACCCTGACACAAATCTTACCTCCTTTAAGTTGATTATCTCAGGTATTTTGTTACAGCAACACAAAGCTACCGTGCTTTATTCATAGAGTAACTAACATTTGAGGAACTCTCAGGCTGTTTTCAAAGAGGACTGTACTATTTTATAGTACTCCCAGAAATGTATGAGGGTTTCAGTCTCCTACATCATTGTCAATATTTTTTATTATGTGTGTTATTTTAGCAATCCTAGTAAACATAGAATAGAAACTTGCTTTATTGATATGTATTCCCCTAACATGAAATGCTGCTGAGAATATTTTTCTGTGTTTATGAATCATTTGTTATATCCTCTTTGAGAAATGGCCATTTAGATGCTTTGCCCATTTTTAATTGAATTACTTGTCTCTTACTAAGTTTCATGAGCTCTTGATAATGTAAGTATTAGCTCATTTCTTATATTTGATTTGCAAATACGTTATCCCATTCTGTAGGGTTCATGCTCTTAATGTTACTCTTTCTTTGAAGCACAAAAGTCTTTAATTTTGGTGAGGTACATTTTATCTGCTTTTTTCTTTCATCATTTATGATTTTGGTTTTATGTCTAATTGTTGGGAACCCGACCAAGATCCCCAACTGTGTTTGTGAGGGGTGCAGTGAAAGAATAAGAGACAGAGACAAATTTAGTAAGGCATGACAATGGCACTGGAAGGTCAATGCCTCGAAATGGGCAAAAACAAAGACTCTCCAATTTGTACTATTTTATTAGAGCATGGCAAGGGGTAGAGACTGATTCAGGGAACAGTAATGTTGATTGCTGTGGGCTAGTAAAAACAAAGCATTCTTGCAAGGATGAGACAAGGGACAACAAGGAAACTGTAGTTTCCCCTAGCGAAACATTTTACTAGTGCAACTACATTGTTCAAAGATCCATGTTGTCCGCAGCAGGTCTTATCTCGCCCTGTGAGCACTACAACCTCACTAGCTGTGATCAGAAGAAAGTGGGCAATTTCCTGATTCCAGTCTGGCTCAAAGAGCAGGATGAAGATGGATGTCCTCAGACATCCTCTAGACTCAATTTATAGTTCATAGTCCTCAGCAATTAAAAAGACTTTGTATATTCCAAGATCATGAACAGTTACTGCTATATTTTCTTCTGACATTTTTGTACTTTAAATTCTGCATTTAGTTGTGTCATGTTTTGAAGGTATGGTAAGACAAACAGACCAAACTTCTATTTAACATGGGCATATAGTTATTATAGCACTTGAAGAGATTGTCCTTTCTTTATTGAATTGTCTGGGCACCCTTTTTGAAAAACAACTGATCATAAATGTGAATGTTTCTGGATTTTGAATTCTATTTCACTGATCGATATGTTAATCTTGCTGGCCTTGATTATTATACCTTTAAAAGTTTGGAGTAAGAAAGTGTAATTTTTCCAGTATTGTTCTTGTTTTAAAGACGTTTTTTTCTTGTTCTTCTGAGTCTTGCATGCTACCCTTAATTTGCATCTGACTTTTCTGATCTGTTACTCAGTTTCTCCAAAGAAATTTTCAAGGATTTTGACAGAGATTATGTTAAATCTCTAGATCATTTGGGACATATTGCCACCTTAACAATATTAGGGCCCAGAATTATGACCATGAAATGTCTTTAAATTCGTTTAATTTCTTTTAATATTGTTTCATAATTTTTAAAGTTTAATCTGTGTGTTTAATTACTGAATATTTTATTCTTTTAATACTGTTTTAAATAAGATTATTTATTTCCTTTCAGATGATTCATTGTGAACTTAGAGAATATGCCTGGCTTTTATATGTTGATCCTACAATATCGTATATATCTTGTATCCTGCAATCCTTCTGACAATTTCTTATATGATATCTTTGGATTTTCTATATATAAGATTCATGTTATTTGAGAGAAAATAATTTAACTTTGTCCTTCCCACTCTGGATGCCTTCATTTCATATTCTTTTCTAATTTCTCTAGCTAGAGCCTCCAGTATAATAGCAAATAGAAGAGGCAAGAATAGATACCTTTTGTCTTATTCCTAGTCTTGGAACCAAGCACTCACTGGTTCACCATTAACTATGATGTGAGTGATAGATTTTTCATGGATGACCTTAAAGATTTTGAAAATACCCTTCTACTTCTGGATTATTTTTAACGTGAAGCATTGAATTTCATCAAATGCTTACTCTGTGCTGCTATATGTTACTACTGTCAAATATATTCTGATATGTTGTAGGTCCAACAGTCCTGCTTTCTGTTCTGTAGTTCCTTTTTAAATCAGTGAAGAAAGGAGACATATACACACTGTCTGCTATAATTACCTTTACTGGTGTTCTTCATTTTCGGTTTCAAGTCAAATTACCAACTGAAATCCTAAAGAACCTTCTTTAGTATTTCTCATAATGTAGAGTGTTGGCAATAAACTAAAAATTTTTCCTGAGAATATTTGTGTGTGTGTGTGTGTGTGTGTGTGTGTGTGTGTGTGTGTGTGCGCGCGTTGTGTGTGTGTGTGTGCATGTTGACTCAGGGTCTCACCATGTAGGTAGTTCAGGCTGGCCTTGAACTTACTGTGTGCCTATGCTGGCCTTAGATTTGCAGGGATCCTCCTGCCTTGCCCTCCTGAGTGCTACAATTAAGTTTTTACCAGGCCCAGTTATCTGGCATCGTATTTATTTCACCTGAATTTTTGTAAGATAGTTTTGCTTGACATTGGAGTGTAGATTGATGAGTTTTTTTTTCCCCTGTCCATATTTTATATCATTCCACTATCCTTTAGTCTTCATAGTTTCTATTGAAATGTCAAGTGCTGATGTTATTGGTATTGTTTTGTATGTGATAAATCTTTGAGTTTTTCTGTCATGAATATTTTTACTTTGATGTGTGTGTGTGTATGTATCACCTTCAGTTTAACCCACATGGAGTTCATTGAGCTTCTTGGATATGTCAGTTAGTTTTCAACCATTTTTTATTTAAATGTTACTTCTTTTCCTTCCTCTACTGTTTTCCTGGTCCTTAAATTATATTATAATGGTATGTTTAGTTGTATAACACTTTTCCCTGAGGTTTTGTTCATATTCATTTTTCCCTCTATTCTTCCTTAGCATAATCTCTGTTGTTCTACCTTCATGTTCACTGATTTTTCTGCCAGCTCAAACCTAAGAGCCTCTTAAGTGAGTTCTTTATTTCATTATATTTTAAAATCCAAGATTTCTTTTGCTTCTTATATTTCTTTTCTTTTCTTTTTTTTTTTTTTTTTTTTTTTTTTTTTTTTGTCTTTTTCGTTTTTTTATTGGTACCAGGGATTGAACTCATGACTGCCTGCTTACAAGGCAGGCGCTTATGCCACTGAGCTAAATCCCCAGCCCCCTTATATTTCTTTATTACTTTTGCATGGCCTTTGAAACGTTTTAGCTGCATATTCCTTTAGTTCTGTAGTCATATTTATAATGGCTTCTTTAAAGTCTTTGTTAAGTCCAACATTTGGGCCCTCTCAATTTCTGTCCATTGCTGGTTTTTTGTTTTGATTTGGTTTGGTTTGGTTTTTTTGGTGGGTGTTTTGTTTTGTTTTGTTGTCTTTCCTTCTGTGTATGCATTAATTTTTCCTGTTTCTTTGAATCTCTTATACTTTGTAACAAACCTAGGCCTTTTAAATGGCATTTTGTAGGAACTCTGTCTTGGTACTAGTCATTTCCCATGGGATTTATTTAGTAACTTGATTTCAATCAACTGTTTGACCAACTAGATGATACTTTTGATGTTACTTTCCTTCTCAGGGAGTACAACCTTGCCTGTGCATTTAGTCACCGTGGGGTGATAGTAGTTAGAGCACTCTTGGTTATACCTAAATCCTCCATTGATCGTACCCTTTGTTAAGTTCTACTAATTACTGGTAGAAAGCTCTATTTTCAATAATACTCCCAGTACTGATTCCACTTAAATTCTAGCTCCATTAGTTTTTCAGCACATACTTTTAACTCTGTTCTGACCTCAGAAAGCCTTTTCTTATCTTTTTTTGGTATTTCCGGTAAATACGATACATACCCATGCACATGTAAGTGTACACATCACCTACATTGTTTCTCTCCTGAACATGCTAGCCTTTTCTAACTTGCTTATCAGCGAATTCTTTACTGTTGCAAGTGTACCTTGGGACTGTGCTTTCTCACACTCTCTCCTAAATATAGTCATGTTTTTAGGGAGAACTTGGAAGCTTTATTTTCTCTAATCTTTTTTTTTTTTAATTTTAAAGATGGTAAAACTCAACAGAACAAAGCAGATCAGAAGAGAACAATGTAAGTGACACAGATTTCAAAGCAAGACAATGAGAAATCTACAGTGGCTACCATAATGTCTCTTGTTTTCTTCTAAATAGTTGTCCATATCTTCACACACAATGAATTCATCAAAACAAGATAGTATTAAACTGATCAGAACAGAGTGATGAAGGCATTAAAGGCCTTCAAAACCAGACAATAAGAAAAATCAACAGTGGATGCCATAATGTCTCTTGTTCTCTTCAAAATAGCTGTCCATACCTTCATGTATGTTGAAATTAAACAATACAAAACAAACTAAAATCATTATTAACAAAGAATAAAAGCACTACTGGATTTCACAGCATGAGGATACAGAATCAGCAATGGATACCGTAATGTCTGTTCTTCAAAGTAGCTGTTCATTTCATCACGCATGATATAATTGATTCTCATAAACTGTTTAGGAGAATTTCTCTGTCTCAAGTGTGAGCTTAGACAAGAATGATTTTAGTCCCTGTGTTTTCTCAGCTGTATCACCTGGAATAAACCTACTATTCAGATCAGGGACTCGATTCAGGAAAGGAGGCCCTAGCTTCTCAGAGGTACTGGCTTAGGTACTTGTTCTGCAACACAAAGCTGAGATCATGAGAAATGTTAATGGCTCTTCTCTGAGAGACGTTGTAGCCCTTGGCTGGGAAAAGAAGTAACTCATATGAAGTGCAGTGTCTGTTTTACTAAGCTGGCAATTGGAGGGCAGGGGTTAGAGGAGGAATAGGTTATACGTAACCCAAGCACCAAAAACTCTCATTGTTCTTTCCAAGAGCTAGTAAATGTCTTATATAAATGTCTCTTTACTTACTGTGTGACTAAATGAATTATATAAATGTTAAGTGTTTTTATGCTTTTTGCCAGTTGTGATCATTTTGCTGGAGAGCTTCTCACTTACACCTTATCAGCTCCAGAAGAAGATCTGAGCTATTAACATTTGGAAAACATCCCATGTGCTTCTCGAATCTTCTCAGAAGGACTTTTACCAACATGTGATTTATAACTTACCAGTTATTAGCTACAGCTCTGAAAATCAATCATGCTTCTAATAATACATATCACTAAATTCTAGCATTCTCCTATATCAATAATATATGTATAGGACTTAGAAACAACATGTATAAATAGATACAACCTGTTTGTATGTCTGATATTTTGTAGGTCATACTCAAAGGAAATCAGAAATTCTGGGTCACAACCGTTCTCAGTTGTTGTCAGGCTACTGTCTCCAAAGCTAATGTGATAATAAAAGGATGGAGAAAATATGCCCTATCTCTGAGATATGATTTCTCAGGTGACCAGGCCAGGACAGACCCTGATTTCTTCTCCATCGGCTATTTTCTTCCCATACCTTTCCTAGAAAGGGTGAGCTTTGCCTTATCCTCTTCTTAAAGAACTTTATATATACCGCCAAATGTAAGACTTCTACTTTTCTATTTATTGAACCTCACTTCTCCCCTCCCAATCTCCACTAACTATTCATTCTAACTTACTCATGAAACATGGATGAGCAGACATTCTAGAATTATTGCTTGATTAAACCTTTAGGCATTTATACAAAATATACAAAAGACAGTTTTGTTCCATTACCTTGGTGATATTTTTTTTGTTTCATGATGGATATCCAGGCTTTTCCTGTTGTAGTCACTGAAGAATTGTATTATCCCCTTGCAGGCTTCTATGCTGTATTATTCTCATTTCCAAAATTGTCTGGCACCTTGTAGAATAAGGTGTAAGTCAAACTCTTTAGACAGTCATTTATAAAGTTTCATGTATGTACAATTTTCTTTCTTGTCTCATCTTGACCCCTGAACCAACAGTTTACTACTTTCTCCAAACAGCATTTATGCCTCATGTCCATAGTTTTTCTTGACAAAGAATACCTAAAATACCGTAATAATAACACACATTGACAGTGACCCAACTGTACACCGATTGCATCAGTGTTTTTTATTTTGGTTTTGGGGATTTGTTTTGTTTCATTTTGTTTTGTTTTATGTTTATAGTACCGAGGATTGAATCCAGAACTTTGCTTATGGTAGGCAATCCTCCATTATTGAGCTGCATGGCCCAAATCTTTTAATGAAAATTTAAGTAAGGTCTCTGTAGATTGCCCAGGCTGGAGTCAAACTTGTGATCTTCCAGCCTCAACCTTCAAGTAGCCGGTATTACAAGTATCCACCACTATACCAGGTTGAGGATTTTTTTGTTTTTGTTTTTGTCTTTGTTTTTGTTCTAAAGCTCGTTAGTTTTGATTCTAAACCTACTTAGCAACTATTGGTACTGATCATTTTCTTTCTGTAATATCCTACATCTGCTCTCATTTCACCTGGCAAAATATTTTCAGGAGTTAGTCTTTCTTTTTTTTTAACAGAAAAATGAAAAAACTAGACCCAACTAAAATAACCTTTTCTGAAATTTTTTTCTCAATTCTATCTTTATTGATGGTCTTGTGAAAATGGTAATTTTGAATAATTAATATTGAAACCCTCCCTCTGTGCTTAAGGAGTACCCTGCCTACTGATTCCAAGATAATTCATAACCTAAAGCCTCAAAATGCTGATTACATACTTTCTCAGCTTCCATATACACTAGGAATGAGCATATAAATGAAATTCTGCCCATCAGGCATACCCACTATAAACATTGAAGCAAAACTTACAGATAAAAACACAGGAAGTGTGGACTCCATTTCTATAGTCTTCATTTCTGAAGTAATAGCAGCAGCTACTTCAACTTTCCAGATAGATAGATAGATAAGGGTATATAGAGAGATGAGCAGCATCCTTCTTGTAATTTCCTGATGGTAGCATAGCATACTGCAGCCTCCTTTTCTGTTTTGGGTAGCCTTCAAAACAAGTTTCATGGTCTTCTGAGTCTTCTGTAAGGTGCTGCCTATTCTTAAACAAATTTATTTTCTGCCAAAATTATGGTAAATCAGTGCCTGTTGCCCATAACTGAGGTACAGGAATACCTAATTAACTGTCACCTTGGTGTCCCCCCAACAAATACTGTATTCATATGTCAGTAGAGCAATAAATGCTAATGTAATTGCCAGGAAAATGTGGATTAACCAAATCAGAAAGGAAAGATAGGGCTTTCTACACAGAACGCCTAACAGGAGCCTGTGCAGCTGAAAGGAACATAGCATGAGGGACTGAAGAAACAGAGTCCAGAGGGTGGAGTGAACTCACTGCTAAAATGTGTCAGTGAATAGGAAGCTGTTAGAGGAATTAAGTAACTGGATCTTGCTACCTCTACAACATTATGTAAAGACATTTTTGTGTTTAAATTCAAGAATAACTTAAAGTTACTGAGGCTTTATAGCTGGCAGACATTATGCTTCAATTTGTATTTTAAAAAAACATTAGTGTGGCATGAAGGATAAAGACAGTTGGGAAATACTGGTGATTTTACCTGAATCTGAGATTTGCTCATAAAGGTAAGAGATTCTGTATTATTTCAAGCTGATCACTGTCTTCTGGCCATATCCTTCTAATGATTATACACTTTTCTTTTTGAAACAATCCAGAATGAAGACTTTACTCCCCACTGGACAGCCTTTTAATCTTAGAGACACAGAACAAGGCAGGATAATATTTTCTCAATGTTTCTTACTATTAGTAATAGGTGTTGCTAAAACTTAAATTTTATCATACCCATTTAACTATATATATAACAACTTGAATTATTTTATTATACAGATATTAAAACTACTGTTTTGTTTTGAAGAGTAGATTGTTTTCATCTTACCCTTTTAAAACAAAAAAGCAAAATGAAGGATATATATGCATGGTATTTTATATATACTATGCATCATTATATCCTTTTTTGAAAAGCTATTACAAATAAAAATTTTGAAGGTATTATTTATATTTTTAGTGATAATAGAGAATAAAATAGTCACTGCAGGTAACCAAATTGCAAATGGCATACCAAATACCACTGTACCAAGCACTCTTCTAGTGCTTTACATATATTAATTAATTTGATCTGTTACATTTATTTCTTGGAAGTTCATATACAATTGTCCAGCCTCAGCTCATAGAGCATTTGGAAAATCACAGTTTTAGTTCTGAGTGATATCAAGCCAGGAGGATTGGAATAAAATTAGAATTTTAGTTTGTAGAGCTGTAGCTAGATATTGGATCAAAATAGATTAAGAACCCAATCCAGTTTACAGGTATGAAGCAAAACTTCAAAGACACTGAATAGGACTGGAATCTAATATTGGATAGACCACAGTGTTTTTCTGAAATAAAATTTCTTCCCATAATCACCACTCTTTTGATTCTTCTTTACATAGTAAGTCTTGCCTTATTAGGTTTGTTCTGAGCATTTCCATAAGTACAGCAAAAATGGTAATAGACCACACAGGCATTTTTTAATTTGCTTTGCTAGAACTTTTCATTGGGAATCTCTTAAACTTTTAAAGCCTCTGGAGACTAAGTAGCCCACTTCTGAGCCAACCCAAGAATTTACCATAAGATCTTGCCAGACGTAAATGTGACCACTTGTAAACCTACTGATGGACTGAATTCCTCTTTTCTTGAGAACCCCAGATTTGCTGCATTTCCTAGCTCTGCCAAGAATAGGAAAACTTTTCAATTTTAAGAATAGGAAAACTGTAAGCCAGGTACAGGGCTGGTATTCCATGAAGTCTTTGTAAACTCTGGATTTGTGTCTGGTCATATCTGATTCCATGCACTTAATACTCAGATGTGCTATTCTAGTCAAAGGCTTGGTAGTATAATCAATATTTCCACTCTGTCTTATTATAAAAAGAACAGATTCATAGCGAACTTATGTATAGAATAAGAATACCAATAATATACCAATAATAGTATCATATTTTGGAGATAATAGACAAACACAAAAATGTTTCATCTTGCTTACAGAAGTATAATCTGCCAATCTGCTATAAGATATAGTTAGCATAAAAAAATTTAGGAAAAAGGTCTTCTTAAATCTGAAAAATAATACAATAAATAACTAGTAGTATTTTAAGTAAAAATTGCATAAACATCAATTCAGTCCATCCCACATACTTAATTCTTGTTATGCTTGATTTTAGATTGGCAGTTAAGTGGATTTGCTTCTGAAAATCTAGTGGGAGTTTATTTAATGAGAAATTTGGTTGTTTCTTGACATGCAGAAAATATAATAATTGGACAATCCCTTATCACCACATTTGTAAGAGCTTTATACAATTTCTGTAATATTTTACCTTAGTAACATACACCTATTCAAATGTAAAGAAAGCTAAGTCAGTTTCTCAATTAGTAGTTTCCATGGAATTTAACATCAAATAATTGCAGAAACATCAAATTAATATAACAGCTATCATTTTACAAGATAACATGTAGGATTTCATTTGGGAAAGTCTGTCAGAATGTCAAAAAGTTTAACATTTGCATAAATGGAGGGTCACAGGTCCTGTGATATAATACTTAACCATTTAATCAAAATGACAAAATTAAAAGATTCAGAAGTCTGCACAGTTACATATTTTACAAGACATCATAATAGCTAGTGCTGACTTAGTATCATCTTGTTTTGAAGTCCCATCAAACGTGTATTCTTCTGTCTCCATTGGTCTTAAAAGGTTATATCTTATTGGATTTTATTATATATGATAATATAAGCAAAAACTTTTATAGACAAGGAGTTTATATAGAAACCATTGTTCATTTTCTGTCAATTGGTTCTAAATACCCTGTAATAATGTCATTCTCTTGAATGGTTTTATAGTGTCTTGATATGTTTGGTGCTAGAGTATACGAAGTTATACTCAAAGATTTCAAGGAAAGAGACACTATGGTAACTATTTTTATGTCAGGATATCTTGTGGTGAAACACTATTTTGCTTAAATGGTTATGATTTGACCTGCACTGTTCTGTTGTTATGCCCTCTTTTATCTCAATCCCCCTTTTTTTAAAATTATTTACTTTTTTCTTTTATTTTTTTAATTAAGGGAAAAATAAATAAAAAATAGCGGGATACATTATAGTAACCTACTTTGATTTCCTATTAACTTGATTTGAAATCCTGTATTGCCCTCACCATCTTGTTTTGACTGATCTTCCTCTATTCTGCTTTGCTTGATAGTACCAAGTTTGAAAGTATAGGCATAACTGTGAAGACAATAAGAATCATTATGACGCCCATTCCGGTTGAATATTATTTTCTTTTAAAATCCTGTAATGTCTCCAATGTTTTGGTTTTATTCTTTACTGTTTAGTTCAATTTTATTATAACTTCCAATTCTTCTTAAAATAGCAAGAGGCAGTATGGTAACTATTGTTGATCACCTTGTATTTTGTTTTTACATTATCTATTATGTCCATCTTTTTGATTTGACTGACTCTGTTCTGATATGTCACATTTGGTTTTACTCTCTTCAAAAAAAGTAATAAGAACTGTGGGAGTAATAAAACCCAAAATGTGTAATTGTCATGGTACAAAAGAAAAGAAAAGAAAGTGCTCTAAAGGTTATAACTGCATATATGTTTAATTGTATAAGATAGATAACCATATTACTGAGTATTTTTGGATCATTGAACAAAACTGTTTGCACTCTCACTGTTTGAAAGTCCACTTTATATGCTTCAATTTTGTAACTTGAACAACTATTTCTAAGATGAGAATATGTAATCTATTAACTAGTGATTTCTTACTGTTTGTTTTTTAATTTTGTATTACTTGTACCCTTTCTCTGTTTTTTTCCTTTTTCTCCTTAAATAAAAAAAAAAAGTAAAAAGAAAAAGAAAACTCATAGTTCTTTTCATAGAGAGTAGACTTGGGTTTTTTTTAAGTATAGACAGTTCTCAATTTATAATGGTTCAACTTAGAATTTTTTGGCCTTACAGTAGTATGAAAATATATTTTCAATACAGTATTCAATAAGCTATTTTTAATTAAAGGCCAGTCAAATAAGAAAAGAGGAGATCAAATTATGCCTGTTCACAAACAGCTTGATTTTTTATATACAGAAAAACCTAGACTATCCCAAAATTTTTAAATTAATGACTAATTCAGGGGTAGGATACAAAATCAACATACAAAAATTAGCAGGTCTTTTTAATACTAATGTTGAACTCTGAGAAAGTAATCAAGAAAGCTATTTCATTCCCAGAAGCTAGAAAAATAAAATATCTAGGAATAAATTTAACCAAGGAAGTGACCAATACATATAATGAAAATTACAAAACGCTACTGAAAGAGATTGATGAAATCAGCAAAAAATGGAAAGTAATCCTATGTTCATGGATTGAAAGAAGTACTATTTTTAAGATGTCCATATTACCCAAAAAAAACCTATAGATTAAATGCCATTCTTACCAAAAATGACATTCTTCACAAAACTAGAAAATTTGTATGAAACTTCTGAAGTTTATATGGAACTACAAAAGATCAATAATAGTTCAAGTAATCCTAAGCAAAAATAATGCTGATGGTATTATACCTGACTTAAAAATACTGCAAAGCTATAATAATCAAAACAGCATGATCCTGACATAAAAACAGACATACCCACTGATAATGGAATAGAAAATTCAAATCCACATATTTACAGACAACTGGATTTTCTACAAAGATAGCAAATTTGGAAAAAGGAAATGTTTTTAGTAAACGATGCTGAGTATCAGGGGCTTCAAAGGAACAAGATCCCCAATTGCCAGGAGGACGCATGTGGCAGAAGGATGAAACAAGGGACAGAGACAGATATAGCACTGCATGGCAGGGGAGCTGAGAGGTCGGTGCCTCAGGATGGGCAAAGACTGAGACACTCTCATCTAGCCACTATTTATCAGGTGCACACAATAATCTTTCTAGAAAGAGTACTGGATGATTCAGAGGGCTGTGATGGTCTTATGCCCCTGAGGATCTTATATTGATGAGGATAGTTTTAGAAGAGGATGGTGGGATGAAAGCATTCTTACAATAGCAAGTTAATGAGGACTCTGTTCCTCCCACATACTTTTGTTTTTTATTACTACTCACTTCTCAAGGAACCAGGTTGTCTTCAACTAATGTAATCTTGCTCTGTCTGGGCCATCACAGCATCCCAGGACATTGAGGGTTCAAGTGAGGCACACGGCATGTTCCTTCTTACCATACCAGCTTGCACAGCAAGATATTTGGCCTCAGATGAGCCCTAATCACAATTTAATTGTGAAATTATTTTCCCCAAAAAACTATATAGAATGGCTCTCCACACTGAGAAAACTTTACATCCATATGCAGAAGATACAAGACCTTTCTCTGTGACCACATACGAAAACCATTTCCCAAAGACTTACATGTAAGACCTGAAGCTGTGAAATTGCTAGAACAAAACACAGAGAAAATACGTCATGACACTGGGCTAGAAAGGGAATTTTTTAAGTAGACTTCAAAAGCACAAACTAAACAAAGGGCAAAAATTGGCAAATAGAATTATATAAAGTTAAGCAACTGTGTGGCAAAAGAAACAGTCAACATAAAGAAGAAAAAGCCTATAGGAGAAAAATATTTTGAGCTATTCGTTTAAAAAAAAAGGATTAATATCCAGGATATAAAGAACTCAAACACAGTAGCAAACACAATAATTTTTAAATAGGCGAATGACCTGAATAGACTTTTCTCAAAATAAAGATATACAAATGGCCAATGTCACTAATATGAAAAAAATGCTCATCAGGGAAATGCAAATAAAAAACGCAATGAGCTATCATGGCACTCTAGTGAAAATAGTCACTATCAAAAAGACAAAAGATAACAAGTGCTGCAAGGATGTGGAGAAGAATGAACTTTACACACTTAATCAAAACCTGAATAGCACAGATATTATGAATAACAGTGTGCAGGCTTCTCAGAAAACCAAAAATGGAACTACAATGTGATACAGCAATCCCACTACTGGCTATATATCTAAAGGCAGTGAAATCAGTATGTAAATGAAGCATCACCACTCACATGTTCATTGCAGCACTGCTCACAGTAGCCAACATACCTGACCAACCCAGGTGTGCACTGACAGACGGGTAAAGGAAATGTGGCACAAATATACAAAGGGGTAGTTCCCATCCAGGAAAAGCAACGAAGTTCTGTTATTTGTGACTATACGGCTAAATTTGGATGGCACTCAGTTAAGTAAAGTAAGTTAGACACAAAACAGACAGTTACTACATGTTCTCATTTGTGTGTAGAAGCTGATCTCATACAGTTAGAAAATAGAATCTTACTTACTAGAGCTTAGGAAAGATGTAGTGCGTGAGGAGAGATAGAGAGCAGTTAATGGAAAAGAAACGTAGTAGAATAGAAGAAAAAACTCCAAATGTTCTCTGTTACGATAGGATATTTGTGGTTGATAGCAATTAATTATTTCAAAATAATAAAGAAGATTTTGAATGTTTCCAACACAAAGAAATGGTAAAGGTCTAAAATGATAAATTATGTTTATTAGTGCAGTTTAAATGTGCATAATGATCCCTTCATAAGGAGTTTGTATCTGTAGGGGGCTTATCTCAATTCCTCTTTCTTTCCTATTTCCTTACACTCCCTTCAACCATACTTCCCCTCATTAACAAAAGCTTTATTTCTATTTTTTCTTTTTTCTTTTCCCTTTTTTCCTTTCCTACTCCGCTGTCTCTTTTTTCCCCTCCTCAATTGAGCATTTTCTTCCTATTTCATAATATTTAGTATACATTATGGTCCTTATTTATAATTTTAGTGTCTCACACCAGAGAAACAATGTGATAGTTACACATGTGTGTTCAATTTATTTCACTTAAGAATATGGTCTTTATTTCCATCCATTTACCTAGAAATGTCTTAGATTTGTTCTTCTTTATGATTGAGTAGTACTCCATTGTGTCGAGGAAAGAAACCACATCTTCTTTATCCATTCATTAGTTGATGGGCATTTGGGATATTTCCAAGATTTAGGCATTATAAACTGTGCTGCCAAAACATGGATGTTCATACATCACTGTGGTATGATTTTTAAAACTTTTTTGGGAAGATACCAAGAAAGGGAATAGTAGTTAGGTCAAATGGAACCTGTAGTTGTAGTTTTTTGAGGAATCTCCACACTGATTTCCACAGTGGTTGCACCAGTCTACTCATTCCTTTTCCTCCACTGCCCTGCCAGCTAAATATCAAATTGTGAATTGTCTGTCACATCCATTGTAATTGGTTAATTTCTTGATAATTATTCTTTCTGGAGTGAGATGGAATTTCAGTGTTGTTTTAATTTGCATCTCTCCAATGACCATTGATTTTCATAAATTATTATTTCATATGCAATAATAATGTTTAATAATATTAATAATTTGATATTTAATGATATAAATATTTAATATTACCATATATCTTTTTTTTCATATACTTATTTGCCATTTATACTGCTTCATCTGAGAAATGTATATTCACTTCAGATACCTATTTTTAGGTTCAGTCTTTAAATTTGCGGGTTCTGATATTTTTGAGGCTTTTTGGTTTGGTTTGATTTGGTTTGGTCTGATTTCGTTTGGTTTGGTTTGGAACTAAACTCAGGACTTTGAGCTTGCCAGGCAGGTACCGTGCCACTGGGCTATATCCCTGGCTTTAGTTTGTTTTACATATTCTAGATATTAGTCCTTTGTTTGAGGAACACATGGCAAAAATTTTTTCCCACTCTTTTCACTGTGTTGATGATTTCTTTTGCTGAGCGAAAGAATAAGTTAATGTATTTTTAAAAGCTAAGGTCTTTTAATATTGAAAGGATTCTAGTTTTTTAAATACAGATGTTCCCTGTCTTATGATTGTTTAACTTACCATATTTTGACTCTATGATAATGTATTTACTCATACAATCATTGTGTTTTTTACATGGATATCATTTTTTTAAAAATGCATGATATATTTAATACTATTATAAAATAAGATTTGTGTTAGTCAGCTTTTCCCTATTGTAGGCTAATGTAAGTATGCCAATCACATTTGAGGTAAATGATGTAAGATAAGAGATTTGGTAGGTTAGGTGTATTAAATGCATTTTTTACTGAAGAATAGTTGAACTTACAATAGGTTTATTGAACATAACCCCCACATTAGTTGATTGGCATCTGTTACTAAAGATATGATAAAGCTATGAAAAATTTTTCCTTTTAGTAGAAAAAAATCAATTCTAGCTTTGTATCAGCACATTATTGAGCCTTTTAAAAACCTTTACAATAAATCCATCCAATTTCAGCAATTTAGCTACACATAAAATTTCTTTCATGCAAACTTTCTATACCATTTTTACATCCATTAAGCTTTTCTCCTACTCTTCCTCTTTTTCAGTCTGGAACAACCAACCATTTTACTTTAGTAGAAAATTACCCTTTTTTTCCCTTGATGAAAACACATTCTTTATACCTTTTATACTTTTCCTTATTAAAAATGCATCTTACTTTCCTTGCATACTGTATATTTAAATGAGTTTCCCTTTTTCTTGCAGTTTTCATTGTATAGGCAATGGTTATGGTTTTTAATTATTGGTAACCTTTCTTTTACAAAGATAACTAAATATCAAATTGTGAATTGTCTGTCACATTGGCATTCTGTGTAACTAGACTAGCAATATTATTTACATGCATTCTTTCACTTTATATAGGTATGTGCTTTTTCATAGTGCTTTTTTTTGGAAGAAAAAATGTTTTTTAACAAACACAAATATCTTTAGCATCTGTATACCATATGAAAACAAGGTATCTACATAAACTTAATATTATATGTAGTAATTACTGTTTCAATAATTACCTTACTTGGAAATCCAGTACATATTCAATAGATCTCTATTACTTAGCATAAGGTTTCAAGATAGCAAAGAAAATTGGAAACTTTTTAGACAGACATAAAACATAATTATCGTTGAAAAGTCCATTCATAAACATTTATCTAATCAGTTTGTTTTTCATGACTGTGTTTGAATTGTTGAGGAAAGCTTCATGATACATTAAACAAAGCTAGTATCATTGTGTGTGTATGTGTGTGTGTGTGTGTGGGTGTGTATAGTTCTACATTATCTTAGCAAAATTATGCCAGCAAAACGAAAAGGAACAGAGTTAGCAGAATAGTTATCAAGATTTTGAGAAGTTTCAGTAGCCTAAAAGTTACCCTGGAAACTGGATTATTTGGCTTCACAGAGAAGGGGGGATCCCACCCAAGGAGTGAAATTATAGCATCATAATTGTTAAAAATTATTAATGGCACCCTAGAGACAGTAAAGATTTTATTTTTTAAAAATTATTAATGGCACCCTAGAGACAGTAAAGAAGATTTTATTCAAGGACAGACTATTATAAAAGACATAAACAAACGATTGCAATAAGGTTGTACATTGTAGGAGGGAAACGGGCTCAATTCTGACTCCAATGAACTGAACGTAAGGGCGGGGAGCGCCAGTGGGTTAGCTCAGCTGCACAAGTGCTTCTTGGCACGTGCAAGCTCCTGAGGTTGATCCCGGTTACCAAAAAAAAGGGGTGGGGGACTTGTAGCCAGAACCAGATGTATGTTGGGGATATAAGTGTATCACTACAAGAAAATATCAAGAGTAAGGGAGATTCTGTCCAAACCAACTGGGAAAGCAAATCAAGATGATGATAGTATCTTGAGTTCAACCATATACCACAGACATAGGATATTACAGTTTTAAGCTAAAATAAGCCCCTCCCAAAAGTACCATCGATTCAGCTGATGCTAATTGGATCATGATGACTCTAATCTCATCAGAACATTAATCCATTGGTGAGATCATAATTTGATGGTATTATTGAAAGGTAATGTAACCAGGAGGTGGGGCCTAGTTGAAGGAAGAGGATCATGCAGGTGAAACTTTGAAGATCAGAGCTTGATCCTCGCTCCTTCCTCTGTGGCTCTCTTTCACTCTCTGCTTCTTGCTGCCAGGAGATGAGCAACTTTTCTGTGCCACACTCTTCCACCATGATATTCTGATTTAACAGGGTCTTAAAGCATTGAGACCAGGCTGCCGTGAACTGAAACCTTGAGCCACAGTAAATCTTTCCAACTCTGAATTGTTTATGTAAGGTATTTGGTCACAATAATGGAAAGCTCATCAACAGAATTTTCACTAAACGATCCATCAGAATAATTGCTAAAACTGGGCCAATGAAGTAAAGTAAATAGTCTGAGGACAGAGCCTAAGACTAGAGAGCCTACGCAGAAAAAAGATTCAGAAGACCTAACTGAAATTTGGTCAGATATTCTATATGAATAGTAATTAAGCTAATTTACAGTTCTCCTATCTCCCTCTTCTAGACCAACCTGCATCCTGCTGATAGATTAATATAAGTAAATCATCCCTTTAATCCTGTTACTGCCTTTCTCAAATTCCTTTCATTAGTGTACATATTCACTGTCAGCAGAGGATGTAAAATAAGCACTGACTTCTTATAGCACAGCTGACTCTTAAGTTCATTCATAACTTTTCACCGCAAGCTCAATATTTCTTTGAACTCTTGTGTTGCATTTTAAAATTTTACAAAAGACTTACATTGCACTTCAAAATACACCTTTTTAATATAAAAGTAATATTTTAAGTTAGGTATCACTTATATTATTTGAACTAAATTCTCTAGATTTTTAAATAAAATTGATTATCCAGGAAGATATTTCATTTAAGCAAGTTTTCCCGTTTGTAGAACCTAGACATGCGTAACAGAATTTATGTAACTGTTTCATATTTAAGGCCCTGAGTTATGTAGCTCCAATCTAACCTTACCATCTTATAATTTGCTGTTTCCCTGCGTTAATCTTCTGATAAATCATTTACCTGTCCACATTTACCATATTTTCACCATACCAGACTGCCTTCTAAAGATGTCTTGCATTGTATACCATACATATTTCTTTGCTTTTGTCCTTTCTCCTGATTTCTGTACATTAACTACAAATCCTTCGAGACTAATTTAAATACTTACTCTTTCTGACAATGTATAGGTTATATTTTTGTATATTTTTATATTTGTTATATACTAGATCTTGCCTATAAAATTGTTAAAGAAGAGGGGCTAGGGATTTAGTTCAGCAGCCCAAGTACTTTGCTGACAAGCGCAAGGTCATGAGTTTGATTCCTAGTACCAAATAACAAATTGTTAAGGAAGAATTCAGCATGCAGAGCAGCATAAACAGTAGATTTGGTTATATAACATGAAAATAAATTTGTGTTGATAATTTCTTAATACTCAAAATGCTATCATGTATTTTTTGTTTGCTATCAAATTAATGGGTATTTAGGAATTTTTCACAGCAATAATATTGCATTCTAGTGGTTGAAATAGACCCATACATTGATTCAACTTGAAGTACAATCACACCTTACATTTTAATTATAGGAAAAGTATAATAAATTTTCCCAAATGAAATTTTACTTAGTTTTGTTTTGTTGTACTGAGGATTAAACTAATGGCCTCACAACATGCTAAACACCAAGCTACCATGTTTAGCAGGCTGAGATGTCAATAGGAATTTTAAAACACAAGAGCTCTGTGGTCAAAATAACTTGTGGAAATATACTGGACTAAACTGGGTTTTGCAAAACTGCATTATATTTTTCTAAGAGTATATTATTCTATGTAAAGCCATTTGGCAAATGGTGCTCTACATTATCTAATAATTGGAGATATTTGAATTGTGTTTAATCATGTGGTTAGATTCCCTAGGACCATTTTCATGGCACCTGTATTGGTCCCTCAGTGGCCTGATTTTGAGACAGCAGACTCACTCAGACCTCTACTAAATTACCTAGATGTTTCTTCCACTACATTTCTCTATACTTATAATACATCTATCAATCAATGACAAAAACCTGTAATATAACTACTTTAAAGCACTTGTAGCATTTTTTTTTAACTTTTGTGCTTTTTTGGACCTTTATTTTTCATCAATTCTTTTCTGAAGCTTTCCTCAACCTTCAGTAGGAGCTAGACTATTTTTGTTTGGTTCTCATGAGCTATGAAAATATGGACTAAAATTACTTGACTGTAAATTGGCTTGTGCAAGCTTTTAACTTCATTATTTTCGAGTATAAAGTAGAATGACATTAGCAGTTAGTGCACTCACTTTTTCACTTAAATTTTTTGAAGACTTAATCTGTATATTATTCACTTTTCTATATCCTGTTGTACCTAATATTACTGAAGGGTTTTAGTATGTGCTCAAATGTTTGGAAATCTAAATTATTTAGAATTGCTTGTTTTTTTATGCAATTTGATCTCATAATCTACAATTTTATAGTTGTAACTTTCTTTTTCCTAGTTTAAGAAATAATTATAGAGGAGACAGCATACAAAACTTGCACAACTGGATTATTATAATTCTTTTCAGAAGTTCTTTGTTTATAGCATCTTATTCCATATGTACTGCCTTTGCACAAAATATTTATGGAAGGACTTTTGTTTCACACCATTTCAATACACATATTGACTTTATAAGAATTCTGAAAGCAACTGACTCTCATCCAAAGCTAATTCTGTAACTCAGAGCTATTTATGTCTATTTGTGTCGGAAAAAACACAACCTAGTAGTAAGGTCAATTACAAAAAGTAATTTGAACTATATTTTCAACAATTGTAGCATTTTGGGACTTGCTTTATGGGCTACAAAGACAACCATTTTGAAAGACAAATCTAATTAAAATTATATTTATTAAAATATCACCATCAGCTGGGTGTGGTGATGCATGCATATATGTCCAGTAATTAGGAGGCTGAGGTAGGAAGATCTCCTTGAGTTTGAGGCTAGCCTAGGCTGTTAATGTGTTCAAGGCCAGGTTTAACTCCATAGCAAGACTCTTTCTCAAAAAGCCAAAAATAAAAAATTTAAAAAGAAAACTGGGTATGTGACATACACCTGTAATCCCAGCATTTGGGAGGTGGAGTCAGGAGATCAGTTAGAGGTCAGTCTGGGCTCAGTAGTGGGTTTCAGGGCAGCCTGAACCACATAGCAAGAGCCTATTCCAAAAACAAACCAAAAAAACCCCCAAAATGCCACTAAATTATATCACTCTTTTCATAGTCTCAGTTTGCAATTCTGGTTTATCAGGGAAAGTTGTTGACTTTACTTACCTGAAATTTGAATATTTTATTATTTTTCTTGACTCATAATCAGTCTAATGCTAGTATGAATGATCATTCAACTTTTACTGATGACCCTGATATTATAACTTATTAGAGAATATCATCATTCCATTATATCTTTTTTAAAAAATATGATGATAGCTGAGCACAGTGGCACATGCCTATAAAACCATCACTGAGGCAGGAGGTGTGCCACAAATTCAAGGCTACCCTGAGCCACATTCTAATTAAGGCCAACCTAAACTACCTAGCAAGACTCTGTCTCATTAGATAAGTAAATAACCACTAAGTGGCAAAAGAAAAAGAAAAGAATAAAGATTGTGGTAGCTAACTTTTTTATCATGACAAAATGTATATATTTGTGTTATGATGATTTTTATGTCACTTCATTGCTGTTGATCAGGTAGTGATAATTGAAGGTAAAACCACCAAAACAACCTCATTACCTGATTTTCTGATCCTTTACCTACGGAAGCCTAATCTGGAGACAGGATATAACAGATGGAGTAAGTGCTGTTAAAATAACATTTATTTCAGCTACACTTACTCGGTCTGAGAAATAGAATAGGTGTTAAGTTGATCTGCAGTTTACCTTTCCTTTAGCCAGAAAAGAACTATAGTCAAAGTAGTCCTATAGAATCAGAGAGGGATTTACTTAAGAAAAAAAAGCCTGTGAGCTTATTTGGAATATTCATTAGTTCCTATTTTTATTCTAATTTCAAAGTATTTTATAAGTTTATAGCATCAAGTTTTATATAGACCAGTTAATTTTTTTCTAATGTTCCCTTAGTAGTGTTTTGTTGATGAATATTAAAACAAGTGTACTGCTCCAGACTTTACTAATTAAGCCTGATGAAATTCACTTGAAACTAATTAGTAAATAATACATATTTGCAAAAAGTTTCAAATAGGTTTATGGAGCACAAATATCAAAGAATAAAACATGATATTTGGTAGAACTAGTCTAACATTTTATGTTTAATGGATAAAGAAGCCAAATGTGCTATTTGGCTAAAATAGAAGCTAAAATGACCTGAACATTTGTACAATCTTAAATTTTTACTTGGAATATATTTTACAAATCATGTTTTCTTAGTTACTTTTCTCATTGCTCAGACGAAACACCCAACACCAAAGTTAAAGGAAAAAGGTTTATTTCGGTTTATACTTTGTAGAAGTTTCAGTGGTTAGCTGGCTCCAAGGCAAGGTGACATGGCAGGAGGGTACTGCAGAAGAGAAATGGTACAAGACAGTGCAGAGAAGCAACCGACCTCAGCAGCCCTCTTTCTGCCCTTATATGCTATCCAGGCTACATGCCCTTAGGGCAGATAGCACTCTCACCCTGGGTAGGCCTTCCCATTATCCACACCCAGAACTATGCCAAATCAATCAGTGGATTAATTTAGTAGTCACACACCCTTAAGCCCAGCATCACACATTGTGGATCCTGTCACTTTTGAAAAACCGCACCTATGACTGTGTGAGGCTTTGAGGAGATATCTAGGCACTATAACAAATATGTAATATCCCCAGATTTTTAATGAGGGTACTTTGATTTGTATAAATATTAGTTATAACTACTAATATAACTAAAAGGTACAGTATGCTATGTAAAGAAGTTGCATATTTTGTTAAAAATTATAATGACAGTAAACATTTGCATACTGTTTTAACGTGTTCCCACTGGCTCGGACCACCAGGTAACACTTGCATGCCTGATTATACACTGGTGATACAAATGGTTCAAACCACCTAGCAGTGAGACATGAATTGTGGCCCATTCCTGAATGTGTTACCTTTACCAGATGTTTTTATATTTAGTATGTCAGCTAATACTAAAAACATTTGAGATAATACCTATAAGTTAGGTAGGAGTTAAGACTTCCCTGATTGTAAAGAAAAATTCTTTTCTAACCCCATTACTGCATGTCCCACTTAGACACATGCTCATCACTAAGTTAGGTCAGAAGAGGACCTATTAGTTCACAGGGTAGAATGGTATTCAGATAGACTAATCTGAGGCTGTTTTGCTCAGGGTTGGCTCCATTTTAGCTCCATAGCCCACACAGTTTTGCATGTCATTGACCCTAATTTGTTTAAGTGCCTATCACTGGACTCATTATTGTGATCAGAGGGAGAGTCAACAACTGGCACAAGCGGTCCAAAGACAGCTATTTATATAGTTACCAGAAGTAGCAGGAGGGGAAGTAAATGACAAATGTCAACTCCAGAAAGTACTATCAGGTCCACTTTACAGAAAACAAATTAAACACTTAGAGCCAAGTGACCTACCTAAACCTAGGTCTTTTGATTACAAATCTTGTTCTAGATTTTGTTAAGCAAAATGTAAACAGCAGCATTGGTTAAGAAAAGAAAAGTAGTTCCAGGTATGACATTTATTTCTAACCAACATTTTGAAGTGAAATCAGATGTGTTTTGAGCCTGACTTCTCTGTAGCTGGACAAGACATTTGTGGAAAATGAAATTTTGCAAGACCTATATATAGAGTTGGAAAACAAGTGAAGTGAGCTTAATCTGTAAATCCAAGTAAGTGATCCTTATAATCCATAGTTAGCATTTGGGAATACTAAATAAAAATAGTCAACATAAACTATATTGACTACTTGCTATGTGTTAGACGTTTTGCCAACTCTTCATATATCATTTAATACTCACAATGTCCTTATAAAATAAGGACTTTAAGAGAAATTAAGCAAAAATGTGTTTACTGTCTTGTTCCACTGGGCAGAGGAGGAAAAGAGGAAGGAGAGAAAAGGGTAGAAGGGGGAGGATGGATGTAATCCAAGCATAATGTACCCATGTGTGGATATGAGACTCATTAATTTATACAGTTAAAATGCTTTAATCATTATAGCCAAAACAATCTTATCTAAGATTATACAGTGAGAGCTAGGATTTGAATCTCACAGTGCCTGTTTTTCAAGGACATCACACTTAGGAATTTATAAATGCCTACTTTATGTTACTAACATGTGATTGATATTGTGATGGGGTTTAAATTATTCCCAGTGGTGGGACTAATTTAGATTCCCACTATCAATGTAGAAGGGTTCTTTTTTCTACAACCTTGCTAGCATTTGTTTTTGAATTCATGATTATAGCCATTGTTACTACAATAAGATGGAATTGAGTGTTTTGATTTGCATTTCTCTTAATATCAAAGATACTGAACATTTTTTTCATGTACTTATTGGCCATTTGTACTTCTTTTGAGACGTTTCTATTTCAGTTGCCCTTTTTTGAATTGTGTCTTTTATTTGGGCAGGCCTAGTTTTTTTGTTTTTTTTTTTTTTTGTTTTTGTTTTTTTTTTTTTTGAGTCTTCATATGCACTAGATATTAGTCCTCTGTCTAAGAATGGCTGCCAAAAGTATTTTCCCATTTTGTAAATTCTGCCTTCACTCTGTTGATTTTTCTCTTTGCTATGCAAAAAAAATTTTTTTTAAATTTTATTTAAGGATAAAAAAAGAAAAAAAAACAGAAAAAGGGTATAAGTTATAGAGACTTTCAGAAAAAATAAACAATAGGAAATCACTAGTTAATTACATATTGTCATCTTAGAAATAGTTGTTGAAGTTACAAAATTAAAGCATATAGAAGGGACTTTCAAACAGTGAGACTGCAAATAGTTTTGTTCAATGATCCAACAAAACTCAGTAATATGGTTATCTCTTATACACTTAAATATATATGCAGTTATATCTTTTAGAGAACTTTCTTTTCCTTTCTTTTGTACAATGAGTTTTATTACTCCCACAGTTCTTACTACTTTTTTTTTTTTTGAAGAAAGTAAAACCAAATGTGACATACCAGGACAGAGTCAGTCAAATCAAAAGGATGGACATAATACATAATGTAAAAACAAAATACAAGGTGCAAAAGTTTTTGATTTGATATAACCCCATTTGTTGATTCTTCATCTTATTTCTTATGCAGTTAAGGTTCTATTCAGAAAGTTCTTGCCTAAACCAATGTATATAACTATGCTTTTCCTACTTTATCTTCTAGCAAGTTGTTTCTGTTTAATATTTAGATCCTGCTTTCATTTTTAGCTTAGTTTAGTACATGCTGAAAGATATACTTCTGCATATGGATAGACAGTTTTCCTGGCACCATTTGGTAAAGAAACTATCTTTCCTCCTGTTATATTTTTGGGCCCTTCATTGAAGATGAGGTGGTGGACTGTGCTTTGGGTTGATTTGAATCCACTGTTCTGTTCCATTGATCCATGTATGTGTTTTTATATCAGTATTACATATTCTAAATATTAGTCCTCTGTCTGAGAAACAGCTGGCCAAAAAATGTTTCCTATTCCATAGGTTGTCTCTTCATTGGTTGTTTCCTCTGCTGTGCAGAACCTTTTTAATTTGTTATGATACCATTTGTTGATTCTTAATGTTATTTCGTATGCAATTGGTGTTCTGTTCAGAAAGTCCGTGCCTACATCAGTGTTTTCAAGAGCTTTATCTATTTTTATCTTCTAGCAGATAAGTTAAATAAATGTTCCTATTTAATATCTAGGTCTTTGATCCATTTTTATTTGCTTTTACTACAGAGCACATGGGTAAGTTTTCCCAGCATCATTTATTGAAGGCATTATCTTTATGTTTTTGGCCCCTTTGTCAAAAAAAAAAAAAAAAAAAACAGGTGACCAAATGTGACTGGAGTTGTTTCTGCTGTCTTCATTCTGTAGATCAACATGTCTGCTTTTGTGCCACTACTATTCTATAGCAGTATAACTTGAAATTGAGGATTCTGTTGCCTCCTGCTTTTCTGTTTTTGTTCAAATTTGCTTTGGCTGTTCTGGGTCTCTTCCCCTTCCATATAAATTTTAAGATTGTTCTCTAGTTCTGTGAAGAATTTTCTCTCAAATTTTTTGTAGCTTCCTCCATTGTCTTTTAACTTCCAATGTTGAAAAATTGACAGATACTGTAATTTTTGTTTTATCTATTTTTTTTTCTTTCTGGAAGCTTTTAGTATTTCCTGTCTCAGAGTTTTGATATTTTATTGGGATAAGCTAGAGATCTACTTTCATTCATTTAACTGTTTAAGTATCAGGGAGTCTTATTCTTATTCTTTTTCTTTTTCTTTCTGCTTTCTGGTAAAATTGGGAGTTGCACCCAGGGCCTTCACACTGAACTATATCCCCAGCCCATCTTATTCTTTGACACAGGGTATCATTAAGTAGTAGACTGCCCAGGGTAGCCTTGATTTTATACTCCTCCTACCTCAGCTTCCCAAAGTTCTAGGATTACTAGTGTGTGCTACCACATCCAGCTTCAGTGAGCCATTTCAATATAGAAAGTTGTGTTTTTTAGTTCAGGAAATTTCTCATGAGTTATATTTTCTTATTTTCTCTGTTTACTCTTGTTATTTGGATATTTTCCCTACTATGCCAGTCTTTTTAATTACTTGTCCTTTCTTTTCTGAATATATATTCTCTTAGTCTATAACTTAAAGCTTACACTTCTTTCTGTAAATGAATCTGTTCTTATTTTGTGGTTGCAGTTACTTTATCAACTTGGAGACTGTTTGTTTTATAGTATACATATAATTTCCTTCCTTGTAACAGCATGTAATAGTTCAATAGTATTGAGACCCAGTCTCAATAAATGAAAGAAAAAAGAATATGTTTTAATAGACACCAAGAAACCATATATTTGCATGTAGTACATACCTATTCAGTGTTTCTGCTATACTACCATTAACAATAGAAAAGAATTTGGTAACAGCATGGAGTTAATTGAATTTCTAAAGATTAATAAATCTTAGTAAAGATGGAAAGGTTGGAAAATACGAAAATTAAAGAAGTAAAACTTGAAAAATTAAGAAAAGATGAGAAGGAACAGAAAAAAGTGAGATAAAAATCCTGTTAAGGTATGAAAGAACATTAATAGAATTAGATAAAAGTAGTAAATGAACAAATAAGGAAAATATTCCATGAACCATGTGGCTCTTGAGGTTCTTGGGGTGAAGAACTACGAGAGGAAAGAAAATAAAGAAGACACAAGGCTGGGGTCAGGTGGAGCACAGGAAAGGAACTGGCCCCTCACTGCATGGCGTTTCTCAGCTTAAATGGTGGGACTCCTCGATATTCCTGCCTGAGTTTAATATTCTTAGGTGGGTTTATTTCTACCCCACTCCTTCTCCATGACAGTCTTATGGTCATCTTTCTTTCACCCAGTAACTCTGATAGGTTCACATCAGAAACCCTGAAGTTGTCCTGTGGTGCTCTTGAACTCAATTTTGAACAATTAATCCCTTCCCAAAATGGCTCCAGATTAGACACTCAAATATGGCAAGTGGTGTACTGTATATCTTCTCCAACTCTAACCTGCCATTTGAAAGCAGTTGCTTTCAGAGTAAAACTTCAAGCTGTTTTTGCAGTTTATAATAGCTGTGGGCTTTACTTGGGGGTACTGCTCCCAGCCTAATCCATTATTTCTCCCTGGGACTGCCAACCCTCTATGGACTTTCCTTGTACTGCAGAGACAGATCACCTTCTCTGTGAGCTTTCTTTCCCACCTGCTTCATTCTTTTTTCTGTGTTGTATTCCATTTCTTCAGCTTCTTTATAGTTTGTGTTTTTCCCCTTAGCTCCTTCTGAAATCCCAAAGATCTTCATTTTTGCCCACCACATTATTGTTTTCCAGGTTTCTCATTTTCATTTCCTGTCAGGGTATATTGTACTGCTCATCTTTACTCCGAAAATTCTAATCCTGGAATGTATCTATATATGGAACTGCATTAAAACTCCCCAAAACTTGGAACGAAGTCTAAGAAAGCTTACTATTAGAAACTGTAAGTGGAAATTTACCCCAGTCTGTTGTTTGTACCTTTTCATACTACCTTTCTTTAGATCTTTTTAATACCCTTTGAGCTACCTGTGTAGATGTAAGTTTTATAGTTATCTCGTGTATAAAGTCTTGTTTATCCCTACAGTAGATTTATTTCACATCTTTCTGGGACCTCTACCAAAACGTGTCAAAAGACAGAGGAAAACTTAATATTGCCTATTTGAAGTTACCTTCTCATTTCTGAGTCAAAATTGAATCAATTTGATCTTTAAAATAAGAGTTTACTTTCACTGCTCTCCTCTTTTTTTTTTTTTTTTTTTTTTTTTTCTGTACTGGGAATGGAACCCAGGACCTTGCACTTGCCAAGCAGGCGCTTGTGCAACTGACCATCCTTTGCTTTGCTCTCCTTTTGCTCTTCCTCACATTCTTGGGGAGATTTATATATCATCAGATTTTAATGGGTCAGGCAGTGTTTCCTTGCTGACCGCTGCCAAGTTATTGCTTGGCCTTTGACCTTGCAGCACCATGGGGCAGAATCCATCTAAGTATAGCTCCTCTTGTCTAATCTCCAGATTTCATGTACCTATCTACTGCCACCGGTAGTAGATGTCAATGTCCAGTGGTACACATCATGTACTCCGTACCCTTTTTTTGCTTCAAACCTTAGTCTTTTTGATGTCTTTCCCATATTTGCACCTCGCTTGTTACTGTGGAGTTTCAATATCTTTTCAGATGCTTTGCTGCAACACACTCAGATATTTGAAGTACAACAATGTTTTTAGATAATTCACCTAAGTACATTCTTCAGCCAGTATCTTTGGTACCATAAACTCTCATATGTAAATCATAGGCTTTCTAAGCTGTTTTCTGCCCGGTGTCTCCTATCTTATTTTGCATGCAAAAACATCTGTTACGTCTTCTTATATTCTTGTACATTTCATATTTTAAATCATGAGCCTTATGAAAGACTATAGTTATATCTTCATGCACTTATCTAATCTAATTATTATTATATAAGCTTTATATTAATGGAGCTCTTAAAGTACAGCAGCTGTATATGTACTGGTCTGATTAGTTGACAAAACATGGAAAAGGCAAAGAAGAACAGTATTTACAACCTGTCCCATGAATAGAAATATTTGTAGACATTGGAACTCTCTGGAAGGACATGTGAAACTGATAAAGAAGTTGCCTCTGAGGATAGAAAACAGATGGCAGGCGACAAGACTACTAGAGAGATTTTCTGCCTTCTTGTACCAAATTCTGTCATGTGAATAGCCTATACAAAAAATAAATACATGATAATTATAAAGCATTTGTAATTTGACTTCTTCAATCCTAAATCCTGAATTTAACTTAACCCTGTTAGGGTCCAGATTACCGGATTCTTAGCCACAACCAGAAACCACCTCATTTGGCAAAGCTGTCTTTTTTCTCTTCTTTTCTTCCTGATATGCCACTGAATCATGAAGGACTTTTGTTAAGGGTACGTGAAGGAGCCAACATGTTCCAACATTCTGAATGTTTCTCTTCTTTTTGCAGAGAAAATGCTTTAATTTACAGATGGCCTGAGTCACAAAATATAACAATGATGGTGTTTCATTGTTTTGCTAATTCATCAGTATGAGGCAGAAGAAACCTCACTACCCTTTATCTAGTCCTTTTGCCAAGCCAAGTATTTCTTGCCCTATTTCTTGCAAGAATTTCTGTCTACAGGATTATCACACTAAGTAGATATTTAGTAGGTAGTGATAACTATAAATGTATGAAATTTTACATATAGGAATAAACACCTGATATGGTTTTAAATGTGTTACTGATAGAGACTCTTAAAGTGTGTATTTAAAATTTTCCAGTTGTCTAGTAATTAGGACTGTCCTGTTTTTCATGATGTAGGAGCCAATCAACATTCATATATTGTCTATCATTGTTTAATATAGTTCAAAAACAAATTTCCCCGCCTTTTTATACCATATAATTTACATTTTTAGTAAAACTGGGCTGTCAGTCCCTTAATTAGATTTTTCTGAAAATTTTAGCATTATTAAATTCAAGTTAAACATTCTCAGTAAGAATAATACATTGATGATTCTATTCCTTTTCAAAGTATATCCAGAGTAAAATGAAATTCTTAATACAGGCAGGCAGAATATTATGGCTTAATTGAAGGTCTAATTTGAGTTATCAGTTCTTTTCAGTTTATACTGATTAGGAAATTAGTATTTGATTTGATATTTAAAATAGATCTACTGTTAATAACTAGTGGTCTCTTTTCAATTGATCAGTTTATTGTTTGTTTTTAATAATTTGGGGAGTTGATATAATAAAGATTATTCTGACTTTTGAAGCTAAGTGTCAGTTGTAATGTCTACCTCACAGAGCTGAAGTGAGGATTACTAATAGAAGAGAAATAGAACTGATAGTTGTAGGAAAACAGTTAATAAGGATCAAGGCCTAATTGACTTCTGGGAGCACAAAGAAAAACACCAAACTGTGCTCTTTTGGCAACACAGGGGCATGCTGGCATGTTGCAAATTCAAGGAAAGAGTCAATAGATGAGATCCAATTTGTTTACCTAGGCACGTTTTACAGATAATAGGAGGCAGATTAATCTTCTGCTGCCCTGATTTCTTGCTTCTATGTCTAAGTAAATAAAAGTGAGGTTGACCAAATGTTCAAGGCTCTTTTGTCCACTACAGTCAAAGAGCACCTTCCAGGTTAATCTCATGCCTTTTGTCTTTCATCTTCATTCACCCCCAAGACAATAAACTCATAGGCTGGTTCCTACAGATACTGCTACAGCAAGCAGAAACAACAAAGTAACATCCAGGATTTGGAGGCAGTGAACAGCTTTATTTTACATCTGTGATCACAGTCAGGCTCTTTTACTCCCAACAACAAAGCCAAGCCCCACCCTTAGTCTTCTAGAGTTTTTATAGGCTTTCACAGGCAGGAAGCACAGAATGAGAACTGTAGGTTTCTGACAGGGCAAGGAAGGTCCCATGACTTTGAGAAACAGGTGGATGAAATGGGAAATAGAATCATAGTGCCAGCATGAATGATAAACCAAGAAGTGACTTCTAGACATATGCAAACAGCAACTGAGGAGGCCGACAGGTTGGAAAAATAAAACTATAATAAAAGGGGCTTTTCTGCTTTATTCCTCCCATTATTTGTATCTTGACAAGTCTTTGTCTATAATGTGTTTGTTTAAATCATGTTTTTGTTGTTTCAGATTGAATAGGGACTAGGTTTGTCTGGGACCGTAGGGCCATTTATGTACTCTGGGTAAGGACATCTATAGTTTCACAGAATCTAGGTGCTAGGACACAAATTGTATTAACCAACTAAGGATATAAGGCTCTATTAACAAAATGAAAAATAAAATGGACAATGGGTACAGGAGGGGTATCAGGTATGGGTTCCATGATTGAAGGAATTTTTTGTTTTCTTTTGTTTCGTTTTTCCTTTATTGTTGTAGTTGTTGTTTTATTTTGTTTTTTTAGACAGGGTTCTGCTCTGCAATTGAAGCTGGCCTTGAACTTACTTTGTAACCCAGGCTGGCTGCAAACTCAGAGTGATCCTCCTACCTCAGCCTCCCAAGAGTTGGGATTATAGGCATGTACCACCACACCCAGCTTTTTTTGTTTTTTAATTAAAAGCCTGATTTAGAGAATGTGTCTTTGGCCATAATTGTCTTTTGTGTTGAAGGCCCACCCCTCTCTAACTGCCTGTAATATCTGTAACTAGCTTAGCTGTTTATATTTTTGAAGAGCTGTCCCTAACTGCAATTAGGAGACACTGAGCATAATTTTGTCTTAACTGCTTCAAACTGAAATGACTCTGTTATGGTTGATATACTGTGTCAACTGGGGAAGTTTAGAAGTTTAACTAAGCCACTCAGCAGGGAGCTAGAGTCCTTACTTTGTAAACATACTCAGCATATGGAAGAGGAAGGCAAGCAGATTTTTGTGAGTGCTATACATGCCCTAGAGAGGGGGTGGCCTGTGTACAATATAAGGGAGGAAAAGAGGCTTACTCTTCCTCTCTTCTTGCTCTTGTTGCTTTGCTGTCTTCTGCCACTGTGAAGTATTGCCCCTGTGCCATGCCAACCTGCATGGGAGCCAGCCAATTATGAACTAAAACTTCCACTAACTGTGAGCTAAATAAACCTTTCCTTCCTTACTTTTGAGTGTCAGTATTTTGCCCCCCCCCAAAAAAAGATAGAGTCAATGTGAAGGAAGACCAAAGTCAGGACCCTCCTAGAAAGTCAATCTAATGGCCCTCAAATAGAAGTTTTGTAGTTTACCAAGAATGAACACTTTTCACAAGATTGATCAGTGGAAGGAACCTACCATATTTATCATTGGTTTAATCTGTGTGGTCACTTGGAGTTTGGTAGCATTTAGGCAAAAATAAACAAATTTTGAAAAATTAGAGCATGTGTAATAGAAGCATGCACCCCAGAAGGGAAAAACAAGTTTGAGAAAGAGTCACATCCAGAAACTGTTTTTATAAGGGGTGAAATAGTGAGTTTAGCCCGTTGTTTTATTTGTTGATTGGTTGGTTAGTTGGTTGTTGTTGTTTCCTCTCTGGCTCTGTGTTGATGGAGTCTGATATTTTGTCAAAAGCCTCTAGTTTTAGCTGATCTTACCTAAAGAATTTAAGGATTTTTTGTTGAGTTTTTATAGATTTTACTGTATTTTTTGATGACCTATAGCAGTAGTTAATTATTGTTATAGCAGGAAACTGCCAGAAGGGGTTAGTGACTTGAGTTTATTTTTTTATTATTATTTTATTATTATGAGTTTATTTTTATTATTATTGTTTTAAATATCTCTTGGTTATACTTCTCAACTGACTGTTCAACACAAAGTTAAACTGAGACCTATATTAATAAACATTAACCTCCTTTTATCTATGCATCAAGGTCAGTTAAGTCTCCTCAGGATTTACCTTGGAACTGTGTATACAACTTCTCAGTTCTTCTGTCATTGTCAGCCATCTGGATGAGGCATGGCCATTGCTTGACCATACTGCTTCTTATGAAAGCTTTGGAGACTTTTTCTCTTGGTGACTGTTCTTAGGCACACTTATCACCATTGATCTCTTTCCCCTCCTCCCCTGTGATTCAGTAACCTCCTTAGTCAGAAGGTTGTATAACTCACCGGAGTTAGGATATCTGCTGTAAAAATTCTCTCATTCCCTGGGTCCTCATTGAACTCGGAGGACTGAGACCAAAATACTGGCTGTGCTCATAGCCCGTCTTTTAGTTTTTAGTTGTTGCACAGCCAGAAGAGAAAGTTAATAATGTTACATTGTAATGGAAGCAATGAATATCAAGCACCTTGAAATATAAAGTATCATCAGAGCACTGTTATTTCTTATGACCCATGAATGTTCTAGGAACTGAATTCTAATATAATGTTAACAGACAACAGTTACATGGTTTTTCAGAGAAAACTGAGGTTAAAAGCCATATATGACATTTAGCGTGACCAAAAAATGTACTTTAGCATCACAATTGTGATGACATTTTGTAACACATTTTAATCTATATTTTAACATAGAATAGCTTTTTAGTCAGTCATCTCTATTTAGTACATAAGAAGCACTTGCCTAATTTTGGTCTTTTCATGAAACATCATTGAACTGTGTGACCTTGTCTGAACTGTTTAATGCCTAAGTATAGTGACGTACATAGCACATACATATCACAGGAGTTTTTCTTAAAAATATTATTGACTAGTGACCTTATGTTAGCTTAGCATCAACCTTTTATCACCAAAAGCTGGAACACAAGAGAAAGGCATAAGACTGACTCTGAAAGAAAATGTTCATCAACATAATACCAGTTTTACATTTTAGAAAACTGGTACGTATGAATCCATGAATGCATTAAATGTACCGTAAGAGTAGCAACAAAGAAGTGTCATAGCCATGTGAAAACTTTGTTTTTTAGTTGTGTTTTTTTTTTTTTTTTACCAGAGCATTTTAAAATCAGGAAACCTTATTTTCTTTTTTCTAGAAACTTAACCTTTTGATGATCACCAATGTAAACATATCACAATAATATATTTTGAACAAAATTTTAGTGTTTCTCATATAAGGCTATGGAGATTACTGGGGACCTCTGTTCATTAACAAGAACTGGATAATTTTTATTCCAGGCCGCTGCTTTTTTATCAGTTGGAGTCGTGTCCAACAGTTTTCCCCCACCGTAAGGGATTTTTCTTTAATTAGCTTAACAGTTTTTAATGACTTATGAAAATCAGACCATAACAATTAACATTATTTTTGAACAATAAGAGACTCTCAAGCATAATATATAAGCAGCAATATGCAGTACATTTCTAAAACCAATTTTAACACCACTTCAACCAACTGGTAATTTGAGTGGAAGTATATCTTTAATTTTGATGACATTTATCCATAAGCCAAATAGAATGACAAACAAATGCTTCAAAAATTCAAAAGTGCAAAATGAAGAAAAGTGTGTTCAGCTCAAATAAAACAACTGTTTACAAATTGGACACACAGACAAACAAATATACATAAAGGGCCTGCCCACACCTAGACATCATCTCTGAGGCCCAGGGGGACCAAAAGTCTGTGTCCAGCAACTCACAGTCATCTAGGAACTCTCGGTGACACTTTTGGGAACTGGGAAACTGCTCCAAGTGGCCTACCCACACCCAGATACCATCTCTGAGGTCCACAGAGAATGGGAGTCTGTACCCAGTGACCCACAGTCATCCAGCAACCCTGAGTGAAAACTGGGTTCTCAACCCTGTTGGGAACTGGGAAGCTGTGTCCAGTGACCCACCCACAGGCAGACACCATCTCTGAGGCCTGTGGGAATTGGGAGTCAGCTCCCAGTGACCTACAGTCATCCAGGAACCCTTAGTGACTACTAAAAGGATTGCAAAGCTGCAATTGAGTAATGACCGCCCCACACCTTGGTGAGGCTCAAAAGGACTGGGGAAGCTGTACCCAGTGACCTGCCCACATCCAAGGACCCTAGATGAGGCTTGCAAGGACTGGGAAGCTGTGTCCAGTACCCAGGAAAAATCTCTGAGGCCCACAGGGACAGAGAGTCTATGCCCAGCGATTCTCAGTCATCTGGAAACCCATTGTGAGACCTGTTGTGACTGGAAGTCTGCACCCAAAGACCCATCCACACCTGGGAATCATCTCTGAGTCCCACAGGGACTGGGATACTGCACCCAGCAATCTTCTGGTATCACAGAACCCTCAGGGAAGTCCACAGGGAATGGATGTCGGCACCCAACAACCCAGAACCAACAGCAACCTTCAGTGAGGCCCACTGCTGAACAACCTACCAAAAGGGAAGGATTTGACATCAGGCTGATTCAGAGAAACAGAAAATGCCCAAATGAAAGAACAAAACACAGTCAAACTTTTAGACAATCCTGATCAAGTCCAAGAGACATAGACATGAATGAATTTGGAAATTATACACCTGAAATCTCTGAAATGATAGCAAGGGTAGTAAAGAAACAACTCTAGGAAGCTGTAAAGGAAATCAATCAGAAATAATTGCTCAGGTAAAAACAAAAATGATAAACATAGTGAATGAATTGGTGAGTATATCCAATGAAGATATAAATAAAAGTAAAATAGAGGCACATAGGAAAGTGATGGAAATCTTGAATGAACAATACAGGAAACAATAGACTACATTAAACACATTCAAGGAGTTATTCAGGAAATCAAAAATTCCTTTGAAAGCTGACAGGACTGCATGAATGAAACAGAAGATGGACTTTCAGATGTCAAAGACATAATTGCAACTAGTGCTTATGAAAGGAAACAACTCTTAAAAATGACAAGGAATCAGGAAATATCAGTTTAACAACAGCAAGATAATGCAAAGGGAAACAATATAAAACTGACAGATGTCAATGAAAATCAAGAAGACAATACAAATGACATAAAAAGACTATTTGCAGATATAATAGCAGAAAATTTTCCAGAAATAGGAATAGAACCTGACACACAGGTAAGTGAGGGATATAGAACTCAAATTTGCCATAACTAAAAGAAACTCTCACCTCATTATTTAATAAGATTCAGAATATAAGAACAGAATAGTAAAAGCTATTTGAGAAAAGAAACAGGTCACCTATAAATGAATGCCTATCAGAATAATGGCAGGCTTTTCAACACAAACCCCACAAACCACCAAGTCAAGAAGAGCATGGAAGAAGTATTTAAAGTACTGAAAAATAAAGGCTTCCAATCCAGATTGATGTACCCTGCAAAACTGTCTTTCAAAATCAGTGGAGAAAATAAGATACTTCCACAACAAAGAACAACTGAAAAACTTTATGGCAAATTAACCAGCCCTACAAAAAGTACTGAAAGATCTTCTAGAAACAATTAGAAATGATTACAATTTCAAGAACAGCAACAGAAACAACAAGCCACCAACAAGCAGGATAGGCAATTAAACAGAGGAGTAAAAATAGGGAACCATCAACAGAAGGATAACATGACAAAGATAGCTCCGTACATATCAATTGTAACCATTAAGGTAAGTGTCTTTGATTCACCAATCAAAAGAAACAGACTGACAGAATGGATTAAGACACATAATCCTACAATATTCTGTCTACAAGAAACACATTTAACTCAAAAAGGCAATTCACAGACTGAAAGTCAGAGGTTGGAAAACAATACTCCATGTGACAGGAACCCAGAAAAAAGCAGGGGTAGAAATTCTATTTGCAGATAATGTGAAGTTCAAACCAAGAATGATCAAAAGAGATAAGGTCATATATGCTTGTTAGAGGAAAACTTCAAGAGGAAGAGTTAACAATCTGAAATATATATGCACTGAATATGGGAGTACCCAATTATGTAAGACAAATATTAATAGATGTGGACAGTCAAATAAACAATAAACACAATCATAATAGAGGACCTTACCACTCTATTTTAACAAAATTAAAATACTGGGAAACAGAATATAGCAAACCATCAAGAAGATTACACACTATGACCAAGTGGGATTCATCCCAGCAATGCGGGGATGTTTCAATATATGAAAATCAATAAATACACCATATCAATAGAGCCAAAGCAAGAATCAAATGACCATCTCATAGAGGCAGAGAAAGCTTTTGATAAAGTCCAACACTCATTCATGATTAAAAAACTCTGCAGAAAATTGGAATAGATGGTCTTTACCTCAATCTGACAAATGCTATATACAATAAACGAGCAGCCAACATCTTACTAGATGGACAAAAACTGGAAGCTTTCAACCTAAAATCTGGTACAAGACAAGGATGTCCACTATCACCACTCCTATTCAATATAGTTCTGGAAACATTAGAGCAATTAAACAAGAGACAGAAATAAAAAGAATAAGGATAGGAAAGGAAGAAATTAAATTTTCATTATTTGCAGATGACATGATACTCTTCATGGAAGACTCCCAAAACTCCAACAGACTATTAGAATAAACAAATTCAGAAGCATAGCTGGATACAAAGTCAACACTCAAAAATCAATAGCATTTCCTGTATACAAACAACAAACTCACTGGGAGAGAAATAAGGGAAACCACACCCTTCATAATAGTACATTAAAAAATGAAATACTTAGGAATCAATTTACAAAGGAAGTAAAAGATCTATACATTGTAAATTGCATTATTCTGAAAAAATCAGGATTTCAGAAAATGGAAAGACATTCCTTGTTCATGGATAGGAAAAAACCATTATAGTAAAAATAGCCATTCTCCCAAAACTGTTATACAAATTTAATGTGATTCCAATCAAAATACCATTTAGCATACCTCATAGATGAGAAATAATTTCTAAAATTCATATGGAGCCAGAAATGATCTAGAATAACAAAGGCAGTTCTGGACAACAAAGGCAAAGCAGAAAGGATCACAATCCCTGACTTGAAATTATACTACAAAGCAACAGTTGTAAAATTATCATGGTACTGACAAAAAAAAAAAAAAAAAAAAAACAGACCTGAAGATCAATGGAATAGATTAGAAGATATAGCCACAACTACAAACATACTCAGCCACCTTATCTTTGACAAAGGGGCCAAATAAGTTCACTGAAAGAAAGCATTTTAAATAAGTGGTACTGGAAAACTGGCTTTCCATATGCTTAAAACTAGATCCATGTCTATCATCATGCACCAAACTAAAATCAAAGTGAATCAAAGATCTAAATAGTAAAACAGAAACACTGTGTCTGCTGAAAAACAAAGTAGGTAGAAATCTTAAAGACATAGGGGAAGGTAAAGAGTTCATGAACAGAAATCAAACTGTATGGGAAACGCTTCCCAGAATCAACAAATGGGGTCTCACCTTATTAAAAAGTTTTTTGCATGTCAAAAGTTACCTCCGACAGAATGAAAAGAAAAACCATGAATTGGGGGAAAAAATCTTAGCCAACTCCCCCTCTGAGATGAAGAAATATAAATGGCAAATAAACACATGAAAAAATATTCAGCATCATTGGTCATTAGAAAAATGCAAATTAAAACTATGCTAAGATTCCATTTCACTCTGGAAAGGATGGCCAAGATCAAGAAATCAACCAACAACAAAAGCTGGAGGAGCTGTGTGGAAAAAGGAACACTTCCCCACTGTTGGTGGGAGTATAAACTGGTGCAACCACTGTGGAAATCAGTCTGGAGCATCCTCAAAAAGCTAGGATTAGAGGTCTCATTTGACCCAACTATCCCACTTCTGGGCATTTTCCTAGAAGAAGTGAAAACATTACACCACAGTGATATATGTGCATCCATGTTTATAGCTGCCCAATTTGTAATAACCAAATCTTGGAAATAACCCAAATGCCCATGGACTGAGAAATGGCTAAAAAAGATGTGGTATTTTTATACAATGGAGTACCACTCAGTTATAAAGAAGAATCATATCAAGGCTTTTATAGGTAAATGGATGAGACTTGAGATCATAGTTATAAGTGAAATAAATCAGACTCACTGTGTAAATACCATATTGTCTCCCAAGTATAAGAAACTGATAGAGTATATAAGATCCAAAATCTACAATAAATATTGTGAAAGGGCAAGAAACTGCTCAAAGGGGAAAAATAACTGGGATAGGGAAAAGGAAAAAAGAAGGAAGAAAAAAATATATAGTAGCTAAAATGATTATATTACTAATTCTATTAGTTTTTTGAAAAGAACAATACTCTTACAATTAGATCAATTTTGCATGTCTATATCTAGTAATCTAAGCAACTCTTTTGAAGATAACAGTACGTCCTATCATCTTGTTTTGAAAGTGTAGATTGTTATTGTTTTGAGTTTTTTGTTATCGAGGCCATAGAGCAAGTTAGTGTCAGTCAACTGCTATTTATCTGTGAGACCCCCGTTGACAATAAGGAGCCAATATAAATATAATCTATACTTTAGGCTGATTTTTGCTTGTTCTCTTTTCCAGATAGTTACCTCCTCCATTTCTCCCTGCACCTCTATTTGCCTATGTGATGTTTTACCATATTTGTAACAATACCGCAACCCATACAGACATATAGCTGTGTGTGAATGTGTGCAGGGCTGATCAAAATATATGATGAATGTTTAAATTTTTAAAATCTATTACAACAAAAGACACATTGCAAGGAGGCATGGAGATTCATGCCTATAATTCCAGCATTTAATAGGCTGAGGCAGGAGGATTACTGTGAGTTCAAGAAGAGCTTGGGCTACAAAGTGTGTTCAAGGCCAGCCTGAAGTACACAGTGAAACCTTGTCTCAAAAAGAGGGGAAAAAAAAAGACATTGCCTTTGATCCCCTTCAAAATATTCCCCTGGCTTCAAACCCACTTATCCCATTGTTCTTGCCACTTTCTGAAGCAGCACTGCAAGTCCCATTTCATGTCTTTACAAGACGTTATCAAAAATATAGTGAGTGCTGCCATGAGCAGAAAGCCATGCTCATAAAAATACTACAGTTTGTCTTTGTTCACCTTATTCCCTGGGTGTCTTATTTACCGTGTGTCTTCTACTCTTCTCCCATGTCAAAACTAGATGTCTTAAACTGATTCAAGACCTTGAGATGGCCACAGCAGCAAAAATACAGATAGTCATGAAAGAGGACTTCCAGAATTGCTTCAAATAGAGTCAAAAATAATGTGATAAATGCATTGGAAAGGGATAGAGAAATTATTGGCAATATGTCTTCTACTATAATAATTTTAATTAAACATTCACCATATTTTTGATCACATCACATATATCAGGATGCTTAACTAGTAATACAGTAAATATTACTTTCTCCATTTCAATAATTTTTAATTTATTTCTCTTTAAATAACATTTTTTTAGGCTTGAAGTTGGACCCAGATTTAAGCTTCCTATTTTACTATTCTCTCTAAGCTACAAAATTCTCATCTAAAAAATTAGAATACTGGTGGGAAATTGTGTGAGAATCAATATAGGTCACATTACACATAATAAAGACTGTATGAAACATACAGTATGTGTGTATTTTATACCACATTTACTTATTGTTATATCTTTGATATTTTCTTCATTTTAACTTGTCTTGGTCACTTTCCTCCTAGCTAGGTTCAAATGCTCAACTTGCACAACTTTATGCAATAGAGGCTCAGAGTTCAGAGGATTCAATACATGTTTGGTGAATTTAAACACAGAAATGGCCTGGCAGAAGGGCTTAGAGAGAGGGCAGCTAATAATGCCATCGTGGCCAGGAAGCAGAGAGGGAAGTAAGGCACCAGGAGGCAGACAGGAGCTCCCTACTCAGGCCCCATTTCCTAATGCCAGTCAACTATGGTGCTCCCATGGTTCCATCCTCTTCCATAGCCTGGCCTATGATTGTACCGGGCTCCTGGGAGACGTCTAGATTTAAACCATAACATAACTGAATACATTTGGAAATTTTTTCTTTGTTGGTGATAGTAACAATCATACTTGGTACCAGGCAAACTGTTTTTGAATGGGTTGTAATAGTTGCTTAGGAGATATTGTGCTGTAGACTTCTGGGAGAACATGGCAGATAGATAATAGCAGCTATGGAGGCTCTCTAAGATAGCCAGCTTACAATCCAGGAATGGTGTGGTGTGAGGAGTCCTAAGCAAGGGGAGATACAACCTGCCAGCCCAGGAATGAACTAAGCTGAGAGAAACCAACTGGAAATGCATTCCCGATGCTATGACCGAAACAGATAAAATCTCAGCACCGAAGCTGGAACCCGCGCCTCTGGAAACCATGATTTGAATTTCCTGCCGCCGCTGCTGTGTCTCAATCGCCACAGCAGGGATAGAGACACAGCTCTGAGAGCGGGAATTGGTGAACAAAGTTGAGAGCGGGACTGGTGGGGAGCCCTGTATCAACCTGCCATGAGTGAGAGGAACAGGGACCCCTCCATAGATAAGGAGGCTCCAACAGAGGACATTCTGGGACCGAGCAGACTAGCCAGAAAAGGATGCTACAGTGACTTGAGTCTCATATTCCCCTCTCAAGCAGGATTGGTGGGGAGCGCCTGATCTGGGTGAAGCCGCGGACTAAGACCCAGTAGGCTAGCCCAACCCAGGTCCCTGCACCTGGCGGTGAACCCGAGCAGTGAAGCCTTCTGCAGATTGGCTGACCTGGAGGGGTGGGTCCAACATATGCTGCCCCAGTCTGTGTCTCCCTAGTACACTGCAGTGGGCAGGAACACCTAGCCAGTGCGATTCAAACAAACTGTAACCCGCAAAGAAAAAAACTGGGCTTCCTTTGTACACCTGTATGGAAGGAACAAAAAATATGAGAAGAGGAGGCAACAAAAAAGGGTCCTCGGTCCCCAATCCTGAGAACACTGATCCAGGAAAGGTAAATGTGAAGGAGAATAAGGAGAGAAAACATGCAATATCAGGCACTGCACCAATAGACATAAAGCAATATCTCCAGAGCTTCATAAATAAGTTCAAAAGTGAAGTATTTAACAAAGTAAAGCCAGATATAAGTAGAATACTTAGAGAAATGCTAAGCACCACCCAAGAAAAAACAGATGGTGGAATGGAAGAGGAAAAAAAAAGGGGAGAATTGTTTGATGAAGAAAATAGAGAAAATATAGAATACGTGAAGCAGGTTCAAACAGATTACCAGGAAATTAAAAACTCTATTGAAAGCTGGCATAACAGCTTGGAAGAAACTAAGGATAGATTATCTGAACTGGAGGACAGATTTTAATGTGGGAGCATGAAATGAAAAACTTCTTAAAAATAACAAGGAAACAGCAATAATACAAAGGCTAGAAGATGATGAGGTTCTATAACTTAAGAATTAAGAACGTAAAGAAAGAAATAGGGACACAAACAAATGAACTATAAAGGCAATTCACAGAAATAATCCAGGAGAATTTCCCTAATTTAGCAAAGGTAAAGATACTCAGATGTATGAGGCATACAGGACCCCAGCCACCTACAACCCAAACAGAACTACACCCAGGCATATAATAATCAAAATTCCAGAAATCCAATGTAAGAACAGAATATTAAAAGCCGTCAGAGACAAGAAACAGATCACTTACAAAGGAACACCCATCAGAATTACAGCAGACTTCTCGGCACAAACCATCAAATCACGAAGAGCATGGGGGGTAATAATTCAAGCTTTGAAAGATAACCTCCAGCCAAAATTAATATATCCTACACAACTATCCCTAGAAATTAATGGAGAAACAAGGTGCTTCCAGGATAAAGAGGAACTAGGGGAATTTGCAACCACCAATTCAACTCTACAGAGAATACTGCAGGATATTCTGAAAAAGGACCATACCAAGATTCCAGAAACAGTGGCAGAGAGGCCACAGTGAATGGAGCAGAAAGCAAAATGAAGAAGACAAACTGACAACTAATGAGATAAAAAAAAAGCTCAACAGAAATGAGGCAGAGAAGGTTGGATGGTAGGAACACCTATTGTGGAGAAAACAAGACATAATAGCTAGTGCTGATTTAATATCATCTTGTTTTGAAGTCCCATCAAGCTTTTGTTCTTCTGTCTCCATCGATCTTAACAGGTTGTATCTTACTGGATTTTATTATATGTGATAATATAAACAAAAACTTTTATAGACAAGGAGATTATACAGAAACCATTGTTCATTTTCTGTTAGTTGGTTCTAAATACCCTGTAATACTGTCATTCTCTTGAATGGTTTTACATTGTCTTGATATGTTTGATACTACAGTATATGAAGTTATACTCAAAGATTTCAAGGAAAAAGGCACTATGATTACTTTTATGTCGGGATATCTTGTGGTGAAACACTATTTTGCTTAAATGGTTATGTTCTGATCTGTGTTGTTTTGTTGTTATGCCCTCTTTTATCTCAATCTCCTTTTTTATTATTTACTTTTTTATTTTTATCTTTTTAATTAAGGGAAAAATAAAAAATAGCAGGATACATTATAGTAACCCACTTTGATGTCCTATTAACTTGATTTGAAACCCTGTATTGCTCTCACCATCTTGTTTTGACTGATTTTCCTCTATTCTGTTTTGCTTGATAGTACCAAGTTTGAGAGTATAGGCAACAATTGTGAAGATAATAAGATTGACTATGATGCCCATTCTAGTTTGACTATTATCTTCTTTTGAAGTCCTGTAATGTCTCCAGTGTTTTGGTTTTATTGGTTTTGTTCTTTACTGTTTTGTTCAATTTTATTATAACTAATGATATAGGCAATTCTTTTTAAGCTAGCAAGAGGCATTATGGTAACCATTATTGATCACCTTGTATTCTGTTTTTACATTGTGTATTATGTCCATCCTTTTGATTTGACTGACTCTGTTTTGTTATGTCACATTTGGTTTTATTCTCTTAAAAAAATAATAAGAATTGTGGGATTAATAAAACCCAAAATGTGTAATTGTCATTGTAAAAAAAAGAGGAAAGTGCTCTAAAGGATATAACTGCATGTATATTTAAGTGTATAAGATAGATAACCATATTACTGAGTTTTGTTGGATCGTTGAACAGAACTGTTTGCAATCTCACTGTTTGAATGTCCACTTTATATGCTTTAATTTTGTAACTTGAACAACTATTTCTAAGATGACAATATGTAATCTGTTAACTAGTGATTTCCTACTGTTTATTTTTTCTGAAATTCTGTATAACTTGTACCCTTTTTCTGTTTTTTTTTTCTTTTTCTCCTTAAATAAAATTTTTAAAAAAATAGTTGCTTAAGGAGTCTATTTGTGATCAAATCCTGAAGGCTTAATCTTAAAACTAAGATATTAGTGGTTACATTGTATTAAAATGATTAGTGTTGAAAGTATAGTGCCTGGTATAATAGGCACCCAAGAAATACTTTTGACTAAATATTAATTGAAAAAAAAAAAAGTGTTAAGGGCTGTGCACGGTCATGGTAATGCTGAGACAAGAGTATTCCAAGTTCAGGGCTGGCCTGGGCAACATACTGAGTGCAAGGCCAGCCTCAACTCTGCAGCAAAACCCTGCCTCACAAAACCAAAAACAGAAAAAGAAAAAGATGGTAAATGGACTAAAATAATTCACCACAAGATCTAACATACAGTCTCACCAATAATAAATCCATAAAAATTATATTCATTTTATTGACAATTTTTAAATTACTAAATAAATTAAGAAACATTAAAAGTATAGTACTACTATAGTAGTTCATCATGAAAAGGATGAAGATACTCTCTGTAGTGGATTGGTAACTGGTAGTCAACTTAAACACCAGCTGACCTGAATCAGCATGGTGCTGAGTTTCAGTGGCCAACCTAAGGACTGTTGCCAGCATAAAAAAGGAGACTTGGCAAGGAAGAGTAGTGTTATGGTTTCCCCTAAGTGGTGTTGTTGTTTGGAGCCATTGGGTCCCCTGGAGGAACTTGTCAGCTGGCTCCCCTGATATGAACTCAGCTTTTGTTATCAGAGGAGCTCGGGATCTTGTTGCTGAGAACGGCTGAGGTTCATTTTAGGGGAGCTTTGGTCCTTATTTTGAGCATCACTTCCTGGCTCTGGAGAGGGAGATGTGTGCTGTTTATTCTCCAGGAGAGGCTTGTCATGCTGGCTTCCTGATATGTACTTTGCTGTTCTCGTTGGAGAAGGAGCTGCAGGTGGCTGTGGTACTTTGCAAGACACCTCTTGTCCTTATTTTGAGCACCACTGACTGTAGTATAGAACCCTCGACCTGCTGACGCAGATCCTTTACCACACTGGCATAGACTTTCTAGCTTCCACTGGTGACCTTTGAGCCTTCCCATGCAGATTCGTGGGATGAATTTGCATGGGTCATTGTCATGGGCGGTAGGTTTTCAGCTGAACTCATGCAGATATTGCCATGGGATCCAGGCCCTCAACTGGATTTTATAGATCGTTAGTGTTGTGGACAAATTTCCTGTACTTTCTGTGTATTTGACTCCTTGGTGACCATTATAAATGATATTATGTATCCCATATGTAATTGTTCTTCTTGAAACCCCTAACTACAACACTCTCTTATTCTGTTGTTTTTTAGATATTTTTGTCATTAGGGTTTTTTGTTTTTGTTTTTTTGAGACAGGGTCTCGTCACTGGTCCAGGCTAGCCTGAACTCACAATGTAATCTCGACTGCCTCAAACTCACAATGTTCCTCCTGCTTCAGCTTTCCAAGTGCTGACATTTTAGGAAGGTACCATCACACCTAGCTTCTTTCTGGTGCTTTGCTAAAGATACTAGAATTTAAATACCAACTACCAGTGTCAAATAAAATCAAAGTTGAAAGTTAGTCTTTAAATAAATGTGATACCCATCTTATTTCTGTTGCAGAGAGAAGAGGTATTCCCTTATTGAGACTCATAAAGGCATAGTGTCTGAAGATTTACTGCCTCCCTTACACGGCTGGATCTCGCACTTGTTATGTTTTCATTATTTTTTCTGCAAAAGGTAGGAACTGTGTTTTATCTCCATAAGTTCTTCTAACAATTATAGTTTTTATATCTTGTGGACCTAATCAGAAAGTATCTGATATCAGTGACTTAAAGTGCCATGTTTCCAGGTATTTAAGGTATTTAAACATGTCCTATCCAAAAAAAAAATTCTATAAATTAATACATGTTCAGTGAAAAAAAGAAAAAAATGTAGTAATCCTATCACCTTGAAAAAATAGTACTGTTTGTATTTTCTAGTCCTCTTTTCTGAATTTATTAATAGGCACTTTGTGTATAACATATGTACTTATAATTACAATATTAATTATGGATAAAAACAATAGGGTATAAATGTTATTTGGCTGCCCTGCTTCCTTTACTTAGCAATATACTGTGGCATTTTTCATGTCAGTAAATATCCAACTCACTATTTTTAATGGTGATGTAATATTCTAATTTGAGAATTGTAACAAATATTATATATCCTATTGACTATGTTCAATGTTTACAAGTTTTCTCTGGGGTAAACATGACTTCTTGAATATCTTTGTACATACATCTTTTTTCTCATGTCTGAGGATTTTTTAAAGACAATTTCCAGAAATAAACATTGAAGAACCTTAATTCTTATGTATGCTTCCTGTTAAAAGTAAGACATATCACTAGGAAGTACTATTATTTACCATCTTTGAGATGTATTAGTGGGCCCTTGACTTATAAATTCAATTTCTTCACGAAGGCTGATTGTAACTCAAGTTGGTTCTAAGTCCAGACTGTTTTTCCCATAAGAAATAATGAAAATACCCATAATGCATTATGAACTTCCCAAAGCACCCCTTAACTAACCTTATCATAATAAAAATGGATTACATAATGTGTGTAATTTACCAGAAACACCAATAATTTTTCTAAGTATATTCACCAAAGTTAGAACATGTGCCTAGTTTACCAGAAACAACAGTTTCATATTGTACTCAGCATTCTAGTTAACATCTTTGACATGCAGGAAGGGAGGATGAAATGGAGGGTAGTTACTGTTGCAAAGAGAGCTTCCTTCCATAAGAGTATCAGGAATATGGCTCACTAGGTCTCAACCTTTTGAGAACTAAAAACTGGCCTGAGGTTGTCTGTTTCTGTCTTTTGTTTAACACTGTTCTGTAGTATGGCGTGACATTGTCATCAAGCAAATGAATGTAATAATTGGCTTTTTCTCTGAGTGAGTCTTCTTTACAAATGTTTGTAGCTCTGTCCATTTTTTCAGAATTTCCTTTATTTCTGAAGAACTTTTCTGCACTGATCATTTATACTCCTCCTCCTCTTCAGAAAGCTTCTCAGCTGCCATTCTCTGTTGCTCAGCCAGAAGTTGCGAGTTCCTCTGTAGACAGTTCCCCTGAGTGTTCCTCTACCAGTCCCTCACCATCACCACTGTCTATCTGCTATAGTGATAGTGTCATCAACCACAGGATCAATTAAAAGCTCAGACTCCTCTACAGAGTCTTCAGTGTCACTTTCCTGTTCAATTTTAGGTTATGATTTCTTCCAGGCAGATCTTGGTGTCCTTAGAGAAACATTGGCCCAGGATTTCTCACCTCCACAAACGAAAGGATGTTACAGTGTTCTTTCCAGAACTCTTTAAGGGTTAAATCTGTATCTAAGACCATCTGGAAACACTTCAGGAACAGTTCCTTGGTGTACAGGTTAAAGTTAGCTATAACCTGCTGGTCCATAGGCTACAGTAGAGGAGTTGTATTAGGTGGGAGGAAGTTGGCTGAGAGCCATGGTGATTTGTCAGCCAATTTCTCTTCCAAATCTTTGGGTGAGCAGGAGCACTGTCCATGATGAGGAAAGCCTTGAGTGGTAAAACATTTGCCCTTTAGGTACTGTTTCTTAATAATAGAGCAGAAAGCCTCCCTGATCCACTCATGAGTAAGTACTCTTGTTTCCCAGGCTTTTGTGTTAGATCGCTACATGACCACTAACCTATTCTTCATGACTTTATGTTTTCTGAATACTCTGGCAGTCTCAGAGTGATAAACCAAAGAGGCTTTATCTTGAGGTGACCACTCACATTGGCACATAGCAGTAAACAGCCTATCCTTCACAGGCATGCTAGCCTGGCATTTTCTTTTCTTCCTGGATAATATGTGTTCTACTGGGCATTTTCTTCCAGAAGAGACCAGTTTCATCACAGTTGAAGATTTAGTGAAAGCAAAAGCCATTTTTCTGTGTCATCATTTCAACATGGTGTATGTAATCTTCAGCAGCCTTTTTATCAGCACCGACTGCTTTACCATGCCTAGCTATGCTATGAACACAAGTTCTCACTTTAAAATTGTCAAACCACCCTTAACTGGCATGAAATGTTTCACCATTATCACTTGTTGATGAGTTATCCTTTAAAAGATCTGCATCTATAGCCCTAGCTTTTTCACAAGTATACTAGAATCTGCCATCTGCCTTTCATTTATCCACACTAATAATAGCCTTTCTACCTCATGTAACACTGTTAATCATGACTTACTAATTTGAGTAACAGCTTTAGCAAACCTAGCTTCATTATACAAATCTTTACTCTGTAAGAGTGCTGTGGTTGTAGATTTCAACATGCAGTACATATTAGTGAGATTGTTCACTCTCATATCTCTAATTTCCTTCTTCTCAATTGTAATTGCTTTCTTTACCTTCCTAAGCTTCTTTTCTAGCTCTTGGGGGGCCATTTTGATAGCAGTAATTCTAGTAATTATATGAAGTACTGTCTGAATTCCTGTCCACAGACACACATCTGAGTTCAGATGGTTTGTAACTCAAGATGTTGGTTATCCGTTAAACCTAAAATTGTAGTTGTAAACTGAGGTGTTCATATGTGATAATGGTTGTAACTTAAGGGTCCAAAGTATAATAGTGCTACCAGGTTCTGGTATACTGAGGGCTCTTTCAAAAGATAATTTTTAGGTTCTTTCTGTCCTGAACAAAGAATTGGTCAAGACAACTGCAAAAGGTGTAGTGTTTTCCATTTTACTAAAGATAGGAAAAGAAACATGCTCTGCAGAATGAGTGTGGGACAATTAAAAGAAAAAATGCACTCTACAGAGTAAAAGCAAACCTCTATGAAAGAGAACACAGGGGCATGGGGATAATGATAGCCTTCTTTTATGTCTCCCATTCCTCAGACTGATATCAAATCTAGGTTGTCCTATCAAAAACCTGTTTGAGAAGAATTAGAAATAAACTTTATGATTGGTCTCAGGTTCATGGCTATGCTGCATATTTCCTAGATCTCTGTGACTGACCCATTTCCCACTTTCCCAGACAGCTGGTTATACCCTAGTCTCCTGCCTCTATAGTGTACCAAGATCTTAACAAATCAAACATATTTGACCATAGAATCCTTTCGTATAAATTATATCTGTATTTGGGGTTCAGTTTGACAGGATGAGGAGGATGGGAAATCTATACTTCCATCAATCTTACTATAAATCTAAAACTGCTCTGAAAAATAAACACTATTTTAAAAGAAAACAAGCAAGAGAAAAAAATTGTAAAGGGGAAACATTTTAAATACCATTGTATAAATTTACATTTAACATTAAATTTAGATCGTATATATACATACCCATACAAATACCTGTTGACATCCTATACATGCTTTTTAAAATTCTATCTTATGGTTATAGTGTTCTTAAAAGTAGTTTTTTTTACTTAGGATTTTCCTTATCTCCTTTCTACCTTCCTTTCTTTCTTTCTTTCTTTCTTTCTTTCTTTCTTTCTTTCTTTCTTTCTTTCTTTCTTTTTAAACCTATTCTACTTCATTCCCACACACCAGAAATTGATTTCTTATTCTTACGGGGTATAGATGGGCTGAGGGTCCATCTTCTTATAACTGCTTCAGGCTTAAGGAAGGGCATTGATTCTTCTTGCCAGTGATCAAAGGTCTCATCCTGATTGATCTAAAGGAAAGAAAGGTAGATAGGCTTTGTTGTATCATATTTTGTTTTAATGTTTTGTATCCTTTATTTTTTCCATATAAAGTTAATAATAGACCCTCATGTACCTCAGTTTGGCATTAATAATTAATAACTCATAACCAATTTTGTTTTATTTATACTTCCTATACTACTTTGAAAGATAGATATTATTTTATGTTAACATTTCAAGGTATACACTGATTCTAGATGTGATTTTATCTAACACCTATTGTACTTCTGCCATAGTTTTTTCTGGCCGAAATCACTTCCACTGTAACACATTTGTAATATATCAAACATCAGCATTAGCTATGATTAATGATATTATTTTTAAATGACCCCATAAGAATTTAATTGTAATAAATAAGTTATGCTTGCTATTTGGTTCAGGCTGGCCTTGGGCTCACTTTGTAACCTAGGCTGGAACATGAAAGGATCCACCTCCCTCAACCTCCCAAGTACTGGGATTACAAGAATGCACCACCACACCCAGTTTAGAACCTACGAGTCTAAATAGTTACATAACTATACTATCATGATCTTTCCAAATTCTTTTGAGTAAAATTTTATATATGCTTTTTCCACATTTTTAAGTGTGATAATGAATAAAAAAATTGTATGTTGCTGTCAACTGAACAGACAGTTACCAGAAGAAAAGGGAAACAACTGTGATGGTCAATCCTATAAATAAAGCAAGAATGGAAAGTTGCAGATGGCAATAAATAATATATTTACTTCCCATGTAAGAAAAAACTGAAAAATCTAATTAATTTTTGATATGATTTGACTTCAGCTTATTCCCTGTTTTTCAGAGACTTGCATCCCTACATTCATTTTGGCACTTCTCAAAATTATTTTGGGTTTTCAAATGATAACTGGATCGTGAAAACTATACTAAAAAAAAATTCTAAATTATTGAACTCTCATTTGCCACTATTTTCCATATGTTCTTTGAGACTTTTATATATCTAGTTGCATGTATTATGCAATATAGTCGCTGAGAATAGTTGTTACTAGACTTTTTTTTAATAAATGTGTAATGAAAGGCAACATTCAAAACAGATTGACTATTGCTGTACGTTTTACAGTTTGCTATGGTTGGTATTTCATTGTAAACATGATTCAAACAAAAAATGAAGTCATGAAAGCAGAGGAAAGGATGTTCAAAAATTAATATACAAGCGTAGTTCTAAATAGTCACAATTTTAGTTTGAGGCTATTCTACAGGATCCTGAGTAATGATTAGATGAAATTATAGGCCCAGGCAAAGCTTAGAGACATTAGTCTTCAAATGGCCCTTAGATTGTGGTATATTGTTTGAAATACAAGAGGAAATCAAATTTGAATCTTTTACTATATCCCAAGGGTTATCTTAGCCATCAAACCTCAGTGGTAGATTAAATGTTTGCCAAAACAATAGGCCTTTATAGATTTTTTCATTTCCTATTATATTTCATTTCTAGTGTTTTAGTATGTATATATTTTTTCCACATGTCTACAAATGTTGTGTACAAAAACTGTAACTCCAAGAAAGTAATCACTGTTGAAAAATGTTTTCAACTATGTTAAAATTCGGTTCAAGGGAGGTAAGAATTTTTGAAACAGAATAAATTTTATCTCTCGTTTTTATTAGATTTCCATGGGAAATAGTTAGTTGAAAAACTCCTATATATGCTGCTCTTCGTTAAAAATATTATCCTATCCTGATTGGATAAAATTACAAACTGGTTACTATGCATATTTTGAAAGCCCTGAAATCTTGAATTTAATGTTTGTGTATTTTCAGTTATTAAATCTTCAGTTTCAGTTTCATCTGTATAGCTACTTTCTTTCTTTAATAAACACTTTATGCCTTAAAGTTATGGGAACTATACCCCCTTCTGAATACAGGCAAATAGTTTATGTGGCAAATAGCAAAAAGGAAGCAAATTAAAAACTAAAATATTTACTTAACTCATCCTTTTTTTTTTTTTTTTGTCTTTTTCCTTTTTATCAGTACTAAGGATTGAACTCTCGACTGCCTGCTTGCAAGGCAGGCGCTTATGCCGCTGAGCTAAATCTCCAGCTCCAACTCATCCATTTTATAGACTAATGATACTAAAAAAAACACTTGTGGTATAGTATTAATCATCTAATAATAAAAAGAAGAATAACAGGCTTTAAATAGAATTTACCATATGCCAAAACTATCCTAATTCTTATTATAACTCATAACTATTATTATCTGAATTTTATAAAGAAGCTGAGGCAATGAGAGACAAAGAGATTATATAATATATTGTAGGATCAGAAAAGTGAACTGATAATTTTAGGTTTGTAGAAACTTAAAATTTAAGCAGAGTAAAATTTAAGCAAGGTTTGTCTGTCTATCTGTCTGTCCTCTGTTTTAGGATTGAACCCAGGGTCTCATTCATACTACTGAATGCTCTGCCACTGAGCTGTACTCGTGGATCTCAAAAACTTCTTAATTCTCCCAAGGCACCAAGCCTATAATGCATGAAGCAGTTGTTTATTCTATAACCTGAGTGAATGCTCATTGTGGAAGAAAGTCAGCCAGAGCATATGAGCTTTTATTCAAAAGTGCTAGCCATGAAAAGATTGCAAAGATACTCTATAATTTGGAGGAAGATGATATATATAAGGGCTTTTAACAGGAAAGATCAGCCAAAGTTCAATTTTAAGAACTGGTCAGAGATGATTGTTGCAAAAAGGATGAATTGTTTTTGTGAATTTGAAACATTGTTTTTCAATGTGAATATTATCAAGAGGAGAAGAGGAACCTGTAGGAGCTAAACTCATACACAAGAAGAAGGGATTAGGAGGAATAACTGTGGATACAAAGACATGGGAGAGCAACAGTGGAAAATTCTCAGTCCTTCAGTGTCTCTCTTTGTATGTAAGACATTGCACTTCATGCTGAAGGTATAGTAATACATATGGCAGATACTGCTGCTGATTGTTTTCTTTTTTTAAATAGAATAAAACCAAACAAAACAGAATAAAGCCAATCAAAACAAAACAGGGAAAGTAATACAAGACTTCAAAACAAGATAATAGGAAATCAACAATGGCTACCATAATGCCTCTTGTTATCTTCAAAATAGCTGTCCATACCATCATACATAATAAAATCAAAAAACAACAGAATAAAACCAATTAAAAAAACCAACGAAAGCAATACTGGAATTCAAAACAAGATAATAGGAAATCAATAATGGCTACCATAATATATCTTGTTATCTTTGAAAAAGTTGCCCATGCCATCAGATATAATAAAATCAAGCAAAGTAAAACAGAATAAAATAAAACAATGAAAACTATACAGTATTTAAAACAAGAGAATAGGGAATTAACAGTGGCTGCCACCTTCAGAAGGAAATCCCCTATAGTTGCTCTACTGCATATTGTTAGCCTCCAAATAGATGCTCAGATCACTGGCCTTAGACCTGTAAAGTCAATCAAATACTAAACACTACAAGAATTAAGTAGTTTTTTCTAGCTCAATAGCTGTCATCCCAGCCTGTGTTTCTCCAAATCACAGGTTGCTTATGGGGTGAGGAGGCCCCTCTACTCTTCTTATCTCCCAGCCTGCATGCTGGATGCTCACAGGAAGGGGTTGGCTGCTTCTTTCTCCTCCCGCAACCCCTGACTGCTGCTGACATTAAGCACAGACTTACACAATTTTACTTATTTTGCTGCTGTAGTTCAAGGTGATAGGAGAGCAAGTACTAAAGGAATTCATACCAAAATATTGGCACTATGATAAGCAAGTGATGCCACAGAATGCAGGGGAGGGCAACATGAGGTGAGGCTAAGGAAGCAGGCAGTGGCTCTATGTTTTAGTTGTAACTATGGATAATAAACTGATGACATTTTTTATCCCATTAACTGTGTATTGCTTTGTGCTTGTCTCCTCTATTAGATGAGGCTATTAGTATACTCACCTTCTCTTTCAGATCTTCTCTCTCAAAGGTTCTATTCTTGATTCTTTTATTTTAGTTTTTTAAATATTGTTGCCATTTATATCCATTTTTATTGTGTGGAAGCATCTACATGATTCTGGGAAAGGAACATTTTCATTCACTCTTCCCTCTGTCATAAATTCAGCAGATGACCTCAGTGCTTGATCCCTCCCTTCAGATTTTTGACCCAAGAGGCAGCTGCTAACAGGGCTTCCGTGGCCAACTTACTCTAAAAAAGCAACTCCTCTACTAGCATTCTTACTCTACATCTCTCATTATGATTTTACTCAGACCTATTATAAATTATTTTAACTTAGTTTTTTAAGCAGTTGTCATAGTCCCTCTACTGGACTGTAGGATTCAAGAAAACTGAAATAATTATAACAATCTAATTTTATTTTTTGTTATTTTTCCCCATAATTACCACATTGTCAGCTAAAAGGGTACCATAGCCCCAGCTGACACTAATTATTTTAATTAACGAGTCATTATAGTGACAAGTATTCTTCTTTGTTATATTTCTTTGCTTATGGAACTTTTTAGTTCTCTCCATTGTCTCAAATATTTTGGTAGAATCTCTTTCTTCATAAAAACTATTCTCCATTGTATCAAACATTCAGGTAGAAATCACTTTATTCTTTTCCCTAGAAACTGCTCTTGCTTTGGCTGCACAGCTGTCATCCTGGGACTTCCCTTTACTGTTCTTCTGGTTGAGACTATTGCAACTCACTTTTTTTCTTTTATATTTTAAACCTCTCTTTAATGAAATATATATAACTTAGCAACTTCCTAAGAAAGAGTATATGGAAAACCAAGTTTTAATTATTTCAAATGTTTGAAGTTTGACTCTGAGGAGAAGAGTATCCAGGTTTCAACATCAGAATGTTTAAGCCTGGTAGCAGGGTGTGGCTGGAAAGAGAAGAGCTATGTCCATATTGGAGAGGGAAAAAACACCCTTACGAGGAGCTATTTTGGGCTACCTACATTACATGAGACATCTAGAAATTGACATTTTTTTCTACTTCTACTAGTTTCTTTTTTTAATAATCATAATTATCATATGGGTTTATCTTTAAGAATATGCTGAGGAGAAGCAATTACTGCCCATCTAACTACTTGCCATCTTAACTCTAGTCTGAGACTCTAGATTATAGTCACCCTTTTCTAAAATTCAATAGCAGCTTTAGGATGCTTGAGCTAGGGAACTAACCCTTTAATGCTACACGTTAAAGCTGTTCTTTGCTTAAGGATTGATCTCTATCGTAAGGAATGCTTTGATTTTTTCTTCAGTGGATGGATAATGATACTTTTCTTTAAATAAACATGTAGTTCATCTATTCATTTTGAGTCCCAGCTCTCTCATTATCACTACCGGCCTCTTACTAGGCACCTCTGAGCCGCTGAACCTCTCTGACGTTCTGCATTTGATCTGGCCTGGCTATTCTACGTTGTGGCCTCCAAGGCCCACTTCAGTTCAGCTCTACTGTTTCCAGCCTACATGCATTTGTTCAATTTCTCATCTGATAATGACCTATCCACCATCTGTAGTGGTGTTATTTATTTTTCTTTCTTTATTATCAGCTTACTAGGCCCTAAAAATAAAAAATGTCCTACCTACTATCTTTAACTAGAAATCATTGGAAGTTTATAAGCAGAAAAATGACCATATCAAATGGCATTTAAAAAGATCACTATAGGCTTGGTTTGAGTTATGGTAACATAAACTTAGCATGCTATATTTTTTGCAGGCAATTGTGTTATTTTTATAACAAAAGATGTAAGTAGTAAAACTATTAAGGGCATAAAGAGTGTATTCTTACATATAAACTAGTAGATTCACATTTACAGTGTAGTAACCAAGTCATCTACAAACAAGTTAAATGCTTTCTCCTATTAAAAGCAAAATATAAGTCTGATGTCCCTAGTACCAAAACAAAAAGTCAGCCTGAATTACTTACCAAAACACTGTCTTTAAAACAAACAAACAAACAAACAAAAACCATACTATAGTTATTTCCAGGCCAAACTGCACTGAATTTCATCAACAATAATTTAATCTGTATCTAGTCTAGCAGTGCTTTCCATCCGTCATTTGATCTCAACCCATCTCTCATTCTTTAATGTAATTGTTATTTTGCATAGACTTGCAAAAAAAAAAGAGCTTGAAAGCAGATTTGAACTTTCAGAAGTTTATAGTCTTTAATTTGTACTTAATTCATAGTATTGAAAAATATCACACGGGGTAAAGGTAATAACCAAAGTAAAATAAAATATATGTCTGCTAATTTCTATTGTTCTTTGTACTATCCCATTTTTTAAAAAAGCCTTCTCTGCATAGGTAGAATAAGTTCTATAATCAAAATCTCCCAATCTGCATCTATATGAGAGTTTCAGTGGTTTGGTTTGGTTTTGATTTGTTTTGTTTTTCTCTTTTTTTTGAGACATATCCTCACTGTGCAGTTCAGGCTGGCCTTGAGCTTATTTTGTAGCCCAGGTTGGTCTTGAATTTGCAACATCCTCCTGCCTCAACCTCATCAGTTCTGGGATTACAGGCGTGTGCTATCACACCCTGTTATTAAATTTCTGATGTTTTAAAAGAGGACTGCTACCAGCTAATAAAGTATTACATATAAAAAAGTATATTTCCTGATTTCTTACATTTAATCAGCTCCCTTGTATATGAGATTAAAAGCTTTACAGCCATTTTTTTAAAAAATTCACTATAGGCAAACTATACATCTTTTCAATAATGCAGATAAAGTGTTTTGTGAAAAGTTCTATCTCCCAAAATCCTAGTCATTTAAATGTGACTTTCCAATGTTCTCCATCTCAGTTGTGCTAGCATATGTGATGTGCTTTAATGTTTTCAAATAGATTAAAAGAACTACATTTATACAAGTTTTCATTTCTAGATCCCTTAAAGAATTATACATATGTGAGTTATATGTTAGCATTGTTGCTACTGATTTCTAGGGACTTGCATTTTTCTTAGAAATATATTTACTATTCTTATCCTTCATATGTAAACTTAGAGAAAGGGCAAAGAGGAATTTTAAATCCATAACCTAATTCATTTGTTAAATTTCAAGCAAAATAATAAAATTATAGTAAAACTTATTTCAGTCTCCAAATCTCTGTAACTATATGATCACAACCACAAGAAATTGCAAGCACAGTGTATATTTTTCATAATTAAAATATATTATAAATCCTGTTTCCATTTCTAATTATAATTCTGATTATAATTATGATTTTATAAATCATTATTATCATGTCCGTTTTCCTTTATTATAAATGGAGGATGCAGTTTCTGATTACTGCTGACTATTGTGAAATTTTTCCCCAAATCAGTATATCTTTCAATTAACAGTACATTTCTTTTCATTATGTGTCCGTCTCTGCGTGACTGCTCAGTGTGCATGTGCACCAACACACACATGAAAGACAGCAGTGAAAACAAAAGACATTTTATTAAGTAAATAATATTCCTCAAAGGTTTTAGTTTGCATAGTAGATAAGATGTTCAATTTTAGGACACTTGTTTTATCAGGTGTTATTATATAAAAATCATTATATTGAGGTTTTTTCATAATATGAATGTTGTGATTTCTTGGCAGCTCCACAGAAATCTCCCTGCTTTTTTTCTTATTCACAGTATTCAAAGTAGTCCATGTGACCTAGATAGAAAATCAAGGTAGAATATGCTGCATTGCTGATATTTACTGTGAAACCTCAGGAACATTATGGTTCCACATGCTAGAATTACAGGGTGCACAATGTTTAATATTGCTGATATTTTAAAAGGTCTCTGCTAACCTATACAGTCATTTTTCATGCTGGCATTAAAATATTGTTCAGAGTCTTTTATAAATAATCGAGGTTTATATTACAATCAAAATGCAGTATGCAATTTTGACTTTTTAATTTAAGATCAAGCTGGATATGATTCATGATAGTTTTTTCTCTTACTATTTACCATGTATTTAGAATTACAGTAATTAGTAAATTCAGAAATCTAACCACAATAAGACACAATTAATTGTTCCAGCTTATTAATTTGGAAGGAATGTTGATAAATTATTAAAAATAAGAATCTTGCAGTCTGCTTTGTAAAATTAATAAATTTTATCCTATATCAGAATGCTTTCGTTCTAAAAAGAAAATCAGCTTTTACGTTCAAGAAGCCATATTCTCCCAGTGTGTAAAGCTGTTTCTTCCTTTAATATTTCTGTATGAAAGCAAAACCCTGAAAGGAAAGCATTGAATAAGTCAAGGCATCTGCACACGTGAACTGTATTCAGCTAGTGAATTATTTATACTGAGAATCCGATCTGCTTTTCCTTCAATGTAATAGAAAATTATAAAATAGAGAAAATCCAAAAACTCCAATAAAATTATATCCTATTGTCAGCTGAAAAAAGTAAAGCGCATATATGCTACAGGTCATCTATGTAGTTTTATCTCTCTCATTTATAGGAAGATCAGCTTACTAAACTAATTCATAGATTTCTTTATATAGCCAAAGTGAAACACAGCATACCAGGGCAGATGACCAGAATCAGTATTAAGAAGGCTGCAAGATGAAAATTCATACCTGGAATCAACTTTGAGTGTAAGGAAAGACAGAAATAAGTAAGCAGTGCAACTGTGTGAGGTAGAAGCTCAGCAGAATCATATGCCAGCAGCAGATAAACAGTTTTTAAAATACAAAACTCAAAACAGAGCATAGGACAGCGCGTGTTAATAACATTTTAAGGTGATGGCATAGGAAAGTTATTGGGATCAGAAACTTCATATAATTGAACTATAAATCTAGCTCTGATTTATCTCCAGCTTTTGATCAAATTTATTCACTTCATCCACATCAGTATTTTGCAAATTGGGGTTTCATAATGCACTCTTCTAAAAGCTATGTCATGAGGGTAGGGAGAAAAAAATCAGTTGCTAGGTGAATTTGAAGAATTACAATTTACATTCATTCATTCACAGCCACATACAAACATTCTTTATATTTCTCTCTCGAAAACTCACAATGTCCTTAGTGTACAACTTTTCTGCAGCCTCTATCCCACAAAAATCTATAAACCCAGCATTTCGCTTGTTGGACCATTACCACACTATTGTGCAACACATGAAATCCAGTGTTGTTGAGCAGTGTGCTCCTGAACACCAGTTAGAGAAACTGTTTCATTAGCATTTCAATACAGAAAGCTGTTGCAAAGCTATTTTTAAGAGATAGTAACACAGTTAACCTTGTCAACTTGATTGGTTTGAAAGACAACGAGGTGATCAGTAAGACACATTTTTTGAGTGGGTCATAGGTACCTGACCATGGGAACTATATCTGGTCTTTGGCCCCTTTATTTCTGGCACCTTCTATGCTGTCTGCTTCCCAGTGCCTTGAACTAAGCAGCTTTCTTCCATCATGCCCTTCCACCGTAATATTTCTGCTTTGGGGCCAACGGACAATGGATAGAAACCTCTGAAACCATGAGCCCAAAATAAACATTTTATCCTTTAAATTGTATATACCAGACCTTTTCCCCCAACAACACAAAGATGACTAATTCAAGTAGCACATATTTTAAATGAATAACTGAATTTATCCAGTGTATAGCAGCTATATATTAGATCCAGAAGATAACATGAAAAGGGTTTTATTATATAACAGGACATTAGGAAACTCACCATACTGATTTTTAAAAGCACATTTCTGATCCAAAAATTTAGATAAGAATCACTAATTTATAGAAATATCAAGGCATGTTGTACAATAAATTCCACTGTTACTAATTTTTGATAAACAGAACTCCAGCTGAAAAATTCCTGATGTGGACTTATGTTAATGTAGAAACAATATGTTAGATGAAGATATATAGAATTATTAGTAGCCATACGTTTGTGTTTTCTGTTCTGGATCTGCCATCAATATCTCTAAAATATTATACAGATAGTTTTTTTTTTTAATGGAATTACCTTTTTTCACAACTAGGTATAATTAATAATCTTTAAAACTTGTAAATTTTGTGTTGAAATCTGGAAAATTCCGAGTTTCAGTTGAGCATGTTCAGTGTTAATCTGCATTGTGAATTTCTAATAGATTAATGTAGTTTTAAAGCTTTCTATGTTATCCTATATCTGTACTACATATATTAAGTGGTGCTCAGAACATAGTTTGAGAAATACAGTACTAAATAATCGCAGATTTCATATTTCTTCTTCTTAAAAGTTATAGTTCACTGATTTTAGATTATCTATATATAGTTTTTCGAGTAAGACAAGGCTAGAGAGAGAGACAAAGAGAAAGAGACAAGAAAGAGAGAAAGAGAGAGAGAAAATCCAAAAACTCCAATAAAATGCTTGGGGGAAAAAATGTCTTAGGTTTTAGCTTATCCCGTAACAACTACACATTAAATTTAATCTTCTGAATTAATTAAAAATAAGACTTGTATGATTTGAGAATATTTAAATATTTTTAAAATTATTTTAAAGTGTTTTTATGATTTCTAGGTAAAATGTTCTAAAAATCATGCATTCTATTATTCTGAACTTTAGAAAACTGAATGCTGCCCTACAACTCTAAGAAAATATTCTTAGGAATAGCAATTTTTCCAAAATAAGAAGCGTTTTTGTCACTTAATTTATTACCAACAGTGTAATTATTCATTAACATATTCCTTTTAGTAACCTCCTTCTATTAAAAAGTAAATAATGGAAGAATATTTTATTTCCTTGCAGGTAGAGTAGAATATAAATTACTTTTTTTTAAATGAAAAGTTACTGGCAAACATATTTGGAGACAGTTGTTATTTCAGAGATACCCTCTCTGATAAAATCTAAGACAATATGAATATTAAAATAAATAATAGTAATAATAATGAATTATACTACCCTGAATAAAAATAATCCATTCATACACTGTACATGAATAGATAAATGAGAACAGAAAAATCTTTACCTAAGAATTCCAACTATTAGAAGGGATAATGGAGTTAGAAAACAATAAATATATCCTCAAATTAGTGGATGAAATTTTATATTAAATAGTTTCAGAATATTTTTCCACAAATTACTCATTTGTCATAAAAAAATTTGACAGTGAGAAACCAAAGATTATCACATTAGCAAATTGATTGAAGTCAACACTCCATTGGGTTATGCTGCCATTTTACTTGGCTTCTGAAATCATGCACTGAAAAAGACACAGCATTACCTCTAAAGTATTCTCCTCAAAATATATACCTAAATCCATTAATGGAGAAATATCAGACAGACTTGAAATTTGGCAAAGTCAACAGAACAATTGTCCTATAGTCTTCAAAAATGTTAGCGTCAGTTAGAGACAGAAAGGCTGAATAATAATTCCATTTTAAAGGAAACTAAGGAGACTTAACAACTAAATGCAATATGTGATAATAAATTGGATTCTGTCCCAGGGCTATGAAGAGAAATCTATAAAATGCTACAAATAGCATTATGGGCACAATTATAAAAATTAAATATGGACTATTGATGAGATATATTACTTAAATTTGATAATTGTATTTCAGTAATATAAAAGAACAGCCATCATGTTCTAGGAAAATACACATTGAAATGAAGTTCAGCATTTAGAGATAAATTGACACATTGCTCCAGTCTATTCTCAAAGACTTCAGAGACACAGATAAATGAGCAAAAGCAAATGGGGCAAAATGTAAACATTTGAAGAATTTGTGTAAAGAGTTTATGAGTTCTTTATGCTATTCTTGAATATTTTCTGTAAATTTGATTTTATACCAAGATAAAAAATTGTTATACTTTTTTTAAACTTAAGTATGCATACTGAGAGTCAGCCTATTTTACTATATTGAGCCAATTGTTTCAGATATGTAAGAGAAGAATGTCCATATAAGACTAAAACTTAGAAATTTATCCCTTTTTGTTCAAGTCAGTAAACTTGTGAAGCAACATAGATAATGGCAAATAATACTCTTCCCCCAAGTAATAATTTATAGTATATTTGTGAGCTGTGCTAAATTCTTTATGTTAAATGTACCATATGAATTCAATATATTAATATTTTAAGAGAATGCTCTTAGAGAATGTACATTAAACAACTATTTCAAAAATCATAATACTATGTCTCTTGTTTTCTCAATCTCCATTCCAGCTACAACACATTTGCTTACACTTAATCCCCTACTTTACCTAATTAAAACTATAGGGTAAAAGAACATTTTTCCTCTCCTTCTAATCATTGTTACCAATAAAGGTAATAGATGATATATTAAACTGAAAAGCACTAACTTGTTTGTACAAGAATTTCCTGTTGTTTGATACTTGTTTTATATCAAAACATACTACATACTGTGGTATGTTTTTATTTTTAAAATGAGTTAATTGTTAAAATGGTCTTCATTTTAAATATTTTAATACATCAGTTTTATCTGAGTTATATAGTGTATATTTACATTATGTTTTATTTCTCTTAACTTTCTTAGAGTCATCTTTGTCCGTATAAGCTCTCTAGTCTTCTCAGACATGTGGTATTATATTTTTCTGTTTAGAAGCCAAATATTATTTTTTTGCTTGCTTGGACAGTAAGAGTTGGTAAGCCAGAGCAAAATCCAGAGAGTGAAGTCATACTATAGTTATAATTTTGCAGAATATTTGCCATTTAATATGTGATTTTAAACCAAAAGCAAATGCATTGGTAGGATAAGAAAACAAGTACCAAATATTGGGGATATATTAATGTGTCTAAAGCAGGATTTCAAAACTACTGATGCTTCTGTGTAGGGGTTTATTGTTACTCCTTTTTCTTTGCTAGAGATTGAACCCAGGGCCTTGTGTATGGTAGGCAAGTACTCTCCCACTCAGCTACATGTCCAGCCCTTTTTATTTTTTGAGATAGAGTTTTACTAAGTTGCCCAAGCTGGCCTTCATCTCGTTCTCCTCCTGCCTCACTCAGCCTCTCACATAACTAGGTTGCAGGAATATGTCACCACACCCAGCATATTATTTTTAATGTCATAAGTTCTAAGAGAGATATTTGATGTGGAAAAGATTGTTTTGAAAACAATAGAAAATTTAATAACTTTCTTTTGGAAAATGTAATAGTTATTTTAAGGAAAGATAAGTATATAAACATTTCAGAAAATGAATTATTTTCTGCTGTCTTGTAGCTTCTTAAAACTCCATGAAGAATCTTATAGTCTGCATTCAAAATGTATTGAATAAAGCATGGTAATAACATTCTTGCGCTTTTAATGACTATATAATTTCTATGAGAACATGATCATATGTCATCACTTAAAACTATTTTATAGAATTAAATCTTGGAACTTTATTACAACAGAAAAGATTCCACGTAAGTATTGACCTATTTTTGTTTTCCTCACTAATATTTTTTTTATCAAGGCAACAACTGTATCACACCAGAATATCAAGCCATAATTTTGGTGTAACATATTTTATAAAAGAGATTCATTCTTGCGTGTTTCAGTAGTCTGAGTATAAGGTTATAGCATATCAAGAACCAGCAGATGGGGAAAAAGAATATTTTAAGAAGTTAGGCTATTATATGCTAGGTTAATTCCAGAAATTCAAGATTTTCAAGATTTTGCTAATGCATCTCTACACTGCGTATGCTCTTTGTTAAGAAATGTTCAACTCAGAGTGGGAAAGAAAAGCATGAAATTTCAAGTTGGGGTCTTATTTATTATATCAGATGGTTTTATCGTCTCCTTAAATTTAATCTGAGTCAGTTTTGGTTTTCTAGTCTCCTAATTGTAGGACACTAGAAAAGACTATTTTAAAATTTTTTAAAATAGCTTTATCATGAGAAAAAAGTGATTTTCCTCCCTCCAGTATTATGAGACAGATCTAGGAACTTGCTTATAAAGCATCGCTGTACCCCTGGGTGCTAGTTCACTGAAATCCTTATTGAAAGCTTCTTTGGCATGCACATTCATTCCACTTAGATCACATACAAATGTGCCAAGTGCAGTAGTTAATCCAAAGGTATCATCACAGAAGGTATAGTCTTCATTCTCAAGTTATTTAAAATAAGCAAACTGAGCCTAACAATGCAATATCATGTGATAAGTAAACATAATCTATTGACTGTCTATGTATGCTAAATCTTAATATACTCCTATCCACATTGAATACATAATTTTTTTCTTGAGAAAATGTTTGCCTTATTTCTTTCAGTTGTTGAACTCTATTGTTAACTGTTATATACCAATTTAAGCCATACAATTCACATATACTTTTTGGCTTTCAGGGGAACTCAGAAAAAATATGAATTTTTAATGAAATCTATATTTTTCTGCTGAAAACACAACTCCACCAGTTCATGGTCTACTAATTAATGAATGCTAGATCATTAGCTTTCATTCTTGTATGTAAAGGATGATGAATCATGATGATGAGCCCTTGCCAGTATGAAAAGCATTATGATTCACTGTTTCCAAAGAATAATAGTGGTGAATTTGGAAAAATTATCTTGAATGAAATGGAAATTTTCAGGGTAAAATGAAAACGAAAGATCTGAGATTACAGAATTAAGATGGAAGATAAGAAGTTGAGAAAGGTTAGCTTAAAAAACATGAATTAGAAAAGATGAGTGGGTTCAAGACATTTGAAAAGTTTGTTCAATATCTTGGAAAGTCACTTAAAGCTGGGATTTTTGGTAATCATTATTATTTTCTACAAGTATTCTTCTGAATTTTTTAAATCAATTATTAATGGCAAACTAAGAGAAAAATAATTTCATTTTTAAACAGTTGTAGTTAGCTTTTTGTACTGTAATAAAGACTTGTATCTTTTCTTTGAGTTACATGCTGAAATAAACACATAGTTTAGCTATACATAATCCTAGTCCTTACCTAAGTTTTATAGTAATTATGGTTTACAGGGCTACAAAATTGAATTTTAACTTCAGTACGAAGGGACTGTAGTGAAAAATTAAAAGTCAAATGAAGAAAGGTGAGATAAGGGGATAAAAGAAAAAAATAAGATTTATTATATACATGTACCAGTTCTCATAAGGAATATAATCATTGTAAACATAACAATACAAATAAATTTTTTACATGAAATCATTTCTGTAATAGCACAAGAAAGCAAGACCTTTAAAAAATAAGCTTCAATATTCAAAGTTTTCAGGGCAGAGGAAGACAATGTCTTTGAAAAGATGATATTTATTTTTAATTTTTACTCATGATTTTGTTAGATTCTAGTCATTTGGGCATACAATAGTGCTTATTTGGTGATGGAATTGCATCACAGAAGTAAATGTGGAATCACCACTTAATGACCCTACTCAGTAGGGTCATTTTGATCTGATATGAGAATAAATCAGAGGTTTTCTGTATTTATTGTTGAAAGGACAAGATTTATAAATATTATATTTACAATAATCAGCTATAAAACTTTCTAGATCATACTATGTTAGAATCTGTAGGATTCTAAATATTCTATACTAATAATATAGATGTGTCATAAATACAGATGATGGTTTAAATTTAAAAATGGGCAACCTTCTGTCTACATGTATGATGGTTAATATCTAAGGTGTCTCCAAAAAGTCTCTTGTGACAAGTGGGACTTTAGCAAAGTGATTGGATTGTAGTGGCACTGTGCTCATCATTGGATTAATCAATTAATGAGTTCATAGCCAGATGTACTGTTAAGAGGTAGGGCTGGTTGGAGATACATCACTAAGGGTGTCAGCTGGAAAGGGTGTATTCTTGTTCCCAGCTATTCTCTTCCTCTTTTTTTTCTGCTTCCTGGCTTCTATGAGGTACACAGATTTGTTCATCATGCCCTTCTTCCATTTATTTCAGCTTTTGAGCCAGAGTACAATGAACTAAACTCATTAAAACCATGAGCTAAAATAAACCTCTCCTCCTTTAACTTGTGTCACATATTATGTCCCAGCAATGGAAAAGTGACCAATACAGAAAACTGGAACCAGCTGAAGTGAAGTTGTGATAACTATACCTGACCATCTGGTTCCTTAGGAACTAGTTTGCAGGAGGACTTTGAAAAGGTTTCTTAATGCTGTCTGTAGAAGCCCTTACATGCTGTAGGTAAAACCTGATGGTTGGTTATAGTCAGGATTTGGAAAACCGGAATGCTGATAACAATATGAACATAAATAGTATTTCATAAGGTTTCTGTTGGGAACAGGACTCCTGGAAACTGGACTAGAGACCGTTCATGTTACATTCTGTAAATGAACTTGTCCATACTTTAGACATGTTTTAAGACTTTGTGTGAGGCTGAATTTAAAGGTTGTATAGAGTGTCTTACTTTTGTCTTTGCTGGGACAAAATACTCAACACCCACAAGTTAGAGAAGAAGAGGTTTATTTTGGCTTACAGTTTATAGAGGGTCAGTCCATAGTCAGCTAGCTCCAAGGCAGAACAGCATGGTAAGAGGAAAATTATGTACCTCGTGGCACCCAAGAGCCTGAGAAGCCAAAGAAAAAGCCAGGAATAGATATGACCTTCCGAGTCGCACCTACCCACAGTAATCAGCCAGCTTCTTTTGACTAGACCGCACTGCCTTACAGAAAGTTAACTACACTGTTCCCATAATCCAGTCACCTTTCAAAAGATTGTTAAACTTTGGGGGCAGCATCTCAGCATGAACTGTAACACAAGCTAATTAATCCAGCACAGTGAATTTCTAAGACAGTTCAAATTCAGACTGCAGCAAGGATATTGCTATCTACTGTTAGTAGCATCTGTAGTGAAAATCAAGATCAAAAAGCAAAGCCAAAAGTGGTGAAAACTTTGCATCTCCACCATAAAGAATGTCCTTATAAAGTTCGGTTGAGGGACAACATGGTTTCTGAAGAAAACAGCATTAAAAATGTCAAGTACTTTACCTCAGGATAATAGGAAAGATGTCTTAAGGGCATCTCAGGAACCCCACCCATTTGTGGCTCAAGGGAATAAAAGAGTAAACTACTTTGAACGACTTTCCTTTGAGAAGGGAGCCCCAAGGTAACCTGCTTTTTCAGGGGTACCCAGGGAAGTATTTCCCCAATTTCAGCCATCCAGCCATTCAGAGGCCATGCACCAAAAAGGGCTAGATTACTGTTCAGACTGGTGGCAAACCTTTCCATCATCCCCACAAAGCTGGTTTTTCAGGCATATAGATACAACAGTCCACTTGGAATTTACTACTCTGATAGTTCAACTAGGCTGAAAAGCCATGGTATCGGATAAAGGGCACAGCAAAAGTTTTTAAATTTCTTAGCTGAAATAGTCTTCCAAAACTACAGAACTTTGGATCTTGTATATGGCCAAAACTGAAGGAACTTACACACTCATAAATGAAACTTCTTGTTTTGGGGAAAATAATGCACATCAGGTGAAGACCTCCATACTATAAAAAGAAATATCAGACCTCTGAGAATAAGCACCTCTAAGACCTAACTGGTTAAAACCCCTTCTCTAAATCTCTTAAGAATCTTGTCTGAACTTGGCTCCTTCCTTTAAGCATCCCAACTTGTCTTTTGATTCTGATTCTTATGTTTTAAGCATGTATCCTTAACCTCATATTAAATTTGTTCCTTCTTGCCAAGAGCCCTGTCAGACTAAATAGTAAAGCATTAAACAAATGATAAATGTGTTAGACTCCTTTTGTCAGGGTCCATTAGATCAGCTGTCCGAAAAAGAGTCAATAACTGCTTAAACCTCAACACAACTTGTGTCAATGATCCCTTAATAACTATTTGGAAAAAATCCCTAACTGCTAGGATCTATACTGACCCCTTTAAGGCAAGAAATAGTTTGATTTGGGCTTCCTCATTTTTCCCTAACAGGAGTTAGAGATATTCCTTACAAGGATGGAATTTTTAAAGACAATTTAGTTGGTGTATGAATAGGCAGCTAGTTTGGGAAGACCCTGTGATAAAGTTGTACAGTCAGGCATACGGATAAGAATTACAATAACAATAATAAACAGTGAACTAGAACTTTGGGCCAAGACTGAACTTCTTCAGACAACATGGAATGCAGTGCCAGCCTACTAAGCTCCTGAGATTTGAGAAATTTAAAATGCAGAATATCTAGGTTTTCTTTAAAATCCCAGTTTCCTTTAAACCCTTCTTTGTAAGTGGGTTAAAAAAAAAAACTGAGTTCAAATTGGTCATTTTACATCTGCAGAACTACCTGTAATAGTTGGCCACTAAACAATTGTGCAACTCCCGTGCTCCATTTATCATAAAAAGTTCTGGATAGAGGGGCCCACATGATAACCTACTAGTACCCCTCCTAGAAATCTAGGAACTATTTTTTTCTCCTGATGTCCAATAAACATTCTCCTAACTCAAAAGAAAGAGAGACAGAGAGGACAAGAGTTAGGGGATCATGCAGGGTTTCAATCTAGACTTCAGAAAAAGACCTAGGAAGTTAAGCAAAGTGTGTCACTCCCAGAGCCCCTGGGAAGGTCACACTTAAAGTTGTAATAGTAAAGCAGAGGTACAGTAGAGTCCCTAGAAAATTACGGTTGCCAAAATTGTGGAACATACACTGAGGAAAGCCATAGTCAGTGCAGGGAGCAAACCTATAAAAAGCCATGTGGCCTGCAACCGTTAAGACTAAAGGGGCAGGACTACCCAAGCCCTTTGGAGTTCGTGTGTCACTACAGCCTACCCTGGGTACTGGACATGGAGCTACAGAATTTCATATTTACCTTGGTGAGTTTGTGAAAGAGTTTTCAGTGATAAAAGAGAGAATATAAAGTAAAAATAGCCTTTACTCCAAGGACGTGGAGTGAACTCCATGACTGCTGGAGGCCTGGCTTTCTCTGCCTGAACGTGGGATATGGGATCTACTGGGATCTACATATAACATCTGACGGGGATGGGGGGGTGGCGGCGTTTAGGGTGGGCATTGATGAGGCAAGAGGAGCTGATTGGAGTTTTCTTAGCACGCAAACAGGAAAGGGAGTTGCAATTAAGGCTGAGGAAGAAGCAGGAAGTGGTAGGCATTCACACTTTAGCCTTCTGCCATATTAGACCACGGCCATTGCAGTACAGTAATTTATTCAAGGGCAAGAACCTTTCAGTTTGGTCTTGCTTTGGTCCAATTCTTTTCTAGCCCCTGTGCTTCCCTTTTGAAATGGGAATGTTTACTCCATGTTATTATACATTGGAAGTATTAAACTTTCTTTTTATTTTTATAAAGGGGTAGAGCTGACAGTTTACCTTGAGTCAGAGAAAACTTTGAACTTAATTTTTTTCAACTATGATAGAACTATTAAGACTTTAACAAACTCTCAGAGATGGACTAAATGCATTTTGCATGATGAGATGACCATGAGCCTTCTGGGCACCAGAGGCAGAATAATATGATTTAAATCTAAGGTGTCTTCTGGAAGTTTTACATCCCAGAGGTGGAGTTTCTGGAATGGTGATTGGTCAGTGAACTAACTCATCCATGAGTTCATAGCTAAATGTGCTGGTACTTGGTTGGAGAGAGATCACTAATGTTATGATCTGGAAGGTGTGTTCTCTTGTTTCTCCCTTCTACTCTATCTGCTTCCTGGCTACCATGAAGCCAACAGTTTTTCTCTGCCATGCTGTCTTCCATGCCGTTTCTGCCTTGGAACCAACCAACAACAGACTGAATACATTATCTCTTGAGCCAAATAACCCTCTTCTCATTTAAATATGTCACGCACTGTGTCCCAGCTACAGAAAAGTGACAAAGACAATATGTAAATTACCTTTTTTTGAGACTCTAGGACAGGTTATGTTTATTAGCAGAATGTCAGTGAAAACACAAAACAAGCTATGCTCTAGTTATCAAGTGACTATATTTTTTTCTGTTTACCAGTTAGAATTATTCATAGTACTTTAATTAACTCTGTAACCCTTCCTGTAAACACTGTCTCTGTTTGGTGCATTCCTTTTAACTGATGAATCTAGGCTTACCTGATTTCAATATTGACATTCTGAAATATGTGATTGGATTGGAATGATGTACTTGGATGCCAGTTTGCCAAACTTTTATCTTAGGGCACATAAGACTACAGAAGTGTATTTGTTTATGTGTGTTTATGTATACACAAGATCATACTTATTCCAATGTATTTTTTCTCTTTAACAATGGAGAGAAGGTAGAATAATTCCAAATACAAACAATCCTCAGTCACCTACTCTGTTAGAATTAAAAGACTATTTTACAGTCCTAAATAATATGAGACTGAGACTAAATTCTGATTTTATTCTTATGAATCTTTACAGTATCCATTTGTTTTTGTTTCTTATTGAGTTGGGTGTTTTGGGGGTTTTTTGTTTGTATGTATGTTTTGGGATTCTCCCCTCCTTTTTACTGCCATAAATGATAGGTAACAAATGCTTATTGAGTACTAAATGTAGTATAAAGTCTGAAGTACTGATTAAAGAGAAGAAAATTAAGATCCTTCCCTTTCATATCTTCTACTTAACTGTTTCCTCACAGTTGGAAAATCTGAAGGTTACTCAACTACTCCCTTACCTGAATTTAAGGGAGGACAAAGCACCTCCTCTTAGGACTCTGAAGAAGTGAAGAAGATGATCTCTCAGGCAGATAAACAATTAAGTACAACAGATATAAACAAGGGTAGTACAAATTATACTGACCTCCGCTGCCAGCACGTGTATATAGTCTCAGCAAGTCCAGAGGCTGAGGCAAGATTGCCTGTGCTCACAGATTCAAGACCAGCCTTGGCAACATAGCAAGATTCCATCTCAAAACAAGTGAACATACTGTCCTTTCAATCGTCGTGTTTAATGTCCTTTTGCCATACATACATACAACTAAACTTATGTTTTACAATTTTCATTTTCATTCTCTGTGCTTTTTTCTTACCATCAGTAGACATTACATTTTTGGTCAATGACTTTTCCAACTTAGTGATATTTTTAATTCATTTAACTTCCTAACTCACATTATTTAATGTCTGCTGTATATAAATATATAAAATCTTTCTGAATGCCACAAATTTGAACTTCCTACTATAAAATCCTTTTCAGAATATATCTGTTATTACTGTAAACACCATAGTTTCATGTCACAGGCCTACTGTTGATTCTTTAGTAATTTTACACAGAAGTATTTAGAAAAGAAGTGTTTATATTTTATATTATTCTATCAATCGAGATCCTTTATTGCAAACAACATAATCTCTTAGCAGTTGAACAGTAAAAGGGACATGTTCAAAGATATAAATGAAGTGGCTAATATATGTCAGCAGAATCATTGATGGCTCTGAAGTTGCCCCATGAGTAACACTGTATAAGCATATTCCAAGAGCTGCTGTATCAAAAAGTTTTCATTAGAACCCAACACTACACTCCACTAGTCTGAATTGCACTGTTGTCCCTAAGAACCTGATGTCTCTTCTAACAATGCAAATCCACCAGAAAGATTTGCATACTTAGGTTGTTTACACCCAAATATCACACTCTAGATTTTAAGTACTGGGGCCTGAAATACTTACACAGCTGTATGATTCTCTGGGAATACTGATATGCTAATTTTTGCCTTAAGAGGATTGGAGTCAAGTAGAAAATCATAGTCTTTCTCTGGAAAATTGATCCCTGTTTTTGCCTTCAGTAATCATTCAAATTATTTTCTCGGTGTATCACTATCACTGAATGTTGCCTCCTTTAAGTATACAGACTTCAACTAGAAGAGAGAAACAACCAGAGTTATAAAACATTGTTTCTCCAAGTCAGCACTATTGACAATTTGAGGCTAATAATTTTTTTGTATTTATTTATAATCCTGTGCATTGCAGAATGTCTGGCAACCTTACTGACCTACTTGAGGCCAATACTGTACACTTGGGTGCACATAATAATAATCAAAGTTGTCTTCAATAGTTGCATTCTAAGGGGGTAATTTCTAGAGTAATGGTCCTATTCCGTTTCTTAGTCTGATGCTGATTACAAGAGAGTATACATTTTACAAAAATTCTTTAAATTCTTTATGTTTGACTTATACATTTTAACTATTCAGGTTATATTTAAATAAAATAGATTTATCATGAAGAATTGTATCCAAAAACTGACAAATGTACATAGGATACAAAATCAGTGACAGTTGAAAACCACTAAAATAATATCCTTGCTTAGCTATCAAGGAAATAAATAAATGACTACTTTCGTTGTGTTCTCTACAGTCTCACCATTAATGTTGTAATTATGTCTTTACTCACTCCTTTCCCTATGAAAATTTAAGAAGTTCCATAAATCTAAACATGAGGCAAAAAAAAAATTATCTCTTTTGTAAGGCCCCCCCGTGATTCACTCTGCCTCTGCCCATGCTTACTTTATATTTGTCCTCTGTCACTTCTGTACAGTATAAATGGTTCCTGTTCTTTCCTTCAAAGATATACTTGGCAAGAGGGACTTATAGGAAGAAAGAGAGGCAAAAAGTTCATATTTGAATTTGAATTTGAACAGTGTACTTTTTGGTGGATTGAATGACTACATATTTTTATGGTTATGATGGAAGAAAATGAAACACGAGTACCATTTTGTCATTACATTAATTCCACTTGAAAAGATTGTCTCCATACATAAAAATTAGCTATTATTTATGTCCAAATTTAAGATTGAACCTGGAAACCTTTTATAAATGAGCTTCTTATATTTCTTCTGTAATTCAGAAAATAGTAGATACACTATATGAATTGCCTTTTTCTTTTAATATATTCTGCAGTATTCATTAATTTGTATATATATTCACTTTTTGAAATAGAACAGTTTATGAAAGTAAAATAATATTCTGTGTTAATTCGTAACTACTCTAAGCAAAGATAAAAATAGTAAAAAAGAAATCAGTTTCATGATATTTGATTTATTGATAAATTTCAAAGTTGACCTGAATCATATTGCTCCTTTTTGACATTAATCTCGAAAATTACTAACCTCTTTTATGAAATTAGAAATGAATCTTTCCAAAATTGAAAGGTAACATCTCATTTCCTTATTTCTGGCAATTTTTTGTTACTGCCTAATAAGTTATAGCTTTTCAAGTATGAGGAAATGATTAACCTTTATCCTCTTGCATTTGAGTAGAATAAATAATTCAACTTTTTGTCAGGATAGTTTTACTTTTTATACTGTACCATAAATACTTCATCAGTTACATTAGAGAGAACTTTTTAAACCAGATATACTCAGAGTTTTTATATTATTAACAAAAGAGAAGTAATATTTATCTTAATTCAGTTTTAAAATGTCATTAATCCTAATCAGTAAATTTTTAAAAATTGTTTTAGCTCAGTTTGTTTAATGTCTCCCAACTGCTCATTATTCTAAGTAAAACTGACATAGAATCTGGTATGGGTTTCAGAAAAAGAATCTAGTATAGTTTAGTCAGATTCTAATAATATATGTAGGAAAAAAAATTATAAATATGTGATTATGTAATTCTAAATATAATTACTGGTTTTCTATTGACCTATTTATTTTTTACTTTTATTGTATATATATATGATATGTACATAATGATTACATTCATTGTAAAGAGTTGATACATATACATAACTCACCTTAATTCTTTTTACCTCCCTTTCTCTCTCCTCCCCATCTCTTTCCATCTTTTGGTCCTCTTCCCATTTGCAAATGATCTATCTTTGTTTCCTAGTATCTCTCTTTTATTTTGCTATTTAATTGATTTATACTATAGGATTTCTCATGTAAGAGAAACTATGTAATATTTAAGCTTGTATGTCTTATAAATTTCATTCAACATTATGGTAACAAGATACATCCATTTTCCTACAAATGTCTCAAATATATCCTTATTTATAGCAGAGAAATAGTCCATTGTGCATAAATATCACATTTTCTTTATCCATTTATCTATTGGTGGCCACTTCCATCATTTAGCTGTTATGAATTGTGCTGCTACAAACATGGTTGTGCATTTATCACGATAATATGATGTCTTTAACTCTTTTGTGTTTACTTAAAAAGAATTTATAGCTTTAGTTTTTTCAGAAATCACCATACTGATTTCCAATGTACTTTTTACATTCCCACCAACAGTGTAGAAGGGTTCATTTTTCCCTTGAAGTCTTTCCAGCATTTGTTATCATTTGATATCTTGATGATACACATTCTTTCTGGAGTAAGCAGGAATCTCAGTGTTGTTTTAATTTTCACTGGGCTAATGGCCAGGCATGTTAGACATTTTTTTGTCTGTGTATTGGCCATTTGCTCTTTTTCTTAAAACTGTCCATTCAATTCCAATAGCACACTCTTTGATTGGGCCTTTAATTTTGGGGAGGGGTCTAATTTCTTTAGATCATTATATATCCTAATATATTAAGGACTAATACATGGCTAGCAAAATATTTTCCCATTCTGCAGATCATTCACTCTTGCTGTATAGAAGCTGTTAAATTTGATATCTTATTTGTTGATTGTTGCTGTTTTTACACAATTGGGGCTCAGTTCAGTAAGTCCTTACCTAAACCTAGATCTTCAAGAGTTTTATCTATTTTATCTTACAGCAGATTGAGTTTTTTGGGTTTTGTTGGGTTTTTGGTTTAGTTGACCTATTTTTGATAGTAGATTGTTGAGGACCCTGTTATAAGTCTGTTGCTGTTTATCTGATACTTTACATCCACTAGTGTTTGTTTTATGAACTCGGGTATATCAGTGTTTGGCTTATATATAATGGCCTTTTTTGCCGCTTCGGGTTTTTTTTTCCAGAATTCATTCTTTCATTAAAAATTAAGTATATCTTTTTAACTATTGTGGAGTTTTTACTGGATTATTATCATTTCTTTTCTAAAAAGAGAGTAATATCAAGCAAAATAAAACAGAATAAAGCTATTCAATACAAAACCAGATAATGAGAAATCAACAGTGGCTACCATAATGCCTCTTGTTATCTTCAAAATAGCTGTCCATACTATCAGACATATAAAATCAAACAAAACAGAACAGAATAAAGCCAAGCAAAACCAAACAATGAAAGTGATACCATACTTTAAAACAAGACAATAGAGAATTAACAAAGGAAATCCCCATAGTTGCTCTACTGCATAATGTTATCCTCCAAACGATGAACAGGCTACCAGCTTTAGACCTACAAAGTCAATCAAATGCTAAACATTGCAAGCATTAAGTTGCTTTTTTTGTTAGTTTGTTTGTTTTACTTCAATAGCTATCGCCATACACTCTGTTTCTCCAAATCAGCCAACTGCTTATGGGGTGAGTGGGTGAACCTTGCCTCTTCTTGCCTCCCAACCTGCTTGCCAGTCAGCTCACAGGAAGGGGTTCTTTTCCTCTTTGAAACAGTTTTGCTTGAAGTCCACTTTGTCTAACAATAGGATAACTATTCTTGCTTGTTTCAGGCTCCTGTTGCATGTAATATTGTTTGCTTTTCCTTAATTTTTAGGCTATTAATTTCTTTTTAAACTAAATGTGTTCCCTATGTATCAGTGAGTTTTGTTTTTCAATCCAGTTTGCCAGTACGATTCTTTAGACTGGGGAGTTGAGAACATTCTTTAGATGGGGAGTTGAGAACATTTACGTTGATAGTTATTACTGAAAGTTACTGACAGCCCTTTCATTTCTCTGCTGTTGCTTCCTTTTTTTTTTCTTACTTCTGCTTAGCTATTCACCCTAACTGATATGTTCATTCTATTAATTTTTTTAAAGTGAATAAAACAAAACAAAGCAAAGCAAAGCAAAGCAAAGCAAATCAGAACAGAACAATGCAAGCAACACAGCACTTCACAAGACAACAGGACATCAATAGTGACTACCATGTCTCTTGTTTTCTTCAGAATAGCTGACCATACCTTCACACATGATAATAGCAAACATAACAAAATAGTATAACGCTGTTCAAAAGAATGAAAGCATTATGGGACTCTAAAACCAGGTAACAAGAAATGAACAATGGCTGCTATAATATCTCATTTTCCTCAAAAAAGTTGTCCATACCCTCACACATAATAAAATCAAATAAAACTCAGCGGGATAGAACCAATCAAAACAGAAGAACAAAAGCAGGATAGGACTTCAAAGAAAGATGATAGGAAATCAGCAGTGGCTACTATAATGTCTCATTTTCTTCAAAATAGCTGTTCATACCATCACACATAATAAAATCAAATAAAACCAATTAAATGAATGAAATCATTATAAAACATCAAAGCAATATAATAGGAAACCAAGATTACTATAGTATTATATTCAAAATAGCTGCCTCTAACATCTGACAGAGTGAAATCTAACAAAACAAGACAGAACAAAGCCAAACCTAACAAAATTTTGAAAACAGTATAAGAGTTCAAGATTAGACAATAAGAAATTAACAGTAGTTACCACTTTCCCTCCCAAGTGTTTCCTCCTCTATCACTCTTACAATAACTATTTTGCTTTTGGATCCTACTAACTCCTTCTGTTTCTTATGCTAGGGTTCACATGTATGAGTTTGAACTGTTTCATCTATGAACATGATCTCCACTTGTGTCTGTTTACCTACAGGAGACTTCAGATTATCCTACTTTATAGCTGGGTAGCTTTCCACTGCACGAAAATACCATATCTTTCTTATCCATTCTATGGTTGATGGGCAAGTTACTCTTGCTTTCTTTTCCTGCTCTCCTGTCATATGGAACAATTGTTTTCTCTCCTTAGATTTTCACTCTATGAATTTCCTTTTCAGTTAAATGTGTTTCTTTTATAGAGTGTATTGATGGTTCTTGTTTCCTGATCCAATCTCCCTGTGTTTCTTGTTATTGCTGACCTGAGGCCATCTATATTAATGGTTACAACCAGCATACATTTGTTTGTCTCTGCCATATTATTCTCCTGTTGTTGGCCCTCCACTTTTCCCCTTCATTCAATTGCCTGTGTTGTTTGGTGACCCTCCTCTGCTGCTGTTCCTGGAACCATGGTCATCTTTATCTCTCTCTAGAATATCTTTTAGCACTCTCTGTAGGGTTGGCTTGGTAGTCATGAATTCCTTCAGTTGTTGTTTGTCATGGAAGTATCTTATTTTTCCATCAATTGCAAGGTAGATCAGTCTGGGCTGGAAATTGTTTTCTTTCAGGGTTTGAAACACTTCACTCCCAACTCTTCTTGACTTGGTTTGTGTTGATACATCTGCTGTGATTCTAATTGGTTTTCCTTTATAGGTGATCTGTTTCTTTTCTCTAACAGCTTTTAATGTTCTATTATTGTGCTGAATTTCTGGGGTTTTGATCCTTATATGTCTGAGTATAGATTTACTTTGGTTATGGCTAGTTGGAGTCCTATATGCCTCACTTATCTGTATGCCAGATCCATTTCCCATGTTTTAGAAGTTTTCTTCTATTACTTCTGTAAATAGCCTTTTAATTTCAATTTTGTTGACCCCTGCTTCTTCATCAACACCTGTCACTCTTAAATTATACTTCTTTGTGTCATCCTATAGCCATTGGATTGTTATTACCTGATACCATGTTGTTTTTAAGAGATCTTTCCTTTCACAATCATTAGCTGCAATCCTATCTTCAAGATTTGAAAGTCTACCTTCAGTCTCTTTCAAGCAGTTTTGCCAACTTTTGATTTGAATTTTTAAATTCTTGAATCTCTCTTTGAATCTGTTTCATGCATTGTAATTGCTTTCCATATTCATTCAAAGTTTTCATCATTTTCCTATACTCCTCTTTTTTGTCTATGTCTTCTTTAGACCTGCTGAACAATTCTTGCATATGTTTGTGATTTCTTCTTTTACCTGAGACATTTCTGATTTGACTGCTTTTATAATCTCATGAAGTTGTTTCCTTACTTCATTTGCTATCCTCCAGAGCTTTCAGGGGTGTAACTTCTATTTTCTTCCATGACTGTATCTCCTAGACTTGTTTTGTAAGGTCTGAGATTGCCTTTTTCTCCTTAGTCTTGACATTCTCTTGGGTTCCTCTCAACAACCCAGGCACTTCCCATGTTGGCTGCCCCTCCACAGTGTAGGGGGATGGAACAGTTACCTGGGTTCTTCTAACTCCAGATTTACAGGGAAACAACAAGGCTTGGAGCAGGCTTCTCCAGATCTGTGCGGCTACACTGGGACTTCCCTGATGATCAGGAATGCATGGAGGTGGGACTGTTTCTCTAGCCTGTGTATCTACTATGGGACTCCTGCAATGGTGGCAGATACATGGGAGTGTATTTGTCTGATTCTGCTGTTGGATGATGGCTGTCTGAAGGAACCAAGGACCTGCTATGGTGGCCTACAGGTGCACAGGGCTTACCTGGCTGTGTGTCCCTGATCCTGCTGGCCACCTGTGGGAAGGATCCTTCTAGTGGCAGCTCCCTGCAGGTGGAGGCATATCTACTGGTTCTCCCTAACTACGCTGGCCACCCCAGGAAAGGGCCTTGCAGTGGCTGCATCTGGCAGGCAGAGGTGGATCTGTCTGGCTCTGTCTGCCTACCTTGTGCCTCGTTAGGAAAGGGCCTTTTGGTAGCAGTGCCTGACAACTCTGTTATATTTTTTTAAATTGTTAGCTACATTATCCCTTTCTAGGATATCCTTGATTTTTTTTTTTGAGTATTGGTTTGGTAGTCATGAGTTTCTTAAGGTGCTCAATTTCATAAGAAGTCCTTATTTCTCCATAAGTTTTGAAAGATAGTTTTACAAGATACATCAGTATGAGTTGAAAGTCATTCTCTTCTGATGCGTGAAATACTTCAAAATGTCCTGGTTGTTAAGTCTTGCATTGATACATCTATTGTAATTCTAATGGGCCTACCTTGATAAGTGATTTCTTGCTTTTGTCTAACAGCTTTTAAGTTTCTCTCCTTGTTTTGTACTTCTTATATTTTGACTAAGTGTATGGAGAAGTTCTTTTCTGGTCATGGCTATTTGCATTTGTATGCCTATTGTTCTGTATGTTAAGCTTTCTTCTCATACATAGGAAGTTTTCTGCTATTATTTCAGTAAATAGGTTCTTACGCCATTCCTGCTATCTTTTCATTTTTTGATAATTAATCTTCAATGAGTCTTTGTATCACCTAGCACCTTCTCAATCCATTTGCCATAGTGTCTTGTTGTTTGTAAGGTATCTCTGAGTATATAGTTACTTTTTTAAGACCTATCTTCTGTTTCTGACACTCTTTTTACATGCGATACTTCTGTTTTCCGTGCTTTCAAAATAATTTTTTTAGCTCCTGAATTTTGTTTGGTATTTTTCTTAGACTAATTTTTTGTCAAATTGATTATTTATGTTTTGTATTTTTTTAGCTCAACTAGCTTTTAATTAGTGTCCTCTTTAGTTAAAATCTGTTTTCCAGTGATACACTCTGTGACTATCTACAAGCCTTTGCCTCTGTCCTAGGATTCAGTCATCTCCTTTAATTTCGTAGGATAGGTTACAGTATAGCTGGCCAAGCACCCAGTTCTCAGCAAATGAACTACAGTATTGTTGGTGACACAGTGACAAACCAGATACTGGCATACAGTAAATACAATTTAATAGCAACATCATTATCCCCTTGGCAGTAACAACAAATTAAACAATAATAGAGTTAAAGACAAACTGGATATTGACACATGTGAATAAACAGTATAGCTGCCACTGTACCACACTAACCATAGAAAGGAGTTCTGTAATCATAACATAGAACAAAAACCATACTAGATACTCACAGTACATATCTACAAAATGCAATTACTCTACCATACTAACAATAGAAAAGTATTCAATGGTAATATCATGGTTAATATCTAAAGATTGATGAAATCTAAAGATTGATACTAGTATTAATACGGGTAGCAAAATGAAGTAGGTGGGAATGTGATAAGGTTGTGAATTTTGAAAAACAGAAAAGGAAGATTAGATGGAGTAGAAAAAGTATGGGCATTAAAAACCAACAGAATTATATAAAAGTAACAGAAAAATAGAGTGCCAGATATGGAAGGTGGACCCAAGACTCCCTGCAAAAAAATTAAGAAGAAATAAAAAGAAATGACTCTAAAAACAGTTCCTCTGTGTTTTTTTTTTAAAGATTAAGATAAAAGAGGACATAACAACACAGGGCAGGACAGGACAATGTAAGCAACATAGTGTTTCCCCACAAGACAACCCGACATAACAGTAGCTACCATAGAGTCTCTTTCCTTGAAATATTTGAGTATACCTTCATATACTATAGGATCAAACATAAAAAGACAGTGTAAAACCATTCAAGAGAATGAAAGTATTACAGGGTATTCAGAACCAACTAACAGAAAACGAACAATAGTTTCTATATTATCTCCTTGTCTATGAAAAATTTTGTTTATACTATCACATATAATAAAATCCAATAAGATACAACATGATAAAACCGTTGGAGACAGAAGAACAAAAGCTTGGTGGGACTTCAAAACAAGATGATATTAAATCATCACTAGTTATTATAATGTCTTATTTTCTTCAGAATAGCTATTCATATCATCACAGACAATAAAATCAAACAACCCAGAATAAAACCATTCCAATTAATGAATGAAAACATTATAAAGCTTCAAAGCAATATAATGGGGAATCACGATTACCACATATCTTATGTATTCTTACCATTTCTTACACTAGGGAAACTATTCGGTATTTATACATGTGAGTTTGATTTATTTCACTTATGAGTATGGTCTCAAGCTACATCCATTTATTTATAAATATCTCAATGTGATCCTTTTTTATAGCTGTATAGTACTCCATTGTATAAAAATACCACCATTTTTAAATCCATTCCTCAGTTGATGGACACTTAGGTTGTTTCCAAGATCTGGCTATTACAAATTGTGCTGCTATAAACATAAGTGCACACATATTGCTATGGTATGATGTTTTCAGTTCTTCTGGAAATATGCCTAGAAGTGGAATAGCTGGAACAAAAGGGACTTCCAATCCCAGCTTTCAGAAAAATCTCCAGACTGACCTCCACAATGGTTGTACTAGTCTATACTCCCACCACAGTACAGGACAGTTCCTTTTTCTCCACAGCCTCTCCAGCATTTGTTGTTGGTAGTTTTCTTGATGCTGGCCATTCTTTGTGGAGTGAGATGGAATCTCAGTGTGGTTCTAATTTACATTTCTCTAATGACCAATGATAATGAACATTTTTTTCATGTATTTATTTGCCGTTTGTATTTCTTCATCTGAGAAGTGTGTATTCATCTCAGATGCCCATTTTTGGATTGGATCTTTGAATTTTGGGGTCTGATTTTTAAAAATTCTTTATATGTTTTAAACAGAAGTCCTTTGTCTGAGGGACATTTCACTAAGATTGTTTCCCAGTTTGTAGATTTTTCTTATCACTGTGCTAGACATTTCTTTTGACATGCAGAAACTTTTTGATAAGACGTGATCCCAGTTGTTGATTTTGGGAAGTATTTCCCATGTGATTTGATTCTTGTTCATGAATTCTCTACTTACTCCTATGTCTTCAAAGTTTTTACCAAATTTGTCTTCCAATAGATTTAGTGTTTCTGTTTTAATATTCAGATCTTTGATCCATTTAGATTTTAATTTAGTACATGGTGATAGGCATGGGTCTAGTTTTAGTTTTTGGTATACTGAGAGCCAGTTTTTCCAGCACCATTTATTTTTTTTTTCTTTATTAAGGACAAAAGGTAAAACAAATTTTCACAACAAAATAATAAAAAAGTAACAATTGTTGATAAATTACACATCATTATCTTTAGTCACTCAAGTACAAAATATGGGCATAAAAATTTCTTCAATCAATATTAGCACAACCTTTCCTATTCAGTGAACTAAATGACACTGATGGTATAACTAACTTGCATTTTTTTTTCTTTTCCCTTCTATCCTTTCTCTTTAAGGGAGAGGATAAGATAAAAGGGGGCATAACAACATAACAATACAGGTCAAAGCATGACTGTTTCAGCAATCTAGTTCTTCACCACCAAATAACCCAACTTAATAGTAGTTACCATAGTGTCTTTTTCTTTGAAATATTCAAATATAATTTCCTATGCTATAGCATCAAACATATCAAAACTGTGTAACACCATTCAAGTGGATGAAAGCATTGTAGAGTATGTAGAACCAGCTAACATAAAAAATGATCAATGGTTTCTATATTATCTCTTTGCCTATAACAATTTTTGTTTATACTACCACATACGATAAAATCCAGCAAATTACAACATGATAAAATCAGTGGAGACAGAAGAGCCATAGTTTGGTGTGGCTTTAAGACAAGATGGTATTAAATCAGCACTAGCTATTATTATGTCTTACTTTCTTCAAAGTAGCTGTTCATTGCATCACAGGCCATAATATCAAACAGCCTAGAATAAAGCCATTCCAATTAATAAGTGAAAATTTTATAAGGCTTCAAGGCCATATAATGGGGAATCATGGTTATCACGTACTTTTATATATTTAAATCATTTTCTACACTAGGGAAACTATTCGGTGTTCCATTTAGATTTTAGTTTAGTAAATGGTGATAGGCATGGGTCTAGTTTTAGTTTTCAGCGTATGGAGAGCCAGTTTTTCCAGCACCATTTATTAAAGAGACTGTCATCCTTCCAGGGAACATGTTTGGCCCCTTTATCAAAGATAAGGTAGTTGAGTGTGTTTGTAGTTGTGGTTGTATCTTCTAATCTATTCCATTGATCTTCAGTTCTGTTTTGATTCCAGTACCATGTTGATTTTACTACGGTTGCTTTGTAGTATAACTTCAAGTCAGGGATTGTGATGCCTACTGCCTTGCCTTTGCTGCTTAGAATTGTCTTTGCTATTCTAGGTCTCTTCTCACTCCAGATGAATTTTAGGAGTGATTTCTCGAGATCTATGAGGTATGTTGATGGTGTTTTCATTAAGATTGCATTGCATCTGTATAACAGTTTTGGAAGAATGGCCATTTTCACAATATTTATCCTTCCTATCCATGAGCAAAGGATGTCTTGCCATTTTCTGAAATCCTCTTCAATTTCTTTTTTCAGTGTATTGTAATTTTCCCTCTATAGACCTTTCACTTCTTTCGCGAGAATAATTACTAAATATTTCATTTTTTTGGTTGCTAAAGTGAAGGGTATGGCTTCTCTTATTTCTCTCTGTGTAATTTTGTTGTTAGTGTATAGAAATGGTATTGATTTTTTAAGTATTGATTTTGTATCCAGCTACATTGCTGAATTTATTATATCTAGGAGTCTTTCACTGGAGTTTTGGGAGTCTTCTATGTAGAGTATCATGTCATCTGCAAATAATGATAATTTAACTTTTTCTTTTCCTATCTTTACCCCTTTTATTTCTCTCTCTTGTTTAATTGCTCTACCTAGTATTTCCAGCACTATATTGCATAGGCGCGGTGATAAGGGACCTTGTCTTGTGCCTGATTTTAAGATAAAGGCCTTCCGTTTAATATGATGCTGGCTGTTGGTTTGTCATAGATGGCCTTTATCATATTGAGGTAAAGACATCTATTTCAATTTTCTATAAGGTTCTTATCATAAATGAGTGTTGGACCTTATCAAAAGCTTTTCTGCATCTATAGAAATGATCATGTGATTGTTACTTTTAGCTTTATTGGTATAGTGGATTACATTTATTGATTTATGTATGTTGAACCATTCCTGCATGCCTGGGATGAATTCCACTTGGTCATGGTGTATAATCTACTTGATGATTTGCTGCATCCTATTTGCCAATATTTTGTTGAGGATTTTTGCATCTGTGTTCATTAGGGAGATTGGCCTGTAGTTTTCTTTTTCAATTGAGTCATTCTCAGATTTTGGTATTAGAGTAATATTTGCTTCCAGGAATGACTTAGGAAGGATTGCTTCCCTTTCAATTTCACTGAAGAGTTTGAGGAATGTCAGCATTAAGTCTTCTTTGTATTTCTTATAGAATTCCACAGTGAATCCACCTGGGCCTGGGCTCTTCTTTGTATGTAAGGACTTAATTACATGTTCAATTTCATTGATAGAGATTGGGTTACTCAGCAGTTTTACATCCTCTTGATCTAGCTTTGGTACTTCATATGTTTCTAGGAATCTATCTGTTTCTTCTGTGTTATCAAACCTATGAGAGTAGAAGTTTTCAAAATAGGTGCTGATGATCTTCTTTATTTCTAGGAGTCTGTACTGATTTTGCTTTTTTCATTCCTTATTGCATGAATTTGAGCTTTTTCTTCCCTTTTTTAATAAGGTTGTCTAGGGGCTTATCAATTTTATTTCTTCTTTCAAAGAACCAACTCTTTGATTCATTGATTCTTTGTATTGTTTTCTTAGTTTCTGTTGCATTAATATCTGTTCTGATTTTTATAATTTTAAAATTATAAAATTATTTTTATATGGCTTTGGGCTTGACTTGCTCTTCTTTTTTGATATGTTTGAGGTGTAGTGTCAGGTTTTTTATTTGTATTCGTTCTGTTTTCCTGATATGGGAACTCGGTGCAATAAATTTTCTTCTGAGGATGGCTTTCATTGCATCCCACCAATTCTGGTAAGTTGTATTTGTATTTTCATTTGCTTGTAGGTATTGTTTAATTTCTTCCTTAACTTCCCCTGTGACCCACTGATTGACCAAGAGTGTGTTATTCAATTTCCATGTGTTTGTGGGATTTTTGCACTTTCTTTTATCATTAATTTTTAGTTTCATGGTGCTATGATCTGATACCATGCAAGGGATAATTTCAACTCTTTTGCATTTATTTAAATATGTTCTATGAGGGGCTGGGGATTTAGCTCAGTGGCATAAGCGCCTGCCTTGCAAGCAGGCAGTTGTGAGTTCAATTCCCGATACCGATTAAAAGGAAAAAGACCAAATAAATACATAAATAAATATGTCCTATGGGCTAGTATATGGTCTATTTTAGAGAATGACCCATGTACTGGTGAGAAGAATGTGTATTCTGATGTTGTTGGATGGAACACTCTGTATATGTCTATCAAGTCCATTTGTTCACAGGTGTGATTCAGTTCTGTTATTTCTTTGCTGATTTTCTGTCTGGTTGATCTGTCTCTTGGTGCCCAATGGTGTGTTAAGGTCTCCTATTATAATTGTGTTATTGCTAATTTGGTTTTTCATTTCTATTAATACTTGCTTTATATAATTGGGTGCTGTGGAATTTGGTGCATATATATTTAGGATTGTTACCTCTTCCTCTTGAAGTTTTCCCCAAACCAGTATTTAAGGACCTTCTTTATCTTTTCTGATCATTCTTGGTTTGAAGTTCACATTGTCTGCAAACAGAATAGCTACCTCTACTATTTTTGGGTTCCTGTTGCATGTAGTATTGTTTTTCCATCCTTTGACTTTCAGTCTGTGAGTATCCTTTTGGGTTATATGGGTTTCTTGTAGACAGCATATGGTTGGATTTTGTTTCTTGATCCATTCTGCCAGTCTGTTTCTTCTAATTGGTGCATTGAGATCATGTACATTAATGTTTATAACTGTTATATGTTGTTTTTATTGTTGACATGTTATCTTTCTGCTGTTGCATCTTTATCTTTCTGTTCTGTTTAACTGTCTGCTTTGCTTTGTGGTTTTTTCCTAAGTGTATCTAAAGTGTCTTTCAGTATTCTTTGCAGGGTTTGCATGGTGATCATGAAGTTCTTCAGCATTTCTTTGTCATGGAAGTATCTTATCGATTTTGAAAAACAGTTTTTCAGGGTACGTCAGTCTGGGTTGCAAATCATTTTCCTTTAGGATCTGCAGTACTTCCTCCATGCTCTTCTTGTCTTTATTGTTTGTGCTGAGAAGTCTGCTGTGATTCTGATAGGTTTTCCTTTATAGGTGATCTGTTTTTGCTCTCTGACAGCTTTTAATATTCTATTCTTATGTTGGATTTCTGTGACAGTGCTTATTGTATGTCTGGGTGTAGATTTGGTTATGGCTATTTGAAGTTCTATATGCTTCACTGATCCTGATGTCAGTTTCCATTCTCATGTTGGGGAAATTTTCAGCTATTACTTCTCTAAGTTTCCTCTCAATATCCCTTATGTTGTCTCCTTCTTTTTCATTTATCCCTATCAGTCTTATGTTGTTTTTCTTTGCATCATCTTACAACTGTTGAATTGTTATTTCCTGATTTTTTGGTTATTTTTAAAAGATCTTTCCTTTCCTGTTCACTAGCTGCCATCTTGTCTTCGAGGTCTGAATTTCTATCTTCACTTTCATTGAGGTAGGTTTTTACAACTTTCAATGGAATTTTTAATTTCCTATATATCTCTTTGAATCTTCTTCATGTATTCTGTTTGTTTCTTATATTATTCATCCAGGGATTCTATCTTTTTGTTTAGTTCCTCCAATTTTTTACCTATGTCTTCTTTAGATATGTTTAGCATCTCTTTCATTTCTTTTATCATTTCTTCTTTTATCTGGGAGATTATTTCTAGTTTGAATTCCTTTAAAGCTTCCCATAGTTGCTTCTTTATTTCAGTTGCTATTATTTCAGGTATTTCAGGTATATGGTGTATGTTTTCTTTTATATACATAGCTCCTAAGGCTTGGGATGGGCTGGAGGCTTGAGATTGTGTTTTGGTCTTTCATTTTGTCATTTTTCTATATTTCTGTGTTTCAAGCATTTTTCCAAGGCTTCCCCTGGGCCTGTTGGAAATCTTCTTTTATCCTCTCAGCTCCTGGGACTATGGCCACACAGTTCCCCAGACTAAGAGAGGGTCACTGGGTGTGGGACAGGCAGGCCCAAGCCTTCCTGAGCCAGTTCAGTGTGGCAGGAAGACTTGAAGTTTCCTGGCTGGCAGGAGCAACAATATTAAACTCCCTGCTGGGGCTCAGGATGATGTGGGGACACGCACTCCAGGGTGCTCAATCTCCAGAATTGAGTGCACAGGCAGGCCCAAATCCCCAGAGTTGGCCGAGCACTGCAGGAAGCTGGGAAGTTGTGCAGATAGGCCCAGGCCATGCTGAGCTGGTTCAGTGCAGCAGGAAGCTGTGAAATTCCCTGGCCAGCAGGAGCACGGATCTCAAATTCCCTCCCAGGGCTCAGGATGATGCACAGACACTCACCCCAGGCCACCCAGGCTGAGGGCCCAGGTAGGCCCAAATCCCCAGAGCTAGCCGAGTTCAGCAAGAAGCCAGGAAGTTGGTGCAGGCAGGCACAAGCCCTGCTGAGCTGATCTTCCTCTGTGTTTTTGAATGGATAATTCTTTTTTTTATTTAAAGAAAGACTAAACAAAACAGAAAATGAGTAGAAATAATACATGCTTTCAAAGAAAAAATAAGTAGTAAGAAATCACTCGTTGATCATTACATATTGTTATCCTACAAATAGTTTTCAAGATGCAAAAGTGGAGCATATAAACCAGTGAGACTGCAAATAGTTCTGGTCAACTATCCAACAAAAACTTAATAACATGGTTATCAATCCTATACACTTAAACATACATGCAGTTATCCATATTTTCATTTATATTAAGATTGAACAAACCGAAGCAGGCTAAAATCACTCTGAACGAAGAATAATAGTATTGCTGGGTTTCATATTATGACACTCCAGGATCAGCACTAGGTACTGTAGTGTCTCTTTTTTTCAAAGTATTTGTCCATTTCATCATGTGTCATAAGATCAGTTCTTATAAACTGTTAATAGGTTCTACGCATGCATGAGTCTTAACATGTATTTCTATCATTTCTATATTAGAGGGAGAAACAAAATGAAGCAAGAAAAAACAAAACATATTCCTATAAACACATGAAACGAAAAAGACATTTAAGACTATTATACAAGCAGTTCTACCATGGTTACTATGTTGCCTATTGTTATCTTCAATAGAATTGGCTATATCATCAGACATAGTACAAATGAATGAGTATTAATAAAAACACAACTTTGTATATAGTATAAAACTTCAAAAACATCCAGTAATTAAACCAGAATGGGTACCGTACTGAGTCTTGTCATCTTCAGTGTAGTTTTTATACTCTCAGACTTGATACTATCAATCACCAGTTTTGTATAAAATTTGTTGATACCAAACAGCAATCAAACAAACCAGATTTAACTAAGATCAGTCATGATAAAACAGTATAAGTCATACAGGGCTTCAGATTAAGTTAATATGAAATTAAAGATGATTACATGCTATATCCTGATGTTTTTGGGATAACTGTCTGTCCCCTTATCTAATACAGATAGACAAACTGGGACAGAATAAAATCTAAGCAGAGTGGTGTGAGTAATACAGGTTTTAATTCTTGATACACTATTAACAATATCTTCTGCTGTCTTTTCTAAGACTATCCCTCCCATTTCACTTCCCCAGGTGTACACTGTGCATTTTTGGGTCTCACCAAGACCCTCGGTTTTAAATTGGGTGGGCAATCTGCTATTTACCTAAGTGGTTCTGAACCTTTTCCCTACTAGACTTGGTCTCTAATTGTATTCCTTTACCTATTAAAGCCTGTCTTCCCAACCTATCCACAAATACTGGTCTAGTTGCACCTATTACTTCCTCTCTGGTTCCCTGTCACATAGAGCATTGTTTTCTCATATTTGATTTTCAGTCCATATACTCTTTTCAGGGTAATTATATTTCCTATAAAGAGCATCTCGGTGGACTCTGCTTCCTGATCTACTCTGCCTGTGTTTCTTTTTTTAAAAAATTTACTGTATCAAGGCCATCTATATTAGAGATTATAACCAACCTTCTCTGCCTTACTTCTGTTGTGCTCTTTTTTTTTTTTTTTGCCATTAGTTGTATGCTTGTCTTCTTCATTCTGCTTTCTGCTCCATTCATTGAGGCCTCTCTGCCACTGTTCCTAGAATCCTGGTACTTTTCTCTCACTTGAGAATGCTCTGCAGTATTCTCTGTAGAGTTGGATTGGTGGTCACAAATTTCCCCGGTTCCCCTTTGTCTTGGAATCATCTTGTTTTTCCATTAATTTCTAGAGACAGTTTCGCAGGGTATATCAATCTGGGTTGGAGGTTATTTTCTTTCAGGGCTTGGAATATTTTGCTCCAGGCTCTTCTTGACTTGATGGTTTGTGTCAAGAAGTCTGCTGTGATTCTGATAGGCCTTCCTTTATATAGGTGATCTGTTTCTTGTCTCTATCAGCTTTTAATATTCTGTTCTTATATTGAATTTCTGGGATCTTGATTATTATATGCCTAGGTGTAGCTCTGTTTTGGTTGTCGGTGGCTAGAGATCTGTATGCTTCATACATCTGAATATTGTTTCCTTTTTCTATGTTTGGGAAGTTTTCATTAATTATTTCTAGGGAATAGCATTTGTAGTTCCTTTGTTTGTACCCCTGCTTCTTCATTCACATTCTTTATTCTCAAGTTATAGATCCTCTTGTCATCTTCTAGCCTTTGTATTGTTACTGTTTGTTTCCTTGTTATTTTTAAAAAGTTTTTCCTTTCATAATCCCACATTGCAAACCTGTCTCCAGTTTGGATAATCTATCCTTAGTTTATTTCAAGCACTTTTACCAGCTTTCCATACAGTTTTTAATTTCCTAATAATCTCTTTGAATCTGCTTCAAGTATTTATATTTTCTTTATATTCTTCATCTAATGTTTCTCTCCTTTATGTTCCTCCATTCTTCCATCTGTGTCTTCTTGAGAGGTGGTTAGCATTTCTTTTATTAATCTCTTTATATCTTGCTTTACTTGGTTAAATATTTCACTTTTGAACTTGTCTATGAGGTCCCGAAGATACCTCTTTATGTCCACTGGTGCCGTGTCTGATATTGCATGTTTGCTGTCCTCAATCTCTTTTGTATTTACCTTCCCTGGATCAGTGTTCTCAGGGTTGGGGGCTGGGGGCCTTTTCTTATTTCTTCCTCTTCTCATATTTTTTATTTCTTCCATACAGGAGTATAGAGTAGGCCCCAGTCCCTTATTTGTTGTTGTTATTGGTGGTGGTGGTGGTGGTTCTGGTTTTTCTGAAGCACTGGCTAGGTAATCTTGCCTACCCCAGTGTGCTATTGATGGCAAACTCCCCTCCCCTCTGGTCAGTCAACTTGCTCAGGTCTTCACTGCATTAGTGTGCACCTCACATAGAGAATTGGTTTGGGATAGCTTATTGGGTCTCAGCCAGGAGTGTAACCCAGGCTAAGCAAACCCCACCAATCCCCTCTGGGCATGGTCAACTGACTGAAGTCTCTGCCATACCTTGTTTCTGCCAGTCCTGCCTGGTTCCAAAATGTTGTCCCCTTTCCCATACAAGGGTTTTATTTCCAGCATTCATTGCAGGTCAATGCAGATCCCTTGTGGGCTCCATTCTCTGTTGGTCTTGCCACCTCTGACTTCAGTGTTCCTGCACTTCAATGCAGCTGCGTTTCCCACAAGTCAAAGCAGCAGGAATTAGGACAGTTCGTTGGGTCGCAGCCACGTGAGTTCAGCCATGCCAGTTCAGGCACACCAGCCATACAGTTCCTGGTTCTCTGCTCCCTTCTGCCTTCACATCTCCCTACTAAGGCCTTCACAGCCCAAGCTTCACTGTCCCCGTGCATCTCTGGGTTCCAGCAGTGCTTCTGGCACAGTGGGACTGGCTCCAATGAGAGTGCCACCAGCTACCACCTTCTTCTGTTGAAGTTTTTCTTTTTTAAAATTCTTTTTGTGGGCTTCAATTCTCACTTTAGTTTCTTTCTGGGGCAAGGGGACCTATGTCTTTCCTGCTTTTCTTCTCCAGAATGCTATATTCCAGCATCTGGGCTGTTTCTCTCAGAGAGGCTTTTTACTTTGCTGCTTACTGTTCTACCATCTTCTAAGACCTCCAAATGGATAATTCTTTTCCAGGGTCTGCAGTATTAGAATCCATGAGATAGAGGAAGTTTTAGCAATAAGCCACTCCTAAGACCTATTGTGTTTTCACACTCACATTTTTTACATGCAAATCACAAATCCTGCTCCACATTTCCTACTGGGCATAACTGGTCAATAATGTCTACTCTAGGGCTACAGTTACTCCAGCCACTCCCAGTTTCCAGATCCTTCCATGTGACTCAAGCCATAACTTTCTCCACCTAGCTTTACAGCCTATAAGTATGCGAGTTATGATTTTTGCTCCAGAGGCCCCTCTGCTCCAGGGTATGACAACCATCCAAATCAAAGCATATCCCCAATCATGTTGCCAGATAGAGAAAGCAAACAGATCGCTGGATTTGGTGCCAAGACTTTCTGGCACAGCTGTCCATCCCCAGAATCAACACCCAGCTGGTCTAGCTTCTCACTGTGGAAAATGGAGGCTACATGACCTTCCCAACCTGTGCTTAAACTTCTCAGAGGGTATTTCTGTCTCACCTACACCTTTCCACAAATGTTCCTTGTGGCCACTTCTTACCCAGTCACTCTGGTACGTTGGCATCTAAAACCCCGAAGTATAGTCGTTTTGTGGTTGCTGTTGAGCTCAAAATTAAACAATTAATCCTTTCTGAAAATGGATCTTGATTACACACCCCCAAATATGACAAGTGCTCCACTGAGTTTTTTCTCCAACTTTTACCATTCAGAAACAGTCACTTTCAAAGTAAAACCCTATACTATTTTTTTCAGTTTACAATAACTGTGGGCTTTTCTTGGAGTAAATATTGCCAGTGTGGTCTGTTGTTTCTCTGTAGTCCCACTGGTCTTCTCTGAACTTACCTTGTATCAGCAGAAATAGAGTCCCCTCTCCAGGAGCTGGAGGTTCTTTCCTAATTGCTCGGTTGTTTTTCTACATTATGTTCTGTTCCTCCAGCTTCTCTGTATTTTCTTGTTTTCCTGTCAGCTTTCTTATAGTTCCCAGATGTACTTTTTTTCTCCATCAAATCATTTTCTAGGTTTCTTAATTCCAGGTCCTAGAGAAGTTGTAGTTTTCTTCCAGTTTATAGTCTCATTTTTAATCCCTGCATTGAATTTTGTGATTTGAAATTTCCATTTTTGGAGGTAGGGCACTGGAAATACAGCTCAGGACCTTGCACTCGCCAGGCAAGCACTGTGCCAGTGGGCTATATCCCCAGCCCAGAAAATTCCTGTTCATGATATTGGCGTAATTTAAATTGTACATGTTATTGCACCAAATGAAAGAAATTTGAAAAGATTATGTGAAAATGTAATTAAACATAAGAGGTTATATTCATCCTTTATTAAAATCAAAGGAAATATTTCATTAGAAAGAATAATACTATGCAATCTGGCTAATGTCATTACATTTTTAAACAAGGGCTTTTATTTTAAAAATAATACTCATCTGGAAAATAGTCAAATTGGACAGAAGCGGAATACATAAAAAATCCTTTTAGGGACATCATTTCCACCAGTGTAACAAATTAGTTACTCCAAGGTGCTGTCCTATTACAAAAAAACCAAATCTTGCATAAAAGTTTATATATTATTTCATGTGAGTTCTTCAGATAGAAGTAAAATTTCAGAAGCAAAGGAGAAAGACTTGAAATGAAAATAAAGCCCAAGTAGTAAACATGTAGGATAGGTGAGATTATCTTAATGGCAAATAAAAATAATTCATAAGTAAATAAATGTAGGCTAATATCAAGGTGGAACAGCTATGAACATCTACACTCACTTAAGTATCTGAATAATAAGCTTTCATTTTCTTTCTGGTTTTGTTGTAGAGAAAGTCAACAGACATATAAAGAAATAAACTACCATGAATAATAGTAGACCCCAAAGATTACAAATATTGAACTTAGCTCATGTAAAGTATATAAGAGCAAATATGAAATATTTATTAAGTAATATATTATTTAATAAAATAATTAAGCATATTTGAATTTTGACAATATAATTATTGAAATGGTAAACTCTTGATGGATAGATATATTTTGTAGTCAGAACATAAATTATTCCAGTTGTTTCATTAAAATTTTTAATTCAGGGAACTGATTACAGAGGTTACAAGAAAGAAGCAGAAAAATTTAAAATAATGAAGAACTCTCAAAACAAATAGAAAAGGAAAAAGATATAACCAGATCTTAACACTCCTCAGTTGGAGCCCACAAAACTACTATATATACCAAAACACTGTTGCAGTCAGTTTTAGATCAACCAGAACTTACAGAAAAGTTACTACTTCTTCAAAAGCTACAGGAGTCCGAATCACCTCATGCCTTCTGACAGAAAAACAACTCCTTGCTTGTGGTCCTTTATCACTGTCTCTCTTTGGCAACTTGAGTAAGAAATTTGTCTGGAGAATCAGACATTTGTGGATCACTAGTCCCTAAAATACATAATAGAACTTGGAAAAGTAGAAATGGGCCTTTATACATAAAACAGACAAAGGTTTGGCAGAGTGCATTACAGGACACTTTATACACAGATCAGTAATGGGTCAAGAGAGACTTTAAAATAAAACAATGTATCATGGAAAGATAAATCCATGAAAGAAAAGTGATTTATAAACTATAAAATATGAAGTTCTGAAATTAATCCAGTACTAATTAGTAAACTAATCTACGTTGTCCAAAGACAAAATAGAGAAAATCTTGGACAGACAATATTTTATTAGCTAATGGCAGATAATTTTCCAGAAGTGGTAAAAAGGTATAGTGGAAGCACAATATATAAAAAAGAAAAACAAAAGAAATCTATAGATTAGAGTAGTGGGATTAAACTGTAGGCTATCAAAGCCAAGAAATGACACTAAAAATAAACTTGAGAAGAAAAAACACAGATCTGCAAACAAGCTCTGAGATTGACAGCCAGCTTCTCAATAGCCACAATGAAAGGCAGAAAAATAATGAAATATTTTCTTATGTGCAATGTCTTTCTTTTTAATTAAAACACCAATGGTTGTGCATTTTTATGAAATACAGTATGATATTCAGATACATGTATACAATGTGTACTTAAATCAGGATATTTAATATTTCCATGTTTTTATCATTTCTTTATGTTGAAAGCCTTCAAGCTCTGCTTATCTAGTTTGCCAAAAATATATAATAGATGTCATAAATTACAGTATCCCTAGCATGCTATAGAATATTAGAAATTATTCCACCTATCTAAATGTATTTTGCAATTCATTATCCAAACTCTCCTTCCCTTTACCTCTTGTCCTTTCTGCCCTCTAGTAATTGCTAATCTACTGTTCTCTCTTGAATGGCAGAGTAGTTTTTCTCAAAATTTCTTTTGAATAGCTCTTCTCAAATAACTTTAAGGACTACGTATAAGGCAGAACATATGGTATTTGTTTTTTCAATGCCTGCCTTATTTCACTTAGTAAAATGCCTTCCTCTTCGATCTATTTTGCCACAAAACTGTTCTTTTGTGTATATATGCTGTATATTCTTCATCCATCAGTGAACACATGGATTGATTCAATGTGCTGGATGTTGTGCATAATACTAGACTAAACATGGGAGTGAAGATGTATTTTTTGATACTCTTTTTTATACCAGAAGTAGGATAAGTAGTTAATATATTTTTATGCTGATTTCCATAAAGGCTATACTAATTTACACTCCTCAACACTGTATTACAATTCTGGTTTTTGTCCATTCTTGCAGCATTTGTTATTTTTCTGTCTTGATGAGGGCATCCTCACTAAGGTGTGGTGAAATCATCTTATTGTGATTTTGATTTCCATTTCACTGATGTCTAATAATATTAAGCATTTTCTTTCATATATTATCCACTTATATTTTTGTAAAATGTCTACTTGTATCATTTGCTGATTTTTAATTGCATTATTTGAGATTTATGTCTTTTTGTTTTTGTTTAGTTCCTTACATTATCTGCATATTAGTCCTCTATCTGCTGAATAATTTTCAGATATTTTATCCTATTTGGTAGGTATCTCTTCACTGTTGATTTTTTTCTTTTGCTGTGCAGAAACTTTTGAAACATTTCTTTCTTTCTTTCTTTCTTTCTTTCTTTCTTTCTTTCTTTCTTTCTTTCTTTCTTACTAGTACTGGGAATTGAACTCAGAGCCTGGTGTATGCTTGACAAATACTCTACCACTGAATTACACTCCCAGGCCCATTTGTCTGTTTTTTTCTTCTGGTGCCTATGCTTCTGTGATCTTACCAAATAAATCATTGTATATGCCAATGTTTTAAAGTACAGGTCTTCCTTGTTTAATAACATACAGTACCTGTTTGGACTTACAACAAAAGCATACTGTTTAGACTTAAAAACCTGCTATTTAGACTTAGGACCCATGGCTCAGACTTAACCACTCGTCTTTGGAGGTGTGCAGTTCTGTACATCTTGTTCACTGAGCCTCAGTTTTTTTCGTACAGTACACCTTGTTGTTACAATACTATAATTTTTGCTGATTGTACAGTACAGTACTGGACTTGTGTTCTGTTGTATACTGCATGCAGGAACTATGCAAATAAAAGCAAAATCATCAAGGTGGAGTTCCCTTTGTTTCTTTGTTCTGAATATTGTAATGTACATACTATTCCTCATGTAATGATCAATTCAGTGAACAACCTAGTCACATGACTGTAATTAATCATTAAATGAGGAATGGCTATATTTCCTGTTTTCTTGTAGTGGTTTCATAGTTTGGGGTCTTACATTTAGATTTGACCCATTTTGAGTTGATTTTTGTATATAGTAAAAATGAGTTTCATTATTTTCCATATAGACACCCCAGTTTTTCTAGCACCATTTACTCAAGCTGTCATTCCACCATTATGTATTGTTAATACTTTCAGTCAGTTTGCTGTATATTAATGGATATATTTCTGGGTTTGGTGTTTTGTTCAATTGGTCTGTGTGTTGATTTTGATGCTACTATCATGCTTTTTTAGCTACTGAAGACCTGCAGTATATCTTATGATCAAGTGTTTTGCCTTTGGATTTGTTCTTTTTGTTCAAGATTGCTTTTGCTACTAAGTCTTTTTCTGATTCTATGTAAATTCTGGTTTTTTTAAATTTCTGTGAAGAATATAATTGATATTTTGATGGAATCTGTAAATCAATTTAAATAACATAGACATTTTAATGATATTAATTCTTAAATTCATATACATAGAAGGCTTTTCATTTTATGTGTGTCATCTTCAGATTCCTTTAACAGTGATTTGTAATTTTCATTGTAGATGTCTTCCATTTCCTTAATTAAATTTATTTCTAGGACTTTTTTGGTAGCTACTGTGAATAGATGGCTCTAATGATTTCTTTCTCCCTAAGTTTGTTATTGATATATAAAAATGCTACCAATATTTAAACATAGATTGGGGAGGGGTACTGGGAATCAAACTCAGGACCTCACTCTTGCCAGGCAGTTGCTGTGCCAAATGTGAATTTTGTACCCTGAAACTTTACTTAATTTATCAGTCCTAAGTGTCTTTTGATAATCTTAAGGTTTTTCTGTAAAGTCATTGTCTTCAGCAAACAAGGATAATTTGACTTCCTCTCTCCCTGTTATAGGCATTTTATTTTATTTTTCTCTTTTCTAATTGTCTGGCAAAGACTTCCAGAATTGTGTTGAATAAAACTAATGAAAGATTTATTCCATATCTCATAGAAAATTAGCTTCTCCCTATTCAGTATGATGTTCAGTGTGGGTTTGTCATATACAAGCTTTATTATAGTAAGGTATATTGCTTCTATTTTCAATTTTTTCAGAATTGATATCATAAAGTGCTACTGAATTTTATTAGTTTTCTTCTATATCTGCAGAGTCCTTTATTCTGCTAATTTGTTGTATTATGTTTAATGATTTGCATATGTTAGTATCCTTGCATCCCTGAGATAACTGCACTTGTTTGAAATTATTCATAATAACTGGATAATTCCACTATCTTTTTGATGTGGTACTGGATTCAGTTTGCTAGTATTTTATTGAGAGTGTTTATATATCTGTTGATCAGGGAAGTTAGCACATAGCTTTCTTTTTTGTTGTGTCTTTCTCTGGTTTTGTTATGAGAGTGTTGCTTACCTCACAGAATGAGTTTGCAAGCATTTTCTGCCTTTCAATTTTTAGAACAGGTCTAAGAAGAATTGGTGGTAGTTCTACTTTGTAAGTTTGGTAGAATCCAAAAAGAAGTCATCCAGTTTGGGGCTCTTGTTTTTTAGAAGACTTTTGTTGTTGAATTACTGTCACTATTCATTATTGTCCTCTTCGAGTTTTCTATATATTCATGATCCAGTTTCAGGAGGTTTTATATTAAAGATACCCATTTCTTCTAGTTTTTACAACTTGTTGGTATATAGTTATTCACACTAGTTCCTGTTGCTTCTTTGTATTTCTTTGGCATTTGTTTAAATGTTTCCTTTGTCATATCTGGTTTTTGTTTATTTGAGTATTCTCTTTCTTTTCTTCTCTCATTTGTTCTTGGTTTGTTACTTTTCTTTGTCTTATGAAAAAGCAACTCATTTCATTGATCTTTTTTGCTCTCTAATTCTATCATGATCTTTATTATTTTCTTTTCTGATGATTTTGAGTTTAGTTTTCCTTTCTAGTTCCTTGAAATCCATTGTAAGTTTGTTCATTTAAAATTTTTCTATTTTTTATTTACAAAATAAACAAAAGATAGAAATGAAACAATTTCAAAAATAGGACATTAATAGTAGTTAATATGGTACATATTGTTATCTTAGAATTAGTTGTTCAGATTACAAGATTTAGGCATAAAAAATGATCAGGGAAACCACAAACTGTGCATTTTAATGAACTTACAGAGATTAGTAGAATAGCTACCTATCGTGTATGTGTGTGTATAAATATATGTATGTATGTATGTATGTATCTATATTTATGTATTTATATATGTATGCCCATGTACACATAATCTTTTCCCTTCTTCCTTTTCTCCTTTCCCCATTTGTTTCCTTTTGAGCACTTTCTGTTTCATTTTCACAATATCTATTATACATTTTGGATCTTACTACTCTTTCATTTTTTTAACACTAGGGAGACAATACAATGTTTACACATGTGAATTTGAATTATTTCACTTATGAGTATAGTCTCAAGTTGTATCCATTTGCCTATAACAGCCTCAAGTTTATCCTTCCTTATAGCTGAGTAATACTTCATTGTATAAAAATATCGCATCTTTTTTATTCATTCCAAAACTGATGGGTATTTGAGTTGTTTCCAAGATTAAGCTATTATAAATTATGCTGCTATAAACATGGGTGCATATATATTGCTGTGGTATGATGTTTTCAGTTATTCTGGGGAAATACCCACAGGTGGAGTAGTTGGATGAAATGAGATCTCCAATACTAAATTTTTGAGGAATCTCCACACGAATTTCCACAGTGGCTGTTCCAGTCTACACTTTCACCAACAGTGGAAAAGGGTTGCTTTTTCCTGACAGCCCCACCAACATTTATCATTCCTTGATTTCTTGTTAGCACCCATTCTTTCTGGAGTGAGGTAGAATATCAGTTTAAATTGGCATTTCTCAAATGACCAGTGATGTTGAACATTTCTTCATGTATCTATTTGCCATTTGTATTTCTTCATCTGATAAATGTATATTCATCTCAAATGCCTATGTTTGGACTACGTCTTTGAATTTGATAGTCCTGACATTTTTCAGTTCTTTATATGTTATAGATAGTAGTCCTTTGTCTGAGTGGCACTACTAAATTTTTTTTTTCTATTCGTTGGGTTTTCTTTTCATCCTGTTGTTGATTTCTTTTGAAGTGCAGAAGCTTTTTGGTAAGATGAGATCCTAGTTGTTGATTCTTTGTAGTACTTCCCATGCAGTTTGCATTTTGTTCATGAACTCTTTGCCTATCCCTGTGTCTTCAAGATTCCTACCTACCTTGTCTTCCAATAAATTTAGTGTTTCTGTTTTAATATTTAAATCCTTGATACATTTTGATTTTAGTTTAGTGCATGGTGATTGTCTTGGTTACTTTTCTTCTGTTGCTAAGACAAAACACCTGACACCCAAAATTAGGGAAGGAAAGGTTTGTTTAGCTTACAGTTTCTGGAGGTTTCAGTGTAAAATCAGCTGGCTCCAAGGCAGGATGACATGGCACCGGGGCAACATTTCAAGGCAACAGCCAGAGCAAAAAGAGGAAAGGGGCAAGCCTCTTTTCCTCCTTTTTATTTTGTACACAGGCCACAAAATCTCTATGCCCTTCTCTTGCACAGGATGAGGATATTTATAAAGTAAGGATCCTGGCTCCCTGCTGAGCCTCTTAAACTTCTTCTCAGGTTGACACAATGTATCAACCATAGCAGTGATAGACATGGGTCTAATTTTAGTCTTGACATGTGGAAGGCTAATTTCTCAGCGCCATTTATTAAAGAGGCTATCTTATTTCCAATAAACATATTTGACTCTTTTGTCAAATATAAGATGGCTGAGTGTCTTTGTACTCATGTCTGCATCTTCTAATCTGTTACACGAATCCTCTAATTTTTTTGCCAATACTGTACTGATTTTATCACAGTAGCTTTGTAGTATAATTTCAAATGAGGAATTACGATGCCTTCTGCCTTACCTTTGTTGTCTAAGATAACCTTTCCTTTTCTAGGCCTCTTCTGTTTCCAAATTAATTATAGGAATGTTTTCTCTAGATATTTGAGGTATGTTAATGGTATTTTGATCACAGTTACATTACATCTATATAACAGTTTGAGGAGTGTGGCCACTTTCACTATATTGGTTTTTCCTATCCAAGGGCAAGGGATATCTTTCCATTTTCTGATATCCTCTTCAGTCTCCTTTTTTAGAGTACTATAGTTTTCAATGTATAGATCTTTTACATCCTTTGTTAGGTTGATTCCTAAGTATTTCTTTCTTTTTTTTTTTTTTTTGGATGCTATTGTGAAAGGTGTTATTACCCTAATTTCTGTCTCAGTGAGTTTGTTGTTTCTATACAACAATGCTTTGATTTTGATTGTTGACTTTGTATCCACCTATGCTACTGAATTTGCTTATTAACTTTAGTAGTCTTTTGATGGAGTTTTTGGGGTCTTCTTTGTAATGTACCATGTCATCTACAAAAATGATACTTTAACTTCTTCCTTATTCCATTCATTTCTCTATTTTGTCTAATTGCTCTGGCTAGTTTCCAGAATTATATTGAATAGGAATGGCCATAGTGGACATGCTTGTCTTGTTCCTGATTTTAGAATGAAAGCTTTCAGTTTTTGTTCATTTAGTATGATGTTGGCTGTTGGTTTGTCCTAGATGGCTTTTATCAGATTGAGGTAGAGACCATCTATTCCAATTTTCTGTAGGGTTTTTGCTATAAACAAGTGTTGGACTTTATCAAAAGCTTTTTCTGCATTTATTGAGATGATCATGTGATTTTTGTCTTTGGCCGTATTGATGTGGCATATTACATTTATTAATTTGCATATGTTGAACCATCCCTACATTCCTAGGATGCATTCCACTTAGTCATGGTGCATAATCATGAAATGCTGTATTCTGTTTGCTAGTATTTTATTGAGAATTTTTTCATCAATATTCATTAGGAAGACTGGCCTATACTTCTCTTTTTTGGTTAGGTCTTTGTCTGGTTTTGGTGTCAGAGTAACAGTTGCCTCTAGGTATGAGGAACAGTTGTTTCCCTTTCAATTTCAGAAAAGAGTTTGAGGAGTATTGGAGTTAAATCTTCTCTAAATTTCTTGTAGAATTCAACTGTGAATACATTAGGACCTGGACTTTTCTTTGTTGGTAAGTTTTTAATTATGTTTTCAATTTCAGTAACTGATACTGTGTGATTCAAAATTTTTATATCTTCTTGATTCAGCTTTGGTAATTTGTATGTTTCTAGGAATCTGTCCATTTCCTCTGTGTTTTCCAAACCGTGCATGTAAAGATTTTCAAAGTAGATGTTAATGATCTTCTGAATTTCGATGGGATCTATAGTATTTTCACCCTTTTCATTACTCACTGCATGATATTGAGAGGTTTTTTTTCCTTTTCTTGATAATATTGGCTAGAGATTTATCAATTTTGTTTATTCTTTCAAAGAAACTACTGTTCAATTCATTAATTCTTTGTATTTTTTTCTTAGTGTCAGTTGCATTAATTTCTGCTCTGATCTTTATAATTTCCTCTCTTCTATAAGCTTTGGGTTTTATTTGTTTTTCTAGAAGCTTGAAATATAGCATTAGGTTATTTATTTGTGCTCATTCTGTTTTCTTGATGTGACCATTTATTGCTATACATTTCCCTGTTAGGGCCACTTTCATTGCATCCCACAGGGTTTGGTGTGTTGTATCTGCATTTTCACTTAATTATAGATATTGTTTGATTTCATCTGTAACCCATTGGTTGTTAAGGTGAGTGTTATTTAATTTCCATGTGTTTATTTAGCTCTTGCAGTTTCTTTTGCTATTAATTTCCAATTTCAGTGCGTTACGGTCAGAAAATATGCATGGGATAATTTCACTTACTTAAGCATGTTCTATAGGCTAATATAAGATCTGTTTTAGAGAATGTCCTATGCACAGCTGAGAAGAATGTGTATTCTGATATTTTTGGGTAGAACGCTCTGTAAACATCTAGTAAGCCCATTTGTTCACAGGTATGATTCAGTTCTGTTCTTTGCTAACTTTTTGTCTAGTTGATCTACTTCTGTGTGACAGTGTGGTAGTAAGATTCCTCCGTTAGACTTGTGCTATTGTATATTTGTATATTTTCATGTCTATTTGTATTTGTTATATATTGTTGGGTGCTCTTGTAATTGGTTCATATATGTTTATGATTGTATTCTCTTCCTCTTGAATTTTTCCCCTGACAAGTATGTAATGACTATCTATCTCTTTTGACCACCCTCGATCTGAAGTTCACATTGCATACAAACCAAATAGCTACCCCTGTTATTTTCTGGGTTCCTGTTGCATGTAATATTGTTTTCCATCCTTTGACTTTCAGTCTATGAGTTTCTTTTTGAGTAATATGTGTTTCTTGCGTACAACATATTTTTGGATCCTATTTCTTAATCCATTCTGCCAGTGTATTTCTTTTAAACAGTGAATTGAGACATACATTGGTGGATATTACTGATATGAATTGGCTTAACTTTGTCACATTATTTTCCTGATGTTGATTCCCTGTTTTCCTCCTTTGTTTAATTGCTTGCCCTGCCTGCTGATTTCTTTTTGTTGTTGTTCTGGGAATATCTTTCAGTACTCTTTCTAGGATTGGTTTGATGGATATGAATTTATTCAGTTGTTCTTTGTCATGCAAGTATCTTATTTCTACATTAATTTTGAAATAAAGTTTTATAGGGCACATCAATCTGTGTTGGAAGTTGTTTTCTTTCAGTTCTTGAAATACTTCTCTCCAAGCTCATCTTGACTTAAGGGTTTATGTTGAGAAGTCTGCTGTTACTCTAATGGGCTTTTCTTGAAAGATGAGTTATTTTCTCTAATACCGTTTTGTATTCTGTTTTTATGCTTGATTTCTGAAATCTTACTTGGGTGTAGATTTCTTTTGGTTATGGCTATTTGGAGTTCTTTATGCTTCACTTATCTGTATATCAGATTTCTTTGCCATGCTTGAGAAATTTTCTATTACTTCTGCGAATAGTTTTTTTTTTAATGTTATTTGTGTTGACATATTGACACCTATCAGTATAATATTGTTTTTCTTTGCATCATCTTGGAGCTGTTGAATTGTTATTTCATGGTCCCTTATTATTTTTAAGAGTTCTTTCCTTTCATGTTTGCTAGCTGCCATCCTGTCTTCAAGATCTGAAAGTCTGTCTTCAGTTTCATTCAAGCAATTTTGCCAGCTTTCAATGGAATTTTTGATTTCCTGAAATGCTCCTTGAATCTGTTTCATATATTCTATTTCTTTCCTATATTGTTCACTCAAGGTTTCTATCATTTTTCCATGCTTCTGAACTTTTTTTATCTTTGTCTTCTCTAGCAATGCTGATCAATTCCTTTATTAAGGTTGTCATTTCTTTCTTTACCTGAGAAATTATTTCTAATCTGATTTTCTCTGTAGCCTCATGGATTTGTTTCTTTATTTTACTGGATATCTTTTCAGAAATTTCAAATGTGTGAATTCCAGTGTCCTTTATTTCAATATTTCCTGTATTTGTTCCAGATGGGCTGGGTGTTTGAGACTACATTTTGCTTTTTCATTTTGTCATTTTACTTCTTAGGTTAGTACTTTGGTCTTTTCAATCCCACTAGTCTTGACTGTCTGTTGTATGTGTCTTAGGATCCTACTGTGTGGCTAATATTCACTCAGTTGCTGGGTCTGACAATGTAGGGGAGGGACCAGTCACCTAAATTCCTCCTGCAGGCCAGTTGCATGAATCCTGTATTCTTCCTAGGCTGAGAAGCCTAGGAGTATTGATGTGGACCAACCTTTAACTCATATTGTTACTGCAGCTTCAGACTGTTTCCAGTCACCAGACCTACCTGTCTATAGTGTGTACCCCTACTGGTACTCTACTGTTTTACTGGGGTTCTCACAGAGCCAGTCAGGTTCCTCCAGGCAGAGGGAGAGCTCTTGCCTCTGCTCTCACCATCCCACCATGGTTGTCTGTATGAAAAAAAGAACTTACCTGTGCTCTCACTGGCTCACCAGGTGGAAGGAGGGTTCTCTGAGGTTCCTGCTGACCCAGTGAAGTCCTTTGCTTCGGTGGGGGCACTTGCTGCACTCTTGCCAGGTACTGCAGGTGGTGGAAGTCACTGACAGTCCATGGGCTGCTGAGGTCTTCTAGGTGTGGAGGAGAGGTAGCAAATGATCTTGTCAGTTGCTGTGGGGGAGGGGTGGTCAAGGCGCCCTTTGGCCCAGGTACCAGGGAGGGAAATTTTTCTAATTTTTAGGTAGTTCCTTATCATATAAACTTCACTCTTAGTGCTGCTTTTACTGTATCCCATTAGTGTTGTTATGTTGTTTTTCCATTTTCATTTGTTTTTAAGAAATTTTTAAATTTTACCTTTGATTTCTTTGATGACCAATGGCATATTGTTTGGTCTCCAAGTATTTATACAAGTTTCAAAGTTCCTTTTGTTTTTGTTTTTACTTCTAGTTTTGTTCCATTTGGTCAAAAAAGGTGCATACTATGATTTTGATTTTTACGTCTAGATATGTGATCCTGTTAGCGTCTTTTGAAAGGCCAGTTTGGTGGTGATGAATTCCAACTTTTAATTGTCTTGGAAAATCTTCGTTTTCCTTCATTTCTGAAGAATAACTTTCTGAGGTATAATACTCTTCATTGGAAATTTTTTCCTTTTAGAATTTTGAATATGACATCCTTTCCCTTTCGAGGATATAAGATTTCTACTAAGAAATCTGTTATTAATCTAATGGGATTATCCTTAATTTTATTCCCCCCCCCCGTTTTTATAATTCCCTTTTATTTCAGACTTTTGACAGTTTAGCTATAATATGCTGCAGTTAGAACTTTTTTGGTCTAATATATATGAGTTTCTTTAAGAATTCCATGACTTATATGTTCATATCTTCCCTAAGATTGGAGAATTTTTTTTAGGTATTATTTCATTTAGTAGAAATTCTATGTTTTTTTTCCTTTTCTTTGTCTCCTGGAACCACTATAGTTTAAAAATGTATTCATTTAATGGTGTCTGCAAAGTTATCAGAGGCTTTAATCACTTCCATTTATTTTTTTTTTTTATTCTTTCTGGGTTATTTCAAAGAACTGGCTTCAAGTGCAGAAACTGTTGTGTTTGATCTAGTTTGTTGTTAAAACTTTCAACTGTGTGTTTTAGATAGTTGAGTTATTCAGTTACAAGATTTCTGCTTGACTTTTTCACTCGCTCTATCTCTACTAAATTTCTCATTTCTATCATGGATTGTCTTTCTAATTCCACTGATTTGTCTGTGTATTCCTATATTTCTTTGAGTTTCTTTAAAAATAATTCTTTTGAGTTCTTTTTCAGGCATTTATTTCCTTAAAGCATTATGATGTTCCTTTGGAAGTATCACATTACCTTGCTAGTCCTTCCTATGTCCCTTTGTTGAGATATGCCAGTGGTGGTGAACCTGTAACACCTATGCCACAGCAGGCTGTTTGTATCATTAAAACCTCTAAAAGGCTCTCCATCGCTGATACATGTCCATAACAGATCACTTATTTCTACCAGTTTCATGTGGAATAGAGAGAAAAGGATTCTATCATAAAAGACTTCCTCCTAAAGATGTGTCCTATAGTGTCAGTTTAGTGGGTTATGTGGCTTGCTTCTAGATGGGTGCCACAGAATAGTCTTCAGATCATTCTTCAACTTGAAGAATATACTTGAGTGTAATATAATATGGCTATGTCATCGGTGTCTACCAACTATAGGCTTTGCAGAGAGGAAGCTGCTTCAGTGTCCTAGAAAGGTAAGTCAAACAGCATTAGGGGCAAATCATAGCTGGATTTGGCCTCAAAATTGTGGCTTGCAGCAGCATCTGAGTTGAGAGAGGATACTATGAAAACTGTATTCCTGCCATGGAGCAGTACAGTAATAAACACTACCCAAATGGGCTTGAGAGCTTCAAGAGCTGCTGGAGAATTCAGGTGAGCTGTTAAGGTTCTCCCCTTTACATTTTTTCACTTTGTGAGAGTACCTTCCTGGATTCAAACTAGGGTAGTTGATAGGGGGTAGTTGATGCTAGCATTTTATTCCTATCTGTTTCAAACTGTCCAGTGCCTGGGTGTCCAACATTTATCCATTTCTTCTGTACTGCATCCCAATGCTCTTTCCTGAATATTATAGCTGTCTGTTTTTCAGGTTTATGTTGCTGTAAGGGGGTGGAGGACATAGATGGTATTGCACATTAAATCTAGGACCTTTGCATTAAACTTCTCTGACCACAATCCTAACCCTAATCCCCAGCCCATTTTTTACATTTTATTATGAGACAGTGTTCAGTAAGTCACTGAATTGCCCAGGCTAGGCTCAAATTTGTGATCCTGCTACTTTATCCGGCCATAGTACCTCTACTCAGCAGCCTTTTGAGAAGCCTCTTTCCTTCATCTTCCAGAACAATATTTTCAAACTGCTAAGAGCAAATAGCTGTCAACATGAAATTGGCTGCTTCGTAAAATTTTCTTTCCAGCCAAAGCGGGGTGAAAAAAAAAAAAAACAGAAATATGCCACCAGCAGACAGAAATTAATGGAACTTCTTGAAGGAAACAGCTTTGAAAAAATTAAGTAGAATGACAGGAAAAGGGAAATAATTTCTAAATGCAAAATCTATTAGAAGGAATGATAAGTGAATTTTGCAAATGTAGCTGGACATGGTAGTCTGTGCCTGAGTTATGATTTGTGTCTAGATGTCCTTCCAAAGTCTCATGCAATTGTAGATGGAGGTAGCTGAATCTAGAGTGTGTGACTGATTCATGATTGAATGCTAGCATAAAGTGTGCTGCAATTAATGGTGAGTGATTGCTGAATCAGTCCACTAATTGGGTTGGCACCATCCTAATCCTGATAGACTGGATTCAATACTAGGGACAAAAAGAGGCTTGTCCCTCCTTTTTTTTTGTTCCTTTGCTGTCTTCCTTGCCCATGAACTGTTGCCCCTCTGCTATATGCCAGCCTACCTTGGAGCCAGCTGATTTTGGACTAAGTCCTCTACAAACTGTAAGCTAAATAAACCTTCCTCTTTTAACTTTGAGTGTTGGGCATTTTCTCTCAGAAATGAGAGAAATGGATGCTTTTGGATGCTGATGCAGGAGATTTCAAATTCAAGTCCTGCCTGGGTAATTCAACAAGACTCTGTTTAAAAAAAAAAAAATCACTTCTCAGCCTATTGGCTAAGATCAAATGTTTTTGTTCTTGTTTTTGTTGTTGTTGGTTTTGCGGGGGGATACCAGGGATTGAACTCACAACCACATGCTTGCCAGACAGGCACTTATGCCACTGAGCTAAATCCCCAGCCTGAAATGTTTTTTAAAATTTTGAGAATGTAACTCAGTAGTAGAACATCCATGAGTTCAATTGCCCAGTATCACAATCTATCAATCAATAAATCAATCAATCAATTTACAAATATGAGTAAATTGTATAAAGTCCATGTAAAATCCTATCACTACTACTAATAGATATCATTGTATTTATTTTGAATTTATTTGTATGTATTTATTGTTCTTTCTTATAAATACATACAAATAAATTCAAAATAAATACAATGATATCTATTAGTGAGAAACTGTACATTCTCTAAAGATTAACTATTTAGAAAAATGGGAGCTATCATACACAAAGTCTTAGTAAATTTCAAAGAACTATTGTCATGTAGACCATGACCATAAATAAAACTGACCATAAATAAAAGTCACTAACAGAGTTTTGTTTTGTTTTTTTGTTTTGTTGTTGTTGTTGTTGTTGTTGTTGTTGTTGTTGTTTTGGTCTAGGAGAGAAGCCAGACTATTGCCAAATTCTTTTTTCATTTTGCTTGTTTATTTCCTGTTTTTATTATTCATACATGCACATAACATACTTTGACCATTTTCATTTCCCCTCCCATCACAGCTCTCACCCTTCCCTTTCACATTTGGGAGAGGATTTCAGTATGTATGTTTTGCTTATGTCTATCCCCTCTATTTTAAAAAGATTATACATGTGGAAAAAAAATTAAAAACCTTTTATCTTAGTTACCTTTCTCTTGTTGCTCAGACAAAATATTTGATGCCAAAAGTTAAGAGGCTAAAGTTATATTTAGTTCACACTTTATGGAGGTTGGCTGGGTCTGAGGTAAGGTGATTTGGCAGAGGGGCATGCCAGAAGAGAAACAGTTTGTGGCAGCAGAAGACAAAAAAAACAAGCAAGCAAGGGGACTTAACAGCATCTTTCTGTCCTTTATATCTTATCCACACTGCTGGGATTAGCGCTGTGCCAAACCAGTCAGTGGACTGATTAGTAATCACCTTTAATCCCAGCATAACACACATAGGTTCAGCCACCTTGAAAAATCTCACCTGTGACCACATGAGGCTTTGGGAAGACATCTAAATACAAGCTGTATCACCTTTGAGTAACTCATGAACCAGGAAAAAATATTTCTAGCTTTACAAAAACTAATAAATTTCTCAGATATGCAATCTTTAGATGCTTATCTTAGGAAAAAAGAGAGGCTGAAAGTTAAAAACCTAGGCTTTCAATGTAAAGTTAGAAAATCAATAACAGCTTTAATTTTCAAAAAGGAAGAAATAATAAAGACAAATTAATAAAGTAACAACATACATTCAGTGGATGGGATAATCAATAAAACCTGAAATGGTTTTATTTCAAAGACCTAAAAAAAATAGAGAAACCTCTGGTAGTTAAAGAAAAAAAAAAACAGAATTAAATGATATTTTGTGTTAATAACAAGAGGAAGGAGAGGCTGGCTGTGGAGTTCAGTGGTAGAGTGCTTGGTTAGCATGTATGAGGACCTGAGTTCAATCACCAGCACTGCAAAAGAAGAGGGTAAGAGTGATGTATGCTTATCATCAAGTAGAGAACCAGAAGATATAAAGATACTATATTAAGTACTATAAACAATTTTATACAAACGAATTGTAAAATCTTAGATGAAATATGCCAACTAGAAAGAATTATACCCTACCAGAAGTAACTTAAGAAGATACAGAAAGGTAAAATAGTCCTATAACCATTAAAGGATCAAATATTTAGTTAAAATATTCCCATTAGAAAAGCAAAAACTATGCCCTTATGATTGTAGCTGACATGTCACCTTTCAAATAAAAGTTGTTGGGGCTGGGGATTTAGCTCAGCGGCATAAGCACCTGCCTTGCAAGCAGCCAGTCGTGAGTTTGATCCCTGGTACCGATAAAAATGAAAAAGAAAGACAAAAAAACAAAAAAAAAGAACCTTCAAATAAAAGTTGTTTCAAGTTTACACACTTCCAATGAATAGAAAATGAAATAATACCAAACTGAGTAATGTATTTCTATATTATACCCTTAACATCTGAACCAAAACAGCAAGATAAAAGTACACGTCAGTCTCATGAGCATTAATACAAAATCCTAAACAAAGCATTAGCAAACTAAATGCAAAATCTATTTTCAAAAAAAATTATAACTAACTAGGATATGCAAAGAATGCAAGTATAGTTTAACTAGAAAAAACTTATTCAATATCTTGTCAGTTTAAAAGAGGGGTAAAAAAATTACAGAATCTTTAAAAATTCAGTTTATTTATTCATGGGAAGGAAAAATATCTTTGTAAAATTTGAATAGAGGAGAAGTTCTTAATTTGATAACAAGTAATAATTATGACCTTGCCACAAATGACATTATTCCCAATGAAGTGCTGGAATATTTTCTTTAGATTTGAAACAAAATAATTCACCATTTTCATGATGATCACAATCCCTACACAGGAACAGGAAGAAAGCATACAAAGTTTTATTATTGGAAAGGAAAAAATAAATCTGCCGTCATTTGTACATGACATGATTATTGACACAAAAAACTCAAAATAATTTATAAAGAAATTATTAAAGATAATAGGAAAAGTTTAGCAAGGTAATTGACTATGAAACCCATATACAAAAATAAGTTACACTTGTAGCACAAAATATATATTACAAAATGTTCTGTTTGTGATAACAACAAAGATCCATACTGCACAGATATAAAAGTTATGAGTGTGCCATATAAAATACTTATAAACTCTATGTAGTAACATTAAAATTTAAATGGAGGTAACACTAATATATAGGATTTCATATAGTGAATGTAGTCAACGTGTCAGTTTTCCCAGTCATACAAATTCCCAGATTCATATAAATCAATATGATTTGAACAAAAAAAAAATCCTAACAGGATTTTAAGAAAACTGCCTTGATTCTAAACTTCATATAGAAAAGTGAAAGCCTAGAATAGCTAAGAGACTTCTAAAGAAGAATTAAGTGGGTATGTTTGCTACTAGATAACATTTGCTATAAGACTGTTAGTGGTGGGACTGGGGATTTAACTCAGGGGCATAAGCGCCTACCTTGCAAGTGTGCGGTCGTGAGTTCAATCCCTGATACCGATAAAAAAAAAAAAAAAGACTATTAGTGGCAGTATATTAGCAGAAGAATAGGCAACTTGACCAAAGGAATAAAATATACTGTTTTAAGATAAACTTAAAATTTAGATCTTTTGTTAAAGGGAAAGCAATCAAGATGGAAAGAAGGGAGAACAAGGGGAAGGAAACCAGGTGAAAAAAAGAATTAAAGTATGTTATGTACCTGTACCAGGTCCCCACAAAGAATGTAATCATTATGAACAACAAACATATACTAACAAAAAATAAAAACTGAAAAGAAATTTATGATAGTGGCCAAGTGTGGTGATGCATACCTGGGAAACTGAGGCAGAAGGATGGCAAGTTCAAGGCCACTATGAACAATTTAGCAACTTAGGGAAACCATGTCTCAAAATTTAAAAATTACCATAAAAGGAAATGGGGGAACTTGAGGATGTAGCTCACTACAAAGGCCTTGAGTTCAAGTCCAGTCCTAGGGAAAAAACAGGATAGTGATTCTCTGGGGTATGGATTTTAAATTTAAGCTTCATGTTGAATGGTATATACATGTTATATGCATAGTATAATTGTACTCTTAATCTTCTGTATGTATAGATTTTGATTCCATGTACTCAACCAACCATAGATTAAAAATAAAATACTGTATCTGTAGTTTCTTATCATTATACCACAAATGGTGTAGCAGAGCAATTATTTGTATAACACTACACTGTATTAGATGGTATTATAAGTCATCTGGAGATAATTTAAAGTATACATGAGCTTGTGCATAGGTTACATGCATATACTGCACCACCTTGCATAAGAGACTTTACTCAAGTCTCTGCAGGTTTGGTGTGTACCATGGGTCCTGGACCAATTCTCCTACAGATATGAGGGGATGATGTATTAGTTTTCTAGAGCTATCTTAACAAAATACCACAGACTGGGTAGTTTAAAGAAGAGATATTTATATTCTCACAGTTCTGGAGAAGGATGTCCAAGATCAACATGTTGACAGGTTTGATTCCCCACCTTTCTTCTTGACTTTCATATGGCCTTTTGCCAGAATGTGCCAATGATGTCAGTTCCCATTCTTGTTACCTGCTTAATGGGCTCGTCTCCAAATATAGTCATACTGGAGATTAAGACATCAGCATATGATTTTAATTCAATCCATAACAATACTTTTTAATTAAAAACTTTAAACACTTTTTGTATTCAAGTTCTTTATAACCTTTTTTGGAATTTATTTTATATTTCTCTAAAAAAAACAAAAGGATCTAGGTAGAATGGGAATGGACATATTCACTTACTATTCTACATAAACCTAAAAAAGTTTACATTTTCAAGCCAAGAAATTATAACTCCCAGGACTCATTCATAAACCTAGCAATAGAAGAGACAAGAGAAGAAAATATTCTGACCTGAGGCTTATGAGTATTACTATTTTTCAGATGTTTTTGGAAACAATGTTATGGAATACTACTCACTGTGAAAAACACATCCGAAAGTAGTTTTATCATATGATCTTATGTTTTATCACACAAACAAGAATAAATTTACAGGTTAAATATGTAGTCCAGCTCTATGTTTTATCTTGTTTTGATCAGATGCTATGAATCAATGTTAGTATTTCTCTGTATTAAGGGTTTTAGAAAATACCAGCATGGTTTAATATAATTTATACTTTTTTAAAAATACTTTTTCCTACCTAAATGCAATATTTGCTTTGGAATACTTTTCTTTTGACATTATGTATTTCCCAAGTCATGAACTTCGGGAGTCATCTAAAGCAAGGACCAAGTATCAGCAGATAGCATTTCTGTCAGTTCTCATCTTCTGATTTTAGAAAATATGTTTATAAGAATGAACAGAAACTTTAAAATTTTTTGCAGTGCATATATTCCTTCAATTACTTTGTAGTCAAAGCTTAACAGGCTGACAACTATATTAATAAAGTTGTCCAATAAAAAGCTAAGATTTACAAATATTCTGAAAAATAAATTAATATTCATCTTAGATTTTACATTTGTTCCACAAGAGATAGATACAGGCAAATGACATGTATTCTATAAAAGGGTAATTCTGCTGACTGTTACATGTATCTGCTTTTTGCCTGTTCTCTCTGACTTGTGTTGAATTATTGAAGAACAAAGGAAACGCTTAATATTTTTTGTTGTATCTTATCTCCATCTCGTATAATAGAGTGTATCTTGTAAACTTTTAAAATTTTTTTCTCACAAGTGGAAATTACTTTATTGGTTTTTGTCCAGAATTAAGAATAGTGGTATTTATTACAAACATCTATTTTTCTAAAAATGTAAACCAAGTTCATACCACAAGAAGTTTTTTGGAAGACACGGTATCATATTTCACTGTTCCATGATTAGTTCTACAGTGAGAACAGCATAAATAATAAATTGCTATTTGAAGGCTGTAATTGTCTGCTAGGAGTTTCAGTCTATTTCTTCTCTGTATTTCTGGGAGTTAGTTAGTTCCAGAAGTATTATAGGCCACAGGCCTTTTGATGTTGTGTTATATAAATGACTAAGGGAGTGAAAGAAAAAAGCTTCCTAACAAATTATTCAGCCTACTCCTGTGAGAGTTTCTGTATAAAAGAAAATAAGAAACCACCGGCACATCTTAAAGAACTGAGAAGTTTGGCAATCCTGTGGGAAAGTATTCCTGTGCACTCTTTTAAATTTATATCCACTAAATATTCTTTCCATAGGCTTTACAATCTCCTCTTCAACTCTTTACTAATGTGAAGAAATATATCAGCCTAGAATCAAATATCTGAAACAAAGAAAAGTAAGCAATACATCATCCAGACTTCTCTGTTCCCCTAAGCTAGCCAAAGTAAAGCAGTAAAGCCTCATAGTCTCTGATTGGCATGCCCCTCTTCCCGTCATCTTTCTCCTTACGGCAATCTTCACAATCAGCACGGGATAGATATTGAAGCCATATTGAAAAACAGATTCTGTACCTCCCAAAATTTAAAGCAAACTGCCAGTTCATTTGTTCCTGTATAATACCAAAAATGACAACAAGATACTAAGTTCCTTGTTTAAATCAGGGTTTCTAAGTTAGCCTAACCCCAAGTTTAGCCACACATACTAGATCTGTGGGGTCAGCAGCAGATTTCCCTTGTCTGTGACTCTGGTCTGTTTTCATTTGTATCCTAGTTTGGAAAATCTAATGTTAGCTTCAAGTTCACAACTTTGGAAGGGAAGTCCAGCCTTTTATCAGATAGTAGAGTGGGTGTTCTTGGTGTTCATGTTCAACCTTAACACCCCTAAGAAATGATTATTACTGACACAGTGCAGTGGTGGGCTAGGGGAAGTTGACAAATTGAAGAGGAAAGAAGGGTTGGTGAAAATCACTGAAGAGATGTTGTAATTTTGAATTGGAAGCCAAAGGTCATGCTTATTAAGGTAGACATTTAGGCAATCTTGCACAGAATCAAAATACTAGCTCATGAATAACTTGGAAATCTTTTGCTCACATTGTATCTTCTGGAAGGACTTATATGAAATGACAATTAACCTATATTTTGAACATTTGGTAGTCTCTGGCAAAGCCATCGATATGATCCTGTGTTTTCTTGTGAAGGGTAGTCTTCAACTGTCACTTCAACTGTCAATATCTATATTATTTAAGTTCTTCATTTCTTCTTGTAACAATACTTTTTAGGAATTGATCCATTTCATCTCTATTTTCAAATATTTTTGTAGGTAGTTGTTCACAATAACCATTCTTATGTTTTCTATTTTCTGTATCATCTATAATTTCCTCTTTGTTCTGTACTTTTTTTGCTCAGATTGCCTTTTTTTTAGTCCGAGTAGAAGTCTGCTTATTTTACTAATCTTTTTCAGTCACTTTTTGTTTAGTCTTCTTTTCTTGTTTATCTTATTTATTACTCTAGTTGATATTGAATGTTGCTCTCTATGTCTTTGTTTTTTTAATCAGGAATCAAACTGCTCATGACCTTGTGCTTGCCAGGCAGGCACTGTGCCACTGAGCTATATTCCTAGCCCTTCTCTATGTCACTCTAACCATATACTATGTTTTCAAAAACAAGCCCCTTCTTGGGGCTTGTTCTGTATTTCTTTTCCAATTTCTTTAACTGAGTGCTTAATTCTTTTAATTTTAATCTTGTTTTTTTTTTTTTTGCTAAATATATTTGAATTCCCTCCTGATTCCTTTATCAACACCAGTTCTTTGTGATATAAGATCAGTGAAGGTTAGGTCTTTCAGTTTTCTTTAAAGCAACTTTTTCTATTTTCACTTTTCTTTTCCTATCTCCTCTATAACTGATAAGCTGTCAGATACCAAATCAATTCTTTCTGTCTTGCCTAAGGGGAACATGGTTTCCCACTTAGCTTCTGTCTCTCTCCACACATCTTCTGCATTGTCCACTTCCATATGCTCTACCTTACAGATGCATCTTTTAGCCATTTACTGCTTTTGTTTTATCTAACTTCAGATTTAATGTGGCTCATGATTGCTGCATCACACTTTCTTTTTGTACCACTACCTTTCCATCTGAGTTTCCATCTCTGATCAGCCAATTGTTTTGGTATATCTTCGTTCATAATCCTAATGAGAATCCAGTTGACTCAACTCATCTTTTCAACATAGGTCATATCTTTTCATTGTAGGTAGTAGCTCATTAGCTAACCTATATGCCTAACATTAGTCAGTCATCCATAATGAGGGGTGAGGAATCGCACCATATATGCTATGCTGTCATAGCTAGAGACTGTGGTCATATAGCATTTTCCTTTAGGTACATATTGGTAAAACAAGCTCCAGCCTTTACTTGTAGCTCTCTCATTCCCATGTATTTCCATGCCAGGCAGATAAGTATGGTAGTCTTTCTAGTCCAAGGTTGTATATTCTCATTCTAGTATTTCCTTTTTCCTGTACCTTAATTTTCTTTCATCATCTTAGAAAAACAAACCTCTTGATCAACTTTTGTCTAGCTACTGCCATCTCATTCTCCTCTTTGGCTCATCCATTGTTCTCAAAGGAGTGATATTTCTTGGGTTCACATCTTTCTCTCTCATTAATTTCACATCTCAGTAAAATCGGGCTTCCTTTTCTATTGTGTTCCTAAAACTGTTCTCACTAAGTACCCCAAGGATCTTCTAATTGTCATATCCAGTGATATTTTTCCTGTCCTTGCTTCACTGTTCTGTCTTCAACATCTCATATTCTTGGAAACTTTGACCTACACATTCTACCACACAGTCATCTGTATTTCCACAGTACTGTTTATAACCTAATGGCTATTCTTGCTTTTTTCTTCTTTTGTAGGTTATTTGTATGCCCACCACATAAATGTTGACATTCCTCAGATTCTATACTTATCCACTACCCTTTTTAGTCTTTACTTTCTATTTTTATAGTATCACATGTCAGCCATTACATCCAAAATTCCAATTTACAGTCTCAGCTTCCGCCATTGAACTGCAGATCCAAGGAACCATGATCTTTGGACATTTCAGCCATCAACATATCCTAAACTGAATTTATCATCCCCACTCCCACATTTCTGTCTCTTATATTTTGTATTCATTTGATTTACAGCCATTCACTAACCAGGCAAGTAAGCATGGTAGTCTTCCTAGTCCAAGGTTGGATTAATTACAAAGATGTGCTGATTGTTTTAGGTCTGAGTTACAAGTGTATCCCTTCTTTTTACTCTCATTCTTTCAAAATCCTAGTTCAGGTTTTCAGTATGTCTGTGACACACATGCACCATACCATGCTCAGAAGAGACACAGAACTCATGAACACTCATGCTGCCATGACCTCTTCGCGTTCTTATATTTTAAAAGATTATTTAATTTTTGTTTCCTCTTATTTTATTTATAAATATACAATATTTTTATCTAGTAGTCCTTCAGATGGAATCCTAATATATAATATGAATCAAAGTGGAGCTCATTCAGTTAAAGCAGGGTTTGCACCTAAGATGCTATAGGAAAATTACTTATCATCTATTACCAGTTTTTTTAAAGTGTCTTCTCTCTTTCTCTCTCTCTATCTCTATGTCTCTCTCTCTTCCTCTGTCTCTTGCTCGCTCTCTCTCTCCCTCTCTCTCTCTCTCTCTCTCTCTCTCTCTCTCTCTCTCTCTCTCTCTCTCTCTCCCCTTTCAGGTCTGACTCTACTGCCATTCTGGCCTTGTGTTGAATTAGCATGTATGAAATAACCTCACTTGATATTAGCCCTTAATACACTAATAAATAAGCATCGCTATTTTACTAACCATTTCCCCTACCCATATTTACCGCTTGATCATAAACTGGATCTAAAGAGATCCTACCTCCCACCCAGTCTGGTCAGGATGACTTCTGAAGAAAACTTACTGTTTAAAGGCACTTGTAATTTCTCCATCTATTGTGAAAATTGATTTATTCTCGCTTTTTATCCTTGAATTAAATCTACTGACTCAAATGTGGAAAACACCAAGTTTGTGAGAAGAATCTCCCATATTAATAAAGTATAAATATCACTCTTTAGCCCTTTTACCAGCCATATTCTATGAATAGAACTACTGAACTTGTGGTTAGTCAAAAATGTATTTTTTCTCTCAATTCTATAAATTATATCTCCTCTAGCTTCCATTTAATTTTGTTTCAAGGAAGTTTGTAAAATTCTATTCAGCATCCATTCTTATAACACCCAGTGTATCTGTATAAGTTGATAATGTCTTCATCCTATTTATTGGATAGTTGTGTTTATTTGAGTAGAACTGCAGAGAAAACCATTTGAACTGCCAGTAGACAATTCTAATAGCAGACTGGCCTTGTACATTGAATCATAACCCTATGAATGGTCATTCAATCAATAAAAATATATCTGATTTGGTCTAGTTACCAAGTAAATTTTGTATAACTTTGATAAATGCCTTCTTGAAATCAAATTTACTGTATGTACATCATTTGATAGAACTACAAAGCAATTAATAGTTTCAAGAAAGGATTGCAATTAGTCTGACCTAACTGGTTGTGTTGAAACCAAGTTAGGTCATGGTTAGCACTACTCTGCTTTTTAAATACATGTAAAACTTTTAGCAGTTAAATGTATTATAAAGTTTAACTGCATGATTTAAAATCTGGGTGGTTTAGAATTTTAGGCTTCCATATTTTTCTTTAAAGAGAAAAAAAATAATTTCATTCTATAGTCTTCTAGCATTGTTTCTATCTCTGTACTTCCTGAAAGATTACTCTAATTAGCCCAAACATTTCATCTCTAGATATTCTCTCACTCATTTCTTTCAGGAAATCATGTGAATCAAGATGCTTATCTTAATTTAAAAAAAATAAAAGGTTTGCTACTATTTCTTTATCTTTATGACTTTTTTAAAGAAACTCATATTCAAATAAGTTTATATTTACAGAAGTTACAAAACTACTTCCCCTAATATTAACATATTATATAATATACCCAATTATCAAATATAGAATTAACATTGGTATATTATTATTAACTACACTATAGACTTTCTTCTCTTTCTTGTTTTTAAGGGAAGATTCTGTTCTAAGTCTCTGTCTCTCATTCTCTTTGTTTCTTTCTCTTTCTCTCTGTCTCTGTCTCTTTCTTTCTTTTTTCCTTCCTTCCTTTCTTTCGTTTTTGAGACAGGGTCTTGCTGTGTAGTCCAGGCTGGTTCTGAACTTAGTATGTAGTCCAGACTGGCCTTGAACTGGTAGCAGGCCTCCTGCCCAAGTCTCCCAAATGCTAGGAAGGCGTGCACCACCCGATTCAGATTTTCTTCTGATTTTCAGTTTTGTCATTGGTATACTTCTTTTTCAGGATCCAATCCAGAATCTCAGATTATATTTAACTTTTATGTTTCTTTAATCTCCTTCAATCTCAGAAGTGTGGATGTGCTATGTCCTTAATCAGAGCATTATAGCAGGTAGAACTTAATACTGATATTTCTTATTACTGATAATATTACTTAGTTTAGAAAATGTCAGATTTTATACTTAATGTTCTCTTTTCCTTTTGTAATTAATAAATACTTGCAAAGACATATTTTAAGGCTGTGCACATATTACTTTCTTAAACTTTCACTAATTATTCTTAGCACTCATTGATAGATCATGTCTGCTATCAATTACTATGACAATTACTACAATTATACCGATTTTCTATTTTCCTACTCTTAGTTTGAATTTTTCTATTAAGGAGGGTTGTTTCTTTTTTCACTTATTTATTTATTCACTTTAACTGCTCTAGTGGGATATAAGTAGCATGCAATAAACAGCATATATTTAAAGAGTATGGTCTGATGTTTTAATATACAACCATCACCACAATCAAGATGTTGAACCTACATATATTTGCCAAATGTTTTTTTATATTCCTTTCTAGTCCCTTCCTCTCAATTCTCACATCTCTCTTCTTGTCCCCAAGTACTGTACTCTTTTTGTAACTATAAATTAGTTTGCATTTTATATAAATGGAATAATATGGCATATATTTCTTCTCATTTGGTTTTTTTCACTCAAGATAATTATTTTGAAATAAATTGTTGCAGGGCTGGGCATTTAGCTCAGTGGCATAAGCACCTGCCTTGCAAGCAGGCAGTTGTGAGTTCAATCCCCGGTACCAATAAAAATGAAAAAGACAAAAAAAAAAAAAGATATATTGTTGCTAGTTTATGAATCAGTAATTCTTTTTTTCTGAGGTATATATTACCATATAAATATAGCACAATTAGTTTCTCTCTATTGATCTATTTATAGACCAATTTTGTTATATTTTTCATTTTATTACAAATAATGATTCTAGGTTTTTTATTAATGTTAACAAAATTTATCTTTGTTTATAATTTGATTTTTGGTATGTTGTGTCATATTTTATATGTCATTTTTATACACAGCATATATTTAGATTTTATTTGTAATATCTGACAACCTGTCCCTTTTCTTTGTAGTAAATGGACTGTTTACATTTAATATAGTGGTTGATACACTTAAAATTAAGCCTGTTATTTTGTTATTTGTTTTGTTTCCCATTTTGTATTTGTTCTTTGTCTTCTTTTCTCTACCTACCTTAGATTTTCATCATCTGCTTTGATGTGTTAAGAAATCATTTCACTTTTAGCAATAGAACCTTAGTTAGGGTAATTATATTTCTTTCTATTTAGATTTTGTGGTGTAGTTGTTAAATAGTTTACCTTCTCGTGTTTTATAAACCCCTAGTGCATTGTTTTATCTAAATAGTTGATGCTCTTTAAAATGTCTTCAAATTTAAGGAAAATATCTTATTTATTCATCCTTTTAGTACCATTTCTACTGTTCATCATTACTTTGCCATAGATTCAGACTTCAGTAGGGTATCATATGCCTGTGGCATTTTTTATCATTATATCAGATAAGATCTGCCAGTGATTAAATCTGTCAGGTTTTTTACATCTGAGACTCTACGTATTATCTTCCATTTTGAAAACATTTTTACTACATATAGAATTCTAGGAAGACAGATTTTTATTCTGGGTACAGAGGGACATGCATATGTGTGGTTTGTTGTGTTGCTGTTGTTTTTGAGGCAGGATCTCACCATGTTGCTGGCTTTAAACACGCCTTCTTCTTGTCAGCTTCTTGAGTAACCGGGATCACAGATGTATGCCACAGCACTCCGCTGTTTAATTTTTCTGTACTTTAAAGATGAGTAACTTGTTTCCTTAAATACATTGTGTTTATTAAGAAATCTGTTGTTATCCTCAAAATTTTCCCTCTTTATATTGCATGCCTTTCCTCTAATCACTAACTGCTTTTTAAGACTTTCTTCTTTCTCATTAGTTTTGCGCAACATGATTAGATTGTGCTTTTCGTTTTGGTAAATTGTATTATAGTTTGAGAGGCTTTGAAGGGTTGTTTCTCATGCATTTTATACTTGGGATTCATTATGTTTCCTTGGTCTGCAGTTACAGTTTCCTTCAAATCTTGAAACATCCCAACCATTCATTCTTTTTAAAAAAAAATACTTTTCTTATTCCCCACTTTTTTTATTCCTCACTTTTGAGGATTCCAATTTCACATGTAATAAGTCATTTGAATTGTCCCACACATATCTTTGAAGCTGTGATCATTTTTGTATTACTCTTTTTTTTTTCTGTTTGTTTCTGGTTTTTTTTTTTTTTCACCACACGTTGCATTGAGTTTCTATTTTTATATCTTTAAGTTCATAAATCTTTCCTTCAAAGAATCCAATCTGCTTTTAATCCCTGATAATATATTACTCATCTCAGCCATTGTAGTTTTTATCTCTAGAAATTCACTTTGCAACTTTGTAAAATTATCTTCCCTGTCTATTTTTAAATAATAGAATACAGTTATAATTATAAAATATAGTCTATTGATTTTCTTGTCTGATAATTCTAAAATCTCTTTAAATTCTAGATGTTTCATTTAATTCTTTTAACTGAAATTTGTATTAATTATAGATTTGTAGGCAACTGTAAGAAAGAATACAGAGAACTCTTCTGTACCCTTTATCAAGTCTTCCTCAATGATAGAACATCACAATGAGACTATAGTGATAGAGTACACAGATTCTATTTTGATTTCCTCAATTTTATTTCCACAGTTTTGTATACATGTGTATATTTAGTTTAATAGAGTTCAGTCCTGTATGTGTTCACTTCCACAGCCAAGATACAAATTAGTTCCATTGTCCAATTAATTCCTCATCTTATCCTTTTATAATCTTCCTCTCACTTCACACTTCATCCCTAATTTCTAAAAAGTTATCATTTTTTAAATGTTACATACATGAAATCTAGAGTTTGGTTACCATAATTTCCTAGAAGTTCGTCCAAGATTCATTAAATTTTTTCCTCTTGTGATAGGTTCTATTTTCTTCCTGTTTGCATATCTGATCATTTTTGTTGGATGCTGGCGATCATAGGTTTTTCTTGTTCCATCATTGTTATTTACTTGTGCCTTTATTCAGCTTTGTTCTGCTATGCATTTAAGTGACTTGGAAAAATTATTTGCTCCTTTCAGGTCTTGCTCTTGAGGCACTTATGTGGTACAAGAACAATGTTTAAATGTACTTTTTCACCACTGCTGAGTGAAGCACTTCTGAGATTTCTGTCCTTGCCCTCATGAGTTAGGAAGTGTTTTATTTCCCAGCCAGATATGATTATATTCCTTTATCCTTTGAGATGATTCTTTTCTCAGCCTCAGTTTCCTGACATACATGGAATTACTAGTACTCTGCTGCATACCAAAAGGAAGCCTCTGCAGATTTCTGCATGTTTTGTTTTGCTTTACTTTTGTTTTTATGAGACAAGATCTCACTTTGTAGTGCAGGCTGGCCTCGAACTCACGTTATTCCTTCTACCTCAACCTCCTGAGTGCTAGGATTACAGGCATGCACCCCTGTACCCATTTTAAACTCATTTAATCAATTTATAGAGCATTTGCTGAATTCCAATTAGATTTGTCTTCTCTGGGAGGTGAGATTATAGAAATGTGCCACCACCCTGGCTTCTTTTACTTTTGAAGACTAACTTGTTATAATACCTAAACACCTTAGAAAAATCCCTCTGCCTCCAATTAAACACCTTAGAAAAATCCCTCTGCCTCCAATTAAGCACCTTAGAAAACTTCCTCTGCCTCCAGTTGAACGTTTACAGGTATCTGTCTTTCTGATGTCTTCATCTTCAGGCTTAGGCTTGTGTGTTCGTAGAGTCTTTTATTTATTTATTTATTTGTTCATTTATTTATTTATTTTGATACCCTCAAAAACTTTGTCTTCCATATGACAGATGCTAGTCATGTACTTTTACCTGGATTGAAAACTCAAAATGTGCTTTTCTAAAGTCTAAAATAACTGGGTGATCACTCACACTGAGCACTTTCTAGACTCCTGTAATCTCCAGGAAGACATTATTCATTATTCTAGTTATGCCTCCAGTTATTGGTCTAAATTGTATACAAAAAACAATTTTAAGAGCTGGTTGTGAGGAAGGAATCCAAAACCAGATTGTCTCACAGACTTCTAATAGATTGCTTCTCCCAATCCATTTTCAGCACAACAATGAGATCCTTTCTAAAATGAAAAGGATAAGATGAAGAATTAATTGGACAATGGAACTAATTTGTACCTTGGCTGTGGAATGAAATTATCACTCTTCTGCTTGAACTTTTTTTGGTGGATTCTCATTGTAACTGAAATAAAATCAAAAGCTGTCTATGGCTAATAAGGTCCTACATGGTTCTCTCCTACCATTTCTCCAAACTCATCTCATGTAACTATTATGCTCTGATTTCAGTTCTTTAAACTGAATCTCTTCCTTTACTTTGTAGAATACAGCCAGGTTTTATCTAGCTATAAAGTATTCATCTGCTGTTTTCTTTGCGTGGAATGAATTTCCCTAAGTCCGTTCCATGACCAGCTTTTGTCTCACCATCTTGCTTAAGTGTTGCCTCCTCACAGAGGATTTCCCATCTATATGAAGGAAGTCTTTCCTTTCCCTCACCTTTATTCTCCTTTAGGCCCCTATTTATTTCCTTTACCACACTTAATACAATCTGCAGTTATGCTTATGTATTTGTTTGCTGGGTTTTGATCTGTATCCACCACTATAATGTAAGCTTCCTAAAAACAAGATCCAAAGATCTGTTGTTCTTTACAGTATCCTCAGTGCTGAGCATTATGACTGAAGGATGAAAGACTCTAAGGAAAAATTTAAATAGTTACATTTAAGTTTATATCCAGCTCATATATTTTGGAAGTATTTGTGAATAAATGCAAAATACTAAAAGCTAGAATAAAATTGATTTTTTGATGATAATTTTCATTAATAATGAATTAATTATTAAAGCCCAGCAAAAGAAAAAAGGATATATAAGTGTTATAAAATTGTCATTATCCAGATTACTGATTCACTGTGCCTATTACTCTTGTGAGTCTATTGCAGAACCATATGAAAAAGATTAACATTAACATTATAGCATCATAATGTATGTTTCTTAAATATCATAAACATAAATCATATTTAACTTCATTTTTAATTGTTTATAATCAGTCCTATTGTAGCTTGTAAGATTAATAGAGACTTGACAATGTGAAACTTTGTAATGGCTCTAAGATATGCAAACGAACATGTGTGCATGACTGCCAGGGATTTCTTTTTTTCTTTTTTTTTTTTTTTTTTTTTTTGGTACCTGGGATTGAACTCATAACCGCGTGCTTGCAAGGCAGGCACTTATGCCACTGAGCTAGATCCCTAGCCCTGCCGGGAATTTCTTTAGAAAAATATGTCATGTAGTAGAAGTATTTAATAATATCTGATGTTAAAACATGGTTGAAAATATTAAATAGTATGAGATTTCATCTTGTAATAATTCAGCATTGGTCACATAGTACTGCAACACTGATACTGCAATATTCTAGCTTTTTCTTTTCAAAAAATGTTATTGTCTGTTCTTCATGCTTAAAATATGCAAATTACCACTGTAGTTTTATATTAAATTGTTCATTTTAGAACATTAGAATTATTGCAGGCATGTCATTGGATATATTTGTATATTATTAGTAAGAAATAGCCTCAGTATGTAAATTTGAAGTTCTATATTTCCACGATGATTTTCTTATAAACATAGTAAATTCCTATTTTTACCTCTTGTTTTCAGTGTGAAAATTTAGTAGTTATGTTTTGTACTTGCCTGCTGTGTTTAACAGATGATTTATATGGCAACATCTGTTTTCTGGCTCCATTTGACACGTCTTTCTGATAGAAATAGCAAATCAACGTTGCTTAGCTATGAATTTGAATTAATATATGCTACCAAATATTACGTACACTTTCAAAAAATGATAATAGATCATTAGAGACTGTTTTATCAGGTAATTATTTAGCGTGACCCATCAGTATCCATTGTAAGTTCTATAAAAAACATATTCTAATTCATATTTAAAACAAAATGTTGCAATAAAGACTAAAGGCCTCAATGATACTTACAGTTAGAAACATTTATCTTTTTATTCTGTATTTTTGCTTCCATATTGAATGCCAGGAAAATCTTTTTCATTAACATTATATTGATTTATCCAGAGAGAAAATTGCTTGCATCATTTCATCTCCTAGTGTTCCTGAAACTTCCTAAACTGACTTTTGTGTTTTAACCTCCAACACATTCCAGATTCCCAAGAGTTGCTCTATGAGAATGTTTGAAACTCATATAACACATTGAAGTGTTCAATGTTACAATAATGTTACTATCATATTTTTATTCTCTAGTGTTGCAAAAAATTAAACATTAAACAAGGAAAAACTTCAAATTATAAACTGAAGAATTCCAAGAACATTTATATAATAAAAATAAACAAATCAAATGCTTTTATAAAGGCTTCTATTGAGTTCCATAAGTTTTGCTATAAACTATAAAAATTCATGTTAATGAACATAGAAAAGCATTATACACTGTAAAATTATGAGAAAACCTCATTCATCTTAAAATTATTCTTTGTATTTTAATTTTTAAACGCAGAAATTACATGTGTTTAAAATAATGTACATTTTTTACACGATATGTAGCCAGAAGATGATTGCTTCATACTACATAGTTAAATTTCTCAGTTCCTGTCCAGATTTATTCTATATGTTTTTAAAGGACCGTCTTATGGATTATTTGTTGTTGAACACCTAGACATATAGATATTCAGAACATGTACACTATTTTACCATGTAATTTTACAGTCTAAAGATTAAAATACAAAGAATAATTTTAATAGACCACCCAGTGAAAAGAGTTTGGAAATTGGTGTATTTTATTAAGGAGCCCAGTTTTACTATCTGCAGATAGTGATAGATACAGCCTTATTGTGATATGTAACTTCACTTAAATGTTTTTTATACTCAAAAAATACTCTTCAAACCCTTTTTTTATTTGATAGTAAAGAAATCTTAGAACTCTTTCCATAGCACTATAGAACTACCTTTTCTAAATGATATATTGTTTTCTATAGTATGATTATTCTATAATTTATTCTCTAATAGGAATTTGGGTTGTTTTGTATTTTTCCTTCTAATTGTCAATGTTTTGAAGAATACCATTTTACATAACTGTGCATATATTTGTTTCTTTGTATGTGGTAAAGGATTGTTTTGAAGGATAAATATTTTGGAATTTATATAGATACTGATCATATAAGTAAAAAGCAATACTACTTTATTTACTTTGTATTTGTATTAGTAATAAGATTCAGCATCATTTTTTGTGTTTACTGGCCTTTTTATATTTCTTCTCAGTTTTTCCATTTTCCTTTTAGACTTTTTATCTTTTTATTATTTGCAAATTTTCTTTCTACATTTCAAATGTGAACATTTTGATTCTTGTATGTGTTGTATAAATTTTCCCCTGGCTATCAACTGACTTATGTTGTTGAGTTTTGTTTTTGTTTTTTGTTTGCTTGCCTGTTTTGTTTTGTTGTTTTGGTATCAGGAATTGAACTCAGGACCTTGCTTTTACTGGGGAGGCACTGTGTCACTAAGCTATATCCCCAGCTATCGATTGACTTTTAAGGATTTATTTATTGGGTTTTATTGTTGTTGTTCTTTTGCACAGAAGAAATTTTAAACTTTCTGTAGGTAAATTTACCATTATTTTTCATTACAGTATTTGTTTTACTTCTTGCAGAAGGCCTTCATTAGCTTGTCACAAATAAACATATTCTTTTATATTTTCTTAATATATTTATATCTTATTTTTTATTAGCTTTTGTTTTTAAATCAGAAATCACCTTTATTTTTGTGAAATATATGACTTGTGAAAGTAATTCTTTTCTTTTTTACCCAAATGGGAATGTAGTCACTGCAGTACTATTTATTCAATTGGCCATACTTTTCTACTGATTTATAATACCACTACCACTACAAACTTACAGTGATTTTATTGTGGTTGTGCTCTTTTGTTACAGTATTTGCCTATTTCTATACTAGTAGTACAATGTTCTAATATACTTTACTGTTGGATAGAGCATTTTCCCTTTTTGTTTTTGTATGTCAGTGTTATATCTGGTTACTTTCTACCTTTGTCATTGTCCTTAATTTTTCAGTTTGAGTTTTCTCAAACAACTATATTGATATGCTGACAGCTTTGTGTCTTTGTATCTATTTATTATGCTTCATGTAACAATATTTGTTCTTGCAGAATAAGACAAATCCATTTTCATATAAACATCCCATTTCTATGAATTTAAGAATGTTTTCTTTTCCTACCTACCTCCTACCCAAATACAGTCTTTCTCCATTTTTTCAACATACATTTATTTTTCACAGTATATACAAACATTTCTTTGCCCTAAAATGAAATTATTCCAACTCATATATGAGTGCTGGAAGGATTCAAAAATAGAATAGCTCATATGACATTAACTTTCTCTAGCCACTTAGAATTACTTTTCTTTCTTCTTTATGAACATTTAAACACTTTTATATTTTAATTTTCACAAGTATGCTTTTTTACTCCAGTATTTTAACTCTTTCAGATCACGTTTTTTCTTGCCTCTTATATACCCAGAGCTTATTTCCTTTTTCTTGTGTCTATACCACACATTCCTTGCTTCATATCAACATTCTTTAGAAGTATGATTCTGCTTCCATATCTTCAATACACAGTTGCTATATCTGAAGTTTCTCTGCCTGTCTGTCAAAACTAAAACTCTGGTCCTGTTTTAGTTTTTGTTTTTCTTATGTTTTCATAGAACTTTCCTTTTTTTATAGTACATAGACCTATCTTCATGTAAACTCAGCACACAAATTTCACACAAAGCCAATGTTCCCCAATACTGGTTTATCATTTTCTTCCTCCCCATGTATTTGATACAGTTTGGAGCAATTTGATATTAAGTTGCAAATATTATGTGGTGTTTTATTTTCCTTTTTCCATGCTTATCTTCAGGGTCTTACTTTTTTTGCTGCTGGACCAAAATACCAAACACCCACAAGTTAAAGGAGGAAAGGTTTATTTCAGCTCATAGTTTACAAAGCTTTTAGTCCACAGACATTGGCTGGCTCCAAGGCAAGGCTTTATGGCATAGGGACATAGCACAGGAGAGGCAGTCCACAGCAAGGCAGGCGGGAAGCAGCAAGCAGCAAACAAGGAGCCTGTCTTTTTTTTTTTTTTTTTTTTTTTTTTTTTTTTGTCCCACCAAGACTATAAGCCTTTTGTGTGATGGTTCCCTCACCCAGCATGGGGCTTCTCTCTTCAGTAAATCCATTCAGCCACACCCAGAACTACATGAATCCCAGTTGGTAGACCATTACTACTTACCCTTATCAGTATCACATACCCTAGATTCAGCCAGCTCTGAAAAGCACCGCTAGGAGTGCATGGAGCTTTGAGGGGACATCTAGATACAAGCCGTAAAATTCAATGAACAGAATATCCAAATATATTCAAGATTACACTTTAGGTTCCGTGATAAATTCATAATCATGGACCGCAGGTTGATTTTCACTACTACCTATATATGAATGAATGTTCTTTAAATTTGCAAACCTATGCAATTGTGACTTTTGTTTTCTTATGGCATTCTATTTCCATGGAAATTTGAGAAGATAATACATCCTATATGATTTCTTCTGTTGGAATCACTCAGATTTCCTTTATGTAAATTTTTATTGATAATTACATTAATAAAACATTTTTATTATGTTAATTAGATAATTTTATTTATGTTTACTATGGGCCAGGAAGCAAGCACTTTAAAAATATTTTATTTATTCAGTTTTTTTCAATAATATTGTGGAAGGTACTAATATTGTGTCTTCAGCTTGCAGATGAGGAAACAGGGTCAATAATGCTCTAAGTCAGACATCAAGTAATAAAGCTAGAATTTTAATCCCATCAATGTATATTTTGAATTCATACTATTAACCAATATACAATGCCAGCTTTTCCAGTAGTGCTGATCCTTTTAAAATGTGAATCTAAATTCTTATAGCCTTACAGTTTCATATGTATTTCTGATAGATTGAGCATGTTAATTAAATAGCTCAGATCTTATATATCTTTACTAATTCTTATAGATTTCAGTAGACTGTGTGTATTTCAGTAGACTGAGCATGTTAGTTGCATAATTTAAATCTTATATATCTTTATTAATGTCTTGCCTGGTACATTTATCGGTCTCAAAGAAATGTTAGTTAAAAAGAGAAATAGCCACTTTTAGGTTCAGTTTTATTGCAGTTCTGCATTTTTATAGCAGTTATTTTTAGGATATTGCAAGGTATATCTGTTTTAAGAGTTCTCTTTAGTAGGCTTTCCATTTGATAATTACAAGAAGTTCTCAATTTATGAACATTCAAGTTGTGAACCTTCACAGATACAAACTGATCTCACATTACAAGCATTCGTAGATGCAAACAAATCATAAAAGTACCTCATGTGTCTGCCAGACATTGTGACCATTGTGCTACTGTGTGCTTCCTATACCACATGATAGTGTACAGTAGTGCAGTGCTCAGTGAGAGCCCAGGATTCCAGAAGCAAGAGAAAAAGCAGTGGTGATGTAGAGGGTACTGCTAGGTAGTACAAGCAGTATACATTGTATACAGACTCACTTGGTCAGACTTACGAACAAATCCATCTTACACATGTTCACCAGGAACAGAACTCTTTGTAAGTTAGGGACTAATTAAACTTAGTGACCTTTTTTGCCAACAAATTTTAAAGTAGTAAGAGAGTCTAATGGAAACAAACCCAAATCCCAAATTATTTCATTATTTCAACATGAAATTCAGAGTCTCAATCACAATCAAGTATTATTCATGTAACAGCAAAAGGCCCTTTATCCAAGACAGTCTGAACCTATAACTAGGCAATTGGCTAAACATATTTATCAAGTCAGAGAATTATAAGAAATAATATTTATAACTAAACATTAACTTATAAAATGTATGCCTTTTATTAAAAAAGGGCTTTCCCTATTTATTGCTTTACTGATTAGAGTCCAAACGTTGATGTAAATTTTCTTTATACCAGTAATATATAGCATGAGATAATTTCTGTCATTAGAGAATAACAGAAACTCAAAGACACAGCAACGTAATCTAAATGTAGAATTATTCAAGATTTAGGGGTTTCCCCCAGGATTTACTTCTCTTTCAATTCAACATTAAATTTTAAGAGATTGATGTTATAACTTTGCTGATAACTCAGTTTTCATAGATACATTCATTTTTTGATAGTTGTATTTCATCAATTTATACAATATTTTATTAAATTTCTAAATAGACCAACAAATACTGGCTCAATGGCTTTGTAAACAACATAACTGATTTTAGGAATCATATAGCTGTTAAGAATAGAGTTTGTCTGTTTTTAAAGAGAAGTTTTGGTTAATTTAATGATTTTCATAAGTGGAAATTAATTGAGTTCCTCTGTAGTTCAAATCAAAATATGTTTTTAAAATAATTACTGAAGTTATTCTACATCTGACAAATGTCTATCAGGAAATACCTACATAGAAATGAAATTCTTTTTTATAAATTAAGATACACTATACCAGCAATGCTATATTAGATATTTCGTATGCCTATGGTACCAAAATTGATTTTAATTTAGGTACATTGAGATTTACCCTGTTCTAAAAAATCTTATTTTTTAAATGGCTATATTTCTCGTTACACCTATATTCTCTAATTCTACCTGATGAGATTCTTTCTTGCCTGTGAGTGTTGAATCTCAGTAAATGTGTATAACATTGAATTGAAAACTCTTTTTGCTTTTCTAGGTTATGTAGGTATAGAACTAGAAGGACCAGGAAAAAACATCTGGTTGCTGGAGATTTTACAAGGTTTTCCAAATGTTAGACATGACATTCAAATCTGTTAAAAATTTAAGTATGTTAAGACTATAACAAAAATAACATGTACCTTCAACTGTATTACACCAAATTATAACATATTAGATACCATAAAACAAAAATAAACTGTATTAGTTAATATTTCTTGTGAGCGACTAACTAAACGTTCCCTCCTAATATTCATGTAGATGGTTAAACTTTCTAGAAATATTTTTTATTTTTAAGCTTATAGTTATCCATTTTAAAGCTTGAATCCAATATAATATGTCCAAATCAAATTAAGCAAATGAGAACATTATTGCTGCACATTATACCACACTGAATAAATACAAATAAGATGTGTAAGCCTCTTTCTGGCACTCACTGAAAATTTTACTATGGCAAGTTAGTGTGAGAACATTATGCTAAAGAAAGTTTTCTTATTAATGGGTTGAAAATGATTTAAGATTGCAGTTGTCCTGAATATCCCTTGAATTTCATATTTTTATTAAATAATAGCATCCATCATTATTGGTAGATTTCATAAGTAGTATAATTAGCTTTGTGTACTTCTTACCGATTTTTTGTATTCATAAGCAGAAATGTGAATACTAATTAAATACAGTCATTTAGTTCTTGGCAATAAAAATTTTTCTTACTCTTTCCTCAATCATCTGGACCATTTTAATTGCAGAAACCTTAATTTTGCCAAATTAACTATTTTAAACAGTTGTTGCCATTTATAATCACTTGTCTTTGTTAATTTGAATTGTATCAATACTAAAAAACCAAAAATAGAAAAATTTTATTAATCTTTAACATTTCAGTTGTCACCAACATTCCATGACTTCATATTAATCAAAATAGTCCATTCTTATTAGTAGATTTTAATAAGTAATGTAATTTTATCTTATAAAATGAATTTTTGCTAAAAATGACTTTTTTCTGTTTCATATTGTGAAGTTCCATTTGTAATTTCATTTGACAGTATAATACTGATATAATAATTCAATAATGCTGATAAAGTCAAGTAAAAAACTGATTTTTCTGTTACTCGAGAGTAAGACTCTGGTTTATAACACAGAACATCAATATTTGCAAAAACCAAATTTCTATACCAGGTGACTTATTTATACATCACCTCGTATAGAAATTAAATACATATTAAATCTATCAGATAATAAAAAGTTGTCCAGTGACTTGAAAACAGGACAAAATAAGGTAAACAACTTTCAGGATTATGTTACCTAACATGAGTAAGAGTCATCACACAAAACATTATAGCAAGTACCTCCTCTACCTGGAGGTTAAAAGAAAATAAAGTATGGGGTTATAAATTCTTGAGTATACCACTGAAAGACCTTATAAATGTTTTTGTTAAAACAGAAAAATTCATGACATTCAATGTATCTTAATAATAAGTAAGTTGTCCAGTTTGATTCTGTAATTCTTTGACCACCCCATGCATTCCTGAGATAACAGTAATGTGATATTGTTGATTATGGTCCAAAGAGAGAAAGGTAGGTGATAGACAATTGAAATTGAATGAGAGTTCTCTGCACTGTTTATAGCCTTTTTCTCAAGAATAATCAGTCTTAGGACCAACTGAATTTTATTAAGAAAGTCATCTGTGTGCTTTATTTTAGCTCACTTACTAGTATTCCTCTGTATACTAATAATAATTCCTGATACTCCACCCTTTTGAAGAAACTATGAAATATAGGGTAAATGATTAATAAAAATGAGTTGTACATCTTATCAAGGGCTACATTGGGTCCTTCAATCCTTACCTCAAGGTCCTTTCTATTCCAGAAGTTGGAACCCCAAATGCTTACAGAGGCCAGACTGGTGGGAATGAAGCAGGAAGCTACTGCAGTGAACTGGAGATCCAAGTCTTTTCTAAAGGAGCCACTGCTCCGTTCCAGATAATTTTTTGCAAGGCAGGAATGTTGACGTAGTGTTACCACATTGTCCAGTTTCCCAGGTAAAGCAGGAATGCAAATTTTCATGTGAAATCTTTTGATTTAAAGATTATCAGTTACTTCTCTTACTATTTTCAAAACACATAAATGCCAAATACTTCTGAGGTGTGATTTGAGCAAAGTCCTCCTGTTTATAACCAGGCTAATGTTTTATTCATTTATTTGTTAAAGACTTTATTTTCTACAGGTTTTGTTTTTCTTTAATATGCCTTCTGAATACTCTGTGTATGACTTTGTAATATTGATATTCCTTTCCTCTCCAACCTAAGTGCATTGTGCATAAACTTTCTTCAACTACTATACGTTTCTCTGCCACTTTGAGCATTCCACTGAGCAGTTGGTCACATAAATGAAATCTCCTTGAAACACTACATATGATACTTTTAAACAACTGTGGGTATAACTACTTACTCATTTTGTTCCTGATATGTGAGCTACATAAATATAATAAAAGACCATATATTTCATGAATCTTGTATTCTCTTTGGGCTGCTCTTTCTAAAATCTATGCAGAAACACTCTTCCTTCTCGTTCTTAAGTGAACTTACTAGATGTTCTTTATTATGTGATAGTTTCTTTTACATTTAATTGTTTAGTGGTCATTGATTGGGCTTGGATGATCTTGGATACTTAAACATTTTCAGAGACAATTCTTTGCATGACTTTCTTCATTGACTGAATTCTCATTTATACATGTAAGACTCAAAACTATGAAGTACTAAAAGGAAACAGGAGAAGTGTTTCCTGACGTTGTTCAGAATTTAAAAAAATTTTGTAGACATCAAAATTACAGGCAACCTAAGCAAAAATAGACATATAGAATTGCAACGAACTGGAAAGCTTCTATACAGTAAAGGAAATAATCAATGATAAGAAGAGATAACCTACAAAATGAGAAAAATAATTGCAAACTATACTCTAGCAACAGTTTAATATCCAAAGTAAATAAGAACTCAACCAATTCAGTAGCAATAAACACAACAAATAGCCCAATGTAAAAATAGGCAAAAGACATTTCACAAAAGAAAACATATGATTGGCTATGATGTATATGAAAAAAATGCTCAAAATCCTAATAGTAAGGGAAATGGAAATCAAAACAACAATGAGATAGATATCTCACCCCATTTAAAAGAATTACTATTATCCCAAGACAAAAGAAACAAGTCATGATTCACATATAGAGAATAACACCCTTCTATTGTTGGTGGGAATGTAAATTGGTATAACCATTATGGAAAATAATATGAAGGTTTCTCGAAAAACTACAAGTAAAAATGGCATCCCAATTCAACTACAGAGTATAGATCAAAAGTTGTGAAATCATTTATTCTACCACTATTCTACTCACAATAGGCAAGAAAAGAAATTGACAAAAGTCTTTGTTGATGGATAAAGGATAAAGAAAATGTGATATACTTAGCCATTAAAAAGAATGATATTCTGCCTTTTGTAGCAACATGGATGAAACCTGGAGGACATTGTGTTAAATAAAATATTGGGCAGAAAGATAAATACTGTGTGATCTCACTCACATTTGGAATCTAAAAATGATGATGGCTCTTACAGAAGTAAGACACATAATGGTGGTTGCCAAAAGCCAGAGTGCCTAGGGAGAAAAGCATTTCTCAAAGGATATGTAGTTAGTTAGCTAGCAAGGTTAAATTTCAAGAGCTCTGTTGTGCAGTAAAGTAATTATAGTTGATGATGTATTTTTCAAAAAGTATCATGTTATGTGTAGATATACTTCAGAATATGTTGTATCAAATAAAAACATATAATGGTTATCTACCCATTTAAAAATAAATAGTTTTTAAACAGTAACCTGATTTTCAAAGTCAGCAGGGAGTGTGGGCTACATTCTATTAGGTACTGATTACTCCTAATGGGAATTGGCATCCACTATCATGAGTTGAACTGCTAAACATTTTTATAGTAAAGTACGATAAATATTAGTTGTTTTGGAGTATTACAAGCAGACTAATACACAATTATTTTATTCTTAATACATTTTGGAGCAAAAGCCATGTTGATGTCTATCAGTTTTCAACAGTGATTTGATGTGTTCATATTAAGTTGCATTTTAAATAGCCAAAATATCAATAACACAAGAATAAAATATGAAAATTTTCCCTTAAATTTGCTTAATTCGTTCCTTAAAAGATTATGCAAATGCAGGATATATTTTTAATCAGAATTCCCCATGAGAATCTTCACATTATAGAAAAGCAGAAGAACTATGCTGGGGGCTAAGCAGAACTATGCTAACTATGCAGAAATACATCATGGAATTCTTTCCTTCAGAGCTATAGTGAATTTGTCAATTACTTTATAGATTCTGGGGGTCACCTATAATTCTATAAATAGTTTTTAAGAGAATGTATTTGTGAGCTGGTCATTATTCACTTCTGGCCCTTAAACTGCAGATAAGCCCTTTCTGGTTCTTTTTTTTTGTCACTCCTGTAGAATGGCAAGGACAAAAAGAAAATTCAGTTAAGTGTAAGTAATTTTTGTGAAGTTCCAGGGAGAACTCAGTTTAGACTTGGAAAGTCAAATAAACACCGGGGAAATAATGGAGGACCTTTCTAAGAAAGTGGTATTTAAACTGAAGTAAGAACTCATTTAGTGAAAAACAAGAAGGTAGAAATGGGAAATGGTATGCCGGGCAGAAAGAGAGTGACACTCAGAGACATTTGAGCACCAATCAGAGGGACAGCTTTAAGTTTTTTCTTTCTGGTATCTGGATCATCCATGTTAATATAATGTTCTTGTGACTCTCTATATCTTCTTTTCCACTTGGATAAAGCAAAAAGAAAAATGTAACATAATACTAAACACAAAATTAATGGTTATTTCCAATGAAAAGTTTCCCTAATGCATTTAAGAATCAGGAAACATCAATAAATTATTCAATCTATGAAATAATATATATAAAATACTTTTAACTTTTCAAAAATAATATTTTCCCAATTATAAAGCTATTACATGTTTATTGTAGAAAAATTTGAAAATGTAGAAAAGCAAGGAAAGAATATTCTTACTAACAAAGAAAATACATAGTAATTCCTGGGAGGATAGTGCTGTTCTAGTCCTATAGTGACAAACGGTAAGCACTTTTGTAAGTTAAGATTAACATTATATATACAACTTTATAGTATGTTTTTTCCACCTACCATTATAATAGTCTTTTCTCAGTGCCATTGCATTTTCCATGACTTTAACAGTTGCCTATGAGTAATAATTTGGATATTTACTATGTCCTAGACACATACGCATAAGATTGTTTTTTCTCAGAAAAAGTCAAAAGGTTACAATCTCTATTTTGTAAGGAAAAAAATTTTAAAAATCAAGATCACAGCTTGTAGACCCAATGTTCAAGTCCAGAAAGTCTGACTCTAGAGTTTACACGTGAACTAGTAAATACTACATAATCTCTCAATTTAAAGTTAACTTCTATGTTAGACTTTCACATTATTTCCAGAACAGTATTTGGCTATTTGAAATAATATAATTCTGTGGGTTGGCACTTTAGTGTGAACTCAGCTGGGCCAGCTCATCTCTATTTTACATTGTGTTACTAGCTTCACTCTCATGTCTGTGGTCTGTTTAAGGTGTTTTTATGTCAGCGGCATTTCACTGAACAAGAGTGGAAGACACAAGTCCTGTTGAGGTTTAGGCTGAAAACTCAAATGGCATTAAGTCCATCATATTTTATTGATCAAAACAAAGCACAAGGCCAGCTGAAATTCAAAATGAGGATAATAAATCTTACCTTCTAATGAACTGATAAACATGGTCACTTGCAGTCTGCCATAGTCAGCATTTAGTTGTCTGAAGACTTCTTCAGACATGACTAGAAAGTGTAAGTAGAACTTGTACAGCAAAAAATGGCCTGATTACAAATCTTCCTGCCTATAGAGGGAGACTGATCACGCTGCTTATTCCTTTGACTCTAAGAATTGACCTCACTGTGGGAGCCAGATTCTATAGCTTCAGAGACTGTGAATATCCAGCCTTCCTACATTTATACTACCCCACATTCACAGGTTGTAAAAATCCTTTTTTTATACTCTTCTGCATCTAAAGGACAAGAACATGTGGAGTTAGAAAACTTTAGATATCAGGGCAAGAATATGTGTTTATTGAAGATATCCGGATACCACTCTATTAAACAAATACAATTACGCTGAGTGTAGTTTGGGTAAATGAGTGGAATTTGGCAGAGGTTCTCACGGAATCTTACTGCGTCTTATTGGATCTTTCATAGACAATGTATCTGCAAGATATATTAAGGAAGAGGTAGCTTGCCCAGTGATAAGAACCAAATGGAAATAGTTCATAGCCAAAGTAAAAATGGATTCATACATTGCAAAATGGTTTTTTTTAACTGAAAGAAGATATAACTTCAAGATAAGTATGCTCACAAATAACAGTGCATAGCTTGAAAAATAGGTGAAGGGTAAAACAGATCAGAGAAGATCGAATGGGGCATTGCATAGATGGAATGGACGAGCTGTTTGGATAGTTGATATAGAAATGAAAGATAATTAGGAAGGGTGAATGCCATTTAGGGTTTCTTTAACATTATTAACTAATGATAAAAAGATTATCATGGTATTTATTCAATGAAATGATAATTAAGTCCTAGCCATTCAGACTTTGCTAAAGCTAATAATACCTTCAATCTAATCATACTTACTGTTATATGTATGTACTGTTTTGCAGTTTAAGTACAGAGGTAGATTTTATGTGAAACTTACTCTTAATTGGAGAAAATGAGGCATTTATTCTGCAATAGGATTAGAGTAGACTTTTTTTTTTTTTTTGGTACCAGGGATCGAACTCATGACCTTGCACTTGCCAGGCAGGTGCTTACACCACTGAGCTAAATCCCCAGTCCCAGGAGTAAACTTTTTGATTTTAAAAATTTCATAAGCTAACCTGATATTCATAATGTAAATAATTGTTTAGACTTTCATAACATTATATAATATCCATGTTTTAGTTAAATTACACAATCTCATCTTTTAACAAATGAATAATGCTGTGGACGGTAATTCTGCCTCACTGTGTTTTCAGGTATCCTCACTGAACACAAGAGTAGTATGTTAGATCATTATCAACATTTTTAATAGAATCTATTACTCAAAAGCCAGTAATTGGCCAAGCATAGTTGCACACACGTATAATCTCAGCATGTAAGAGGCTGAGTCAGTAGAGTTACCACAAGTTTAAGTACAGCCTGAACTATCTAGTAAAACCCTGTCTCTAAAAAAGCCAGTAATATCACCTCTCAAAAGCCAGTTCAATAGGGCCAGGGATTTAACTCAATGGCAGAAGCGCCTGCTTGGCAAACATGAAGTCATGAGTTTGATCCAGGTACAAAAAAAAAAAAATCCTTTTTATTTTTACTATTAATGAAGTTTGCTTGACATTATTCAAAGAACTGCTGACATTTAATATTGTTCAGAAGAATAGCTATTTCTTATTTTAATGATATCATGTTCTCTAACATTTCATCTTTGTGGTGTTTTGGGTATAACTTTCAAAAACAGACTTAACACTATATAAACTATGTTCGTAAATTAAATTGAGAAAAGTTCTATTGTATTAATTAGCATCCTATTGAAATATAATTTTAATTTTTACATTGTTACATTTATTTTATGGGTTCCTTTATTAATTCAATTAAGTATGTATATGAACCACTTATAAAAACTCTGATAGTTTATAAATAGAATTTAAAATTAGCCTATTTGTTTTCTTAGAAGTCCTGTGATACTTTTTCTACACAGAAATTGTCTCTCAGAAATTGTGAGATTTTTAGGGACAAATTTAGAGTAAAATGTCCTCTATATTTATCAACACGCATATTTATTGGCTTCTTTTTAAAACCTCTCTCATTTTAGAACACATTTGTTGCTATAATTTTGTAAGTGTACATGATAAAAATCAAAATATAAAAGTATATTGACTAATTAGATTATACAAAATCTTCAGGAAGTAGTTAAAGCACCATGGACTACATCAGGAACTGGAAATATAGGAAAGACCTAAAAAGACAAGGTCTCTGCTCTGACAATATTTACATTACTATGAGGAACTATAGTCAATAAATAAATAAATATATAAGCAATAATAATCATAAAATAAGAGGTATTAGTGAATTAACAAAATGTAACTAATTTACATTACAGTAAACATTGTAGTTTCAGGAGGTAACATCTAATATGAATTCCGAATGGTCAGAAGATGCAAATATTAAAAAAAGGAAAAGAGAAAAATCAGTAAAAGCCAATTTTCAGAAACTAATTTCCATATTAAAAAGAAGAATGAAAACTTCTGGAATTATCACAGATATTTAGCATATGGACACGCCGAAAACACATTTTTATCTTCATTATTATTACTGTTTTGAAATAAATATAAACTAAGTCCTAAGTGTAATATATATCCCAAATATTCATGGGCTGTAGGTAGCCTTCATATCACAGTATCTTTTCTGTTATAACGTCTTTTTATTGGGATTTGATAAAGCGATATGAAGAATGTGGATGTCTATAGAACTGAAAATATACAGACTGTGCAACTCAACATTAATAGGAGTGATATGATAATAGATGGAAAGTTATACTAGAATACCATTCAGATGTTAAGAACTAATGGGTTGGACCTGTATATCTGTAACATCTCAGTTGAAACAGCTTTAAACACAATGTTAAATTTTTAAAAGCAAGTGGCAGAATTATATGTATTTTGCATAACAATATTTATATAAAATTTTAAGACACATAACAGTACAACTATGGCTTACATGTACACATACAGGAAATAAACATAGGAAAACATGGTCAAGGTTACAAACCAAAACCATGATGATGGTTGCTTTTGGAAAAAGGAAGCGGCAAGGGTCTGAAAAGGGAAATGAGGTGAGGTTTGGAGATAATATTTAACTTCATGCATAATTTTTTCTTCATGTGTAATCTTTAAAGAAAAAGCAAAAGTGATAAGGTAATTTAGAGTGGTGATACATATTTATTATATTAAACTCACTTTTATGTGGTTTTTCGAACTCCTGAAATTGATTGGAAGTGTCAATATTTGCAAGTGGTTATTCTGCAGTGAAATTACAATTCAATTTTATTTTCATCTTCCAACTGCCACAGTAAGCAGTTTATTAGTACTAGATATTATACTGAATTTTGGATACAGTAGAAATTTCCATTTAGGATGAGATGCCTTACCCTATTTAGACTGCTATCACAAAATACTGGAAACTGGGTGGCTTATAAATGATAGAAATTTGTATCTCATAATTCTGGAAGCTAAGAAGTCCGAAATCATGAAACTAGCAAATGTATTATCTAGTGAGAGTTAATTTTATAGGTCACAGATTACTTGTCTCTTATCATATTTGTACTCCTAGAACCTAGTACAGTGCCTAACACACAGTTACTATTCTGTAAGTATTGAATGAAATGTGGATAAACAGACACATGAACACTACAAATCATGATCAAAGATGGAAAGAGCAGAAGACAGAAATCAAATGTTAAATCTGTAAGGGGATCATCTCTCTGACAAGGATAGCACAATGAAGTAGGCCCAATGATAGAAATTACCAGCATGAGAGACCCATTGCAAGGATTGGTACTTATCTTTATACCCTGCTTGGTACTTGTCTTTATACCCTGAGTTTTCCATAAATTTTTGCTACTTTTTCTGTTGTCTGCCAGCGTTTTCTATGCCCATAAGCACAGTTCCTGGTTTTCACCTAAATGAGTATGCTTTATTAAAATACTCATACCCAGTCTTGGAGCCAAGGTTACAAATCAGGCATATACCTAAGTACATGATGATCTTCACTGTAAAATAATCCCCTGTTTTCCTAGTAAAAAGATCCAAAAAAGGTTTTAGGCCACTTAAATATAGACTTTTAGGAATATAGATTAAGAAGTGTGTATATGTTTTGTACCAATTAATTTATTTATACAGGTATATTCAGAACACATTATCTAAGAAGTACATGAATTTTTTTGTTTAAATTTTAAGGAACCAATTTAAGATTACTGTATAAATCTTAAGTAATTTATACAGTTTCCCATTTAACAGCATATCATTTGTATTTCTATTTTAGTTGTTTAAGATATAGCAACTTTTTACTCTGAATGGTGCTCATTAGAAATTTTTTATTACAAACCACAAGACCTTGTTTTATATAACACAGGATTTTTTTTTACTCATTCTTTAATAAACAATATGATTACATTGATCATTAAAAAGCTTGTTTCCAACAGGAAATAATACCACTAACTATGACATCACACTTTCCACAATATTAGTCTTTTTAAATTTTTCTTTTTTTAACAGCTCCATTAAGATGACTTCTGTAATTATCCCACACTAGCACTATTTTGTCTAGCTAGTGTGTCTTCTTCACTGTGTGACTTAGTAAAGAAATTAAGAAAATAACCCACGATACAGGGGATTTTGCAAAATCTTGACTACCACTCATATTCAGTTAACACTGGGAGAAAGTTTTCTTATGTTTGGCAATGTACTATAAATTTATTTCCTGAAACTTCTTCTTTAAAAAAAATAACAAGAGTAATTGTACCTTCATTAGTCCAGTATAATGATTAGGAATGAAAACCAAATTGTTGGTGTATGTAGTATTAAGTAATGATCAAAATGTGATTGGATTAACTCAGTTTTCTGCTTTAGAAGTAGGTCATAGGAAATAATGTATATATTTTTATTTCAGATTAGAGTGTGTGCCTCTGTGTGTGCATAATGCCATACTTATTGGTCTTTCTCTAGTAATTGAAATAAAATTTTGTGTAGTAAAGATCAAGTAAATTGATTTGCCTAGCATAAGTAGATAGTTTGGAAAAAGAAAGCAAGTTCATTTCTACATGTGATTTTGATGGTAGAGGACATCAAAATGATCAGGTACACTTAGATTATTCTATGTTAAAGTCATGCAGCTTCTCAGTTTTCAACATTAAATATACTATTTACATATTTACATATGTTTCAGGGAATTATTGGAATTTTGAAGTCATGAAAACATCAAATGAACCAACCTGCAACACCTGGGATTCAGATTGGAAGATAAAGAGAAAGTTTAAAGAATGTGGCCTATAAAGGCGGGTAGTACCTGGAAATATTAACTGACATACTGTAAAAATGAGATCAGTTTTTAAGCAGTGGAGGTTATCTTAATCCAACATCAAGGTTTAAGACAAAATGTACAACTAAAAACTTTACAATCCTCCATCTCCTATTTGAGAAAGGTACTAACATTGGTGAATTATGATTTTACTTAGTTGGAATCACTCATTTTTACACATGTAGACCATCCCCAGGAGTTAAATATCGGTTATTTAATGTAAATTATAATGGGAAACTGATATTTTCATCATGGCAGATTTCAAGGACTTGGTTTCAAACTGAGCCGTAGCTTCCCAATGCATTCTGTACAGTCTAGGAAAAACTGTGCTACACTGGCCTATTTTTGAAGGCCATCATGCTGTGTAATATGAGGATATCATCTTATTGCTGATATCTTTGGAGAGTCCCAAGCAGACACAGAAAATGAATGGAGGCAAGGAGTGTGACGGAGGGGACAAGGAAGGAGGTCTTCCAGCTATACAAGTTCCTGTGGGTTGGCAGCGCCGCGTGGATCAAAATGGAGTTCTTTATGTCAGGTGAGCAATTATTTAATTCCTGTGTTACCTCCAAAGTTGCAGTTCCAAGATTAAGGAAGATGGAGTCTGTTCCTCTTTGAGAAACAAAGTATTGACTGACAATACATCAAATGTATTTGAGTAAATGACCTCTGTGCTAGAAACACAAGTATGTTCATTCTGCAATGTTTTGCAATGTGAATTGCCTTAGAATACCAAAGAGAATCAAGCGTTATTACCATAGTCAGAGAAGAATGTAAAATTGTTTATATAAATCCATTACCTTTTGACAGTATTACTGTGTGTTTCAGAGATTTCGGCTAGGTTTTCTGATTCTAACATTATATTTTCATCTATAGACAGTTTTAATTTTTAGACATTTTAATGCCTGATATTAGGTAAAAGCAGTTCCCTTATTTTTCTGCATTTTTTAATCTGCTTCCTTGCATGCCTAATTCACTGAAGTGAAAGGATAGAAAGGCCACGAATGAGGGGCTTATCCCATAATGAGTAAGACAGACAAGGAGACTTGGGATAACTTTTGCAGAGTGTTTCTATTACTGATGTGGTTAATAAACTGCTAGAAATACTTCGTTACAAAGTTCTACAAGATAGTGGGGATATATGTTTATGTTTATGATTGTTCTAGATCATAAGAGAAAACATTCATCTGGGAGTGAATGACTCTAAAGTCTTAATACTTGGGTTTTTTTTGTTTGTTTGTTCATTTTTTTTGTTTTTACTTCATCTCCGTCCTTAGAAAATATAAATCAGATTTTTATATGGCTGTGAGCTAACCAAATTAAGTTTGGGGATTAAAAAACAACTTCAAGTCTAAGATTCTGTCAGTGATATTATTGATAATTTCCCAGTCTGATAGACTATTACCTGGTAATCCTGTTAGCATGAGCTCTCAAAATCCAAATCTATACACAGAGACTCACTATGGAAACTAATTTTCCCAGATAAGTTAAAATGCTTTTAAATGAAATCAAGCCAGCATGGGTTTGTTTGTGTATCACTAATTAAATTACTACTTGAATGTGTATGGGAAACGACCATTTTCTATACTTCTTATCTCAGTCCTAGTTCACTTGTAATTTTTAAGTTAATCTCCAGCCGCTCCTACTTTATGTGCTATTGAAACTATAACTTTTCTACCTGTTTCCAGTCTTCTAAGTTTTGCCTACGCTACAAGACTTGTAACTATTTTTATAGTAATTATTACTCTCTGAAGCTAATTAAAGAGCTACAGCTGAATGAAAGGACCCAATTGACTGTGAGGAAATGTTTGCAAAGTACATGGGGTACACTAAGAATTTAGGGATATTTGTACTCAGTTTTAATTTTAAAGTTAAATTTCTTTAGGTTATTTTATGTATTTTAAATAAATGTTGGACAGTGTATTTTTACCAAATTCATTAATTCTTAATGTGAAAATCCAGTAAGGTGCTTTTTGATAATTACAAAAAAAAAATGAAAATTACCAGATCTACAAAATACCTTATCTTCCCTAGTATGGTAGAACTCCAGTTTGAAATGTGAAAATTATTATTCTCTGCATATCATCTATAAAACATAGCCTGAATAAATAATTTAACCTAGTTAAGAATTTTCTTTTAAATTTGTATGCCCAAGTTTTTTATATTTCTATAAAACAAAACATGGACTGCATTTAAAGCTGGTTCATTTACAAGTACTTACATTTTTATAGAGGCAGAGTTGTTTATGTTTGATAGTATAATGCTTTTATTTATGAAATGGAGAGTATAATTGTTTCTGGATAATTCTGATCAGTACGCTTACATGAAGCTTTCACTAAATAGTTATAAAAAAGACATTCTCAAATAAAAAGTATATAAAGTTTCAAAGCATAATATGAATATTTAAGTTGTAAGATTGATATGTTAATAATAAAAGTCCTAAAAAAGAAATTACTTATTTTAAGTTAATTCTTATTGTAAATAAAAGCCAGGCTCATTCTACTACCATCTGATATATTAATACCTAATCTGTAGACATGAAATTGATCAATATTATCATGTTTTACTGATTCTTGTGACAAGGGTAGTAAGATACCTGCCTAGTTGCCAACCAGGAGAACTACAAGATACCTTTTGGCCAACTAACAGGATATTTCCTCAAAACTTTCCCATTCTTGTCAGTTCTGCTCGATTTTTCTCCCCTTCTCTGTTTGGTTTTGCTTTTGAGTATAATTTTAGTTGAGTCATGCTAATCAGTCTTCAAAGAAATACACCAGTGTGGGGGATAAGAAATCTGGCTTGTTTTTTTGTTTTGTTTTTGTTTTTTCTAGAAACCTGTGTTTTACATAAAGACAACTTCATTTTAGACTCCAAGATAAACAAGAATGAGCTTGTTAGGTCCAAATTTTTTATTGGAACCATAATATGTCCTTCAACTTTAGTTTTTCCTCAAAGAGCTTTAAAAATAAATCTTATAGTTTAAAACGATCATAATTACTTTTAGTACTTTTTTTGTTCTTTCTTGCCTATTTCTGTCCTTTTTAGTACATTTTTTCCGATTTATGTCCTTTTTTAGTTCACTCTAGGTTTTCAAAACTACTTTTGTATAATTTTCTATGAAGATCTGTCTTTTTCTTAGAGAGATTTTGTTTCAAAGGAAAGAATGATAGTGTTAAAGGCTATAATTTAGTAGCTAACATAATACTGATAAAGAAAATGCTTTTCACTAGTGGAAAAATATCCTCTGGAGGATGGTAAGACTATATATTATGCATTTTTTCATATTTATATGCAGCCAAAATTATTTCCTGATGTTTTTTTAAACTATTTTTACAGTCCCAGTGGGTCTTTGTTATCTTGCTTGGAGCAGGTTAAAACATACCTGCTTACTGATGGAACATGCAAGTGCGGCTTGGAATGTCCTCTTATTCTTCCCAAGGTAACCGTTTCACAGTGGGATAACAGCAGTTTTTTTTTTTTAAGGTATTTTATATATTTGATTTTCTCATTTGGCATTTCATCTAATATTAGTTCTCCAATCATGTATTCATTTAAACATCCTTTATGTGCATTTTGAAATGCTTAAATATTGCATAATAATTCAAGTCATTTCAAAGGTGACAAACTTATATTCATAATAAATACTTCATCAAAACTACCACTGCACATTTTATTAGAGCTGTGACTATCTTAGTACTTTGTACTGCAGTAGGTTTTTTTTTTTTTTTTTTTTTTGGTCTTTTTGAGATGAAGACTCACTGTGTAGCCCAGGTTGGCCTCAAACTACTGTCTCAGTCTCCTAAGTACATCAGTACTTTATTTCAATGCTGTAACTCTTCAAATTAACAGTGTTACCGTTAGCATCGGTGTTAATAAACCTTTCAGAGATATAGTATTTTCCTAAAATCACAAAGCTGAATATTCACAGCCAAAATATAAAGCTATTTTATTCCTTTATAAGGTAATAAGAATAACCATATATAATGGTGAAATATAGTTTGCTATAGAAGTAGATCATTATGCTTTGTATATGTTATAATACTGATTAATAAATAAAGATTAGTAAATAACTTCTTCCTTGAGTGTCATTGTATCCTAAAATATTTGTATAAGTAATATCTTTTAAAAAGAGTAATAGATTTTTTAACTTAGTGAAAAGGCATTAATATAGAAATACAAGGGAACCAAAGAAAAAGCATGTAGAAATGTCATAGCTTTTATTTTATTTCTGTAATTGTACTTCAACTTTTTTATACTGTTAAAACACGAGGAAGTATCTATAATTAGAAACTTTATCAGATGTACATCTCTCCATATATGTATCATATCTTAGAGTTAGTATAATTTTCATCATTTTGCCAATTAAAACCATGAGTTCAGCTGTATTTGTTACATTATATAAAGTTGCTTTCCTTGATTTCATGGCTGAGATCTTTTTTTTTTTTTTTTTTTTTTTTTTTTTTTGAGACAGGGTCTGTTATGTTCAAGGTCTCAGGCCAGCCTTGAACGAGCTATATACCCTAAAGTGGTCTGAACTCATCGAAATCCTTCTGCCTCAGCCTCTTGAGTGCTAGGATCACAGGCATGTATCACCATGCCCAGCTAGCTTTCCTTAAATTTAAAACCTTGAGAAAAATTTTACTCAAATTCCTTATGATTTAATCAATGGCATAATCTAACTTTTTTCTTTCTAAACAAGAGGATCTTTTTATTAAATGTTGTCACAGACATTTTCTAAACTAAAGCTGTGCTTTTTCCAGGTATTTAATTTTGATCCTGGAGCAGCTGTGAAGCAGAGAACTGCAGAAGATGTCAAGGCAGATGAAGATGTCACAAAGCTATGCATACATAAAAGAAAAATCATTGCAGTGGCCACACTTCATAAAAGCATGGAAACCCCCCATCCTTCTCTGGTGCTCACCAGTCCCGGAGGAGGAACAAGTATGTAACATGGCTAAGGGCTTAGGACCTCTCCTCCCTTTTCTAATACAAGGAGTTGCTGGAATTTACTTAGCCAAGTACTTTCCCATTTCACTTTTCAAATGTATACAATACTTTTAAGATTTATGTATTCTATCATTTTATTACAAAAAGCAGATTAAGTCTGCAAAAGTCTCATAAAATTATTTCCAAGAATTTCACACCCAGATTATCTAGTTATACAAGTTTGTCAAAATTTTACCTGTTTGTACAAAGTTTGCTTTGTTACCTTTTGGAGCACCTCACAGGAACTTGACTTAGGTCCATTGTTATACCTAAGCATACAAATTTAGTTATTGAAATTCTTTTTATCTTGTTGTCCTTCTTTTTAAAGCAAAGTCTGGCTAAGTTGCCTAGGCAAGACTCAAACTTGCAGTTCTCCTGCTTCGGCCTCCAGAGTGTGGGATTTATAATTGTGCACCAGCTCCATCTCTTTTTAAATGGCGAACTTTATTGTCAGTTGCCACTCTTTTTCTATCTTTAGACATAGCATCTATTCCCTAATATTAAATTATGTTATCCTAAATTCATGGTTAAAAATTCAGAAGGCTCACATAGTTTTCAACCCTTTTTATGTAAATATATAAACGTTTATTTTTTTTCGATTTATTCTTTGAAAGGTTTACTTGAATACACATGAAAGTACCTGATAGATTCCTAGCATTTGCGCTTGCCAGTTCTCCTACGCCTTTGGTTCTTGTCATAGAACATTGCCCTTACTTTGTTTGTCGAGTACCGAAGTCTTGTCATTTTAAGTATGACTGTTTGTCCCAGGTATAGAAGAAATCCTTTCTAAATCTAGTTATTATCTAAATTCAGTTAGTTGAATATAGAAATGCCACTATGTTTGGAATCACTGAACAGCAAATAATTATATAAACACATTAATATCTAAGAAAAGGTACAACAAGGTGGTTTTTTCATTAAATGGTCAATCCCATAATAATGCTAGGTTTGTTACTACATATAATGTTCTCACTATATGTCAAGCACAATACCTTACATATATTTAATATATTACTTTCTGAACTACAAACTTTAAAAATCTCTATAACAAAAAAGTAACCTTCAGTTGAATTTATCCATTGCTTTCTGTTGTTGATCTTCAGCATTTCGTATATTATATCCCAAAATAACTCTGTCAAAGAGCTTCTATTATGCTAGAATCAGAAAGTTCACATTTCCCAAGGAAAATATGTTCACAGTTTTCCCTTACTACTCAAGTACACCCTACTTAGACTTCCATGGGCCCTAGCTTGTAAAAGATACTAGTAGAAATCATTTTATTTAACCTGAACACTATCTAGCAAGTAAAAATATATTTTAAATGTATAATTATCCTTTTAAGTAAAGGTACTTGTGATTGCAAACAAAGAATGCTTATTAATATACTTTGAGTCTCAAAATAGGCATGGCAGACAGATAGTATGAGTAGCATCACTTTCATTTCCTATGCCTTAGTGGACTCCCTAGCATTTTCTTATAGAGCCCAGCTAAAGCTTAGCAACCCTTTCACTTAGCAGTCTAAGTGACCACCACAAATTGATGGGAATTGGCATATGAAACAAATATTATTTGCCTCTCTTGTTTAGAAGGCACACCTTCATAAAATAGTTAAGGATCCTTTGGAACTAAAGAACTTAATCCTAGAATTCTGACATGATAGGGTGAAAATTCTGTGTGATGAGCCAGCTTGCTTTTGTTGCCTGTATTCTGTCTGATCTCCAGAAGAACTGAAGGGACTCCAAAAAGCCAGAGAGGGAGAAATGCATTCATGTAAAAAGGGAATACTCAATTGGAAACCAGCACTGTGACTAAATTTTACATGAGAATTCTAGCCTAATAAAAGAACTGAAACATTTTACCTAAGTTAGTTGACTAAAAGCTGTTTTTACAATAATAACTAATTAAGAGCAAAGAAATTATAGTTACAGTGTTATAAACATGATGTGAAAGTAAGCATGATTACAGTATCATTGCATTTATACTTGTCATCATTCTAATTAAAAGATTTGCAATCTGAGTCACTTAATTCATAAAAATTCAGTCTTAATCTCAGTGAAAATGTTGGGATAAAGGTATATTGCTACAGCTGTCTTTAAAGGATTTCAATACAATAACAGAAACATTTATAGGGAAACAAAATTTCTTGAGGAAATGGAGATCATTTAAATCACAGAAGAAAATATTGTGCCATACAAATTACAATTTTCTTTTCTAATTATGTGTTCTTAAAAATCTCAAGTCCAGTAAGGTACTAGTGTCACCATTTTATATGGGGGCTGTCAATCTTAATTTTGCCTACTCTACGTATTATTGGAATGACCAGTGTCAGTATGAATATGGTTAGATACGCATGCTTTCTCAATAAATAGAAAGCGAACAATGAGCGGTACTGAGAACCTTTGGTCAACTAAGAGAAAATAATATTCATGTTTTAAATCGAAATTTAACACTGCTTGTAGAACTTTTTTAACTGCATAGAATCATAATTTTATTTTCAAATTTGTATTCCAGATGCTCTTCTTTCTTCTCCCTTCCTGATGTCTTCCTCTTCTTCCCTCCCTGCTGAGACAAAAGAACTAAGACTATTAACAGAATTCTTTTTCTCTTTCACTCAGATGCAACTCCAGTGGTACCTTCACGGGCAGCAACTCCAAGATCAGTAAGAAATAAGTCGCATGAAGGAATTACAAATTCTGTAATGCCTGAATGTAAGAATCCTTTCAAACTAATGATTGGATCATCCAGTGCTATGGGAAGACTGTATGTACAAGAACTGCCTGGAAGCCAGCAACAAGAACTCCATCCTGTCTATCCTCGGCAGAGATTGGGCAGCAGTGAACACGGACAGAAGTCTCCATTCCGTGGCAGCCATGGAGGCCTGCCCAGCCCAGCATCATCAGGTTCCCAGATTTATGGAGATGGTTCAATCTCTCCAAGAACTGACCCACTTGGAAGCCCAGATGTTTTCACAAGAAATAATCCTGGCTTTCATGGAGCTCCCAATTCAAGTCCTGTTCACCTGAATAGGACTCCTCTTTCTCCACCTTCAGTAATGCTACATGGTTCTCCTGTACAGTCATCCTGTGCAATGGCTGGAAGGACTAATATACCTCTTTCCCCAACCTTGACTACAAAGAGTCCAGTAATGAAAAAATCAATGTGTAATTTTTCAACTAACATGGAAATGCCACGAGCAATGTTCCACCACAAACCACCCCAAGGCCCACCTCCCCCACTTCCACCTTCTTGTGCTCTTCAAAAAAAGCCATTAACATCTGAGAAAGATCCACTTGGCATTCTTGACCCTATTCCTAGTAAACCAGTGAATCAGAACCCTGTTATCATTAATCCAACCAGTTTCCATTCAAATGTCCACTCTCAGGTACCTGTGATGAATGTAAGCATGCCTCCTGCTGTTGTTCCTTTGCCAAGTAATCTCCCTTTGCCAACTGTAAAACCTGGTCACATGAATCATGGGAGTCATGTACAAAGAGTTCAGCATTTAGCTTCAACTTCCCTGTCCCCTTCTCCAGTGACATCCCCAGTGCACATGATGGGGACTGGAATTGGAAGGATTGAGGCATCGCCCCAAAGATCACGCTCATCTTCCACATCATCAGATCATGGAAATTTCATGATGCCACCTGTAGGACCCCAAGCTACCTGTAGTGGTATTAAGGTTCCACCCAGGTCACCAAGGTCAACAATAGGGTCCCCAAGGCCATCAATGCCATCAAGCCCTTCTACCAAGTCCGATGGACATCATCAGTACAAGGATATCCCTAACCCATTAATTGCTGGAATGAGTAATGTACTAAATCCTCCAAGCAGTGCAGCTTTTCCTAGTGCATCTGCCGGAAGTGCTTCTGTAAAGAGTCAGCCTGGTTTGCTGGGAATGCCTTTAAATCAGATCTTGAACCAGCACAATGCTGCCTCCTTTCCAGCAAGTAGTTTACTCTCAGCAGCAGCCAAAGCACAGCTAGCAAATCAAAACAAACTTGCTGGTAACAACAGTAGCAGCAGTAGCAATTCTGGAGCTGTTGCCGGCGGTGGTAACACTGAAGGACATAGCACTTTAAACACCATGTTCCCTCCTACTGCCAACATGCTTCTTCCAACAGGTGAAGGGCAAAGTGGCCGAGCAGCACTAAGAGATAAGTTGATGTCTCAGCAAAAAGACTCATTACGGAAAAGAAAACAGCCACCTACCACAGTGTTGAGTTTGCTCAGACAGTCTCAAATGGATAGTTCTGCAGTTTCTAAACCTGGACCTGACTTGCTAAGGAAGCAGAGTCAGGGTTCATTTCCCATCAGTTCAATGTCTCAGTTACTACAGTCTATGAGTTGTCAAAGCTCTCACTTGAGTAGCAATAGTACCCCAGGTTGTGGGGGCTCAAATACTGCTTTGCCTTGCTCTGCTAACCAGCTGCATTTTACAGATCCCAGTATGAACTCCAGTGTTCTGCAGAATTCACTGACACAGAACATACCTTTAAGAGGGGAAGCCGTGCACTGCCATAATGCAAACACTAACTTTGTTCACAATAACAGCCCAGTCCCCAACCACCATCTTGCAGGTTTAATAAATCAGATTCAGGCTAGCGGGAACTGTGGGATGCTCAGTCAGTCGGGCATGGCTTTAGGAAATTCATTACATCCCAATCCACCTCAGTCAAGAATTTCAACGTCCTCCACTCCAGTGATACCAAACAGCATTGTTAGCAGCTATAATCAGACAAGTTCTGAAGCAGGTATGGTTTTATTAGAAAAAAGTACCCAAAGGTACTAAATTTTTCTACGTTTTTTTAAAAATTTGTACCAAAATATTTATTATGATAAGAAATGATCCTTTCCCCATTCTCTTCATTTCTTTAGTATTTATAATTTTATTTACAAAACGCTAAAAATTTGTATTTTGGAAAGAATAACAGCTAAGGGGAGTCCATGTGTTTCCGTTATTTGTTGTCAATCTGTGTCATTTTGAACATTGTTCAACTGTCGTTTGGTTTAAGAATCATTGGACTATAAACTGCAACAGAAGCCATAGAAGGCAGGATTTCCTGGTTGTGAAACATGTCCTTGGTCTATGCCAATACAAAAGCCGTTTCCTTAGCTTTGTTTGTATTCAGGTAAATGAAACTCACCTTGAAAAATCCAAAAAGGCAAAGACAAATGGATATTATTTTTCTTGCTGCTGAAAATAAATAGGTTAATGGATAGGAAAACGTAACTAGAAGTTGTATGAAATAGGAAACTGTCTTCTAATGTGTTTTCTTATCCTAGTTTGCTATCTTTTACTATTCTTTGTTTGAGAAAATTCAAAAATGGATATTGGCTACTTCCTTTTTTACAAAAAAGTAATAATTTAAGTTTCCTAATAAAAAAGGTGTGAAAACCTGATTTCCAGAATTTTTGATCTCGAAAATGTTTACATTTTCCTGCAGAACTAAACCATTATTTTTACCATTAACATTGAGGATTGAGCCCAAATTAATGTAAACTGTCAGGCACTATTAGTAAAGGAGACAAGTTTATTTAAAAGTAGACACATTAGAAAAGGAACCATGTGCAATACAGTCCTCCAAAATTGTTATGAAACCTGTACTGAAGCACTAACGAGGTAAATTCATTGAGGCATCAGCATATTTGACTGTGAAAATATTAGAAAAAGATTCAAAACCCAATACTAATGATTTCAGATTTGTGAGAAATAACAGGGAAGAAATAAAAGACAACTTCAGAGACATTATAATTCATATTTGAAAAAGAGTGGGCTTGAAAAACAAATTGCTACTGGAAATGAGAAAAGTTCTGGGACCTTAACTAATAAGCTGTCATGTAGATAATGTATAGACTATTATACCACCATACTGGGAAAGCATGATCTATGAGTCTGTTACTGTAGTATTTTTCTTCTAGTTTTTCCATCTTGCATCTACCATCCTTTACAATTTGTTACGTGTTATGTCTTGATATCAGTATTTAATGAAGAGCTGTCCAATGACCCTTTTTTGTTAAAAAGAATTTAAGATTTAAAAGATATGTGAAATGATTAGTTTAAGGGACCTCATGAAATTTTCTTTTCTGAGTGTTTAACAGGATACTTACTCCATAAAGAACTTTCAGCTTTTTACTGAACAATACTCCTTGTTAGTTTATTTCATGCAAATGAAATTTAATCTTATATATTTAGAAAATTGAAGTTACATAAAGTCCATAACTGCTTCAAGATATACCATATTTATTGAGCACATTTTCAATCATTTTGAGGAGACATTTTAGTCTCATTATATAGTTTTGATATTTCTTACCTCAGTTTACTTAATTTCAGGTCTAAAATCATATGTGCAAAGTGTATTATTTTATGAAGAATGTATTTTAACCCATCTATAGTGGAAAAGACCAACATTTATTTATATTCTTGTTTCTTCAGAGTTTCAAGTTTAAACTTACTTTATATCATCATGGTCACTTATTTTCTTGTTCCATGTATTTTATAAAACATCCAACCTGGAATGCTAGTATTGGGGATGTCAAAGCACACATTAAAAATTTATTAATGTAGGAAATGTATTAGCATATAAATAACTAAAAGGAGCAAGAAGAAATGTCTACTAATGATATAGATGTGATTGATCATATGTAAGCTAATAGGAAGCATATGCCTTATAAAAATCTACATCAGTATGAGTTTTTAAAATATTAAACATAGTAAAATTTAATACTAATTAATGTACATAGGTTTGATGTACAGCTGGTATGAAAATGGGCTGATTTACTAATTTACATAACTCTTCTGAGGTCTTTAATGCCGTGTTTCTCTTTGCTACGTAGTGTATTGCATATGAATGTACTGTCATTATAAATGCCTTGCCTAAATATCTATTCCATTGACATTTATTCATTCATCAAATAATCATTGAGGGCAAAGGCTGGGCATTCGGGATAAGACAACAGGTGACAGTCACAGCTATCTCCTGTGAGAGTTTTGCTAGGTATTCTGAACATATCAGTAAGACATTAGGGAAAAAACATTCTTAAAATGTTGCCTGTTGTTATTGAGTTCTTGTCATGTGCCAAGGGGTTTACCTATATTATCTGTAACCTGTGCAGTTTTCCAGAACATAAGGCATTACTCTTATTTTACAGACAAAGAAACTGAGCCTCAGAGAACTTAGCTGTCCAGATCATATGTAACTGAATCAGAATCTGAACACAGTTCAGCTGATTCTCAAATCCATTTTCTTTCCAGCTGCTTCAGTTCTTCATCTGAAATATAGTGTTGAAAAATATTGTTTTCTATTTCAAAATCTTTTAAAATGTTCATTAAAGCACATTAATACATGTGAGAAGCCACATTTGTAAATTCTTGTTATACTTCTATACAAAAGCAGTTATTTTTACCTTCCCTTTAGACTCGGATTTCATAGCATACAGTGATTAGAATGTTTTCTGTCAATGCGGATGAAATGTTCAAAATGCATCACAGGTGGTGACCTTTCTGTTAATGAATTATCACCTCACTCAGAAAAAATGGGTTTCCTAATGGGTCATGTGTTAATGGACCTCTGAAAGAGGTGACTGCATATGCCACTCACGGTGTTCCAAGCATTGCAGCATGGGGGGTGAAGGAGACCCACAGGTAACATGATCCAGCTGCACCCCGCGGTAATGGCTTAAACACAACTCAGGGCACCTCCCACTCACTTCAGTGCCTTTCTTCACTCTCCTGAAGGCAGTTCAAAAATAGTACATTAAGATATTAATTAATAAGAGACTTGCTCTGAAAATGTATCAGTAATTGGTAATTCATTTTTAAAACTCCAAAATACCTTGAAAACCCCAAATATCCCTTTTTAAGCCTATTTGCATTCACATCAAAAACGTACTACAACTCAAGTACAGGAATTAGAGACAAAAACTATGCCAAAATAAGATAAAGCATACAAAATATTTGGAAAACATTTCTAAAATTTAAGGTTATATGAGTTTTTATTTATTTGAGATTTTCAAATTTCCTTTTCAGTAATATTTCTAAGCATTCTTGTAACATACTGTAACATGTACAGGTTTCTATTAGCGTTCTGAATATTAAGTTATAAATGAAGTATAATACTTCCATATAACAGATTTAGATCTTAATAGTAGGATATTTTGTGATGTGCCTCAAATTATAAAACAATACTCTGGTGGATCTGGCAACCAAACTCAAACTTCCTAATTTTCAGTCCAGGCATTCAAATTGCTGAACATAGGTATCTCCTGAAATTAGTAGTGTACATTTAAAACTTTCAGTTTTTAAAGAGAGAGAAAATGCAGCACATAAGTGGTTCTAGCACTTGTTCTGTGCTGCTCTGGAGGAATCCAAAACAAGTGCCCTTGGCTGGCAAATGTCAAAAGGCCTGTGCTTCCTGGGGCCTTTCACTACTGTGCACCTGCTCACCACGTAACCGAGACACCTATGCCAGGACTCAGGACTCTGCCCTCTCAGCATCTGCACAACTGTCCCTGACCTGACCCTGTGATTTTCCACAATTTTCAAAGAAGAAAAAAGTTTTAGGTTATTGTGCTAACTTGCTTAATAACACCCTTCCCTTCTTCCCAAATGATAGCTATTAAATATAACCTTTTCACTTTAAAGTGTATTTTATATTCTATTTTTTCTAATAAAAACATTCAATCACCTTTTCTAAGCACATGAAAATATAAACCTCTGAGGAGACAGAGTTTGGATCTGTGACAAAAGAAAATAATTCAACTTTATTTGCCTTAATTCTTAAATATATACATTGACTAATAATATAAATAAAACAATAAATATATGTTCATGATTATTTATGTATAATTTTTAAACTATGCAAAAGAAAGTTTTTGTTTCAACACAAATGCATTGATTGAAACTCAGGACAGCCTTTGAAATGGTAGGTATATGACAATTAAATAGTGAAATCATGAAAATATGCTTTGGGTAAAAAACTACAAGGTAATGAGTTAGCAGTTTTTGTTTTGTATGGGGTTCTTTGCGTGTGTATGTGTGTTTGACTTGGGTTTTGGTTGTATGTATTTTATTTATTCTCACATGCCAGTAAAGAAAAAAACAGGGGAGGAAGAAATCATCATCCCCTACATTTCCTAGATGAGGCTACAAGTGCCAAAAGATTAAGGGGTAAAAATGCTCAAGGACAATTGTACTATGGATATGGAAGTTTGTGACTGAATTTATAACAGTTTCTGTTGAAAGTATTTTTACTCAAATTTTTATAAGCCTTTGATGCAAAAGGCTTATAAATCAAAAATTGCCTCTGCTCTTGTTAACAAACAACATTATATTAAATTCTGGATTGTGTGATTTTTAAAAATCTATGTCTATTCTTTTAAATTTTTGCAAAATGAGCCATTTTTTCTTTGCTGTAAGATATTTGTACTGCACATAATGTCTTGCATTTTAAAGTTTCATAACATGAGGGTTTACGTACTCCAGGTTTAATGTTTCCTTGTATACAAAAGAAGAGTTAAAATATGTTTGACTTTAGACATTGAGTCTATGTAATCAAGAGTGATAACAGAACTCAGAGTGGATATGTTTGCTGATTCAATGATATATTTTGTACCTTTCAAGAAATAAATTGTCCCAGTGTGTAAATTGGGAGATTTTATTGTATTTCAACACTAAGCTCATTTGTAAAGCCACTAGAAGTCTTTTCATTCTCTAGGAGATACCTAAGCTATTTACTAAAATCAAGTAGTCAAGAAGCACTTAAATAAGTTTAAAAGGTGCCCAGATTCTAAGAAGTGATGCCAACTCTACAAAAATTTGACTCCTAAAAAATAATGCTACAAAATATTCCCATGGAGTCCTCAAAATGGGTTTAATTTCACTTGCATGTAGCTCTAAATGAGTCGAGTCTTAAATTGAATTCTTACAAACAATTACATTCAAGGAACTTAATGATAACACCAGTCAAGCAAAGAATAAAGTTTTCTTGAAATTATTAAAATTCCTGCAAATTCAAAGTAACAACTCACCTCTTCATAGAACTAGACAACGTAGTCTAAAACAGTTTCTGAGGTACTCCTAGTGTTGAAACTAGTTCAGAGAGGCTCAGAGTATTCAAGACCCATGGGCACAAGTATAAGGCTTTTTTGGTTTTTGAGGCATAGTTTCACTATATAGTTCAGGCTGGTCTTGAACTCACTTTGTAACCCAGGCTGACCTCAAACTCGTGATGATACTCCTGCCTCAGCCTTGCAAGTGCTGGGATTACAGATGTATGCCACCACACCCCAATAGGCATAAGTATAAGAGAGGGTACTCATGACAAACACTCTAGAATGGGGCTCCTGTGTTATACAACTGCTCAGGGACCACTTTCATGCTGAAGTCTAAAATATGCTCCCTGGAATACAACTCTACAGACCATTCCCCAGAAATAGAGCAACTCAGAAACATGATCAGAGTGGTGGGTTTTTTTCAACTTTGTTTTTTTTTTTTTTCTTCTCACAGTAAGACATTATAATCCACTAGACATACATTGTTAATGTATAACAAAAATTTTAGGAGAAAGTATCTATTATATAAGATGTACTTTGATATTTTCAGTCCCATTCTGTCTTGTATCTTATTGTATTTTTTTTTAAATGACAGTCATAACATACTGAAATGATCTTAACACCCAGTAGCAGATCATGACCCAGCACTTATCAGAAATAGAATTTCCACAAAATAAACCTATAATGTTCCTTATATTTCATATACCATATCTCAAGATCTAATGGTTGTGGAATACTAAAATGATTTTGCAGTACACCAACATCTCAAAAGTGCATTAGAATATTCATAGGATAATTAAGCATTTATTGAACATCCTGGCTATGCTAGGCACAGTATTAGACTACAGAATATAGTCAAATGCTACTAAGTTGACCATATTTATTAGAGACAGCATTTTATCTGCTTATTACACAGAAGAAAACTTCTAACTGGAGTACTGACAAAGCGTTTTCGTGGTTGCACATGCGTACTTAGAAATTCCAGCAAGCAAAACACTTAACCTCTTTTCTCAATTCTTGTTTCTTCACAACAAATATTAGCAAAATTTGAAAAAAGAGGCAATTTAAAAAAAAAACTTTGTTACTTGAATAATCTGAAAAATTCAGGCATTTTTAAATTCCAGCAGTTTTCAGAGTAATTCAGTGTCTTTAAGAAAAAGAATGTGATTGGGCACACGCACACACAAGATGCCTTTCTGATTTCATTACCATCACAAGCCTAACCTCCTTGATAGTCGTAACTATGCAGATCTCTTACTCTAAGATTTAAGCTGCATCCTTTCCAAATGCCTTTCCTCCCAGCAGTGTGGCTCTGTTCTGAGCAGAGAGCATTTCTTTAGATACTGCCTTTGCTTCCTTCCCCATCTTTTCTACCTTTCTGAGCTCTTTAATTTTGGGTCTCTTCTCTTTGTAGAGATCGAAATAGTCTCCCGTCCCTAGATCTTCCTTTCCATATAAAACAATGCTTCGACTTCATATCAGAGTCCAAAGCACGGTGATAGGTATTGGCATACTTCTGTAAATAGACATTATCATGCATTATTACTAAAGCTTGAGAATAAGGTCTCATTGGAATATCTAGACTTCTCATAAAAGTCATCTTTCAGTTTATTATTATGATTATTGAAAACTAGCCTTTCAATACAGATGAAAAAAAACACTTTCAGTGTGATTGAAAAATGAATTATTAGACTCACTAGGCCATCATATTTTCTCATCTCTAGAAGCATTTATTTTTATTAAGGATTGCTTTTGACCCTGTTTACAATGAAAGTATACTTTCAAAGCAAATGGCAAAGGTTGAGTAGTGCATATACCTTCTATATGACTAATTTCTTTTTTTTTTTTTTTTTTTTTTTTTTTTTTTTTTTTTTTTTTTTGGTCTTTTTGCTTTTTATCGGTACCAGGGATCGAACTCACGACTGCCTGCTTGCAAGGCAGGCGTTTATGCCGCTGAGCTAAATCCCCAGCCATGACTAATTTCTTAAGTTCATGAATTTTATAGATATATTGATAAGTATTTGGACATATCACTTTAGATATATTTTCTTAGCATAGTATATAATCAAAATTGGAGATATAGAATAGACCATCTTTTTAAATATTTAATTGATTTACTTGGTGTGAGCTTTATGCTTTTTTTTCTGAATGCATGTATATTTAAGAGTCAGGCATATAAAAATTAGGCACAATAGGAACAATTGCTTTCTCAAGGAATGTTTGTGACCAGAAGAAAAATAAATCTAAAAAAGTAGACATTACCTCATTTTGAAAATCAGTTCTAAAATTGGAACAAGTAAACATTCTCAGGGATTCAATTAATAATGTTAGAAAAATATCTCCTTTAAAATCCTTAAAATTTTTACTGATGGCTATTTCTGTATACATATACACATATAGATGCACAAATCACATGTGCAGAGTCTTACATATCTGGAAATCTACCGTATGAGGGAAGCTACCACTGTTGCCTTATAAGACTAGACTTCTTCCATCACTGGGTGTCTAAGAATGTTATCCAGCACCTACCAAGTTAATTTGAGTAGACTTCCAGTACCTCACCCCACCTCACCTACTCTTTAAAAGCAGCACAGACAATGAGAAAAAGAAATTGCCAGTTCATGGTGGCTGGTATAAAATAATTTTTTCCAGTTAAAGAATTTTGATTTGTAACTTGTTTCAGAATTCCAGCTTCCTTTTGGTTATTTAGCTGTTAAATATTTAATGAATAATTTACATTTTAAGAAACACTTAGCAACTGCCCCTTTCATTAACATAAAATATCTCGGCTACAAAACCAAAAACCAGCCAAACATCTCCCCATGCTTCAACAAACTGTAAGATTTTTATGCAGAACTATTAAAAAGTTCACCAGATAGTGCCTACTCAAGATTAAGTGGTCCAGAAATAAACTTTCCAAATTTTCCTCCAGTTATAAAATTTCATACAAATTTAGGTTCCTCTTTGAATGACCCCAAGCACTAATGATGACTTCAAGAACTAAATATACTCTGGCATGGGTCTGCCCTTCTATAAGATAGTTCTAACTTCTTAGAATACCTGGGAGCTTTCTAAAGTAACTTGTCATCTGACCATCTCCTTTCAAGTATCCCTTGCTTCCTGGCACTGGACCAATACATTAGTTTCAGTTTTCATTTTCTCTACATACATGCTCATACATGGCATCAAATTAATTTCCAGAAGTTGAGTGCAGGTGTTATGGTCTTAATAGATACATTCAACCACAAGCATTTTTTGAATGTTACCCATGTGTCAGAGGCTGTGTTAAGTCTTTAAATACAAAGGAATATTAGAAATATGTCTTGCCTTGAATGGTTTAGAAAAACAACTTCAGCTTTCTTTACTATTTGCGTAAGACAGCAGGTTTAACCATGGGCAGAGGGAGCTAGGGTGTGGGAAGGCCACACACATATTTTCAGTTGTGTTTCTTTGTTTTGGAGACATACAAGACTCGTTACTTCTATCTTCCACATTATCTCCTTGTATTAAAAAAAATCATTATGTCTCTACTGAGAAACAGTTTTTATCCTTTCATCTCTGAGGTTCCAGATAATACTACCTATTTGGTTTCCTCTGACACCTTCAGTTTCATAATTGTCCCCTGTTAAACACATCAGTTGTAGCTCTAACCATATTGCTTTGTAGTTATAATAGCTAACACGTGAAAAGAGTTTTAAACTTTCCTAGTTTAAAACTCCAGAAATGTATATTTTACACAGAATAAAGAAAAACAGATTTGTCTTCATATCTGTGCTCACACTGGTGGTTCCTGTATGAAAGGGCTGGGTATTTTATTTTATATCACTGTTTCTCTTCTATTGTCCAACAGAACATACCTGTTTATTGATTTGTTGAAACTCATGCAAAATGAAAAATACATCTTGATCCATATATTACTTTCAAAAAGCTTATGATATTCACTACTTTCCTGTTCATAAGGCAATAATACGTCCAGGGTAACTATACATTTTATTGTAATTCCTCAAAAATATTTAGATGTAGAATTATAAAAGAAATATTATCCCTAAATAACTACTTTCTTGAATCATAAATATGGTTGCTTCTCTGTTGCAAACTAAAGATCATAAACACCATTAATCTCTAAGAAAAATCTTTATCCTCACAATGTTGCCATGTATATGCTAACGTGTTTAAAATGTGCTTTGCTGACAAAACAATGCTCTTTACATTTAAATATAGCATTATTTTTAAGCAGGGAGGATAGTAATTACTAGTAAATAAGACTTTTACTACTTCTATTTAAAAGATTGTTTTCAAATGCAAATACTGCACAGTACTTATGGAAATAGCATCAAGATTTAAGAAGCAATGAAATATTTAAGGTGTTGATTGTTTTGTAAAAAAAAATCGGGGTTAATATTTAAAGAATTCTACACAATATGCATATTTCAGCATTTGGTATGTCTTCTGACCCTAATCTTTATGAACATAGACATTATTTCATGATAATATTTCATAAATATTTATATGTTTTCAAAGAGATTTTTAAAAATTTTATTCTTTAAAAAAAACACTGAGAACTTTAAAAACAAAAAAGCACCATAACAGATGGGGAAAAATTACAAATCCTTCCTATGGAGATACTCTGTAAGGTATGTTGGAAATGCTTATACTTACTTCTGTTACCACTACGAATGTCAGTTATAACAATAATGCTAACTCCTTTAATCAGTGTAGACTTTTACACTTACAAACCTTTTACTTACTTTTTATTCTCACAACTTTTTACACTCACAACAATCATACCAAGGGTGATTTATTTTTTCCCTGAGGAGATAATTCAGTGGTAGCAAGAACATAAAAGTATTCTTCCTTATATTACAATATAATGATGAAAACTCAAAATACACATGTGAAACTTTATCAGAATGGTTCAACAAGTGTAGTGAATCCATATATTACACAGTTAAAAATATATTTGCAGGTGCTGGGGATTAACTCAGTGGCACAGTGCCTTCCTGGCAAGCATGAGATCCTAAGTTTGATTCCTGGTACCTGTCCATATATATCAAGGAAATATTATGTTATTCTATTAGATAAAACAAGTATATAATTAATTTTACTATCATTATAACTATGGAGATGTTTCTGTGTATTTTGATAAGGCTTCCATGCTAACATGGTCAAATGTAAAAGCATTAAAATGCTTGAGTTTTAGATTTTTAGTGACATGGATATTGTTTATTACATTATATATAATTTTATTAGTTTAAAATTAAATATATATGCTTATAATGACAAAATGCATGTATTGCCTAAAAGAATGCATCTGTTCAGGAGAAGCTCTTTAATCAAGAAAAAGTGACTGTAGATTGCTTTTCAGTAGAATATGCTTTTCATCTTCCCTGCCCTACTCACCCCATGAGATCTGGATCACCAGGGGTAATTCCACAGAATAACTGCTGCCCATGCTGCACCTCGAGTAATGAATTTCCAGCTAGTCTAGTGTCCATGTATTGGTTTATTTTGGTGTTTAGTTTTGTTTTGTTCTTTTTAATTTTTCCAGATAATTCTACTGTGTAACTTTGGTTGGGAACCACTAATGCAATTATGACAAATGAAATTTTGTATCTGAAAATATTAATATATTGAATTTTCATCTTTAATGTAAGACTTTCAAGAGTAAAAATGCTATGTCCATGAAGCTTGACCTAATTTAAGAAGTCATAAGTAAGAATATTTTTGTAATATCAGAATGACAGAAATTATTACTTCTATTCATTGTTTAAAAATCATGATAAAATAGTGTTTCTTAGAGATGAGCACTGTTTATAGGAATGTAAACAATGTGTACATCATGATCAACTTCAAAAGAGTAGTTTAACAGTATGTATTTAAGCTTTTGAAATATGTAAACATTTTTATCTCTGGAATTCCATGTTGAAGAATTTATCCTTAGAAAATAATTGAGCAAAATTACAAATACATGTTAATAAAAATGATTATCATAGTGCCTGTAATAGTAAAACATTGGAAAATACTTATGGCTATGTTTATTACATTCTGTATATCAGTACATGGCACTAGTAAAATAAAATTCTGTACCTATATGAGTTTACGGGAAAACATTCACAATACATTTATTTATTAATGAAAAAACTTACAAAATGATTAAAAGGTCTATCACTATTTTATTTTAAAAATATATCTATATGTGCTTAAATGTGTACATATATGTTTGCAAATGTATATATATGTGGGAATAAGCAGAAAGCTATACACTAAAATACTAATTGTTGTTATCTCTATTAGATACTTTTTAATCTTCTGCTTAAACATTCATGTACGTTCTAGGTTTGAGAGGATTCTGTTTTGTTACCATTAAAAGAAGGCACTTTTTTTATAAATAAAGACCACAAACTTTTTTAAAATAAACAAACAAAATGAAGAACTGAATGAACAACAGATTCTGCCGTCATCACTTGTCCAGCGGCCCAGCCACCTCATTTCTCTACTTGTCTCTTTCTTTGCCTTTTTGATACTCAGCATGAGCTATTTCTTAACATGTCAAACTTTTTCACTATATTTTCAAGTGAAGTTCCATTAACAGATGTTAAATCTTCTCTGATACAATTAATGCAGTTACAGTCGATGAAGGTGCCATGTAATAAATGCTGTACATTGAAATGTTTCATAATGCATTTTAGGGATAGTCTTACTCAATTTCCATAATAACTGGGTTTTTTTCCCCTGTTTTAGGCAGTACAGGCCCATCCTCCTCCATAGCCATAGCTGGCTCCAGTCATCCTGCCATCACAAAGACAACATCTGTTCTTCAAGATGGAGTCATAGTCACCACCGCATCTGGAAACCCCCTGCAGAATCAGCTGCCCATTGGGAGTGATTTTCCTTTTGTTGGCCAGGAGCACGCACTTCATTTTCCATCCAACAGCACTTCAAACAACCATCTTCCACACCCCTTGAACCCCAGCCTCCTCAGTTCTCTACCTATCTCTTTGCCAGTGAATCAACAGCATCTCCTAAACCAGAATCTATTAAATATCCTCCAGCCTTCAGCAGGAGAAGGCAAGTCTGAGATCAACCTCCACCCTTTAGGTTTTCTCAACCCAAATGTAAACACTGCTTTAGCTTTTCTCTCCGGTGACATGGATGGACAGGTATTACAGCCTGTTCACTTTCAGCTCTTAGCAGCCCTGCTTCAGAACCAAGCCCAAGCAGCTGCCATGCTTCCCCTGCCGTCTCTCAATCTGACTATCTCAGATCTTTTACAACAACAAAATACCCCTTTACCCCCATTAGCACAGATGACAGCCCCACCAGACCATTTGCCAAGCAATCAGTCAGACAACAGCCGAGCTGAGACCCTTTTAACCAACCCCCTGGGGAACCATGTACCAAATTTTGCAGGCAGTGACACTACTTTTAACCCCCTATTCCTCCCAGCTGTCACTGGGGCCTCAGGATTAATAGCCTTGAATCCCCAGCTGTTGGGAGGTGTCCTGAACTCAGCATCAGTCAACACTGCTAATCATCCAGAGGTTTCCATAGCAACCTCCTCCCAGGCAACCACTACCACAACCACTACATCATCAGCAGTGGCAGCACTGACTGTCTCAACACTTGGTGGGACAGCAGTGGTGTCAATGGCAGAAACATTGCTGAATATATCTAATAATTCTGGGGACACACCTGGTCCAGCTAAACTCAACAGTAACTCTGTGGTGCCACAGCTACTTAACCCTCTACTGGGGACAGGTCTGCTTGGTAAGTTAAATTTTTTCACAAATTTTTTTTTAAAAAGAACGTTTTTCTAATTCTATTTTCTACTTTTTAAAAACTCCATTTTATCACACTATTTTTAAAAATGTTTTTGTTATGTCACAGTTTGCTTAAGGAACTAAATATAACACCACCCACACACAATCATAGTTGTACAAACATGAATGATTTTCTTCTTTTCCTTTATTCTAGCAATACTAAATATCATTTTAATCTGCTTTCTCTTCTAATTCTGATGCCACCCAAACCTTACCTACCCATCATTCTATTAACCCAAGTAGAGTTTTATGTTCAAATCATAGCACAGGAACATTTTTTAAATAACTGACTTCAATTTTAGTTGGTGTGGCATCACAGGGTTAGTTATGAGCAGCTGCATTGTGGATGGAAACGGTTTGAAGAAGTATTTTCCAGGAAAACCCTAAATAAAAAAAATAAAAATAAAAAAAACTAAATGTTTTTCCAGCGATATAAAAAGCCATAAAAACACTCAAAGTTAAAGTTCACCCAATTTCAAGGAAACAGCCCCTCTAACTGATTTTAGAATTCCTCAAGCCAAATTATTATTTCAGATTTTTGTGTCTTTAAAATAAAACCCTTCGTTATCCCATCACAAACAAGTCAGAAAATAATGTCAAGTGAATTTAACTGATGGATGCATATAACTATAGCATAAAATATAGGGAAGGTATCCATGAAGTCCAGGAATACAGGCAAATATCCACGATGGTGTCATGGGCATCTTCAATACGTAAAAACATTTTTTAAAATACTTCTTTCCACAATTTATGGACACTTTTGTGAGATAGCATAACTAATTTTATCAGGCCTTGAAAGCATTGTTAAATAACTTAAAAAGCATTACAAATTTATAAATTTCAAGTTACATGGCAATTTCTATGTCATTGCAGAATAATTTTATAACTGCAAAATAATCTTGAATTTTAAATATAAATTTAATTCTTAATACTTAAGATCTATACAATCTAATTAATGCTAGTAATTAATATCCTTAATATTTATTTTTAAGATAGAAATTTTATATTGTTAGCTTTCTTTATAATTTCAATTTTAGGTGACTAATGTTTTACTTCAACATAAAATGTGCATTTCTGAACTAAATCTCTTATTTTACTTGGAGGTGTTTACTGATGACTATGGCTTAAGAATGAAATTTTACAAACGAGATCTATCACACCCACTCATTTTAATCATCTGGTAAATTATTTATGATTGCAAAAATATTTTAGGACAAATTTTAACCATTTATTGTAGGTGTTCTAATAAAATAGAGGCAAGAAATAGAGGCAAGGAAGCTTAAAATATAACAGTTGGCTAATTTCTAGGGCAAGGGTTAACTAGTCTTTACGGATATAAAAATTTTTAAAAATCTAATTATGGAAGGTATAACTAAATAATACAACTACTTGTTTCTTACCACTTAGTAAGACTTTGAGAAGAAAACAAAAATTATCCATGTAGGTTTAGGTTTTAGTTTTTGTTTCAGAAATTCTCAGGTATAAAGATAGGCATAGGATCTCTGAAAAATCATATTGATTCATATTTTATGTCTTTCAAATTGTAGGTGATATGTCATCAATAAACAATACTTTGAATAACCATCAACTGACTCACCTACAGTCGCTGTTAAACAACAATCAGATGTTTCCTCCAAATCAGCAACAGCAGCAACTTCTCCAGGGGTACCAGAATCTCCAGGCCTTCCAAGGACAGCCCTCAGTCCCTTGCCCAGCTAACAGTAACCCCATGGCTTGTCTGTTTCAAAACTTTCAGGTACTCTCCTTCCTTAAGCCACTCGAGTAGAAAACAGTATCTGAGTTTGTTTAGACACTTAATTTTAGGGAAGGAATGAAAAAAGTAGGTGGTGTTCCCTTTTATCTCTGTTTTGTTATTTCTCACTATTGGGTATTAAATATTTCAGTCTTTCCTTCAAAGGTAATTTTATTTTGTCTCAAGCAATAGTCCCTTTTGGAGCTGTGTGTTAAAAATGGATGTTTCTCTTTTGAATGCTATTGTGTTCTCATTGCTTCATGATTGCTTCACCCCCAAGTTGCCCACCAACTTTCCTCTCCAGCCTGAGTTTGTATCCCTCTCCTGATGTCAGCCACATGACCTTTCTTTGGTTCTACAAAAAGAATAAATTCCTGTTAGATTAAAAAATTAGATGGAGAGAGTAACACTAAATAAATATAAGAACAAAATACAGAATTTTCAAATATATAGAATCTTAAAGGAGATTCTTTAACACAAAATCAGTGTGTCAAAAGAAAAAAGTAACAGTTGAATATAAAACTTTTAAATCATGATCAAGGACATTCTACACAAAGTAAAAGGCAAATATCAACTAGAAGAAAATATTTGTACAATGCATACTCTATAATATAAAAAGTTTCTATAAATCAAGAAGAAAGCGGGTCATTTACTAGGAAAAAATGACCAATAGACATAAGCACAAAATACACAGAAAATCAAAGATAGGTTATTAGTAAATATATGAAAATAACAATTAGATATTATACAGATTATAACCGCATGTCCATTGGATTGAGAATAACCATTGCTGACACAGAGATGAGAAAATAGATCCTCTTTTGTTCATGTCTTTTGGAGGATAATTTGGTAGCTTATCAAGTTTTTAAATATGTAGATCCTTTGGCCCATAAGTTCAACATCTAAGTGTCTATTTAAGACAAGTCTAAAAGTGTGAAGAAAAGAATTGCATAAAGTATGTTCACTGCAATATGATTTATAGCATTGGAAATTATGAGCCATTTAAGAATTCATTGGTGTTGAAATAGTTACATACAGAGAATGAATATCAAATAGAATTATACAATCCAATATTGAAGTTCCATAAGACTGCAATGTATTAGTTCCAATGTATTAGTATTCCCAGAAGAGTACTACAAATAATTCCATGTGTATAGGAAAAAAAGAAGGAAAGAAAGACAGTAATGTTCACATATATATTATATAATAATTAGAAAAGATAAAGAAGTTCTTAATCATATCACCAGTAAAACAAAGCTCGAAGAGAATCAATTGTACTTAGCCATTAGGATATGACTAATGAGTTGGTAGAATGTAGTTTCAGTGGAGCGGTGATAGCAGGGGCCATACTGTAAAAGATGAAATGGTAAATGAGACATTAGGAATTAAAGACTATGGATTTTCCTTCTAAAAAATCACTTTGAAAAACAAAGAGAAATAAAACAGTGCTTCAAGGAAAACATCAGCTTAAACAAAAAGTTAAAATATGGAAGCCATTGCCAGATGTAGTGTCACAGACCTATAATCTCAGCACACAGGAGACAGAGGTAAGGGGATTGCTGTGTGTTTGAGGCCAGCCTGACTTACATAGCAAGACCCTGCCTCAAAACAACAAAAAAAAGGAAGCCATATACATAATCATATTATAAAAAGACAAAAATTTGAAAGTGATTGAACATAAAGAAGAAAAAGGACGATAAATAAGACAAGATCCTTAAGAGAGGACTTGATATCCAGAGTATAAATACAAAATATAAATACTTACTCAGAGAGCAAAAGATGACCTCTCTTATACTGGGAAGCAAGGCAAGATTTAGAGCAGACACAGTTGCAGAGAAATATGTACTGTTAGGAGCAGAAAATATTGGAGTGTGTGAAATTATAAGAATTTTTTTGATACTTGGAATTGAACTCAGGAACTTGTACTTGCTAGGCAGGTACTATACTGCTGAGCTATATCCCTGGCCCAAGTCTTACCTGCTGAGCTCCAAGTTGTGAATTAAGGTAATCTACTAAGAGCAGTGTGGAAAGCAGTACAGTAACCAGCTTTAAAAAAGCAAAGGAAGATTGAAATAGCTATGGAGAATGATAGTAATACCTACTAGAATATCACAGTGTTGAAGGGCAAGCAACAAGTCCCCAGGACAAGTTGGAAACCATATATATATTCCTGACCACAAGATACTCAGCATCCTCACTGTCAGTATAGATAAAACAGACAGGTGAAATAACACAAGTTTTGGATTTGATCTGGTAAGTAGAAACAAAAGGATAACATTAAGAGAGAGGTTGTGTGGAATCCCAGGTTCTCATTTAATAAAGAAGAATATAAATAAAGAAAGGGAGTAATTATTGGAGTATAAATCCAAAGTATCAAGAATCTGAAGCAATCATTTTTAGGTGAATCTCAGTAACTTTGGGGACTTTTTCAAACTGCACTCATCCTTCTGGTATGTTCCCTGATAGGCAATTCCTTCTTTCATCTCTTCCCTATTAGAAATCACATATACAGTGCACGATAGTCCTTGGTGACAGTGTGATGTCCACAGTTGCCAGTGGCTGGTAAGGCTAAGGAGTAGGTGTTGTTACTAGGACATCTAAAGTCTTCCAAACCATAGTGTCATCTAGGAATTTATTTTCTCTCATATTTGATTTAGGTAAGTAGAAATATCCGTGAGAAACACCACTAAATGAAGTCATAACCTGAAAACAATCTTGTGTTCAACTATTTCAAGTTTAATTTTTCTAGAAAATGTGTAGCAATGATAATTAAAAAAAAAAAAAAGAAAATCCAATTGAATGATTTTAACCAAAAAAACAAGTCTCCAAATATAATCCAGAGTTTTTTTCATAAAGAATGGGCTTTTTTTTTTTTCCATTTTTGAGTCTTGTTCTTTATATTTCCTTTCTTGTTTAATTTGTACTTTGGTAAATCTTAAAATTACGGTGTTTTTCTTTGAGACCTTAAAGGTTTTTCTCTCTACCTTACCTTAACTTCTTTCTGTTCCTTCAGGTAAGAATGCAGGAAGATGCAACTCTCCTAAACAAGAGAATAAGCACTCAGCCTGGGCTCACAGCAATTCCTGAGAATCCAAACACGGCACTTGCACCTTTCCAAGATACGCCATGTGAGTTACAACAGAGGATCGACCCATCTCTTGGTCAGCAGGTGAAGGATGGTCTTGTTATGGGTAGCCAAGGTGATGCTTCTGTAGATGCCATATACAAAGCAGTTGTCGATGCAGCCAGCAAAGGAATGCAGGTTGTCATCACCACTGCCGTCAACAGTACAACTCAGATCAGCCCTATTCCAGCTCTGAGTGCCATGAGTGCCTTCACTGCCTCGATTGGCGACCCATTGAATCTCTCCAGCGCTGTCAGTGCGGTCATTCATGGACGGAACATGGCAGGTGTTGATCACGAAGGCAGGCTGAGGAATGCAAGAGGGGCCCGGCTGTCCAAGAATCTAGACCATGGGAAAAACTCAAATGAAAGAGATGGGTTTGAGTATTTCAAGTCAGCAAGTTGCCACACATCCAAAAAACAGTGGGATGGGGAGCAAAGCCCCAGAGGGGAGCGCAACAGATGGAAATATGAGGAATTTTTAGATCATCCAGGCCATATCCACAGTAGTCCTTGTCATGAAAGGCCCAACAATGTCTCTACACTGCCATTTCTGCCTGGGGAACAGCACCCAATATTGTTACCACCAAGAAACTGTCAAGGGGATAAAATTCTGGAGGAAAATTTCAAATATAATAACTACAAAAGAACTATGATAAGTTTTAAGGAGAGACTAGAGAACACGGTGGAAAGATGTGCACATATTAATGGGAACAGGCCTAGACAGAGTAGGGGATTTGGAGAGCTGCTAAGCACTGCAAAGCAAGATCTAATCTTAGAGGAGCAGTCTCCAAGTTCCTCAAATAGTTTGGAAAGTTCTCTGGTTAAAGACTACATCCATTACAATGGAGACTTTAACGCCAAAAGCATTAATGGGTGTGTGCCCAGCCCGTCGGACGCTAAAAGCATTAGTAGTGAAGATGATCTAAGGAATCCAGATTCCCCTTCTTCAAATGAGTTGATACATTATAGACCAAGGACGTTCAATGTTGGTGACTTGGTCTGGGGCCAAATCAAAGGACTGACTTCCTGGCCTGGAAAGTTGGTAAGAGAAGACGACGTTCACAATTCATGTCAACAAAGCCCCGAGGAAGGGAAGGTATATCAATCTTTATCCATTGTCAAATACTAACCTTTGTTCAGATGTCAATTATTGTTTTTTGTTATCATCACTTTGGATTCTTTGGATTTGAATTTAAGATTCTTCCTGACTCATTGAGGTCTCACAAGCTTCTGGAGCATAAAATGAAGAGGGGATGGTTATAGTCACCAAAAGGTCATATCAACAAGGGGTGAGTTACGAAGCATTTATAGATTTCACTAGGCTCAGAGTGACTCTAACTCATGAACCAGACTTCCAGAATTTTGTCAACTGTGCCTTCCTTCCCTGAATTTACCTAGATTTTAATTTTATAAGCAGAGGAGGAAGGCAAGTATAAAAGACTCAGGGGAGGGGCAATGTGGTAGCTGGTGGAGGTCCAAGACTGTGGCAGAATTAGGGGTCCTCCCAGGTAACAAGAAGTACCAGGGGACAGAGTCTTCTCCAGGTACTTACATGTAACACACAGAGCTGGGAAGGGGGGAATTATCCGGGGGAATTGCAGCCATTTTTGGAAGCAGCAGGTAATGTCTGAATTTAGAATGGTGTCTCCTTTCAAGAAAACTTCTGAGTCTTTATAACATATGGAAATGTTTAACCCATAGTCTGGTTCTACTTAACACAATCTGATCATTATAAGTTAAATGAAAACTTCTCCATGAAACCACCATTCAATTTAGAATAAATTAGCAAGAGTTTTCTGATCTTTCTTCCCCCGCTTTCAAATGGTAAAATTGGCTCACTAGTCAAGGCATATGCAAAATGTTCAAAATGGATAGAAAAATTTATATCTGACTAGGAGATAATTATGCCCATTCCCCCTCACATGATAAAGAAACATAATTTTTCATCTTCTTAGGTAAAATTATTCTTACAGTTATATATTATTCACTTAAAGAATATATTGAATAAAGAACCATTTCAACTTTGCTCCAATTTTTACTGCCACTTAGATTTAATGGCAGGAAACCAAAAGCATTTTTGCCAACACAATAAAAGAATTGTCTTCTCTAAAGGAGCAGGAGGTCCTTAAACCTTTGCTTATAATGTTTAATATATATACTTGTCAGGATACACTCCTGATATAATGTTTCTACATTTGATAAGAAAATGAATTCCATATTCTTCTCCTCAACACATTTTATTCTCTATAGTCTCTGAGACCAGACAAATATTTTCTAGCTTGGTAAACCTAAATATTTTTGACTGTTTATTTAAGAAATAATTAGAAACAGCAAAAGTGGGCTTTTATGATATATATAGAACTGCTATATATGCAAAATGTACACACCAAACTGTTTTTACAAATTCTGTACCAATGAATCAAGTCTTTTTCATGTACCATTTGGCAAAAATCTTAACTAATGTAAAGATTATAGTAGCCTTCCCTGGAAACATTCTTTCTGTCCTAAATGCCTTGTGTACACATATTTTTATGCCCTGAAGAGGATAAGGGCATGTACTTTTAACACATTTCACATTAAACGATGGTCTGCCTCTGCTGATCAGTCTGTACTTGAATCCTGCTGAGTTCGAGTTGTACACTGATGTTAAACTTTCTCTTTAAAAAAAAAAAAGTCTTTAAGAATACAGCACACTTATTTTGCTTTAAATAAGCAACTAGTTTTTATTTACAATAGGTAAAAGTAAATGTTTTAAAATCCAGGTTATTCTTCCTTATTTTACTTAATAGCTGAATTCCTGAAAGAGAATATGAAATTGCTTCAGAAAATTCAAATATTCTTCATATTTTAATTTGCATGCTCTAGTTAAAACTTTGATATCAATAAATACTAAAAGTAATTTTACTAATTCAGAAAACATAATTTAAAGCACACATTTTGAGGTGAAAACTGAAAACGTAATAAAATATTAATGACAATGCATGAAATATTTATCTACCATTAAAAAGCAAGGTATAGCAGCCTTAAAAGCTTTAGGGCACTTACTGTTTTTATAAGCCTCTGGTCCTTCAGGACTCACCTCACTTTTGGACATGAAAAAAAAAGAACTACTTTATAAAAGCCTTTTTTCACCTATGGTTCATAAAACAAAGGCAAGTCTTTCTCATACCGTATTTAATGATTCCCAGTGAGCCCAATAGTATTCTCATTTCATAACACCAGAAAACGTGAAATTTCAAACAGGTCTGTCTGACTTCAAGCCAAGTAGCCTGTGCTGACACATTAATGACCCTCGATCATCAAGAAAGATCAAATTATGTTCAGTATCTCTGTAAGAAAAAGTACAATCTATTTAAGAAAGGTTTCTAAAGAAACATTAAAAATTTCTCCTGTTAGTCAAGTGAACCAATTTTGATAAAAGTTGTATCTACATAGAATCTCTTAGTGCTCTGTGATGTTGGATAAATAAAGACTCATGCATTAAAAACCAGATTTCTGTTTTTAAAAAGGTAAGCAGTGCCTTAGGTTCTCTTTTCTATACTAAAATGCCCAGTATCTTGGTAAATTCTAGAGAAAAAGACAGAGACTGACTCCAGAAACAATCTGTTGTAGTTAAAGCTAGTAATTCTACTTTGCTGAAGTGGAATGTGGAATCATTTCCTCTAGTGTTTAACTTTGTACTCTTAAAAGAAAAACTTTGCCAAATTATTTTCTTACATGTTTTCATTTTAAACCATCTTAGCTTCTTAGTTTTCTTACTAAAAAAGTAATCCAAGGTTTCAATCCACTAAACAAATAATCCAATATTTCAGGCAGATGCCACTAGATAAAATCTATGTTAACTCAAGTTTTAAAATAGATTTATTTTCTCTCACCCACCTGACAACTTACCACTTATTATTTTGAGTTTACAGGCTTTGTTCTCAGCAGGCCACTCCAAATTCTTTCTGGAAATATGCAAAATAAAAAAATATAAATAAGTGGTAGGATTGCAGAATACTGTTTCAAAGCAAGCTGGGCACCTCTCACGTTTTCATGTTGCACGAGTAATCTCTGGTCTAAGAGAGGCCAATGCTGTGGCTGGAACATCTACAAACAGCTGTGGTATCCACATGGTCCCTACATTAATATTTTAGTAGGCTCTGTTGGTCATTATGGTAAATGGCTTGGTCAGTTTATGATCTTAGAAGGACATGGTAAATCTTTGGTGGGTAGAATATGTAGCAGAATGACTGACAACACATTAGAAATGTCCTGTGGTTTGTGAGATGATTTCCTAGGAGATGTGATTTTAAGCATTGAACACTCTATGAACACAGTTTGTGGAGACCTGAAGAGAAACCAGTATGGAAGAATGAGACCTGGCGTTGAGTATTCTGGTTGGGAGCCTAAGCCAAGCACTGCCAGTTCCCTAAGTTGCCCTGTTTAGATACTTTCATCTCCCAGGAGCTGCAGTCATTACTACAAATGAGAATATTAATTTCAGAATGATGTTTTAGGAATTAAATTAAATACCATAGATAGACTGAATGAAATATCAAGCACACAAAAGAGGCATGCTAATTTTTAGTAGCCCTTTATTCTTCCTCTCTATGGTGGAACAGGATGCCACCCTTATGAAACTGAAGTAATTGATTTTACTTACCATATTATTCATCTATGTATTACCTGTGTGTGGAGAATTTACTAATCAAGTTGAGGATGTGTGTGTCTTAGTTACTTTTCTCATTGTTAAAACAAAATGCCCAATACCTAGTGTTAAAGAAGAATATAGTCTCAAAGTGTATCCATTTATCTAGAAATATCTCAAGTTTATCTTTCATTATGGCTGAGTAGTACTCTACTGTGTCTGTCTCTTCCTTATGCACTCGTCAGTTGATGGGCGTTTGGGCTGTTTCCAAAACTTAGCTATTACAAATTGTGCTGCTCTCTGCACTATGATGCTTTTAACTCCTTTGAGGAGATACCAAGAAAGAGAATAACTGGGTCAAATGGAACCTCTAGTTGTAGTTTTTTAAGGAATCTCCACATTGATTTCCAGAGTGGTTGCGTCAGTCTACACTCCCTCCAACAGTGGAAAAGAGTTTCTTCTTCCCCACAGCCCTAGCAGCATTTACTATTGATTGATTTATTGATACAGTCACTCTTTCTGGAGTGAAATGGAATCTCAGCATTGTATCTTTCAAATTTGAACATTTTTTTCATATATTTATTTGCCATTTTTATTTCTTTATCTGAGAAGTGTGTATTCATCTCCGATGCCCATTTTTTGATTGAGTCCTTAAATTTCTGTAAATTTCTTTGGTGTGAGAAACTGAAAGTATAAATAAGGACCAAAATACATAATAGATACTATGAAACAGGAAGAAAATGTTCAAATAGAAAGGGAAACTAGATGGAGAAGGAAGAAAGGGAAAAGAAAAAAACAAAAAAAAAAGCAGGAGAAATGGAAACAAAGCTTTTTTTTTTTTTTTTTTTTTTTTTTTTGTCTTTTTCGTTTTTATCGATACCGGGGATCGAACTCACGACTGCCTGCTTGCAAGGCAGGTGCTTATGCCGCTGAGCTAAATCCCCAGCCCCAAAACAAAGCTTTTGTAAATAAGGAGCAGAAGAGGAATTGAAGAGAGGGAAAGGGAAAGGGAAAAAAAGAATCAAATTATATCATGTGCAGGTACAAATTCCTATTATGAATGTGATCATTATGTATAAGCACACCAGTAAACTTGATTAATTAAAAAACAAACAAAGTTAAAGGAACAAAAGTTTATTTCAGCTTACAGTTTGTAAAGGTTTCAGTCCACCATCAGCTGACTCCAAGGCAGAGGGGCCTGGCAGAGGGGCCTGGCAGAGGGGCCTGGCAGAGGGGCCTGGCAGAGGAGAAATAGTTCATGGCAGGCAGAAGGCAGCAAAGCAGAAAGCAGCAGCAGCCTTCCTCTTTCTTTTATCCCTTCCAAGCTACCCCTCTTTTTTGGTGGTGCCACCCATAGCCAGGGTGGGCCACTCTTAACCCCAGTGTCACATCCTTTGTCCCAGCATCACACACTCTAGATCCAGCCACGTCCAAAAAGCATCACCTGTGACTACATGAGGCTTTGAGGAAATGACTCGATAGAAGCCATAACAGGTTGAAAGGATGAAATAGTTTGTGACAGTTTTATGAATTTCAGCAAATCACAAATAATTGCTATATCTGATTATAAGTAACTATTAGCTATTCATTTGAAGCAAAAGTTCCACTTTGAAACATTTCATTGAGATTTCTTACTGTTTTTTTTTGTAGTTCTGTATTACTTGTACCCTTACACTGCTTTGTTTTGTTTTGTGTTTTTCTCTTTTTCCTTTTAAATAAAATTTAAAAAAAAGAAAGAAACATTTCATTGAATTCACGGAGAGAACTTGAAAACCTTTCTTTTCTCAATCTGTCTAAAAATATCAGCTAAAACATTCTACCTCTACATTCTTACCTCCCAAACCCAAAACACCAATATTAATTTGTAGAGATTTTTTAACAGTCTGTGAAAAGTTGTGGTGAATCCCAGGTGTGTTACTTTTTCTAATATTGAAGATATGTGACAGCACTAGAGGGATACTATTTTTTTTTTTTTTGTACCGGGGATCAAACTCAGGACCACATACTTCCAAGGCAGGCACTTATGCCACTAAGCTAAATCCCTGGCCCATACTAGAGAGATACTATGTGCCTTATATTGTTCAGAAAGTAGCATCTTCTAATATGTTTTTCTTAGTAATCAGTTTGTAATGAAGTGTATACTGGAGGATAGTTTCAGTTGCTCTAATTATACTTATGCAAACTTCTCTCCAAACGATGGATCTTTACTGTTTGTGGTTCAGTGGCCAAGAATAAGACCCCGGTGCTATGTCCCAGTATGTTATCCTGCCAGACAGATGCTCTTTCAGATCTTGGCATAGTGATAGGAAACTGATGGAAAGGAAAATGGCTACTTTTATCTTTATAAAGCTATCAGGAGAAATGATTATTTTTGTACTTATTTCAGTAATTGTTTTAAAATAAGGAAAATACTTTCTAAAGTATTAATAATCTGCCTTAAAGTCATAATTATCTGCCACTTTTGATTTTGCATAAATTACCCTTAAAAAGTTGTCTCTCTAATAATAATAGCAAAATATGAAATTGTTATTTTGTTTCTGTAGAAATCATTTTCACTTGTTGAACATCATCTCATTGGTAGGAATATTTTATTGCTCTTATGTTTAATCTGTATTATGATGAGCTGAATTTAAGAAAGGATTTACTGCTAAACCAGTACCAAAATGTTTCTTTTCTTGAAACATTTGTTGTTGAATTGGTAGAGAGTTTCCTCCTAATTACCTAGAAAACTACAAAGAAGCCAGTGTGGAGAATCCCCACTTCTTGGAGTCATGCTTTGACTTTTTTTCACAAGGTTGTATTTGGCAGGTAGTAATAAAATTGCTGTTTGAATACTGTTTAAAAGACTGACAAAGTTTCACTATTAAATCCATTACCAAATTTATTTCGAGGCAGAAAGCTTTCTATGTCTTAATTCAGTATCACAAGCACACACGTTTTGACTCTGATACATAACCAGATATGGCTTCCTTGGCATTCTCAAGTGTATAATCTTAAGACGGTGAGCCTTATGACCCACTTTGGGAGCTGTGCCTCTTGTGATGTTTAAACATTTTACTTTGAAGAATATTCTTTCTGTGCTTAATTACCGGTGTCAACTAATTTGTGTTCTTCGGTACCATAACTCTCTGTTGAAAGTATTCCTTATGTATTCACTTTGCTTTGTCGATTTTCTTAACTACTGTTAGAAATGAATCCTTTTCTCTGTACTCAATCAATATCTACAATACTTAAGCTGCCTTTTGGCTGATGCTTTAATGGGGGACACAATGCTCTGTCAGCACAAGAATCTCCTTGAAAAGGAGAATAGTTTGGGAACGTAATTTTTAAAAAGGGAAAATTTAAGCCAACTAAATGTTTCTGATCAAAATTTAAGAGATTGTAAGAAATAAGAAATAAGAATGAAATAAGACCAAAAATGTGAATATCAAGACTAAACTGAAAGCTTGTGTAGGACTATAACGTTTACTGTGGTTGATTGTGGAAGGCTGGGAACTTTTTGTTCCCGGGCAAGGTTAAACAGGGTGGGAGGTGAGTCTCCTTTCACACAGGTGACAGACCCAGTCCTGAGTTCACAGCTTGCCAACACAGGCATCGTTGTCCAAGAGTCCAAGGCAAATGTATGCTTCTGTCACACAAACTCTTAAAACACTATATTCTTAGAAAATCAAGTTTATCCAAATATTTATTTAATTCTATTTATGTAATATAGATGGATATCGAATTTGTTATCATTTTTAAAATAGAATGTCCTTTAATGCTTTAATAGTTCTATAATATTTAAAAACAGTGCTCTCACAAGTGAAGAGGAAACACACACACACACACACACACACACACACAGAGCCTCAGATAGGACCACTGACTAAAACTGGTCATGTGGATGTGGTTAGTTCATATGAAAAAAAGTAGGATTCAGTAAGGGTTTGTCTCCATGAGTGAGGAGACATTCACTAATGCTGCTGTATTGCTGGAAAATTGGGTTTATCCTTGCTGTCACAAATGAACTGACTTTTTATCCTAAATTATTTCATTCATGTCCATTCTTTCAAAAATATTGAAATATTGCATTTAGGTTAGTGGGACATTTTTCAGTTTAAAGATGTTATTTTTTGAAATAGTTATATTAAGTATTTATTATTTAATAAATATTTGATAGTAATAAACCTAATAAATGCTTCATATTTGTTTTTCACTTTAGATCTGTTTTTTCCAGACTTCAGCTAAAGCTTTGTATTACTGGTACTATAGTTTCCTTGAAATATTTTTTCCAGTGCATTTACTAATTTATTCATTCAAAAAATGTATTGGACATGTATGTACTAGATATATTCAGGCCACCTTTACTCTAATTCTATATGAGAAATCATAGGTTTGTCATTTCTATTTTTTAATATAAATATATATGAATATATAACAATTTGAAGTGTTTAAAAGTTTGTTTATGTTCCACTTAAAATAATTTCACTGACCACTAGTGGCATTTTGAGAAAAAATACTTTGGCATTTATAAAGCACCTCATGTTCATGGTCTTCTTTAAGCCATCTCAACAATGATACTTATCCCCACTTTACCTATGAGAGAACTGAAGCTCAGAGAAGTGGCACACCTCAGGATGCAAATCACAGGCAGTTAAGGCAGCCCCAACCCTGGGCTGCTAACGCTAAGCCTGGTACTCTTTTTATGGTACCATCCCCCAACAACAGAACACTGTCAAAATGGAATGGGGAAGTGAAGAATTGAAAGGGGAGCTTGGGTCAGCTGTCTCATCTCTGTTATGAAGTCTGTGATATGGCTTGTGAGCTACCCTTTGACCTTTGTTTGACAGCTTTTCTTGCACTGAGTCAGCAAATAATTGAGACAAAGAAAGTGCTATGAGGATGAAGCCTGCAGGGAATTTTACATCATCTCTAGCTAACTGGTTCTATTCAAAAGTGATCTAGGATCATTGATCCAGATTCTTGTAATATGTACAGTACCTCCTTTTAGAGGGTTGATGTGGCTTTTTGAAATATCTGTATCTCTTTTTGCCATAGCCTTTGTTACTTCTGAGATACCATACATGCTGCTGTGCCAACCCCAAATAAAGTTAAATTACCAAATATTTAATATGTGCCTTGTAAGCAAAATAAGTAACCAGAAATTCTGCCTTATTCAGAAAAGCTCTTGATCCTCTGCTATATTATGGTACCTGGGTTGATGAGTATATTTCCAGCCCCACTGAATGTACTCAGAGACTGTGTGTTGAAGAATTTTTGTATCTAAAGAATTTAGATAAGTGAAAGAAAAGTTTTCTTTGTCAAAAATATTCAACAAATGTGTATTTATATATAAAGTAATATATGAACTATAATTATACATACATTTCAGTTACCCTTTTATAATTATTAAATAATGTATAAAGAGTTATGCCATGATAGCTGTTAATACTATGTAGTATCATTATTATTGGGGTGAAACTGTGTAGGCAGATTATGACTGAAGATAAATTATGAAATCCTTTCCCAGTTTCTCAGTAATGTAGGAATTAAGTTATTTGTGGAACTTCTGGCTTGAAAATATGCAAGAATCCAATAAATATAGGTAGAAGTACAAAATAGCTTAAATTACTTGCTCCTTTAGCATAGGTTTTTAAAAAATATCTGTATATGTTTAACCTTTTTAATATTATCTTTGTGTACTTGATTTCTAGTATTTTTATGCTTCATAAGTTAATTACATAGTAATTTTAAGGGACTATTCATTAAATCATTAAACATGACTTCCAATTGTTGATAAGTTGAATTTATTTTGTTCTTCTCTGATAGCAAGCAGTTTTTTTGGATATTGTTAAAGAGTTTCTTGAATATTGTTCTAGTATATGGATATTTCCCTAGAAACAGCACACAGTTTTCAAATATATTACACAATATAGAAAAGTACTAAAATTCAGAACATAATTAAACATTTTCCTCTGGATATAATCTTCTCAAAGCAGAAATCCACAGTGGTATTATGTTATTTATATCTAGTTTCAGAAAGCACTATCATTGCTTTGTCTTTCAAGGTTATTGAGTCTTTTATAAATAATATAGTTCATTATGACAGTACCTTAGAGCCTCACAGACAGATTTAAATGAAGAACCATAGTAGAGAATTAGTTCAAGAAAAAAATTACTGGAAAATTATCCAAGTATAAAAAAAATTTGAAGTTAAATTTGGGCAAGTTTTTACTTAAAGTTCTATTAACTTGTAATTTGATTTTTAAAAGTTTAATTTTTGAGTATGTATTTGTGTGTATTTTTATGTGTGTAATTTTTATATATAACTTTTACATATTTATAAATTTTGTATAAAACATATATGATGTTATATATTTATATAAAATAAATAATAATTTATGTATGTATAAAGTGACTTATTGCAATTGTATGGTAGAAAGAAGTTAAATATTTTGGAGTTAGAGCTGAGTTTCAATTATGGCCATGTTAACTGAAACTCTAAAGTCCTATTGGTGGAAGAAAAATAATACCAGCTGACAGTACTATCATATTAAGTGATAAAACAGTGTGTTTTACATAAAAATACACATATGTTTTTACTCTCCCTTATTCCTTATTTAATTAAAAATAAAACTCAAAGTTTTTTTTAAACAGCTTGATCTAACAGTTTCTTAACATTAAAGCCAAGAGGATAAGTTCTCATTTTTTTGTCTTGCTTTGTTTCAGTGTGAACCTGCATTCTGTGGCCGGATCAATATCATTTACATTTCTGTATTTATTTATTTATTTATTTATTTATTTTTGGTGCCAGGAATTGAACTCATGACTCATACATGCTAGGCAGGTGCTGTGCTGCTGAGCCATATCCCCAGGCCCTGATCAACTCCTTTAAAATCTCTCACTCACCAGCTTATATCTAACAGAACTTTATGTTGCAGGAGAACTCCCTTTTTGCTGGCGAGAAGTTGATTTAAATATAAGTAGAATTAATTATTGATACATAAGTGTAATGTGCACATCATCTTGCATATTCCCTACATGTGAGGGAACACAAGACCCTCATTTCTAAAATGAAATGTGAAAATATATCTCGGATCTGTTTTGTTTTAAACTAACACATGGATGTTTCTGCTTACTTAAGCTTTTCTAGTCATCCAGTAGCAGGATATTGTTTAATATGTGAAATATTATAAGAAACAAAGTTGTCTGTTGTTCTGGCACACAATGGATCAGACAGTCCCAGTGAACTTGTGCTTATGAGGTATGTGCGTTCTGTGGAACACAGTACAAAGAATGAAAAGAAAAAACTTCCATTATTTAATTTTTTTACCTTGTTGAACAATTAGAAATCCTTGTGCTCCTACATGATGGAAATACTTTGTTATTCTTACTAGAGTTGAAAGGGTTGTGGAGAAATTATGCATGGCATTACTGGGTCGGACATAAAGATTTAAAGACAAAAGTTAATAATTGATTTGCTTATTAGTATATGTTTTCTTTCTTAGGCATTTTTATGAACTCTGAATCTTTACATAAAAGTGGCCTAGGAGCAAGGAGGAGAAACTACAGTAACAGATGGCTTGGATGTGTGCCTTAAAGCTGTGTTTACACAGCAAGCAACACTGTTTTTACTTCGATTGATTTTTTTTTACAGGTCAATAAAAATAGAAAAGTTTTCTAACAGCCCTTTTATTCACAACTGACATACAAGTTTTGCTCTTTATCATTTTTTTGAGAGGGTGTGTGACTTCAGGAACCCTGATAGAGATCACCGGGCAGGTGGGAGGGTGTGATGGAGACTGCCTCCACCACACTTAGTGACTGAACTGTTACAGTGGCACGTTACACAGACAGGCAGTGATAAAGCAGGACAGGAGAGGGGACATGCCACAAGGTATTACTGATAGCACCCTTCTCCCACATGAGCGTGAGGCACGCTTGGCCAGTTACCCCATTTGCTTTTTGGCCTCCGCAGAGCACAATGCATCCTAAATAATAAGAAGTGCTCTACTCTAGGCTGTATGCAACATGATGTCACATTTTAATGCTCACAGCAAATCTAGCAGGAAGGTAGCTGTTATTTGTCCTTACTTTTAAAAGGAGGAAACCAAGTCTTAGAAAAGTTAAATGGGAAGAGGTAAGATTCAAACTCCAATCTCTTGGCCGCAAAACCCACCCTAATCATGGCTCTCATGTTCCTTGCAGGAATTCTAATGTGTGGTTGCTAAGCATCAAGCAGTGGAGAAAGCAAATCAAGGCTTTGATTTAATATGATTTTGTGAATCAAAAGTCACTTTAATTCCAAGTTTTGTTCCCCAGGTATTATTTTCAAATGTTGATGACTCTGAAGCCAGTCTTCCATTTCTACTGACACTAGAGCTGAGAGCCACAGGCTCAACTGCTGGTTGAGCAAGGACAGATTTGAGAGGGCAGTGAAACTTAGAGCTCCCTCTCCTGGTGCACCTGCTTGTACGGCAGGAAAGTAAAAACCGTGTTTAACAATTACAGGTGTGGGTAATGTGATTTGGTCTTCATACCTTCACTCAGGTGGAGTCCGAGAAGCTGAAGACACTAACAGAAGGTTTGGAAGCCTACAACCGAGCCCGGAAAAGAAACAGAAAGTAAGCATTTTTGTTTTCTATTTTGTTTCTCAAGAATTAAATTTACTGGTTTTCCTTCAGAGGGACAATAAAATCCCAAAATGTGGTGTATGTTGTGACTTGCCTCAGTCCAGTCCAGTAGTTTATTACCGAAGAGAAGCACTACAGAGAAGTCCAACTAGCTATCACAAAAAATATTTTAACAATTTATGTTTATTCTGTGTGTGGGATCTGCCCCTCCCTTTAACCTTATCCCTCTCTCATTTAGTAGGAAATAGAGTTAGTAGTTCTTTAAATATCAGTTAAATACACTCTAGAAATTTAGTGAGTCTGTCTATTTGCAATTCAAACACTTCGGGGCGGGAGAACTAACACCTAGTTGTACACATGTTAATGTGGCAGATTAATCATTTAGTCAAATTGATGCTCACTAATGAATATTGGTCACAGCAGGGGTATGGATTTTAAAATAGATTTTCTTTAGAATTATAAAAAGTTGAACTCAAGCTTTTCTAGATCTTTATTTCCTATATATAGCGTAGTACAGAAAGCCAATATTAGAAATCATCTTTGCTATTATACTGACTATTCACATTAATTCACATTCATACTAATGTAGAGAACTACAAACGTACCTTGTATACATACATATATTATTTTAAAATATACCATTGATATACTTATTAACTTGTTATGATTTGTGTATTATCAAACAATTAAAAACATTACATATTGATTTTTGTTTATGTACAATATAATCCTTATATTTATCCCCAAATATTTTTTAAATTTTTATTTTAAAGAGATTAAGACAAAAGAGGATGGAACAAAGCAGATCAGAACAGAACAATGTAAGCAACACAGCAATTCACAACAAGACAACCGGATATTTACAGTAGCTGCCATAATGAAATAGTCTTTGAAATAGTTGAGCAGACCTTCACATAAAATAATATCAAACATAACAAAATAGTATAAAACCATTTGAGAAAATGAAAGTATTACAGAGCATTCAGAACCAAATAACAGAAAATGAACAATGACTACTATATTATCTCATTTTCCATAGAAAATTTGTTTATACTATCATACATATTAAAATCCAATAAGACACAACATGATAGAACCAATGGAAATAGAAGAACAAAAGCATGGCAGGACTTCAAAGCAAGATGATATTAAATCAGCAATGGCTGCCATAATGTCTTGTTTTCTTCAGAATAGCTGTTCATACCATCACACATAATAAAATCAAACAAAACAGAATAAAACCATTCCAACTAATGAGTGAAAACATTATAAGGCTTCAAAGCAATGTAATGGGGAATCATGATTACCATAAAATCTTGTGGACTCTTAGCATTACTTACACTAGGGAGACTGCACGATATTTATACATGTGAGTTTGATTTATTTCACTTATGAGTATGGTCTCAAGTTACATCCATTTATTTATAAATATCTCAATGTGATCATTCTTTATAGCTGAGTAGTACTCCATTGTATATAAATACTACAACTTTTTTATCCATTCCTCAGTTTTGGACACTTAGGTTGTTTCCAAGATCTGGCTATTACAAATTGTGCTGCTATAAACATGAGTTTATACTGTAGTATTTACACTCTGGTATTATGTTTTCAGTTCTTTTGGGAATATACCTAAGGTGGAATAGCTGGGTCAAATGGAATTTCCATCTCCCTCAAATATTAACACTTAAGCTCAGTCTTTTTGTATCTTATTATCTCTTTTAAACTATCCCTTTAACATATGTTTGCACATCAAAATTTATAAAGTGGAGATCAGAATAATTAATGGTATATCTTACATAAAAGGCTTAAATAATGATGTCAGTAATACATATTAATAGAGCACTCTTTTTCCCTTTGTGATGTTTTTAACAATTCTTTCAAGAGGTAAAATTTTAAGTCAACAGATCTTAGGAAGAATGTTCACCTCCATAAATTGTGTCACAAGAAGATAACATCCGTAGGGCAAATCCTGTACACCTGTGTCCAGACTTTTTTGGAGGTTACATGTTGGCAGTAGTGGTGAGGGCTGAGTAAATTATCAGTTACTTCCCTGTACATGTCACAAGAAACACACAGGGCTAGAGGTTCCCTCTGTGCTGACTGAAGTGACACTTCCTCTGCAGAGGTTAGAGTAAGACAAGGTCAGTAAAAATAATACTAGGTTTGGATGAAAGGAGAGAAATTGTAAAATACCTACATCAAAAATATTGCAGTGACCAGTTTCTGTAAAATATCCAACAGTGCCTATTTCTCGGTGTAAACATTTTTCAAAATGTTTCTACCAATGAAACATGCTCCTTATGTGGGTTATACGCAAAACAGTTGATAGCATAAAAATGAAACAATTTCTCCAAATATTTAGCTACATTTCCTTCAAATGAGTTGGATTATTTTCCCATCCATTTTTTTTACTTCGTGGTTTCTGAAAGGTAATAAGGAAAAGCCACAATTTTGAAGTTGTTTTTACAAAGCCAGTTTACTGTTCGTGGTGAGTTAATATGGACACTCTCAGAAACAATTCTTATGATAGCCATAAATTCACAGCTTAGACTGGAAAGATAAAAGAAGAACATATGAAGCAAACGTTAGCAAAAATAAAGCTTTATTTCTTATACTGTTGTCTAAGCAGATTGACTTGCTTTATAGATCACCTATAGAATGCTATACATGTTGCACATGTAATTTCATGTCCATTATTTTACTCTCCCAATCTAAAAATGGGCCATAATTACTAAGCCCATTTTCAAATGAGGATCCTAAAACCCACAGAGCCTAAATAATTAGTTGAAATTACATTAGGTGAAATTAGTTGAGGAAGGATATTTGACAATGCAAAAATGCTGCAGTCACCAGATGCTTAAGCCAGTGTGAAGAATGGTAGGTTAAAGACTGAGTGCCAGGAAAACCGAACATTGAATAGAACAATGAACAGGGGAGAACGACTGGAAAGGAGGAGAGAACCAGAGAAAGGCGGTAGGGTTTGAAGTCAAGGGTTGAAAATTCCTGGATGGTAAAATGATGAAGGACAGATATTGTTTTGTTCAATAAGACAAGCACTAAAAGAATCAACATTGAATGGGACAATTTGGAGGTACAGCGGACCTCGGTGGGAAGTTTCCAGCCCATGATGGATGTAGAAAGTGGCCGTGGGTGGGGCTGGGGATTTAGCTCAGTGGCATAGACGAAAGTGGCCGCGGGTGAGGAAGGAGTGAGCAGAAAAAGCAGGTATAGATTTGTTCTCCGTCTTTACCCATGTGAAAAGATGTTGAAAAATGGCAACCAGAGAACTTTTAAGATGGCAAAGATTTGTAGACTGAGGAAGACGAAAAAAGGAAAAGCCTGAAAAAAGAAAGTAGTTACATTTGGAATAAAAATATTAAGATGTTGCTGTTTGACTTGGAGTCATGTCCAGTTTCAGGCACATTCCAGCTGTGTGACCCTGGTTGCTTAATTTCTCTGAGCCCTTCATGTCTAAAATACGAATATTAATTAGTACTTCATGTTTGTTAAAGATAATAAGAGAATGCATTAAAATGGTACTGGGCAAATGATATTTAGTAAATAGCTACTTTTATTATAAAGCTACAGGTAAAGAAGCAAAATTATGTAATATTTATGCTAGTGGAAACATTCTACCACCATATTAGATGTTTAAAACTTTGTGGAGTCATTTTAATCCTTAACATCTTAAGTCAAACTGTACAGTAATAAATATCTTTAAACTGATTTCCTAATTATAGCCTAATCACATAAGAGTTAACAATGTTTATTTAGCACATTACTCAGAGTAATTTTGTACTTAAGTATCAAGAAATCAGTTTATTAAAGAAAAATATTCTACAGCTTTTTAGATATACTATGATTTTCATTTAAGGGGAAATCAGATCTTCTATCTGTATATATACATACTTTTTGGTATACTTTTTTTTTTATAAACCTGGAAAATGTTAAGTGGTATAATGTCACAACTGTAATATAAAACCAAAAATCATACTTAGATTGCTAAATTTTCTAAAGTCTGTATACTTCCTCTATGGGTTCGATTATTTTGAGAGTCTGGGATTTTCCACATCCAAGTTTATTCCAGCTGGTTCTCTACACCTAAAGTGAGCTGCAGTCATTCTAAACTGACAGTGCAGAGTGGCATGCAGCTTCTCAAACCCTCCCCGCCTATTTCTTGGGTCATTCACAGATCTGTACCTGGCTTTTAAAAAAAATTAGTGAAGATAAGAATAATGTGTGACAATACACGCAATGGGTGAAAATGGCAGTTATCTCCATTAATAATTAGAAATGTGATTATATGAACATCTACTGCATGATCAAATAGGTTTTTAAGTGTCCATTAGTAAAAATGTTTATTATTAAATGTCAGTGGGGAATACAAAATAGTAAAGAAAATTCTACGGGAAGGCCCCTTAGACTGGAAGGCTAAGCTTTAACTAATCGTTCACGTCATGAACTCATGGAGTTTTTCTTTCCCTTCTAAGTTCATCCTTCCCTGGCCTGGCTGGAGTGTGAAAGTAGTCTGTAGCTTTGCCTTCTGATATATTCGAGCAGTTTCATGCTCTGTGTCCATATATGTATTTTCTCTTCCAAAAGTAGTAATTTCCCCCTCTAATAACTGTTTATTAAAGCCAAGACATTATATTGTACTAATTTCACCTAAATTACTATAAGGTTTTATAGACATTTTAAATATCTTATTGAAGAACAAAAGGAAAAATTGCAAAATTTTAATTAATGTTGTTGAATCATTTTAATATCCTTAATGGTAATGCTACTGCATTTTTATAATTGAGTAAAAAAATTATGACTGTTACCTTTGAAAAATATTTGTAATCAAATATATTTATTTATATTCATATAATTAATTTTACCACTCTGCCTAAAAGTGCATATATATTTTCCAAAATGTAGGACTATCCATGCTAGCTTTGGACAGATTTTTTTTTTTGGTGGTGGTACTGGGAATTGAACTTGTGACCTCATGAGTGCTTACTTTACAGAGCTAAATCCCTAGCTCTACATATTTTTATTTAGTAAATATACTCAGCCTTTCTGGTGTGCCTAGAAATGTAATATTCAGAGGTTGAAATCAAAGTTCTCGAAGGCACAGAAAGAAATGATGCAGATGAATTCTCCCATCATGTTGTACTAAGGATAAAACCTAGTGAGTGAAGGCTGTGGCGAGCCAAGGCATTCCCCAGAAGTTCAAAATGCTTTTAAACTAAGTGGGACCACGAGCCAAACTCTCACAACTGCAAATTTCCAGTCTGCATGTAGATGCTGAGATAGAATTTAGGCATGGTAATAGCCTATGAGGAACAGGTTTTCTTGACAGGATAAGTGAAATGAATCATCTTAGTATTTGGAATAACTTGGCAATTGTTTATATGTATAAAAGAGAAAAAACAAATTAACAGAATGGGCAAAGTTTACATAACCACGAAGATAAATACTGTGGATTCCCTGGTTTTCATATTTAATATAAGAATTTCATAGATGTAAGCTTCAGATTAAAGAAAAACATAACATAAACATAAAGGATGTGAGTTTCCAAAATGATATATATATGGCATGGTATTCAAGCCAAACTTGTACAACAGAATACTCAGTGCAGAGAAAAGGTCAAAGGAGTGGAAAGCACCCTTAGACCAGCCTTCTTTATTTCTGTTCAAAGAGTTATAGCATTTTAGTTTTGGGGGAAATGTGATGGGGGTCAGGCTAGGAGTTCAAGTGTAGCAAGTTAATTAGCTGTTTGCCTCCTGGAAAGAGCACCAGAATTTCAGCTTTTACTTGCTCAATTGCAGAAACCAGGATGCTCCAGAGAGGGCAGAGCGCGCTCCCTAGTGGCCAGAGCCTGCACTTCGCCCCCTCCACCGTTTAGAGAGAGAGCTTGGGAGTCTGAGATAGCCAGCAAAAAACTAGGAGAGCCGGCTGGATTCAAGAGAATGATTTACATTGGTGGGAAAAGAGAAGCGTCGCCCAGCATTCTTCCAAAATTATCATATTGTGGAAAAACCATGTAGAAGGAAAAGGACCTATTTTCCTCTGCTTCATATGTTCAACTTTTTAGTAGTTTTGTGACTTTAATCATTAGTATTCAGTGGTAAAAATCCCAGAGTGATGTTTTGTCATCTGAATTTTTCAAATGTGAATATAAATTGACTTTCTCTGGTAGAATTGGTACTTTTGTTTTCTGATTAGGGAATTAAATTGAGATTTTGTTTCTTTAATTTATTAATCTGGTGTGTTGTTTTCATTAATTTCAGAAGTGGAAAGCTAAATAACCATTTAGAAGCTGCTATTCATGAGGCCATGAGTGAACTGGACAAAATGTCTGGGAGTGTAAGTTAATTTATTTTTCCATTATACTGTGTTTCTTTGAAAATAAGTTGTGTTATTCTTTTTGGCAGTGTCTCTTGAATATTGTCAAGCAACTCACATAGCAATACTAAATTACTGGATCAGGAAAAGACTCTTATCAGGAACAGTTCACAGTCATTTAAGAAAAATAATTTAGCAATATTAACTATGTCTTTTTTCTGAGATAAATAACTTTTGTTTTCTTATACAACATTCTTTTAAAATATAAGCAACAATATATTGAAGTTAAAGTCACAGCTTTCTTGACTTTTTGAATATCTGTGGCCATTACTATTTCCTAAATATTTAATAGTGCAAATTTCACTCTTTCCATTAGGAAAAAAAAGTGAAATTGAAAAGTTGGATGAAGAGTATATAGATCTCATTTCATTTCTACTCCCTTCCCTCTAATTAAAATACTTAGAATAAGATTTTGCTGTTAAACTATAAGCTATACACTCTGATTTTGCAAATATTATCTATGTTTTCTTTACATTTTTAATTGAGCTGTGCATTAAAATTCCTAGTGTCTCCTGGGACCATACAAATAATTTCAGAAGCAAAGTAGATCAGGTCTGACAGCAACAGGAATTCAAGGAGATTGAGAAAAACCAATGAAGATGCGCTTTGCTATGGGCTGTGTTGCAACTTGCAGTCTTAGAGATTCAACTCAGCAAAGTTGTTGCTCCTTGAGTCTGCTGCTGGTTGAGGAAGTGGTTGCTCCACACACTCATTCAGAGGTCCACATTCTTTCCATGTATCCACCATTCCTCAGGACCCTAGAGTGCTCTAGGCAGCCTTTGCATCCAGCCCAGCAAGCAAAAGAAAAGTGCATTTGTAGTGGACTTTCTGCATAATTTCTGTGGGCAGGGCCTGCAAACTTACCATTTCTCTCTCTTTTTTTTTTTCTTTTTATCAGTGCCGGGGATCAAACTCACAACTGCCTGCTTGCAAGGCAGGAACTTATGCCACTGAGCTAAATTCCCAGGCCCAACTTACCATTTCTTGTGATTCTGCATATGACCTTCTTAACTGGAGCAGGCTAGGAAATGTAGTATGTGATGTGTCCCCAGGAAAAAGAGAAAATGGATTTGACCATAATCTCACTATTCTCTGCCTCAGGTCTTTTGACCTTTGTGACCAAAGAGCCATAAAGATCATGTAGCCTGGGGATATGGGCTCTTTCTCCAGAAGAAGCTCCTCTTTTCATGCCCCCAGGAGATCTTAGCTATGTGGAGAACTGTACTGGGATTCCAAAATCTCCCATTTTTCTTCAGAAGCCAAAAGTGTAGAAGTAAAATTTCTCATTTTTGCAACTATTTAAAAAATATTGAAGCTAAATGTGATGGTGCATGCCTATAATCCCAGCACTTGGGAGGCTGAGGCAGGAGGATTGCTGCAAATTTGAGACCAGCCTAGGCTACAAAGTGCATTCAAGGCCAGCCTGAACTGCATAGTGAAACTGTCTCAAAAAGATAAGAAAAAAATTAAAATGCCATATGGCTACATAAAATAATTTGGAACCACATTTTGTCCACAGATTACAACAGTAGTTTGCAATCTGATAAAGACTTCCTCGATTACAAAAGTCTTTGATTGGGAATATAGCTCAGTGGCACAGCACTTGCCTGGCAAACACAAAGTCCTGATTTCAAATCCCAGCACCAAAAAAAAGTCTTCAGTTATAATATTTTGTTGGAAAGATGCATGGAGAGAATTAGAAGGAAGAGGTAGTTTGAAAATCTCGTAAACATTTTTAAAATTTTAAGTATGTTTTAAAAATCCTGCATTTGACTGAATAGTATTGATATAACCTGTATATGTGTGTGTGTGTGTGTGTGTGTGTTTGTATTTGTGTTGCTAAAGATTGAACCCAGAGCTTCACACATCCCTAGGAAGTGCTGTGTTATTAAGCTACATCTCAGTCCCTAAATATTGTTTTTAAAATGTATAATTGAACTAACTTGTGGTGGATCTCAAGAGCTAACCATGTACATCTCTTCTTAGTTCTAAATTCTGTGATACCCTTATTGGTAGATTGAAATTGGTCATGGTAAAAGTAACTACACCACAGAAGTTGGGAAATGTTACAATGAACTTGTGTCTAAATACTGGTTGTTAAGCATTCCTGTACCATTACCTCAGGGCTGTCCTGCTATTCCTGTTCTTGTCCTTACTCCCTCCCTATCAGTAGCTGTGTTAGGTCACCTGCTTCCTGCCCCTCAAAATCCTCTCTGCTAGCTAATGCTCTAATGCTGCTTAACCCCTGCTTAATCTGATGCATGGCCTTAATTGCTGCTGGTCCCTGCATTATTATTTAAAGACGAGTTGTATGAATTGCTCTTTCAGACTATACAAGCGCAGACCTGCCAACAGATGGTGGTGGTATCCCATTTTCCATCCTTATTCTTTACATAAGCAAGCATTGCATTGAACTGTGTGTGCATGTTCATATGACCTTTCATACTGCTTCATAGTTGTAAACTAAACACAGTGATAAAGTAGAAAAGAACGTGTTTTGTATGTATTAACCTGCCTTTCCAGGCTCCTGTGAGATTGGTCAACTAGGATACCTGGCAAGAAAGGCTTTCTTTTAGTCTTAGAAGTACAGTGGAGGTAGCAAATGTGCGTTGCGTTCCTTGCATTTGGTTTTCTCTGGTTCCCTGATGGCAAAGGTAGGGCGCGAGTACTGTAGCAAGCCTAAAGGTTTCGTTATGACATCACACAGCAAGCCTAAAAGATTTGCCATCACTATTCATCCTTATGTTCCACTATTTACCAGGTTTCTAGTATACTTTATGTTTTGACTGTGAGCACATAGAGGTCTTGCTAAAAAATTTAAATGTCTCAGGATGTCGTGATTAAAAGTAAAAGCCTATTTCTTTATCAGAACTCATATGGTGTTTATGATTTCAACCTCTGTTGTTATTGGTTTCTTCTACTTTTTTATTTCCAGGTTCACCAAATCCCACAGGGAGACAGACAAATGAGACCACCCAAGCCCAAGCGGAGGAAGATCTCCAGATAACAGAGACTACTCTACTAATGTGCAGTGTTTGTCAAAGAGATGTGCAGAGATGTATATGTACATAGATATGGATATGGCCACTGTTATATCAGTATTTAAACTATGGCAGATAGCTACCACCACAACAGGGTGCTAAGAGGAACAGTGATACACACGGAGAATGAGGAAGGATAATGAGTGGTGGAAAACCAGTCATAATCCCTGTATGATGAGAGGGATCAATGGTCAGGAGTACTGAGCAACTCTTTTTCTATGACACTAAAATTGTGATTAAAGAAATAGTCCAAATGTTTCTGAAGAATTTTCAGTGTTGTATATAGAAAATACAGAATTTCATGGTAATATCGAAAATGTAAATATTGTACAATATTGTCATGTACAAGCATACCTAATGCACACTTTATCTTTTATTGTACAAAGAAATAGTGTACAAAATTCTTTGGTTTCTATGGAGTACACCTACCAGAGACTACCAGTGTAAAGTGATAAATAAAAATACAACCTAAATGCTTTTCTATGATAATGTAAAAGATGCTGTTTTTGTATTTAACAGCAGAGAAAAGGCATGATGATGTAATATCTGAATTATGACATAACACTACACACCACTGGGTGTCCATTTATAATGTCTATTTGGAGTGGACCTTGCCTGGATACACTGGACTCAATTTTGGGTAGCTAGGAAATTGCAACCTTGCAGATTTCTAAAGGGATGAGGGCTCACAGGTCTAAATTAAGAATTCAGAAACTGCAACCATTTGTTGCATATTTTTTTTACCTAAGTTTTAAAATAGAATAAGTTTTATAAAAAAAAACTTAGATGGAATATTTTACTCAGCCAGTTCTGTAGTTAGTATTTGATAGCCACCTGTTAAGCTAAGTATCTTACCACCACCGATCCTCAGAACTAAGGTTTTTTTGCAAATGATACCTGACAAGGTAAAATTTCTATTTCCACACATGGAAGCAAAAGCCCCATTTTGAAACTGTTATCAAAGGCAAGGGTGATTATAGTTCAGTTTCTTTGCAGTGGCCAAAATAAATACAAATCATCGAAGCAAATTTCATATCCATTCATCAGTATTATTTAACCCGGAAGTTAAGGTGGCTTACAAAACTATTAGTGATGGTAATTTTTTATCAGTATTATGTAATATATCAGATTTATTTTATTTAAAGAATTATTTATACCATTAACAGATTCTTATATATATATATATATATAAAATGTGGCTGAAATGTGCAGGTTAAATCTATTAACCAAATTATTTATATTATATTAAGTAAGAAAAAAATGTGAAACAAATGTAGAGAGAAAATACTACAAGTATACAAACCTAAAACTGTGAGCCATTGTAAAGTACAAGGTAATTAATAAGAATTGTAGCACAACATCATTTTCCATCTTTCTTTCCACAATTTTTCGTGATGGTGGCATAACCCGGCCCGGAGGTAGATAAGTGAAGTTCCAGATCACCAGCCTAACTTCACCCCAAGGAGGTTGTCATCCCTTTTTCTGGGAACCACCTGCCTCCACCCCACAATCCACTTGGAGCACTACCTGTGCCTCGCCTGGGGCTCTCTCCACAGCCTCAAGTTCTCTAATAACCAGCTCTGGACGCCACCGCTTCCCCCACTCTTTTCCCCATCTGCTTCCCCCGACCCCACTCCTCAGTGCTGAGTTCCAGTCACTCAGGAGAAAGGAGACCGAGGTCATTCCTCGAGTGAGTTTCTGGGGGCCACAGCACAGAGCATGCCACCTTGGCTCACTTCTGATGGCGACAGCTCTTAGGCCCCATGTGTCTCGTCCCTTCTGTACCCACCACTCTCACCCTCCATCCTGAGGGGGCGAACTGGGCACACTGAGGTTCATGGCCTGGTGCAGAACTCTTCCTCCAGGGGTAGGTCCCTCCATGTTTCCAAAATGCTGGACCTGCCTGCCTGGCACCTTATATAGGTCACAAACATGTAGTTTAGTCGACACGTTTTTGTTATACCTTTGCTACCTTGAAACCATTAATGTTTATATATATATTTTTTGCATCAACCTGCTTTTCTACTGTTTTGTCTACACAACGTGTTTCTTCACAGACAGGCACCCTTGTTGCTTGTGTGTTGCGTGTGTCTGTATGTGTGTTTGTTAAGTGTTGATATATGAAGACTTTTTAGCCTTTGCCTTTCTGTCTTCAGAATGAGTTTGGGGCAACCAAACCTTCTTTTTGTCATTTTGAGCGAATTCCATTCGTGCTTGCCCACCACTGTGTACTTTACATCAGTAGCCCATATAAAGTATGTTTCTGCCCATGACTTCACTGGTTGCATATGGCTTTGCTGTGAGTGCTAGGTATAGCTGTCTCAGTCCACATGAGGTCTTTTTCCTCTTGCAGTTAAATGGTTTCATGTATGTAGTTAATGTAAATATTGTTAGCGTTTTAGGTCATGGAGTACTTTAATATTTTTTTAGATGTTGCACCTTGTTTACAATTAAAAATTGGTCACTCATACTTCAATTCTGCCCATCAAGCCATTTCTTTCTCTTTGTATTGAAGCTAATTCATTTTTTTAAAAAATGAAGGCTAGACCTTCAATGTTAGTACATTTTTTATTCCCTAAAATAAACTTTTTTAAACAAATCCAAGAATGGAAACAATGAAATTTTTTTGCTTCTTTCAAGAACACAATAGTTCCTGATGGAAAAAGGAAATCTAATTTAATTTTGTGTCCCTAACAGCCCTAGATGCACATGGAGAATAAACTACACATTGCAGTAGTTTTTAGAGAGTATTTCCAATGAGTGAATATTAACTGAGCAGCTTTTGTGTGGCTTGTCTTGTTTGTAGCATAAAAAGCATTCAAAGGTTTTTATTTATTTAAAGGAATGTTTTTGGATTGTACTTTTCAGTCTCATTATGAATGAAAATTCTTTAAGAAGAATATTCATCCCTTGTGATATCATGGGCTACATGTAGTCTTTTATTTAAACTCTTACTTAGAGTTTTTTGCTATGTCTGTTTTTTAAGTAAACATAGCTTTCTTACTTAAATATAACCCTGCAGAATTGTAGGAGGGGTGGAGGGCTGTTATTTCACTTTCCATGAGCTTTATGAAGACTCTCTTATCACATGAGTTGATTCTTTTTCATTTCAGACCATGATATCAACTTTGGTACCAATCCGCAGTGTTCCCTTGGAAGTCAGGAACAATTTTGCATTAGGATTTTGAAATCTCAGACGCTCAAGATGTTTGTGGCTTTGTTCTTTCTGAAAAGAAAGAGAAGACTCTATACCTTAGTGAAGATTCAAAATCTTATTTACTTTACCCATTTATACCCAAATGATATGATGCAAGACTCAAGATTTTTCAGTGGCATGTATAAAATAAGTTATGTGCTACTTGATTCATTTGGGGATATGAACAAAAGATACCAGGCAACCATAACGATAATCCTGAATTAGTTTTTCTTTCTTTCATTCACTTTCTCATATTTGCATTAGCCAAAGAGATAAGAACATTAGTAATTCATATGTGTAACAACACAGAAGTGAATATTAAATCAGTAAGCCAAAAAGCAATAAACAACTGAAGCATGGTATATCCTGCTAACAGTGGGGAGTCTGATATAGAAAAAAAAATATATATATAAAGCATTATCTTCAAAAATGAAAGATTAATTTGTATCTACTGTAAATATGTATTATCAGCCTTATCTGCTTTATACACACTGTGTGTGTACTTCAGTGACCTTTTATAAACCGGAAAAATGGTTGATTTAATAATTTGTTATGTAAATACAAAGTTGTCTATAAATTGGAAAATTTGATGCCAGATGGCTTCATTAATATACAACTGTGTTTTGTAACATCATGCCTTGATGGGTTAAGTATAAATACACTGGAATGTCTATGTAGAAAAGACGCAGTTTACATTTCACTTGCATTTCAAATGGATATTTTTGTCCCCAGGGTTATATTATTAGGAAAAGAAAATGACCTGCATATTTTCAATGTGAAAAACAAATATGGTTTTGATTTCACTGAAACTTTTTTTCACACCCAAAAATCTGTTCAATTCCATTTTAAATGCTGTTCATTATAAGGTTTCCGTAGGTAATTCATTAATCTATGACAAAAATCTACCTATGAAAACTACACAATTATTCCACTGGAGACCTAGCTACCCATCTTCTAATACTAGGCAAGCAGAGGAAAAGCCCCAGCTTCCTTACTATGTTTCAACTTACTATTTTCTGCTTTGTTTCCATACATTTTGGAAAGCACAGACAAATAGGTCCTGGTTCTGTGATCTCAGGTATGTGCAGAATGTCACCTTAATGCAGGGCCTCCCTATGTTGACACTAATGACATTTGGGCCAGGTCATTTTTTGTTTGTGGGGACACCCTATGAATCATAGAGTGTTTAGCAGCACCTCTGGGCTCAACCCACTAGTGGCCTGTGGTACTCCCTCCCAAACTGTAGCAATCAAAAATGACTACAGCCATTACCAAATGTCTCCTTGGGGGGGGAAATGAGGGGATTCAAAAATAAAATTTGAAAACCACTACAATAATGAAACTAGTTCGAAAGCATATATCTGTGTAAAGTACGGGCAGATTTGCATTTAGAAACTGATGCCTAAAAGTAGCCAAATTTTATGCCAAAGTAGAGCTTCTGAGCATATGGTTAAGGAGACAAACACATTAATATCAGTTTTACTTCAACTCACTTTACATTGTAAGACCCAAGACAGGCATGTTTTAAGAACCCTCTGGCTTAGAAGAGTCACCTATATATACCATGGCCCAGAGTTTGCAGGAACACATTGCATCCTAGGCAGTGCAAGGAGCTTCAGTAAGAGAATGCTTCCCGATGGCAGTGTAGCTGCCTGTCCTGGGTCAAGAAGAGGAATACCTACGGGGACAAGCGGGGCTCAGGTACCAGTAGTTCTGAATTGCCTGTAATCAGTTTTGATGAGCATCTCAGAAGATTTAGGAGGTTTCACGGTTAGATTTGCTCATTCAGTAAATGTTTACTGAATGCCATTGTGTACCATACCCTAAGTGACAAATAGGGATGTAGCAGTGCATGAGACAGGTCCATCCTCTCCCTGACTAGAGTTATAGATGCCAGTTAAACAGGTGAATATGATAAATGATGCTAAGGGATAAGAGGGGAGCACATCAGAGGGCTGTGACATCATTTCATGGGGGGCAGGGTCAAAGGAGGGCAGGGAAAAGATGAGGAGTCAGGCAAAGACCTGCATGGCATGGGAAGGGGACGACAGAGTGTGTTAGAGGCAGAGGAACCAGCATGTGCCGAGGCTTGGATATTAGAAGAAGCATGAAAGAATAATGGCTGGAGAGTTACGGGTCTTGGGCCAGTCTGTCTTTCTCTTTTTCTTTCCTTTTGGAGTGCTGGGGATTGAACCCAGAGCCTTGTGCACCCTGGGCAAGTGTTCTCTGACTGAGCCACATCCTCAGCCTCCCGAGGAAGTCTTGTTATCACTCTTGCATGTACCATGCATTGATAGGGAGTTATTATTGTCTTGTAAGAGGTGATATGATAAGGAATGTGTTTAAAAAAGATTCTTCTAACTGCACTGTTAGGAAAGGATAATTAGAGGGATAAAGATTGAAGAGTGCATATCTCCCTCGAAGTGCAGCATTAAAAAAAGTACTCACTTCTTTAAAAAGTAAAAAGTTCCAGCCTCACCATAATGCTTCATGTTACATTTGTTGAGCAAATTCCCTCCCAATCTTAGAAATGTCTTCAAATATATATATTGAACATTCTTAATTTGACAACCTGAAATTGAAAATGCTCCAAAAGCCAAAACTTCTTTTTTAGTTCAAACTGTTTTGAGTTGCAGAATGACACTGCAAGTGGAAAATTCCACACTAGATTCCATGTGATGAGTCATAGTCAAAGTGCAGGTGCACTGAAAATATTGCACAAAATTAGCTTTGGGCTCTGAGTATAAAGTCTATATAAAACAATTGAATTTCTTGTTTAGACTTGGGTCCCATCCCAAAGACATTATGCATACATAAGTATTCCAAAGACAAAAAGAAAACCCAAAATTCAAAACATTTTTTCTAAGGATTTCAGATAAAGAAGTGGAACTCAGCACAGTTATACTTACTGCCCATAGAATTGTGCCCTACTTATTATATACAAATAGGAAAGCAACAGTGTTTCTACTTTGACTACCACAGGCTGGGCTAACCACTTAGCTGCACAGGTAAGTGCAGGCAAGGTGTGGGCCTTTGGAGTGACCACCTCATCCTGCATCTCTCTCCTAGGAATCAGAAGCTGCAGTGGGAAGAAACGATGCAGGAGGTCACAGGTGAGCATTAAAGATTGTAGAGCACAGGAAGTCAGCACAAGAAGGGTCAGGGCCCGGAACAAGGCTATCTGGCTATGGAGATGGGTGTCTCACAGTCAGGGAGACCACAGTGGCCTTTCCTCAGCCATTCCCGCCCAGGATTAGGTACTTGCTCCTAAACACCTCAGCCACCATTATTCACTAAACAGTGTCTTTGGGGCTCATCAAAGCTAACCATTGGTTAAGAAAGCTGAACAGGGATAGTGCATTAGGGGCATCCAATCCAGAGGCTAGCAAATAGCCCTTCCCTCAGGCACAGGATCCCACAGCAGAGGCAGTCCATTAGAATAGCTAGAAATCGGGCCCAGAGAGTCCTCATCTAGAAGCAATCAAATCTAGATGGTGTCACTTGCTTGTTATTTGATTTACAGAAAGTTACCTAACCTATATGAATTTAACTTTGTTATCTCCAAAAAGAGGATAAGAATAGCATTTCCTTCAGGATTGATTGAGGATTGAATGAGATGACACAGATAAAACCCTCAGTGCCTGACACTAACAGGCACTCAGACAATGTTCCTTACAAAATTGCAATACGAAAGTTTTTGATTAGCAAAGGAACCCAACACCCTGCCAGTGAAAGACATAATCAAATATATGAGGAATGAAACTGGGCCTGGTGGCGCATACCTATAGTGTCAGCACTTGGTAGGCTGAGGCAGGAGAATTCCTGCAAGTTCAAGGCCAGCCCCATGCTACATAGTGAGCTCAAGGCCAGTCTTAACTACATAATGAGACCATGTCTCAAAGATAAACTGTATCACTAACAAAATAGAAAGAGAGCTATGTCTAGAGTGGCTGTGTCTTCCTGGGAGACTCAGAAGGTAGGATAGCGTGGTGCCAATAAAAAGGAACAGATTTGAAGCATCCTTTTCTCGTCTCTCGTTTTGGATGAATGCTACTGTCTAAGATGGCACTTTCAGAAATGAACCAGCAAGATTATTTCCTAATGAGCCAGTCTAAAATATTCTTTTTCTAAGGAGGTCAATGAGTCACCTGTGGTAACCAGGACAGAGTTATCATCAGGTAAATTTGAGAACTGGTAACCTTCAGCCTCAGGGTAAGGTTGAAACTCACTCTGCAAATAAGTAGTAGCTCTAGACCTGAAACGGATAACAACCTAAACTTAGTCAGGTCAGGGAAGTAGACTTTAGCCCTCCTGTAACTTAAAGCATCAGTTTTCTATGGGATGGTCACGTAAGAGGGCCTTGTTCACATTTAACCCGTATTTGTCCTCTCTAATTTTAACATGGATACTGTTGAGTAAAATCTTGAACCAAGTAAGAGTCAGGAGGTCCTCAGAAGATTCAGGAGGGGTTGAAATGTGTGTATGTGTATGTGTACGTGTACGTGTACATGTATGTGTATGTGTACATGTATGTATATATGTTGGGGGTGGGGGTGGTCCACAACCATACTAGGCTTTGTTGTATCCAAAAAACTAACACGCAAGTGAAAATAGATAATTTCTGGTGAATGAATTTAAGAGAAAAAAGAGCTAATACTCTAAAGTGATAGTATTTTTATGTGCCATTAGGGATTATTTCTTAATTAGAAATACATGACCAGATACTATACCTAGACTTTTGCTGTCTGTGATAACTGATTTGTGCCTTGCTAAAGCAGGCAGAAATGTTCAACAGAGATGAAGGAATAGGGTTAGTTGAGTAAGTAGCTCACAGGGCAGGACCGCTGTCTGCCCAGCTCCCTGGGAGGCTGTGGAATGCTCCAGGTAGAAAATGTGTCCAGGAGGACCAGCTGCCTGAGGCTTTGGTCCCTGGACTGTGACTGAATTCCTCCAAAACACAGCTTTCCCTGCCAGATTAATCTTAAATTGCTTCTGTGCTCAGGTAGTATCCTTAGAGAATCTCCTGTGCCCTTTCGCATACTCTTGTCACCTTTCCCAATCAAATTGGTATTATTTAGAGTCAGTAGGATTCTTTGAACTTCAGAATGAACATGGAGTTAGGAGTTTGTGATTTCAGACTGATTCTCACTGTTCTGGTTTGTGTTGCAAAGGAAAAAGGAAGTGGACCTACCATTTCGCAGGAGCTCGGAAAGGGGGATGCTAGAATTGGAATGAAGAAAGGCTCTAGGCTACCTCTGGAAAAGCCATCTCTATGGGCAGGAGCCAGCAGAAGCAAGGAGGCACCCTTTCCTTTCCTTTATCTTGGCTTCTTGGCTCTATCCAAATGTCCAAGGAGTTCGTGAAGGGGTGAGGCATGGGGAGGGGAGTGGAGCAAGTGTCTGCATTGTGCCTTTCAGGGCAATCAGGCCCAAAGAGATTACACCCAGTAATTGCCGTCGTGAGGAGCTCCTAGCTCTCTCAGCAGAAAACAGAAATATAAAAAGATGTGCAATTCTTGCCTCAGGGCTTTACTTTCCCTAAGACCATGGTTTTCATCATTTTGATCAGGAATTCCTATTAGTAAAACTGAGGACACACTATATACAAATATGTATATGTATGTACTGTTGCATGTATGAACACTGAATTAACATGTGGAATATTATAAATACACAACATAGAAATTAAGAAACAACTGAGATAAACTTAAGTAAGTCTATTTTCCTCCCCCACCCCAGTTCTGTCCTGCATCATGTCCAGAGGGTGTGCATCCAGCTTTGGACACCCTTAGGCTGAGCAACAAGTAACCAGAAATTCCTAACAGGTTGCTCCAATGACTATCAGCAGTGATGAACTCCTAGAAGAGGAACCCAGTTTTTTCTTAACCAATTTTGCATGCTCACTTTTAAGTAAATGGTGAAGGAAAGACAAAGGAAGAAAAGAATTCCTAAAACTATGGTAAGTAACATGGAATCTGTGCTTTATATGAGGTTTGAGAATGACTTTGATCTTTCTGTAACTGCAAGATATCCGTCTGAATGGGTCTCCGTAAATCTGAGATGGGGTCTGTCCTCTGCTTAGGAGAAAAGATGAACCACAGTCCCAGAACTTTCTGTGCCACGCTTGCTAAGAGTAAGAGGATAAATGAAAGCTATGGTAGAATTTCCAGTTCAAGACACAGGTCAAGCACCCTAACTGTGTACATGAATTTGTAGTCCAAATACTCCCAACTTCAAGATACTTCTGTAGTTTGCTTGACAAATAACCACAGAGTGTGGTTTGAAGCAGTTCATTCATAAGGTTATAGCACTGTGGAAAAAGAACTGACCTGTGTCCTAGATCTGGTTTTGCTGTTAGCTGTGTGACTTTGAACAAGTACCTCATCTTCTCTGAGCCTGAGTGGTTTTTCTTTTTGTTGTTGTCTTTTTGAGAGAGGGTCTCGCTGTGCAGTTCAGGCTGGCCTTGGGCTTACTTTGCAACCCGAGCTGAGCTCAAACTTGCAGGATGCTCCTGCCTCAGTCTCTCAAGTACTTGGATTTTGTATGGGCTTGTGCTACCATGTCTGGCTGAGCCTGAGTTTTTTCATCTGTCCCTGGAACATTGCTTGTCCCACATATGAGCAGGCATATGAAAGTGCTTTGCAAAACACCTTACAAATGAAGTCTAAAGGTACTCAGACCCACGGGTACTCAGGGGTTTTCAAGGAAGAAAGATAAATATTTCCTAGACATTACAGCAGTAAACATGCTGAAGAATTTTCTCCAAGTCCAGCTTAGAGAAAAACTGGTACATGATAGATGAATAATCTGAATCTAGAGCTCTGGAAGCTTTGTAAACCTAAGGAATAAACCAGGTGGACATTAAAAACTTCCGCGAAGCAACTGAGTAGATTTCTGGGCCACCTTGTAATGCCAAGGTTCCCGTGGGTATTCTTTGCTTGTTCATTCATTCATTCAAAAAATATTCAAGGATTATTTTACCTCTTAGTTAAATTGTAAAGGTTTCTTCAAAGGTCATGTTTTAGTGTAAAAGAAAAACAAGTAAGCCAGTACTACAATGCACTGAAAAGAACCATAAGTCAGGTACGTTACAAGGAGCTTTGGCTACTGGGAGACTCAAATGTTGGGGGATGGGATTAAGTGACTTACAGAAGGGTAAGAATTCAGCCCACAGGGATCAAGGACATTTATGAGGAGACAAAATACAAAGGCCCAGAGTCAGTAAAAGTGGAGATTAGTATACTTTTCTGGGAACTAGAAGGATTCTGTAAGTCTTGAGTATAATGTAAGGAAATAAAGGAAAAGATAATAAGCCCAGACAGTAAGCAGAAGTCAGGTCATATGGGACATGAGGTGGTGGCAGATCTTCAAGGGCAGTGGACCATGGAAAGCCATTTGAAATAGTTTAAACCAGATAAGTGACAGCTACTCATCTGCACACACACACTCAATAAGTATGTATTAGGTTCTTAGCTCAAGGGAATACTTAACTAGGACTCAATAGTGAATATAAATGCCATATTCCTACCTCACAGTCTAACCTTGAAAACTGATGCCAAATAAATAGCTAAAACATAATGACCATTAGGACACCTATAGGATTCTATAGCACCATAAAATTTTATTTTTAGAACAGTCACCTTAACCATAATCTCATGGTGAATAATGTTTCCTGTCCTCCTAGAATAATGTCAACAGTGCAAATTTGTTCCACTGACCCCAAGGTAAAAATCCTGCTGCCTTGTGAGAGACGCAGTCAAAATACCATTTACTCCCGAAATTAAGACATGGAAAATGGTCAGAATAATGGTCAGCAATTTAATAGGGTTACATTTAGAACCCAGAGGCATAAGGTTGAAGTCAGGAGGCTTGTAGTTTCCAGTTTCAGCTCATTCTTGATTGTCCATGTCACACGATTCTCTGGCCAAATGATTTTAAGGAGACAGGAAGGTTCTTTTGCAACTAATACTCTGTGATTCTGTTGAAGAGGACTAGTAATTAGCATGTTCTTGTCAACCTTTGTTTATTAAGAAAACCGCTGCTGGGGTTTACTGTATTTATCTTTGTAAGATCTACCTGCTCACAAAAATAGCAAGATAGCTCCCTGAAGCATTTTCTCCAGGTAACTTCAATCTCCTCGTCCAACCCCACACTTACTATTGTCCTTTATGTTGGGCTGAATTACCGAGATGCAGTAACAAGAACAATCCAATTTATGTGTACATTTTGTCCTTATACCTCATGGAACATCTTATCTCCCTCAGGATAGATTTGCTATTTTCTTTTCTCACTACAAAAGAATATATGAAGCAAAACTCCTGAAGCAAAAAGATAATGCTGCATAGGATGAGCTTTGAGGGGGTTGCTTCTGTCCATCACAAAATCTATAATTTTCTTGACCAGGATCTACAAATCCCCATGAGATCAAATAAATTACCTGAAAGCCTGTCAGCTGTGGGAAGGACAGCAGAGAAGATGAGGGTGTGGTCCTAGTGCCATATGCTGTCATCCTAGGAGACAGAAAGGTGGGACACCCAATCAGCATGCCTTATACTCAGACCACTAGGGTGATGAAACATCTCTCAGATATGTTTTGCAGCTGTCATGTTTGCCTGTATTTGAGATGAGAAATAAGAATAAAGAGCATAAGCATGTCAAGGTTCACCACTGCTATAATGTACCCCAGCTCAGGTAGGTGGCTGTCACATGGGGTCTCCAGTGCAGTGGTCAGTGCTAAGTAGTCATCACGAAGGCTTCCTCCTCACATGCCCACTGGTAGTTGGTGAGGGCTGACACTGGCGCTGTTGGCCACAACAGTTTTACATGGCCTCTCTGTGGTCCAGGCTTCCTCACTGTATGGGTTCCAAGAAGAAATGTTCCAAGAGAAGAGCCAGGGGGAAGCTAATTGCCTCTTTTATCATAGCGTCAGAAGTCACAGCCCCAAAAGGAGCAAGGATTTTAGAACTCTTCACAAGAAGAGTTAGTTAAATTCTGAGTAGAGTCTTACCTCAAAATGGATTTCACACTGTGTACAGTATCTCTGTTCTCCCAGTCTCGGGTGATTGGACTTGTGTGGCAGCAGGTGCTTGGTCTGAGAATGGTTGACTGACTTTTCTTGACTGATTGGGCCCCAAAAAGATGAATAGAGAACAATCAGATCCTTCCTTATGGGAACATCAAACCAAGAGGCACAAATAAAAGATGCCTTTCAGAAATGAATCCGTGAGCTGAAAACCAAGTCGATGAGTATAAAATGGATCATGTGCATGCTTGAGCCATGAGGACCACAGGCGGTGGCTACAAAAGAGAACAACAGATACAAGGACAAAAGTGGGCAGAAATAGGTCTACTTCTCCCTGTTAACCATGAATTAGAGATAAAACTGACCTGTGGTGCTTAATATATTTCAAATGCCATGCTAAAGTTTACATTATAAATGACTTGTTTATTTCTCATAACAAGCCTATGATATAGGTCCTATGATTGTCTTATTTTACAGATGGAAAAACCAAGGCCAAGTGGTATCCAAGATGACTCATGGTAAAGCCATGATAAAAGCCAAATAGTATTTTTCCACTGGGACCAAGTACCTGACAGTCACAACTTCAAGATGATTTATTTTGGCTCCTGGTTTCAGAGACTACAGTCCATTGTTGGCTGGCTTCAAGACAGAAACATAACAGAAGAGCATGGTAGAGAAAAGGTACACACCTTATGGCAGCCAAGGAGCAAAGAACAGAAACGATCCAGAGAAGAAGGGGCAGGGAACCAGACACAGCTCCCAAGGTCATGCCCCCAAGATCCACTTCCTTCAGCTGGGCCTTTCCCCTAAGTTCTATGATCTTTCAACAATGCCATCAAGTTATAATCTCTTCAGCAGGTGAATCCACTGCTGAAGCTGGAGCCCTCATGATCCAGTTACTTTCCAAAGCCCTGCTTTTGAACACATGAGACTCTGGGAGGACATTTTAGACTAAAACCATAACCCTCGGCTCTTGAGTTCTTGCTTTTAGCTACCAGACAATATTGCTTCTTAAAAGGAAAATGAGAGAAAGATACCTCCAGAAACCACCTGGACTCCAACGCTTCCTAAACTCTGGTTCATTTATTGGACTTTCCCTTGATCACGTGAGTTTTTTGAGCTAATTATGATAAGTGTTTTAGTTCCTAGCAACCAAAGGAACCCTAACCAAATCAGATGAGAAACTTTCCTGGTAGGAAAGAGTACAAGGGTTCGTAAAAGGACCATTGATGGCACAGGTTTCCTACTAGGGAGTACAGAGAGATGGGGGGGTCTCCTTCCATATTTCGGGCCATCTGGCTTACATTTACCATCAGGCTTTCACGATGTCATGTGATAAGGCAATTAACAAACCAAACTACTGAGGAGTTGCACACACTCAAGTGGCCGTGCCTCTCTCCAGTTTGCTCAGTTACTAACAGCAATGTTGACATTAGGCCTGTCATGCCTGCTCCTTTCCTAGCCTAGTTTCTTTGTCAATCAAACGGAGGTAATGATGTAGATGGAGACTCTAATGGCTAACTACCCAATGGCAGCTAGCCTGGGGTCAGTTTCTCAGAGATGTTTCCAGAGATAGTCTTGGAGATAAAGACTTGAGTACGGCCATTTGATCAGGGAATGTTTGCAGGCTCAGCCCCTGTGAGAAGTAAGGACAGGAGTGAGAAGAGAGAGAAGCTGCAGCAAAGGCTTTCAAAAACTTACTAGAAATGACCTGGGATGGCTTCTCAGATTGTCCCTAATAGCAGTGTGAGAGCTGTGCCTTTGCTCCCCACCTCCCATGAAGAAGACACTGGTCTTGGATGCCCTGTTGGTAAAGCAGCTCCCTGAAGTTCAAGGTGCTGTCTAGAGAAGGGCCCTGTCATAGGAGCTTCAGGAGGCCACACTCACGAAGATGGAGTGCCTTGTCCTCGCAGGAGGAAGGAGTTCATGTGACAGCATCTGCCACACATAACAACTGGATGACATTTCCCAGGGACCAAATAAGTGGGGCATCTGGGCTTTGAAGTCACAGCAGGGTGAGACAAGTTAGAAGGAGATGGCAGAAGGTTATTCTGTGCTGGTATGATCCCACTTTGTCCTCCCCTGAAATTGGCAGGAAATTCAGTGACCCATGAAAATGCTGCATGTGGCAGGAACAGAGAATAAAGGTGGACGTCCACACCTAGGCTGAGGCCAGGAAGCCTGAGGGCGGCAGCAAGGAGTTAGAGAAACTGGAGCTAATGAAGAAGGAAACCATCGAAACAGAATTAGAGTTTGCCATAGAATTAGAATTTGGGTCACATTTAATGTAAATCATCAAAGCACTTTCCTGGCTGTTGCTGGGTCTCGCGGATTTCACACCTCAGTGTGCATAGGGAAGTGGTCTCTGCAGCCCATTTGTTCTCAGCCAACACCTAGGGCTATTGAGTCACTAAGAGCTGTGCCAGATGCAATCCAGGGAAGAGACATGTGAGAGACAGCTTCTACGTGGGACACTCCTATTTCAGGGAGCAAAGAGATGCTGTGGGATAAAACCTGCTCTCCTGGAATTCATATGTGGACGCTCTAACTCCCGTGGGACTGTATTTAGAAATGAGGCTTTTGAGGAGGCAATGCAGGCTTAAAGAAAGAGTAAGGATGAGTCTTAATCCAGTAGGATGGGTGTTTTCATAAGAGGAGGAAAAGATACCAGAAATGCACACATGTAGAGGAAGGGTCATGTAAGGCCACAGCCATCAGGCCTTAATTCGCAAGCCAAGGAAAGAAGCCTCATGAGAAACCAATCCCTCCCACAATTTGCACTACTATCCTCCAGAAGTGTGAGAAATAAATATCTGTTAATTAAGCCACCAGCCCACAATAGTTCATTATAGCAGTGCAGGTGACTACTACTACAGTGCATGTGACTCCTGGGAAGATAGGCAACCAGCAGGCTGGGAACATTGCTACCAGAGGGAAAACCAATCCTAGTGTCCTCAAGGTTTTTATCCTTCCTTCCCTCCTTCCTTCCTTCCTTCCCTCTCCCTCTTTTTTCTTTACCAAAAGTTTTAAAGAGAAATCTAAGCCAGGCATGGTGGTGCATGCCTATAGTCCCAGCACTCATGAAGCTGAGGCAGGATTGCCAAGCTGAGTTAGTCGAGGCCAAGCCTGAACTACAAAGTGAAATCCTGTCTCAAAAAATAAAAAGATAAATAATAAACAAATAATTTTTTAAAAGAGAGAAATGTTATCTGGGAAAAGAAATAAAAAAGATGTGCATAAAGACTGCTTGTTTAGATCAGATGGAGGGTTAAGTTCCCAACTTTGCCCTCCAAGGAGAGGCTTTGCAGAGTGAAACCTGAGGATAATTTTACTGGCTGGACTGCCATCCTCCATAACTGTGAGAAATACATGTATGCTATTCTGCACCCTTCACACTGGTCTGGAGTGTTTTGTTATGGCAGCCTGAGCTGCCTAAGAAAGAGCCTTTACAGGCACTGCCCAACTTTCTACCCCATCTTGCCTGCCTCCTTTGACACCCATGCTCCCACCAGATGGGACCGCATGGACCTTACATGCACCACGTCCTTCTAAGCTCATAATTTCTTCTGCATGGAAATATAATCCACCTTACTTACCATCCCTACCAACTGGATGACTTCAATATATTGGTGGCTGGCTCAGGAGGACTACCCATAGATCGGGGTGGGGTTGAGAGAGATGTCAATAACTCATTTTCACTAGCACACTGGATAGTGCCTGTCTCAAACTCATCACTTCAAAAGTGTTTGTCAAATAGTGTATTATGGTATCAGCAAGGAAGTGAATGAGAAGTAGTCATTTCTGGTGTCCCTAGAATATCTCCCAAAGATAGATATCAGTGTACCTAGGAGTAAGTCTGGTCCTAGGGAGAAACCAGGGAGGATAGCAGTGGAGTGGGGAATGCAGCACCCAAGGCTCTTGGCACATGGCCCCCTCAGGACATTGTTGCCTGTTTCATGGAGGATGTAAAGCAGTGTTGGCACAGCCTACAAGGACAAGAAGGGAAAGGACCTTAAAGTTACATAGGTAGTCCTTGTGTTTGACCTCCAATACCAGCCTCGAGCTAAATTACCTGCCTCATTCACCAGATCAAATGACTTTTGGTCATTCCCAAAACTAACTTACCTCCTGAATGACAAAGATGTGCTGTGATCAAAGACTGTGGGTCCCTGACATTCTAGATCCTGGAGGCGGAGAAGAGTCCAGCTAAGTACCAAGAATGTGACTTCATGGTGCTTTAAAGAAGCACTGATACTCTTGCTTCTTTTTTAATTTTATTTTAACTTTTCCTTTTTTAATGGGTTGTGATACATGATATTTACATTTGTTTTGGGGAGCTGCTATACATATATATATATATATATATATATATATATATATATCATACCTTGGTTGTTTTTGATCCCCTTATTTCCTCTCTCCACTCTCCCAAGTCCTGCTTCTTAAGTAGACTTTAATCAAAGGAGTATAACTGGGCAACAATTTCAAATAGCAGAATATTTGTAAAATATTAAATATGGTAATTTTGAGAAGGTAAAAATATTCTCCATTTCTTATACTACTTTTTTTCTTTTTCCAAACTATTTCTGAAGAATCATAAGAAACTAGTATTAGCTAATTATGTGATCTTAAGCAAGTCTCTGTACTTTAGCCTCTCAATTTTGTTACGAGGTTGTCAGACTCCATGATCTCTGAATCCCTTCCCTCACTGGCATTTGTTACTGTTACAGTTTGTGTTTAAATGTCCCCCCAAAGCCTCAAGCCATCATGGAGGCGGCTGAGTCTAGTGTTTGTGATTGGTTCATTGTCTAGCACTGGGATCGGCAGTGTGAGTGCTGCACCCGCCCAGGGATGGGGAGCTGACATAAAATATAAGGGAGGGAAGGAGGCGTGCTTTTCCCCCTTTTTATTCTGTTTGCTCTTGTCACTTGTGGCTTTCAGTGGATGCCCCTCAGCTACACTACCCTGTCTTTGGGGTCAGTTGTGTGTGGACTGAGACTTCCAAAATCTGTAAGCTAAATAAGCCTTTCCTTCCCTAATTTTGGGCTTCAGGTACTCAGCAATGAGAAAAAAAGTAACTGAGACAGTTTCCCCTAGCATTCACAAGTCCCTCTGCAGGAAGTTCTTCATCCCAGGCACTAAGAGAAGAGGCAGCAGGATCAAGAGGCACAATTCCTGCTGATATGAGTACACACTTATATATCCACACTTAGCCAGAAAGTATGGATGATCATAGGACACTAAATGTGGAAGGCACAAAGTGGTCAGGCAAACCAGACTCACAGAGTTAAAACCCAAGATAAAGAAATGCTGAGCCAAGTTTCAAGGGAGGATTGGGACGTGTCCACTACAAAGAAGGGAGCACTGCAGAAAGGATGTGGGTGGGTATGTCAGGGTTTACTTCAGTAAACCCTTCAGTTTCCTGCCACCCATCTTGCTGAAGTTTGCCAGCTAGCACTGGGATGTGGCATCCTGGCCTGATCTCCATCCAGGTCTGCTGATCCTACTCGCTGAATACTTGCCTCTCCTGAGAGTCTAGCAGGGCTTTGTTGCCTGTCTGATTGTGCAAGTCCAAATAAAGTCAAACCCCTGGGTTCCACACCTATGGATCGGACAAGCTCAGACCTCTCTTGTCATTATCCCCTAAGCATTACAGTATAACAACTATCTGCATGGCATTTGCATTGTGCTAGACTTTCTAAGCAATAGAGATGATTTAAAGTATACAGGAAGATGTGCGAGGACATGTGTAAGCTGTAAATTCCAGGTTATTTTATAGAAGGGACTTGAGCACCCGCATGAGGGATGACTGACCATATCCTTGAAAAGCACTCATGGCAGGAAATGTCTCTGTGGCTCCCTCTGGCACAGAGGATGGTGCTGACTACAGACCTCTAGGCTTCCTCTGATTGCTCTCAGGTGGAGATTTGACTTTTTCTCAAGCTCCTAGGGGCTGATTTGGGGAAGTTCTTTATCAAAAGGGAAACCAAAAACAAAAACCTGAAAAGGCCGAATTGATGGGAATTGAGTTTATTTTGTGCCTAGGCCCCGTTAACAGAAGGAAGCTTTGCAGGAGGCTCCCATGCAGTATTACCTTAAACCCCTCCCAAGAAAGAGCACATGGTCAGGAGGGGAGCCTAGAGAAAAGACTTGAGCCTTCACTGAGAGGGTCACACGCTCATGCTGCTCCAGCCCTCGTGGGGGAGGGGGCAGCTCTCTGCTGTCTCCTTAAACCTCTTTAGCACCAGAGCTAGCAGCAAGTTGGCCACCACTGGTTAACACAGATAAGGAAGTCACCTAATTCCTTCCAGCCCCACCCCTCCAGCTTCGCACACAGGGTGACTCAACTGCTGCGAAATCTCTGCCAATAACAATGTTCTACATTGGCTAGGGTATCTATTAAAATGTAAATGGGATATAAATCTCAGACCAGGAAACCAAGAGTAGTAGAAATGGAGCATTCTCTTATTTTCTTAACAAAGAAATTCAAATCTTCTTAATTTTGAATCCATCTTACCCAGTCCCCTCTTGGATCCTGCAGGATTGGTAGAAAATTCAGTCTTGTCTTTCAGGGGGCATGGCTTGACCCATGGAACCTTATGTAGTCTCTGTGTGTTCCCTTGTCACCAGGGTTCTCCCAAGGTCAGCACAGGCCCAGCGCAGGGCTGGCAAGCTCTGCATGGTTGTGCCCATCCCAGGGGTGTTGCAGTAGAAAAAGGCAGAGATCAGAACCCCCTAACTCCTCTCCTGTCCTCTCCTTTAACAGGTCAAAAGGAGGACTTGGCTTTTCCCTTTGGGCCTATTTCCTGTGCAGACATTTTTCTCTCCTCTCTTTCCTCCTCATTCTCCCAGTGGTCTTTTCCAAAACAAAAGCACCTACTTAGAAAAAAAAAAGCAGGCTCTACCACCTACTTAGAAAACAAAAGGCAAACAGAAAGGAGATTTTACAGAGCAAGAAGCAAAGGACAGAACATATGTTGCCCTCAAATGACCACACACAGCAGGCATCTGCACCCAGGAGAAGTTATGACCTTGAGTGGTGCTGTATGCAGGGTGCTCCAGCTTTTAGGTTCCTTGTAAACCCCATCTCAGTCCCTGTCACAGAATGGAAGGTGGCCACGGTGTGTGATGTCCCACAGTGTATAGTTCAGTTTTTCATTGCTGAGAAAAGCAACCTAGAGAAGAAAAGATTCATTTTCGCCTACTGTTCCCCTGGAGGCTTCAGCCCACAGTTGGCCACCTGCAATTCTTTTAGGTCTGCGGTGAGGTTTAAACAGCATAGCAGGGCATGGCAGAGAAAAACTGCTCACCTCATGGCAGCCAGGAAGCAGAGCAGTTGAGAGAGCCCAAGAAAAGGGAGCAGGAGACCGTATGTCACCTCCAATTCATGTCCTCACAATCCATTCCCTTCAACTAAGCCCCTCCTCCTAAGTGTCCCTCACCTTTTAATAATGGCACCAAATCATGACCTCAGCAATGGGAAACCCACTGATGATGTTAGAGCTTTCATGATCCAATCACCTTCCAAAAGCCCCACCTTTGAACACACAAGACGTTTGGGAGACATTTTAGATGAACCACAATGCAAGGCAGGCCAAGGCCACTAGCTAGTGAAGACAGAGCTATCTCCCAACAAGTCCTTGTCCCCAAGACAGGAACAGAGTCTGCTGGCAGCCTACTGCAGGGCCAGCCCTTTGGGCGGAAGCGGAAATGACGTAAAGGAAGAGTAGGCTGGGAAAGTGCGGCAGGGGGAGGGGCCTGGCAAGTGTGAGCAGGTAAGGTGAGAAGCTCAGGCTCGGCCTCTTGAAAGCATCTGTGCTGGCTGGTGGATCATCACTTGGTTTTCTTCCAGTGTCAGGAGAAAAAAGAGAGAGAAAGAAAGGAGCGGCCTTCCTGTCCTCAGCCATTGCTGCCTAACTGAGATCCCTACGCTCATTCTTCCTGGAATCCTCTGCTCCTTAGCCACATGCCATCACCAGATCCTGGAATGACTGGGAGCAGACCGTTCTCCCGCAGAAGTGACCCAGATCTCAAAGTTATTTTGTTCCCCTGCTTCTCAATCCAAACTCTCAATATTGATTCTGGGCCCTAAAAAAATATGCTCCTCAGTACTGCCTAAGGAATCCATATGAGATATAGATTTCCTGAAACTACCTAGGGCCACAAAGTCACAATCTCTGGAGTGAAGCTTCAAAATCTGTGTCCCAAACAAGCTGTCCAGCCCCAGTGATTCTGATGCAAACACTGTGGGGCTTCGGGAAGCTGCTGGACAGCCAGGCTCTGCTCTTTATGTGTCTGTGTGGGTATAGCTGGGTGTGCAGATTTGTGGGTCTCTGCAGGTCTTGTTATGCATGAGTGTATGTACTGGTGTGTCTACATGTCTGCATGTACACGTGTGTGTACAGCGGTGCATGTTCTGCATGAGATTCCTCTTGTTGCCACCCTCTCCCCACGATCCCGCTGGATTTGTCTGCACCCTGGAAATACCACACAGGTAATGTGATGTCCCTAGCTTTCATAAATATGGTGCTAAAAATGCAACTCTTAATACAGCCACGTTAAGATTAAACTCTTCTCTTATGTGCGTGCTCATCGGTGTGCTACTTCCTTTGGTGACCTCTGGATGTCACAAATAAGCCTGATTCACTAGCTATTGGTGCAGTTAAAAAAAAAAAAAAAAAAAAAAAAAAAGGGTATTTTTCCCAGTTCCTTCCAGCCTGGAGATGACAGGGTAAGAGCAGGAATGCAGAATGCATTGAGCCAACAACTGCTAGGCAGAGCCTCTAAGCACCACACAGGCCACATGCCCCAACCCACAACCCCTGGACCAGGAGCAAACTGACCACTGGCTCTTCCCATGAGGACTGCGATTTGCCTCAACCAGGCTTAGGCAGGGCAGTGCTGAGCTCTGACCTCTCATGGGGATATCCTAAGTCCAAAACCAGTGGAGGGGAAAGAATGAAGACCCCACCCCTTTTTTGAGTGAAAGACCCTGGCTCCCTATCAGCAAGTTAAACCCAGAAGAGACCTGAAGACAATCCCTAACCTAACCAGCCCCTTTCCAGTCTCATTCTCCAAGGTGACAGGGCTCCCTGGAGCCAGGCAGGGACTTCACCTCCAGCTCTCAAGTTCACTTACCCAATATTTGTTTAGTATCAACTGTGCACCAGACTCTGTAGGTGATCTTTGCATTCATAATGCTAGTGATCCTGTAAGGGTCACAGTGGCCAGGAGCTGAGCTAAGTGTATCACATGCATCATCCTGTTTGAAGTCACACTGCCCAAGGCAGCAGGAACAATTATTACACCAAAGGGACTTAGCCCAGGATGGTGAGTGGCAGAGTTGTCACTGAGTCCTGGCCACAGGTCCAGGGCCTCTGCCTCAGCTGTGCTTCACAGGAAGGAACATGGCTCACAGCAGCTTAGTGCCCACAACTTGCCAAAGCTCCACAGCGATCTGATGCCAAAGCCCACTCATCTTATGCTGTACCCGAAGCATGTCCTTTCCATAGTAAGGGGTTCCACTTGGTGCCTACAGGTCATGCTGGTCTCAGAAGGAAGAAGCCCTGTTCCTGGGGCCAGAGAAGATGCAGCAAGGGCCAGAGAGTAGTAGAGGCCTGGGCCTAGCTCCCTCTATAGCAGCAGCATCTGGGACAGACACTCAGGCTGGGATGCCCTGCTTAGGCAGTTGCTTTGGGCAGGCTGCAGACACCTGCCCAGCCAACCACAAGAGTCCCTTCTGGCCATCTCCTGGAGATCTCCATTGCAGAGGAGTTCTGGGATGCTGACGAAGAGGCCTCAGTGTGGGCTTGCCTGGGAGCTGTAAGGGGTGCTTCCTTTCAAGAGCCCGAGTCTGAGATTTCCTCTGCAGGTCAGAAATAGTCCCTCTAGATTTCTGGATTTGAAAGTGGGCCATAAAATGGCAATTTCTCTCTCTGGCCCTGTTCCTGATGCAAACACAAAACCCTAGGACCTGATCTAATATGATCCTGATAGTGTAGCTCAGTGGTGGAGCATTTGTGTAGAACATACAAGTTCCATCCCCATCACAATGAAAAATCAATTAATTAAATAAAATCACATTATATTACATTAAAAAGAGATCTTGAAAGCCCAGGGGAAGTGAGGAAGGAGAGGAGAGCCTCATGGACTTAGATTAGAGGCAACGGAGGCCATCTACAGTCGCAAGGCAGGCCAGAATCTCCAGAATCTACCTGGGCCAGCATCCTGAGTGCAGACCATTCCACCACGACTCCTGATTACAGTCAATCAGCCTTCTTTCGCCATACCCTGATGGCTTAAATTCCTTAACGGGACTAGTTGGGAGACAGATTTGAACTTACTTTCTGTCTCCTTGTTGGTTGACCTTCAATAAAGTCCTTTATTTTTTGAAGAATTCAGTGTCATACATTAAGTTTTACATGAGCGGGGCAGGGGGCCCTTGCTTACTATCCGATAGGCAGGACAAGTCAGCCAGAGAGCTGCTCGGAGGTTGCTGGTGCCTCATCCAGTTCACACTACAACTGACAGGGGAAAAATGAGAGGTTAGGGAAGAAAACAGGTCCCCCTGTGAGCAAGAGCAGCCCCAAACCCAGGGCCAGCTGTTGAAAGTGGGGCTGATAGCTGGCTCCGGGTCTCAGCTAGTATCTGATAGTCCTGACCTCAGTGAAAAATTCTTGAGCAGCCACCCACATTATGTGAGTGTTATTTTGTATCACGTAAATGCAGGTAGTACATTATTCACTATAACATACAGATAATGTAAAGCACACACTAAAATGGCAATGGTTAGAAGATATTCAAAAGTTGGAGTTCTAATATTTTCTTCCTGCTTTCATTGGGGTGATTTACATACCACTGGGTCAAGTCTTTGCTGATCCTTAGGGGTCTGGGGATGCAGATTTCCTCCATTCAGGGTCATGGTAATGTGCTGGTCGCCCTGGAAACCACAATGCACAGGATACATGTTTATAGAGCACCAGTTTACTCAGATACTAGTGTTAGGTCTGAGAAGAAGGGAGAGGAGGAGGGGAAGAAGTGGAGGTCCGAGGTCTGTGGAAGGAATGGAGTGGACGGCCGTGAAAGTAGTGGGCAGTGGTGGCTTTATTTCGGGAATGAGGGGAGAGGCCCCCCCACAGGCCCCGGGCGCAGCCTCTCCACTGCACCCGGGGCCGTGGTTATCCTGGGGAGAGGAGACTAGGGCACTGGCTGCTGGAATCTGGCGATCTCTCTCTCTGGCGATGTCTCTTTCTGGCGATCTCTCTCGGACACGTGGCGTGGGGGAATATAAATAGCCTAAGCTTAGGGCAGTGCCCTAAGGCCATTAGAGATGTACAGGTATTTCATTGGCACACAGGTTTAGCGCCAGAAAGCAGGTTCCTAGGGAGGGGGTTTAGGGTTACAGTCAAGTCTATAGGGGGCGGGGGGGGGGAGGGGGGAGGCAGGAGTTTTCTAACTTGGCTGCAGCTTTTCCTGGTTACAGTGTCCGGTCTGGGCCAGCTACTCTTTCATATCCCGTCTTATGGTTATTAAGAAAAGGGGCGAAGATTTCTCTCTGTAACTACTTCCTGCTGGCTGAGGGCGCTGTATTGGGGTCTAGGGGAATTTGACGGGATGAAGGTTGATGCCCAGGTAGACGCTGATGTTAGGTGTTTTAGCCAGGACAACTTCACTGGTGAATGCACGTATGTTAGACTGGAAAAAACAAAGAGACAAGATGTTATGAGGAGACATGGCACTGTCATATTTATGGACCCAAGTGAGGTAGAGGGGAAGGTGTCTTTGATTTAGACCTGTTATTTGATCAGGATGACGTTGAGGTGGCAAGAGAGAGATCGCCAAAAAGAGAGATCGCCAGAGAGAGAGATCGCCAGATTCCAGCAGCCAGTGCGCCAGTCTCCTCTCCCCGGGATAACCACGGCCCCGGGTGCAGTGGAGAGGCTGCGCCCGGGGCCAGCGGGGGGGGCCTCTCCCCGCATTCCCGAAATAAAGCCACCACTGCCCACTACTTTCACGGCCGTCCACTCCATTCCTTCCACAGACCTCGGACCTCCACTTCTTCTCCTCCTCCTCTCCCTTCTTCTCAGACCTAACACTAGTACCTCAGTGTATCTGAAGGCAGGCATAAGCACAGCTATGTTATGGAGTAGGATGCACAGCCCATGTGAATGTTTAAGGTCGAACAGGAGGCTACGGAGAAAGCTCTGTTCCTGTGGGACACCCTGAGCCCTGGGACAGATCTTGGCCAGATCACCAAGATGTTGGCTTCTCCTGAAATGAGGTAGTTGATGACAGGGTCTCCAAAACAATGTTCTAAGTGAAGGCAATTAGACTCAAGCATGAGAGTGTTAAGGAACTTGATGGATTGAGGCTAGATGTTAAACAAAACATTTGTGTTTTACTCTGAGGGTTTCTTCACTGGCTGCTTCTTTCAACAGCAGATATTTACCGAATGCCAATTCCTGTCCGAGTACCATGGAGGTCATTGTGTCAATTTTTAGGAAGCGACTTGTCTTGAGAATATCAGACCCAGAATGAATGACAGCTATTTTTGGAAAACCAGAACAGCCACGCCCGAGTCCCCTCTACTTATGTGAGTCTGCTTCTCTGACTGTAATGAAAGTTAGAGTGAGGATGCGAAAAGAGAAATACTTTGAAATTAAATTACATTTGTGAAAATTAATTAAGTTTTGTTCATAATTCGTGCCTTCAGGGAGTACTGACTGAGCACTGATGAATGCCAGAACTTGCACTGTGCACATCGAGGAGAATCAGTCTTGACAAGAACCTGCCCACAGAGGGAAGACTGAAAAGCAGTTGGGAGATTTAGAAATTAGGTTGTCTAGGGAACACTGGCATGGGCCAGACTTCGAGGGTGATGGTCTGCTCTACGCACCATTAATGCTGTAATTATTCCTTATTCTCCTAAGTTAAAGATTTCACAGTGTTTAGAAATCAATGCTATTATCAGAACAGTGGCCATGCCTTGAAGGGTTGCAAGCCAAAGATGGTGTGCCAACTGTTCTTATTGAAAATGTGTAATCAGCACAGATTTAAGACCATGGTGAGCCCAGTCACCCCGTCGGGACAAGGTGTAGACCCTGTCTAGGAGACATGAGCCAAGTCAGGCATGCTGTGTCTGAGTGTTGTGCTGAGTTAGTGGGATACATTTGGAAAGGCAGAGCCCCTGGATTAAACTGCACATGCAGAAAAAATGGGCATACTGCACGATGAGTCAGTTGGGTGAATCCTACATGCAGGGCCACTTCTCCCCACAAAAAGGTTCCCAGCAGAAGCACCTGATAAACTTGGCGCTAGAAGAATGGTGTATGTGTATGTGCGTGCATGCACGTGTGTGTGTGTCTTCAAAGTCATTGAAAAAGGACTTCACTCACATACCTACTAGTGAAGGCCTCTCTACCATCTTTGAATCCAGAAAGCAAATGGTCAGCAGTTTTATTCAAAAAATGGGCTCGGAAGCAGAGCAGAAAGTCTTCCTTGTGGTTAGTCTGGAGGGACAGGGAAGGTATTAGTCTGCTAGGGCTGCCATAACAAAATATACACAGTGGTGTAAACAACTAAAATTTATTTTCTCAGACTCCTGGAGACCACAAGTCTTGAGGATTGATTTCTGTTAAAGCCTTTAAGCTTGTGATTTCTGTCTTGTCCCTGTATCTGTCATATATATATATATATCTCCTTATAGTAGAACCAAATTACCTCACTGATCTATAATTACCTCTTTTTTGTCATTGTTTGTTTGTTTGTTTGGTACCTGTAATTGAACTCAGGACCTCACACTTGCCAGGCAGGCACTGTGCCACTGAGCTGTATCCTAGCTCTGTAATTGCTTCTTTAAGGAGCCTGTCTCCAATGCAGTCACGTTTTGAGGTTCTGTGGTTAGAACTTTAATACAGGAATTCAGGGAAGGACACAATTTAACTTAGAGGTATTTCATTAACTTTGGTAATGAAGCTATGGGACAAAAGAGAAATAACCAGCTCACTGTGTGAAAAGGTATAAAAGTCTCATGGGGTAAGGTGTAGATGAGGAGACCAACTCAACTCAGGCACTCGAGCCCAGGACCATCTCCACACAAAGCTCTGCCTACAGCAGGATGGTGAACACCCTGGGAGCAGCTTGGCCCAATCATAGACAGAATAAAAAAAAAAATCCTCCTGGGTTCTACACGATTGGGCCCAGTACCCCTTGGGGTGGAAGCATCGGCATTCAGGGCATAGGCCCTGCAGCATGTGAGCTTGAGGCAGAATTGGGCTGGGTCAGACTTCATGTTTCTTCTCCTTTCCCCAAGAATAAGACTTCAAATTTACACTTCCCTCACTGGTTGAAGGCAATATCCAAGGTCAAGATTTCATGCTATTGGATACCATACAGGTCAGGGTTGGTTTTTTGTTTGTTTCTTATTGATGTGTGTGTGTGTGTGTGTGTGTGTGTGTGTGTGTGTGTGTGTGTATGTGTGTGTGTGTTTTGTACAGGGGATTGAACTCAGTTCCTTTGCAGGGAGGTGCATCTCCTTTCCCACTTTCTAATTTTAAGACAAGTTCTTGCTAAATTGCTAAATTACCCAGGATGGGCTGGAACTTGTGATCCACTTGTCTCAGCCTCCCACACTGCCTGGATTATAAATTCTGTTCAGTTTTGAAATCAATATCACTTCAATGGTCCAAGTCAGCATCCTGAGGAAGAAGAATCTCTTGCTAGTTGGGCACTGACAACAGGGGGCATTTGCGATGCAGCTAACAGCTCCTGCAGCTCCAATCTGGTTTATGCAAAAACAGTCATTTTGCAGCTCACACAGAAAGCTAAGAGGAGGAGTCTGCTTTGATCTATTATCAAAGAAAATTTTGCATTTATATAGGAATGACTAATGTTAAAAGTATTGCTTTTGGGGAGAACCATGGGCCCATCCATATCCTAAATGTAGATATTTACTATGGAACTGTGGCATCTTAGATCACCCAGCATTAAACAAACAAACAAATGTGAAACTCCTTGTTTTATTCTTCAAATAAACAGCATTTGAATGAAAGCAGCCACACACTTGACAGATTTCTTGCCTCTACTCTGCCTCTCGTGTTCTTCCAAGCTGGCCAGAGCTTCCAGCAAGTAGGAAAATGCTTCTTCCTAACCACAAAGCTCTGCAAGACCATTGTTTCAGAAACCTTTGTTTCAGAAAGAAGTTTCTTCCATATTCTGATCCAGCCCAAAGGAATAGGATTGAACCAGAGTCCAAATGGCTGAATCTGAGCTCTGCCTCCAGCTGTACAGGAATTCATGCAGACCTTTTGACCTCTATGTTTTATGTTTGTAAAATGGAAATACTATTTGTCTTTCTCCTCCATAAGATTTTCATGAAAAGTAAGTGAATGTGTGGATGAAGGTACTCGTAAATGACAAAGGTCCATGTAGGACTAAGAAGGGGACACTTCTTGAGTTTGTCACCTAGCATTTTTTTTTTAACCTTTCCTTCTACAGTTTATATTTCCTCTGGGAAGCTTCCAGCTTCCCAGCCTCATTAGGGTTGATTTGCCCTCAGAAGCCTTTCCAACCTCTCCCCAGAGCACCGTCCAATATTACAGTGCTTGAAGAGCCATGCAACCAGAAACTACCCTTGCTTGACTCTTCTGCAAGCTATGGTCTAAATGTAAATTATCACCCAAAGTGTTCTACTCAAACAAGATTTCGAAGGCAGATGTGCAACAGAGATGGTTTTCCTATGACTTAGCATTTTCTGTCACACACATGCTATGAAGACCTCCATGGTAGCAGGCCAACAGCAGGTCACTCATGTTTTGGATTAGAGAGGCAGTTTGGTGGCCATGACAGTGGGTTGTGAACTTCCTGTCCTCATAATGCCAGAGTCACAAATATGGAAAGCAATCTTGAGTTCAATTGTTTCCATGGTAGACTTGCTGAGCGTTTCAAGAGTCAAAATTCTCCCCAGCAAGTCAGTTCTGCTGTGTTTTGGGAATTACTTCTGAAGATTCAAACTATCAGACCATCCAACCATTTCATAGGCTTCCAATACTGGTGTTAGGCTCTCCCTACTCTAAATATACAAGGCATCTTCTGTGTTCTACAAATGAACACAGAACACAGATGTTCTACAAATGAACATCCATCTCCTCTGTACCTCTGCCTGGTACAGAGGAGATGGATGCTTGAATCCAATTGGGACCAAGGAGAATTAAATTATAAAATTTCATTCCAGCAAATCAGAAATGGAGAATAACATTCTGATAGACTTGGAGGAGATGAGATGAGAACAACTGGTGGCCATTTCAGTTTTGCAAGAGTGCTTGTCTAAGAAAAAAACAAAACAACAACAAAACCCCCCCAAAATAACACAACAACAAAAACATGAAAAGGGCAAAGCAAAAAGAAGAAACAAGCTCCATTGTGACATCATCTTGAGTAGCTGAATCAAGCAACATCTGTGCCAAACCTACCCCTAGACTGTCAGTTACATGAGCCAGCAACTTCCTCCTTCAGGGCAAAATAGCTGGAGGTGGGCTATTCCATCACCTGACCAAAATAACTTTTGAGGCATAATGACAAAAGGAAAGAAACCACATGGCAGCAGTGGTCAGATGGTTATGGATCCCGTATGCTCAGTCAGAGTTTGAGAGTCTCCTGAGAGCGCTTTATAAGATGCACACAAGGGTCTCCGAGCTCCCCGGAGGGACAGATGTGTGGACTGGAGAGTTCAGTTGGAGGTGTGGCTCCCACATGCTCCTTCTAGTGGCTGCCAGAGGTCAACTCAGGAAGAGGAAGCAAGCAACGGGCATGCCAGGGAAACATTTGAACGTGCTGACTCACTCACTCAGCTTGAATCCTAGTTTCAGACACTAATACTATTTTTTACTTAATTGTTATTTTCCTCTTTTAGAGGGAAAAAAGAAAACTTGCATTCATTTACTCCATATTGTAACCACCAGATGAGAATACTACCAAATGAAATATTTCAGCCCAGCTTGTGTAAGCCAAAGCAGCTGGGCCATTAAAAAAAACTGTAATAAATAAGTGAATACATAATCAATCCCTCAAGTGCCAGTTCTCTGTTCTGTGTGCTCTGGGAACTGAGCTTTTTCATCTTTGTTCTATGCCCCTTAAAAGAAAAGCAATGCAGGGAAAAATGTTGACAGACTGTTCTCTGTGACGTTAACCAAAAGAAAAAGCAAAACAGCTAACACTTACTCCAGAAAGGACACTCACCATAGATTTTAGTGGGTATAGATTTAGAATAGAATTAACTGCTTAACAACCAAAACTGCTCAAAAAAGAGGAGGCAAACATTTTTCAGCTTAGGGTCTGAAATACATAAAAGCGCTATAGAGTGAACATCCCCAGAAACAAATATTGATTGAGAATTTTGCAAACACCTGGCCAGGGTCGGGGCAGCCAAAGATGAACCAGATATGCTCCATTGGTTCAAGAAATATACAGACCTCAACAAAGCAGGCTTGGTGAAAAAGCATGCTAATTTGACTGAAGATTTTATCTTTGGAATAAAAAAAAAAAAGTATTCAAAGTCAAAGCTGAAGAATAAGTTGGGTGATTATACCAGTTGACTCTTAGTATGAGTCAGAATGGCTCTGAAGTCAGCTCCCAAAAACAATTCCTGAAAATACTGATGGCACCTTGGAGCTTGCACATAATCTCCTGAGATACCACTTTGAAGGGGCTAATTCATTTGATAGACTCTAGTAAGTTCCAGTTTGCTTGTTTTTATATTCAAAACCATACATGAGTGAAAAATATTACACGGTTAAATGGTTGGTTGGTGGAATCATCTTCTATTTCCTAAACCTTCCAGGGATGTGGGGATTCTTTAGGCCACCTAAAGAGGAACATTAAATTATACTGGCTCATTGTCTCAGCCTTGGCATCGCCAGTGAGGCCCCCCAGGTACTCCTGTGGCCTCTGCTGTGGTAAAGAGCAGATTCTTCCCTCGGGATATTTTGTCTGAACACCTCACTGCTGATCGCTGCCCACAAAGCTGCTTGGGGTTATTTTAGTCAGGTTCTCTGGGAGCAATGACTCCTCCTGGGGACCCTATTTACTCGGTAAACACAAGTCAAGGACCTTCACCCTAACTTCATTGCATTTCATCCTCTGGACTTGAGTTTCCAAGGTCCCTGTTGCAAGAAGCTTGCTGACTCCTGTCTGCAGTTTCTATTAAACCGCACCCGTCACCCACAGCTCAGGGAATGAAGATGCAATGCCCAGCTCCATCCTTCCTCCAAATGGGCTCTGAAATGAAGTCCCCACAACCTCTTCTCTTTATGCAAATGGATCCCTGGGTGCCAGCCTGCCCGTACATGGCCCCATTTGATGAAGCATCCATCAGACACAACCAGGACCTCAGCTTCGCATTAAGACCAGGCCTGGGCCTGCAGAAGTTAAAGTGTCCTGTCACTGCTTTTGGTTTCTGACATAGCTGACTTCAGACCAACTCTTCCATGTAATTAACAGAATGGGATCTGGGCACAGAGGCTGCAGCGTAGGAACAGCATCTACAAGGGAGATAGACACACCTCACAGACTCCAGGGCCAGCAGCTTGGCCAGGCTGCTGGAAATAATGACAGCACAGATATTCACCAGGGTTTCCTTTACTGAGTCAAATTGTAAGGCACGTTCACATTCTGTCTTACAAAGCCTGTCACGTCTTCATTCTTTTACAGTAAATATGTTTTCACATTAAAAAGTTCTCTACCTCAAAGGCTATGTAACCAAAGCTTCAAATGGGGGAGACTGAGCTCTCCTGTCGCTCCCTTGTCACCCAGCCCCTTTCTTCTAGCAACTTTCTCAAATCGTGCATTTTATTTGAATATTTGAGGGAAAAATATATTTATATTAAAACAAGCATGAATAGATTATGCAGTTAGATGCAAACTTCATATGAATTTTTAAGCTAGAACAAGGGACTTAAAAAGAAATTTCATATCTGTCACTCTGGGGCACGCATTTGTTCATGTAAAGAATACTTTGAGCAGAAAAGCTTGAGAAGTTTTGACATGGGCCACAGGAAGCCACCAAGAACTTTTCCACAAGGACTAATGGTACACTCACTCACTCTACAGCAGCAAGGTGGAGGTGAAGGAACACGGTAGTTCTTGAGTTCAGCCCGCACATGCATTGCACAAGTTGCCTCTCAATCCCAGGCATGCTGTGTGCTGAGGATTCCACACGGTCCTCTATAGGCCAACACCACCAGTTCCATGTCATCCCAGAGAGATAAAGAGCTCTACATCCCGCATCCTCCACTCAAATCTGACCTGCTGATTTTGCTACCTCTAGCACCTCCAGACAAAGTGGCCTCAATTTTCCACCTTCTGGCCTCCTCTATTTGCAGGATGGTAGGTCCCAGAGCACTGTACCAGCTCTGTCTGATGGAGGCCAGTAGCCAATGGGCTGGCTATGTGCCACTATTCTCTCTCTGTTCCCACTCCTGCCAGTTACCTCAGTTAGTGATCTCTTCTCTGACAGAACAGCCTCAAACACTGTATCTCTAACTCCAGGATAAAGCAGTTCCATGGATGTTCCAGAAGCACATGGAAATGAGTTTCAAATGATTGTTGCTGACTTTAAAGACAAGAACGGCCTCTATGCAACCAGCAGCAGTGAGGGTGGGGTAGACTGAGAAGGAAGGCCCTCCACCCTGCACGGAGGTAGAAGCTCCCATCTCAGGGTCCACATTGGCCTCCAGATGCAGCTTTCCTTCCCAGGGAAAGGGCACAGAGGCTCCACCAGAGCCCTTTGTATGGCCCCCAACTTCTGGGCGTCAGTGTGGCTGCCTCTCCCTGCAGAGTTCCCCCAACAGCCCAGGAGGGAGTGCTGACTTGGGGACTGTCAAGGCACCCACTTATGGCCAGTGAAGTGGGAGGAGCACAAAGACACCCTCTGGAGAGGGTATGAATGAACAGGAAGAGGCTCCCGGCTTTCTTCCTCTCGCCTTTGCTTTCTGTTTCAAGTCTGCAGTCTCTATCTTTGATTCACAAAAACATTTTAGAACAAACACTAAGAAGCAACTCTGCTTGTGAGGGAAATGTTCTGAATTCTAATAAATCACTTTCTCTCTGGAAAGCAACAGTACTGCTTCCAGGTCCCAAACTGGTTCCTGCTTTTGTCTAATTTTTGTCCCCTGTAGCGGAGCTTGGTTCATGTGAAACTCTGGAGATATTTCAGAGGCCAAACAGGGTCCAGCAAGGACCACACTTCCAGAGTTCTCAAGAGTGGTGACACTGACTGGCAGCAGCATTTACTGGCTAGTCACTGACCTCATGCCAGGCCCTGTGGGAGGGGTGTGGGATGGATTGTGGTACAAGGTGGACAAAATCTCTACTTTCTTTGTTTTAAAAGAGGGAAAATCTTCCCCATACACAAAAGACAAAGTTTGCAATTCTATTGAATATTTGAAAGAGATAGCAAGATATTGTGGACACACATAAGGAGGATATAACGTGGCTAAAAGTAAGTCAGAAACCTTCTCCCTGAGAAAGTATATTTAAGAGAAGAGCTACAGATATCAGCAAGTTGGAATGAAGAGAAGGGTGGTGATCAAAGCTCCAAATTGAGGAATGAGCTTATGGGGAAAGCCTGAGGAGGTAGGAGATGCCTAAGGACCCAGGAGGAGACAGAGGGGCAGTGGGCACATAGAACCTCACTGGCAATAGGAAGCCACTGCCAAGCTACAGGAGAAGAAAAGGCACGATCAATTTTCACATTTAAAGGATAACTGGCCAAATGTGATAGCAACTTAATGACAGAAAAGGTGGCAAGATGAAGGAGATCTACTGAAGGCCAAGGAGGAAATGGTAAAGTTTGGCAATATTCAATGTCAGTGCTTGGCATTTAAGTGATGGAAAAGGACACAGAAGAGCCCAGGATCACGGCATGGCTTGTCAAAAGATAAGCTGTCTGTTTTCAGCTCTCAGTTTAACTCACTCATTCTCTGATGGAATTATATGAATTCCCTTGGAGCAAAAATGAGACAGGTGTGAGCTAGGGAGTGGGAACTGGATGTGAGCATTCTTCTGGGTCTGAGCCAGCTGACCCAGAAGGGCTATGCCTTCTGCCTCTGTGGGGTCATAGTGGGCCATGTCTGGCCAAGCCCTGGGCTCACCTCCCACAGGGATCAGTTTGCCACTCCAGCCAGTGCTCCAGTCCCTAGGAAGTGGTGTCTCTCAGCCTGGATCAAAATGCCATGGCCCTGGGCTTTTCCTGTGTGCCTTTCTACTCTTAAATGAAAATGATGCAAGACCATCAGCTTCCTGGGCAGGACATACTACCCTTCTGGTCTCATGCAGGAAGTTGCTTAATAGATTCTAAAATGGTGACTTGCAATGACCAGCTTTCTTACATTGAATATGTGGTTTCCTGCTCCTCCCTCCCATTCCTCTCCCTGCCAACATGTCTCCCTGGGTGCAGCTGACACCAACTTGTTTCACCAACTTCCTTTCAAATTGTTCTTTTCCTATTTCCCCCCACCCTCCTCGATGTTTACTGTGTGAGCCTCTCATTTTCTTCCTAACCCATGTGCTTGTGTTCGTTGTCTCTTTCCTGTTGCACTGCCAATTCTGAGAGCACACATGTCCTTGACCTCTCACTTCATTTCTCCCCGATGCAATGATGCTTGACTGTATTCCTTAAAAATATATATATTGAAGTCCTAATCCCCAATACATCAGAATGAGATGTTACTGGGAAATAAGGTCACCAAACATACAATCTACTGATGTTGGAGTAGAGTGGACTCTAATCCAGTTCAACAGGTGTCCTTGTAAGTAGAAGTCGTGTGAAGACATAGAGACACACGTGGACAATGCCACGTGACAATGAAGGTATAGCTTATATCATGTAGCCTGTGTTGGTTAATTTTGACTGCCAGTCTGACTGGATCAAGAGATGCCTAGGAGATTAGTAAAGCACACATCTATGTAAGGCTGGGTAGGTTATAGGAATGAGATCTTGAGGAACGCATTTTGTCTCTGGTCCCTTTGCCTTTGGCTTTTCCCATGTGCTTGCTTCTGGGATGCAATGAACTGAGCAGCTTTCCTTGACTGTGCCTTTCTGCCTCAGAGCCAGATGACCATGGACTAAAATCTTTGAAGCTGTGATCCAGAATTAAGCTTTCTCCTTTAAATTGTATGTACCATGTACTAGAAAAAAGAACTATAGTTCAATCTCGCTAAGGAATATAGATGCAAAAATGTTCAAGAAAACACTAACAAATAAAATTCAGTAAATAATCAAGAAGATTGTACACCATAACCAAATAGGAGTCATCCTAGAAATGCAGGGGTGGTTCAACACATGCAAATCAATAAATGTAATATGCCACATCAATAGAATTAAAGATAAAAATCACATGATCAGCTCAGTGGATGCAGAAAAAGCTTTTGATAAAATCAAGCACTCATTCATGATAAAAACTCTACAGAAAATTGGAATAGTTGATCTTTATCTCAATCTTGTAAAAGCTATATATGACAAACTAATCACCAACATTATACTAAATGAACAAAACTGAAAGCTTTCAACCTGAAATCAGGCACAAGACAAGGATGTCCACTATCACCACTATTATTCAATATAGCTATGGAAACATTGGCTAGGAGAAATTGAAGAAGAGAAAAAAAATAAAAGGAATAAGGACAAAAAAGAAGCTAAATTATCACTATTGACAAATGACATGATACTCTACATAGTAGAAGTCCCCAAAAATTCCACCAGAAGACTTCTAGATTTAATAACCAAATTCAGTTGCAAAGCTGGATACACAGTAAATACTCAAAATTCAATAGCATTCCTGTACACAAACAACAAACTCACTGATAGAGAAATGAGGGAAACCACATGTTTCACGAAGCGAAATACTTAGGAATCATTCTAACAAAGGAAGTAAAAGATTTATATATTGAAAATTACAATACTAGGAAAAAATCAAAGGGAATTTCAGAAAATAGAAAGAAATTCCTTGTTCATGGATAGGAAGAACAAACATTGTAAAAATGGCCATATTCCCAGAATTGTTATAGAGAATTAATACAATCCCAAACAAAATACAAGTAGTGTAACTCACAGATCTAGAAAAAAAAATCCTAAAGTTCATCTGGAACCAGAAGAGACCTAGAATAACAAAGCAATCCTGTGCAACAAAGGCAAGGCAGAAGCCATCACAATCCCTGACTTGAAATTATATTACAAAGCTAGTATCACAAAATCAGTATGGTACTGGCAAACAAATAGACCTGAGGATCAATGTAACAGATTAGAGGGTGTAGACACAACTCCAAATACACTCAGCCAATTTACCTTTGACAAAGGGGATAAACATGTTCAGTGGAAGAAAGCCTCTTTAATAGATGGTGCTGGAAAAACTGGCTTTTTACATGCCAAAGACTAAAACTAGATCTGTGTCTATCACCGTGTACTAAACTAAATTCAAAATGGATCAAAGATCTAAATATTAAAACAGAAACACTAAATTTAGAGGAAGAAAATTAGGTAGAAATCTTGAAGACATAGGCAGAGAGTTCATGAACAAAGCCAAACTGCACAGAAAATATTTCAAAGAATCAACAACTGGAATCTCACTAAAAAGATTCTGCATGTCAAAAGAAAACTTTTAAAAAGTTTCTACATGCCACCAATAGAGTGAAAAGAAAACCCACAAACTGAGAAAAATCTTAGCCAACTGTCCTTCAGACAAAGGACTTCATTTAGAACGTATAAAGAATGGAAAAAAAAAATCAGACCCCAAAATTCAAAGACCCAGTCCAAAAATGGCTATCTGAGATGAAGGTATACTTCTCAGATGATAAAATACAAATGGCAAACAAATATATAAAAAATGTTCAATGTCATTGGTCATTTGAGAAATGCAAATTGAAACAACACTCAGATTCCACCTCACTCCAGAAAGAATGGCTATCATCAAGAAATCAACCTATAAGAAATGCCAGTAGGGCTGTGCAGGAAAAAAGAATCCTTCTCCACTGTTGATAGGAGAGTGGACTGGTGCAACCACTGTGGAAATCAGTGTGGAGATTCCTTAAAAACTAGGATTAGGGGTCATATTTGACCCAGCTATTCCCCTTCTGGATATTTTCTCAGAATTAAAAATATACCACAAAGATATATGTGCACCTATGTTTACGGCAGCACAATTTGTAATACCTAAATCTTAGAAACAACCCAAATGCTTATCAACTGAGGAACGGATAAAAAAGATGTGGTATTCCCATACAATGGAATATCACATAGCTATAAAGAAAGAGCCCTTTCTGTGTAAAGATGCTCTAATCGCCCACCAGTTTCTTAGATGACTGTCTATTGTCAGTCACATGCTCTGCTATTGTATCCTTGACCCAAAATAACTAAGTATCAGGACAAAGGGGTAAGGGCAGGAGGTGAATGTTGGAACAGAGTGCATGGGTAAGAAAACCTTACTCATTTTATGCTAATTTTCCCCAAGTCTTGCAAGAAAACAGCTCTGCATTTGCCCCTTTCTGCTCAGAATAGGCAAGTGAGACTCAGAGAGCAGGCCAGATGCGGACAGTGACTCTGGTGGGGCTCTCAGTCTCAGCCCCAGGCACCAGGGAGCAGTCCTACTTCTTTTACCTAGCAGCTGGATACCAAGCCTCACTCTGTCTTCCCCCAGCAGCTGTCCTCAAATCTGCTGAGAGGGGTCCACATGGTGTTTGGAACTAGGATCCATGAGTGATTCAGAGGGAATCCAGTTCTAGAGCCTTAACTTCCAAAGTACTGATTTCTACAATTGTCTCATAAAATCCCAAGCCTCTCATACCCATCATGATCTCATCATGACTTGCTCTGGGATGTTAAAAACCTCCCCAAGTCAAGAGAGGAGTTGGATATTTTGGTTTCTGGGGCCTCTTTCATGATTCATAAGACAGCCCTGCCCCCAGAGCTTCCTGTCTCTTGGGGGTGCAGATGCATTTCTGTCAAGGGTGAAACATGGCCCACATTGAGATGCTCTAAATTTAGAACAAATAAAGCAGTGTATGTTAGTGATGATGGACTTTTTTACATGATTTCTTTCAGAATCAGTCTGCATTATTCAGTAATTAAAACTTATTTTATCAAACCAGCTCATGAAATATTTATTCCAATTATAGCTAGTCCTCATCTTATTTCATCTTGTGAAATGTTTAATCTTTTATAGCTCCTAACAAAAATAAACTTTTAAAGTAAGGATGAAGCATCTAGATGTCAACTTTAATTCATGCGAGGGGCATACAATTGTCTAAAATTGTTTGAGGAAGTTTTTGAGCAAAAAACATTTGCCTAAAGGGTCTCATTTTCCCCACTGTGAAATCCCATTCACATAATCTCCTCCTCTTCTTGGAGCTATGCTGTCCAATAAGTAGCCACTGGTCAAGATGACTATTAAAATCTTAATTGAATTAATTTAACTCCTCACTCATACTGACCACATTTCAAGTGCTAAATAGCCACATACAGCTTGTAGTTATTATATTTGACAATGAAGATACAGAACATTTCCATCCTCACAGAGAGTTTTAACGGACAGCACAGGTCTACAGTAGCCTTATAACTGACAAGGTCTTGGTGGATAGGTACAGCTCCTTGAAAGATGTGTATGTTAAAAAAAAAAAGTAAACCATTCAATCTTTTTAAAAGATCATTCAAGCACATGATGTAAAACTTATAAAATGCAAAATGGTTTATGAGACAAAGTGAGTCTCTGTCTCCAGTGTCCCAATTTCTCCTCCCATTAGTTTCTTGAAGTTCTTTCCAAAGATATTCTACTCAAATACAAGATGCAAGTATGTGCATCTTTATGGAAGTTTTAATGGCCACAAATCTTCTTCGACATACCTCCCATGCAGAACAGAAGTTTTTATTTTCTCCTCTTAAAAATGGGTAGAATTCTGACTGTTTCCATGCACTATGGTGGAACTGCCATGTAATTACCAGGCAAGGTCATAAGAAGGTATGAGTCTTCTACTTTCTTCCTGGAACATTCAGTCTTGGAGTACTCAGATGCCATATGAGAAGTGTAACTTCCAACCCAGAAGATCATACATCAGCACTACATCAGTTGACCCTTCCAGATAAGCCATTCTTTAACCATAGCAATGAAGTTGCCAGACTTAATGAAAAAGCCACATTGATTTGTTGCCTGTGACTCATATAAAGGGTCTTATAATTTGACTAGAAAATTTAGAAAAACCTCATAATGGATGCTTAGAAAAACTAAGCAATGAAAAAAATGAGGTAAATAGTAACCCAAAGATAACCAAAATTGATGTATAAAAAGAATAACAACCTGGTCATGCATGGTGGCACATACCTGTAATACCAGGACTCAGGAGACTGAGGCAAGAGGATTGCCTAGGTTACCTAGTGAATTCAAGGCTAGTGAGTCTTGTAATCCACAAATGAGCCCCCAAGAGCCCCCAAACCTCGAGTCCAAAAATGGGGCAAGACATGTTTTTTAAAAAAAGCAGCGCTGATTTATGTTGTCCTGGGCCGAGTGACATAGTGCAGTTAGAGTTTGCAAAAGATGTGTGTCTCCCTCAAAACTTTCCAGACTTTTTGTAGAAAGCACAGTTTACAAAATAAGGGGTTATGTGTGTGGATCAGGAAATATGCTAAGGAATGAGGAAGACCTTTGTTTCCCTTTGCAGAGGACAGAGAAGTCTAGCAGGAATTAACAATCCTTTGTCAACTTATTTTAGCACAACATCTGTTATTTGTAGAGGGCAGCAATGGTTAACATATCAGTTAGGTCAGGTTCCCAAAGATTTACAATTCTTTACAAAGGGGAGCACTGATTAACATATCAATTAGGTCACCCAGGAAAAAAAAAAACGCATGCAGAACAGTATGGCATAATACAAACATAAAGAAGTTCTCTTTGCTAGTGTATAGCATTCCCCACTGATTTTAATCAGTGATCCAAATCATTGGCTCATTGGGTTTTCAGACATAGGTATCTATTTATAACCTTGTGTCTTTAAAATCATAAGCTTTATAGTTTGAACCCGATCTTTGACATAGTTTACCAACTTGTTTACAACACAAGGCCCAATAGGAGGATTAACAAAGGTCTTGCAGGTGCCATTATTAAAACTGTTAACCAAAAGGAGAAAGAAAACCAACATTTAAATTAACTCTGTTCTGTCTGATGACTCCAGAATGATTGGCATACAAGTAACAATTTTTTTCCTAAAGTCAGACAGAGGCCTCCTTGGGGTCTCCATAAGGAAGAACACAAGATTATCAGTTACATTTGGCAATCTTAAGATTTAAAGAGTCCTTCGAGGGAACGACAGTCCACTTATCTGTAGGTTGATTGCCTTCAGAGGCCAGGACCAGCTTGAAGTGGGAATGATGAATCCAGGCAGGCTTTCCGGCTACTTTGATAGTGGTTGGAGTGCTGAGGACTACAGTTTAGGGACATTCCCATCATGGCTCAAGAGATTCACAGTGACATTTCTTGATAAGGACCAGTGTCCCAGGCTCCACAGCAGGGCATTTGTCCTCGCAGTGGGCCTCAGGCAGAGGATGTTGTTGTTGAAATAACCAGTGGATGGAAGTCAGAACTGGCTGAAGGGCCTAGGAGGGACTTCATAAGATCTTGATTAGCTAAATCAGCTAATTTTTTCAGAAATCTTAGGGATAAGAGGAGGAGATCTCCCATATAAAGCCTCAAGAAGGGTAAATATCAGTAACATAGAGGGTACATTGTGCACGCAAGAGGGCAAAAAAGGAAGGAGACTCACCCAGTTTTTGCCAGTTTCTAAGGCCATTAGTTATTACCTTCTTTAAAGTCTGGTTCATCCTTTTTATTTGTCCTCAACTTTGAGGCCAGTAAGCACAATGGTGTTTCCAATTGATCTGCAAAGCTTAGATTAGTTTTTGAGTTATCTGGGCTACAGAAGCTGGGCCATTGTCAGACCCCATGGATAAGGGGGCGCCAAATCGGGGAAATCAGGGCTGACTCAGACTTAGTAGGCAAAGCTTTAACACAGCTAGTGAAAAATATCTAACATTACTAATAAGTACTTATTTCCTTTAAGTTCAGGCTTCCCCATTTTGGAAAGTCTATTTCCCAATGTTCTGTAGGCATAGTCCCATGTAGCGAGTGGATGCTTTGGGTTCACCAATTGGCACTAAGGGCATCTGAGGCTCACAAGACTGGGCAAGCTTTGATATTAGCCCCCAGGGATTGCTTGAAGTTGAGCTGCCAGATGCAAGTCTTTTCAAGTGAAAATAGGCTCTGACAAAGTAGGTGGGATCAACAGTAATGTCCGGGCTATCTCAATCCCCACTGATTTTGTGGCTGCCTTTTGGGTGGTGGTGTCTGCCAAATTATTTCCTCATATAACAAGGCCATCTCCTGCCCAATGGGCTCTACAGCAGATAATAGCCACTCTCCTTGGCATCCAGATGGCAGTCAACAAGTCCAAAATTTGGGGAGTATGCTTAACCTTTTGGCCCCATTCTTGATAAATGGCTCCATGAACATGGGCAGTAACAAATGCATACTTTGACAACTTGAGGGCCTCAGCGAGGGCGATGAGTTCAGCCCATTGGGCCAATGTTCCCAGCTCCAGGGTTTGTTCCCATAGAATCTGAGAGTCTGTTGTAATGGCAGCTCCCAAGACCCACTTACCTTGATAGATGTAACTGCTTCCATAGGAGGAATATAAAGGAACTCTGAATAGTGGTTCATCTGTCATCTCCAATACAGTCATGGAGGGGCAAGGAGGGATCATCATCAGGCAGCAGAGTAGTAGGGTTTGAAGCCACTTTGCCCTTGAAACTGATGGTAGTCAGATGTAGAAGTAATGCCTTACAATGCATGACTCGGGAGTTGGGCAGCCATCAGTCCAGCAGAGCCTTGATGAGAGCCTCCAGTAAATAGGAGGGGACAATTAAGAGTTTCTGTCCAAAAGTCAATTTTTAAGCCTCTTTTATCAGGAGGGCCACCGAGGAAATCACCGCAGACAAGGTGGACATCCAGCTGCCATATAATCAAGTCTCTTGGAAAGATAGGCAACAGGCCTCTGCCAGGATCCCAAACTCTGGGTCAGTCCTCTGGCTCCTAGAAATTCTCACACTTGCTTTTTAGTCACAGGGACTGGAAACAGTTGGATGGCATGCATCCGCTGAGAGGAAAGAGTCTTATTTTTCTTTATAGAGAGTCCAACAACCAATGTAGTCCTTCTGCCCAGCAGAAACCTCTTACACCTGGTCTTTAGGGTCCTCCTGGTTGTCAAATATCTTTTAAGCAACCTCTAATAACCGACTGAAGGGCATTCCCTCAAATCTCTCAAACTTCTGCAATTTTCATCTAATGTCTGGGGCTGACTGAGCTACAAAGGCAATATTAATGGCCCTTGCATTTTTAGGTGCTACCATTGTATAAATGTGATAGGCCTTTTGCAATCCTTTCAGAAAACCCTGAGGGAGACTTATTAGCCAATTGCCTCACCTCTGCTATCTTGGGCATATTGGTAGGTTTTCTGGAATGCTCTAATGGCTACCAAGAACAACTGGTGATACCAATCGGGAACCTCCTTACCTCTGGTTGTCCAATCGGGGTGGGACAAAAGGAAAACATGGCTCTGGCATTCTGGATCAGAGGGCAGGTTTCATCTGGATGGCACACTGCTTTTTTTTTTGTTCCAGGGTGCCACATGGCAGGCTATTGTTCTACTGAAATTACATACTTAACAAAAAAGGCTTTTTCATAGGTAACAAAATTAATTGTGCCACATAATCTCCCAGATGTCCACAGCACATGAAAGAACTTGCATTTTATCTCTATAATCACCAATCACATTAGGTAAAATAGTTATTTCTTTTAAATTTAGATCGGCTTTTTTCAGTACAAGACCAATTGTTCCTTTTTGTCTGTTTTTTCCCAGCAATCAAAATCTCAACTCTGTCTTTAAAATTTATAGCATTCCTGGAAATTCCCCTTCCCCAAGCTCACAGTATTGCAAATTATCCTGTTGGGCTCTTTACTCTTGATTTGCAACATAAAGCTGGCTAAGAGCCCCCAACAATAGCTATGCCACAGAAAGCATTTTCTTCTTTACATTTTTACTTTAAGACAAAACCACCTTTTTTTACTTATTACCAGTCAATTACTTTTTCTCTTGCTTTTTAGACAACATTAAAACCTTTAACAAAATCCTTGAAGTGACTTTCTTTTAGTAGTCTAAAACATATTTAATCATGTCTTTTTACCACCTTAAATGTTATACTTTAAAAAACTGTAACTTTTTAAAGTGGCTCAATTACAGTATGATCTGGTTTTACTCGGTAAAGTTAATATGATTTTTAAAACCCATATATCTATATATATGGATATATATATTCACATTTTAACCAGAAAGAAAAATACTTTTTAAAGGCATGCCAAGGTTGCAAGTAATCAATTGAGAACCAAAACACTAAACAAGGTGCCACAAAAGACCAACATTAAGACCAACATTAAAGACACAAACAAAAGTTTTTCTGTCCACCGTTTGGTGAGCTAAAGGAAATAATTTTCATTATGAACTTTGAGTCCAATAAGCCGCATGGATGCAACAGAAATGCAACAGAAATGGGCAATGAGCCTCTAAGTTAGTAACAAAAAAATTTTTTTATTAGTACCAGGGGTCAAACTCACGACTTTGTGCTTGCAAGGCAGGCACTTATGTTGCTGAGCTAAATCCCCAGCCCCTAGTAACAAATTTAACAAATTCAAATGGGCAAAAAACAAAGTTAGAAACAAATTCAAACAGGCAGACAACCCCAAATTACAAAAAACACTGAACATAGAGACAAATGAGCGAGAAGCCCCAAAACACAAACGGGCTCCAAACACAATGGGCCCCAACGCTCCACACAAGCCTAGGCCCCCAACATGGTCCTAATCCACACACATGGGCCTAGGCCCCACACACAAGCCTAAGCCACACACATAGGCCTAGGCCACACACATGGGCCTCGGCCCCCCACACGGGCCTAAGCCACACACATAGGCCTAGGCCACACACATGGGCCTCGGCCCCACACACAAGCCTAAGCCACACACATAGGCCTAGGCCACACACATGGGCCTCGGCCCCCCACACGGGCCTAAGCCACACACATAGGCCTAGGCCACACACATGGGCCTCGGCCCCACACACAAGCCTAAGCCACACACATAGGCCTAGGCCACACACATGGGCCTAGGCCCCCCCCACAGGCCTAAGCCACACACATAGGCCTAGGCCACACACATGGGCCTAGGCCCCCCCCCACGGGCCTAAGCCACACACACGGGCTTAGGCCACACACATTACAAATGGGCAAGAGCCCCCAGAATCCAGTGCAGAAGGAGTGCTAGCTCACCCACAGTCATGCACTCACTTGCGTGCATCCAAATTACAAACAGGCAAATAGGTCAAAGCCCAAAGTTACGAATGGGCCCCAAAGCCCTAAATTACAAACAGGCACCAAAAATCCCCCGGAAGTTGTTTCATTCTATCTGCAGTTACAAATATGCACACTCAGATTACAAACAGGCCAAAAAAAACAAAAAACAAAAAAAAACCCCCAAATACATACAGATATTTAGCTAATCGATCAGTGAAAAATTAATTTGGGGGGGTCCCCCAGTAATCCCACAGGAGCCCCCTAATCTTGTAATCCACAAATGAGCCCCCAAGAGCCCCCAAACCTCGAGTCCAAAAATGGGGCAAGACATGTTTTTTAAAAAAAGCAGCGCTGATTTATTTTGTCCTGGGCCCAGTGACATAGTGCAGTTGGAGTTTGCAAAAGATGTGTGTCTCCCTCAAAACTTTCCAGACTTTTTGTAGAAAGCACAGTTTACAAAATAAGGGGTTATGGGTGTGGATCAGGAAATATGCTAAGGAATGAGGAAGACCTTTGTTTCCCTTTGCAGAGGACAGAGAAGTCTAGCAGGAATTAACAATCCTTTGTCAACCTATTTTAGCACAACATTTGTTATTGGTAGAGGGCAGCAATGGTTAACATATCAGTTAGGTCAGGTTCCCAAAGATTTACAGTTCTTTACGGAGGGGAGCACTGATTAACATATCAATTAGGTCACCCAGGAAAAAAAAAAAACGCATACAGAACAGTATGGCAGCATTACAGGTACTTTGGTCAAATAACTTAGGCATAATACAAACATAATGAAGCTCTTTTTGCTAGTGTACAGCATTGAGATCTTATCCCCAGAGAGAGGAAAGAGGAGAGAGACAGACAGACAGACAGACAGACAGACAAACAGGGAATAACAACCTGAAGGTTCAACTATGAGTTCTCACAGTAATGCTAACACAGAACATTAACTTAGCCAACATGGGTGATAAACTACATTGAGATAAAGTGGCTTTTAGACAGGAGGGAAATATGCACAAGGTAGGTGTCTTAGTCACTTCTTACTCATCACTGAGACAAAATACCTGATGCACCAAGTTGGGAGGGGAAAGGTTTATTTATTATAATTTTTAGAGGTTTCAGTCCATACTCAGTTGGCTCCAAGGCAGGATGGCATGGTGGGGCCATAGTTCATGATGGCTTCAAACAGCAAGGCAGGGCAAGAGAGAGAGACACACACCTTCTTCCTGCCATTACATTGTATGCTGGCTCCACCCTTAGGTGGGTGTAGCACTGATATTATCAATCCAAGCCCTAGACAATGAACCAATCACAAATACACAGTGCAAACACATGAGGCTTGAGGGCCACCGACATAAACCACTACATTCCACTCCTGGCCTCCAGGACTCATGCACATCCTTTATACAAAAAACATATAGTCCATCTTCAAGAGTTGCCAAAGTCCTAACAATTTCAGCATTGCTGAAAAGTCCAAGTCCTCCAAGGTCTATGCAAACTCTTAAATGTAACCCCCTGTACAAATGAAACAAGGTTAAACATTTCTGAAGTGCAAAGGCAGGAGATAAACATTACCATTCCAAAAGTTACAAACAGGAATATAAAACATTGGAAACAAAGCAAGTCCAGCATCCACTAGAGCGAACACTAAGTCCAAGAGTTCCATGCTCAGCATTTGAAGCAATCTGGTTGCAAGCTCCAAAGGCTTGTGTAATTCTACCCCCACAGCACTTTCAGGGATATCAGCTCCTGCAGCTTCTCTCTTAAACCCTCTCTGCTCACTTTTTGCAGCTTTCCTTGGATGATCCATGCTCCTGGCTTTCCCAAATTTCTGGGGACTCCACTGCACCCTTGGCTTCATCCTTACATCTTTATAAATTGCCCTCACAGGGCACACTGCTTGGCCTCCAAGGCCTTTTGCAATCAAGGCGGAAGTCCTCTTACCCTGAGAATCTGTGCATTTTCCTTGCACCTAAAATCAGCACCATGTGGGTGCTGCCAAGGTCTGCAGGCAGTTGGAGCAGCAGCCAGGCTTTTTTCTCTCTTTCCTCACAATAAGGTAGACAGAGCCCTGGATCGCTGGGCTCTATCTACCTTATTGTGAGGAAAAGCTTTTCTATGTTGTCGCCATTCTGGAACCTCATGTGGCCTCCATCACCTTTCTGGAGCATGGTGCTCTGTAGTTTTTGCTTCTGAGCAAATTCTTTCATTTTTGCAGTTTTGATGCTGCTTCCTGGGATGCCCCATGGCTGTCTTTCTTATCTCTCTGTTTCTTCTCAGCAATCAAAGTCTCAGTTTTATCTTTACAATCCACAGCTTTCCTAAAGTTTTCCTTCTGGCCAAACGCACAGCATTTTAAATTATCCTGTTGGGTTCTTTGCTCTTGATTTGCAGCATAAAGCTGGCTAAAAGCCCCCAACAACAGCCATGCCACAACCTCAACATTCGACTGCCTTGAAATTTCCTGTGCCAGATTAATCAGTCCATTGCCCTTAGTCTCAGTCTCAGGCAATGTCTCTGGGAATGAGAAAAATGCATACAAACTTTTTGCCAAGCCATAACACACATCATGGGGAGTCCTACAACCAACACAGAAACCTCCCAAGCGTTGTCTTTCCATGAGGCTTTCTACTAGCCTTCTGGTCTCCTGAGCTCTGACCAGAATCTCCTCTACAAAACAGCCTAAGCTGCTCCACCTCTATGCATCCAGGTAACATGTCTGAACCTTTCCAAATTCTGCCCACAAGTCATTTCCAAAGCCTCTCAAAAAACATGGTCAGGTGTAGTCACAGCAACAACCCCACTCCTGGTAAACAAATTCTGTCTTAGTCACTTTTTACTTGTCACTGAGACAAAATACCTGATGCAAGTTGGGAAAGAAAAGGTTTATTTCTTACAATTTTTGGAGGTTTCAATCCATACTCAGTTGGCTCCTAGACAGGGTGGCATGGGGGTGGGGGCGTAGTTCATGGTGGCTTCAAACATCAAGGCAGAAACCTGCAAGAGAGAGAGACCCACCTTCTTCCTGCCATTGCATTGTATGCTGGCTCCACCCTGAGGTGAGTATAGCACTGACATCATCAATCTAAGCACTAGACAATGAACCAATCACAAATGCACAATGCAAACACATGAGGCCTGGGGGCCACCAACATAATTCATGACAGTAGGCTATAGAACACTTCTAAAATTGATGAAGCTAGAAATAGTTGCATTATTTAGAAATATAGGTATGAATTACACAAAGAACAGATACATACTTCAGTGATACTGAAGCATGTTTGTGCCATGGAAGTGACGCAGCTACATAAAGGGAGATACTGATGGGGAATAAGTGAATGACTATGGGGCAACCACTCAGGGCACCTGTGGCATGACAGACCTTTAATAGATGAGCTTTTTAAATCCACTCCAGAGTTACTGAGTCAGAACTCTTAAGAGTAGGACCCAGCAATCTGAGTTCCCGTTAACATGCCTTCTTCATGTGATTCTGATGACCACTGAATTTGAGAAAGTTTGGTAGGCATAATCTGGTCCTTCTCTATCTCTTTGACACCATAGTTTCCTAACTGCCTACGCTTTAGCCACATCATCCTTTTTTCTCCCTGTTACCATGTTCATGGTCTCCGTAGGTCCTATGGTACAATCAGGCCACCTGCCTGGAAAGTTCCTAAGGCCTCCCTTTCTCTAACTGTGCAGGTCTCTACTCACACAGATTGCACATTGCAGATCCATTGTATCTCACCCCAACTCCCATTTTGTGATCTATTCCCTTCTTATATTTTCAGGCATTTAGCACTTCTTGAAATCCTTTGTTTTAAACTTTGTTTACACCACTAGAATGTAAGCTGCATGAGAATGAGGAACTTACCTGCTATTTTATCACTATGTTACCATACCTACAAAAGAGCCTGGTGCATAGTGGGGTGCCAAATAATCATTTGTTAATAAATGACTTATCCCACCATAAAACATAAAGGAATAAATCCCCGCTCTTTCTTAGATATTGACATGCACATAAATTATTTATGTCTGTTGCAAACAGAATTTGGGTTTTGGGTCTGAGGTGGGACTTTAGTTTCTACATTTCGGACAAGTTCTCAACATGTGGTGCTTGTGCAGCATAGAACTCACTATGAGCAGGAAAGTGTTACAGTGAATCCTGGGGTCTGTCTCTTGTGGTCACAAATGGCAGTCTTGTGATGGCTTTCAGATGACATTCTGAGTATCCAGTTACATCTGTGATAATTACATTTAAAATATTTTCAGATCAGAAACAGTGAAAGTTTTCCTGAAGTAGCTCTTTGGACTCTTTCAAAATATTGCAGAGTAATAATAATGGAGACTCAAGGAAACTTTACTTTAAAACGTAAAGAAGAGAACAACTCGACAGAAACCAACTTTCATGATTTATAAAGAAAAGAGAAATTATATCATTGCACTGTGTGGTGCCATCTGCTGACTGGAAGGTAAGGAATAGTGCCAATCTGCTCCCATTCAAATTGTTTCCTGGGAATGTCAATGAGAAACAGCAGAGCATCCAGAATGCAGTTTGCCTCTTGTCCTCTTAATACATCCTGAAAGTCTATGTGCTGGAAATGTATCCCCAAAGTAACATATTAATGGTATTTGGAAATGGGGCTTGTGCGAGGCAATTAAGATTAGGTGAAGTCATGAGGATGTTCCCTCCACCATAATGGTTGACATCAGTGACTTTGTAAGAAGAAGAGAGATCTGAGCTAGCACATGTGCTCTGTATCACGTGATGCTCTCTGTCACATTATGATACAGCCTGCTGTCCCGCACTAGATGTTATGCCATCAGCTTCCAAAACTATGAGCTAAATGAATTTCTATTTATTATAAATTCCCTCAATTCAGTTACTGTAATATAGTAACAGAAAGTAGACCGAGGCATCCTCTTTCTTACTCACGTGTCATAGATTGACAGTTAGATAGGGAATTAGCAATATTAGAACTGCATTAGAAATACAGTGGTACCTTGATTCATGAATGTACAGAAATTCATTCCACAATTCCAGAGAAGATGGGCATGTTTGTGTGCATGAGTGAAAGATGGCTGCAGTCATGTTCATCACCCAATGCAGGGTTTGCAAATAAAAACAAAATTTTGCCAAATACTGCTTTGTGAATCAAATTGTTGGCAAACAAAAGCATAAGTGAACTGAGGTACACCACCACTGGATTATAAAACACTCCATACTAAATACTACCATTGAGAAAACTATGAGCATCAGATAAGCAGTTCTCAGAATATATTCTCTTTTTTTCAGGTAGAACTTGTTTAATAAGTGTAGAAACATTTAAAGCACAGAAACAGAAGACACTACATCTAGGGATGCACAAAAACTGGATGATATGTGAAAAATCACTGTTTTTTCTCCAATAGAAGTTCTTCACTTGGGTCTGGTTTATTTCTTTTCTTTTTAAATTTATTTTACTTTATTTTATTTATATTTTAAAGGAAATAAAGCAGGACAATAAAATGAAGCAAAACAAAACAGTGATAAGACAGTACGAAATCCACAGTAGTTATTATATTGCATAGTGTTAACCTCTAAATAGTTTCTGAGACTACTGGCTTTGGACTTGCAAAGTCAACCAAACAATATAAGAGTTAGGTTGTTTCTTTACTTCAGTTGTTATCACCTCAACCTGCATTCCTCCAAATTAGCTGGTTGCTTGGGGGCTGGTTCTTTCCAGTGTGCTGGCTGGCTGACTTATGGGGGGTGGATGTGGCAGTGGCCTCCTTTATGGTTCTCCCTGGCCATCAGGGCCACTACTGACACATGGGATGCTGTGCAGCTTCTGGTTCTCCCTGGCTGATGTGGCTTCCACTGGTGCACAGGCTTCCTTAGGCTGGTATGGCCACCACTAGTACACATGGGGCTGTGTAGCTTCCTTCTTGATTTCCCTGGCCAACAAGGTCACTGCTGGTGCATAGGGGACTGTGTAGTTTCCTTCCTGGTTCTTTCCAGCCAGCAGGACCCTCAGAATATATTCTTAAAGGGTGATAATTCACATGCAGTAACAAGTCCTTTGATGAAAAAAATTTAGGAGACGCTGGCCTATGTGCACACAAATTAGAATTCCTGACTACAGAACCTCTAGTGACTCTATGAGAGCTTTCAGTACAGAACATTTTCCAAGCTTATAGAATTACAGAATTTTCTAAATATTGTGTAGGGATAGTGTTCCACGGAGCAAAATTTTGTGAGGTTCATTGGATGAAGTTGGCATCTATTGGAAAATTTCCTATGAGAAGGCTAAGGAGAAATGGGAAATAGCACCAAGAAGAGAGATAAAAGTAGCTGGCTTGCCTATAGGCCCTTCAGTTAGCCTTTTGCTTAACAGAGATTTCCCAACTTGAATATTTCAACATATCTGATTTCCCAAATAACATTATCTTAATCCCTCTCTTTGTTTTCCTACAAGAATTAATGTATCAGAACTACATGACTCAAAGAAAAGGTTCTATTGGACAGTCTGGCTGGTGGAAGTGGTATTTGATCAAGGAACCTGTCTACACTTACAGGGGAATGTAGCACTATAGTTAACTGCCATTGCAGACATATTACTCAGACATGCAGGTGTCCAGAGGAAAAGGAGAGCAGGATCATCTTTGCCTGTGGCTCTGTCATATGGAGTTGTTTCAGCACCTCCCGAGTTTCCCTTGGATGTGGTTACAGTTAGTAAATTCCATTCTTAGAGCAATAAATGGTGAGAAGAACAGGACTGTTATGATTGGACAAGTCAGGATTTTCACCTAAACATGGAGGTGGCTCAGTTTATCCTGGGACATGTGCTACATGTGGGTGAGGCATGTTCCTGGATAGAAAGAGGTGGTTTGTGAAACTGCACGATGTGAGGAGAGTTTACCAGTAAGACTATTTGTAGAAGCAAGGGGCAAGTGGAGGAAAAACAAGCGAACAAGAAAGTCACAACACACACACATACACGTGCATATGTGCGCACACACATGCACACATGTACACTCATCTGGGGCTAGTAACAGTGGGGCACACCGTCACTATCAGTATCAGTTTCCTGTGGCTGCTGTAAAAATCAATGTGAATTAGGTTACTTAAAATAACACAAATTTATTCTCCCACAGTTTTGGAAGTCAGAAGTCTGAAACTCCCTCTAGAGGTCCTAGGAGAAAATCTGTTCTGTATCTCTTCCAGTTTCTGGTGGCTGGGGCTTTCCTTGACTCAGGGCCACACCAGTCTCTGCCTCCACGATTATACTGTCATCTTTTCTGTATGTTGTCTCCCACTATCTCTCTTATAAAGATATTTGTCACAGGACTTAAGGTCCACCCAGGTAATCTAACATAATCGCCTCATTTAAAAATCCTTAATTGAATCACAACAACAGATGCTCTTTTTACAAACCAAGTCACAGGCATCGTCTGCAGGTTAGGATACTGGGAGGAGGCTACTATTCAGCCTGCTCCCCTGTGCAAAAGATAGTAGTAGCAGAGATGGGAGCCAGAGACAAAGGAAGCTTTGCAGAGAGGGTTGTCTGATGGCAGGAGGTACAGCAGGCCCACCGTGAGGAAGCAAGAGGAATTGATAACCTGACCTTATGGTTCTGTTTCCCTTTGATTTCCTGCTACCATCTCCTCTGAGCCAAACACAACCAGAGCTTTGATGCAGTCCATAAAGGACAGCCTCCTTTGTGGATCCCAGAGTAGGGAAGAGAGAGGTGGAGAGTAAGTCTGCAGAGGAAAAGGGGAGACAGAGCACAACACTGGAACAAAGTTGAGGCTTCATTAGGAAGGAGGAAGGAATGATGCTGGTAGACAAGTAACAGCGCCCACAAAGGCCTTCTCGTCTACCCAAAGCTCTCTGACTCTGACACTTCACCATTTTGCATACCTAATGCTGCTATTTAAATAAAAAAATATTGTCCTCCATAAAGATATGTTGATTACAAAAATTTCTGAACATACAGAAAAGCATGAAAAAAATAAATATTAACCTCAGTGCTTCTACACAGACAGCCAAGATGCACTGCATCATTCCAGTGTTGCACACTTCCAGCATGGATATGTTTTTTCAATAAGACAATAAGATGCTGTATCTCTTGTTCATAATGTTAGCTTTTTCTCAATTTCAAATATGTCGACTTTTCCCATGAACTTGTACATTCTTAAAGAGTAGTGTGATTTTTAAAGGCTACACAGTGCTGTTATATGGATGGACCATACTTTCAGAAGCCTCGGGTTCAAAATCAGCTAGGTACACTTTGCCCTGGCCCTGGGGAAGTCATGTTGCCAGTGCCCATAGGTCTTACTGACATTTGGCTTGGCACCTTGGAATCCAGCTGGGTTGGCTTTCTCTCTAAAGGTCCAGGAACACATACCTGGGCTGGGGCTGGCCTAACCTGTCAACTTAGAGTTTCATTGTCTTTCTTTTATGATGCTGCCCCTTACATCCCCTTGCAATGCACCCCCAGGTTCTGGTGTAGCTATCTTAGCTCCTGGTTAATAACCTCACCTGTGGCACCTCAAAAATGAATATCTAATAATGATTTGAGGCCTGTTTCACTTTACAATCCACTCGCCCATGCCATGGCTCCTCCTCTGCCTTGCCTTTGCTAACCCACACCTTGTAGAAAGTCCTGAACATGCTTCCTATATTAAGATGTTTTCAGTTTAACATCATCTCCTCCGTGGGCCTTTGTTAACTATCAGAATCAGCTTAATATTCCAAGAGTGTGTGTTTCAGAAACTTGGAGGAAGAGCAAGAAACCTGTGTCCATCTGCTTGGGTGAACTCCTAGACAGCTTACTCCAAGACCTATCCCATTGAATGACATGACACCTGGCCAGGAGACCTAGGAAACCAAAGAGGGGCAACATCCCTGAAGAAACCTCAGCCTCTCTATCTTCCCTGTGGGGGATGCTCCAGGCCACAGCATAGCCAGGACAAGGACCAGCAACAGTTGGTCTGTCCTCATAGCTGTTGTATGTAGCCATCTAGTAAAGGCTCAGGTTTCAGAGCTTTCCCAAAATATCTGAACAAACTCAGGACCCTGCACAGCTGGGAGTCATTAACCAGGAATCAAAGGGCAGCACCAAGGGGAAAGAGGGCCTCAAACTGGCCCAGAAACCTCACTGTTGGCCTCCAGGAACTGAGGAATCAGTCTCAAGACAAAGCTGAGGGGCACTGGCTCGGCACAGTGCAGGGCAGAGGAGTCTACACCAGCATCTAGGCAGGACAGAGTAGCTGAGAGTGGCCCTGAAGGACAAGGCACCGGCCAGACATTTTCCTTTTAGCCTCTGAGCATTTATTCCTTAACCAGCATTGAGTCCACTGTCTTGATTTAGACCTTTTGAAGAGATCAAGAGAAAGCTGGCCCTCCACAGAGTCTCCTAGAGAAATGAGGCTAGTAAGGTATGCTCCGTCAGAGCTAATGCTTCAGGCCACCAGCCAACCTGCGAAGTCCATTTCTCAGGACCTCCATATGGGCCTGTAAAGAACTCAGCAGACCCAGAAGTCTTCTGTGAGCTCTATTTGTATTTTTAAGAAACTCGAGTGACTCCTTGACCCAACTGAGGGTTTTGAAAGGCTCAAATGGAGGCCTGATGCCTGGGATAGTTGCAATGGCTCTCTCTGGAGAGGGCCTCCTTCCCTCCGCATCTGCCCCCTCTGCAGCCCTTCCCAGCCTGTCAGGTCCAAGGCTGCCTGTCCCAGCCTGTCTGCCATGAACCCTCGCCACAGCTTGCCCCCTTCTGGAAGAGGCCGAAGTCTCAGTAGTTTCCAGAGTTGGCCTGGGTAGAGAGGGAAAAAGACCCTGCTCTCCCTCCAGGGTTCCCCAAATCCCCTAAACTCTGCTAGGACTCCCAGAAGCTGGAAGCAGCCCCGCCTCTGGGCTATTTGGGAGGGAGACCTGAGAGGGCAAAGAATTTGCTGTTACAGACCAGACTTCCTGCCTCAGGTGCCCTCTGACCTTCAGTAATTACAGCTTCGGAAGTGGTTGGCTCCCCATTCTAGAAATTAGAGATAATGAGACCCAACTTCATGGGGCTATTGAAGGTTTAATTGATTCATGGTGGCTGAGAGGTTGGCAATGCTGGCCTGAAATTCAGTGGAGGCTGCTCTGTCAACAAGGTAAGGAGGCAGCCTGGCCTGCCTGATGCAGCCCTTCCTAGGGGAGCTGGCTGGCTACTGCCTCTGCCAGCCCTGAGCCCCAAGTTCCCCTTATGAATCCTTCCAACTTGACTTGTGCTCTCTATTTAGAACCCTCCAGCTGGTCAGGGTAGTCTATTCTCTCCTATCGCCCCATATTTCCTTGTTTGGTTCATTTGAATAGTGCCCTGAATGCACCTCCATTTCGTCTGCAGTCCTTACTGAGTAGCCCGCTTTGATGCCTTTCTTGTGTGAAGTTCTAAGGAACAGCACTTCTCAAACAGTAACGCAACGGACACCTTGTGTAAAGCAGATCCTAACTGAAAAAGTCTGGGCTGGGACCTGAGGCTGCATTTTGTACCAAGAGCCCAGGTGATGCTAACACTGCTAACCTGAGTGATAATCTTTGGAGAGCCAGGCCGTGGGTGTTACGCCCTGTCCCAGTGCACAGGCCTGTGTTCTTTCCAACAGAAATCAGCAGTTTATGAATTCATATGTATAAGATTTTCTTTCTGTTTTTTAAAATCCACTTTCTGGGGCTGGGGATTTAGCTCAGTGGCATAAGCGCCTGCCTGCCTTGCAAGCACATGGTCATGAGTTCAATCCCCGGTACCATAAAAACAAAAACAAAAACAAAAAAATAAAATCCATTTTTTTTCAAGGAAAAACTGAAAAAGAGGGAAAAAATCCTAAAAATTTCAAAACACGTCAATTGTGCATTGTCATCCCCAAATTAGTTATCCAGAACATAAGACATCTGCATTCAACAACAGCATGAGCACAGATCTTTCCCTTCACTGAATTCAGAGAAATCAGTAGTATAACTGTTTTAACTATTTTATATACATATGCATATACATATACATATACACACACATATACACGTATAAGTTTAAACTTAACATTTACTTATATGGTCAGTCAATTAATCTATTTGATGTTATAAAAATATAAAATTGAATGTTGTAGATGACAGCAGTTTAGATCTGCTTTTATTGATAAAACACAATGCAATTAGTTGGAAATGATTAGTTTTTAAAATGATAATTCAGCTGGAAATTTTAGGATGTTCTTCATAGTGAGTAATCTTGCTAGCAATTACTCCCCTTTTCAATCACTATTCCAGGAAGACTTAGTCCACATTTTTCACAAAAATGCTGAGTTTGGTAGCACAACCAAGTTTAATCCTGGGGTGAGTACAATGTGATAAAATTTTGTATGCAATAATTTTTAACGTATCTTTTGTTTTATCATTATTCTTAAAGTGTAATTTGCAAGATAAAATTGACACACTGTTATGTTACTCTAGAGCAGCTTTCTCAACCTCAACAAAATTGCCATGTTGGGCTGGATAATTCTTGGTTGTGGGATTTGTCCTGTACACTGTAGGATGTTTTGCAGTTTCCCTAAATCCTCTAGATGCCAGCAGCACACATACTTTTTTCTCCCTGCTATGACTGTGAGAGTCAGAATTGTTTTGAATCATATGCGCCCTAGAGGGCAAAACCATCCGGCGCTTTAAGAAGCATTACCCTAGGCACAAGGATCTGGGGTTTCCATAGGACAAAGTTTGAAAGCCACAGTTTATGGTCTTTGTTTAGCACTTGGTGTGAATACCTTGCAGATTCTCTTCACTACTCTGCAAATTCCTTGTGAGGAGAGCTAGGAGGGAAATTTCACTATGAACAGTGACCTGTCAGAGCGATGTTCAACAAATGTTTGATTGATTGATACAGACATAGCATCTGCTCTGGCTGCCTCATGCAGATAATTTGAGAGAAATCTGAGATAAGGAATGTGACCCTGTTTGAAAGCACAAACATCATAAACAGAAGGTGATAAAGCTGCCAAAGTATATTTGTTCATCCACCTTTCTTATCAGCCAATCTTCCTCCAACCAGAAGCAGGAAGAACGAAATTCCTTTCTCCTTTACAGAAAGTGTCTTTATTCTCACAGAGGGCATCAGCCCTACCATTTATTAACAAAGAGGATTTTAGTTCTTAATCCCTTTGAATTTCAATTTGCTCATCTGTAAACTAGAGGGAAATGATAATGTTCATTTCATAAAACTGTTTTGAGAATCAAATGAGGTAATATAGGTATTTAACCACTTAGTGAAGTCACCAAGGAAACATTTAGTAAGCATTTGTTGCTTTTTCTGCTTTTGGGTATCTTTAAACATCCACACTCAAAAAAAAAAAAAAAAAAAAGCAGCAAAAGTAATACAAAACAGCAGATAAGCTAAATGTCTTTTCCATTTCACTGTGGAAAGAGGTTGTTTTTGTGTGTGTTTGTTTTTGTTTTTTACTAACTTCATGCCTAGTACTCATTCATATAGACTCCTCTCATTTTGCTTGTCATTTTCATCCTGAATCCAAAAGGAAGTTTTCTTGTCCACTTGCATGTACTTTGTCTCTTGAATCACATTAGTCAACTCAGAAGCTAGAAAGTCTTTCTTTATCCTTTAAAAGTTCTACAAGTTCTCCTGATTTTTCTTACAAAAGGTGAATTACCTCCATTTCCATGACTCCTACTTTCTTCCTTTCGATCTTCCAATCCTTCTGCCCCTCTTGAACTACTGCACTAGTCTTTAATTTGTTTCTCACTGTGTGATCACAGTCCCTTCAAAACCACTCTCTTTTATGTTGCTGAAGGGCACTCAGTGATTGCTCACAGCTTAGAAAGATCAAGTGCGAAGGCAGCGCACACACTGTGCTGACAGAGCCCTAGCTCCTGTGCTCCCGAGATGCCTGATGGCTCGTGCATTCTGCAATAAGCATGCTCTTTCTCATCTGTGGGCCTTTAGAGAAATTCGTTCCACCTGTTAGTATGACCATCCCTCAATGCATCTTGGGGAAACATACAGCTCGCTTCTCCTTCACTCAGCACACAGACACATAGAAGAGTGGAGGAGACTCCATGAGACTCCATCTACCTAAGGATTTGCCTCCCACTTATCATCTTCCCTTCGATCTTCCAATCCCATCTCTTTGTCCCCTTTTCTCCCCCTATCTCTTAGACTTCTCTTTTTCCTCCACTTTTATGCCTACTAGGCAAAGCAAAAAGATTCCTAGCTAATGTTTATTGAGCACTTAACATCTACGAGGGACTGTGCTAAGATCTTCCTGTGCTTTGTCTTATTCAATGCTCACAATGAGTCTGCAAGAAAGGAACATGGCACAGAAAGGTTAAGTCACACATCCAAAACCTCCAGCTAGCAACAGGCAGAGACAGAAATTGACTTTGATGACCTATGCTGTCATATTCCCACTGGTGAATCCTATCACAATTTCCTTGCATTTCAAGCGTAGGATTTGCTCATATGTCTAGTCTTCGGGGCTTCTTCCTGACTACCTCTGTTTCAAAGGGAAAAGCATTTTTTTTTTTTTAGAGAATAAAGAAAGTTTCTTCTTTTCTTATATGAGTGTATACACTCATATAAAGTTATCCCATTTACTGTACCTCAGTGGTAGGCTTATGGGACTGTACCTTCTTAGTCATCTTTTTATGCTAACAGCCTAGTGCACAGAAGTTTGTCTGGGGCAGAGATCTTTCCAGAAACAGGCTAATTACAGAACGATAACCACCAGCTCATTCTGCCTCAGTGGTAGCCTTGTTTCATCACTTCTGTGGGGCAGCTGTCTGAAGCCACAGGTCCAACACATTCCTGTGCCTGCAGATGGTAGAGACTTCTGATGGAAGGAACTGGCAAATGGGGGAAGGCACAGAAAAGGGCTCAAAAATGTATTTGTATCTGTGGCAGACAACAGTTCTTGTCCTTCTGTTAAACCAAAAGGCTTCCAAGGCTGAATACTTGCCTGACCACAGATTGCTGCTGTTTAAAACAATTTCTGAATGAAAATTATATCAAAGTTCTGAACTGTAGTGAAAACTGTCCCCTGCAGAGCTATTGTTGTTTAGTCCCGGGAGTGAGTCAGTGACAGCAGCACAGGTGCACATGAATGTATTGTAGCATTGGCCACACGCCACCCTGCACACCTCCGCAGTGTGTGTTGATTTCTCAGCTTTGGCTCATAGTGGCTTAGCATTCACGGGGCCAGCTTGATCCACAAAGGCTCCTAGCCCTTCCGAAAACACCCGAAACAATGTATGGCTGAAACACTTCTCAGAGAACGAGGCAGGGGATGATGCCAGGGAGAAATGGTAGGGCTAGAGGACCACTGGGGAAGCAGATGGAGCAGGGGAGCAGAGCAGGCTGTCTTGCTTCTTCCTGTGACTGCATGTTGCAGTCTGGAGTAGAAAATCATTTGTTAGGGCACAGGCCTGTGGGGTGGCTCAGTCTTTGCAACTGCAGGAGAGAGAGGAAAGCAAAGTGTGCTGATTAGGCAATCATGCAGCAAATGGGCTATCACATGATGCATCTTATGGTAAATTAGCCCTTTGGTGACCTGAAGATTCTCAAGTGATGGAGGCAGCTTCTACCTCAACCCTCATAATAATAGAAGGCAGATCAGCCTCAACCCAGGCTGATGATCAGCCTGAAGGAAATGCCTCTGGCCACCTCTTCCATCCACCCATGCTCTCCTCCCTGCCTGGAGGACATGGGGCTGAGGATGAGGGAACGGAAGGGGAGAGATTAGAATATGAACCAGGTGGCAGTTGGCTGCCACTGCTTTTCTTGTTTGGTTTTTTTTTTTTTTTTTTTTTTTTTTTTTTTTTGGTCTTTTTCATTTTTATCGGTACCAGGGATCGAACTCACGACTGCCTGCTTGCAAGGCAGGCGCTTATGCTGCTGAGCTAAATCCCCAGCCCAGCCACTGCTTTTCTTTCTGGGGAGAAAGCAATAGGGAAGACATTGGTTACCGAGAAGAAGGGATGCTGGCAGCCCAGTGTCTTTCAGCCTGCCTGATAGATGGCCCTGTTTCTTCCACTTCTTGTGCAGTTGCACGATATGAGGAAGAAACAGCTGTCTTCTTCATTTACCTTGCTGCTGCTGGTGTTGTTGTTATTATTATTATTAATCCCTTTTCCAGTCCTGAGATTAAACCATGGAGGCATCTGTACTTGGAATTGTGAAAAACCTGGCTAAAATATACACAGCAAAATTCTTACTTTGTGTTGGCCTTGAGATCCACAAGGGACTCTCAATTGATTCATTCATTTACTGTACTTGTTTTTGGTTTATTCTCAATGTTTCTCTGGTGATTGACTAATAGATTTTAATTTGGACATGCTAAGGAAGCTGACAAGAATTAAACTGTGAAGAAATGGTTTTGAGTTGGATGAAGCTGCCTTTTGGATGAGGCTACCTTTTCTTACAAGCTGCTTGACAAAAAGACCTAGATAAGCTGCTGTTTTTTCTGCAAAGCAGCAGGTAGTGACTTAGGTCAGAAAGACTTTTGAGGAGGATAAGAAGACCATGTCAGATGGAGTGACAGCTTGGGAGTAGGATTGGGAGTAGGGAATGGGGAAGGACGCGGAGAGATGGGAATGAAGATATTCAAGTATGAGACAGTTTTTGTTCTCCTACAGGAATGACGGGCACATTTTCTAAAACTAAGTCCAATGTAAATTCTCTCCAACAATGGCTTTTTCCTTTGAAGGATGATGATATCAAGTAAGACTAGTAACATGTTGTCAAAAGGCAGAAAGAAACTGGGAGGAACTGTAGATTGATAATCAAGCCAGCTGTTGAGGAAACAAGCGGTAGCTCAATCCAGTATGGACACAGCAGGAAAAAAGTCATGCTCAATTATAAATTGAAATTTATTTCCCCAAAATTTGAAATCCTAAATCCCAGTACCTGAGAATGTAGTCTTAATTGGTAATAGTCTTCACAGCAGTAAAGTAAAATGATGCCACTGGGGAAGTTTTAATCCTATATAACAGATTTCCTCATGAAAAGAAGAAATTTGGAGACAGGTACATACTGGGAGAACACCATGTGGGGATACAGCAGATATCAAGGTACTGCTTCTGCAAGCCCAGGAATGTGAGAGAACACCAGAAGCTGGGGGTGGGGAATAGAATGCATTTTCTTACCTGCCCTAGAAGGAGCCAACCTGGTTGACATCCTACTCTTGGACCCCTAGAACGGTGAAAGAATGAACTTTTGCTGTTTAAGCCACCAAATTCACAGTACTTCGTTACAGCAGCCCTGGAAAACTATTTCGTCCCTTCTGCTGTCCACTCTAGTCCTCAAACTTAATTCCCTAGGTGACTGCACTGTTTTCTCTCAGCAGAGACGTCGAGAAATAGAGGAATGTGAAAGGAAAAAAATTATCAAACTATGGATAATGTAGTTGATCACTCAGAACCAAAACCTCAAGGAAATTTTGCTTCAGGAAAATGAAGGCTATACAGTTGGCACCTCATATAATTTTCTTCTTTACAATTATTCTTTAGCCATAAAGAATATTGATGGGGGAAGTTGATTTGATAAATGAGTGGTTGAAAATTCTGAGGATGCTGAGAAAGTAAGAAAAAAGTTACTGAAAACTTGTAAGAGGAAGGAGCAAAGAAATGAGTGCAAGATAAGTTGGTAAAGAGGCAACTTGTTTTACAGGTAAAATTAGGTGAGCTGTGATAACAGGAATGAAGCTATATATTTTATATGTCATATCATACAGATATATATATACCCTAGCTCCTCATTCTAGTGATCAGATACATTTTAAAAATATGATCACAAAGTAAACATTGAAGAACAGGTAGACCAAATGAAAAAGGAGCTAATTTGCTTGTGAAATGCTTCATATATATATATATATATATATATATATATATATGCATGCTTTATATATATATATATATATATATATATGCCATTACACAGGATCGAGCTGGTTTTCTAGCTTGTCCTCATTTTCCAAGTGTTGTTATAGATCTGTGTACAGTTCTGGTCCCCAGAGTTCGGAGGAACTTTCTCCTGCATTGTATGCATTCCTAGGGGTTTGGTCTTTACATGTTCCTTTAAGGAAGAGTGGATGCTTGTATTTGAACTAGAATCTTCCCAAGTGAGATACCTGGGAACTCTAGTTACATTCACAGTGTTGGTGCTGCAGCAGATGAATTGTCTTAGAATATCCTGCATAAAACTTCACATACAGTTACATAGAATATTGTCGAATAGTGGAGACTTCATCATAGTGATATTGGGGGAAGAGACTAACGTTCATCAAAGGAACTATGTTAGAATGTGTCCTTTTTTTAGTCTTGCAGACTTTATGAAATAACTTGATGTACAGCATATTCAAATGTTGAAAAAAAGATTACATTTTAGTGGGTAATACTATGATAAAAAACACAATGTTTACTATTTTTCTTCAAATATAATTTTTTTGGTAATGTAGTCGACCCCAGGGCCTTAATTATACTAGAGAAGTACTCTACCATTAAAGCTCTATCTCCAACTCCAAGAACACAATATAATATATCCCATAATGGTATATACCAAGTTATCAAGATATGCTGTACAGAGTCTGGCAAAACAGACTGTATGAAGGAACTCTTCCAAAGAATGCAGCATTTAATAGATACATGCATATCTATCCTTCCATCATAAAAATTTTGTTCAGTGCCTGACAGCTCAGTTCTACTGGAGTCATTCATATCACAGAGTTCAGACTTTTTACAAGAACAATTGTCTGTAAGTAAGAAAATAAAGGAGAGTTATTCAGATAATAGAATTCAGTCCCTGGCACCTTCAGTCTATGGAAATGACATCACATCTGATTCCCCTGCTGAAGTTATCCTCCGCCTGCTCCTCCTGCCTGGTTGACCCTGACACTGAGGATCTCTAGACAAAGCAGGGGAGGGTCCAAGGAGATGGACTCAGAATCTGACCAGTCTGTGGTAAAGGGCTCGTGCTGGTCATTTGCTATTGAGAAAATGAGTGGTGAGTGCCTCACTATAACCCAGACAGAAACAGCGGGGTTAGGAGAGTTTCTGTGCTCCTTGTTTCCAGGAAGTAATATAGTACCATGGCACCTCACCATTCCTTCATTATCTGAAGCTTTTTTCCATTTAATAAATATAGTACATTTTTGAGATGGCCAAGCAGTATGGTATGACTTCGAGAAGTTTCTCAGTTGTCAGCCTTAGTGTATAGTAACAGGTACTGGAAATGTAAGATCTGTGTTTTGAAGAAAAAAAAAAGAAAATGTCCTATCAATATTACACTGAAGTCTTAAGAAATTTAATCCCTCTGACTTACATATAAAGGATTTTAATACAATGCTGTAAATGTGTATGTTTCAAAGAAATAGGGTTTTTTTGCTTTGTTTTTTCCTGATACTGGGGATGGAACTCAAGGTCTTGTGCTCGCCAGGCAGGCGCTTATACCACTGAGCTAAATCCCCAACTGAAAAGAAATACTGTTTAACTTCAGCCCACAGACAGATCAACTAGAGACTTTAAGAAACAAAACAAAACCCTGATGTCTTCAGTCTCATTTCAACCACTTAATTCAAGTATTTCCATGAATGGGGCTCTGGGAATTAGTGTATATATTTAAAGACTCCAAGCAATTGTACTGTACAGCTACAGTTGAGAGCTACTGTCACAATTTCTATATTAGACTCTTAGAGTTCAAAAATATACCTGACACACAGTAGACCCATCTATAATGTATTTTTCTCTAATCATTTATCTGCTCTATTGCTTATCACATATCTAACCCAGAATAGGAACATGTGGAAAATGTTTCCTTTTCCATTCTTTCTCCTTGCTAGAAGGTATTTGGAGAAAAGTAAAACATATTTATATATAGGGTTTTAAATATGCTTGTCAAAATGTACATATTGTAGGACCTTTCAACTCAAATAAATGATGTTACTGTTCTTCATATGAATTTGTCAAACTGCTTCATTAAATGTAATTACATGAGATAATGTTCTAATAATAACCTTCTATCGTTATCTGACAGCAAACACTGAAAGGCTAAGAAAATATTTTGAATCTGCTGATGAAATATGACACAAAAATGAAATGGTGGCAACATTGGAGCCTGGAAACCTGAGAATAAGAAGTGAATAAGTTGATTGGCTCTCGGTGAGTACTGGAAATTGGGTCCCAGGGCCCTGCTCTGGAGGAGGCCACAGAGAGGACCTTGCACCTGGGCGCCAAAGCCAGGTGACAGGACGCACAGTTTTCTGAAGAGGCAGAATGCTGATCAAGATGTGGAAAAACCACATCAAGCTAGAATCTACCTCTGTGAAAGAAGGAAAAACGCGAGTGTAAGGCTGGAGCCCTACGCGCTCACTGAGACCAATCTGCACTGTACTGGGAGTGCCATGGAGTCAGGTGATTCAACGTGGAGCTGAAGCCATGGCTGCCCATAATGGGAATTGAGTCCGGAGCCCTTGGCAGGAGGACACGGCATGGTGTGAGGTAGAGTCAAGAGGAGAAGCTGTGTTGATTCCAGGTAAGTCTTGAGGATTGGGTCCCATGGCTGCTGTCGCTGGCTGGAGGACATCTTGGAGTTGGGCAGAGCCCAGCGCCGAGGCAGTGTCAGTTGGCTGTCCCAGCGCAGAGAGGACTGGTGGGCTCTGCTGGGGCTGAGCTACGCCTCTGGTTGAGACCCAATAACCAAGGACAAAAGTTCATGACTCAGTGACATCCACAAGGTACAACATAAGTCCCTGAAGGAAATTGCAGGTCAACTGGCTCAGAGGCTAGAGGCTAGCCTGCACTGTCCCTGTGTCCTTGCTTGTATCTCAGATAACAGCAAATTGAGGGGAACAGCAAAGCCCCAGTCAGCAAGCTTTGGAAAGACCCTAAGCAATATGGAGAGGGCCAGAGACCCCCAGGACACCCTGTTTGAAAGAAACCAGAAACATGACAAGAGATAGATAGATATCCCAGGGTGATATTGGGGGAAGAGACTAACGTTCATCAAAGGAACTATGTTAGAATGTGTCCTTTTTTAGTCTTGCAGACTTTATGAAATAACTTGATGTACAGCATATTCAAATGTTGAAAAGAAAGATTACATTTTAGTGGGTAAAACTATGATAAAAAGCACAATGTTTACTATTTTTCTTCAAATATAATTTTGAAATATAATTAATATAATTTTCAAATATAATTAATTCCCCTGACCCTGGGAAAATAAGCCCAGGAGAGGTAAATAGAGAAGAGAATCAGTGAAGTAATCATGCAATATTAGACACAGCATCAGCGAACATAAAGAAAGACCTTTGTGACCTCCTAGACGAATTTAAAGCTGTACTTCTAATCCAAGTGAGACAAGATATAAAAAGATTAATTAAAGAAATGATAAGCCCCTCCCAAGAGAACACAGATGGAGGAACGGAGGAACTCAGAAAAGGAAGAGAAACCTTTCATAAAGAATATAAACAAAATCTAGAATACATGAAAAAGATCCAAAGAGATTACCAGGAAACTAAAAACTCCATTGAAAGCTGGCAAGATGCCTTGACAGAAACTAAAGTTAGCCTTTTGAAACTTGAAGAGAGATTTATGATGTGTGATAGTGAAAGAAAAGATCTCTTAAAAATAACAAGGAATCAGGAAAAAACAATTCAAAGGCTAGAAGATGACAAGAGGATTTATAACTTAAGAATTAAAATGTAAACTACAAATGAACTACAAAGAATATTCACAGATATAATTAAGGAAAACTTCCCAAGCGTAGGAAAAAGAAATGATATCCAGATAAATGAGGCATACAGTACTCCAGCCATCTACAACCAAAACAGAGCTACACCCAGACATATAATAATCAAGATACCAGAAACCCACCACAAGAACAGAATATTAAAAGCAGCCAGAGAAAAGCAGCAGATCACCTACAAAGAACAAATTATCAAAATAACGACAGACTTATCAACACAAACTCTCAAATTGAGAATAGCCTGGGGGGAAATAATCCAAGCCCTGAAAGAAAATAACTTCCAACCAAGGCTGATGTACCCAGAAAAACTCTCTCTCTCACAATTAATGGATAAACAAGATATTTCCAAGACAATGAGGAACTGTGAGAGTTCATGGCCACCAACCCAACCCTACAAAAAATACTGGAAGGATATTCCAGAGAGAGAGGAAAAAATACCAAGATTCCAGCAACAGTGGCAGAGAGGCCTCAATGAATGGGGCAGACAGTGGAATGAAGGAGTAAAGTGGACAAATAATAGCAGAAGAATAGAATAGCAGAGATGAGGCAGAGATGGTAAACTCTAATCTTTAATACAGATAGCCTTGATAAACTAACAAAAAAGAAACACAGGCAGAGTAGATTAGGAGGCAGGATCCATTGAGAGGCTCTGAATAGGAAATACACTCAAACTGAAAGAGGGTTAATAAACTGAAAGTCAAAGATGAAAAAACAATGCTTTATGTGACAGGAAACCAGAGAGAAATAGGGACAACTTATCCAGCAGCTGCAGATAGATTGAAAAGTTATGACACTTATGTGCAGTTTAGAACTACACAGCTGGAAGGAAGGAAAACCTTTGTGGCTTTAGTAAGTAAAGGAGTACAGCTCAAGATTAAGCTCAGGGGTAAAAAGGTTCAGCAACACTCAGATAGATAACAGGTTGACCCCCTAGTCTAAAAACTATAAGAGCTAGTAGGACCCAAAATATACAAAGCATCCTGAGAAGAGGAAAGGTGAGGAACTGCCTAAAAAGGAAAGCAGAGGACATTGTTATAAGTGTATCAGAATTTAAAAGCCACAGTAGTCTTATCGCTCTGTTTAGTTTGATTATATTTTGTTCCAGTTTGTCTACTCATATGAGATTTGAGGGCACAGACAGCTAACCCAAAAATAGCAGGTTATACCATGGTAACTATCCTTAATTTCCTATTAACTTAAACTGAAACCCTGTATTACTTACATTGTCTTACTATGACTGATCTTATTTGAAACTGGTCTGTTAGACCGCTATTTTGCCTTGACTGATTTTATTCGAATTTGGTATGCTTGATAGTATCAAGTCTAAGAGTAGAGACAATTACTCTGAAGATGGCAAGATGTAAAAGATACCCATTCCAGTTTTGATTATTAACTGCTTTCAAGTCCTACAATGTTTTCAAAGTTGTGTTTTTATAAAAATAGCTATGTAATGCTATGCTTAACTATATAATGCCTGATGATGTGGACAATTCTGTTGAAAATAACAAGAGAAAGCATAGTAACTACTGTAGATCACCTAATATTGTGGTCTTATATGTCTTTTTCATTTCATGTGTTTCTAGGAATTTGTTTTGTTGTCTTGTTTTGATCTGTTTTTCCCTAAAATACAGAAAGGATAGATATACATGTAGAGACTCACACATGAGAAGAATTTCTAAACTATTTAGAAGAGAAGAGAAGAGATTATATAATACATGATTTAATGAGCAGATACTCTAAAGAAGAAGAGACACTAAGAAACCCAATGCTAATTCTGTAGCATTATGATATAAAATCTAGCAATACTATTATTCACTGTTCAGAGTGATATTATTCTAGTCTCTTATGCTCAATTTCAGCATACATAAAGATAAAGACAACTGCTTCAAAGAGAATGAGAGACATTACGGTAGTCATTATTGACTTCCCCAAAATCAGATCTTGAAGACCTAAAAAGCCTTCATCATCCTGTAATGATTTGATTAGTTCTATAATATTCAGTATATAGTCCATATGTGTGAAGATGGGGACAACTATTTGGAAGAAAACTAGAGACAATAAGACAGTAAAGATAATGGACTTGCTTAGAAATCTGTGTTTCTTTAAATTGTTTCCTTATGAACTGTTTTGTTCTGTTTTGACATGTTTAATCTTACCCTCTTTAAGATAAAAAATAAGTGTGTAGGACTGATAACCATATTACTAAGTTTTTGTTGGATCATTGCGCAGAACTGTTTTCAGTGTCATTTGAATATCGCTTTGTATGCTTTAATTTTGTTACTTGAACAACTATTTCTAAGATGACAATATGTAACTTATCAACTAGTGATTTCTTACTGTTTATTTTTCTGAAATTCTGTATTATTTCTACCTTTTTTCTGTTGTTTTCTCTTTAAATAAAAAAAGAAGTGAATAAGTTAAAGATAAATAGTTTTATATCTCAATATAGTACAGTTCATATAATAGACAAATCTTGATGGCAAAGAGCCAATGGCGTCTGCGTCTAATTGTTTGTGGTCTGATTGGTTCATTTCATTTGGCCTTCTTAATAGCAAATTTCTGCTTAAGTCATTAGAAATTTTTAAAACTGATTTTGATAGTATTCATTTATTAGGATGGCAAATAATATTTATGGTATTACATGACCTTTGGCAAGAATCCAGTTTCCATAAAGGCTGAAAAGAAAGGAGAATTTCTGCCCAGGAAGGAATGTGATTTCATTCATTCAATAAATACTTGTTGAACATTAACTAAATGAAGGCAAGAGTGTAAGAACAGGGGTCTTAAAATGGAAAAGGAAGTCCTCTGAACTGTGCTTTCCAGGGAAAATGTTTCTTCAGATAAATGCAGAAGTGGGTCTTTTATTTTTCATGTGTACAAATCGCCCTCACATCTATACTATACATGGACCTTTACACTTCAGGTGTGACTAGAACACCTGCAATTTTGCAGTGTAGGACAAGTGAGTTTCTGGGCTAGTGAATGTAGGTACAAGAGATAGTACTGAGATTTGGTGGAAAGGAGGAAGAAAATTAGTGGTGCATAATTCTTAGCTTCAGTTACTCCAACAGCTCTAGAACCACAAGTTATGATTTGGGGTTTTGATTTTACTTTAAACTATTTCTTATTCCCTAAATAAACTTTTGTTTCCTGCATCTTCTGTGTAATGTGGTATTCCTCAAAGGTGGTGAAGGGGAAACATGAGAGTCTAATGTCTCCTTGCTACCTCGCCAGGATATGTCTGTGAAGGACTATTTTTAGGTATGTGTGGCCAGTATAGGTTTCCGTGGTTTAGAGCAGAGTTTTTCAAGCTTTAATACGCGTAAAACTCCCTGAGGCCAGGAAACAAGCAGATTCCACTTCAGCAGGGCTGTGACTGAGACCTAAGAGTCTGCATTTCTAACAAGTTCCCGGGCTGTGCCAATGCCCACCACTGTGCTTTGAGTAGAAAGGGCTCAGAGGACTTCCAGCTGGTGGTGATAAGGGCTGAAGGTGTATAATTTCTAAAATCTTTTCTCCTCCAAGAGACTTTCTCGAGTTGTTCAGAACAAATTCATTTTCCTTTTTTCCCCAACAGTATATATATATATATATATATATATATATATATATTTTGAAACAAAAATCCATATCTGAAACCCTACATGTATATTTCCAATAGCAAGAGATCTTTGCTTTTTGCCAATACAAAGCTAATTAAACTGCAAGCTCTGGTAACTTCAGCACCATTATCCTTATTTAAAGGCCATATCAGTAGTCAAGATGATATATTTTTGTTTGAAAAAACTGTGTATCACTGTATCTACGCCTGTTTGTCCATACTAATTTTAAAACCTGAGATTTTTAACTGTAGGAGACAGTCAGTGTATCTTTGGCATAGCATCACGAAATCACCAAACACAAGAGCAAAGATGCTTAGAAAGTAGCTGGTTCCATGCCCTTCAAGGACAACACAGCTACTTGTGGGGGGAAAGTGAAATAACCCTAGATGGAACATCCGCATGTATTTTATAAATGTTTATAGTTTTCTATGTATTTTCATACATTAAAGATACTTTATATGTTAGAGAACTCTATAACTAAGCATATTTGGCCTCGAATTTTAAGGATACTCTTAGAAAGTAAAAGACACATTATCTTTAATTTTAGAAGTGAGTGGTTATAAAGAACAAATATATGAATATCATTATAGTAGCACATACATAAGCAAAAATTGTGAGAAGTGAGGTTTGGGAAAGAATATTTAATCAACGACTAGCACTCACAATAGAGGAAGTTGAAGCTCAGAAATAAGACCATGTTTCAAAGAATTTAAGGTACCACAAATCATAGGGTGTGTCTTAATTTCAGAAGTGCTAAAATGTAGAGAAATTTAAATAAATGAAATATGAAAGTGATTTACTTAAAGTTTTGTACTTATGATTGAAAGTGTTTAAAGAATAATTTATTCCCTCAGAGAATTTGTGTTTTAGTCAATGACAAAGTGCTGACCATAAAGAATAACATTCTCATAATGGAATTTCAGGTTCTACCTGTGACAGACAGGTAGGCAAAATAATTTCGGGCAAGATACTTTCTTTGGTCCCCTGTTGTGAGAAAGCTGTGCCATATTTTTGTCTTTCTACAAAGTCAAAATTTATTTACTAATGATAAATTCGCAAGGTACATCATCAGCATTGGCTGGGGGAGTACTCTAGATTTCACTTGATAGCTATGAGCTGAGCAGTTGTAGGTTGTTTGATTCTGATTTTAATTACTTTTAACACTCAAATCACACATCACGCAACAATATATAGGTTACAGAACAGCTAAGAAATGGTCTACAGCAGCTGAGGCAGAAAGCCCATCAAGATATAAAAAGGCATTGCAGGTGGCCAGATAGGGTTAGAGATCAGGCAGAGCTCGTGTGGTCGTAGCTTGTTTAAGGTGTGGAGCTTGTGGAAAACATAAAGAGTGTTCAGAGACCAAGTCTGAGTAGCAGACAGTTTGAGGGGGTCAAAGCAGCCAGCAAGACTGAGCCTGAGTTGATCATGCATTGATTTCATAATCTGTTCACCAGGTAGCCTGATGAATGACAGGTCATTTGTGTGTGTGCGCGTGTGTGTGTGTGTGTGTGTGTGTGTGTGTGTGTGAGTGTGTGTGTGTGTGTGTGTGTGCGCGCGCGTGCATGTCTGTCTGTCTCAGTGCCGCAGTGTTTGGTGCCCCTCTTTTTATATGATCTAGGTGAGGGGGTTCTATCTTTTGTTGGTCTGACATCTTCAATAAGTCCACAGCCCTATTTTCCCCTGATATGACTTTGATAAGTCATGACCCACATGTCCCTGGTTTAATCTGATAGGTTTACAGAGGAAAATTTCTATTAGCATCATTAATTTATCAGTTTGTACCTTATACTTGTGTTGTGCAGTTAGAAGTTGTTCTCTTTGATAAATCTGGTATGTCCAATGCCTGGTAGTTACCTATTTGCACAAAAAAATTACTGAATCATTCATTCTGCCTTAGCAGTTTTCCTTGAGCAGACTGCTGTTTTAGAAGATGGAGTCACTCAGGGAAAAATACAAGGAAAGCTTATATCCTATACAACATGAAATAACTCACACGCTGCCTTGTATGTATCTCCTAAAGTCAGCCTTTACAGGATGACAACTTGTTCCCCTGTCAGTGTCTTCCAGCCAAATGCCACCAGAAACACATCTGTGGATGGTCAAGTTGGGTCTTTTACCCATTGTAATGAAAAACTGTGGAAATATCAGCAAGAAGTATTTAGAAAGTAAATACTTTAAGCAAGAAATATCAGCAAGAAAGAAAAAAAAACTTTTCATAGGATTTGGGATTGTGTTACACAACTTTTGAGGAATATTCCAGGAAGCTGGGCTCTGCTCTGGATTAGATGCTATCAGGTAGCAAAGGCAATTTCTGTGATTTTTCATCTTAAATCTTATCTCAAAGATGAGAGAAATGAAGGTAAGTTAATGCTGAGGTTGGTAAGCAAGTGGTGTTCACTCCTCTTAGCCAGGAAAAGGAGATGTTTAATCATTTTTGTAGTTTGAACGATGCTCACATTCTGGTCCATGTGTAGACTTGGTAGGACATTGCACTTAATCTGTAAGTGTCACAGAGTGGTCTTATATTAGTATTGTGTGAAACAGGTATGTTCTACAAGAGGACAAACCAGCTGTGACTGCCAGGCTAACACCTGGCTGCTGGGGCTGTTTTTCTTTCTCACACCTTCTTACATAGCTCTCTCCTGAACATCTTGCCATGCTTTCAAACTAAATGTGAATTGTCAGCAAGCTATCAGTAAATTAAAGTTTCATAGTTTGCTAATGAATTTATGACACCCCCTTCTTTAAACTTGTTAGCAGTTTCTTTAACTCTACAAATAATTGTCTTTCTGTTTTCTGTCCAAAAGAATGCAGTCTTCAGCCACTTATGATAATCAGTATTCTACTTCAGCAAAGACCTAATCTACATGTTCTTCAGTTAATCCTACCCCAGCCATCTCATACAACCTTTCTTTATGTGGCAAAGATTAGTTGTCATTCTGAAACTTTCATGAGGTTTCTATGCTTGGCCAGTAGCATTTACTAATGGTGACAGAGAGAGAACACCATCACAGAAACAAAATATTCTCAAGGTTGTGGTACTACTAATGGCCACCACATCGCTGAGACTAGAGGTAAGCAGAAGGAATGAAGGTAGACTGGCAGTCATCCAGAATCCAGAAGCAGGAAGGTTCTTTTTGAAGTAGTGAAAACATTCAGTAATTAGGAGTTGCACAATTTTGTGAACATACCAGAAACCGCTGAATTATACACTTAAAAATGTAAATTTTGTGATATTTAAATGATACTCCATTAAAAAATTAAAGGATCTGACTAATAACTATATTAGCGAACTTTCCAGTCACTGACACACCACAGTTTCAGGCGACTCTGCCCTTATTTGGTGATCTCTAAGGCAGAAATATGGCAGGAGGCGCGGGCAGAGCAAAAATGTTTACTTAGTTCGTGGCAGTCCGGAAGATGAGCAGGGAAGAGTAAGAGAAAAGGTGCAAGGCACCATATGTGGTGTCCAAGCTCACACCTCCATGACTGACCCAGACAACCCAGAAGTGTGCCTTGATATCCCCTGGGCATCACTTAATCCAACAAAGCTGACTGGGTTCATGATCACAATAAAAGAGATCCAAAATCACTTCAGAGAAATTTCTCTTATTTGTCATTGCTAAATTTTTGTCCCCTAAATTGTGACTTTTTAAAAATCCATAATGTGGTGTTTAACATGATTGATGCACTTAGTAATAGTAATCAAATAGTAATCATAGCTCTCTTCACTGGATGAAGGTAACTAGTAGACTAGATGATTTCAAAGTCAGTTGCATATATGCAGAGAGAATTTTTAAAAATTTTGTCATCAATTTTTGTAAAGGTCCAAATCAGACTCAGCTATATTAGCAGTTTCTAATGAATTTCCCTAAGGCTAAAGCTTAATTGGGAGAATAAGAAATATTACAGAAAGCATGTTCTCCCATATAGGTTTGCAGTGCACACAAGGGTTCTCTCCACTGATTCATTCATCTGTGCACCATTCTGGCAAGGAGTGGGGGACTCAGAATGGATCAAACACTCAATCTGTTGCCCAAAAACTTCCATGTGCAGCAACACAACAGAGCATGCTGTTAATGTCACCTGCATAAATGGGCAGCATTGCATTTTGTTTGTGTGGGCATTATCCATTTCTACTGATTCCACAGTAATGCAAATTAGGTCTCTGGAATTTATTTTTATGGTGATAATTTATTTTTCTTTATTCCTCTTCTCCCTTTCCTGTAATTTATTCTTTTTTAAATTTTTATTTAAAGAAAGACAAAACAACAGAAAATGAGCAGAAATAGTACATACTTTCAAAGAAAGAAAAAAATAAACAGTAATAAATCACTAGTTAATGTTTACATATTGTCCCCCCACAATTGATTGTTCAAGATACAAAAGTGGAGCATATAAATGAGAATTCAACCAGGAGACTGCAAACAGTTCTGTTCAACTATCTAACAAAAACTAAGTAATATGGCTATCAATCTTATACACTTAGACATGTACACATTTATCCATACCTTCATTTATGTTGAGACCAAACAAAACATAGCAGATTAAAATCATTCTGAACAAAGCTTAATAGTATTGCTGGATTTCACATCATGACACTCCAGAATCAGCACTGGGGACTACAGTGCCCCTTTTTTTTCCTTCAATGTGTTTGTTCATTTCATTATGTGTCGTAAGATCAGTTCTCATAAACTGTTTATAGGTTTTACGCAAGCATGACTTTTAACATGTATTTCTATCATTTCTATATTAGAGGGAGAAACAGAACAGAACAGAACAGGATAGAACAAAACATATTCCTATAGACACATAAAAGTAAAAAGACATATAAGACACACTGCTGTACAAGGAGTTCTATCATAGTTACTGTGCTATCTCTTGTTATCATCAACAGAATTGGCTATATCATCAGATAAAGTATAATTGAATATATCAGTTCATTACAGAATTAATAGTAATACAACTTTGTAGATAGTATAGAGCTAGAAAAACAGGTAGTAGTCAAATCAGAATGGGTATCATACTGAATTATTGTCATTTTCAGCATAGTAGTCTATACTCTCCGACTTGATACCATCAACCAATCAGTTTTGAGTAAAATCTGTCAATAATAAGCAGCAGTCAAACATCAGATTTAACTAAGATCAGTCAAGATACAACAGTATAAGTCATACAGGGATCTGGATTGAGTTAATAGGAAATTAAAGATGATCACTGTGCAATACCCTGATATCTTCAGGACAGCTGTCTGTACCCTCAAATCCAGTGCTTACATGCAAGCTGGGACGGAACAACTTCCATCTAAGCAGAGTTGTGTGAGTAATATGGGTTTTAATTCCTGATGCACTATTAGCAATATCTTCTGCTATCTTTTTTTAAAGACTATTCCTCCCCTTTCACTCCTTCAAGATGTACTTGTATTTTTGGATCTCCCCAACACTCTCAGTTTTATATTAGGGGGGCAACCTGCTATTTACCTAAGTGTTTCTGAACTTTCTCACTCCTGGACTTGCTCTCTAGTTGTATTTCTTTATTTACTTTAGTAAGTGAAGGTCTTTTCAACCTATCCATAAGTTCTGGTCTATTTGCCCCTATTACTCTCTGGTTCCCTATCAAATCGAGTTCTTTTTTCTCATATTTGATTTTGCTCCATATACCCTTCTTCAGGTCGGTGGACTCTACCTCTTGATCCACTCTGCCTGTGATTCTCTCTTTTTTCCCTTAAGTTAGTATATCTAGGCCATCTATATTAGAAATTATATCCAACCTTCTCTGCCTCATTTCTGTTGTGCTCTTTTTCCATCATTAGTTGTCTGTCTTCTTCATTTTGCTTTTTGTTCATTGGGGCCTCTATACCACTGTTCCTAAAATCTTGGTGCTTTTCTCTCTCTTTGGAAGTTCCTGTAGTATTCTCTGAAGAGTTGGATTGGTGATTGCAAATTCCTCCTTTTCCTCTTTATCTTGGAAGCATCTTGTTTCTCCATTAATTTCTAGGGACAATTGTGCAGGATAGATCAATCTTGGCTGGAGGTTATTGTCTTTCAAGGCTTAGATTATTGCCCCACGCTCTTCTCAATTTGATGGTTTGTGCCAAGAAGTCTGCTGTAATTCTGATGAGTTTTCCCTTGTAAGTGATCTGTTTCTTGTCTCTGACAGCTTTTAATATTCTGTTCTTATATTGGATTTCTGGAATCTTGATTATTATATGACTGGGTGTAGTTCTGTTTTGGTTGTAGGTGGCTGGAGTTCTGTATGCCTCATACATCTGAGTATCTTTTCCTTTTCTTATGTTTGGGAAGTTCTCCTTAATTATTTCTGTGAATAGCCTTTGCAGTTCCTTTGTTTGTACCCCTGCTTCTTCATTCACATTCTTTATTCTTAAGTTATAAATCTTCTTGTCATCTTGTAGCCACTGTATTGTTACTGCTTGTTTCTCTTTTTATTTTAAAGAAATTTTTCCTTTCATGTTCCCACATTGCAAACCTGTCCTCCAGTTTGGATAGTCTATCCTTAGTTTCTTTCAAGCAGCTTTGCCAGTTTTCAATGGCGTTTTTAATTTCCTGGTAATTTCTCTGAACCTGCTTCATGTATTCTATGTTTTCTCTACTTTCTCCATCAAACAATTCTCCCCTTTTTTTGTTCTTCCATTCTTCCATCTGTTTTTTCTTGGGAGGTGCTTAGCATTTCTTTAACTATTCTATTTATATCTTGCTTTACTTGGTTAAATACTTCACTTTTGAACTTGTCTCTGAGGTCCCGAAGATATTGCTTTATGTCTATTGGTGCCTTGTCTGATATTCCATGTTTGCTGTCCTCATTCTCCTTTACATTTACCTTTCCTGGATCAGTGTTCTCAGGATTGGGGACTGAGGACCCTTTCTTGTTGCTCCTTCTTCCCATACTTTCCGTTCCTTCCATACAAGCGTATATAGGAGGCCCAGTTTCTTTCTTTGTTGGTTACAGTTTATTTGAATCATGTGGCTAGGTGTTCCCACCCACTGCAGTGTACTAGGGAGACACAGACTGGGGCAGCCTATGATGGGCCTGCTCCTCCAGGTCAGTCAACCCGCTGAAGGCTTCACTGCTTTAGGGTGCACTGCCAGGCACAGGGACTTGATTTGGGCTAGCCTATTGGGTCTTTGTCTGCGGCAAGACCCAGGTTGAGTGCACCCCACCAATCCTGCTTGAGAAGGGAGTAGCTGGCTGAAGTTACCGCTGCTCCTTGTTCTAGCCTATGTGCCTGGTTCCAGAATGTCATCTGTCGGAGCTCCCCCTTCTCATGGAAGAGATTTTATTCTGCTCACTCACTGCAGGTCGATGCAGGGTTCCCCGCCAGCTCTGCTCTCAATTCGGTTCGCCAACTCCTGCCCTCGGTGTGAATGCCTCTCCAGTGAGTTGAAGTTGGCGGGCTATCTGGGCTGCACCGGTTCAAGCACAGCCAGATCTCTGGAATTTAGAAACAAAAGGAGAAGAGATAACTTTCTTTTCTTTTCTTTTCTTTCTTTTTTTTTTTTTTGTCTTTTTCATTTTTATCGGTACCAAGGATCGAACTCACGACCGCCTGCTTGCAAGGCAGGTGCTTATGCCGCTGAGCTAAATCCCCAGCCCTGATTACTTTATTTCTTATTTAAGAAAAATCTTTTCTCAGACAAGTCTTTCCTGGGATCCTTTTTGAATACAGGACAGTTGAGATTGTATTTTTGTCAGTACAGCTGTGAAGAGCAGCTACCAGGCTACCCATCCCAGGCCCTGATCTTCTCCTGTTTTCCCTGGGTGTTACCAGACTGGAGAAGTGTCTCAGGCAGGAAATAAAAACAAAAACAAAAACAAACTTCCAAAAATTGCAAGCTTTGGAACATTTTTAAATGTGAGCATAACTTTTTATAATCACTATAGAAATGACCTCTAAGTACAGCCTTAGCATTACTTTTTTGATATTTAAAAGGAAAATCATAAACCTCTGCAGGACAGTGGTTATTAGCTGTTGACTGAGAAAATGCAGAACGATAAATAGCTCAAATGAATGTATTAACACTTTGAAATGATTTTGTGTTTCAGCAAGCATAGCAGCATCTATATACACTTAAAACACTCAAGTTAGGTACAATTCTTACTTCTCAACCAACAAATTTCCTAAGATTTAAAAGTTCTGTGATACAGAATTCTTGGTGCAAGATGGTAAACTTCCATAATCTGAATGTGTGAGGAAACTGATAAGGTCCTTTTGGAAAGCAGTTGGACAGGATCTATTAAAAACCTAAAAACATATTCTCTTTGACTCAATTATTCTACTTTTTGAAATCTTTGTAGCTTAAAGTCTACACAGGATCATGATACATTTCTTAGCCTTACATTAGGATTTATCAAGTTCAAGTATATGTAGAACCTGTAAAGGGAAATAGCTTTTAAATATTCGCTGTCATTCTAAGATTTTGGTCCTAAATTTTACCTAAGTAAAAGAAATCAGTGTACTCTCCATGCATTTAGCACTGATAAAAATATAAATCCAACGATAACTTACAAATTAAATGCTGTAAAAATCTGTGTAATACAAATCCATATTAACAGATGATGTTGTACTAAAAATGGTATCTCTGATCAAGTTAATGCTATAAAAATCTTCAAAACGTCAAGTCTATGTTTGTAATTCAGGATAATCAGACCATGTTAACCAATTATACATCAGTTTTAATAACCATGGCACTTGAAAACTCTAAACTTGTCTTATTTTCTTAAAATTAGAGTTACTATCTGATGGGCTTCTTAAAGCATTAACTATTGGGAAACAAAAATAATGTTAATCTTTATTTTTTGTAGATGTTGAAAACTGCATAATTGCAACATAAAATTCATAGTGTTTGGAAAGAAAATAGTAAAAACTGAAGTCATTCATATTATTTTTAAAAACTATCATAATTGAGATTTTTATCATTATTTCTATTTTGTCTCTAACTGAAAGTTCAATCTACCCTGAGCACTGTGTCCTACAGTTTTCACAAAGCCCAAAGGCATCATCTTCACATTAAGCCAGTTTCTGATCTTTTCTTATTGTCTCTCATTAATTAAACTAGTGTATTACTCATTTTAATTATGTGAATTTTCAGGATGTCACCTTGAATTCTCAATTTATTAAAAATTTTTAAATTTAAGTCTCTATGTATAAGAAGGCCACTCAGATGTAAAACTATTATAGCCGAAAAGAAACTTTGGTCAAAATGACTCAAAAAGAATTCAACCTAAGGCTGATTGTATTATTTTGACATTGCATTTGCCAACTTATGGCAGTCAGGTTTGCTTTCTGACTCATAAAAAGTTAAAACCCAAAGAAAGTGGCATGAGTGGTAGGAGTTTGAGTGATTTTTATCTTTCCCTTGTCCTTTCATGTATTATTTTAAACTTTTTAAAGAATCATGATTATTTATATAAACTTAAAATACACAGTAAATCTAATTTTGTTGTGGAAAAATTAAAAATAAATGTCTATCACTTGATTCTCAAAGATTATAAACACAAATGAAAATGAGGGTGGCACAGTTAAAAATCAAGCATTAAGTTGAATGTGATCACAATCTAAAAATCTGGATAATGGAGATTTTAACATCTAGTCACTGAGATGGCTATTCCAATAAATACATAATATTAAAAACACTTTCATATAAAGAACTTGCAGACCTCAGGCAATATGTGTCCAGAATCCATAGGGTCTTTAGATCTTGTTGAAGAAATACTTTCTGCCCTTCTTTTCTTTTTAATTTTATATTTAGTAGGATATTGTGTTAGTTACTTTTCTCTCATTGCTAGAGCAATGTATTCAACACTCAAAATTAAGGAAGGAAAGATTTATTGAATGCACGGTTTGTGGAGGTTTCAGTCCATACTCAGCTAGCTCCAAGGCAGAATGGTGTGGCAGAGGGACAGCCGCCAAAAGCAACAAGAGCAAAAAGGGAGAGTGTGAGAGAAGACTCTGTCCCTTATATTGCATGTAGGCCACACCTACTTGGGTGTAGCACTCACATCCAGAATCCCAGCATTGGACCATGAATCAATCACAAATTCTAGAAGCCTGACTCCATGATGCATAAGGCTTTGGGGGCACATCTAGACACAAACTATAGCAAATATGTTTGCAGTACATGAAGTTTGCATTCATCTTAGGGAGTAGATACATGTATATAACATATCTTGATTCTTTTTTATTCTCCTTCTCCTCACCAGCTACCTCCCTCCTTCCATCTATAGACTGCCTTCCCCAACTTTCATCATTATTGTTATCATTATTGTCATTTCATATTTACAATATATAATGCCCATATTCATTGTATTAGTGCATGTGCATGACACATTTTAAATCTTTCCCTCTTCTCCATTAGGCCTTGATCTGTTAGATCCCTTTCGTTTGCAAAAAAGCAACCTGTCTGTTTTCTTTAATCAATCTTATTTTACTCTTTATTTGTACTTTGCATTACTCAAATGAGAGTCATTATATAGTATTTAAGCTTGCGTATCTGAGTTATTTCACGTGACATTGTTTTTCAAGTATACTCATTTTCCTACAAATCTCTTGGATTTATCCTTCTTTGTCACTGAGAAGTTTTTCATTACCTATAAATATCACATTTTAAAAATCCATCTGTCTATTGGTGGACATATAGGCTGCTTCTAGGATTTAGCTGTTATGAATTGTGGTGCTGTAAACATTGGTGTGCATGTATTACTCTAATATAATGTCTTTAACATTTTGGGGAAGATAATCAGAAGCTATGTCATGCCATAGCTCTTGACAGAGCTATGTTAATTTCTATTTTTAGTTCTTTGCAAAATCTCCACACTGATTTCCATATGGTTGTACTAATCTATATTCCCATCAACAATGTAAGAGAATTTTTCTGTCCTCTTATATGACTCAGAGTGTTTTTTAAGAAACAAGATAAAAATAAAATGGGGCCATCTTCTAGTGATCTTCTTTCTTACTACTTCCCTCCTCTGTCCCTTCATTTTTAGATTTTCTGTCCTTTTGCATGTTTACCTAGATCTTTTGCTGGTTCCATTGAGATGTTAGTGATTCTCAAATCCACAAGAAGTCACTTTGATATTCTGATAGAACTAATGCAATAATGCCAGCTATGGACAGAGAACAATAGATTTTGATATAATTGGGTGCCAAATAGGAAGCCCAATAAGCACAATTCTATCTGAGATTGAAGGTAGGAGAGAGTTTGGGGTTTAAAAACCTATAACAACACATAATGGTTCTATATTAAGAAAGCAAAGTCTCTTAGTCCTGCTGATTGACCCTCTAGTTTCTCATCTTGCGATTTGGGATGATTGGGTTCCAGGACGATCAGCAACTTTGCTGCATGCACAATGTGCTCAATTCTAGATTTTGGAGCCCTGCAAGGATTGCAGGTCATATGGCTTAATCAGGAGTAATCAGTATCCAGACAACAGTTTAAACAACCCACTTTACAAGGAAACTCTAAAAGTTAAATGAAACGGTAAAATGTGGTAGTCTAACTCTCTCAAATGAAGACAAAAGAATCCTAGAGTGATTATTATTGCCCAGTGGATCCACTGGAACTAGAATCTAATTCTCTTGACTTATCCCAGATATCTTTGAAATTATAATTCATTTTAATTCATCTTAAATGAACTACTTTTCCTCTTTCTGAAGAAGGACATGAACATGCAAAAAGTCTGTATTTAGCAAAACATGTAGGTGACACCTACTAAGCCAGAGTTTTGTCAGAAACAGTTGCCTTTTATGAATTTCTCCCTCCACTTTCTGTCTCATAGCCTTAATTCCCAGAACAGGAACCTGAGACCAAGGTTTCTCTACTGTCTAAATTCTAAGAAAGTGATTTGAGCAACCTAAATGGGAGTGAGGCCAAGAGGACTCGAAAAGGAGAGACAGCAAGGAACCACGTGATTCAGGCAAAGTCTAGAGGGAGAGAGCATCAGGCTGAAACCACAGGGCACCTCTAAAGTGAACGTTATACTTCAGCATTTCATCTTCATGACTGAGGCAAGAAAATTATCCTGAATACTTGAATCTTGAAAGAGGACCTGCCTAACTTAGCTCTGGTACTTCAGCTCCTGCATAGCCAGGCAAAACCGCTCCTTCTGGAGCCCAGGAGCAGGCTCTGCAGAGAGTTCTTGGTCAGGTGGTAGAAGACACAGATGCCAAGAGAATGGTGTCCTCTATTCACAACAGAATAGAGGACTCCAGAAGATATAAGGGACAGCGGTGATGACATGTAGTCGTGTGAGACAATATGTATGACAGATGCATGTATAACATCAGATGTATGTATGACATCTCAGCTGTGAACCATAGTCCAATTCTTTGCCAGATCATTTCCCTATTTCTTCTACAAATCAATTTAAACTAATATACTGGCTTAAAAATGCATCTTAAAAACAAGTACTCTAGATCTGGGGTTGCTGACTTTTTTCCCCCATCATAGTAAGTATTTTAGGTTTTATGAGCCATAATAGGTTTGTTTTAATGCCTATATTCAGCTTTACTAAAAAAACCACTGATAACACATAAGCGAGTAGTGCGCCTTTATTCCAGTAATATTTTATAGACATTGAAATTTAAATATCACACAACTTTCACATCATAAAATACTCTTTTAGTGAGCTTTATGCAAATATTTAAAGATGTAAAAGTCATTCTTCACTTGCAAGCCATATAGACAATGGGCAATGTGTTGATTTTGACTGTAGACTATAGTTTACCAATTTTGGGTGTAGGTCGATGATTTTCAAACTCTTTTGCCTGTGACTATAAGAAAGGCATTTGATTTTACATAAAATCTAGAACATAACACATACATATGTACATCTGTGATTAAAATTTAAGTTTCATAAAATGAAATTTTCCTATGAATTATAAAGTCTGGTATTTTTCCTTTTATCCAACTTGAGTTTATTTTTAAATGCTGTTGTGACTCACTGAATTGCTTCTCCAACCCTCATTGGGTCTCATCACTTTCAGTTTGAAAAACTGCTAGAGATCAACAAAATCTACTCTGTGCAAAGGTAGTATTATAGTCACAGTGGCTGTCTTGTACTTATCAGCACTGATGTTATTTGGAATTTACCTATAAATAACATAAAGACCAAAAAAAAAAAAAAAAAAAGAAGAAGAAGAAGAAGAAGATACTATCAAAACCTGTCAAGGGGAGCAAGACAGGAGCCTGCCTCAACTTGCCTGGTACTAGGAAATTTCAGGTGGCTTCCTGTCTTTCTTGAGTGTGATGTGTGAATTGCATTTGAAGTGAGCAGAATTCAGAGCAAACAGAGAATTTCAAGCAACTACAAGCCCTAGTTTGAAACTTTCAGCTTGGCAGTTTTGAAGAGACTTGACCATTTGCACTATAGGCATGTTTATCACTAGCTAAGGTATTTAGAAAATATGACAACTTCAAATACTGATCTCTTGGTATAACTCAGTGAAAGATTAAAATAGATCAGATTATGACTGACTTTTTAAAAATAAAGCAAACAGTTCACTGTGTTTAGAGACAAAAAATGAAATGGTTGGTACCTTTTTCTAATTAAGTACAGCTTCATATTCTAAATTTTGTAGTTCAGGGGTCATGATTGGCCTCTGGAAAACAAACCAGGTGAAACTTTTCACCATTTCCCCTTGTCCATTTTGCTCTTGTCATTTTCTGTGCCATCCTGGACTATCTAGAGTTTTTTGAATTTGAGATAATAATTGTACATATTTAAGGAACACAGTATAACATTTCAGCGTGTATATGATCTGATAAGGGTTCTATCTAGATTTTAAAGGTGGGAAGAGGGAGATAGAAAGAGATCAACTTGAAATCCTATTAAAAGACTTTAGGCTTATCCTTATTTTCAAAATCCTCTTCCTCGTATCCCATTTCTATGATAATGCATGTGGAAAATTATTGGGAAGATTTCAAAAGTATGGATCTGTGTGAATATTACAGGGTGAGATAATTAGGATTAGAATTCAATGCTTAAGTCATTAACAGAAATTTGCCTAAATGAAATGAGTTCCACAAAAAAATCTGGAAATTAGAAGTTTTTAAAATCTGTCCAGCTGGACTTTTGATTAGAATGAGGTTTCTTCATTTGTTCGTGGAATATGGAGCAGCAGCACGGGCTTTGCCAGGACATCAGAGAAGGCCGCTGGGGCTACTGTTGCCATGATCCTCAATAGAGAGCTCTTGAAATCTGCAGGAACATGATTCATGACTTGCTAGAACAAAAAATGAGTAAAATGAGGTGGGGAAAAAAACGTTGAGAATAAAAGAAAACAAACAGCGGCAACAACATCTTAATGGCCTTTAAAATTACTAAGCTTTCCATTAAAATATTAAAGGCTAAATAGACCCTATAAGACAATTGGAGCAACTGAGAATACTTTGCAAAGTGAGCAAGAAAAAGTAGACTCAATAACTAGACAGTGAATGCTTATCCTGTTTGTTTAGTGTCAAGAGCGAACAGTTTCCAGCTGCACACACATATGAAGTGTCTTTTCTCCATTAAGTGTTCAGCAGTTTTGGAAGAATGGCTGTGTCTTACGATTTTTTATTTAGAAAGTACTAAGAAAATACTCAACAGTTCTGAATGAGGTTGCCTGTTGACTGGCTAAATAAATAACAAATTAAGATATTCTTGTTCTAATTAGAATACAGACCTCTTGGGAGAAAGCTAGATTGAGTCAGACGAAACCATATGTCCCTGATTCCTCTATCCTTCCTCCTTAAGGATATGCAGCTCTGGGTGACTTCTGAGTCAGAATTGTCTAGAGAATAACTCCATACCCACTGATCTAGGCCCACTGATTCAGAATCTAGGAGAGAAGAGTACTTGCACTTTAAAATTGAGATATAATTTACAGAAAAGTAAATGCAGATTCTAATATGCAAGTTCAATGAGATTTGACAAATGCATACACACCATGTAACTACTCCCCAACGAAGACACCTATCATGCCAAAGAACTTCCTATGTCAATCTATTCACACTCGGAACATTGTTTTAAAGTTCATCTATGTGATTATAGGCATCAATATCTAGCTCCTTTTTATTGCTAAATAGTATTCCATTATAGGAATGCACTACAATGTGCTTATGCATTCACCAGCTGATGGCATTTGGGTTGTGTATTTGGTTTCTGTGCTGCATAGCAAGTTACTACAAACACAGCAGTTTAAAATGGTATACATTTATTATCTCAGATTTCAATGGGTGAGCCGTTCAGTCATGACTGAGCTAGGCTCCCTACCCATGTCTCCCTACCCAAGTTGCAAGCATGGTATCAATCAGGCTACATTACTGTCCAGGGTCTTCTTCCAAGATTATGTGATTATTTACATGGCAGACCTCCGAACTTTGCCATTGTAGGACTCAGGGTCTGGGCTTCTTGCTGGCTGTCAGCTGGGGGCCGCCCTCTCAGTTACCCCAGGCAACCCTCTCCATAGGCAGGTCACAATATGGCTATTTGCTTCTTCAAGACAAATAGGAAAATATCTCTCTTCAGTCTGCTAAAACCAAGCCTTACTTAATGTAACGTAATCAAAGGAGTGACATTCCATCACTGCTGTAATAAGCTTAGAAGTAAGTCACAAGTCTCACTTACTCTTGAGAAGCTTATTCAAAGCTATGGATCACTGGGTCTGCCCTAGGATATGTCCACCAAAATCATTTCCAGTTTTCAACTCTTAATGAAAACTAGTGCACAAGTCTTTGTGTGAACCTATGCTTTCACTTAATTTAGGTAAAAACTTACAAGTAGAATCGCTCAATCTCAGAATAGCTTTATATTTAACTTGATAAGAAAAACTCAACCATTTTTACAAGGTTGCACAGTTTTACATTCCCATCAGCAATATAATGAGAATTCCAGCTGTTTTATGTCTTAACCCGTATTTACTGAATTCTCTACTTTTTATCAAAGTCATTTTCTACTATGAAATTTTTATTTTTAGTGAGCCATATTGGTGATTCTTCAAAATAGCTAACCACTCCTTTATAGAAGTGAATCATAGAGACTACCCAGCTTTGTTACAATCCCTCAGAAATAAGTCCTCACAGCTAACAGATCAAGTGAATCACAGGGAGCATTTGTTAAAATCATGGTTTCTGGGTCTCTTACTTCAGACTTCCAGAACCAGCAGTTCCATAAGTATTATTTGGGAACCTGTACATTCCAAAGGACCTCTGGTTGATGCTTGGAACCACTGGAGTTGGGAACCACTGCCTTAACTACTTCAAGATGCAAATTGTCTTTAATACGCTACTCACAAAAAGAAAACATCTAGGGAACAGGGCTAAGACCTTGAAGTGGCACCAGAAACACTCAACTTCATTAATCATGTCCCTTAGCACATTAGTTTTTATTTGCTTATTTGTATCTTCTTATGTTAATGAAACAATTACATGGAAAAAATAAATTGGAGATTATACTTTCTATATTTGGCTTTACTAATAAGACTTAATTTTTCTCCAGAAACTTTTCTCCAAATGTAACTGGATAACATTAAGCCATACTCCCTTTGAATACTGAACGCATTCCATATTCAAAGGCATTCGAATTTTTTTAGGAAGGGATTCCTTGAAAAGCACCTGTTGGACATATGTTATTTCTTTTTTTTTTTTTTTTGTCATTTTCCTTTTTTATCGGTACCGAGGATCGAACTCACAACTGCCTGCTTGCAAGAAGGCAGGTGCTTATGCTGCTGAGCTAAATCCCCAGCCCCTGACACATGCTATTTCTATGATCTCTTGACAGAAGGCAGGGAAGAAGACCGCCTACCAAGTAAGCTGTGTGACCCCAGTGCTTCATGCAGAGCCCCCTAGGCACACATCACAAGAGCACTCTTCACATGATGGGGAGGTGATATGCTCCTTCAGGATTCTTTAACCATCATGTTTTCAAAACTATGTTCAGTCCCCATCTGTGCTGCTAACTATCTCTGGAATTCACGTACTCTGCTCCTTCTATAGAAAAATAAGATACAATAACACTGTCTAAACAACCTGTAGATAGGATATGTTCTAAAGTCTTACAGTAAAAGTAAGGTATACTTATGTTTAAACAGTGCTTTCAAGTAATATTCTCAATACTCTTTTTTAAGCCTCGAGACAGCTTTTCAAGTAAATTTTGTCCAAATCTTATTATATTAGAGCCAAAAAGTCTACAGACTAACTGATGTAATGATGCACACCTGTAATCCCTGTACTCTGGGAGGCTGAGGCAATAAGGTCATAAGTTTGAGTTCAGCCTGGGCAACTTAGTGACTTAACAAGACCCAGTTTTGAAATTTAAAAATAATTTAAAGTACTGAGTTCAATCCCCAATCCCTAGTACTTCCCCACATATAAAACAATGTCTAGAAATCAGAAGTAAACATTAAGTATATTTTTTCACATGAACAAATGAACCCATTGCTTTAAATTGGGAAATTGTCCAACTGAAAAGGGGGCCAAATATTGAAGAAAAATAGAGGGAGTACAGTGTTGGAAAATGTAACTGATATACTATCTGAAAATAAGTTTTTCCTAACATTCCCTAACTTTTAGAACATTCTGTACATTGTTCATTTAACTCTAAAAAGCAAGTAAGGCCATGAAATTAGGGAGGTCAAACAACTTGTCCAATTTCTCCCCTGACTCAGTGGCATACCCAACATTTAAACTTCAACTCTTGTGGTCTAGGCTGACCTGCTTCCTCCTTCAGGATATCACCTCTAAGTTCTCACCACTGTGCAGGTTGTTGTGAGACCACAGCGCCTTCCTGACACCCTGACTGCAGCTTGATTGTGTTCAGCAATGAGCCTACCTCTTAACACTGTGGCCTTTGGGAAACTTTTTGGGACACCAGTGAGGACCATCTCCTCAGACAGAAATCTTGCATTCAGTGTTAAGGAATGCACCCTTGGAATCTGCTCCTAGAATCTCTCAGGGTCGAGGGACCAAAGTAAAGAGCCATTTCATCTATAAAACTTTTATAGACAAGATTGAAGCTTATTTTCTTTTTTCACCTATGTGGCTGGTACACTGGAGTGATGGAAATGTTTGCCTTTTGTGCGAGGGCTTTAGAAACCCTTGGCAGGAGTGTGAAAATCAGTGAAGCAAAAAAGGAAAAGAAAACTTTCAATAATACTGATGCTACAAGGCATAAGAAGGCTCAAGAAACAATAATCTTCCCTGCTTTCAACAGATACGGTGTAATGACAAAGGCACACACACCAGACAATGACAGTCAGCCCTCCACTTCCTGTCTATGCTGCTGTTCAGCCAGTGTGCACACGGTTTATGCTGTGCACAGGATTTAATCTATGCACAAACTTCAACCTTAAATGTCTCTTGGAGGTGGAAGCACAGAAGAAGACAGGGACATATGTGCTGGGTCTTTTCCATGAGGTGCCCAAAAAGCTTACAAGCTTTGTTTTCTTACCTCTTGTACGAATAGAAACTAGACTCCTTTTCTGAGACATTTGTGATTTTTATGTATTTTTTCTTTCTTTACTGAAGGTCAGAATTACCTGTTATCTATCGCCCCCCCCCAAAGTACAATATTATAACAACTTCCAAAGCACTTTTGAATATAGAATGTTCCTTCCCTCCATGCTCAGGTCATGTGTTGGGAGTGGATTTATCTCCCCTGAATTTTCTCCCCAAGGCTCCTTCTCCCTGGCTCACTCCCATCACCACCATAGCATCCCCTGCCATACCACACCATGCCACATCATCCTCTGGTGAGAATATCTCACAAAGGTAAGCAAGGACTCAGTTCTGGCACACATTTTCTTCCTTGTATGAGATTCTCATTTACTAATGAATACCTCCCTGGGGCTTCATTAGTAAGGAAGGCAAGCACAGTACTACAGACGAAAAAGTGAATTATTGGTCACTGGGGCACAACCTTCTTAATGAGGTAAGACTGAGGAACTAGCCCAGCCTCTGGACAGTTATTTTCAAGCTTCGTTGTTTACATCTGTAGTAAATATGTTCTTCCTGGCCTCATTCCACGTGAAGCAGACAGCTGTTCACACAGAGATTTTGCAAGACACAGAATGCATCTACTCATTCATTCAATGAATGAGGTTGAATACTCATTATGTCTCTGGTACTTTGTGAAGTACATATGTACCATAAGCGTATTACATTTCACCTATGCTAGAGAGAAATGCAGGAGTCTTGGGAGCAAGTAAGAAGAGCTCTGCTCCCAAAGTGGCAGTAGCTGGGCCATAGGTTAAAGACCTGTAGGAGTTAGCATGGAAGTGTTTGTGGGAAGCTAAAGGATCACTTAGGCAAGGTCATTATTCTAAATAGAAAGAAAAGAATGGGAAAGATCTGAAGATGTGTGGTGTGCTGGAGCCTGCTGGTACTACTCTGTGCCTTTCTGTGCCTCTCATCCCAAATCTACACTCATTGATGTCACCTTAATTGCTTGGAACCAGTCATTTACACAACAGAGATTGGAAAACATTATCAGTGGGTTTTTTTTTTTTTATCCCTTGAAGATCCAATTGACAAATATTTACCAATATACCACTTCCCAGAGAGGCCAAACAGTATAAAAGCCTAAGGTAATCTGCCAGAAGGCTAGAGTCTTAGTCTACTTTCTAGAGACATAAAATACCCAAGACCAAGTAATTCATGAAGAATGTGTGCTTGTTTGGCATCTGAGAGGCCTAAGAACATGGTGCTGATTATCTGCTTGGTGTGTGGAGAGGGCCTTTTGTTTGTATCAGAGGGCATCACATGGCAAGACAGAGCAAGCACATTAGCTCAGGTTTCTCTTGTAAACCCACTAATGCCATCATGAAGTCCAACCCTCACAATAGCTTCTGATCCTCCCAAAGTATTTGCCTCCAAATGCCACTAATATGACTTTGGGGATTGTTTTCAACACATGAATTTTGTAGACAAATACTCAAATTACAGCAGTCAGTCTATCTGCTGTTAGATATTATGATAGTTTGTGTGTGTGTGTGTGTGTGTGTGTGTGTGTGTGTGAGAGAGAGAGAGAGAGAGAGAGAGAGAGAGAGAGAGAGAGAGAGTATGGTTGTACATGACGAAATTCCTAAAATAATCAATTTAAAAGGAGAAAATATTTGTTTGTTCATGGTTTCAGAGGTCTCATTTCATGGTCACTTGGCCCTGTTTCTTTTGGCCTGTGTCACATAGTACATCATAGTGGGAACATATGGTAGAGAAAGTTCACTTCACAGTTATCAAGAAGCAATGAGAGAGAAACAGAAAAAGACTAAGATTCCTAAACACTCTTCATAAGCATGCTCCCAGTGACATAACTTCCTTCCTCTAGGTCTCATCTCCTAAGGGGTTCCATCACCTCCCAGTGATGCCATAGGCTAGGGACCAGGCCTTCAGTGCATAGGACCTTGGTGTTAATCAATAGTCAAAGGACAGAACTATGTCTATGTGGAACAGGAGGGCTCAGGATATGAAATGCCTTATATGCCGTGTAGAGAGATTTGGAGACACACTACCTTGCCAAAATATTTTTAATAGACACCTGTTATTTACGCTTGCTTGGCATCCATTACTTTCTTCTTGGCAAAGGCATTTCACCCTCCATCTTGGTAACTGTCTTCTCCAGCTCTCATTTCTTATGAACTCAAGTTCATAGCCAAACCTTAAATTATCAAAATATTCTATTCTTCATAGCCACAGAAGTGGAATTTTTAAAATTCCCAACTTCTTTACTCTTTAGCTCTGTGAGCTTGTGCTGGCACCATCCATGAAGAAACTACAGATGAAGGAGTTTCATGGTGCCATGGCATGGGGATCCCCGCACATGGCTGCAGAGCAACACCACCAGGGGCACGGAGGAGATGGAGAGGCTTAGAAATTAATACATTCAACAAGGTCCTGAAGGACCATACATTCTCATGCAAGGGTTTTTAAATATAGCTAACCTATAAAGGTAGAAATTCCTGATTTTCTCTGTGACTAATAAATCAAGTATAATTTGTAAGGTACTGTAAGATTCAACCCAAGATTTGCTCCAAACCATAAAAATACTTTCTCTAGAACTTCCTCAGATAAGAAAGGAAAATCTGAGCAAAAGTCATTACTTTGATGACAACATGAAAGAAAAGGAGAAGGCCAAGAACTGGCAGAAGAGGCTGAAAAGCAAAAGAAACCTATGTATTTACCTAACATATTTACATAATGCCAACTATATCCTAAATATTCTGAGTACCTTTTTCCCCAAGTACTGGGGAATCCAACCCAGGGGAGCTCTACCATTGAACTATATCTCCAGTCATTTTAATTTAATTGAATTTTGGGGTTTTTTTTCTTTTTGGTACTGGGGATCAAACTCACGACTGCATACTTGCAAGACAGGTGCTTATGCCGCTAAGCTAAATCCCCAGCCCCTGAATTTTGTATTTTGCATATTTGAGACAGAGTTGTACTAAGTTGTCTGGGCAAGACTCAAACTTGTGGCATCTTTTTTGCCTCAGCCTCCCTCAGTTCTGAGATTACAGTTGTGCACCACTGTGCCATGTTCTGACTATCTTGATTAAAGTTGTCCAAGTGGCACAAAAACAATTTAAAGAAGAGAAAAAGAATCTGGATATACAAAAAAATTGAAAGTACTTGATAAAGGTATTAGGAGTCTTTAATTGCTAAAGACAGAAAATACAGCCTCCACTTTAAATAAAAACAACCATTGTCCTGTGTACATGGCAAGCCCTAGTTAGTGCTAAGTATGATTCATGCAGGTGTCTAAAAGACCCTGCCAAGATTCAGATTTCTTTTTTCATTTGAGGGATTAAATATGCAGTCTCTAGGACCTGAGTACTTTGGTTCATAGTCTGGCTCCATCACTTACCATCTGTGCCATTCTGAGTAGGTCATTTCACTTTTCTCTGTGTCTCACATTCTCCATCCATTAAGTGGGGACATTAAAAATGCCCTCCTCTGGCCTGTGAGGCTGTGAGGGTTATGTACCATAACAATTTCCTTTATTCTTACTTTCTGTTTTTTTCTTTTTAAAAAATTCTGTACTTTGATTATTAATATTTGTCATACATAACAATTCGTCATGAGGAATTTGTACTTCTATATAATATATCTTAATGCTTCTTTTTTCCATTCCCCTCGCCTCCCTTCAACTATTCTTTCCCTCTCCATCTACAAAAACTGTTTATATTGTTCTCTTTCTGTTCTCTTTTTTCTTTTCCCTTCCTTCTCTTTCCCCTTTCCTCTCCCATGTTCCCTTCCCATTTGAACATTTTCTTCCTACTTCTCAATGTCTAACATCCATTTGGTTCTTATTTATCCTTTGGATTTCTCACACAAAAGAAACAATATGATGTTTAAACATGTATGTCCAGTTTCTTTTAGTTAAAATTATGGTCTCAAAGTGCATTCATTTACTTAAAAGTGTGTCAGGTTTATTTTTCTTAATGGCAGTATAGTGCTCCATTGTACATAAAAATCATATTTTCTTTATCCATTTATCTGTTGATGGGTATCTAGGCTGCCTCCAAAATTTGCCTATACAAATTGTGTGGCTATAAACTTGGATGTGTATATATCACTGTGGTATGATTTTTTAACTTTTTTGGGAAGACACCTAGAAGGGGAATAGCTGAGGTAATTAACACCTGTAATTTTAATTTTTGAGTAATCACCACACTAATTTCCATAGTAGTTGCACCAGTTCACATTCCCAACAGTGGAAAAGTGTGCCTTTTTCCCAGCAGCCCCTCCAGCATTTGTTAATAGTTGATTTCATGATGAAAGCCATTCTTTTTGGAGCGAGATGGAATCTTACGATGTTTTAATTTGCATTCTTGAATGACCAATGAATTTGAATATGTATTTATATATTTATTTGTTACTTGTACTTTTTGTCTGAGAAGTGTCTATTCATTTCAGGTAACTATTTTTGAATTGGCTTTTCAAATTTGGGGTCTGGTACTTTTTAGTTCTTTACATATTCTAATATTAGTCCTTTGCCTGAGAAGTAGCTGGTAAATATCTTTTTCTCATTCTCAGCTATCTCTTCACTCTATTGGTGGTTTAATTTTGCTGTGCAAAAGCTTTTTACTATGATGTGATCCCAGTTGGTTCTTTGTAACACTTCCTGTGCGACAGGATTTGGTTCATAAAACCTTTGCTATACCTATGTCTTCAAGATTTTACCTAGTGTATCTTCCAGCAAATTGTTTTAACATTTAGATCTTTAATCCATTTCAATTTTAGTTTCAGTTTCAGTGCACAGTGAGAGACATGGGTTCTAGCTTTAATCTTTTGCATCAGAAAAGCCAATTTTCCTAGCACCATTTATTAAAGAAGCTGCCTTTCTTCTAGTGAAGATTTTTGGCCTATTTTACTGTGGCAACAATAAAGTAGTTGAGCATGTTTGGAGTTGTTTCTGCATTTTCTATTCTATTCTATTGATCTTTGGGTCTTTTTTTTCTTGCCAGTACCATGTTGTTTTTACCACAATAGCTTCGTAGTATAAATTCAAGTCAAACATTGTGCTTCCTGCTGTCTTGCTTTTGTTGCCCAGAATTACCTTTGCAATTCTAGGTTTCTCCTGACTCCAAATGAATTTTAGGATTGTTTTCTCTAGTTCTGTGATGTATGCTATTGGTATTTTTATTGGGATTGAATTAAATCTGTATAACAGCTTTGTAAGTAATGCCATTTTTATTATACTGGTTCTGCCAATCTATGAACAAGGTATATCTTTCCATTTCCTGATATCCTCTTTGATCTCCTTTTCAGAGAACTGTAGTTTTCAGCACAAAGGTCTTTTACTTCCTTTGTTAGACTGATTTCCAAGTATTAAGTATTTTCATTTTTCTTGATGCTATTGTAAAAGATGCTGTTTACCTAATTTCTCTCTCGGTGAGTTTATTTGTGTATAGGAATGTTATGCATTTTTGAGTGTTGATTTTGTATCCTGCTATAGTACCAAATTTGGTTATTAAATCTAGGAGTGTTTAGTGACATTTTGGAGGTCTTCTATATTGAGTATTATGTCATCTGCAAATAGTGATAGTTTAATTTCTTCCTTTCCTGCCCTCACTGTGTCTCCATAGATTTGATCCTCTTCTTTCATGCTGTGAGCCAAGAGTCAGTGAGAAAGTATAGTTTGCTCCTTCTTTTCTCTGCATTAAGGCTTGCCTCTTTACTTTCTCTGTGGGCTCCAATTTCTCTTTTATGTCCTTCCTGAGTCCCAAAAATTCACTCCACTCCTTTTTTTCTTTCCTAAATGGTTATTTTCCAGTGCCTGGATTCCAAAACTTAGAGAAGTTGATTTATTTGTTTACTGCTCCACCATCTTTTCGGTGCAAACTCTATTCTCATTTTCTAATGTGTTATATCATAAAATCACTAAACAAATTGCATGAGAATTTTAATGATGATGGAAGAAAGATATCTTATAAAGTCTTTAGTCTGTTGGTGAACACTGCAAATTCAGAAGCTCTGGCAATGTGCTATAAATGAGGTGCTGAGCAATGTATGTTGCTGGTACTTGAAGTGGATTTGATACCTTTTATTTGATCATAGCTTTTAAAAATTGTTTTTATCTTGAAAAAATAAAGCCAAGCAAAATAAAACAGAATAAAGCCAACCAAAAGAAAACAGTGTAAGTGATACAGGATTTAAAACAAGATAACAGAAAATCAATAATGGCTACCATAATGCCTCTTGTTGTCTTCAAAGTAGCTGCCCATATTGTCAGACATAGGAAAATCAAACAAAACAAACAGAATAGAACCAACAAAACAAAACAACGAACATGATACTGGACCTCAAAATAAGATAATAGGAAATTAACAATAGCTACCACCTTCAGAAGGAGATCCCCCATAGATGATATACTGTGTATTGTTGTCCTTTAAATAGATGATCAGATTACCAGCTTTTAGTCCTGCAAAGTCAGTGAAACACTAAACATTACAAGCATTAAATTGTATTTTACTTCAATAGCTATCATCTCAGCCTGTGTTTCTCCAGATCAGCCAGTTGCTTACAGGATGGGAAGTGGGAAGGGGGAACCTTAGCTCTTCTTGTCTCCCAGCCCACGGACCAGGAGGGCCTGGCATCTGGTTGCCCTCCCTGCAGCCCATGCATGGTGTTGACTCACAGGAAATGGCTGGCTTCTTGATCGCCTTAGTGTGGCCTGTGAACGGCAGATCACAACTTTTTCATCTAATGTAAGCAACAGTAATTTGACAAGACTGTGCTTGGTAATAACTAAATCTAGCTCTAATCTTTCAATGCTGGACTCCCTATAAACTCATATCTGTCCACACATTGACTGGCTTGGGAATTCCAAACTGAAGATGATTAGCATCCTGCGTGAGACAGAAATAGATTTCATCATGCTATTCAGAATGGTTCACAAACAAAAACCTATGAATTGTTTATTTCTATAATTTTGCATTGAACATTTTAAGCTACATGTGGACACTAGGTAATTGAAACCCCAGAAAGTAGAACCACAAAACAGGGACCCTTCTATACAGGGATAAATTGAGTTATCAGTTTCTCTCCCAGAGACTGTGAGGTGGGGAGAGGTAAGCTCTGGGGCTGAAACAATGCATTGAGATAACTTGTCAGGTGCAGTTGGATCTGCACATGACCAAAGAGATTATAGGGAAGTAGAAATCATAGCAGGAGTTTTTCTTATAATTAAAGCTATGAGAAAGCAGAAATAGTAAGATGGAGATACGGACCACAAAGAATAGCTCAATGCTATATGAAGAGCAGGTTTCCTGTGTGGAATTGGACAATTCCTCCTTTCCCTTTCACCTGACTCTACTTAAATTCCCATTCTTCCTGTGGGTAGAATATATGGCTTTTCCTTGAGTCCCCACTGTTTCAAATCACCATTAGTCACGAGAGAAGCACGGCTTCTAACACACAGCTTTTTGAGGTAACTTGAATGTGTCTCTGTCACTGAATTATTTATAGTCTAATCTTGAATAGTGCAATAATTGTAGCTTAACTACACATGTATACACATGCATTCACATGCACATGCATACGCATACCACCAATCCGTGTGTGTGTGTGTGTGTGTGTGTGTGTGTGTGTGTGTGTGTGTGCCTGCTTCCTAGATATGAGAGAAGCGAGGTGGTGTTGTAATTATTCCTTTACATGTCACTTCTAGAATTTCACTCACAAAGCCGAGAATTAAAGGCCATGACTCTAGAGTGGCCCTGCCACATTCTTGCTGGCTTGTCTACTTAGCAAGTGAACTGGGTCAGGCTTCATTTGTGTGGAGTTCACTTGATATCTAATAAGAAGAATACAGTGCAGTAGCTCCCATCCTTTTAAGTTGACTTTATTCTGACATACACTTATCAGTGAACAGTTTTTCCTTAAAAATAGTTTCTGAAAGGGTTTAAACATTTGCTACCTCCCTAGAGAGAGAGAGAAACAGAACGTATAAATGGAAACTGCATCTGATGTCAGGCCCCATTCTCCGTCCCTTTGAATTATATGAAAAAGAAATGTTTTGAAGCAGTTGGGATATTTAACTCTGAAAATCAGCCAGTAAGGAGCAACTTGGATAATGTGTAGTATATTTTGTTTTACAAACACTCCTTTGAAATAAACCAGACAGAGGTTCCTTTCACTTCTATGGGAGTTTTCAGCAAAAGGAGAAAGAAGGACTTTATAAGCTCTAAACAGCCTCAGAGGCCATTCACAGACTTCCTAGAATTCTCTACCATTTCCTAGTGCTGAGAGCCCTGAATGTGGCTTCTCACTGTCACCATTGTCCTTCTATTGCTTTAGCCTGACAGCTGAATGCTCTGAAGCTCAGAGCCTTGGGAGTAGGCGAAGAAGTTATCATCAGATCCCATCCCAGGCTACACAGAGATGAGATGAGCCGGGAACTGTGACTTGTGAGAAGGTGGAGGACATAGAGCTATTTTCACCCCCTGTTCAATATCATTTCCTGTCAACTGTGTCCAGAGCTCCTGTAGCAAGTCTGAAAAGCCCTGATTGTGGGGGCAACCAGAGAAACTATTAAGAGAAGCAGACATTCTTCAAGTCTGCATCCAAGAACAAGACCTACATCACCTGCTTTTTCAAAACATTTTCCTCCTGTGTTTTTGCTACTAGCATTACCTTATGAAGTTGTAAAGATTCTCTGTCTTTTGGGTGGTCATTAGCTTGTTCTGATACCTAGTCTGGAGTCCATATATTAGTTCCTTATTTCCACTGCAAGAAAAGCTTCATCCTCTTCAGGTTCTTATGTTTTAAATCATTATTTATCATTTTTACCAGATCTGAGTGAATTTCCCAGGTGTCTTTTTCTGGTGAGCATTCAGAATATCTCAGGACAATGCAACAATATGAATAACCCTAAAAGGATCCTAATGCTGTTTTTCTCAGGGGAACAGCATAAGAGTGAAATCTCTAGATGTCAATGCATGGGTCTCTTTAAGGACTTCAAAGAGATGCTTGACTCATAGCTGAACAAAGCTACACAAACCCAGGAGGTCTCATTCCAGGTCTATCTTCTCCCCATAATGTGTTCTCATTTCACATTGAGCCTTGTACTTTTAAGATTAGAAGTGGGATGTAGGTATCAACTACAAATTATAACCTGGGAAACTCTGAAAAATCAACTGTACTTGCAATACATTGCCCTTCTTGTGTTGTATAAAAATGCTTTGGGCTGTATATAACAGGGAGGTAAAATTTTGCTTTATAATTTTTTTATTGCAGAGAGGGAGGTCCAGAGTTAAATCAATGGCTCAGTGATATTGTCACAAAAATAGATATTCTCTATTTTTCTTCTGAGACACTCTTCCTGTCTGTTGCCTATTGATCACAGAGTCACACTAGAATAAAAGGACAGGAAAATATTCAAGAGCTCTTTTCTTACAGTCTAATGTTTCCCCAAAACCTCATGTGGTCATAGACAGGACACTTTCAGAGATGGCTAGATCTAGAGTGTGTGGTTGATTCACAGATGTGCCAAGCAATTGTGCAACACAAATTTTCTATGTGATACTTTCTTTAATCTAGTACATATAACACTTTATGATGTAAATATTATCATTGCATTTTACAATGAGAAGCCTGGGCCCCAAGAAGTTCAGTCTTTTGCTAATTGTAGGATTCAAGCAGGTTTTTTTGACTCTAGGTATAAATAAGAAACTCAGGGCTCTTTCAAAGCTGAGAGAGTTTCACATACTAGAAATTTTACCAGGTACCAAACAAATACTTATTACCAGAATTGTATGTACTGTCAACACTTATCGCCCTTGGAGTAATAAAGACGAAGGCAAGCTGAAGTCACCAGAAGCCTTTATTCTTGTTTTGAAGAAAAGATAAAAGAAAAATACAAAAATCTTTTCAGATACGTTCAAAACAGAATACCTTCTAGCCTCATAGTGAGTGTGTTACATTTGAAAGAAAGGTTAGGTCCTTCTTGGTTTTTGGTGACATCAAAGGATTTTCTAAAAGCACTCATATTGGCATTTGTTCTAGCTTTAAACCCCTAGCTTTAGCTTTATTCATTCTTACCTTTAGCTTTACCTTTAGCAAATGTATAGGCAGATTTTACAGCTTGTATATTTTCTTATTTTAGAAATATCTCCCAGCATTCCTACAATCTGAAGGACTCAATTTTCCCTTGCCTGTCTCACTTTATTGTAGAGAGGTGCAAACATGGCAATATAAATGTGAAAATGAAAAAGTTCAGGTGCTTTTAAAGAGGTAAGGTACCCTTGTTTCTCCCTAATGAGCAACTTGGCTCAGGTTGTGAGCTTTCTTCAATGAGATTTTCCTCATGAGAAAAGAGAATATTATATGTCCCTTTCCCCTTCTCTTGCTTTTGTTTCATGTTTCATTTTACTCTTCAGTATTGTCACAGCAGTTTGGAAATAGTCTCTTGATTCTGACTTACCCATCATGATGTTCAGCAAGGTCCAAGTCATCCACGAGGCAGCTAATAATCTATTCTGGGATTTGCTCCACCACCAAAGTCTCAAGGTAAAACCTGCTGGTCAGCAAATCCTTTTGTGCTTGTCTCACTGGCCTGATGCTAGGGTAAGGTTTTGGTGTAAGTCTAGTTCCCAGAGTGGAGTGGATCCTGCCCATAAGAACTTTCCCAGAACCCTTCAGAGCCAGAGAAAGTACTAAAGGAACAGAGAATTTTTGTTTTCTCTAATATCCAAACTGCCCTGATGCAATGAAATGTTCCTCTCCTTGCCACTTCCAGAATCTACCTCCGTGGCTGCTGAGGAAGGGAAAGGAAGGGAAGGGAAGGGAAAAGGAAAGGAGAGGAGAGGAGAAGAAAGGAAAGGTAAATGAAGACAGGAGAAGGGAAGGGAAGGGAAGAAGAGAAGAGAAGAGAAGACAAAGAAAAGAAGAGAAGAGGGAAGAGACAAAAGAAAAAGTCAAGAGCATAGAATATCAAACTTAGGTCAGGTTTGAGTCAAGATGTCTGGTAAGCCAGTGCTATGCTTGAGAGGTGTAAAACTTTTCGTTACATCATCTGATTAAGAATAAGAATCCTGGGGCTATGATGAGGAAACTCTTTGCATTTCCCCAGTGTCCTTTCCATTGTTTCTTAGTGTCACCTTACTTAATATGTAGATGGAAGTTCACTAAAGTTATCTCATAGTTTGAAAAAGAAAGGCCACCACTGAAGATGGCTTCCTGGCTTTGAGTCTTGAAAAACAGAATATATAGTCCAGTGTGCATAGAAATTGTGATTAGTTCCACAAACCACAAAGAAATTGGGCAAATTACTTGAAAAAATATTTTTCCAAAGAAGACACACAAATGTCCAAAAAGCATATACAAAGATAAAGAGAAAAATTAGGAAATTATATGTAAATATATGTAATAATTATATATAAATATAATTTATATAAATATATAATTACATATATATATATATATATATATATATATATATATATATATATAATTTATGTTTATATTTCCCCAAGGCTGGTTTTTAATCTCCTATCTCCAGAGTGCTGGAATTGCTTTCAATCCAAGGAACTGTGCTACCTGGAGGAGGGAATTGGGCTGCCTGCTGGGGTAAGTTCCTGCTCACCATCCCTAGCCCCCAGAGAGTTTAAGATCATCACTCCCAGTGGTCAAGGACACGCTCAGCTTGCAGCCACACTAGACTAGGCTCAGAAGGTTTTGAGGCCAGACTAGATTATCCCCAGTGACCTTCTTCAATCAGGGGAGTTGAGAGCAATGTGAAGTGAGTTCCAGCACATTGGTCCTTGCCCAGGGAGAGCTTTGGACCATCATCCACAGTGTCCCAGGAGCCGATGGCATAGGAGACGATTTCCAACATGCCCAGGAGAAGACTTGGAACACAACTTGAAATGTGTAAATATAGGAAAATGACAAAATGAAAGACCAAAACGCAATCTCAAAACTCCAGCCTATCCCAAGAAAGCCTAGGAGCCATGAACATAGAAGAAAATATATACCATACATCTGAAATAATAGCAACTGAAATAAAGAAGCAACTCTGGGAAGCTTTAAAGGAATTCAAACTGGAAATAATCTCCCAGATAAAAGAAGAAAGGATAAAGGTAATGAAAGAGATACTGAACACATCTAAAGAAGACAAAAAATTAGAGGAACGAAACAAAAGAATAGAATCCCTGGATGAATAATATAAGAAACAAACAGAATACATGAAGCATATTCAAAGAGATATACAGGAAATTAAAAATTCCATTGAAAGTTGTCAAAACCACCTCAACAAAAGTGAAGATAGAATTTCACACCTCAAAGACAAGATGGCAGCTAGTGAACAGGAAAGGAAAGATCTTTTAAAAATAACAAGGAATCAGGAAATAACACTTCAAAAGCTGCAAGATGATGCAAAGGAAAACAACATAAGATTGATAGGGATAAATGAAAAAGAAGGGGATAACACAAATTATATCAACAGGCTATTTACAGAAGTAATAGCTGAAAATTTCCTAAACTTGAGAATGGAAACTGACATATGGATTAGTGAAGCATATAGAACCTTAAATAGTCATAACTAAAATAAAACTACACCCAGACATATAATAATCACCATCCTAGAAATCCAACATAAGAACAGAATATTAAAATCTATTTGAGAGAAAAGACAGATCACGTATAAAGGAAGGCCAATCAGAATCACAGCAGACTTCTCAACACAAACAATAAAGTCAAAAAGAGCATGGAGTGAAGTATTTCAGATCCTAAAGGAAAATGATTTCAACCTAGACTGATGTACTCTGAAAAACTCTCCTTAAAAATGGATGGAGAAGTAAGATACTTCCATGACAAAGAACAGCTGAAGACCTTCATGATCACCAAGCCAACCCTGCAAAGAATACTAAAAGACAGTTTAGATACACATAGGAAAAAACTACTAAGCAAGGCAGACGATTAAACAGAATGCAAAGATAAAGATGCAACAGCAGAAAGATAATATGTCAACAATAAACCAATATATAACAGTTATAACCATTAATATAAATAGTCTCAATTCACCAATTAAAAGAAACAGACTGGCAGAATGGATCAAGAAACAACATCTAACTATATGCTGTCTACAAGAAACCCAAAAGGAAACTCAAAACTCTAACCCAAAAGGAAACTCACAGACTGAAAGTCAAAGGATGGAAAACAATACTTCATGCAACAGGAACCGAAAAAAAAGTGGAGGTAGATCCAAAGGGCACTGCATACTGCTTAGGGGAAAACTTTAGGAGGATGACATAACAATCATAAATATATATGCACCAAATTCCAGAGCATCCAGTTATACAAAGCAAGTATTAATAGAAATGAAAAATCAAATTAGTAATAACACAATTATAACAGAAGACCTTAACACACCATTGACACCAAGGGACAGATCAACCAGACAGAAAATCAGCAAAGAAATAACAGAGCTGAATCACACCTGTGAACAAATGGACTTGATGAACATATACAGAGTATTCCATCCAACAACATCAGAATACACATTCTTCTCAGGAGTACATGGGACATTTTCTAAAATAGACCATATACCAGCCCACAGAACATATTTAAATAGATGCAAAAGAATTGAAATTATCCCATGCATGTTATCAGATCATAGCACCATGAAACTAGAAATTAATGATAAAAGAAAGTGCAAAACCCTCACAAACACATGGAATTGAATAATGCACTCTTGAACAATCAGTGGGTCACAGGGGAAATTAAAGAAGAAATTAAACAATACCTACAAGCAAATGAAAATACAAATACAACTTACTGGGATCTGTGGGATGCAATGAAAGCAGTCTTCAGAGGAAAATTTATTGCACTGAGTTCCCACATCAGGAAAACAGAACAAATACAAATACACAACCTGATGCTACACTTCAAACATCTAGAAAAAGAAGAGCAAGTCAAGCCCAAAGCCAAAAGAAGAGAGAAAATTATAAAAATCAGAGCAGAAATTAATGCAGTAGAAACTAAGAAAACAATCCAAAGAATCAATGAATCAAAGAGTTGGTTGTTTAAAAGAATAAATAAAATTGATAAGTCCCTAGCCAACCTAGTTTTTAAAAAGGAAAGAAAAAGCTCGAATTCATGCAATAAGGAATGAAAAAGGCAAAATCACTACAGACTCCATGGAAATCAGAAGATCATCAACACCTATTTCAAAAACCTCTAGTCTCATAGGTTCGATAACACAGAAGAAATGGACAGATTCCTAGAAACATACGAAGTACCAAAGCTGGGTCAAGAAGATGTAAAACTGCTGAATAACCCAGTTTCTATTAATGGAATTGAAAATGTAATTAAGTCCTTATCAACAAAGAAGAGCCCAGGCCCAGATGGATTCACTGGGGAATTCTACAAAAAATACAAAGAAGACTTAATGCTGACACTCTTCAAACTCTTCAGTGAAATTGAAAGGGAAGTAATCCTTCCTAAGTCATTCCTGGAAGCAAATATTACTCTAGTACCAAAGCCTGAGAAAGACCCAACTGAAAAAGAGAACTACAGGCCAATCTCCCTAGTGGACACAGATGCAAAAATCCTCAATAAAATATTGGCAAATAGGATGCAGCAAATCATCAAGAAGATTAGACACCATGACCAAGTGGAATTCATCCCAAGCATGCAGGAATGGTTCAGCATACGTAAATCAATAAATGTAACCCATTATATCAATAAAGCTAAAAGAATTACATGATCATTTCTATAGATGCAGACAACGCTTTTGATAAGGTCCAACACTCATTTATGATAAGAACTTTACAGAAAATTGGAATAGGTGTCTTTACCTCAATATGATAAAGGCCATCTATGAAAAACCAACAGCCAGTATCATATTAAATGGCCAAAACTGAAGGCCTTTATCGTAAAATCAGGCACAAGACAAGGATGTCCCTTATCACTGCTCCTATTCAATATAGTACTGGAAATACTAGCCAGAGCAATTAGACAAGAGAGAGAAATAAAAGGGGTAAAGATAGGAAAATAAATTATTTGCAGATGACATGATACTCTACAAAGAAGACCCCCAAAACTCCATTGAAAGACTCTTAGATATAATAAATAAATTCAGCAATGTAGCTGGATACAAAATCAATACTCAAAAATCAATAGCATTTCTATATACTAACAACAAAATCACTGATAGAGAAATAAGAGAAACCACACCCTTCACACTAGCAACCAAAAAAATGAAATATTTAGGAATTACTCTCATGAAAAAAGTGAAAGATCTATACAGCGAAAATTATAATACACTGAAAAAAGAAATTGAAAATGATCTCAGAAAATGGAAAGACATCCCATGCTCATGCACAGGAAAAATAAATATTGTGAAAATGGCCATTCTCCCAAAACTGTTATACAGATTCAATGCAATCCCAATAAAAATACCATCAACATACCTCATAGATCTCGAGAAATCACTCCTAAAATTCATCTGGAGTGAGAAGGGACCTAGAATAGCAAAGACAGTTCTAAGCAGCGAAGGCAAGGCCAGAAGCATCACAATCCCTGACTTGAAGTTATACTACAAAGCAACTATAGTAAAATCAACATGGTATTGGAACCAAAACAGAGCCGAAGATCAGTGGAATAGATTAGAAGATACAACCACAACTACAAAACACACTCAACTACCTTATCTTTGATAAAGGAGCCAAACATGATCACGGGAAGAATGACAATCTCTTTAGTAAATGGTGCTGGAAAAACTGGCTCTCCATATGCTGAAAACTAAAACTAGACCCATGCCTATCACCATTTACTAAACTAAAATCTAAATGGATCAGAGATCTGAATATTAAAACAGAAACACTAAATCTGTTGGAAGACAAATTAGGTAAAAGCCTTGAAGACATAGGGGTAGGTAGAGAATTCATGAACGGGAATCAAACCACATGGGAAATGCTTCCCAGAATCAATAACTGGAATCACCTCTTATTAAAAAGTTTCTGCACGTCAAAAGAAATCTCTATCATAGTGAAAAGAAAACCCACAAACTGAGAAAAAAATCTTAGTGAACTGTCCCTCAGACAAATGACTTCTGTCTAAAACATATAAAAATTTTAAAAAATCAGACCCCTAAAATTCAAAGACCCAATCCAAAAATGGGCATCTGAGATGAATACACAGTTCTCAGATGAAGAAATACAAATGGCAAATAAATACATGAAAAAATGTTCATCATCATTGGTCATTAGAGAAATGCAAATTAAAACCACACTGAGATTCCATCTCACTCCTGAAAGAATGGCCAGGATCAAGAAAACTACAAACACAAATGCTGGAGAGGCTGTGGGGAAAAAGGAACTCTCCTGTATTGTTGGTGGGGAGTGTAGACTGGTGCAACCATTGTGGAGGTCAGTCTGGAGATTCCTCAAAAAGCTGGGATTGGAAGTCCCATTCAACCCAGCTATTCCACTTCTAGGCATATTCCCAGAAGAACTGAAAACATCATACCACAGTGATATATGTGCACCCATGTTTATAGCAGCACAATTTGTAATAGCCAGATCTTGGAAACAACCCAAGTGTCCATCAACTGAGGAATGGGCAAAAAAGTTGTGGTATTTTTATACAATGGAGTACTCTTCAGCTAAAAAGAATGATCACATTGAGATGTTTATAAATAAATGGACGCAACTTGAGACCATACTCATAAGCAAAATGAATCAAACTCACATGTATAAATACCGTGTAGACTCCCTAGCATAAGAAATGGTAAGAGTACATAAGAGTTTATGGTAATCATGATTCCCCATTATGTTGCTTTGAAGCCTTATAATTTTTGCATTCATTAGTTGAAATGGTTTTACCCTGGTTTGTTTGATTTTATTATGTGTTGGTATGAACAGCTATTTTGAAGAAAACAAGACATTATAATAGCCAGGGCTGATTTAATATCACCTTACTTTGAAGTCTTACCATGCTTTTGTTCTTCTGTTTCCATTGGTTCTGTCATATTGTATCTTATTGGATTTTATTATGTGTGATAGTATAAATAAATTTTCTATGTAAAATGAGATAATATAGTAGCCATTGTTCATTCTTTGTTAGTTGGTTCTGAATGCCCTGTAATACTTTCATTCTTTTCAATGGTTATGTACTATTTTGTTATGCTCAATACTATTGTATATGAAGTTATGCTCAACTATTTCAAAGAAAGAGACATTATGGTAGTTACTCTTAATTACCTGTTGCCTTGTAGTGAAATACTGTGTTGCTTACACTGTTCTGTTCTGATCTGTTTTGTCTTAATCTCTTTAAAATAAAAATAAAAATAAAAATAAAAACAACAAAGTGCTGAGATTACAGGCCTGTATCACCCAACCCAACATATATTCTTGATAATAATGAATTTTAAGAAACTGGCAATTTTTTAATGGTGGAAAGATTTTAGATTTAATAAAGATAGGAAAACAAACATGCTCTGTGGAGTGAGTTTGGGCCAAGGAAAAGTAGAAAACGAAGCACATTGTACAGGAGAAGAGCAGACCACAATGCAATAGAGAACACACTGGTAAATAGCTCAGTGTCAACTGTCGTTTTTGTATGTCCCGCTCCTTAAGGTGACCCCAGATCTAGGCCATCTTATCAAAAACTTGCTCAAGTTCTTCTGAAAAGTCCATGTGCAGGGCTTTGGGAACTGTTACGAACACATGTCCTGGAATTTTGTAATTAATAGGTCATGCCTACTCAGGCCAGCTAACGTGGCTACACCCTTTTCTCCTGCTTCATTTTTGCCTGAGAAACATACATCCCCATAATTCTTTATAGGATGCTGAGGGAGTAGATGTCTTCACCTTCATATAGCTATTTCCTGCTGAAAGGGGTTTTAGGCCATACCTACTGGAGATTATGTGCTCACCAACTACCTTGAGTTGTTGTGTCTCACTGACTGGGTTGAAAAAAATGATCAGAAGACTATGAGAAAAGAATGACTATTGATCTGTCTATATGAGGAAAAATGTTAAGTTGGGGATGTAAAGTACAAATATGAGGAGCAGCAGGTCAAATTTCCATGCTCCCTGTGGAGGAGAAAGTATGGTAAAGAAGGATGTTAGATGAACTATCAATAGCCTGAGAGCCATAGCCTTAGAAAGATTACCTCCATTATGAATCTAATTAATACAGGGAGCCTGGATGCTCGACAGGTGTCTGTTTACTTATCTGTACCTGGAGCAGTACCAAAGTCTTGCTTTCTGAGGAGGAACCTCAAGTGTTCCATAGATTTACAAGAGTAGCTTTTATCTTAGTCATGTGAATATTCAGGCCATCCTTTCTCATGTAGGATTTTTATAGCTTTCCACTGCATCCCTTGAGGAAGGACCACTTTAATGGTTCTTCAGGAATTGTGAAAAAGCTTAGATTCTTGAGGAGCTGTAAGGCTGCCCTTCTTCCCTCTCTACAGTCTTTAGATTTCCTAAAGATACTCAGACATGTCTTACTGTGGTCCCTTGGCAATAAATGACAGCGACCTGCTTGGGGAGATACATTATCTCTAAGAGTTGTAGAATTTATTCCTTATTCATCACCAAGCTCCTTTCTTTCCAGATTACTGCCTGGGCATGTAGCACCAAAAAGATATGCTTAGAGCCTCTATAGATATTTAGCTTCTTGTCTTTTCCTAATATCAATGAACAAGTAAGAGCTATCGGCTCTCTTTTTGAGCAGAGGAAGGGGTTTGATCTCAATAACCTGTTACAAATTGTCAACTGCATAACTCACCTTCTAAGGTACTTCTTGTGCAAAGCTACTTCTATCAGTGAACCTTACCTCCTCAGGTCTTTTAGGGGCAGGTTGCTGATGTGCTGCTTGCATAAGTCTGGGAAATCACCTGTTCACAAGAGTGGCTAACTTCTGACCCTATAGGGCATGGAACAGACAGGATTAACAATAGAACATATTTTTACAGTAATCTCAGGGATGTCTAAGAAGCATGCCTGGCATAGCTCAGACAAGTAAAATCTGCTTTGACTTCTTCCAGAATTGGGTAACTGCTTCCAATTTTTGTAATCAGACTCTTCCTAGTAAAGGAATAGGACACTGTGGGACAATTAAAAACTCATGGTTAAATATTTGATCTTTGAAATGACATGTTGCAGCAAGAGTAAAGAAAACCTGTCTTGGGCTCTCCTTGTCCCCAGTTATCACTATAGATCTAGAGCAGAGTTTTCCAAAAGAAGTTAAAACAGAAGCCAAAGGGATTTAATCACTTACCCATAAAGGTCACCCAGGATTTCTTGCAGGATACCGAGCTCTCCAGGGACCAGGACATTGCAAGTTTCCCCAGACCTGTTCAGTCTTTTTATCTGAACAAAGAGGGAGGTGGCTGGTCTCACCCCTCTTTGAGAATAGAGACAGTCAATTATCTAGTTCTGTGAGTCAGGCATATCAGAGCAGGGCACAGGGAGCAGGACCTAGACAAAGACTTGGTATAGTCTTGGGCCAAATAATCTAGTTTTCTTACAGGGCTTGATTGACCCTGAGTTTTTCCTTGGAAGACTTAGGTGTGCTTAAAGCATTGCCATTGTAACTGCCATAATTTTTTTCTCAGCCCTGCTCATTTTGTCTTCATGTATGTCCTAAGTGTTGTACATAGGAAAGGCTGTGCCCAGTGATGGGGTTATAGGGTTCTGAGGCTCCATATGCAAATCTACCAGGATCTTTTGAAAATACTGGGTCACTCGAGCACTAAGGTCTGGGGAAAAGGTGGGAGAGACATATTTTCCTGAGAGACAGGTAGGCATGTGAAAACAGGGTCATCAATGATATAATTTTTTTTGGAGGCCTCTTTAAGTACTGTAGGTCTTGAGTTTTTATCCTTTACAAGGATAAAAAGTCATAAAAGCCTGAACATAAAGGATTTCACACCTCTCTCCTTACCTTTTCCAAAAAAAATCTAGCTGATATTCTGTACCCATCTCTTGCCACTCCCTGGATTCTGGACCCAAACAATATTGCAATAGTAAAGACAAGGGTGGAGCATCTGGAGCTGCAACTAGTTACCAGCATGGGGCCTATGGAGAGAGAAAGCCAGGTCTGGGGACTTCAAAAGGCAGCCCCTACAGAAGGATACAAACCTGTTAAATCCCTGGAACATTCTCCATGACACTTAACTGTACTATCCGATGTCTCTGGGGAAGCAAGCAACACTGGTGCCTTCTTATTTAACTTTTTCTTTAGAACTCTCCATATCTTGTGGCCTACTATGGTTCTTCAGAGTAAAATTTTATATTGTACTCTGGCAAGGCTGCTGGGATCTGAAGCATTGGCCCACTGACTCCTTAGAGGGAAAGGCAGTGCCTACCCATGGGCTCCTTTAGAAACTCCTATGGATCAGGATGGAGCCCCTTGCCAAGGGGATTCCCTTAGACACTTGAAAAATAATATTCCTTTACTATTTATCACAACAGTACAGAGATGGCTGTACTTTTGCATATTCATAGCTGCTTGAGTTGAATTTTATTGGCTTCTCTTTTGTTCTGCTCAGCTCATCAGGCATATGTCTCTAAGCTAATCTGAATTTTTGTTAGAAGAAACAAGAAAGCAACTTAGCCCAATTCAAAAAAAGAGGAAGGAGGCCCACACTTACCTAAAATTGGAAGCTTAGCTTTTATCTGTAAGGGTGAGATTTCCTGGTGACCAAGAGGCCAGTTGGGAAAAAAAAAGGTAAACAAACATGGCAGAAACCACGTGATTGACTCCCATAATCAACTAACATGACCAATGCACATGGCCAATTTCTTGTAGGCAACTCATGTGATGAACCAAAGTAAGAGAGCATGTAATAAATCAAAATGGCCGTCGGTTATGGCTGAGGTAGATAACATTTTTTCCCAGTTTCTGTAGGGTTTTTTTTTTTTATCATGAACAACTGTTTAACTTTAGCAAAAGCTTTTTCTGCATCTATTGAGATGATCATGTGATTTTTGTCTGTGGCTCTGTTAAACTATCCCTGCATTCCTGGGATAAATCCCACTTGGTCATGATGTATAACCTTCTTGATGATTTGCTGCATTCTATTTGCCAGTATTTTACTGAGAATCTTTGCATCAATGTTCATTAGTGAGATTGGCCTATAGTTCTCCTTTTTGGTTGGGTCTTTCTCTGGTTTTGGTATCAGAGTAATACTTGTCTCCAGGAATGAGTTAGGGAGGATTGCTTCCCTTTCAATTTCATTGAAGAGTTTGAGGAGTATTGGCATTAAAACTATAAATTTCTTGTAGAATTCAGCCATGAATCTGAGAATAAAGATTCTCAAAGTAGGTATCCATGCTTTTTTAATGTCCATGGGACATGTAGTAATTTCTCTCTTTTCAATCCTTATTGCATGAATTCGAGTTTTTTCTTTCTTTTTCTTCTTAAGGTTGGCTAGAGACTTATGAATTTTGTTTATTCCCTCAAAAAACCAGCTCTTTGATTCTTTAATTCTTTGTATTGTTTAGTTTCAATTGCATTAATTGCTGTTCTGATCTTTATAATTTCCTCTCTTCTTTTTTTAAAATTTTATTTAAAAGGAAAAAGAGAAAAAACAAAACAAAACAAAGCTGTGTAAGGGTACAAGTAATACAGAACTACAAAAAAAAAAAAAAAGTAAGAAATCACCAGTTAGATTACACATAGATTACACATTATCAAAACCAAGGATAGACAGAGTATATGATGTAAAAACAGAGTACAAGGTTATCAACAGTAGTTACCATAATGCCTCTTGTTTCCTTAAAAAGAATTGTCTATCTCATTAGGTATTATAAAGTTGAACAAAACAGTAGAGAACAAGACCAATAAAACTTAAACATTGTAAACATTACAGGACTTCCAAAGGAGATAATAGTCAAACCAGAATGGGCATCTTAGTGAATCTTATTGCCCTCAAAGTAGTTGCCTATACCCTCAAACTTGATACTATCATACAGAATGGAACAGAGTCTAATCAGTCAAAACAAGATAGTGGGAGTATTACAGGACTTCAAAACAAGTTAATAGGAAATCAAAAATGTTACTATTATATATCCTGCTAATTTTTTACATTTTTCCCCTTAATTAAAAAATACCATAAAAAATAACTAAATAATTTTTTAATGAATAAGGGAGAGATTGAGATAAAAGAGGACATAACAACATAACAATACAGGTCAAAGCATGACTGTTTCAGCAACCTAGTGCTTCACCACCAAATAACCCGACTTAATAGTAGTTACCATAGTGTCTGTCTTTTTCCTTGAAATATTTGAATATAACTTCATATACTATAGCTTCAAATATTTCCATATCAAGAAGCCCAGAATAAAGCCATTCCAATTAATAAGTGAAAACTTTATAAGGCTTTAAGGCCACATAATGGGGAATCATGATTGCCACATACTTTTATATATTTGAGTCATTACTTACATTAGGGAAACTATTCGGTATTCACACATGCGAGATTGATTTATTTCACTTATGAGTATGGTCTCAAGCTGCGCCCATTTATTGATAAATATCTCAATGTGATCCTTCTTTATAGCTGAGTAATACTCCATTGTATAGAAATACCACAACTTTTTATCCATTCCTCAGTTGATGGACACTTGGGTTGTTTCCAAGATCTGGCAATTACAAATTGTGCTGCTATAAACATAGGTGCACATATATCACTGTGGTAGGATGCTTTCAGTTCTTCTGGGAATATGCCTAGAAGTGGAATAGCTGGAATAAATGGGATTTCCAATCCCAACTTTTTGAGAAATCTCCAAACTGACCTCCACAAAGGTTGTACCAGTCTACACTCCCACCAACAGTGTAGACAGCCTCTCCAGCATTTGTTGTTGTTGGTTTTCTTGATCCTGGCCATTCTTTCAGGAGTGAGATGGTATCTCAGTGTGGTTTTAATTTGCATTTCTCTAATGACCAATGATGATGAACATTTTTTCATGTATTTATTTGCCATTTGTATTTCTTCATCTGAGAAGTGTGTATTTATCTCAGATGCCCATTTTTGGATTGGATCTTTGAATTTTGGGGGTCTGAGTTTTTTTTAATTCTTTATATGTTTTAGACAAGAGTCCCTTGTCTGAGAGAGAGAGTCCACTAAAATCTTTTCCCAGTTTGGGGTTTTCTTTTCACTACGCTGGAGATTTCTTTTGACATGCAGAAACTTTTTAATAAGAAGTGGTCCCAGTTATTGATTCTGGGAAGTATTTCCCGTGTGGTTTGAGTCTTGTTCATGAATTCTCTACCTACCCCTATGTCTTCAAGGTTTCTACCCAATTTGTCTTCCAATAGATTTAGTGTTTCTGTTTTAATATTCAGATCTTTGACCCATTTAGATTTTAATTTAGTACATGGTGATAGGCATGGGTCTACTTTTAATTTTCGGCAAATGGAGAGTCAGTTTTTCCAGCACCATTTATTAAAGAGACTGTCATTCTTCCAGTGAACCTGCTTGGCTCCTTTATCAAAGATAAGGTGGTTGAGTGTGTTTTGTAGTTGTGGTTGTATCTTCTAATCTATTCCATTGATCTTCGGCTCTGTTTTGATTCCAGTACCATGCTGATTTTACTACTGTTGCTTTGTAGTATAACTTCAAATCAGGGATTGTGATGCCTCCTGCCTTGCCTTTGCTGCTTAGAATTGCCTTTGCTATTCTAGGAGACCTAGAATTTCCTCTCTTTTATGAGCTTTGGGTTTGACTTGCTCTTCTTTTTCTAGAAGCTTGAAATGCAGCATTTGGTTATTTGTTTGTGTTCATTCTTTTTGTTGATGTGACAATTTATTGCTATTATTTCCCTGTTAGAACTGCTTTCATTGTGTCCCATAGGTTTTGGTATGTTGTGTATGCATTTTCATTGAATTGTAGGTATTGCTTAATTTCTCCTTTAATTTCACCTGTAACTCATTGATTGTTCAAGAGGTTATTATTTAGTTTCTATTTATTTATGCTGATTTTGCAATTTCTTTTGCCATTAATTTCCAATTTTAGTGCACTATAGTCTGATAATATGCATGGGATAATTTCAATCCCTTTACATTTACTTAAGAATGTTCTATGAGCTAATATATGGTCTATTTTGGAGATTGTTCCATAAACAGTTGAAAAGAATATGCATTCTGATGTGGTTAAGTGGAACATCTACTGTAAACATCTACCAAGTCCATTTGTTCACAGGTTTGATTTTGTTCTGTTATTTCTTTGCTGAATTTTTGTCTAGTTGATCTATCTTTTTGTGACAATATGGTATTAAAGTCCCCTATTACAATTGTGTTGTTGCTTATTTGGTTTCTCATGTCTATTACATTTGTCTTATATAGTTGGGTGCTCCTATATTTGGTGCATATATGTTTATGATTATTAGTTCTTCCTCTTGAATTATTCCCCTGACAAGTATGTAGTGACCTTCTTTATCTCTTTTGATCGTTTTTGGTTTGAAGTTCACATTATCTGCAAACAGAATAGCTACCTCTGCTTTTTTCTGGGTTCCTGTCTCATGTTTTCCGTCCTTTGACTTTTAATCTATGAGTTTCCTTTTGAGTCAGATATGTTTCTTGTATATCGCATATTGTTGGATCCTGTTTCTTGATCCATTCGGTCAACCTAATTTTTTAATAGGTGAATTGAGGCCATTCACATTGATGGATATAACTGATATATACTGGTTCAGCTTTGTCATGCCATTTTCTTGCTGTTGGTTTTCTGCTTTTCTCCCTTGTTTAATTGCTTGCCCTGTCTAATGGTTTCTTTCTATTGTTGTTCTGGGAATTGTAGTCATTTGTATCTCTCTCTATGACTTTCAGTACTCTTTCTAGTGTTGATTTGGTGGGCATGAATATCTTTAGTTGTTCTTTGTCATGGAAGTATCTTATTTCTTCATTAAATTTCAAAGAAAGTTTTTCAGGGTACATCAATCTGGGTTGAAATTTGTTTTCTTTCAGGGCTTGAAATACTTCACTCCAAGCTCATCTTAACTTGAAGGTTTGTGCTGAAAAGTCTGCTGTGATTCTAATGGGCTTTCCTTGATAAGTTAGTTGTGTCTTTTCTCTAACAGCTTTTAGTATTGTTTTTATGCTGTATGTCTGGGATTTTAATTATTATATGTCTGGGTGTGGGTTTATTTTGGTTATGACTGTTTGGGATTCTATATGCCTCACTTATCTGCATATCAGATTCTTTTCTCATGTTTGGAAAATTTTTTGCTATTACTTCTGTGAAGAGTTTACTGATGTCATTTGCATTGACCCCTGTGTCTTCATTGATGCCTGTTAGTCTTATATTGTTTCTCTTTGCATCATCTTGAAGCTATTGAATTGTCATTTCATGCTGCTTTGTTATTTTTAAAAGTTCTTTCCTTTCATGATCACTAACTGCGATTCAGTGCTCAAGGTGAAATTCTGTCCTCAACTTCATTCAAATGGTTTTGCCAGGTTTCAGTAGAATTTTTTATTTCTTGGATATCTCTTTGAATTTGTGTCATGCATTCTTTGTCTCTTCTATATTATTCATTCAAGGTTTCAATCATTTTCCTGTGCTCCTGTACTATTTTATTTATGTCTTCTCTAGCTATGCAGAGCAATTCTTTAATTAAGATTGTCATTTCTGTCTTTACATAAGAGATTATTTCTTTTTTTTTTTGTTCTGGGTTTGAACTCATGACCTCATGTTTGCCAAGCAGGTACTTACACCTCTGAGCTAAACCCCCAGCCCCAAGAGATTATTTCTAATCTGATTTCCTCTATAGCCTCATGGATTTATTTCTTTATTTCACTTGCTATCTTTTCAGAAATTTCAGGTGTATGACTTTTAATGTCCTCTATTTCAATTTCTCTTGTACTTATTCCTGTTGGACTAGATGTTTGTGATGGTATTTTGCTTTTTCGTTGTGTCATTTTCTTGGGTTAATATTTGGTCTTTCAATCCTACTAGTCTCAACTGTGTAGAGCATTCAATCTTAGGGTCTTACTATGTGGTTGATGTTTGTCCAGTTGTTGGGCCCCACAGTGAAGGAGAGGGCCAGTCATCTGAATTCCTCCTGCAGGGCCTATTGGGTGAGTCCTACATTCTTCCCTGGCTGACTATCCTAGGAGTATTGATTTAAGTCAGCCCTCCATTTCTGCTGTTACTATAGCTTCAGGTTGTTTCAGGACACCAGATCTACCTGGCTATAATGTTTGCCTCATTTGGGACCCTACTGTGTCACCAGGTGTCTTATAAACCCTTCTGATTTCCTGCAGGTTGAGGGAGGCCTTATCAGCACACTCCTCAACCCACCTGATATTCTCTGTCTGAGGGTTGAGGGGGCAGAGCAGCCAATGATCTCTGGCCATCTTAGGTTCTCTACTTCTAATTTTTTAAAGACAAAAATCACTTATTCTGATGCTAAAAGGTTTGTTATAGTTTACATCTGGCCTTGTTTATCTGGCATTATTACAGTATAATAATATGGCCTCTCCTTATTTGGTACAATTTTAGAACCAATATAAGCATTACAGGTAACTCCTTCACTTTAATAATAGAGGATGATGAGATCAAAAAGGTTATATGACCTTGCCAAGTGCAAAGTTGCCAATGCCAAGGCCAGTTCTTTTGACTCCTACATTAGGGCTCTTCAAACTATATTGCTCTACTATGTTAAAAATTAAAAAAAAAACTATAGCAGAAATAAAGAAAAGCAAAATGGCCATTAAGTAGACAGGAGATTGGAGTAGAGGGCAGAGAAAGATATGACAGCAAATATTGGAACTCAATATGTGCAAAGAACATTGGTGGGAAATTAAAACAAGAATTGATCCAGTCCCAAGTTTGCTCTAAGTATCATAAATGTGACATCTTTCAGTTGGAAGAACTAAACTTGGACAACTCCAAGCTCTCTACCCATCTTCTCTTGGTTCTAGTGACCTCCTTTTATTAACCATGACTGTAGAAAATTAAGTGGCATGATCTGTATGCTACAATTAAAGGGACACAGGGAAGAAAGTGAGATCTTGTACTGCTTAGGAACACAGCTTGAGGCTTATGAAATAGGCAAGATTTTCTTTCTTCTCTTTTCCTCATCTCTCCAACCAATGTCCCCACCCCTTTTGCCACACTTTACCCAATATTTTTCTGTGTATGCCTAAAGAAAAGAAAAGAAGAAAGGGAAGAAAGGGGGGGGGGGGAGAGAGAGAGAGAGAGAGAGAGAGAGAGAGAGAGAGAGAGAGAGAGAGAGAAAAGAAAAGGAAGGAAACAGAGCCAAACAAAAAGGTAAAGGATACAGGGAGAGGCAAGAGGAAGATAAAAATTAGAGACAGAAAAGAAAGATAAAGAAGAAAAGAATCCCTGGGTTGAAGCTTTGTGAAATATTCTGATGTAGAATCACCTGGCATATTTTCTAAATATAGGTTTCTGGGCCACATTCCAAATCAGCCAAATTGGCATCTACAGGAGTAGCATCACTTAGAAGTATATGGAAAGTTTTTGATAGATATTTAGTATCCATTTTTGTTAATTCAATTACAGACTTTGTTTTTACTTCAGATTTGCAAGTCCATTTGCTTATTTAAAGCTGACAAAAATATTTCATTGATTTATCTAAAAGATATTTTGTTTTTTATCATACACAATTGTTGGTAATCTACTTTTCATGAAGTTGACGTATTTTCATACATATCAAAGGAACTCTAAGACATAGAACCTTCTATCAATAGGATTTGTTCTAATGAGAGTAGCAGGATAATATTAAATGCATGCACCTGTGCTACAAGTATTAGTGCTATAGATGCAGAAAAACCTACATTCTACATAGATGGTGTGCTCCTTCTCTTTTCCTTCAGCTCTACTTTTTAGAATGTATCTTAAATTACAAATCTTTTGTTCCTCATTAGGCTTTTTCTTATAGGCACTTGACAAAAGTTGGAATATTGCTGCAATATTAACAGTCCCACTGAGAGGTTCTATCACATCTTGTCTGAGGGACCAAATCTGCTTCAACCGTGTCTATGGTTAACTTTCTCTATAGTAGAAACATCTGTACTAAAGGACCTTGTCCCGGGTGTTGACACCTGAGCATTGAGGTAGAATTAATGGTATTATGTGATTATCTCCATCAAGTTGTTCATGCAAGGATGATGGTTGCAGTCTGATGCATGCAAGTTGCTGGATATGTTTGTCATGACTACATCAGAAATCCATATAGAAAAGGGCCTGATGTGTAGTGATCATGTTGTCTGACAATATTGAGCAATGCCTACTGGATAAGCGATCATGATGTGTACCCAGATGTAGCTGGGCCTACTGCGACAGTGATCAAGTCACATATAATTGCATGACCACCCTGGGAACTCATTGCTATATATCAGATGACAGAACATTAAAGAAGCCACTAACTGTACTTGCTAAAGGCTGTTAATTGTAGTATTGAGAGTAAGTATTATCTTGAGGAATGGGAAACAAGTCTTTGATTTGGGGATAGAATGAAGTTGACATGCCTAGTTCCTGATATTTGGGGACAATTTCTTCTCATCTATTTCACATAATGGCAATTTATTTGTGATTAAAATAAAGCATATCTCTAATCGATAAAATCTATACAGACTTAAAATCTATATTACAAAACCAAGCTTTATTCAAGCTTATTCAAGTAAAGTGCCTTCAGAGATTTTAAAAAATTCATAAAAATAGTAAAGAACAAATATCTTGAAAGAACACAGTGCTGTATGTTGTTCTTTTTTAGCTAAACTTTTACTGGAGAATTTTCTCATCTTTGAGGAATCACAAAATATTAGAAAAAACAAGACTACCAGCCTTATATTCATATATGTCTTTGTAATCAAATTATATCAAAGGTTAATAAAGAGGAGAGATAGTGTATAAGGGAATGGGGCTGGCTTAAGAAGCACACCTATATACACATCTGTGCATCAGAGTGAGTGAGCTGACTGTATTAAGGTGAATTCTTCTTTTGGAAAGAACTTCAGAGCTAGTTTATACACACAAAAGTAAACAAATGTTGTTATCTCCTTCCTTTATGATAGAGGATTAACAGACACTCAGATGACTCAGTCACTTTAGTCACCACCAGGTTTGACTCTGCAATGTCTATATTTTTATAAAGCCATGTGAATATGTGGATATATACAATGAAACATTTTAGAGTAGATATGTCCTGACAGGTTTATTAAAAAGCAAGCAGACTTTGTGTGTGTGTGTGTGTGTGTGTGTGTGTGTGTAGGGACAGAACTCAGAACCTTCACACTGAGCTATTCTGTGTCCCAACTTCTGTTTTTTTGAGACAGGGTCTTACTAAGTCACTAAATAGCCTAGGCTAGGCTCAAACTTGCAATCTTACCTCAGCTTCCCAGAATGCTGGAATTCCAGGCATGCAGCATCATACCTAATTTAAACATTTTCAAATATCATTTGTAAATTCTTTCAGAAGTTCTGCCAGTCTGTTTAATGTAATATTGTAGCAGAAAACGCCCCCACCTCCAGTCAGCGTGTGAGTTGCCAGGTAGCAAATCCCATTACAGTTCCCGCTACTTCTGTCTCTTGGAAATACCTAGTCAAGCTGGTCACTATGGTGTATATTGTAAAAACCAATCAAAGACAGTGAAATTGTATGCCTCTGTACTGTCCCTTTCAACCCATAAAAACCTCTCTCCCTGGGCCTTTGAGGCCTGATATTTTAGGAGTGATCCTGATCAGTGTCTGTTGAAGTAAAATAAATCTGCCTCCAAATCCTGAGTGTCATTTCAGTGTTTCCATTTGCCATTGCAATACTACTAAAGCTAATCATTAATGATATCACTTGTATACACAGTTTCCTAATTTCACAGGTGAACAGAAACCCAAATATTTCCAGACCACAGATGATGACAGGATATTTCATGGACTGGTAGCACATCTCTCTGATTTTGAGTGGATGTCATCTTTGTTGCTGTTCATACAGAAACTTGAACTATTAAAATTAACTTTAGAATTTCTAAAATTTCTTTAGAATCTCTAAAATAAGAGGAAAATGAAAGAAAGAAAAAAGAAGAAGAAGAAGAGAGAGAGTGAAGAATGAAGGAGGAAGATAGCAAAGGAAAAAAGGAAGGGAAGACAGGATTCCTCTACTCAAATGTGGTCTTCATGTCATGTGAGTCATCTCATTGTAGCTCCTGAAGAGAACTTTTGGAAAATGAGATTAACTTTGTAGAGCCTGGCTCAGTATTTAAGTATAAAGGATTCTCTCTTTAATAAAGGAATGGCCTCATTTGGAAAGGGTTAATGCTGTTTCATGGCTGGACTGTATGGCCATGATGACTTCATAGTTTCACTCCAGTTCAGGGTAATTCGATGGATCCAAACAAGGCCAGGAAATGGTGTTAAGAAGGACAAAGAGCAACTGGGGTTGTAGCTCAGTGATAGAGTGACTGCTTAGCATGCTTGAAACCCTGGGTTTGAACCCCAGCACAAATAAATAAATAAGGTGGAAGTGATGAAATTGAAGAATTGAAAGTGATGCATAAGCCAAACTCCAGGTTTCACTTATATTTGCTATAGTTCTAATTTTATCTAATTTTAAGCACCTTAATCATGGAAATAAAACAGAAAAAAGAGGAAAGAAACAGTAGTTCTCTTTTTATTTTATGAAAAAAGTAAAACAAAATATCATAGCAATATAACAGAATAACAATAGTTAATACATTGTCTATTGTTATCTTTAAAGTAGCTATTCAGAGTACAAAATTTGTGCATAAAATTTTTTCAAGTGTATTAGCACAAACTGTTCTTTTCAATGAACTAAGAGAGGGAGCCGGGGATTTAGCTCAGGGGCATAAGCACTTGCCTGGCAAGTGTGAGGTCCTGAGTTCAATCTCCGGTACTAAAAACAAACAACAACAAAAACAACACACACACACACAAAACAAACAAACAAACAAACAATGAACTGAGAGAAACTAGCAGTATAACTATCTTGTGTTTTTCCCCTTCCTTCTTTTCCCTTTCTTTTTTCCTTATCCTAGTTGCTTTTGAATAATTTCTTCCCATTTCAAAGTATGTTTTATACATTTTGGATCTTATTTATTCTCTCAGGGAGACAGTATGATATTTTCACAAGTGGATTATTTATTTCATTTATGAATATGGTCTCGAGTTGCATCCATTTACCCATAAAAGTCTCAAGTCTGTCCTTGTTTATGACTGAGTAGTACTTCATGGTATAAAAATACTCCACCTTTTTTTATTCAGTCTTCAGTTGATGGGCATCTGGGTTGTTTCCAAGATTTAGCTGTTACAAATTGTGTTGCTATATATGAGTGCGTGTATACTGCTGTTGTATGATGTTTTTAATTCTCCCAGGAATTCTCCCAGGAAGACATCCAGAAGGGGGATAGGTAGGCCAAATGGGACCTCTAATCCTAGTTTTTTGAGAAAGCTACACACTGATTTTTTACAGTAGCTGTCCCAATCTAAACTCACACCCACAGTGGAAAAGGGTTCCTTTTTTCCCACAGCCCCTCCAGTATTTACTATTGGTTAATTTCTTGATGACGGCCATTCTTTTTGGAGTGAGATAGAATCTCAGCGTTGTTTTAATTTGCATGTCTCAAATGACCAATGATGTTGCATATTTTTCATATATTTATGTGCCATTTGTATTTTTTCATCTAAATAGTGTGTATTCATCTCAGATGCCCATTTTGGATTTGTTCTTTGAATTTGGAGGCCTGATTTTTTTCAATTCTTTATATATTCTAGATAAGAGTCCGTTGTCTGAGGGACAGCTGGGTAATTTTTTCCCACTCTGTGAATTTCTTTTCTCTTCGTTGGTGATTTCTTTTGATGTTCAAAAGCTTTTTAATGAGATGAGATCCCATTTGTTGATTCTTTGTAATATTTTCTTTGTGACCTGCGTTTTGTTTACGAACTCTCTGCCTACACCTATGTTTTCAGGATTTCTACCCAGTTTCTCTTCCAGTACATTTAGTTTCTGTTTTAATATTTAGAACTTTAATCTACTTTTACTTTAGTACATATACATGGATCTAGTTTTAGTCTTAAGCATGTGGAAAGCCAGTTTTTCCAGCACCATTTATTAAAGAGTCTTTCTTCTAGTGAACACGTTTAGACTCTGTCAAACATAAGGTGGACTGAGTGTGTTTGGAGTTGTATCTGCATCTTCTGTTCTGTTCCACTGATCCTTAGGTCTGTTTATTCATCTCAGTTTATTTTATTTTTGCTAGCATCATGCTTATTTTATTATAGTAGCTTTAGAAGATAATCCTGCCTTGTCTTTGTTGTCCAGAATTGCTATTCTAGATCTCTTCTGAGAACAGTAGTTTTAATGTTTATGGGGCTGGTATGAATTTCTAGAACTGTGCTAGCCAATTTATATTATATTATTTCATTTAGTTTTCATAAAGAACCTCTGAGAAAGGTACATTATATACATTTCACAAATTCACAGAGTTTATGCATTATTACTAGGATCATAGAATCCTGGTTTATGATCATAGGATTATAGTTTATGCAATATAACTAGGATCAGAGAACACACAGGACTATTTTCTTCTAAAGTCCAAGTATGCTACATTACCAGACTTAAATTCTTTAAATGAGTTTTTAAAACGATCTAGAATTATTATGATGATTATTTAATCAATAAAAAGAAAAGGATGTCTCCTTACCATCATACTTTCCCTTTACTCTGATTTCTCTCATACTAGAATATTTTGGTAAAGTATTCCAGCTGCGTTTCTCTTCCTAAAAGAGGCTTTGAATGTATTTTCTTTGGTTAGCCAGTCAGGCACTTTTATATGACTTTATCCTTTCTCATATCAGCTAATACATACTCCTTAGGCCATTTCACCTTTGTGAACTAGAAGAAAAGGACTATTTGTTGGAGAAAGGACCGTAACAGTCAATAGGACCTTTAAGCAGCAAGCTCAACATCCCATTATAGGTGCCTGCAAAACTACTAACAGGCATTAATATGGCGGTAAAATTGGCCCTCAAGTTGATGCCCACTTCCAGAGTCCCTTAGTCCATGAAGATCTCCTAAGTTATCTGGAAGAGATGGGTGTTGGTCACCTCCAGGCACGTATAACAGCGCTCAAGGAAAATGCTCAGTGCTACAAGACTGCTGTCCTGGAGAAGTGTGGGAGATGGGTACTTGGTACATCAGTGTCCCCTGCCTGGCTGAGTAAAGGGGACTGACTTCCTTCTTTGAAAGTAGACACTAGGGGGAAGGGATGTAGCTCAGTGGTAGAGTGCTTATTTAGCATGCACAAGGCCCTGGGTTCAGTCTCCAGCACTGCAAAAGAAAAAGTGGACATTCAAAAACTTAGTTTCCTTCAAAACCTACTGCTCTAGCCGCATTAGGAATGGGGCTGCTCTTTAAGTAAGGGCATAAAACAAGCACTGGAAGTAGTGTCACAGCTGGAAAACAGCTACAAACACTAGCAACTGATATCAATTAGAGGACAACCTTCCTGTGGGTATGGTGTGCAAGGACATTCTTTCTGTACCTCAGCACCCACCAATGCCATCTAACCTGTGATACCAATCCATACCTTGTTTATGCAAAAGTCAAATTAGCTCTTCGCCCTGCCAGTATACACTTTTAACCCCTTCCAAGAGTGAAGGGACAGGTATCTATTTAGTTATTGGTCCTTGTTAAGCTCCTTGTAATCCAAAAATGAACATTAGTTCTATCTTCCATAACATGATCATTTAAAGCATATGGCCAGTTAAAGCATATGAGTCTGCCCTTAACTGGGCATCTAGAGAGTCACACTTCAGGTAAGTACAGTACTGCACAATTTTAAGCTATCAGCCCTGTTTTTCAGGAGGAAATTAAGAGAAAGGAAGGATGGCCTGGAGGACACAGTGTCTGCCAACACCTTCAGGTGTACACACTGACTCATAGCCTCAGATGCCTCGGCCTTCTGAGCATGAGAGTGTGTGTGTGTTATTGGGAATTGAACCTTTGCACGGAACAACATCCTTGGCTGTTTTTAACATTTTTATATTTTATATTGAAACAGGGTCTCCCTAAGTAATTAAATTGCCCAGGTTGGGTTTATACTGTGATCCTCCTGCATCAGCCTCCAGAGTGTTAGGATAGAATATTTAACCACTGTAGGGTTGACTTTATATGCTGATTGCTTTTGATGCTGTCAGTTTATATGGAATAGTACTACACGAGACAGCCCTAAGAAGCTCTTTTTGTGTTTACTATAAGGATACTGTTGATACTGTTATACCACCAAGTTGTTCTATTTATGAAAGCTCTTGAACATTTCAAGGAGGACAAAGAACAGTTATAAATTTCCTGAGCAATCATATTATCCAATGAACACTGTGAATGTGAAGCTGAGAAGGTTTCTTAATTTCATAATACTAAGAAATTGAGAGCCCAAATACTATCTTCACATAGTTTAGATACTTTTAAAAGGCACCTGAAATTCTTTCTGAAAAAAGTTTAGGGCTTTGAGTAAGTCAATAAATATCTTAGTAACTGGTTTTATTTCAATGGTCTCTATGTTTGGCCCTGCCAAAGTCACCTTAACAGCCAATGAAAGACAGAAAACCTGTCTTCAGATTAGGAGAAACAAAGCTGCTTTTCTTTCTGCCTCTTAACAAGTCACTGTGGAATTTAGGGGGCTCTCTATTTGCTAATTACATAGGAAAGAGGTTATTTTGTTCTAGGGAACAAGGACACGATCATTAAATGTGGTAGTTATTAATTCTTCATTTTCCTTAATTCAGGATTACAGCTGCATACTCCACTCACAAATCTGTGCTTATAAATGAGCAATTGATATCAATTAAAGAACAGTCTTCCTGTAGGTACAGTGTACAGGAGAGATAAATAGGTGAGGTGAGCCATATTTAAAATAGCAACCTAGGTTTCCTAGCAATGGAGTTCTTTAGCTAACACTTTGGTCCCCAGCAAGCTCAGTGCTCTAACCAGCTCATTGTCTGAAAGCTGCCAGCAAGTCAGTGAGACAGAGAAACAACCTTCCCAGTTACTTTCCAGTGACACTTCAGGAGGAAAGCACAAGCCTGTGAAGGAAGTCAGCGAGGCAGCTGAGATGAATGTATGTTACAGGAGACTAAACCAACAGCAGGTGTGCACCTACAGCCCCACAAAACTCTGGATCTCGGCTCCAACTCTCTACTGAAAACAATGTGACAGGCCCAGCCAGTTCCATAAATGTGGCAGTGGCTCAAGCTGAATGGCAACTATGCTGAATTTAGAGCTGATTCCCTCCAAATGCATAATTTCTCAAGGACAAAGTAGCTGCATTGAAAAGAATCTATTTTACCTCCCCGACCTTGGTCCAACAAGTGAATTCTTCTCTTTCCAGTTCACTTTTTTTCAAATATCACTATCATGTACTTTGCTAAAATATGCAGAATCATAATCATCAGCCCAATAGACATTAGTGCCCCTTAGAAATTCAAAGCCCTGAAATTAAATCTACATAACTCACTTTCTGTTTGGACACAGATAATTATCCAAGTCCAACTCATTAGACTTTCACATCACAAGAGCTTTACTTATTTTCGATATACCCACTAAAATCTGAGTGTGTGGCATCAAACTATTCCATGTGTGGGGCACTGAGTCTGTTTTCTAGTCAGGAGTGGGGTAACAAATGAACAGGCTGTTGGTGGGATTCAAAATGGAGCATTCTAGACCCTCTAGAGCTATGTGTTTTCAAAGCTCTTTCCCTCAATTACATCTGCCTTCTTTTTCCTTGGTTAATAAAATACAGAGCTTTCAGGCTGATTATGTTTACGTCTGTTTAGATCCTTTGTGGAAGTGGGAAGTAAATCATCAGCTTATACACAAGGTGGCACCCTGTGATTCCAACCAGGTCTGAGTGAAGAGCTGCTAAGAGGCTGAGCCACAGCTGCACATTTTTATTTACCATCTGGTATTCCCACTGTGGCAAATGAAAAGGTGGACGTAGATGTTTGGCATGTTACCTCTGAGTGTAGTCTCCATTCCTAAACCTCAAAGATTCCGAGCTGCCTCCATAAGGGGCGCTGGAGCCACAGGACTGATTCCAGTTGATAGTAATGAATGCAGACCCCACACTTAGGTTACATATGGAAACAACGAAGCTTTATTGGTAATAGACTCATTCAGGGAACATGGGGGGAGGGGTGGAGATGCAGTTCACATACCAACTTAATTAACTTTCAATTGGGTTTGCTGAAATAGGGAGCCAATTAGAAAGAACTTGACATTTACAAAACTCAGAAATAGTTGAATAACAACTGTGTTTACTAGTTTTAAGTTTCCTTTCAAAAAGTCATTTGTCCATTATTTGGAAGCTGCATACTCACTATAGTTTTGGGAAACAGAAACTGGGGTATAATCTCAATTTTTACAGTTACTTGGTATTTGCTTTAATTTAAACTACATTTAGACAGTGGTTTTATTTTTGATATGGCTTTAAAAGTGGTTCCAATTTTTGGGTGTTTATGTATTACATTTGTTGTACTAAATGCAGGTCATGTTGAATAGCTAACAGAGCACATTTGAAGTGGACTGATTTTAGAGCAATTGTACTTAGTGCATTGTACATGGAAATTAAAACAGGCTATTAGAATTTTATAACCATTGAAACAGGTTTTGCTAAAGACATTTTATAAAAGGAAATATTTAAAAAGTTCAAGATTTTGTCTTTGGCACTAACAATTACATAATTGTACAACAAATAGATTAGAAATAAATTTTATGAAAAATAACTTTTATATAGAGACAAAAACTACTTTACAAATGTAAAACAGAGGCATTCTAATTTGAGCACTGAATTGCAAGCCCAGAAAACATAGCATTGTGTTATTTGCTGCAAATTATTTTATTCCCATTTCTGTAGGACCAAAAGAAAATGGAGATACGTGGAGGAAATCTGTTACTCGATTGAAAGAACAAGAGCAAAGCAACTGCCACTAAAGCAAAGCCAGTTCCTATAGCTGAATTTCAGATTTCAAAGTTTCTTTGAATTGCTTCAGTTGGTTCTAAAATTCCTATGGCCAAACACGGGAAGCTGGAGAGCAAGGTAAGCTAACAAAAGAAGGTACTGGCAGCAAAGCCATGGTCAGGTGACAAGCTAGTAATGTATATGAACTCCAAGCTGGAGTGGAATGGTATTGCTATCACTAAGTATCTTCATGGAATATCAGTCAACAAATATATATTCATGCCTTTATATGTGAGGCATGAACCTGGAAATATAGTGATTGATAGAACAGATATTCTTTCTTCTGTCTTGGGTCACTGAATATTAAGGCTTTGGATTATACACTCTTATTAGCCATTAGTTGGAAGATCTCAGTAATTTGGATCAGCAACATTAAAAGGTTGAATATTTAATAAATGGAAGAGCTTTGGATAGAAGGGCAGAACCACTGGTAAAAATAAGAGCTTTAGAGTCAGGCTAGATCTGGATTTGAACTCAGTTCTGTGTTATTACTGTAGAAATAATATTACTAAGTTATTCACAAATTATGAGACTGTTTCCTTATTAGTAAAATTATAATATTACAATATTCCTTCTTATGAATAAATAAGAATTATGTGGTTATAAGAATTGAGTGAAATCAGTTACTTAATATTTCTTTCCCCAAGAGTAACAAATAAATATCGAAATTAGAAAAAAACTGTAATTTCTGACCCTGAGAAGTGCTGGGCGTCCAGTTAAAAGCCCTGGATGACTCATTTCTTCAACCATCGCTTTTTTCCTCTTTCAGTCTTGAACCCAGTGATGACCCTCTCCTAAGAACTTCTGGTTCTTTCTTGCAGGGACTGGAACTGCTCCAGAGGGTAGCACTCAGAGCAGAACATGCCCATACGCTTGAGGAAGGTACTGCTTACAAGAAATGAGTCACAGCATTTCCATTGTTTCCAATAATAGTGAATGTGAAACACTTAAGCCCACTAAACAATGCCCCAAGTCTTGCTGGGACTAACGGGTGAGGTTATTTAGACTCTACCATGTTGTCTGTATCATCATTTACCTTCAAGGAGGAGATGAAAAGGGAAAGAGAGATAGGAAACGGCGAGTGGGGGAGAGGGAACAGTGGTAACAAAGAAATTATAGTTTCTAAGTCATATAGAACTGACAATAGGAATCAATGTTATCACTGGGTTTTTTTTCCCACTGTGGGAATTTAGCAAACCATCTTCCCTTTTCTGAGCTTTTACTATTTATTAAAATATAGTAAAACTGTTAACACTGTGTGGATTTTGTGAGAAATCTGTGCCGCTTAGAGACTAACCAAGAAACTTGGCAAAATGAAGCTGACCTCAACAATACTGGTACTTGACTCAATCTTATTCCCCTCCTCCTCAGAGCGTTTCAAACTACTTGAGGCTAGTCATGTCTCTTTTCTCTAAACTCTTGCAGCAACTGCCTGTGGAGGTCACTCGGTAATTAATCATATGCACTACTGCCTGGTGTCATCTCGTCTATAAGTTTTCTTCCACTATTTATACATTTGAGGGCTGTGGTTTCCCTTTGCAGCTCTCCCTTTCTTCAAGTATTTACAGCTCTTACTGTCATTCATCTTTTCAACTATCCCAACATCTGATTAACGCAAACACTGTATTAGGGCAAGAACTTTTATCTCAGTTTTCTTTATGTGTTCACAGCACTCAGTTTTTACAACCATCTTTGTGTGCTGCCTTGACTGAACCTTTTAAGATACTAGTATTTTTGGAAATCACAGAATATCCATTCTCCACTAAATAACTAATGAAGCTTGGGTGACAGGCTGAAGTTCACTTGTTGCATCCCGCAGTCTGCAACCTTTAACCCTCGCTGCTGCTCTGAGCATCCTCCCGGCGAAGGCGAGGCTGAGCGCTGACGCCTTTCTTTGGAGAGCTCTTCGGACGGATCCTGCAGAGAGAAATGCGAAGAAGCGAGCTGGGGCTGCCTGGGCGTCTTCGGGGGCGGGCGAGACCCTGCAAGGCAGTGCCCTTAAGTGGGCAGACGGGACGAACCCCTTTCCGCTCCCGGAGATGCGCGAACTGGAGATACGGAGTAGCCTGCGCTCTGGGCGCCCCGGAGATAGATGAGCGCTTTTTAAGTACAGGCTCGGGCGGCGGCTGTCGGGCTCGGGCTAACAGCTTCCTTTCCCGCGCACGGACTTAGGCACACACACGCCACACCGCCTGCTCGCTCGCCGCCCCGCGCCTTCCTTCCTTCGGGCGCCGGGCGAGAGGTGACGGGCCGCAGGGGCACAGGCGCACGCTCTGGGCGCCACTGAACTCGCGCACCTGGCACCTGCCACACGGCGACGGCGACGGCGACGGCCGGCGAGCAGAGGGCTCCGTCGCCGCCCGTGATTCCACGAGCGGCCGGAGGCCAAGGACGCTCACGCGGACCGGCTCGGCAGCGGAGAGAGTGGGTGGGCAAGCTAGGGAGGGGAAGGGAGAGGAAGGAGGGAGGGAGGGAGAGGGCGAGGCGCGTCCCCGAGACGGGGGCGCGCTCTCGCGCGGGCTGCCGGGATCGCTCGCCGCCGCTGTGGTAATGTCCGCCATGTTGGCCATGGCGCAGGGAGCGGATCGGGCGGGCGAGCGGCGGATCTAGTGTGTGGAAGCGGCCGCGGGCGGCGGGGGGCTGTTTTCGGGCGGGGTGGGCGCCCATGCTGTGGCCGGGGGCATTGAGGAGGAGGAGGAGGAGCGGGCCGGCCGCGCTGCACTGAGAAAGGAGGTGGAGGAGGCGGCGGGAGTCCTCCCCCCCCCGCCCGCCCCGCAGCCGCCGCCGCCGCCCGGGCTGTTCCTGTAAGGCGGGGAGACAATGAGTAAACTCTCCTTCCGAGCGCGGGCGCTGGACGCCGCCAAACCGCTGCCTATCTACCGCGGCAAGGACATGCCTGATCTCAACGACTGCGTCTCCATCAACCGGGCCGTGCCCCAGATGCCCACCGGGATGGAGAAGGAGGAGGAATCGGTAGGGACTCGAGTGTTTATTACCCCCCCTCCCCTCCTCCCCCCTCCCCTTTGTCAGTCGGGCCTCGCCATTCACAGAGCGCTTTACGCTCGCTGGAGGGCGCCGCTGCTGCTCCAACGCATGGGACCCTACGCTGGCGGAGTAGCGTAAACCCTCTCGGCCGGCGCAGCGCCCGCCCGCTGCCGCCATGTTGTTGCGTCCCAGTGTTGTGATTAGCTCGCTGCGCCGCTTAAGCTGCCGTAAGGGGGCCTTGCCGTAAGCGGCGGCCGGGAATGGCGCAGGAGATGCGCTGGCCGCACTTAGCGTAAGCTGCTGTTTACCTTAAAAAAAATTTTTTTTTTCCCCACCAGCGCGAGGTTATTTAATGTTGAGGCATCCTTTAGCGAGGGACAATTTTTCTTTCACTTTTAAATTTGGTTTCGCATTGGATTGCACTTGAAATGATTTAGGGAAAGTAAAGTGCTTTCAAAACAAACATCCTCCTCCCAGCCTGGGAAGGATCCCCGTTCCCCCGCCCGAGGTGGTGCGGCGGGAGGAGGGTGTGCAGCACTGCGTCTGGGCCCGCGGCTACGGAGCGAGCCGGTGACTGGCAGCGGGCTGTGCCCCGCCGGCACAGCCCTGCTCGGGGCGCCGCGATAGCAGGCAGCCGGCGGGTGGGGAAGTAGTCGCTCGCCCTGCGCCTCCGCTTCTCGCGTTTCCCTGAATTGGGCTTTGCGGGCTGGTCCTGTAGAAGCTCAGGATCTGCGGCATCTGGGTTGGCACTTATAATTTTGATAATGCAGTGCCTTTTGAAAAATTGTTGCTCTCCCTCCGGAGGGAGATTGAATTTTGTATAAGATTTAATTTCATCTAGTGTGATAGTGTGTTTTTGACTGAAGCGGTGTTACTTGCGTGCGAAGTTCATAGTAACTGCACCCTCAAGAATTTCTTCAATGAACCTGCAGTCCCGCCTTATTGTCAACCTCGGGAGTGTGTGGATTGGTTCGGTGACTGTCAAAAGAAAGCCCGAGGTTTCCGTGATTGGTTTTCTCTTTTGACTATTAATAATGCAGGAAATACATTTAAGCATGTGATTGGCTGCTCGAGTTCTGATCTCACTGTGTTACTCTGTTATTACCACTTTCTCCTGTAATTGAATCACTTTTCTCTTTGGCATTTGATTACTTGGAAAACTTAACATTTTCAGATGAGTATAACAGAACAACAGTGTAAACATTCAGTTTTTTGAAAAATGGAATTAAACTCACGATTAATGCTTGAGGTTTAGAGGTGAACCTTATGACAGAATTTTTTGCTTTTGTTTTATAAAATTTGTTACTCAGTTTTCTATTGGATAGTTTTAATGTTAATAGTAGGTACAAGAATTAATTGAATTTAACTGTATAAAGGACAGTTTTGAGCATTCTGATTTTCCACGTTTTGGCCCAAAAAAGAAAGTATCTTATGAGCCATAATATCAATATTGTATGTAACTGGTTGGATCCTATTACATTAGAACTTGGGTCAAGAGAGCTGTGCTAGTTAACCCTCGAAAGACAAACTACTTTTTTTTTTTTTTTTTTGCAATCAAGTTGTGCACTTGGTCCTCATTTACAATATGTTGAGGTTTTGAATTTTAATTGAGGAAAATTTGCAGATTAGTTTTTTAATGTTCTGTTAAAAATAAATGCTTAACCCATCATTTTTGTGCTATTCACTTTCTCATAAAATTTGTGCTTTTCAGTCTAGGGTGTAGGTACTAAACCCAAATTCTGTTTTCTAGGCTGCTTCATGTACCCAATTTTAAAGAAGAATAATAATTCAAATTATGATTGGAATAGAGTTGAAACGCAGCCCCCCTGCTTTAAATCAAAGCAAAACAAACTGTAATGGTTAAGATTTGTTGTGTAAAGTCTTTTTTGCTTCCTGAAATGTCCAGTTGGATGTAAGTTTTCCTTTTTTTCCTTTCTTCTTTCCTTCCTCCTCCCCTCTCTCTTTATAACATGTTTTATTTATAGGTGTTCTTTTATTAAGCATAATGATGTATTTAAAAAGTTCTACCTTGATAAAGTTTTAAATAGCAGTAGAATATAAATTCTACAAATGTTTTGTGTTTTGCTTGAATTGTATTTTAGTTCAGTTTCCAGCGTCTAAATGTATTAGGTATGTTCATAATTTAAAATTGCACAATTTGTTTACAAACTCCTGGGTTATGGGTTTGTGTTGACTGGTGTTTTAAACAGTTCTTTCCTATTTGGTTGGCAAGATCCAGGACTTCATTTTGAAACTTCTTTTATCCCACTCATGAATTAAAACCCATGTCTTCTGTGTAACTATTGGAGTATTATAGGGCTTTGTATAGAGTCATGGACTCAATTTTGAGTTACTTTTTGACAAGGCCTTCATGAGGTAATACAAGGTGATCTTTGGCTTTGGTAGTCTGCTACTGTTGTTGACGGTGTCATTCCTTTGGGATTTTCTGCTGGACATGCAAGCATCTTTAATTTCTTTTCTTTCCGTACCATATTTTCACAGTCTTGCTTACCATCTGCATTGGCATCCTCTGGTAACTTGGTGTCTGTGGTGTTCCTCATGGCTCTTGATTTAGGTTTGGTACTGTAAGCTAATGTTTATATAAAATAGAAAGGAGAAAAATCAGATCAGTGATTTTTGCTACCTCGTGAGTGCTTTATAGTGGTATTATTGTCTTTAGTAACTACCACTTACTGAATGCTTTTTGTGCCCTACATGTTGTGCTAGTACTTAACATCTATTTTATTTAATCCTTTTTAAGTCACTTTTTTTTGAGGTACAAGTTCATGTACAATGAGGTGTACACTTACAGCAGGGTTTCATGAGTTTTGATAAATGGGAAATAAGATGGAACATTTCCAACATTGATTAAACAACCAAAAACTGGAAACAGTTCCAATACCCAACAATAGATGGATATAGAAACATTTACCAACTCATTGGAATACTGTTCAGTAATAGTCACTGAAATGCCATTCAGTAATAAAAAGGAATAAAGTGATGCATGCAGCACTGGATGAATCTAACAAAGTATGTGTGCTTCCAGTTACATGAAATTCTACAAGAGGTAAAACTAATCTACACTGAAACAACTGCAAAAACAGTGATTGCTTGAAACTAGAGAAGAAGAGGGACTAACTTTTTGGTTAGTAATGGCTTTAAGAGGTGTCACAGTTTTTTTTTTTTTTTTTTTTTTTTTTTTTTTTTTTTTTTTTTTGAGACAGTCTCACTATGTAGTTCAGGTTGGCTTTGAACTCACTAGCCCAGGGTGCCCTCAAACCCTTGGCCTCCAAGTGTTGGGATTACATGCATGCGCCACCACGTCCTACTACAATTTTCTGTTTTACAGATGAAGAAACTGAAGGTCTTACTGCTAATTATGGCCAGGGCTAGAATTGAGACTCTAACCTTTAATGTCACAAAAGCCATTTTTCATAATCACCATTCTTCACATTTAGAATTAATAGAACCCAGAATTATATCTGAACTATTATTAATTTCAGCATAATTTTTGTAAATAGTACTTTTATTGTAAAGTGTAAAAGCCAAAATCAGTTTTGTCAAACTATTATTCAGAAATTCTTAACTCTGACTTTCCTCTGGTTTGAACTGTCATTTCCTTTTTTATGTGTTTTTCTTCTTTTTTGGTGCTTGGGGTTCAAACTTTTGGCCTGAATGTCTATATGTGTTAGATACAGGCTTTACCAGTGACCTATATGCCGTTTTGACTTTTCAGATTTTCTATCATTTTTCTTAGTTAATTTTGTTCCTCCCTGTGTAAGCACCATTGTATTTATGGGTATTTTAAGTTAGTTTAAGCAGATAAGAAATCTGTGAGGAAGTATCCTAGTATTATTTAGATTTTTGTCTTTATTAGAGCATAATTTCTGTAAAGGGCAATCGCTTTGATTCTTTTCTTCATTAATACATTCAAGAGCCTAGAACTGTGCGTGGCACATATTATATATATGCTTGGTAGATGTTTGTTAAGTGTTGCATGGGCTTGCTTTTTTCCCTAAACCAAGAGCTTTGTTTTTGTGTCACCACACACACACACACACACACACACACACACACACACACACACACTTTATCTTTGTTGTATCTCTGAGTGTGCATGTGTGTGTGTTTATAACCACAGTTTGGTAACTTCCAGGAATTCTCTTTAATGCTACATATGAGTAGCTATTAAATCTTCTATTTTCTTTGAATCAGAGTTCTCTTTAAATAGAACTTTTTCTTCACAGAGGTATGGCTGGACTATTAGTCTTTATCTTGTATTAATTCCTAAAGCTATATGCAAAGTTGTATATTTCTTCATACCAGCAAGACTTAATTTGCATGATTCATGAGATTCAGTTTGTTTTAAAGAGAATATAACTAACCTGAATTGTCATTTCTCCCTCATATGTTGCTTAATTTTTGTTGCTATCTTACTATCTGAAGTGATGTTTGACCATTAGGGTAGAAGTATAGTCAATCTTAATGTCATTTAAAAATTACTTTTGGCACAATTTATTTCATGTTTTTATAGAGGATATGAAGTGTGAAATTATAAGTTTATACTGCAAAAACATGAAGCATTTCTTTCAACAAAAGCAAATGAAATATCAAGTATTATCTAAATGCTTGATGTTATGTAAATAGCATGTTGAGAAACTACTTAAAGGGGGTTGTATGCCAAAAGTTTATGTAGTGCTATGTGCTGAAGTGAGGTTAGGAGTAAAAAACAATACAGATTTTGATTTCATAGAACTTATGTGAGTTTACTGGAAAGGTACCAAAAAGTACTAGATTATGGTATCAGAAGAACATTAGAAGTTAAATGTTAGTGTATTTGAAGCGATTGAGGGAAAATTTACTAAACATATAGAGTACACTACATGGAGAGAAATCACAATTTGAACTTTTATGTTTGTCTGTAGAGTATATGTTGAAGCAAATACTTGAGCAGAGGAATATTTAAACCAAGTACTGTGGAAGTAGAGTGAAGGGAAGTTTTTCTGTGTTTTCTACCTTTGACCTTTCACTACTGATCCAAACTTTAGGTAGGTAGCACTTTGTCTTGTCTCTTAGCTGTTTCTTTCGGATATGCAGACATTTTTACTTTATTTGCTCTCTCTCTTCCCTTCTGTCCTTTCAGAACTAAAAACAAAAACAAAAACAGAAGCACTGAGGAAATATTTGATGAATGACTGAATAAAAATTGGGTTGGTGATTAGGTTGGAAAAATTTAGACCTATGCCAGATTATACATAGGTTTAAATGTTAGACCCAGGAGTTTGTAGGTTGGTAGGATCTTAGAAGTGTGGAGCCTGGAGTCCTTTCTAGCTCTGTTATAGCCATGTAACTTGGAAGTTGCCTATTTTCTATGAGCTTCGGGTTATTCATTGCTGTCATCACAGCATTTATTAAGTATGTTAAATGTGTGTGTTGGGCATGTGCTGGACACATTGTTAAATTCAGTAGGTGACTTAGAGCTCATTATAACAGGAGTATGTAAGTACAGTTACCTCTTTTCTAGAAAAACTGGGGCTTTGGAAATTAAAGCTAGGAGGGTAGCCCTGACCAACACATATGTAATATACTAATTTTTTCTGCTGCCTATTGGGCATACTTAAACCCAGGATCATGTGCAACGTGGTACTAAAATTTGAACTCATATCCTATGGCTGATTAATCCCAGGGCTGTTGAATTTCACCTTTATATTGCTTCCTCTGTTAAATGAGTGGTTTGAGAAGAAAATGATAGTTAAAAGTTCTACTATTCTACCATTTATTATCTTATAAGGACACCAGATTCATTGAAACTTTTTTGGTTTTTTTGCGTAAGGGAATATTATGAAAGAAACCATTGAATCTAAAAAGTGTAAAGAAATTGGTATATCTGTGGCAAAAGTTTAGATTTTATCTGTGTCTAAAAATGAAGTCATAAATATTTGCCAGGTGGAATGATTAGTTTGGTTTCAAGTAACAGAAACCAAATCTAGTTAATTTGAGGATCCTGATTCCAAGGAAGGATTGAGTAACTATGGCCCATCAACAATAATTGATTAAAATTCAAAATTACTAAACTTTAATAATTCTGAATCTCATTAAGTACTCTGTTGGTCACCTCTATGTGTTCTTGGGCTGTATGTTTCAGTCGTTGGGGCAGGTTAGTATAATTTTGAAAATCCCATGGAATTGTTGGAAGAATGAGTTGTAGTGCGTTTGGAACAGTTTGTGGCATGCAGTAAGCATTTGGTAAATATATTGTCATGATTGTTATTGTTGAGATGCAGACTGTTACTGTTTGGCTTGCAACAACAGGTCGATTTCTAAGTTTGCCCAGTAGGGAGTAGGGAAAGTTAGAACATGCTATGTGTGTTGCTCAGGCTTACTCTCCTAGCTAGGGAGCTGATCCGAGAGATCTGATAGATAGATAACATTACAAATTGGGAAGTTGAATTGTTTAAATTCATGATCTGTCCCAAGATGAACCTGTGTACTAGTTTCTTTTTACAAACTGTATACTTGTAAAGTATTTTAATGGAATTAAAATATATTGATTGCATTTCAAAATTTGAATTAAAAACCGTCTCGTCTTTTCAAAGAATGTAAAGCTGTCACGATTATTAATTTTCAGATTCGTAAGGGATAAGTTTTGCGTAGCATTGAAGAAATCACTGAAACTTTATATCCCCCAGTTTTTTAATTGCTGAAATAGAATTGGACTGAGTGACCTTTAAGTTACTTTGGCTCTAAAAATTATTTGCATCTATGAATTCACATGTCTATCTACTGGGAATACTGTCCTGACTGTTAATTAGATGAGAAGCACTAAAAATGTGATAGTGAATATCAGGAATATATTAAGATCTGAGTTTGAACTCTTTAGCACTACTGACATGTGATCACTGTGGTTTAGCATTCTTTTTAAATGCGAATCAGTCACATCACTATTTGATACTAATTTTTCCTAAACCCCAATTGAGCACTCTTTATATTTTGGATGTAATCATTTCCCTGGTTTTCATCTTTTTATCTTTACTACTCATTGCTGTGAAATGTTCTGAATTTTGATAATATCTTTAGTCAGTTTTCTAATACTTCATGTTTTTTACTTGAGTTTATTTGTAAGATGTGTGAATGTTATGTATATACGAGATTGTGAGAAAGAGAATATGCTTACTTTGCAACTAAACTCTGTAATGAAATTATCATATTTTTTTATTCAGTACCTTAGATAAGTAGGATAGTGATCCATGTACTTCTATTGCTATTTTAAGTGGTGGAAAGTTTGTAATATAGACATCAATTATGACCCAGATCACTTGGATTCAGTTTGGTTGTATCAGCATATAGCACTCACCTTCATTTAGATTTAAATAAAATTGAAGTGGAACTTTAAAGTTGTCTGTCAACATTCAGGACTGTACCTTGTGGAGCTAATACAGTAGAAGGAAAATGACAGTTACTCCCAGATTTTCCCTAGCACCATTTCCTTGTGTGTTTAGGCTTTTTTAGATTTTTTTCCCCCTGTGGCTGTATTGCTGTGAAGTAAGAGTCACTGTCTCATAGCTCTCAAACTTACGTCTTTAGTTCCCAGAAAAGATCTATGATTTCCTTTTTTTCAGCAATATGATTTCTCTTGGTATTGTTAGCCACAAGTATTGCTAGCACTGCTGTGATGTCTTGTCTGTATTAGTAATTGAAAGAAATGTTAAATTGGTGGGAAGTCAGGAAAATTCATGATCTTTTTCCTATCTGAGGTCACAGAACCCTCAGTCTTTCTACAGATGCTCTGGATTTGTGACCTGAGATTTAGAACTCCACTGGAATTTCCATGGCTTAAATGCCATTCCTGTGGCATTCTTCTTCCAAATATTTAGGCAGGTGGCAGATTTTATTTCTGTCACTATCAGGACATGCTGCTATAAACAGAATTGTGCTATTTTTATATTTAAGATACTTTCTATTGCCTTTTTCAAATTGAAAAATAATGGAGATGCATGGTTTAAAAAATAAAAACATGACTTTAGCAGCTTGGGTCATAATTTAAAAACACAGGCAGTTTTAAGGTTGTGCTCCACTTAACATAAAACAGACAAGGCAAATAATCAAAAAATGATAGATCTTCTACCATCTCTGTTGGTCTCCCTCATGGCTTATTCCTTTCAGCCTGTTCACTGCTGCCCCGATGCACAAAAGGTTATACATAAAAAAGTAAGCATCCTTTTCTCTTGTCTGTACTCTACAGTGGCAGGTACTATTAGCAGAATGTATGTGTATGTTCTAGAGAATTTCTAGATAAGTGTTTTTACTTGATCAAGGAACCATTTTAACAAGTCATTAATATGTCACCTCAAAGTTACTATTTCAGTCTAGGATCATAAAAGTTAGGTAATATTGATTTTAAATTTCTTTTGAAATCTTTAAGAAGTGAGAATTGATATAGCTTTCTGTTAGGTTGCTTGGAGATTAAACAGCAAACTTTAACCTGTCATTCCCATATAGGAATTGTACATCTTGAATTTATAAAGGGTTTTTGTTTATATTCCTGTGTGTGTGTGTGTGTGTGTGTGTGTCCAAAATTGCTGTTAAATCAGATGAACTGTTGATTGACTTGTCAGTGTATTTTCTCTTAACATTTTTGACTTTAGTAGCTTGGATTAGAAGAGCAATAAGATTCCTTTTTTGAAGAAAGCTGTATTATTTCAGGGATCATGTTGTCAAGCCAGATGTTTTATACAGACTGCTCTTAAGCTTTTAGTATAGTTGTTTGTGATGTTTATTCATTAAGTATATATCCTCATGAACACAGACACTGTGTTTCTGTATTACCTTTTTGTCCCCACCATGTAGTACAGGAAGTGATCCACAGGAGCTGTTTAGTTAACATTTATTAACTGAATGAGCAAAACCTGGTATGTGGTTTGGACAAACAGGACTAAGATGTATCTATCTTCAGGCAGCTTGTAGATTCATCAAATATAGAGTGAATGATCATAAGGACTTATTGACCATAGAGAATGATCAAGATGAGGTAAAAGGACAAGAAAGAGTGTACCCAGATAAGTCCATATGAGATATATTGTGTTAAAATGGAAGGAAAAATGGTATTGCGAAAATCTATGTCATGAGTGACATGATTGAACAAGAATATATATATGAATTGCTGTAATAAATAGACATTATATAGTATACTATTGAATTAATTTTTATAAATTGGCTTGGGCTGATTTCTATGCCAGAATGCTATGAGGATTTTTTGGTTTTTGTTTTCTCTTTGTTTTGTTTTTAGATGTTTCATTACTTTCATGTGAGGAAGTATGTAATATCCAGTAAAATTATTACAGGTTTGAAACAATTTGTATGGCCTGGTGTAGATTCATCCTTCAGGACAGGTAAAAGTGTATTATAAAATAGTGGCTGCTAAAAGAGTTAGAAGGAAAACAAATTGTTATGAAGGGTGCTGTAAAGAAATAGTGCTGCTTATTTAATATATAAATAATGCATAGATTTTATTTATTTTGGTTTAAACCACAGTAACCACTTTCTATGAAGAAAGTATTTGGAACAAGATTGTCTATATATTATAGACTTGGTCAGTAGGAGTTAACACATAGCTTTGAGGCAGTATAGTGTGTATTTCTTTTGAAGCTTTCAAGATAGATCCTAAAGACATGTAAAAAGATATAGGTCAGTAATTCTCAAACTTCAGCATGCATCAGTATCTTTTTTTTTTTTTTTTTAATTATCGGTACCGGGGATTGAACTCATGACTGCTTGCTTGCAAGGCAGGTGCTTATGCCGCTGAGCTAAATCCCCAGCCCCCATCAAAATCTTTTGTAGGATTTATTAAAACACAGATCTCTGGATCTCATCCCTTGGTATCTGATTCAGTAGGTCTTGTTTAGGGACTGAGGATTTACATTTTTCAGGTGATCCTGATACAGCTTGTTTAGAGATCCAGCTTTTAGAACCATCATTTTAAGAGGCTGAATAATGCTTTTTGTCTTGACCACACATCAGAATTTTTGAGATGGTTTTATAAAATCCATGTGTAAGCTTCATACTGGATTACCAGCCAGATCACAATTTAAAGTTCATCTGATACAGTAGGATGATATGTTTAGGAAAAAGAAATTGGACTGTGTGCTCATAGTCCGTGCCTTTTGTCTTAGCATTTTAACATTCTTTTCAAGGTTTCTTTCCTAATCAGTTAACTTTCACACTTGTTAAGCTAATCCATCATTAGGTATGAATGTATGTGTGTATAACCAGAATATTGTCTACTTTGACAGATACATACATACACAAAGAATACAGTTGATTTTTTTTATTGTTTGAGGTAGTTATGATCTATAAAACCGCCATGTGTGCAAAATTACTGACTCTTGAACCATTGCTCCTGGGGGAAATGTACAAGCCTCTGGTCACATCAATTTTATCAACTGATAGATACATAGTTTTTTCCTATATGTATTTTTGTTTTAAAATACCCTATTTAATATATTGTACATTGTCAGTTCATTGATGAGCTCACAGTCAACCTCACTGAACAAAGGAACATTAATTGCTTTCTTGTCCTTAGAAATGATAGTGTGCACTTTTCTACACTAGCAGTAAAACAAAATCAATTTAGTGCTCACAGCTAAAATTATTTTTAACAAAAGGAAACCCTTGGGTGTCATTTTGGTATTTCTACTTGCTGTTGCATCTGTTGTGTCCACTGGGAAGACTGACTGTTCTGACCTCTTTGCTCACTGGTTGTGGCTTTCCAGGTCCTTAAAGGAAGGTTCCCTGAGAGATGTGGAGGAGAATTTCTAACTCCCTACTCAAGTGGCTGCAGAAAAAATACTTGATCAACTCTTGTTAGTTAAGTCCACTCGAGAGAATTGGAGTTGGAATGTTTTAACCTCTGAGTGTCTGTTGAATGAATATATGAATGGAATGGACAGCATAAGTTGTTCAGTCTGTGCACTAAGATTGGGAAGCACTGGTTGAAATGGCTGATTGGACCCTTACCTGTGGCAGTTGACATATGGCATAAAGGAGGCCTCACTCTCTCCTTAGTGAAGTCACTCCTAAGTCTCCTCAGAGTGTGGCCAGGTGAGCATCTGAATGGTTTCTCTTTGAGGAGGACCTAGCCTTTGTCTGTTGCATCATTGTTCAAGGGTACACTATATACATGCAGGAAGCCAGAAATGGGAATTAATTAGTCAAAATCCATAGTACCTGTCTGCAAGAAACAGAACTTTTAGAGTTAAAAATGAAACCAAATTGCTCCCTCTGCCGGGGGGGGGGGGACACATTCTTCTTGAGAATCCAACCTTGGTATCCTCATCAGGCACCACAATTCCTGCCAGTAGTTTCACCTGCTTGCTCCTGACTTGTCTACTTTCAGCCAGTTGAACTGGTTCCAGCTAACCATTCCCTGCCTTTAGCCATAGAAGGCCCCCAAACCCTTAACTTTCTGTTTCACAGCTACGCTTACCCTGGTCAGATGGTATCTAATGCTCACCCCAGATGACTGTCAACAATTCCTTTTGAGTTTGTTCAACACAGAAATGTCCACATTTTGACTGAGGAAAAATTGGACTGTCAGCCCTGACAAATAAATTGCACCCTTGTAGGACCCAAGTTGTTAGACTGAGCTCTATCAAATTGAGTCCCGAAAGCCCACCGTCATTGCAAAAGTCAGGTGCAAACTTGCGACTTTCCTGATAGACAGTGGATCAAAACTCTGCCTTTAAAAATTTCCTGTGTCAAAAGTTACCATCACTAGGGCATCTGGGACTCATACCTCTCACCCCTTCTGCCAGGCACAAAGTTACAGGCTGGGAGGACATCTCCTTTGCACCAAGATAGCCACCTCTTGTTTAACCTTGGAAATTCAACTTTAACTGTTCCTGAGAAAAAAATGATGCCTGCATCATTATGAGACAGATAACAGCAGTCTTGAAGTTCTGAAAACTTTGCTTCCAGAGGTATAGACCAAAGACTCGCCTCTGGGCCTGGCCATCAATCATGCCACCTCACCACGACCTGCACTGCTGTCAGTTGTCACAGGAAACACTTAACAGGCAACCAGTCACAGCCTGATAGACACCATCTGTGTCACCAGCCCCAACCTCCCATTCTCTACCTGTACTGAGAAGACCATAAAAGTTAGTAGACTCCTGCTGTAAAAAAATCATCCTTAGATACGGCCTACCCTTGATCATTGGCAATGATAACAGGCCTACATTTGTAGCAGAGGTAACTCAAAAGCCAGATTAAATAAAAACTAACTGTAAATCACCGTGGACAAGTGCTCCATGCTGTCAGTGACACAGCCATCACATTGCACTCTGTGGTTCTTAGCGCATATACCCTTTTTGGACTGTTCTAGATTTAAAAGATGCCTTCCTCTCTCTGTGAGTTGCTCTCATAAGCCCCTCAACTGGGCAGATCCTGAGATTAAAGGCCAGCTCAGTTGTACTCAATTGCCACAAAGGGTTAAAAACTCTCCCACTATTTTTGGAGAGGCTCTAATGACAGATTTGACTAAGCCACTAGCACCTTAAACCTCTGTCCATTCGAGCTCTGTCATGGTCCCTGAGCAAACAGTATAGACTGTCAAATTGCTAAACTATACCTCTCCTGCCTGTAAAGCCAGTTAAGGATCTCCAAGCTTCCAGTGCTACTGTGATTGCCCTCAGTATGTGTTGCCTCAGTCTTCTGCCACCCACAGCTTGCTGGTATACCTGCTTGAACCTAAAGAAATGCCTTCTGCCATTGTTTGGCTCTTGTCAGTCAGCCCCTCTTTGTCTTTAAATGAAGACCCCAGTTCTGGACTCAAAAGCCAACTGATCTGGATTCAGCCTCCCAGAAATTCAAAAACTTATTTCCTCTCTTTAAAAAAGACATTCAAGCTGCCAGCTGGAAAGACACAGAAGTTCTGCTGCAGTATCTGACAGAAGCTCGTTACAAGAAAGAAACTCATAGGTTTTGTGGCCTTGAGTTCACAAAAACAATAAAAATTAATCAGACTTTTAGCCCCTAACAACACCCAGTAGCCTACCTGTGGAAACACTTTAGTTTGGTTGCTAAGGGCTGCCTCTTTCCTTTGCCTCCATACTTCTGATCAAGAAAGCTGACATATTCACCTTAGACTAAGACCTAACTGTCTGGGTGTCACATCCACATGCTATATGGTATTTTAAAAAATGGACTCCCCGACAGATGCTGAGTTCAGAGATTGGTGGAAATAGCTCTGTTAGAAATAAAGTCTGAAAGACTCAATATGCTCTGGTCACCCTGGACAAAACTGTTTTAGCCAAAACTCTACTGCAGGGATGATCTGCACCGCAAACTGCTTCCTGCTGCTGTTTGGAAACCTGCCACCAATGACTTCAAAATAATCTGGTCCCGAGGCCTAAGCCTCCTCTGGATGTCCGATTGACAGAAATATCAACTCCAGCCACCAAACCTGCCCCCACTATATGTTCTACAAGCTCAAGCTGCTGCGCTGGCACTTAAACTCCTGCAGCCAGCTCAGGCTTCACTGTGTCACTGGCTCTGACCTCCCATTCTCTACCTGTACTGAGAAGACTAATAAAAGTTTGTAGGTTCCTGCTGTAAAAAAATCATCCTTAGATATGGCCTACCACCCTTGATCATTGCAATGATAACAGGCCTACATTTGTAGCAGAGGTAACTCAAAAACCAGATTAAATAAAAAGTACATTCAGCATACATGCTGCAAAGCACTAGAAAAGCGTAAAACAAAATTTTAGTCAATAAAAAGACTAGCTTTATCTGTAGACATTCCTGCACACACATATAACCCAGGTACATATTAACTACCTCTACAAGTTTCAGAACCCCAGCCTTCTTAGAACCACTGGAAATTTTAGCTGGACAGCTCCTCCAAGACTCACTTTAAAGAGACAGGGCACTCAAAGCCCTGCTCTGGTCACTGGATGCTGACTAGTCCACACACAGCTGAAGTCTGAATACATTGTTTACAGGATTGCTCCATAACTATTCCCCTTGAGTTTTGTCTCTTTTCAGGCTACTTATCCCAGTCATTGCTTCCCTGCTTCCCCTTGCTGGCAGTGATTTTTTTTTTTTTTTTTTTTTTTTTTTTTTTTTTTGCCTTAAACTCTGTAGACAGTTGCCCCGAGAGAATAAAACACTCAGACACTCACCAGTATTTGATGAATGTCCAAGGCACATTGGACACTGCCCTAGGTCAGATTAACTCCTTCATATCCTTGTCAAAGTTACTTTAGGGAGAAACCTTATAAAGAAAGAAACAACAAACTCATGGTGGAACAACTCCAGCCACTTGGGGACTATGGCTAGGGACCATCTAAGATCACTAACAACCTTAGTGTTGCTGCTTCTAGTTGGGAGTTGTCTCAGAAGATCACATGAATATGCCCAGCAAAAATTTGCCAGAAACTAAAAAGAGGGGGAGAGTGCAACAGAACCTCTCCCCACCGGCTCCATGTCTCTAGCCAGTATACTTCAGTTTGTTAGTTACCCAGGTAATAGCTTCCATTCCAGTTTTGCTTTTTCCTATCTCTTAGAAATTGCTGGTCACTGTGATGCATAATGTATAAATCAGTCCCCAATTGACAAGCCATTCTGCTTCTAAACTTCCTGCATGCCTATCTTATATAAGCCCTATAGCATCAGAGATCAGGGCATGATATTCTGGGAATGATCCCTATCAGTGGCAATCAATGTAAATCTGCCTCCAGATCTTGGGTGTTGTTTGGTTTTTTTTGCTTGCTGTTGCGGTTAGAAAAGGCAAACCACTAGCACTAGCACCACTGAGAGGGTATATATAACTTTCCCTAGGTACTTCTTTCATTTGGCTTCTTGGGTTGAGCACGTTTTCCTCTGCCATCCTGTTTCTGCATTAAGCCAGTCTACTATGGATTGAGACTATGAGACAGAATAAAGGAATTTTGCCCCAGCCATGGGGTAGTAACTATAACACATGGATATATTGTAATACTTAAACCAGGTTAGGAACTGCAGCTGTAACTCAGTAGAAGAGTATGTTATAAGCATGCTTAGATTGTGGGGCCAATTTCCAGCACTAATAAATCTATTTTCTTAGACATTTATTGTTTTTTAAGGATAAAAACATTATATATCTGTTAGCTTTTTGAAATATACGGCATATAATTACTATTTAGTCACCCTACTGTGTAGTAAAATACTAGGATTCTTAACTCCCAGTTGTAATTTAGTGCCTATTGGTCAAACCTTTCCTGTCTCCTCCCCATCCTCTAGTTACTACCACTGTATTCCCAACTTCTGACACCAAAGTTTTTAAAGATTCCATATATGAGTGAGATCATATAGGACTTAACTTACTGTGCTTGGCTTGTGTCACTAATGATCTTGAGTGCCATTCTTGTTGTTACAAATACAGTAATGGAGTTGGTTCTATTTTATGGCTGAATAATGCTACATTTGTATTTGTACCACATTTTCTTTATCCATTCATCAGTTGATAGACACTTAGGTTGTTTCCATTGCTTGTTCATGGTGAATTGTGGTGCAAGAAACATGAGAATGTATGTAGATCTCTTTGAAACATTGATTTCATTTCTGGATATATATCCAGTAGTGTGATTCTGGGTCATACAGTTCTGTTTTTAATTTTTAAAGTGATCTCCATACTGTTTTCAGTAGTGATTGTATTAATTTACATTCCCATCAACACTATATGAGTTTGTTCCCTTTACATTTGGCACATGCCTGTGATTCCAGCATCCTGGGAGGCTTAGGCAGGAGGATCACAAATTCAGGCATATCATGGGCAACTCTGCAACTTAAAACCTGTGTCAAAAAATTTAAAAAGGACTGAAGATATACTTCAATGCAAAGACCTTGGGTTCAGTTCTCAATACAAGAAAAAAAGGGGGAGAGGGAGAGAAAGTTTACCTTTTTCCACATAACTTTCCAGTACTGGTTGTGTGCCATCAAAAGATGGTAGCCATTTTAACCAGAAGCATGATATCTTACTGAGGCTTTGATTTGCATTTCTCTGACTATAAGTGATATTGAACATGTTTTTTGTATACCTGTTGGAACACACACACACCCAGCCCCCCACAGTACTGGAGTTGGAACTTAGAGCTTTTACTTTGAGCTACATCCCCAGCCCTTTTTGTTTTTTAAAATTTTAAGTCATAGTCTTGCTTCATTGCCCAGATTGGAACTTAAATTTGCAGTCCTCTTGGCTTAACCTCCAGAATTGTGAGATCACAGAAATGTGCCACCACTTTTGGGTCCCCTTGACCATTTGTCTAATTTTGAAAAACATCTGTTTAGTTCTGTTATTCATTTTTAAATGTATTGGGTTTTGTCTGTTGATTTGTTTGTTTTTACTATTGAATTTTCTGGTATTCCTTTGTCAGATACGTAGTTTGTGGGTATTTTCTTCCATTCTGTAGGTTGTCTCTTTGTGCTTTATTATTTCTTTGTTGTGGGGAAGTTTTCTTGCTTTGGTTTCTTGTGCTTTTGAGGTTGTCCAAAAACAACTCACTCATTCCAGTGTTCTGGAGCATTTTTTCTGTCGTTTTCTTTCAGCAGTTTCCTGGTTTCGGGGCTTATAATTAAGGCTTTGATTCACTTTGACTTGATTTTTGTAATGATGTGAGAGGGGGTCAAGCTTCATTCTTTTGCCTGTGGATATCTAGTTTACCCAGCACCATTCATTTGAAAAGCCATCCTTTTCCAGTACTATACATATTTTTAGCACCTTTGTTGGAAACCAGTTCCTTTGCAGACTTCTTGGTTTATCTTTATTTCTCTATTTTGCTGCCTTGGTCTCTGTATGTATTTTGGTCAGTACCATCCTGTTTTGATTACTACAGCTTTGTAATATAATTTGAAGCCTGGTAGTGCAATACCTCCTGCTTTGTTCTTTATTGCTTCAAATTCTTGGACTGTTCATGCGCGTGCATGTGTGTGTGTGTGTGCGTGCGTGTGTGTGTGTGTGTGTGTGTGTGTGTGTGTGTTTCTATACAGATTTTAGGAAGTTTTTTTCTGACCCTTAAAGAACGTTGTTGATATTATGATAAATATGATATTGAATCTGCTTTGAGTAGTATGAACAATTTTCACACTGTTGATTCTTTCAATCACAGGATGCCTTTCTACTTTTTCGTTCTCTTAAGTTGCTCTGTAAACCTCTTAATTCTGACTGTAGAAATCTTTTACTGTTCGGTTAAATTCCTAGGTATTTTATTTATTTATTGTTGGGGATATCTATTATAAATGGTTTTACTTCAGATAATTTGCTGTTGGTAAATAGCAGTGCTACTGATTTTTATATGTACAATTTTGCTGAATTTATTAATTCTGATTGTTTTCCTGTAGGATCTGTGTGCTTTTCTGTATATGTGATTATGTTATATGCAAACAATGGTAGCTTGACTTCTTTGTTTTCAATTTGCCTAATGGCTCAGGCTACAACTTAAAGCGCTGTCAGGTAAAACTGATCAAAGTGGGCATTCTTGTCTTAGTACAGGTCTTGGATACAACACTTCCAGCTTTTCTTCATTCAGTGTAATGTTAGCTGTTGGCATGTTAGTTCACATGACCTTTATAATGTTCAGCTATTTTTCTCCTTTATCTCATTTGTTACATGGTTTTACCTTGAAGGAATATTGGATTTTATCAGATGCTTTTTCTACATCTGTTGAGATCATATGGCTTTTCTCCTTCATTCTGTTAGTGTGATGTATCTATATACAGCCTGTTTCTATGTATTTATATATTAGTAAATAAATGTGTGAGCGACACAGACAAGTGGACTTTGTTTTAAAAACCTGTTCATTTTACATTGAAAATTTTGTGGAAAGAATCTCTTTGGCTTACGTTGTGTCATTTTGTTAATTACTAGATTACTGTGCTCAGATTATTGTGTCAATTACAGGATTAGTTATAGCCACTGTAGCCTGGGATGTGGGTGGTGTAGGAGAATGGCAGCTTGCATTTGGATCATTGGTCTAAGGAAATTTGGAAGGAAAAACATGGGAATTTAAAGCATAGATATGGTCATTAAATAAATCCTTGTGCGCTGGACATTGACTGTAACTTGTTACTATAATTGGTGGTTTAGCAAATGAATTTACTATGTTTAGTCCTCACAAAAAAGTATTTTTGGTTCTTAGAATTAAAGTTAAGGAGCTTCCCCCTTTTAAGTTAATTATCTAAAGTTTTCCCAACCCCTGCAAACTTGTATGGGTTGTTCTAGTAAATCCCTTTCTATCCGTATAGTTATTCAGTAGTCCAAAGAGCTTTTAAAAAATAAATGATCTTTCCTCTTTGATTTTAGATGCTAACTCTGGAAGATAATGCTATTTTTATTGGTTTTCATCATATGTATATAAATTAGAGAAATTTTATAAATAAAACTGACATTTTTATTATGTTGACTTTTGTTTGTTTGTTTGTTTTTTGATACTGGGAGTCAAACTCGGAACCTTGCATTTGCCAGGCAGGGCTGTGCCACTGGGCTAAATCCCCAGTTGTGTTGACTGCTAAAAACATGGTTTGTCTCTTGACTTGTTGAAGTCTTTTAATCTTTTAGGAGTGTTTTTCTTACATTGATTTTGTATTTTTTGAAGCTTGTTCCTAGGAGTTTAACCTGTTTGGTTGCTAAATTTAATTTGTTCCACAATTCTAGAGGAGATGGCTATCCATGGGTATGTTCAGGAACAAAAGCAAAATTTATTGAACATTTCTGCTCATGAACCAAATTGTTTGCAAATAGAGACATTCATGAACTGAAGTATTTTACGTATTTCCTTTGTCATTATTCTTGATAACATGTTATTGCTTGTATTTAAGCAAACTATTAATCTGTGAGCTAATTATATATACTGCCACTTATTAATTTATCTAATTGTGTAGTTTTTGCATTGATTCGTTTACGTTGTTGAGTTAGATTACTATATCATTTGCTAATAGAGATAGTTTACCTCTGCTTTCCCAAATAGTGGCCTCTAATTGCCTTCCCTCTTTTTAAAAAATTCTTTTGGCATATACTCCCAATTTAACAAGTAGAAGTAGCAGAGTTTATTTTTATTTTTATTTTTTTACTTTAATGTGAATACCCCAATTAAATAAGATGTAGACTACTTTGTATTGATTTATGAGTGTGGAAGACAAATAATATACATAAATATGGCCAAATACATCATATATTATATACATTGTTATATGTGTAATACATAAGAAACAGACAAAAAGTCTTGTGTTATTATGAATGAGTGTTGAATATTGGTAAATGCTTTTTTGGAGGTTGCTGCTATGGAGCTGTCCTGTATTATTTTTTCTTTAGAGCTATTGTTGAGGATTATAATACAAACTGTCCTAGCTTTCCTTATTTAGTAATGAGGTATTATCTTTTGAGAAATGTCCTTAGTTTTATTATTTGATTCCCTGAAAAAGCACTTAACCAAACTTTGGGATTTTCTTGTGTATCAACTCCTAGCTTCTATGAGTCAGTCTTTAATTCTAAATTTCTGGGAACTAATGGAATGTTATTGGCATAGTTCAGGTCAGTTGTATGTAATGTCATTCAGTTAACTGTGATTTTGGGTAAGGTGAGGTGATTTACAAGCTTGGCTGATGGTAATACACCACCTATAGGAGAGAATGATAGTTTAAAAAATTGATGTGTGGAACAAATAACTGAGACAGTATCTACTACAATTTGTCTTTTACAGTACAAAATGCATAATTACAGTTATTAAAACTCCAAATTGAATATAGATAAATTTTTCCTTTATTGATAATGACATTCTGTGACCTGGATATTTTATTCTATAGTAGGTTTTTAGTAGCTACTGGAAACTAAAATCCCAAAGGATCCTCTGAATCACTTATCGCCTTTAGTCCTTAAAAGAGATTCTTATAATCAGAAATGGTTGAGTATTACATGGTTTTCTAAGAATTACAACTTGCATTTTGTATGTATAGTGACATTATTTTAGCCAGAATTTGATATTTAAAAGGTGTCTTTAAAAAAATTTATTGATACATACTTGACACATAGATTATATGTATTTTAAATGTCACGTGTATACATGTGTGAAACTCACCACAGTCAAGAGACTAAACATATGTTATCCTCTACCTTCTCTGTCTCCTTAGTCTTCAGGCAAACGTTGATCTTTTTATCACAGTACATTAGTGGTTTGCATTTTCTAGAATTGTATCAATAGTTATCCCTTTCATGGTATTCAGTATCATTTATATTTTGAGTGATGTTTGGCTATTACACATACCAAGTTGCTGTGAGCATTTGTGTGTGGACATTTGCATTCTTTGCTTTGAGTAAATTCCCAAAAATGAAACAACTTGATCATATGGCAGTTAGAACATATTAAAAATATTTAACTTCTTAAGAAACTGTCATATTTTTTCAGAGTGGCTTTACCATAAAAATATCTTTTTTGGAGATGTTTATGTGGTTTAGAACCTTGTTCTCAGAACTTTGTTCTACAGCTTTGGGATCAGCTGAGTGCCTGTTAAAAACTCAAACTCATGGCTATTATCTTAAGTATGATATAAAAACATGCATAGGAAAGAAAAATCACTGGGCTATTTAGATGCTCATTTGGAAAGATCTGATTGAGAGCAGTAATTTTGAAGGTTTTTTTTTTTTTTTTTTCTTTTTGTTTTTGCCATACTATATCTGAAGACTTTGATAGGTTTTCTGTGGAAATTCTCAAATAGGATTGGGGGGTTGGAGATTTTATTTTTTAAGCCTGACATAATATTCATAAACAGTGTTTTACCTACCTTGAGGACTGCTCTATTAGAGGTGTATGTAAAACAATAAAATGATTTGGCCATTACCCTTTTAAGAGTTAGTAATTTGGGAATAATTGCTTCTCAAACATTTTTTGAGCTCGCTAGCCAGACATGAATACTTCCTTGTAATGGATATCTGTTGTCTTTGTGTAATTTCTTGGTGGTACTAGGATTGAACTCAGGGCCTTGTGCATGCTAGGCAAGCACTCTTATCATCGAGCTACATTCTCAACCCTAAAATGCAACATTTAGATGTATGAAAAACAGTAAGTCAGGCATGGTGGCACATGCCTGTAATTCTAGCACTTGGGGGACTGAGATAGGCGGATCCCTGTGACTTCAGGGCCAACTTGAAATACATAGCAAGATTCTGTCTCCAAAAGAAAAAAAAAAAGGTAAACATTTGTTACTTTATCAAGCACAGTAAATTAGTACTAAGCAACTTATAACTGAATTTCCCAAAGGTTGATTATATATCAGATATTTCAGAATTATAATGCTTACCATGATATGTTGCTACAGAATAAGATTGCTTTCACTTTTACATTTCTACATAAGATATGTTAGTGTGTTAAAGTCCCTCTCTTCCACATCTTCCTATACCTCAAAGGCAATCGAGATAGATAAACCATGGGTGATTCTGACTTATTTAAACTTACTGTAACTTTTTCAGGAGGAAAAAATCTTTACCCTTTTCATAATTTTAAAGAAAATTTATTGCAAATGGGAATTTGTATACTTAGTTGACAGTGTCTTTTAACATAGTTAACCTCAAGTAGTGTGGGTAGAGGGGTAGACTGGGCTTTAAATGAGCCAGAGTCTCTGGAGTGGGTAGAGGTTTCTTGAGAATGCTGGCAGATGGAACCATGGGTGAGGGTTGAAAAACTTATTGAAGAAGCTTGACTGTCTTCAAGCATTAGCCAAGTCCCAGAGAATGAGTTTTTCAGTCAGGATGCCACACTATGCTTTAATGAAGCTAAGGATGATGGCTGCCATTTATGTCAGGTGCCAGACCACAAGGCTGTCAGTCCCACCACTGATTGCCACTGGTTCTTCCACCGGTAACTAGTACGTATATTGCCCACTGAGATTGCATTCTTGCACTGGGACTCCAGGTGCACCTCCAGCAGTACATGTATCCCACAGCATTATGGAGCAATTCTCTGCAATTCTCTGCAATTCTCTGGATTCAGCCTCCAAGCTAGGCTGTTCGCTTAGCCCAGTACCCATTCCATGTGACAGCAGCCAGGTACCGTGCCATGTCAGTTCTTGAGCATTTATGGCTGAAGTCCCCAGACAGTAGCCAATGGGCCTTGTCTCTTCCTGAATCTGGACTGAAACACATGCAAGGAGCACAGGGGAATCAGGTACAGTGGCTCTGTGCCAGCCCTGAGGCTGCATCTCCAACTGTCCCCCAAAAGCCTAAAGGGTTCAAAGGCTAGAATGAAGGGCAAAAACTACCTAGCTCCCCAGAAGCTTGTACAGGTTTAGCAGCTGTACCCCAGAGTATCCTGTGGCCTTGCTGGCAGCCAGGTCCTCTAGTGGGTCCCTCAGGTATTTTCCCAGTGACAAGGTAGCACTTGCCAAGCAAGGCAGATCTGGTGGTTCAGAAGTCAGGTGTTTGTCCTTGTCCCTCCAGATACAGAAGCTTCTCTTCAACACTATGTACTTAAACCCCAGGACCTCCATTGTTACGGCCACCTAGCAGCCCCATAACTTGATCTATGTGGGAAAGGCTGTGGGTTGCAGATCCAGTAGCTGCTGGAGGCTGCCTTGTAGTTTCTATTGTGCACTTTTCTGCTGTGCTCCATAGAACTGTTTTTGTTTTTGTTTTTGTTTTTGTTTGAAAACCAGAACTGGACAGCACTCTTAAATAGTTCTAAACACTTAATGCCAGTGGTTGGTTATAAAGTTTATCTGCTACATGTTCTTAGATGGGCAAACAGTATGTGTGGCTGGAGATTGATATGGTTGAAAATATCATGCAAAATTAAAAAGGAAGAATCTGTTGTTTTATTAAATACCAGAAGCAGGGTCACATAATTAAAATTCATTTGAAGAATTGACAAGCTTAACTTTGCCCTTAGCTAGATGAATGAAGATTTTGTAGACCAAAAAACAAAACAAAATAAAACAAAAAAAAACTATCGATATAAGACCATAGGGCTGCATAGCAATTGAATCAGACAGATTTAAGTTGGATGTGTAGAAGGTTGTTTCAGTACTTATTAGAAGCAGTTATTATGCTACTTTGTTTAAAACCACTGTGATTTAGAATGAGATCTTTTCAGGGATTTGTTTTCATTATTCTGTTAGGTAGATTAAAATAACCCTAACCCTACGCTTCTCTCTTGTCTGATTATCGCATCAATAAAAATCACGAATTCACAAATTCAACTAGAAGTATCAACTCCTAATATTCTTGCCTTGTGTCTCATTTTAGGAGGAAATACTTAATATTTAAGTATATGGTTAGTTTTGGTTTTATTTTTCAGATTAAAGAAATTACCTTGTATTTCTGATTTTGTGAGTTTTTGGAATAGTTGTTGGCTTTTGTCAAATGCTTATTCTGTGTCTGTAAAGAAGATCATGCAGTTTTTAAAAGAAGTATATTAATGTGATAAATTACTGTGATTTTTAAATGTAAGCAAGTTCTCCATTCTTGAGATAAACTCCACTTGGTCATGTGTTACCCTTTTATTACATTGTTGGATTCTGTTTGCTAAATTTTTATGTAGAGGAATTTTGTTTATGTTCTCAAGGATATTTTTCTATAATTCGCTTCCCTGCCCCACCCAATGACTTTTTCTGGATTTATCTTTAGAGTAGTACTCTTAAGATAAATCGGAAAATAGTCCCTTTTCTCCATTATTTTGGAAAAAAAATTTGTGGAGTTAGTAGTTTATCCTCTTCACGTACTAGTTGAAACTTACCAGTAAAACCATTGTCCCTGAGTTTTGTTTGCATGAGTCTTTCTTAAAAATTTTGTTAGTACATGTTTGCAGTAAGTACATAATTATTATATGGGTTATGGGGAATTGGTACATGTACATGACACATCTGAATCCTTTTTTATCCTTTTCTCTTCACCTCCTACTCCTTGTTCCATTGTTGGTCCTCTTCCCATGTGCAAAAGTTGTATCTTTCTGTTTCCATTGTGCTTTATTTGCTCTTCGATTTATAGTTTGCATCCCTTATTGTCAGAATGGCATTACTCCCAAAACCAATACACAGATTGAATACAATCACAATCAAAATACCAACAGCATTCCTCTCAGAATTAGAGAAAATAATACTAAAATTCATATAGAATCAGAAGAGAACCGACTAGCAAAGCCAATCCTACAAATTTATTTGTAGATATCTGAGCTGTGCATTTGTTTCATTTCACTGAATGTTATGGGCTCAAGGTGCATCCATTTTCCTACAGATGACTCAAATTTATCCTTCTTTATAGGAGAGTAGTACTTCATTCTGTATAAATAACACTTAAAAAATCTGTTCATCTGTTGATGGGTATATAGACCATCAAGGAGATTTCAAGATACATATTTATTACTATATTATAATATCCTTTACTCTTTTGGGAAGATAAACTTTGAGGAGGAACAGCTAGGTCAAATGGAATTTTTACTTTTAGTTTTATGAGGAATTTCCATAGTGATTTGTACTAGTGGTTGTGCTAGTTTACATTCATGCCAACAATATAACCAGCTCCTCCATCACCCGCACCTTGCCAGTATTTGTTACTATTTGATTTCTTGGGCATAGCCATTCCTTTTGTAGTAAAATGGAATCTCAGTGTTTTAATGGCTAAAGATATTGAAAAGTTCTTTCATTTATTTATTGGTATTTGTATTTCTAAGAAGTATCATTCATTTTAGTTGCTTTTTTAATCGAGTCTTTTATTTTGGGGATCTAAATTTTGAGTTCACTATATATTCTAGATTGTCCTCTGAAGAATAGCCAGAAAAAAAAAAAAAAATTCCCATTCTGTAGGTTGTGTCTTCACCCTGTTGGCTGATTCCTTTGCTGAATAGTAGCTTTTTAATTTAATTTAATACCATTTTTTGAATCTTGATATTATTTCTTGTGCCTTGGGGTTCTATTCAGCATGTTGTTTTCAATAGTTTTACCTATTTTATTTTCTAGCAGCTTGTTTTAACATGTAGATCTTTGTTGTATTTTGATTTTAGTTGAGTACATGGTGAGATACATAGGTATAGATTCAATCTTCTGCCTATGGATAGCCAGATTTCCTAATACCATTTATTGAAGAGGCTGTCTTTCCTCCAGTGTATGTCAAAGGTTAAGTAGCTAGATGTGTTTGAGTTTTTTTTCCTATTTCCTCTGTTCCATTAGTCTACATGTCTGTTTCTGTATCAACACCATGCTGATTTTATCTTTGTAGTTTTGTAATATAACTTCAAATCAAGGATTATGATGCCTCCCACTTCGTTCTTGTTACCCAGGATTGCTTTTGCTGTTTTGTATCTCTTCTGGTTCCATATGAATTTTAGGATTGTTTTCTATAATTGTATGAGAAATGCTGTTGATTGAAATTGCATTAAACCTATATACCAGTTTCGGAAATATGGCTGTTTTGAATATTTGGACTCAGATTATCTAGGAACATGGCATATTTTTCCATTTTCTAATGTTGTTTTTAATCTTCCTTTTCAAAAATCTATTTTTGTATTTATGTAAATGTCCTTGAGCTTAAGTGTGGTTAAATTACTTATATATAGTTTGATAACTTAAGGTTTTACTGATTTGGTTTGGTTGTTCTTGGATTATTATTTGCTGTTTGCATTTTTCTTGAGTTCTGTATCCAGTGTCCTTAGAATTTTGTGTCCTTCTGATCCTCTTGAGAATAGACACTGTTTAGAGTGCCAGACATTTCTCTCCTAATTCTTTTGTATGGTTATTTTTCTAGCTTCTGGTAGTTTCTTAATATAATTGCTACACAGCTGAGTACTCTGAGGAGCTGCTTGAAATACATATTTTCTCTTTGTGAATATCTTTCCTCTTTGGTACTCACCTATGAATTTTAGCTGTGTTGGTCTTCCTCGTCTTCTCATTTCTTGCGTTACTTTTGGAGTTTTCTGGGCTTCATGAAGACTTCTCAGTTCACTTTCCTGCTTTATAGTCTGGAAACTTTGAAGACCATAAACTCAGGTGATTGTTGGGCTCACCTTGTTTGGCTTTTCTCAGCAATAACTTTCCTACCATTTGTACAGTATCTTTAAAACATTGTTTTGATCTACACATGTTAGCACACACCTAATAATCCCAACACTGACAGGGCTGAGGCAGAAAGATTGCAAGTTTGAAGCCAGCTGAGATAACCTGGTGAGCCCCTGTCACAAACAAAAGAAAATCATTGTTTTGTGTATATTGTCGGCGTTTTATTTCTTCAGATTTGTTTTTATTTTTAATTCTACATGTATTGTCTCTGTAACATCATCTTTCAGTTTTTATTGAAATAAAATTCATGATTAAAAATGTATAATTCATAGTTTTTTAGTTACATTCCCAATAGTGACCAGTCACCATTCTCTTTCCAAAATACTTCCATCACTACCAAAAGAAATCTCATAGTCTTAAGTCATTCCCTAACGTACAGTCCTCAGCAGTCACTAGTATCCTTTTTCTGTGAATTTGCCTATTCTGGGAATTCATATAAATGGGATTATACTGTAGATGGTTATTTATATTTATATGAATTCTTTTACAGCATTATGTTTTCATGGTTCATTGATGTTGTACTTACTTGTAGGGGTTCTGCAAGCAAAGGGAAGATAAAGGGACAGACATACTAAGGGTCAGCAAAATGGCTGCTGCCCGGTCAGCATAAGCAAACAGCATTTATTGAGATAAAGGACAAAGAAACTCATATTGCGCATGCTTAGGTTATGTAACTTGTTTGCTTCTTCTTGTCCTTATAGGACTTCATGTTTTTACCTTGGTGGGGGGATGTTTCAAGACCTGTACTTTCTACCAAAACACTGTCAACCAGATGTGTCTGGGACAATATGGAGTCAATGTGGCCTCTCTACACTTACTCTTTTTTATGGATGAATTAATATATTTCATCCTAGAGTATAAGTCAGCTACTGAAGTTTTTGGACTAGTGCCTATTGTCATTTTTGCCTTTATAAACATGTCCGTATTTTATGTCTCCAGAACATTTTAATATGCTGCTAGGCTGAGAATCAGTTTTAAAATTTACTGGAAGAACTGAAAATTTATTTTGAATAAGATGTGTTTTTCTTCATCTGTCTTCATCTTTTCTTTGACTATGAAAGGAACCAGTAGTTCAGTTCAAATGGTTTTTAAAGTTTGTTGTTAATTGCTTTTTGTAATATATGCCCTTTGAGTAGTTTGCAGAAAATATTGAAAGTATAGAGAAGACATTCAGTGGTACATGTCTATAATCCCATCATCTATTTGAGATGCTGGAATAGCTTGATTGTGAATTTGAGGTCAGCCTGGGGAATTCAATTTAATGAGACCTTGTCTTAAAGAGAAAATCTAAGGACATAGCTCAGTGGGAGTAGAGTGTCTCTGGGTCCCATCTGTAGTAGTGGCCTCCTACCCCAAAAGCCACCTATTATTTCATCACCAAATGTTCTGCTACATTTCCTCCTTCTTGGTTGCTTGCTTACTTGCTTTATTTACAGTGTTTCATACTGTGGATCAAACATAGGATGTATGCACTTAACGTACATCCTCAGTTCTTTTAAAAATGTTTTACTTTGATATAAGTTCTTGATAAATTGCCTAGGCTGGGTTTGAATTTATGATCCTCCCTCAGACTCCCAGAATTTTGGGATTATAGGTACTCACCTGTGAATGTATTCTTAGTGGCTTCTTCTACATAAGAATGTATTCTTATGGCTTCTCCTAAGACAGCCATAACCATCTCTTGTGACAGGCATGGGCCATTGTAGGTAACTCTTTTTTTTTTTTCTTCTTCCCATCTGTACATGTTACCACTCATTATACTTATTTTATAATACTGGAAATTATCTTGGGTATATGAGTGTTTTTATATTTAATGTCTTGAAAATGCTTGTACTTTTAATTGGTTTAAGGAGTGGCAAATAGAAGTGTAAAAGTTCATCAGATGGATATGCTAAAATATTATTAGTCCATTATTGGGGATGACTAGTTTATTTCTAATTATAATTGTGTAAATAATGAGTTAACAAATTTTACTAAGGCTTAACGTATTAGTAGAAAGGTGAAGAACTTACCAGTTTATACATTAGCAGGTTTACCATCATTCATTCTTGAAAGTGCCTGTTAATTACAGTTTCACCAGCTTTATAAATACTACCTTACTGACATGTTTGCCTTCATTTTTTATATCAGAGATTGTAGTTTTTAGATCTTGTTGTAATCAGTGGTTTGAATAGGAATAGATTTGATACAGAGCACATAAATTTATAGGAGTATCTTATGATATTCTCCCAAAAAGTCAAATGCAGAAGAGTGCAAGAGGTTTGTCTGTGTGCTGGAGACTGAAAAGAATCCAGCCAAGGACCTGGATCCCAGGGCAATGATCGTCACAAGTCCACTTGGAAGCCTAGAGCCCACAGTAGTATCTCACACAAATCTAAATTAAGGATCTGCACCAGGAAGACCCAAAGGCCAACGGTTGAAGTTAGATAGTCTGGGTCAGTGGGGTGAAGGATCTATGCCAGAGTTGAGTGATCTGCACTGGAGCCAGGAAGCAATACTCAAGACAGAGTTCAGAGCTCTCCTAAGACAGCCATAACCATCTCTTGTGACAGTAAGGATACAAGCTTCTCTAATCACAAGAACACCTGAGTTCATATCAGGAAAACCAGCCACAGCAGAGCTTCTCTTGGGAAATTAGCAGCATGCAATCTTTCCTTCCCATTCTCCTTTTGTGGCATTGGCAATAATCCTGAGATCCTGAGGTGGGTCTTCCACAACCAGAACCACACTGAATCAATGCGGTTAGGCATTCCCATTCAAGTTGACCATTAATTAATCAATCCACTTCAAATGTTAAACCTTTTGAAACTTAATTTATACATATTTACTTTGTAAACAGTTGTCTTAATGAGTATACCACTATAACCACCACACTAATCAAAGAGTAGAACATTTTTATTCCCCATAGAAATTCCCTTTAACTGTTTTGCAGTCATATTCTCTATCCTATTTCAGTCATTGGCCTGATTTCAATGTCTACAGATAGTTTTGTCTGTCCTAAAACATTATATAAATGGGACCATACGGTAGGCAGCCACTTGTGTCTGTTGTTCAGCATGTTTTAAGATTCACCCATGTTGTATCAGTAGCTCCCCTCTTTGTTAACCAGTATTCCATTTAATGAATGCATTTCACCTTGTTTCCCTTTTGATAGTTTGGTTCTGAGCTGTTGTGAGTAAAATTACATTGAACATTTATCTGCAAGTTGTTTATGGGATACTCAGTCGTAGGATTTCTAGGTGTAAGTGAATATTTATTTTGTAAGGAACTGCTTGACAATTTTCCATAGTGGTTTTATCACTTGACACTCCAACAACAGTTGGTGGTTTCTGTAAATTTTGATTATTTTAATATGCTTATAGTACAAATGATTCTTGTTTTCCTTTTTGATATAAGATGTTAAGCATCTTTTCAGGTATTTTTAGATCAGTCTTTTATCTTCTGTGAAGTGGCTGTTCATTGGCTTGTTTTTCAAATGATTGCTTTTTTATTATTAGGATACACGAGTTTGTTAGAAATATATTCTTGTATTCTAGATAGAAGACCTCTCTTACCTCTCATATATATGGTGATTATTTCTTTCCAGTCTGATTGTCTTTTCATTTTCTAATGAAAAGTGTATTTGGAAGGCACAAATTTTAAATTTTAATGAAGTCTAATATAGTAGTACTTTCATTTATAATATGTGCTTACTTGTTGTCTAAGAAATCTTTGCCAAAATCAAAGTCACTAAAATTTTCTCTTACATTTACTTAGATATTTTATAATCTTAGGTTATATGTTTATGTTTGTTATTTTTCTGTACAGTATGAAACAGTAACATTGGAGTATGTTTTCCCAAACTTGTATCTAGTTATTTGAAATTACTTGTTAAAAATACACCTGTCTTTTCTTTAACTGGTACTTTTTTTCAAAACTTAGTGGCTATGTGTGGATTTATTTCTAGGCTTTTTCATTGTCTTACTTATTTGTCTTTATGCCGGTAACACATTGTTGATTACTTTAGCTTTTGTAACTTAAGTCTTAGAATCAGGTTAAATTTCTTAAATATCTTTATCTCAAGGTTTTCTGGCCATTCTACTTAGAATTATTGTGCACATTTCTGTTAAGTTATTTTTAAAAGTCTGTTGGAATTTTTATTAGGATTGTGTTGAGTCTCTAGGTCAATTTTGGGGAAAAGTTTAGATTTTAATAGTATTAAACCAGGTCTGGTGCTGCACGCCTACTCCCATCACATGGAAGACTGAGGCAAAAGGATCACCCTAAAGTTTGAGGCCAGCCTGGACTACATAATGTGTTTAAAGCTATGAACTACATAGCAAGATGCTGTCTCAAACAAAGAAACAAACCCCCAAACATTTTAATAGCATTGTCTTCTAATTCATGAACATATTTTTTCTTTTGATGTTGCTTTATACGTTTTTCTTAAATCTAGCCCCAAGAATTTTGTGGGTTTTGATGCTTTTTTGAATGGTATTTAGTTTTCATTGTCCAGTTGATAAGAGTATAGAAATGCAGTTGAGTTTGAATATTGATCTGTGGTATTGTTAAATTAACTTCATAATTCTGCCAGCTCTTTGAGGTTTTGCTGTATATACAACCCTACAGAATCTTGTCATTTATCAGATAGTTTTACTATTTCTTTTAAATCTGTGTACCCTCATTACTTTTTTTATTCTTATTATTACACTGGTTAGAACTTCAAATAAAATGATGACAAGTGGTGTGGACAGATATATTTGGCTTGTTTTTGATTTTAGGAGGAAAGCAATGTCTTTGACCACTTAAAATAAGATGTTGGCTATCGGTAAGTAAGACATTAGCTGTAGGTGCCTTATGCTGTAGGTTTCTTTCTGAGAAATTTATGTTTTATTGTGAGTGGGTGTTAAGTCCCCATTCCCCCACACTGGAAGTGGAACAGTGTCCTTTCCCTCAGCCCCATACCTAAGCCTGTCTTCCCTTTTCATTTTGAGAGAGGGTCTTACTGAATTATCCAAGACTGGGCTTGAATTGAAAATCTTCTGCCTGCCCCAACCCCCCAGGGTGCTGGGATTACCGGGTTGCACTATCATATGAGAAAGATGTTTTTTTGGTTTGTTTTTTTTTTTTTTTAAGAAAAAGTTTTATTCTCTATTCATCACAAGAAGCACAGACTAAATACAAAACACACCAACAGAAGTAAAAAAAAAAAAAATCAGAAAAATGCATTATGCAGCTTCTGCAAATTCATGGTACAAAAGATACTGCTTTTTAAATATACAAAAAAGGAAGAAAAACAGTTTTAAAAATGTTGACGTTGTAATGCAAAAAGGGGAACCACCTGCAGCTTCTGAAAAACCAATGAGTAACTTGTTTGGCTGAGTTCCTGATTAGAGTGGGGGGAAAGTTTATTTTAATACTCAAAATTTTAGTCATTTTGTTTTACTTTTAAACTCCCATTGTTTGATTACTGTGCCTTTTTAAGAAAAAATTTACTCCTTTCACTGTTCTGTGAACCCTTCTGAACAGTTTATTCATATTCACAACACTCATAAATTATATACTGTATTAGTATCCAAGTTTTATAGATGAACTGATAGTGTGTGTTGATTGCATGAATGTTTATTTCTAATACAGTAGGGTTTATTTTTTGTTTGTCTTGATAATCTATATTGGATTCTCCCACATCCCTATTGATTTTAATTGTTTGGGTTTTTTTTGACCATTTGAGAGATTAATATGATTCTAACAATGTGAAATTAATTAATATCATGTGGAATTCTATAAACAGCTTCAGGGTCTTAGAGAATTTTTACTTTTTCATCCTCCCTTCTCCAGTCATACTATCTTATGCTTTCTAATTTTTAACTATTATATGACTGTCTCATGGGGTTTTGGGAAGGAGGAACATTGAGTGTAAAGTTTGGTTGACGGTTATGAGATCTTTTTGTTTGTTTGTTTATTTGACTTGTTTTATTTTGAGAGGGATGCATTTAAATTTGTTCATGTAGTTTTATCTGTTGGTCCTTGCCTATATTGTAGCTGTTGCTTCATAAAAATAGTTGTTTATTGTTTGATGCAAGTAGATAGATAAGTAGATTGCAATAAATGCTCATCTTTGTTGTGAGTTGTAATTATTAGAAATAAAAATACTTTTTTCTGTTATCTTTGGCTAGACTTCTTGTTATTAATTTAATTGTATTTATTGTCCTAATTTATGTGTTAAGCTTTGTTTCTCCTTTTATTGTTGCCCTTCTGAGTCACTTTTTAATGAGTAGCATATATTTCTTTTATGCAGAATATTGAGTGATTATGAGCCTTGAAAATTATTTCTTTTATGCAGAATATTGAGTGATTATGAGCCTTGAAAATTATTTTGATTTAGTAGCTGAGTTATGTCTACTCAAAGTTATTGATGTGACTGATGGATGTGTTTACTCTCATTTCGTATTTTATAATTTTGTGTATTGTTGTATTTGTTATGTTCCTTTTCAAAAATGATTTTTTTTAAACAGCAGAGTTTTATTAAAGGTAGGAAATGAAATAGGCTCTGTAGAGCAAGTTTAGGCCAAGTAAAAGTAGGGAAAGGAAGTACACTACAATGTGGGTGGGCCACACACAAGAGAAAACACAGGGACCTAAAACGGGATTATTTTTGTTATTTGAGAAGGTTTGTATTTTTATTATACTGATTATCTTTTTGTTTATACCTACTTAATGCTTTTTAGTTCTATTAATCTTGTGTTACCTGGTTTAGTAGTTTTTTAATGGTACACTTTCCTGTTTTAATTGCTACTTCTTATGGCTTTCCTATAAGAAGGCATTTATTCTTTTTTTTTGTTTTTGCTCTCCTTTTTTAGTAGTATATTTTCACATTAGTGTGCAGATATTTGTGTATTAGTCTTCTAGCTTTTACTTCATCTTTGAAATGTATAATTTTGCTAAAATTTTGTTATCTTTTGGTTGAATGAAGGCAAGATCAATGCGAAACTACACTATCCACTGTGAACCTGTCACTTGTGGCTGTTGAGCATTTGAAATATGAGCAGTCTGAATCAAGATGTTTTTATACTTTTAGTAAACACATTGGATTTTGTAGACTTGGAATAGAAAAATCATTTTCATATTTTTTATATTACATATTGCAAGGATAGTGTTTTGAATATGTACATTGGGTTAAGTAAAATCTATTATAAAATTTCACCAGTTTTTTTCAGCCTTTGAGTTAGGCTTGTTCTTTTTCTGGCTCTTTAATTATAGTTTGGATATTGATATGAAATTTTTATATAGACATTTACCACTGTAAGTTTTCTTTGGTATATGTTTTAGAGGGAATTTTGGTGATGTGTGATTATTGTAGAGGGATAACATAAAATGTCTTATAGTTGCAACAATCTAAAAACCAAGAACTTACTTTCAGTCATATAGAAAACCACTTTGTCTCTCCTTACTTCATGCTTTTAAATGTCACAGATTGTAGATTTTTATATATTTGTTTGCATTGACATTTTTTATAGTTACAGTTTTTAATATTTTGTCTTATAAATAGTATAAAAATTAAATTAAAAGTGATTTATGGGGCTGGGGATTTAGCTCAGCGGCATAAGCACCTGCCTGGCAAGCAGGCAGTCGTGAGTTTGATCCCTGGTACCGAGAAAAATGAGAAAGACAAAAAAAAAAGTGATTTATGTCTATCATTACAGTATTACATGATTCTGTATTTGTATATTTGCTCAAAGAGAGCTTTGTTTTTTGTATGTTTTTGTTTATCAGCACCTTTGCAGTTCAACTTGAATTCCCTTTAGCAATTCTTCTAAGGCAAATAGTAATGATGAACTCTGTTTTTATTTATCAGAGAAGATTTTTATTTGTGATAGGGAAAAAGGGAAAGGAAGAAAGGTAAAAAGAAAAAATAATATATATCCGTCTGGCAAGTGTGAGATCATGAGTCAATCACTGGTACCCAAAATATATATATATTGAAAAGAAAGGTTTGTGCCATTATTGTTTACACAAGATGTCATGCCTATATTTTATACTCTATAACCACTATGAAGACAATACACAATATATTAATTATTGTAACTGTCCTACTAACCTTTTTGAAACTATTTCAGTGTTACTTGTATCTTTTTTCTCTTTAAGTTTGTCTTTGTTGATATTATTTTGTATATCCATCACTTTTCTGATTTCACTTTCTTGCTAATAGATGTTCCTTTGTTCTTTATTGGGTAATTCGTAGTCAGTCTCTCTTTTGTTTTTGGTGTTTGGAGATTCATTTTCTTCCTTTATTGGGCTATATATCCCTCTTTTATGGACTGTGTTACTTTTTGCTATGATCTCTACATTTGAAAACATAGTCGCAGTCGCCTCTCCTAGTCTTTGTAAGCTATGCAAACTGCCTGTTCAACCCTGCTAGAGATTCAGAGGGTCTCTCATAACCTTTTCTGGTGACGAGTCTTCTTTGTCTTTCTTCCACAAAGGTTTTCTTAGACCAGTTTTTAATAGTTCCTTGCATTGGTTTGATTTTCAAGGATGCAATTATATAGGTGTCATTTTCTGCTTGCTTGTTTTATATTAACATCTTTCTAATCCATTTTCTTTACCTTGCTTTTTGCTTGCTTTATTCATTTGTTTTTGGTATTTGACTTTAATCAGCATACTTTTTTTTTTAAGTATAGTTTTCATTGACCTCCTGCTAATACTAACTTTGATCCCTGAGAGAACTTTGTTTTTGGTTTTTTGGGGGTGGTGGTTCAAAGCTGACCTTTTTCTTTTTTTTCACTCTGTGTTCTTATTTTTTGAGTTTCTGATTCAGGGTAGTTTTTTCATATCACACACTCTTCTTTTGAGTATAGAGTAGTATTAGCTTTTTTGTTACTGTGACCAAATACCTGCAAAGAACAATTTATAGAGGATAGATTTACTTTGACTCAGTTTCAGAGTTTTCAACTCATGGTTGGCTGGTCCCATTGTTTCTGGACTTCTGGGAAAACAGAATATCATAGAGAGTGTGGCAGAGAAAAGCTGCTCACTTCATGGCAGCCAGAAAGCAGAGAGAAAAGAAAAAAAGCCAGAGAGGAAGGAACTGGCGAATCAGATGTAGACTCAAAGGTTATGACCCCATGTGTTCTACTCCTTCAACCAGGTTGCACCTCCCAGTTTCCATCACTTACCTTTGATAGCACCACATTATGATCTCATCCTAGGAGAGCTGATAAAGTTGGCGTACTCATGTCTCTATCCAGTCATTTTGCAGAAGGTCTGTTACTTGGCAACCAATCATTTTTAACTATATGAGCTTGCGGTGCTAAGATAGATTGAGTTCTGGGAGGAGACATGTTTGTCAAGCTCCTAGAAAACAACAAGAAAAAGACTTTATTTTATAGGTGATAGCCTGAATTCCTTTATTCCAGTATGATGTAAAAACACTGAGCTTGCTGTGTGCCAGGTATTGGGGATGAGTGGTAGATGCAAAACAGTCAAAATTCTTGTTTAGTCCAGAAGCATAAGAAGGCATCAGTCAGTAATTGTGAAAACAAATATAAACCTACAAGTCTGAGTATCTCCTTACATTGAAGAGATATATGAATCTGAGAACTGATAAAGGAGTTTTTTTAAAAAAGATAGGATGGTTAGGTTTCATTTCTGAAGTGACCTCTTTAAAAAAAACCCAAAGGCCTTGTTGTCTAAAAGTAAGTGATTGTTCAGGAGGTTGTGGAGGGTGACAGGTAGAAGGAATAGCAATTCATTTTACTAGTATTTAATGATTTATAAAATTTTTTTTGTCATTTTGAGATAGGGTCTCTCTATGCAATTCAGGCTGGCCTTGAGCTCACTTTGTAGCCAAGGCCCATCTTGACCTCACCATGACCCTAGCCTCAGCTTCCTGAGTGCTAGGATTGCAGGCGTGAGCCATCATGCCTGCCAATTTATGAATCTTTTGAAGGCTATACATGTTTAATTCTATTGCAGATGAAACCCTAGCAAAACACATCAACTGAGTAGTTTGACTATTTCAGAGTTCTTCAAAAGCTTTGGTTATGACTGACAATAAAAGATGATATATATTATACATATGCATAACTAAAGTGTTTAAAAACAGTATTTTTCCTTTCTACATTCAGAACCTTTTTAATTTTGAGGTTTTTTTTTGTTTGTTTAAAAATTGCTCTAGTATATTAATGGATGGTAATCTGCAGTTTGAAAAAACACGCAATTAAGCGACCTGTTAGGTCACTTTCTGCCTTGTCATTTTATGTTTATAAAATTATCAGTATTTGCTGTCTTTATCTTCAGGGATAAATGGTGGTTATATGAGATAGTCTCACTTTTTTTTTTTTTTTTAATTTTTTTTTTTTTTTTAAGGCTAGTCAAGTGAAGCAGTGGGAGTGGAGAAGGAACAAAGAAATCTGTAACTGGTTGTGATCAATTAGTTGTAAACACCACTGCACTCGGACCAGCCTATAGTCTCACTTTTTAAAGTCTATGGTTATTGGAATGCTTTGAGTACATTAGTAAATAATCTTTGTTCAACCTTTAAGTATATTTTGAAAATTTTGTAGTACACTATCATACCATAGAGGTATTTTTATTGTTTTAAAGGAGGAAAGTCATTTGCAGATAGTTGAATTTTCGCTTGCTTCCAATTATGGTACATGATCATTGGTCTTTTATCAAGAGCTTCTCTTCTCCCCTTGTCTTGCAATGTATTTTAATTTTTATTATGGAAATTATTAAATTAACAAAAGCAAAGAAAAAATATAATGAACCCCCTAAAGAAAATAGTACAATGAATCCCTTAAGATATGGCCAATCTTGTTTCATCTCTGACACAGTAATCCCACACCACCTGACTTTAAAGGAAATTGCACATTACCAGTTCTGTTTATTCTGTTCTATCCCTTTTCCCAATCTTTTTCCTCCTTCCTGCACTTTTCAAGCATCTACCTAAGTAGTTAATACATATTCTGGTGAAATTTATACTGTTTTATGTGCATTATTTTTTTTTAAATTCTTTTGTTTTTCTTTTTATTTTCAATATAAATTACCTGTCTGATTCTATTAGGAATTTTTCTTCACTCAACACTGCTTTTTAAGATTTACCATATTATGTGTATCTCTGGACTATTGATACCAACTGCTATGTAGTATACATAGTGAACATCTATCAGTTTCACTTTTCTGTCCCTCCAGTCGTAGATATCCACACTGCCTCAAACTGTTCTCCACTACAGATCCTGTTTCAGTATATATGTTTACTTACAGACCTGTTTGAAATTTTCTTGGGGTTATGTATGTTAAGATGTGCGTGTTACTGTAGAGTATGGAGACCGTAATTGGACTTAGTTGGGTTATAAATATTGCCATTGCCCTCTAGAATGATAGCAACAGCCTTTGTTTCCAAAGACAATACATGCAGAAATTTGTATCTTACATCTTTGTAACATGTAGCATTAACCCTAATTTCCCATTTTTGAGACCAGGTATAATTTTTATATTTAATTTGCATTTCTTTGACCACTAATGAACTAGAGTGTTTCTCTGAATGTGTGTTAACATTTGAGGCTTTTAACAAAATAAATTGCCTGTTTATATCTCCTACCAGCATTATTTGGGACTGTGTCTTTGTTGTTGATTTGTCGGAATTCTTTCGTAGAGATTTAGCCATTAAAAATAACTTGTTTTATGATAAATTTATTAACTGTATCTATGTTACCCTTCATTGAACAGATTAAAAAAAATACTACTACTACTGGGTGTCACATTATGACACTCCAGGATCAGTACTGGGTACTTTAATGTCTCTTTTTCTTCAAAGTATCTGTTCATTTCATCATGTGTCATAAGATCAGTTCTTATAAACTGTTTATAGATTCTACACATGCATGAGTCTTAACATGTATTTCTATCCTTTCTATATTAGAGGGAGAAACAAAACAAAACATATTCCTATAAACACATGAAATGAAAAAGACATATAAGATTGTTGTTCCTGTGTTGTCTCTTGTTATCTTTACTAGAATTGGCTATATCATCAGATTTAGTATTTATCAGTACATAACTGTAAAAATGCATCTTTGTATATAGTATAAAACTTCAAAAACAGGCAGTAATCAAACCAGAAAGTATATCGTAGAGTCTTGTCATCTTCAGTGGATTGGTGGTTGCGAATTTACCAAATTCCTCTTTGTTGTGGAAGCATCTTGATTCTGCATTAATTTCCAGAGACAGTTTAGCAAGGTATATGAATCTTGGCTGGAGGTTATTTTCTTTCAAGGCTTGCAATATTTTGCTCCAGGCTCTTCTTGACTTGATGGTTTGTGTGGAGAAGTCTGCTGTGATTTTGATGGGCCTTCCTTTATAGGTGATCTGTTTCTTGTCTCTAACAGCTTTTAATATTCTGTTCTTATATTGAATTTCTGGGATCTTGATTATTATATGCCTGGGTATAGCTCTGTTGTGATTGTAGGTGGCTGGAGTTCTTTATGCCTCATACATCTGAATAGCATTTCCTTTTCCTATGTTTGGGAAGTTTTCCTTAATTATTTCTGTGAATAGCCTTTGTAGTTCCTTTGTTTGTACCCCTGCTTCTTCATTCACATTCTTTATTCTGAAGTTATAGATCCTCTTGTCATCTTCTAGCCTTTGTATTGTTACTGCTTGTTTCCTTGTTATTTTTAAAGTTTTTCCTTTCTTAATCCCACATTGCAAAACTGTCCTCCAGTTTGGATAATCTATCCTTAGTTTCTTTCAAGCAGATTTGCCATCTTTCCATATCTTGCTTTACTTGGCTAAATATTTCACTTTTGAACTCATCTATGAGGTCCTGAAGGTCTCTTTATGTCCACTGGTGCCATGTATGATATTGCATGTTTGCTGTTCTCATTTTCCTTTCTATTTTCCTGTCCCGGGTCAGTGTTCTCAGGGTTGGGACCTGGAAACTTTTTGTTGTTAGATCCAGCCCGCGGATCAATCCCTGGGGTGTACCTGGAGGGGGAACAAGGATTAAATAAACACATGGGGGAGACAGAGAGAGAGACTGAGCAAGTTGAGAGAATCTGATCAAGCCCCATTTATTCTGGAAGTGATCACATCTTTTATAGGCCAAGGGCGGGCTGGTGGGACAGGAAGAGGCTACTGGGATGAATAAAACAGGGTCATTGTCACGTCCGGGTATGTGAGGTAAGCAGGAGAGGATTATGGTTAATGTAGGAAGACGCATTGTGCCCATAGGAGAGAGCGAGAGGCAGGGAGGCAGCAATGGGACTGTCGCGCAGCTCCCTTCAATTGTTGCTTCCTCTTCCCATCTTTTTTGTTTCTTCCAGGAGGCCCAAGTTTCTTTGTTTGTTGCTTACAATTCTTCTGAAGCACACTGGCTAGGTGACCCTTCCCAGTGCAGTGTGCTAGTGAGTTGCAAACGGGGAGTGTATGCTGTCCCCTCCCCTCTGGCTCAGTCAAGCTGCTGAGGCCTGCGCGGTATTACTGTGCACTGACTCCCCTCCTGGTCAAATTTCTCAGGCTTCACTGGGTTGATGTGCACCGCCGCGGTAGGGAATTGATTTTGGATAACCTACTGGGTATCAAGCCAGGTCGCGTGATCCAGGCCTAGCTACTCCACCAGTCCCTTTCGAGAAGGGAACAACTGACTGAATTCACTGTTGCCCCTTGTACTTGCCAGTCCTGTCTGGCCCTGGAATGTCATCCGCCAGAGCCCCCCTTTCTGTGGAATGGCTCCACTCCCATCCTCACCACAGATTGATGCAGGCTCCCCACCAGCTCAGCTCTCTGTTTGACTGGCCGACCCCCAACCTCAGTGTGACTGCGCCTCCAGTGAGTCGAAGCAGTGGGACCTCGGTTGGCTGGTTAAGTGCCCCGCTGTGGCTGGAGCACTGAACCTTTAGCTGTTCCAATAATAGCACCGGGACTGTATGTTTGATTGGTTCTTCTCACCTTAGTTTCTCCTTGGGAAGAGAAAATTCATTTCTCTTTGTTTGGGGCTCCCCACGCTGTATTATGTTGAATTCTAAGTTGACTATCTCAGGGAGCCTCTGTAGCCAGCTGTTATCTGTCCGCCATCTCTGCTCCACCCCCTAAAGAAAGAATGGATGGAAGGGAGAGAGAGGGAGGGTATCGAACTGGTGATCACACATGCTGGCCTCGCCTGCCAGAAGGGCTAAGCAAATACCTAACCTACTGAGCCAGCCAGCCAGGTACTCAGTCAGCACTGACTGATTATTTTGGAGGAAGCAAGCATGACTTGATTGGGTCTGAGAAAACTTAACATTGCTTGCGAGAGTTTCACTGGCTATTCTTGCTTACTGTTTTTTTGTTTATAACATAAGCTTGTTTCTCCACTTGCATTGTGTTTCTGTTCCTTCACTGCTGTTTTTATATCCTCTGCCTGCTTTTTAAGAATAAACAATAGGGCCTGGGGATTTAGCTCAGTGGCATAAGCACCTGCCTTGCAAGCAGGTGGTTGTGAGTTCGATCCCTGGTACCGATATAAAGAGAAAAAAAAAAAAGAATAAACAATAGACTATCATGAAATTAACAAAATCCTTTTGTCATCATTATTTGATACCACCCTCTTCCATCTTCATTTTAAAGTTCTTTTAATCTAATCTGTTTTTGCATATAATGGGCATTCAGTTTAATTTTATTAGTACCTTGAATGAAAGCTTTTCTCCAGCCATTGCACTGATATTTTTTTGAATGATTTTTTACACACCCTAAGGACTTGAATGAAGGTAAAATAGCTAACACTATAAAACTTCAAAAGATATATTAGTGTAACATAGAATTAAAGATTTTGCTTTTACATAGATGATTGATAGGGAGGTGAAGAGAGTGAGTCTGGGTTCATACCTGTTTTGTTACTTAGGACTGCGTGACCTTGAATGGATTACTGAACATTTTTACACTTTATGTGCAAAGTGTTTGCATAGACACATATATAGCAGAAATCCAGTAAAAATTTTATTTATTCATTAATTTAATATGTGTTAAGCAATACATGGAACTAGAGATATAAAAGTTGAACAAAAATCATTGTTTTCTTGGAGCTTACTTGATTGTTGGCAGGAGGTGGACAATAAATAAATGAAATCCTTAGTATGTCATGTGTTAGCTTGTGTAATAATAATCTACAGTAGTAAGTCAGAAACATAAACATGGAGAAAAATAAACCAGGAGAGGGTTGCTGTTGAACCAGGAATGTTCTTAAGAAGTGGTGGAAGGGTTGTGACGGACGAGACTTTAAGGAATTTCAAAAGCAAGGAACAGTATTTGGGAAAAGTAAGGAGAAACATTGTGATAAAGATGGGAGAGGAGATAACAGGTGTTGGAGCCCATCTTAGACCTTATTCCCTTGTGAAGCTTACTGTAAAGGAGACCATCTTCCAAAGCATAAAGTGCCATATTGGGTATGGGCCATAGCAGGGCAGTAGAGTAAGAAAGAAAAACATTTAGGAGACTCTTGGAGTAAATTGTGGAAGTGAATATTTTATAGGAACTTTTTGTTTAGACTTAATTTAAAAATAGTGCCTGCCCTGATTTGCAACACAATTTCTTGAACATAATCTTATCTTTTTTTAGTGATTCAGAATATTGTACTACTAAGTTTTAAATATATAAACAGAAGATACTTAAAATTTGTAATACAAGTTTTCTGTAACTTGCATATTTTTCTTTACTCTGTGACTTGCATGTTTTCCTTGAGGTGACAGTTTAGCAAACAAGAATCAATTTTATTATAACTGAACTTTTAAATTGTAGTTTATTACTAAATTCATGTTTAATCTTGTAAAAATTCTACTCACTGAAATGTAACCATCTAATCTAAGGTAATGTTATCATGATGAAACATAGGTATTAAAGGAGAGTGATGAGTAGTTTCTATAGGCTTGCATCAGAGAAATTTTGAGTGAAGAAACCTAGTTATAATTGATTGTTGCCATTATTTCACAAACTTAACTCTTCAATGGAATTATGAATTGAATTTATATTAGCAAAACAACTTACATTGCCTCCTTTACATTTTCCAGGAACATCATTTACAGCGAGCTATTTCAGCACAGCAAGTGTTTAGAGAAAAAAAAGAGAGCATGGTCATTCCTGTTCCTGAGGCAGAGAGCAACGTCAACTATTACAATCGCTTGTACAAAGGAGAATTTAAACAGCCCAAACAGTTCATTCATATTCAGCGTAAGTTTGTTAATTCATTGTTTTCTGTTTGTAATTTAGATTTACCAACCAGTGAAAATCTTTGCTTTTGTCCAGAGATTTTAATTTTTGTTTGTATGTACTAGTAGAAATATTAAATGTTGCAGATTAAAATTCATCTATGCTTACATGTGAATTTAGAGATCATTTTGATTTTATTAGCGGTTGAAAGGAGCATATGATGTTTATGCAATATAGGATTTTATATTGGCATTTGTATTATATATATAGCTGAAAATTATTGGTTTGCCATACCCAGAGTAGATTTGTTTTAAAAGCCCCAATGGTCAATTATTGGTCAGGAGTATGAAAAATTTTTAAATTAGGTACTACACTTCTACATTCATTTGGTTTTTATAAAATTCTGCTTCCTTTATGCTCTTAATTTCTTCCTATTGTTACTATTTAAATGATTATCATCTAGTCTTAAAACTATCTCAATAATTTCCTAACTGTAGTATTTACAACCCTCCAATTCTTGTCCTTACTTTCTTCTTTTTACGGTCTCCAAGAAATCTTTATGTACCATGTACCATAGTGGTTTTCTTAAATTGTCAGTGTAATCAAATTATACTCTTGATCAAAATTCTACTGTTTATTCTATAGTAGGAGTTTTCAGCTGATTCTGCCACATATACTAGTGTCTTCGTATTTTATCAGATTAAAAAAATTGCTGAGTAGTGTTTTAAAAAGGTTTTCAGTGCTCTGTTTCATATCTACCTGAAGTATGTATCTGACAGAATCTCTGAATGTTCAAAATAGTGATGAATATTTTTAAAAGTTCCTCAAGTAAATTCACCAGATTTAATATTGATGTTAAATTGACTGTTTTCATTAATTTTAATGTATACTTTTCATTGTTCATCTTTGAAATTAAATTGCATCTTAAATTGCTGTTGTTCATGATTGAAGCCTTATTCTTCCAATGAGAATTTCCATTTTTTTCTGCCAGGTATCTGAGGATCTTACCAACTTGAGACTACTTGAAAATCTGTTACATTTGTTTTTGAACCACAGTGTTAGCTTTAATTCATACTACAGACCTGCTCAAAATTCAGTTCTCAGGGCAAGATTTTGTTTTCTTCTTCCTCTAGCCCTTGGACTACTTCAGAAGTGCAAAATTTTTAATGTCTGTTTTTACAAAGTCTGTTTTCTTTCTGTATCTTACACTGAGGATATATTTCTTATTAAACTTGGTTAATGTTAAGACTGAAGATAAATCTTTTTTCTTTTTATGATATGTATGTTAAAGGTACACCTTGTAATTGATGGCAGCTTAGATTTGATATCGTTAAATAATTAGATTTTCTAGTATGACTGTATGGTTCTTTATGATTTGTTTACTCATTTTCTGTTGCTTTTTTTACCTTGCTGTGTGCCATAGGGACTATTGAAGATTATCCACATTCACCTTGTTTCACATTTCACACTTTCTTGCTTGTACTATTTAAGTCTTTTTTCCCTTTCTATCACTCATTTTAGACCTGGCTCCCTTGTGAAGCTTTCTATAATTTTATGTACCTCTTGGGGCTGGGGATTTAGCTCAGTGTCATAAGCGCCTGCTTTGCAAGTGCATGGTTATGAGTTCAATCCCTGGTTCCGATTTAAAAAAAAACCTTCATCTACCTCTTATCTTTGCTTATCATAGCATATTATCCATAATTCATAGAAAATTCACCATACTTTTTTTTTTCTTCTTTGTTTTGTATTTTTGAGACAGGGTCTCTATGCAGTTCAGGCTGACCTTAAGCTCACTTTGTAGCCCAGGCTGATCTCGAACTTGCAATGATCCTCCTGTATCAGCCTCCAGAGAGCTGGGATTATAGGCCTGAACCACCATGCCTGGCTCCACTATACTTAATTGTAATGATTTATAACTATCCTTTTGTTAGACTTCAAGCTCAAGAACAGGAACTGTTTTATTTTCTTTTGTATCTTTTATGTGTTTGATTTATAGATGTTCAATGAATGCTATGTTTATTGACTAACTAAATTGTTTTCAGATGGCCTTAAGAAAAAAAATCCTTTGTGGTAGAACCATTTTCCGGAAACTTCTCCAGAGCATTCAAGAGAAACATACATGCAAAAGTTATTTGTGTGATTTGTCTCCTCTTTGCTCTTTGACTTTGCCTGCATTCAGCTTTTAAAATTTGCCTTTATCTTTTTATCAGAAAAGACATGGCTATTCAGAATGGGAATTTTAAGGATTTCTTCTAGCCAAAGTATCAGTTGTTTTGTACTTTACTTAGAGCTAGATATTGGGACTATTTGTAAAAATCATTCTGGGAAACTGAGAGGAAAAAATTGGTCAGGCCATTTCATTTTTATCCTGTTATTCCTTTATTGTAAAATGGAATTTAAAAATAACAAAATGTTTTAACTATTTCATTTTTTCTTTTAGTTTGTAAGTATATGCCATATATTGTACTATACAATGTCATACTCTCCATATAGCTTTGTTTTGGTTTGGTCTGGTTTGACTTTGGTTTTGTGAAGCATGTACTTTGCTGTGTAGTTGAGACTGTTCTTGAACTCATTGTGTAATCTAGGTGGGTATCTAGCTAAAAGCAGTCCTCCTGTCTCAGCCTCCTGAACGGTGGGATTACAGATGTATGCCACCATGCTCAGTTTGTATATAGTTTTTAATTCGGATTTTTTTTGTTTTCATTTCAGATTTCTTAGGTTTTTATAGTAGGTCACTTTCAGTGTATATATAAATTTCCATCAAATTGATATTTCGTAGTTTGCTCCCTTACATGCCAAATACTAGAGTCAAGGTCTTATATGTAACTATTTTAAACTCATACTTTTATTGAGTTTTAAGTAAAAGTTTTCCAAAAATTTTTTTTGAACATTTAAAAGTATTTCTCCCCAGCCCTCACATACAAAGAATTTTGGAAAATATCACTCAGGATTTGTCCCTTCTTTTAATGAAAAATTTGAAAGACTCTCACTTTGCCAGGCTAGGAAAAAAAAATGAAATTGCCACTAGTGACTCTGTTTAATCTTTGTGGTATTGTTTGCCTGGGCTTTGGCAAAAAACTCCTTAGTTTTGGTATGTCCTAATCCATCACCAGATTGGCAACTCTTGTGACTACGCATATGAAGAGATTTTCAGCAGCTCTCTGTTGCTTACAGAGTAAAGTTTTAGCATCTTTTTATAGTACATAAGAGTTTCCTTCCTTGTGCCTCTCCAACCATTTGCCTTGTATGTTCTTCCACTGTGACCCCAGTTTTATTGAAATGAACTGTTTAAGGACCTTTTCCCTCATCTGCATTCAAGTTACTCAGTAGTAGGCACTCAGAATCATTCACTTTGGTACATATTTTATTATCCAGTGCAGTCTTGACAGTAGTCTCCCTTTTTTGTTTATTTATTGACAGTCGTCTTGATATACATTTTCTTTTTCTGATTTCTCTAACACTTCATGTTTTAAGCTACAGTAATAGTAAACTGTTTGCACTTTTTTGACTGATACCTTATTTTCTCATGCCTTCCCATAATCCTGTACTTCCACTTGGTAAAGTATACTTTACCTCCAGTATTACCTTTAGGAGCCTTTTCTTGATTCTGCTAATCAGAATTCTTAGCACCACTTGCCTCAAAGCCTCCTGTGTCACATATATACCTCATTGTGGCAAACCTAACTTCCATTTTGATCATTTGCCTTCTGTTGCCTCACTATGATATGAAGCTCATTGAAAGAAGAGCTGGGACTTTTAAAAACCTTTGAATGTTACTGCTTAGCACAGTACTTGCCATGTAATTATACATGCAATTAAATATATACAGAATAAGTAAATGAATGAGTTGATGATTGAAGATAAAACACACACATTGTGGCATTTTTAGACACCAATCTTATGGGGCTTAAAAATATACACGACTTATTTTACACAGGCAGGTTTAGAGACCTGCGGTGACATCCAAGTTAGAAATTAAAAAGAGAGATCTCTTATTCATCAGCAGTGTCATTTTATTTTATATTACTTTATCTTAGTATGAGGCAGTGTTTTACTATGCAGTTCAGGCTGGCCTTGAACTCACTTTGTAGTCCAGATTGGCCTCAAATTTACAGTGATCTTCCTGTCCCAGCCTCCCAAGCACTGGGCTTACGGGACTGCAGTACCACACCTGGCCAACAGTATCATTTTAAAGCAAAAGAGTTGTGAGTAGGGTGGCTCCAGTCTTGTATGCATATAAAATAAACATTTTATTTCATTTTGTCCCTTTAAGAACTAGTTTTCTAAGTCACCATATTGGTATTCTGGGGAACTTAATTACAACACATTGGGTAACTTAAACCCATATTTTTAGCAACATAAAAGCATTTTGAAGGTACATAATCTATAATGACCCTACATACTCTTTCTCATTTAGGCTGATTTTACAGTGGTCATTTCTATATTGCATGCAGCAAATGCTACCTTTGTTTTATTTAGTTTTTTTAATACACATTTATTTTGGATATGTCAACCCGGATATTACAATTCTTTTATTGCTTTTGGAGTTCAATAACTTCATTAAATTTGGGATCCACATTTTTCTCCTTAAGGAAAAAAGGACTTGTTTACTTTGAGTAAATTATTTAACTCCCATTACACTTCTTATTTAATGTGATAATATTTTAATGTTGACATTAAATATTAGAATTTTAGAACAAGAAGGAATTGAGGTATTGTTTCATAAAGTTAACTTGTGTCCTGTTTTGAAACCAGTTAAATGGTTCTTGGAAGCAGGACTTCCTTCCTTGATTTGAAATGAAATTTCATTTTCCCCTTTTCACTCCCTTACACCTGCAAACACAGATTAGTAGACCACCACACCTGCTGGACTAAAAGGAGTGTTCTGGAGAAAAGGACAGCTGGGATAACTCCTTATTTTACCCAACAGGAGAAAAAGGAACTCAAAGGGATTTACATTATTTGCTTCTGCTCCTAAGATCAAAAGCCCAAGTAATGAATGTTGTATTACTTACACAGTAACACCTCTTGGTGAAAAGGCTGCATTCCAGGAATAACATTTTCTTGTAAAAATGTCACTGGGTGCATATAAGAAAAAATGAAACACAAATCCCATGAAATGATATTACACATTCAAATTATGAAGTCGTGGAAAAATAGTGCCACAAAAGTAGGTTTTATCATATTTGTAGAGTACATGTTCCAGGTAAAGCTAGTTACCAGCTTGAGATGAGTAGAGGTGTGACTATGAGGACAGTGAGCAAGGCCAAACCCTGAGAATAACTGACATTCAAATAAACTAGCTCTTCTCTTCTCAGATTGCACAGAACCTGTCGCCAAATCCTGTATTTGGAAGAGCTGTGAGGGTGGCATGGAAGGTTGCAGTGATAGAACATTATTTGGGTAGCAGCTAATCCAGAAAGATGGGCTCCTAAACTTCAGAAAATAGTATATAGTAAAATAATGTCAGGCATTTTGAGGAATAGTGAAGTAATCATTTAGTGGTCTGAAATAAAAAGATGAAAGAAGTCTTGAGTTCAAGGAAACTGCCCCTTTGATTCGTGTGCATTTTTCTATGTCAGGTGCTCCACAAACAAATAAATGGGGGGTGACTTGTAACGACTAAATAAACCACAGCACACAAGATTAAAGACAGTGGTTAAAAAAAATAAAAGAGAAAGGAAAGGCACAGTGATGAGGTATATTTGATGGATCACAGTATGTATTTTAGATGAAATATAAGCAAGGCATAGAAGCAAGATTGGTCTCAAAGTGCATGTTTGGTAGCATGAAAGCACAGAAAACTCACATGTGAGGCCTCTGAAGAAGATACTATAATGTAACTCAGCACACCTACTTGTGCTAGTAGATGTTACCAAAAATAGTTTTGAGCATATTCACCTAACGACTGCATCTCTATGAAAATTCTCCAGTCATGCCACACGTGCACAAGAGTAGGCACCTTTTAGCATCTGTTTTCCATAAAAAACCTAAAGGAAATTTGCCTTCTATTGTTTTCTCAGTACTATTCTATGGGTGCCTGCCTATAAAAATGTTCTCTTGTATGCTTATTTCTTAAAAATTTTAAAAGACTAAGCTTTTCCTTGCACAGTTACAAATAAAAGACAGTAAAATAGCTGACATGTACTGGCCTTTCTGTCCATGTTCTGTTAGTATTTTGTGTACAAGACCAATTCTTCAAAGAATGTTATGAGGCATTCCCTTACCCCCACATGTGAGGATTGAACCCAGGGCCTTCACAGTTGACAGTGTCTTAATTTGCCTAGACAGTACTTGAATTTACAATCCTCCAGCCTGTCACAATCCTGGGATATAGGCTGAGACAGCCAATGTATTTAACCCTCATTTTAAAATTGAAGATTAAATAAATAAATAAACCAAAGATTACCCAAAGAGCACAAGTTTGCAACTAAACAATTGCAAGAGTCAGAATTAGAATCCACACAATCTGACTTCACAGTGTGCCTTTTTAACCTTGCCTCTTAGTCATGGTCTATTATTAGTATAAGTTGCAAATACTAATATACATTAAACATAGATATTTATTGCCATTCCAGAGGGTTTGGAAATAGGCTCAACAGTGGGGGAGTAAAGGACTTTGTCTTTTGTGAATGGATCAGTAAATTGCAGGGCAAGGAGTAGGTTGCCTATTGATAGAAAAGTCAGGCGCACACACCTCTTCTCTTTTGACCTACTGGGGTTTAGTGGGTAGAAGAGAACTGTCTTAAGTTATTTTTCTCTAATTTTTGAGGCAAAATACCTGATGCCCAAAGAGAAGTGAGAGAAGGTTTATTTCTTACAGTTTTGAGGGCTCAGCTGGCTCCAAGGCAAGATAGCATGGTGGGATAGCCCTTCATGGCCACAAGAGCAAACAGAGCAAAAGAGAAAAGACACACTTTCTTCCCGTCCTTACACTTTTATGCCAGCTCCACTCCTTGGCAAGTGCAGCTCTCACACCACCAGTCCCAGTACCAGCCAGCAAACCATTTACAAACACCAGTCTCCCTGGTATCCATGATTGCATGAGGCTTGGGGGCACAATCCAAACATAAACCACAACAAGCACTATGCATGGGTAGAAGGGGAGATTCCAGGTAAAGGGAGACACTTGAAGGAAAGGGAACCATGAAGATAATAAAAATAAGCATTTCATATTTTGCTCTTTCTCGTAGAGAAATGACAGCTCTATTATAAAGAGGCAAATTTTGCCTTTTGAAAAAGCCTATGTTCAACTTTGTAAAAGAGCTTTTAAAGTTTTACAAATCAAAGACATTGGAGGGAAAACCACTGCAAAATTATATAGACTGAGCCAAACATTGCTCCAGTTCCAGCACACGGGCACATGTGCTGCTTACACATGGACGCACACATGCAAATAAGAGGCTTGGCCAAATGTTTGGGCTTTAGCACCTAACCAAGCAGAGATAGAAAATAACTTCTGGTGGCTTTAGGGTTGCTCCAGAGCCATTCTATCATCCATAATAATCACATAGTCCTCATAAAAGAGGCTCAAGGAAGGGAAGGGCTGTGTCCAAGTAATGATCTCTGAGTCTTCAATTGAGCCCTGTGTTTGGCAGCTATGGTTTGCTTTGAATGTAATGAATTAGACTGTGTAGCACTTTGGTCAAGTGGGCTTTATTTATCTGTTTAAATGATGGCACCTCTTAAGATTCAGAGGAGGCTAAAATGGATAATAGGAATGCTGTAGAATTAGAATGAGAGAAAAAATTAAAACATAGCTTCTGTTGTGATGTTGCTTTTCAGTGATTAAATAACTTTTCTCACTGACATTCTTCTTATCAATAAAGTAATCAAAATTACAGGAATACAGTCTCCTCTCTTACATGGAGTTGACTAAGGCTCTTATATTGCCCCACTCAAACTAAACTTTGTTCAGAAACAGTTCTTTGTTATTATTGACTTAAGAATCTCCAAGAAAGAAGGGTGGTTTGGTTTTTTTTTATTATTTTTTATACTCTAATTATAATAAAAAGCAAAATGTTAATTGCAGGAAAAATCCATCTTCCAAAGATGATACAGGTAAAAGTTGTATTTTCTTTTATTACAAATGTGCATTATAGCTGAGTGTAGTGGTACGTGTCTGTAATCCAGCCCTCAGACGGCTGAAATAGGAGGATCACAGAGAGTTTGAGGCTAGCCTGTACTACATAGTTGAGACCCTTGGTCAAAATAACAGACAGACAAAAAACTCCATATATCCACTATATTTTACATATGTGTTATGTGTTTATGGGTTTCAGTTTTTAACTATTTAAGATGCTATTTTTTCAGGTGATGAGAATACTTTTTTAAAGCTATAAAATACTAGGAATTAGTTTTATATCCTTCAGTAGTCAGCAGGGATCCATATTAAGGCTATTTACAAGTTGAAGATTTTAGGGTTTTTTTTTTTTTTTTTTTTTTTTTTGTCTTTTTCGTTTTTATCGGTACCAGGGATCAAACTCACGACTGCCTGATTACAAGGCAGGCACTTACGCCGCTGAGCTAAATCCCCAGCCCCCAAGTTGAAGATTTTAACTGAAAAGTTTGCTTCTGTCTTATCAAGAAGTTTTAGATTCAGATTATTTGTAGTTTTGCTATATTAACAAAACACAGTTGTATACTAGGTATTAAATTAGTAATTTGTATTATAAAATGAATTTTAAAGAAACTAAGATTTGGGCTAGGTGTAGTGGCACACTCCTGTAATCCCAGCGCTCAGGAGGCTGAGGCAGGATCGCCACAGGTTTGAGGCCAGCCTGGGTTACATAGTGAGTTCAGGGTCAGCCTGAACTACATAATGAGACCCTGCTATTAAAAAAAAAAAAAGAAAAAGTAAAGTAAGGTTTTAGGCTTTTAAAATGTTAGTACACTTTATTTTTTTTTAAATGTAGATTTACAAATAGTCCTGCAGATAGTATAGAGTTCCCCTGTGCTACCCCATAAGTGCTCATGTGTACACTTGCACACTTTTCCCTACAATTAATATCTTGCATTTATTGGTATGTTTGTTACAAGGATGATGTTTTATTAACTATATTCTGTAGTTACATTTGCAGTTTGTTGTACAGTTTTACGAGTTTTGAAAAATGTATGTCATGCGTCTACTATGACAGTATCATACAGAATAGTTTCACCCTGCTGAAAACAAAATTTTCCCTTTTCCAGAATGTGATATTGTTGGAATCATAGATTAAGTAGGTATTTCAGTTGATTTGACTTACCAATATACCTTTTCCCTGCTTGGCAGCAGATCACTTCTTTCATCATTGAATAGCATTCTACTGTATGGATATACCATAATTTGTTTCTCTTTTCACCTCTTTAAAGCTATGTTGGTTGCTTCCAGTTTCATATCATTAATAAAATTTCTCTAAATGTTCATGTATGGGTTTTTTGTATAAAGATGAGTTTTAACTCAGTTTGGCAAATACCTACCTTGACAACTGTTTTCCATTGTGGCTGTATCATTTGCATTCCCATAGCAGTGACAAGAATTCTGTTGCCCTGCATCCTTACTAGCACTTAACATTTGTCATTCTTGGGGTTTTAGCCATTTTAATAGGTGTGAAATGGTATTTTTATTCCATAATGACTTAGGATTGATTTTTACTCTCTTCAATGAAATGTCTGTTCAGGTCTTTTGCCCAGTTCTTAATCGGATTGTTTGTTGTTGCTGAGTAGTGTTCTTTGTATATTCTAAATATAAGTCCTCTGTAGATATGTGCTTATATGTTTTCTCTGTCTGTGGTTTCTCTTTTCATTTTCTTGTCCTCTTACAGTATAGTTTTTAATGAAGCACAATTTATCAATTTTTAACAATATACTCTTCCTTTGGTATTGTTTCTAAAATGTAATCACAATCCAAGATTACGAGAAATTATTTTAGTGATAGAGTCCTTGTCCAGCATAATCGAGGCCCTGGGTTCAATCCTCGAGTACTGCAAAAAGAAACAAACAAAAAACCTAGCTGTATAGGCTCTTGTCATTTTAACAAGAAAATAAAAATTCAAAGTGATACGCTGTCAAATATACCTAGTGAAGAAATAGCCTGAGGGTGGCATTAGATGATAAAAATTTGCCTTCATTTCTTTTCCTATTTCCTTTTAAGCATATAAATAAGCATATAAATTTGAAGAATTTCAAAGCTAGTAGACATGTTAAACATTATTTAGTCTAGCTCTTGGGATGATTTCGACCTGGTGTGAAGGGACTATCCCTGCGCCACCTGATGATTGTGTAAATGACTGGTGGCTAATGTATGACTTTGGAATCTGAATTTTTAACAAGTTCTTTAGGTGATTTTTTTTTTTAAACCAGTTTGGTCTGCAGTGGAGGATTATAAAAGAGATGGACCAATACTCTGATAACACATATCAGTAATAAAAGCTAGAAGGAGTAAATGACTTGTATAAGAAATTATACCTGGTGAACAAAAGCAGTAAGATGAAGCCTTGTCTTTCCCATAATTCCATACTTGCTGTAATTTTAAACATTCAGTGGTGCAAGGCATTATGTATTATGCATGTAATTAAGTGTAGTCTTTGTTCATTTTAAGGCAGCCAAACATCATCATCAGGTGAACTGCATGTGTTTGGTGCCTTTCCCCCCTTCCTTTTTATTACCTGTTTTAGAGTGTTTCTGAATAATCTGTTAATTTGGGGCAGTTTTATGCCTCCTCAAGTTTTAATTATCATGAGTTAATCTTCACTCACAAAGAATCTTCTATCTTGTTTTTTCCTCACCTGTGTGTTTCATCTCATTTTTATCACTTACCACAGAATTAATTACAATTGTATAATCATCATTTAAGAGAACTGTTGGCCAAATAGAATTTCCTGCCCTAGCAACTATCTTTAGGTTCTAACCTTCAAGTTAGATGTCTTCTCTATATACCTACCACTGCATGCTTACCATTGAAAAGATTAAGAACTTTTTCTAGGGGCTGGGGATTTAGCTCAGCGGCATAAGTACCTGCCTTGCAAGCAGGCAGTTGTGAGTTCGATCCCCGGTACCGATAAAAATGAAAAAAAGACAAAAAAAAAAAAAAAGAACTTTTCTGTTAACAGTAATTTGGTGATTTTTTTAGAGCACTGTATAATGTTCATGTATCTCTTTAAACAGTTTTGTAGCAAGGAGATAAATTCTTAATATGAGTTTAGTTTAGGAATATTTACAAAACTGCTCCCTTGACCCCCAAAGTAACTTAACTTAGAAATCATAGTAAAAACCAAAACGATATAAATCTATAATTATTTTGTTTCTTTTTTTTTTTGTCTTTTTCGTTTTTATTGGTACCAGGGATCGAACTCACGACCGCCTGCTTACAAGGCAGGCGCTTATGCCGCTGAGCTAAATCCCCAGCCCCTCTATAATTATTTTGAGCTATGTTAATATGTGAAGTTATAAATGGTTAGTAATGACATTTTATAACTTTTATTTTTGTCTTTTCTGTTTGCAGTGTGGGTGATTGATTGAGTATGGTTTCTTGCATGCTAGGCAAGCACTTTTAACACTAAGCTACATCAACCTTTTTATTCTGTCTTTAAATATGCTATCCGTATGTGCAGGGTTTGTTGGTGGTAGTGGTGGTCTGGATTTTATGCTATTTGATGTCCTTTAAGCTTTCTGCATCTGTGATTTGATTAATTTGCTTATCTTCTGTCTTTTTTTCTTCTGATACTTCTGTTATACATTTTACACTTTTTATAATTATCTTACAGTTTGTGGATATTCTGTTCTGAATTTTACTCTTTTTTTTTCCTTTCTGCTTTTCAGTTTTACAAGTTCATATTGTTATGTTTTTCAAATTCAGAGATGTTTAAATCTACGAGACACTTACTAGTAATTTTGATTTCTGTGATTCAAAAATTCTTTTCTATAATCTTTGTCTTGCTGCTTACCTTATCCATCTCTTCTTGAATGCTGTTTCCTTTTTTTCCTTAAAGGCTTAGGCATGTTAGAATTTTTCATAATTTCTGGTAAGATAAGCACAGCACTCCTGTCATATCTGATTGGTTCAGATGCTTATCTTGTCTATCTTATCTCTCCAGACTTGTTTTTTACTGCACTTTACAGTTGTCTCTTGAATGCTAGACTTGTATTGGGTAAATGAAGAACTGCAACAGAAAGGACTTTAATGGTATATAAGTCTGGGGAAAACATTCTTAAGTCCTACAGTTAGACCCATCTTTGATGAGTTTAAATTCTCTGGATTGGGAACGTCACCTGTGCTTCTCAGTTTCTTTTTCCCCATTTGGCGACACAGTATTGCTAGTGAGACTCTAGCTGGTTCCTCCCACCACCTGCACCAGTCCATGGGAGACTCGAGGCAGCTGAAGTTATATCTTTCCTTTCCCCAGGTCAGTAGACTCTTGATAACACATCAGCAGATTAGGCTCTGGGGACATAGTATCTATTGACTATAGGCTTTAAAAACCAAATGTTTTTGGACACATTTCAAAATGTGTACCTTTTCTTTCCTTCAGAAGTACAAGGGGATTTTTTTCCCACAGTATTCACTGTGAGGAACTGATCAAGCTCCTGAAGATAAAACAAGTGTGAGGACTGGGGTGCTTGGAGTTTTTCTCTCAGATGTGGCCATACTGTACTTCCAGTAATTTATCAATTATAGTTCTAGTTTTCCACACTTTTCATTCCTCATTTGTTCATATAGAGTTAGTTCTCTGTTCCAGTAAGTTGTCAGTCTCTATATTTGCCTCCCTGTCCAGTTTTGAGGGCAGTGGTTAACCTGTGACATCACTTTTCTATCATTTAAGAATTATTAAATTTTGTTTGTTTGGCTTTCTACATATTGTTGAGACTACATCTAAGTCGTCTTATACATTATGCCTGTGACGTTTTTCAAGTATAGCCTAATTATTTTGTCAAAAGTTATTCAATTTGGGTTTACCTGTTTGCTCACAACATGATTCAGGTTAAATGTAAGGGTCTTTTGTTTTATCTTTTATTTGAAGTTAAAAAACACATAACAAATTTATTTTCAACAATTTTAAATACTAATAGCTGTGTTAAGTATATAAGCATTGTTGTGCAACAGATTTATAGAACTTTTTTATCTTGTAAAACCAAAACCATATATATTGAACAAGTGTTTGTTACCCCTTCCCTCAAGACATGATGGACACCATTCTATTTTTGGGTTCCATGAGTTTGATTGCTTTAGATGCCTCATAGGTGGAATCATGTAATATTTGTGTTTTGTGGCTAATTTTACTTAACACAGTATCCTTAAGATTGATATATGCTGTAGCGTATGACCAGATTTTCTCCTTTTTTTAAAGCTAAGTAGTACTTGGTTGTATTATATACTGTGTTTTCTTTTTCACAGGTCTGTGGAAATTTGTTTTACATCTTGACTTTGTGCACCTATCTCTTGAAGATTCTGTTCTCATATATACATATGTATCTCCAGAATGGGGCTGTTAAGATTTTTAGTTTGTTTGTTTGTTTGGGTAGTGGACCATTCTAATGTAGGTGGGAGCTGGTACTTAGCTGTAGTTTTGATTTGCATTTCCCTGATGATAATTGATATTGAGGATCTTTTTGCACACTTTTTTGGCCATGTATCTATTTATTTTGAGTTTTTGAGGTAGGATCTTGGTATGCAGTTCAGGCTGCCCTTGAATTCGTTATGAAGCCCAGGCTGGCCTCACAACTCATGGCAATCCCCCTGCCTCAGCTTCCCAAGTGTTGGGATTACAAGTGGGCATCATCATGCCTAGCTTTTTGGCCATTATGTATTTTCTTTAAGGAATATCTTTTCAAGTCCTTTGTCAATTTATAATGTGGGTTAATTTTTTTTTTGCTCTTGATTTATAGGGCTCTTTATATATTCGGGCTGTAAATCTTTTATCACATATGTATATGCTTTGCAGATTTCCTGTTTTTTTCACTGTTGTTTCCTTTGTTGTACATTTGCTATGGTGCCATTTGTCTATTTTTGCGTTTGTTACTTTTGGTTTTAGTGTTATAGTTAAGAAATTTTTGGGCCGGGGATGTAGCTCAACGGTGCAGCATCTGCCTAGCAAACATGAGGCTGAGATCGGTTCCTGACACCAAAAAGAAAAGAGTTTAAAAAAAGAAAGAAAGGGGCTGGGGATTTAGCTCAGCGGCATAAGTACCTGCCTTGCAAGCAGGCAGTCGTGAGTTCGATTCCCGGTACCGATAAAAAAGAAAAAGACAAAAAAAAATAAAAAAAAATAAAAGAAAGAAAGAAATTTTTGTCAATCTGGTCTTGAAGCTTTCTGCCTGTGGGTTTTTTCCCTAGGGTTTTTATAGTTTCAGGTATGATATATACATCTTTAATTCATTTTGAGTTAATTTTATATAAGCTAGGAGTCCACCTTCATTCTTTTGCCATGCGACTATTCAGTTTCCAAAATTGCTTGTTGGAGAGACATTCCCATGCTGTATAGTCTAGGGACCCTTGCCAGCCATTTTTGGGCTATGCTGTTCCTATTGATCTATATGTCTTTATGCTAATGCCATCACTGTCACTTTGTAATGTTTTGCAATTTAAAATGTATGCTTTTTAAAAGATAATTCATATCCCTAGCAGAGCTGTTTTTTTAAAAAGAAGTTAAAGTAAAATCTTCACTGGGGAGTCCCTTCAGTAAAGGAAATTATTAATTACTCTCCAAATTTTGTTTTATAAGCTGGGTTTTTCACACCTACTAAGATTACTGTTTCAAATGTTTCTGGTATCTTTGTATGTACTGAATTTATATCCTTGTCTATTCATTATTTTGCTAACAGTAAAACAGATCTATTGAGAAAAAATTTTGTTTTTAAGTACCTGGACATTTAGTGGTTTATAGAGATACATTATATTTATTTGACATTTCTTAATATACTTTCTGTACTTGTACATATTATTATTTTAATATTAGTTTGTTGTGGTTAAGCCAGAATATTGCCTGAACCCCAGCTATCTTAAGACCATTTTGCCCAAATTCTGTGCTTGGTGAATAATAGGTTAAGAATGAACAAGAAAATTACTAGGCTCAAACAGAAAAATGGGGGAGAGCGTCAGATAATAAATAGGATTACAGACTCACAAAATAACTTTTTTTTTTTAATTTAAGGAGAAAAAGGAAAAAAAAGCAGAAAAAGGGTTATACAGAATAGCAGAAAAAGTTATACAGAATTTCAGAAAAAAAAAATAAACAGTAGGAAATCACTAGTTAATGGATTACATATTGTCATGTTAGAAATATTTGTTCCAGTTACAAGATTAAAGTGGACATTCAATCAGCGAGACTGCAAATAGTTCTGTTCAATGATCCAACAAAACTCAATAATATCATTGTCTATTTTATACACTTAAATTTACATGCAGTTATACCATTTAGAGCACTTTCTTTTCCTCTCTTTTGTACAATGACTATTACACATTTTGGGTATTATTGCTCCCACAGTTCTTACTGCTTTTTTTGGAAGAGAGTAAAAACTAAATGTGACTTAACAGAATCGGTTAAATCAAAATGGTGGACATAATAGATAATGTAAAAACATAATACAAGGTGATCAACAATAGTTACCATAATGACTCCCGCTATCTCAAATAGAATTGCCTATATCATCAGTTATAATAAAATTGAACAAAACAGTAAAGAACGAAACCAACAAAACCAAAACTTTGGAGACATTACAGGTCTTCAAAAGTAGATAATAGTCAACTGGTATGGGCATCATAATGAATCCCACTATCTTCACAGCTGTTGCCTAAACTTTCGAACCTGGTACTATCAGGCAAAGCAGAATAGAGGAACATCAGTCAAAACAAGATGGTGAGAGCAATACAGTGCTTCAAATCAAGTTAATAGAAAATCAAAGTGGGTTACTATAATATATCCTGCTTTTTTAAAATTTATTTTTCCTTTAATTAAAAGGATAAAAATAAAAAAGTAAATAATGAAATGGAGATTGAGATAAAAGAGGGCATAACAACTAAACAGTGCAGATTAATACATAACCATTTAAGCAAATTAGTGTTTCACCACAAGATAATCCTGACATAAAAGTAGTTACCATAGTGTCTCTTTCCTTGAGATCTTTGAGTATAACTTCGTATACTGTAGCATCAAATATATCAACACAATGTATAACCATTCAAGAGAATGTCAGTATTACAGGGTATTTAGAATCAACTAACAGATAATGAACTATGGTTCATTATCGGTACCAGGGATCAAACTCACGACTGCCTGCTTGCAAGGCAGGCGCTTATGCCGCTGAGCTAAACCTCCAGCCCAACTTTTGTCTATAAAAGTTTTTGTTTATACTATCACATATAATAAAATCCAATAAGATACAACATGTTAAGACCTATGGAGACAGAAGAACAAAAGCTTGATGGGACTTCAAAATAAGATGATACCAAATCAGCACTACCTATTATGACGTCGTTTTCTCCAAGATGGCTGTTCCTATTATCCAATCTTCTCTGCCTCATTTCTCTTGAGCTCTTTTTCTGTCATTAGTGGTCAGCTTGTCTTCTTCATTTTGCTTTCTGCTCCATTCATTATGGCCTCTCTGCCACTATTTCTGGATTCTTTGTATTTTTCTTTTTTTAGAATATCTTGCAGTATTCTCTGTAGAGTTGAATTGGTGGTTGCATATTCCCCCAGTTCCTCTTTATCCTGAAAGCACCTTGTTTTTCCATCAATTTCCAGGGATAGTTGTGCAGGATATCTCAATCTTGCTTGGAGGTTATTATCTTTCAAAGCTTGAATTATTTCCCCCCACACTCTTTGTGATTTGATTGTTTGTGCCAAGAAGTCTGCTGTAATTCTGATGGGTGTTTCCTTGTAAGTGATTTGTTTGTCTCTGACAGCTTTTAATATTCTGTTCTTATATTGGATTTCTGGAATTTTGATTATTATATGCCTGGGTGTAGCTCCATTTGGGTTGTAGGTAGCTAGAGTCCTGTATGCCTCATATATCTGAGTATCTTTACCGGTTGCTAAATTAGGGAAATTCTCTTGAATTATTTCTGTGAATAGCTTTTGTAGTACATTTGTTTGTGTCCCTACTTCTTCTCTTATGTTCTTAATTCTTAAGTTATAGATCGTCTTATCATCTTCTAGTTTTCGTATTGTTGCTGGTTTTTGTTTTTTTTTTTTTTTTTTTTTTTTTTGTCTTTTTCCTTTTTATTGGTACTGGGGATCAAACTCACAACTGCCTGCTTGCAAGGCAGGCGCTTATGCCGCTGAGCTAAACCTCCAGCCCTGTTTTTTTGTTATTTTTAAGAAGTTTTTCCTTTCATGCTCCCATATTACAAATCTGCCCTCCCGTTCAGATAATCTGTCTTTAGTTTCTTTCAAGCTGTTATGCCAGTTTTCGATAGAATTTTTAGTTTCCTGGTAATCTCTTTGAACCTGCTTCACGTATTCTGCATGTTCTCTATTTTTTCCATCATATAATTCTCCCCTCTTTTTCTGTTCTTGCATTCCACCATCTGCTTTTTCTTGGGTGGTGCTTAGCATTTCTTTGACTATTCTGCTTATGTCTTGCTTCAGGTCGTTAATAACTTCATTCCTGAACTCCTCTGTGAGGCTCTGGAGATGGTGTGTCTGTTGGTGGTGTGTCTGCTATTGCCTGTTTCTCAGAATTGGGGGCCGAGGAGCCTTTCTTGTTGCTCCCTCTTCCCATATTCTGTGTTCCTTATATATGCAAGCGTATATAGGAGGCCCAGCTTCCTTCCCTATCAGCCACAGTCTGACTGAATTGCGCCAGCTAAGTGTTCCCGCCCACCACAGCGCACCAGGGACTTAAGGACCAGGCAGTCTACACAGGGCCTGCCCCTCCAGGTCAACCTACCGAAAGGCCTTCCCGCTAGGGTGCACCTTCAGGCGCTGGGATCTGGGTTGTGCTAGCCTACTGGATCTCAGCCAGCAGCATCACGTAGGTTAGGCACTGCTCACCAATCCCGCTTGAGAGGAGGATATGTGACTGAAGTCACTACAGCTCCCTATTCTAGCAAGCCTGCCCGGTCCCAGAATGTCCTCTGTTGGTGCCTCCTAGACTGTGGGAGAGTCCCAGTTTCCCTCACTCACCGGACGTCGATGCAGGGCTCCCCTCCCGCCCAGCTCTTAACTCCATTCACCGATTCCTGTTCTCAGTGCTTTCGCACGTCTCTCTCTCTGCCGAGCTGATTCAGATCTCAAAATAACTTTCTTTTAAGTAAACATAATATGGTCTGTTGATTCCATATAAAAACAACCAGTGATGCAGTCAGTTAGCACCCAGTACTTACATAAAAAGCAAACGTTATCCCTGTCCAACCTCCACTCCAGCTACTTTTACATAATGACCACTTTTATTAGTTCATGTATTCTTTGGATTTCCTTATGTAAATTCAAGTATATAAGAATTTACATTTTTGTATTTACTATTACAAAAAATTTAGCATATGATTCATATATTACTGAATCTTACCTTTTTATGCTTAACAATATGGCCTGCAAATTATCTCATACTATTATGTACAGTGAGTTCTTTTGTTCCTGCTTACTAGGACATTGTGTATGTATGTTTATTGTCCAGTTTCCTATAAAAGTAAACGTGCACTTGTGTTACTGCATACACACTTCAGCAGTAACCATGAACATACAGAATTTCATAAAGATATGGTTATATCTATTAATTATAGAAGTTTCCAAATAGTACTTTTTAGGAGTTACACTATTTTATATTTATGCTAGCAATATATGAGAATGTGTCCCAACACTCTCATATTTAACTGATTGTTTTGGTTGAGCAAAGGAATTTACTGAGAGTTGAATTCAGAGTCTTCACACTGAGCTGCATCCCCAGCCCTCTTATCTTGAGATAGAGCTTCACCAAGTCACAAAGTTACCCAGGCTGGGCTCAAAATTGGGATCCTCCTGCTTCAGTCTCCTGAAGTGCTGGGATTGTAAACATGTGCCACCATGTCCAGTTAGCAGTTAGCATTTAATTTTTCAGATATCCGCAGTCTGGTAGATGAGAAATAATGTCTGTGTGTGTGTGGTTGGTTTGTATATGCGCTGCAAAAATGAGCACAATATACTTTTAAATAAACTTTATTTTGGAAAAATTACAGATTGATAGAAAAGTTGCACATGTATAGTGTTTTGTATACCTCTTACTCATTTTTAGTTTCCTGTAGTGTTAGCATCTGGCATTACTGTGATACCTATGTAAAAACTAGAGACTAGCTGGTAAAATACTAAGAACTAAAACTTTTTTACTTCAAGTTCTTTCAGTGTCATAATTTGAATTTATTATTATAAAGAGATAAGAGATTTTGCAAATACTTAGAAGCCATTTGCATTTTTATCTTCTGAACTATTACTGATCCTCACTGAACTTTCGTTGAGTTGTTAGAAAGCAACAAGGAGGGAAATGATCTGAAGTAGGGAAATGGCATAGAGGGAAAATGAAAAGATTATTATCTTTACACAACTGACTTTTTTTTCTTTTTGCAATACTAGGATCAAATTCCATTGCACACTAATCAAATGTTCTGTCACTAAGTTATACCTCCAACCCCATGACTTATTTTTAATATTTTTCTATTATGTATCCCATGGGTCCTAATAGTATGAGACTGTATCCCTTCTGTAATCATGAAAATCCCTTACCTGAAAGATTCTTAGTACCCACTTTTCTCATGATTGGTGGTTCTTGTAATTGTCATAATTGCCACTAATTTTGGCCAGTAATATTTGTTAATTATACAAAAGGTGAATTTTTCAAAGAGGGAAAGGAAAGTAGTTGACTAATTGAAATGGAGAAGAAAATCTTGACTATTTTAAAGACCTGAAACTTCTTAAAGAGCAAAATAGTAAGAGAAGTTATATCACTGTGACGTGATAGCAAATGACTGAAGTTTGCTTCAGTTCATTTTGTCCATAAATAGTAGAGATGGGGGCTGTGAATATCGACTCTGACTACAATTGTAGGGAATTTGAACAATGAAAGTAAAAGAGTCCCGGATACCAGTGTTCAGAATCTCTTGGTGTATCTCTAAATAAACTTGGAAAGCAAATCAGAACCTTGGAGAGCTCCAAGTAGACTATAAGATGGTACTTTAATTGCTTGAATTCTGAGATGCACTAGCTTTTCAACAGCTGTCCTGGTAAATTATTTAAAGCTTGAAAACCTTAAAGATTTACAGTCTTGCAATTAAGTATATTTCACATTAATTGCAAGTAAGATTTGTAATGTTTTAGAGAGAAGACTGGAGCAGTGATTCTCAAAACATGATCTACTAACTCTTGGGAATTTAGAAATGCAAACTAAGAAGCTCCACCCTGGATATACCAAGGAGATATCAAAGAGAGATTTCCAGGTCTTTCTGCAGCTTTTATAAGGTTAAGTGTATGGAATCTTAGGGAAGTGTTACTTTATTCAAACTCCTGCCTGGTTCATAGATCTACCTACTTAGTGTCTATTAGTGTATGCTGCATTCCATTTAACTGAGATTTAGAAATGTGACAGCATTTGTTGATAATAGACTTCTAAACCTATTGAACTCTTTTTAAAACATGCATTATAAATATGTGCATACAACCTTGGACACATGGTTCTGAATGTTTATTTTACTTTTGAGTTGGATTTGAGTTGCCTCCTATCTGGTTTTTTTTTTTTTTTTTTTTTTTTTTGGTAATTCATATTTTGTAGTTAAGTATGTCTTCTGCCCTTGACTTTGCTCTAAAATGCCCTTGCTTTCACTTTCTCTATGCTTTATGGTATTGCTGTCCAGCCTGATTTTGAGAGGAACCCGCTCTACATGCTGTGCTTGAGGTGGTACAGTCTGGTTGTTACTGTACTCAAATTAGTAAACATAGTTTTGAAAAGTCATTATTAATACTGAGAGAAGAACCTTAAAAACAAGATATATATTTAAAAAACAAGATATATGTGGTATGACCAAAAAATATGGTGATTGTTTAAATTTTTAAACTTTATTATGGTAAGAAGTAACATTGCCATTTTCTTCTTAAGACTTTTGCCCCATCAAATACACTTAATCCTTTCATTATTGCTGTTTTCTGAAGTAGTTCTGGAAGTTCTGTTTCCTGAGTATTATTAATTGCACCGTGTGGCTTCCTTGATCTGAATCAATTCAAGATGCTCACCTTTCATGAAAGGTCATTTTGACTTTGGATGTTTGTTTGTTTGCACTGGGGATTTAACTAGGGCCTGACACTTGCCAGGAAGGTGCTGTGCCACTGAGCTACCTCTCTGGCCCTCATTTTAACTTTGGGGAAGAGAAGGAAGTCTCATGGTGCCAGACCCAGGGAATAAGGTGAATGAGGACACACCACAATGTTATTACAAGCCTCCTTTTTCATTGGATGGCATTCAGCAACAGATCTTACTATCTTTTTATTCATACCTCATAAAGGAACTCATGATAAAGGACTTCCATAAGTGTTTCAAAAAGTAATGGGGGCAGGGGCTGGGGACATGGCTCAGTGGTAGAGTTCTTGCTTGGGTGCAAAGGTCCTGGGTTCCATCCTCAACACCACAAAAAAAAAAAAAAAGAGGTGATGAAAGTGAAGGAATGTATCTGAAGCAAGTGTATTGTGAGGGGGATTAATGGATTAATATCAGAATATCTTCGTGTAATATTTGTTAGTTCAAGCATTCACTACAAATTTGATCATCCCTCATATTCATACTTCTGTCTTGTTGTGTTGCCTGCAGAGAAATTAGGTATTTTCAGAATTAAAATTTAGGAAATTCAAACACATATTAATGTACGTACTTGGTATAAAGATATGTGTTACTCCTTTAAAAACAAACTACCATTGCCAATTCATAAATGATGAAGTTTTTATTTTTACTTGAAATATCTTTAAGAAAGAGGTGTTTTCTTTTTAATTTAATTTTCAATATTTTCAAATATATATTTTAGGCCTGATATTCCAGATAGACAAAGTTTATTTTAGTTCAACTTAAAATATTTCTCTTACTTCTATATTAATCTGTATTGTCTTTGGTTACTAAATGTAATTTGTAAACATAAATATGTAAGTCCAAAGTTAAACAAAACAATCATTGGGTTTATTGATAGATATGTTCCCTTTGACAGGCCTCAGATTTCTTCATTATTGCTGTAACAATTAGAAAGGTTTCATTTAAATAACTTCATCGTGATATGGTAGCTAAAGTACTGAGCTTTATGAGCCAGGGTTCCTGAAACCTGTGCTTAGCTCACAAAAGTTCTTGATCTGTGCATTTTCTAACCCATAATATAAGGATTTCCAGCTCTAAATTATGTGACTTTGAATATTTATATTAAAATGGCTTGGTTTTCACCTTACCTTTTTATTTTGTTTGCTTATTTGTTTGTTTGTTTTGGCAGTACTGAAGATTGATCCTAGGGCGTTTTACACTGAGGTACATCCCCAGCCTTTTTGTTACTGAAACAAGGTCTTACTAAGTCACTAAATTTCCCAGCCTGGGCTGTAATTTAGGATTCTCCTGATTTAGCCTCCCAGAGTGCTTGGGATTACAATCATATGCCACTGCTTCCAGGTTTTGTTTTTGTTTTTTAGTAGACTCCAGACGTAGCAGTGTAGCAAAACTGTACTGTCTTTAATATCTAGCTCAGGCTGAGAATTAAATCAGCATAAAAAATTAACAGGTAAAAAAATACAAGTTTTTATGTCTGCATGTAGAACCTATTAGGAAAATGAAGACCCAAAAAGTTGATGGTCCTAGGTCCTGATACACATGGATGAATAGAGAATAGCCATTACGGAAAATAATTAAAATACATGGGAAGACTAAAGGAGGAGGAGAGTTACTTCAGCAATTCTGTTTTTATTGATTCTTCTTGATCCATCTCTGATTTTAAGAAAGTTTTTACTGGGGGCTGGGGATTTAGCTCAGCGGCATATGCACCTGCCTTGTAAGCAGGCAGTTGTGAGTTCGATCCCTGGTACCAATTTAAAAAAAAAAGAAAGAAAGAAAAGAAAGTTTCTTGTGGTGTAGGGAAGGGCAGGATCCATTGCAATTTTGTGTCCTGCCTTCAGGGGGCAAAAAAGAAGCCATACTTTCTTGTACCTGCTATTTACAAGGTGGATTTAGTTAGCTCAAAATAATACTGATGTCAAAGTAGCATATTTTGGGATGACATACTATGTTACCCTTCTGTATAATAGAAAGTGAAAAAGGTGTGTGTGAGGGGGAAATATTTGAAAAGTGAAAGTTAATCAAATTTTATTTTATGGCACTGAGATTTTACTTTATTAATTATCGATGTGTTACCATATTTAATTACATAATACTTCTTCACACCCAGAGTTTTCCCACTAGTATGAGAGGAAATTACATAATGAATTGAACATTTGGGTTCTATTCTGTTACGACCCATAGGAATTACTAATTTTTATGATTTTTAAGCCTTCCATTCCCCCATTAACTAGAGAAGAGTAACTACTGTATAATTAGGGCAAAGCTAATTGGAGTCTGTCTCCCAGTTACCTTTATTTATTCTAGTTTTTCCCTTGACAGTTTACAAATAAATCATGAAATGTTTAAGAAAGTACTTACTCTGGACATCTTCTTTTAATTGCTAGTATCTTGTGCATTGTAGACCCTCAGTAACTTTCTTTAGCGAAATATCAGCTCATAAGGAAAGGACTCTGAAAGCACAGTAGAAAATACTGTCTCAGTTCTTTCTGCCTTTCGTATTTATGACCTTGTTTTTTAAATTCCTGTCCAGAAGACCAACAACTTTAGATGAAGTATATATTCCCCAATAAGAACAAAAATAGTTTTGATTATTAATTTTTTTAAGTCAAGGATTATTTTATTTATATTACTTTACCCAATTATTAAGAAATATGAGAGAAAAATACACAATTGGCCCTCTGTATTTTAAGAATTTTGTATCTGTGGGTTTAGTCAACCTGGATTGAAAATATTTGGGGTAGGGGCTGGAGATTTAGCTCAGCGGCATAAGCGCCTGCCTTGCAAGCAGGCAGTCATGAGTTCGATCCCCAGTACTGATAAAAAGACCAAAAAAAAAAAAAAAAGTAAAAAAAAAAACAAAATATTTGGGGGAAAATTGCATCTGTACTGAACATATGCAAACTTTTATTCTTTTTTTCCTTGCAATATAGTATAACAATATGTAGCATTAATGTTGTATTAGGTGTTACAGAACTCTAAAGAAGCATGGAAGTATACAAGAAGATGTGCAAGAATATGTGAGTAGGTTATATGCAAATACTATGCCATTACACATAATGGAAATTGAACATCCACAGATTGGTATTCTGTGGCAGGGAACAGAGAGGATTTCAGAACCAATTTTCTGTGCATAACAAGATACAAGTATGCGAGGTTTTGACCCAGTGTACAAAATCACTGTCAAACAAATCTCTGTGTCCTCTTAGTGGAAATATTCAAGCTGGATTTGTCATACTTTATATTTGTATTATAATTTGGAAGAGTTTTTATCATTTTGGCTCTATTGGGTTATTATTTTTACAACTTTATCATGTGAACTAGTATGAATTGGGGAACTTGCCAAATTTTCTTCAAGAAAGGTTGCTTCTTTGGAAGGGAAGTTTTCAGTAGCACATGACATCCAGTAGTGGTGCAAGCCCCTTGCAGAAAATTCAAACAGTGAGTTACATACCAAAGTAACCTCTTTACTGTAACAAACTGGAAAGAAGGTGAACTTCTAAGAAGGTGAACTTCAAAGAATAGGCAAAACCTAAACTGGATGTGATCAAGTTAAAAATGCATGTAGCATTCTTGTTGGAAGATGAATAGATTATGTTCTAAGCCCAGTACCCATAATGCATGAGTATTAAGAAGATCTCAGTGGACACAAGTTCTTTTCTTATTCTGGTATATTTATAAATTAAAGTTGATGTTAACATCCACAGAATGAGAGCCTATAAAACTCTAGGACAGGGGCTCATCTTTTCATCTATTGCATCTCTGGTTCTCTATCTGATCCATTAAATAAGCACTTAATAAATTGAACTAGCACAAAACCAAGCATATAACATATTTTGCAAACATCTTTTGACTCACTGTAAACTATTCCTTTGGTGCAGAGGTAGGTATTGTTTGTATGCAGTACCAGGTATTTCTGTATTTTTTTGCAGCATAATGAGAAATGATAGAGGGAAATTATGGGAATAAAATTCTTGGGTACTTCTAGATATAGATGGTGATGTTGGCAGCACAACAGTGTGAATGTACTTAGTACTACTAGCCTGTATAGTTAAAAATGGTGAAGAATCCTAGCATTTTGGGAGTGTATCCAGGAGCTTTGTAATTTAGCAACACCTAGTCTCAAAGAAAATTAAAAAGTGTTGAGGGCCAGGCATGGTGGTGCCTGTCTATAAATCTAGCATTCAGGAGTCTGAGGCAAGAGGATCATTGGAGTTTGAGGCCAGCCTAAACTACAATGAGACCCTGTCTCAACTAACTAACAAAAAAACACCAAAACAAACTAAAAAGGGTTGCAGATACAGTGCAGTGCAGAGGCCCTAGGTTCAGACCTCAGTACCACACACACATGAAAGTTAAGATGACAAACTTTATTTTACATCTGTTTTACCATAACAGTGTAATAATTAAAAAAAACTTTGGAGGCATGTTGACCATCAGTAATAATGTAGATAGTACATGATTATGTAGATACAAAATACTTTTATTTACATTTTCCTTATTTTATTGGTAAGCTTTATAAATAATATCAATTTGTGTCATTTTAGATTGTACAAGAAAAATGAGACATGATTAGATATAGTTGCTCCTTTAGTTTTCAGTAATTTATATTGTGCATTTTGTTATGCACCATATATTTCTCTAATTACCTACCAGCTCAAGAACAATTGATGCAAAAGAGAATGGTATCCATAATCTGTGGGAGTTTATCCAAAGGAGGTGGAATAGCAGGAAAAATATCTTCACTGGGGAGAGGCAAAGACTTCACCTTGAGTGTTCCACCTCTATGGGTTCTTTTCAACTCTAAATTAAGAAATTAAAAGCAAATTGTTGCTAATAGGGTTCCTTTCTGCAGAGGTACCGTACCCTCTTTGCCTTACATGACTCTCAGCTAATAGCTTACTTTTTGTCTGGAACCCTCAACGCAACACTCTATTATTGCAACCCATTTTGCCTCAGCACCCTCAAGCTAATGATTCCTTTTTATTATGTGCATGTTTGTATGCATATATGCACATTTTTAGTATCCCCTGAGGTAGCTCTGTACTCATACCTGTAACAAATACTTAGTCAGTGTGCACATTTTTTGACTGTCCTATAAATATTGCCAATCTCTTGGTTTCCTTTTTTTAAAAAAAAAAGTTTGTTTGAATTTTGTTCTATAAATTTGAGCAATTATATATACAGAAGAACTTAAATTTTTTTGAATTGAGATCTAGAATGCTTGCATATGTTATAATTGGTTAATCAGTCTCTTCAGACTCTTCTAATAAGGAACCAAACATTTATCCTGACATTGCTGTGAACTATGACATTGCTATGTCTCAAGATCTCAAGTTTCTTTGTATAGAAGTATTGCAGCTACAGTAAACCAAGAAAAATGATTGATTAATTAAAATGACTGTTAATGGTTACTGACATCACAAAGAGTGAGAGAACCAAAAATTACATAGTTCCTAGTAGAGATTATTGTCTTAGTACCCTCCAAAGATGATTATGAAAATGTTTTATTTTGCAGTAATTACAGATTATGGATTTATACATATTGTTTCAATTAATTCAGTTTATTATCTTCATTAATACTCAAGTTCATCTGTGTTGGATCAGTAGGAAACTATTCAAATTAGCTCGTAAGTGTTTTTGTGATGACCCTGCCATCCTGGAAAGCAGGAACACTAGATATACTAGGCTCATTATGTGTATTTAATGCCCATATCTGAAAACAGCTGTTTCTGTTAGATGCTTTTGTTCTTTTTTTAGGGGAGGAGTTATACTTGGAGATTAAAAGCTGAGCATTAGGGTATTCATGCTGCTGTGTTGGCTATTATCTTTAAAGTTGTAAATAGACCTAACCTGGGACACACTTTAAAATCTTTACAGATAAAATATATCATGTGACTATATTACAGTTTCTTACTCTTAATTCAAGAGTGCAAGGTTGAGTTGATAAATATATAGCTCAGTGGTATAGTGTTTACCTAACATATGCTAGGTCTTGGATTCAGCACCACAGAAACAAAACAAGACTACAAAGTTTTACCCTTAAATACTTGCAGCTTTCTTCCATTTGTCTCACGCATCAGTTCTTGAGAATAACCAAATAATCCTCATGTTTTATTCCATGTGACAAAGTCATAACAATGACATCACTTTCACCAACAATGTAATTACTGAAAAGAGTTTGAGGTTTTTTTGTTTCTTCTGTTGAGTTTTTGGCTCCCTGCCCCTCCACCCCACTACTGGTGCTTAAATCCAGGGCTTCCCACATGCTAGTTCAGTGCTCAATCACTATGCTCAATCCCTAGGCTTTTTTTTTAAATTTTGAGACAAAGTCTTGGTAAGTTGCCCAGGTTGGGCTTGAACTTGCTAAACTCTTAATTCATCCTGGGCTTATAGATGTGTGCTTCTGCTGCAGATTGATTTAGTTCAGTTTGATTCTGTTCAGTTAGATTTGGTTTGGTTTTTTACTGTGCTGGGATTGAACCCAGGCCCTCATGTGTGGTTGGCAAGAGATTTATCATTAAGGTACATCCTCAGCCCCTAATTTTGAATTTTAAGGATATTTTCCAGTATTTTGTTTCATCATTACGGTAAAATATTTACATGGTTCTAAAAGTGCTGTCAAATGAGGTACATTCAAAGAGAAGTAGTTGCTGTCCCTTAAGCCCTTCCCTTTCCATCATTCTATTCCTTCATCCTGTAATTAACCCTGTCTTAAAATTTTATGGCTTGAGATATTAATGATTTTTTCAGTCATTGATAGGTAGACAAAAGGAAGTTTAAAAAGAGATTAGAAACACTGTATACCCATACAAAAGGCAATTTGATGTATGACTAAAGAATTATAGATCTGTAAGGAAACAGGATGGAAGTATTTCCTAAGGGTAGTGCTGACCAGTTAGTTTTTCCATATGGAAAAATATAAAAATAAAGATTAAAAATAAACAACAAAGTAGAAGAAAGTGTATAAAGATATCTTTACAGTCTAATAGTAAAGATAGAATCTTTAAAGCAAAGAAGAGAAATCATAGGTTGAAAAGTGATTAAGTTTTAAATTTCTACACAACAAAAGATGTCATAACAAAACAAGATTGGGAGAAGATATAAATGAATGCTCTCCCTTTAGAAAGGAAGAGTAAAAGAAAAACTGTAGCACTTCACAATCCAACACACTTGTGTTCATTCTCAGTGACATGGTGCAAACTAATAAAACCCTCCTCCAAAGTGGAGTACCATACCATTTACCATATGTAAAATGTACACAAGATTTTGCATCATAGCAAACATTATGAAGAACTGTAATGCAGTATAGTACTTAACTGAATTAAGATTTTATTAAGGTACTCAAAACTAACAGAGTATATGAGACTGTCAGCAGTCAAAGAATAAGTTGTGCCTTAGGACTTAGAACGTTAAGGTACATTTTGAATGGAGCTGTAAGTAAATTTATAACTGTGTTTTGCAAAGGGTGAACTGATTGAAATAGTTGCTTTTATTCGTCATTCTATGGACCACTCAGATAACTAATGTAAAAAATGAGACGAAGTTATTTTAAGGACTTTTAATGCCTCTGAACTGAAACTAGAATTTTTCACATTTTACTTGTTTTCCTCCTACTTTTTTACTGCTTCACAAATAAGTTTCTCATGACCAAGACTCTTTTCTCTGCTCCCATCATTAAGTATCATATTGTCTCTATAGATTTTTTAAGGGTTTACTTTTAAATATACATCTCTTTTCATCAAAGAAATAGATTTATTGTTAGGCTTTATTAAAAATACTTTTTTTCTCTAAAAAGATGAGCCTTCTCACTCTGAGGCTAATACCTTCAAATCTTTTACTTTTTTCTGCAGTACTACTCTTAAAAAGAAGAATACCCCTGAGTCATTTGTAGGAACATAGATGCACCTTGAGACCTTAATGCTAAATGAAATAAATCAGGCACACATACTTAAATATCCAAAATATAAATAAAGAAAAAAATAAAGATAGTAGAAAATAGGAAGACAGATCTTTTGAAAATGGATTTATTTTCTTTTTTGGTGGGGGAATACCAGGGATTGAACTCACAACCTCATGCTTGCAAGGCACGTGCTTATGCCGCTGAACTAAAATCCCTGGTCAATTCTTGAAAATGGGAAAGCGATCAAGACATGGAGAAAGTGGGAAAGGAGGGAAGAGAAGAGGGTTATGAAAAACAAATTAAGATGTGTTATGTAAACTGGGTATGATGGCACATGCCTGTAATCCCACATTTGGGGGGCTGAGATAGGAGGATCGGCATGAGTTTGAGGCCTGTCTAGGCTTCATAAGGAAGTTCAAGGTCAGCCTACCCAACATAGCAACTCTTTGTCTGGGGAAAAAAAAAAAAAAAGTTCATGTACAAACTCCTTATGAGAAATAGAATCGTTACGTACTGCAAACATGTACTTAACAAAAATAAAAAGTGGGAGGAAAATAATAGTCTATCACTGTCTTTCTATATTACAAATTGAACCCAGGGCCTCTCATACTGGGCAAGTGCTTCACCATTTCCTCTTTGAGATAGTGTCTCACTGCTTTACACAAACTGCCATTGAATATGTGATCCTCCTGCTTCATCCTTCCAAATAGCTGGAACCATAGGCAGTTGTTACCACACACAGCTCTTAAACTACTATATTTGAAATGTATTGTAATGTATTTGAAATGAGGTTTTTGTTTCATTTCTCTGTCTTCTCTGCATACTTTTCCCATGTTTCCTGGTATAGTTTTATTATTATTATTAAATTAATATTCATTATATACAAAATTACCTTTATGCAGATTTTAACAGTTGGGGTAGGCAATTAACAGTGATTGTGTTTCTTTCTTAAGTTGTATATTCAAAGATGATGGCTTTCTTACCTATATCTGTCTGCTTCCTTTTGTATGTGTATTTACTTAAATTTTTCCCAACTCTTAAGCAAAAGTGTAATTTTCATGTTTAAAAAGTTGAATAGTCTCTTCATATTTTTCTCTGAACATATTTTCTTGGAGTATTCATTTTGCTGTTTGTTTTGTCCTGGTTGGTCTTGGACCAGTCAGTCATCATGTTTATCAGTCTTCATCCTGGAAATTTCCTTACTTTTCTCATATTACTTTACCATTTTTGCATTCCACACTTCCTTCCCTTTAGATATACTCCCTTCTAATCTTCCGGTAGCTTCTTAAGAAAATATATATAGAGAAGATAATTTTTGAGTCCTTACATGTCTAGTTACTTTTATTTAACTGATAGAAGAACTTTAGAATGGAAACCATGATCCTTCAGGAATTTTGCTATATCTTTGTGTTTCACTTCCCACTGTTACTGTTGAGAGAACTGATGTTCTCTATTATAATTTTACATTTTAATTTTTTGTTTGTTTTCCTGGTATTTCTTTTATACAATATCCTCTTCCTCCTCTTTCTTGGATTCAATACTATTTCTTTCAAGATACAATTTTTTTTCTTCCTGCGTTGTCTTTGTTACCTCTGAGATCCTTCTTAATGTTTGTTTTCTGTCCTTTCTCAAATATCTGAACCATTTTAATATCCATTTGTATTTGAATAAGCTTGCTTATGTGACAGTAATTTTTTCAGAGATTAGTTTTCCCATAATGGAATTCTTCTGTTTTGTTTTGGAGTATATGGCAGTATTTTTGTGCTTATAGCAGAGTTGATGGTGTGGGAAGGGGTGCATGCATCAGGTGGGTAATATGGTGAGAAATTTTGTGATACATCATGCAGACTTTCACTTACTATCCTTTGCCTTGGAGCCCTATACTTATCTTCATTGTGCCTGGTGCTTCATATTCCCCAGGTTGCCCTGAACAGCCTGTGTGCATTAACCTTTGGGGTGATAACATGTGAGAAGGAAAGGTCTTGATATCTGGTCTCTATTTTTCAGAAGTACCCTACATACCATCCTTTCAAAGAATAACTTAATTTCAACACTCTGGGTCTCAGATTAATATACAGGAAAGAAACTCCCAGCCTGCTAAATGTCTGGTATGAGTTTGTATTCTCTAAAATCAAAGAATGAATATTAGGAACAACAGAGGATAAGAGCAGAATATATTAACAAGAGAAAGAAAGTCTTTGTCTGAGTGAGACAGAGGGGTGCTGAGTGGGTTGCCAAAGACTACCTTTTCCAGGGATTTTTATAGAGCAAAACCACAAGGTAAGGCCGGTCCAAGGTGGGAAATAATGGGAACCTGCAAGGCAGGCATAAGGTAGGTAAGTCAATAAAACTATGAGTGTAATTGCTCAGGTAAAGTTGATTACATTGGGAGCAAATGGGGGAGCAAGTCATGTAGAAATCATGCATACAGGGCCTTTGCCTATGGGTTTGGCTTTGTGGCTCCTTCTGGCTTACTCAAGGTGATACCTATTAGAATATCAATCCCTGATGTTTATCCTTATGGTGTGGCTGCATTTTTGTCTTTTATCTTAAGATCTGACCTGCAGTGGGAGGTGTTTGTTTTCCTTCATAGTTGCAGGGTATGCTTTTTTGCACTAGCTCCTTCAGGGCCCATCCCTGTCTGTCTATAATATTTTAACTTAGCTGTCTATAACATTTCCTCTCTGAAGAAGTACTCCAAACTGTCATGAGGGAGAAAAGGGAGATGACCACTCTGGTTCTTCAGGCTAAAGGGGATCGTAGTTGTTGATGGGCAGTCAGAGATACTCCACGGAAGGCCTTTCTAGTGGCACCTGGTATTTTCATCTTAAGTAGACAGACAGCTTTAAGTCTGGAGGAGACAAAGCCAAAGAAATAATTAAGTATATATGGGCCAAGTAATAGACTCTACAAGATAATTATGAATACAATTAACAAAGATTTTCACCCAGAGGAACTAATAATGGCTTCCTATAAGGAGAATGAGGATAAGATTCAGGGAACTTTAGAGTCTGACAAGATGAAAAAGGAAGTTTCCTTCTTACTATCTATATTCTCCTTCCCAACCATTTGGTGCTTTAGTGTTCTCTTATCTGATTATTATGACCCTTATGATTCTGAAAATTAGATAATTTTTACTTCATTCTCATTACTTTTGAGGATTTATGCCATGGGGAGGGGGAATTCTTTTGCTTTTTGTTTGAAATTTTAAGAAAACTATGTGATCCTTTTATTTAGTTTAATCAGAAGTCACCTCTGTCCTCACATTTTTGTTAAGATGTCTGACCCAAGTAAGCTTCAAACTCTCTTGAGGATGAGATGCTCATTTATGGTACAAACATAGCTGAAGAGGATCCAGGCAAACAGACACAGTGATTTACAAAGGGGTTTATGCAGAGTTCTGAATCCACAGGATTAAGTAAAGAAAGATCAGTATGGATTTTGTTGTTAATGTAAAGCCTTGAATTTAAAGTGTTTTTCAATGCCGGCAGTGTGTTAGTACTTGTACTACATATGATGTTGCATCCAAATAACAAGAAAAAAGAGAATGAGTAAATAAACTCCAGGTGTTGAAGATAGATTGTTTGAGGGCCATGTGATGGAGACTGAAGTATAGAAACTAGAATGTTCTGGAGACACAAGTTTAGCAAGATATAAAATATTGAGTATAACCTGCAAAACTGGGCTTAGGAAGGCAAGAAATAACATTCTTTTCTCAATTTTGGAACTGATTAAGAAATGGACATAAAATTTCAGCTTTATAACTAATAAACATATACCAGAAGGTCCGTTATATTGTGTACAGATAACAAATTCCTTATGATGAATCAATATGTATATCTAAATTGTACCAGCATAATAACAAAATTTTAAAAACACAAACCTGAAAAAATAAATGTGGTTTAATGGACTTTCTAATATTTAACCTGAATTAGATCAACTTTTCCTCCTAGTAGTTCACTAATACGAGATCTCCCCCTGAAGGTGCAGTCAAGTTTCTCTGCTTACTATGATAGTGGTAAGCTGAGTAGAATACAGGGTAGAAAGGAATCACAAGAGAGCCCACACCCAGGTTCTGAGCCGATTTAGGACTCCTCTCACATTTACCAATCAGGAGAACGATGAGACCGTGAAGGGGTAACAAGAAACTCAAAATATTATTCCTATATTTTTGCCTCTTGAAGATTTGAGTAATAATACAATATGTGATGGTCATACTGTAAAACTAGTTCATATTCATAAGAATGTTATGAAGTAATGGATAATAACTGGCTTATTGCTGCATTTAATTGCATGTTACTCATTGTGTGCTATGCTTACTAAATCTCTTTATCTGGGAACATTTTGCCATATACTGGGAAATTTCCTTGTATTCTTTCTTCTAGGCTGTATTAGACATCTGTACTTCTTAGATATTGGCATATCAGCTAATGTTAAACTTAAATATATATTCTCTACCTGATAACCAGTCAACTTGTGAATACTTCATATTCTCTTTTTTTTTTTTTTTTACTGGGGATCAAACTAAGGACCTTGCACTTACCTGGCAGGTGCTTATGCCACTGAGCTAAATCCCCAGCCTGTGAATACTTCATATTCTAACAAGGTTATTCCCATTTCTGTATCTCCATGGAAGCTGTTGCACTTTATTAGTATAGGAAACTTTCCAGTCTGTTTTCTTTTCTATTTCTTTTTTCTTCTTGTAGTAATAACCATACAGATATTTAAATTCCCTCATTTTTATTATTTATTGCTTAGTTAATATTACCACAGGAATTCTTCTATACAAACACATTCTTTATTAAGTTTATTCGTATTTTAATTTTATTCTTTTACCACATCAAGAAATTTTCAACTTTGTTGCCTTGTCTCTTTTCTCTTGTACATTGATGTAGGAGGAATAGCTACTTGTTTGGTTGACTGGCCTGTTGAACTAACCCATTGTTTGTAAGATTTGGCTTTTATCAGGGTTTTCTGGGTTTCAAAAATGAAGTATCAAGCTTACAAGAGTACTCTGCCATAGTTTTTTTTTTTTTTTTAAATCTCTTACATTTAAGAAATGCTATTTTTAATCAACAGCTTTTAGTACTTTTTTTTTTTTTTTTTTGGTCCCTTGAAGTATTTGACGAAGAAATACACATATTACTGAAGTAATTACTGCTTTTAAAGAATTTATCTTTTTGTCTGGTAGGGGGAGATAATCAGTATAACATGAGGTGAAAAGAGGACAAATGAACCAACTGTACCTGGTTTGGAAGCAACAGAAATACCTAAATCTTAAATGCTTCTTGTATAATTTTTGAATAAAAAAAGAAATAGTAGTGCCTAGTACAAGTCTTTGCCCTGGTTCTGATTTAACACGTTGACAAATCTCCTATCAATTCTCACTATTAATTTTTCTAAACTATTTCCCAGCTTTTCTTGTCCCTTCCCCTGCCTCACAAGCTGGGGCGCTGGCTTTTGTAAGAATAGAATAAGAAGATAGAGCAGATAGGAGGTGGAGGAACAAGAGGTGAGTAAGATTAGGTAGGTGTGTAAAAGACGGTCATGCAAAATTTGTATATATAGTCTTGCCCTTGAACTTTTTTTGTTTGACTTACAAATTAGTATATTGGGTTAACTGTGTTCAGCATTCTCAAATGTATCTTCTAGTTGTATCAACTACTCGATTTTATTAAATATTTGTTGTTAGTCTGTGGGATAAACACAGATCATTGATCATTCATTATCTGCCTTCACAAATACAACATCCTATGTGGAAGGAAAAACAGTTTTTAGTAATCCTTATTATATAGTGTTTAGGATTCATATCAGCTGTCACTAAGTTTGATATGGATTGGATTGATTTTCTTTTAAAAAAACATACTTTTGAATTGTTGATAATAAGAGTAACATGTAAAAGAAGAAAATGCATTTTGTTTTCAGTAATATTTAAGTGAATTTGCAAAATAACCTGTGTCATTAGTTCACTAATGGCTGTGACTCCTGGTTATTTTATTGTATATTATCTAAGTTAAATATAACATTTTAACATTTTACTCACTGAAAGATAACATGCTACCTACGAAATAGAGAGGTTACCATAAGTTTGTATGTGTAAAGCACATTGATGATTGCCTGACCCAAGTGAACTAGAGCTCAGATTTGTGAGGTGTAGTCACTTACTGACTATAAAACCTTTAAGTGTTTTAAGTTAGTACCAATTGTAGGAAGAGACTGATTGTACTAAAATCATAATAAATATACATATGCACATCTATTTTCTCTCACTGTGTCATAAACTACTTAAGAATGTCATACTGAATCTGAGAGTACCAGGATATTTCAGGTGGTAATGAATGTAGGCTGTTCATTTATACGTTGGTGTGCAGGCAGTTTAGCCATCCTGTTGGTGATTGGTATATCTTTTATTGCCTTGCTTAAATCTTCTCATATAGTATCAAACTGTAGTTTGTGACAGTCTCCCTCTCCCACATAAGCTGTTAACACATGTACATGCTCAGATTGTTAAGCATATGAAAGGAAACAGAGTAAATCTTAATTCCCTCTAACCTCATTGAACCTACTCCCACAATCCGCTCAGCCAGAACTGTTACCAGTTTGAGTATACTTTCTCAAAAACATTTTGTACATTTATAAACATATGCATATACTTTGTATGGATATATCTGTCCATATCCTTTTTAAAATACCTGAAACTGCATTATACACACTCAACATTTTTTTTCACTTCATAAACATCAGTTTCATTCCACATCAGTAGGTCACTGTTGCTGTTTCCCAGAACTTTGGTCTATATTCCATACATATATAAGCCATCATTTATCTTACATATTACTGCTGTTTTTTACTTCTTAGTGTCATAGCTAATACTCTTGTATATATTTTGTTTTAGTGTAAGTCTATAGGAAAAGTTCCTAGAGCTAGAACTGTCAATTCTGGGAGAATATATTTTTAATCAAACTAAATATCAGTTTATAAATTGCCTTCTTACATTTCAAAATAGCATAGTATAAAATTTTAGATCTTTGATGAGTAAAAACATTATTTCCTTACTTTATTTGCATCTATGTAGTTATGAATATTCTTTTTCATATTCAAAAGTTACTGCTATTTATTTTCCAATAAAAATCCTTTGCCTGATTTTGAGTTACCAAGTTTTTTCTTAGTAATTTTAAAGAAATCTTTAAGAAAATTGGCCCTTTATGTGTTTTTTCCTCAGTTCTTTCTTTTGATTTAATTAAAATTTATAAATTTTACATGCCCAGTTATGTTTAACTAGTTGTATGATTTCTGAATTTGTACCTGCCCATACAGCATTTTTCTCCAGCAATGTCTTCAAATATTTTTATAGCTTATCTGTTCTTTTTTTTTGCTATGAATCTTTTTTATAATGTCATTTATTGGTGTTAGGATTGGGATTTAGCTAAAGTACCATCTGTCCCTTTCTGCTTTTTTCATAATCTGTTTTACCTTTTATTTTCAACACTTTAAAATACTGTTTTCATCATACACTATGTACTTCAGGTTCATTTGTGTATTCCTAATTTTGTTCCTTAGCTTCTTATTATACTACCAAACCACCATCATGGGTTTTTAAAAAATAATTGTTGTTTTATTATTTGTTAAACATCTGTGATACTTAATCAAAAAACAATTTCTTAATGTTTTTACTTTTTTATTAAATTTTAAATCATGTGTAAAGCAAATTTTTTTCCCATTGTGCAGTTTCTGAAAGTAGATATTTGCTCATGAGCTCATTGCATACGAATTGAGAAGTAGCCTATGGTGAAATGTGATACAATACTACATAACTAATTTCACCTTAGTTTGAAGAATTCTTCTTTTCTTTTCTAGCTTTTAATCTAGACAATGAACAACCAGATTATGATATGGATTCAGAAGATGAAACTTTATTAAATAGACTTAACAGAAAGATGGAAATTAAGCCTTTGCAATTTGAAATTATGATTGACAGACTGGAAAAAGCCAGTTCTAATCAGGTACTGTACCATCTAAAAATGTTTTCTTATCTTACTGTTAACTCAGTTGGCACCTTATTTTGCGTTTTCTTTAGGTGTTTTATTATCTCTTGAGTTTCTGTATATCCCAGAATTTCTACTTATAGTAGTCCTTGGACAGAATACATAAGAATAATTATCTTGAATTGGAGCATGAAGAGTACTGTTCCTTTTACTGTACGGTTTAAAAAATACAGTGTTACAGTATTGTTTAAATCCTTTTCATAAGACTTTTTTTAAGTATATGTGCTGCTGAAGTGAGCACAAGACTGTATTTTTGATGCTTCATTAACTAAATTTGCTTGGTTGAATCTCTAAGATAGTCATGAAATTTTGTTCAGTTACTCATATTAAGGTGTTCATTTTATGTGGATTTTAGTTTTAATTATATATTAGGTTTCAGTTAGGAAAAATTCACAAAATAATGGCACATTTTCTTTAGTCAGATGTTAATGTATGGCACAGGGAACTTAAAAGGGTCTTTCTGAAGAGCAGTTAGGCAATACATACAAGGAACTTTAAAATGTTTATTAGATCCTTTTGATTTAGTAATCCTATCTGGAAATCATTCACAAGAAAAATAGAGGGTTTAAGATTGCCTAATGTATACAAGGCCCTGGATTTGATCACAAAAGATTTTTCAGTATGTTGTATATAGGGTAAAATATAATACAGCTATTAAAAAGTCATGATTTTTGAAAGGTGACTAATAGGAGATTATGCATTATAGAGTTACTAGAGCTCAAAAACACGATATAGGATTGTTTATGTAGAGAGTTCTGAGGCTCTTAAAGCATTTGTATTTACATAGTACTTAAGAAAAGTTCAACAAAATGTAAAAAATGGTTGTATTTTGATGTTGGAATTATTGATGATTTTTATGTTTATCTGTTTTTCTGTTTTCCAAATTTAATATAATGATCGTTTGTTGATAGAGTAATTTAATTTTCAAAATAAACTTTTTGAAAATAATATTGGTGTACCTGTGTGGTATGTTGATAGTATACTAATTGTCATTAAAGTACAGGTAGCAAAGTTAAAATTAAAACATTTTACAGTAGATTTAAATTTTTCAATGTACATATACAAATTAACTTCCTATATTCTATAATTTAAGTTTTTAGGTCCCTGAGGTTTTATTAGCACAAGACACATAGCCATTAGTGACCCTCAGAATACTCACCCGTACTTACTATTCTTGCCTCTATGTGAAGCAGTTGTGAGAGTTGTCTTTCATGAGTGTCTTTTTGAGATATGATCAAAAATACATGCTGCTGCCAAATACTATCCAGTGGAAAGAGTGTCTTATAAAAACACCATATAGGTACCATGTGACTTCTCTTCCTCAAAGTAAAAATGACCATGAGAGGTAAATGTTTTGAATCAGTTCAGAACAATAAGACAGTCACACAGTGCAACTAAAGACACTCACAAGAAATGACTTCCATGCCAGATATGGTGGTATATTCCTATAATCCCAGCACTCAGGAGGTTGAGGCAGAACAATTGCTATGAGTGGAATACCATCCTGGACTATAAAGCAAGACCTTGTTTCCAAAAAGACTTCCAGAACTGGTTTAGAAAGTACTGAGTACAATGGGATAAGTATGTTTGAAGTGAGGGGGAAGTACTTTGAGGGTGATTAGTAGTAGTGTTTTTACTATGTTTTTGAATTTCAGATATGCATTGTATTTTCCTATCACACATCATAATCTTTTAAGCTACCAAGATTGTATTAATCATTCCCATTTCCTGTGTCTACTTACTGAACTGTAAGCCATGTTTCTTACAAAAACATCCTACATTATCAAGTGCTTCAGCATTTCCAATCCATTCCACACCCCATTTATTTTCTCTTAATTAGTGGCATTAGTGTATGGTCTGCTAGACAGTTGACCAACACTCCACTGAAATGATTGACTTCTTAAAAATTGTATCAGGCTGGGGATTTAGCTCAACAGCATAAGCACCTGCCTGGCAAGCACAAGGTTGTGAGTTCAAACCCTCGGTACCCCCCACCCCCCAAAATTGTATCAGAATCATACTTAAGCCAATTTTTGTTCTAAAATACTGTATTTGTTGAGTATACCCACTTCCTTCATTTTTACTGCCTCTCACCTCAACCACTGCTGTTTTGCCATTGGCTATTTTATTCAAAACCAGCCTACTTTTCAAAAGCCTTCAATTATTTACACTATCCTTAAAAACTATATTCTACCTGACTTGACCCACATTGAACTTCTCCCTGGTCCCCTAATATAACATGCTTTTTTACAGGTTTACATTGTCCCATCTGTTAGTAATACCAAGTTCTACATTTCTAATACTGTTCTTACTAAACATGTAGTCTATATCCCAACATGGTAATTTTACTAGATATTTCACAGTTACTTTACAGTATCTTTAAAGGAATTTGCACTGCTTTCTTCCCCACTTCTACTCAGCCAAGTTCTGTAATTTAGAGTCCTTGGTTTGCAGTAGGTCTGTTTCCTGTGCCAGATTCTTGCCAGATACTTGGAGATTAAAACCCAGAGGGAAGCTGAAGCTGTGGGTTTGTACCAGGAAGGCTCCTAAAGCACACTGAACAGTTAGGTAGTCCTTTTGGGAGAAAGATATGTGTTGGTAAATGTCCATCTCTTTTGACTCTTCACTTAATACTCTTTTATGTGGCTGTTTATAACCTAAGCCATCATCCTGCGTTTGAGACACCTCTACTTAATCTTTGTACAAGGCAGAACCTGCTACCCTGTCTCCTTAAAAACCGAAAATGCTAACTGATTTTTTTTCTCTAGCCCCCTTTGCTTTCAGGGCACTGTTTGTTGCCCTGTGTTGAATGAATGTACTGTCACATGACCTAGGTTCTGCCAATTAAAGATTCTGAATCTGAATTGAGAGTCAGTAAACCCAGAAGCAAAGATCATGGAGATGGTGGTGAGATTGGAGTTACCTTGACAACAATATCAGCTATCCTACTACAGTCCCCATGTCACTGGTGCTCAAAGTGTAAGCAGAGGTGGTTTGCACCACTGGATCAGTTCTGTGGCCTACTTTTAGGCATTGGAGAGTCTTAAGTCTGATTCTGTAACACTTTAAACAATGTTGAACTATTCAGTAACCTTTTTCCTTTCTCTTACTTACAGACTGAAATTTGGCTAGTGTACGTTTCCAGCCATCATTGTACTTGGAAAATTTTAATTAAAGGTGTCTAAAACTCAGTAATCAAGCCATCAGTTTTTCTGTTACACAGTTTTTAAATCATGCCTTTCCAGTGCATGAAATGACATTATTAATTATCTTCTGAGTGGGCCAGGCCTCAAGCTGATATACCAGATACTGTGCCAATTAAGCAAAAGTGATTCTTGTGTATTCTAGAAATGTGGGTGTGTTCTTTAAGTTTTAAATATTTCTATATTAAAAATGAAATTTTTGTCTAGATCTGGTTGTTCCTGTCATATGAGAATAGTTCTTAAACCACATAGTGCTATAATATGTGTATACATGTATGTTACAACTGTGCTATGTAAAGGCTAGTCTGATTTTAAAAGTAATTTGAATTTAATGTTTATATTTCCCATTTCAGATAAATTCTTGTCTTACCTAGATTTATTTATTGTTAAAAGATCAAAGAGTCATTTCTATGACTACAGAGGTTGGTTTTACTCTTATCAATGTGTAGTGAGAAAAGATTTTCTCCAAAATGAAAGATTAATAGAACTGTTGACAATTTCTAATACCTTAAACAATACAAAGTTGGAAAGGCCTTTATCCTAATTATTTTATCAATATGATTTCATTATTCCATAATAGCTGTAGTTCACCTAAGTCTTGGCAATGTTAAGAATCAAAAAACTATAGGAGAAGCTTTGAAGGAAGAAATGAACAAACAGATCTTTCTAAAGTGGTTATGTCAAGCATGAAGATAAGCAGACTAATAATAGTGTGAATGAATGTTAATGGATTGTCACTTCTCTGTGAGAGAAAAGTATTTATTCACCTGCAGCATTTGTAGTCACAGAATATAACAGGTATTTTCTTTTTTTATTGGGTGTGTCCCTTGAAAAAAATAGTGGTTTATATTTGCGTGTTTTCCCAGCGATAGAAGGATTTTATAATCAATTCTAAATTTGTAGTTGAAATCTTTTCCATTTTCTAGACCTTTAGTAAAAGTAATGCTTTCTTTTCATTTACATAGAATATTCAATATGTATAGCATATGTATTTTTATTTCAAGTTTTGATATTTTCTCATACTGGCTGTCTAATTTTGTGGCACTGTGTACATACAGTAAGGGGCCTTTTGGGGGAGGGGTATAGGTGAAGTGGTTTTATTAAAGATAGCCAGGATTATGTAGGATTTAAGAGTTGGCTTTGGGGCCTTCTTGGAAAAGGTAGACACTGCATAGACAAAGCACCAGTTGTACTGCATCTGCTGCCTGGCCCAGCCTGTCATCTTCTATTTGGCCACCTGGGGAGTTTGACCTTTCCTTTTTCTAGCTGGGGCTAGGAAACCATGGACTTTACCTCCAAGCATGTGGCCAGCTACTGCCAGGAGTGGCCAGGGCTTCTGTCTTACACTGGCATAGATGGCTTCATCCTCCAGTAGAATGCCCGCCAGGAGCACAATTTGATCTTTCAGGTTGATGCTCTCCAGTGAGGCTATATGAGGCTTGATCTGGTCACTCATTTTGAACATATGTAGGTCCTGGCATAGACCGAGAGCCACATGTTGGCAACTGAATGGTGGACCCAGCTGCCACTACCTCAAAACTGGAATTGAGAAAAGAGGAAAAAAGCGAGAGCACCCATGTCTTCACTACTGCACGTCACATCGCTCTGGAGGCCATTTATAAAGATCAGTGTTTCCAGTCACTTACTGAGTCGTATCATAATATACTGTATCAATTTTGAACTTAGATTCTTAAATAAGGTGAAAAGTGAATTTTTTTTAACCCTTTCTTAATTTAACATGTTTATAGTTATTTGGAGACCTGCTTTGGGTAGTACTGTTTGGACTTTTATACAGATAATAAGTCATCAAATTTGAAAGAAATGAAGTGAAAAAAAGAGCTTATAACAGTAGAAAAGAATGCAGATACTTCCAGAAAGTTCTCTTATTGTATCTTATTGCATTAATACGCAGTTCTAAAATTCACGTTGTTTTCTTATTACCTAATTGGCAATTATCTTACCTTTAGCCATAGAATGTTTATTTTCAATAATGAATTCAATCATAGTTTTTTCCATCCCCACAACCTATAAACTAATGGTAGGCTAATGATACTTTATTATTGTTTTTGCTTAGTTAACTTTTATAAATTAAAACCACTAAATACAGATATAATTTATTAATTTGTATATTTAAAATATATTTATCAAAATTACTAGGTCATTAGTTTTGCCTATTGGTAAACTAGTCCTTGTCCTCATGAAGCTAGAGCAGTCCAGAAGAAAAACCCAAATGGTACAATAATTTTTTAACTCCCCAACTTCAAGTCTTGCAAATAATCAAACAATTCAGAGCAATCTCAGAAATAATAAATTTACCACAGAGCCTTTTGCCAATTAGATAACTGGTTTCCTCCATATTCAAGAGAATGAAATCCAAACAAAGTGACAGAATTTTTTACATAGTATATAAAAGTAGAGTTCTGATCTTGTGAATTTTTATAATGTGGCACAATAATTTTGACTGCCATATCTGCAAAGTTCTTTCCTACTCAAATTAATGCAGTCAGTATTAATGAAATGTGTGATACTTTAAAATAGCTAAAGATAAATTTTACAGAATGATTGTAAAGCTAAGTTTTTCTCATAAAACAGAAGGTTGCTATGTGACAACATAGCAGCTCACTGAAGCAATATGGTGTTTAACTGTAACCTTTATTAAATTATTAGTTATGATGTAAAAAACCTACTTGTCAACAAGGCAAAAAGACATGAGCTGAAGCAAGCAACACCAAAAAAGGAAAGCTGACCAAAGGTTTTAATTCTCATGACACCTTGTGCAAGAGCAAGAACATAGGAAGAAGTGCCAGTTTGATAATATTGTTAAATAGGAAACTCACTACTGTTGTGCTGAGTGATAGAAAGAGCTCTTAACCTTCTCCTTACTGTAGGATCAGTTTACATATTTTATTTAATTATCAAAGAATATAAGCTTTTATCAGCAGCATAGTGGCCAGACATCTGAAGCACATTCAGTACAGCTCCAGAGCACATGAGAGCTGCTGGTGGTGCTGTGATGCTTTTAAAATGAGGTAGAATTTTGTTAGATTCAGAAAACTCAGTTGTGAGTCAACAGTTCAGTAGTAGAGCTCTTGAGTAAGCATACATGATGCCCTGGGTTCAGTCTGCAGTAACACAGACACATACAAACAAACCCATAGACAGCTCAATCCTTACTTAACTACTGTTCTTATAGACTAGGGGTTAGATACTATGTTACCATCACAGAGAACAACTAGCAGTGGTATGGTATCCATTTAAAGGGAATGTTGAGGGCTGGGGATTTAGCTCAGTGGCATAAGTGCTTGCCAAGTAAACACAGGGTCATTAGTTCAATACCTGGTACCAAAAAGATAAATAAAGTAAAAAATAAAATAAAATAAAGGGAATGTTGGGAAATACTGATTGATTTAAATGCTGGTTTGGTCTCATGGTTTAAGATCTAGCTGTCCAAGTTACTTAGCCTCTCAGATACAGTTGTTGTGTTCACTGAGATATTCTTTGGGTAACCAAAGAATGGCCACTGATTCTTTTTTGGCACTAAATGTATTTGTCACCTGCACTAGGATACTTAAGCTGAATTGTCAGTGTATTTTCTTCCTGTGCTCAAATTATATTGACAGCCAAATTATAATGCTAGGAATCACCATCATAGGACTATGACGAGTTCATTTATTCCATGAAGTTACAACAACATGAAAAGTGAAATCATAATGGAAAATTCATTTAGTGAATCACACCTCCTTCAGATGATTTCATGTAGCATGTAGATCAATCTATATTTTGCTCTTACAATTTTAATGAGAAAAACTTGCCCTTCATTTCCAAGTTTTAGAGAAACATTTCTTAGGAAATAACTCAACTTTTTCTGAAAAATGAGTCTTCATCTCAAAATGTTGCAAATTTGACTTAGGATGGCATCCTTGCAGGGAGGCTTTCCATCCCTAAAGTGACATGACCTTTTTCTAAAATACATTTTAAATGGTTATGTGTAATGCCAGTTCTATCCTTCTAAATCTGATTAGTTGATCTGATGTTCTCAAGGAGCAAGGCAGCAGGTGCGATCAACCAAATTTTTATAAACCTTAGTCTGAAGTGTGTCAGCTACATTGATTTAAAAAGTAGGCCCCTGCCATAATAGAACACCTACAGCAGTGGAGGCAAGCCTATGGCATCTGTACCATAGCAGGCTGTTTGTATCACTGAAAGCTGTAAAAGATTTGCCGCCACTAACAGGAAAAGCATCCTAGAACTCTGTCCCAGACGTCATAGTACCATGAGCAGAAGGATTATTAGGTACAAAGATTCTGTAGTACTTATTCAACTTGGATGGCAGAGTTACTTTTATATGTAGTTGGTACAAGGAATTCAGAATTGCATAATGTTGAAACCTATAGAAACATGCTGTTTGTCCTTTTGTTTATCATTTCTAAAGTAGGCATAATAGTAAGTTGTGATGTATTTTGGAAGTAGATAAAAAAGCCAAAACCTGTGTTTTCTGGTTTCTACTAAAAATCAAACAGATAAAAGCCAAAATAGATTGGAAAATTAGTGACCTTCAGATATGTAGAATCAAAGAATATGAGAATTTTTAAAGATCCTAGATATCTTCTAGTCAAGATTTGCGTGATATAAAAATCTGTTATCCTCCCAGCTATCTTTCATCTAGCTTTCTTAAGTGTTTTTATGAGGCAGAACCACTGCTTTTTAGGGCAGAATATTGGTAGCTACATGTCCTAATTAAGAATTCTTTGTTAGGTTGAATTGAATTGTGTCTTCATCTGCCATCATAATATCTGATTACAACTTAGAATGAATCACATTTTTTTCTATAGCTATAGTTTAACTTTGATTTCTCTTTCAAACATCGTAGTCAATGACATCTTGTGTTTTTTCGTTTAGCTCGTAACACTTCAAGAAGCAAAACTGCTGCTAAATGAAGATGATTACCTTATTAAAGCTGTGTATGACTACTGGGTGAGAAAACGTAAAAATTGTAGGGGGCCATCCCTCATTCCTCAGATAAAACAAGAGAAAAGAGATGGCTCTACAAACAATGACCCTTATGTTGCTTTTCGGAGGAGAACAGAGAAAATGCAAACTCGAAAGGTAATGTGCAAATTAGATATAATTGAGTGTAACTTAATAGTATTTAAGATGAATTTTTTTTCTCAGAATTTGAATTTTGAATAATTTGAACATATTGGGAGTTAATGACTGATAAACTTAATTAGAAATTCTTCATCAGTTGTGGCCATTTGTTTACAATGTTTACTATCCATACCCTTTATAAATTTGAATATACTGTTTTTTTAGTCTTGGAGTTGACATGATATAAAGAATTTTGTGTCCTTATATGCCTTAAAAGTTTTGAGTTTTTCAGTAAACTACATGTTGGGTTGTGAACCTCTTCTGTTTGGAAAACTGAGAATTTTAAATACTACTACTTTTGTTTGTCATTTAACAGCTAACGTTCCTTTAAAATGATATCCTAATTCTTGCAAGCAAAAAATGGATCTTACTGCCTCTAGCTATTATGGAGTCTGGGAAGTAGGGAAAGGTTCATTTTCAAGCCCATTCCCTGCAACAGCAAAAGTATCAGTGAGAGTTGACAGTTGTGTTAGATTTCAAATTGATGAACTTGTGCCTGTCTCGCTTTCAGCAGCAGTGTGAGCCAGAATTTTAAAAGAAATAGGATCTCACACTGTGGAATGATAACGGAATAGAAGAAAGCATTGCTTCAGAAGCTATTTGCTACTTTACATTTGTCATAATTAACAGCGATTACCACACATGGTAACACATTTTCTAACGTTTTAAAAGAATCAGAAACATAAATGTAAAACTCATGAAGAATTACAATCAAAAGCAAAACATTTTCTGTGGATTCTTGTTTCTCTTAACACCGAGTGCTTACCTTTGTGATTTGTTAACAGCTGTGAAGCATAACAGCTGCTAGGGATGGTATATTTTAGTAGAAACTGTCCTACTAGTTAATAACCAAAATTTTTGTAACTTAAGTAGTTGTGATTTTCTTAAACATTAGAAGATGAATTTCCCAAGTGTAGGTGATTTTTCCTAACTCAGGCTAAATTGTTAGTTTGGGATTTTGGTTCTTGAATAAAGATATCTAAGATATTTTATGAAGATGTAACCTTTCTTAGAAAAACTAAAATGAGAAAAACATGTAAATTCAGTGAAACTCTATAAAAATGTGAACTGTTGGAATTGAAGGATAAGTTTATCTGAACTATTGGAAAATCTGATGGACTGATTGTTATTAAAAGCTCTGTAGTTGACTTGAATACATTGTAAAACATGTACTGTTAGCAAGGATTGTGTTTTGGACTTCCATTATTGAAAGTGTTAAAATACTTTAAGTGTATAATATTTATTGGCATAAAAATAATGTTAAAATATGATTTATTGTCTTTATATTGAGAATTACTAGCAAGTGGTTCTTACATTTAACCTTCTTGACACTGATCCTACTCTATTATTTTCATATTCCTCTACTGAGTGATATACACTTTCTTTTCTGATGCCCTTTTTTTATGTTGTTGTTGAACTAAAAAACACTTATTTCCTGTAATACAATGTTGCTAGTTAGAAATGTCAGTGTGCTTCAAAATGAGAAAGATAGGAAAGCATTCAGTAAGTAATCTGTATTCCCTAGAGGATCAGAAAGTGGGCAAACACCAAGGGACACAAAAAATGAGTACTACTGACAAAAGCTATTGCTTTTTGTATTTCCATAGAGTTAAAAAACGCTTATATAGAGAATGCAAATACCAAAAGACTTCTGACATATATGTTTGGCACTTTTAATTTTAATTCACCAAACTAATTTAGACGTCCATTTTTAGTCTTATGACATCATTCTGTCTAAATGCACTGAGATGTCTTGAATCAAAATACTTGGTTTAGCCACATGGATATAACTCTTCATTTCGATGCCTTCTCTCCTCCCTCTGTGAGGACCAGAAATAAAGTAGTTAGGAAACAAAATTCCCAAGATAGTGATTCTTAGTTCTGGCTGTGTGTAACAATCACCTATGAACCACCCTTGGTTATAAAAAGATCGGCAGTTATTTCTAAGGTTTAGGAGTTTGAGAAACACCCCTCTAGTGATTTGGCAATAGGTACAGAAACCATATTATGTAACTGGAATAGGAGGAAAAGAGTTGGCCTAAGCAGAGACAACTGTACATAAGAAAGGTTAAAAAGTTTGAATACTTTCGAATTTTTGAAAATTGGATAGGACAATTTTTAGAGAATAGAAAAGTGTGTGATCTCAAAAATATAAAGATAAGCCTCTAAGAAATACTCTGCTAACCCAGAAAATAATAATGTGATTGAAGAATATTGTGAATCTATAGCAGAAGGACACGTGGGCCAGCTTGAAAAGGGCACTCCACTGATCAGAACTGGAGAAGTTCAAAGGTTAAAATAGTGAAAGTAATAAATGATATCCCATGCGTCCATACTGACATAAATGTTGCTTAAGAAAAAGAGAAGAAAACAGTTTTTTAAATAGATTTCCAAATTTATAAATGCTGGTGAAGTGTTAGAAAAATCACCATTCAGCAGCCACAGTAGTAATAATTATTTCAGGTAAAAGTTAGAATCCATGGACACTAAACTTACGGCAGAGAATTTGATGAGAAACAAGATAATCATTTAGTCCTAAAATATTATTGTTCGGGGCTGGGGATTTAGCTCAGCGGCATAAGCACCTGCCTTGCAAGCAGGCAGTCGTGAGTTTGAGCCCTGGTACCGATAAAAACGAAAAAGACCAAAAAAAAAAAAAATTATTGTTCATTTAAAAGGGAAAAATAGTATTTAAAGAAACCTAAAGATACCATTTTAATCAGTTGATTAGCCATAATAGGACAGGTATTGTTATCTAACTCTTTAATGATGTTAGAAGGATATAATACAATTTCTATAGTATTTACAAAATTTGAATTTAACCATGGAAAAACATCAACAATACTCAGATTGAAGAAATCTCACACAATAATTGTCTATTCTTCAAGAATGTCATGATCATAATCATCACAGGAAGGCAGAGGGACTATTCCAAATTATAAGTGATTAAAGAAGCATTTAGAAAACAAAACACAATTATTAGTCCGGAATCCAATTCTACATTCAGAAAAAAATGTATTATTAATAAATTTTAACAATAAAAATCCTTATTGTCCCACTATTGACCTTTATAGTAGCAACCATTAGTATAAAGATCAGTGGTTAGGATAGTTGACAAAATATAAATAAAATCTGAGACTTAAATAAGATTTTATCATTGTTAGTTTCCAGATTTTTGTTAGTACTTGATTACATAAATATATATTTTTAGAAAAAGACATATTAGGGGGCTGGGGATTTAGCTCAGCGGCATAAGCGTCTGGCTTGCAAACCTGTGGTCTTGAGTTCGATCCCTGGTACCGGTAAAAATACAAAAAAAAGAAAGAAAAAAGTTCAGAAAAAGACATATTGGAATGTTTAAAAGCATTACATCTCAACTTTGCTCAGAAATTTCAAAAATATCACTAATATATTGTATATGTGTTTTTATATGTATGTACATATATGTAATACTTAGAAAGTATTATAAAATATTAGCCTTAGTGATTCTGGATAAAACTGTATGAAGACGATGGGTTTTCTTTTAGCTTTGGAGTGGAAAGGACAGGACTGGGTAAAGAAAAAGTTAGAAAGAGTTGCTATTTCCATCTTAACATAGCAGGAAGCGAGTAAGATGGATGGGGGGAGCCAGTATTTAAAGGTTCTGGTATCCTTTTGATCATTACTCAGCTGTCAGTGCCATGTAATCTTGTATTATCATTTGTCTTATGAGTCTGTATCCCTGTCATTTTTATTTTGAGGTTAGAGGCATATGCACACAATAGGCACTTTAGTATTTACTATTAATAATGTTAATTTTTTTAAGTTGGAAAATAATTGTCTGTTTAAACCCTTCCAAAAAGTATCACCTGCTTTAAAACCATGCTTTAGAATACATGCTCTTTTTTCATGCAGTACCAAAGGATAAAATAAAAATTTTCTTTTGACTAGATGAAAAAGATGATTTCTCAGCATTTTTAAATATTATGTACACAGTATCATGGGATGGGTTATTTACAGTAGATGGTTATTTTTTACATGCAAAAAAAATTGTCCACAAAAGAGAAAACCTTTGAATTTTCTTCAATTTTTATTTTCTCTTTTTATAATCTTCTTTTATGAAACCACTGGTATTCAGGTTTTAATGTCATCTACTATATGTTGAATTATTAATGAGAATGAAACAATTGTATCAGTACAGTTGGACAAAGATTTGTGTGGACAAAGATTAAGGGGTAATAGTGGTCTTCAATTTTGAGACAGGTTCTCCCTGTGAGAGAACTTATCTACGTAGGCTGAGCTTGAACTTGAGATCTCCCTGTCTTAGCCCCCAAAAGTGCTGAGGTTACAGGCATGCTGCCACAGTCTGCCTGTTTTAAACTGTAGTTCCCTGTCCAGTGTGAAGTAAACACTCTGGATATTTGGGTTAACAGAATAGTTTATTAATAGATTGTGTTTTGGTTTGGTTGGTTGGTTGGTTGGTTGGTTGGTTATTGGTTTGGCAGTGCTGGGGATTGAACCCTGAGTCTTTCTGCTTGCTGATCTCTATTTCGAGGTAGATTCTCACCAAGTTGCCCAATTGGGACTGGGACAGTTCTCTGGCCTCAGTCTCCCTGCATGCTGGGATTACAGATGTGTGCCATCACACCTGGCTAATAGTAATGTTTATGTGCAAATGGATGCTGCTAATTACAACTAAGCTTTCACTTTGTAATTAACTGAAGGTTGCATCTTACGCTGAAAAACAAACTGATATTCTGAAATTCAGAATTGTTTTGTAATGAAATGTTGAAGTATGGTAATCCCATTTCTTGAGATATATGATATATATTACTGTTGAGTTTTCTGTGTTTCTGAAACAAAGCTTTGCTTGTCATTGTTCAAGTTTACATTGTAGTATGATAGACATTATAATCTAATCTCTACTTACAGAATTGGATAAATAGGTAAAAATACACTTTGGTTATGTGAAATACCCTGATTTTGGCAGAGCCTTCTGTCCTTAAAATCTTACAGCAATAAAAATAATCTAATACTATGAAACAGTTTAAAAATACAAATTTTGTAATAAATTTTGTTTTCAGTTAATGTTTTTAAAGTTGTTTACATTAGAATTATTCTTTCCATAGCTGGCAATGATTTTTTCCTGAATATATATTGAGAAATATATGCCTATACTTAGTATTTTCAGAGTTAAACAGATTCTCCTTCCTAGTTGCTGTTTTGGTTTTGATCTTACTACATTGCCTGTGTTATTCAGACTAGCCTCAAACTTAGCATTCTCTTACTTCAGCGTCTTGAATAGCTGGCACTATAGGCTGGATGATTTCTAAACATTTTTACATTTAACATTTTACTTCGACCAGAAAAATTTGAATATGTTTTATTGAATGAAGCAGGGAAATGCAGATAATGAGAAAATTCTTCTAAAATTTTTATTTTTAATAGAATCGTAAGAATGATGAAGCCTCTTATGAAAAGATGTTGAAACTGAGACGAGAGTTTAGTAGAGCCATAACAATTTTGGAAATGATTAAGAGAAGAGAGAAAACAAAACGAGAATTACTGCACTTAACCTTAGAAGTTGTGGAAAAAAGGTAAAATTGCTATTAATATTTAGTGGCAACTTTAGCCAAACAATGGGCAAACTGTAACCAAAATAAATCTTGGTGGAGACTCTTTAAGTTTTATGACAGTTTATTGATTCTCCAATAAAATTTCCAGTGTATAAAATAATTATAATTACTAGATTTTTTAATTAGATGACTATTAATTTGAATTGCAAGTTTGAAAGAATTTTGTTATGTGAAATACATCTTTTAGTAAATGTAATTTTTTGCAAGATCATTAAATTTATTTAGAAAAGAACCTAGAAATCATGTTGTCTATTTCTCTGTATTAAAATTTCTTTCTTTTGAGGTTTTGTTGTTACTGTGTTTTGGTGGTTGTTAATGGGGGTGGTTGAGACCAACAAGTTCTTCAGACTGACTTTAAACTCACTGTGTAGTCCAGAATGGTCTCACACTCAAAAGTGATCCTCCTGACTCAGCCTCCCAACTACTCCGATTATAGGAACATGCCACCATGCTCAACTTAAAATTTCTATTAAAATTTAAAGGAAATAAATATTTGATTTTACTTTCTGTCCAGAAAGACAAAATTTTTTTCAGTTCTATTTGGAAATGTGTTCCCTAATGTATTTTTTCTGTCTGAACTAGCCTAAACCATAGTATGGTAAATAATTCTTCCTAGCATTCGATGTAAAGTATATAAACAACTTGTTGTTGTTCTTTGTTTTTGCTGAATTCCAAATATGAGCTGTTTTGTTTCTTTAAAAATCTGATGGCTATATTTTCTTGGCTCAATTAATTATAATATTATTTGGGGGGTTTTTCTTTATCATTAAGCTAACATTTTCTTGCATTACCTTTTGAAGATACCATTTGGGAGACTATGGAGGTGAAATCCTTAATGAGGTGAAAATCAGTAGGTCAGAAAAAGAAGTATATGCTACTCCAGCAACTCTTCATAATGGAAATCATCACAAAGTTCAAGAATGTAAAACTAAGGTGAATATTGTTTGGGAAGGTGCATGTATGATACTATTGAGCAGAGTTACAGATTTCTCTTTTAATATAAAGTGGTTAAGGAAGAAAGTAACATGAATTTGTTTTAATTTGCTAAGCACTTTGCTTGGAGTCTGCATGTTAACCCTTAATCCTCAGAATAACCTTTTGAAGTAGGGTTAACCTTGGTGTGACCTCTATGTCATAGCTAATAAGTGGTAGGTTTAAGGCTTGAGTTCAGATACCAAAGTATATTGCTTTACAAAAAGTATATCCGCTTTTCCTAGAAAATGAGGGTAGTTATTTTTATTAGTCCTGCCAAACCCTGCATCTTATCAAAACCTAAACCTTGAGGATTTCTTTTTGAGACTATTAAGTTGTTCTTTGTTACTATTAAATTACTAAGTCACCATCTTTGCCAAGAACCAGCATTTATTTGTTGTCTACCTTGAATGTGAGAAAATTCTGTAATTTCTGGATCACATTTTTTTCCTGGTTAAAGATCTAGACTTGATGATTGTTTTATTCTTAGAATAAATAGTTGTATTTATTCAATACTCTGGTACCTTACTTAATTGAGATATATAAAAATTAAAGCCTTTAATTTTAAAGAGTTTAGATATAAGTAAGAAACATACTGACTTGAAGCATGTAGACAATAAAACCTTACTCTAGCAAGATTTTAAAGGTAACTTAGAATGTTTGTGGGAAATTCATCTTTTTACAATGTACAGTTTTTGTTTTTCATGGGTTTATTCTTAAAGGCCAAGGAACAATGTGGAATGGGAAGACACCTTTATTTTACTCAAGTCAATTCAAAAAACAGTTTCTTATTAATCACAGGCATCTAGCCCACCTACTCAATATCCTTTAAATCACATTTACAGTGATACCCAAAAAGTTAACAGTGCAACAAATGTCATTTTTTAAAGTTATTTTTACAATCCATTCTATATCAGTCAGTGCATTTCCTAGGTATGTGATTGTTAGGAATTAGAATATGAAAACCTTAACCTGTAATTACTGACAGAGCCAACCTTTTATTATCTTTTTATTATTGATCTTACTTTAGGTCTTTTCTAGGAATACTTTTTTTAACCTGTCAAAATACTAATTTTAGAGATATACTTGCCTCCATTATTGTCTTACCCATTACAATTTCTTTGTTGTACTCCCTACCTTAAGATATAGGGAGTTTCTAAGAAATTGGGTTTTTTTTTAAATGAACAATTACACTTACTATGTGAAAGTTTTATGTCTTGCTGAATACAGCTTGCCACTGAAGCAACATTTTCATTCTGTAAAATCTATGACTTTAAAATAGATAGTTGAGTTTTTGGTTTTTTTCCAGTACTAGGTATTGAAATGAGGCCCTTACACTGAGCTACATTCTTGAGCCTGTAGCTAGCTCAGACTACAGTTAGTTATGCACCACCATGCTCAGACCTAAAATAGTTTTATCATCAGACTACCAGGGGAAATGTATAACTTGTTTGATAACTTTACACTCCCATATTGTTTGTACTCTGGTACTCAGAGCAGTTATTTCCAATTTTTTAAAAATGATAAATCCCATTTTATTAAAAGGAATCCTATATTTTAGAACAGAAATAGAACTGCTCTATGAAAGGAAGTTGGGGGCTAGAACTTTCTTCCTTCAGTTGGTTCCTTTGCCACATCATCTGTCAGATACTTCCACATAACTTGGGTACTTGAGAACCATTTTATTGTTCAGTTCAGGTAGTAATTATCCATACTTAAAAGTGGAGGATTTTTTCTAGCTAATAAGCTTATTTTTCTCAAAAATTAGCCACCCACAGATATTAAAAAATCGAAAATAATTTTAGAAGTATTTTTAAAATAAGTTACTAGGTTTCTTCATCAATATAGATTTAACTAAGAATTAAATTTAAATGCCATTTAAACACTGAGTCAAATAATAGAGCAAACTAAAAAAATCAGTAGGTTTAACCAATATAACAATATAAGAAACTTAAATACCATAATTATTTTTCACTGTAACTTGCAGAAAATAAATCTAAAATATGTTTCAATTTATGATCAAAAAATAGTTTTTGCATACTAAAAATAATAAAATTACCTCCAGGATTAAAATGTATGTTTTTCAAAGGATAGTATAGTTTTTTATGATTTCTAAAATGATTTTTATTTCTTCCTTTTGGGGGAAAAATCGTCATGTAAACAGCACCCTCATCATTTGTCTTTGAAAGAAGAGGTTTCTGATGTGGTTCGTCAAAAGAAGAAGTACCCAAAGAAGCCTAAAGCAGAGGCTTTGATAACATCTCAGCAGCCCACTCCTGAGACATTGCCTGTGATCAATAAGAGTGACATTAAGCAATATGACTTTCACAGCTCAGATGAAGATGAATTTCCACAGGTGCTTGTTTTAAAACTACTTTAAAGACATGTCCTCTTACTCTTTAAGATTGCTGCAATTTTAAAATACAGTTGACATCTCAGAGATTTGGTTCTTGGTTTGTTCACCTAAACATTTTCTACATGTGTTTGTTTTTGTGTGACTGCACATGTGTGACTATACGTATATAGTCACAAAAATAGTATTTTCTATCCTTGGATAGAATTTATTTTGATGTGCAACATTTACATGGTTTTCAGTTTTCTTCTTTTATAAAAGTGAGATTTTTACTGAACCAAAGAGTAACAATATTTTTAAGACATTTAAACATAATTATACATAGCTAGGTGTGGTGGCGCATGCCTATAATCCCAGCATTTGAGAGCCTGAGGCAGGGGGATTCGTGTGAGTTTGAGGTCAGCTTGAACTACATAGTTAGATCCTGTCTACAAAAAAAAATCCCATAATTATACATACTCACTAACAGTGCTTACCTTTTAGGGGTGGGGATTTAGCTCAGTGACACAAGCACTTGCCTGGCAAGTGTGAGGTCATGAGTTCGATCTCCAATACCTCCCCTCAAAAATTACCTTTGTATCATATTCTGCCAGCATTCTGTTTTATAACATTTAATATAAATTTTGCTAATTTTCTAGTTAGTAGCTATTTGATTCTAAAGGAGACTTAGAAGAATTGATTAAAGTTATTTGTGAAAATAATTAGTGAATATTGCAACAGTTTTATAGCAAAATATTTACAATTTAAATTTTTTAATTTGCAAGGGGTGGTGGCACACACTTGTAATCCCCAGCAGTATGTGGAAGACTGAGGCAGGAGGACCATGAGTTAGAGGCCAGACTGGGCTGCATACTGAGTTCAAGGCCAGCTGGACTACATAGTGTGACCCTGTCTCAAAAAATAAATCATTATTTTAGCTTTTATTTTCATAAGTATTGTATTTAAAGCAAGATTTTTATTTTACATATGAAAAGATCTATTTGTAAAAAAGTAACATTGTTTAGAACCTCGTCTAGCAATATTCTGTTTTTCTTTTTTCTGTTATATAAAACCTTTTAAGAGACTATAGTAACAAATACCTTGAATTTATTACTAGGTTTATCATATTTTAATATTTTTGCTTATTTGCTTAAGAGATTTTTTTAAATCGGCATTAAAAACACATTTGCAAAAAAGACTTATAAAAAAACACTTTATTGCTACAACCATTTATAGAGTTTATAGAAAGTGTGACCCTTGATTAGATTGTCTTATTTCTACCCTTAGTTTTTCTGCCACAGATAACAGTTTGGCATTAATGTGGGTAGTAACAAATACGTTTAATACTATATAACTATTTAAAAATTTTTGAGAACTAGTTTAGAAAACCAGTTAATACTTTTTGTCAGAGAGATCACCCAGTTAAATTCAGACAAGTCTTTGAATAACCATAGGCCAATAATCATGTGGCTTTTTGAAGAAATAAGAGATATAGTGGTCTTGATAAATAGTGGTTTTTCAGATAACAGAATATAGAAAAATGCTGTATGTAGAGGAAACAATTATTAGAATTACTTACAGTTTGCCATTGCTGAAGCACAAAACACAGAAGAGGAAGAGACAGTAAAAGGAGTGATGTTGGCAATATCAGCCAAGTGGCCTTACATTTTATATATCAATAAAATCTCATATATTATACATTTTGGAAAAGTACTTAACATTTTAAGAAAATGACATGGTAAGTATATGTAAAACAATATTGTAGAGATAGTATTAATGAGAGCCTAGAAAATTTTGTTACACATTTCTGCTCCTTTAATAATGATGCCAGGTACTGTGACCTGTAATAGCTAGCTTTTCTCTTTCACTAGACTGTCTGTCCAGCCTGAGAGGAGGCTCACAGAGCATAACAGGTCATACATTTCTTATGCATTAAGAAGTTTTCATTTCTGCTTTAAATTTGTATGTTTACTCATGTATTCTCCAACTTCTAGAAAATTACATTTTTAAATTTGTAGGTTTTTCTAAGTCCCTGTGCTAGGTTTCAACAACTCTCGTTTGTTTGTTTTTATGACATTGAGAATCGAACTCAGGACTTCATGCTTGCCAGCAGGTGCTTTCCCACTAAGCTATATCCCTTCTCATTAATTTTTAATTAGCAATGTGGCTTCACATTGCTAAAAAGTATTTACCTATTGTTAAGCATTATTCCCTGAGGAAGCCATGTAGCATTTCTATTTTCAGAATTTTATTTCTCAAAAGATTGTTTAGGTAATCATACATAGCTTCTTTTTCCAGTAAACAAGGAACATGAGACTAAAGAGTTAAGAGAACTGTCTCCTCGTGATAATGTTTCAAGTTCTCTTAAAATCAGAGAATCTCTCTGTCCTCTGTGATATAGTCTTGCCACAGTGTCATAGAAGCCAGCCCTGAGGAATGGTAGTAGGAAAAGAAGGTGATACATTTTAAGAGCAAAGAATTTCTAAAACTTGAATTTTGACATTTTCTTAGTATATCTTGTATATCTTAGAAGAAGTAGATGATTTGCAAAGGAACCAAAGTATAAAATTCACATTTATGACTTCTTTCAAATTTCAGGTTTGTGCTGGTTCCCCATGAATTAGCCTTCCCCCATAGGGTTGTTGGAGGCATATTGGAACCTCAAACAAATGCCTTTCTCCATGGATGAAAGGGATTTGTGAGGTTCTAAAATATACAAGTAAATATTGCTCAGCCATCATTTATCAGAAAAAGAGATGTACTACGAAATGAAACAACTGAAACTTAAGTACTCGAAACTATTTGTTTGGTTTTAACCATTAAAGGGTGAAAGTTTAGCTAAACATTGTTTCTGAGACATGTCATAGTGTTATGTGTGCATCATTTTATCTGTTGTGACACTTATAAAATGTGTTACAGTCTTCAGGGGTGTCCTAAGAATCCCCCTTCAGATTTCTATCACATGCCCTGGGCAAAATACTTTTTAATGTGATAGTTATATAAAAGTTTTTTGTTTTGCTATTTAATTGTCATTTTTGTCTGCAACTGATCAATTTAACCTTTAGCAAGTGCTTTTCATATATATACTTGGGGTTGGGGATATAGCTCCAGTGGCACAGCACTTGCCTGGCAAGCATGAGGCCATGAGTTCAATTCCCAGGACCAAAAAAAAACCAGAAGCAAATGTTTTTCTGATTTTCTGCTTTTGATCTGTTACGTTTAAAGAACGCCGCCTTTTTAAAAGATGAGAGATATAAAACAATCTTTTGAGTAAAATATATGAAATTTAGAGTGCCTTTTTTCCCTGTCTATTATACTTTCACTGGCTTCTTAGAAAATCTATCTGAGAAAAAAAATCTACCTGTAGGTGAAGCATAACTACCATTATCCCATTTATAGTCACGTACATTACTTATACAGTGGGATATGTAAAAGCCATGTTCTTTTTAAGTCTTAATACTTCATGTGCAGAAGCAATTGCGCAATAACCACATATACTTACCTACAAGACCTAAATCATTAGAGTAAGGATCTTGAACCATAGAACATATTTGCTAGTCATAAAATGGAATCTACTGCCTACTAAATATAGTTAAAAGAGTGACCATCATGAACATTCATCTATTGACTTTTGATAACTCCTAAACAGTATGCTCCTTTTGTCCAGGTTCCATCCCCGGTATCAGAACCTGAAGAAGAAAATGATCCTGATGGTCCCTGTGCTTTCAGAAGGCGGGCAGGATGCCAGTATTATGCTGTAAGAACTTTATTTTTTGTAGATGGGAATTAACAGATAATTCATAGTAACCTTAATCTAAAAATGAGTCATGCATTAGTATTTTTTGTTTAGCATCCACTGTGAGAATACCAGTAAAGGATGCTGAAATGTACTGAGTCCTTCAGAATCTCTTACTTGGACATTGATAATATATATAATTTCTCTTTTTTTTCTTTTTCCTTTTCATTGGTATCAGGGATTGAATTCACGACTGCCTGCTTGCAAGGCAGGCGCTTATGCCGCTGAGCTAAATCCCCAGTCCCAATATATATAATTTCATTTTGAGCTTTAATTATAGCTTTAGCAATTGTGAAAATTGACCCCAGAATCTCTAAATTGGCTCTGAAACCTTTGATGGCTGCCGAGTATTTATTGAAATTTATTGATTCACAAGTCTGTCTTGTGTATTTGTACCCAGTGAGTATCAAAATAATGATTTTTAAACTTGGCAATATTTTTCAGATAATTGTATTTATAACTTTCTGACGTACTTAGAAATTTAGTTGTGATACTAAGTCAAGTTTTGTGCAGCTAATGTTATATCTAGGGAAGGCTCAGCTAATATTATATCTAGGGAAGGCTCTCCCTCCACAGGGGGGTTTTCTGATAAGGTACAACTATGGAGTTAAAGAATGGTTTCATTTTCTTATATGGCTTGTAGAGATCTTTTGTCTAATTGTGCTATGTAAACATGTACTGTACACTGATAACTTCAGTGAATATGTACTATACTTAATATAAGAGAGATGGGATTTATGGTATTAAGAATAATAAAAATTAAAATGAAAGGACGAGAGTGGTAAGACACAAACATAAAATGATAGAGGTAATAGGAAGACAAAGAAATGAGCTTCAGCTTGACCCACATATGCTTGAAGCTCAACTTTTTGTTTAGACGAGATTGAGCACATTTACAGTGACAATTTTTAGTTTAGGAAAAAAATTCATTCTATTTCGCTGCAGTAGAAAGCCCATAATTATTAACTTAACAGCTCGACTTATAAATACTAAAATACATATAAGTAAAGAGCAAAAGAAAAGGCACAGAAAGTAAGGAGATCTTTTTCAAATGGTTGGGGGAATAAGAGATGAAGGAAAGGGAAAGGAGGAGAGAAAAGGAAGATGGAAAACAAAAAGAATCGAAGGGAAAAAAATGAAAATAGAGCTTTTACAAAATGGAAAGAGACCAGGAGTTGGAAGAAGCAGAGAGGGAGAGGAAGGAAAGGAGAAAAAGAAAATTACAACATTATTAAGCACCCATACCAACTCCTCATGATAAATATTATTATTATATAATATAGAATTTTAATGGGAAAAAGTATATCATGCTAAATGTGTTTATCAGCTAAATTCAGTGTGTGAGTATTTTGTATGAGTAAATTTTTGATGCAGTGTTACATGTTAACCTGGTTAATGTCAATTAAGCCCTAATTTTACAATTTTTCGTTTAGATTTTTAGTCTCCTAATACTTTATTTTTATCATGATGTAACCTTTCTTGATTTCAAATTTACTCCATAAGTTATTTTTTCTGTCTTTGCAGCCTCGTTTGGACCAAGTTAACCACACATGTGAAAATTCAGAATTGGCAGATTTAGATAAGTTGAGGTATAGGCATTGCCTTACAACACTTACAGTCCCAAGAAGATGTATAGGATTTGCAAGGAGGCGAATTGGCAGAGGTGGAAGGTAAGCTATTTGGAGCTAGAAGACAAAATAAAAAAGCTCTTAACTCTTCCAGTTAATATTTGGCTTTATGTTGCTTTTCAGGATCATAATGGACCGAATATCCACAGAACATGATCCAGTTCTAAAACAGATAGATCCTGAAATGCTGAATAGCCCTTCCCAAACTATAGACTTCTCTAATATCTCTCGGACCAATGCTTCCAATAAACGTTGTGAAAATAGACTGTCTCTATCTGAAATATTAAGCAATATCAGATCTTGTCGACTACAGTGTTTCCAACCAAGGCTACTAAATTTACAAGACAGTGATAGTGAAGAATGTACCTCAAGAAAACCAGGGCAGACTGTGAACAATAAAAGAGTTTCTGCAGCATCTGTAGCTTTATTGAACACCAGCAAGAATGGCATATCAGGTGAGCTTTTGCTGTTAAGAGTACATGCCAGTATTGTTTTCTCCTTAAGTGTCATTATTCACCAAATAAACTCTCAGTAAATTTTGGAGCCTTTTTATTTCCCTCGTCTCACTCAAAAAGGGAACTTTAATCTAAGAAACAAAACTACTAACATGGTTCACATTTTTTAACCAAATTGTCCTACCTGGTTTCTGTAAAACCACTGATGTGAATTAGAGTGTGAGTTTCTGTGTGGTTAATGTGTAGGCAGAATGCAGAGTTCCCTGGGGGCAGACTGCATACAAACTGCCCTTATATAGTATTCTCTGAGTTTTTGTTTTGTTAAAGATAGATTTCATTGGGCCAGCGATTTTAGCTCAGTGACTTACGTGCCTGCCTGGCAAGTGCGAGGTCGTGAGTTCGATCCTCAGTACCAAAAAAAAAAAAAAAAAGGTAGTTTTCATTTTTGTATGTTAACTTTGCTAAAATGTAAACATTGTTCTTTAAAAATACCAATGGAAGCTGTCTTTCAGAAAAATGTTTTGAAGAGACTCCCTATAAATAATAGTGATTGTCTGACAATTTGACTCTGTAATTGAAATGAGAAAGTCTTTTTTCAAAAGATACTGCTCAGAGAGATTCTGCTGAAATTAGGGTTTTTTTAAATTTTAAAAAGCAAAACTAAAAAAGGATAAAAATGATAGATAACTATACTACTAATTTAGTTCACAAAAAGAACAGTTCTGTCATTAATTACTTTTGTATCTAGATTTTGTAACCTGAATAACTAGTTCTGAGATAATAATGTGAAATTAGTTTATGATGTGTACATTGTAAATGTACAATGCCTAGAGAATCTAAAATAATTCTGATTTTTTCCCCTTATTGTGGAGAGTCTTTATCATATATATACAAATATGTATAATATATACATATTATTAAATATTACAAATAATGCATAGTATACAGAGGGAAGAAAATAAATGTGGTTTGTGTTAATATTATTCATAATCTTTCTGTAAAAATACATAATTTTAAATTATTTCCTGGATGTTACATTTATTTAGGATATGAAATTACTAAACTTCTTTAAAGTGATTTGAAATTCAGTCACACATGAATTCAGTCTTTTTTACTTACTGAACTGCCTATTTTTCAACTTGATGTAGACATTTACCTGTTTAAAGATTATGATGGGAAATTGGATTTGTTTGAACGATTAGAAGTTGGCATATCATTTCTCTAAATTAGTAATTAATTTTCTCCTAAACAAACTTAGGTAAGGAAAATGACATCTCATATATGTCTAAAATTTAATGAGCCTTTGAAACAGAAATGGACAGATACTTAGTATGAATTATAATCCTGGAGTTCTTAATAATATAAAAGCTGTAGGAAGTTGACAAATACTGAATCAAATCTTTTTTTCAGTCAGTTCTGAGGTCACAGTTCACATTGTTTAACCAAATGGAAATACTAGTACTGAACATTACTCAAAATAATTTTTGGAAGGAGAGTTCGAAAACAATAATGCATTTTATTTGTGTTTGACCATAGGCTGATTTTTTTTTTTTATTTACCAGTGTATATGATACAAGATGAATTTACTATGTATCTTCTCAACCTGAACAGAGCTAGATATTTACAGCTTTCTATTATACATTCCAGATAAAATCTAGATTTAACTTGACTGTTTAGTAGGAAATGTATATGTTGTATATGTTACTGTATTATCAATACAAAATTGTATTGATCTAAAATATAACTTTAATAGTTCACTGACAGTCATCTTCATAGTCTATAACACCAGTATACATCAGTATGAAATAAGCCTTTAAAATGCTGTCTTACACATACATATATGTCTCCTAGAACCTAAATCACCAGTGTGCAGTTTTTCTTTTCAGTACTGGAGATTGAACCCAGGGCCTTTACACTGAGCAATATTCCTAACCTCCTTTGTTAGTTTGAGACAGGGTCTTACTAAGTCTCCAAATAACCCAGCATTGGTTCAGATTTGCAGTCCTCCTGCTTCAGCCTCCCAAAGTTTTGGGATTATAGGCATCACCACCACATCTGGCACAAGCCTACAATGTTAACATCAGAGTAAATAAGGTGGAGTGGAGTAGAAATAGATTCTTTTTTCTGTATATATAATGAAATATTATTTTCCTTATGTAAGTTTGTTTAGGAAAAAAATACTAATTTGGAGAATGATATGCCCACTTTAAATCATTCAAATAAATCATTCATTACTTTCAAATAAATATGTATAGATACATAAAAATATGTGTCATAGACAAACGAAAACTAGGCTTTTCCTTTTAAGTCAGAAACATGTTTTGTTAAATATTAAATGTGTTTTCTTAATTGAAAAATTCTTAATAAAAACAAGACAAAGGAAAGATAGATTGTACTGAATGAATAAACAAGGAAAATTATTTCATACAAATTATTTAGGCTCTTACATTTGCAAAGCCAAAATGTTAAGTATTTAAGTTACAAAGTTTAGTCATTTGAGACTGCAGTACTATAACTGCCTTTTGAGATGCTGTTCAAATATATTACATATCATGGAGTACTTTTCTTGTTCAGAGTTGAAGGCCGGATTAATTGACATTTAACAGTTTTGACTAATGCCGTTGCAAATTAACCTGCTTTTTCTTTTGTCACCTGTCTTAGGGACCAGTAGTTTCTCATGTCTTAATATTACCACTTTATAAAAGCAGTTACAGAGACGTGTTCTGTAGTAGTTTCTAAAACAACGTTTTGACTTTTAGTCAGTTTTTCTTCTCAGGAGTGAGGAGACAGTACTGAGGATTGGACCTAGTTTTTGTACATGTTCTACCACTAAAGTATATCCATGCCCAGCCATTCTTTCTTACAGTGCAATGAAATTTTTGCAAACATAATAAAAGTTTTAGGGTGGGCAAAACTGTTATAACTAAGAACAAAGGATTTAGTTTTTGGATTAATGTCGCTTTTAAAGGTGAAAAAAAGATTCAAACCTGAAGGATTAAAAGAACTTAGTTTGACTGCTAAAGGAAATAAAGAACTATTAATTTTACCTATTTAGCTTGAGCATTAGAAATTTAAATGGTTCTGAAGTCTGTTTTTATTATCATGAAATCCATTTGTTCCATTTTTCTCTGTCCCCTTACCTTGCCATGTTGTACTTATACATAAGTCTCTTTGTCAGTTTGTCTGCAGCTGTTACAGGATGTTTATAGTTTGGGAAAAGTAATGTCAACTTTCTTGGATTGCACGCTTAACTTTAGAGTAGCAGAGTGGTTTATAGAAACCCTGAGTCATCTGGCTCCCTACTATCCCCTGAAAGATTTGAGCAATATTCCTAACCTCCTTTTTTAGTTTGAGACAGGGTCTTACTAAGTCTCCAAATTACCCAGCATTGGTTCAGATTTGCAATCCTCCTGCTTCAGCCTCCCAAAGTGTTGGAATTATAGGCATGCACCACCACATCTGGCACAAGCCTACAATGTTAACATCAGAGTAAATAAGGTACAATCCCCATTTCCTCTCAGCTCCTAATCTTGTCCTAGAACCTGTCCTTTAAAAAAATAAATGAAAACACCATGGTAAAGCATTTGTTAAAACTTATTTTTTAAAAAGTCCAAACTGATAGATGAAGAAATACTAGAACATGCATTCATTTCAAATTTCAGATAATCTTTATTAAAGCGTGAAAATTTGATTTAGAACGGTCTTTGACAATTCATGCCCCTCTAAGAATAGTATCATCTTAGCCCAGTTTGAAAAAATGCTGCAATAAAAGTTGGAAGATGATGAGAAAAAAAGGCAGACACAATTCTGTTCATATTCCATTGGGAGATAATCATCCAGAAGATCCAGAATGTGTTTCTATTTTATTTTCCTTAAGATTATCATGAAACAACAATACAGAGCTAGCAAATACCAGTTAAACTTTTACAAACACTCAGGTTTACCTCTTTGAGCTCCAACTTAAGAAACAGTTTCCAAAACTTTTAAATTATGTATTAGTGTAAAATCTGTGGAGTTATCCACAGTATGTTTTTCTTGGGTCATTGTCAGAAAATGGGAAGCAAGGTCAGCATAAGAGAGTACTATGTAGGAGCCACAAACCAAAAAGGTAAAGAATGAAATGAAAGAAGCCTAGGACTTTTGAAAACATTCCAAGGATGGTGTCAAGTATTCTTTAAAAAAAAAAAAAAAAAAAAAAAAAGGCACATGGATTCATTTGAGGAATAAAAGACTGTTGAATCTAAGATGGATAATGAATCAGATACATATGAATTAGCTAGAAAGGTTAGGAGCTTTCATGGAAAACTGTGGGTTATATCTGCACAATGACTTAAAACTCAAGTAAGATACTTAGGTATAAAATCACATATCTGGACATATAAAGTAGAAAGTCCTCTTGATAAGCATACCAATGTATTAGAATGTGTTATCCCAGGAATATTTTATAGAACTTATTTCCCATCTTATCTAGAGAAATACTCTACCTTCACAAAACAGTAATGCCTATGATTGCTTTTAAGTTTACAGGACTTTGTAATTTGAGGTGAATTTTCTGTTAAGCTACCAAATACGCTCCCACCCCCAAATTGGGCATCTGCTAGTGAAAATAATTTGGCTTAGTTCTGAGCAAGAAAAACAAAGGGTTTCTTTTTATGCATTCCACTTTGCTCTATGTCTATACTAGCTCATTCAAAACTGGATCGCTTGTCTTCTGTCTCATTCCTAATTAGAGGTTTTTGCTATAACTGTGAACTTTTCTTGATATACTTTAATGGATGCCTTTTTTAAAAAATTACTTATCTATTTATTTATTTATTGTCCTAGGAAATAAACACAAGACTTTCACACTGAACTACATTCCCGTCTCATTTTATTTTGCAACAGGATCTCACTAAATTTCTAAATTGGCAGATTATGCTCAATCTTTTGATTCCCCTGCTTCAGCTCCCACAGTAATGTATGCTTCTTGATATCTTAGAGTCAGTGTAAGAAAAAGTCTTTTATGGAACTATTTCAGTAATTTAGGAAAAATAATTAGTAAATAGTACTTATAATCAAATTTTTATCCTTTACCTGCTAACAAGGTCAGTATTGAGAATGGTGGTTGATTATTTCCTGTGTACTATTAAAACTGTATCACTTTCCCTTTACCTTAAAAATAGTAAAGAAGTTAGAAAGGGTGTTTTATCATGATTACTATTTGCTGTTTTTATCTAGAGAGTTGCAGTAACACTAAATAATGAAGAAAATTCTGGATGAAGAATGTCAATTTATTTCAAACACAGAACACCATTAGTAAAGAAAGATCTAAATGTCAAGAACGAATATAATGTTCTGAGTTTAGAAGTGGTGGAAGATACAAAAGTGAATGCAGTTTTCAGAGGGTTTCCACATTGTAGAATTAAATTTGTGTCCATGATTCTCAACCAGAAATGGGATCAGAGATGAGATTTTTGGTGTCTAAGTTAGCTAAAATTTAAAAAAGATTGAGAATGATTTGGATTGAGATGGGTTGGAACTTTATGAGTTTCTGTGAGAAGAAAAGGATAGATTTCTGAGCAAATTAATGATTTCAACAAGATAGATCAGATGTAGGCATCCAAGAAGGCAAATAATCTTGGCGGCATCCTTTTTAAATATATCTGTAAATGTTCATCTGTTCATAAAAGCAAGTTAAAATACCTCTAGTTAGCAGTACTCTGTTAGCTATAAACTACCACCCCAAAGTAGTTTTTTAATTTAAAAATGTAATTTGTTCATTTAGACACATACAGCTTGTGTCCCTTATCTAAAATAACAAAAGTATTTCAGATTTCTTGAGTGTTTTGGATTTTGGAATATTGGTGTACATTTTACTGAACATCCCTGATCTAAAAATCCAAAATTCAAAATGCTCTAAAATCGAAACTCTGGGTTATACAGTCAGGTAGTTTTATATTTGGAGCATTTCCTACTAGGGATACTTGGCCTATATTTTTATTATCAATAAGTAACATTTTGTCAGCTGCCTTACCTGATTTTGGAAAAAGAAAAGCTGCTCATTCTCATTTCCAATTTGAAATAGCCAACAAAATTATGTTCTTCATGTTAAGTCTATTCTGTAAAATTAACCACTGTGAGTCTCACCCTTCTACCAGTACATAAAGTTCAGCCCTGAGCAATCAGTACTGGATTTAAGGACTTAGTTAATACCAGATTGCAAATCCCTTTCTTTTGAAACAGTCCACTCTTATTATATACCCAGGGTTTACAGTTTTACAAGATTTTCCTTCCTGCCTTTGCATGTAATAAGCTGTTTGTCTCTTCCCTATGGTTTTTAAACATTTGCAAATTCATGAATATTTTGCATTTTTGTTTTGATTTTAAAGATAGAAAATAGACCTTCACTAGTCATAATTTATATCTTAGTTATCATAAAGACATTTTTAAATTTTTCATATGTGATCCTACTAAACAAAATATTTAGGAGGAATGATGTGACCTGGATTTGGAGTATAGTCCATAATCTAGATCTCTATAGGTCATATGGACTAGATCACGCAACTGCATATAAAACTTGTTGGTATTTTTTAGTATGTTTTTATAGTGCATAATGTTTGTATTCCTTGTGTGGAATTTAGTGTGTGTACACAACACATCTTTTGTCGCCTCTTTTCCCTCTCCTCTGTCCCTCTTTCCTCTAACTCTTGATCCCCTTCCCATTTAAGAAGACTCTTGTCTCCATACTCTTCTTATCTTTTATTTTGGTCTTTATAATTTGGGTTTCTCATTAGTGAAGTCATGCAGTATATAAGCTCATGTGGCTGGTTTATTTCATTTAATATTATGATCTCCAAGTGCAACAGTTTTCCTACATATGACTGACTCAAGTTCATCTTTATCGCAGGGGATTAATCCACCTTTTCTTCCCGACTGCACTATAGGACTTTAAATAGCAAGGGCTTTCTTAATTTATTTTTCCCTATAACCGCACCATAGTAAATGGTAAATACTGATTTTTATAGTAGAGATAAAAGAAAGTAATAAAAACAAGGGGAGAGTTGAGGATGTGTCTCAGTGATAGAGCACCACGAGGCCTAGATTGAGTCTCCAATACTCGATGAGGGGCAGAAGTAGAATTACTGTATTTTTCGATACAATTTAAGATTTCATAACTAAGTGGGTTTTTTTTTTAGTTTTTGGTTTTTTATTATCGGTCCCAGGGATCGAACTCATGACTGCCTGCTTGCAAGGCAGGCGCTTACGCCGCTGAGCTAAATCCCCAGCCCCCAATTTCATAACTAAGAATGTACAAACTTCACCTTGCATGATAACCTTAGTTGCTTCAGAAACTGAAGCAGGAAAATCACAAGTCTAATACCAGATTTAGAAAGAGGGCCAGGAAATGTAGCTCAGTGATAGAGCCTGTTGCCTAAATATCAGCAAGGCCCAGAGTTCATTCCCTAATGCTGGAGCGGGGAGGGGTAGTACTAACCTCTCTGGAAATAGCTCTGTCTCCCCTATGTCAGTTTGTCAGTGATCTACTTAAATATCAGTGAATGAAATTTTGTTTGTGTTTCTTCAAGAAAAATGATTACTACTATAATTTTTAGTAGCCAATATTTTAATCAGTTAAGAAAACAGATCTTGTTTTATTTGAAACCCCTAACTCTTTAATATATTTGTTCATAGCATAATTGTTTACATCTAAAGATACATTGTATCTCTGATTTTCAAAAGCTTTTCTGATTACTAGCACATATTTGCACATGCTGGATTTATTTTAAGCATTGAGTGTTGGCTTAATTGTGGTTTGTGGTTATGTTAGATATACATTTTGTTCTCTGCTCTGATTTATAATCAGATGGAAAGCATTTTCACTTCAGGATCATGATAACCAGCTATCACTTAGCCATCATACTGTAAATAATCAGGGGCGATCTAAAAGATACTTAAGTCTGAATATTCTCATGTTAGAACTATGTTACACAGTAAAAACTACATGTAGGATGTAATATTAAGGCAGTTATGGATATAAAAAACATGCCATACTTGAAAGATTGGTCATTTGTGTTAAGGGTTTTTTTTTCTGGTGTATACTGTGATTTAATTGTGAAATAAGTTTATATCATGGACTTGTGTTACTAAGAATACTTTAAAACATTTAAAACATTATTTATCCTTCACCAGTAACAGGGGGCATCACAGAAGAACAGTTTCAGACACATCAGCAGCAGTTAGTTCAAATGCAAAGGCAGCAACTTGCTCAGCTTCAGCAGAAACAGCAATCTCAGCATTCCTCGCAACAGACACATCCAAAAGCACAGGTAAACCTGTCTTTCAATACTGGTGCTGTCTTTTCTCCCTTTTTTTTTTTTTTTTAAATTATGTAGTTTTGTTCAATTTCAGTTACGTCATAGGAAATTACTATGGATTACCACTCTTGATTTTAAGAATCTAACCCAGTTTTTAAGTAATTTACGTGATTTTAAGTGACTAGATCATTAGCTAGTCTGAATATTGTACTAGAGCCAAAAATTTGTATTTTTAGTTTAGGAAAGAGTTGGCCTCTAGTTTTAGAATCCAGCTTTTTAAAAAGCTTTCCTAGTGCCAGGGTTATAGCTCAGCAGCACAGCACCTGCTTGGCAAGCGTGAGGTCATGAGTTCAATTCTTGATACTAAAATAAAATAAAATGCCTTCCTAAACCATGTCTTTAAGTATTATGTAGGTATGCCATATAGGGTGATAGGTAATTGTTTGAATTATGCAGTAGAAATAAGCATTATAGCCCCTTGTCTCTGTGAATCACATTTTCTATAGAAAAAAATTGTCACTATGGGAAGTTGTTCATAGACACCATTAATAAAAACCCTAAGGATAAGAATAAAAATACTTAATAAAACCATGGGAACTAACTGCCAATACTTTGATATGAGACCCTTTTAAGACTCCATGTGAACTGCTCGTTTCCAGAACTTTATAAGAAATAAATTTCTTGTTTCAAGACATCAAAAACAAAACTAAAAGATTATTTCAAAGTTGATCCACATAAAACGAATAAGCCTTGTATTAAGTCTTCTCACTTCATAATTCTAAAGGTACTTTAGGTATTAGCAAGTTACCTTAGTTTCATTATTCTCTGAGCCCTTGGGCCAGGTTCTGCCCATCGTGGTTCAGTTCATTTTAAAAGGGTCAGTACATCTCCCTTAAAGATTCTAAGTCAAACACCATGAAAATTTTAGTGGCCCTGACCCTGTCAGCTAACTCTCATGACATCCAAGTAGTCCTGGGGCTGGCTAACAGATGAGAAGGCTGTTGACTTGAGTAACAGTTAACCAGTTTTCCACATAGTCAAGGAGTGGTCATTTAACTTAGCTGTATTTGACTTTTGTGAGTCTCTTGTGTTTAAAGTATTTAACTTACTAAAAAGGTTAGGGTAAAACGAAGACAGGTTTTTCCATTATAACAAAAATGACTAATAATGATTTCTGAGATTCACTTATTCCATCATATCTAGCTTGTCAAACATTCTTAAAGTCATTTATTAACAGTATTAGAAAAATTATTAGAACATTGAAGATGTGGATTTTTTAATAGCCTAGTCCTTTCTCAGAAATAATCATTGCTAGTTTCTAATTACATCCTGCTACATATACCACAAATAGTCTCTGAAGTCCTAGATCTCTTAATTCGAACATCACTTGTGACTGTTCGAATTAGTAAGGCAGTAGCCTCTTGGATTCACACCATTCCTAATATGTTTATGAAATTATATCCGAAAAACTGAGAATTTGACTTTGTCCATCTTATAGGGCTCAAGCACCTCTGACTGTATGTCTAAAACACTTGACTCAGCCAGCGCCCACTTTGCTGCATCTGCAGTGGTCAGTGCACCTGTTCCAAGTCGCAGTGAGGTAGCCAAGGAACAGAACACCGGCCACAACAACATAAATGGTGTTGTCCAGCCTTCAGGTAGGGCTGCTGTTTCCACATTGCACTATTGGCTTGATGTTGTAACTCAGTTGAGTTTGGGAAATGTATATAACAAAGCATTCTTTGTAGTACCTTGGTAAGATGTGGCTATTTTTCTAAGATTCGCTGTTTTCTCCCATACACTAGATATTCTACCCTTCCTGGGAAGCTTCATCCAGACTTGTCAGTTGCTTCACATTTTAGGAAATCTGTGTACTGATTAAAAGTGACGTGTTAAACCAAAAAAAAAAAAAAAAAAAAAGGAAGGGGCTGGGGATTTAGCTCAGCGGCATAAGTGCCTGCCTTGCAAGTGTGTGGTCGTGAGTTCGAAACCTGGTACTGGAAAAAGACCCAAAAAAAAAAAAAAAGTGACGTATAAACCAGGACTATCCATTAAACAACTGTTAGTTCAGGTTTACTTTCCCACTCTTACATATTAGTAGGCATACTTTCTCTCATAATTCTTCAGAAGAGACAGTTGGTATGACATGTGTGTTCTCCCTGCTACCGTAGTCCTCTAAGACTTGTTGTTCCTTCAGCTGTTGCTCAGACCCTAGCATTTCCCAGTTCTACATTATCCATGATCCTGATTTTTACTGAAGTTCATTTACCTATAAATTTTTAGAGAAACTTCGCTATCATTTCCATCTGTCCTGTTGTACTTTCCTCCAAGGTTGCCACAAATAGAGGCGGCAGAATACTTGCAAAGCCTTTTTATTCACACACCAGCAAAAGGCTATTCTTGATGTTACCTAGTGCTTGCTGATCATCAGCTTTCTTTGGAGAGAAACTGTTAGATCAAAGTTAACTTGTGCTTGCTGATCATCAGCTTTCTTTGGAGAGAAACTGTTAGATCAAAGTTAACTTGGTAGTCTATTAGAATAATTATGTTTGCATGTGTTTTTATTAGACTCCTGGTTTTTTTCTTTCACAAGGTATTACCAGTTAGTGTCCCGTGACACTAACTGAATGTATTTTTTTCTTTCAGGAACCTCTAAAACATTATACTCCACCAATATGGCTTTATCATCCAGCCCAGGGATTTCAGCTGTACAACTTGTAAGGACAGTTGGCCACACTACTACAAACCACTTAATCCCAGCATTGTGCACAAGCAGTCCTCAAACACTTCCCATGAACAATTCCTGCCTGACAAATGCAGTGCACCTCAATAACGTCAGTGTTGTTTCTCCAGTCAATGTGCATATCAATACACGGACTTCAGCACCATCGCCAACAGCCTTAAAACTTGCCACAGTTGCTGCCAGTATGGACAGAGTGCCAAAGGTTACTCCCAGTAGTGCCATCAGCAGCATAGCAAGGTGTGTGTTTCAAGTACCATTCCCTCGTTTTGTGCTGGCTACCCAGTGGGAGGAAAAAGACCTTACTTCTACTGTTTAAGCAGTATCTGTTAATAGACTGTTTTGAACACATATGGAGGCTAAAGCTCTGTGACTTCAGTTATGTGTTTGAAGTTCCTAGTAGGATGCTTAAATCTTGGCCAGAATTCTTTAAAACAATAAACAAGAAAATCTCAAAAATCAGATTAATGAGTACATTTTAGAAGCTTCAGATATTCTTATATTACAGTTTTGTGGTAAGCAGTCTGAAAGATTAGAATTGTTACTAATTCTATGTACAGTTTTAGTTGCAAATCAAAATTTGTATTTTCTTTTGTGTTATATCAAAAAAGAAAGTAAATTATTCTACATATATGTTAATAAAATTGAGAAAATTCTAGAATTAACTAAATCTATATTGTATCTCATAGTGAGTTTGTTTTTTTTTTCTATAATAGTAGTGCAAGAAGAATACTAAATCAGAAACAATTGATTTGCATGGTGCATGACCTTAAGCCTAGAGAATTACCCTCTAGTCAGAGGTAATTTAAGCAGTATTGTACTCCTAGTGATAATTCTCTTTGCACAGTATATGCTCCACTTGTTATAAAAAACTGGGATTATACTATGTTATATATTTTATAAGCAATTGATCATTAGGTTCTACTAAAGAAACAGTTACTGTCTTTCCTAAATAGCTATAATTAAATAATTAGAAATTAATGGAACATCTGACTTGAAGAAAACTTCCTCATTCGTGTCTGGAAAATGAACTAAAGAAAGCTTCCTTATTCCTGTCTGAAAAGTAATAAAAATGGGGAAGGATCTTGTGAAATCATGTTTAGTTGGAATTACATAAAAATGTCATCTGTAAATACTAAGTGGTAATAAATATTCTAGAGAGTATTAATATTTATTTTACTCTTTGCCTTATTATAGAGAGAACCATGAACCAGAAAGATTGGGTTTAAATGGAATAGCAGAGACAACAGTAGCTATGGAAGTGACATAACCTAAAACATGTGGCTTTGACCTGTGTGGATGGTGTGCAGTCATTCATATTCCAGCTGAATGCAAAAGGCAACACTCTGTGGATCACAGAGCGTAACAATGGACCTAAATGGACTACAGTATATTGGATGTTAAATCCATATATGATGTATATTTTGTAAAATGGGAAAATCACTACCTTGTAAAATAGTTTATTTGTATCATCAATATTATTTCTGTTACTTGAATAGTAGATATTCATCATCATGCTTTTGCACTTGAATTTGCAACTGAATGGATTTTAAAAAATAATTCTTTAATGGGATCATGAGCATGAAATGGGATCCTGCATCACTTGTTTTAACTATTTATTTTGCCATGTTTACATTTTGTATCTTGTAAAAATAAATCCAACTTTGTGTCTAAAAAGTTAAAGATTCATAGCTAGGAAATGAAATTCTTGTAATTTTTTTCTAAAACTGTAAAGTTTTCACTTGGTTCATTTTGTTTCACAATTTGACTAGATGGACTTTTTGGTAAATACTTTAGTGGCATTTCACTGTCAAATATGAAGTTCAAGGCAAAATAGTATTTTCTATTACTGTGCAGGGGAAAGGGATGGATCGATACATGCAAATTTAATGTAGTAGCTCACTTTTTCCATATATTTTGAATGTATATTTCTATTTATAATACCAGTTTATAAAAAAATTACACAGAAAAAATGGACTAGGAAAAATTATGTGTCTAGCACATTTAAACTGTGCAGATATGGAAATTTTTCAAGGGTTACATTTTATCGGAAGACTGCATTTTAACTGACTTTAAAACTGTAACACACCACATAAATGACATTTACCAGGTATGTATTGCATTATATCATTGCAATAATTATTGGAAGTCTAGCTATCGAGCCATCCCAGGTGTTGGGAGGGGGGGAGGGTTGTGGCAAGATTGTCTTTTCAATTTTGGAGAGTTTTCCTGTGGCTACAAGGCAAGTAACGGGTTGGAAAAGTCTGACTGTAAGCGTTGGACACCTTCATAGTGTAGTGTTTTAGTGACTTTTTTTATACGGTTCTTGTAAATTAGATATGTGTAGTGGTGTTTCAGAATGTTTGTTTATGCACTAGTTCAGACAACTTTCCCTGTTACTTGTTCTTGATAAGTGAAAACTGCAGGGAAATAAAAAATACATATCAAAACATGGACATGCTGCATATGTGTTTATTTCACAATGTGCACACAGTGTAAGTGAGAATTTAAGGGAATTGATAGCACTTAACAGCACTTTTCATTTTCACAGTGCTTTCCAAGCATTAATGAAAAGAATTTAAGAAGCTCATCTGTGGGCACTATTGGGTTTCAGATAATCCAATATAAACTACCTTTGATATGAAATGTTCTTAAAATATTTTACCGAATGTACGTAATTTGCAGTATAATGGTCACTGAAATCTCATAAATGAGCCTCGTTTTATAAAAGAGTTTAGAATAGAATTATATTGCAAAGGGGTTTTGTCAAGTAAGTACTGGGAAATGTAAATATTTTTAATGAATACAATTAAAACCATTTCAAACTTAACATTTTATACTTTACATTTTTTATATCTGCAGTCCTGAAAGTTGTAAATTGACGTGTCAGTTGAATCAGTGGGCCAGGATTTCTGCTGAGAGTGGTTTTTATTCAGGTCCTAAATGTGTAAAGCAATTTATGGTCAAAACCATAGAAAAAAATAAATTTAATTTCTTCATTGGTTGTGACCTGATAGGATCCATGCTCATTTCTACCATACTACCTCTGGAGTTACTTATTGCTGATTATATAAAGGAAATAATTTTGATTTGATATGTATTATGACTGTATTCATTCTGCTTATAGTTGAATGTTATCTTCTTGTTATTAAGGACTTAAAACAACTTTAGTGCCAATTTCAGAGAAAGCTTTTTTCCCCATTTTACTGAAGTAAAGCATGAAGCAATTTGCCTTATGTGATATATATGTTATAAATAAGTAAAACAAAAGAACTGTCTTATTTTACAGTTTCTGAAGGTGGTGGCAAATCCAGAACGTTGATCAAAGACTGATGACCGATTTATTTGTTCCTTTTGAAGTAAAATAGAAAAAATAAGCCTTCCTTCTGTTGGTGGTTTTAACTGTTTCATGGATGGCATTTCATTTATTTGCATACACATTTTTCCAGTACTATTCAAAAATTGAAGTGATAGGTATCTTGTTTCACTTATGCAATTGAAGAATAGTTTATTCCTGCACTAGACATACATTGACAGGGCAGTACTACCCTCTTTTGTTTCTCAGAGGAAATAGTATTACAACTTGGGGCTTTTAGAATATTGAGAATGTGTTTCTTTGGAGGAGTTGGTTTGGTTGGTTTTAAATTAACAAATTCCTTTAGGAATTAACAAAGGGTTCCATTTTTTAATATCTAGAGGGCATATTTGTAACATACATAATACATATTCTGACTATTAAAAAGAATATGGTATTTGTAACTATGCATATTATTTTTTATTACTAATACAATTTGGGGGATAGTGGAGGGTGGGACATTAAGGAGGACTAATATTTCAGACACTTCCCTAACTTTGTTGATCAATAATACACTTTGGACAAATGTTTTATTTTCTTTTAATTAACTTGGCAAACTACTTAAGGATGAGGCTATGTTAAGTAATCCTGTTTATAGCATCATATTAAACTCAAGTGTTTTCTCGTCACTAACAAGTCCTGGAGCATGTAGATTGCTCAATGACTTTCTCATTTAGTCCCACCAATTTTGTGAAGTTGTATTATTTTCCCATTTTACAGATCAGAGAAGGTATATACCCTCTGCTGTGTAACTAGTAAATTACTAAGCCAGGAATTAAACTTTTGTAGCCACCACATTTTAACCACTGCCTCCCATCTTAAACATGAAAAAGGTCTTGGTAGGACTTGTGCTTCGCACTCCCCTTGTTGACAGCATCCTTGGTAGTTTAAGTTCCCTTTAGAAGACAGCCTCCCCACTCTTCCACCACCACGCTGAGTGCATTAAATGTTACTGTAGTTCCTAGCCAGCTGCCAAGCAAACCCAAACCAATTACATGTCTAGTCAGTGCTGTGGAACTCTCAGATCAACATAAGGCAGTGGGGCAGACCCTGGGCCAGGATTTGGCTGAGGTTAGCCTTTTTGGACCTTAGTTTCACCATGGGTAAGATCAGCGACTTCCTGAAACTATGCAGGAGGCTACTCCAAGAAGGTTGACAGAAGTATTCATGTACTGATTGGTACTGATTGCTTAAGTTAATGACATTGATTTAAGGCTGAATATACAGTTAATCTAGAGCTTTTTAAAAGGCAATATCAAGGTTGGAAATAGGTGATTTATTCATGTGTCTAAGCTTGTGTGAAAATTCTAACCAATGACTACAAGATTCAAAGATTGTATATATGGGGGAGGAGCAGAAACAAAGGGAAGATAATTGAGAGGGAGAAAACAGCATGGTAGCAAGAGAATTAGTTGAGCTGGATTTTTTTTTTTTCCTTTTTCTGAAGTTCTAATCCCTAAACTCATGTTATTCAACAAATGGGTGTAATTACATAACCTACCCTCTCCAGCTGGAGTACCATAGGAATCTTAATTTCCCAGTCATCCCTCCCCAGCCCCACTCTGTGACTGTCTTCCCAAATGGCTTCCTTGCTTCCCAGAAAATTCACTTTCCATGCCATCCTCAGTAAGCATTGGCTTGCTAGCACCATTTAAAAGGATCAATAACAAGTCAGCCTCTATGTGCCCTCCTACAACTCTTCCCTTTCTTGTGAGTCAGAAGGAAGGACTGCTTACTTTATATGTACTTACTTTGCCTTTACTTAACTGCAAAGATTTACATGTTAGGATAAGAGGAGGTAACACTAAACCACAGGTGTAGTCTTTCAGAAAAAAATTTCACCTTCACTATACAAACGACTTCATGAATAGCACATTCTAGAGCAGTAACATTTTCTCCTTGTAGGTGTTGAAAATCTTTAACCACGAGTGTATGTGAAAACACTGACCTTCCTCTGCTTTATCCCAGGGTCACTGGACCCCATGGGATCACAGAGCTCCTGCCTTACTAATACCTGGGTGAGGTGCTCTTGACTGCAATAAACAGATTTTGGTTAGTGACTCATGTGAGCCCAGATTAGAGTTAGCCATTTTGTAGGATTTCAGCTTTCAGCATAGAACATCTGTTACACTACTGAATAAGACATAATACAAGCTTAGCACAAATACTGCTGTGTAGATTAGGAATCTAGCATGGCTGAAGGTGCTGCCTGGTTTTCATTCTCATCTAGTGGCTCAAGTGGGAAAGACTCTGGTTCTGAATTTCTAGGAGTGCAACAGGGTTCCCTTTTCCTATAGAATACGGAGCAATGTACTTCAAAGCCAGCAATGGAAAGTTTCTGCCACTTGGGATCCTCAGAGAAGGTCTGAGGCCTTTGGAAGACCTAATGTGATTAGACCAGGCCCCTGCAACATGGTCCAATAAATTCAGTTGTATGATTAGGGCACACAGTACATATAGTTGCCAGATGTCTTAATCTTTGCCATATCATAATGGTTAGAAACAAGTCACTGGTCTTGGTTGCACTTGGGGAAGGAAATTAACGCCAGGAAATCGAGCATGTATCTGCCACATGCTTGTAATTGGATAACTCCACTCTGCTACTTCCTAGCCTTCTCCCATTTTGGGATTTAGGGTAATGCTTTGCCTCCATATAGCACCCATTTTTAAAAAATAAAAAACAATTTAAGGTACTCTAATGCAAGCATTTTGCTGTTTTGCAAATCATGAACCCCAGGCCTGGATCTTGAGTAGGTCATGTTGGCAAGATAGTAAGATTGGCAGTGGCAGCACCAATGCCTTTGTAGAAACAAATGAGAAAGTGTGAGCCATAGAACCTCAGTGTTCGGGTGGCCAAGCTGGGGTGGGGGCACTGAGACCACAGTGGGGAGGAGAATCTGTAATCCAGGAGCTCTGCATTCCCTTAGAGCTGTGCAGCAGAATGCAGCAGCAGAGAGGAATGAGGAAAGCCAGCTGATGATGGTATTAGCATTTAAAAAGTGTAGAACACAGGTCAGAAAGCCTGAGGACAAGTCCTACCTCATGTTCTGGCTGTCAGCACCTGGGGAGAGTACTTAAACATACATATGCGATCCAGTGGTGGTGTGTGCCAATAATACCAACACTCAGAAAGGCTGAGACAGGAGGAGCCTAACTTCAAGCCCAGCCTGAGCAACTTAACTAGATCCTATCAGTGTTTTTACAATAGGGCTGGAGATGGAGGTTCAATCCCCAGTACTGAAAACACATGTGGTCTCTCTCATTCCAGGCTGATCTATTCAAAATCTTTCAAAGTGAATCGGTATCAGTATTTGGTGCATATATTCTTTTATTTGCTCATATAGTTGGTTAGTTTTTATCAACACACTACAAAAGCTAAGGTTGGGAATGACTAATTTTTCTGTTTTGTAGTTGTGATAATGAGCAAGTTACTTTATTGACAGCCTCAGAATTTATTTTGTTAGCTGTCAAGTAAGGGAATTAAATTATTTTCCCAGTCTCATTAACTCTAAGGAAATACAGAGAATTCCTCCCACTGAGCAAGCTCCATAGCCATTAGAAATCACATGAATTATGAGGAATTTCCTGTAACAAATGCTTTTTCAAAACTGCCCTCTTAAACTTTTGAGATTGTAGAATTTTCAAAAATACAGTAGTTCTATTTTGGCAGCTCATTACAGACTTAAAATGTGCTTAAAATGTCTTCAGCAATTCTTAAATATGCCTCATACCTTCCCATCTCCAGCATTCTGAATTTCCAGAATCACTCCCAGAACATCATGCTCGGAGAATTGTTTCTCCAAGGTGATGTTGTCAGCACTTTCCAAGTGCACATTTCATTACCGTTGCGAGAGGTTTCCAGCCTCCCTACACCATCGGCTGTCAGTATACCCTTTCCACTTAGGTATTTACTACTATACTACAGTAATGTCTCCTTTTCCTTGGGGGAATGTATCTAAGTCTCTCAATGGTTGCCTGAAATCAAGGACAGGGTGGAAGGTTCTATGCAAGTTATCTCTGTCTATCCACAGGAAAATAGTTCACAACCCTGTGGATATCATTTGTGGACTACTTATACAATAAACACTATGTAAATAGTACTTTTATCATTTAGAGAATAATTACAAGAAAAAATCTGTACATGTTCAGTAGTTGGACAATTTTTTCAAAAAATGGCTCCTGATCCTTAGCATAAAGCCCTCTTAAAACATGTTGTAGGCCATATTTAGTCAATGTCCATTGTTTGCTAAAACGATAAACTTCTAGCCTGAACAATTTTCCAAAGTGAGGCTACTTGACTTAGAGGATGTATGTGTTTACTATTTTGGTAAGAACAGAATGAGAATAAGTGGATTTTTGTTTTGTTTTTGTTCTTGTTCTTATTTGTTTTGAGACAAGGTCTCACTATGGAGTTCCGGCTGGCCTTGAACTCACAGTGGTCCTCCTGCCTCTGCCTCCTGAGTGCTGGGATTATAGGTATGCACCACCATGCCTGGCATCTTTTACCAGTAATATTTGAGTGTTCATTGCTACTGACCCTCACGAGTTTTAAAACTGAAATACTGAATTTGTTCTGAGACAAGAAAAATAGTATCCACGTAGGTTTAATTTCTCTTACAATGAAAGCATTCTTTCACATATTTAAGGATCACTCTTGTCCTTTTACCAATTTTTCTATTGAATTGTTGGTCCTTTTCTTTTTTTCACTTAGTGTAATGTTTTTAAGGTTTATTCATGTGATAGTATATCTGTATTTCATTACTTTTTTATGTCTGCATAACATTATGTATTCACATTACACTTTGTGCGTCCATTCATTCACAGTTTGGGTTGTTTTTACCATTAGACTATTGTGAATGACACTACTGTGAACATGTATTTGTTTAAGTACCTATTTTTTAGTGCTTTTTAGTGGGTATATGACTAGGAGTAGGGTTTCTAGGTCATGTGAAAATTCTGTTTTAACTCTTTCAGAAAGCACCAAAAATTTTTTAAAAATTTTTTTAGAAAAAAAAGCAAAACAAAAAAGGGTAGAAATGATTCAGAATTTCAAAAAATAACACTAAGAAATCATCACTAGTTGATATATATTGTTATCTTAGAAGTAATTCAAGTTTCAAAATTAAGGCATAGAAATGAACATACAAACTATGACAGCACAAACTAATCTGTTTGATGATCTATCAAAAACTTAGTAGTATGGTTATCTGTCTTGCACACTTAAGCATACATACAGTCATAAGTGTATTTCTACACTTCATTTCACATTCAACATTTCACATCATTCATATTTCAAATCATTTCACATCATTTACATTTCAAATCATTTCACATCCCTATCTACAGTGTAGAAGATTTCCATTTTCTTCACATCCTCATCAACACTTCTTTTCCTTTAAAAGAATTACAGTCATTGTGGGTTTGATTTGCATTTCCCTGATGACTAATTGAATTCAGTATCTTTCAATGTGCTCATTGGCAATTTGCGTATCCAAGTCCTTTGCTCATTTTTAAAACTGGGTTGCTTGCCTTTTTAGGTTGAACTGCAAGAATGTTTTATATATCCTAGGTACCATATCCTTATAGCTATATGACTTGTAAAGCTTCTAGCCTATTCTGTTCCTGATAATACTGATAAGCAAAAGTTCTTTAATTTTGAAGTTCTATACATTTATTTTTTGTTGCTCCTGCTCTTGCTTTTGGTATCATATCTTAGAATCCATTGCCAAATCCAAGGTCATCAAGACTTTATCCTGTGGTTTTTGATAAGATTATTATGGTGTTTAGCTCTTATATTTAGGTCATTGATCCATTTTGAGTTAGTTTTATATGAAGTTATGAATCAGGGGAAAATGTCATTTTCTTGCATGTGGCATCCAGTTGTCCCAGCAAAGAGGCTAGTGCTTCTCACAGCCCTGGCCAAAGCATGTGGGTGCAGAGGGATACTGGCCGTGACCTCTCATCCCCCAGGTGTCTACTGCTGCCTGTACCTTTCAGGCCACCTTCCCACACTTGGTGTCTACTGCTGCCCTTCTGAGTCTCAGTTTCCACAGGTGAGCCTGGGACAGCTTTGCCTTGTATACCTCCATCCTCCTCTTCACCCCCTCAATCAACTGAGACGCTTTCCTACAGGCAATGAAAGTCCAGAGCTGTTGGATCCCATGCAGAGAAAGCTCTTGTACTAATTGATAACCACAATGCCCCAAAACTCTAACCTTGAGGCCATTTGTGAAACATATACTCTCTAGGGCTGGAAGTCACACAAGAACACACCAAGGAGGAGGCCACCTGGGAGTGCAGCAGGCTTGAGGCCTTAGAAGCCCCTGGTATGGTGCTCCTGGGTGGTCCTTGCCTCTACCAGGGAGCAGTGGGTCCGGACCAGGAAAAAGGAACAGAGCATCATGGGAAAGCTCTGGTGGTTTCCTGGAGGCCTTGCAGATTGCTTCTAGGCCTCGTGGCCGTTGTGAGAATTAAGTTTCTCAGGAAATTACTTGAGTATGATTCTTTTCTTTAAAGCCTTGTCAGCATCTCTTGATGCCTCCACTGCACTGTTCCAAATCCTGATGAGTGTGTGCCAATCCCAGGGCCTTGTGCACAAGTGCACGGGGGCCCACACACGTGTAAGGTGAGCACTCTGTCCCACCAGAGACAGTTTACACTCTTAGGAACTCTGCGTAACACCCCTTCAATTTTGAAGTTTATTTTATGTTTTTGAAAACTAGAAAAGTAAAATTTAATTCTTTGGTCTTACCAGCTACATTTCCAGGGCTTGATAGGTCCATGCAGCGAGGGACTGCTGTGCTGGAGGTGCAGGTGTTACAGGTGGTAATGAAGTGGTAGGGCCGGCTGAGTAGGGGAACTCACAGTCTCACTCAGCTGCTCCTGGGCATTAGCAGCCTTTTCTTTGCTGGAGGGAAACGGGCCCAGATCCTGTGATCCTGCCAGGACTGGCCAAAGCCTGGAGAGGGTGCCATACAAGGGTACTTGGGACTCTCATACTCCTGCCTCTTTCACCTTCCCAAGTCACCCAGGACCAAAAACCAGACACCCCTGGATTCCAGAGCAGCTCACTTACTTAATCTCACCAATTCTAAATCTGCCTACCCTGCCTCACCCATTCCCTCCCATGGAAACCACAATAAATGTTCTTGCTCATGTTTTGTCTGCCTCTGTCTCCTGACCGCACCCAGAACTTCCTCATGTGCCCCTGTATTGTATACCACACTTTCTGCCCTAGGGACCAATAAACATCACCAGTTTCCTTCATTACAGTCATTTCTGTGTCTATACATCCCATCGGACCTTATTATGACAGATCCCAGGTACCTTTAAAACACACTGATACGGGGCTCGTTTTCCTTTTCATCTACCCCGGCCCTCACCCTGGCATTCTCTCTCTCTCTCTTCTTCGCTGTGAGGGTGAAGCTCTTGTTTGTTGAAGCCGCTTCAATGAACAGTTCAGCAGGTTGTATATAGCAGTCAGGTGGAGCTGATATTCAACCTGCCTGTAATAGAGAAGGCTGGCTAGAGAAGGTCTGTGTCTCTATGGACTGGTCAGACTATTCCTGACATCTTCCTTCTCAATGCTTTACTTCCCTTACTCCAGCCCATCTATAGGCCTCCTGAAACAAGGCAGGCTCTACTCGTGCAGCTACTTTGTTATTATATCAGAATGCTTCCTTCTTCCACAGAGAAAGAGGAATGGCTGAGCCTCCTGGAGCAGCAACATAAAGTCAGAAAGGATTTGCTCCTCAGCCTCCTTCATCTTCACCCATCCAACCCCAGTCACACCCCAATATATAATGGAGAGGAAAGGGAGAAACCATAGGGCTTGTGTCTTCAAGAATGATTCTCTAGACTCAAGACTCCATCACTGGTGCTCAAACTTTAAGGTACATCAATCAGAATCAAATGGAGAGCTGGTCAAGGCTCAGATGGCATGGGCTTAGGCAGAGAGAGTCTGACTCAGTAACTATGGCCTATGAATGTGCATACCTACCACGTCTGATGCTGCAGGCCCAGCAACACTTTGAGAACCACTTTTCCAGGTATAGCACTCAGACTTTTGTCACTAACTGAGATGCCCTTGGCCCCGGGCGCTCCTGAAACTCAAGTGTCTCTGTTGTTCAAAACATAGTGCCTGAGCCGTCAGAGGAGAGATTCTGTTTGATGTGAATCATTTCATTTCTCTGCAGCAATTCTTACATACTGCTCTGCCAGAACTTGTTGGCCAGGAAACAAATATCCAATATTATTTTGCACACTGTGTGTATTTTTGACACTGAAGTAATGATGGTAATTTTCAGTGCTCCACAGAAGTATTCATTAAATTCCATTCCCCAATCCTTGACTGAGTGAGACCAGGGTCCTAATTCTAGAAGGAATGAAGCTCTTTGGAGCTCATAAGTATGAGCTACACACATCACAGGGAGAAAGACCAGGAAATGTCTTATTTTAGAGAAAACTATGTCTGCCTGGCTGCCTCTCCTTTCCCACTGATAAAGATGATGACTTTTCGGGAACCCCAGCTCAGTTTTTGAAAGCCACTCTATGGGCTGCACACTGAAAAGGAGGGCCCCTCCCCCGCTGGGTGCCAGCTTTTCTTGCAGAGTAGAGAAGCCTCGTTAAATGAGAGTGAGTTAGAAACTGCCAGCAAGGGAGCTATCTGAACACAACACTGAAACCCTTCTGCAGTGGTTATTTCCGAGTGGTGCCTGCCTGTGTGCAAAGACACCTTGCATGCTTCCCCAGATTGCAGCAGCCTCTGGTTTCATGAGCTGACGTGTGGATATGCTACCTCCTGGGAAGGTGGGGGTGGAGGAGACAGCAGATTTTAAAGAGCTTCTTAAATTAAAACCCAGAGCATCTCCACCTTCACAGTGAGAACTGCATCAGCCAAGCGTGCTTTCTCTTTGCACAGCTTGTAAACAATACTGAGATATGGCCTCTGGAATGGCCTGTTATTTAACTCTTTCTGAGCTATTAGGCAGGGCAAGCTTTAAGAGCCAAATCATTATCAGTGCAAGGCAGGAGTGGGGATGGAGTGCTCATCACATTTCAAATTAGAGGTTCTGATCATCAGAATCAGTAGAAGAGCTTTCTAAAAATATCCATGTCTGGGCTCCTTCCCAGACCAATCAGATCTGAATTCCCAAAGCTGGAGCCTGAGCATCAGTAATTTTTACCTCACGTGCACCTCGGGAACTCAATGTTCAGCCAGCATTGAACACCACTGCTTAAAGCCTGTCTGCCGCTTACTCACTGGGTGAGTAGGAGACTGCTGAGAGTCGGTTTCTCCACTGAGTCAGAGTGGTCAGAGTTATTTGCCTCAAGAAATTATGAGAAGCAGAGGGGTCAGTAGTATAGCAGGCTTAGCAAGTAGCAGGTCCACAGTCAGTCCTCAAAAAGTGGTATATTCTATTTGAGTTTGTGTTGACAATTGAATGAAGAGTCTGGAGTGTAGAAATGAAGAAATAAAATCTGAAAACAGGGCTAGGGCAACAGCTCAGCAGTAAAGAGCTTACATAGTATATGTGAGGCTCTAGGTTCAAAGCCAGTGGTAGCAAAAAATAAACAAAAAGTAGATAAAATGACAAACTATGAATTAGGAGGGAGTATTCAAAAGTACATGTTCCTGATGAAGGATTTATATGCAGAATGTAGGAAAAAATTATAAGTCAGTGATAAAATAGAAACCCAATAGCAAATGGTCGAAGACAGACAACTCACAAAGCAAGATATAAAATCGGCCAACATGCACACAACAAGGATGTTCAGCTCTTCATAAGTCATGAGGGAAAGGTATATTGAAATCACAGTGAAAATCACTCCGCATCCATTGTTACAACTGGAATTCAAAGGATTGATGATTCCAAGTGATGGTGAGAATATAGGGCAAATAGAGTAAAAATATTAGACAGTGCAGTGCTGTGTAAAACTGTTCAGTAGTTTCTCGTAACATTAAGCATATAGTACTTAAAGGATAACCCCAATTTCCACCCAAAAGCAATAGAAACTTCAGACTACAAAAAGATTTGTACAGTACTTGAATGTTTATAACTACTCTATTTATTATAGGTGAACCCAAGAAACAATCCACATGTCTGTCAATCGTTGAAAGGATTAACAAATTGTGTTGTGCTGCAACTCAGTGTTGAAAATGAACGAACTAGTGATACAACAACAAAGATGAATCCCCAAAACAGTTTTTTGTGACTAAGAAGCCACACATTAAAGGGTTTATTGTATCTGATACCATTCATTTGGAGTACAAAAACAAATCTCATCTGTGGTAATAAATCAATTCAGTAGCTCCATGCTAAAGAGTGGGTGGGATGATTACTGGGAAGAGACATGACTGGAAAACTTTCTTGTGGATGGAGATGTTCTATTTCTTCTAGGCGATGATAGACATACAGGATGTGCATTTTGTCACAATCCATTAACCTAGATTAAATCCATTAACCTAGACTATGCATTTTACTGTGTAAATTATACATCAATAACAGAGTGCTGTTCAAAAATAAAGTGTCACATCAGAAATTTTTAGGATGAAGAATGGATATGGGACGATGCATGACTACTTCACTACCAGACATTTTGCCTTAGTCATTGGCAGTATCTCTGCATAAAAGGAAATGAGAAGTTGGTCTAAATGTGGTCTTAACTGAGGATGTATACTTCTGTTTTGCAGTATCATCTACTCTCTACACTTGGAATCTTCTTGTTAGATTAAGAAGCTTTCTATTCTCCAAGACTTGTGCAAATAAAACGTTTTTACAGGGTGAAAGCACTCCTATTGGATTTTCAACTTGAATATTTACTGGAGACTGACCTCCCAGTATGACACTGTGATGTCTTACCTCGCCAGTACTCAGGAGCAAGACATGACTAAAGACTGCACAATCTGTACATCACTGAGGACAGTAACAATGGTTAGTTGAAGCACATCAAATATATTTAAATGCTTGTGTGCGTAACAATATCAAAATAACAAGGACAAACCTAATTGATCATTATGGAGGAAAGAAGCCATTATTTTTTTTAAAATTTTATTTAAAAGGAAAAAGAGAAAAAAAGCAGAACAAAACAAAACAGTGTAAGGGTACAAGTAATTCAGAACTACAAAACAAAAAAAACAGTAAGCTATCACCAGTTAATAGATTACTCGCTATCATCTTAGAAACGGTGTTTCAGGTCACAGAATCAAAGCATACAAAGTGAACATTCAAACAGTGAGACTACAAACAGTTGTGTTCAGTAATCCAATCAAAAATATTAATATGGTCTTCTATGTAACACACCTAAACACCCTTGCTGTTGTATCCTTCAGGGCACTTTTCTTTCCCTCTCTTTATTACAACAAAATTTACACATTTTGGGCTTTATTGCTCCCATAAATCTTATTACTTTTTTTGTAAGAGAATAAAATCAAGCATGATAAAACAAAGCTGTCAGTCAAAACCAAGGATAGGCATAGCACATGATGTAAAAACAGAGAACAAGGTTATCAACAATGGTTACCATAATGCCTCTTGCTTCCTTAAGAAGAATTGTCTATATCTTTAGGCATTATAAAGTTAAACAAAACAGTAGAGAACAAGACCAATAAAACCTAAACTTTGTAAATCTTACAGAACCTCAAAAGAGGATAATAGTCAAACCAGAATGGGCATCACAGTGACTCTTATTCCCTTCAAAGTAGTTGCCTATACTCTGATACTTGATACTTTCATACAGTGCAGAATAGGGTCTAATCAGTCAAAACAAGATAACGGGGGTATTACAGGACTTCAAGTTGATAGGAAATCAAAAAAGTTACTATAATATATCCTGATAGATTTTAGATTTTTCCCCTTAGTTTAAAAAAGAAATTTAAAAAATTAAATAATTTTTTAATGAATAAGGGAGAGGATGAGATAAAAGGGGGCATAACAACATAACAATACAGGTTAAAGCATGACACTTTCAGCATTTCAGTGAAGAAGCCATTATTTTGAAAACTGACAAGTAAAAGGAAACAAACATTTGTCCCAACTTCTTGTCAATGTGCTATAAGGCAAAACAGTATAGAACCTTAGCTCCTAGGAGATTCAGTGGGAATAAAGGTATTGTGTCTTGCCTTATATAGTTGGGTGTTGGCTAATGTTTGATTTCATTAAGGGATATCCAAAGAACTAGTATAGAATTACTTCTGGGTGTATCTGTGAGGGTGTTTTCAGAGGGCACTGGTGGGTGAGCCAGCAGGTGGAGTGGGGGAAAGATCTCTACTTGCTGTGATTGGATACCATCCAGTTGGCTGGGGCAGGGTTAGAGCAAAAAGGCAGATAAAGGGTTGATTTACTCTTAGAGCGGGGACACTCTTCTGCATATGGACAATCAGAACTCCAGAAGTTTGGCCTCTGGCCTCCAGAACCTGTCCTAGCAGTCCTCTGGGGCCGCAGACCTTTGGGTTCAGACTGAGACATTGTTGACTTTCCTGCTTTTGAGGCTTTTGATCTTGGACTGAGTCACAGCACCCGTGTTGCTGGGTCTCCATCTTGCATGTGGCCAGTCTCAGGACTTCTTAGCCTCCACTTCCTCATGAGCTAATCCCTCTAATAAATCTCTCTCAATCTATGTATCTACCTATCATCTATCTCCTATCATCCATTTATCTATCTCCTATTGATTCTCTCTTTGGGAGAACCTTGTTTAAACAATTTGACCTTATTTGAATTATTAATATAAATCTGAAAGCTGGGGGAACTTTATTAAAATATTTAAAAAGACATGAAATCTTTAGCCATTCATAGGAACTGTTTGACCTTGAATTTCAAATTCAGTTTCCTGGAGTTGAGCCTATGTGCCACAGTTTTACCTCCACCTCAAAGATAGGACCAGTAAGTTTCCCATTCCTCATAAACCCAGAACACAGTGTCCCTTTTTATTTTTGTCTTAGGTTATTATGATGTATTCATCGCAATTAATGAACAAGTATTGATATTTCATTATTAGTTAAACTCAATATTTTATTCAGATTTCTTAATTTTTACCTAATGCCCTTTTTCTGTCCTGAAATCTCATCGGGAACACTGCATGATATTTAGCCATTGTATTTCCTTAGATGATACTTCATTGTGATGTTTCTCAGACTTTTCTTCCTTTGGATGACATTGACAGAATTGAGTAATACTGATGAAGTATTTTGTAAAATGTCCATTGATTTGGTTTAGGCTTTTCTCCTGGTTTGACTGTGATTATGGGTTTTTGGGAAAAAACCACAGAGCTGAAGTACCATTCTTGACCCACATATCAAGGATATAAGGCATCAAAATGACTTAGTGACTGAAGATATTAAATGACTGAAGATATTAAACTTCATCACCATATAAAATTGTCCTGAATGTATTTCCAGAACAGATTCTTGACTATGTTTATGAGCAGCACATAGTGTAATATCTTTTTCTTTTTAACATGATGAAAACAAATAGGTTATCTGGAAAGTACAATGTAGTTACCAACACTTGGTGTTTTCTGAGAGCCTATTGAAAAGACACCGCCCCACAACAATGAAGGACAGTGCCCTTAGCCACCCAGACTGATCCAAGGTGTGCCTGTATTCTCCACCATGATTAGGTGGTAAAGGCCTCCAGATTGAAAAATCACAACTTTGGATAAGTTTGTCTGCACCTCGGCACCAATCCTAGGCTTCTCAGCACTCTATACATAGTAGGAGGCCAACACACACTCATGAAATAGCCAAACGGGCCTGGAGTGAAGGAGGCTAGGCTGTCTTCCTCCCGGGTGTTCCTCCTTGTGCTGTGAGGCACATCTTTGAGAAAAGTGGTAAAATTGAGCCCTTGCTCAACAGGCCAAAACTATCTGCTGGGCATTTACTGAATGAAGATTATAATTGTAAATGTGTAGCTTTTGCATCTCAGTAGCATCTCTCAAGGACCTAAGAGCCACACTTAAGACTGTGACCACCACTGAAAGAGTATAAGACCCCAGTCTCTAGACTCTGTGGGAGGACAGAATCCAAACGCTGATGACTGTCAGCCAACAAATACGGCTGGCCTGGTCTCGTTTACACAAACCAACACTTCCTGCTTTCTACCTCTAGCTCTGCACCTCTGTGCTTCCCATTATGTGCTTCCTTTTACTTGGCTTTAAAATCACGGATTCTAGAAGTCATACAATTGAGCTATATACTATTAGTCTCCCACTAGCATTAGCGTAGATCACACTTCAATTGCATGGATTATGATGATAATGGTTGCCCAGGTTATTTTTCAGGGATGTAAAGGTCATTTTTGACCAAATCACTGAGCCTACACAGGTGTCAAAGTGTCCAGTGGAGAAGATGCACAACTGTAATCCCAGTTCAACACCAGTCTGAACTACACACCAAGACCCTGTCTCAAAAAAGACAAAACAAAAGTTCCAGTGAGTGACTTTTTGACATAAGGAAGCAAAACACTTTATGCTCAGGTCATACAGACCTCACCATTTTCTGAACCTATGTCCCATAGAAAGCCACGAAGATCTGCAGACCACTGATCCCTTCCAATCACCTTTCCCTGTGCCTTTCATTACATCGCTTCGTTACTTCAAACCCTATCCTTCAAAGAAGTGGACTGCATATTTGGGCCTCCCACTGCCATGCTTGGCTGACTAGCAAAGACTGTGTTTTGCAAAACTTGTTTTAGTGATTGGCATACTGGGTGGAGTGAGGCAAAGAGAAACAGGCCTCATTCTGTAACTAGAGTATCACAAGGGATCACAAGGAGGTGTGAAAGGACCTGGGAGAGCCTTTGGGCTTCGATTGGGTAATTCAGGGACAGTTAAGGACATGGAGGCTTTAATGTGAATCGGATTCTGCTAGCAAGAAGGATATGTCTATGATTGGGGGGGATCTTATCTATTTGAAGGCAGATTAGATTGAGGCTAAAGCTCTAACTGATAAAGAAGTAGAAGGAGGAGAAGAGGGAAATAGGTGAGGAGTAAAGGAGAGGAGGGTTGGTATTTTACAGGTTGTGCAATGACCTTGCTTTTTTCTCACTGTATGATGGTGTCATGTCTGGTGCTGGTGTTTATCCGCATTCAGCAGCACCACATAGCCCAGCTGTGAGCATCTCAGGAGCTGTCATTATCCTGAGGCCGGCTGTGAGTGTCAGACCATTCAACAGGTGTCAGGAGTTCTTTTTTCTTCCTCCATATCTTGGATGCTCTTTTTTCCTAAATACTGTACATGAATTATCTTCTGTAGTCTCTATGACTACCTCAGAGGGCAAGTAAATAGCTCTTAGTTTGGGCTCCCTGAGACATAGAGCCTGGGACAAAGTGTGGCCAAGCTTGTCTAAGGAAAGTGAGTCAAGGTGGAAAGGAAAAGAAGGGATCAGATGGATGAGGCGTGGTCAACCCAAAGACTACAATGGAGCACACAAGAGGCCTAACTCTCAGAACTCTAAGGAGTATAAAGAGAATCCCAGATCTTTCCCCAAGCTGGGGAGCTTTATTTTCCCCAGACTGACCCTGCAGCTCCCATCTGCCTATGGTTGGAGCTGCTGTAGGACAGTAAACTTCCAGAGCAGTTACCTTCTTGCTTCAGAGAAGGAGCTGCTCCACAGCCCTGAGTCACTCTGACCAAGAAGCATCTGGCTGCTCCTCAGCACAGAGCTGTTGGCAGAAATATGAGCCTTTCCGGGATCAGACTATCCACATCAGCTGGGGCCAAAGGCAGAGACTGCTGCTGGGTGTGGGCAGTACCAAAAGCCTCTTCAACAGGCTGTCAGCAGCATTTGCAGAAGAGACTGAAGTTTGGAGAGGTGAATTAATGCATCCAAGATTACCCAGATAGAAAAGCATACAGCCAAGATCTTCACTTAGGCGGTGAGCTTAATGCATCCCATTTCTTTCGAATATTACCTTCTCTTTTCACTACTTTGGCTGCACTTTTACCATACATAGGATGCTTTCCTGCTACCTTATGGCTGGGATTCAGTGTCTCCTCTTGATCCACTTTCTCTTGACTCTTTGGCCATCATTTCTTACTTGGATTAGGCCCTCCTGCTTCATCCTTCTTCCTCCTCCCCTCTTCTCTTTGAGTCTTTCTAGGTGGTACCCTGGGCCTAAAGTACTCCTGTCCTATCCCTCTGCCTCAGCTAGTTCCATCTCCCATAGAGGAAATAATTTTTGATATTCCCTGTCATGATTTGAAATTTGCCTGGATTAGGATCTACAGCTGGGCTCTTTGAGTGTCCTCCAGAGGTGCACATATTAAAAGCTTGGCTGCCATCCTGTGGGACAACTGACAGGTGGTTTAACCCTTAGGAGGCGGGGCCTGATGGGAAGAAGTTACGCTACTGGAGGTGTACTAGAGACTCCTGCAGTGGATTCCAATCTCCTGACTGAGTTATGATGCACAGCAGGTAAAGAAAAGAGACCAAGGGACTAAATTAGAGGTGCATAGCAGGGATCTGGAATGACCAGTTACAATCTAGGAACAAAAGACCATGAGCCCCCCAGAACCACGGTATTTATTGATTACATCTGAGTCAAGGACAAGGAAAGAAGGGCAGTGGGTGTTTCTGGGAGTAGTAATGACAACTATGGTGGGCTAGTAAGAGGAACAGAACATTCTTACAAGGACAAGGACATGGGTGAGAGAGGACAATGAGGAGGCTGTAGGTTCCCCAGAGGCCTATCTTCTCCAGTAGGTCTTATCTTGCCCTGTAAGCACTACGGCAGTTCTTAGCCTTAGGGCTTCTGGCTGTGATCCAGAAAAAAGCAGAGTTTCTGCATTCCACTCTGACTCAAAGGGAGGACAAGAACAAGTGTGGACATCCTCTAGACTCAATTTATGGTCCCCAACAGGGCTGTGCCCTTGAAGGAGATATTGGAGCTCTACTCCCTTCCTTTCTCTTTAACTCTGGGTTGCCATGAGTTTCCTCCACCGTGCACACCCACCACAATGTACCATGTCATCAAAGGCTTAAAAGCAACAGGGCCAATCAACCATGCGTTTAAACTCATGAGTCAAAATAAACTTTTTTTTTTCTTTTGGTACTAGGAATTGAACGCATTACCTTGTATTTGCCAGGCAGACTGAGCTCTATCTTCAGTTGAACTCTCCTTTTAAAGATGATTTATCTCAGGTATTTTTCACAACAATGGAAAACTGACTAACACAGGGCATGGACTGATGAAGTTGTGAAGAGCTCGCAGCTTCCCATCACCCAGATCAGGTTGCACGTTAAGCTCTAACAATCTTATTAGTCAATGTCTTGACTCACATTGGTCCCTACCACCACATCTTATCTGAGTGAACAGAGATGCAATGTAGGAGGACAATTTCCATTTTACAAAAGTGACCAGATATCAGTTTGTACACAACTGGGTCTTGTTAAGTCTTTCAAGGTGTGTCTATTTGATTAGCAGCTTGAGATAAATGACCACATATTTGTTCTGTCTTTTCTATCTGCCAAAATGTAACCAAGAGTGTGAGAGGGAAATGTGTGAAAGAGGACAGGGGTGGCAACCTCTGTGTCATGGTCAAGAAGTTACTGGTCAAGAAGTTAACAGTCATGGGTTATACCATCAAGTGGGTTTGAAACTGGCCAGTAGATGGTCAGGTGGAAGACTGATGGCCTGACCAATATGGATTTGCCGTGGAAAAGCTCAGGACTCAGAAGATAGTGTACAGTGGTACTTTAGTATCTATAGGGAATTGGTCCCAGGACCCCCGCAGATGCACAAGTAAATGGCACAGTATTTGATATAACCTATTGAGGATCTCTGCAGTGGGCTCCAATCTCCTGCCAGGCATTATAGCACATGGTGAAAAGAAAGAGCAAGAGACAAAATAACTCTGCAACAGGGATCTGGGACGACCGGTTGTTCATGGAACAAAAGGCCACGAGGCAGCAGAACCTTGGTATTTATTGATTACATCTGTGTCAAGGAAAATAGGTGAAGGGCAGCGAGTGTTTCTGGAAACAGTAATGGCAACTTCAGTGGGCTAGTAAGAAGGATTTGTTCTTCAAAGCATTCTTGCAAGGACTAAACAGGGGTAGTAGGAAATTGTAGTTTGCCCAGATACCTTATAATCCTCAGCAGGTCTTACTTTGCCCTGTAAGTGCCATGGTGTCACTGCCCCTGGGACTGGCAGCTGTGACCAGAAGAAAATGAGTTTCTGCTGTCCAAACTGGCTCAAATAGCAGGATAAGGATTACCTCAGACATCTAGACTCAATTTATAATCTGTGGTCCCCAACAATAAACTATGCCCATTCCTATATTTTAAGAACTATCTCTAGATTACTTATGATAACAAGTACAGCACAAATGCCAAAGGAATAGTTGTCATACTATATTATTTAAGTAATAATAACAAGAAAAAAGTCTTTACATGTTCAACACAGACAAAATTTTATGTCAAATCTTTTCCATTCGTGGCAGCTAGAACCCACTGATACAGAACCTGCAGACAGGGTAGGTCAGCTCTACAAAGATGTGTAAATTCAAGGGGCTGAGGTTTAGAATCTGAGATCAAAAAAGAGGTGACAATCCCACAGACTGCAACGGAAGTGGATTCAGAATCCCGGTGCACTGTGGAGAGTTGAGCCTGGGCAGAGAGAGGAATGGGTTGTACACATTGGCCCTAGGGTGGAACACTCTAATTCATGCTCTCTTTTCTGCAAAGACAGGGGCAGGCTGTAGGGCTCCAACCAGAGGCCGCTTTCTAGCAGTGAAGTGGTGGGCTGGGCATGAGGCTCTGTGAGTCTTCAATCTTAGTGGCTCCTCATTGATCATCATGATCTGAGACTCCAGAGACCTGAGCAGGTGGAAGCTCTTCTTGTTAGCTCACAGACTTCTGGCCACACTTCCACTTAGAGAGGGGACACATCCACAGAGGGCAGCCTGAAGGGGCCCACAGCAAGTGGAAGTTGAAGCTGGGGGTCGGCAGTGGAGAGGGTTGGATGCCAGTGCCCAGCTCTGCTCCAGAAAATGTTTTTGCTGATGCTTTGAGGCTTAGCTGCCCAGTGCCCATTGAAGCTCAGAGTAAGTGGCTGGGCAGCTCCACCAGTAATCATGGTTTTGACATGACCAGCTCAGTGCAAGGAAGTAGAGTGCAGGCACACTAACTGGCACTCTTGGTAAGGAATTCCGAAAGGCCACGAGTTGCTGAAGCTGTCACATTCTTTATAGTAAATGTCAAAGGATGGGAAATTAGAGTGCATACTAGCAGGGCTGCCCCAGGCAAAAAAGCAGTTTTTATCTGTACCCCTCTTGCCGGGGCCTCTTACTCCTTGCACCTCCCTCCATCCATTACAGTCAGTTTTGACAGCAAAGGTGAACCAAGCATCTACTGTGTGCAAGCCATAACTGCAGGCTTTGAAGATTTAAAGAAAGAAGGGGGAACATCAATGTGCCCAGAAGAAGCCCCAGTATCCTAGCTATAAAGGAGCCTGGAGCAGGGCTGGCTGAGTGACTGGAACACTGCTGCTGTTCCTCTGTTGTCTCTGTGACAGACTGGCAGTGTCTTCTTTTAACCTCATGCCTCTCTTGATTGACAGCTCCTGGTGTGTGGCTTCCTTCTCCAGCTGCAGCAGTATGTTGCGCCAGGCTTGCAAGATTGGCTCGTGGTGTCAGCAGCACTGAGTCAAGAGCACTGGACAGCTCACTAGTCCTCTCTGGCCCTTGGTTTCTTCATCTATAAAACAAGGCAGTTGAACTTTTGAGTGGATATTTATCAAATGTCTTTTGAGACTAAGTAGAGAAATGCTTCACATGCTCTAGTGTGCACTTCAATTACCTGTAAATCTCCCAGACGTGCAGATTCCGGTCCAATAGGCCTGGCTGTGGCTTGAAGGTTTGCATTTTGAATAAGAACTCAAGGCGGCCAGTCCATAAAATACACTTTGAATAATAAGGAAGATCTCAATGGTATGGTTTATAATGAGATGTCCCTGTCCCCTCAAAGCCTCATGTACTTACTAGTGGGACTTTGGGGAGGTAATTAGATTACAGAGCATGATACTCATCAGTGGACTAATCATATTCGGATATAGCTAAATATGAAGTTGCAAGTGAAGCCTGGTCAGAGATGGGTCTTGGACCTGGAAGTGTCTATGTCCACCCTCCTCTATTGAGCTCTCTGTGCTTCCTGCCATCAGGCCATAAAGACACTTCTCTGCTGTGCTTCTCTGCCATGTTATCCTGCCTTGGAGCCAGCTAAGTGTAGATGAAACCTCTACACACTGTGAGCCAGAATAACTGTGGATGTTGTGTCTCAGCCATGAAAAAGTTAGACATAATATGACTCAGTGGGAAGATCCAAGTTTTTGGCCAAATATGAAATCTACTGCCTTAGAGTTCTTTGAGCCTCAGTTTCTTTATCTGTTAAGAATGGGGGAAATTTAGCCTCCTTTGTGGTAAAGGATAACAAATTAGATAACATAATGTCAGCAAGTAGAAAATACTCAGTAGTTCATAGGCTTTGCTTGCTCTTTCCAGAAACCGCCCACCCTCCACCACCACCAAAGAAGAAGAAACCCAATTAACTTTCAGGAAGCAAGATCTGCCTGAATGCTTTTTGGATTAAATGCCCCAGCGTGGCCAGGGGCTACTTTCTCCTGAATGAAGTGAGGCATGGTTGCCATGGTGCCCCTGCTAGTGATCCTCACCGACTGTAACCCTGCATCCTCGGGCTGCGTCTGCAACACAGAGCTACTTGCTGTCCAGCTCCTGGCAGTGTTACTCCTGAGTGCCCCTAGGACTCAGGAGTCTGCAGTGATGTACCTGTGCCTCACTTGTCAACTTGTTTCAAATGTATTCCAGCTTCCTAACGTTACTCCACAGAAACAAGCACTTATGCTTGCTTATTCTTGGGTGCACCTCCAAGGTCCTTAAAACTTTAAGAGATTCCACTGATGGATCCCTTTCTCTAGAAATTCCAGATTTAAAGGCTTTGTTATTCCTGGCCAGCTAATTCTATTTTACACCTGACCCCCAACTGCTGATGTGCCAGCAGTTCTGATTTTGAAATCCATGAGGAATGAGGCCTTGTCTTGCCACTTCTCTGTCTCAGGGACCTGCTCTTCCTGTTGTGTCCTCTGCAGTAACCACCTTGCTGGTTTCCTTGAACCTTGTCCTAACAAAATGCCACAAATCCAGAGGCTTAAGCAACGGAAATGTACTGTTTTGCAGTTCTAGAGGCCAGAAATCCAAAGCTGTGTTCCCTCTGAAATCTTAAGGGCAGATCCTTCCTTTCCTCCAGGAGCTTCAGGTAAGACCTGGATTCCTTGGCTTGGAGCTGTGTGACCCCAGGCTCTGCCTCTGACTTCATGTGGATGTCTCTTGTCTCTGTCTTTATATGATGACATCCTCCCAAATTTACCTCTTCTTATGAGGACACTGGCCACGCTGGATTTGGGCTCACTGTAACAATGACCTCATTTTAACTCAATTAGATCTGTAAAGAGCCAATTTCCAGATAATGCTGCATTCACAGACACTGGGATACTAGGATTTAGGACAAGCCTTTGTGGATATGGAGACAGTTCAATGTGTAATACTGTTTCCACACTTACTTAGCACCTCGATTCTCTACCTATCTTTTTATAATAGAAATCAGATTATATCAGTCCTTGTTTAAAACCTTCCCGTGCAGCCCATTGCATTCACCACACACTCCACACTTGCACTGTGTTCCTTTTACCGTGGCAGGCTGAAGACCTAGAAGGTGGGTGATAAGGCCTCTGTTGGCGTCTTCAGCCGTATCCTATCATCCTCTGCTGCTGCCACATCACACTGGTCTTTCTGCAAGTCTCGTCATCCTCGGTTGCACTGCTTTGAGCAGCCCTTCTGCCTGAGACGCTGGCCTCTGCCCCCCAGTCACATGGCCCGCATTTCATGGTGTCTGTATGTTGTCGCCTCACATGCACCTCCTCCAAGCAGTCCGTGTCACATATGAGGTCACTCCAGTGTATGTTGCTACCTGGCTTCATGTGACCCAGAGCACTCAGCACTACAGGCTCTTCTGTCTTGCCACTTTGACACCTCTTCCTTCTCTGCCTGCTCTAATGAATCAAAAGCACTGTGGCAGCAATTCTTAAACTCTGTGTATCCAGGGTGTGGGTCAGAGCGGACACAAATGTTTGGTGAATGGATTAATGACTATCCAGCCTCAGTGAAGTTTCCTGTTTTCCTCACCAGGCAAGGCCAGCTTTTCCCTTTTGCTGTAATGCACTGCCCTCTCAACTTCAAGTCAGTACTAATCAGCCATGTGCCCAACTCTCTTATATGCATGGAGTTATTTGTGGATGCACGACAGTCATTTTCTTAAACTTCAAACAAAGCTCTTTTTAGAAACAATTTCCAAGCTTCTTACAGTTCATTTTTGCTGACTTATTTGTATATATTTATGATCACAACATGAGATTTTTGATGTGGGCATACTTCATGGAGTGGCAAAATCAAATTAGGTATGTATCACCTCGCATTGTATGTGCGTGGACACTCAAAGTCTCTCAGCAATTTTCAAGTACACACATTGTCATTAACTATCCTTACTGTGTTGCATAATATTCTTATAGATTAGTGACCTTTAATATTCTGCAAGAGCAGGATTTTCACTCGTGCAGCCGCTATTCCCTCCTGGTTCATCTTCGATTGCCCAAGACTAGCATCCATCCTGGCTCTTGCTTCCCACCCAGCGCTCCAGTCTCTGATCTGGGTCACTACACCAGCCTCCATATCTTCTGATTTTCCTTTTCACAAGCATTTACAACACAGCTTCATCAACACGTTCATATACTCTGTGTCCCATCTGTTTAAAGTGTCAGATTCGGTGCCTTGGAGTATATTCACAACATTGTACAACCATCGTGACAATCTATTTTAGAATATTTTCAATATCTCCAAAGAAACCTCACACTGCTTAGACATCACTCCTCCAAATCCCTGCTACTTCCCAGTCCTAGACAATCACTAATGAACTTTCTTGTTCTCTAGGTTTTTTTATTCTGGGCATTTTCTAGAACTACTTTGTGATTGGCTTCTTTTTAGATAGCGTTTTGAAGGTACATGTAACATTTATCAGTGCTTTACTTCTCTTTACTGCTGAACAATATTCCATTGTGTAGATATCCTGCAGATTTTTAAAAGCATTTCTTTTTTGATCTGTGTAAGTACTTTGTGTTTTGTAGGAATCTGTCTATTTTGTCCACGTTATTTATTTGGTATACCATTGTTCCCAGCATTCCCTTACATTCTCTATGTTTCTGAAATGTCAATAGTAATGTCCCCTCTAGATTTGAATAATTTAAATCTCCTTTTTTTTCTTGATCAGTCTAGCTAAAAGTTTACCAATTTTGTTGATTTCTTTTGAAGAATCAATTTTTGTTTTTATTGATTCTGTTATTCTTCTCTAAATCAGTTATCTCTATTCTAATTCATACGGCTCACCAGATACATGTCTTCTTAACCATATACTATTTTTCTTCTTTTTTTTTTTTTCAGGCTGGTCTTGAGCTCATTTCATAGCCCAGGCTGGTCTCCAACTTGCAACAATCCTCCTGCCTCAGCCTCCAGGTCCTGGGATTACAGGAATGCACCACTATTCCCAGGTCATATACTATTTTCTAACTTAATCCAGTGAGGTGTAGACATGTTTAGTTTTATTTATTTTCCCTCATTGTTGTGCTATTTCCATTATGTGTATTTTATCCATGAATGTTGTAAATCTAACAATACATTGTTAAAATTGTTACTTTTCAAAATGTTATAGCTATTAAAGAACCAACTAAAGAGAAACTGTATCTTTAAGGTTTGCTATATTCACCTTTTACTTTAACATTTCCAGTTCCCTTCCTGTGAGTCCCAGTTGCCATCTGGTATCATTTCTTTACTCCAAAACAACTCTACAGTCACCCACCCACCTCCTTCGTGGTGACATTGTCATTTCTATGTTTTATCGGTCCTAACACATAATTCTTTACGTATTCTCTCACACAATTGTTCTGTAAATCACTTAAGAAAAAAATATGAACCTATACGGGTTTTATGATTAAAAATACCTTTAAGGGTTCTCGTTGTTTTCACAAGAATTTAAACTTCCATCCTGGCTTACTTACTTTCAGACAGAGAAACTTCATTTAGTATTTCTTGCAAGACGGATGTGCTGACAACAAAGTCTCTTGGTATCCTGAAACGTCTTTGCTTCATCTCCTGGTTTTTGTTATTATCTTTTTGTGGTGATTGTAGTGTTGTTCCTTTTTTCCTCCCCTCTGGGGATTGAACCTAGGGCCTTACATTAAACTATATAGCTAGCCCTTTTGAAATATTTTACTTTTGAGACAGGATCTTGCTAAATTGCCTAGGCTGGCCTTAAGTTTATAATTCTCCTGCTTCATTCTCCCAAATTACTGGGATTACAGGCATGCGCCACTACTTCTGGTTTCACCTCAATTTTGAAAGGTAATGTGGTTGACACAGAGTCTTGGGGGACAGTTTTTTTGTGTCAGTATGTTGAAAATGTCATCTTACCACTTCCTGGCCTTCATGGTTTTTGCTGAGAAATCAACTACAGATCTTACTGGGTGCTCCTTGCGTATGAGTTATTTTTCCTACACTACTTTCAAGCTTCTTCTATCTTTGCAGTTTTTACCTCTAACATTTTTATTATAATGTATCTGAGTGTGGGTCTGCCTTTATCCTGCTTGGAGTTTGTTGGGTTTCTTGGATGTATAGATTAATAGATTACTGTTACTTAGTAACTTAAAAAGGCCATGAGCTATTCTTTCTTTGAATTTTTCTGCTCTGTTTTCTTCTCTTCTTCATCTACTTCTATGACACATTAGAGTGCTTAAATATCTCCCATATTTCTCTGAGATTCTGTTTACTTTACTTGGTTGATTTTCTCTCTACTCTTTGGATGGTACAGTCTCCATCAGTCTATCAAATTCACTGATTCTTCTCCTAGTTTCATCACTACATTGGACAGAAGTGGTAACAATGGGCTTCCTTTGTTTACTCCTGATCTTTAGGGGGAAAGTTCTAGTTTTTCATCATCGAAAGTGATGTTCACTCAAAGATGGTGTATGAGTGTTTGAGATATAGCTTTTATAATGTTGAGATAGTTACATTCTACTCCTAGTTTATTGAATTGTTTTTGTCATAAAAATGTAGAATTTTGTTCAATGCTTCTTCATCCATTAAGATGATACGTTTGTTTTTCATTATCTTATTGTGTTATATTGATAGATGCCCATATGATAAACCATCCTGGCATCCCAGAAGTAAATCCCACTTGGTTGTGGACCATAATGCGTTTAGTATGCTACTGAATTCTGCTTACTAGAGTTTTGTTAATGATTTTTGCAACTATATTAATAAAGAACACTCATTTGTAGAGTTGTTTTGTGGTTTTGTGTGGTATCTTTGGCAAGTTTTGGTATGAAGGTAATAATGGTCTCAGAATGATTGGGAACATTTTCTTCAACTTTATAGAAACATTTCAGAAGGGTTGATGTTAGCTCCTTCTTAAATGTTATGTAAAATTCATCAGTGAAACTGTCAAGTCCAGCACTTTTCTTTGCCAGGAGAATTTTAATTGCTAAGTCTATTCTCTTACTAAGTTGTGTGTATTCACACTTTTTCTTTTGATTTAGTCTGGATAATTTTGGACTCCATAGTGGCAGATACTGGCCCGTTACATCTCCTAAAAATGGCTCAGCTACAATGGGAGGGGATTGCATGATGGGTAAAGAAGTTACAACAATGTCCACTACTTCTTGGTCTGTCATCAGCAGCAAGAAACAACAGTCAGGGTACAGATTTCTGATATTCAAGAACAGAATCCTTTCTGCCCACCTTGGATTTTGCAAGCTGTGTGTACACTGCTCCAGGAACGTGTGTTGCTGACTGATGTGGAGTGGGGATGGCAGTAGGGTAACTGCTACTGTATACTGTGTACAGCTGAAATTTACCAAAAGTAGCTTCAGGAACCTTCAAAGCCTTCCCCTAAAAGACGCAACCTTTCAAGAGCCTTCAGGGTTACAAAGTAGAACATCAGGCCAATTCTGACTGTAATGGTGTCTAGGTGTGAAGACGGGATTCTGAGGCTTCTTTCTCCACTGGCTTCTCAGAATTCTCCCAGGAATAATTTTTGAAGTTAGCCTTTGGTTCATTCTGACCCGAGGAGAGGACACTACCTCAATTCTCTTTCCCTCGTTCTCTGGTAAGCTAGCTAGCTGTGGTTTTATGCACGGCTTGGAAGTGAAAAGGAGTTATTGTTTTCTAGAACACTCTCAAGCTCAAGTTACTGCACAGTGTTTCAAATCAAGTCAGTTCCTTTGCCAGAGCTCTGAGTTCTCTTTCCGTAAGGAGTATCTCTTTCCTTGGGCACAATCTCTGAGCAACCACTCTGACACCTGGTAAGTTAGCACAGCTCTTGTCTCCCTAGTTTCCCTGAGTCCTGGGGTGACTGAGGCTCTGGTATTCTTGGTTAGCCTTGTTTGGGGGAGATCCTTCATCCTGTGGGTTAGGGCTGAGTGGAATAAAGCTCGCCAGGAATGTAATCTATGCAAAGTGAAGGGGATGAGAAATGCTGGTGGTCTGCTTTCCTTAGTGAAGAAAGGTAACTGGTGACTGGGAGAGGGAGCCCTCTGGACCTCTCCTATTTGAGGTGTTGCTCTTATCAGGCTGAAATGGGTAAAGAAAGGGAGGGTCTGGGTCATGGCTCAAATGCCACACATGCTTGCTGTTCTTAGCGAGTTTGATAATTTTCCCTGAATAGATGTTTTTGTGTTAGTCATATGCCCTTAAGACAATTTCTAGAGACTTATTATGATTGTTTTTTCTAAAAACAGGCTTCACCAACTCTGCTTGGTTTTCTGGAGAAGAGGTTGGAAGAGCTCTCTGTGCCGCACACTGCAAGTGGAGCTGCTACCCAATGCCTTCCTTTTTATTTCCTGCTCATGAAGTGGTTGTCTTTGGAGGATTTTGGTTGATACTATTTTGTCTATTCCAGGGACCACTAGTTGAGATTTTATACTCATTTCCCTTTCTTCAGCACTGAATCTCAATGTTATTTTCATCCAGCAAAGACACTACAGTAGTTAGGTGTGACTGTATGAATGAATTCTGGTTAATGAGTTGCAAAGGAAAGTGTTATGTACATCCTGGAGGACTCTGTTAAAGGAGTTATTCAATCAGGAATGTAAACCTTTGCCTTTCTTGTTGCCTAAAATAGGCCTTGATGGCTGGTGCACTAGCAGGCATACTGAATGATGAGGCAGTGTGTGATGGAAGTCACACTGAGCGTGGCAGAGCAGAGAGAACCTTTTTCTTGCTTACTCAGTCCTTTGTTACTTCTTGTAACTGTCATATCAGTACTGGATGGATCTCAACAAAGAGTGTAAATCTCTGTGTGTTTAAGCCCCTTTCTTCAAACGGCATTTTCTTTATGAAGTCTTGTCACATCCTTTGACAGTCACAGATAGCTTGTCTCTTCTTTGAATCTTCATAACTCTTAGCCCAACCCCCACACTATTGATTCACAGCATAACATTCTCCCGTATGTTAATGCTGCAAGGGAACCAGATGGTCAAGCCTAATAAAATCTAGCCCAGATCCTCCGCGGCTGGCTGCGGGGGCAGGAACCACCAAGCAGGCAGTGCTGGCTGGACCTCAAAGCCCTGGCTCCCACTCTAAGATTCACTTTCCTCTTGGGAATCTCTCACTTACTGCCTCTACCACCTACAGGCTGGCCTCAGGGGCCTGTACTTTACTTTGAGTGTTTAGCCAAAGTATTAGAACATTCACCAATTTGCTTAATTCCATTTGGCACAGCCAAGAACGGGCTGGAAGATTTTTTGAAAGGTTAGTGAGAGCTCCAGGTACCAAAGGGGACATGAGTGAAGAGAAATCATCTATCTTACTAGGCATCTTTAGCTTGGGGTTCCTGCTGCACCCTTTCCTGGCTCCAGGGAGCAGATACTGTTGTCCCTTGTCAGTGACCAAATTATCCAGGCATGACTACTGCAGTATCTTAAAGCCTTTGGCATAGAAAAAGTAGTGGATGTCTGTACCTGGCTTGCTCTTGATCCTAGTACCTTTGAAATCTTGATACTTGAGAAGATAAATGAACAAATTGCTCCTGTCATTTAAAATCTGCCTTGTAGAGGTAATTCTCTTGGATTTGGCTATATCATACAGAAATTTTAGTTGAGCCCTTGTAAAGCAAAAGATCCTCTTCTAAATGGCACTGGGACTTCCTTCAAAGGGTTACACTTGATATCTAAGGCAGTAAAACATTGTCTTTGCTGACTGCTGAGTTGTAGCTTTGCAGACTTTGATTATCTGAGGGGGAAATTCCCCTCAGGAAGGAGACAGTATTGACGGATAACAGAGCACAGTCCCTGGACCTTGGACATGGACTGATCCTCATATTAACAAAAGGGTTGGGGTTAGGAGATAATGGAACCGTTTTCATACGAGAAGTTGTGACTCTCAGAATCACAGGCAAGTTTTCAGGGAAGGTGATAAAGTCTGAGGGTAGGTTAATAAATAATAATTATTAATAATAATAAATTATGATAGCAAACACACCAGAGCTGGCTATGGCACTTTATGTGCATCATCTCATTAATCTTACAGTAATTTTGAGGTAGTATGAATAATATCTTCATTTACAGATGAGGGATTTCATGCACAGAGAGTTGAGCTAGCACCATGTCAGTCCGCTATGAGGAAGTGGGGCGGGGACTGAAAGCCAGGGAGTCCAGCTCTAATGACCTTGCCTTTACTCCACTTGCTGTCTACTGCTGGCAAATGTCTGTTTTTCTCCGCTTCCATGTGAAGTCCTGAATGCTTCACATGGTTATACAAGCCACTGTAACAAAATACCACAATCCGGCAGCTTTTAAACAACAGGAATTTACTTCTCCCAGTTCCAGAGCCTGGGAAGTTCAAGGCACCAACATATTGTGAGTCTGAGGAGGGACCCTTCCTCATCACAGCACCTTTCCATGTCCTCTGTTGGTGTAAGGGCAGATGAGCCCCCTGGGCTTATTTTATAAAAGTGCATGTGGCCCATGGATGAAGACTCTGCTCTCATGACCTGTCACCTTCCAGTGGCCACTCTGCCTAACTCCACTGCATTGGAAATTAGGTCTCAAATGTGAATCGTGTGGGCACAAACAGGCAGACCGTAGCACTGAAGACTGGCAGCTCTTGTCAATGGCATCCTGTCTCTTTTTGAAGCTGAATCGTACTGACAAACAGAAAGTGAGTGATTTTTGTCTATTTTTTTCCTCTGATCACCTAATTGAATGCTCATATTCAGTCTGTCTGCTTTTTAAAGCTAACTCTCTTGTGAGCTGGTGGTGGCAGAGGTAATCATCTCTTCTGCAATTATGTGTCATTTTGTTTCCACTTTTTCTGTAGCTATGCTTCCCATTTCTGTTTGTTCCCTCCCCACATCAGCTCTAATTTATGGGACAATAAAAATGAAATCGTGTTTTTTCAGTGGCTGTTGGGAGGATAAATATGAGATGAGAGAATCCAGGCCAGAATGAGCCGTGAAGAAGCTCTTGTAGTAATTTAGGGGCAGTGTCACAATGGCTTAGATTGGAATGATTGCTAAGGACACAAAAAGGCAGGGATACATGGGAAAGATGTTTCAGGTAAAGAACTTATTAGTCCTGTGGTAAAGGTGAGCAATAAAATAGTATGTCCTACCTGAGACCTAGGGATCTATGTAATGGTGACAATTCATAACAGACCTTAGCAAGTCAGAGGAATGAATTGTGCATAAATTACAAGTCTCCATTCATGATATCATTAGCATATAATTTTTTAAACCAAATCTCCCTGATTCAGACTTCGATCCTTGACCTATCTAGCTTCATACCCACTGACCTGTTCCAGAACCATGAGCTGCTTTCTTTTCAAAAACACCAATGTCTTCCCCACTCAGAACTTCACCAATTCTATTATCTCTTCCTTCACTCATCCAGGCTTCCACAGAGGCCTAGGGAGAACTGGCACCTTCTTCTACCTGCCCAGGCCCTCCTTCCTCCTCCAGGTGTAAAAGATGGGCATGTTTCCTCTTCTGCACCTTTGGGTCTTAGCTCTGTCCTGCAAGGATGTAGCTTTACGCTGTGATGACCACTGGTCCACTCCTTGGAACACACACAGGAAAGCCCAAAATTCATGTCAGAGAAGTATGCATGGAATCCTTTCTCTCATCCTTGGTCTTCCAGTAGGTGGTAACTTCTAGGAAAAAGGAACTTTGTCATGCTTCTTCTATAGCTCCCTAAATAGCAAGAACACACCATTTATTTTTCTTTCTTTGAGTTGGAAGACTTCTTAGAGATACATGGTACAATTTCCTAGGAAAGTTTTGGATCAACCATTAAATGAGTGAAAGAAGATTTTCTTTTGAACATGCAGTAATTTAAGCCAAACGTAGATTAATGTAGGTTTGCTCATTAGAGCCTATTTCTATTTTAGGACAGGGACACCTGTAGGTGACCTCAGAGTTTATCAGATAGAAAGATGTCTTTTTTATTTCAAAAAAATATCTAATCCTAAGCTTGTCTGAAATTTTGAGATAGGAAAAAGGTAGCCCAAGGCGAGAGTCTTCCAGGCAGAACCAGAAGCTTTCCACAGAATCCATTTTGTTCCAGGTGTGGAAAATCTCCAATCATTTCTGTTTATTTTTGGAATAAAATGAACCAGTCATGGATTCTTTCTCTCTTCCTGGTCTCAGTGCTTGTCCCTTTCTGACTGCCTCTGATCACAGATGGAGACTACAGATAAGTCAGAAGGTGCGGGACTCAAGTTCAGGTAAAGAAAAGTAGAGGTTATTCATGTCTTTCATTCCTCACATTTTAGAAAATAAATCAACCCCTATTTCTTCCTTGTCTTCTCTCCCTTCTCTTCTTCCCATCCTTTTTTCCTTTCCTCCTTCCTTCTGGGGGCTGCTGGTTACATGAATGAGCCCATCTTGGTTAGCTCTGGCTATCATAACAAAATACCTTAGGCTGGTTGGCTCATAAGATAGAAAGTTGTTCAATCACAGTTCTGGAGGTTGACTATCTAAGACCAAGGTTAGCTGAGGTCTGTGAGGACTATCTTTCTTGGCTTTCAAGTGACACTTTCTCACTGTGTCCTCGAGTGGTGGATGCAGAGAGCCTTGCTGGTGTGAAGAGACACACACTGAGAAGAACCAAGACCATCTTAGCACCAGCTCATGACCAGTGGTTCCCCTGCAACGTGAACAAGCCCAGCAGAGGCAGCTGAGCCCACCCTGGCGCATCAGAACTGCTCCACTGACGCACTGAGGAGAGAAATAATAAATACTGTCACTTTAGACCACATTTTTTGTTGTTGTTTTATTTTCTGAGACAGCATCTTGCTGTGTAGTTCAAGCTGGGACTTGAACTGATTATGCAGCCCAGGCTGGCCTCAAACTTAGAGCAATCTTCCTGCGTCAGCCTCTGGAGTGTTATGATCAAGACATGTGCCACCACGCCATCTAGACCACAATTTTACGGAAAAGTTTAATTACACAGCAGTACCTAATATCATTTCTGTTTCCATTTCTTCCTTTGTGCTTTTCCTTTAAGAAATTTTTTTTTTTTTTCTGAGCACGGACATGTGTCTGTTCCCCTATACTACTTCTGTTACAGTTTAAGGATTGAAAGGGAACAGGAGTGTAACTCAGCGGTAGAACATTTGCTGAGCATGGGTGAGGCCCTAGGTTTCATCCTCAGCACTGCAAATGAACAAGTTGAAGTATTTCTCCAAATTTCTTTTTTAATCCTGATCACCTGAACTAAAATATTATCCCTGCCTTTCCCTAACCTCTTTCTTTATTCATATCTTTAGTTTCCTTTTAGGGCACTTACCATTGCATGCCATGTCACCTATAATCTCATTTGTCTATTATTGGCTCCTCCAGGAGGACATAAACTATATGAGGAGCCTCGGACCCTGCATCCTTAGCACCTAGAATAGTGTCTGACACTTACTAGGCATGTTATAAATCTCATTGAATGGATAAATACATGGACTTTTCAAAATACTATAACAACGATCTCTTGTTATATATATATATGTTTGTTTGCGGTGCTGAGGGTGAAAGCACAGGCCTCACCTGTGCTCTACAAATGCTCTACCTCCGAGTTACACTTTCAGTTCTTAAACTGTAACAGCACGTAGTGTTAGTTTTTATTAATCAGAATTAGGAGGCTGAATGTGGCCAATGTGTGCACTGGAGGAGTAAAGAGTCCTTCAAATAGGGCTGAGGAATCATTTGCCAAATGGGTTCAAGCTGTCGCTTCCCACAATTATGTGCTTACACCAGCAGAGTCTGGAAGCTTCACGAGTGATGACAGGACTGGGTTTTCTGAGTACTACACCAAATCCATCTCTTTTCTGTGTTGGGTTAGAGTGTCTTAGTCAGGTAATTCCTTGGTAATTCAATTTTGCTCTGTCTCCTCTCACAAGGGAACAGGTTGTCTAAGGAAACAAAAAGCCACGCTCAGCATCCTGAGCCATCCACAGAGCAGCTGGGCGGAGGGTGTCAGCTGGCTTTGCAAGCAGATCCTGCTGGTGACAGGCTGACCGCTGGTGGTATTGGAGCCCCATGAAATCTGGATGGTGCTGATGTGTGAGTGTGAGTGTGTATGTGGGTGTGGGTGTGGCGATCTCTGCATCTGAAGAAGAATTGCACAGGGAAAGGGACAAAACCTTTCATTGCCTCCATTCCCCCCTGAGGTTCAGTGACATCAGTGTCATGGTTGTTTTCTCAGGACCTCCCCTTTCCTGTTACTTGCCTGCCTGCCCTTTCCTGTCCCCATCCACTTGACTAAGGAGATGACTTCTGACAGCCAGGATGCTGCCCTTGGTCACAGTGAATTTGTCCAACAAAGGCAACCTGTCTTGTGCTGTGTCCTTTCCTAGACACTAAGCTGGGAGAAGAATTTTCATAATTCACCAAGCAATTATACATCCAGATACTTTCGAGTTGTCACAGTTGAAGATTCTGTGATATGGCCTGAAGAGGGTGAGGAAGTCAAAATACAAAAAGAAAAATAAAACATATATGTCCACATAGAACAAAAACAAGGCAGAGAGAATCTTTACTGCCTCAGGCATTTTATCTCTGAGTTTCACTGCAGGCCACCCTTATCTTTTCAAGAATGAAAATTAAACCCTTCCCTGCTTTTTGCTTTAGTTAACCTAAGTATACTACTGTATGTGGAATCTAAAGAATCCTGATTAGCTACCCTAGGTTGTGGACCTCCATTGCACGGGTTCTTGACAACACCAGTTCCATTTCCTGGAGGAGGCAGTATTTACCCGTAAACCCACAGACCTCAACTGCCCAAGACCGGAGAAGCCAAACAAGCTCAAACTCTTCATTCCAGTCTCCCTTAGTAAGGAGTATTTATTTGTTTCTGCTAAACAAAGAGGCCAAAAGGGAAAGGTCAGATTACAAACAAAGAGAGAGAGAGATGAGTCTTCTGAACTGTATCCCTGGATTCCCAATACCTCACTGGCATTTGTAATGGTGTTTAGGACTCTTCTTGTAGTCTAGTTACAAGCTGCCAATGTTTTCCCATTGCCAGTTGAAGGACACACCCAAATACAATACTCTGTTGTTCAAGGGTCTCAGTGACTTCAAAAAAATGTCCCTGTTTTTTTTCCAGGAGAACATGGTGGATAGATAACGGCAGCTACGGAGGCTCTCTGAGATACCCCACTTAGAATCCAGGAATGGGGCGGTGCGAGGAGTCCTAAGCAAGGGGAGATATACCCTGCCGACCCAGGAACGAACTAAGCTAAGAGAAACCAACTGGAAACAGAATCCCGGTGCTATAACAGAAACAAATAAAACCTCAGCGCGGAAGCTGGAAACTGCACCATTGGAAGGCACCATTTGAATTTCCTGCTGCCACTGCTGCGTCCAACTCGGCACGGCAGGAAGAGAGACGCGTGAAAACTCTGAGAGTAGGAACCGGTGAACGGAGTTGAGAGTGGGACTGGCAGGGAGCCCTGCATCGACCTGTGGTGAGTGAGCAGAACGGGGACCCTTCCATAGAGTAGGAGGCTTCAGCAAAGGATATACTGGGACTGTGCAGACTTGCCAGAATAGGATGCTGCAGTAACTTTAGTCGCATATTCCCCTCTCAAGCGGGATTGTTGGGGGGTGCCTGGCCTGGGTGACGCCGCGGACTAAGACCCAGTAGGCTAGCCCAAACCGGTCCCAGCGCCTGGAGATGCACCCTAGCAGTGAAGCCTTCGGTAGATTGACATGGAGAGGCAGGCCCAGCAGAGGCTGCCCAGGTCTGTGTCTCCCTAGTACACTGCAGTGGGCAGGAACACCTATCTGGCACAATTCAAACAAACTGTAACAGACAAAGAGAAAGAAAAAACTGGGCCTCTTATATTCACTTGTATGGAAGGAACAAAAAGTATGGGAAGAGGAAGCAACAAGAAAGAGTCCTCAGTCCCCAATCCTGAGAACACTGATCCAGGAAAGGTGAATGCAAAGGAGAATGAGGAAAAAAAACATGCAATATCAGACACAGCACCAATAGACATAAAGCAATATCTCCAGAGCCTCATAGACAAGTTCAAAAGAGCAGTATTCAATGAAATAAAGCAAGATATAAGTAGAATAGCTAGAGAAATGCTAAGCACCGCCCAAGAAAAAACAGATGGTGGAATGGAAGAACAGAAAAAAAGGGGAGAATTGTCTGATGGAGAAAATAGAGAAAACATAGAATACATGAAGCAGGTTCAAAGAGATTACCAGGAAACCAAAAACTCTATTGAAAGCTGGCATAACAGCTTGAAAGAAACTAAGGACAGGTTATCTGAACTGGAGGGCAGATTTGTAATGTGGGAGCATGAAATGAAAAACTTCTTAAAATTAACAAGAAAACAAACAGCAATAATACAAAGACTAGAAGATGATAAGAGGATCTATAACTTAAGAATTAAGAACATAAAAGAAGAAGTAGGGACACAAACAAATGGACTACAAAAGCTATTCACAGAAATAATCCAAGAGAATTCCCCTAATTTAGCAAAAGGTGAAGATACTCAGATGTATGAGGCATACAGGACCCCAGCCACCTACAACCCAAACAGAACTACACCCAGGCATTTAATAATCAAAATTCCAGAAATCTAATATAAGAACAGAATATTAAAAGCTGTCAGAGAAAAGAAACAGATCACTTACAAGGGAACACCCATCAGAATTACAGCAGACTTCTCGGCACAAACCATCAAATCACAAAGAGTGTGGGGCTAAATAATTCAAGCTTTGAAAGACAATAACCTCTAGCCAGGATTGATATATCCTGCACAGCTGTCCCTAGAAATTAATGGAGAAACAAAATGCTTCCAGGATAAAGAGGAACTAGGGGAATTTGCAACCACCAATTCAACTGTACAGAGAATACTGCAGGACATTCTAAAAGAGAAAAATACCAAGATTCCAGAAACAGTAGCAGAGAGGCCACAATGAATGGAGCAGAAAGTGAAATGAAGACAAACTGACAACAAATGACAGAAAAAGAGCTCAACAGAAATGAGGCAGAGAAGGTTGGATGGTAGGAACAGCTATTTTGGAGAAAACAAGACATTATAATAGCTAGTGCTGACTTAGTATCATCTTGTTTTGAAGTCCCATCAAGCTTTTATTCTTCTGTCTCCATCTGTCTTAACAGGTTGTATCTTATTGGATTTTATTATATGTGATAAAATAAACAAAAACTTTTATAGACAAGAAGATTATACAGAAACCATTGTTCATTTTCTGATAGTTGGTTCTAAATACCCTGTGGTTTTACGTTGTCTTGATATGTTTGGTGCTACAGTATACAAAGTTATATTCAAAGATTTCAAGGAAAGAGACACTATGGTAACTACTTTTATGTCAGGATATCTTGTGGTAAAACACTATTTTGCTTAAATGGTTATGTTTTGACCTGCACTGTTTTGTTGTTATGCCCTCTTTTATCTCAATCTCCTTTTTAAAATTATTTACTTTTCTATTTTTTTTCTTTTTAACTAAGGGAAAAATAAATAAAAAATAGCAGGATACATTATAGTAACCCACTTTAATTTCCTATTAACTTGATTTGAAACCCTGTATTGCCCTTACCATCTTGTTTTGACTGATTTTCCCCTATTCTGCTTTGCTTGATAGTACCAAGTTTGAAAGTATAGGCATAACTGTGAAGACAATAAGATTCATTATGACACCCATTCTGGTTGATTATTATCTTCTTTTAATATTTTGATTTTATTCTTTACTGTTTTGCTCAATTTTATTATAACTGATGATATAGGCAATTCTTTTTAAGATAGAAAGAGGCAGTGTGGTAACCATTGTGGATCACATTGTATTTTGTTTTTACATTATCTATTATGTCCATCCTTTTGATTTGACTGACTCTGTTCTGTTATGTCACATTTGGTTTTATTCTCTTAAAAAAAGTAATAAGAACTGTGGGAGTAATAAAACCCAAAATGTGTAATTGTCATTGTACAGAAAAAAAAAAGGAAAAGAAAGTGCTCTAAAGGATATAACTGCATATATATTTAAGTGTATAAGATAGATAACCATATTACTGAGTTTCGTTGGATCATTGAACAGAACTGTTTGCAGTCTCACTGTTTGAAAGTCCACTTTATATGTTTTAATTTTGTAACTTGAACAGCTATTTCTAAGATAACAATATGTAATATACTAACTAGTGATTTCCTACTGTTTATTCTTTCTGAAATTCTGTATAACTTGTACCCTTTTTCTGTTTTTTTTTTTCTTTTTCTCCTTAAATAAATTTTTTTTAAAAGTCCCTGTTTTAGTCCCTACATGTCACCATACAACTTTGCCCTTCTTACCCACAAAGGTACATGTTTGAAACACTGATGCCTCTATCATTGTGGGTGGAACATCTATGGCTACATACTTTTCAGGTTTAGATTTATGTTGTTTTCCTGGAAAAAGTGTAGAAATCTATTCTCTTATCACTAGGATAAGACAAGGCTACCTTCCTAACATACTGTGCAACACAGAACGCTATTATTCTTTGTTATAATTGCCAATTTCATGGGTATTTTCTTGGTTGCTAATGAGGTTGAATAGCTTTTATGCACTTCAATGTAATTTGTAGTTCTTTCATGTATTGTGTTTCAATGCTCTTGGCTAGATTTCTATTGTACATTTACCATTGTCCTATTAATTTTTCTGAAATCTTTATTAAAGATATTGACTGTTACATATGCTGCAAAAACCTTCCTTAGCTAATTGTCTCACTTTTTTTTCTGTGTACAGGTTTTGACGGATAGGAGTTTATTTTTTATAAGTTGTGACACATCGCTTTTTTCATGTAACAATGGCTGTCTTGGATTTTTTCTTAGAATGACAATTCTCTCAATTTCTCTGTAGTTCACCTCCCTGTTAGACTGAAGCTCTTTGAGAGTCTATTTTGCTTCCAAAGTTGTATTCCCTGACTCTATCCATTTCATTGCAAGTGATCACTAAATAACTGGATGTCATGGCAGGTAGCTTTTGTAGTATTCACACCTTTGTGTTATTATGGTTATTATGTCTAAATGTTCCTGCAAAGATCCATGCAGTCATAGGTGGGGCTTTTTCAGAGGTGACTGAATTTAGTGTGTGAGCTTGGGATTGAATCAGGGTGTAACACTAGGATCAAGGGCACTAGGATCAAGAGTGTGAGGCCACCCTACATAGCCTAGATAAAATATAAGGGATAGAAAGAACTGTAGTCACTCCTTGCTTGTTGCTTTGCTAGCTTCTGCCTGTCCTGAACTGTTTCTCCTCTGTGATGCTTGTCTGCCATACCACTCTGGCATGGAGACAGCTGATTTATGAACTAAAACCTCTACAAACAGTGAGCTAAATAAATCTTTCCTCCCTTAGCTTTGAGAGTCAGGTATTTTGTCTCAGTAATGAGGAAAGTAACCAGGACAAGGTGTGACTTTCTCCTTCTAAATGTTCACTGAGCTAGTAGCTTGTTTTTGAACAATGGAATATGGTAAAAATGACAGATAAGATTAAGCTATACGAGATTGGGTTTTCAGCATAGTGCTGGCATAAAAAAAGTCTTTTAGACCAATGAAATAGAATAAAGGACATAGAAACAGACTCACCAAATACAGCTATTTGATTCTAGACAAAGGGGCTGTCATTGTCAGAGAATGCAAAGAAAACAGTCACTGAAAGGATATATAATTTATAGTATTATTATATTATAGTCACCCAAATAGTTAAACACAAGAAGTGCAGGAAATCTATCCACACACTGAAGACCTAGAGAATATAGCTGAGGGCCTGGATCCCACAGCAAAGTCTTGCATGAGTGTAGCTGAAGACCTAGAGCCTGTGACAATTTCCCCAGAAGTCCAACTGGAGGCCTACAGCCCATGACAATGACTCATGCAAGTCTGTTTCACAGATCTGTGCTGGGAAGGCCACAAGATCAGCAGTGGAAGCTAGAAAGTCTGTGCCAGCGGGATGAAGGATCTGTGCCAGCAGGCTGAGTGTTCTGCACTGGAGCCAGGAAACAACACTTAAAGTAAGGACTCGGGCCCCCCCACAAAGTACCACAGCCATCTTTAGTGACAATGAGGTCCTGAGTTTAGCCGGTGATGAGAACAGCTGAGTATATATCAGAAAGCCAGCATGACAAACTTCTCCTGGAGAATGAATAACACCCATCTTTCCCCTCTGGATCCAAGTAGCGATGCTCAAGGTAAAGGACCAAAGTTTCCCCACAATGGGGCTGTGGAAGTGAGTCCTTCATCAGTTAAGGTAATGTGACAGCCATTCATGAGATAGGACCAGACTCACAGGACCCACTAGTGGCACTTGGATTCTTGACCAGCTTTTTAAACCATACATATTGGAATGACTTGTTACACAGCAATAGATAACAAATACAAGTGTTGGAAAAGTCCTCTTGTCTTTGGACTCTTTCTTGAATTCGGATGATGAAAGCCTCACTGCACTTACTGCTTCAAGAATAAAAGAGAATCTCCACGGAGAGCTCATAGTCACTGGAGGTCTCGAGTGTCTTTAACATATTTAAAGGAACTCATTTGCTGAGAATGCTGCAGTACATCTCCATGGTGGGTAACAGAAATGAGTGTATATATATATGCTTTCTTCTTCATTCTTTGAGGAGGTTGTGGTGCTAACTAGAGAAACATGCTTTGTTTTGATGAGGATAGTGATGGGCTTGGGGCTGTGAACCTGGAACAGAGCTGGGTCACCATGAGGAATGTCTCTACATCAGACAGGATGGGTCCAAAGGAGTCAGGACTCAGGACAGAGGAGCCATATGCATATCAGGAGAGGAAGGGACCTCGTATAGTTGCATGATAGAGACAGGACTTGGGAGACATGGAGTTTATGTAGTGATTTTTAGTTAGCTCACTGTAGGATATGCATTAGACATCACTCATCTGTGTTTCCTGGTTTGTTTTAGAAAAGCTTACTGAAAGGTTCTTGCCTCAGTAGAAATTATGGTGGTGGTCTATTAGGTGGAAGGCCAAAGTGGGAATGCCTACAACTTCCTGCTTCTTCCCTAGCTCCTGTTTGCACTCAAAGAAAATTCCAATCGTCTGCTTGTGCATCAGCAATGCCCACCCTAAGTGCCACCCCAGTTGGAAATTGTATGTATATCCCATGTTCCACGTTTCCGGCAGAGCAAGCCAGGCCCCAGAGGTCATGGAGTTCTCTCCACATCCTTAGAATAAAGGTTATTTTTATTTTATATTCAATTTCTTTTATCATTCCAAAAACCCTATCATTTGGTTCCCCACCTGGGAAGGCAGAGTGAGAGGCTCCTGGGAACCCCTTCCAGTTTGAGTTCCCCTGCCTAAGACCCACCTTTTTCTTCCTCTGGGACTGTTTACTTGCCACCGCTAATCCGCATGTGACAATGACCTTCCTCACTGAACACAGGTGAGCTGCCGGAGTTTTCTGTTTCCATTCCTTAGTAAGCTTGTGACAGAAAGCTCATCTGCCATCTCCAAACAGGGATACCAGTTTTCATGCTTCTTAGGCCTGATGGCTTGAGGCAAGACTGACATTTTTGTTTGCTGGGACCCCGCCCAGCCCCCTTTGGTGACCCAGCTGAGGGGAATGGGTGTTGGTTGGGACTTTTCATGTCACACTTTCAAAACAGGTGACAATCTCTTTTGTTAAATGTGACCCAGCACAGTTTCCACGTTCCTTAGGGAGAGCTAAAGCTCTTACGTCCTGAGGCAAAGTTATTCTCTCAGCTCACTTATGATTTGGTCATGGGGACCAATTTCTGCCCCCAAAAAACATACCTCTGGGGTGCCTGGTTCATAACCTTGGTGCTCTTGGCCTCTAGAAGGCTATAAAAACAAAAAGCTGATCTTTTATTTATACTTTTGTCACAATGGAGGCAAGTTGGCAGAAACCCTTCATCTTTAGGCCTTGCTCACTTTAAGAATCTGTCCTTCTCTAACTGTCTTATATGATGGCCCAAATACTTCTGACTTGCTCTGCTCCACCAGGATCTCTCTCCCTCCCCACTGACCACTTTACAAAAAGTTCACACCAGTCTATTTATTATAGTTCAAATTGGCCAAATATGTTTGAGTGCAGTCCAATTTTATAAGATGATTGTCAGTTTATATATCGGTTGTCTGTCCATTTGCCTGCTCTGTAAACAGCTGTTTCTTTTTATTTGAGCTCAACAATTTTTCCTCCTCTTTTACAATTCAGATCATTTAATCAAGGTTTATTTGGGTTATAGATTTTAAAAACATGCTTCTGCCTAGTTTGCCAGCTCATCAAAATGATGCTAAAATTAGTTAAACAAAATCCCTTGGGGTGAGGAGACATTGGACAGGACTCCCATTGCTAAACAAGAGAGTTGCCTACCTGGTAACTTTAACCAGCTATTGTTCATTAATTGGAGGCCCCAGTAATCTCCATAGCCTTATGGGAGATACCCCAACTAAATAAAGTTCATATGATTAAGACAATTCATTGTTACTGATCTCATGGTATATTCATGCCTTCAAATGTAGAATTGAGATTGTTTATGATGACAAGTATTTTCTTTCAGATCCAGATGTCTGCCTTTTTTTGTGTGTTCTAGCCAGGAGATTCAGGTCAGACCAACATGAGGTCACCAGTCAAATGATAATTTTTAAACAAAAATTTATATAATATATATGTTATACTTAGAGATGCTTAAATAGTGAGCAATACAAACAATGTCACAAATTTCCTCAATGCTCAAATGTTAAAACACCCATGGTTAATATAAAATAATAGTTCCATTTAATGTTCTATGTTAAGCTTACTGCCTGTACTACACTGTACTGTTATCAATCTTCTGGATGTTTAACAACTAAAATTAGGAGATAATTATAATTCCTTTTGGATTCCTTTTGCTGGGAACCACCAGATCTTTTCCAAAAATGTTATATGATGCATTTTGGAGTGGCCATAATTAACTATACTCAACTGGCATTAAATGATACTGCAGCTGATCTCTCTCCTAAATAAAAAGGTAAAATTAATAAAATAGGCCATCTTCCAAAAATCATATGGTATTAGACATTCTAACAGCATGAGAGGTACCTATACAATTGTAAAACCTAAATGTGTGTAGGACAAATGAATGATATGTCAGTTTCTAAGATTCCCTGGGCCTTATCCTCCTTATGGGAAGCCATTACTAAAGTTAAAACCATAAATATTGTTGATTGTATTATTTGACCCCTGCATACTTAACTGATTCTTTGCCTCTGTCTCCTTAAGACTTTAAACTATACACCTACCCAAGATAAAAACTAGATGTCTTGTGACTGTGGAGAAGACAGATACTTCCACTGTGGGCCAGATCCCAAGACAAAAAGCTAAACTTGGCCCTCAAACCTCATAGGGAGAACTTCTTAATATGGCTTTTTATGTTTTCAACAACAGAGATAAAAATCAAAAGGAAAAATAACAATCTGGTCTTTCAGTAGTGACACTTGGAGTTCTAAGACAGGTAAACTGACACAAGGAGGAGGTGCCTGAGCCCATCCCACACCATGCTTCAAATACAACAAAGAAGGACATTGGGCAAGAGAGTGCCCCAACCCTGGCATTCTTCTGTGACCTTGTCCGTACTGCAGTCTCAAGGGCCACTGGAAGAGGGACTGTCCTAGCTGCCAGGGAGTGGGTAAGCCATCCTCTAACTCCTCGCCTTCACAGGAGACTCCAGCACCACTAGATTCATCTCTGACTAATCTACTTGGACTTGCTGCTGAAGACTGATAGGGCTTAGGGCCCACAGCGCCTATTAAGCTATCCTTCTCAGAGCTCCAAGTCCCACTGGAGGTCTCAGGTAAGACATTCTCTGTACTTGTGGACATAGTGGCCATGTATAGTGTTCCTCCTGAGTTTTTAGGCTACTATGTTAAGTCCTCAGTCTCTATAGTGGGTGTTGACGGCCAACCTACACAGGCTTTGCAGACAGGGCCTATTCCATGCAGGTTCCAGACTCCCTTCTTCTCTAGTCAATCCCATAGTTTGAGATACCTCCAACCCCATGCCATGACTGTTTTTAATTCGTCTCAGGGATCTTTCATTTTTTCCTTGCATTCCCCAATACCCCATAGCTCCCAAACATTTACAGGGACTTACACCTATAATTAAGCATCTTTAGACAATGGTCTTCTTAAACCTACTCATTCACCCTATAATACTCTCCTTTTCCCTGTACTCAAGCCTGATGGGCCTTATCACCTAATGCAGGACCTTAGGGTAATCAATAGTGCTGCTACCCCAATCCACCCAGTTATTTCAAACCCTTATACCATGATCTCTCATATCCCTCCCTCCACCACTCACTTTACAGTTGTAGATCTTAAAGATGCCTTTTTTTTTTTTTACCATCCCTCTACATCCTGATTGTCAGGACCTCTTTGCATTTACATGGAGTGATCCAGACACTCTCAGGTCTCAACAACTTACTTGGGCAGTGCTCCCCCAAGGGTTCAGGGATAGTCTCCACTTCTTTAGCCAAGCTCTTGCTGCTGACCTAGTAGAACTTGATCTCAAACCTAGCACTCTCCTTCAATACATAGATGACCTTCTCTTATGTTCACCATCTCATACGTTAACCATTCAGCTAGTCTCAATTTTCTTGCCAGTCATGGGTACAGGGTCTCTCCCGCTAAAGCCCAAATAGCTTCCCCAAAAGTCAAATATCTAGGTCTCTTTCTCACCCCCACCACTCATTCCACCACTACAGATCATAAGGCTATTCTTCAAGATCTCTAGGTGTCCCCAACTAAACAACAGGTTACATCTTTCCTAGGTTTAGCTAATTTCTTTCATCTCTGGATTCCTAACTTTGCAGTTCTAGCTCAACCCCTCTACAAGGCTTCTAAGGGTCCCTTATCAGAACCCTTAGATCCCACTATTCCCATACATTCCTCCTTTCATAAATTGAAAGAGGCCCTCCTAAGGGCTCCAGCCCCTACCCTTCCTGACTTCACCCAATCTCTCACTCTATATACTACCTCTCAGGGCCTCAATGCTGTAGCTGTACTAGGACCAAGAAGGGACCTTCTTTTAAAGCTGTAGCCTACTTGTCAAAGCAGTTAGACAACACAGTAAAGGGATAGGCACCTTGTCTCCATGTCCTTGCAGCTGCAGCCCTACTGACAGAGGAAGCTGAGAAGTTTACATGAGGGCAGTCTATTATAGTACACTCACCTCATCATCTAAATGAGCTTATCTCACATAAGGCACTCCCCATCCTGATGACCCCTTCTTGCCTTCAACAGATACATCTAGCCCTCTCTCAGGACCCTTGTATCTCTATTGCAACTGGTGGTCTTTTTAATGTGGCAACTTTACTTCCCACCTCAGAGGGCCATCCTCACCATGATTGTGTTGAGGTCTTACAGATGACTCCCACCCCTTTCTGTAACATTAGTAGCATGCCTCTCTCTTTAGCCTTTGATACATGGTTCATAGATGGCAGTTCAACAAATACAGCCAAAAAAAGGAAGTGGAGACTATCCCTGAACCGTTGGGGGAGCACTGCCCAAGTAAGTTGTTGAGACCTGAGAGTGTCTGGATCACTCCAATAGTTAATCAGTCAAAAGTTATAAAGACAAATCCACTGCCACCTGGGACATCTTCCCAGAGGGCAAAACTTATTGCCCTTACAAAGGCTCTTACACTAGCAAAGAAAAAGTCATAAATATATACACTGATTCAAAGTATACATTTAACATCTTACACTCCTTTGCCTCTATCTGGCAAGAAAGGGGTTCTATCAACTCTCAGGGAAACCCCATCATTAATGCACCTTTTATCCTTAAACTCCTAGAGGCAGCACGAACTACTTCCAAAGCAGGCAGCAGTTATTCATTGTAAGGGACACCAAAATTCTGCAGATCCCATTGCTCAAGGCAATGCCCTTGCAGATTCACAAGCCAAGTTAGCTGCACAAAGGTCTTATCCTTCTCATCTTTTCCCATTAGTCCCAAACAGTCTACTTCAGCCTAATTATTCACCAGAGCAGCTACAGTTACTTCATAAACCAAGTTACACACAAAACACTCAGGGATGGATTTCCCAGGGATCAAAACTTGTTCTCCCAGATCATCAGGCCTTAGACAGCATCACTGACTTACATAACTATTTCCATATAGGATCACAGGCCCTATACAAACTCTTAGCCCCAGTAGTCACACACCCTTCTCTAAAGGCTATCATTCTTCACATTACTCACATCTGTCATCTCTGTGCTAAGACCTCTCCTCAGGGACATATAACACCCCTTCCTTTACTCATCGATTTCGAGGACACCAGTCCCTGGTCAGGACTGACAGATTTTACACACAAGCCCTGCCACAAAACTTTCAAATATCTTCTCACCTTTGTTATACTTTTTTAGGATAGATAAAAGCCTTTCCCACAATCAGGGAGACTACTGCTATACTTAGCAAAGTCCTGTTACAGGAAATCATCCCAAGGGCTACAACTAAGGTGGAGCAGCCCCTACCTGGTCTTCTTGGCAACCCCAACAGTGGTCAAAGTTGCTGGACCCCCATTCATCTCCATCTCACCAAGGCCTCACAGCCCACAACTCTCAGGCTAAGTCATGTTTTGTTATCCAATTTGGTTTCTAATTCCTTATATTCTATTAATTAATTATCTTTCTTACAGGAGGACTCTTAACAGCCTTTCTAAAGACTCCCACATCATGTATAAGATCATCTTCATGTTGTTCTACATGACAACTGTCTTAGTTCTCTCTCTCCTCAGCTGTTTAGTCAAACATGAGATCCCTAAAGGCTTAGGCTCTTATCTCCCTTATAGTGACACAGCCCTCTTATTCTTTCCAGCTCAACTCCTGGACCAGAGACAAGCCCTACCTACCTATGCTTTTAACTTCAGATGGGGGAATAATCACCTCTTATAACTTCACTCCTCCTAATCCCACACTTATTTTTCAGAATTCTACCTCACCGTGGTCCTGATGAAATTGCGTATTTAAATCAAAGACACCTTTCCTTCAATCTCAGCTAGGTCCTTAAATATGATAGTGGCCTGCCTCCCTCATAGCACCTTATCTCTTTGTTTTTTCAGTCTAAGATGTGGGTATTCACCAATGATAAACTTGTTCTGGCTGAAACATCTGGCACCAGCTTCTGCATGGGCATCAACCATCATCCCATCAAACTTCCTGCATCCAAATATGGCACCCCCCTTTTGGCAGGAAAAAGTAAGAAAGAGACCTCGCCCTTTTCCTAACAATACAAAGATGGGAATGAAAAGTTCTTGCCTCAGGGGCTGGGGATTTAGCTCAGAGGCATAAGCACCTGCCTTGCAAGCAGGCAGTCGTGAGTTCGATCCCTGGTACCGATGAAAATGAAAAAAGAAAGAAAGAAAGAAGAAAAAGTTCCTGCCTCGGTAGAAATTATGGTGGTGGTCTGACGAGGCAGAAGGCCAAAGTGGGAACGCCTACCACTTCTTGCTTCTTTCCCAGCTCTGTTTGCACGTGAAGAAAATTCCAATCAGCTACTTGCGCATCAGCAATGTCTGCCCTAAGCACTATATGTATATCCCATGCTCCACGTTTCTGGCAGAGAAAGCCAGGCCCTGGCAGTCATGGAGTTCTCTCCTCATCCTTAGAATAAAAGCTATTTTTATTTTATATTCTCCCTTTTATCATGCCAAAAACCAAATCATTTACCATATGTACTTCTTAGTGCTTTTCCATGAGTTTTTAGAGAAACTATTGATGTTGAATTCTGTACCCAAATAGAGCCTGAATGAATTGGGCAGAGTTTCTAGAAGATGGAGGAATAGCTAACATGCATTTCACCTGGAACTGTGTCAGGCCAGTGCTGGTACAGTAGGGGGCTTCAGTGGCTCTAACCTCCTGCATCTCAGCTGTTGAGAGGGCCTAGTGACTGGTGTCCCCACACTGTCCTATGAGTACCAGTGCTCACTCACAGGTGCCCACACCCTGCTGCCAGTTCACAAGAATGGGGCTTTTCTCTTGCTTTTTATTCTACTTCCTTAAATTCAGTCATTCTACATATTAATCTTTTAGAGTCCTGACCTCTTTTTCTGCAAGAATTAATACTAAAAGTTTAATCCATTAAAATGAACCTCAGTCAGTGTAACAGCTCTCTGGGAAGAGAAAGGGGTTTCTCCTTCAGATCAGATAATGTTATGCTAAAAGGATGTGATAATCTTTACTTGCTCCTCACCTGAATTAGGTTATCTGGACATCTTGAACTGAAGTGGCACATTTTAAAAGACATCCAGACTTTCTATCCATGGAAACAGATTATTTTTGCAAGTTTTAAAGGTATTTTCAACATTTTAAAAAACATTTTATCTGCTCATTTGGTTTTTAAATCTTCACAGGGTCAGATCTTTTTTTGCACTTGTAGGAATGGAGCCAGGCCTGGGCAATCAGAAATGATTAGACCTGCTCGGTAACCTGCAGCCCCATGGTTTGAGTTAAATGGCTGTCCCAGGGGCTGCCGAAGATAGGGAGCTGATGTGAAAATTGAAGCAATTACCTAGATCAGTCAGGCACAAGAATTTCTGAGGCTTTTTTTTTTCCCTTGAACAATCTAGATAATTGCTTCAATTTACACTCCTCACTGGCAGTAGAGACTGGGATTGAAACTATTCTCTAGGAGTAGGCTGAATAAAGGAAAGCAGAGTGCTTGGAAAATGATTCTGATAACCCAGGGGAGAAAAGGGTCAAAAACTCCACATACTTTGGCCTTGATTTCCACTAGACTCAAGTAAGTCAAAAAACTGCTCATTGTTGGCCGAATGATCCCAATAATTCCCCATTTTCTGTTCCATCTTGACAATGAAGCTTCAGGGCCATCCAAGGATGATAGAAGAAATTGTGATAAGGGCCATCAAGTCTCTTTGAGGCCTTTCTCTTGTGTTGTCTGGTGAGTTTTTCATCTCATTAAATCCTCTCCAATGACCTGTAAGCCCTTGCTTGGAGGCCTGGCTGGGTCAGAAGTTGAGGAGTGGATAGGCCCATTCCTGGCAGAGTACACTGCTTCTGTTAATTTACCCATGAGCGAAAATCAAAGGAGCAGAGCTGTGTCGTTCTCAGAAGCAAAGGGCTTATTTACTAGGGCTTTCAAAGATTCATTTTCACAATTGAAAAACCACATTTGTTGAAATAATGTAATAAAGAGCGAATGCATGCAAGACATTTACTGAGTTGTTACTTCATGCCTGGCCTTGGAATGGTAATGTACTGGGTAGTCACACAGACCTTTTACACTTTGTTTCATGTTTTCTTACAAGAAGCAATTTCTTCAGATCTCTTCACAGCCTTTCCCACAGTTTATTTCCAAAGCATTGCCTGAAACATTTTTCAATTCTCAGATATGCAGAATAGAAATTTTTACTTTTTAAACTTTTTTAAAAACAGGTCTTATTTTGTAGTTCAGGATGTCTCTGAACTTGCTACATAGCTCAGGCTGGCTTTGACATCTCAGTGATCCTGTCTTAGCCTCTTGACTGCTGAGATTACAGGCATGTGCCAGCATGCCTGGCTAGATAATATTTTTAATATTTTTTCAACAGATGGGGTGAAAAAAATATTTGGATAGGTTTAATACATTTTCTAGAGTCACAAGATTTGTTTGCAGATGGCCTGAATGGAAATTGAAGGATTCTGAACCCAAGGCTCCATCTATGATATAATCCCTTTTCTTTCAGGTTCACATATATATTCATTTGTCCTCACCATTGTCATGATTATGATAGACTTGTATTGAACAGTCAGACAATATTTATCAAATATTGTAAATAATATATGATTCTTACAACATAGAAAAAGAAGCAAGAATATCTGCAAAACATTTGACACAAAGAAGACCCAGAGAACAGAATCAAATATCAATATGAAAACTGTTGCTAAGCACCAAGCTATCAGGTGCCAACTCAGGGACACCAGTGCCTTGAGAAGAGAGAGTCCTGTGAGCTAGAACTGTTCAGGAAGGTTTTTTTTTTTTTAAGTCAATTATTTTAGTGTAGTAAAATATACCTAACATAAAACTGATCATTTTAAAATTGGTCATTGATCATGACTGTATTAGGGTTTTACTAGAAAGAACAGATAAAACACCAAGACTGGCTTACGATGGTCAGCTACAGAGTCAGATGAAGAAACTTGTAGAGGGTGTCTATGCACTGAGGCCAAAGAATTTAATCTAAAGTCTGGAGTTCACCCTAGTGTCTTATGCAAGTCCACACCAGCAGGCTGATGGGACTGTGACAGAAAGCGGAAGGCTCTTCAGTGGAAAGGCTGAAGAGTCTATACTGGAAGCCAGGAGAGGAGGTCCAAACCAAAGGTGAAGAGTGGAGCTTCTCCCAAGAACGGAATGCATTCATACTTTTTCCTTCTCTTCTATACCTTCAGGGGATGAGCCACCCTAGGGTGGGTCTTCTTCTACACCCTTGGGTGTAGAGTTACTAAACCCATTTAGTTAAGCTCCTAAATGTCTCAAACTGACATAATCAATCAATCAGTCAGTCACTATAATGACCATCTTAAGATACACAATTCAGCAGCACCTAGTATACTCAGTGTCATGTGACCATCAGTTATCTAGTTCCAGAACCTTTTCTTCTGAATGGGAAGGTTCTGCTGAGAGTTCGATAGGCTTTTGATGGATGGCTGGGGCTTGGTATGGCAATGTCAGAGCCAACAACATATGCAGGGTCCAAGGCAGGCTAAGGTACACAAGGTATTAGAAGAAAAGTGCTGGGCAGTGAGGCTAGATAACTACGCGGGTCCCCACCATGTGCCAGTAGATTTGTCCCTCTTTTTTTTCTTCTAGGGTTGCCTTATTTCACTATGTTACATCTTCCTGTGAGGGACTACCTCTTCTCCGTAGTGTGCCTCTAGCCCCTCCCTCAGCTCTGCTGTGGGACATCCACTCTCTCTGGCTTTATAATGGCCATTTTCAGGAGATTATGGTCTTTCTGCAAGTTGCTGCTGCTGCCACCACCAAGCATATCTCAGCCAGGAGCTGAAGGGGTAGATGTCGCTGTGTCCTTGCCCTGGGCTATAATCCCCTAAAGCACCTTTGATTTTAGACTGTGGGATGCAGAGACTTCCCTAAAGGAGATGAGGGGAAGACATTTCACCATGGAAGCAGCTCTGGTCTACAGGTGGCTCCAGGGACTCTCAAGCCTTCAAATGCTGAAATTTACTCCCCATTATAGAGCATTAAGAGGATGAAAACTTAATCCAACTATGATATTTAGAAGTGGGGCCTTTGAAAGATGATTAGGGTTAACAAAATAATTAGGATGGAGCCCCAAGGAGCCTGGGGCAGGAAGATTTCAAGTTTGTGTCCTACCAGGCAATTTAGCTCCTTAGCCATCCTCTGCCTTTTGCCATGAGCTGCCTCCGGATCCTGCCAACGAGAGCATCATCTGCTCCTAGATGTGGCTCCTAGGCCTTGTGCCTCCAAAATTGTGCACTAACTGAACCTCTTTTAAAAATAAACCTTAGGATGCGGATACAGCTCATTCTTACAGTGCTTGCCTTATAGCTTCAATCCCCAAAACCACACACACACAAAATTAATAAAATAATGTAAGGTAAAATAAAATAAATCTTGTAAAACACAGCCTGTCTCAGGTACAGTTAACCAAAACAGGGAGGGAAACCCCTCAAAACTGGACTTTAATTTTGACTTTTCCCAGGGTCCAAGGGACCAGGACCATTTATACGACACAATAATCCTCACCAGTGCATTTTCTGAATCTTAGTCATTGACCAAGTTGAAGTAGAAGTGGTATCTAAACAAGTATTGTTCAACATTACTTTAGCCATATAGGTACTTTTACATATAATTTTCCTAGAAACCAACAGCATCACACTCTAGAAAGAATGGTTATTATCAAGAAATTGACTAATAACAAATTCTGGCAAGGCTGGGGTGGGTAAGAACCTTTCCACACTGTTGATTGGAATGTAAAGTAGCACAACTACTATGGAAATCTGTATGGACATTCCTCAAAAAACTAAAAATAGAAATTCCATTTGACTCAGTTATTCTTCTTCTAGATATCTTCCCAAAGAGTTAAAGCAATCAAAAGCAATGAGCCATCCTTCCTGGTAAGCAGTGCGAGCGAGTTGTAGGCTTGCCAGGGAGAAAAGTGTCTCCTGAGAACCAACCATGCTGGAACTTGGGGGACCAACCAAGAAAGCAACAAGCTAACCTTTCTGATAAGTGGCTCCAGCTGCAGGCACACCAGGGAGAGAATAAGTTAATGTTTCCCATAAGCCTGTGGGCAGGCTGAGAGTCAACCTGTCCCTTGGCTACCCCATCCCTTAGCAACTGGATGGTTTCGAGGCCAGCTGGAGTTGATAGCAACTAAGGCACATAAAGCAACTAAATGCTTGTATTGTTTGGTTGATTATGCTGAGCTGGGGCCAGAGATCTGCGCATCTCTTGGGAAGATGATAGTGTGCAATATAGCAAATATGGGGGATTTCCTTCTATCTTGTCTTTGAAGGTAAATACTATTTTCACTGTTTTGCTTTGTTCTGATTAACTGTTTTGCTCTATTCAATATTCTGTTTTGATAGGTTTTTATAATGTTCTGTTTTTGGCTTGATTTTGCTATCTGGTTGAATAGGCAAGTATTATGAAGATAACAAGATCTTCTTACTATTGTTATCCAGTTATCCTGTTTGGAAGTTCCATACCAATTTCACTGCATTGTCTTGATTGGCTTTATGCTATATTATTTCACTGTATTTTACTATCTTTAAAATAAAAAAAAATTATGGTGATACACATCAGCAGATAAATGGATAAAGAAAATGTGACATTATACACAGCAGAATACTACTCTGCTATACAAAAGACAAAATTAAGGCATTCCTAGGTAAATGGATATACTCTGAGATCATAATATTAAGTAAAATAAATCAGACATAAATTGATATGTCTGATTAAATATTGCATGTTTTCTTTTATGTGAGAAATCCCCAATAGAAATAAGTAGCAAAATAAAAGATAATAGGAAGTAGGGAGATGTTTTTCAAATAAGAAGGAGAACAAGATAGAGGATGGAAAGAAGGAAGAAAGAGAAAAGAATTGAAGAAAGAAATTAGAAATAGAGCTTTTAAAACTGGGAAGGAAGCCTGGGATTTAGATTAGTGGCTCAGGGGTTTGCCTGATAAGTGCAAGGTCATGAGTTTGATCCCTGATACCAAAATAAATAAATAAATAAAATAAAAAAATAAAAATGGGAAGGGGACTCAGAGTTGGAAGGAGCAAGAAAGGATAGAGAACAAAATGGGTAGAGAACAGCAAAAGAATTAAGATACATTATGCGTATGGACCAACTTCTGACAATAAATGTAGTCATTATGTACTACAAACATAATTTTTATTTTTGTATTATTATTTTTTGGGGGGGAGGGTTACTAGGAATCAAACTCAGGACCTCATGCTTGCCAGGCAGGCACTGTGCCATTGAGCTAAATCCCCTGTCCCCATCAATGGGTTCCACCAGTATGAAACTCTGTCAAATCCAGCATGATGCCTGCCCAAGAAGGCGTTGGACCCTAAAAAGGACAGTGTGTCCTTTCAACACTGAGTTCCATGCTCTTCTTCTAAACCCGAATTGAGCGTCCAACTTTACTTGCACATGCCAGTGTCTCCCCAATCAGCTGTCAATGCGTCATTCTGTCCCTCCTTTCAAACTCCACCCCCAACCTAATAAAAGCCGGAAATCTTCTTTATTTGCCTCAGAGGGATCGCGTAGTCTTCTGCAGCTCTCCCGTACCCTCAATAAAAACCTTTTTTTCTTCTCTACCTTTACTTCTCTATCCTGCCAAAAAAACCTATCACCCATAAATTTTTAAATTTAATTAAAAATTATCGTTAGATGAGTTACTAAAAAAGGAGGAGTTACTGAGGTATTTTATTTCTTTTTTCACGCGGTCTCCAAAATCCTGTTTGTATTTTCACACTCATAACACATCTGATTTTGAATGCTAAGTTATCATCAGACATCAAACCTATTCTTAGGTTTTGTAAAATTTACAGGTGAAAATGAAGATTCATACACCAAGTTATTCCAAATCCTCTCTAAAAAGTTTCCAGTAACTGAATCAAATATATAGCATCCAAATACTTCTAGAAGTCTAAGATTGGCCACATGAAGTAATTGCACAAAAATCTGATTTGCTTTTTATCCAAAAAATGTTCCAGATTAGCCCAGCGATAAAAATGCTTAGCTTGTCATCAATATTTTCATGATTGGATTCCAAATTACTTTTTGATACAATAATCTTTCCCTGGGGCTGGGAATTTAGCTCAGCAGCATAAGCACCTGCCTTGCAAGTGTGTGGTCATGAGTCCGATCCCCGGTACTGATAAAAAAAGAAAAAGACAAAAAAAAAAAAACATCTCTCCTTGATTCCAACCTGGTCACCTAGGTTTCCTCACTGTCCCTAGGCATGCAAATTTAAACTGATTTCTTGAAGGTGGACTAAGGGATATAACCGCAGGTATGTTTGAGTGTATAGGATGGAAAACCATATTACTGAGCTTTGTTGGATCATTGAATGAAACTGTCTCCAATTTCACTGTATGAATGTCCACTTTATATGCTTTAATTTTGTAATTTGGACAACTATTCCTATTAGCTGGTGATTTCTTACTGCATTTTTTTTCTTGAAATACTGTATTATTTGTATCCTTTTACTGTTTTATTTTTTAATGTCCTTTCTTTTTTTCTCTTTAAATAAAAAAAAATAATCTGATTTCCTAACTCTGGCTCCTTTTTCTTCTACAAGTCACAAAAAGTCAATTTAAAGAATAGGTTTGCTGTGAGTGGTGGGTCACACTTATAATCCCAACACTCTGGGAGGCTGAGGTAGGAGGTTTGCAAGTTTGAGCCAAATGTGGGCAATTTAACAATTTAGTAAGTCTCTCTCTCTCTCTCTCTCTCTCTCTCTCTATATATATATATATATATATATATATATATATATATTTAGTGTGCATATGTGTTTGTATACATATATATATGTGTGTATGTATAAAAACACATACACACAAGACACAAGACACACGAACACAAAGGACTAGGGTTGTAGCTCAGTATGAAGGCCCTGGATTCAATCCTCTGTACCACAAAATCTATGAATGGAGAGAGAGACAGAGGCAGAGATAGACAGTGATAGAGAAATAGTGACCGAGACAGGCAGAGAAAAGGACAGAGACAGAAAGAGATGGAGGGAGAAACTATTGTTAGTTCATTAAGAAGATGTCCACAGGAAAGTGTCATTGGGCTTGGTGGATTCCAGTGGCTCAGTCACATACTCAAGGCCCCAGAGATATTAGTCTCTTGGCTCTGTCGTCCCCAGGCTTGGTTTCATTTTGAGCCTACTTCTCCATGAAGTCATAGAATGTATCTAAGAGCAGATGGCATTGAATGTCATTCTTTAGCTGAAGAGGGAAAAGTGGAAAAAAGAATTTGTTTCCAACAATTTGGGAAATTTTTCTTTTTACCTCCCTGGCCATCCTGTCCTGGTAAAAAAAGATGAGGTGGTTACATTTGACAGAGATTGACCAAGACCATCCCAGGATCTGGGAACAATTCTTCAAGCTATGTTCTTGCTACACAATAGGTGAGGGGAAGTACAGATGATGGAGAATCAGTCCCACTGACCAATACACTTCCCTTCCACTTTTTGTTACTCTTTTTTATTGTTGTAAAGCAGATAATGTAACATTTACATTACAGTAATGTAGCATTTATCATTTTAACATTTGGAGTAGACAGTTCACTATCATCCATTTCAAACGTTTTGCATCTGCCTTAACTACAAGCCCAATACTCTGAGAATAAGGAGAAAGAGTCAGTTTCTCACAACACAAATTGAGTGCAAAATTTTTTCTGCACAGGAAACATGCAATCAGTTCTGCAGTGGATACTAACTGGCCATGCATCCGTTCAATTTAGTTCTGATACTGTCCCTTTTTGGGGGCATTGGTTAGAGATACATATGAAATGAACATGCAGAGGTAAGGGACAGTTAGACCCACAAGCCAAAACCTCCCAGATTGCACGGTTAAGATTAAAAGTTTACTGGGCCACAGTTACAGTAAGATCAAAATGCATTGCCTTAAGGAATACCTGCTCTGGCCTTCATTCTCCTTTATTATTTAAATTCAACTCAAAGTCAGTTACTTGACAGACCATCCTGACCATCCAGTTTTTTCCCCTGTTTCCTCCATGAATTCGTGTATAGAGGCCTTTCTTTTTTCTGTGAGTCTTTCTTCCTGGGTCTATCAATTAAAGGCCACAGAGGCTTCAGTTCTGGGCTGTCATTTGAGACTTTCTCATGCAAGGGATCTCAGTTAAGGGAAGCCTTTCTGGGTCCTCTTGGAGTATGCATTGGACATTAACTCCAAGTAATCTTTTATCCCTTCGCACTGTGCATGAACCTCCTTGCATTGAAGCTCCTCAGGCAGCTTGCAGAATTCAGGGAGACATATTTACCAGTTTATTACAATAAATATTTGAATGAATATTCAAGAAGATGTAAAGAAATAATGATAAAAAGCTGAAAAAGGGAGGAAGCAGGGTCTGGAAGATTTCAAGCATGGGAATTTTTTTCTGGTGGATCTGGGATGAGTTCTTGTTCAGATTCGTCTAAGTCTCTACGTGTTCAGTTGCGTAGAAGCCTTGGGTTTTTAAAGAAGACTTCATTGCTTAGCCATGATTGAAGCGTGGATGACCCCCTCAAAATGTGACTGACCAGACAAAGTTTGATCTATTGCTAACAGACTGAGTGGGGAAGCCCAGCAAGGCTGTCTGACAGATTCTTCATGGCATGTTTGTGTAGCTTTCCTTCCTCTAGTATATGAGGCAGGTCTTCTCAAATGGAAGTTTTATCATCAAAGAATTTCTTTATGCTCGCTTCAAGACAAAAAGCTGGGAGAAGATTCGAGTCTATTTTTAGTTTCTAAAAACTACCTTGGGAAGAGAAAAATGGTTTTTGTGACCTGCCTTGGGGAGAAAAATTAGCAAGTGAAAGGAGAACAGGAGCAGATCAGAAAGAAGGAAGCAGATGGAAAGCACTTTTTAAAAAATTGTATGCATGCCAATTACATAGAGGTTGTTTTCTTGTATTTCCATAAGTGAAACAATATAACAACTATTTATGTAGCATTTATATTACATTAGGTGCAATAAGTAATCTAGAAATGATTTAAAGTATATAAGAGCATGTGTGGGGCTTATATGGAAACAGTACAACATTTAATGCCATGGGTTTGAGCATTCTTGGATTTGGTACATTCAGATACTGAGGAATTGTTGAACATATTCTATTGTGATTGGATTATTTCAATTTACATAACCTCCTCAAAGTTCATCCATGTTGTAGCATGTGTCAGAATTTCATTGCTTTTTAAGGCTGAATGGTATTCCACTGCATGCATGCACTTATTTAAAAAATCCATCATCAATTGATGGACACTGGACTGCTTTCTTTTCTTAGTTAATTATGTGCAATGTTGCTATGAGCAAGAAGGTACAAATGTCTGTTTGAAGACCTGATGTAAGTTCTTTAGAGAAGAAGTGGAAATGCTGGGTCGTATTTTACAAAATGACATTCTGTTTCCCAGAGCAGTTACACCGTTTTATCTTCCCACCAATAGTGCACAGAAGTTTCAATTTCTTCACATCCTTGTCAACACTTTTTATCTTCCCTTTCTCTTTTCCTCCTTCCCTCAATAGTTGCTACCCTCATGGCTGAACTAGTATCTAATGTGGTTTCAATTTGCATTTCCCTAACGATTAGTGAATTGGGGCATTTTCTCCTGTATTTATTGGCCTGAGAAATGTCTATTTAATTTCTTTTTTTTTTGATGTTCACCTATTGTCATTTTACAAATAGATGTTCAAGATACAAAAATGGAACATGTAAAGTGGGAATTTAACCAGCGAGACTGCAAACAGTTCTGCTCAACTGTCCAACAAAAACTTAGTAACATGGTTGTCAATCCTATATGCTCTTAAACACATACAGTTATCCATATCTTCATTTATGTTTAGATTAAACAAACTAAAGCAGGTTAAAATCATTCTAAACAAAGAATAATAGTATTGCTGGATTTCACATCATGACACTCCATGATCAGCACTGGGTTCTGTAGTGTCTTTTTTTAAAATTTTAGTTTAAAGAAAGACTAAACAGCTTCCGGGAGAACATGGTGGACAGATAACAGCAACTACCGGAGGCTCTCTGAAAGATTCGGCTCAGAAGCCAGGAATGGTGCGGACTAAGGAGATATAAGCAGGTGGAGATATGCTCTGCTGACTCAGGAACGAACTGAGCTGAGAGAAACCAACTTGGAATGCAGTCCTGGTGCTAAAACAGGAACAGAAAAGCCTCGGTGTGGAGGCTGGACCCCGCGCCATTGGAAGCCGTGATTTGGGTTTCCCGCCGTGCGGTGGCTGGCTGCCTCTACATCGGCTCGGCAAGGAGAGAGACACGCGGAAGCTCTGAGAACGGCAATCTGCGAACGGAGTCGAAAACAGGACGGGCAGGGAGGCGTGCACTGACTTGTGGTGAGGTGAGTGAGAGAAACTGATACTCTACCACAGTTTAACTCCAGCGGAGGACTTTCTGGGCCCGAGCAGTCCTGCGGGAGCAGGGCGCGGTGGCGACTACAGCAACACATCCCCCTCTTGGGCGGGATTGGTGAAAAGTGCCTGGCCTGCTTGACACTGCCGGTGGACCCGGTAGGCTGGCCCAACCCAGATCCCAGAGCCTGATGGTGGCCGGGAGGGGCGACGCGTAGACTGCCTGATCCGTAACTTCCTGGTGCACAGCAGTGAGTGGGAACATCTAACCGGCGCAATTCGATCAGACTGTGGCTGACTGGGAGAGAAGCTGGGCCTCTTATATAAGCTTGCATATATAAGGAACAGAGAATATGGGAAGAGGCAGCAACAAGAAAGGCTCCTCGGCCCCCAATTCTGAGAAACAGGCAATAGCGGACACCGCACCAATAGACATAAAGCACCATATAGAGAGCCTCATAGACCAATTCAGGAATGAAGTTATCAACGACCTGAAGCTAGAAGTATGCAGAATAGTTAGAGAAATGCTAAGCACCACCCAAGAAAAAACAGATGGTGGAATGGAAGAACAGAAAAAGAGGGGAGAATTGTTTGATGGAGAAAACAGAGAAAGCATAGAATACGTGAAGCAGGTTCAAAGGGACTACCAAGATACTAAGAAGTCTATCCAAGACTGGCATAACAGCTTGAAAGAAACTAAGGACAGACTATCTGAACTGGAGGGCAGACTTGTAATATGGGAGAATGAAATGAAAAACTTCTTAAAAATAACAAAGAAACAAATAGCAATAATACAAAGACAAGAAGATGATAAGAGGATCCATAACTTAAGGATTAAGAACATAAAAGAAGAAGTAGGGACACAAACAAGTGAACTACAAAAGCTACTCACAGAAATAATCCAGGAGAATTTTCCTAATTTAGCAAAAGGTAAAGATACTCAGATGTATGAGCCATACAGGACCCCAGCTACCTACAACCCAAACAGAGCAACACCCAGGCATATAATAATAAAAATTCCAGAAATTCAATACAAGAACAGAATATTAAAAGCTGTCAGAGACAAGAAACAGACCACTTACAAGGGAACACCCATCAGAATTACAGCAGATTTCTCTGCACAAACCATCAAATCACGAAGAGCATGGGGGGAAATAATTCAAGCTTTGAAAGATAATAATCTCCAGCCAAGATTGAGATATCCTGCACAACTGTCCCTGGAAATTGATGGAAAAACAAGGTGCTTCCAGGATAAAGAGGAACTGGGGGAATTTGCAACCACCAGTTCAACTCTACAGAGAGTATTGCAGGATATTCTAAAAAAAGAAAAATACAAAGAATCCAGAAATAGTGGCGGGGAGGCCACAACGAATGGAGCAGAGAACAAAATGAAGAAGACAAACTGACAGCTACTGAAAGAAAAAGAGCTCAACAGAAATGAGGCAGAGAAGATTGGATGATAGGAACAGCTATTTTGGAGAAAATGACATCTTAATAGGTAATACTGATTTAGTATCATCTTGTTTTGAAGTCTCATCTAGCTTTTGTCCTTCTGTCTCCAATGGTCTAAATAGGTTGTATCTTATTGGATTTTATTATGTACGATAGTATAAGCAAAAACCTTTTAAAGACAAGGAGATTATACAGAAACCATTGTTCATTTTCTGCTAGTCGATTCTAAATACTCTGTAATGCTGTCATTTTCTTAAATGGTTTTACATTGTTTTGATATACTTAATGCTACAGTATATGAAGTTGTACTCAAGGATTTCAAGGAAAGAGACAATATGGTAACTACTTTTAGGTTAGGATTATCTGGTGGTGAAACACTATTCTGCTTAAATGGTTATGTTTTGATCTGCGCTGTTTCATTGTTATGCCCTCTTTTATCTCAATCTCCTCTCCATTATTTACTTTTTTATCTTTATCCTTTTAATTAAAGGAAAAAAATAGCAGGATATATTATAGTAACCCACTTTGACTTTCTATTACCTTGATTTAAAGCCCTGTATTACTCTCACCATCTGGTTTTTAATTGATGTTCCCCTATTCTGTTTTGCTGGATAGTATCAGGTTCGAAAGTTTAGGCATCAGCTGTGAAGATAATGAGATTCATTATAACGCCCATTCTCGTTGACTTTTATCTACTTTTGAAGACCTACAATGTCTCCAATGTTTTGGTTTTGTCGGTTTTATTCTTTACTGTTTTGTTCAATTGTATTATAACTAACGATATAGGTAATTCTATTAGAGATAGTGGGAGGCATTATGGTAACCATTGTTGATCACCTTGTATTATGTTTTTACATTATCTATTATGTCCACTCTTTTGACTTGACCGATTCTGTTCTGTTATGTCACATTTGGTTTTACTCTCTTTCAAAAAAGTAATAAGAACCGTGGGAGCAATGAAACCCAAAATGTGTAATAGTCATGGTACAAAAGAGAGGAAAAGAAAGTGCTCCTAACTATATAACTGCATGTATATTTAAGTGTATAAGATAGAAAATGATATCACAGAGTTTTATTGAATCAATGAACAGAACTGTTTGCAGTAGCATTGATGGAATGTCCACTTTACAAGCTTTAATTTTGTGACTTGAACAATTATTTCTAAGATGACAATATGTAATTCATTAACTAGTGATTGCCTACTGTTCATTTTTTTTTCTGTAAATCTGTATAACTTGTACCCTTTCTCTGCTTTTTTTTTCATTTCTCCTTAAATAAAATTAAAAAAAAAAGAAAGACTAAACAAAACAGAAAACGGGTAGAAATAATACACAATTTCAAAGAAAAAATAAACAGTAAGAAATCATTAGTTGATGATTACAGATTATCTTCTTACAAATAGTTATTCAAGATACTTAAGTGGAGCTTATAAAGTGGGGATTCAAACAGTGAGATTGCAATCAGTTCTGTTCAACTATATCCAACAAAGACTTAGAAATATAGTTATCAATCCTATACACTTAAACATACATGCAGTTATCCATCTCTTCAATTATGTTGAGATTGAATAAACCCAAGCAGGCTAATATCAATTTGAACAGAGAATAATACTATTGCTGGATTTCAATTTATGACACTCCAGGATCAGCACTGGGTATTTTAGTGTCTCTTTTTCTTCAAAGTATCTGTTCATTTCATCATGTGTCATATGATCAGTTCTCATAAACTGTTTATAGATTCTACACATGCATGAGTCTTAACATGTATTTCTATCCTTTATATATTAGAGGGAGAAACAAAACAAAGCAAGGCAAAAAAACCATATTTCTATAAACACATGAAATGAAATAAACATATAAGACCGTTGTACAATCGTTCTACCATAGTTCCTGTGTTGTCTCTTGTTATCTCCAATAGAATTGGCTATATCATCAGACATCAGACGTAATTGAATATGTCAGTATATAAGAGTATTAATAAAAACACAACTTTGTATATAGTATAGAACTTCAAAAGCCAGCAGTTATCAAACCAGAATGTGTATCGTAGAGTCTTGTCATCCTCAGTGTAGTTACCTATACTCTCAGACTTGATACTATCAATCATATCAGTTTTGAATAAAGTCTTCTCTGCCTCATTTCTGTTATGCTCTTTTTTTTGCCATCAGTTGTCTGCTTGTCTTCTTCATTCTGTTTTCTGCTCCATTTATTGAGGCCTCTCTGCCACTGTTCCTGGAATCCTACTACTTTTCTCTCTCTCTAGAATGCCCTGGAGTATTCTCGGTAGAGTTGGATTGGTGGTTGCAAATTTCCCAAGTTCCTCTTTGTCTTGGAAGCATCTTATTTCTCCGTTAATTTCTAGAGATAGTTTAGCAGGGTACATCAACCTGGGCTGGAGGTTATTTTCTTTCAGGGATTGGACTATTTCACTCCAGGCTCTTCTTGACTTGATGGTTTGTGTTGAGAAGTCTGCCATTATTCTGATGGGCCTTCCTCTGTAAGTTATCTGTTTCTTGTCTCTAACAGTTTTTAATATTCTGTTCTTATATTGAATTTCTGGGATCTTATTATATGCCTCTGTTTTGGTTGTAGGTGGCTGGAGTCCTGTATGCCTCATATATCAGAATATCATTTCCTTTTCCTAGGTTTGGGAAGTTTTCCTTAATTATTTCTGTGAATAACCTTTGTAGTTCCTTTGTTTGTATCCCAGCTTCTTCATTTACATTCTTTATTCTGAAGTTATAGATCCTTTTGTCATCCTCTAGCCTTTGTACTGTTACTGCTTGTTATTTTTAAAAAGTTTTCCCTTTCATACTTGCACATTGCAAAATTGTTCTCCAGTTTGGATAATCTATCCTTAGTTTCTTTCAAGCTGATTTTCCATCTTTCCATAGAGATTTTAATTTCCTGGTGATCTCTTTGAATCTGCTTCATGTATCCTATATTTTTTTTATATTCTTCACCAAATGGTTCTCTCCTGTGTTTGAGTTCCTCCCTTCTTCTGTCTGTGTCTGCTTGAGGGGTGCTTAGTATCTCTTTCATTAATCTTCTTGTATCTTGTTTTATTTGGCTAAATAGCTCACTCTTGAACTCATCTATGAGGTCCCGAATATATCTCTTTATGTCCACTGGCGCTGTGTCTGGTATTGCATGTTTGCTGTTCTCATTCTCCTTTGTATTTACCTGTCCTGGGTCAGTGTTCTCAGGGTTGGGGCATGGGGACTTTTTGTTGTTGCTTCCTCTTCGCATCTTTTTGTCTCTTCCAGGAGGCCCCAGTTTCTTTCTTTGTTGGTTACAATTCTTCTGAAGTGTGCTGGCTAGATGACTCTTCACAATGCAGTGTGTTAGTGAGTTGCAGACAGTGACAGCATATGACAGCCCTTCCCCTCCAGATCAGTCAAGCTGCTGTGGCCTGCACTACTGTATTACTTTGTGCCACCTCCCCTTCAGACCAGCCAAACCTCTGAGGCCCTACTGGGCCAGTGTGGTTAGTGTGTGCCAGCGCTGCAGGGACTTGGCCTCAGATAACCTATTGGGTCTCAGCCAAGTCATGTGACCCACATCTAGCTCATTCCACCAATCCCATTTGGGAAGGGAACAATTGACTGAAGTCACTGCTACCCCTTGTACTTGCCAGTTCTGCCTGGCCCCAGAATGTTGTCCGCTGGAGCCCCCCTATTTATGGAATGGCTCCACTACCATCACTCACCACAGGTGATGTAGGCACCCTGCCAACTCAGCCTCCCATTTGTCTTGCTGACCCCTGAATTCAATGTAACTGCGCCTCCAGTGAGTCAAAGCGGTGGGACAGCTCGACAAGTCATGGTGGGACCTTGGCAAGTCGGGGTGGGACCCTGGCAAGTCATGGCCTCAGCCAGTCACGGCGGGACCTCAGATGGTCAGCAAGTCACCTTAATTTCTTCTTGGGACGAGAGAATTCATCTCCCTCTGTTTGGGGCTCCCTACTCTGTATTATGTTGAATTTTAAGTTGACTACCTCAGGGATCTTCTGTAGCCAGTTGTTACCTGTCCTTCATTTTTGCTCCTCTCCTCCCTTTCTGTTTCTGTCTATTTAATTTCTTTGCCAATTTTTTATTTTAAGTTTTCTCTTTTGGTCATAAATTACAAGAGAGTTTTATATATTTGCATACCATTTTCTTATTAATATATGATTTGCAAATATTTTCTCTCACTTCATCAGTTGTCTTTTGAGGCTGTTGATGGTGCTCTTTGATGGGCAAAAATCTTTAAATTTTGAAGTAGTTAAATTTATCTATTTTTCCCATTATCCTTTGATTATGACACTTTAAAATTTTTTTGTTGTCCTTTTTGAACCTTACTTAGTCTATTCTTCTATTAAGGCTTCTCAGGCACCACCGGCACTGCATCCTTTGGGCTTGGACTTGTTTCTGAATCTCTGAGTTGCATGGTGATGTTCATTCCAATGTGAGTTCTATGGTAACTACCTTGCAAGGGTTAAGCAACAAATCTAAATTTATAGAGTAATAGCAAATGTCATCTGTTCAGTAGTGCAAGATTGTGAATTTGATTCCTGGCACCAAAGGGAAAAAAATGGATGAAAGATATACAGATGAACAAAGGAAGGAAGGAAGAATGAGCCCAGTGACACATAGGTAGATCTCTGAATACCCCAGGTTTTCCCTGCAGCTCACTTCCTCAGATAAATCTTTTGAGCATCCTCTGGTGGGCCCACAGAAGCCGCTATTAAATTATCCTTTTCACTATACTTCAAAGTTGTTTGAGTTTGCTTTCCATTGCTATACAAAATATATGAAATACATTATTCATAAATGTGAAAGTTAAAGCTGCTCAGTGTCCATTAAGTGATGAATGGATTAAAAAAGAAAATGGGTGAGTTATAAAGAAATACATTTATTTGGTTCAGAATCTGAAAGTCTAAAAGCTCACAGTCCTGAAAGTCACTGGCATCTGCTTGGCCTCAGGTGAGGGCCACTTGCTGTTTTGTACATGGTGGAAAAGTGTAAGAAGCAAGTGAGCACCTGAAGAAGAGGTGAGAGGGAGAAAAATAAGAGAGAGAACTGAGGAACCTGAAGTTGTTTATAACAAACCACTTATTATGACTTATGTTTAGATATACCCCAAAGTCTCATGCACTCATAGGTGGGGCTTTTGGGGAGGTGGCTGGATCATGGGTATGTGGTACTGTATTACAGGTATGATAGCTGGATTACCCCACTGATTTGTTTAGTATTGTCTGGGTATAGTTAATGGGAAGGGCCACTCTGGGTGTGAGTGACACCAACCAATAGGTTTGTAGCTTGAATGGAATAAAAAGGGAAAGGAAGCTGTACTGCTTCACTGCCTCTTACCTGCCAAAACATGAACTGTTAAACTCTTGATACTCTCTGCCATGATTCCCTGCCTTGGAGGCAGCTAATTATGGACTAAAACCTCTATAGAATGTGAGCTAAAATAAGCCTCTCCTAATTTAACTTGTGTCAGGTATTTTGGACCAGCAAAGAGAAGTAATTAACATAGCACTTTTGTGGTAACTAATCCAGTTCCATTATTTGAGAAAGGCATTAATCCTTTTTAATGATCTAACCACCACTTTAAAGGCCCTATCCTCACTTGACACTGTTATACTGAAGACTGAATTTCAATATGGGTTTTGGAGGAGATGAACCGCATCCAAACCATAGCAACTGATCTTGGGTCCATAGCTGAGAATGACTTAGTGTGAAAACAGATAAGAAAGTAGTGCTTAGGTCTTTTTTCTTTTTTGCTTTAACTAGAGCTTGAACCAGGGGCTTTCTCCCTGAGCTATAGCTCTACGGTCACTCTTCCCCCTTCAATATTTATTTTGCAACAGAATCTTGGTGAATTTCTGTGTTGCCCAGATTGGCTTGAACTTGCAATCCTCCTGGCTCAGTCTCTCAGAGGGCCAGGATTATAGATCTGTGCCACTAGGTTACTTGGGCCTTTAAAATATACTTTCACTGCATCTGAGGAGGGGAAATCAAGTTGGTACTACAGTGATTTATAGAAGTTCACTTTAGTGGGTCTGTCTTCTCAGGTACATAGAGCATTTGTATTTCCAGATATATCTGGATTTAAGCATCCTAATAAATAATAATAATAATATCTAAAATTTAAGAGTTTATACCATGTATACATCATAGATTTCACCTCTAATGCATTTCTTCTTTAGCGTGCTGCTACTATGCACTTGATATTGACACAAAGGTGTCAAAATGTGCAAGACACAACTGTGTTACAGTGTTCAACCGTGGCAGCATGTAGACCGAATGACTGCTCAGAGAAAAGATTTAGTTCAGTCACCCAGTGGACCCAGAGGGGCTATCTCAACTGGGAGTGCTGAGCATTAGAGAGACTTCTAGGAACAGTTTGTAATTTTCATTAGACATTTAAAGGAGCTCCTGGTTCACAATGTGTCATGAACTACCACCTGCATACAGGCACTTCCAGTTTTAAAAATACACATGCACATTTCATTTCCTCCTTTCTTGTCCCAGAACTGTTTCAAAATTCTTCAACATAGAGAAAATGCTCAATAATTGTTCAGACGTGCACGTAGATCTTTCATGTCTGTGGTATCTGGAAAAGATGTGACACGATACAAACCTGATTATTTATGAAGCTTTTAAAATATGACTTCTATTCATTTCTTAGTTAGGGCGGCTCTATGAAGCCGCCCGTGAAGCACTGCAGCTGTCCCACAAGCCCACTCCAAGCATCCCGGACCTGGCTCCTGCAGCTCAGTCGGACTACAAGTCCCGGGATGCCCGCGCTCACTGCCGGGCGGGGCGGGCGGATCTCCGAGGTGATGTCATCCTCTTGGGGCGGGGCCGGACCGAGGGGGCGGGCCGAGGGGCGGGGCGAGGGCGGTGGAGCTTGCTGGTGCTGATGCAGGATGGCTGGGCGCGCAGGAGCCCGGGAGGTCTGAGCCGGGCGAGGCTCGCTCCCTGCACATCGCTTCGCCTGCCCGTCGTGTGGTTGCCGGCAGGTGGATCGAGGGCGCAGGGCCGGGCCAGGGCAGGAGGTCTGCGGTTGGCGGGGCCCGGGGCTGGCAGGCCGCCCACCTTCCCGGTCTCGGAGCGGCGATGACCTGCTGAGGCGCTCGTGGGAGGCGGCAGGAGGCGGCCTAGCCGCGGGCGGTGAGGTTCGCGGCCTCCTCCCTCGTCGTGCCCAGCCCCGGCCCCGGCCCCGACCCGTCCCTGCGCCCCCTCCAGCAGCCGGCCGCGATGGCGGATCCAGCCGAATGCAGCATCAAAGTGATGTGCAGGTTCCGGCCCCTCAACGAGGCGGAGATCCTCCGCGGGGACAAATTCATCCCCAAATTCAAAGGCGACGAGACCGTGGTGATCGGGGTAAGTGGCCGGCGCGCATGGCCTCTCTCGCGCTTCGCCCGACGCCCCAGACGGGCGGAGGTATCGGGGCAGCCTCCTCTGTCGGCCCAGGACCCCCCTCGCCCCTGTGAACATGCCAGGGGCCCCTCACGCCTCACCCGTGGTCCTTAAGCCGTGGGCAAGCGAGCTGCTGGAGGGGCCGCTGGGGACAGTGGGGCGGGCCCCGGGGTGCGGGTGGGCTGGGGGCGAGGAAGGGCTCAGATCCGCCATTGTTCGCGGGTGGGGGCCCGGGAGGGCCTATTGTTCCCACACTCGCCACCAGGTGGGTAGTGTGTTCGGGTTACACGCAAGTCTGGGTGCCCAGGCCCCCTTTAAAAGTGCAAGCTCGAAACTCATAAACGCCTGCAGGCATCAGTTCGATTTGTCGAGCATTTTTGTTTTTTATTCTCACAACCTTAGCAAAAGAAAAAAAAAAAAAATGGGAAAAAAAAGCGTAGGAACATATCCTAGCTCGGGCTTGGACCTCCTGTGCCCAGACGCAGCACCCTGCGATGTTTCACCTTGCTCCGCGCGCGCGGAAGGTGGAGAGGGAAAGGGAATACTGGTGGTCTTGGTGAGCTCGGGAGGCTTGGTGTGACTATTTCAGCTTCTTGTCACCCCAGGGTGCCCTGGATGTGTGCCCTCCTTACACGAACGACCCCAGCCCCCACCCCCGACACCTGGCGCGGGAGATTGTGGAATATGCTTATTGCTGGGTGGAAAGGAGGCTGTGCCTAGATCTGTGCGGTGGGGGAGCCCCGAGAGCAGCCACATAATCCCTCGGTGCCCACAACAGAAGTTCCTCTTTGTGACCTGGGCCCCCTCCCTCCTGATCACCCTAACCCACCTTTTTTCCCTTCCCCCAACTGATTTCTCTCTGCAGCCCAGGGGGTGGGGAAGGATTTTTAGCTCTTAAAGGGGTATGTCAGATTAAATACATCAGGCCTGCCCCCTCCCCCTCCTTGACCATCCGCTGCTGTGTGGCTGACTGTGCCCCCTTTGTATGTGAGCCGTGTGGGGAGGGAGCAAGTTAATGCGAACCTCCCAGTCCCCGCTGACGCGTTCCTGGCAACCCGCTCCAGGGTGCTGATGCAGCCTTCCCGTCCCCAGCATTGATTAAGTGATGTCATCCTGATCACTGAGCATGCTCCAACTAACCCCCTCCCCCTTTTCCCCCGGTGACTGGTGTATTTAGGTCAAGTGATTGACAGGTGACAGTTTTCCTAGGGTGTCAGAGGAGAGCAACTGGCCTTTCTCAAGCGCCAAAGAGCCTGACTTTCTGGGCCCTTGTGGTCCTCTGCTTTTTAACCAAGGTTATTTGCTGCAGTCCCAAGTCCTGGCTATACCCGCTGGCAAGTACTCCACGCTGGAAGAACCCAACAAGGCTGTGGCCTCGGGGAATTTATCCTGTACCCGTTTAAACAGGGACTTCCCCCGAGACTGTTCTTTTCCTTCCTATTGTCAGGAAACCCTGACCTCCATCCTATGTGAATGGCATTTATCTAAGACCTGACCTAGGAAGGCAGGAAAGAGGGATGTTTTCTGTGCTTAGTTTTAACTTGCGAGAAGCTGTGCACTGCCATTACTGACTAGGAGGGAATTTCTATAGTTAGGATTATAGATGGCTTAGTGACAAATCCGTGGGCAGTACGCAGAGCAACCACTGGCTTGCTGGGGTTAGGACTCTCAGCCAGAATCTGGCTACAGACTGATTTGCTGTTTCCTGACCCACAGCTCACAGAGTGCAAGTTACTGGGGACATGTAACAAAACTGACTTGTAACAAAATTTTAACAAAAATTTGGGCAGCATCAGAACATATTTTGATGACCTTGTTTTTCCCTCCCAAAGATTTTTTAAAGAGTCTGAAGTTCTTTCCCAATCCATCCTCCTGCTTCTTTTTTCCTTCTCTTTCCCTCCCTCCTTTCTCACTGTCTATCAGGACGGATGAAGTGAGAAATAAATCATCCCTGATCCATGGGTAGAGGATTTTTAGCATTAATATATTTCCTTGTTTAATATTATGATATTACTAAGGGAATATTTGGATTTTCTACCTGAGTATAGTATACATTGATTGACTAAATAAAATGAACACATACATAAGTGAGAAATTTAAACAAAAAATTATGACTGTGAGTACACTTGTTGCTTTTTAAATTGTAAAGTGATATTTGCTTAGCCTTTAACATAATGAATAGTTTTCTTTTTTAAGGTAAACTTCTTATTAAATAAGGTATTCGAATAGAAAAGTGTTATCATGAATTGTGTAACCTAATGATTTTTCGTAAGGTAAATGTTCCTTATAACAGCTTTACAGACTAACACGCAGACATTTTCAGGATTCCAGAGGTCTCCCTAGTTTCTTTCAGTTCTTAATTCTTTTTGCATCAGGGTAAATACTCTTCTGATTCTTGATGCATGCTCTCTTTTTAAAGTTTATATAGATAAAAGAGTATTGTATGTTTTTTGTATGTGACTAAGGTTGTGCTCATCAAATTTATCCTCATTCTATAGTATTTCATGATATGAATATTCCACAATGTATTTATTTGTTTATTTGAGACAGGGTCTTGTTATTCAGTTCAGGCTGGCCTTGGGCTCACTTTGTAGCCTGGGCTGGTCTCCACCTTGCAGACAATTCTCCTGCCTCAGCCTCCCACAGCCTCCCACGGACTGAGATTGTAGGAGTGTGCCACTCCATAACTTATTTATACAGCAACTGTTAATAGACAATTAGTTTTCACTTTGGGGCTAGTTTGAACATTATTTTGTATTAGTGAATTAGGGCACAGAACAGAAGATTGTCAGATACTAAATGGTGTTGAGACTTGGTTTGGCTGGTGTTAGAATCTTTCCTGTTCTTAATTAATAATGTGGATCTAAATACAGCTCTGCAGCCTGTATTATGCCTATGCACTGAGTAGAAAGGTGCCAAGGCAATTCAGTTGGAACCAGCCCACATGGCTCAGTCATAGACAGAAACTGCCCCAGCTAGACTCAGCCTTCAGGGACACAGCTGGGTGGGAATTGTCAAAGAATCCAGAACGATCCAGAAGTGTAATGACTTTCAGTTTCAGCAGAATCCACATCCAGAATCCCAGAAGTTATTTATTATTTTTATTTATTTATTTTTTATTAGTGGCTGTTTACAATTTATACATTTTCCAGTCATCTTGGGGAGTGGTTATATTTACATATTACAGCTTTTTAAAAAAATCCCCTTTCCTCCCCAGAAATCATTTTTAAAACCGAATCCCCTTTTTTCCTTTAAAATCCTTTTCAAGTCTTATGAAGCTGTCTACCAAGAGAGGTTTTGCAGGTAGAATTTTTAGATATTTGTTTTAAGAAAATGTCCCATCTCGGAGGAATCATCTCTACGGTTCCTGCATTATTTTTCAGCTCCCATGTAAAGCTCTTTTCCTCTCATCTTCTTAGCTAGAAACAATCTCTCCCTATTTTGAGTGACTGAAATAATTGTTTTGCATATAACTTATAATTTTTAGATTATTACTAGTCTCGATCATATGTTTAGTGACATTGTAAGGCACATGTAGTGACAAGAACCATCCATGTTTCGCTTTGTTTATACTTCCCAGGGCCCTTAGCACCTAAATGTTTATTCATCTCTTTGTTGGTTCTGGAAATCTTTACTTGGCGTATTTAACTTATTTTTTAGTCATCTTCCTTTTCCCTGGGATAAAATACCTGACGCCCACAACCTAAAAGAGAAGTGATTTATTTTGGTTTACAGTTGCAGATGTTTTAGTCCATGGTCCACAGGCTAAAATACAGACATGGCATGGTGAAAAGATCTGGCTTGGAGGAAAGCTACTCATATAAGGGCGTCTTGGAAGCAGATCGAGCCAAGGGAGGAAGGGGGTGGGGAGGGAGGCAGCCTTCCAGGCCATGCTCCCAGTGACCCACCTCTTACCAGGTTCTGCCTCCTAACAAGAAGTCAGTTATATTGCCACTGTGATCCAGTCACCTTTCCAAAGCCCAGCCTCTGAACACATGAGTCTTTTGCAGGACATTCTACATCTAAACCATAAAACTCATTTTATAGACTTTTGGTTGATTGTAGGCCAAGAGGAATAGTTTAAAAAACATTTTTTTAAAAAAGAGAAGCACTATTCCTCTAAGTAGGACTGATTAAAAAAACATATACTAAAAATGCTATAAGAAAATTGGGAAAGAGCTGAATTCAGCGTTGATAAAAATTAGAGCTACTGACACTGATGGTGAGCTAGAAGTGGAGGGCAGGGTGCAAGTGATTAGAAAGGGGTGCCATCTTGCAACACATTGATTCTTTTTTTTTTTTTTTTTTTTTTTTGTCTTTTTCATTTTTATCGGTACCGGGGATCGAACTCACGACCGCCTCCTTGCAAAGCAGGTGCTTATGCTGCTGAGCTAAATCCCCAGGCCCAACACATTGATTCTTTAGAGAAAAATATTGGATTTATTGCATTTCTCAGAGGAGACTGTCATTAACTGCTAAAAATCCTGGTGAATCATCAGTTCTGTTGAGCTCTGCCTTTTAGTTAGAAGCAACAGTATTGACAGAAGATCTCTGATTTGGGTGGTTTCCAGTAGTTCTTTGACATAGTTTCCCACTTCAGTTTCCAATAACTGGGTTATTCCATGTTTGCCAGCCGGAGAGCACATTTTTTGTCTGAAGATGGGTGGTTTCCTCCTAAGGTACTGTAGGCTCTAACCTATTTGAATGTCACAGCAAAATGTCACCCACAAGCTCTGTGCCAGCCAGTGGCAAGGACAGTGGCTTTGGTCATCTGAAAGCTTAGATTAACTCTTGCTGTGGATGGATTTGGAAAGGAGTAGCTGGGACAGAGACCAAATCCAGGCCTGAGTTAGCAGTTTGGAGATTAAGGTCTGAATTCCATGTGCGAAGTCCCTTTTACCATGTAATATTAAGCATGCAGATTTTGGGGACAGCAGGTCTTCGGGCCATTATTTTCCCCACTTGTTTATAGTTTTGCCTTTTCCAGTTTATCATAAAATGAAATCATATATTGAGTATCTTTTAAAGTCTGGGTTTTGGATTCTTTACACAATAATACTTTCAGATTTACTTATGTTGTCTGGGTTAATACGTCATTTATTTCCAAGTAGTTTTCCAATGCATGGATATACCACATGTTGCCTATTTTCCTGTTCAGGGACATTTGAGTTGTTGCTAGATTGGAGTGAATATGAATAAAGTTGCTTTAAACTTTTGCATACAGATTTTGTGAGTATGAAGTGTTTTTTTTTTTGTCTTGGGTAAATGCCCAAAAGTGGAATTGCTACATCATATGTAACTATATGTTTAACTCTATAAGAAACTGCCAAACTGTTTTCCAAAGTGGTTGTACTGCTTTGCATTCTCATCTAAAAGCAGTAACATTTTAAGCTGGTTTTTAAACAGTTTAGTCAATTACTTTGTTTAAGTGCATTTTAATCTAGTAGTGTCTAGATATATCACTTTATTTCTCCATCCCCTAAATTTAGAGATGTTTATATCCCCTAAAAATGGCTCAGTGGTCTCCTGTAAGTATATCCTCAAATTTTGGAATGAACCAACCCAGTGGAATAGCTACAGTTTGGCACCTGTCACTGGAGACCACTCACTGGTCAGGGTGAGCACTCATTTGATGCTACAAAAGGAAGGGATAGCTAGAGACAGCTGGAAGAGGCAACCAGAAGAGTATGGATTTCTCAAGTTGCTTAGCTTTTCTGAGCCTCAGTTTTGTTTTTGTTATAATTTAAGTGGAGATAATTATTTATCTCACAAGGTTGTTAGAATGAAATAAATAAAGTGGTCACACAGTGCCTGGTACAGAGAAAAATGCTCAATCAGTGTTAATTATCTCTCTTGTTTTTTGTTTCTCTTGTAGTTTTCCTGGTTCCCAAAATTAGCTTTGCTCTTTCAAATTGCTGCCCTACTTTGGCTTTCCCTTGAAAACCCTTCTTGAATCCCCATTGCACCAGGCATGTATTTATTTCTTGCTCCTGCTGGAATTAGCCATTCTTTTCATCTTATCTGTGGCATTGAAATCAAGACTCATGTTCCATTTAGTTGTTGATGACATCCTCTGAAATGAGTGTGTGTGTGTGTGTGTGTGTGTGTGTGTGTGTGTGTGAATGTGTGTGTGTGGTCCTCCAGATAAATTATAGGCTGGAGGGGGGAAGAACTTCTTAAAAAAGTTTTTGTCTCTTTCACTGTATGTGGTCATATAGTTACTTAGTAAATATATCTTCACCAAAGGTTCTTCTTCTTTCCTGCCTAGCATCAAGTCACCATAAATACTAATTTCTGCATTTCCTTAAATACTTGGATATCATTTGAGTTTTTTCTCTACATCCACTTGTATGTGTCTGGCCCAGCTCTCCAATTTGATGATCATATTTTCCATTCTCAGCTCATCTTCTCTGTTTAAAGTTAGATCCTCTCCCCTACCTCTCCCCTGCCTCAGATTCCCACCTGTGTCTCCTTATTAAAAAAGCAAAACAAAAGTACCTATTCCCTAATGGTTTCTCTTGAGTTAAAAAAAAATTGCTTCTTGATGGATCCAATTTCATCTTGTTTTTCCCAGATTTTTTCATAGTCTTTTTCCTTTGTGACTGAGAAAGTTCTCCCCTTAACCTACTTGCCGCATATTAAGCACAATCCTTTTGAGTTGTGACTTTGAGGTTATTTGTAAATATCATAGAGACCTTGGGGAGGAACAGTGTGAGATTCATTAGGGCATCTCCCCGTCACCAGAAAATGGGAGTGAGTCAGCCTGTGATGAACTCCCAGTTCTGCTGCTTCTCAGCTCTGTTAACTTGGGAAAATTGCTAACCTCTGCTAAGTTCTACTTTCTCACCTGTAACTTAGGGACCAAAATAGTTCCCGTGTCACGTATTGTGTTGAAATAGCTTGTGAACATAGAGTGCTGGGCACAGGAGCTAAGCCAAGGCAGACATTCAGAACCCTTGCATTGTTACAATGCCTGTCAGTAGCTCCTGCTTGCACTGTGATCATATGGACCCACTTGGAGAACATTCACACTCTTCAGTTTCCCTGGTGCCCTAGACTCCAGACGTTCCTGGGGTCACTTTGAGGCCCTCCATATTTTGGGTGCACCCACTTCCCTTGCCTTACCTCGTGTTCCTGTTTCCCTTAAAGGCGAGGCTGCTCAGGGCTGCCCTGGGCCCTTGGTTGCTCACACTGTCCTCCAATGCCTGAGATGGTGGCCGCAATGGCCCTCTGCACGGCAAGCATGCATTGGTCTGCAAAGTCTGACCAGCTGCTTCCTCCCACTCCTGCCAGTGTGGTGGAGTTAACCCTTTCCCTGCACTTTCCCAGTTGTGCACTTCATTTCTTTGGGTAAATGTGTCCTTTTCTCTAGTGAGGCTGCAAACCCCTTGAGGGCAGGAAATTGTATCTCATTCATTCCACCTCTAGGGACCAAAGCAGTGTCTGGAACACAGTATTTGCTCATCAGTACATGTCTTGGGAAAGAAATGGAGAGCAGTGACCCACTGTCTGTCAGAGCCTGGGGTTGTTTGCTTGAATTGTCACCTTGACTTCCATCCAGTTGTGGCAACTTGTCTTTCCTTCTTAGGCATCTTCACTGTTTTATTGTTATTGTCTTGAAAGAATAGCTTTTTGGGGGCATCTTAATATATTGCATGCTCATTAAAAAAAAAAAATTCCAGACCATGCAGAAAATTTTGGAGAGGGTAAAAAGTACTTAATAGTACTAATCAGAAAACACCACTGCTAACATTTTATTATGTATGTCAGTTCTTTTCTATTCTTACCCACACCTTGTTTTAAAACAAAAATATTACTTTATAAGAGCTGTTTAGAAACATGTTTTACTGAATAGTATATACTACAGACATCAACGTTTTTAAAGGGTGCTTACAATTTCTTTACATGTCTAATCAATACTTCTATGTCTTATTGATGGCATTTGAGTTTTCTATTTCTTTATATTATAAACATGTCCCCTCTTTGTGCATTTACCCAATTATTTTGTGAACTACATTCTTAGAATTGGGATTGCTGTGTGGAAGGTTATATAGATGATTTTAAGGCATCCAGTTTTGAGAGGAAGCAATTTACAGATGGGGAATTGTTTTATAGGCTCACTTCATTGCTCACCCCATGAAACTGCTGCCAGTTTGTCTCATAAGGCATCCATGTCTGAGCTAAATTAAATTCTTACCAAGAGTGTGTGCTACGTCATGCACTGTTAACCTCCAGATCCAAAACACAGCAATACCTGCAGACTTTTAATGTAAACCGTGGGATTTTATAAGCTGTCTCTTGTCAGTTTCAATATCCCAAAGGATGTTGTTTCTTGGTGGTGATCAAAAGCTAAATCTCTCTCTCTCTTGAGGCAGATAGATAGAGACCAAGACTGTAGTTTCAGAGAATAGGGTGGATGCAACCTTTCTTCTTGGTGCTGACACCGACTGTCCTGTGATGCCTGTGATGCCATCTAGGCAGTGGGGAGCCCAGGAAGGGCAAAACAGCCCTCCCAGAATGGTGAGAGAGACAGAGAGAGAGAGAGAGAGAGAGAGAGAGAGAGAGAGAGAGAGAGAAAGAAAGAGAGAGAGAGAGAGAGAGAGAGAGAGAGAGAGAGAGAGAGGCAGGATGGGGGAGGCTTTTTTCCTTCCTCCCTGATTACTAGGGACTCTTAAAACAACAGACAATTTCGAATGTACCCAAAGGAATGAAGAATAACAAGATGTATCCACATGTACCCATCATCGACCAGTCATAAGACCCTCAGCAAATGTCCATTTTCCCAATACTTTCCTAACCCTTCCCTCTGATTTGCTACGTTGCTTTATTGTAAAATCTCACATCATTTGATTCTCAAACTTTAGTGTGAATTTCTAAAAGACCAGGACTGTGTTTTTGACAGAACCGCAAAATATTATCACAAGTAAAGCATTAACAATTTGTCCTTACTGACAAGCCCTCACTGCCTCAAAAATTTCTTCCTGCAATTGGTTTGCTCAAATTCGAACTTCCATTACAAATAGATTTCCAGTGAGGAGAAAGAAGTGATGGCACACATTTACCTAGGTACTACCTGGGGAGGCACTGCTGTGATGGACTTGTCCAGTGTCCAGCTGCTTTTCAGTTCAAACATCTGTTACAAACAGGCCTGGTCAAGATTCCCAGCCTGGCTCCCTCAGCAGCCATCATGTCCCAGTTACCCTTTTCAGTGAGCCAGCGAGTGACCGAGTTGTGGTAGCACCCAGAAGATTGTTGAAAGAACCTCAAGATTGTGGCTCTTCCTTGTTGAGCCTTCTTTTTGCCTGTAGTCAGCTTGGGTAAATGAGTAGGGGAACAGGCAGTGGTATTTTATTTGTTCCCAATCTCGTCCTCACTAACATTAGATTGGTACCAGCTACATTTGGAGTGATTCTTTCAGATATGTCTAGATGATTTTCATGTTTATCTTTTCAGTAAGTGAATATCTATCCTTGATGTAAACTTGATGTATCCTGATGTAAAATTGATGTAAATATTGGACAAATACATTTTTGGGGCTGAGGGGAAAATATGTATGTGAGAACAGCATTCAGCTTGTCCAGTACTTTAAGGAAAATATTTGGAGTTTTCTTTTTTATGTTTCTTGTTAATTTTCTTATTTAAAAAAACCTTTGAAGGGAGGTTGCATATGGGAAACAGTGCAGATGAAAACTAAATCCCCAAATTTGTGTTTTAAAAATGCTTTCTATGGTAAGGTTTTAAGAGCTGTGGATCAATAATATTATTTTAGAAGCATTTAACTTGAAGATCTTGGTCACATAGCTTGGCACTGACAAATCTCAGGAACTTTTCTTTTCCCAAGCTCTCATGTAGAGTGATCTCTCCCCTTTTTAGGTGTTCTCTTGCCTCTGGTGGAAACATAACAGCAGTTGGCTTCAATTCTCTGAGGAGACTGTGTCATAGTTTTTCTCCGAAATGACCTGTCTGGCATCTCACTCCTCAGAGGTTAGTGATTTTCACCTGGGAACATGGCTAAATAACAGCTCCATCTGACATCAGAAACTTAGGTAGTTGTGGGGGAAGGGACTTCTGTTTCTTTTTCATAGCTGCCTCCTGCTCCACTGGGAGGGACAGATACCTGTTTGGTTAGTAAGGATCCAGATGGGGCTATGAGGACTTCATGTATCTGGCATCTGTGTTCAGTTCATTCTGCAAGGTCTGGCTTCCTGGGCTAGCCTGTGAGGGCTGTTCTCCTCTCCTCTATTTTTTTGCCTGAGTGAATCAGTTAGGCTAGGTCCACAGTCTGAGGTCCACTTGAGTTGGTATCAAGTGTAGAAGGTGCTGTGCTGTCGGATGGGGTGGGGAGGTGAGTGTTTTAATTACTTTTTCATTGGTGGGACACAATACCTGAAACTCACAAGTTAAATTAGAAAAGGCTTATTTTAGCTCACATTTTGTAGAGGTTTTGGTCCATAGTCAGCTGGCTCCAAGGCAAGGTAGCATAGAAGAGGAGCATCATACAAGAGAAACAGTCCATGGTGTGGCAGGCAGGAAGCAGTAAAGCAGCGAGTCTTCCTTTCCCTTTTTATTCCATTCAGGGTACAAATTATTGATTGATGTCACCCACACACAGGGTGGGCCTTCCCATTATCCACACTCAGAATTATGTTAAACAGAACACTGGACTAATCCAGTTATCACATCTATAATCTAATATCACACACCCATGATCCAGCCATTTCCCAGGAGCCCCACTATGAGCACATCAGTCTTTGGTGTGGAGCACGGTGACATCTAAATATAAGCCATAACAGCAAGGCAATGGATGTGCAGGAACTCTACGTTGGTGGTGCTTGGACACCTGTAGAACAAACTCACCCATTCAGTAGGTGGGCACAGAGCAAAGTGGGTTGTTAGAGGAGGCTTTCATTCCTGGATCCCTGCACTGATGTCATCATAGTACCATTCAATTCTTCTAACTACTACTCGTTTATTTATATATGTGAAAAATAAACTTTAAAAGGGAAATGTTTAGCTGTTAGGTAATAATTATGGGATTGAACAACACAACCTATTAATTATCTGTTCAAGTAAGTGAGGAAAAGCACCCAAAGTACTCTGTTGTTCAGTAACAACACTTATTTGGTCATGTGTTTGTCAAATTATCCTTAGTAAAAATTATCTGTAGTAAGTGTGGCTCTTGATAAAGACTGCTTGAGGGTCTTTTTCTGATCTATCCATGCATCTAAAAGAGCTCGTAAAAGGGAAATACACATTGATTTTTTTTTTACTTTTGTGGTTTTTCTAAAAACAAATCAAAAGTGGTATCATATAGATTAATGGAAAACTTGAAATTAAGATGGATATATTTTAATATGAAATATTAATATGAAATTTAATATGAAAAATAGAGTAGAAATATAGATTAATGGAAAACTTGAAGTTAAAATTACTACAAAAATATTTCCTTTTATAAAGGGATATTTTATGCTTCCTTCTGACTGGTCCAAACAGGTGGCCGTTAATCATATTTGTCTGTTGAATATTTGCAATGTGATAGTCCAAATAGGATGCTCTGTAGATATAAAATACACCTCAGATTTTGAAGACTTAGTACTACAATAAAAGGAATAGCTCATAAATACTTTTAATATTCATTATATATTGAAATGGTAATATTTTGGATATTCTGAATTAAACAATATTCATAAAATGAATTTTACTACCTTTTACTCCCCTCCCCACCACCTTTTACTTTTTAAAAAGTGTGGCTACTAGAAAATTTAAGATCGCATATATAGCTTATATATGTGGCTGCCTTTGTGTTTCTCTTGGACAGTACTGCCCTAACATTTAGATGCAGTTTTCTGATTTTGCATTTATTAACTTCAGTTTCATTTCTGTATATTGGGGCCTACTGTGTGCTAAGCTCAGGACTCAGTGTTGTAGATTTACTGTGATAGATAAGAGGAGAGCCATGCCATCAATATGAAGGAAGGCAAATTTTTAAAAAATTCTGTCCAAAGAGAAGTGGAAGTAAAGCCTCACTGGAGTCAGAGAAAGCAGACCAGTCCTGACCTGGGAGATTTGGTCCTTAACCTGGACGCAGGAGTAGAAATCTGCTTTGCAAATGTAAAATTTACTCCAGTTACTTTGCAATTCCGCATAGCTGCTTTACATATTTCAGTTCGCAGAGAAGAGACTGAGGAGAGTTGTGGCCTGGGCTGTGGCCTGGTCCTGCCCTTTTCTCATCCTGCCCTTCCTTCCCAGCAAGTGTTGAGACACAGAGGTTACCGCTGAGAACCCCGGAGGATCAGCCCAACCGCCCCAACGCCCTGTAATTAACACAAGCTCTTTGCCACAGGGTTTGTGATGTGCTCCTAATGCATGACTTTGAGCACACCAAAAGGTGACACGAGTGCGTCCTTTCTGACAAATGCCATGATGCTGCCAGCTGCCTGGATCTCCTGGGGATCCCCATCTTGGCTGGGGACGCCAGGCCCTCTGGCTCGCCCCTGCTCAGTGCCTGCAAGGCTCCTCTGTGTCGCCTCCCTGGGAGGGCTGTTTTCAATTTCCAGGCAAGAAGCGCCGCAGTGATTGCAAATCTGCCACTTACCTTCTGTCACCATTCTGTCGCTAGCTAGTGCCGGAATGATGAAGCCTGTTGTCCTGAAATGCATTTCTCATCGAATGAGCCCCTCCCCAAAGTCCCATAGGAGGCCCAGGGTGGAGGTATGAGGGGCCTGTCGAATCTGGGTTGTAGGAGTGGACCGAGGAGCCTTTGTTGCTCACAGGTGCCTCCTCTTTGTTCTAGTCTCTGTGGAAGAGGTTGCTTTGCAGGAGAAGGAAGGCCGGGAGCTCTTTAGAGAATAGATTTGATTCTGTGCTGAAAAATCTCTGCCCTACCCCCACTCCAGACCTTGTTTGTTTGGCAGAGAATGGATTTTTCTTCTTTAGTAAGTGGTAAAAACTGCTGTGAAGGTAACATGTAAGCACAACATCAACAGAAGCACCCTTACCTAACCAGGTGGCACCATCCATTTTATCTTTTATCCCCTCTCTCTTGGTTGGTGCTGTTTTAAAAATTATATATCTTATCATGTATATACTGACTTGCCTTTTCCTTTCTTTTTACCTAAATTTACTCCATGAGTGGTTTCCATGTTGTGTGATATCTTCACAGTTCTATATTTCAGTGACCACTTGAAGGTCCACTGGGCTGCTACATGGTACATCTTGGCTGACTCACCTCCCTGTTGTTGGCTGAACATTTGGATCTCCAGCTTTGCCTTACACTAGGTGATGTTTAGGGAACATCTGCATGCACAGAGCTGTTTTCTTCTATGAGTTATTGCTAGAGGATAATTTCTCCAGAAGCAGATTTACTGGGCCCACCCAGTGCTGTGAACATTTCAGTGTGATCCAAGTACGGTATATATTATCCTTTTGTTTTCCATAAATTCCTAAATTCCTATAACTTTCAGGCCCCTATAAGTGCACCATTTAGCAGTGAATCCAATTTTGAAATAAAGCAGATTAATCAAAAGGTGATTTGTAGGTCAGGGATCTGGAATTTATGAACTGTGGAGTTTTTTTTCCTGGCTTTTCCTCTAATTTTTATCGATTTTAAATGAATGATATAACTAGTTAATAACTGATTTAATTTGAAACAATCCTATTAATGGACACTCCTAAGATCAGGTTAATCTTGAGGAGTCTCAACTGCTTGGAGAAAGGAAGGTCTTAGACCCTTCCTGTACCCGTGTATAACATCCATCGATTGGCTAGGGAACTGATTGGAAGTGGTGATTTACACTTGTGACTAACTCAGGGCTCTTAACACATGGTTCTCAGATATAATAGGCTCTGCTGTTGCATTGGATGAGCTTTATTAGACCTGTAGCCTAACAGTAGTGCTCCAGGATTACATTTTGTTAGCTGACCTGGGGCTATGCTGGACCGTTCTGTCTTTTTGGAGAGATGGCAGCTCCGCACAAAAGGCATTGCTTCATGCCATGCTGGTCATGTGTACTCCAGAGCCCAGTCCTCTTGGGTTCTGGAAGAACTCATCTGTGGTGTGTAGCATCCAGTGAATGTCATGAATATTTGCTTTTCAAAATTTTTTCACTAGTGGTACACTACAAAACATCCAGTTGTCATCTGTTTCAGCAATTTTGGGCTTCTGACTTAGCATTCAGAGGATCAGTAGATTCATTTAGTCACCATTTTGTGGGGGATGAAGTTGTTTTTGCTACTGGTTAACACACATGTAGATCAGTTTTCAAATAATAATAACAAAGCCAAGAATGCATAACATAAACCATGTTTAGCATAATGTTTTCTTTGATGACACAAGTGTCCTTAGGAGGATTTTGTATTGTAGGTAAGAGCTGCATGATTCAGAATATTGCATATATCACAGGCCCCTCTGTGAGCAACAGCAGCTTCATGCCTGTTGGTCCCTTCTCTCATCTTGAGGTAAGGTAGTAGAAGGAAGTGCTCTAAAATGGCTTAATACTGGCAGAATGTCTTTAGTGCTAAATTTCCTTCCAAAAGACATAATTTAATCTGGAAAGTGAGTGTGGGAGGTTAGAGTGAAAGTGGTTTTCAGCCTGGATACTTAGGAGGACTGTATTCAGAGAAAATTCTCCAACCTTTTTAAGATTAAGGCTTGACTTTTCTTTCACTTCTCCCCTACCTGTCCCCAAAGCAATTGTAGGCATTGATGTGTACAATATAAACCCTGGTGGATACAGTGTCTCCACTGAAAGAACTGCAGACAGTTTACATGTTAGTGCTCTTCTCACAGACATTTCTAGATCATTTAATGAAGAGCAATTTTTTTCTTAATTCCATGAAGTTACATTCTTTCCTGCTTGTTTGGAAGACATTTGATTCTAACAGAGTAGTGACAAGACTTAGGCAACTACACATATTTCTCCATTATTATAATCTTCAGTATAGTGCTATGGGCTAGGTGCTGCTCTTTGCAATCTCCAGATGGGGAAACCGGAGTGCAGGGAGGTTCAGTGACTCGCTCAAGGACACACAAGCATATGTTGTGAGTCTGGGATTCATACTAGGCAGCATGAGTCCGGTATCTTTGCTTGTAACAATTTGCTATGGTGCGCCTGAATTTTGGTTCTTATTAAGAGGTGAGAGTGCTCAGGTGCACAGCAGTTTTGGAAACTTGAAGAGGTGGAGCTTGGCTGAGTGTGGTGAACATGCTTGTAATCCGACCTTGGGAAGCACAGCCCGAACTTCTCAGAAAGATAAAACCAAGCAAATAAATAAGATGGCGGAACTTCATGGGAGGTTTGAAGTCAATGAGGGCTCACTCAAAGGGAATTGTGGCACCCTTGCCTTTTTCTTTTGTGCCTCCTGGCTGGCCATGACATAGTTTTGCCATATGCTGCAGTGCTACCATGGTCTAAAAGCAATGGAGCCAATTGATAATGGTCTGAAGCTACAAAACTGCAAACCAAAATATACCTTTTTTCTTTGTAAAGTGATTATGTCAGGCATTTGTTACAGTTACAAAAAAGCCGACTAGTGTACCTACTATCTTACCACCTTGGCTAGTAGGACAGATGGGTAAATTGATGCAGACACTACACAGCACCCTACACAATGGCAGTACTGTTGACAAGTGACTGAACATGAACAGTACTCAACATTTATCTAGTATGAGATACTTTTTAAGGTAAGGGTAGATTTTGGGAAGTGGTTTCACTTTTCAAAGAATAAAAATTGTGTTGCATTGAATATCCAAAGTCTGTTACTTTCTATTTTAGTATTCAGTTGGCAGAACCAAAAGGAAAAAAATTACAGATTCATTAAATACAGAGAATGATTGCTTTGAAGTAATTTCCCTTTCTACCAAAATGTAGAAGCCACACACAAAATACCCTTCTTTTGATTTTTCACATGCTTGTGTTATGAAGTTATTTTAATTTGAGCTGAAACTCAGCATCATAGAAGAAGAAATATCTTAAGACGCTCTGAATTGAAGACATTAATATACATGAACTACACTTAAAATTCTGTCGATTGTCCTTAGCTCTGAAGGGGAAATGTCTGTAATTTACCTAAATTGCCTTGGAAAGAAAAGATATAAGGAACTTCCTTCCTTCCTTGGGTATCTGTTTCTTGGTCTTTTCTAATAATCAGGCAATAGAGTGATTGAATTATTCCTGTTAACCTTATGGCTATTAATTTCATTTCAAAAAAACATGGGCTAATATTAGCTGACAGTTACATTTCAAACAAATTTATGTATAATACACATAATGAATTAATATTGAGCCACAGAGTATGAGCCTCAAAATTATTTTAGAAGACCAGTGCATTCCTCTTAATGATGGTCAGAGTTCATCCTCGCTTCTTATTCAGGATAATGGAAACAAGTGAGGAGCAGAGGAAGATTAAAGAAAGTGTCAGAGTAATCACAAGCATTCAGTACCTTTCTTTTTTATTTCCTTTCTTTAAATGTCTTCACTTTTTATTTCAAATATAAATATTACATATACGTTTTATGGTGATTTAAAAATATTCAGGAAGATAAAATTTATAAAATAGAAAATTCTCTATTCTCTACTGAATAACTACTGTTAAGTGATTTATCTTTTATAAATTCAGTTCTAAAGCACGATATATAAAACGTATGTATAACAAACGTAAGTTCTGAGATACTCTAATGAATGAGTCCACCACTCACTTCATACTTCACCACTGTTTGACTTACCCTCGGTCCTTTTGTGCCAGAAGCAATCATTCTCCAGATTTGGCTTTTTCATTTTGGTGATGTTCTTCATAGTTTTACTGCAAGCATATTTTTAGGAATAAATAATGTATTGCTTACTTTTATTTTGTCTTGAATCTCTAAAACTTTTATAAAAATACTGTCTATGTTCTGCTGGGACTTCTTTTCTCTTAACACTTTCAGAATAACTATGTCAATCAAGCACAGTGGCAGGTACCTACAATCCCAGCTACTGGGGAGGATGAGGCGGGAGTACAGCAAGTTTGAGGCCAATCTGGGTAACTTAGTAAGACCGTGTCTCCAAAAAGAGGGGCTGGGAGTTCAGCTTGGGGTATGCCACTTTCCCAGGATGCACGAGGCCCTCGGTTTAATTCTAGCACTGGTTAAAAAAAATCTACTTCAAGTTGCTGTGAATTCTGATGGTTTGAAAACATAGTTAAATCAAATGCCGTTTGGGTAGTGTATTACATTAGTTTACTTGGGTTGTCAAAACAGGATACCACAAATTGGATGTCTTATAATAGAAATTAATTTTCTCACAGTTGTGGAAGTGGGAAGTACAAGATGAAGGTGCCAGATGATTTCTGGTGAAGGCCCCTTGGTCATTTATAGAGCTTCTCACTTTGTCTCCGCGTGGTCTCTTCCCTGTGAATGGGGTGGGGCTAATATCCGTGTGTCTTCCTTTTCTTATAGGGATGCATAAATCCTGTTGGATTAGGCCCTACCATTATGGCCTAATTTAACTTTAACTACTCCTCGGAGGGCCCTGGCTTTAAATAGTGTCACACCAGGTTTAGGGCTTCACTGTATGAATTCAGGACAGACACAATTCAGTCTACAACAGATTGCATGTACTTAGTCCATTATAATGCTGCAGGGGGCTCAGAGATGACAAAACTCAGACCTGTCCTCTGGAGATGGGTGGTAGCCCAGGATGTGGTCTCCTGGCATCTTCCTCCTAGCAGGGCCAAGATTCCCTTCCCAAAGTGGCTTGCCTGAGGAATGAAATCCATGCCTGACCGAACCTGCCAGCAAGGCAGTGATGAGGCCTGGTGCAAGTCAGGTCTGCTTGCGCTGACAGGGAGGCCTTTGAACCCTGAGTATGTTGGGCTGTGTCATGAAGTCCAGATGCTTCCGTCACACTGGCCTAGTTAGCTGCATAAAAATACTTGTGTAACGGTTGAGGCCAATTTTATGGACTTCATCCTTTTGAGAGTATCATGACACCAATGTCCTGTCTGTTTTATTCAATGAGAAAAGCGGTTTCCAGACAGATGTTTGGTAGAGAACTGAGAATGCCTTGGAAAAGAGGATAATAGGGAGGTAATTTTCTTCGTATCATTTATTATCTTGTCTTGCTGGAACTGTCTGGGAAAAAAGATAGTAGAAACTGAAGCAGCCAAACTTTAACGGCCATTGAGACTGAGTTACTGTTAATAAAGATTAAGGTTGCAGAATTCTGTTGGAAACAGCTTTCTTACAGCAGCTGCTGTCATTTTTTTTTTTTTAACGATGAAACAATGATTCATTTTACCAAGAAATCCATTTTACATCACAGCTTTCCACACAGAAGCACAGACACACTTATGAAATAAATTTTATGAAACAGTACTTACTACTAATATGTGATATACTCTGATATTTTTTACTGTATCTCATTTAATTTCTTAAAAAGTGCTGGTTATGATCTAACAAATTTGTGAACCAGCACCTGGCAGACATAGTGTTTTTTGGACTTCTGGGAAGTTTATAGCTGCCTTTCAAAAAGTGAATTTCCTAAGGCATATTTGAAGGGCTAAAGATATCAAAATCTTAGTCCTCACTATTTTGTCCTCCTGTTCAATGCTACACACGTGTGCGGCAAGGGGTTTTTGAACCTTAGCTCTGGGGGAGACACTGATGTGCATTAGCAAGTAAGTTTTCCAGAGTGGTGCTGTGTTTGCTAAGAGTGTATAGACTGCAGTTTAAAACTGGCATTTTCAAACTGATCCCTTACTTTGTCCAAAAGTGTTTGCATCCCCCCCTCCCTGATGATGGTGGTGAAATGAATGTCTAATCTTGGTGCTGCATAAGTTGTCAACCCTTTGTCCTGTGTGCTCCAGATATTTGGGGTGAAAGCCAGTGGGCAAAGCTTTGGATTTGAGTCTGTAAAGATGAATGAGACCCTGGTTGCACAGTGTGGCCGCCACCAAATACTGGCTCTGGGCACCTTCTGCGTGCAGATGCTGTGTTGAAGTGCAGCCTCTTTCCTTGCTGTTCCTTACCTCCAGATGTCACTCCAGGCCTCCTAGGCATGGAGGCCTATCAGACATCCAGGGAGTGGAAAATCCTAGATGGAGCAGTTCACTCCAGTCTGAAAAGGCTAACGTTTGTCAGCTCCTCTGTAGTTGAATGGGCAGGCTCACTTTAAATGTTGCCACCAAACCGTTTATTAGACGTGTGAGATTATAGAGCTTTGAACTGAGCATTTTATGAGACACAATTTCCAGGTCTTCTCTGTGGCAGGCAGAATAGTGGTCTCCACACACACCCACTCCTAGCCCCAGAGTCGGAATATGTTGTTAGTACCAGTGAGGACTGAGGCAGCAGAGAAAATTAAGACTGTTGAACAGTTGACCATTAGGAGGGCTCAGTGAGATGTAGGAATCCCTAAGTGGAAAAGAGGGCGGCAGAAGAGTTAGAGACAGTTAGATGGCATCGTGAGAACAACTTGACTAAACTGTCATTCATGCTTTGGAGATGGAAGGGATGATGTGAACTGAGGATGCTGGTGGCTCTTTGAGGTATTAAGGTAGTTCTGCGCCACCTTAATACTAGCCAGTGAACTCAGGTCAGGATTCGGACCTCCAGAACTGTGAGATGATAAATGTGTTGTTTCAAGACACTACATTTATAATTTGTTGTAGCAGTAGTAAGAAATGAATATTTCCTATATTGTACTTCTTTGTATTATGTATATTTTTACAGAGCAAACACACATGTATTTACCAGAAATGAATTCAAGACCAGAAAAGCAATAATATTTTGAAGGGTATAGTTTTGTATAAATAACCAAATAGCTAATGTTTGTTAAGAAATTTTATATGGAATGGAAATGTGATACACAATTTCTGTTTATAAGACAAAAATTGTACTAGGTTTTGCTATATAAAATATTAATTAAATGACATTTTTTCCAGAATTCAGAACTACTATCATATCTTTTGGCAGTGAAACTTTTTTTTTTTTAAGCTTTAGTAACAAAGCATACAAAGCTGTATCTTACTGTTTCTTTAAATTTTATTCATTATTTAGAATTATTTGGTGCCTTATTGTTAAATACACTTGGCAGTTTCAGCTTTTGGATAAACAAAAGTGGAAACCAGGTGGGATAAAGCAAATTAAAGGAATTTATTTTGTTTTCTTAAATGAGAATAGCTTAGATGTGCCTGTTCTTGCATAAGAAAAAAAAACTGAGTAATTGATAGACTCTTAAAAACTGATTCAACATAGTACCTCGCCCAAGTAGTGAGAATTTCTTGCCGTGGAATTCCGTCAGGTTGGATCTGGTACTCTCCCATGTCCTTGTGTGCAGTGCCTGCTTGCTTGGCTGAACGTAGGAAGTCCCCAGACCATTGAGGCAACAGGATGATTTCACATCCCACAGAGAAGATACAGGATAATAATTTTTTACCCTGTACTTTTTCAAGCTCAGCTCAAAGATGAGACAGTTAAGGGTTGTATCTGCCCCAGAATCAGGCTGCTTGGTCAGCTGTATTGAATCATTTTTCTACTTTCAAGTAGCTTGTTTGTTCCTTAGAAAGCTATTTTGCTGATACTGTGATTTTTTCCCCCTCCATTTGCCTTCTGTGCAGCTCATTTTTAGTGTTCCCCCAAGCTGTCTCTATTTTGCCTTCTACTTTTCAGACCTTGAATCAGATGGTTTTCCCGATAATTTATCTCTTGTCACTCATAAGCCCAAACCACTATGGATACTCTTTGTTCGATAACCTGCCTCACCTCACCATTTTGTATTTGAAGCTTACAGTCTTGTGATCTGGTCATGTAGGGAATGCCTTATCTGTGACAGTTTCATGCTAAGCCCAAGAAAGGCCTCTGCTTTTTTTTCCCCAGAAGCTTGGAAATGAACTCTTAAAGGGTTTGTCACCTTTTCCTGTCATCAGACAGCTAACACAAGACCCCCTGGTCTGCCAGCAGATCCCTGTGAGTGGCTCCCACCACAGAAGCACCTGTTTGTCTTCTTACAGGCTTCCTGCCTCCTCTCTGACAGTTGCTGTCATTGTGAAGTAAAGTTTACATTTTCTCACTTCCATAGCAACTGGGGATCAGGGACTCACACTTCTACTTTCTAATTACAAACTGCCTTTGGGAAAAACTTTAACAAATATTTAATTGGTGCTTTCTCAATAGATGCTAGCAATGCACTGGTGACAAAGAAATGGAGCCTGAGGGTATGGATCTCTATGGAAAGAAATTCCTGCAGAGGCTGTCATGATTGAGCTGCAGAGGAAGAACAGGTGTAGGACCACACAGAGGATGCTTGGTCTGGGTGGGGCAGACCCGTGGGGTGAGAACCTCATGGAAGGTTTCTCATACAGGCCTGAAATAGCTTTTGGACAGACTTTAGGTCATTATAAAATGCAAAAATCTCAGGTTAACTTTGGTGAAAGAAATTAAAAGTGGTGGTTGCCAGTATGGAATTGACTGAAAGGGACACAACAAAAACGTATCCTTTTGGGTGGTTGTTACATGAAGGTATATGACAGAATCATCTGAAATACTGTGGATCTAGCACTTATTATATGCAAATTAAAAATAAAACAATACATGAGAACCTTCCATGTATCAAGGTAGTTGCTGTTCAATAATACGCAGATTTTGCTCTGGGATGCTCCCCCCCCCCCAGATACCAAAATCTGTGGATGGTCAGGTACTTTATAGAAAATGAAGTGTTTGCATAATCTACACATATTCTCTCATACATTTTGTGTATGCACAAAGAGTGTTTGCATAATCTACACATATTCTCTCATACATTTTGTGTATGCACAAAGAACTCTGGCAAAATAGGTGCAGAATCATCAGTAGCAGCGGTTAGCAGGTGGCGAATGGCTGGCAGCCGTGGGAATAGAGGGCAGGGATACAGAGAAAATTCTTACATTATCCTTTGTACCTTTTTCAAGATGTCTTTTATACTTTTTGGTAAAAAATTAAATAAAAAGACAAAACACTGAAACAGAGCAAAGGAGGTTTTAAACTAAGATGAAAAGTGGTTTCAGTTATTCTTCCTGAGAGGGATTTACCAGTTAAATGTTTTAAAGCAACTTCATCTTCACAGTGCTCTGGCAGCTAACTGGGCAGAGGAGCTGCCCATGTGCCAGCTGCCCCTCTGCAGCCTCCTGTGGCCACAGTGCCGTGTCCCTTCCTACCTCCTTGTTCCTGGAAAAGCCCCCGGTCAACCTTTGACATTTTGGAGGAAATACCATTTGCCATTCCTTAAGGAATCTGGATGATGGCCTACATGTTTGTAGCTCCTTCCTTTTCTTTTTTTTTTTTTTTTTTTTTTTTTTTTTTATTTAAGAGGAAAAAGAGAAAAACACAAAACAAAACAAAGCAGTGTAAGGTTACATATAATACAGAACTACAAAAAAAAGCATAACAGTAAGAAATCACCTGTTAATAGATTAGATATTATCATCTTGGAAATAGTTGCTCAAATCACAGTATCAAAGAATACAAAGTAGACATTCAAACAGAGAGACTACAAACAGCTGTGTTCAATGATCCAAAAACATTAATATAGTCAGCTATTCAACATCCCTATACACACTTGCTGTTATATCCGTTAGAGCTCTTTTTTCCCCTTCCTCTCTTTTTACAACAAAATTTACACATTTTAGATTTTATTACTCCTTAGTTCTTATTACTTTTTGGGGGGGGGAGAATAAAGTCGAATATGGCAGAACAAAGCTGTCAGTGAAAACCAAGGATAGACTTAGCACATGATGTAGAACAGAGTATACGGTTATTAACAATAGTTATCAACGTTGTCTCTTGTTTCCTTAAAAAGATTTGTCTATCTCATTAGATATTATAAAGTTGGACAAAACAGTAGAGAACAAGACCAATAAAACTTAGACATTGTAAACATTACAGGACTTCCAAAGGAGACAATAGTCAAACCAGAATGGGCATCTTAGTGAATCTTACTGCCTTCAAAGTAGTTGCCTATACCCTCGGACCTGATACTATCCCACAGAATGGAACAGAGTCTAATCAGTCAAAACAAGATCGTGGGAGCATTACAGGACTTCAAAACAAGTTAATAGGAAATCGAAAAGAGTTACTACTATATATCCTAATTTTTTAAATTTTTCCCTTAATTAAAATAAACATAAGAAATAACTAAATAATTTTTTTAAAGAATAATAGTTACCATAGTGTCTGTCTTTTTCCTTGAGATATTTGGATAAAACTTCATATACTATAGCTTCAAATATTTCCATATCAAGAAGCCCGGAATAAAGCCTTTCTAATTAATAAGTGAAAATTTTATAAGGCTTCAAGGCCACATAATGGGGAATCATGATTGCCACATATTTTCATATATTTGAATCATTACTTACATTAGGGAAACTATTCGGTATTCATACATGCGAGATTGATTTATTTCACTTATGAGTATGGTCTCAAGCTGCGCCCATTTATTGATAAATATCTCAATGTGATCCTTCTTTATAGCTGAATAATATTCCATTGTATAGAAATACCACAACTTTTTTATCCATTCCTCAGTTGATGGACACTTGGGTTGTTTCCAAGATCTGGCGATTACAAATTGTGCTGCTATAAACATAGGTGCACATAAATCACTGTGGTATGATGCTTTCAGTTCTTCTGGGAATATGCCTAGAAGTGGAATAGCTGGAATAAATGGGATTTCCAATCCCAACTTTTTGAGAAACCTCCAGACAGACCTCCACAAAGGCTGTACCAGTCTACACTCCCACCAACAGTGCAGGAGAGTTCCTTTTTCCCCACATCCTCTCCAGCATTTGTTGTTGTTGGTTTTCTTGATCCTGGCCATTCTTTCAGGAGTGAGATGGAATCTCAGTGTGGTTTTAATTTGCATTTCTCTGATGACCAATGATGATGAGCATGTTTTCATATATTTATTTGCCATTTGCATTTCTTCATCTGAGAATTGCGTATTCATCTCAGATGCCCATTTTTGGATTGGATCTTTGAATTTTGGAGGTCTGAGTTTTTTTAATTCTTTATATGTTTTAGACAAGAGTCCCTTGTCTGAGAGAGAGTTCACTAAAATCTTTTCCCAGTTTGTGGGTTTTCTTTTCACTATGCTGGAGATTTCTTTTGACATGCAGAAACTTTTTAATAAGATGTGGTCCCAGTTATTGATTCTGGGAAGTGTTTCCCGTGCGGTTTGAGTCCTGTTCATGAATTCTCTACCTACTCCTATGTCTCCAAGGTTTCTACCCACTTTGTCTTCCAATAGATTTAGTGTTTCTGTTTTAATATTCAGATCTTTGACCCATTTAGATTTTAATTTAGTACATGGTGATAGACATGGGTCTAGCTTTAGTTTTCGGCAAATGGAGAGCCAGTTTTTCCAGCACCATTTATTAAAGAGACTGTCGTTCTTCCAGTGAACCTGCTTGGCTCCTTTATCAAAGATAAGGTGGTTGAGTGTGTTTGTAGTTGTGGTTGTATCTTCTAATCTATTCCATTGATCTTCGCCTCTGTTTTGATTCCAATACCATGTTGATTTTACTACTGTTGCTTTGTAGTATAATTTCAAGTCAGGGATTGTGATGCCTCCTGCTTTGCCTTTGCTGCTTAGAATTGCCTTTGCGATTCTAGGTCTCTTCTGGTTCCAGATGAAATTCAGGAGTGATTTCTCTAGATCTATAAGGTATGTTGATGGTATTTCTATTGGGATTGCATTGAATCTGTATAAGAGTTTTGGGAGAATGGCCATCTTCACAATGTTTGTTCTTCCTATCCATGAGCAAGGGATGTCTTTCCATTTTCTGAGATCATCTTCAATTTCCTTTTTCAGTGTATTATAGTTTTCACTGTATAAGTCTTTCACTTCTTTCGTAAGAGTAATTCCTAAATATTTCATTTTTTTGCTTGCTAATGTGAATAGTCCAGTTTCTCTTATTTCCCTCTCTGTAATTTTGTTGTTCGTGTATAGGAATGCTATTGATTTCTGAGTATTGATTTTGTATCCAGCCACATTACTGAATTTATTTATTGTATCTAAGAGTATTTCAATGGAGTTTAGGGGGTCTTCTATGTAGAGTATCATGTCATCTGCAAACAATGATAACTTAACTTCTTCTTTTCCTATCTTTACCCCTTTTATTTCTCTTTCTTGCCTAATTGCTCTGGCTAGTACTTCCAGTACTATATTAAATAGGAGTGGTGATAAAGGACATCCTTGTCTTGTGCCTGATTTTAAAGTAAAGGCTTTCAATTTTTGGCCATTTAGAATGATGCTGGCTGTTGGTTTGTCATAAATGGCCTTTATTATATTGAGGTAAAGACCATCTATTCCAATTTTCTGTAGAGTTTTTATCATGAATAAATGTTGGACCTTATCGAAGGCTTTTTCTGCATCTATAGAAATGATCATGTGATTCTTATTTTTGGCTTTATTGATATGGTGGATTACATTTATTGATTTGCATATGTTGAACCATCCTTGCATTCCTGGGATGAATCCCATTTGGTCATGGTGTATAATCTTCTTGATGATTTGCTGGATCCTATTTGCCAATATTTTATTGAGGATTTTTGCATCTGTGTTCATTAGGGAGATCGGTCTATAGTTCTCTTTTTTAGTTGGGTCTTTCTCAGGTTTTGGTACTAGAGTAATATTTGCTTCCAGGAACGACTTAGGAAGGATTGCTTCCCTTTCAATTTCATTGAACAGTTTGAGGAGTGTCGGCATTAGGTCTTCTTTGTATTTCTTGTAGAATTCTGCAGTGAATCCATCTGGGCCTGGGCTCTTCTTGGTGGGTAAGGACTTAATTACATTTTCAATTTCAGTAACAGAGATTGGGTTATTCAACAGTTTTACATCCTCTTGATCTAGCTTTGGCACTTCATATGCTTCTAAGAATCTGTCTATTTCTTCTGTGTTATCAAACTTTTGAGAGTAGAGGTTTTCGAAGTAGGTGTTGATGATCTTCTGTATTTCTATTGGGTCTGTAGTGATTTCTCCTTTTTCATTTCTTATTGCATGAATTTGAGCTTTTTCTTCCCTTTTTTTAATAAGGTTGGCTAGGGGCTTATCGATTTTATTTATTCTTTCAAAGAACCAACTCTTTGATTTGTTGATTCTTTGGATTGTTTTCTTAGTCTCTATTGCATTGATTTCTGCTCTGATTTTTATAATTTCCTCTCTTCTTTTGGCTTTGGGCTTGACTTGCTCTTCTTTTTCTAGCTGTTTGAGGTGTAGCATCAAGTTATTTATTTGTATTCGTTCTGTTTTCCTGATGTGGGAACTCAGTGCAATAAATTTTCCTCTCAGGACGGCTTTCATTGCATCCCACAGGTTCCGGTAAGTTGTATCTGTATTTTCATTTTCTTTTAGGTATTGTTTGATTTCTTCTTTAATTTCCTCTGTGACCCACTGATTACTCAAGAGTGTGTTATTCAGTTTCCATGTGTTTGTGGGATTTTTGCAGTATCTTTTATCATTAATTTCTAATTTCAGAGCGCTATGATCCGATAACATGCAAGGGATGATTTCAGCTCTTTTGCACTTGTTTAAATATGTTCTGTGAGCTAATATATGGTCTATTTTAGAAAATGATCCATGTACTGCTGAGAAGAATGTGTATTCTGATGTTGTTGGGTGGAACATCCTGTATATGTCTATCAAACCCATTTGTTCACAGGTATGATTCAGTTCTGTTATTTCTTTGCTCATTTTCTGTCTGGTTGATCTGTCCCTTGGTGTCAATGGCGTATTAAGGTCTCCTGTTACAATTGTGTTACTGATAATTTGAGTTTTCATTTCTGTTAATAATTGTTTTATATAACTTGGTGCTCTGGAGTTTGGTGCGTATATATTTAAGATAGTTATCTCTTCCTCTTGGAGTTTTCCCCTTACGAGTATGTAGTGACCTTCTTTGTCCTTTATGGTCATTGTTGGTTTAAAGTTCACGTTGTCTGCAAACAGAATGGCTACTCCTGCCTTTTTCTGGATTCCTGCTGCATGAAGAATTGTTTTCCATCCTTTGACTTTCAGTCTGTGAGTATCCTTCTGGGTTAGATGGGTTTCCTGTAAACAGCATATGGTTGGATTTTGTTTCTTGATCCATTCTGCTAGTCTGTTTCTTTTGATTGGTGCATTGAGACCATTTACATTAATGGTTATTACTGTTAAATGCTGGTTAATTGTAGGAATGTTATCTCTCTGCTGTTGCATCTTTATCTTTCTGTTCTGTTTAATTATTTGCTTTGCTTAGTGGTTTTTTCCTTTGTGTATCTAAACTGTCTTTCAATATTTTTTGCAGGGTCGGTTTGGTGTTCATGAAGTTCTTCAGCTGTTCTTTGTCATGGAAGTATCGTATTGCACCATCTATTTTGAATGATAGTTTTGCAGGATATATCAGTCTTGGTTGGAAATCGTTTTGCTTTAGGATCTGGAATATTTCACTCCATGCTCTTCTTGACTTTATCGTTTGTGCTGAGAAGTCTGCTGTGATTCTGATAGGTTTTCCTTTATAAGTGATCTGTCTTTTCTCTCTGACAGCTTTTAGTAATCTATTCTTGTGTTGGATTTCTGGGATGGTGATTATTATATGTCTGGGTGTAGTTTTATTTTGGTTATGAGTGTTTGGAGTTCTATATGCTTCACTGATCTTGATGTCAGTTTCTGATCTCATGCTTGGGAAATTTTCAGCTATTACTTCTCTAAATATCCGCTTGACATCCTTTATGTTGTCTCCCTCTCTTTCATTAATCCCTATCATTCTTATGTTATTCTTCTTTGCATCGTCTTGCAGTTGTTGAATTGTTGTTTCCTGATTCCTTGTTATTTTCAAAAGATCTTTCCTTTCCTGTTCACTAGCTGCAATCATGTCTTCAAGGTCTGAAATTCTATCTTCACTTTCATTAAGGCGGTTTTTACAACTTTCAGTGGAGTTTTTTATTTCCTGTATATCTCTGTGCATCTGCATTATGTATTCTGTTTGTTTCTTATATTGCTCGTCTAGGGATTCTATCTTTTTGTTTAGTTCCTCCAATTTTTTATCTGTGTTTTCTTTAGATATATTTAGAATCTCTTTCATTTCTTTTATCATTTCTTCTTTTATCTGGGAGATTATTTCGAGTTTGAATTTCTTTAAAGCTTCCTGGAGTTGTTTGTCAACTTCAGTAGCTATTATGTCCGATATATGAGGTGGATGGGATATATTTTCTTCTATATACATTGCTCCTAGGGTTTCCTGAGATGGGCTGGAGGTTTGAGGTTGTAATTTGGTCTTTCGTTTTGTCATTTTGTATATTTCTGTGTTTCAAGTGTTATTTGAAAGCTTCCTCAGGATCTGTTGAAAATCCCCTTCTATGCTTGGAGCTACTGAGCCTCTGACACCGCACTACCCCAAGCCATTGGGCCTGCAGAACCAGTGTCCCTCCTCTGCCTGCTCAGAACTCCGCAGTTCCAGACAAGCTGGGCCTCAGGGACACTGTGCGCCCACCTGCCCCTTGGAAGATCCACAGCTCTTCAATTGCAGCCGGTTTAGGGTGCTCTCCACAGGCCACAGTGCCTCAGGAGCCTGTGATCCCTCCCTGCTTGCAGAGATATCCACAGTCCTCTAGGCAAAGGAAGGGACTTCTGCAGGCACTCCAGATCCGCCCAGCTCCTCCTCTGCAGGCAGATGGCTAGGCGCGGCTGGGCTGGGGGGGGGGTTAGTGTAGGCCCGCCCATCCGTCAGGAGCTCAGCAGACTTCCAAGTGTGGGGGGGGGGATGGGGGGATGGGGAGGCAGCTGTAGTGGCCTCTAACCCACTGCTCCACTTCACTGCACCCAGAAGCCTGGGGGGTCCGGAACAGTCTGAGATTTGGGCAGACTGTGCTGGGCACTCACCACAGGCTGAGGTGCCTCAGGAAGCTGCGATGCCTCCCTGCTTGCAGAAGTATTCAGTCCTTCAGACAAAGGAAAGGGCTTCTGCAGGGACTCCGGATCCGCCCAGCTCCTCCTCTGCAGGAGATGGCTAGGTGCGCCTGGGCTCGGGGGTTAGTGTAGGCCCACCCATCCGTCAGGAGCTCAGTAGACTTCCAAGTGTAGCCGGGGGGGATGGGGAGGCAGCTGTAGTGGCCTCTAACCCACTGTTCCACTTCTCTGCACCCAGAAGCCTGGGGGGTCCGGAACAGTCTGAGATTTGGGCAGACTGTGCTGGGCACTCACCACAGGCTGAGGTGCCTCAGGAAGCTGCGATGCCTCTCTGCTTGCAGAAGTATTCAGTCCTTCAGACAAAGGAACGGGCTTCTCGCTCCTTCCTTTTCTTAAAAGATCATGATCCCTGTAGAGGCCAAGAACCCTGGGGACAAATGCAAGAAATATGCTTTTTCAAAGACCATTTTGATTTGTCTGTCCAGGGATTGGTGGTGCGTGGGGAGTCCTCTGTGAGTTCAGGGCTTTCTCAGGTCGGGAATTGGAATCTAACAGTCTGGATGGGATCTAAGATGGAACAGAAATCCTTTCATTCCCTTCATTTTGTATTTTTTGTATCGGGAATAGAACTAACAACTTTGCGCTTACCAGGCAGGCACTTGTGCCACTGAGCTAGATCCCTGGCCCCTCTTTCCCCTCATTTTAGAACCCGCTTTCTAGATAGTGTGTGGGTCGCACCCTTTATGGTCTCATGCTGCAGGGAGTGTGTCACTCATATCCCCGGATTCTCTTTACTGTGGGGTGGTCATTTCTTTGAGTTCTGGGTTCTCCTCCAACATGACCCCTACTGAGGCTGCGGCAGCTTCTGTGTGCTGGAAACATCTTAACCAGCGCTTGGAATTGTAGTCTCTATTCCTTCACAGTTTTCCTTTCAAATGAGGATGCTGCCAGTTTTCTTAGGAGAACCTGGGGAGAACAAGAATGTTTGGTCATGCATGTACATTCCGGCGAGGAGCATCTCATAGTGCTTCTGTGAATTGTGTAAGTGAGTGTCTTCGAGACTTTTCCCTTCAACACACACACACACACATACACACACACACACACACACACACACACACACACACACGATGCATTATGTATTGCATTCTTAGTTGTTTTAAATTCAAATGTTTTATAGGTGTACCTACGTAAAATAACTCTTGGCTGCTGCTCAGTCTTTGTTTTCTTTTTTTGATGTTTTTTTCTTTTTTGATTTTTGAGACAGGGTCTCACTGCATAGTTCAGGTGTGGTGTTGATCTCACTATACAACCCAGACTGTCAGAGATCTTGAAGTGATCCTGTTGCCTTGGCCTCCTGAGTGCTAGGATTGTAGATATCCACCACCGTGCCTGGCTTTGCTACTCAGTCTTAGTACTGTGCCTCATTGTCTGGTTGCCAGCCTAGACCTTGAGTCCACTATGGACTGCCGGTGACCTGCTTCACGTGGTGCCAGGTAGAGCAGAATTGTAAGGCTGTGCTGGAGCTAGGCTTGGGGTCTCTGGGCAGTTGTGCCCGAGTATTAATAGTTAAGTGTAATGATCAGGTACAGTGTTCCCAGGTCCTGTTCAGGTGTTCTACATGTATTAACATATTCAGTCTTAACAAAACACCATGAGATGGTTACTGTTATTATCATTTTGACTTGCACTCGGAGAGGCTCAGTAACTTGCCTGTTCTCACAAGGTTTCAGCAAGATTTCAGCTTCGGTCTGAGCTTGTCTAATCCTTGTGATGCCTGGAGCATTTGATTAGAAGACAGAGCCCTTTATGTTCTTGGTGCATTTCTTTCTCTGCTTCTCCATTTGTAAAATGAGGGGTTGACCAAGATGGCTTAGATCCCTCCACGATCTATCTTACTTAAGTCTAAGTTACATATTGAAGATATCCTGAAATCTGACTAATAACATATGCATTTGCTGGAGGTATACAGACTGAAGCAAAGACTTCTCACCATGCACCAGAATTATAGCTTGTCAAGAGCAAAAGAGTTATTTTCCTAAACAATTAGAGGACACCGCTAATTATGCCTAATTACATATTGAACGGTTTTCCTGTTGTGTCAACCCATTGTCTTAATTGCGCTTAAGAGCAGCAGGTTATTATTTTGAGGTTTGTGAGCTTTAAAATTGCTTTGTATCTCAGTATTGAGAAGGAAGAAGAGTTAAGGGCATGGGCTGTGGCTGTGCAATCAGGCTAACTTGATGCAAAGCCTCAATCTGTCACAAGAAACCGTTGGCAGGCTCCTGATCTTCTCTGTTTCCCCATGTTGGAGAAAATAATGGCAGCAGTCTTTCAGGAGGGGATTGAGAAGACTGACAAGCATCTGTGCGGATGCCTGGTGTGCTGCTTGGACATAACCCTTTCCGATGTTGGCTATCATTTTGTCTTACTGTTGTTTGCAGATGTGTCTGCTTTGTTGCACAGGCTGATCTTGAACTCCTGAGCTAAAGTGATCCTTCTGCTCAGCCCCCCAAATGGTGGGAATACAGGGTGTGCCGTTGTACCTTGATTTATTATTTTTGATTAGATGATGATGGCAGCCATTGGATACAACCAGGTTCTAGCCCAAGAGATCAGGCCTCATGTAGGGTAGGCCTGAGGTTTAGCTTGGGTGGATTGTTGCTGTTCTGTACTAGTTGTGATATTTAGGATGTCCCATTTTCTATTTTGTTTCAGTTTTGTCTCATTTTAATCTCAATTTAATCTTTTTTTGTGGAATGGAACTAAGAAATATGGCCTATCACTGAAGAGGTTACAATCATTTAGTCTCCAGAAAGAGCTGTGGGTGAATGGACACTACCCCAGTACAGCAGGGAAAATTGTCCTGGATGCTTATCATTCTAGGCAGGACACAAACATAGCCTTAGATAGCACCGAGTCACATGGTGATTTGTTGCCATTTGTCTTCTAGTCCCACAGATTCTATCAAAGAGAAAGCCTCAGTTTGTCATGAGTCTTTAGCTTCTAATTCTTTGGAATTTTCCTCTAAACAAAAGTAGAGAATAGGTGTTGGCTTTCAGACCTTAGCAGACAATGGTATTTAACTAGAACTTATTAATGTTTCTTTGTTTTCATTGTATTTATTTTTATTGCCTTCCATTTATAGTATGCAACTAATTTTTACTTGTAATAGAAACGTTTCACTGAAGCCAGGGCTGCAGCCCTGAAACTATTCTATATGCTCCGCTACTCAGGAGACTGAGGCAGGAATATCACAAGTTCCAGGGCAGCCTATGGCCAGATAAAATAAAAAGGCCTGAGGATATAGTTCAGCACTCCCTGGATCCAATCCCCAGTACTTCTAACCCAAAACCAAAACCCAAAACTTTCTGAAAATATATTTAAGGAAAAATGATAGATTTAAAGAAAATACTCAAGATAGGACAGATTGTGTGGGGCTATGGCAAAAGCTATAATGGGAGACATTGGTTTAGAGAAGAAATAGGGAAGGCCAGTATTTAAAAAGAAGAGAAATTAAAGAAGTTGGGGAATTCATGGTCTAAGGGAAAGGTGGGGAGCAGCACACACATACTTCCGAGAGCATCTGAAAAAGGAAGACAGGAGAGGCAGCCCGGGTGGGCTTTGCTGATGGTACTGCCCTGGGCCTCTGCTGTCACTGGCTTAGTAAGGGATAAGTTAGGAGAAGGGTGCAGGGAATATGTTCTCTTTTTTGCCAAGGGGCTTGGTGTGTGAGGATAGCTGAGTGAGTTGAAATAAAAACAGGGCAAATAGGAAGTTTTTGTTTTAATAGATAATGGAAATGTGGGTATGTTTTTAGATATCGGAGAAAGGAACAGCCAAGATGCAGGTGAGAGGGAGATACATGGGGTCAGGGCCACGGGGCAGGAGAATGGTGTTCTGGGTGGGGGGGACTTCCCTGGAGCCAGGAGGGAGGGAAGCAGAAAAGAAGGGGAGAGTGAAGAGCAAGGAGGAATTGGGGTGGGGGAGTAAATGGCTGTGAAATGCAGACAGAAGAATCTAGGCAAATGCTGACTGGCTAATCCCTTGGAAGCCTCAGCTGAGGGAGGCCCTTGTCACTGATAGGCTGGTTTAGTCACTTCCTTGAAGGAGGAGGGGCATATTTTGACTCACACTTTTGGTGTCTGGTTGGTCTTTAGTGTCTAGTTGGCTTTCAGTCTCTGGTGGGCTGGCTCAGTGGCAGAAATGGCATGGAGGAAGGGCTGAGCCAAGTGCAGCTGGCCCCTTCGTGGCAGCCAGGAGGCAGAGAGAGAAGGATGCAGCGGGGAGGAAGATGCAGCTTCCAGGTCACACCCCAGCGACTGGCTTCTCATGTCTCTTCCAAATAGGGTCACCTCCCAACAGCACATCTAGCAGTGGATTAAAAAATGGATTAATCCACTGATGAGCTTAGTGCCCCCATGATCCAGTCACCTCCCAAAGCCCCACCTTTGGACACATGAGGCCTTTGGGGGAAACCCTAGATCTAAAACATAACATAGGCATTACGGGAGGAAGAGCTTGGTGCCCAGGACCCTTTATTCCTAGAAAACTGAGAAGGACAATGAAGGTAGTAGCTACTTTTCAGACCATTTGGGGGGTTAGTCCCCATCTTTGGCCCTCTGTTACTGTTTTACAAGCCTTCTTAAATTAAGGAGGTCCCATGGAGAGAGGATGTCCTGTAACAGTGGCTGACGTGTTATCTGAATCACCTTCAGCTGGTCACAGAGATTACCTTCTCCTCAAGGATGTCATTGACAGGCTGCTATCACTGAAGGCATCATCTCTGTTGCCAAGGCCATGGGCTTCAGACACAGGGCCATATGGCACCTAGGTATAGGACGATGGCAGGGAAGAGGTCCAGTTTACTGCATGAGCAGCCCCAAGCTTTTCCATTAGCCCAGGAGACTGACATCTCTTCTTAGCTTGTTGTACACATGTGTTCCTTGTAGTTGGCTGCAGGCCTAGTGCTTCCTGACCTCAGTCCAGGCCTGTGGGCCTCAGGAGAAAGGCGAAGAGGAAGAGTCAGCTGATGTGGAGCCCCCTCTGTGGCCAGGTGGCCCCAAAGGAGGGAGCAGGAAGGTGAGGAGAACAGCACTGTGCACTCCCATCCTCGTAGCTTGCTCTGTGGCTCCAGGGCTGCTGTTCAAGTGATTTTTAACCCAGAACTTGTGTCCACCCCTGTCCTGCCTCAGACTGTCTCAGGCTAGGACCTCGCCATCACTTGGTTCATCTGCAGAGCTCTTTAGTCCCCATGCTGGGGTTCCCTATTTGTGTTTTGGCCCTTTTTATCTCAAGTCTTTCCAGCTTACTCATTTGCTTTTGTCATCATTGACATTAATAGCTTCAGCTAGTCTGGCTTTTCTTTTATTTCAGCCTTGCCCAAAGTCACAGGCATAGAATTGATCTGGAAGTGACACCCTGGTGTTACCAGGAGCTTAGGTGATTGATTGCTTCTAGAAGGACTTGTGCATTTTCCTAAGATGCTCATTTGCATAAGCTAGATAAGATGTCCTGGCCTCTTCCCTCCCTCGGGGAGGTGGAGATAATATGTAAGCACTCTCAGAAAAGAAAATAACCAGGAGAAAGACAGGAGGGTGGAAAGAGTAGTGAAGTGTAGAGAAGGCATTTGTGGGTTGCAAACAATTACAGACACCAGTACTCCTCCAAGTCCATCAGGACCAGACGTTATTATTATTATTTTTTTAAATGTCTGTCTTTTGTCAAGTGGAGGATGAAGACCTTTTCTTCGGGGAAGCTGGAGAACAGCCATCTCAACTTAATTTAAAAATGTCCTGAATATGCTTTAATTAATCCCCCTATAAAACTCCTCTCATGCCTATGAAATAAACCTACAAGTCAACACTGTTTCTTATTTCCCACCTTTTAGTTATCTTCAGGGCCTGACCTGGCCATAGCAGAAGAGAGAGGGGCTTAAGAACGTGGGCTCTTGTAGCATCGCACACTTAACTTGGACTCATATTCACCCCAAACTATAGTTTTTCAAGTTGTAAAATAGGTAACCCTGTCCATGTGGTGTCTGTAGATATAGTGAGATAATTTCTATAGTGTAGCCATCTAGTGAGGCACTGATTAGCACTGCTAACATTGAGTGCTTGCTTAAAATAGAAAAAAGTTACTTGGTGTGAGACTTTGCATTTTTGTTAACCTGACACTTTTTATTAGACAGTACTCTTACAGAAAAATAAGATGGGATGAACTTGTGAAATTATCTACATAATGAAGCCAATGTGGCACAAAAGCAGTGAAGTCCCTGCAAATACCAGCCAAATTTTCGTCTGAGAATTCGTAGCGCTTTAGAATAGGGAAGGGAGAAAAGCCCTGCCTTTCCAGCTCATTAGACCCGGATCCTAGGTGTTTGGAGTCCATGTCTTTCTCAGTATGTCCTTCTCACGTGGAGTCTAGTAGGTGTTCTGACACAGGGTGCATTATTAATAACTATGCGTTAAATGAGCATAAAGTATTTCTACCCAGAACTTTATAAATCTTTTTTTTTTTTAATTGGTACCAGGGATCAAACTCACAACTGCCTGCTTGCAATGCAGGTGCTTATGTCGCTGAGCTAAATCCCCAGCCCCTTCTACCCAGAACTTTATGAAAACAGTGGGAGACTGGTTTCAGGAACGAGTGTGATCAGCTGCTGATCAGTCTAGCTGCTGTGCAGCTCACTCTCCTCACAGGGAAGTGTTCAGATTTTTTGTGTTGTAAGGGACTATGGAAATTACTGTCAGACAGACCTGGGCTTGACTGTGGATCTGACCAGCTGATTGACACTGGAGGATCAGTGAACTCTCCCTGTTCAATCAGTAGCGATTTCTCCCTGTTGTATCAGTGGTTATAGCACCAACTACATGGAATTGTTGTGGCAATGGAATTGAAAGGTGGCAATGTGAGATGCGCCTGGGTTTGCTTTCTGCCTGCTTTCTTTGCCATTTAGATGGCTGCAGCGGTGGCATGCATGCTGTTGGAGGTGAAGGAGGATGGCAACCTCTGAAGAGTGTCTAGAGAATAAGGATGAACAGCGATGAGCACTAGCTCTGTGCCGACTTCGGAGGGTTGTACGTGGCCTGTAGCTCAACATTTCCATTGCCACTCTGACTCTAGCTCTTTCTGGGTGCCTGTGGTGGCTTCCTTATTGATACTACATTCCTCTTAGTTTGTAATCCCTTTCCAAACACTGAGTCTCTACAGAGCAGCCAAAATCAAACCAGACGAGACCATTGCTTTGCTAATGTTTGTTACATAGGTGCTTACCACCGGGCAGCGGCCAGGCTCCACCTGAGTTCCCCATCATCTTGTACCACCTGATCCACAGGCTGCCAGATTAGAATAGCCCCTTTTCTGACAGGCTGAGCACTCCCCAGCTTGAGGCTGCTCTTCATTTTGATTCCCTCTACTTGGAGTGCTCTACCCCTCACTCTGTCTGTGACTGGCACGTCTCCAGGTCTTGTCTGATGTGAGGTCTGCCAGAGCCATCTCCCTGACTGGCCTGTCACAACCTGGCAGCAGTTATCTGTGTCCTGTTTACCTGTCTCCTCCCATTCAGAACAAAAGTGCCACAAAGACCAGGAAACTCCTTTGTCTCATCTCTGCTTTGCTTGCACTGGCTGGGAAAGAGCCCGGCACACCAAGATTGTCAGTCACTATTCTTTGAATAAGGTGGTGAGAAGAGAAATTCTACATCTGTGTGGCTGTGCAAAATATGTCTAGTTGAGTGGGCAGAGTGTTGGCTATGCTAGTGGTCATGAGGGTGTGATTATATTTGAGTGGAATTTAAGTGGGAATCTCAACTCTGGATATTAAAAAGTGTTTCTTAGGCCATAAACTAGGGAAATCATCTCTGATGTGAAAGTGGCCTATTGAGATGGAGCGTATTGGACTTTTGTGATCAGGAGTCTGAAACACTGGGAAATTGTGAACTCTGAAATCACTGTCCTGCCTCTGTTACTTAATTTCTGACTTCCCTGTTTTTAAAATGAGGATGACAACATCAACCTTGGACATTTGCTGTGGAGATTCAAGGTAGTCTTATGTTGGTACATGTATCTATTCAGTAACTGGCAGTATTTATTTTGGAATGGTATTTTCAAAGTCCTATTCAAAACATTATATCAGCAGTCCAACTTAATTAATAAGCTATATATTTAAACACTTCTGATAATTGTCATAGATGTTTCAGGGCATCAAACAATGGGGAAGATAAAAAATATGTCCTGAAATAACTAAAAAAATCTATAAAAGTTATGATGCTAATAGCATGTTCTTCAAATGGTAATTTTGTTTGCTTTGTATTGGTTGGTTTGTTACCAAATTCAGGTTCATTTACTTGCCATAAGAGATTGAGAACAGGTTGTAGTAGCAAAGAAAAAAATTTATTCAAGATTCTAGGAAAACCAGATGGTGGTGGACTGATGTCTAGAAATGATGGTCTTGAGTTATTAGCTTAAGTTATTAGCTTACACTCTTATTATTAAGCAAGGTGGAAGGAAGCAGGGCTTAATTTAGGATTAGAGAGAACTGATGACTAGAGACCCCTGGGTACCACTCCCTTGTCTGGCGCCGGACATTGTGAAATGTGGTTGGTATGCACATGGTCTCAGAGTGGTTGATGCTCCTGTAAGTTGTGGAAATATCTGTGTTTCCTTATTTTGTCACCATCTGTCCTGTTTCAGTCGCTCCTTAGACACTGGTCTAGGCCCAAGTGAAGTCAGTGGTTTTGATGAAACTGGCCTTCAAATTCCTGAAGAATTATCATCAGAACACACACATCAGAGCTGTCATCCACACCAAGACTAGTGGGAGACTAATAATTATTACTCAGCTGCACAACCTTCAGAACTAGTGATTTTTAAAAAGTAGAAGCAGCAAGTATAGCTAGAGGATTTCTTCAGGTTTTCCCTTGGTAACAAGACTTCAAAACCAACACACGTGAAACACATAAACTATGGGTTGTGTGATCCTGTGCAGGTGAGGGACCTTTCTGAACCTGACCTTGTTGTCAAATTCAGAGAATGACAATTACACTAAGAGCAGTTGTTAGAAACATGTGTAAAGCAATGGTCTAGTCTGCAGAAGGCACTCAAATATATTAGCTCTCATTCACTCCAGCCTCTAATCCTGGATCCCATTTTTGTTCTTTATAATGTGGTGCTTCCATGGGGTTGTGATGGAAAGTGCCATGGTGCTACAGAGAAGGGACTCAGGCAATGAGCTATTTTTCTGCATAGATGCCATGGGACAGGGGCAAAAATAGGACAAGGAGAACGAGAAAGACATGAGCTCATTCTTCAACATGTAGTTGTCTCTCCTTATGTTCCAAGACACCCCATAGACATCCAAATCCTCGGGTAATCAAGTCCCATATATAAAATGGTATAGAGTTTGCATTTAACCTATACACACCTTCCTTTGTATTTTAAGTCATCTCTAGATTATTTATCATACCTAATAAAATGTGATGCCATATAAGTAGTTAAACACATTGTTTAGGGAATAACGCCAAACATATCTGTAAGTATTCAATACTGAGGAAATTTCTTTATTCAAAATTTTTGATTTGCAGTTGATTGAATCTGAGGATGGGAAACCTACAGGTACACAGGACTTGATGTATGTTGTTTATGAAGTGAAGAATACCCAATAATGTGGGCATGGGACTCGGAGTTGGAGATAATTTTGTGAGTCTTTTGCACACGCCTTATGGCTGAACCTACTGGAACATTACAGTTCTTCTGTGGGAGACAGGACAGAAAAGCAAGGTACAAAAGAAAAGGCACTGGTGACATCCTGACTTTTGGAGTTGGCAGGAAGGAGCACTGCATAGAGGAAGAGGAGAAATAAGAGAGGAAAGAAGCTGAACTGGTATGGCAGAGACTCAACAGGCTGGGCTGCCGTGCAGCTCTAAATGGTTTATGAAGTTGGAGTATTGTCAGCTCTCAGAGGATCTCGAACTTGAAGATTGGGAGGCTGTGCATCCATTGAGAAAGCAACTGGATGAAGGCAAAAATTACAGGGCAGAGTGTGATATGCAGGAATGAGGAAGTAGAGGCTAGGTACCAACCTTCCCAGGCAGTAGAGAAAGAGGGTGGAGATGAGGTAGTTGTTAGAAGGAGGACAGAGGAAAAACTTAATAGAAGAAGGAAACACAGGGCTAGAGGTTTAGCTCAGTGGCATAAAAGTGCCTGCCTGGCAATCATGAGGTCACTAGTTTGATCCCTGGTACAAAAAAAAAAAAAAAAAAGAAGAAGAAGGAAACAGAAGAACTTGTTATATTAAAAGGAAGGTATCTGTGAAGAGGGAGACATTGGGAGGGGTGGGACAGTGAAACACAAGGCCCCCGTCTCGAGAGAGAAAGACTGATGGGTGACCTTCAGCACTTGAGTCTGCATGTGATGGACCGATACTTGAGCAGAAGCTGTCTGGGATACCAGGCATAAACGTGATCTGCTGGGCCATTCTAGCTGGTTGCGAAGGAGATGGGACTGTTTTTAATGTCTTCGCCCTCGGTGCACTGATTTCCCTGGGTAGCTTGGGAACAGCTCGCTGCCCTTTACTGCTCAGGAATGAACAATTGACTTATCTCAGTTCTATTAATTAATGAGTCTCATAAGTTAATTGCTGCCCCTGGCAGAGACCTGGGTATTATTTAATTTATTTTTGTGTCCTTTCTTTTGTTGTCTAGCCCATTATGGATCAAGAGATGGAACTTCAAGTCGGGGAGGCGGGGGCAGGCAGAAGAAGTGCTGGGGGAGTTACTCTTCAAATTCTACTTTTATGAGGCCTCTCAGCCCATCTAGTACCCTAGCTGAGAACTAGGGTGTTCCAGGCACCAACTAAAGTTAAAAATCTTTTAAAAGATACGAGGCTGATGTGTTAGTTACACTTAAAACCACTTCTTTTAGATTTTCTAACTAGAATATTTTGGCTGAGTTCAGTAATATCACACTTTAAAATTCCTTCTCTTCTCTTCTCTTTTCTTTTCTTTTTGTGCCTAATTACTTCTTCCACTATAAAGGGAATTCACCATTGCCTTTCTGATCAGGCAACTTGTCTTCTGAGTAAGGACCACATCTCACAGCCCTGAGATAAATGGACTTTATTCAGCCCAAGTTCCAGCCCATAATCTTGGTTGTCAAAGATCTACTGAGGATTTCCCTCCTGCAGCCCTCCCCTTATGGTGCTTATGCACTGTCATTGATTAGGAGTGGCTCCTTTGACACCATTTGTGGCATAGCTGGCTGGAACTTCTTTACTACTGCTGGTTAGGGGTAATGTAATCACTCCCTTTTGTGGGACATCCCCCTTCCTCCACTTCGCCGAATATATGAGTTATCTGTAATAGGTAGAAGCAAGCTATTATACTGTGTCACCTAAACATGACATGTTGTGTTATTGTAGCATCTTAGACCCAGAAATGTTCCATGTTTCATCTTCCAGAGAGGAAGAGCCCCAGAAAATACAGGCAAGTTGTTTAAGGTCACCATGTGGACTAAATATGTGGAATTCTTAGAAAATCTATAGTTAAAGGATAAATGTGTTCTTGGAAGAACAATTACAATACGCAGTATGGTGTTCCGTGTAGAAGTTTGGCAGGGAACCAGAAATTCTGGAGCTTGTCTCAGCTGAAATTAGTGCCTTTCCTGAAGCCTTGGGAAGTTTTTCTGTACTCCTCAAAAGGAAAGCTAGAATTTTTGCCTCAAAATTTTGAGAAATAAATGGAAATTGAAGTATCACATGGACCAGGGATTTAGCTCAGTGAAATAAGTGCCTGCCTGACAAGTGCAAGGTCTTGCATTCAATTCCTGGTACAAAAATAAAATAAAATCATAAAAGTAGAATTGCTGTCCAATATATGGAATGATTATAAATATGCAAGCTATTTATGGTCCTTTTTTTGTATTAGGGATTGAACTCATGATCTTGAGCTTGCCAGGTAGGCACTTGTGCCACTGAGCTAAATCCCTGGTATTTTTTTTTTTTTTTTAAAGACAGAGACTTTCTATATAGTTGCGTTTGGCCTTGAACTCGCAGTGATGCTCCTGGCTCAACCTCCCAAGAGCTGGGATTACAGGTGAGCACCAACACCCTGGCTCTATAAACTGTTTCTGAAGCACGAAAAAATATTAGAAGAATATTAATTCTGCAGTAATTATTTGTAGAGTCTTTGTACAAACTATAACTGAGCAGGTTAAGATCTGGGAAAAAGCTCTCAAATTATATTTTTTTTCACTAAAGGGAAGAGAACTTTACCTGTGTCACCATGTGTGAGCCACAGCCTGACTGAACTGAGAGTGGTTCGTTGAGTAGGAGCATAACCACATTGCAGAGGGCTGCATCAGGCGGCACGCCCCAGAAGGGGGATTTGGCATTATCCTTGTTCTCTTGCATTTGGCAAAAAAAATTCTCCATTCTACCTTCAGTGAAATAGCTTTTTCTTCTTTTTTTTAAACCTTTTATCTAGTGGGGGAGGCTTGATTTTTTTTTTTTTTCAGAATTGGCCTGGCACCAAATCATCGGCTGAAATAACTGTAGCAGCAGTTTTTGTTCTTTTATCTGACTGTAGAGAACACAGAGCATAAAGTTTACCTTCTCTCAGGTTGTATGCACTGAAGATAGAAGCCACTCTTCTGGGAAAAGCACAGAATCCCTGAGACAGACATATAAATTGTTTAAGGTCACAACATATCTGCAGGGCAAGGCCTAGAGAAGAAGCATTTGTCCTAACTTTTTCTACTATCCCTTGAAGTAGGGCCATTTGGGACAGAGAACCGTTACAGGGGCAGAAATTGGGAGTGGGAAAGAAAGGAGTTCATTTTATTTTGATCTGAAGTGACAGTAACAATTACATGCAATTAAGAACCTTGCATTTGAAACACAAGTTCCATTCCTCTCTAGTAGGCACGACAACCCTGTCTTCACACTGCTTGTTAGCCGGGTGATAATTCTGAATTTCTTCATTATCGCTTGGGACATTTGCCTTCCCAGTGGTTTTGCATAGCTGTCTGTGATCTTGACAGTACTTGTGTGTCGACACTCTGGGAATTTCTGTGAAAAAGACAGGATTTATAGCCGCGATTCCTGCAGGAAGAAGGCTTGTGAGATTCATTTTTGTGTGTTGCCTTTGTTCATTCTCCATCCATGAAGTGCTTGGCATTGCCTTGGCAACTCCATTAGGAGCCAGTCACTGCTTTGTGAATGTCTGTTTCACTCCAGACTCTCCTGGGAGCAGCCTTGGCTTTGTCCAGAACTAGTACCAGCCATCTTCCTTGGGGCATCGAGCCAGAGTGGGGAGCGCGGGAGGATGCTGGGCTGGCCTGGCTTAGCATTTGCATCCCCAGTCACAGCAGCATCCCCCTTGTGGTGGGGCCAGGTGTTGGAGTGGGATGACAGCATGTAGCTGGGTGGAGAAGTCGGTGTGGCTTTGGGTCTCCTTGAAAAGGGATCATGGTTACTGCTGGGTGTGGATGTTTTGCCCTAAGATTTTTTGGGGAATATGCAGGCCAGTTCCAGACAAGTGGGACATAAATGAAGGGAGGAGTTAAAAAAGCTGGACTCAGTGGGACCCACCTGTTACCCTAGCTACCCTGGGAGGAGGATGCCTGATCAGAGAGACAGGAGGGTCCCGACTTCAAGGCTGTCTGGGCAACTTGAGTTAGACTTTGTCGTAGAGTAAAAGTTAGGCCTGGGGATGTAGCTCAGTGGTAGAGGCCTCCTTGTCCCAGTATTCATGCAGTCTGGATTCAATCACCAGTATAATTTAAAAAAAGTAAAAGGAAAATAAAGAAAGAAAGCAAAGAAGTAAAAAGATGCAGAGAAACAGGGAAACTCCAGAATGAGTAGAATATTAAAAGTAGGAGATGAGAATGGGCAGCACCTAGAAATGTTTCTGGCATATGGGAGAGGCTCAGTGGATACCTTCCACATTCTCATACCATCTGACAGTGCCCTGTACCCAACCTCTAGCCTCCCTGTGCCCATCCATCAGGCATCCAGTCATCGTCATCAACAGTCAGGGATGGAGCACCTGTCCACACCGTTAGGCACAAAGCATTATGCTAGACCAGGGCCTTTTATGTAAATTGGAAGTGGGTAGTCACCTGGAAAGATGAGCCCTGAGCACAAACAGTTTAACAAGGAACTGGGACTCTTGTGTGAAGGAGAAGGCATCCATTTTCCAGGGTGGGTCCCAAGGCCATGCTTATTTATTTATTATTATTTTTGTTTTGAGACAAGGTCTTGATATGTTACTCAGACTGGCTTCAGGCTTCTGGGTTCAGATATTCTTCCCACCCCATCTTCCCAAGTACAACTGGGGCAACTGGGATGTGTCATTACACCCAGCTTGGCTTGTAGAATTTTAACCAGGATTTTAATGTCCACTCCCTGCCTGGCTGGGTGTCACCCACAATGAGGCCTCATGTTTTTGACAGTGATCCATAAGATGGCTTAGGACCTACTGATGAAAGGCCCTTAGGGAATGAAATGTCTAGTATTTTGCCTTATTGGGATTCCTTCAGAAGTAGACACGGAGACAAGGATCAAAGCGCAGGTAGCTTTGGAAAGTGATCCCAAGAAGCACAGAATGAAGTGAGACAGGAAAGCAAAGGAAACATTTTGGGAATTGCCACGGGCAGTGGGAGTTCTTGGGGGCCAGTTGGGAATGCATATTTCAGTGTCACCCCCTCCGCCACCACTGCTAGATAAGGGAGCCAAAGGACAGTGGTACCTCTGTTGCGGAACTCGATCGTTCCAAATTCATGTTCAAACATTGAAAACTTTGGAACTGAACGTATTTTTCCCATAAGAAATAATGGAAAACCAAATAATTGGTTCTAAGGCCTCGACATTACACTTTTTCAGGACTTTAACAAATTCATTTTTCCAGAACTTTAACAACTTTCATAATGGTATCTTTAACTCTATTTTAGTTCTCACAGTTTTCCTCGTTGCTATACTGCTGGTATCACTAACTTTCTTTGGAGCTCTGGTTACGGTATTTTACGCAAGTAATGTACAAAAAAAGAAAGCCCAGTGATGAATATTTTAACACAGGAATGTAAACACTGTATGCTTTCTGGGTGAGAGCGGCACTCAGATGGAAGTGTCACCCCTTTGAGTCCGCAGCCAGACGCCATGTGTGATTCACTCGTGACCCATACAGATTGCAAGTCCACTTCTACTGAACAGATTATTTTTGAACTTTACTGCTTGAAAGTGGAAAGTTGGAGCTTGGAGTTGTTCCACGATGGAGGTTTCACTGCACCGACTCTAACTCTTATCAGCCATTGTCTGAGTACCAGAGGGTGTGGGGGTCTAGGGGGTATGGGGGGGCTGACCTAAAGCAGGTGACTGAAAGGGCTCCAGCGGCCGGCAGAGCCCTCAGGCAGAGATGCAGGAGCTGGCAGTGGAAAGCGGACCAGCCTGCGAGAAAGGAAAGGAGGTAGTCAGACCTCTGACAGCACCAGTTTCAAGTTTTTTGTTTTTTTTTATAACGGGCATCAAACCCATGATCTCACGCCGCCACGCAGGTGCTTATACCACTGAGATAAATCCCCAGCCCTAGTTTCAAGTTTGGAGTGGGTGTTTTCTCTTGTGTCTTTCTCCCTTCCTTTCTTTTTTTTGTCTTTTTGAGGCAGGGTCTCGCTATACAGTTCAGGCTGGCCTTGGGCTTACTTTGTAGCCTAAGCTGATCTTGAACTTGCAATGATTCTCCTGCCTCAGCCTCCTGAGTGCTGGGATTTCAGGAGTGTGCTACCAGGCCCGGCTATCTCTTGTTTCTGAAAGGCTCCAAAGCTGTAGTACAAAGCTAGTAAATTTTACATCACTTACCCTCATTTTTTCTGAATTGAATGAACATGAGACATTTATTTTGAAAGAATACATGGGATGGTCCTGAGTACATTACATTTTGCTGGAATACATTGGAAGTTAAATGGCCACTACAGTCAGTAGAGCTCAGCTCAGGAGATGCAGACCTGGACTTTCAGAGGAGGAGCCTGGGATGTGATTTGGTACTCAGGTGTTATAAGAGTGACAGAATGCCGAGTTCTGAGCTGAAATATGCTTAGTTTTATTTTAAAGACAGAACAATTTTCAAAACAATGTAAGAGGAGAATAACAATGGTTAATACTTTAAATTAGTTACTCAGAGTAAAGATACAGGCATTTAACTGTCCAAACAATATTAGCCCAAACCTTTCTTTGCAGTGAACTAAGAGAAATTAGTAGTATAACTATCTTGCATACATATGTATATTTGCTTTTTTTCCCCTTCTTTTCCTTCTTTTCTCCTTTCCCCCATCCCAGTTTCTCTTTCCTTTTGAACAGTTTCTTCCCATTTTACAATATCTGTTGTATATTTGGATCTTATTTGCTCTTCCAGCTTCTCACACTATGGAGACGATATGATGTTTACACACTGTGTGTCTAGTTTGTTTCACTTAAGAATATAGTCTCAAATTGCATCCATTTACCTACAAAAGTCTCTTGTTTATCCTTATGACTGAGTTGTACTTCATTGTATAAAAATACCACAATTTTTTGTCCATTCTTTGTTAATGAGCATTTGGATGATTTCTAAGCTCCAACTATTATAGATTGTGCTGTTATAAACATGGATGCATATATATCAATGTTGAATGATGTTTTTAGTTCTTGGGAAGATACTCAGAAGGGGAATAGCTGGATCAAATGGAACCTCCAATCCTAGTTTTTTGAGGAATCTCCACACTGATTTCCATAGTGGTTACACTAGGCTTCATTCCCACCAACAGTTGAGAAGGGTTCCTTTTTCTGATAATAGCTATCCTTTCTGGGGTGAGTTAGAATCTCAATGTGGTTTTAATTTGCATCTCTCTAGTGACCAGTGATGTGTAACATTTTTTTCATATATTTATTTGCTGTTTGACTTTCTTCATCTGAGAAGTATGTATTCATCTCAGATGCCCATTTTTGGGTTGGGTCTTTAAATTTGGGACGCCTAATTTTTTTTTTTTTTTAAGTTCTTTATATGTTCTGAACTGGTATATTGTAAGTGCTCCACTTTCTGTATCATTTCCTTTAAGGGACCTCTGGTTGTGAAGATTGGTGTAACACAAGGGCCTGATATAAGTTGGTCACCAATTCTATTACAGAATGGTACTGATCCCATTTTGCATATCTTCCAGAACACCAGGTACTACATGGACATCCTTGATTCTCACAGGAGTACTGAATTGTGGTAGTGCTGGCTCCACTTTTCAGATGAGGAAAATGGGCTCTGAGAGAGTCTTTACACTCTCCACATGATATTCTTATTTGGAACCACTTTTATGAATATCAAGATCACAGTACAATAAGCAGAATATCTTTATATCCATAATGTATGTTGAAACAAGTTTTATGATACGGTGTCAATTTATAAAACTTCTGAGATACAAGTCAGCACCACAGTAAGATACCACTTCATGCAATCCCTTGGGAAAACAATTTGATAGTTGCTCAAAGGGTTGAATGTGAAGTTGGTGAATGATATAGTCATTCCATTCCTACATATAACCTAGGAGGAATAAAAATATGTATGTTTGTATAAAAACTTGTATGTGTATGTTCATAGCGTCATTCATTGTAGCCTCAAAGTAGAAACAACTTTAATATCCTATTAAAGGTGATGAATGAACACACAGAATTTGATACACAAATTCAATAGAATATTATTTATCATAAAGATAAAGTACTGAGACATGCTACTACATGGATGAATCTTGGAAACATGCTAAGGAAAGCCAATTGTAAATCACAAAGCCCACACATGATGATTCCATTTGTATGAAGTGTCTGGGACAAGTCCATCTGTAAAGAAATTAGGTTAGTACCTTCCTAGACTGGAGACTGGGGGTGTAAATTGTGACTGCTATTGGTTACAAGGTTTCTTTTTGGGGTGATGGAAGTGGCCTGTGATTCGGGCTCATAGAACCTTGTGGCCATACTGCAAAACACTGTTTTGCACAGATTTCTTAAAAGGTAAATTGTATAGTATGTCGATTGTATTTCAATACTAACCTCCCCCAGAAACTTCTGGCAGAATATTTATGTTGATAAAAAATGAATATCAGCACTGACTCAAGGACTTCTGCTTTTTACCTAATATTTTGGAAACAATCTTTCAAGGTTATTACAAAAGCCCTTCACAGTTGATGAATTTATCTTATTTAATTTCTTCTTGTGAAAACTAATATAATGCTTTACTGATGTCCTGATCTTGGACACCTTTAGAGTCACAACAAATCCATACCACTTTTAGGAAGTAAGTACATCTGGGTTTTCTGTTCCAGATAAGAGGAAAGAGCTTTGGATTTTGAACACTTAGCTCCCAAACTCAAGTGGAGCTGTGACCCTGGCAAGTCTCTTACCATGTCCTGATGTTTGGGGAGGACATCATCAGGACTAATGCTTCCAGAAGGAAGGTTTAAAGTCAATACAAGGGGACAGCTTTCTGATTATTATTTTCAGTCAAGTTGTGAGCAAGGTTATGGTCCCTTCTCAGGGCCAGTAGAAGTGGGCATTGTGCATTGTGAGGAGCCGAATGGCTGGCTGCGTGTTCAACAGTAAGAGACTAGGACTTGGCTGGGACTTGGCTGGGACCCTACTTCTGCTGTACTACTTCAGCTCTCAGAGCTATGACTCTTTGTTCACTGGACTAATTTTGTATTTTTGAATAATTTAGAATTTGTGGGAAGTAAGCAGAAAGTTAAAAAAAGCGGCGGTGGGGCGGGGACCAGAGGTTTGTACTTATTGTGTCCTGGATGTTTGGAGAGACTAAGTGACTTTAAAGTAGAACTCTGAGTGTACTAAGTCAGAGCCTAGAGGCCTGGGTTCCAGGGACATGTCTGCTACTCCTCATTGGCTATAAGTCATCTACCTTTTCCTGGTTTCACTTTGTAAAACAAGATTATTACATTGGATGATCTTGAAGGACTTTTTGGCGCTGAAAAATTCTAGGACCTTTCTTAGAGCTCCAACTTTTTCCAGCAAGGCTTATACCTTCCTTTACCTCTTTTATTCCTTCTATTGAAACGAATGCTTGCCTTGTGTGTGTTATCAATGCTACCCTTTCCCATGGATCTTAAGCCCTCTTTTCCTCAGTGGCTTTGTGTCAGCCCTACCTTTGTGATTCTGTTTGATGGCTCTACGCTATAATAGGAGTCTCTGTCTTTTGTTATTTCATTTGCTTCATTCTTTTTTTATTAGTCTTAGTGTATGCTATTTTGTATTTCTCCTTTTCCTCCCAAATCCTAAGTTTCTTAAGAAGAAAACAGGTAAAGGAAGAACACTTTAAATCAGAGCCTGATTATTTCTTTAAAGTGATAGAGCTGATACTGTGACTGGTCCATAGTTTCCGGTTTGGCTAGAGGGTTAGGTGATATTGCTGGATCCAGGGGGAGGGTGTCACTTAGGCTGAAAGAACTTATCATCTCCTGCACTTTGGGGAATGAAGTCTTGTATAACAGAGAGCTAATAACTATAACAGAGAGCTAATGATTATTCTCAGTAATCAGTTCCTCTTCATTGACAGAGAATTAATGATTGTTTTCAGTAATCAGTTTTGCTTCTAAGTTCGCCTCAGAGAGTCTGAAATAATCCCACAGAGTGACTTTAAAGATCTGTGTAGAAAATTTAGTTTTTTGAAAGATTTTCCTATTTCTTTGTGGGTAAAGATGGAAGAAAGATCATTCAAATCATTGGCAACTTCTTGTCACAGTCTTAGAGGTTGTTATTGGATTACTTCTTGCTCTTTTTGGGATAGTCTATTTTACTTTCATTAACATCCTTCCTGTGCTTATCTTCTAAACATCCATGTGGGACCACTGCTTTGTCTTCCATGGTAGATGTTCTTTCAGGCTGGGCAACAGTTGTTGGGTAACAGGTCAGATGTATTAATAGGTAGGCCATATGGTTCATAGACATTTTGCTCTCAACAACTTGATAAGAATTCTGGTGGTATGATTTTTGCTTTTAATTTTAACTATGAAAGTGTAAGAACCATCTGCTGTTATTTTTTGTATGTAATCCTGGTAAGTTATTAATTTTAGTTACACTGCTCCTATGCAATTAATGTGTATGGAGGCTTCATGGTAATACGGGCACAATTTCATTTTCAGTGGTAGTGAATGTCAGATGCATATACCATCAGATTCCCTTCATAAATTGCAGCAGACTTGCATACATGCAGTTAGGTCTTGGGCAGTATGTGGCTTCTCTTTTAGCTGATTAAATACTTTAGTTGTAGTCCACTTGATTGCCTGGGAGGAGTATGGAGCAAAACAAATATGGTCATGTGATAGTGGTGCCGGGGTGGGAATGGGACTGCTTTAATTAACATCATGGGAGCCCAGGAAGGAGGATAAATCTGAGATCTGAAGGATGATAAGGAGACAGCCAAGTGAAGATCAGTGAAAGTTTCAAGGGGGAGAATTTTGAAAGGAAAGAAGAAGTAAGAGCAAAGCTCTGAGTAAGAATTAAAAATGGTAGAGGAGGAAGTCTATGGGGTACACTCCCTAGTGAGCAGGAGGAGAGTGTAGGGAACTTAGGGTACAGTCAGTAGCACTTGAAGGGTTGCAAAGAGAGATATGATCTGACTTTCAGTTTTAGACTGCTTGTTTTGGTTTACTGAGTTGAAGTGGATTGTTAGGAACAAGAAGGGGAACAGGGGAATAATCAGGAGGATCTTGCTGTTGTGCAGAACAGATTGGTGAATGGGTTGGGAATGTAGCTCAGTGGTAGAGTGCTTGCTTAGCATATGTGAGGTCCTGGAGTCAGTTTGCAGCACCAAAAAATTTTTCTTTAACAAAGATATTGATGGAGAAATGATGTGCTGAGGTTGTGTGGTGTAGTGGTAAGAAGAGATAGATGTTTGGATGTATTTTGGATATGGAATCTGTGTACATGGTGAATGATGCTTAGGTTTTCAGTCTGATTATCTAGGTGATTAGTAGTACTGGTTGTACTTAGATATGGAAGGTGTGGTGGGTCTGTTTTGGCCAGTTAAGTTGTGGATCGTTAATGGACACCCACGTATGTATGTCTAGTAGGCACAGGAATCTGAAAGTTCTATGAGAGATGAAGGCTGGAACATTCATTTAAAGTATACGAAGATCAAGAATGTCAACAAAAAAGTGACTTAGGTCTGGATCCTGGATACATCATCATTTAGAAATCTGAAAGAGATTCCAGCAAAGGACACTGATGGAGGTACCAGAGAAGTTAGTGAGAACCATGTGCCATCTAGACATCTGGAAAGGAAAGGTCTCTCCCAAGGGTGGTGAATGGTGACCTCATCAACTGCTCATACCTAGATTGTATAGCAATGAAACCTGAGAAGTTTGTTCTGGAGCTGTAAATTCAGTGAGGTCTGGCTGGGCCCAGTGCTGTCAATGGAACTTTCAGCCACAGTGAGTTCAGAAGTGAAGCAACTTGTTTCCTTGGAGGTCATGAGGAGGAGGCATCCTTCAAGTCTCTAGCAAGGTTTGTGAGATTTTCAGACCATTACTAAAGCAGCAAAGATGAACTTGTGTGTGTGTGTGTGTGTGTGTGTGTGTGTGTGTGTGTGGTTTTTTAAAGTTATTGTAATAATAGCAATTGTATAGAGAGCTGGTACAAGTCAGTTCTCTGAAAATATTCAGTAACTAAATTCTAATCTCTTCTAAGGCTTAAGGACCACCTAAAATAAACACGTATAACTAAGTGAAGACACATGTAAAAAATGTTTACATTTTAAACTAATACTTAACATGTTAATTCTGAAAAGTTAAGTCTCAAATCACTTATGAAATGTCGTCTTTTCTTAGTGTAAATGCAGTCATATGACTTGAAGGCAGCTTCTGTTTGGGGGTTAACTGTTAGCTTTTGATCATGGAAAAGTACTGTATTATCTGTCACTTGATAGATGACATTATTTAAAGAAGTACAGTAAATTCTTGTTTTCTACCTTTGTTAAAGTCAACGTATAATATACTGCAGTAAACATCTTAAATTGAAGGGCAAAACTGGAGAATGCTACTTTTTTGTGCCATGCACTAAAGATTTTTATTTATTTGCTTGTTTATTTGTTTATTTTGAGACAGTCTCATTGTGTATGCTATGCTGGCCTTGAGCTCACTATATAGAACAGGTTGGCCTCAAACTTGTGGTGATCCTCCTGCTTCAGCCTTCTAAGTGCTAGGATTTCAAGCATGTTTCACCATGCACTATGGTTCATTAAAGTAATTTTTTCTTTTTCTTTTGGTATGGGGAATTAACCCAGTGCCTCTTTACTGAGCTGTATCTGCAGGCTATCTATTTATCTGTTGTTTCTTTTTTTAATTTTAAAAAGCAAAACAGAAAAAAAAAGATAGAAATAATAAAGAATTTTTAAAAAAAACAGTAAGAAATCAACACTAGTTAGGGGCTTCCAATAAAGATGGTGGATAGATAAGAGCAGAATACAGACGTTCCCTGAGACAGACAACTCAGATGCCAAAATAACACATTGTGGGCAGTCCCGGACAAAAGGAGATGGATCTTCTCGACTCAGGAAGAAACTAAAGTGAAAAGAACCAGTTAAACATGCAGTCCCAGGGCTACTATTGAGGCAGCTCTGTGCTCTCACACACCCAAATTCCTGCCTCTTCAACTCGCTGGAACCTCAGTCACACTGAAGTACAGTCACACTGAAGTTGAAGGTGGGCATGCCCGTCGGAGAACAGAGCTGGCAAGGGACCTGCATTGACCTGTGGTGAGTGCACTGCGTGATCATGAAAGGAAAAATTTCTTAAAAATAACAAGGAAACAAGCAGTAACAATACAAAGGCTACAAGACAACAAGAGGATCTATAACTTAAGAATAAAGAATGTGAAAGAAGAAGCAGGGGTACAAACAAAGGAACTACAAAGGCTATTCACAGAAATAGTTAAGGAAAACTTCCCAAGCATGGGAAAGGAAATGATACTCATTTGTATGAGGCATACAGAACTCCAGCCACCTACAATCAAAACAGAGCTACCCCCAGGCATATAATAATCAAAATCCCAGAAATTCCATATAAGAACAGAATATTAAAAGCCATCAGAGAAAAGAAACAGATCATCTATAAAGGAAAACCCATCAAAATCATGGCAGACTTCTCCACACAGACCATCAAATCAAGAAGAGATTGGAGTGAAGTGTTCTAAGCCCTGAAAGAAAATAACCTCCAACCCAGATTGATGTACCCTGAAAAACTGTCTCTAGAAATTAATGGAGAAACAAGATGCTTGCAAGACAAAGAGGAACTGGAGGAATTTACAACCAACCACCAATTCAACTCCACAGAGAATACTGAAGGACATTCTAGAAAGAGAGAGAAAAGTACTAGGATTTCAGGAACAGTGGCAGAGAAGCCTCAATGAATGGAGCAGAAAACAGAATGAAGAAGACAAGCAGACAACTAATGGCAGAAAATGAGCACAACAGAAATGAGGCAGAGAAGGTTGGCTATAGTCTCTAATATAGATAGCCTGGATACACTAAAAAAAATAAAGAAAGAAAGAAAAAAAGAAAAAGAAAAAAAAGTGAAACACAGGCAGGGTAGATCAGGAAGTAGGATCCATCGAGATGCTCTTTATAGGAAATATAATTAACCTAAAAAAGGGTTTATGGACCAAAAATCAAATATGAGAAAACAATGCTCTATGTGACAGGGAACCAGAGAGTAATAGGGGCAACTTGAGCAGTATTTGTGAATAGGTTGGAAAGACAGGCTTTAATAGGTAAAGGAATACAACTAGAGATCAAGTCCACGAGGGAGAAGGTTCGGAACCACCTAGGTAAATAGCAGGTTGCTCCCCAATCTAAAAACTGAGGGTGCTGGTTAGACCTAAAAATGCACAGTGCACCCTGGGGGAGTGAAAGGGGAGGAATAGTCTTACAAAAAACGGCAGAAGATATTGTTAATAGTGTATCAGGGTTGAAAACCCACATTACTCGCACCGTTCTGCTTAGATTGATTTTATTCTGTCCCAGTTTGTCTACTTGCACTAGATCTGAGGGCACAGACAGCTATCCCAAAAATAACAGCATATAGTACAGTAATCATCTTATTTCCTATTAACTTAATCTGGAGCCCTGTATAATTTGTACTGTTTTATCATGACTGATCTTAGTTAAATCTGGTTTGTTTGATTGCTGTTTGGTATCGACAGATTTTATTCACAACTGTTATGACTGATAGTATCAAGTCTGAGAATATAGGCAGCTACACTGAAGATGACAAGATTCACTATGATACCCATTATGGTTTGATTATTGCCTGTTTTTGAAGTTTTACATTATCTACAAAGTTTTGTTTTTATTAATATTGTTATGTACTGCTATATTCAATTATACTATGCTGATGATGTAGACGATTTTATTGATGATAACAAGAGACAACACAGTAACCACTGTAGAACTCCTTGTTCAGTGGTTTTATATGTCTTTTTCATTTCATGTGTTTATAGGGCTATGTTTTGTTATGTCTTGCTTTGTTTTGTTTCTCCCTGTAATATAGAAAGGATAGAAATACATGTTAAGACTCATGCATGCCTAGAACCTATAAACAGTTTATAAGAACTGATCTTACAACACATGATAAAATGAACAAATACTTCGAAGAAAAAGAGACATTGCAGTGCCCAGTGCTGATCTCTTAATGTCAGAATGTGAAATTCAGCAATACTATTATTCTTTGTTCAGAGTGATTTTAGCCTGCTATGGTTTGTTTAATCTCAACATAAATGAAGATATGGATAACTGCATGTATATTTAAGGGTATAGGATTGATAACTGTATTACAAAGTTTTTGTTGGATAGTTGAACAGAACTGTTTGCAGTCTTGCTGTTTAAATCCCCATTTTGTATGTTTCACTTTTGTATCTTGAACAACTGTTTGTAAGAGGACAATATGTAATCATCAACTAGTGATTTCTTACTGCTTATTTTTTCTCTGAAAGTATGTATTATTTCTACCTGTTTTCTGTTTTGTTTAGTCTTTCTTTAAATAAAATTTAAAAAAAGAGAAATCAACAATAATTAATATATTACATATTGTTATCTTAGAAGTAGTTGTTCAGGTTACAAGATCTAGGCATAAAAAATGATCAAACAATCAAACAAGGACAGCACAAACTGTCCTTTTTGATGAACTGAGAATTAGTAGTATAGTTATCTATCTTGCACACATACACATAAGTACATTTATAATACATAATCTTTTCCTTTGTTTTGTTTTGTCTTTCTCTTATCCCAGTTGTTCTTTCCTTCTAAACATTTAAAAAATTTTTTTAAAATTTTATTTTGTTTTTAAGAGAGCAAGAGGCAGTATGGTAACCATTGTTGATCACCTTGTATTTTGTTTTTACATTATGTACTATGTCTATCCTTTTGATTTGACTGACTCTGTTCTGTTATGGCACATTTGATTTTACTCTCTTCAAAAAAAAGTAATAAGAACTGTGGGAGTAATAAAACCCAAAATGTGTAATTGTCATTGTACAAAATATAGGAAAAGAAAGTGCTCTAAAGGATATAACTGCATGTATATTTAAGCGTATAAGATAGATAACCATATTACTGAGTTTTGTTGGATCATTGAACAAAACTGTTTGCAGTCTCACTGTTTGAAAGTCCACTTTATATGCTTTAATTTTGTAACTTGAACAACTATTTCTAAGATGACAATATGTAATCTATTAACTAGTGATTTCCTACTATTCATTTTTTCTGAAATTCTGTATAACTTGTACCCTTTTTCTGTTTTTTTCTTTTTCTCCTTAAATAAAATTTAAAAAAATTTTATTGTGAAAGTAGTAAAAATACAACAGAACAAGACAGAACAAAGCCAGTCGAGACAATGCATTGAAATTGGAACAGAACTTCACAGTAGGATACTGGGATGATAGTAATAGGTACTATGCTATATCTTGTTGTCTTCACAATAGTTGTCTAGTCAATTAGGTGTAGTGAAATCAAATCAAAAACAGAATACTATAAAACTAATCGATAGTATTGAATAGAGCAAAAGAAACATAACAAAATAAAACAGTGAAGACAACCTTTGCCTTCAAACAGACGATGGAAGGAAATCCCCCATATTTTCTATATTGCATATGGTCATGATGCAGAGACATCTATCTCCAGAAGCTACGTAGCTACGTGTGTGTGTGTGTGTGTGTGTGTGTGTGTGTGTGTGAGTGTGGGGGTGTGTGTGTTGGATCTTCAGCCTGCGTGCCTGTAGGCTCACAGGAGTTGCTGGTTCTCCTCCTGGCCATGCAGGGAGCAGGGAGCACTTACCATGAGGGCAGGCGAATAAGCTGCCTAAGTCCCACCATGGCTGGATCTCAGGAGCACTGGTTCTCCTCTTGGCCCATGCCAGGAGTGCTTTTGAGCACTTACTTTCCCTTTCATTATTACAATATCCACTGTACATTTTGGATCTTATTACTTTTTCAGTTTATTATTATTATTTTTAACACAAGAGTGACAACACAATGTTTATAAATGTGAGTATGATTTATTTCACTTATGAGTATAGTGTCAAGTTGCTTCCATTTACCTATAAAAGCCTCAAAATTGAATTTTATTTATTTTAAAAATTTTGAGACATGGTCTCTTGCTAAGTCTCCAGGGTGGGCTTGAATTTGAGATCTGTCTGCTTCAGCCTAGAGTGCTGAGATTACAAATATATACCACCACTTCTCAACTTCCTGCAGTGTTAAGTACATTTTCTTTGAAAGCCAAAACAAGATTGCACTGTAAACAAGATGATTTATTTATTTTTTTGGTAACTCTCATGAGGTTTAGAGAAATGGTGGTTATTTAATGATTTATTTATTTCTGGAAATCAAACTCAGGACCTCACACTTGACAGGCAGGTGCTGTGCCACTGAACTAAATCCCCAGCCCAAAATGGTGGGTTTTAAAATAAGCAAAGCTGCCTTCACTTTCCAGAAGTTTTGATGAATGCTACATACTCAGGCAAACTCTGTAAATGTTATTCTCACCTTTTACCCTACTGACAATTGAATTTTGTAGACGAAATTAATAGGGATGAGAGCTGGCAATGGGTTGTGTTGAGAAATATTTATTTGGTTTACTGCAAAAGGAAACAAAACTGGTAGTAAAACATTAGAAAATGTTTCCTTTCTATAAGTTTAGCAAAATGATCCTGGTTCTGCTGCTATGCATTAAAACAGAGTTTTATGGTACCTGAAAATTCTGCATTTTTCTAACACCAAACTGAAAGTAGGTCATTTACCTGGTTTGCTGAATCCCATTTTCAAGAACTAATATTGAAGCCTTAGGCCTAAGGCATGGCACTTTACCACCATTCCACTCTGCTCGTAGTGGTAAATGAGTAAACCAGTAAGCCAGCCTGACAGCTCTGTGCTTACTGTGTGTGAAGGTTATGGGATGTAACAAGCCGCGTGCTTGGCTCCCTCGTGAGCAGTTATCTTTTCAGGGAGTCAGCCTGTCCTTGGGTTATTCTCGTTTGCTGGTGTTTGAAGCTGCTTATAGAAAGTGAGGGGCAAAATGAAGGAGGCTTTTTGATCTCCTTTCCTCCCTTGTCTTCCCTCCTGTCTTCTGCTATTTGGGGAAAGGAAGCTGAAAGACCTCCTGGTGGGACTGCAGGAGTGCGCAGGGGCTCACTGCATGCCTGCGTAGTGCTGGTCCAGAGGAGGTGCCTTTTGGACCTGTGTCTTACCTATCCGCCTCCTGCAGCCCTCAGCCCTGCCTGGCATGAAAACACTTAATAACGCCTTACTGGATGTTGATTGATTACCAGGGCTCACATAGCACTGTCGTAAAGGTTTCTTCTTTTTCTCCTTCTTTTCTTCTTCTTCTTCTTCTTTACTGTTTTTCTTTCTAGAATTGCCTGTGATGCAGCATCAAACCAGATTCCAAGATCCCATTTGTGTGTGTGTGTGTGTGTGTGTGTGTGTGTGTGTGTGTGTGTAAGGGATCTCTTGTTTTGCTGCACAGAAGGGCCTCTTTTGTCTCAGAAGCCTTAAATACTTGAATTGTTTGTGACAAAAAGCCATAGTACTGTCTATTAAGAGCAGCTTTTAGAACCTGTTCTTGTTTTCCCATTAAATAAAACCCAAGCGTATGACCTTGGCTGGCAGCGCTCTACATGAACTGGTTTCTGATTTCCTTGCTGACTTCACCTTTAGCACCTTCCTGTGTTTTAAACACACCAGGCCTTTTGCTTCCTGTTTATACTTCTGCCTGGAATGTTCTTCCACGTCTCATCCCGAACCTCTATCTTTCTGATTCTTTTCAAGATTGACCTGGTGGGGACTTATTCAGCAAAATCTTCTTTGTCTGATCTGTCATCCCTTTGTCCCTTCATTTTATACCTGGGCACTTTCCATTTCCCCATGTTTGCTTTCTTGCTTATTAGCTCTTTGTTCCATTCACTTGAACAATTCTCAAGGGCAGGACATTTTCTTGTTTGTTTGTCAACCCGTCCCGTGTAAGCTCTCGACTAATACATATTCAAATAAATGAATGAACTGTCAGTTTACCTTGCATCAAAAAGAGATTCAAATTTAAGATTATATTTTTTTCTCTCAGATTCTTGGCCCACAATATGCATACACACAGTGCATATGTGGTTCATACTGCGAAAGTTCCCTAGGAAGATAAGGAACTGCTTTTGAAGAATAGGGCTGGTGATTTAGTGCCTGTGGTCTAACTACTAACATTCATGCTTTTTATTCCTCAACTTCTAATGTGTTCTCTCCACCCATTTCTTTCTTTTGTCTGTCTTTTTCAGCAAGGGAAGCCATATGTCTTTGACAGAGTGCTGCCGCCCAATACTACCCAAGAGCAGGTTTACAATGCGTGTGCGAAGCAAATTGTCAAAGGTAAGTGCTATTTCTTTATTTCCTCCTGGGCCTTTCAGAGTAATGGAAAACATTAAGTGATATTTGCAGCCCAGGAATCAATGTGCCTTGACTGTAAGCAGGGGCCTACTAATTAGAAACTGAATTACAGCCTTGCTTTGGCCTTGATTTGCTGAGATGTCAGTCAAGTTGTTCAGTCTCTTGCTACCTCCTTTCTTTATTTATTTTGATGCCTTTTTGGTAGAGTTTTTCTATCCCTTTAAAAGCTTAAAAGCAGTGGTAAGCTGTGGTCATACTGCTTCTGTAATGGTTTGAAAATACTACAGGTATTGTGTTTTTTTTTCATATGAAGGAGATGCTCCAGTTGTACATTTTTAGCTGATTTATTTTGTGCATGTCTCCTTTTTTATGACTATCTCTCTAAAAGAATGCGAAATGCGAAAAATACTTGCCATCAAGGAATTTTCTGTCATAAAATCACGTCAGCTTGCTGATTATTGAGCTATTCTTGCTCATCAGCATTCCTTAATTATCGCCCCCATCTACCCCTCTCCCAGCCATCCTACCCAGATCTTGACATTTGTTCCTCCAAACAGGTAGCCTCAAGCCTGCATTTGTGCCTCAGAGATTGGTTCTTTTCTCTGGGACTGACCTTGGCCCTGGAGGATTTGTGTCAAAACAGCAGGGAGCTGAAGCAATTTACACATTGTTCTACCTTGCCCTTTCAAAGCAGGGGCAGGTTGGCACTTGCCTTGGCAGAGCCTGCCATCTGGACAGAGCTGGGAGCCATCTTTGGCTCTTTGACTTTTCATCATCACATCCTTGCCATCTAATTTGAATGCTGTGCCAGTTGTGGTTTGAATTGTCATGATGCTGCCACTTCGGTAGATAGTTTTGGACTTAAAAAGCCAAAGAGACAAACACAAGCAGAAAATACTCTGCTGTTTTAGATTTGCTGGTTGTTAGAGACTAAGCTGACTAACCTAACTATTTGAAATTCATGGAAATCAGCCCTGGGTCCATCTGGTAGATTAATTCTGACCCTGGCCACCTGTGTGGGAGACTCATGTCAGTATGTAATGTTCCTTGCTGAGATGTAAGGTTGTTCACATTCTTGTTGCAGACAATCAATTAAATTTGAAGGTCTTCCAGTGAGATTATGCTTGAAAGCTGAAGGAAAAAATTATGCCTGAATTTGAGCTCCTTTTTGTCTTCTCTTTACTCTTTTGCTTCTCTTTTTATTTAAGCATATTTTCTTTCTTTTTATAGCCTTTCTTCTTCATTTGTTCCTACTCAGCCCTCCTTCTTCTGTAATGCTGGATTCATTCATATTTTACTAAAGTAAGATTAATCATAAATGTGCCACGTTTCCTTTTTTCTCTCCTCTTTTATTATCAGAAGCAAATAGTATTTACCACATGCAGTGCTAAGCATGAAGGCCATTTAAATACATCCCACCCATGCTAAATGCACTTAATTAGGAGTGACTGCATTCCATGAAGAAAACCTTGTGATTAACAAACAATAATAACATCTTTGAGTCTTTATTCACTAGATATTGGGGCCCCTTTTAATGTTTGGATTTTTCTAAGGGATGAAATTACTGTTCCATCCCATTAAGGTATGTATTTTTAATGTTTTTTGTGTATTTGTTTAAAAATAATTTAAAAGAAATAGGCAGTCCCCAGGAATATCTTGTGAAGATAGGACCTAATTCTGGTTACCTCGATTCCCTACGTATATAGTAAGCCATAAAGAAAACTACTTAGGATAAAATCAGGCTCTGACATGATATGATAAATAGGCATTTCTAGGGCACCATAAATATAACATGAGCATACTCATTTGATAGCAGTAAAGAATACCTTATTAGCCATTGAAAAAAAGTGGTTAGGTTGTGATGAGGTCTAGATTGGAGTTTTAAAAATATCCACCAAAGCTAGAGTGAGGAATGAGGCATATATTTCTGCATCCACATGTAAAATATAGATATAAAAGCAAGACACCCTCGGAGTGCATTACCAAGTAATGCTGAGGTAGCTTAGCCCCGAGGAGCTCTTCCCAAGTCAGGACTAGGAGGTGGTGCTTTTTTTCCCTGGAAGTTGAGACTCAAATCAATTAATTAATCTTGAAGGTTACCCCTGATATATGGTAATGTGATGAACTGGTGAGTTTTCCTTCCCAAGTTTGTCCAAACCCCTAATGATTTTGAGGATATTAAAGATTCCCTTTAACTGGAGTTTTGTTCTCTATAACTTCACTTCCTTTTTAGTATTTCAGATTGTAGAGTCCTGGCATCATCATCACTCCTTTCTTGATATGTTTTCAAATGCCGCTTGAGAGCACACAGAATTCTGCACTTTTTTTTTTTTGTCTTTTTCCTTTTTATCGGTACCAGGGATCGAACTCATGACTGCCTGCTTGCAAGGCAGGTGCTTATGTCTCTGAGCTAAATCCCCAGCCCCGAATTCTGCACTTCTTTAAGAACAGGTTGTAGCCTTGTGAGTACCAGCACAACTAAATAGCAAGGCTCCTGTGAAAAACCTAGGAATTAAACACCATGGTTACTGGATGCTCTTGCTGAAGTCCTGGTAAATGTGACCCAGTCTGTGGAAGCCATGTAAGCACTTGCCTTCCAAGTTAACTAGAAGTGAACTATCCAGATGTTAGAGAAGGTAGTTTCTGGTGTTCTGAGCTTTTTGAACTTCATTCATTATTTCTGCAAATAATATTAAGCACTACCCATGTGGTAACCCCGCCAGGAACTGGAATCACCAAGACACAAAGCTGTCTGCAAGAAACTTTTGAGTATTGGGAAAGAGGCAAATGCATACCTACACATAGGAATTCTGTACTTTAAGATGGGTATGTGGAAAATGCTAGAGCGATGCAGAAGAATGCCACTCTGTACTGAATTTTGATGAGTGGGGAGGGGAGAGGGTGTGGAGAATGAAGGAAGTCTTCTTGGCTTGGTTAGACCCTGAGTAGCCTAGACTATAGCGGGGCTATTCAAGCAGAGAGAATAGCAAAAGTGTAAATCACAAATTATGTGGTGTGCTGGAGCAGTGTAGAGTGGCAGAGGTTGCAGAGCAGCATGATGGTGACTGAGGCTGCAAAATTTAGGCTGGATCTGAGTTTGGTGGAAATCCATGGACTTTGTCTTGTAGGTATGGTGGGCTCAAAAGTTTTAAGCTTAAGGTGATATACTCAGATGTATTTTATTATCTATCTGTGTGACTCGAGAAGAATATACCTTAAAAATATTCTTTATCATGTGCACCCTATGTACGTTATGTCTAACTGCATCTTAAATCTTAACTTTATGAGGTGTGATCGTTATTAATATCATTAAACTAAAGAGGACTTGGACACTCAGAGAGTTGAAGTAACCTGGCCACAGCCTGGCTTGGCTAACTAATTCTTGGCTAACTAACTCTCAACTAGCCTGGCTTACTTTCCTGGTGGGTCCACATGAGCTTTTGAAAACAATCAGAAAGTAATTATTTTATCAGTTGATCCTTTTCTATCAGGCCATATGAATGTATTGAAAAAGAGGCATGGGTGGAGCATAAAGGGAAAAGAATGGTGGCTGTGGTCCCAGAGCTCCGTGGGCCTTGCAGCCTGCCCATCCTGAGGTGTGCACCTGCCAGGGCACAGGGACTGCGTGCAGCCTTCTTTGCTGGATGGATTGCATCCATTTTCTGCTGCCATGGACAGTGGGAGTGGTGTGGATGGCTGGTGAGACGCTTGGGGTCAGCTGCTGTGGTCAGATATCCCGGTGCTCCGACAGGCCACTGTGTTGCCTGGAGCAGTGGTAAGAGGCTGCAGCAGCCTCCTCAGGAGGATTGATGTGGCGAGTTTGGAACCCAGCATGCACCCTATGCTTCTGAATGCTGCAGGAGGAGACAGTGAGAAATTTCAAGTATCCTCTGTTCTCTCTGCTCTCTTGGCACCTTCAGTGAGAGCTCTCTGGGTTTTGCCTGGCTGCTGATGGACATGGGTCGGGTTTATGGGGTGCAGGGATCTGTATGGTGCAAGTTTAGATAACATTACACTAGACCCCATTACAAAGAAAGTTCTGTCAGGCAGAATGTGGCCAGCGTGTAGAAAGTCATTCTGTTTCAGCAGAGACTGTGAAACAAATGCACTCCTCGGCCCAGGAACTGTGTGTCTTTCGATGTGATGAAAGTCCTTTCTGTGGGCCATGTGGGGGAAGGTGGGGCTGTGCAGCTCTGTGCAGTGCTGAGCACAGGTCCTTGGCTTCCCTGATCCCCCCTCTCCTGTAGCCCCAGGGCGACTCCCCCTGCCTCTCCTCACCACTGAAAATAAAGCAGACTGTAAAAGCAAGTTCCCAGAATCTGGAGTTGAAAGAAAATAGAAAACCTTGGGTTCAAAGAGCTGTATCTTTTCTTTAATGTTATCTTCTCTTTCAGCACTGAGGGCCGCATCAGCTGTGCGCAGCCTTGAATGTGAGAGGCTCTCCAACAATGTGTTAATTGTAGCGCGATTGTGAATACTATAAAGGCCAACTGCAGTTTGTTCTAATGGGGTTTTATATTGTTCTCTCTCTCTCTTTTTTTTTGTGATAAATTTTGAAAGAAAGTAAGCAAGCAGTTTCGCTGACTGTTGACACTGCCATGAAAAATGGATTCTCTGAGTACACACCAGCACTTTATTCCTAAATAAAGCAATGCTGCCACTGGGCTCTCAGCTTCATAAATGTGACCCAGGGGTTTCAGGAGCAGCCGCCAAAAAGCAGTCAGTAGGACTGTACATTGTACTTGGTGGGAGTGGACAGAGGGGTGGCCTCATTCAGATTGGCTGCTGCGCTTCTTGCCAGGCGACTAACAGTGGCCCGAGGTCCTTATCAAGGGGGCCTGGGCTCTGCACTATAGCCTTTAGAGTGGGGCAGGGTGCTCACTGCCACTTCCCTGGGGCCTCCTGGGGGAATGAGCACTTGTAGGATGGATAGTGGGGGTCATGCGGCCAGATCTCAGTCCTGGCATCTTTTATTTATGTCTTTTTAAGAAACAGTCTCGCTATGCAGCTCAGGCTGGCTTTGAGCTCACTTTGTAGCCTAGGCTGGTCTCTAAATTGCAACTTCCTGCATCAGCCTCCCAAGTGCAGGGATTACAGGCATGAGCACCACCATGCGCAGCTTGAAGTGAAGATAGAATTTCAGACCTTGAAGACAGGATTGTAGCTAGTGAACAGGAAAGGAAAGATCTTTTAAAAATAACAAGGAATCAGGAAATAACAGTTCAACAACTGCAAGACGATGCAAAGAAAAACAACATAATATTAATAGGGATTAATGAAAAAGAAAGGGACAACAAAAAGGATGTCAAGAGGATATTTAGAGAAGTAATAGCTGAAAATTTCCCGAACATGAGATCAGAAACCGACATCAGGTTCAGTGAAGCCTATAGAACTCCAAATAGTCAATAATCACCATCCCAGAAATCCAACACAAGAATAGATTATTAAAAGCTGTCAGAGAGAAAAGACAGATCACTTATAAAGGAAAACCTATCAGAATCACAGCAGACTTCTCAGCACAAACAATAAAGTCAAGAAGAGCATGGAGTGAAGTATTCTAGATCCTAAAGCAAAATGATTTCCAACCTAGACTGATGTACCCTGCAAAACTATCATTCAAAATCGATGGTGAAATACGATACTTCCATGACAAAGAACAGCTGAAGAACTTCATGAACACCAAGCCAACCCTGCAAAAAATATTGAGAGACAGTTTAGATACACAAAGGAAAAAACCACTAAGCAAAGCAGATAATTAAACAGAACAGAAAGATAAAGATGCAACAGCAGAGAGATAACATGTCAACAATAAACCAGCGTATAACAGTTATAACCATTAATGTAAATGGTCTCAATGCACCAATCAAAAGAGTTTTGGAATTTTTAATGTTATCTTAGCATCTGGTCCTGGGCCACAAAGCCCTTCATACTCAGGTTAAAATACAGAAACTGCTGAGTGTGGCATACACACTTTTAATCCCAGCACTGGGACCCTGGAACAGGAGAATTTTAAATTCTAATCCAGTCTCAGTGATTTAGTGAGACCAAATCGCAGCCCCCCCCCCCCCCCCCCAAATGACAAAGAAGACTGTAGGGGCTGAGATTTTAGCCCAGCAGCATAAGTGCCTGCCTGGCAAGCATGAGGTTGTGAGTTTGATACCCAGTACCAAACAAAAACAAAACCAACCATCCTCAAAGAATTCTGGGGTGATAGCTCAGTGCAGAGACGTTGGGTTCAATCCCGATGATTGGGGAGGAGCTATTAAAAAAAATCCAAATAAATGAAGAAGGCCTGTGTAGTTTGTGGGGAGCTGTTTAATTTCTAATAAATGAAAGTTTAGTATTAACCAGCATCTCAATTGTCTAGAGTTGTTCTTGTTATTAATATACAAAGTGAAAACCCCAACCAAAGGAGGGGACCTCTTTTCTTTCGGCCTCTTAAAGCAAATCACCTGTGCGGTTAGTATAGAGACACTCTGTTCACTGTGCTCTGGCCCTGTCTTCAGGCCCCAGGAATCTTTTCTCTAAACAAATTGGCATTTTCATGGAAACCAAAGCATGAACCTCTAGCCCTGACATTGACTTCTTCAGTTTTTGCTTTCTGCTGTTACCAGGGAAAATGTTTATGGGGGAACATTCTCCGTCCCTTCCCCCTCCTTCTTTTTTTCTTCTCCCTTCCTCCCTCCCCTCTTCCTCTTTTGAGATAGCTTGATGCAACCTGTGAGGGCTGCTAGGATTAAAAGCACAAAAAACGAAAATCCTCTTTATTTCCTGATCCCAGTTCACACTCCAACAACCTCAGATCAATATAATGTATATTTAAACAGTTTAAAGAATGCTATAAAGCAAAACAGAAACAAACAAGCATATTAAAATTCAGAGGCTTCCTCCCTCTGTCATCCCAAATGTGAAATGAATGGACAGAGCTGATTGCTTGGCTTGTGCTTCTTGCATAATCCTAAGAGGACACCTCCATGTGAGACTCCTCTTCTAGCCCTCACTGCTCCTGTACTTGAAGACTTTCTATTCTGCTGCAGGATGGCAGGTTGGCATATTAATTATGCATTGTTTCCTTTTCCATGATGCTTGTGTGTATATAGGAGGAAGATAGAAAGGAGTATATTGTAATCACCTCTGCTGCTTTGAAAGAATCTCCACTGATAATACTCAGTTCTGCAGCAGAAAACATGGCTCTGCATGCTTTCTCGTACCCCTCTGTGAAACGGAAGCTGGTCTGCCCTGTGTGTGGTTTTGCACAGTGTGCTCATTGTGTAATTAAGAGAAATTCCTCATGCTGACGGGCCTGGGCCACCTTACTTACTGACACTGAAATACAGAGGCATTAAAATTAAGTCAAGGCTCTACTGGTTTCTGAGGTGACTGGATTGTTCCTGTGGGGCTCAGTTTACAGTGAGGGGCCTCGTCCCTCCTCCGTTCTAGTTGAGGCTGTTCTGAGGGAGCTATGTTGAGGGCCCCATGAGAAATCTCCCCAAAGGGCTGGCCTGGTCAGGGTTTGGCTGACCCTGATGATTCGTCAGGTAGACATTCTAATTTAACCTCACGTTAGAAACAGAATTTGGGTAATGTTCCCCGCCCCCAACTTTTCTCAAGTGATCAATGTATAGGAGACTCAAGTATTCTACTAAAAAGATTTTCTGGATGATGTTTCTCCTTTAATTTTAATGTTACTGAAAGAAGGAGTTTTTGCTTCTTTCTTCACTGATTTCTATACTAATATATTGTGTAGAAATGTGAGTTCATTTTTATTCGCTTTGTGGAATTATGGAAGCCCTCATTTCTGTTCTTACCTTACAGTTCTAAGTAAGTAAGATACACAGGTTGATATATATCATTTGTGTGAATAGGTGGCCATTTGGAAACTGTAGTTTTAAGATATGAAACAACACCAGCCATAGGTTCAAAGTAATGAATTAATTTTAATTAAAAAATTATTTTTGCACACAGATGTCCTTGAAGGTTATAATGGGACCATTTTTGCATATGGACAGACTTCATCAGGCAAGACCCATACCATGGAGGTAAGATTGCAGTGCACTGTAACATCAATCTCTGAAATGACTGAATGCAGTGGGTGCTTGCAGAGGTGGACATGGCTTCTTCACTGGACAACAGAGATGGCTAGTTATGTCTTTGAGAAACTTTAAAATAGATGAATTGTAAAGTGTTAAGAATATTATTAAAGGGGCTGAGAATTTAGCTCAGCGGCATAAGCACCTGCCCTGGAAGCAGGTGGTCGTGAGTTCGACCCCTAGTACTAGGAAAAAAAGAAAAAAAAAAAAAAAGAAGCACAAGAATACTATTAAATTACATTTGTTATTATTGCTATTATTATTAATTTGGTTGTTTGAGGAAGGGTATTGCTGTGTGGTTCATGCTAGTCTTGAACTCACTATGTAACCCAAGCTGACCTCAAACTCTTGGTGACCCTTCTGCCTCAGTTCCTGAGGGTTGGCATTAAAGGTGTGTATCATTATAGGAGTTCAGTATTTTAAAATATCTTTTGTTAATAACTGTTAAAGTGTAATGGTAAGTTCCATTTGAAAATAGTCATGAGGGCTGGGAGTGTAGGTCAGTGGTGCAACAGGTATCTATCAGGCATGAGGCCCTAGTGATCCCTTTTGCCTGAAAAAAATAAAAAAGAGGAAGAAGAAGAAGAAGAAGAAGAAGAAGAAGAAGAAGAAGAAGAAGAAGAGGAAGAGGAAGAAGAGGAAGAGGAAGAAGGAGAGGAAGAAGAAAAAGAAACAAATTAGGATGAATGGTGGTGAGACTGTCCTTATGGACTGGAGCACAGCATAACCGAGGGATCCTGTTATAACAGTCATTTACCCTGGAGAGGGCCTCTGGGGAGGGCGCCTCTTTAGAGTAAATAAAGAACTGTAGGCCAGAGATTTAAAGAAGTTGGTTATGGATCAAATTCAGCTCAAAGACATAGTTTTGTTTAGCTTGCACAGTGGTTTAAAAAAATCGTGCAGTGTTTAAAATAGGATGATTTCACACAATTCTAGTTTTTCCATCTTAGGCTGAACATTCTGAAGATCTGGCATCATTGGGTGACTGTCACCACAACGTAAAATGCAGGCTTTCCGAGAGCAAGAATCTTCACAGTTTTGGTCGCCATCCCCTTTAAATTTGTTTACTTTTGTTGTTGTTGTTTTTGTTTGGTGCTAGGGATCAAACCCAGAGCTTTCACATGCTAGGTAAGAGCTCCACCACTGAGCTACAACCCTAGCCTTTAACATTTCGTGTGCAAGGAGTATTGGCTGTCAGGGAGGAGGGACTCCATAAAATATTTGAAATAGTACCAGTGAGGTAGCCCTGAGGACCCCACGTGCATGGCTGGGCTTTTCAGTGGACTGAGGAGTCTGCTTTCGGCACACGGAGAGTGAATGTGAACTTACAATGAGCCTCCCACTCATTAACTTTCACCTGTGATCCTGTAGACAAGTGAGGATGTGCCCTCGGGTCACACTGTTGCTTTGGAGCCCTGTGACTTCAGGCTGTCCTCTAAACAAGTCTTGTTCTCAGACAGAATTGGCCCCCTCCACTGCCTCTATTCCTACCTTTTACCAGGGACTCCTCTAGGGCTTTGGAGCTACATAATTCTCCTGAAGGCTGGTTCTATCTGAAAAGGAAGGAGAGTAGAGAGTGAGGATTATAAGAAACTGCACGGGGAGTTTGGGGAATTGAGCTTACAAGTTGCAGGGTAAAATGAATCCTTAATCTTTCCTGCTAAGGTTTTTTCATTTATGAATCCCTCCTGGGAACAGCACTGAGATGGTTGCCGCAGAATAGGTTTAGCTTATGAATCATTCCTATTGAAGAGGTGATTTCAAAGGCAGGAGGCTAAAATCCTCAGGGCTCTGATGTTCTGTGTGCACTGGTTTTCAGTGTGGGATGTGACACCGGGGGATCTCATTTCTGCGGTGTTGACTCTCTTTCACTTGTTTTGCTGAAGACAAAGTGGTTCAGAAACTGTGGATTAAAGAAACCAGGTTTATTTGCCATCGCTTCTCAAGCAGGACCATTCCTGAAATGAGCTCCATGGGCTCAAGGCCCCTGCCTCTGCATCTGTGGTCTACAGCTGTACATCTGGGAAACACTGGCCGTGCCATCCTTGTATCCACCTGGGCCCTTTGCCTTCCTTCAACTTTCTGGGCTCCAGACCTTTAGCCTTTAGACACTAGAAAAGTCACAGTTACACATTTACGGTAGCTGTGGACAAGACACTTTCCCCTAGGTTTTAAGAGAGGAGGTGGCATCTTGTGAGGAAATCTATCAATTCTGCAGTTCTGAAGAAATTATCACACTAGTACAATACAAAAGAGAAAACAAATCCTCAGTTTTTAAAATCTCCCAAACTCTTAGCAAATGTTTGTAAGAGTGCTTCTTTAAGCTTTGAGCTTAATTTATCTTTCAGAGATATAAAGTATTTGCTAAATGTCAGAAATTTAAACTGTAAGAAATCAAGAGAGAAAATTCTCCCCAGAATAATATTTTTTCTAGGGTGTGAATGGATAGGCGTAGGGTTATAGGAACAAGACATGCCAGCCTTTTAATACTAACACGGGAGACATTTTGCTAAATGAAAGGTTCCTATCCCTCAGCACCTGCTGGTGTTCACAGAGAGAGAACTCCTGGGGTCGGCAGGGGGCCCGGATTCTGTCGGGGTCTCACCTGCCGCTGGCTAAATTCTAATGTCTCTGCATCTTTGTTATTTTCAAATAGTTGCTATAATGAGTTGCTTTTCTTTATTGTGTCTTTTGAAGATCACACATTTATGCCTGCAGTTGGAAAAGATTCATGTGGCTCTGAAGACTTACACACATATGCACACACCCAAAGTTTCCTTCTGCCACTAGCCTCCTTGCTGAATCCTTTTCTTTGTAGGGTAATTATAGATTGGAGGAAGGCAGGGGGTGCTTTAAGAGGGAAGCAGAGCAAAAGAGGAGCCCCAAGCTGAAGTCATAGAGACTGCAGGAGACCAAGAAATCCAGGACTTGGGAATGCAATTAAGTTAAAAACCTCTGCAGGTTTGCATCCTCTAAAAGGAGAATTTTATATATGCAGAATTACACATTATGATCCTTCAAAGACTTTCAGAAGAGGATGTTAACTCCCTAAGTGGACAGAGCTGACACATTTTAAAACTGTTTTCCATTTTAATCCCCTCATTTTGGGCCTGACATCCAGTGGTGATTCCATTACCATCTATTGAAGAGAACAAACAGATAAACCTACATAAAACTGGAAATATTAGCTTCTCGTGATAGAGCACATAAGGTGGATTTTTAGTAAAAAATGTGACTCACTGGCTAACCATGGCAGGTAGCACCATGCAAGGGGCTGTGGACTTGTCTGGGGTCCCTGGGTTATGTAGGGGGGGGTGCTGGGGTGCTGACAGCTGCTGGGATCAGGAACTTGACCCTGTATCTGATGCTAGGAAGGGCATCTCTTAGCCCCACACCTTGCTTTGTGGCCTTCAGCACACTGAGACAGATGGCTGGAGACTCCTGTATTTTCCTTCTGCTCCGAGGAACCCCTGGAGACCATCTAAATGTGCAGCTTACTGCAGCGGAGGAACAAAGTCAGCTGGAGTGCATGGTGCTCACGTGCGGACGGCTGCCTGCTTCCCCGTGTTAAGTGCTTCAGGAAACTCTGTCCTACTTAGGAGGCCAGGGGGCCACAGGTGCTGAACAAAGAGAGCCTTGTTTGGTGGCCAGTGACTGGGGTCCTGTTTCTTCTGTGCCTACTCTAGAAGGTCATATTTAGTGGGAAAACTTTTTGAAGAGAGCTATACAGGTTTCAGTTATAAAAATGTTTCACTTGCTTGCTCTCAGAGAAGTACAAAAGGAAGAAGCAGTTGTCTTTGCTATGCAAGTTCATTCCTGATCCTTTAGCTGGAGGATACTTTCACTGTTCTCTGAATGAGCACTGTTACTTCTCAGTCCTGCGACTTTATTCATCTTTTTGTCCACATCCTTTCTGCTCATCCTCAACCCCACTCAGCCCTCGAGTGAGGGCTCCCAACTTAGTGCCTCCCAAGGAAGCCATCTCTTATTACCCCAACTGCAAGGGCTTTTCTGTGCCCTGAATTTTTGGCTCTCAACTTCTTTACTACTGTTTATGGCCTGAGGAGATTGTGCATTGTGTGTCTGTGCATGTACACAGAACCAGTGAAGACATTCATACACACAGTGCACACATACACACAACACAGGCACACCACATTCATCACATATGCACAGCACACACACATATCCCATGTACGCCACACACAAACATATATACTCCACATATATATACACACACTGATACACTCTGTATATATCACTTACACATACTATACTACAAAATATACGCATACCATACTGACCACATACATGTATATTACACACACATGTACTCTTACATCTCACACACTGCATGTGCACATGCCACACATAGACACATAACACAGCACATGGTATTCATGCCCCACATAAAAACACACTCTTTCTTTCTCTCTCTCTCCTTCTCTCTCTCTCTCTCTTACTGTTTCATTGGGCTCATTTTAATACAGGAATCAATTGGATGATAACCTGTTGAAAGAGAAACTACCTGAGGAAACAAACTTGAGTCAATTATAAAGGATTTTTAGAATACCATTCATTCTTCTCTGGTTGTGGACCAGAGGAGAAGCTAAAGGACTGCATGAATTATTCAAGAGCACTGGAAGTTTGGGTAGGGAAGTCTTTTGATTGGATGAGTGGAGCTGTGACATTTGACTGGAAGGAGAAGTGTTCTCTTTTTCTTTTTTAAAATGAGACCTGTTTTTCTCCAACAGTGATTATTTCAGCCAACAATCTCCACAGTTTAGAGCATATGGGCTATGGTCCGGTTGGTCACTTGTGTATGACAGCCTCTGGGATTTAAGTCACTAAGATGAAGACTCTTGCTCTCAAACATTCCGTGTTGTTTTCCTAAGATATGTAGTAATGGTCTGGAGAAGAAGTGAGCTTTTAGATTTTATATGCCATATAGGTCTCAACAACTACCGAGAGAGAACCTGCTGTGAACTGAGTGTACAAGTGAACATTTATTAAGCCCTTCCTATGACACCAGGCACTTCATTTTATCTTAGTTAACTTAAACTCTGCACTAATTCTGTGCAATAAATATAGTCCTAAGTATCCTAAGTGGTAGGTGGAAATATATATATGCCTTGGCATTGTATCTTAAGGAAGTATATAGTCAAACTAAAAAACAGTGTAAAACTCTGAATGACTTATCTTTCTCTATATTGGAAGGCATTCCAGAAGAATTCTCACCCTTTTGGCCAGGTCAGAGAATTTTGCCAGAGGCCAGACATGTTTAAATCCAGTGTCTGATACCTTTAACACAGTGAAAGTCCAGATTCAAGTCTACAAAGGAAGACTTGTGTTGCTAGGTGCTTGGTGGCCTGTTGTTAGTGCTGGGGTTCACATGGGTTCTTATTTTTGCTAATTTACTCTTTTTTCTTCAGAGCTTTACAACATTGCACCTTTAGAGGTTAGTATGTGGTAAAACTCTGAAGAATAAAGAGTATTCACTGAGGAAGAAAAAACTGATCTTCTAAGCTCTGGGCTGATTAGAACAAAGATGTGGGTCAGAATGGTTAAGGCAGTGGTGGGCAGCCTCGGAGACTGAAGCAACAACTCGGTTTTGAGCTTTTGTTCTCATTGCATTTGTTCCTAGGGTTTTGTAACTTTACAAAGACTTAGAAAAATTCTCTGAGTATATATTTGCCTTGATCGCTACAGACTTGCAGACTGTGTGTGCACTGATGGCTGTTTAACACACGTGAGAGAACTCTGAAAGTAGAAGGCTCTCTGGAGGCCGCACCCCTAGGACGTGCTGCATTCATGGCCTTTAATATTTCTGGAACCCTTCTTTGGAAATTGCTGTCAGATCCTGTGTGGTGGTGCTGGGGGACCCCTTCTGGTGGTGCCAGGGATTGATTGTGGATGCTAAGTAAGGACAGTATCACTGAGTTACCTCCTTTGCCATCTCTGGAAAGTCTTGAAAGGTAGTTAGTGGTGAGTTCTGGGAGTTAAAATGATCTAGTAATAGTTCAAATAGTATAAAAATTAAATATATCCCTTCACTCCTAGATAAAATGAGAAGTGGAAAAAAATGTGAAACTATCCTAAAAAGTGGATCTATGAATTAGAAACAGCCAAAAATAATTTGGAATAATTTAGGTTTGGAATTACAGATTTTAAAAATAAATTGATGAAACAGATCTTCTTGAGTGGTCTGGAAAATGATACATGAAAACTTTTGGAAAATAAGCTCTTTAGACATTTATGAACAGTGATAACTAATAAAATTAAGTCTATCCGTTCTCAAGATGATTCATTTATGAAGGTTAGTTTACTTGGATTCATAGGTCCCATTTGTTTCAGAATAACCACAAATAAAATTTATGTGTTCTCATTCTTTCTCTTGTTCCCCTTCTTTCTTCTCATCCGTATACTACCGACTTACACACTGATCTGTGGCAGCAGAAGGGGATATTGTCCAGGTTCAGTACTTAATAGAACACCTCCTGCTGGGTAAAAAAACATGAGCATATTAAGATAGACTTTTCATCTGTTGGCACATCAGGTAGACCCCAGGAAGTATTCCTTATTCCATGGAATTTTGGTTGACAAGCCAGGAATTCTCTTTCCTTCCCCCTCTCCCCCTCTCCCTTTCCCCCTCTCTCACTGTCTATGTTGTATTTTTCACCCACTAGGGGAAGCTGCATGATCCTCAACTCATGGGGATCATCCCAAGGATTGCACATGATATCTTTGACCATATTTATTCTATGGATGAGAACTTGGAGTTTCATATCAAGGTAAGTGCTATCGCTTGAGTACCAAGACACGAAATCCCAAATCATGTTGTTCAGTCTTCTTTTTTTTATGTAGATGTAAAAATGATTTCAGCTAATTGAAATGATGATTTTATCTAATTCCTGTGGGAAGCAGAGCCCTATTTATTTAATGACTTTGGCCAACTTAGCCATCTGGATAATTTGCTTGAAATACTCAGATAACGAAAATGAAGGCCTTCTTAGGATGGAATCATCTTGATGTCTAAATTCTACCATTCACTCTATGGATCTCTGTAGCATTGACTAGAATATGTCTGTGTTTAGTTTAGGACAAAGTGAGTTCCACAGAACATAAGCCCTTGTATTATTTATTAATAGATAGGCTACCAAAGAAAAGGGTAATATGACCAAATAAGCTTGGAAAATAATTTGATTTTAAAAACGTTGAGCTAAATTAGTTGAGTAAAATGCAGCTCTGCAAAGGAGATGTGTGCTGTACTATATTTCTCTATGTGAGGACATACATTTATCATTTGGGGTATGACAGGTTAGTGTTTTAGGAACATATTCTTCCAAGTATTGGGGAAGGCAATTCTCATCATTTTTCTCCTCTTTGTGGTTGTTTTAACTAAAACCTCTGTATTAGCTTAAATTTGAACTGAAAGTAAGACTTCTACTCTATTTTTTTAGCTGCTAAATCCTAAAATGTGGTAGTTGAGGTGTATTCACTGGAATTTCTTGTTTGCAAACTATTGAAGGCCGTTTGTCTAAGCAAATGGAGGAAAGGTGTACAGGTACAGAATCTAATAGGCGTAGAGCAGAGGCTGTGGAGAGGAAGAAATAAATCTGAGCTTTTCTTTTCTTTCTTTTTTCTTTAACTTAGAAATTGAGATATAAATTACATACCAGAAAATTCAACCTTTTAAAATGTACAATTTGTTAGGCTTTAGTATAGTCCCAGAATTGTACAATCACAGTCCTTATCTAATTGCAGAACATTTTCCCCACGCCCTAATAGAAGCTTTGTCTCCATTACAGCTTCTCTTTCTGCTTGCCTTTCTTTTATTCCAGATCACCTGTCTCTTATTTGGTTGGGGATGGGCGACACGGCACTCCTGTTCTGCATTCCTTACCTCCAAACCCGCATCCTCCTAGGAAGGAAGGGCTCATTGAAGGCGGGCGCCCCCTTGCCTTGGTTCTCTCTGTCCAGGATGCACAGGGTGTCTGACTCCTCATGCTGTCACTAGAGGTTGGGGTGCCAGGATGGGGAGAGAAGGAGCCTTTCTCAGAAGCCTCAGAACCAAGCAGATCAGCCGAGAGATTTCCCTGAAAGCTGGAGCCTTGGTTTGTTAGGCTCAGTAGATTGGGACAGATGAAGTTCAAAGGTGGACCAGTGGATGGCCTAAGTTATGAGTTGACCCTGAATTGACCAGTGCCACATGTACTTCTTCCTTACTTATACTAAATTTCTTCCTTATTTCTGCTATGTACTTTCCCTGAATTATATAAAATGAAGGCAACAACTGTTTGCCCAATTATAAATGATATCTAACAAATCACTTTCCCTTGCAGTTTCCTTTGTTGGTTAAAGTCTGCTTCAATTTGCCAGGCTTCTTTATATCTAAGGATACAGAAGCTTGTTGCTTTGATGGGATCAAGATTTAGAAGCTTAGGGCTCCTTTAAGACTGCTTGCATTTAAATACTTTAAACTACTGCAGAGTTCTTATGTGATAATCCTGGAATAAGATGTTAAACCAATTACTACCCTAGAAATAGTGTCTTGTGTTAGAATCTTCTTATACAAACAGCTTTAGTATGAAGTGGGGGAGGAGAGAAGCAACACTTTCTAAATCTCTGGAGCTGAATTTTGTAGTTCAAGTTCCTGTTTTTCATTTGTAGTTAATGCTTACTTGTTTCATAAATAATAGTTATATGTGGACCAGGTAGCTGCTGACTACTGTGTATTTTGAACTAGAGGGCCGGTTAAGGAAGTATTGAAAATCTGCTCCTTGAAATGAATCCCACAGAGGCTTTAAATGTTATTTCTGAATATGTTATTGCTTAATGTCAAACTATGCCTATTTATTTCCTTCCTCCTGGTCTCGCAAAGTATCTGAAGTGACAGAATAACAAAATTAGATTCCCGACCAAAAGCAGAAATTAATAAACCAGCATTCTGCTTCTTACTTTAAATGTGAACAAGATCTTAACTGCCGGATTTTGCAGTGGCTACTTTGTAACTACTCTTTAGTTATACTTAATTTTCTATGTAATCTATGGAAATAAGGTCACATGTTTAAGATTTCGAGGTAACAGAAAAGGTTTAAGGAAGATTAGATAATTGTGAAACAAGTTGAACAGGTGGGCACAAGGGTAGAGTTGTCTGCAGGAAACGCCAGGTTAGAGATGTATAGGATTGCAGACCAAAAAGGCCCCTGAAGATTCAGGCTGTGGGGAGTGTAGCAGCTTGAGAGATCATGCGGAATATTGAGGGGCTGGAGTGTACTCATTGGCAGAGTACTCGCCTGGCATGTGCTAGGCTTTGGGTTTCATCTCCAGCACCCAAAACACAAAACAATACTAAATGACTCCAACACTGAAAGTAGAGAACATTGAGACAGTGAATCTTTGAATGTCAGGTATGTGTGTGCATGAGACAAAGGGCCATTGGAGAAAAGTTCAAGTAAGAAGATGTGGTTAGGGAAACAGGCAACCAGGAGATGATGCCCAGCTGCAGATTTCAGGGTTCAAAGCCACGACCTTCAGTCTCACAGGAACTGAGAAGCTAGATACTTTCAGACTGAGGCACACAAAAATAACAGACCAGAACTGAATCAGGGCAAGGATTAGTACTGGTTTAAGGAGTCTTCAAGTTTCTCCAGTTAGAGGCAAGCTGGTCTTGAAATTGGATGTGGAATAATTTCACTCATGTCGTCACAGCCGGCTCTATAGCTACAGTCATGCATAGTTTAACAGCGGTTATATTCTGAGAGATGTGTCATTAGATGATTTGTCATTCTTCACACATCACAGAGTGGACTCACACAAATTAAGGAAACTATGATGTCACTAGCACTATATTGGTAAGGGACCATGACATGGTCCACTGCTACCAAAATATTGTTATGTGGCACATGACTATACTCTCTTTTTTGCCCTTTATTTGTATTTAAAAAACACTTATGAATAGTGGGGAGAAAAAGTTTATCTGGCAGATGTAAGCAGAGTGCAGAACCCTAGAGGAAATTTTTGACATCATAAAATCTAATGGCTTCATGTGACAGATGGGAAGATGTAGATTCTAGAATCTTATTTATGTGTGAATTAAATCCCCAGAACCACATAGTTAGTCATCAGCCAGCATAAGAGTCACATGGGGAATTTAGAAGCTCAGAGCTTGTCTCAGAGCTTCCTAGTAAAACTGCAGTTGGGTTCAGGACTCTGCAAGTTAAACAAATTCTGTAGGTGATGCTAATGCAAGTGGTGCTGGGGCTGATGCTTGGGAATAAATACCTGAAAGCCTTCCTTTTCCTTTCATAGTCTAATCATCTTCTAATAAATCCACATTTTGTTTAGATTCCTTCTTAGATTCCAAACCTGGCTGCCTTCCCAGGCTCTTTCCTAGTTAACTTCTTGAACTCTTGTAGTTTTAAGTTCACTGCCCTCTCCTGTCTCTCTTCCTTCATGTAAGTGTGTGGATTGTAGTTTCCCCTAGTTTTGATGAGCTATCAGTATCATTCAGTATCATTCACCTTACTGAATGATAAGGTAAGGGCCATTAATTTTTGAAAATTACTTGCAGAGGATGTGGTTATATTCTGACTCTTGTCATGTACAGAAATTTGCTTGCTGCCCATCTATGATGAAACCTAGAGTTCTCCTTTAAGTGTCTGTCTGACTCATGAGGTAAATAGCATATGAATAGAGACCCAGGGAGCTGTGGCATGGGCTGGACAATGGTCCACACTTAGCAGCGATGTCCTCAGCAGGCTAAACAATCAGGAAGCAGGTGGGCACAAGTGAGCTGGCTGCAGCTTTGTGTTCAGAATGCTGGGTCTTCACTTGGTCACGCGGGACATAGCTGTTGTAACATCTAATAATGATGTTTTTGAATTATAGAGTGTCATTTCTACTCCAATGTCAATTTGTCTTTAATCAGGTTTCCTATTTTGAGATCTACTTGGACAAAATAAGGGACTTACTTGATGGTGAGTAACCCTGAATGCTTCTCTTTATTTGCTCCGTAAATAAAAGTTCAGGAAGGTCAAAATAATTTCCAGTACTTCCAATTGAGAAATTGAAAACTTATGGAAAAGTTCCCTTGCCTAAACTTACGGAAAAGTTCCCATGCCTTCAGATTATATGCTCACTCTCAGCCATAGCTTAAATTTGCAAATTGTAAAAGCAGTAGATTTTCCTATCTTTTGTAACAATTTGTATTTTTCTTCCAATAGCGAGTTTTAAGCTCTTTTTTCTTTTTTTCATGTCATCATTATCTTTGTAGTATCCAAGACCAACTTGGCTGTTCATGAAGATAAAAACAGAGTTCCATATGTAAAGGTAGGAGGGAAGACTTCATTGGTGATGTGAATGAGTTTTCTCTTGTCACTGTCAAAGTAATTACTGTAATATGTAAGATGCCCACGATAGTATCTATAAGTGGCATATAGATACTTAGTCATGTGTCTTATATTTAATACTCATCTGGTCAAAATGAATGTTTACTTTCTTCACTTGCATCTTTATATAAATCATTACTTTTTTTTTAGTGTTGGGCACTGAAGCACACCCCCTGACCCTTTGATGTAAATAATTATTATTTGATGCTTTCACATTTGAAGAGACTTTGTTATGAAGTACAGTAGTTTATACTTTATAGTTAGGGGAATTCTGTCATACTATTATTTCTGGAATTTCAAAGTGTCTATTGATGGCTGCAATAGTAAATTAATAAAAAAGGCAAAGCAGTACCTCATCCATTCCTCTTTGATTTTGTTCTTTTATTTTTGGTATTCAGCACGTATTTTTGTTGGTTATGAATGTGTACTCAAAAACCTAGGAAAATCCAGCATTTCTTTTCTGGTTTACTTCTGGTTTCCTAGATTTTGCTTAGGTTTCGCTTTAATGTAGAATTCAAGCCCAAGGCAAGGATGAGACGTTGGATCAGCACTGCAGCCTTATTTATTTGTGCCTCCAGAAAGAATTGGGAAAAAGTTTAGCTGCTTCAAAATATTGTTGTTTTTCAATTCGTTTGATGGTCAACACAACTGATTCTGACTCTACTCCAGGGATGCACGGAGCGGTTTGTGTCAAGCCCGGAGGAGGTCATGGATGTCATAGATGAAGGCAAAGCAAACCGACATGTGGCTGTAACGAGTAAGTGTGGTGGTGATGTTTCCTCCCCTGTCACTTAGGATGCAAATGTCTGTCTCCCAGCAGGAAGGGTGATGATGAGCTACAAATGCAGTAAAGCGGAGAAGGTAGGTGGAAAGCCTGAGCACACCCCAGGCATGTGCAGTGCCAGTGTATCTGGGTGCTTGTGGGAAAGAGGTCTTCAGCTGTCTGGAGTGCTCTGAGGTCTTGAAATGTTAGGTAAGATTCACTGAACCCTGATAGCGGCCTCAGCCTAAACATTAAAGAAAATAATCAGCCAAGAGAGTAAGAAGTAAGTGTCTAGGTTTGTTTATTTTAACCTTGTTACTGTTCATGGTTTTGGTTTGTTTTTTTTTTTTTTTTGGTACTAGGGATTGAACTTGTGACCCACACTTGCCAGGCAGGCGCTCACACCACTGAGCTAACTCCCAGGCCCCTGTTCATGGTTTTTTTTTTTTAATCAACCCAACAAGTTTTACATGCCAGTCCTACATGTGAGAGAGATATCTTGTGAGATTTCCGCCTTCTGTATAAAGGGAAAAGAAAGACAAAGAGGAAGTCAGAAGGCAGAGCTAGGAGATGCTCAGCCACTGATGCTGTGCTGGCAGTGGATGCCCTCAGAGCAGCTCCTTTGCTCTGCACTTTCCGCCTCAGTGTGTGTATCGTGTGTCAGGGAAGCCATGCGGGTGTCCAGGGTGGTGCAGGTTCCATGTAAAGACTGAGGCTCTCTATCTTTCTTCTTCCCTGAGGAAAATGAGAGAAAGTGCATGTGAAGCAGAAGGAACTAAGCATTTCTAACTTCAAGGAGAAAAACCAATCTGGAGTGTATTTTAGCATGTTCCAGGTGACACTGGGAGGAGGGCCAGCTTGCTCTTTCTCATCTCAGTGTGTGGTCTGCAGGATGACCAAGGCTCCAGGGAGGCAGGCTTGACCTAGCGCACAGAAAACTCTCATCTTCATAGCTGCCCGGGAAGCCTGCTACCTGGACAGGTGGTGAGCTCACTCTTATGTGGCACGGGAGAGTTAGTCATTGACTGGCCTGATTCTGTGAGCCAGAACTGTGATTCTCAATCTTTTCTTCACCCAACAACGTAGCATGTGATATTCATATATATGGCAAAGTTAACAGGTGAGCCTACATTTGGATACAGTAGAGGTCAAACTCTACCTCTTTTTTTCCTAGTTGAAATATGCACAACTAAAGAAGTTAATAATTGTGTTTCTTAAGTTGTTGTTAGTCGTCAATTATTTATAGCATACCTGATAGCCCTTTTTGGCCCCTAAGTTGCTTTTCTCATTGGTGGGACAAAATTCTCAAATCCCATAAAGGAGGAAAGGTTAATTTTACCTCACAGTTTGTAGAGCTTTCAGTCCACGATGAGCTGGCTCTGAAGCAGGGTGGCACAGCAGAGGGGGATGGCGGAGTAGAAACAGTTCATGGCATGGCAGGCAGAAGGCAGCAAGAGGCAGCAGAAGCAGACTTCCCTTTCCCTTTTATCCCATCCAGGCTATAAACCATTGGGTGGTACCACCACACCTCGTATGGTCCTTACCATTACCCACATCAAGAACTATGCTAATTCCAGTCAGTGGATTGATTTAGTAGCACACAGCCTTAATCCTAGTGTCACACCCCCTAGATCCACCAGCTCTGAAAAGCTGTACCACCTATGAGCTCATGAGGCTTTAGGGAGACATATGGGTATAAACCGTAACAGCCTCTAGTTCAAAACTGCTGTTCCAAAACATTATTGTTGTTCTTATCATCTGCCAAGTTTTGCTTTATTGTGGTAAAATGCACTGTTTTAACTCTTTTTATGTGTACAGTGCTATATACTATATTCAGATTGTATTTAATGCCATCATAATAACCACCAGAACTTTTTCATCTCTCCAACTGAAAATTTTTTTTAAAATTTATTTTTATTTACATTCCTTGTATGGAGTTGAAAAATGTTCATCAAACATCTTTTTCATCTCTCCCCATCTCTTGATCCCCTTCCCTACTTCCTATTATCTTTCATTTTTATCTTTATTGGTATTTTGAGTTTCTCATATAAGAAAAATTTTGTGATAGTTCAACCAGTGTGTCTGTTTGATTTCATTTGATATTATGATCTTAAAGTGCAACCATTTTCTTACGAAAGTCTTGTTTACCTTTATGGCAGAGTAGTACTCCACTGTGTGTGAATACTGCATTTTCTTTAGCCATTCATCTGTTGATGGACATGTAGTTGCTTTGAAGACTTAACTATTATGAATTGTGCTTCTATAGGGATGAGTACACATATATTAATGCAATATGATATCTTTAACTTTTGGAGGAAGATATCTAGAAGGGGAATAGCTGGGTTAAATGGAATTCTAGTTTTAGTTTTTTTGAGAACTCCCCATACTGATTTCCATAGTTTACATTTCCAACAGCTATGTAGAAGGATTCCTTTTTCTCCTTAAGCGTGTGAGCATTTATTATTATTTGATTTCTTGATGATGGCTATTCTTGAGACTGGGTGGAGTTTCATTGTTGTTTTCATTTGCATTTCCCTAATGCCCAGTGATGTTAAACATTTCTTCAGGTGTTTGTTAGCCATTTGTTCTTCTTCTGTGAAGTTTGTATTCATTTCCCCTGCCTACATTTTCATTGGGTCTTTTATTTTCTGGGAAGTATAACTTTCTTTAGTTCTTTGTATATTCTAGATATAAGTCCTCTGTCTGAGGAATAGCTGGCTAGTTTTTTTCTCCCCATTTTGTAGGTTATCATTTCATTCTGTTGGTTGCTCTTTTGTTGTGCAGATGCTTTTTAATTTGATATGATCTGATTTGTTGATTATTGGTACTATTTCTTATGCAACTGGTATTCTGTTCAGAAGGTTCTTACATCTCTAACTTCAAGAGTTTTACTTATTTTATCTTCCAGTAGGTTGAGTGTTTCTATTTATGATTTAATTGTTTGACTCATTTTGATTTTAGTTTGGCATATAGTAAGATATATGGGTCTAGACTCAGTCTTCTGCATGTGGATAGCCAGTTTTCCCAACACTTTTATTAAAAAGTCTGTCTTTCTTCCAGTGTACGTTTTTGGCCCTTTTGTCAAAGATCAAATAGTTTATATAATTTTGTAGTAAGTTTTGAAATTGGTTATTCTGAGCCCTCCAAATATTGTTCTTATATTTCAAGACTTTTTTGGTTATTTTCAGAGGTCCTTGAGATTTTGCGTCAATTTTAGGGTAAATTTTTCTGTTTCTGTAAAGAGTGTCATTGAGATTTTGCTAAAGCTTGTTTTGAATCTATAGATTCCTTTGGGTTATATTAGCAGTATATTTGGGACATCTTAGCAGTATAAAATCTTTTAATTCATGAACCGGGGATATATTTTTATCTTACTTGAAATATCTTTTTAGCAACAGTTTTAGTTTTCAGGATAGCTGTCATTTTCGATTAAGTTCATTTGTTTTCTTGATTTCCTTTTCAGATTATCATATATATATATATATATAACTTGTTTAATATATGTATGATTTTGACGTGTTGCTTCTGTTTCCTGTAATGTTACTAATTTTGTTTATTAATTATAATTACTTTTAAAAAGTGAGGTATTATAGAGTTTTTTTTTTTACAAAAAATAGCATACATACAGCCAGTAAAATGGTATAGAGAAATGACTGAGGACAGTTGCTGGGGTGTCTGTTTGGTGTACAAAGACCAGGGTAGGAAAGTTATTTTTATTTCTAGGACCTCATCCAAATGAAGCATATTTAATCTGTGAGACCTCTATGCACTTAGCATGTGTTATAGAAGTGTATGTTTTAATTCTTCTTTAAGAAAGTCTTAATCCTTTTCACCAAAGCTTAGGATATTCCTGATAAGGCCAGGCTTACACACATGACTAAGATAAGAAGCTAGTACTAATCAGGAGATAGAGTTTGAGGGATTTAGTGTGAGGTGGGGGAAGCTGTGGGCTTCTCAGAGAGGATTCTGGAGGAGAGCAGCTTCAGGCAGAGCGAGACACTATGATTATAAACTGCCATCCAAGGTTTTCAGATTAATTTCTTTACTAGTTCAAGGCATTTTAAATCTTTCATTTCTAGAATGAACTTTTTTCTTTTTCTTTTTTGTTTTTATCAGTACCAGGGATTGAACTCACGACCGCACACTTGCAAGGCAGGAGCTTAATGCCGCTGAGCTAAATCCCCAGCTGAATGAACATTTTTTTTTTTTTTTTGGTCTTTTTTCTTTTTATCGGTACCAGGGATCGAACTCACGACTGCCTGCTTGCAAGGCAGGCGCTTATGCCGCTGAGCTAAATCCCCAGCCCCCTTGAACATTTTTTTTTTAAGGAGTCTCAGATTATATATGTATGTATGTATGTATGTATTTTAAGTTTTTGAGACAGAGTTCACTATGTAGTTCAGGCTGGCCTTGAACTCACTGTGTAGTCCACGCTGCCTCAAACTCATGGCCATCCTCCTGTCTCACCCTCTGGAGTACTGGGATTATAGGTGTGTACCACCAGATACAGCCTCTTGGATAATTTTAAAAATGAATGGGACTTACTTCAAAGAAATGGAGCTTTTAGGCATGATATATTGTGCTTTTAAAACCAGAAGCCTGCTACGTATGTTTATGTGTTCTTTGCAATATGGTAAAATATTTTCTTTTTCAGACATGAATGAGCACAGCTCTAGAAGTCATAGCATCTTCCTGATTAATATTAAACAAGAGAATGTTGAGACTGAAAAAAAACTCAGTGGGAAGCTTTATTTGGTTGATTTGGCTGGTAGCGAAAAGGTAATTGGCTCTTTGTTTTATGTATAATTTCCCCCCATTATTTGATTCACTGTGCAGTGGTATAATTTTTGTGCTTTCCTATTCCCTGGTTTTAAAGGTTCCTAATGTTGAGCTAAGATGTTATTAAATTTAACTTTTGTTTTCTCACTCTTTTATGGCCCTGAAGTTCCCTTATTAGCATCACAAGCAGGAGCTTCAGATGCTCACTCTGATTTATGCCTGGGAGGACCTGGTGACCACACCACACAAGTATTGGTCAGAACTTGGCTTAGCAAAGGTAGCTGTGGGTGGGGCATGATTTTCTGAGGACACAAAGTCACCTGTGTTATTACCACAGTAACATGGGTCGGGGAAGGGCTCTGGCATCTGAAGGTGGCAGGTCCACCTCTGCAGGTTTGTTTGCCAAGAGAAGATCTAGGACCTGAGGCTCTCCCTGTGTTCCCTGGTTCTTTGGCAGTGACCCTGGACTGCCAGTATCTTGCACTGGTGGGCTTGGTACCATTAGGCTGTAAGGCTGTGATCAGTCTTTAGCCACAAGCAGTGACCATTCTCTGGATTTGTTAAGACCTTCTTTTGGCATGTCTTCAGTTCCTTGCCCTGCTAGGCACTTGCTGAAATCACACTCCAGGTCCTCCAGCCTGCCCTCCAGGTTCCCTCCACAGCATGATGGAGGCTCCTGCTGCTACACCCCAGCCAGGGCACTGGACCCCTCAGGCAGCATCACAGAGCTGATCCCTATGCACCTTTCCTCCATCATCACTGACATCACTAGTTGTTGCCAATTGTGCAAGCCTTGTAGCTCAGTCAGTTCCTTCACAATGCAGTCAATTCCTACTGACTGTTCCATCCCCCGACTTCTCACCAAGCTATGGACTCCAACATTCCTGTAAGTAATGGTTACTATGCCTCCTCATTTACATTTATAAAACCATGAGCGGAGAACCATCTGGATTATCCTGGTTGGAATTCTAAAATTTTATTGGCAAAGGCTGGTAACTAGTTATACAGATACTCACCAGGTTGGACATAAAGGAGCAGCACTGATTAGTTCTGGACTGACCATCTGATGGTCATCTCCTTTACCACTGTGCCACATGTGGGTCCATATGAAGAGATTAGCGGTGCCTTCACTCTTGCTGAGCACAGAGATGAAAAATTTTTTCCTAGCACTCAAGGTTGAACCCAGGGCCTTTGCCCTGAACTACATCCCCTGCCATGCTGCTTTTTCTTCTTCTTTTTTAAAAAAATTATTATTATTATTTTGAGACAGGCTCTTACTAAGTTGCCCAGGCTAGGCTTACACTTGAATCCTCCTTCATCAGCCTCCCAGAGTGCTGTGCCACCATACCTGACTTCAGAGATGGATATTTAGGGCCTAAATACACTTGAAAACTACTTACTGGTAGATCAGAGTGGAAACCTGTCTCTGTACCATGTTGGTGATTATTGCTAGCAGTTTTATGAGGTGCCTTAAAGTGTCCTCCTCATAGTTTCTTTTGTCCCTGCCTGTTTTTGTTTGCCTTAGATGTGTCCACATGAATGCATCTGTGTGATTTCATAGAACAGAACTCTGAGCTTTCATTGTTTCTGTATCTCCTAAATGACATTCTTCCCTACACAGGCAGTTTGATGTCTCTGGAGCTCACTTTCCTTGTCTTTAAAAGGAAGGTAATAGTGCCTGCCTTGTGTACTTCATGGAGTTAAGATACTCAAATACAAAAAATCTTTAAAACCATGGTGAGATTAGACTGTAACTGTTTGTAACCCATTAGCTACGTGATTTCTCTATCTGTAAGCAGGGGTTCCCGTACACACAATTCCAACAGATGAGAACCTGTCCTATTTGAGAAAACCTCCCCCGAGACAAGCATTCACCTCTGTTGTCAGAGGTTTCTCCTTTATACAGAATTGAAATCCATCTTTGTGCAGCTTAAAAATGATTTTTCCTTTTTTTTTTTTCTTCAGAGAGCAGCTGCTCACCCCGCATCATTTGTCCAGACAGCAGAGACATGAATCATGTTGAGTTTCTTTTTTTCCTTTTTCCAGCGTCTGTAAACTGCTCTCTTCCTAGAGCAAATGCTATAAATATGAAATTACCAGTAATAACACAGCAGAGGAGGCACTGTGCATGGGCCCTCTGGCAGTAGAGGAAAAAAGGCAAATTTATAGTGTAAGACACACTTTCTTGACTTTTCATGCTTCTTTGGGTTTTACTTTTTTCTTTTTTAAAAAATGGATATAGAAATTAGCAGGGAAGGAACAGAGTCTGGACTACCACTCCTACCACTTCTTGTCCTCTGCCTGAATTTGGAATTTTTATTTTCCGTTTTGTGCATTGTTCCATTCACTGTGGCTCAGGACAGCATATTCGCTTAACACTTCCCTCCGGGCTCCCTCTTGTGTAGAGACTGTAGTTGAGTCTCCCAGGACCCAAGCGTAGCCGTGATGACAGCACTTCCAGAGCCTGGTTTCTCTGGATGGATGTCCCCTGGGGAAGCATCTGCAGCTCTCCCACTTGAGGCATTTGAGCCATTCCACTAAAACCTAATTGAGAGGAAAATGACAGCAGAAGAGACCAAATCCCCAGTCGCATGCTCCAGGATTGGTTTTACCAGTGTGGTTCTTACTTTTCCTTTTTCTTGCTTTCTAGTGAGATTTTCTCCTTTGTCCTCGTGTAAATTTGAACTTTCTACTTTGCTCTCTTCCTGTACGGTGCAGCTCACTGCTTTGTCTTCTCCTGGTAGGTCAGCAAAACTGGTGCCGAGGGAGCTGTTCTTGATGAAGCTAAAAATATCAATAAATCTTTGTCTGCTCTTGGAAATGTGATCTCTGCCTTGGCAGAAGGGACAGTAAGTGATCCCCTCCCCATCTATTAAATAATATTTTGAACAGTTGCCTTTTGGGTTTGCAAGTTCTCTTTGTCACATACTCTAGAGATTCATTCATTTTTCTGTTTGGAGAACAGAAGGAATCCTGGCTGTGGATACCTGTTGCTGGGAGCTCCAGTCCACCAAAAAGTGTGAATAGTGATGCTGATTTCCTGTGGGCATTTTAAACTTTGGCCAGATCCAAAGACCTGGCCACAAATTCTTTTTTTTTTTTTTTTTTTTTTGTCTTTTTGACAGGGTTCTCACTATGCAGTTCAGGCTGGCTTTGAGCTCACTTTGTAGCCCAGGCTGGTCTTGAACTCGCAAAGATCCTTCTGCCTCAGTCTCTCTAGTGCTGGGACTACAGGCATGAGCCACCACACCTGACTTTGGCCACAAATTCTTATTTTGCACATATTTCTAAGCCCAGTGTCTCCCTCCCTTACTAGCTTACTTCTGTATTTTTCCTTTTAATGGGCCATCAAAACCAATGCCTTTTCTTTTCCCAAATAGAAAACACATGTGCCATACCGGGACAGCAAGATGACTCGGATCCTCCAGGACTCTCTGGGTGGGAACTGTAGAACCACCATTGTCATTTGCTGCTCTCCTTCTGTCTTCAATGAGGCTGAGACCAAGTCCACGCTCATGTTTGGACAGAGGTGCGTGTGGTCTCTTGGGATCTAGACGCTGAGTTGACTCTGAGGTCTTAGGTGTGAGTGGAGGCGGCCGGTGTCAGAAGCTAATCAAATGAGGTTGTGAGTAGTTGCTGAACTGCCTCTAGCAAATGATCTGTGAACTTGGGAAATCATCTGGTATTTTTTGAAGCCAAAAGAATAATTATGGCTTTAAATAATAGGGAGAATAATCTAAAGATATGATGTTAAAAGAATGTTTATGATGTTTAAAACAAAATAAAACACCCAAACTTTCTGTAGATGCCACTCGATCATGGAGCCGAGTGTTTTTCATGGAAGAAAAGTCTAATGTGTAGGCTCATATAATTTCCAGTGTGTAAGTCTTGAATGGCTTAAACTAGAATATTCTCCAAAAGCCTTATATATTTGGAATGATCGAAGCATCATAGCTAAATGTACTGTTAGGATTTGGGCCCAGCGGGAGAGGTGAGTTTCCATGGGGATGACCTGGAAGAATGTATCTCTCTATCCTTCTTTGCTTCTTGGCTGCCACAGTGTAAGTGTATTTCTTGTGCTGTGCCCCTCTGTCATGCTTTTTTAGGCCTTGGAGCCAGCCAAGTGTGCACAGTAATGTGAGCTAAAATAAGTCTCTCCGCCTTTGTGTTGGGTCCATTATTTTGTCCTAGTGACAAGGAAAGTGACTAAGACGTTTCAAGATTAATAACCACCTTTCACCGACACATTTGGGATCTTTTCAGAGTTGCTCATAAAACAATCAGGTACTTGGATGCATGTAGAGTAGTGGCATAAACAAAAAAGGAAAGGGAGAGGCTCTGTGCTTACCCTGAGGCAGGAGGTACAGATGTATGCTGAGGGAAGAGGCTTAAGGCAGCTGTCTTCCCACCTTCCAAAATGCTCAGATGTGACAAGCGTGGTTTCTATGGTATTGACAGGTTGGCAGCGGGAACATCCGTAATCCCCCAGCAATCATTATGGGTATGGCTTGGTTCTTACTATCCTTTTTTTTTTCTTGCCTTTTCCTTTTTCACCTGCTTCCTCTCATTGCCCAAGGCTGACCTCCTTCAGTCATATTTCCTCACCCAGTCCTCTCAGCCATGGAGTTCTCAAGGTTCATTAGTTCCCCAAGAGCTTGGAGTGGTGTGGAGTGAGCTGCGCATGTGCAGCCCACAGTGGGCTGATCCTGGAGCTGAGGTTGGAGATTTTGCTGCCATCGTTCCGTCTGATGGAATAGTCCTGTGGTCTATATATAAGTTACCAGTTCTCTGTGGACCTTAGTGGCTTCATTTGTAAATGAATGTCATGAGCATTTTTCTGCCTTGCTTCTGGGAGTGGTTATTCCTGAGAAATAGTCTCAGAGGCCTAGAGAAAGGACACTTTGGGTGGGCATGGTACATCGGAAATTGTTATGACTTGTTTAAACTGCACGAAACCTGTCATTTCCTGACCCTTCAACAGAACATAGAATTATGCAGTCATAGCACGGGTGGGATGTCTAAATAAATACTAATTATGCTGAGATGTTGTAGAACTAATATATCTTTTAAACTGCATTTGTGTCCTCTACTTCTTCCCAGTTAGTTCTTTGATTTGACAAATGCTTTACCAGTGGGTTTGCAATGGTATAATACCTACTTTCCTCGAGACTCCTAGGATATCTCTCCACTAGCATGTGCTTTTGGTAAATACAGAAGACATCCTGTTCCTGCCCCCTTTCCCTCTCAGTGCCTTAAACTTGAGCTTTAGCAGTTGGCTCTAGAGACGGGTTTGAGTAAACCACCTCCAACTGCATTTATAAATGAAATATCTCTTAAAAACTTCTTACCTGGAAAGTAAACATATTCTGGACCTTTTTAAGCCTAGGTTATTCTGGGCTGACATCAGGTAGCTGCTGGTAGTGAGCATTAGCTGCTGTCCACAGAAACAAATTAGGTATCAGTTCAAGTGATTATTCTCTTTCTCCTGATCTTAGGCCTTCATCAGCATCTTCATTATCATTCACACATTTTAAGTACCAAATATGTGGTGTTAGACTTGTCCAAATTCCCCTTAGCAATTCTGACTGGTAAGGATTATTTCACTTTGAACAGAGGGTGAAATTGAGAGTTAAACTGAAAGGCATTACATAGCATAGCTGAGACCACACAGTTTAGTAAATGAGTGAAGATGCAGAATATTCTAGGATATGGCCTATACAACACTATCTGGAACTTCTCACATGAGAGCTGCTTGAGCAGGAATCTTTATATTGGCCTGTTTTGCATTGTTATAGCGAAAACTCAAGGTTAGATACTATCTATACAAGAGAGGTTTATTTACACTAACAGTTATGGAGATTCAAGGGTATGGTATTGGCATCATTGTGGCTCTGGCGAGGACTTCGTGACAGCATCACAGTGGCAGTAATTTGTGTGAAAAGGGGAAACTACATGATGAAACATGAAGCCAGAGGCTGGAAAGATGCCAGGCTTTCTCTTTTATAACAATTCTGTTATGAGAATTTACCGTGGTTTTGTGGAAACTACCATAATCCTGAAGGCAGCATTATCAGTAACCCAGTTACTTTGTGCTAGGCTCCATTTCTTAAAAGGTTTCATCACATTTCAGCATTAGCAGATTAAGGACCATGCTCCCAATGAAGGCAACTTTGGAGTATACAAACCATAGCCCAACCATAGCAGTCTGGATGAGCACACTGCAGTGGCTGGGCATAGCCCTTGGGTTCAGCACACCCAGTTATAAAGCTAAGATCTGCCACTGACCCGTGCTCTTGTTTACTTGTGTCTGAATCTTCTGTCTTTTAGCCTTAGAATGAGATGTAATGCCTACTTCTTAGAGTGTTTAGAGGAGTGTATGAGTAGCTTCAGTTTTCACTTAGCAAAGGGCCAGCATGTAATAGGTTATTGACAATTGCAAGTGAAGCAATCTGACAGTATTGACATTTGGGAAGGTCATGGTAATAGATGAGATTAGATTGGATATAAAGTACTATAGGGGACAGCACTGTAATTAAGAGACAGGATTGAATACTGATAATAGAGGATTCTAGGAAATAAAAAGGAATGTCAATTATGGTTCCAAATGAAACAGGTTTATCAGTGTCATCTGGATTCTGAGCTGTATGACAGCAAGGAATGAGTTTGTCATTGGCATCCATTTCCACTCAACATTTAGCACAATTAGGGCACAGTAAGAGATCAGCAAATAAATGCTTATGGAATAAATGAACAGATGAACTTCAAGTTTGTTGTGGGATTCCTTGATGAACTGTTACACCGTTATATGGTAGTTATGCCCAAGGCTGAGTTAGGTTTGGATTGGGTTTGCTTTTCAGTATATACTTAGACATGTGTGAGGCTGTGTTCCCTTTATGCTCTCCTCAAGTTAGTTAATTGATTCTTTATGGACACTGAACTTCTCTATGGGGCCTATATCTGCTTTACTGTTAAGTGTCCTCATTGAACCCAGTTGTATAGCAAACATGAATTAGAACTTTGGATTAGGCATGGTATTCAAAAGCAAATGAGGGTAAGCACTTTGAACTCAAAAAAAAAAGGCTGCTTGGTGCATCTCAAATTTGGCATAATGAGTATGAATTAGATTTGTGTTGAGGAGGTGGCTAGATCTTAGGACAGTGTGAGGGTCCTCAGTCATTCCTGTGGGCTCTTTCATGGACATGACAAATGTGCACGTTTGTGGCTGGCTGGCTTGGATTGATGCTCTGAATAAAACAGAGTAATGTAGCCTCTGAAACAAGAGAAACATGGCAGAGTCTGAAGATATCTGAGGGTACCTTCCTGGTCTCAGCCAGCCTGCCTCAGCCTTCCTCAGAATTCCAGTAGACAAATGTAGCGGGAGAAACCCACCATGTTTGTGTCAGGTGTCGCTGATGAATCCTTGCTCTTCTTTTCAGATCTTTTAGTTTCCTCAGTGTCCTACCCTGTGCTATTGAACAGGCAAATGCTGCCACAGTTTCAAGCAAACTGAGAGGCAGCACTTGAAACCTCAAGCAGCCAAGAGTCAAAAAGACAGACTCAAATTAGAGCACTTCCATTGACTTTTATTTTCTGGCCTCTAGCATTTTGTTCTTTAGTCTTTATTTACTCTTCCAAAGTACTTGCATAGCACTATTGGAAAAAAGATATTTATGAGTTTTAGGAATGTGGATTCAGATCACCCAATTATCTTGGAAACCTAGTTAATGTGCCTTGATTTGGGTTGTTGATGGAGGGAAGGGAGCCCCAAGGGCCAGGCTGATCAGTTCAGAAGGTCTGGCTCAGCAGGTCCTTGCACCAATAGTTTTGATTGATCCAACATGAATAATTCAATGGCTTTATTTATATGTTGAATGTGGAATGAGAATTGATAAGCAAAATAGTATTCCTTCTTCTTTTCCTGATGTGTTTGAAAAAGATCACGCTGTCATTTTAATCATGCCACCTATCATTTTTGTGGCAGCTGAATTCAGCAGTCTGAATAGAGCACATGCTAAGCTTATGCCATCAGAGCCTGAGAAGAAGTTACTTGCAGAGGTGAAGCAAGCGCTTTTGGCCAAGGCACATACTTGAATATTCTTGTAACAGAAATCCAGAAAAGACTTAAGTTGCTCCCCTTGAAAGGCTTGTTTCTGGGACCCTAGTAGGGTTAGATTTTTGCTCCTGTAGCAAGAGAGAGCGTGAGTGACATAAATTTAACTATATGCTGGCTCCTCATCTAAGTCATAAAAATTTTAATTTCTCCTTCCTGGTCATCTTTCTCACAAGCAGGGAACTGCCTTCCCCACGCATTGCCAAGGAAGCCAGCTTTGGAGGTATAGCTGTTTATATAGGAACTGAGACTCAGATGATGGATGTTAGTGTTAGTGTCAGCCTCCTTAGGCTCTAGGACCAATTAATTAATCAAACAGTAATCTTGCTGTGGCTGTGAAAGTATTTTGCAGATGTGGTTAACATATACAATCAGTCAACCTTAAATAGATTACTGTGGAGGGCAAGAGTGGCCTTTACCTAAGCAATCAAAGGCTTTAAAAGCAAAAACCCATGTTTCCCAGAGAAGGCATTCTGCTTCAAGCCTGTAGGTTCACTTTATCCTGAGTTCCCAGCCTGCTGGGCATGCCCCATGCCTCTTTAACTTTACTAGCTCCTACTGTCATGCGAGCCAACTTCTCTAAACAAAAAAATGAGAGGAAGACGTGTTTTGTATACATAATATGATCTTATTATATAATGAGATACATAATCTGCCTGTCTGTCTCTCTCCTGTTGGCTCTGTTTCTCTGGGGAACCCTGGCTGATAGAGAAGGGACCACCCTCTCCTACCCTTTGTAGATAGAGGACAGTTTCTATGTCTGTCTCACACACCATTCACGGAATCATACACTGCAGACTTATTCTATGTGTAAGGTTGTCTTGAGGTACTTATTCGAATGCCAGTACTATCCTGAATCCCTGGAGGGCAAAGGAATATGCTGGAACCTGAGGCATGAAGGTACCAAGAATCAGCATCTTCCTGTCTCTTCCAAGGAGATCAAAGTCATTGAAAGAAACTCCAAGGATAGGTGAAATTCGTGTCATTTAGAACTGCTTGTGGCCAGTAAATATGAAGGAAGTCATTTAAGAAAGAGGGGATGGGATTTCTTAGGACACGAGTGATCCCAGCGAGTGGTATAGGTGTGTCCTGTCTCTCATTGTGGATAACAGATTAACTTAGACTAGTTTAACCTCTGGTCATCCCAGGAACTTTGTGCTATCCTAGGCCATATGATTGTTTGTTCTGGAAGAAGTCTTACAAATGCATTGTGTTAAGATAATGCATGCAGTACCTTGAGTCTCAGTGGAATGCTACTGGAACAGGATGAAGTACTTTGCCAAGATGTGTCCAAAAGAATGGTAAATATGAAGGCCAGATATAGCCAGAGATGATCCCTGGAAAGTTAAACAATTAAGTTTCCACTTATTTGAACTTTACTCTGTGTCATCTGCTTCTATTCTTTGTAAAAAAGAGGCTAATAAAATGCCAGAGAAACTGTAATAAGTGCTCAAGTGCTTGAGGCTGTCGCCCCTACCTCCCATCCTATAACTTTGTCTCTCTCTTGTTTTCTTTTCATCCATCGCACTTCTTTTTTGGGACTCCTCTCCTGATAGAATCCAACCTATCACCCCGTCCCCCAACACTAAGTGCCAAATTGCAAAGATGCCTTTTCAGAGTGTCAAATGTGGGTGCTCAGCCTTGGTGGTAGTAGAGGAACACTTAGCCTCTTAGTTTGGATATATACTTGTGAATGTGTAAGCTACAAATTCAGTGAAGGAGGATCTGAGTGGTGCTGGGAAAGAAATAACAAAGCTTGAGTACTTCTGGCTGTTGGGGCCTCTGTTGTCTGTGGGTTGTGTTTGGTCTGCCTTCTCCAAGGGGGATTAATATTTATTAGCCCTGTAACAAGTCTTTTAAAAGCTTGGGCCTAGTTCCCTCTCTGGAGTGGAAAAGGATTTTTGTGCTTCTGAAGTGGTGCTTGCATCTCCGAAGCAAGTCAAACAAAGAGAAGCTGCAAAATGGGCAGTGATAATGGCACTCTCACAACTGGTCTCATGTTTACTAAGCAGATCTTGCCGTTAGACTTGAAACCTAAGATCAATTCAAGGTTCTTCCACTAAGCAGCCTTTGATTGAGGACTGGCTCATTGCCTGCTAGGTTCTAACCTGTGGTATAGCATAAATTTGGGGCTCTGGGTAAAACCTGAGAGCTTTTAGAAATAAAGGCCCAAGATCTTTTCATGCTCCTTTCTTTGTGAATGATTAGATTACTTTGTATTAATTGAGCAATTTCACAGCCAGTTTGAACAGTAAGTGGCCAGGATAGGGCTCATTGGCTTGTTTTCCTGTATCAAAGAGAGAACACCTTAGGATGTCAGATGGTATTGCTCTTAGTAACAGTCTGCATAATGATGTTTTGATCACACTTGGGTCACATATATGCCAGTGGTCCCATGAGATTATATCACTTAGTGGCATACTCTAGCGTACTTGTACAATGATAGAATCACCTGGTACATTCTCAGAATGTGTCCCACTGCTGAGCACTACGAAGCTGTATCTTCAGCTGGACAAAACTATAAAACTTTCCTTAGAGCACGTCTTAATTTCTGTCGTCATATTAATTTTATGTTTCCTCATGAGCCTTCAGAGGCTCACATATATGTTCTGTGCCCAGTCCCTCCACGTCATGGCCTCTTGTAGCTTTGTGCCAGGATCCACGTTGATTTACCATTTCAGAGTCTTGGTATAATGTTGTATGGTCTGATGCAAGCACCACTTCAGAAGCACAAAAATCCTTTTCCACTCCAGAGAGGGAACTAGGCCCAAGCTTTTAAAAGCAAGTGTATGGAAAATACCAGGATATGGAAAAAAAATACAAGCATATGGAAAATTCTGCATCTTTGACCTGAGAAAAGATCAAAATAAATAAATAAGCAAATAAATAATGCTTACAGGGCAAAATAAAACAAGAGAACTACAGTAAGAGCAACTAGCTGAATATTCGCAAAGGAAGAAAGTACATTTAAAATAGCAAAATTTAGTAGGAGCTAGTAGTTATGAAATCCTTATCCTCTAAATTTGCTAATGTTCACAGTAAAAAGAAAAAGACATTACAGATTCTTATATCCTTTTACTCTAGGCCTCTTAGGGGAATGAAGGACAGAGACCCTCTTTATTCCTGTTGCAAGATTGTTTTCAACATCCTAGAAAGGAGAATATTTGTTTTATTAAAAAAACTCACTGGGCACAGAAATTCAGTATCTTTCTTAGTAACACTATCCCGCAATCTGGAAATTCTTATATCTGGTATGATTCCTTTCTACATCGGCTTATCAGATTTTAGTTAACTTAATATAATATAATATATAATATAATATAATATATATATTAACTTTTAGTTAATATAATATATATATTATAAAAAGCACAAATTTGAGTGTACAGTTTATAATTCTTTTTTTTTTAACAAATGTACATCAAGGTAACCATTGCCCAATGTCTTAGAAGCCTCTCTCTTGTACCCCCAAGGATCATTGTCATCCTGTGTCTATCAACATGAATTAGTGTTACTTGTCTTCGAACTTCATATGAGATCACATAGTGTCATTTTGTATCTGGCTGCTTTTTGCACTGCTGTCTGTAGTTTATTTTTGTTAGATGTAGTAGTTTATTTTGAATAGTTATACACTATTCTATAGTTTGAATATAGCATGTCTGTTTTATCTGACTGTTGATGGATATTTGGATTATTTTCATTTGGGAGCTATTATAAAGTTATTATGATACTGATTGCCATGCTTTTGAGTGAGCGTATGTCCTTATTTTTCTTGGGTAAGAGTAGAATTTCTGGGTCATAGGGATATGGTTTATTTAGCTCTAATAGGTAGTAACATTTTCCAAAATGATAGTAGTAACTGATACTCTTCTCAGGAACAGCTCAGTGTTAGGGTCACTGTTGTTCCTCCCCAGCAGTTTTCATTTTTAAACTGTTTAAATATAGTTAGTCATCCTGTTGGGTACATATCTCTTATCATAGTGTTAAGTTAAATTTCTCTCATGGTTAATGATGCTAAGCACTTTTTAAAAAAAGTGTAGTCAAGTTTTTGCTTAGTGTTTCTTTTTGATTTATAGGAGTTATTCTGGGTCAGTCTTTTGTCAGGTGTATGTATTTTATATATCTTCTCCCATGTTGTGACTTGCCTTTTAATTCTCTTCATGGTGATTTTTAATGAAGAGAGGTTTTTAATTTTAATGAATTTACTAATATTTTATGACCTATTTAAGAAGTCTTTGCCTACCATCAAGTCTCGAAGATATTTGCCTCTATTTGCTTCTAGAAGTTTTATTATTTTACCCATTTGGGATAGAATTTTTTATATAGTATTAGAGGCTAGTTGTATATATAGAAAGAATTGTCCTTTCTCCCACTGTAGAGCCACCTTTGTCATAAAGCAGATGACTGTGTATTTGTTTCTTGACTATCCATTGTGCTTCTACTCTAAAATTTCTGAAATTTTATGTAATCAGTTTTAATTATTGTGACCTCACAGGTACTGATAATCAGTTCTCTAGCTTTGATTTTCAAAATTGTCTTGACTATTCTTGACCTTTTTTTCCCCATACATTTTAGAACCAGCTTGCCAATTTCTATACATATAGACACATACAAACCACCTAGACGTTGTGTAGATGTTTTATTTATTTATTTTTTTAAGAATAGGGAATTTTATTGAAGGAGAAACATACAGCTCCAGGGAGGCAGGAGGGAGCTTGAGCAGGTTGCTCTGTGTGGATGTTTTAAACTTGCAGAATAATTTTGGGAGAGGTAACATCTTTCTTTGTCAGTAGTAGCTGATTTTTATCAATTCTGCTTTTGGAGGGTGAAAAGCCATGCCCCTCTGCCTAGTTTGAGGCTGAATGAAGTCTAGGGATCCAGCAAGGGCCAAGGTTTACCACTGTTGACTGATTTCCAAATGGGATTGTGCTGTGTATCTTTTGTCTACACTGCTATACCCTTCCTGCCCTTTTTGTGCCCTGGAGGGTGATTGGTCTACACTACTGAGTGGGTTCCCTTGCCCCTGTTGCAGTCAGTGTGAAGAAATATGGACAGGTGACTTGAAGGACAAGAGAGAATGAGGTCAGGGTCCTTGTTTCCTAGCTTCCTTCCTGCAGGGTCACAGTGTGCTGGCTGTGCCCTAGAGCAGAGGTTGTTGTAGCTCCCACCCAACAGCTGTTCTCTGTTAGCTCTTTCTCTCTGGGCCTCTGCCAGTCTGAAGGTGATAAGGGTTCCCTCCTCACCAGCGTAGGGGGTACCATACCTTGTTATTTCCTACTACTTTTTTATGCATTTGCAAAAACTCAGATTCCAGTTGGAGCAGGTCATCTGTTTACTGCCAGGATGCTGAGACAGAGAAGGAGGAGGAGGAGGAAGATGAGGAGGAGGAGGAGGAGGAGAAGAAGAAGAAAAGTAATTTTCTGGGCAGTTTTTGAAAGAACATTGAGAGTGAGGACCAGTTGTGCTTACGGTCATCTTGCTGGGTCTCCTCACAAAATGTGCTTTTGATTACACCTTCCAGAATATAGCAGAGGTTCTCCATCTTTCTCCTTCTAGTGTTATTTGGAATCATCAGGGGACTCTTTGTAATTCAAAAAATCAAATCAGTAGTCTGAAAGTGTACTCTTGAACGACAATAAGCCTTTTAACCATGAGTTATTTTTCACTTCATGACTTACTAAGTTGATAAGGATGCTGCAATGTTTGTGCTTGAATCTGAGAAACATCCACAACACTGCCTGAGGACATTAGAAGGTGAGGTGAGAGTGTCAGACTGAAACAGACTTTAAAGTAGTAATAAAATTGCTGCTGTTTGAAAAATTAGAGTTGAAACACCTCTGGGGATAGCAGCCTCAAACTACTGTGAATGAGAGAGAGTTGTACTAATTCTTTAGTGAGTCTTATATTGAAGTTGTTGAACTCCTCTTTTGACAGTAGGTTATTTAGTTGTCTGCTTTAGGAATTATTTTTTGGAATGACGTCTGCAGTGCTGGTGAGGATTACTGAATTTCTTGCACTAAGATAGAAATCATGTCCAGAATATGATTTGATGACAACCGTAATTAACCTGGATCACACATCTGATCATACTGGCAAATATGATAGTACAAAAACTGTTTGCATAGTAAATAAAACAGGATGCCACATGGGGTTTTACTTTCTTAAGCAGTAAGTAATGGTAGAGTTCTGTTGTGATGAATTTAATAGGAAAACCTATTATGGGTTAATTTCTGTGCTAATCTCTAGGTGAATTGTGTCTTCAGTTTTCACTGTCTCCTGGGGCAGCTGCTGGTTTGCTTTTCCCAGTTGCTTCCTGGAGTTGTTGTCTAGCTGCCGTCTGTGTATCATGGAAGCCCACCCTTCCTCCGTCTCTGGCCATGTGCTCTAGGAGGTCACAGCATTGCTTATACCAAGAGCAGCAAAATGGTGGCCATTAAACATGTTTATGCCACATGTTATTTTTTAAAAGTTTTAAATTGGGAAGTACAAAAATCTCAATTCAAAAATCTTGATTTTCCTTTTAATGGATGATCTGAGGAGAGTGGCCCCTTACAAGTAGTGGTGCCATTCATACAGCTAGGAAGTTTGTATGCCTTTGGATGTGAGGAATCTGAGGACTCTTTCTACTGATTTAACAAATGTTAGTAGCTATACTCAGAATTTTCCCCTTACACTCTTAATCACAGAGCCAAGACCATCAAGAATACAGTCTCTGTAAACCTGGAACTGACAGCAGAAGAATGGAAGAAGAAATATGAAAAAGAGAAAGAGAAAAACAAGACTTTGAAGAATGTTATCCAGCATCTGGAAATGGAACTGAACAGGTGGCGGAATGGTAAGGAAGAAGGGGAATGGGGTGGGGAGAAGGAGGCGTGAGTGGTGCTTTCTCTGTTCTGTGACTGCTGGCTCCTGTGAGACACTTGGAATCGTGGTTGATTGAGCTTGGTTCAGTCTTCCCATGACTATGGACAGCAAATGTTTCCTTTTCCCTCACATGATGCCTCACGCCCACCCCATGACTTGGTTGACACACATGGGGGTAGGCAAGTAGCTATTTGCAGGGTTCCCCTAACTACTTCTAGTGAGATCTGTCTGTCTATTACTGCCCTTCACTGTCTTGTCATTTTACTTGAGGTCTGGAAGGCAATGTCTGAGACTTTGTCATTTTATCTGATTAATTTTATCCTCAATTGGGGTGAAAGTCACCTCTTGCTAATACTTGGCCTCCTTGTTTTAAAACCTAATGTCATGCTCTGCTTCTTCAGAGACAGAAATAGAGAACTCCTGAAGAAGCCCTGTGCTAAAACGGAGCCTTTCAGGGTGGTTTCGTGACTAGCTTTCCTTCCCCCCCAAAAAACATTCTCTTTGGTTTGTTCTGCTGGGAGAAAATATCTCAGAGAGCTGACGTACAGTGGGTGGGTGGACAGTGGGTGAGGCGCTCGGAGGGGTTTCCAGATTCAAGTGTAGACATATGTTTTTAGTGACTTTAGCATTGTGGTGGAGGTTAGAAGGTAGAAGCCTTTTTTTGTCCCCTCCCTGAAATAAGGTCAGTTGGTGTGTGTGGTGTAGGGGCCTGGTGGATAGTTGGAAGTCGTCCCCCAGCATCTTTGGTGCTGCCGCAGACCTCAGCCCTGGGTGAGTGTAGAACCGGGTGCTGCAGGTAACACCACCTGTTTGTAGCTGCAGAGAGCAGGAGACTTTGTAATTGTATATTTGCTGCTGCCTTTTGCTAGTAAGGGTGGGTGTCAATGAGCTACTGTTCAATTGAAAAACAATTACATGGCAAATGAGAATTCAGAGAGGATCAGAAAATGACCTAGTAGCCTAAATAACAGGATTCTTCTCTTGTCAGAAGAGTTTCTAGCTGCACATGTGTTTCAAAAGCTGCAAGAATAATTGAATAATTCAGCACCTGGGGTTGGTGGATGATTCCAGGCAATTTGGCAGGAGTAGGAGGGAGGGAGTGTGAAAGGCAATATGGGGAGTGGCTGTGGGAAGTTTTATTCTATTCCTGTAGTTCTCTTGGGTCAGTTCTCTGTGGGGTGGCTGGGACTTTCATTAAGGCCTTTTGGTACAGGGTTGGGGGACAGGCCTTAAATGCATTGTGCCCTAGCAATTAACCTTGCTCTTTTCCAAACTTTCCCATGTCCTGCCAAGCTCTAACTATCCAGTTCTCCTCCCATCAGTGCTGCCCTCTGGGGTCTGCCCCTGCCTCGTTTGTCTGACTCACTGCATGCCAAGATCTTCTTAGGCATCTGTTGTGCTCTTGGCCTTTTTGCTTGGCATAGTTTTAACTGATAATTCCACTCACCTACCTTGAAAATCTAATCAAAAATTTACTATTTTCTGTGCTGTTGGGTGAGATTCTGTGTATACCCTTAACTTACATAATTTAGGAGAAAGTAACACATAGTTTCTGGCACATAATACAGCTATAATAAATGTGTGTTAAATGAACTTTATTTAATGTGGGTGCTTGACATGAAAAGGTAGGCAGTCAGATGTGAACTCTGCTCTGAGCAGGGAGGTAACTTCAGTCACTCTTGATGATGTGTGATGACGGTCTGTATTGCATACTAAGAAAGGGAAGTATGTAGTGCCAGGAGTAATTACAGCTGAGGACCTGACCTCCAATAAGAAGCCAGTGAAAGCTTCTGGAATGAGCAATAGAAATGAGAATCACAGCTCTTAGCTGGGTGAATTAGGAGATGAGGGGCGAGGATAGAGATGCAACTGAGAGGACTTAAATAATTTATAATAACTGAGGGAAAAAGGACAGTGTAGGGGTGTCTGGGGCCTGAGGTGGGCTTAGAGTAGATATGGGTGGTCCCAGCATGTCTATACACAATCCTCATCTAAGATTTCGTCATTATCTTTGAAGCAATGAGAAGCCATTTCTGAAAATCCAGTGATCGGGCTGGATTGAGCAGAAGAAGTACTAAGGGGTGAGATAAGGGCCATTGAATTGAGAGACATGGTAATAGAAGTAGGAGAGATGAATGGACCTGAGAGATAATTTGGGAGGAGCAATGAGCAGGATTTGGTGAAGAATTAGGTATGGGGAGACAGTTGTCAAGGACGGCTCTGTGGTTTTGGTCTAGGTCAAGTTGGAGGAAGGGTAGAACCTGAGACCTAAAACGTGGGAGAAGAGCTAGGCTGGGGGTGAGGGACACAAGGAAAGGTGTCAAGAGGTAGTAGCTGGGGAAATTTGAAGAAGGAGTTAGATTGGAGGTCTCGTTGCCTGAGCTGGAGAGAGAAGGTTGTGCATTGTCAATCTTGATTGATGACTGAAGGCACAGACAGGGGTGAGGGCCCTGTGGACCATATGGGAAGTGGATTGGAAGGAAGAGAATAGGGAGAACCCCATCATTCCCATTACTGCATCACCGCTGAGTAAAATGGGATCAGGGAAAGGGATTTTGCAGATCCCTCCTTCCTTCCAAATTAACGCTTGTATTTTAAAGGTGAGTGTTCTGGGGCGAAGTTCTTAATGCAGAGAACCTCTGATGATAAAGCTGTCAGGTTGGACTGAGGTGCTTAGGGGCAGTGAGGAGACATGGAGTGACCCTCGACCAACCGTGAGTGCAGAGCTATCTCAAGGATTAGCTGCATAGCACTGATGTGTAGTGGGTGTCATGCATATAACACACCAAGCCAGGCTTTCTGTTATCTTCCCAAGACTGGGCGATTAATCTTTAGCAGTATTCCTGCTAAAGAGGTCGGATGGCTCCCTCAAGGGGATCCATCTCTGGTGGAGCTGGCATCTGATGTGAGGGGGGCTGGACTCCAAGTTTATTCTCTTTTGTCATGAGTACTGCTTGTACATGGAACTAGCATTAAATATTTGTGTGTGGGCCAGTGAGGGGAGTCTGGAAAGTTCTACCCTAAAGAAAGAGGAAACTGGAAGGCCTGCAAAGACATCCCATATGTCAGTTCTGATTCTTCATAGCTGAAGTCATGAGTGGATGGCTGGTGGTCTAAACTAGAAAGTGGGACATGGTAGGGGGGTAGAGGAGAGACAATGCCCTTAACTCAAATCAGAGTAGTAGGGTACTGCCATCTTGCTCTTGAAATTACACACACACACACACACACACACACACACACACACACACTCACACACACACACACTTCTAACATTGTAGGCTGTAGCTACTTAATTTACACCAATGTTTCCTGAGTATTTATGTTTCCATGTTGGGGGCTGAATGAGTTATGAAGAAGCCTTGTTAATTCTTTCCCAGGGAAGGAAATTTCTTCCCTTACATGATGTGCTTGTACTTTAAGAGTGTCACTGCTGTCTTTCAGCTGTCAGATAGCAAGGAAGGAGGGTAACAGAGATGGTGTGTGTGTGTGTGTGTGTGTGTGTGTGTGTGTGTGCATATGCATGCTTGTGCTTTTTCCTACTTGTCATAGAGAATGAGGTATCAATGCAAGGGAAGAAGAAATCAGTTACAATAATGAAGGGAGGCACATCTGATCCAATTGGCAGTGACTGGATTGGGCTAAGGGAGGGGCATGCCCATTGCATCCCTATGTGCCCTGTCTTTTCTTGATCCTCATCTATACCAATTCTCAGTCCCTTATAGCTTGATGCATGCTGTGGGGTGAATGTTTGTACCCTCCCAAAATTCTTATGTTGAAATCCTGCACCTCAAGGCGATGGCATTAGGAGATGGGGCCTTTGGGAAATGATTAGCTTATGAGGACCACAGTGCTCATAGGAGGCCCAAGGGACCTTGCTTTTCTCTGTTCTCTGTGTATGTGAAGACAACGAGAAGACACCATCAGCAAACCTAGAAGAGGATGCTTACCAGAACCTAACTGTGCTAACACTCTGTTTTGGGATTTTGGCCTCCTAAAAGGTGACCTGTGAATATCTGATGCTTAGAAGCCTGCCCAGGCTATGGTACCTTGTTTTAACCACCCCCACTTGGAGAGGCCAGTGGGCTACATCTGCATTTAGGATAGGCAATCTTTTCTGTGGGGCACAGTTGAACCTTGATCCTCAGAGCCAGGCCTGTGTATTCTGCCCTAATCCTTATTTCATTTCTAACATTGCTATGAAGACAGGCTAGCTCTGGGCATGTGTGTGGTGGCTTAAAGAGAGCCAGCCATACTTTGTTTTAATAAAGGAGGCAGGAGAAAGGCCAGTGGCCTGGTTTAGTACCCCAGTGTGCCAGTTATTGTCTTTGTATTCTAAGTGACAGACATTGACCTTGCCCAGGTTAAACAGAAAGAGAATGAATTACAAGAATCAGAGTGAGATCAGGGATACAGCTTAACAGAACAGCATCTGCCTGGCAAGCATGAGGTCCTGAGTTCGATTCTTGGTACCAAAAAAAATTTAAAAATGAAGAACCAGAGTGATTCACAGAATAAAAACAAAAAACCACAAATAGCTGAGGATTCAGATTTGTACAGCCAGAAACTGAAGTTGACAGGCAACAGAAACAGATTATCAGGTCTCATGGGTCCCTGTCTGAAATGTATCCTCTCAAGACATTTTTTTCCTATCCTTGCATTTTAAATGTTGGCAAGCTGGAGGTCCAGGATAGAAGTGGGAGTACTGTGCTTGGTGGTTTGTTGGGTGGGGAAAGACAAGGCACATTGTTAAGCTGTCTGATTACATCAACATGCAGTTGAAGGAATAGTTTCTCAAAAGGAGGTTGAGGTATTGCTATGAGAATGGGCATTGGGTGGCTGAAAAGTAACAAAGGTCCCCCATACTGTGGTAGTGACATATTGTGGGCTTGAATTAAACACCAGCTTTCATCAAATCAGGAGGATCTGCTGGCACTTGACCCTTGTGGAAACATGTTCACTGGTTTGCTTAAGGAACAGATAAGATGGGTGGAGTGGGTCAGTTACCAGAAAATGGACTTCTTTTAAATTCTATTGCATTGTTGATCATATGTGTGGAGAGGACTTGAATTAGATAGCTGGATTCTGGTGCATTGAGAATCCCATCTCACTCCTGCCTTCTCCATCAAGCAAGCTCTTGACAGGACAAGGCGGAGGAAGTGTTACAGTATAAGGTTGTGCCTTGCAGAGGTGGCCAGGTCCAGTGTTCCCTTGGCTACCAGGTCATTCTCATTGTGTGCCTTTCTCTGATGCTTTGAATTTTGCACTAAAAAAAACACAACCTTTTTTTTGGGGGGGGGTTTACCGGGTATCGAACACATGACCTTGCACTTGCCAGGCAGGTGCTTTGCCACTGAACTAAATCCCTGACCCCCCAAAAAAACATTTTTATAGAAGTTTAATTCAGAAAAAAAGACTTGAAATTTGAGGCGACAGGAGAACTGTGACTGACATTCTGCTATATCTGTAGTCTCTTGTCTTGAATAATTAAATACAAGATTAAACAATAGAATGAATGCAGTTTGCCACATCTGTGGAAATCATGAAAGTAAATGCTTTCATCATGGGCTGAGAAGGCACAGAAGAATGGGTCATCTCTAATGCAGACTTGTTTTCCAAGTTCAAAGCCTGCCAGACTGGCCAGGGTTGACCAGTAACTAAAAACTTAGCGGGGTTCTTTGGAACTTTAGAACTTTCATGGTATGATTAGCTCTTTTAACATTAAATCTATAGAATATTCTGCCCCCTCTTGGATTTATGATTGTCATGTATTTGCAAAAATTAGCATCTCATTCAGGACATCTAATTTGCTACTCCCTCATTCTTTGAGATCGCAACCAAACAGTAAGGAAATACTTCTATCTTGGAGAGCTTTTTTTTTTTGGTAGATTGTTCAAGAAGTCATGAAAGTAAAGAGAGTATAGAGTCCCAGGTGACCAGGTTCTTACAAAATTACTCTAGATGGGATTAGAGAATGTTTTAAGCTGCTTACAGTATTTTTAGTAGCTAGGGTGAAGGATGCAATTTGCATGCAAAATCATCTCATAAAGGAATGCTTTTTTTTTTTTTGAACCTCACATTTATGTAATGACATCTTGTGACCAGCTGCTCTTACCCATCTGGCAACATAAAGATTTCTTTTTAGTTTCTTTGATACAGAAATTACTTACCATTAGGTTTTGCCACTGGGTCTATTTAATTGGTATTAAAACAGAACACCTTGTTTGCCAGATCTATGGTGGTTTCTGGCAGAAACTGTGAGTGACCAGCAAATCTCTGCCCTGGAGTTGTGGAGAGAATGCAATTACCTTTCTGTGTTCTCCTGAGCCTTTAGGAAACTCAACTTATGAAAAGGAAAACTAGCTTGTTGCTATTTCATGTGTGAAATTTTAATGAATTCCTGGCAATCTAATGGTTTTCTTTTACACACACACACACACACACACACACACACACACACACAATCTATTTTAGAATTTTCATCTAATAGACCTAATGAGAATTTTTGATTACTCTGTCATTCTTGTCTATTGCAATTGATGGATTTCAATTTTTTTGCAGAAATGTTGTTTATGCTCTCTGGAGATTTTCATTTTATAATTAGAATGCTCTGCACGCCTGATAGGTATGCTCTGAGTGAATGCTCCTGTGTAAACACAAATCTTTTTAGTCCTTAAAACGTAATTACATCTGACAATAGTAAATGCCAGGATGCTTATCTAGAGAAGGGGAATGTTTCTGGTGTGTGTTGGGGGGAGGCTTTCCAGGCTAGAAAATAAGATGCTTTACAATATTATAACCTCTTTCCTTTAGACAACTGCGATGAGCCTCAGGGTGAAAGAAATCTGCCTTTCATGCAGAGATAGAGAATAAAAATAGGTGCTGATCTTCATTTGGTGTCCCTTTCTCCTTCTCCCACCACACACATCAGGGTGTTATTCCTCCAGGGTTAGTTTGCAGCTGTTCCCTTAAGTCAGTTATTCCAAAATCACCTTGTGGGTGCTCCTCCGGAGACTCGGGCCACTGCAGTGCAGGGAATATGCTCGATTAATGTGGTGAGATTGCCATGGAGACAGATTGCCTGGTGTCAGGTCCTGCCTGGTGTTGGGAATTTACAGTCCGCAGACATCTTTGTGAGCTGGACAGTGTAGTTACCAGGGGCACTTTTGGAAATCATTTTCTTGGTTCTTTCAAGGGCAGTGGTGTTTGGGAGAATGGTCCTTGGTTCCTCTCTGGCCAGGAGCTGTGCTGCTTTTGTTTTGGCATGTTGATGCTTTGTTCTGCTCTGACGGAGTGGCTGCTGCAAAGAATAATCTTGATTGCCTGACCTTTAGAATGCAGACTCACAGGGACTGTTACTTAGGTGTTGCTTTGTGGGAGACACGTTGGTGCTTTGGTTCAGAGAATCGTGTGAGAGAAAACAGAAAGTTGGCTCATGGGTTTCAAACATTGTTTTTATTAGTAATAAAAGTAAGCCTGAAAGGGACTTACATATATATATCATATTTTATTTTTGGAACTGAGGTCCAACCACAAAGGTATTGTGAAGATGCTAGAAATATTAATCTCAGAATAGGAAAAATTTATTTACCAAGTCTAAAATGTCACACATTGGTCAGGGAAAAGAAGGGGGAAGAGACAGACATTAAACAATAACACCTTTTATCCCTTTTATATATTCTGCTTTCATTTACTTTTAGAACAGTCCTATGATAAACCCATTATTATTTCCTCTCCTTTACAAGAAAGCAATCAAGAGGTTAAACAGGACATGAATTTGTGATTAATCAAACCTGTAAAAAGATGCAGTTTGACTTTAGCATCCTGCCACAGCCCTGGGGATGTTTGTAAGAATTCATTGGTCACTTTCAGGGTGTCCTGTAGCGGTAGCACAAGTACAATAGGCCTCTGTAATGTAGGGCATCTTTGCTTTTTGGTGATGGGGTAATTCCTTAGCACAAGCAGAGGGCAACTTTCTGTAGCTTGTGGTTAAAACAGGTTATTTGCTGCTATGTCAGCAGTGCATCCTGACCAGGTAAATAAAAAAGCACACCAGGAAACTTCTTAGTTCATCCCAGCATCATGATATTACTGCCACTCTAGCCATTAGGAAGCAAAGAACGTGGGAGGAATGTCTTATTTTTTATTTCCTTGGAGTGAATAAGCCTTTGGATAATAGTCTGGCTGACTTCCGGTTCAACACAGTTAGGAATCCACTTTAATCATGCTTAAGCTAAAAGGTCAGCTCAGAAACTCAGAAAATACACTGGGTTACCCTGTCCCTGTACCTGAAAAATTAGATACGAGTAAAAAACCAAGTGCCAAAATGTTAGTGGTAAATTTTTCTGGAGAAGGAACAGAATTAGAAGGGATGGGAAGGGCTTTAATGTTTTAATGTATGCTCTGTATCACTTGAGTTACTAAGAATGTGTCCTGAATAATTTGTGTGGTTAGAAAATTATCCCCTCTCACTCTGAACATTTATAGCCCATAGGTTTCATAGGCTGCAGAGAATATAGATCCTTTAATTGGATGAAATCCAGTGTGCATGCTAAGGCTGTTGATGGATGTTTTAAGGCAGGAATTGGAGTTGAATGAAATATTGATTTGGTTTTGGCTCAGTTCAAAGGCTACTGTGATATTCTGATTTAGTTTCAGGTCAACAAATTTAGAAAGAAGACTTAGGTATAATACAGTTCCGTCAAAAAGGAAAGGGGGATGCTTAGTTTTTATTTAGCAAAGCAACAGTTCATGTGAGATGTTGCTTCCACTTGCTGCTTAAGAGGGATACAAAAGTGAAACTTTTGGTGTTAATTTTGCTTGATGTGCAGACCTCTACCACATTGTGATTGTACAGTGAAGTAATGGAAGCATAAGCAACAAACCTAAGCCACCACATAGTGTTTTGTTTATATTGAAAGTAAATTCACAGTGTTCAGATGAGTTCCTTGGAGCATGATATACACTGTTAATGAGGGTACAGATTAGGATCTCAGTTCTTCTGTTTTTCTTTCTTTCTTTTTTCTTTTTCCTTCTGGTTCAGGGCAGTAAATGGATTTTATGGGCTATGAACTTGGGTGAGGCCTAGAACATGGTGGATACTCCCTTGCTGTAGTGATATGAATGTGTCGTTGATGCTAATCACTGTAATGGAGAAGTGTGTTTGAATTGGGCTTGCTTTTCAAGAAAACAGTGGAGAAACTCAATTGGGCCAAGTGGTTTTCAATAAATTCCATTTCATGAGCTCTGTGTTTGCAAGATGATTATCTTGTTGGGAATAGCCATTAGCTAACTTGAGAATTGCAGCTTTTCCTCAATTTACATCGTTAACTTTAGCAGTGTTTTCTTTGAAGAACCTAACAAACTTTACTCTGTGGACTGAAAATGATATGTAGAATTTCTGCATGATATTCTAGATTGGCTGTTTTTCTTTTCCTGGGTCTACCTGATATCATAGAAAATTATTCTATTTGAACTTTTCAGAAGAGCCAATTAATTTTAACTTTCTCAGGGAGAAATTGGTGGTAGAAAATGCACTTTCACATCACCAGTAGAAGTCCTTGGGTTTAGGTTGCCCTGACCTTCCTCATGCAGGCTCAGAGATCATCCAGTTTTGAGGATTTGATGCCTATGGTGTTCTGTTTAAACAATGGTAATATGAGCCCCGATTTGGCTGTTTCTATTAATAAGATGGCAGCATAATTCATTGGTAATTAGGATGTCTCAGAGTTCTGTTCCCCTTTGAATCAGTAACTAGAAAGGATGTAATTCTAGTAAAGCCCCAGCATATTTCCTAGCAAAAGCAAAGTAAATGCACAAAACTTGAGGCATCACTGCAAGTTGGGTTACTTAAGAGCTTGTGTGGTTAGTGAAACCAGTTGATTTAAGTTATACATCTAAATAGAGGGGGGAATCTTCATTAGTCTAGTTGTGGCCAATTAACTATGACTTTTCTCATCAAAAAGAAAGAAGGTGGACTTTCACTGTATATCACAACTCTTCCATGTGTCCTCTGTGTAATTTTTAGCGGTAGTGACTCTTTTTAGAACTTTTCCTGGAGGATTGCATGCTTGATTTCTTTAATCTTCAGCTCCTCTTGGCTGTTTTGCAGGAGAGGCTGTGCCCGAAGATGAACAGATCAGTGCTAAGGACCAAAAGAATCTGGAGCCCTGTGATAATACACCAATCATAGACAACATTGCTCCTGTCGTTGCTGGCATTTCTACAGAGGAGAAAGAGAAGTACGATGAAGAGATTTCCAGTCTCTACAGACAACTGGATGATAAGGTCTGTAGCCAGAAGCTTGTAATCCTCTCTTATACACCCCAGATAGCATCAAGCCCCATGGAACTGTTTAAGGGCTGTGGATCAATCTTGATACATATATTCCTAATACTGATCTTTGCTCCAGAGTGTACAAACTCAAGAAGCTTGATTCATGTGGGAAAGAAACCTGCATGGAAAATTGATTGGAAGTTTAATTGAAAGGAGCTTAGTTGAGACAGAAAGACTGGTCCTATTTAGAATCTTTATTTCTAGAAATTAGGCTGAGCTGATTATTACAAGGGAATAGAATTGTGAGCATGTACGTGGCATTTGTTTATGTCTCTTTTCTGTCTAGACCAATCCTACTATTAGAAAAATCAACAATGCCTGATCTGTTGATGATTTCTAAAATTTGAGTGAGTTTAGTCGTATAGCCATGTGATGAGAAGCTAATAGCAGTGCAGACTGATGGCCTTACTTCATCTGGGCAGTTCTTTTCAGTGTAGATCATTGGATGAAGTAGTGTGAACATGCTAATTGGAGATGTTTAATTTTGTGACAGACTTTTGGAGCTCAAACAGTCATGGAAGTGTGCAAGTTGGATGAGAAATACAGAATAGACCTTGAAAATGTTGCATTAGGAATAGGAAATTAAATTGATGTTTTATGTCAGCTTGTCATATTGCCCTTAGAATATTATAAATTTTTCAGTTCATTTCATCAACTTTCTGGTATTTTTAGTGTAATCTTTTTCTGCTGTGGTTTAGCTTAGAGTGCTTGGGGAGCCCTCTGACTTGGATGAAGCAGGTTGGTTATATTAATGTTGCCATTAATCTTACAGTCTTCTCTCTGTGACGCCCAGAGACTACTTACTGTCACTTTTACAAGCTGAATGTGACTGGTACCTTAACGAAGCTAGCTCTTGTTTATACTGTGGGAGTTTGCATATTAACCACAACATTAAAAGAGGTCACCCTGCCTTTCTGAAAACACATTTAATAAAATATTCACACCCAAGAGAACTGGGTCACTTGTGCTTTGTATTCTGGATATACTGTTACCTTTCAGTTCAATCCAGATATTTTACACAAAACTTTAAATTGAAAGAAAAAAGGAAATCAATGGTAAGTTAACAGTTTATTTGATTCTTAATTTCTTCAAAGAACTGTTACTGTTTAAACAACAAATAAAGGCGATATGCATTTTTTTCTCATTTGAAAATCGATGGACTCATTTCTGTTAATATATAGAGAGTATTGGAATTGGCATAATTTACCTTGGTTTCAGAGGAGCTTTCATGAACTACTGAGAAAAATTTCAGAGAGTCTCATTTTGAAATGTAGCAATGAACTGATCTGAGAGACTGTAAAGTGCCCTAACGTATTCAGCTGTGGCTCAAGTACTGTTTTTAGAGTCTCCATCATGACAGCCAGCTCGGGTATTTTCTGTTATTTCATTGTCCTGTAGCATAGGCCTTGAGAGTGTGGTAAAGCATACAGTTCTAGGTTAGCATTTGCGACCCATTCTGCAGGGACTCTGACAGAGTGAGAGAAGATTAAGCCTTAGAGCCTTGGCCTGAAGAGGGCATCAAAGCCAGTGACCTGCTTCAGTGACATGGGCTGTCTGATTGTGTCTGATCTACTTCATTCTTATGTGTCTTCTCAAAGATTCTAGACGATATCTTCATGCTTCTGGTGATATAGGGAGTTTCATGCTTTGGGAATACTCAAGTTGGGATATGGTGTCTTCATAGGCCGCTGAATGGCAGGGCTGAAGGTATTCAGGAGTAGGTGAGACATTAACCCAGGGTGGATACGTGAGTTTTCCAAATTCACATTGCCTCCAGTACAGAGCTGGAGTGGGGTCACAGCTCTTCTGACTTTCAGTCTAGTGCTCATCTCATTTTGACCTAAACCCTTTAAATGAGGAATTGATCAACCCCAATGAATCTTGCCAGAGAATGGTGGGAGAAAGAGTACTTGTTTTCTTCCCAGGTGCCCCTGTGTCCCTCTTTGCTGCCTCTCCAAGGGTCTAAGGACAACTGCTCTCCCAAGGCAGTACCATATGATGGAGAAACACACTGTGGCTGGCTGATGCTCTGTCCTGGCTGGCTGTGCTCTCTCATCCGAAGCATGAGACTTGTATCTGTCACTTCATAAGATGGCAGTGGGGATTAAAAGTCTCTGCATATAGCAAGTGTTCTATAAGTATTAGCTTCTTCTTTTTTCATCTTCTTTCTGGGTCTGTTTGCTTGAGGGAGAAGCCACATTAAAAGGTTCCTGAATTGGTGGTGGCACTGAACAGGGCTAAAAGCAGAGGTGTAACACAAATTGGTGTTGGTATTGCCTCTCACTTGTTCCTAGTGATTTTTCTGATACTATCCTACTATTGGAAATCCAAGATAAGTGGAAATATAACTTGATTACTTATTACACTAGTTATTGCAACAAAAATACTTTAATAATTAAAGCTGATCAGTGACCTTTTGACAACCGGGGTTATGCATGTATCTTCATGTATAAGGAAATTAAACTACTGAATCATTTTCTGAAAAGTACTTTGAAATCTGTTACACAATGAAGATTTTTATTAGTTGACATCTGAATAAGCTCGTCAAACATGTCTTAAGAGACTCACTAGACTGAGTCCATACAGAATAGATGGCATGCCTTGTCCTGAAAGGTTTGAGAAATTAAAACAAAAACACATAGTAAACTATCCTAATTCTGTAAAAAGTTGCTTTAATAAAGGGTAAACATAGGTTGGAAAATGTCTTTGGCATAAGTCACTTGTGTCCTTATAATGTAACCTTTATTCTTCATCTTTCCCAGGTTGGACTAGGGGCCTTTGGTTTTTTGTTTTATCTTCAAAATCCCAGCTTGTCACCTGTCAAGGAGGAAGCCTGAATCTTCAGGCTTTGAAATGAGCACTGTATAAGAACAAAGTGTTCATGCCACCATTTCCCCCCTCATTATTTCTCTACTTGGACTGTTGTTCATTGTCCCAGGGGGAGAGATGGTGGCTCTGTAATGTTAAACTCCTTGAGTCTTTTATGTTAAGTCATTTAATATTTATGTGCTGAGAAGCATAAACACAAAATTGTTCCTGGTAACTGACGTGCTAAATCTATAAAGTAGAAGAGAAAGTATGTCTTACAAAATAGTCTGCTATTGGAGAAGTACTTTTTTTTTTTTTTTTTTTTTTGGTTTCACTCTGGTGTGATTTCCCTAATTCTCCTGCCAGGAATCTGATTTAAGGAGGAAAGTCATCAGTGTTTTATAAGAACATTCATATAAAAAATTCAGTGAAAATAAGATCTCTACAATGGAAAAGGAGACACAGCCTATTCTATGGATTTTATAATGTTCTCACTCTTTGCAAAGCACTAGTTTGTGACACTGAGTTAACCTGATTCAAACATATGTGTATATGCCACTGAACAGGCTGGGCAATGCATGGCAAACAGATTGTGCGACCTCAGCCTGCCCCCCTTACCTGACCTGTGGAAAAGGCAGAGGGCATCGGACAGGGGTTTTTTATGGGCTGTTGATGAGAACATCTTGGCAGGACCTGACACAGAGGAATTGAGTGACACAGAACTGGATTTGACTCTGCTTGGGGTGTAGATCTATAAAGTGTCATAAAATGGAATTTTTCTCCTATTGTTAATGGGAGGCATGTGGAAGCCAGACTCTCATTTTTGACAGGCTGTGCTTAAAATTTCATTTAAAATCATGAAAATATTGCAGCAGAGACCGAGTTTTCATGTTTTAGGCATGGTCACCTGTGCTGGGGAGGGTGGTACTGGGGGAGGTAGAGATGTTTGTGCTGGCAAGAGAGGTGGGCAGGGACTTGCCTGGCTTCTGGCAGCAACACCTGGTGATAGAAAGTGCCGGGGAGAGCACACTGCCTCTCGCAAGTCAGCGACATCCTGAGAAGAAGCATTAACGCTGAGCACCCTGACCACCTTCAGACTTTTCAAAAATTGGTGAGAAAATTAATTTCCTGTTAGAGGGAGACCTGATAATGCCAAGATTAACTCTCTGGTAAATGAGTTTCCAGTGTTCCTAAGTAAAAGATTTGACGTGGAAATGGATGGATGTTTTCTATCATGTGGCAGCATGCCTGGTCACTGGTGTGTTTGGGACATCACATTATCTGGGACATGAGTATATTACAGTGCAGATGGTTAGAGGTTCACCTGATTATTTTTTGAATTAGGAATTCACTGTTAGCATCTTTGTACAGTGAAGGAAATCTCCAAAATCCCTTTGAGTTCCCATGCCCCGTGTCTCTGATTCCTAATATCTTGTGGTTGATATCTTAGTGTCCCACTATCCTCAGGAGACTAGTACATTCAAAATGACATAACTAACAAAAAACCTAAACATGATATTTCGTTTCAGGATGATGAAATTAACCAACAGAGCCAGCTGGCTGAAAAGCTAAAGCAACAGATGTTGGATCAGGATGAGGTAAAGAATGCAATACATTTTTTCTACAAAGTTCTTTTATTACTCTGTGTTCAATGTTTGTTCTAAAAATTTAATTTGCAAAGAGTTTTTTTTCAAAATCACTCAATCATTTGGAAATTTCTTAGTAAATTTCCTTTCAGTGCCTGTTAAGAGCTGATTTGGGCTGAATTTAGAAAATAAATGTCTGACTTTGTAGAGTTCTGGGGTTTTTGAAGTAAATAGCTGCTTGTTACCTTAGTCCTGAAAAAGCAGAGACCTGTATCTTGGTATTTGGGCAAAAACATTTGTTCCTCCTCATCCCTAGTGCGGCTGTGTGACTGTCTTGCCTCTGCTATCAGCCGGGTTTGGTCCTTTACAGGGACCATGTTCTCTTGCTGTCCTATAAGGGAAAAAGAAAACCCAAAAGTAAAGTCAAATGTAAAACATAAAAGAGGTGAGAGTAATGAGAACAGAGGCCCCTGCTGCATGATACCCTATATATTTGATACCCTAAAAAGAAAGCAAATCATTTCCAGTCTCTCTTCATGGCATTTTATTACATTGTCTTGCCAAGTATTTCACAAACAGGAATCTAAACAAAGGACAGTGGACCGATCTATCAGACATTCATAATTAGTAATCCCTGTGCTGAGGATCATCTAAGCATTTTTCTGTTTTCAGTGCTTTCTGCTTCGTTGCTAAAATGCTTTCATTTGGGTCACATGAGGCGTTGAGAGCAGATGGCTTGGGTTGATGTCCCCAGCCTCAACCCTCCATAGGTGTAACTGTCTCTGTAACCATTTCCTTCCTCTCCCGTTTGGTCTCTGTTCCTCTTCATTTCTTCAGTGCAATGGTTATGCCCTCTGCCAGACATTTCCCTTGGTAACATTTGGTGTTAGACTCAGCTGTATACTTTTAACTGATTTCTGCTTGAGGTTTTCCACTGGTTTAGTGTTTTCTGCCCTTGGCCTCCCATTCTAATCCTTTGCATCCCCAACATTGGTACAGCTGCCTGAGATAAACTACCTTTGTGTTATAGGTCAAAATCTTTTAACAGATTTCTTTTTTTATGCTATCAAGGTATTATATGTTTATTATAGGAAAATCAGAAAATGGTAATAGGAACAAACATAATGAAAACATCCATAAGCTCAGGTGTCTATGTTTAACTAGTATTAATGTTGGAGTATCTCCTTCTTTATATTCATGATGCACTTCAAGAAAAAAATGATTGATTGCCCTTTAAATTCAGTTTTGGTTAACTTTAAAATCAACCTGTTTACAATATGAAATGCCAATATTTTAAAAAGCTACTTAAGTAGTTATACAACCCTCAGAAATGATTCCAAATCTTTTGTTTGCAATGTAGAATAACTAATCAATGTACAGTATACAGTGTACAGTGATTTTTGATGTATAATTCATTATTTGACTTAACTATATACAGCTTTAAACCGAAAGAAAAAAAGGAACTGATTTTCATTGTTTACTTATCTTTGTTTTGTTTTGATTGTTTAGGACTAGATTTTTAAAGTAACTTAAAAGTAAATCTAACATCTGTAATATATAGTAAGGAGGGTTTTCCGTCATTTTTAACATTTCCAAACTGCTTTTTTATAACTGGTCTTTTAACTCTTTTGGATAGAGACAAATGATAAACATTTTAAATAGCAGATTCATTGTTTTCATCTTGTCCCATTCCCCCAGCTTCTAGCTTCCACAAGGAGAGACTATGAAAAGATACAGGAGGAGCTGACCCGTCTCCAGATTGAAAATGAGGCAGCCAAAGACGAGGTGAAAGAAGTTCTCCAGGCGCTGGAGGAGCTGGCTGTTAATTACGACCAGAAGTCACAGGAAGTGGAGGATAAGACGAGGGCCAATGAGCAGCTGACAGATGAACTGGCCCAGAAAACGGTTAGAGTATTTTATATGTGGGGGTGGGGCTTCTTTGCTACCATTTTTGTATTTGTATCGATGTTTTTTTGACAGACACTGTGCAGGCAGGCAGTTGCTGAATGCTTATTCTTTGTTAAATTTTGCTGCATTCTCTGAGGTTGATTAAATCATTGAATAGTTTCTAGGAGTGACTTTTGTCTACTCATTCTGAAGCTGCATATCACAACTAGTTTACATGCAGGGAATTTATAACAACAGTAGGGTTGCCATGTAGAAAGTCAAGAGAGTGCAAACTTTGGAGCCAGAAACATCTTGCTTAAAATTTTGACTTCACAACTCTTCAGCCTTAGTCAAGACATTGGAACTTCTTGAGTACTGACTATTCTATCTCTTAAAAAACGGTAATAACATGCTCCTTGGTAATAATATAGTGTGAGGATTAATGATGTTTTATAACGCCCTCAGCACTGATCCGTGTGTGTACTACATCAGTACAGAAGCCTGAAGTGTTGTTATGATTAGGTAAAAGTGAGCTCATTCCACAAAAGGAATGAACTTCGTTCTGGTTTATAGCGTCTTGAAGGAAATCTCTACCTTTGCCTATGCTTCTTGCCTTGATTATTACATTTAAGAGCCAGGTACTAAGCTGCCCCAGTTTGTTTGCTGTCCTGTTTTAATCCAGGGTTTCGTCTGCACATTTGCTGATTTTCAGATTCTCTCAGTGAAATATGTGGCAGATTTTGCACAGCAAACTGGGTCAGGCAGCAGGTCCAGTGAGCACTTGGCAAGGCGGCTGGCAATGGGCCATGGCATTTTCTTCTCAGAAAGTGGGCGGTGGTAAAGCTAGGTGGCTGTCACTCGTCACCCTTGGCACCTCTGCCCAGTGGACTGGTATCCAGTGACCACAGTTAGCCTGCTTTGCGACACACATCCAGTCCTCCTGGGTAAGGAACAGCAGCAGATGGGGCAGGAAAGAATGATTTACTGACCATGGAGCTGATGGGAGATGCTACCTGCTTCTATGGATTTAAAAACTTGAAATAAGCAATTGACAATGCCAAACAAAACAAAATAAATCCATTCAGAAGTTACTTAGGAAAGGAGGCTTGAATCTTTTTAAATGTTCCCTGTAGGAATCTTTTAACTGCATTCTGATATTTGTGTCTCAAAATAATGAAACATTTTCCAGAATACATTTATTTTCTCTCAAACCAAAATATTATTAGACTGCTAGAGGTACTATTTTTAGTCAGATCATTAAAACATGCGCTAGTGAATTAGCTACATGTGAGAGAATTATATAAAGGTCTTTAAATTAAACTCTACAGCTTTAGGAGTAGAGGAATTATTTCTTTGTTGTCTAAATTTATACTAAGACATCAAAAGATGGCTTTTCTCTTGATGTTAAGAGTTCGTAAAGATTGGGCTGGGGATTTAGCTCAGTGGCATAAGCGCCTGCCTTGCAAGTGCGCAGTCGTGAGTTTGATGTCTGGTACTGATAAAAAAAAAAAGAGTAAAGATATATACTTTTTAGTAATATGCATGAAAGGTAGAAAAGAGATAAGTTTGTTAAACTTTGGAAATAGAACTTTTGCTGTATGCTTCTCTGGGCCGTGTTAGCTCAGATCCATTTATTATTATGAAATAGGTCAGAATTTGGAAGTGGCCCAGAGACCAGGTTTGCTTGAGAGGGGAGGTGGGGCACTCGTAGCTATGTTAGACCCTGAGCTGAAACAGGGTGAACTGAAACAGCATCTGGCGGGCAGGAAGATGTAAGTAAATATACACATTTCAGGGCTCCTTTTTTGGATTTTATTTACTTTTGGTAATTTACTTCACTGATCTGGAAATTATCACCTGATATGTAAACATATAACATATCTCTAGATGTGAAATAACTTATCGAAGAATGCAATATTACATTGTAATTTTCCTTGAAAGGACTCATGCTGAAGTCACAAGAAAATGGTAAAAGAACTCCATCCTACACGAAGCTACTATACTTTGTCATGTTGCATGTTTGAAATTGATGGGCAACCCTTTTAATTTGTGGTTGGAATTTGTTTTTTCAGACTACATTGACAACCACACAGAGAGAACTGAACCAGCTACAGGAGCTTAGCAACCACCAGAAAAAGAGAGCTACTGAGATCTTGAACTTGCTGTTGAAGGATCTGGGGGAAATAGGTGGAATTATTGGCACCAACGATGTGAAGACCGTAAGTTGGTTACCCCTACCGCTTCCTGTTCTATACCTACTCCGACTGTTGAGTGATTCTGAGTTTGAGTTTGAGTTCTCTGAGTTTGGCACTGTGCTTTGCATGGTCCACGTCCTGGGAAATACTGGAATGAATGAAAAAAGGACTGATTGAATGATTGAGTATTGGGCTGAGGGTGAGAAAAATAATTTGCATTTTGAGTTTGTGGACTGTCTTCAAATCCTGGTTGGCTTTACGTAAATTGGTTTATTCCTCAGACTTATGTGCCAGTGTCACAGAAGTTTGGAGTTGAATTGCTTAAGCAACAATTACAGTCTCAGAATATCACTTGTTTTCCTTAAGAACCCAAAGCAGTGAAAAGTCTCAAACAAATTAATACGAATTAGGAAAATGTGTAGCCGCAAATAACAGGATTTTAACAGTGGCTTAAGAAATAAAAACAGGTTTCATTATCCACAATATGCAAAGTCAAGAATGCTGGTGTTCAGTGTGATCTTCAATGCCTGGGACTTCCCTGCAGACTCTGAGGCTCCACTCTAGACCTGCTGCATCAGAATCTGCATTTTAGCAATACTCCCGTTACAGTTCCAGAAGCAGATTTTGACTCAGTGAAGTGACTTAATAGTGTCAAGCGCTCAGCCATTTTCTCTGTTTCATTTCTGCTATCCATATCCTGTTATATAAAAAATATCCTTAGGGTTTTGCATCATGGAAGCAAGACAGCTGCCATAGTATCAGTCATCACATCCACACTCAGTCCCTTCCTAAGCAGGCTGGGCTAAAAAGGCTGACTGCTTCCAGCCAGGAGGGACCTATATCCCATAAATCCCTAGTACACATACCTCTGTACATCAGTGGCCAGAACTGGATCCATGACCATACCAAACTGTTAGGCAAAGTAAGCTGGGGAAACAAAAGAGAACTGGATCACGGTAAATGCTCAAAATGATCGTTGTTAATCCCCTGGAGTTGTGTACACTGGATTCCCTGATGGCAAGGAAAAGAAGTGGGGAGAATGAAGGTCGGGTGGAGTTTTCCAGAAGCTGAGACTAGAGGGAAAAGAGAAAATCAAATACTATCAGTGAAGAATAGTTGACAGTTTGCTACAATATAGAGAAGTCATTGCCAGTAACCACAAAAGTAAAGTGGAGCCATTTTTTAAAAGTTTTATTGAGGTATAAATTATATAAAAATAAATCTCACATTTTAAGTAGGCAGTTTGGGAAGTTCAGACATATATGCATACGCATAAAACAATCACCAATCCTTAAGAAAATTAGCATTTTCACTAGCTCCAAAATCATGTGGGGCTATTTCTGGTCTGCATGTTGTTTCATTGATCACTCTTTGTGCCAATACACAGTATTTGGTAACCATGACTTTAAGAAGGTATATCTTGTATCATGTAGTTATTGATAAATGTGTGTTGATTTTGTCACTCGGGGAAGTGTTATATGCTTACCTTCTCACAAATCCCTGAAATGGAATTTTTTGAGTCTGGCTATTTTGCTTTTTACAAGGCTGAATTCTCCACAGTTTGTTTAGTGGGACACTCAGGTTGCAAATTGGGATTGTTAAATTCTGGAAAAGTTTCTCAAGGTTAGGTTTCCATTTATAGACCACTTCTGGGAAACAGAATAGCTCTTGGATGGTGTGATAAGTCTAGGTTTAGAGTGTATGACCTCTTGTAAATGTAGGCATTCTTTCAAGGAACCTTTATTGTAACTGAATATTTCATGCATTCTTGTGAATGAATTTAATTGTAGCACAGAATTCTTAGGTTCTAGAGGGTTAATCCAATTAAGTTCCAGTTTGGTGGTTTTATATTTGAGGATTTAATTTTTAGAACCATATGTTGGTGTTGAGCAATAAAACCCTGACACTGGGTTGATTAAATGGCTCTTACAATATGAAGGTGGTGTTGATTTATGAGATGTTGGCGCCTGCTGCAGATAATGATAAAGGAAGGTATTTTTATGCTATGTTTTAAAATAGAGCTGATGAAAATGCTAATGAAATCAAAGACTGTCTGGGTGCTCTGGCATTGAAAAAGAAGTCCTTACCTTTGGGAATCTGAAGTATGCTTGGGATTATTTTTAAATACTCAATTGGATGTTTTTGTGACTATTTTAAGATTCTAGACACTGGATGTCCTAGCTAATTTTACTGATAACTTTCATCTGTAAATCATCATATTCCTAAAATCCTTTTTCCCCTTATTATTGTGACTTAGTTCCTTTTTTTTTTTTTTGGTACCGGGGAACTCACGACTTCGTGTTTGCCAAGCAGACACTTACGCTGCTGAGCTAAACCTCCAGCCCATTATAACTGTCACTTAATTGTTAGGGCATTGTGAGCTAACAAGAGTTGTAAGACACTGGGCATGTTGGTGTGTTTCCTCTGCTTCATTTTCCTGCTTTGTGGAAATGCGATGAGGCCAGATGTAATCTCAAAGCTTACTGGCTCAGAAATGACAGTACTTCTGCATGAATTTGCTATGTTTATCATTATAGATACTGGTACTTTTCTTATTGGTTATGACATTCAATTGATGTGGTAGTTACTTTGATACAGTAAAAATACGTTTCAAGGTTTGTATTTCAGTTCCTAAAATCCTACTCAGTTTTTATAAGGTCCCTCCCGATGGGAGTCTAGGGTAGGGCAAAGGATGGCTGTCAGAGACTCCCTCAGCCTTCTGTCCCAGGATATGACAGATCGGAACACCCAGGAGACAACAACTACCTCCCTCCCATATTTTCCTACCTGGGTTCTGTCTTGAAACACTCCCAGGGTCCAGGCAGTATTTTATTTAGTCAACAGAACAAGAAGAGCCCAGTGTTAACTTTATCCGGATATATTAGTGAGCCCCCCATTATGTACCTTTCACTAGGTGTGCCTTAAAACAAAAGTATCCAGGAGTCTAGCCACAAATTGCACAGAAGTGAGAAAATGGATAGTTAATTATGTTTCAATAAAAATAATAATAAGTTAAATTTGAGGTAGAATAAATGAAATGCATTACATCGTTTAGGAATTTTCTTTGGAGTCACCCAGACGTCTTTTTGTCCTGTTTTAACTTTTATGCATTAGGATGTGCGTACTCACTCACTTACTGTTTGCTTGCCTTAGAAGTGGCAATAATCCCTCGCACCGCAGTCACTTTATGCTCAGGAGACTTGGGGTGGTGGTCGGGGTGACTCCTGTATCCAGCCAGGTGGAAGGGCAGGTACATCATCCCCTGTGGTTTCATGATGGTGTGGTTTTTCTGCTGGGTTACGTATTGGTCCTGGATCACGCTGCCTTGTATGTATGGCTGGACACATCAGTTCCTGGTGAGTTAGAACTAACAATTTCAGCAGCAAACTCCAGCCACTGTTTTTGAAATGGCAGGGCCCTGGAATTACTGGAAACTCTTGAACATTAAACCACTAAATATATAAACTCTGCAGTGGCAAGAAACCTCACAGTCAGGAACCATTTATTGTTTTTTCTTCATCAGACACGGACTCAATACCTCCTTTTATGCCTCCCAGGAAAAAGGCAAGCTTCAGAAATTGTGGCCTTTTTGGGAGAAAGGAATATCTGGCTCTTACTGTTCAGGAATCCCATCATTTTACGTGGATATATTTACCCTTCCTCCATGTACGTGGGACCGGAGCACAGGCAATGAAGTGTCTTACCTTACTTGATCTAGAGAAGAGGGGATCATGCTCTTCCGAGGGTAGCCAAGTTGTTGGCTGAACGACATTTTCCAACTAGAGCAGTGAACTGCAAATAGAGAACATGAATATTCTTTATCCTCCTCCAGACGCTGGGTGATGTATTGGATACATCTGGTCAGGTGTAGTAAGGTGATTTCCATCCTTGGTCCATGATGGGCCTGTGACAAGGACAGGACAAAACCGAATTTAAATCCTGCAGGCTTTTCTCACCCCATATCTCCATGCTGTTGGATTATAAAAACGGTATAATGAGGAGTGATACTGGTAGGCAAATATCTGGTAGTTGGAGATACATAAGCAACTAGCTTAGCCAGAGCCTTCACTACAGAAGAGTCATAACTGATCCTTGTGTTTTACTGTTTTTAACAGTGATTCTGCATTTTACTGGTTGATACTAACATCACTAATAACCACTGTCACTGAGAGAAGCTCCATGCCACAGTATTTAGTAGCGTTAAGCTTTTTTTGTATTCAGTACTAATTTTCAAGGATGATATTTGATTTCATGTTACCAGCTCTTAAATGTTTACTGAACACATGTTGAAGACAACAGTGACACAAATGGGCATTGAGAATGTGCTGTGGAATATCAAAAACCATAGTTGGAGTCTTTTGTTTTGAGCCAATTTAACTGGAGTCCGGACAGCACGCTGGCTTTTCCTGAGGTCCTACACTGCCCTCTGGTGGTTGATAAAAGTACACACGCGGTTATTGATTCATGTGGTCAGTCTACCTTTCAGATCATAGGCATACAGTGTCTCTATCTCAGCAAATGGATTTCCGTCCCAAATATCTTGCTGCAATTTTTGTTTCTTGTTGAGTTCTGAAACTTAGAAAACTATTGTATACAATGCAGGAGTAATTTTAGAGTTTTCTAAAGGTAAGTTTAGACCAGTGTTCTTCAGATGATCTTAAATAATGAGCAAAACAACTGAGTGCTTGGAAAAAATGTGCTTGAAAAGTAAGAAAAATAGGTCGGTGGCAATGAAAAACCATGTATAGAAAATCCTTCATCAAGAAGGGACTTTGGAATGAATGATGCATTGCTATTCATCAGATTATCTGTTTGAAGACTATATAGAAAGCTTTTTTTAAAATTTCAGTCATTTCTTCTAGAAATGTTCAAGGCATTAGACTAATTCTCCCCCTGAATAAGCAGAATATAGAGAAGTATTTGGAATTTTGACTTGAAGTTTTACAAGGATTAAGGGCCAAGGAACATTAGACCTTGCTGCCATTACAGTGATATAAGGTATATGGCATTGCATAAGCACCTGCCTTGCAAGCAGGCAGTCGTGAGTTCAATCCCTGGCACCGATAAAAAAGAAAAAGACAAAAAAACAAACAAACAAAAAAAAACATTGAGTAGAGTATTTTGTCAGTTATTTTCTTTCTAAACCTTCAAGGTGTTTTCATGTAATGTTATCTCTTCTATATTACGATAAATTGCTATAAAATCTGATTAACTGAGCATGATATTTGATAAAGGTTTTCTGTTGGCCTTTTCATCTGTGGTTCCAGAGAACTGGGGGTTGAATGTATCATAATTTTCACCTTTCCCTGTGATTGGAAAGTCTTAACCAAAAACCAGCGGACATCCTGAAGGTCCGTGGTCTGGTTTCAGGGGGTCAGTGAACCTCTGGAAGTTGTGGCTGATACCTGTAGTTTTTGTAGGCGATATTCGAGCATTCCTGGCTGTTTCAGTTGGCAGATGTGAATGGAGTCATTGAAGAGGAGTTCACCATGGCCCGCCTGTACATCAGCAAGATGAAGTCAGAGGTCAAGTCCCTGGTGAACCGCAGCAAGCAGCTTGAGAGCGCCCAGATGGATTCCAACAGGAAGATGAATGCCAGTGAGCGGGAGCTGGCAGCCTGCCAGCTGCTCATCTCCCAGGTGGGCCACCGCTTTCCTCCTCATTTCACACTGGTCCTCTCAAGGTCCCCGCTGTGCCTGTCTGGCACTGGTGCTGGGTGATCGGATGGTTTGGTGCACTTTGCATCACATAAGCACGGCCTCCTTGGCCAAAAACAGCCCAAGTTTATTTTTAAGGCTAGACTTCACTGTGTGAATTACATGAATGCCCTTGGGTACTTTTCTTTTTAAAGGCTATATCTTTATATCTCCATCATTTGATGGGTGGATAGATAAATAGGCTTTATATGATGCATGGAGAAGGTCAGTAGAATCTCTAAAACGCCTGTCAACAGTCCTACATGTTTTAGTTTCTACTACAACTACAGACACAGAAACTTCTGCTGCTACTCTTAAATTTAACATTATTAATTATGCTAATCATGGTGTTGGAGTCATTCGTAACTATTAATAATATTAAAATAGTAGAGCAGGTAAAATTATATTGTTTACTGTGCGCCACACACCGTGCTAGGCAGTTTATATGCATTATCTCACTTCATCTTTAAAAAAGTCTCAGTAGGAAGGTTTTATTGCTTTTCCTCACTTTCTTATAAGGACACTGAGACTGATATTAAATATATTGTGTAAACATGTGCAGCCAGTGAACAATGGTAGAATCAGGGCCCAAACAGAAGTGTGTGTGAACTCAAAACACATGTCTTCAAGGTCTTTTCAAGTGCAAGGGTACCTTTTATGTGCTCAATGAATAAAACCGATCCTAGGAAGGTAGTTTCCGAAAACAGCAGCTCAGTTTTTTGAGGTGCCACGGACGTCTGAACTTGCCATTTGGATTTGAAGTTTCTGTGACTAGTGCAGTTGTATGGATTTCATTGCCTCATAACAAGCGTGAAAACAAGCAGTCATTGGGAAAAACGGATACCGACATGGGTCAGTGTGTCAAACTATAATGAAAGACACAAAAACAAAACAAAACACTTCCTATAGGTATACAATTAAGTATAATAATAAGTTATCAAAGAAACATCTCCATGTCTAAAGATTAGATTGTATAATCATCCTAGGGAGAAAAATGCACTGAAAAGTTTATTCAGTGCTGTGACAGTGAAACTGGTAAACTCATGCATTGTGGATAGAGGTATAATTTGGCCAGTCCATTCAGAAAGCACCTAGGAAATACAAAATCATAAAAATGGAAACATATTTTGGTCCAGTCATTTCACTTTTACTATTTTTTATTGGCAATGAGAATGAAAAAAATTATTTCATATGGTATTATCATTTCTTGATTAAAAATATTACAAGCACACATGAAAACTGATGACTACAACATTATTTTACGTCACACTAAAATAAATCACCCAGCTATCTATAGGTTAATAAAGCTACATGGAAGACTATTATGAAGTTCTTATAAAAAATCCATAAAACCTAGCCATGTGGAAAATATAATTGCATAAAGCTAAACAAAAATGAAAACGTGGAGCTTTATCTATGCTATGTTTTGCAACTTTAAAAGATATATTTTTCTACATCTGAGACCAGGGATATAAATGAAAAATAGTTGGTAAGTTTGAATGATTGATAGGTAAAATTTATACCACTTTTCTAGACTTGCTATGTATTTTACAATTTGTAACTATTGTCATTTATAAAAGAACATTTTTGTAACTGATAAAATTTGAGGAGAAAAGCAATAAACCTTAGAGAGCAGTGCACCTCACCTCTATTTCTAGATTGCCTGTGTCTTCGACAGCATGAACTTTTGCAGTTGTGCTGTTAACATTTGGGGACCAAGGCAAGGACAAGAGCAGAGTCACTGTGGCAGTGACTGCTCTTGCCGTCGCAGCTGGGCACACCGGCTCTGTGGCCGTTCCTGTGCTCTCTGTGAACTGATCGAATTGCCGGAACTGGGTCAGCTGTGCTCTGTGGAAATAAATGAGGACAAGTGGCCAGATCACAGAGTGACGCTGACTGTGGTACATGAGATCTGAGTCAAGAAGATTAGGAGGTTTGGGGTTAAGTTCGAAAGTTCTTTCTATATTAACAACAAGCACAGTTTTCCATTAGGTACAGTTCTGAACTGTGCTGTGATTTACACACAGCCGAGGATTCAGTAGTTACTTCCTGAGCTTCAAAAGTAATTGAAACCTCAAATCTATTTCCTGATGTGATCTGAAGGCTCTGTCAGAATATTTCCAGGGTAAATGCTATCTTCTTCATTTGTATGCATCCTTTTCCCAAAAGTCATCCTTATTAAATAACTGCTCTAACTGAAGTGCATTTTCTGAAGAAGTTATGTCATTAGAACACAGTCTGCAGGGTCTTCTTGCCTAAATGTGAGCTCCCTGGATCTGAAGGAGAAGCAGGCTGCATGTTTTATTTACCTCGGAGCTACCTCTGCCCCTGCTTAGCCTTTGAGCTTCATTCTTTCATTCACTCATCATTTCCATGAGTGTTTATTAAGTATATACTCTACACCTTCATGTGACTAATGAGTAAAAAGGAATAAAGAAAGTAAATCATGTCCACGTGCTATAAGGAAATGTCGAGGTGTAAGTGGTAAGAAACTAGCCAGGGGTGTGTGTGTGTGTGTGTGTGTGTGTGTGTGTAGGGGAGTGTTGCTGCAAAGGATGCTTCTGAGAGGAAGATGTAGAATGCAAAGCTCCTGGCATAGGAGTTGGCATGTTTGAAAGATGAAAGATTAAAAAATACAATACTTGAAGGTAGAATTTAGTGGTGCATGTTCAGAAAATGAGGCCTTCAACCTGGATATTTTCTTAGCTCTTTTTCTTCCCTGCCCCACACTGCACCCCAGTGCTGGGGATCAAACCTAGGGCCTAGCATATGCCAGGCAAGTGCTGTCCCACTGAGCTACACTCCCAGCCAAGCAGCGCACTTAATCATGAGGAGGGAAAACAGTGTGGGTTTTGGTTTGCACAGATCTAGGGCAACCGGAATATGCACCACTTGGTGTCGGTGCCCAGGACAGGGACACAAGAACAGCGCCTCTGTTGTAATTTCCCCGCAGACAGTCCCAGGCAGGCCTGGAGGACCACTTGCCAGTCGTTCACTCTTCCCTTTGACTTGTTTTCTTGTTTGAAGCACGAAGCCAAGATCAAATCTTTGACAGACTACATGCAGAACATGGAACAGAAGCGGAGACAGCTGGAAGAGTCCCAGGACTCCCTTAGCGAGGAGCTGGCCAAGCTCCGGGCCCAAGGTAAATATTTGACTGCTTCTCGGGTGTCACATCCTTGACCTAAATCAGATGAACTCTAATTGGCTGGAGTTTAGTTTTGCTCAATTAAGTCATTTCTAGATCTACTGGAATCAGTAGCATACAAAGAAGAAAAGGAGAACTTGCAGGGGGCTGTCCCAACCCAGAATCTGTTCATGTTTGCATTGTCCCTTGGTCTGCCCACCTGTCAGAATCCTCCCTCCTGTCGTCCTCTAGTCAGTCACCAAGGCCTGTTTCTCCAACCTGCCAGGTTTTCCTCAGTTCTGCTCTTTTATGGTCTCATCGCCACCATCTAGGAGAATTGAGAATTATGGTTTCCACTGTCTCCTGGGGAGAGCTGCCCCTGTCTGCTCTGAGCCTGTCCCAGTGGAATGTATTAAAATTCAAATTCCATTTTGTGCCCGACCCCTGATTCTCATCCTTCCCTCCTATTCTGTTGCTGTTAGTATAACCTGGCACACTCTGCCCTTGAATAAGCTCTTCCCTTTGACCATAGTTACCTGATGAATAGGAAGCACTTTATATATATGAAAAAATAGGCATAGAGATTCAAGAGTGGTAAATAGAAATGCAGAGCTACAACAGGATTAAGAATGTATACATTTTATAATGTGAGACCCAACACATATATTCTAGTTTGAAAATGTAGTAGTTTTAGAAGGCAATTTAAATAATCAACATTTCTTCATACAGTTTGATCCTCAAATTTCAAATATTCGTTGCAAAAGTTTAGAACAGGCAAGCAACAACAACAAAACCAAAGAAAAAAGAAAGGAAAGGAAAAAAGCCACCTAAATGTTTAATGGTAAATAAATTTTAATAAGACATCTTTTTTCACATTGGAGCTGAAATATATGAGGATGTGCAGCAATATTGATGATGCAGTTAGGTTAAAACTGTAGCACAAAGGTTTATTTTTATTTTGTTTATAACCACTAAAACCAAATGGATTCTTGTGTTCCTAGAAATTTTTAAAGTAGTTTTGATGGAATAGTAGGACTGGTGATTATATTATTTTATGTCCTTTATTCGTGTTGCATAGTTATTTGCTTAGTAAAAACATTTTGTTTTGGGGGGAAAAAGTGAACCTATTCTCTCTGCTATAACTTTGTAACATTTTCTTTTTATGCTAAAGAATGGATGTTAGGAATAGACCCCACCACCAAAAAGTACACATGGAAAAGAATTTTTCCCTCATATCCATGGTTCTTGCAGGGATGCCACTGAATAGAAGTAACACAGAGAACCCAGAGAACCCAAGCAGAGTGGAGCAGACTAGAGAGCAATCATGAATTAAATGCCACTGTCCTGGGCAGTTCTGTCCCCTGTCTCCCACTCCCCCGCTGTACTGGGCACTCCCAGAGCTCGCTGGCCAGGCTCATGCAAGTCCTGATCCACAGGGGCTTCCTGTGAAATCATGGAGCATTGTGCTTTATTTCTCTTTCCCTTGTTCTCAACTTTAAATTGTTTTCCTGCTCCAGATTCTTAGAAAATAAACAGCCTACCCATGGGAGGTAAATTAGCTCTTTTTGGAATTTTACCAGTGGCATGAATCCAGATGTTACCTAACATTCACAGGGTGCTTTATAATCTGCAATGTTTATGTACATGACCTCGGGGTTGCTTGTAGAGGCCAGGTGGGAAACAAGGATTGCAGACTGTGAGGCGATTAGAGCCAGGGTGCAATTCTAGGGGCTGCTTCCACTTAAGTGTCTTCTGCCCTACCATGGCTGCTGTCCCCAAGGGGCCCCATCTAGACGCTAAAGAAGTGCGGCCCAGGAGGTCAGCCTCAGCATTAGCCACACATTGTCTGTCAGAAGGCCCCTTCCTTTCTGCCCGAACTGTGCTTGGTGATGAAAGCTGATGTTTCATTCTGTTGCCATTTCTCTTGTCTTTTGCCTTTTTAAATTTTTGTTTTTGGGTGAGTCCTGCCTGTAATCTTAAATCATCATTTAAAATTCACAACAGAAAAAATGCACGAAGTCAGTTTCCAAGATAAGGAAAAGGAGCATCTGACACGGCTACAGGATGCTGAGGAGATGAAGGTGTGTACAGCTGGCCTTTCCGCCAGCGCAGTGTGAATTTTGTGCATTTGGACTGGGTTTTCTTGTTCTAGAAAATTCTGTCACTTTCAGGCCCGTTAGGCCCAGAGCTGAGCATTCAGAGCTGTTCCCAGTGTGGCCTGGCCTAGCATAAGACGGCCGCAGACTCTCCAGAAACAGTGTATGCTGTTTACAGGGCTATGCTGCATTAATACCTTGTCTCCCCTGTTCCTGAGTGAGGGGAAGGACAGCACTCCCGGTCACTCTGTGGGCCACCTCATTGGGGTTAACTTCTAAACACGCCTATTCCCGCCCCTTCTCGAGTGAAAGGAAACCTCTCCTTTTTGCTTTTGTATAGAAGCATTCCAAATTTGAGCATCAATCTCATACAAACTGATCTTTACGGGTCACATGTTAATCAGGAAAGGAAAATATCAGAAAAATGACTGAGAAATCAGGCTTCTGAAGTGTAAGAGGTGATAGAATTTTGACTAGTTCTGACCAAACTATGAGGCTCGTGGAACAGAAGGCTACAGTTAGAAGTGTGGCCCACGCCAGCCTGCAGAATACCATCTGGCCTTGCCTGGACGAGCCCCTCTCATTTCCAGTGTTCTTCAGTGAGTAGGTATCCTGAGAACATTGTCACAGGATTGCGGTGGTAGTGGTGGTGGTGGGGTGTGAACCTCCGCTACCCAGGTGAGAAAGAGCACGTCACTCACATAGGTAACATGCTTTGTCTGGGGTCACTCAGGTAGTTAGAGGCTGCGCCCTGACCGACCTGACTAGATAGGCTACAGAGGGTCAAGGGAAATTTTCTGTTCAACCAGTGGACTGATTTACTTCTAGGGCCCACTCAGTTTTATTACAGATCTTTGGGGCTGTGCTGTCCCAATAAAGCAAGGCCAGGTGCTGAGGGCCCGAAACTTCCTTAGTTTTGGGCCCTGACATTGAGGGAGGTAGATTCGGATCCAGGGCTTGCCGTGGTGTGGGCTGAGCACCAATGAGTGGATGACACATTTCTCCTGGCCTGGCTTGCAGAAGGCGCTGGAGCAGCAGATGGAGAGCCACCGGGAAGCTCACCAGAAGCAGCTGTCCAGGCTTCGAGATGAAATTGAGGAGAAGCAGAAAATCATTGATGAGATTCGGGAGTGAGTTGGCTGTGGGCTTGCAGGGAAGGAAGTGGCTGTGACTGAGTCCTCTTGGGCCAGCCCAGGGGGATTTGGCCTTTGGCAAAGGGCCTGTCCCCTTGTTCTGGGGCCTCTGTGCTCAAAGGTGCTGCAGTGCCACCTTAGGCCAGGCACACTGCCCGGAGCTCTGTTCTCCCATCTGGAGTCCAGCCTTCTGGGGCTCTGGGGAGGCAGGTGGCAAGCAAGCCCAGCTGCCCTCTTTGTCACATTCCAATCTGGTGCAGGATCACATTGTTGGAAGCTCTGCTGGGCAGACACGTGCCCCAGGTGATGAAGAGGCTATATTAAAGCATGAAAAAAGCAGTTGGTTCTGACCTAGGGGCTCTGATAGGTGAAAAAAATTCCAGAGAAGACAGACAGCATTTGCTACCACCTCAGCCCAACATGCATCTGCTCACTGCACCACACAGCCAGCTGGTCACTTATTGAGGTGCTATGGTCCATGGCAGCAGGAAGGATCACTACAAGTCAGCTCTGGGGACTCTGTCCTCATGGCTGTATCCTGGCCTTGATGAGCCTACAGGGGAGCCCCAGGTCCATAACATATCCTCCCTACTCAGCCCTTACCTTATCTTTCATGGGCCGCACAATCACCCAGCTCTGAGTACCTTTGGATCCTCTTCTGGGGCTTCTTAATGTTTTTGCATAGTGGATTCTCTTCTCAGTCTCTGAACCTTTTTGTGAAATAATGTTTTTGAATGCTCCAAATGAAAGGCACCAGATTACAAAGAAAACAATGATAATGAAGTATCCCATCGAGTGACACCCCCTCCCATCAGACCAAGGCTTCCCTCCCTTCTCCTATAGATGAAGAAACAGATTTCCATATGAGAAGCAAGGTTAAATTATTTTACTTAAGGTCACGTTACTAAATAGGAATCAGCCTGGAGTTAAGAGTTTAATTCTCCAGACTACTGATCCAAATCTCTCCTCGATGTATGTGAGCTGTTTGCACAGTTTATTTGTACTTTGGAAGAGAAGAATGGTAGCTGAAGCAAAACTTACCTGGTGGATGGGCTCTGTGCACAGTCCACCCGAGGAAAGTGCTTAGCACTCCCTGTCCCCTTCTTCTAGGCCTCCCCCATGCCACCTCTCAGGATGTGCTTGTCTTTTGTTCATTGCTCTGATGAATCACCCTTGACATATTCAGCTGGGAGAGAGAGGGAAGAGGGAGGGAAGGAAGGGGAGAAAGAGCAAGTTGGTGGAAGGAGAAGCTTCCTAGGTGTTTGCCTTTGAAATGGACCTTGGTCTTCTTTTCATGCAGTGCATAATCTGTTTCTTTACATTTGTTGGGCATGGCCACACTAATGGTCTTATGCATACTGGGCTGATGTAAATGCTGACCAAAAGCCCCAACCAGATGGCGAGTTTCAGTTTCCCTTAGAACCCAACTTTGCTCTTCATAATTCCGCTCTCTGAACCCCTCCTCTCATGTTACAGAGTGGAAACTGTCCCACTCTGGGCCAGGTCCCCAGACTTGGGAAATATCTTCAGAACATCTCACCAGAGGGGGGCAGGTTGCAATGGCCAAACAAGGGTACCTAAGGGAGTTTTTGCCATCTTCGTGGCCCAGGAAGCAGAAAGATTCTAAGGATACTTTCTCTGTTCTAAAATATCCGCCCTTTTCATTATGCTTCCCCTGAGGCTCTTGCACACAAGCAAACTATAAATACATCCTCAAAGTCTTTGTTCCATGTCTCCCCATGCTCCCCAGAAATTAGTTTTCACTTGGGCAAGAAGAAGCTGTGAGGTTGTTCTCTGATCCCTCAAAATCCTCACGAATTTCTGCCTTTATTGCACAGAACTAATGGGGTTGGAACAGAACCACAGTTTTAGCTGGATGACTCAGGATTTCAGACTGATTTGGAATATATTGCTTTTCCTCTCAATTTCAGTTTGAATCAGAAACTGCAACTGGAACAGGAGAAGCTCAGTTCTGATTATAACAAGCTGAAAATAGAGGACCAAGAGAGAGAAATGAAACTGGAAAAGCTCTTGTGAGTGCACTTTAAATATCTCCTGCTCTCTCTCATCCCTGGGAGGTCGTAAACACTCTACTTTCCTGATTCTGAGACCCAGATATTCCGGTTAGAGTGAGCTGATTTAAAAACAGACCATGGCTATTTGTGTGTCTGTTGGCTTGTTTGGTTGATTTATCTGCAGATGCAGATAGTAGCTGCCTATTTCTGATTCCCCGTTGGTGGTTGATGCTTCCATTTTGTTTTTTCAGATTGCTCAATGATAAAAGGGAACAAGCCAGAGAGGACCTTAAGGGACTGGAGGAGACAGTGGTGAGTCAAGATGTTCCCTACTCAACTTAGTCACAAAGACCTGGCTAGTTTGTGATCTGCTGAATTGTTCATGCTATGATTTTATCTATGCACATCTTTCTTGGGGATCATTTTAGACCTAAAACATCCAGTGGAGCAGTGGGATGAATAGAATTTATTCTCCAGCTCTTGACACAGTCAGTGTTGAAAGCTGTAACCCTAGAGCCTGCGAGTAAGAATTAAACTACATCATAAACCCTTGCCTGCAGTTTTACAGCCTCTGCCCTTTGTGATACTGCCCCTCAACTTTCAGCAGGGATTCACGGAGCACCTACTAAGGGCTGGTCTTGCAGGTGCTTGCATATATCAACAAACAGTGCAGATAAGATCCTGCCCTGGGGGAGCTTGCCTTGAGCTGGGAGAGACACAGTAAACTGCAGTGCACAGCAGTTCCCCAAACCCCCACCTTACCCACTATTTCCCATTATGACATTTCAGTTGCCTGAAATCAACTGTAGCCTCAAAACACTGTAATAATATAATGAAGAATTCAGGTATTTTGAGAGAGAGAGAGAGAGAGAGAGAAAGAGAGGCCATGTTTATGTAGCTTTTCTTATGTTCTATTATTATATATATTTTTTTGACACAAGGTCTTGTTTTATAGTTCAGGCTGGCCTTGAATGCTTGAACTCACTGTGTAGCCTAGGCTGGGGTGATCCCCCTGTCTCAGCCTTCTGAGTGCTGAGATATCAGACATATACCACCATGCATGGCTACAACTGTTCTATTTTATAATTTATTAATAATCCTTTTATTATGGTTTTAATTTATAAATTAAAACTTATCATAGTTCTGTAGATGTAGGAAAAAAAGTAGTTCATATAGGACTTTACACTATCCATGACTTTAGGCATCTCTTGGGGATCTTGGGATGTGCCCCATGTAGATAAGGGCAGGGGCTACTGTGCTTTGTTAGATGGCTGTGTAGGTTAGTGAAAAGGTGACATTTGAGTAGTGAATTGTAGAGGGAAGAAATGAGCCATGGCTGTGTCTTGGGAAGGAGGTCGCAGGCAGAGGCAATATCTTGTGTCAAGGCCCTTAGGTAGGCCCATGCCTTGATACATTGCAGGCCAGCCAAGGTGTCATCGTGGTTGCAACTGAAAGAGGGTTGAAAGGCAGACAAAGAGGAAAACGCTATAGTGGGTACAATTGGTGAGTGTTTCGAGACCTGCAAGACTTTGGGTAGAGAGGAGTGGCAGAGCCCATCTACCTTTGGGAGGGCTCATTATTGGAAATTCTGTTGCTTTTCTCTGTCCTGCATTGCTGCCTTTCTCCTCTGGCCAGCTTTATTTTAGATGCTCTGTGGGCTGCTGCCTGGCTCCGAGGGTTCCTGAGTCCTTCTCAATGAGCACTGAGCACACCGCTCAGCCTGGGTTTAAAGGCAGCCATTATCCCATTGGCTCAATTTGGTGAAGACGTGTTGAGACTTGCAGATGAGAAGCTTTAGACATAGCCCTCCGTTCTGATCCCATTCATGGCTGTGTGAATCTGAGTGAGTCTGAACCATCTCTCACTATCTGGGACCCCAGCAGGAGGCAGATGGTTGCTCACGTCTGGCTGCTGTACTCTGGCTTCCAGGTTCCTTTCCCTTGCTCCTGAGAGCCAGGGAGAGAAACAGGCATACAGCATCAGGACAGAAGGAAGATGCTGGTGCTGAGAGGAAGTTTGGGCCTTTGAGTGTGAAGTCTTTAGAGAAGGCGGTTGTAGGGGGCCTGAAATGAGTCCACAAAATTCTTCATCTACATCTGTTTGACTAGAAAAGTGATACTCATAATTATAGATAATTATAGAAATTCAGGAAAATATTGAGCATTGAAATTTTACTATATTCTCATCAGCCCAAGACGAATGGTATTTCAGGGGATTTCTTTCTTTACCCTATGAGTCCCAGTACACTCCCACCCACACCCCAGTCCAATAGCCATGCCTTGCACAGGTGTTCACCTTCGTGTCCCCACCCTCGTCATCCTCACACCCACAGCCCAGTCATGCACTTATGCATGCAGGTCATCACATGCACACAAATGAGTCCACATGGCCCATTCTCACCCCTCACCCATGCTTGGTCATAACTCAGTCCTGCACTGTCGTCCACATACGTGGCACATGCCCATGCAGACTCACATGCATGTACATTTGCAGGCTCACACATTCTCACTTGTGCACATTCTTGCTCATGTGCACAGATCATGCATGAACTTGTTTATTTTCATGTTTGCACTCCTCACTTACACCTTTACTCATACCCATTTGCACACTCACATGCATAATTGGCACAAAGGCCTCCTCCACACATATCATGGTCACACATGCACTCACATCAGTTGCTCCCATAGACTGTCACCTTCACCCTCACACACACCCAGTTACACCCAGACTTATTCTTATACTCACAGACTCATGCTTTCTCCCTGATATTTGAAGAAAATCTAGCCAGTTCCTTGCTTTTTGGTGGTATTCAGTGATGCATCTTCTGCACCAGCCTCCCCATCTCTATCCACTTGTTTCTTCCCCTTACCTTCCACACTCATCCAGACGTGTCTGTATAAGCTTGCTCTCAGAGATAGGCATCCATCCCACCCATGAGGACAGACCCACTGACACAGCAGCCGTTTGTCCTCTCCGCCCCCATGGACCACACTCACACACACACTTTTGAAGCCAAAGCACTGTCCTTAGACTCCGATGCTTCCCTCAGCCGGGAACTCCTCCTCAGCTGTGCATATTCTGGGGGAACAGGCTTACTCTCCATGACAGTCCCTTCCCACACTTCCTGGCTGCCTCTTGTGTTGCAGAGAGTGATTATTGATGTATCAGACACCCACAGTGCAGTACCATGCTGGGCAGAGCCCACGGACATTGAGGTGTCCCTGAGCCCCACACAGCACCTTGCTTTAACAGGACACTGGGCCCTAGGGCTGAACCCAGAATCTTTCTGTGCTGCCCACCTCTGTGATCCCACCCTGCTTGTCCACTGTGACAGGAAGCTGAGACCTGAGCTTTCACGTGGAGAGCAGTGGCCTGTGAGAGGGAGAGAGCTGAGAGGAGTCAGGCAGTAGAGAAATGATAATGAATGTGATGGAGGAAAAGTGCTTGCTGGAGGGAGCTACATGGTAGTTGTCTAAGCATAAATGTGCATAAATATAAGCTATTTAAACATCCTTTAACTGCCCCTCCCAAGCTGTTTATTGCTGAGTCTATCTCAAACAAGAAAAAAATGTCCAAACTTAGGCTTGTGTGTGATTTAGTTCTTGTATCACAAGTAAGTGTCTGGGAGTATAAAGTACCCTTCCTTCATTTCTCTTTAGTGTGATAGTGCTTTTTATGGAAAAATACTAGCTGTGGTTACAGTTCAATCAGTAATAAAATCACCACGGCAAAGGGGGAGCATGCAGGGTGGTTGCAGGCATAAGGGTACTGGACGCTGAGCTCCCTTTGACAGGGATGGACGTCTCGTTTGTGTGACTGTGGGCGCTGGGCACCTCCTGTGCCTGTGCTAGGAGGCGGCTCAGCCTTGGCCAGATACGGTGTGCACATTATTCATAATAACAGATCTATTGGCTTCCTGCAGAAAGTAATTTACCTCACTCGGGGATGCAATTGACTTCAGGTGCTTCTTCTTGCAGCATGGAATTGAACCCAGTGATAAGACCTTAAATTAACAGAGAAACCTTATTCCAAGAAACTTAGTGTTTTCATAACTCTGTGGGCTGTTTCTTCCTCTTCATTGTGAGCCTGTGTGAGCTGCATCCCTTGACATTCTATGGTAGAGCAGGTGAATTCAGACAAGTTAAAACATTTACCCTGAAGAGTGTATCTCCTCCTTTATAATTGGGCAATATTTTGCAAAGAACTAACATCTCTGTTGCCCCTCTCCTTTTTTGAAATACTGGGAATCAAACCCAGCACCTTTTGTATGCTGAGCAAGCAGTCCAACACTGAGCTACAGTGCCCACTCTTAACATATTCCCTGTAGGGGCTGAGGATTTAGCTCAGTGGCATAAGCGCCTGCCTTGTAAGCAGGCAGTCGTGAGTTTGATCCCTGGTACCAATAAAAAGGAAAAAGACAAAAAAAAAAAAAAAAAAAAAAAAAAAGAAACAAAACAAAACATATTCCCTGTAGTGAAAACATCAAAGCCTGAATGGGAGAAAATAAGATCACCAGGTTTGGTTCAGGCTCTTGTTTCAGCAATGATTCCTAAAGTGTCATTTGTAGAAACTAATCCAACATTAAGAGGTTTAAAAACAAATTAAGATGTGCTATGTCCATGTACCAACTCCCTACAATGAATGTAATCATTATGGTACTGCGAGCATGTACTAACAAAAAAATTTTTAAAAACAAAATAAAACTATGCCCCTAAGAAGTTGCTTACAGTGAAAGTTACACAAAAGAAAACAGAAAAATCTAATGAAGAAGTAGCTATTATCATCTGAGATACAATCATCAATAAAATCTTACTAACATTTAGTGAACACATAGTACATGCCAGAAACTGCTCTAAGAGTTGTGTGAGGATTATCTCCTGTAATCTTGACACCACTGATGAGACAACCACTGTTTTCATCCTTATTTTATAAATAAGGAAACGCAGGCACAGGAGGTTCAGGTAACTCACCCATCACCCTGGCGGAAGGTCTAACGCCTCTTCCAGGAGAGCTCCTGTAACAGTCAGTGCGGAGGTGCAGAAGCTTGGAAAGTGTTAGCTGGTTAGCCCGAGGGAAGTTGTGGATCAACTTTTAATTTAAATTTGTTGGCATTATATATAATGTTTTCATGATCATTTTTTTCTTTTAAAGAGGGAAAAGCAAAACAAATACAGGAAAACAAGAAACAAAAGAGACAAACAAATAACAAACCCCCCCAAAACAATAACAATATAGGCTTTCAAAACAAGGTAGTAGGAACTTAACAGAGGTTATGTTGGCATAGTGATCTTCAAAAGAGTTGTTTCTCAGATTACCAGATATAGACATGGAACATTGATCTAATCCTATGAATGTTAACTGTTTTGTTCCAAGGACTAATAGAATTAGCAGTACAATCATCTTAGCTATCTTGTGTGTGTATACAAATTTATATCTTTTTTCTTTTCCTTTCCTTCTTTTCTCCTTTTCCCTAACCCAGGTATTTTTCCTGTTTGAGCAGTTCCTTACCCTTCCGCAGTATTTATTGAAGATTTTGTATCTTATTTACTCTTTTAGTTTCTTACACTAGGGAGACAATATAGTATTTATACGTGTGAGTTTGATTTATTTCACTTATGAGTATAGTATCATTGCATCCTCATGATAAAAATTTTAAAAGGACTTTGTGGTGATACAGAATAGCCTATTAGGAATTTAGGGAAGAAAACCTGAATTTTTGTGCTTGAAGAAAACAGTAAACCAAAAAAGATCCCATGGAGAGTAGCACAGTTTCGTTCCAAGCCTGCAGCTCCTTGTCTGGGTGTCCAGCCCCATACTGTGAGATGCTTCTGGAGATGCCCTGGGCTGAGGCTGGGACGCGGTGTGGTGGGACAGTCACAAGGTGCCCAGGGCTTCCGCAGCATCAGTGGCAGCTGAGATAAGGCAAATTGGAGAAGTCTAGGGTTCCCCTTGACTTGGGACAAACATGTATGTCCCTACTGAAGTGACATTTTTCACAATCTTCTCTTCCAGTCTAGAGAACTACAAACTCTTCATAACCTCCGTAAACTCTTCGTCCAGGATCTGACCACACGAGTGAAAAAAGTGAGTTCTATTTTATCTGAGTGGGACCGAGAAGAAAAAAAAGGTGGTGGGAAGGATCATTTTCAGTTGAAATATTACTTGCCTGAATTGGGGCTGGCTGTGCTTAAAAATTAATTACTTCATGACAGAGAATGTTATTAAAAGAATGTGCTAGAGGCAAAAATTACTTAGGAACATTTTTTCATCTGATTTTTCCTTCTTAATGAAAGGAAGTTATAGTGCTTTTCCTGGCCTTCATTTCAAATGAACTTTCATTTTTCTGGTCCCTGTTATGTGAACGTCAGTGTGCCCGGTTTAGGAACATCTAGATCAGTTTGGTCACCAGACAGTGTGGCCTCAAAGCCTAGTGACAGCAGACAGTGAGAGCCTCCCTCTGTCTATAAGGAGACTATGTGAGATGGAGGTCAGTTTGAGAAGTGCTGTAGCATCTTGTTTGCTTTCCCCAGCAACCATATCATCAGGGCTTAGCATACCTGTTTTGCAGATGTGGGTCAAGGCTCAGATGTTAAGTGACTTATCCCACATTGTACCACAAGGAAGAGCCAGAGAGAGATTTGGAGTCCAGGTCTATGTGCTTTCAGCTCCCCACAGTGATCTTGGGAGGCCTCCACGCTGGGGCTTCCCAGGGCTGCTTGTAGACAGAAGAGAGGACCAAAAGGTGAAAACAGCCTGAGTCTATTCTTTCAAACTGTTTCAAATTGATAGATGGGAACAGTGGGTCATAGCAGAGGGATGGCAGGAACAAAGGTATTAAGGCGTGTGCATGTGTCTGTGAATGTGTGCATGTGTGCTTATGTGTACACATCTATGAAGTGCGAAGAGGAAGGTTAGAGATTAAGAAGAGGAAATCAAGAAGTTAGGTTTGAGAGGGGTACAATTAACCATGTAGATGGTTTTATTGGCTTGAATAAGGAGAAGGGGACCTATTTTCTTTTCTTTCTTTTTTTTTTTTTTAAATTTTTATTTAAGGAGAAAAGAAAAGAAAGAAAAAAAACAGTGAAGGGGTACAAGTTATACAGATTTACAGAAGAAAAAAATGCGCAGTAGGAAATCACTAGTTAATGGATTACATATTGCCATCTTAGAAATAATTGTTCCAGTCACAAAATTAAAGCTTGTAGAGTGGACATTCCAACAATGATACTGCAAACAGTTCTGTTCAATGATCCAATAAAACTCTGTGATATCATTTTCTATCTTATACATTTAAATATACATGCAGTTATATAGTTTAGAGCACTTTCTTTTCCTCTCTTTTGTACAGTGACTATTACACATTTTGGGTTTCATTGCTCCCACGTTTCGTATTGCTTTTTTGGAAGAGAGTAAAACCAAATGTGACATAACAGAACAGAATCGGTCAAGTCAAAAGGGTGGACATAATAGATAATATAAAAACATAATACAAGGTGATCAACAATGGTTACCATAATGCCTCCCGCTATTTCTAATAGAATTGCCTATATCATTAGTTGTAATACAATTGAACAAAACCGTAAAGAATAAAACCGACAAAACCAAAACATTGGAGATATTGTAGGTCTTCAAAAGTAGATAAAAGTCAACGAGAATGGGCGTTATAATGAATCTCATTATCTTCTCAGCTGATGCCTAAACTTTCGAACCTGATACTATCCAGCAAAACAGAATAGAGGAACCTCAGTCAAAAACAAGATGGTGAGAGTAATACAGGGCTTCAAATCGAGATAATAGAGAGTCAAAGTGGGTTACTATATTATATCCTGCTATATTTTTCCCTTTAATTAAATGGATAAAAATAAAAAAGTAAATAATGGAGTGGAGATTGAGAAAAAAAGAGGGCATAACAGCGAAACAGGGCAGATCAAAACATAACCATTTAAGCAGAATAGTGTTTCACCACCAGATAATCCTGACCCAAAAATAGTTGCCATATTGACTCCCTCCCTGAAGTCCTTGAGTACAACTTCATATACTGTAGCATTAAGTATATCAAAACAATGTAAAACCATTTAAGAGAATGACAGCATTATAAAGTATTTAGAATCGACTAACAGAAAATGAACAATGGTCTCTGTATAATCTCCTTGTCTTTAAAAGGTTTTTGCTTATACTATCGTACATAACAAAATCCAATAAGATACAACCTGTTTAGACCATTGGAGACAGAAGAACAAAAGCTAGATGAGACTTCAAAACAAGATGGTACTAAATCAGCATTACCTATTAAGATGTCATTTTCTCCAAAAAAAGCTGTTCCTATCATCCAATCTTCTCTGTCTCATTTCTGTTGAGCTCTTTTTCTGTCAGTAGCTGTCAGTTTGTCTTCTTCATTTTGTTCTCTGCTCCATTCGTTGTGGCCTCCCCGCCACTATTTCTGGGTTCTTTGTATTTTTCTTTTTTTAGAATATCCTGCAATACTTTCTGTAGGGTTGAATTGGTGGTTGCAAATTCCCCCAGTTCCTCTTTATCCTGGAAGCACCTCGTTTTCCCATCAATTTCCAGGGACAGTTGTGCAGGATATCTCAATCTTGGCTGGAGATTATTATCTTTCAAAGCTTGAATTATTTCTCCCCATGCTCTTCATGATTTGATGGTTTGTGAAGAGAAATCTGCTGTAATTCTGATGGGTGTTCCCTTGTAAGTGATCTGTTTCTTGTCTCTTACAGCTTTTAATATTCTGTTCTTGTATTGAATTTCTGGAATTTTTATTATTATATGCCTGGGTGTTTCTCTGTTAGGGTTGTAGGTAGCTGGGGTCCTGTATGCCTCATACATCTGAGTATCTTTACCTTTTGCTAAATTAGGAAAATTCTCCTGGATTATTTCTGTGAGTAGCTTTTGTAGTTCACTTGTTTGTGTCCCTACTTCTTCTTTTATGTTCTTAATCCTTAAGTTATGGCTCCTCTTATCATCTTCTTGTCTTTGTATTATTGCTGTTTGTTTCTTTGTTATTTTTAAGAAGTTTTTCATTTCATTCTCCCATGTTTCAAGTCTGCCCTCCAGTTCAGATAGTCTGTCCTTAGTTTCTTTCAAGCTGTTATGCCAGTCTTGGATAGACTTCTTAATTTCTTGATAGTCCCTTTGAACCTGCTTCACATACTCAATGCTTTCTCTGTTTTCTCCATCAAGCAATTCTCCCCTCTTTTTCTGTTCTTCCATTCCACCATCTGCTTTTTCCTGGGTGGTGCTTAGCATTTCTCTAACTATTCTGCATACTTCTAGCTTCAGGTCATTGATAACTTCATTCCTGAATTGGTCTATGAGGCTCTCTATATGGCGCTTAATGTATATTGGTGCGGTGTCCACTATTGCCTGATTCTCAGGATTGGGGGCCGAGGAGCCTTTTTTGTTGCTTCCCTTCCCCATATTTTCTGTTCCTTATAAAATGCAAGCTTACATGGGAGGCCCGGCTTCCCTGCCTGTCAGCCACAGCCTGATCAAATTGCGCTGGCTAGTTGTTCCCGCCCACCACTGCGCACCAGGGAGTTGCAGAGGAGGCAGCCTACGCGGGAGTCAGTCGCTCCTCCGGGCCACCGTTAGGCTCTGGGATCTGGGTTAGGCCAGCCTAGGGAGTCCGCCAGCAGTGTCACTCAGGCCAGGCACTTTTCACCAATCCCGTCCGAGAGGGGAATGTGTGGCTGGAGTTGCCACCGCGCTCTGCTCTTACAGGACTGCCTGAGCCCAGAAAAACCTCCTTTGGAGTCAAACTGTGGTAGGGGGTCAGTTTCTCGCTCACCTCGCCACCAGTCAGTTTTCGTGTACGCCTCCTTGTCCGTCCTGTTTCCGACTCCGTTCGCAGACTCCCGTTCCCAGAGCTCGGCGCGTCTCTCCTTGCCGAGCCGCTGTGGAGGCAGCCAGCCGCCGGGCGGCGGGAAACCCAAACCGCGGCTTCCAATGGCGCGGGGTCGAGCCTCCACACCGAGACTTTTCTGTTCCTATTTTAGTGCCAGGACTGTATCCTAAGTTGGATTCTCTCAGCCCAGTTCGTTCCTGAGTCAGCAGAGCATATCTCTACTGGTTCGTATCTCCTTAGTCGGCATCATTCCTGGCCTCTGAGCCGAGCCTTTCAGAGAGCCTTCAGTAGTTGCTGTTGTCTGTCCGCCATGTTCTCCCCCGGGGACCTATTTTCTTAAGGGGAGGTGTACAGTCAGGCTGGAACTGTTCGCAGGGAACCCCAAGACCACGGAAAGAAGTCACATCTAATGACTGGGATCCTCAGTTAATGTGGAGGGTTGGTCCTTGACGGATAAGGAGGACAGAGGATAGGGAGCTCAAGAAGACTGGAGAAGGTTCTGGAAGCCATGAAGAGCACTTACTAGGTAGAATAACTGGTGTGAGTCTCCAGATGAGGGACAGAGAGTGGATTTGGCGTGGTGCCTGGCAGCATGGTTTAGAATCCTAGAAACACAAGTAAAGACAGAAGGCAGAGAATGGTGGGAAATTTTGAGGCCTGAATGGCAACAGTCAGGCAGGTATATAGAAACCACGATCAGCAAAATATAGGTGACCATGAAATCTGGACCGGGTAGGAGAGTGAGGCCAGTACACTGATGGGTGTTCTGGAGAGCAGGAGGACATCTGATGAGTTTATGACAAGGACTGAAAAGATTGCATCACAGGGAGGAGATAGAAGCCATGACCATAAGGAGCCTCTGGTCAGAAGGAGGAGAGCCTGAGGGCAGACTCTCCAGGTTTTTTTTTATATAAACTCTCTGGGAACAAGCTACTTTTAGGCCAATGGTTTTCAGCATGTGGTTCTCTGGCCAGAGGCATTGGTATCACTTGAGAATTTGCTTGTGCAAATTCTCCGACCTCTCCACAGATCTACAGAACAGGTAGTGTGCCCAGCAATCTGAACTTTAAGAAACCCTCTTTCAGAGTCTTTGATATAGTTTCAAGTTTGAGAAACTGTTTTAGACTGAACAGATGATCCTAAAGCCATTTTCCTTCTGAAAAAAGATGATGACGTCTTCTAGAATCATGTGAATCAAATGTGTTGTACCATTTTTTAATTCCAGGATGTATTTGTACATGTATTTCTACATTTATCCATGCCACTTAGCTTGCCAGGAGTTAAGCGTTCTTGCCAATTTCAAGGTCTCCTGAATTTCAAGGATTTACCCAGTACCGGGGTGTGACTATGCTGAGACTGCCTCTATGAGGAACTACATAGAGTTGAAAGCTGAAGGGACAATCTGAGACTATTGGAATGTCCAGGGGCACCACAGTCACTTGGTTAAAAGCTTGGTGACTTGTCTTGTCCTAATGGTTGAAATCAAATTTGGGTGTTGACTTTAAGTTTCACACTGATTTTTAGTAAATTTTAAAACTCTTTTGAAAAGGAAAATCTGTACCTGCTTGCAAAGAAATCTTTCATTAAAGAGAAATCATCTGCAGCTTTCAAAAGCAATTTGATGATTTTTTATGCCCTCCAGCCCTCTAAAAGATAGCTTCTTTATGCAACACTTTTGGCGCTCACCAAGGAAATTAGTTGGGAAGCTCTTTGAATCTAAACAAGCAGAACTTCTCTTTGTTTACATTTTTCTACTACTCTGGAAGGTGGGGGGACTTCAGATTTTGAATAAAAGGTTTGAGATGCATTGTGTACTGTTCCTGGGTGGGCCGTGGGCTATGGGCAGTGTGCCGGGTTCTGATCACATGGTGTTGGCACAGAGTGTGGAGCTGGACAGTGATGATGGAGGAGGCAGTGCCGCCCAGAAGCAGAAGATTTCCTTCCTGGAGAACAACCTGGAGCAGCTCACCAAGGTGCACAAGCAGGTAGGAGAGTTCTGCTGCCTCCCACAGCCTCATTGTGTGGAGGCCACACTGTGTGGAGGAGGATCTGATACTGAGGGTAAAAAGATTGCATGTAATCAGTGATCAGAGAACACGAGCACTGGGCAAAGTGTAGTCGCAGCTACTGGGGAGGCTGAGGTGGTAGGATCATTTGAGCCCAGGAGTTTGAGACCAGCCAGGACAACATAACAACACTGTCTCAAAAACAAGACAAAACAAATCCTTTAGTCAGTCCTTAGTGACATCCTTTATATGTAAAAGACTTCATTTGATTGAAGCTGTATATAGAGAACTGATAGAATAGAAATTCTCTAGAGTTTGGAAAATGCAGTGTCCAGAGTCCTGTGTTTCAATTCTGCCTTCATGCCAGCCTTGGATTCCAGCTGGTCATCTCACGCAATGCCTGTGAGGCACCTGAACCTCATGACCCCAGAGAATGCACAAGTGCTGGGCTGGGTCATGTACCTGATTTTTAAAATAGTTGAGAAAATGGACTGCTTCACTCCCACAGTGGGAGACAAGACCCTAAGGCCAGAACCCCTATTCCCTGTCATCCCATTCCTGGATATTTGGGGTGCCCTCTTGGATCTTTGCCACACCTTAGCATTTATCTGTGTGAAACACAGATTACTGGGTACACACACACACATGCACACACACACACACACACACACACACACACACACACACACACAAATTTAGGCAGGTCGGTTAGGTCCGGTCCTTTCTGCCCGATGCTGGCCTGCATTGGACTGTTTTCTGGCTTTAGGATTTGGGATGTGGTAGGAGTAGTCCATCTTCCTGCACCATATGGTTGAGGCGACATCATTTCTCCTTGACTTGTTAGGTTTTTGCAACAATGCTGGTGATGAAATTTCCCCCAGAAGGGAGATGACAGATCATCCTAGCTGAAGTCATTCAACTAAATTGTTGATGAGAAATGTAGAAGCAGAAACTGCCAGGCATCTTGAAACGTGGCTCTGCGATTCATTACTTTATTCATGAATTCGATGAATATTTATTAAAAACCTACTATCTGCTAGGCAGTGCAGCTGATGCTGGGGTAAACAAAGCAGGTGGGATCCAGCAGCACCTTGCTTTGATAAAGTACATTCTGATTTTCAAAACTTTCTTTGCTCCACCTGTGTCAACCATGGCTGTGTTCAATAATCTTTGTTTTATGGATGCAAAACCCAAGACTTCGTGGGGTCAGATGATTTCCTTCAAGTCAGATGGCAAGAAATAATACAGCTGTCACTTGAGCTACCCTTCACCCTGGGGCTGGCCTGGGGCTTCTTAATTGTGAGTCTTAGGTAGGAAGAAACAAGCAGTAATCTCCTCTTTCCTGTTAGCCTTTGAATCTGTTGCAAAGCTGGGTCCAAACTCAGTACTAGTGTAGAGAGTGGTTCTGCAGTCAATGTACTTGTAGAAAGCTCTAGAACAAAGTGTTCATTAAGTGCTCTAAATTTTTTTCTGTCATTTTAAAAAGTAGTATGGTTGTGATACATAATAAATACATATGAAATCTCGATGTTTTTCAGCAAGTACTTTTTTTTTTTCCTGGTCCTGGGAATCAAACTCGAAGCTTGCCAGGCAAGCTCTATGCTGCTAAGCTATATCCCTGGCTCTTCACCAAGTATTTTTGAACTGACTTCAAATCTCTCAATTTAATCTAAGTATGGTGGCTCAGTCCTGCAATTCCAGTGCTAAGGAACGCTAAGGCAGGAGGATCACAAGTTTGAGCCCACTCTGGGCAATTTGGAGATTTAGTGAGACCCTGACAAAAAAATAAGTAAATAAATTTTAAAATAGAAGGGATGTAGCTCAATGCAAAAACCCTGGGTTCAATTCCCACTATCACAAAAACAAAGCCACATAATACAGTACTCACATTTCTCATATTAGTACCCTAGTAGTAACATTTTCACACCTTCCCCCACCCTCCATAACAAACAAATACAAGAAATAAATGCTGCCCCCAATTGAAAGTTTCCTTTGGCTGGAAATTACCTTTTTTGTTTTGTTTGTTCTGCTCTTTTGGAGACAGGGTCTCACTGTGTAGTCCAGGCTGTCCTGGAACTCCCAGCCACCCTCCTGCTTCAGCCTCCTGAGCGTGGGGATTACAGGTATGCGCCAGGACGCCCGCTAGAAATGGCTTTTACTGTTTCCTCCTGCGCCCTAAGTCCTAGCGCACCCTGAATCATGAGTTTAGCAAGCTAGAGTTCCTTGGCATGGTATTTTTGTCTTCCTTTATGGCTCCCCGAATATGCGGTCCTACAGATTGTCAAAGATGATCTAGCATGAGTAGTGGCTCAGCGGCTAGAGTGTCTAGTCCTTCCAGTTCAGGGTGGCAGGCAAAGCCACCCTGGTGATGGACTCTCCTTCTTACCCCACCGCAGCTGGTGCGGGACAACGCGGACCTGCGCTGTGAGCTGCCCAAGTTGGAGAAGCGTCTGCGAGCCACCGCTGAGCGAGTGAAGGCACTGGAGAGCGCGCTGAAGGAAGCCAAGGAGAACGCCATGCGCGACCGCAAGCGCTACCAGCAGGAGGTGGACCGCATCAAGGAGGCCGTCAGGGCCAAGAACATGGCCCGCAGGGCGCATTCGGCTCAGATCGGTATGTGTGCCCCGTCACGCCTGACAGCTGAAAGCTGCGAGGGGCCTCATCTGGGACCATGTTAATCTGAAGGTTGTGATGGGGTTTGAGGGTCTTGGCCCCCACAGCTCCTCTCCTCCAACCTGGGAGAGTGAGCCTGTCAGGCACCTGCTGCCCTACTCAAGTTCTCTAGAGTTCCCAGCTGAGCTGGAGCCCCCATGCTGCTGGTAGGAAGAGGGCTATAGCAATAAACTAAGGTACACACTTGGAAACACTGGAGTATATGACAGTTTCTCGCCCTGAGGTTCCCTTATGGTCTGCACCAGCCAGGACCACAAAGGAGCATGTAGGTAGACAGAAATCTCAGAGAAAGCCATTTCCAAGTCCAGGTTTGGAAATGACTTGGAAAGAGCCAGGCTGGCCTTGGTGATGGGGTGTAGTTCCAAGCCGCCAGGGGACCTCTATGGATCTTGACATTTTGCCCATGTGAAAGATGAGAGTGCAGCTAAAGTCACCAGGTTAAAGACATAAGAATGAAAGGGATTTAGGGATAATCTGTTAAGAGTTTTTAAATTGAAACATTGCTAATAGCATGTCATGTTATTCTCCATCAGATATTGCTGTGTGGATGTATTGCAAAGCAGCAACTTCAAGTTTCTAGTTTTAAAATCCCTTAGTGATTTGTTACATTTATTGGATTTCATAACCTTTGAGAATCTACTGAAAACTATGGGCCCTCTCGCCGGAAAAACACATCACAGTTAGAATTTTGCATCTGAGTTCAGGGACTACACAGATCCCTGTGAAATCCTTGGGAAACTGTGGCTCCATCTCACCATAAAAAGGAAAGTCTTTTGTTTCTAATTTTATTTTCTTTCTGATTGATTTGTAAGTACTGTCTGTCCTGGAATATCTGGATATCCTGGAGTCACTAACTATACTCCTCCTAGGGCAAAAATCGCTTTTCAGAAAGGTCTGGTGGTAGAGGTGATTGTCATGTTGATAAACATCATGACTCTGGTTGTCACCAGGAGCCATTGGGTTGGGATGCTGTTTTGGCATTTGGTGTCTATTTGTTTTCTCTCCTTTGTGTTGGATACAGCCAAGCCTATCCGCCCGGGACACTATCCAGCCTCATCTCCAACAGCGGTCCATGCCATCCGAGGGGGAGGAGGCGGCTCTTCAAACTCTGCTCACTACCAGAAATAAATACAGAGTGAGTTCCTGGTGTCAGTGGTGGTATCTTTTTGGAGTAGCTTTGGGGTATATTTGGAGACAGAGCTTTATTGACTTCTTTGAGCCCCAACCAGGCCACCTTTGCCATGTGCATATGACATCTAATAGAGAAAAGTTCAGTTGTACTGTAGGACAGGCCCTGACCTAGCCTCACCTCTATCTAGAGCCCTGGGGCTTTCTAGTGGAACCACCTGGGGCTCATAGGACCCTGGGCCAGGTCTGGCCTTATTGCATCCAGGAATAGGAGAGGTGTAGAAAAGAACTCACTTGAACTTTCTTTTATCTGTGGGACTCCCTTCTGTAGTAGCTGAACTCCAAAAGGGCATTACCTGTTTGTCAGCTGCATAAGTTTATACCCACGGCACAAGGAAAGGGCAGATGACTTTAAATTTCAGGAACTGAATATAAAAAGAGCCAGAAAATAGCTGTCTTTTTGTTATTACTATTGGACCATAACAAGTGGACTTTTGAGATGCTGGTCTATAAGCCTCTCTTCTACAACCCACGTGACCAACATTGCTTTAAAGAAAAGGAGAGATATGCTTTGGAGAAGAGGAAAAGGAGAGAGCTAAGCCTGTGCTCCTTTATTGAAAAATAGAGAACAGTAGTTCCTGTTGGATGGCACCTGTTGGATGGCGGCCAGAAAACTTCGTGTAGGAAAAGAGGGACTCTGCCTTTGAAAAGGAGGGGGTGAGGGGCTGGGGATTTAGCTCAGCGGCATAAGCACCTGCCTTGCAAGCAGGCAGTCGTGAGTTCGATCCCTGGTACCGATAAAAAAGAAAAGACAAAAAAAAAAAAAAAAAAGAAAAGGAGGGGGTGACTACATGCACTAGCCTTGGCCTCCATGCCCTGCTAGGGAAGCTCATTTAGAGGTAGGCGAGATTAGCTGGTGTGAAGCCTCTGCCAGAGGACTCAGAACATTAATTCCTCGTTTATTCCTTTGTGTGTCAAAGTAGAGGGCAGTGAATGTCAGAGGCTGGAGCCTTTGCCCAGGGTCCGGTGACAGCATTGCTAAGGTTCCACTGAAAACCCCTGAGGAGTTTGATTGGTAATGGTTCCCAGGTAGCTTTCAGCTGCATTGCCCCAAGCAGTGCAGAGGAGCAAGACAGGGGTTGGTCAGACTCATGGGAACTTGAGGGCAGGCCAAGGCGGACTACAGCAGGTGACATGCCCACCAGCACCTGCCTTATCCTAGGAGGATGATTGGGAAATGGTCTTGGCATTGGGCCACCCCATTCAGGTGTAACCTCTTCTGATATGAAATAAAATGAAGTTAGACATTTACTGCTGCTGTTGATTGCATGATGTCAGTCTCAAGGCTAATACCTGAAGACATTTAAGGTCATGTTGGACAGAGAACAGAGAAGCCTAAAACCAGTGGTTCTCACTGCAGTGGAGGCTGGAGATGGAGTTTAGCTGTGGAGGGAATGCTTGACAAGTATAAGGCACTGGGTTCAATCTCTAACACCAAAAAACAAACACAGAAACCCACTTTGGACATCAACGTCATCTGGCATGGGTGCAGGCTCCTTAGTGTGGGATGGGGCCTGAGTCTTTGTCTTTTTTTCAATAACCGCAGGTGGTTTTGCTGTCCACCAGGGTGTGAGATCTGCCATCCTACAGTAACTGTGATTTGCATAGGGTGGAAGCTTCTCATGTAAAGGATATTTGAGGGTTGTCTTCTAATAATTGTAAATGAGCTCCCCAGTGAAAACAGAAAAGCCTTCACTGCAGGCTCACTGTCCTCAGCAAGGACCACGACTCCTCGAGGTCATCCGTGCTCAGCAAATTGACTTTAATTGCAGTTTCAGTCCTCATGTTACTACCCCATTTGAGCTGCAGGTGGAGTACCTTCAGAGGAAGCAGGAAAAGGGCAAAAGCCGCCCTCCCAGATGACTCAACGTATTATAAGTGGTTGTCTCAGATGCCCCATGAAAGCAGGTATCTCTGTATCCCTCTGGGCAGCAGGTGGGCACAGACCGTGTCTCACTGGAGAGGATGCTAGGAAAGGCAGTCTTAGCTGGGCTCATCGTGGCCCCAGCGAAGGGCAGTGTGGTTTTACTGAGAGTTAGGAATAGGTGCTCAGCCTGGACACCCTGCATATACAAACGCCTGCTGTGCAGCAGCACTGGGCTGCATGTGCTGTGTACATCACCGTGTTTGATGAAGTCACCCAAAAAGGCAGGGCACTAGCCTCCCATCAAATTTCTAATAGATATAAGGTCCAGGATTAAGATATAAAGTCCATAGGCGGACAATCACCTTCTTGTGGGATCCAGTGAAGATCTGCCACACTTACTCCAAGGCATTGGCTACTATTTGCCAGTATGGGTTCTTCTCACACAGAAGATGGTAAATCAGTACTTCTGGTGAGACTTGGAAGTGTGGCAAGACTTCCAAAGTAACCGCCAGCCCGACAAACTATAACAATTCTTTCTTTATTTAAAGTACTTGATTATTTTACCTACAATGGGAAACTCCTTAACATACTTCATCCATTCAGCTCCTAAAGCTAGATGCTTTTATCAGTGTCACAAAATAAATGCGTTAGTATGGCAGTGTGGTTGAGGGGACTGGTATTGGGTTTTCAGGTGTCAGGTCTTCTATTTTCTCCCAGTTATTTAACCTCAGTCTCTTTTTGTCATCAGTGAAATAGGAATCTTTTACCTGGATCACTGGCATAGAAAGTCTCCTTTACTAGAAATAGAAAAAACTCATTTTTTTTACATTCTCACAACCACTCAGCACTTCTGATACCCAGTCTCTAGTAGAGGCCACCCAGGCATCCTCTTAATTTATTTGTTTGGTTGGTTAGGGTTCTTTCTTTCTCTCTCTCTCTCTCTCTCTCTCTCTCTCTCTCTCTCTCTCTCTTTCTTTGAGACAAGGTCTCAAAGTGTCTAGACTACATAGAGTCCAGGCTGGCCTTGAACTCATTGTGTAACTCAGATTCACCTCTAACACGAAGCAATCCTCCTGGCCCAGCCTACAAAGTGCTGGGGTTACAGGTGTACAGCACTGTGCCAAACTGGCACCCTCTAATTTAATTTAGTTCTAACACTGTCTACCTGGAGAAGAGCCCATGGGTTAAAGGCTTAGTCTACAGGACTGCTTTCCACTACAAATGCCAAATTGTAAGCCCTAAAACTGTGGCTTGTGTTTGTATGTAGAACTTCCACATCTTCTGCATTACCTGCCAGGCACTCCTGTGTGGGTAGAAACCTAGAATTCCCCAAATCCAGACCTTGGGTTTCATTACATGGGCATGATTGATGAATCACTGGCCTTCGGTGACATCTCAACCTTAATTTCTGCCTCACAGAGTGGGTGGTAGGAGAGAGGTGGGGACTACACATTTCAATCTTCTTGCCACGTGGCTGGTTTTCCGGGCAGCCAGCCCCCAGCCTGGGATTATTCAGGAGCAACCAGCCATTAGTCATCCCATTGGTGTGTGTGCTTCACTCACTGTTCAATAAGAGATTGCTAGGGCTTTAGGAGTTTAGGAACCAGGGTCCCTTGCCAAGTATTTCTTTCTTTCTACTTCACACTTTCAGATCCTTCAATTCCTATTTAGTTTCTATAGAAGTAGATTGTAACCACTGAGTAGGGAAGCCCTGTATCTAGATGAGCATCCTATCTGGTTCTATAAGCAAATACAGACTCTTAAAGATATTATCACTTATTTGCCTAAAAGTTATGAGGAAGAGCATTGACTCTTTTAAAGAAATTACTGGGCATTTCTCAGCAGAATTTTAAAAAAAGAGAGTACCCAAGGGAGCCGGGAATTATAACTGGAAGTGAAGAAATACTAAATCATTTTTTGAAAATTGGGAATATGGAATTCAGAGTTTAGATGAGGCAGAACCTTAGTGAGATCATCCCTCCTGACCTCAGGACCTAGTTCTGAAGTATCCTGATTTCTGACTCTTCCTAGCCCTTACTTACAGCCAGAGTGACATTTCCTGCTTGGTTGGTATTTGGAGATCTTGGGATTTCCTTCTGCTTCATCTCAGGGTTCATAGTCACAATGAGTATTTTGGTTTTTCCTCAAGGTTCCCCAACCACTTAAGATACCATCATGAAAAAATCAAAGGAGACCAGGATAATGGTGGCTTTGATCTCATCTAGATCAAATCTAGGAGAGTTGCCCCAGGGCAAGGAGGCAGATCCTTTTCAAGCATCAGAGCTGGACAAGGGACAGTATGGTGAAGCAAGCTAAGACTCTGCAATTTGTAATTGATCAGACCTAGCTCCCAGCTCTGGCCTTGTGACACTGGGCAAGTTGCTTGATTTCTTCCAACCTCAATTCCCTCATCTGCCAAATAGAATCAGGCTCCTGGAGCCTGTTCGGTACTTGTTTCCACAGTAGATTTTCCTGAGAAGGCTGCTCTTATGCACTGGTGTGTTTGTTGGGGGAGACAGAAAAATGAGCAAGATAGCTTCTGAAGAAAGTTAAGAATGTATTGATGGAATAAATGGGAAGGGCTGCGACATGGAAGTTGAGAACTGTGTGGTCAACAATGCCAGCCGTGTATCAAGGTGGGGTGTAATGGCACAGATGCTCCAGTGTCACACCATGGCCATCACCATCAAAGTTGTTGGGGTGGGAGTTGGGCTCAAATGCATGAAGACTTTGATGGTGAGATGAGCAGTTTTGACTGGAATCTAGGAGTGTGTGGGGGTATTGGGATTTCAGACATGAGTGAAGTGGGACCATAACAAGGCCCCCTTGGACTGCATTCTATCAAAAGGTTGGGAGTTGGGGTGAGAATAAAGAGTAGTGGGCTGTGAGGGATCCGCTTTGAGGGCCACTGGCTGAGGTAGGGCAGTGGAGTGGGAAATGTGGTCACAGTCAGCACATGTGTCAGAGCCAGGCCCTGCTTCTAGGGCTTAGCCATTACTGCAAAAAGAAAGGGGAAGCAAAGGAATCAAAGGTAATCTCTCTCTAGGGTTTGGCTCTAACAATTAGGTGACTGCTTAGTAACTTGTTCACCATGACAGAGAAAACTGGGTGATAAGCAGGTTTTGTGGGACAAAGATTGGTTCCCATCAAGTTAATTATGTGGTGTCTCTTTGATGTCCAGCCAAACTCTCCAGCTGTTAGTTGTGTTGGATTCGTGGATCTGGAACTCAAGAGAGAGGCCAGGACTGGAGGCCTTAGAGAATTAGGACCCGTGGCCTGTGTTGAAGACCTAAGGTCTGGAGGAAGTAACCTATCAAAAGGAGAGACAGGCAGAGAGGAGCTGGGGGTGATAGTGGTGACTAGACAGACTTGGGACTGGCAAAGGGCAAGGTCTGAGGAAGGAGATAGACTAACCAGGGAATCAGAAAAGAGGAATGTGAGGTCACAGGGGCCGAGGGTAGATGCTGGTCTTAGAGGGCAGAGTGGTCAGCTCAGAGCTTGAGTCCGATGATGACACGGACTGGGTGGTAGATGAAGTGGGCATCGTTGGTGAGGGGGTGCAGCCAGCCCACTTAGCAGGGACCAGAGAGTGGGGCTGAGGAAGTAGTGCTGGCGACCGTACATCCTCACTGGTGGGATCTTATTTGAGGAAGGACAGAGGCATGGAGCAGTGAGGTGAAGGGTGTCTAGGATGGGAGGTATTACAGCTTATCGATAGGCTGATGACAGCAATCGAGCTGAGAGGGGCAGGCAGCGAGAAACATGCAGGGAGGTGGCAGGTGGGGTGTGGAGGGAGGCGAGGTGCATCTCAGCATCTCAGTGCCGCTCTTCTGCAAGTAAGAAGCCTGGTTATCCAGAGCAGGGAAGGTGTGAAATGGATTTGTCAAGGAGTGATGAATGCTTGTTTGAGGACCCACACTTAATGTAGACACCCATTTAAATATTTGTCCATCTCTCATTCTGAGAGCTCTGGGGACTTGTTTGCTTTCCTGGCAATGCTTTGGCCAACCAGTGGGGACTTGTTCACATGAGTCCACCAGATGGCGCCAGGGGGGCACTGCTAAGGCCACAGCTGTTAGAAGACAGTCTCCCTCTCTCCCTTTCCCTCTGTTTCTCCACTTTCTTTCCCTTCCTTTCCACTCTTCCCTCCCTAGCTCTCTGTATCTCTCCCTCTCTGTTTTTCCTATATTTAAGCCATTGTCTCAAATTTGGATAGCAAAAAGAGTACTTTTAAGAAATAAAATTCTCACAGGTCCCTAGAGTTGATTTAAATTATTTTAATATTTAAATGTTTGCAGATTTTAAATAACACATATCCCCTTTGTATGGATCCCCTGCAACTACTAAATAAAAAAGAAAATAGATTAAAACCCCAAATCAAAAATCCAAAGCATTCATCTTAACACAATTTGAGGAAAAGTGGTCTTTCAATGAAAATACTGAGCTAAGGGCACTGTGACCTGTGCTGCGGGGCTTCGGAGAGTGATGTGTCCTTGCTGCATGTGTCCTGGTGTGACAGAGCTCTTTCTCTGCTGAAAGTGCGGTGGGATCACAGCATGCCTTCATGTCACTTTGTCTCCACATGGATGGATCACATTTTCCTGCCGAGTGCAGCTCTCTTCAGCTAAAGGATGATTAAAGTCCTGAAGAGTCATTCCAGCTTGGTCATAACAAAAGCAAGTGAGGAGCTGTAGGTGCACAGGAATACTGTCACAAATTCAGCTAGGTGACAGAGAAGGCACATGTTAGTTTCCAAGATTTCCATGACAAAACACAAAACTGGACAAGCTGGAAAGTGAAGCAGAATCCCTTTGTTGATGCAGATTGAGGCTTTGATATTTTGAGGCATACTTTTATCAAAAGCTGTATCTATAAAGCCTAGAAATCATAACATTTAATAAAGTTCTGACCAGCTTTGATAAGATAATCTCAAAAGTCATACTAGTAGAGCTAGACAGGCTCATTTAGGGCTCTGATAGTACCTGTGAAGAAGCAAATCACTGTTTTCCACTGTGAGCTTATAGTTTGAAGCCCAGAGAAAGCCATGTGGGCCACCACTTGTCCAGTGGTGGCAGGTCCCAGGTTGACAGCTGCAAAGGCTGACTCTGGTGTTCAGTTGTGATGCCTCTGTCACTGATCCTTGTGAGATTCACAGGACCAGTGACTGTCACGGAAACATGGCTCTGTCTTCAAGTCTTGCTTCAGGGTCTTTATGATGAATATGTTAATTATTGTAAATAATACTTTTAACTTTGGGGAGCTCCTCCAGTTTCCTCCGCTATTCCTTTTGCTGCTGTATTGCTCGTCTGTGGCTGAGGACCCGAAATCCTGGGCCTGGGTTGCCTTGTACCTGCTATGCTCAGTCTGCAGCCTGCCCTCTGGGCCCAGTTATTTGGAATGCATGAATTATCATCTTTTCCTAAAAGTCCAGTCACACTAAGCTACACCCAAACCGGTAAACTCCAGATGGATAGCAGAGATGGTAAATCCAGTATTTTCTAGCACTTAACCTTCAGATTTCCTTAACTATGAATACTGGGTGTTTCACCACATTCACAACCCTTGGCTGAGGTGATACTTTTGGGCTATGCAGGCCCCTGCTGCCTCTTTCTTTGAACTGAGGAAGTGCCACCCTTCTCAGGTGGAGCCCTGAGCCTGTGCCCTTTCCCTCCAGTGCTTTCTTCATTCTGCCCCAGGCAGGATAGCATTTCCTTTCTGAGCACTTGACCACTACGGTGACAGCTAGCCTTTCTATTTGCTTCCTTGGTCTGTCTTTGGGTTCCAGCTGAGCTTCCCAAGCTGGCACAGAAGCACCCATACTCTAGTCTTTTTGCTTCTCTGACCCACTCCCTATCTTTCCATCTGGTTACTGTTTTATCTGTTAAATACCTGAATCCATCTTCTCTTGCACCATTGTTGGAGTCCATGATCTTTTTCCTAGTGTTGACATCTTAATCATATTAAATATTATATCAACCTAAGATATACACTTGACCTCTGTCCACAACACACATGGAAGGTGGGCAAAACATGGCTGTCAGATGTAGCCCTTTGAAATGGTGAAGCCCAAGGAACCTTACAAATAGCAATGACCTGATGGACCCTCCAGGCACACGTGATCCACATCTAACCCACTGAGTCATCCTTTTGCCTCTGTTAGAAAATCCTAGCAGTAATGACTGAATCACAAACGTATATCAAGGGAGGATTTGTGTCTGTAGGCAGGGTAGCTGGGGGATTATGGGCTAAAGATCTGTTGCCTGCCTCTGGTTTTGAACCCTGACTGTCACGAACTAGGTGACTCACTTCATCTCTGCCTTAGTATCATCCTCTAAAATACTGCCAGCACCTACTTGCAGGGGGGCTATGAGGATTTAATATGTTAATACATACATAATGCTTAGACTCTGCACAGCCCACACCCAACACTCAGCAGTAACGTGTTGTCTACATTAGCTCATCCTATCTCATTCTGTGTTTTAAAAAAGGAGATGCGCCCTTGGGTTTCTACAGCTTGTTAGTAATAGATCCTAGATCAAGGACTCTGGTCTTCTGTGTAGCTGCTCTCAAAGTTCTTGACAGCAGGGCTCTTTATTCCCTTCAGAAATATCAATGACATCAAAGAGCTTTAATGCTTGTGAATTATACCTATTCATATTGATCAAAAAATTAAAATATTACCAGGATTACTTAAAAATGTAACAAATCTACCATATGTTACTATAAATGCATTTTTAAATGAAAAATGACAGTTTTAAGACAAATTCCAGGCAAATAGCATTGTTTTTCATTTTTGTCAACCTTATTGCTGTCTGGCTTAATGGGTGACAGCTGGACTCTCCTAGATCCTTCTGCAGTCTCTGTCCATTGTGTATCACTTTAGAGAAGTATGTACAGTGAACCTGGCCATTTACTCCAGACAAGTTCCTGGGAACTGAATAGTTACAACTGTGGTGTGGAGAAGTTAAGGTCATAGCACTGACACTGTCGGCCTGTCTGGGGATGGAATAGGATGATGTAAAGGAAGAGAAAAATATCCTAGAAGGGTGCCTGGCAAAATTATATCCTCACAAATACTAAAATATTAACTATTGTTACTGTGCTCTTGGAGACAAGCCTTAAAAGAATAGATGGAATGAGGGCTGGGAATGTAGCTAAATGATAGAATGATTGCCCAGTATGCCTAAGGCTCTGGGTCTGATCCTCAGAACCCCCAAAAAGAAAAAAATAATAGAGGAAGTGAGACTTCAGGTGAGAGGGCAGTGATAACTGTGGTGGGCACTGTTGAAATCTGGGATTTTGCAACTAGAATCCTAAAGTCCAAGGGAAGATTGATGAACACCTCGCAAAAAGAATTGCTGACTTTGTTTATAGTGCAGTACGCAGTTGTACTTTAACAGCCATCAATTTCATGTTTCTCAGAGTCAAATTCTGGGCAACTCAAACAGTTCCTGCCCAGCAGGCTGCAACAAAGCTTCAAGGTGATGAATCCACTTCTCTGCATTGGTGATCAGTAAAGTACAAATGGTAATTCTTATAATGTGAGAGTTGAACGATAGAAAGCCCAAAGAAAAGATAAAACTATGTACTGTTTGGATTAAGCTTAAATCCACTGCAAGCAATTGCAAAAGGCAAAGTTGAGGGGTTGGAATCTCTAAATACTTCTTGCAAAACCCTTATATGTAATTAGCTTCTTTCTTTAGCCTTCCCCACCCCTTTTAAAGAAAAGGTGATTTTTATTTCCTTCTAAATCTGGTCACACATTGCCAGTCTGAATTACCATCCTCAGTTTGGCAGAGACTTGAAGCTGGTCAACTAGTGGGTCACTGGGCCCAGGCCCCTGCCACTAGGCAAATAAGTGATTTCTCTGACCCACCTAAGAGAGAGTCAGCTGCACTGGCATCCCGTGTTTTCAAGATGCTTAGCCCCTCTGCGATGGGAACAGTTAGAAATGGCTTCTTTTGGGGAGAAACCATTTGCCTTTAAAATGTATATCTATTTGCCTTCCTGAATTTTTATGAGAAGCCCAGCACCCAGGTAGTGAGGAGGATGCATAGAAGTATTTTAGTTGATTCCAGTTTTTCTTGGGGCTGCAGGAAAGACTTAAGACAGGCCCACAAAGATCTAAACTCAGGATGAAGTTTTCTTGATAGTAAAGAAAGGACCCTGGATTGGTAGAAATTTTCTGCTTTTTCTTTTATTTAGCAAATGCCACAGTCTTAGGTCTCCTTTCTCACCCTTCTCAAGATGACTAAGCTAAGCAGGTTGTGGCCCCCATTTCTTTCAAACGGTTAGCCCAGTCATGCTGAGTCTTGCATATGGAGGGTGGGATTCGAATAAAAGGCCCTCTTGGTGGAAATCGTGTCACTTCATGGTCTGTTGGAGTTACTGAGGCCACACTGGGGAGTTTGTGTATCTAATGCTTGCTGTGTCAACATGGGATGGCTGCAGTCACTGTGCCAAGCCATAAACCCACAATGTCAGGTATGTGCTGAGCACCTCCCTGCCTCAGGCACTTGGGAAGACCATCACTCTGCCCAGCGTGATACTGGGCTCAGGAAATGAACCTGTGCGAAGTGAAATGGGGATTCATTGCTTATATTTAAAATATATTTCCATTGGTTTTCCACTTGAAATGGATTTTAAATGACAGCTATGACCATGCTTTTAGTTTTTCTATTTCTGGACCTACGAAGAAGCATAGATTCTCGCCAGAACAGCTAAATGTTAAACATATTTTTCTCAAAGGCTGATCTTCCTCTGTCTGGCTTCTAAAAATGGCAAAACATTGCCATGTAAGGTTATTCAAAGTCTTTTTAATTGGAGAGCTATGTAACTGTGGGAGATGATGGTGTTGAAGTGAGAAAGGTGGTTCCCAAATGACTTTCCTAAATATTTATAATTTTTTGTGCCAGGGAAGAGAGTATTTTTTAAAATGCATTGTTCTTTTTCCTAGTCAATTTCTGTTTTCTATCATCTTTTTTTCACCTCTTTTGTTCTTGTCTACTTTTATAACTCTTTCTAGACACTGAGTGTTTCTTCTTATAAGTATTTTACATTCTGCTTATTTATACAAAATATGTGAAGATTCTTACCATATTATAAATCAAGAGAGTGAAGGGGAAAAAACAGGGTGGGAGAGTATTGTAGTAGGAATTTGAGATGCCACAGCTGAATAGCAAATTTGGATGAAACCTTCTAGACGAGAAACAGGAAGTATGGTGTGTCAGATTAAGGATTTCTTTTTTGTACCAGGATTTGAACTCATGACCTTGTGCTTGCCCATCAGGCACTGTGCTGCTGAACCGTATCCTGGTCAAAAGTAGGGTTTTTCTTTAGCATTAGACATTTCCTGTACCAGGCAGTTCCTTTAGTGTTTCAAGCATGAGGCTGTAGCTGGTCTGCGTGTCTCCTGTAATTATCCCACAAAACATTATGAGATCTGTAGGAAGTGCACAGTACAGACACAGACAGACCCAGGCCCTCCAGCTGTTGGAAGGAAATTGAAATTTTCAGTGTCTTCCAAAAATTAAATTTATGGGAGTTAGTCAAAGGCTGAAAAAGGTCACTTGGAGGTGGGACACCATTGTCAAAACTGTCACCGTAGAAAACCTGCCCATGACCAGAACCTCTGTGGGGAGTAGAGTCAAGTCAAAGGCCTACCTGGGGATATCATTACTCCATGGGTGAGGTGTGCCTTTCAGAACTGGGCACCTCTTTGTAGGAGGCTGATCAGGAGCTGAGCCTGACCTGGGCCACATGCTGGCGAATGAGCAGTGCTGTTGATCATGCTGCAGAGTTGAGACAGCACGCTGCATTTCTCAGGATGTCCACAGGTTCAGCAAGTACTGCCTTTCAGAAGAAAATGTTGTGACTGTGTTAGAACAAAATGTATAAAACCAGGACACAGTAGGCTGTGCTTTGCAATATGTTAGCCACGAGCTACGCTTGTTCAATGAGCCCTTGAAACACAGCTAAGTCCCAGATGAGAAGAACTGAAAGTGAAAAATAGAAACCAGATTGTAAATACTTCTGGGAGGCAGTAGACAGTAAAAATCTCTCAATAGTAACATAGCAGTGTACAATACCTACAGATCTAATATTGATTACATGTTGAGATGATAATATTTGAATCTATTGGGCGACATGAAATATATTACTAAAATTAACTTTACCAGTTTCCTTTTACTTTGAATGTGGAGACTGGAAAGTTAAATATATGACTTGTGTTCTATTTGTTTTAGACAACTCTGATTTAAAAATCTAGAATTTTAAAAAATCATTTCTGAGGAGTGAATTTCTGTTATGTTCTCTAACTCCTGCGTTCTCTCTGATTCTCTTTCAGCAGATATGACTCCATGGAGCATGTCAAGGACTACCTTAACCACCAGTTCCTTCATTTTTCCCCCTCCTAAATACTTTTTTTTCCTTTTTCTTTTTAACACTTACTTACCCCAGCCATCTGCAGTACACCAGTTTCAGGTATTTTGAGCTGTGTAGAATTTCTGTGTGTACAGATGTGTGCTTGGACTTTGATCTTTCTGAGAAATTGAAAGGAGAGAGGATTACAGAACATCCGCTCACGACTCAGAAGCATCTCCACTGACTCAGCCTCCAGGGCACTGGGCAGTCTCAGGCAGTCCCTGGGGCCTCCTCGTTTGGCAGTACACATGACAGTACATATCCCATCGGAGCCCCTGACATGCCATTCCCTGGAGCGAACAACCAAGTGCCGTGGAGGCGGTGATCACACTCTGCCTCAACTGTCTGGTTTTCTGTATAATAAACACATTACTTTATATTTTTAGGGAACAAAAAGTGCTGCTATAGGGAATAAAATTTTCATTCTGAACACTTTTCCGAAAACAAAGTACCCCACAGGAGCATTTTGAATATCCCGGTCACATCTTTGGATCTGTAAAATATACCTTTTAGTATGGCATCTGTTAAAATGCCCAGCAAATTTCTTCAAGGCAGAAAAACAAGCTGACAGTAGCAGTGTAGAATTTGTTCATTCAAACACATCTATGTAAATGCAAAAAGTCATAAAATTCACCTCCAAACTGCTTGCTACTGAACCTGCAGCAACTAGTCTCTGCCGGCCGAGTTGGTTTGAACATCATTCCTTCAGACATGTTGAAAATGTTGCAAAGTCAGATGAGAGGAGATGGGGCTGCCCCCCTTGCTTCTTCCTCCCAGATCCTTCCAGAGCTTGCACTGGGGATGACCTGTTTTGTCTGGGGAACCATCTTAAGCTTGAAGAGGTCCTGCTAAAGAAATCCAGCATCATTCCAGCAGCTGAAAGAAAGAGCCCATGAGGGGAAAGTACAAGACAAAATTTGAGCTGTCTATGAATAAGTTGTCATTTTAACCCATCATTCCAGACTGTTTATTGAACTTTCTTTGGCACCAAATAGGCTTTATATTCTTCTAGGCATAATTAGAAGAAATCAGTATAAATGAATTTTTGCATTTAGCTGTTATTATCCTAATATCTGAATCTAAAGCTGATTCCCTTTACTTCCAGTTGGGCATATTAAAAGGACTGATTTCCAAATCCTAAGGTTTTCAGGGAAACTGACAGGGATCCAAGGAAGTTGATCTTGTGTGCTGCTACTTGTTATACATACTTTGGGGTAGGTCAGTGACAACCCAACCAGTCTTGGTGAAAGCACCCATCCTGTTATCATATATGCCCAAGATGTGTGAGCTGGCACTGTCATTTGCACCTGTCACGTAGGAGTGAAGTGTGTGCCAGGGGAGACTGGGTTTTCTCGTGGCCATGTGGGCCAAAGATAGTTCAAGTTGAGTATGTGTGTGCGTTTGTGCGTGTATGTGTGTGTATGTAAAGTGCAAAGTACTGTGCATTAACTTTCAAATTCTACTTGTATAAAATTTTCCTAACAGTAATGCTGCTTTGATTTAATTTATTTGTTAAACGTTGCACTTTGTCTTTGTGTGTTTTGTTTTGGGAGAGTATGAAAAGATGAATTCTGTTCAAGTATTTAGTTCATAAAAATGACAAATTTACACTCATTAATTATTTTTCATTTCTGATTTTGTTGCCATTGTCTGTCCAACATTATTGCTTGATCACTTATTTGTAGTCTGATAGCAGAGTCCTTGCAGGGTGGGTTTTGCAAGTCTTATCAGTTAATAACATGCCACAGATTATAACTTTGTTAGTAATATGTTTGCCTCTGAATTTGGAAGCTAAAACAGTCTTTGACAAGGTTGCTGATTAAATAATTGTTGGTATATACCACTTACTATTGTCCATCAGGCAGCTGTATTACATTGTGTTTGATAACTGAACAAAGGTTGGTGATTTTCTTTTTTCTTTTTTTTGGGGGGGTCATTATAAAATGGATTATTTTAGATTCATTCCAAAGTCATTTTTCCCTGGGTACCCCTTTTCTACTTCTGATGCATTGACTGGCCCTTTCATATTTCAAAAGAAACACTCATTTGTAGTTCCATATTGCTTGATCTCTACAAAGGCCTTACAAAAATCACTCTAGTTTTTCACAGAGAAAGTTGGCTTTGATGTCTTTTAAAGATAATTCTGCTAGTTGCTGATCAGCCAGTCAGTTCACCTAGCTTCAATCTTTATGAGACCTCTGATCTAATTTTCCTAAGCTGTGACTAACAGGTAGGCAGCTCATTAGAATAGATTATATAGTTTATTCAAATGTATCCCTAAATATTATTTTGTGTAATAAGCTGGTTTTTAGATCAGGGCCACATACTCTTTTAAAAATGCTGCATTTATGCAATTTCCATTTTTTACACAGTATTGCTGTGCATACTCTAAATGAAAAAACTACATTTCTGAGCCCGTCTATGATTAAATTTTTTGTTGTGTGTTATTTTTTTGCTTGTTTGTATGTGTGTTTTTTCTCTTCTGAATAATTTTATATTTCATGTCACTTCTGGATAATTCTCTCTTTGATGCTATCAGAGAGTAACCAGATGGTTTATATAAATAACATCTACCTGCAGGATGGTACATTGCTAAATTAGAAGAAAGCTGTTTGAGATATCAAGATTTTTCGTTGGGACCCAAAATCTATTATGGTAGTGCCAAATGCATTTTGGTCAATTACTGGAGAACTCTGTATGCACGTATCATCTGTTAAATGCTGTACAGTTTTATTGAATGGCAGTTAGAAGACAAAACAATAAAGGTGGTTAAGACTTTTAAAGAAAGTAGAATCCTTTGATTAAGAAGATGAGAATTTATAGAAATATTGAAATAAATAAAAATGGTTGTCTAGAGTGTAGTATCTAGTGACTTTTTGAAACCCTCAAGTTCACATACGGAAGTGATATTCCTGTCCAAGTTATCACCAGGACTCAGGGGGGCTTATCAGCTCTACTTTCCTGTAGAAAGAGCTAAAAGCAAATGAAAGTTCCTAACACTCCCCTCTTCTGAAATGTACATTTGAACAGGGCAGGAGTCATTTGGACTCTGGAAAGAAGATATATTAGTAACATTTTTCATTTGCAGAGGATAGAGGAGATTTTATTGTATAATCTTGAAAATCTTGAGCAAACTAAAGGAACCATATGTCTAATACTGTTTAATTTAAAATTGACGATGTAGACTTTATTTTAAAAACGTATTGAATAAAGGCCAGGTGACTGTTGAAGAAAGCAGCAATCCATGAAGTCTGCTTACTTATTTAAAAATCGTGTATCAATTTTAAATACTTTCCAGTATTTGCAGATTTAAGGGGAATAGGGCATTCTGTAGAATTATATATGTCTGGTTTGTAAAGTGTGTCCTGTGTACTGCAGATGTGTGTTCTCTGGGTTTTATGTATCTGTACAGTAGTTTTCATTTTAAAGAAAAAAATTGTGGACAAACTTGTTTTGGTGGTTTTTGGGGGAGAATGGCAGTTTGTATCAAGTAACAATGTGATACCATAGTGTGTGTCATAAAAGACCTGAAAATAACCCTCCCCTGGCCTGTGGAAAATTTTGGTTATCTTCTAGGCTCTAAAATGAAGATGTATGGATACTCGGCAGACTGCATGTTGTATAATTGAGATATAAAAAAGTGGACAATAAAACTCAATTAAACTTTGGCTGGTCCATATTTTCTTATTTGAGTCATCCTCATGTTCTCTCATTTAAAATGTCAGAATGCTTGGGTTGGGATGAGCTTTTTTCAGGCCTCAGACAAGCAGCAGCTCCTGTGTGCAACATGAACAAAATCAACTCTCCTGGTTTTTTCTTCTACTTTACATGAATATATGTTTTAAATTTCTTTCCATTGAGAACGGAAAAAAAAAATTGACATTTGTTTCTTCAACTCAGAACAGATAGCTACAGATTTTAAAAAGTATCATTAACTTTTTAAAAGTATGATTAAATTAAAGGTCAGCAGACTATAAGTTGAATTTCTGAATTTCTTTCTGCTTGGGAGAGTCACTTACTTTGATGGTAGACTGCAGAGTATTGGCATCTTTATCTAATGATTTGAAATCCTGTATATGTTGAAGGATTATTGGCATCTTTTTGAGAGAGGCTGGGACATGCATATTCCTGTTTAACCCATTGATTCTCAGGATTAAGGTACAGGTCTGAAATTTGATGGGAAGACACCTGTGTGAAGCCTTTGAGTAACAACCAGTGGCAGCACACAGGGTTTTTGTTTTTGTTTTTTTAAATTAAGTTCCTCAACAAGGGGTCTTTCCTACTTGGCTCAGTAGAATCATATGACTGCGCATGATATGGATATGAAGCACCCTTATTTTTGTTGCTTTGGTTTGGCTAATTGCATGAGAGAACCAGACAGTGTGCCTCTTTGCCTTAATCAATTAAAAATGGAAAGGATAGGTGCCAAATGGTTAATATGGATACAGCAAACAGTGAGATGTTCTTTCTTGAAACTATTCTCCAAGAAATTGGGAGATGTGATTTCCAGATATTAGCTTGTTAAAAGTGACTTACGCAGTAAGCTACAGACATGGCGGATGAATATTTAGGCTGAAGCCTGTTTGTTTAAAATGGGGAAGCAGTCCTGTGAAAGCAGAAATTTAAGCACATATCAGTTCAGAGCACAGTTCTACAGCATGGTAGGGCTGCATGTAAAGTTCTTTCAAGTCTTTCTGCAGGTTTCTTGTTCCTTCAAGCTCTGAACTGTGCTGGGGCTCTGCCTTGGAAGAACAGAGCTGAAGCACCAGTGGGACAAAGTGGAAGGGAAGCGATAATCTGCTCAGGCAATTACCGGTGATGTCTGTGTGGCAGGTTTAATTCTGGCATTTATGACAGGCTACGTCTTGTAATTTGTCTTTGGTACATAATACATTGAACAGAAATAGGCATCTTGTGACACATCAGATGAAAATGTGGGTTCATTTGACAAAAGGCATCCCAAGCCATGAGGTTTTACTTTCCTTTTGGCATTTGGTGGTTCTTCAGCCAATCTGCAAAGGAAATTCCAATTTCTATGTGGTTAGTTGCCCTCAAAGGAACTCTTAAGACATGCAGATAACCCGTTAGACATTTTCCTATTTGCAGTGGCCTGGATGGTGAAAGCTGAAATTCTCCATCTGCTCTGCCCCACTGTGCAAAAGGAGTTTCGGTATAAGAATCCTAGAGGGCCCCTCTTCCCTGAAACACTTTCCAAACCCTCTGTCTTCTGCATGACCAGACTGCAAATGATTTTCATAGTATAGCTTTTCAAACAGATTTACCCACAACAAAATTATATTCCTTTTAGAGAAACTGATAAACGTCTCAGATGCTGTGAAGCAGCATAAGAACCTTGAAATACTCAGAAAACTGCAATTAATTTGGGAGCCTATTCTGGCTGTGGGAGCCTATTCTGGCTGTGCATCAGACACCATTTTAAGTTCTTTACATGATTAATCTACATAATCCTCCTAATCACCTCATGAGGTAAGCACCATTATCTTCCTTTTACAGGTGAGGAAAGGGCACAGAAAAGTTAAGTGGTTTGCTCAAGGTCTCATCGCTGAGGAACCAAGATGTGACCACACAGTCTGGTTCTAAGGCTTGTGGCTCACAACTCCTTTTATGAAGAATTGTATGATATCTTCACAACTTTTCATAGAAACCGAAGATATTTACGTTTGAATTACTTTAAGCAATCAAATATGTCTAGGAAAGAACGAAGAAGAGAGTGTCTGACAGTACTGACCTAGGAGGCTTCTAGGGCAGTAGTGCTTTGCCCTTGTCAGGATCTTGTTCAAACACAATACTTGAAAGAAGTGCAGCAATCACTACTGTCACACTTTGCTAACTGTGTGCGATAAGCAATTAGTTTAGTGCGGGGATTTAGCTCAGCACCCTAAGCACCTGCTTGGCAAGCACAAGGTCATGAGTTCAATCCCTGGTACCAAAAAAAAAAAAAAGAATTTAGTTTATTATGTGTCGATTTTTCTTTTTCTTTTTTTTTTTTTTTTTGCATTTTAAAATGCATGACCACCATTCCTGTGCTTCTTAAGTGAAAAGCTATCAGTATTTTCTTGTCTCCTCTCAAAAGGCTCACAAGGATGACCTGAGTGGCACTGGATGGGTGTTGCCTCATCCCCAGGGATGTGTGAGTCCTTGAAGAGACTATTCATAGCTCCCTGCTGATAATAGCTGTCCCCTACCCCACCTCCTGCCCTGTCATAATGATTAACCTGTTCTCATTTTAGAGCTTTAGGTTTTAGAAAAAGTAAACATGCCAATCATACCATGCATGCATGTGCAAGTACAACTATAAGAGGGGTGAAGACAGAAGGGGATTCCCTCCCTGAGCTCCTCCACTGTAGCTAGAGCTCCCTTTACCTATACTCTCCTATTGGAGCATATCTAATGGCCTGTTGAAGGCTGGGAAGGACAGGCTGTTGGTGGGGTTCTAAATCCTTCAGCCAGTGGCAAGACAGTGGTCCCCACCCCCAGCATCCTTGCTGCCCTGCAGCACCCTCTTCTGATATGTGCGTCAAACAATACCTCGAGTGCCGGTCCTCCAGAGGTATACTACAGAGTCATTCCACAGTGGAAAGCACTATGAATTTGGGACTTGGATCTAACTGTCAGCCCCTCATCGACTACCTGAGACAGTGGTCAAGGTGTCTAACTACAGAGACTCATGACTTCATTTCAGCACCAGCATTAGATTTATTGCCATCTATTCACAGTATCGGGAAATAGAGCCTTTGGGATCAAATAAGCAGTCTCAGGAAAGCAATTTATAATAAAGCTACATAAATAAGAGTGTGTTATTCAAACACTCCCTAGGAGAATGCATTTTCATCCTGAACCCCACCTATTGTCTTATACCTATCACTACCAATATCTACTGTTGAAGAATATGAGGAGGCAATGGAACTCATCCAATTCCACCCAGTGAAGTCAACTCTCTGTGGCCCTCCATCCTTTTCCCACTGTCTTAGTCACTTAGGGTTGCTCTAACAAGATATCTAGACTGGATGGCTTATAAATAACACATTTATTTCTTATAGTTCTGAACCCTGAAAAAAAATTTTTTTTTGTCTTTTTGAGACAGGTTCTCTATGCAGTTCAGGCTGGCCTTGAGCTCACTTTGTAGCCCAGGCTGGTCTCGAACTTGCAACGATCCTCCTGCCTCAGCCTCCCGAGTGCTGGGATTACAGGCATGAGCCACCACACCTGGCTGGAGCCTGAAGTTTAAAATCTGGATGCCAATTCGGTGAGGTTCTCCTGAGGGTCTTTTTCTGAGCCTGACTTGTCTTCATATGGAGGAAGGGAGGAGAGAACTCTTTGGGATCTTTTTTATAATCCCATTAATCCTACTTTTGAGGGCACTACCTCATGACCTAATCACCTTTCCAAAGGCCCTATTTCCTGATTCTGTCATACTGGGCTCAAGGCTTCAGCATATGAATTGGAAGGACATATAAAGTCCACTGCATCTGCTTTCTCACTCTCTTTTCCCACCAAAGAGGAGCCACTCCTAGTCTAACTTATGGGCAGAGGACATGCTGTGTCTTGTAAATAACTGCAGTGAATAGGGTTTTAGGCCAGTTTTAACACAGTGACTTGTGGCTTTTCACACCAAAGGGCTCATCAGGCTCAAAGTCCTGACACTGAATCATGAGTCAAGTCCATACAGTTTCCCACACATGGATGCAGAAGCCCAGTAATCACAGTTAATGCTAAGACAAAATCCCAGCAGGATCTTTGCAGGAGGTTTAGTAAGTTCCCCAAAGGGAGATTAGAGATGTTCAATAGTCATTTAATCAAGCCGTACACAAAAGCAAACTCAGCTCTGCTGGCCTCTGGAAACGAGATTGTTTTCTATAACAGGCCCATATATGAAGCTTCCCTCCCAGTGCTGCAGATCTCAGGCAGTGTCTTGACCCTATGCGGGTGGACTCTGTCCTCTGCTGAGGACACAGTCTCAAACACAGGACAACTATGATCGTGACCTCTGCTTGATACGCACCATCTCCCTTCAGATATAAACTCATGAGAAACCACAAATCCAGGAGGTGAAGTAGCCTGTCTGAGGTCACATCGGTAGTCTTGAATCTCGAGCTCAGGCTCCTCTTGTTACAGACCGCTTCTCAAAGCACAGCTGGGAGCTGCTATCCTACATCATTTCCAACTTACCCTCTACATTGTAAACATGTAGCTCCCTTCAAAGTGGCTTTCACTTTATAGTATTGAACAAATAAATTGAGTTCTTAGAGAAATAAAGAGCACATCAATGTACAAAGAGAATCATCTGGTGGTTAGAAGGGCAGAAGGGGGATGTTGAGAATTAGGTAGTTTTACCCAGTGAGGTTAAATAGTCCTTCATGCCATGTCAGCAGAGTCCAAACCTAGAACACCTTGTTCACCCCTCAGAATTCAGTCCTGCACCAACCCATGGCATGTAAAATTTAAAGCTGCAAGTCATACAGAAGATCAATGGTCCTGGAAACCTTTCTGTAACAATTACATCAAGTACTGATATTAAAATATTTTGACACAGTCATTTGTTGGGTGTGTACTATGTCCCAACAATCCTGTGACCAAGAGTAGATTTAGGCAGTTTTGAGACTGGAGTTTCAGAATCTTCCACGCTTCCCTTCATGAACCAAATGCTTCAAACAAGTTGATATAAATCACTTAGTATCATGCCTGGCTCACAAGAATAGCAGTGCTTTATGTGCATCCTGGAATCTTGTACAAGGAAGAGATAAGAAGCACTGTTATTCTCCCCATACACAGATGAGGAAGCTGAGGCATGGCAAGGTTAGGTGAGCTGCTCAATGTAAAAGAGCTAGTAAATGTTGCAGCTGCTTTTACAGACCACCTCTTAACATGGTGCAGAACTGTCCCATGGTCATGTAGCTGCCTAGGAGCACAGAGGGAGACTAAGAGCAAATCCTCTCTCCCTCCACAATCAGAGCTTATTCCCGTATCTAAGCGGCCTAATACAAGAGCAATAGAAATTGTCCTCAGAGCCCTCTGTGAACAGATTGGCACTCATTCTTTCAACAAACATTTGAGCATCTACCTTGTACTCAGTAGAGCGAAGGAAATGGTGAATAATAAAGCATAGGCAAATTCCTTCTTTTCCTTAAAGGCAAATTATAAACAAGATCACTTTCTCAAATGATTCAGGACATTCAAGTGTTATGAGGAAAGTTACCAGGGTGCTTTCAAGCTGGTGGCTAGGGAAGATATCTGTGAATGAAGGAATCAGCCACATAAAGTCTGGAGAATGCTATAAACAGAAGGCACTCAGCTGCCAAGCTCCTGAGGAAGGATTCTTCTTGGCATCTGAGCAATAATAGATAGAACTTCGATTTTACAAAAGAATTTTCTCTAGATTTGGATGGAGAAACAATATCTACCAGATTAAAAGGGCAGTAAATATGTTTGCATTGCCTTTGAAAATTAGAAGTTAATAGGGACAATGAAGATTTCTTATCTCGATTTAGAAATATGGCATCAGGACATGGGAATGTAGCTCAGTGGTTCAGTGCTTACCTAGTATGTGTGAGGTACTGAGTTTGATCCCAGCATTGCAAAAACAAAACAAAACAAAACAAAACAAAACAAAACAAAACAAAAACAAACCCAAAAGGAATTTGAATATTTTTGCAGTCAGTACTTTTGTGAACAGACCATAAGTTGTAGCCCATACTTCAGGGCTTGCATGTCAAACCCAAGAGGGCAAGGACATTCTCAGCTGATATGTTTTAAACAGCCAAGCAAATTCACACTGACCCCAGACCCCATGAGTACAGAGAATAATTCTGGAGGGTAAATATGGAAATGTTGATTTGCTGCCCAGCCTTAGGATCAAGCCCAGATCTGACCCACTTGCATCGTTTTGTAGTGTTTTTCTCAGGAAAATGGAGCCACAACACTGTGCCACTTTGGAAATTCTGCTTGCTGGCTTAGGATGTGACATGTATACTCAGCACACTCTGGGAAGGTTATTTCAACTTTTTGCTACATCAGGACACTATGATTGGTGAACATCAAAAACTTAGAAAAACACACACATCCTTGCCTGTCCTTGGTACGCATGGAGAGTTTCACTAGGCAATAAGTATTCATCTTGGATTTTTCTCTGATCATTCTTTCTGGGTGTCTGCAAAACAACACTGATAACCACTCTCTGGGCAGTGGCTGTCTGCCTTGCTCTCGGGGCAGACTCAGCTTCTGCCTGGAAAGAAGAGGTTCCTACCTTGGGGCTCATGCAACTCCATGGCACTAGATAGAAAGCCCCTGTGAAGGTCCTTGTCAGCATCTCATCAGCCTGAGGCTTTAGGAAGTAGGACACAGTATCTACATTTTTGTAGAATGTCGCTTGAACATGTTAGCTGAATACCCTTAGCTGTTCAGCTGTTCAAACAGTGATGCTAGATGCAGTGAGAACTCTCTCTCTCTCTCTCTCTCTCTCTCTCTCTCTCTCTCTCTCTCTGCTCTCTCAGTGTGTGTGTGCGTGTGTGTGTGTGTGACCCCTTTCCATGGCCAATGTGAAGCTATCAATAACTACAAGAAAGGTCTAGATTGTTTTGAAACTTAAAAGGCTAACACAGATGTGGCCATATGTCTTATTTTCCTCTTGTAGAAGACTGATTTTCTTTTTAAGAGTGGCCCTGTGTAAACCAGGGTTGTAGGACAGGGTAACACTTACCTTTCTGTGATCAGGTGAGATCACAGCCTGACTTACAGGGACAGAGGTGCCTAGTCAGATGTGGAATGGAAGGTTCTTTGTCTGTCCTGGCTGCTTTCCTCACCTTTAAAAAGAGAAGGTTGGATGGGTTGTTTCCCTGGCTTCCTAGTAGGCAGGAAGCCCTAGAGGAAACCATTCTACTGTCCTGCACCGAAATTTTCAGGAGTGATCTATGTCCTTGGCAGCCTGTGGGTGATATTCTTGCAAGATGTTTGGGAACTGAGGCTTGCACTACCTGATCTCTAACAAGTCTTTTGACTTCAAAACCTCTGGCTAAGTCTGGAAGGCAGTGACTCCTAACTATTCTTGAGATTCAGACCTCTCTGCAAATGTAAAAGCTCTAGGTATGCACTTAGAAAAATATCTGTAGGCAAAGAATACTGGATCCAGCTGCAAAATATGGGATCCTCAATTGAGAATTCCTACTCTTAAGGGGAACTCTCTGAGAATCTGAGCATTTAGAACCATGCCTATAGGAAAGTAGTCATCCACTAAAGGTCAGTTATTATTCTAGTCATGTCTCCCAGCTTTTTAATAATATACTAGGATTATTTCTTTTATATATGAGGAACCTGAATCCTGGAAAGATTAACAGGCTTTCTTAGTACTGGCTTCTCTGATTCCTGAGCCAGTGAGTTTAAATGCTGGGTTGCCTAATAAAGTTGTGATCACTTTTGCTTATTTGAACTCATAATGTTTCTGGTTATTTCCCTATGCCACTCTCTTTAGTCATAATTTATTGAGCAGCTACTACTATGTGATAGGAATGTTATGTACACTGTCTCTTGAAAAATGTGCTTAAAATGATGTACACCATGAATGTGTACATTGAGTTGTAAGTAAAGGTAGGAAAATTAAGAAGGTAAATCTATCCTGAAGCCTAGGAATTATTTCCTTTCTGGACACTTTATTTTTGGACAATTTATTTTTCATTGTTACCAGACAACTAGAGATAGAGTTCCTAGTTCAAAATATCATTTTCTTAGGCACCAGAGGGAACAGCAACAAACACAGCTATTTGTAAGAATTCGCTGATTCATCTTAGAGTTTTAAGAAGTTCCCCGTGGTTTTATTCCCTTTTCAGTACTTCAGTGCCCTGCATACACTGTCAACCTGAGCCACATTAATGCTGGTTACAGCACTGCTTATTGATTGGTTGTTTTGTGCTGTTGCTCAAAAGCTTTCAATGCATTATTTCATTTAACTTGACAGCAAGCAGTATCAGACTTTCAAATTTTAGATACTTGCAAAGAGCTTCAAGCACAGATCAGAGATTTTGTGTCTACATGTCGTCCAAGGGGGAAAATACACAACTGAGGAATAGACTTAAGGCAGAGAGGAGAGAGAGAGAGAGAAAGAGACAGACAGACAAACAGACACAGGGAGAGACAGAGACAGAGACAGAGACAGGGAGAGACAGAGAGACAGAGACAGAGGGAGAGACAGAGAGACAGAAACAGACAGGAAGAAGAAAGAAGGAGAAGAAGGAGATAATGAAGAAGAAGGAGGAAAAGGAGAAAGAGAACAAGAAGAAAAGCAGCAGCAGCAGGAGGAGGAAGAAGAGAAGAAAGAGGGAAGGGGGGAGGGAGGGGAAGAGAGAAAACACTGGGGCAGAACTTGTGCCTTCCTGATGATGATTCTTAGGTCTTTCCAGGTGGCATCACTTAATCACTTACCAAGCTGGTACGACCAAGCTCACACACAGAGCAAGAGTATCCTAAATCACAGGACTGCAGGCTCCAGTGACAGGATCCAGCACATAAAAAGGGCCGGTCCCGTTTCATCTGGGTGAGCTCCTGAGCGGCTTCCTTGCTCAGCCTCTCCTGCTGGTGCCCAAGACTGTCTCAAAGGGCAGGCTCTCCCACAGCCACGCCCTGTCCCTAGCACCCTTCCCAGGGCAGAGGAAGTTGCAGCTGCGGGAGGGAACACCTAGGAGGCGCAGCCTCAGTAGCTTTTTCCTGGGTGGCCTTGCCCCGTGTGACATGGCCAGCCAGACAACACTGGATCTTAAATATGCCATCTATACAGGACCCACTGATGAGAGAGGGATCCAGGCCTGCAGTGGGCTGGGCCTATCACGGAGAGGAGAAGCATAGGCTGCTTGGCAGAGAACATCCTGTTTTGGCCTTGAAGGTTTAATTTGTAGTCATGGAAGTGTCTTGAAGCAGTTTTAAGAAGGAACGTTCTCTTTGCAACTTGAAAACTGCACAATGCTTCCTGTAGTGTGCTTGGAATGAATTTCTTTAATAAGTGCATAAATAACATCAGTGCAAGAGGAAGAGCATCACATATCACTCCGTGTGTGTAAAACTGTCAGGGACCTCACTAAATGCCAGCTGCTTAGGCCTTGCTTGACCTGAGAAACTTGGAAAGACCAAAGATAAGAGGTCTCAGCGGAGTACAAAATCCACACCTCATTTTGCAGTTTTCTGCAGAAATCAAGTTTTCCCAGCTGCAGGCTCAGCAGCACTTTGGGGTCCCAGGCCACTTTGCTTTCTTTGGAAGGGTGGCCTAAAAGCACCAGCAGCTTGACCCTACACTCTCAGACGACAGAGAGGGATACTGGTGCTAATGTGGCCTCAGGGGATCAGTGCAAGGCTGTACTCAAAAACTGGCCACGCTAGGCTGTTCTTCTGGTTTTGACTGAACCCCTGCTCTCGGGCTTCCTTTGACTCTGGAGAGTCAAAATGGACATGCCAGTCTCCTGCCTACAGTGCAGAGGCGGCCTACAGCGTAGCAGTCCAGCAGAGGACAGCACTATCTGAAATTATCCAATTTATACTTTAGAGCCACTATTTTTGAAAAGATGGGAGAGTCATTTAAGGGGTGGGCGGTGTGGGTGGGATAGAGAAGTCGGTCCAAAAAGGCCTGAATCCTTCTGGTTCAGAACTAACTCACCCACACTCTTGGTCCCATCGTTTTCCCTCCTGAGGGTCTCGGCGCCCCGTTTCTACAGCCCGAAAACCTAGGAGTTGTATGCCCCACTTGGTGCGCGATCGGGCCCACTCCAAGCTCCGCGTTCCTTTTCTGCGCCGGCCGGGCTGCAGGGGAGCAGGCGCCCGGCTGTCTCCTGAGCACTGAGCGTCCCAGGCGTCACCTCACACGCGGTCGCCAGGCCTCCCTCCAGCCCCGCGGAGACGCTCGGGGTTTCCCGTGAAGCCGAACCCGGACAGCTGCGGCTCGGGAGGGGCCCACCTGTCCCAGCTGGGTCCCCTCCCGGCGCCCCAGGTGGCTCGGGGCGGGGAGGAGCCGCGCCCCGCCCCGCGCGGCCGCAGCCAACGCCAGCCCCGGCGGGCGCGCGGCGAGCCGAGCCGGGAGCCGAGCGGGGCGCGGAGGTCCGGCGGGCGCCGAGCTCGCAGGTGAGCGGGCGCGCGGCGGCCGGGGGCGGTGGTCGCTCGGGGCGCGGGGGCTGCTCCCGGCGCTGCGGGACTGCGCGGCTGCGGCGGGCAATGCGCTGCGCCCCGCCCCGCGCGCCCCGGGAGCCCGGAGCTCGCTCCCGCCGCGGAGGGAGGGTCGGGTGCCGCCGCCGCCCCGGGGCGAGCTGCCGCCAACATCTGCATGGGGCAGGAGCTGGGGACCCGGCAGGGCGGAGTTGGGCGGGTCTTTGAGTGCCCCCCGCGCCTGGCCTGGAGATTTAGGCGGTGCCAGAGGGAAGGAGAGGAGAGGGTGGGAACCAAACTACTGCGGAGAGCGCGGAGCCAGCGGGGTTCAAGGCGGGTCGCGGCCAAGAGCGAGCGAGCGCCCGCGTTTCCCACTGTGGCGGTTCCCCAGGGCTACGGGGGTGCTACTGCTCCCCTTTACCTGGCTCATTACTTTTGGTGTTAAATAACCGACTAACACGTCGGTCAATTACCTGGAGCTTCTGACATGCTGCGTCCGCGAGGCTGCCCTGACTTCTGGGGGCTTAGGTTGTAACGCTGCGGGTCTGTGTGTCCTGGGGCTTTGGGGTGGTGGTGGTGACAGTGGTGGAGGGGTGCAGTCCACCTCCCAGGGCCTGGCGAACAGGGTGTGATAAAGTGCAAAAAGTCTGGAATGGTGTTTAAAGCCTCATTATTAGCTCTGTGACCTTGAGCAAGTTACTTAACTTCTCCGAGCCTGTTTCCTCAGAAGTAAAACAGGTATTATAATCATTAAGATGACTTCAAATTATGTGGCCTTTATAAGGCACATAAGCACTCTGCTTGATGACGGTTCTCTCCTTCATGTCCCTCCATCCCCTTATATCAATGCAGCATTTCGTGACATTCATAATTCTACTCTCCCGTGATGTCCAGAGGCTTAGGTTAGCAGCCCAGGAGCAGGGAAGCCTGGTGGGGCTGTGTTGGGGCAGATGGAGCTTCTTTGTTCACGGCTACTCCTGCTCTAGGCCACTTAGATTAAGAGGTGCCAGTGTGTGGGTCCCACAGACAGACGGGTGTTATCAGCCAGCTCTCATTGTTACCAGCTCTGTAAGAATTATTTAATTAAAAAAATTATTTTCTTGGGGTTGTGTTTTGGTCACTTGAATATACTGTAGCCTTATGCAAAGTAGGAGCTGACAGGATCACATGAAGTCTGAGTTTTAGTTTCTGGTATAGCTAGACCCATGGTCTCATAAAGTTGCATGGTTCTTAGGATGGAATGATAACTGTCACTAGCACCTCATATTCACATGTTCAGGCTTATCTGCTGGTAGGGAGGAAAGCAAAGATGGAGAAGGGAGAGGAAGGAAGGAGAGAAGAGAGAGAAGGAAGGAGGGAGAGAGATCTGTCAATCTTCTATTTCCTCCATCCTGATAGCAAATCTCATGGGTACCCTGGACCAAAGGCAGGGCTAAGCCATCTCAGCAGACAGGGAGTGGCTGTATTTCCCAAGTGTTGCCTGCACCTTCGAGGTTAGTCAGCCACTTTAACAGTCTCACTTCCAACTACAGGGAATTGGGAATGGGGTACAGTTCCCAGTGAGAAGTCTGAATTCTGGGCAGACAAAAGATAGAGCATCACCTAAGGGAAATAGAGAGTACAGTGGAGGCTACTTTGTTCTCAATGCAGTCTTCATCCAAGGTACAGGAAGCATCCTGTGTGTTCATCTTTTCATTCATCGTTTTGTTGTTCTTCCATTCATTTATTTCACATTTAGTAAATGCCCAGTTTGTGCCAGGATCTCTGCTGAGAGTGGAGTGCTTCCTTTTGAGAAGCTCACAGTCCAGCTGGAAAAACAAATGTGCAAGTCACAATGTCTGGGACTGATAATGTGTCTGGGGACGCAGTGAGTTTTCCCAAGGAGCTACAGTTGAGCTCTAAGTGGGTAATGAGTAGAGATGATTGAGGAGAAGTTGAGGGACTTCCCAGGCCACGTGGTTGGGTATCAGTACGGGAATTTTCTGATGTAAGTGATATTGTGTAGGTTACTTAGGTGTGTGTGGATAGGTGGTTCAAAGTAGTCACAACTCTTGGTTGGGTTCTAGAAAATTTTCCCTGCCCTGTGCGAGGTGACTGGAGGTTTTTTTCTGCCTCTATGTAATAGTATCAAATAACAGAAAGGGAAGGACAAGACCTTGCATCTCATCCTTGTGGATGAGAGAAGGCTAATTTTCTCAGAAGTTGCCTGTGATGGCCAGTGTCATAAGTAGAATAGTCACAAGCCCACCCTAAACAAGTTATTGACAAAGGAGAGGAAGGTGGCTTTGAATTGCTTAGGCCAAGCAATCTTCTGGAGCTGGAGAGGGACTCACTCCATATCATGAACACAATCAGAATTCTGTGAGCAAGGAAGAGCCTGACAGACTGTTAAGCAGGCAGTCAGCCATGTGTCCCACAGGTGGTGACAGGTACCAAGAGGCAGAGTATATATGAGAAATCCGGGAAGTGCAGTACAATAGGAAAAGTCCAGGGTGTGGCTGAGAGCAGAGGGAGTGGAGACTGAAGCAACAGACAGAGACAGGCGTACCCTAATGTTGATTCCACTGTGGGGTTTACCAAGAAGTATCAATCTTGTTCCATTCATCAAGGAGCTCACACTGGAAACGCAAGGTTTTCTAAGTTTCCCGTACTCCCCTTAGTAATGGCAACATGGGCTCCCTGTGGCAGTAATTCTTTGTAAGGGTGTCTTGGGGATACTTTCAGGAGGGCCATGTGTAGTTGGAAAAGCCTTCGGGATGATTCTGCTGGGCCTTTCACTGCCCACCCTTCCCCAGAGCCTCTCCTAGTCTCCTTCCTGAAAATATTCTGTTCTTTAAAAAAATGGCTTTGTTTTGGTATTCTTACTTCTCTTCTAACTAACAGGCTGGGACTTGGTGAAGTTGCAGTCAGTGGTAGATCCTGGACAAGAAAACAATTTCCCCTGGTGACTGATTTAAATTGTGTTTAATAGGAAGCGGGCCTTTGGTTAGAGCTTGGTGAGAAATGTGGTAATTTAAAGCTATTTCATTAGCCTGTTTACATCTGAAGCCTAAGGTGAGCCCTGGCTGCTTTTGTGTCCACTTGACAGGGTGGCTATGGGTGGACATTTGATGCTCAGCTAAACAACCAGGAATACCACTCCTCACGATACTGTCTCCTCAATATCTGGTTAGCGTAGAAGTTGGCTAGAAGTTGCTTACTGCTCTGGAAAGGAGAAGAGGAGGAGGGCAGCATACTGTGCTGATTTTATCAGCAGTATTGCCATGGGCTGGCTAGGACCACTGGAGAAATGTGAAAGAATGAGGTAGAATGATGAGCCTTAGACTGCCTGTCATTCATTCCGCAGATGTTTCCTGAGCACTTACATGTGACGGATGCTGTTTTAGCGCTGGGGATTTCCAAAGAGTACTTAAGAATGACAGAGTCCCTGTTTTCATGGAGTTTGCAGTCATCAAAAGAAGTGCTTATTAAAAAAAAAAAAAAAAAGAAGTGCTTATGTTTTGTTCAATATTTCAGGCAATGAGAAGTACTACAATGAAAACCGAGAAGGGTTTAGAGCAGAGATCAGTTGTAGGAAATCAACTGGGTATAGTACTGGGAATCTCTTTTCTGTATTCATCAGAGAAATATGGTTTGAGGAGGCATAGTTTTAGAAAAAACAAAAGACAGATAATCACTTGGGTTAAATATTGAGTAACTTGATCTGATAGGATTTATTTCATGGAGCTTTGTTTTTAGTCTTGCATTGTTCCTACAACAACTTTCAAAAATATGGTAGTAAGAGATGAGAAATAAGTGAAGACATACGAGCAAAGGGAACTATAAGGTAGTTTCTCTGTCATTTTGTTCCAGGATTGTTTAGTTTGGGTAGTAGAAGAGGAAATATATGTGATCATTCATGCTTAGAGTTCATTATTTAAAAGGTGAGAAAATAAATTATAGTGCATTAGAAAATTACATTTTGCACTTATGCCACAAAGCTAAGCCCCCAGCCCCTAAGAACTAGTCTTATTTATTTTATTTTATTTTTTATTGGTACCAGGGATCTAACTCACGATGATGCGCTTGTAAGGCAGGCGCTTATGCCACTGAGCTAAATCCCCAGCCCCAAACTAGTCTTACTTAATAGAAAGAGAGATCTTTTTACCAAGAGTGTATGTGAAATTTATCTCCTGGGTGAGAAAAAGAAAAATAAGGTTTTTGGTTGATATAGAGTACACCAAATATTTGTTTGTTTGTCTTTGAGACAGGGTCTTGCTATGCAGTTCACTGGCCTTGAGCACACTTTGTAGCCCAGACTGGTCTCAAATTTGCAACAATCCTCTTGTCTCAGCCTCCTGAGTGCTGAGATTATGGACATACACCACTATACCCAGCAAGTACACCAAATGTTAACAGATGGACACTAATTCCAAGGTCAAATATTGAAAAAATATATAAATTTAAATAAAAATTTACAATATAGTAATGCTACACAAAGGTAATTTTGATTAGCTATTTTTATTGAGTTTGTTTCCTTGTTAATTTGTGAAGTTTCTTTATATAATCTAGATCTACATCTTCTGTCAAAAATGTGATTTCATAACAGTCACTCTTACTTTCTGCTTTATTTTTTAATGTAATGTAAGTCATCCAATGTTTTTTTTTTCAAAATTATTATGACTCTTCTAGTCCTTAACTTTTCCATAGTAATTGTGAAATCAGCTTCCAGTATCTTCAAAAAGTTCTGAGATGGAACAAGTGGAAAACAGCTAGCAAGACAATAGATTTTAATTGAACCATATCAATATCACAGTAAATCTGAATGATTTAGTGTTAAAATGATTGGTTAAAAAAGTGTCTCAGGTATATGTTGTCTAGAAGAAACCCACCAAAATATACATACATATACAGGCTGAAAATATAGAAAAAAGATAAACAATGAAAACTTTAACCAAAAGAAAACCAGAATAGCTACTGTTTGTATTCTAACGTGGACTCCAGAACAAGGAGTAAAGGGGAATATTGTATAATAAGCAAAGGATTGGTTCTGCAAGAAGACATTAGCAGTCTAAAATGTGGCTGGAATTAATAGTGTATATTCAAAAAATATGAAGCAGAAGATGATAGAAAGGAGAAATTTAAAAATCTGCATTTCTAGATGAGGACTCATATTTATCTGCCCATAAATTTGACAATCAATTCTTTGAAAGATACAAAGTACCAAACCTCAACAAGAAACAGGTACTGACTAGTCCTATATTCATTAAAGAAATAAAGTTTATAGCTAAAAACCTTCCAATAAGAAAGCTATAGGTCCACTAGATAGTTTTACCATTATCTTTTCTTTTCACTTGGGTCTTTTATAAATTATTTTTAAATTTGGTGTTTCACTGCTTCAACATCTGTGTCATATCTGAGTCTGGTTTTGTTTATTGCTATATCTCATATGTTGCTTTCTAAGTACTCTGTACCTTTTTGGTTGAGAACTAGACATTTTGGCAGGACATTAGAGACTGAGATAAATAGTTTTTATGCATGGAACAGGCATGCCTTTCTGCTTCTACTGTGAATTTAGTGTGACTATAGATCATTCTAGTCAAGTGTTGAACCAGACTTGAGAATTACTGTTGCTGTAATTACAGTGCACCCCAGACTTCAAGTTCTTCTAAAGATGCCTCGTATTTTGGGTTGGGGTGGGTTTACTAAAAGTCTTCTGTCACTGTGTATTCCACTGTCAGCCTTAGGTCTTTATTCTGCTCTGTGCTGCAGAGTGCTCTATGTCCATATGTTTTTAGCGTGCTCTCTCTCTCTCTCTCTCTCTCTCTCTCTCTCTCTCTCTCTCTCTCTCTCTCTCCCCCTCATATTCTACTGTTATTTCTTATCTGATACTTGTTTGTCAGTGGAGATGCACCTGCCCCAGTTGAACGACTCCTCATGTCTTGCCTCTTCCTGCAGGTACTATTTCTCCTTAGAGTTTGGCCTAATGTGTTCTGCAATCTCAGTTTAGTGGATCTGAAAAGGTTACGAATTTGCGGTTTACAGCTTTTGTTTGTGGTAAGCATGGAAGTTGTCTAAGTTTTCTTATTGCTGAGATGAAATACCTGACTCACAAAGTTAAAGGAGGAGAAGTTTATTTTAGCTCACAGTTTGTAGAGGTTTCAGTCCGTAGTTGGTTGACTCCAAGGTAGGGTGGCCTAGCAGAGGGGATCACAGGGGAGAATCAGTCTATGGCAGAGAAGGCAGGAGCCCACAAAGCAGCAAACAGCAGCAGCAGACAAAGTAGTGGGCCTCCCTTTCCCTTTTATAGGTTCAAGCTGTAAGCCTTTTGGGTGGTGCCACCCCCACAGGGGTGGGTCTTCCCATTAGCCTCATCCAGAACTGTGCTAAACTATTCAGTGGACTCATTTAATACCATAATTCTTCATCCCAGGATCACACACCCTAGATTCAGCCATCTCTGAGAAGCAGCACTGTATGCGAATGAGGCTTTGAGGGGATATCTGGATACAAGCAATAACAGGAGAAATGCTCTTTTTTTTTTAAAGCTCTATATCTACTGAGCAGGCATTAAAAGCTTTGATTTCTTTTTTTTCAAGCTCTTTTTATGATCTTCCTGTAAAACCTTAGGGCTGTTTTCCTTCCCTCTATGCTCTGTAAAATGTCATCTACACAACTCATACATACAAAATCAGTGGTTCTCAACCCTTACTTGGGGAACATTAAAATAAAATGCAAATTTTGGGTTCCACTGTCTCAACTGATACATGCCAAGACTGAGGCACGGGTGGCTTTTATAAGCTACCCAGGTGATTGTAGGCTGAGAAGCCTTGGTCTAAGTACCACTTACAATCTTTCCTTTCACAGAGGTGCAATTGCAATATAAGTGGCCAAATGAAATTTCAGGCTTGTATAGATTCACCCGAGTGGAATCATTTATCCCCTAATTGTGTCTTCAGTGGTAGTGAATTGCCAGTGATGTGAACTAATGTTCTCACAGAATGGGGAAGAAACTTAAGAGTTCTCATTTAACTTTATACTGCTTACATGAATGCACTTCATGACAATCTACGACCTGGGTGCTACTTGAAGTTTTTCAGGAAACTCTGCCATTCAAAATAACAACCCCATTGTGGGATAGTCTTACTTGTTAGAGGCATTTTCTTCTATTGAATTGAACTGAATTGAAAAATGTTCTCTTCTATAATCTACCAAATATTTTACCTTACTCACTGTCTTGCAAACTATTTGAAACAATCTATTTGTGTGACTCAGTACATGTATATGTCCACATGGGCATGTGCATATGTGCACACACCCACACACATGCTTGCTCATGAAAAGCATTTTACAAAATAGCACTTACTATCTCTTGTAGGCTGAATTGATTTCACAATAAAGCAAGAAGTTGGTTTTGCTGCATGAAAAATGCTGGTAAGCCCATTTTCTACTTGACAAGTTTTTCAATGTTTATGAACTGTTCTCTTGGTGCCTCAGAGAGTTCTTGGATCTGGTATAATATTGATTTCTCCAACAGTTTTTCCAGCCGCCTCATAGTCTTTCTGGTTTTATGCATGTACTGGGTGAGATGTCCAGTAATGTTTCATAGCTTATGGCCTGTTTGAGAGACAAAGACATGCAAGATCAATACCAGTGAGTCATGTGATATAGAAGTGGTCACAGGTGAGAGAGAGATTATACAGGTTGTCAAGAAAGTCTGTATTTGGGCTTTGAAGGTTAGCGTCAGCCACGTGGAGTAGAAGTACGAGGAAGGAGGAAGGATTTCAAAGGCTCTCCTTTAGGCATCTCCTGACCTCTATGACTTCCTCTAGAAGTGACTTGGTATACAGGGTTTGAGAGAAACCTGAGGTTAAATACAAAGAGGAAATCTAAGTTAGATTGTTTCCATAGAAAATGTCACAAAAAGTAATAAATGAACTGTCCTTGGGTCCCCAGGCCAGGTCCCTCAGGAGCTCTGACTCTCTGACAAGTGTAGTCACTGTGTTGTTCTGGAAGCTATTTCTTGTGGTGAGGTTCAGCTTGCCAGGGCCCGTTTCAGGGCCAGGCTCTTTAGCTCTGCTAAACACTTGTGACTTCCATGAAGTACTGGAGCATAACCCTTTCCCCACTGGCTTAACTGTGTCTCTGTTTTCTTCTCAGTGCTTAATCAGATGCATCATATTTGCAACTGTGCTACTTTCAACCCTCTTACAATTTACCTGTGAGGTAATCTGAATATGCTTGTTTGTAATAAAACAATGCCACTATCAAATGCTGTGGAAAAACCAAGTACATATTAATGGTATCCTGCTGAAAGCACCCCATTCATTTTGTGACTATTTTATTTTGGTAAAAAACAGGGATGGATGTACACTATAGGAAAATTATCTGGATTATTTTCCTTTAACAAGGCGAGGGAGTTACAGTTCTCAAGCAACTACAAAATGAGGACTATGCGAGATCCATCGCTGTGTCTAGACCACTGGGTCAGTGTTAGTGTTACTGAAAGTGTTATACATTTCTGCTGGAATTTAGTGCCAGGATGGTAGTTTGTTGCCCAGGAAGAGCTGATAAACAGTGGAGATTTATAAAATTCCTGGTATTTCTCCTTTTCTTTGACTACCAGGAAACTTGAAGTTAAATGTAAGAATTTTCTATTGTGGTGATAATTTAATTTCAAATTCTAAATATATAGATGTCCAGGGCTGGGGATTTAGCTCAGCGGCATAAGCACCTGCCTTGCAAGCAGGCAGTCATGAGTTCGATCCCTGGTACCGATAAAAATGAAAAAGACAAAAATATATATATATAGATTTCCTACCTTAATATGATTTCATCTTTGTTTAAAAACAATTTTTAATATATACTCATTATAGAAAATGCAAAAAATAATAGTTTCCCACATAACTACTAGATATTTTCCTACCACATGGAAAGTCACAAATTATATCTTTATCATAATCACTGAAATTTATTCTGGGTATATATATATTACAAAAGTGAAATGATATCTTTTACACTGTATTAAAACTTACCTTTAAAACTTAGCATTTATAAATATTTTCTATACCATTAAATATTCCTGCACAGCATTATTTTTAATGGATGGTATAGTTCATATGAGGATGTATCTTGTTGCTGTACTTTAGTTAGAATTTCACTTTTTGTTATTATAAATAACTCTGTCATATATATTCGTATTGCTAAAACTCTGAACACATCCACTATTATTTTCTTTGAAAAAGTTTCTAGAAGTGACATGATTGAGTAAAAGCCTAGAATATTTTTAAGATTTGTAGACATATATTTCCATGCTGCCCTCCAGAAAGCATGAACTAATTTACATTATTGCCTGGAGTTTGAAATGCTTCTTTTCCCAAGCCTCGCCTAGTATCGGGATTATTGTTTTTTAAATCTGCATTGGGAGACAGGACTTCTGGGTATGGCCTGGAAGAGGCTGCATATCCTTCCTCCTAGTAAGCTGCTATAAATCTGAACAAGTGAATAGAAACAGTTGTGTTCACACCGTGGTAATCCATGAAAGCATGCAACAATTTGAAAAGTGTTTAGTCTTGAAAAACTTATGAATTCTGAGTGGGAACAGTGGGAGTTAGGCTTTTCTGCTCCCACCTCCCCACCACCTCCAGCTCAGTGGGTGCAGAGGGCTTCATGGTCAAAGGACACCAGGAGACGGACTCCATGCTGCCAGGACCGATGCGTGTTAGTGGGGGACTCCAGTACCCCTGGGTTGTGATCCTAGTTCTGTTTCTCCATTTCAGTTCACCTTGAATCTTTAAAAAATGTTATTTTATTATAAATGTTTATAATCAAAAGCAGAAAATAAACAAGGAGAAGAAAATGAGAAACATCTTCCCCTATCCTGCTGTAGGTGTTCTGTGCTGATGGAGATGTTTTGTTTCCTTGTCCTTATGTAATTAATGGAACATTTGAGTGGCAAATACAATTTGATAACCTCAGTTTTAAATTTGATTAATTTTATATAATTTACATTGAAATATTCATCCATTGGTAGTGGCTATGATTTTTCTGTAAGTGGAAGCATGGATACATATATACATAGTTAAAAATAGGATAATACTGTATACTGTGTTTTGTATACTGCCTTTTGTGACTGATAATATATAATAAATCTAATTTTGATGGCTAGGTCATATTCTACTGAATGAATATACTATAATTAGCCTTCCAACTTTGTTCTTTTTCAGTGTTGTCTTGGCTGTTCTATGTCCCTTACATGTACATAGGATTAACTGGTTAATTTCTACAAAAAAGTGAGCTGGGTTTTGATAGGGATTACAATGAATTTGTAGATCACTTGAGAATATTTTCTTTTTGTTTATTTAAAAAATTTTTATTTTAAAAAGAATAAAACAAAACAAAATGGAACAAAACGTCAGAAAAAAACAATGCAATCAACACAGGATTTCAAAACAAGACAACAGGACGTCAACAATGATTACCATAATGTCTCATTTTCTTCAAAATAGTTGTCCACTTGAGTATATTTTCATCTTAACAATGTTAAATCTTCCAATCATGAATCTGGAATATTTTTCCATTCGTCAGATCTTCTTTAATTCCTTTAAATAATGGTTAGCAATTTTCAGTGTAAAAGTCTTGATCTTCCTTTCATGGTTTATTCCCGAACATTTTATTCTTTTAAATGCAAATGTAAGTAAATTTGCAAGTATCATTTTTGGGCTGTTCATTGGTTGTGTGTAGAAGTATACTTAATTCTTGTGTTTTGATCTTGTATTCTGAAACCTTGCTGAACTCACTGATTATGAGTTTTTATAGTAAGTTTATTTGGATTTTTTATAGTCAAGAACGTATCATCTACAAGTGGAGGTACTTTAACTTCTTTATTCCCCCATCTGTATAACATTTATTTATTTAGTCATTCTTGCCTAATTGCCTTTGCCAGAAACAACAGTGCAAGATTGAATAGAAGTGGTGACAGATACTCTTGTCTCACCATGTCTGATATTTCTGATTAGTGAGATATCTCTGTGAAGTATGACATTTTTCTATGACCTATTCTATTTTTATATATTTTTCTGTGACCTATTTCTATTTTTATACTCTAAGAGTATCAGCTAATTTTTCTTAGAGAAGTAATGTAACTTTCCTTTGTCTTATGCTTTGGGAGGCTTGACCTAGTGGCTATTAGTAAATAAGTATTTTAATTGAAGAATCTATTAATGCAACACCTAGGTGCCAATGAGTTTGACTAATGTAACCTAGCATGGATGCATTTATTACTTAAAAATACAAAAAAAGTACTAGGTTTTCCATCCTTTGCATATTTTGAGATGCCCAATAAGAGGAAGACATTATCCTACTCCAAATCTGAGCTACTTGTAAAGCTTCAGGAAGGCTTCCTATTCTGTTTAATTGCGCATTCAACTTTTCTTTGTAAAGAGGACCCTCCATCTATTTTACACTTGTCAATTCAAAGGATTAGCTAAGATGTATATTAAATCATAACTGTGCTTACTGTTAAATCATCTCTGCAGTAAAGAATGAAGGTGGTATTAGTAAAAGCAATTAAGTACCTAAGTCACACCTTAAGACAATTTGAGTAGTTTTTTTTAAAGAAGTTAATTCAGAGTCGTATAGTACGTGTACTTCCATTTCTGTTTCTCTATTTAAAAGGAAATACTTTATTCTAGTTTTATTATATAGTGTTTATTATTATAATGAAAATTATATCAGGTTTCTTTTTATCATTCTACTGGTAAAATGAAATGCAAACATTTTGGTCTTCGGCTACAAAAGAAACTGAATGGTCTCCACAAACCTTTCAAGTTAAATTAACTTTTCAACAAATCTGAAGTTCTAGTTTCCCATTTTTTTATTACAATGAGTTTTTTTCTTTTGATTATGGGAGGGGTGAGATAAGGCTGCAGAATGCTTTCTGCTTCATGCTGTTTATTGCACACAATACAGAAGCCAATTCCACCGAAAAGGAAATGGAAAAATAACGACCCTGTTTGTGCCTTGTAAGCAGTTTGTGAAGTCCCTTCTAGTTTCTACGATTAAGTGTTGGCTTCTCTCCTTGCATACTTCTAAAATGAAATTAAAAAGAGGAGTAAACAGCACTATAGAACCCAGCTCAAATACTGTATAGGGACAAGCCCAGAAGACTGAAGAATTGCAGCATTTCAGGCAGTGTTTTTCAGAGCTGTACAAAATGCAGTAGAGGAGAAAGACTATAAAGGGGATCCTGAGAAAGTTCCAGGTCATTTTGAACTCTGATGCCCTGGAGTCAATTTTGGTGTGGACAGGAGAAGGAGGATTGGTAGTTCTGGCAGAGCAGTCTCTATTATGTGTGACAATGCTTCATAAACAGATTGCCACCCAGTTATTGTTCACCCCACTCTAAGCTTCAAAGTTGCCCTGGGATTTGCTAATGGAGAAGGAGAGAAGGAAGGGTGTGGACAGTGTCCCTAGAACAGGGACAACACAAAGTAGAGGCTGGGCCCTGGGACTGGGAGCCAGAAACCCAGACCTATTTTTGGTTCTCCCACCTTCTGTGTGACCTTGAATGAATCATTTTACCCTTCTTGACTATAGTTTTTATGTCTGCAGAACTCAGGTTTGGCCTAAATACCTGACTTCTAAGTCTCCCTCAAATGGTCTCAGAGCTTGACTCGCACCAACAACTGAGGTCCTGGCTCTAGCTTCCTAAAGGGAGCAGCCTCAGTTTCTTCCCTTGCACCTCTATTTCTGCTTGAATGAAGGAAAACTACCAGATGGTCCAATCCCAATACTTTATACTGGCCTTCACATTTCAGTGTCTGTGACCCTGATGTCTGGTCTAAGGTCCGTGTGAGGGGTTAAGGGCATCCATCATTCAGCAGTTGTACCTCTTCTAAGGTGATGGCAGGCAGGCAACAGAAATACTTACTACGTGTTGGTTTAAAAAGCTGACAATGGGGAAAGGAGTCTGTGTTATCGGACCTCAGTTTCTCCCTCTGTGGACAACCTGTTGTATACTTACTTGGGTCTCACTTTCCCTTGGTCCCAGAATGAAAGCAGCCTGGGAGACATGGAAATCTGAAGGCAACTGGAGCCTCCATCTCCTGCCCTCCCCAGCCCTCTGCAGCAGGAGCCCTCAGGCCTGGATCCCTGACCTTTTGATGGGAGCCTCTGGAGTGAAGGCTGTAATAACCACCTGTCAGCTGCCCATTGGCTTCTGAGAACCATGCCTCCCCCTCAGTCACTGGCCACCTCCTGTCAAATAGGCTTCTTCTACTTTGTGTCAGGTCTTCATCCATCTATTTCCTGACTCTGGGATTCTTTTCTTTCACTCATTAATAATGTACTTTCCTCTGCCATAAACTTTCTTCCATTTGTTTGGGAAGCACAGTACAATGTGCTTTGTGTCACCAGCAGGGCCTGCTTTGGGAAGAGGCTTGAAATTCCCCCAGCTATTTTAAGCAGATATAGTGCCTTTTTGTTACCTGCCTTAAGGCACCCTGGTGACTATAAGCCTGCAAGGGAAGGTTGGCAGAGAAAATCATCATGAAATAACTATTCTAACTGAGGAGTGTAGAGTTGCAGACCCAAAGGTGCTGAATGTTTTAATTAACGTTTATTAGAAATGTAGACTCGGCCATTTAAAAATAAAAATTTAAATATCTTGTCTCCATATCCATTTCTCCATCAAGACACTGTTCCTTTTGCTTTTCAAATTTAGCCAGTATTTACTAAGTTCCCATCATGAGGCTGGAGACCCTGCAAAGCACTGGGCTGACAGGAGTAACAGTCACGTCTTGCCCTCAAGGGGCTCTCAGCTGGGCTCAGGAGAAGGCCGAGAAGACAGAAACTGTCCAGAGTGGTCAGCAATCTGAAAAGTTCCTGGAGACTGGGCAAATACAAGATGGGGGACCCTGTGCACTTGGCTGGGGAGTATTCTTGGGCCAAGGGTTCAAGCAGAGGGAGCAGCAGGCTTAAAGATGTGAGGGAGCTGGTAGGTTTGGTAAAGAACAGGTTCAGCATGGTTGGGGCAAATCTGAGGGAGTAGAGAAAAGGAGAGAGGAAGAAGATGGGGGGATGCAGCTCAGTGGCAGCGGCCTTGGGGTTGGGGAGCTGATGGATGGAGTAAGCAGGCACCCAAGTGCATTCAAGTGCAGAGCCTTGAATACTATACTCATCACTGGCAGATTTGCTGGTCAGTTTTGATTTTATCTTGAGGGTATAGGAACCCACAGAAAAATTTTTAAGTGGATGGGCTAAGAGGCCTGCAAGGTCACTTACCATAGAAGATAGGAGCAAGAATTCTGAATCAGGGTGACTAGGGTTTGAATCATTCCTTAGCCACCTTTCTGCTGTGGGCCAGTTTCTTGTGGCCTCATCTTTAAAGAAGGATGAAAATCTTGTCTGTTTCATGGACTTGTTGTGAAGAGTAACTAAATAAATTCCCTGAAAGTTCTCACAATAATGGACATACATTAAAATTCAACTATTACTTTTTCTGGGAAGGGGGCATATAATTTTTATGAGCAGCCTCCTCAGATTTTGTATCAGTTAACCATTGGCATAGTAATGCTGCATAAGAAATAACTCTAAAACACAGTGGCTTCAAGTACTCTAAACTGGGGAGGGAGTGGCAGTGGTGCTATTCATTATTGCTACTGCAGTTGTGGGCTGCTTGAACCTGGCTGAGTCCTGGCTGGGTATGCAGTTTGGGTTTACAGCTGCTCACATGGGATCCATGCTAAGAGCAGCAGGCATGGGGCAGCTTTTTCCAAGGCACTGGAAGAGCCTTAAGAGGTAAAGGGAATCCTGCATAGCTTGAGAGGCTGGTGCTTCTAGAGGGGTGGAGAAATGCAAAGTCACTTAGCAAAATGTGAAGGTCGGGAAGGCCCCAGTCAGACAGCTCTTGCATTTGCAGCTTTGTAGCTTCCAAGAGAACTTTCTGAAAGGCAGTCTATTCTTCCTTGGGGCAAGACCAGAACCCCAGGGACCTGGCTTCAGCTGGCAACCTTTCTGCAGGTGACTGAATATGAACCTTTGGACTGCCAAAGGTGCTGAGTCTCCTGCCTCTCAGAGTGTTTGGGAGAGACTGTTCACTTCAGGGGAAAACATGCTAATGTGAGTTTGAATCTGGTTGAGATGGGGAGGATGAGAATCTTTAGTGTTACTGAAGAGTAAGCTTGGAGATGAGCAAAGTGTCCAGGACACTTTGTGGCTCTCACAGGCGTACCAGGCTGCAGCATGGCCTTAAACATGGTTTGCAGTGGATTGGAACTGCTAGGATAAGATTTTAAAGTTTTAAAAAAAATAATAAAATATGTGCTTGCTTGTACATTGCTATGCTTTGGATGTGGTTTGTCCCTCAAAAGTTAGTATCTGGATGCTTGGTCCTCAGTGTAACTGCTGAAAGGTGGTAGAACTCTTAGGAAGATGGCCCTAATGGAAGGCAATGGGTCATGGGGCACTGCCTTTGGAAGGGATTAATGTGGTTCTTGCAGGACTGTACGTGCTTGGTTTCTTGTTCATGAGAATGGTCCCTTTTTGGCCTCTCTACTGTGTTGTGACACAGCCAGGGAGTCCTTGCCAGATGGTGGGTCTATGCTGTTTGAACTTTCTAGACACTAGAATTGTAAACCAAATAAACCTCTATTTTTAATACATTACCTAGCCTCAGGTATTTTATAACAGGAACACACACAAAAAAACTAAAACATCTGTGTTTTTAGATGCCTCTTTCCCAGTACAAAAAGGAATTCTTTTTTTGTGTTTTGACTTCCTGGCATTTGCTTTCCAGCTCCCTGGGAGCCTCTGGTGAGGTGAACCTGACTTTCCAGCAGACAGCCCTAGGCAAACGCTGGAAGAGGACAGGGAGAGGCATTTATTGGTGTGTAACTGCCTCCCAGTTCTCCTAGACTCCTTCCAGCTTGGGAGAGGACAGGGACAGTGATGGGAGGAGTCAAGTGTGATTCTTTGCCAACAAGTAAAATAATCTCTCTCTTCCTCCCTGGCCTTCGTATGCTGCATGACAAATGTATCCATTCTTCTCAACAGAAAAGAGAAGCAGGGACGAGAAGACATTCTCACAGGTTACCCTTTTCTATTTTATATAATGGGAATATAAGTATACTATGAAATTAAATGTCCAGTTTCCTAAAAAGTCATTCACTGTTTAAATTGAAAAATTAATATTTCTAAAATTAACCTTAGTCATTAAATATAATATTATATTGAGTTCTTTCCCCAGGGAATGAGAAGAAAATGTATTCTGGAATCTTTTTGGTAGCAAACACAGCACTGGAAGTAACATCATACCATTTAGTGGTGTGACTGGCGTATGTAAGATGATTAAACTGAGGCATGACGATGAATGTATTGACTGTAGTTCATTTATTGGGGAAGGGGATTAAAAGCAGGGGTTAGTAGGCCAAGGACACCATTAACTGTTGGCTGCAGTCATTTCTGACACAAACAAGAAACAAGAAAATGAACTCAGAAACGTTTGGATCTTAATATCAAGTCAAGTAGATACTTTAGCTACTGATGATTTTTTTTCTTCTTAAAGTGGTTGCTTCTAAAAGGTACAATTCAAAATAGTCATTGCAAGAATAGACATGCTGAAATCTTAATGGTGCAATGCTATTTTGTTGAGTAAAAAATAGGGCTGGATAATGACGAATCACAGCTATGCAAATGAAAAGAAAGATCATCTTGTCTTGTGCTTTAGGGTGTGAACTGATGGCAGAAATCTATCCATATTACTCAGTAAGGGAGAAGAATTCTTTCAGTGATATAGAAAGCTTTCATATATACATATATGAATATATATTTCATATATATATTCATATATATATATATATATATATATAGAGAGAGAGAGAGAGAGAGAGAGAGAGAGAGAGAGAGAGCATCATATGTGGCTGAACTACTGAAACCTAAAATATAGTTGGTCTATTGGCAGCTTTTCTTGAGTGCTCACTGTAGGCAAGGCTTAGCACAGGGGTAGCTGCAAATGCACAAATGATCAGTCCCTCCCTCCCTCGTTCCCTCCCTCCCTCTATCCTTTCCTCTCTTCTTCTCTCCTCCCCTTCCTTCTCCCCACTATGTCCTCCACTTTGTCTCTTCCTGCCTGAATCAGCATAGACTTGACTTAACAGGGACTTATATCTTAATAGAAATGGCAAGATGCTGACATTAAAACCTAAAAACAAGTGTAAATTTATATAGTACATATTGTGGAGAGCAGGACTGTAATATATCTGGAGGAAAAATCAATAGAGTGAAAATGATGGTTCTAAATCTTGACCAAATTAAACAACGAATTCTTCTAGTACTCTATTATTGTTTCTTTTCTTCTTTTACTTCTCTTTTAGTCCAAGGGGTGTTGTTTTAGGCTTTAAATAACATTGCCACCCAAGAAGTAGCCCCTCCCCATGAAAAGAGCAGAAAATTCAATCCCTGGTGAGCCACCACTATATACTTACAAACCCTACAATTACATCCTCAGAGTCATGGAGTAAGAACTGATCTTAAATAGGAACTATTGCTTGGCTGACTGATTCCTTACTAAAGCTGAAATGGCTTGACAATTGGACTTGTTTATATTCTCTGAGATTTCTCTAAAAGTTACGTGTATTTGAATTTTGTCTTGAGGTTTTGTATTTTGTGTGAAAAAGTAAATTGAAAGATATAATTTCCCAGTTACACATAACTCAAAAGTGCTAAAGTTTTTCAGAATGAGGAGGTGAGATAAGAGGAGTTTTGTAATGGATTATTTTAACAAATGGTTTAAATATAATGATATTAATTTAGATCCCAGAAAACATACCCTATCTCAAAAAAATAAACTTCAGTATCTTGCAAATCAAAGTGTAGAAAACTCAGCAGGAACTATAATATATATTAAGCTTTTGAGATAATGTCAACTTTCATAGTTTGAAACTAAAGAAATAACTCGTGAAGAGAAATGAATGTGAATGTTTTAAAACTTCCTTACTGATGAAACACAAGAAACTGGGGGAATCTATATTAGATTAATGACATATATATGATTAATACACACAATAATGTTAATATATGTCTTACTCAAATGCATAAGAAAAGGGCTGAAGTCCTAACAGATGCAGAATATAATGGCTGCACATACTGAATATTTTTTCTATGCCCACGTAGCTTTACAGAATCAATTATATTAATTGTTTTTTGTATAGAATATGTTGAAGCCAACTTCTCTTACAGAATGGGAAAAACTGTGTCATTAAGTGTCCAAAACATTGTTTTAGGTGTTTTCAAAGTGTTCATTGGTGCGAAAGTACAATAATTTTTTACTTAAACTAAGTTTTCAGTGCCAAATGTTAAAGTTATAGAACTCTGATGTGACTTTTTTTAGTATGTTATATCATTAGAGTTATGGCTACAGAAGTCCTGCTGAAGGAAATGGAATGATTTATTCAGAAGCCCACTTAAGACTGCTTTTTCAGGCACGTTAGAGGTAGCATTTGCCACTGAAATCTGCTTTAGGAAAAGAGTAAATATCCTTTGCGATCCCATGCTTTTTCACAACATGTCATCAGTTATCTTTAAAGGCCTTAGTAAAAGAAACATGCTAACTACCATCCGGAGAGCATCTCTAGGATAGAGATGACTACTGTGTTATGTTAGGGCACTTTGTCAAGCATGTTGCTCCCTTATCTTGCTTTTATAGCAGAGGGAATAAAGGTACTAGAAACATATCTTTGAGGTCACACACGAAGTTAACAGCAGATAAACATTAAAACCGGCAGCTCCAGAATTCCCACTGTGTGTAATTAGTGCACCGCAGGCAGGAAATGACAGCACAGGGAATAAATGGCAGATGTGGTGTTTCAGGACCTGGTGGCTGTGAGAATTCTCTTGTGTTGTTCTGAATGGTTAATTAAGTTAGTTTCTCTCTGAAGATCTCATTGCATAGGACTTAGAGGTCCCTCAGCTAGGAACTTTCTTCTTTAGGGTAAAAGACAGCACCATGAACACTCTCAAGTACTTTGATGAGCTCTCTGGTGGAGACAAACTGGGTGTAGGCACGAGTAATGTTTCAGGCAGTGCAGTCTCTTTGTCTGGCTTCATGGAGTTTCTGAATGTGGTTTTTGTCCTTTGCTTCCAAAAAACTGCAGCGTGTCTTCATTGTGAGGCTGGAAGTGGAAGGGCAGAAACTGTTTACAGGTTCCTTCTCTATGCTCCATGTTCTCAGAGGCACTTGGTGTGTGGTCAGTTCTTGGAGTGCACACTTGTTTGCTTTTGCTCCTTATGAGTGACAGGCACTGAATTTGTGATCATCTATCCTTACACATCTAACAAAAGCATTGTAAGGAAAGAATGTGGTGCTTGAAAAGTACTACCAGGAGACTAGGTATGTTTATGGAGAGCTCAAGGGAGGATGGAGGCAATGTGCCAAGCTTGATCTACAGGATAGCGCCATTGGACTCTCTAACAAGCTCATTAGTCCAAGAATCATTATTATCTTAATTTCATTGACCCTCTTATAAGGATATGACTAAGTATTTAATCACTGAAGGTTGACTGGAGAGAAATGAATTGTTGTTCTAACACAGAAGTGTTAGAACCTTGAAAGAGGTGGAACTTTGATTTCATTTTTCCTAATCTCCAGTCTAGAATGAACTTGGCATGCTGCCTGGGAGAATCTAGGTTGGGTTCTACTCATTTCTTGCATCAAACTTTACTATGCAGAGTAAAGTCCATTGGCTGGTGACATCAGTATCATCCAAGAGCATGTTAGAAATGCAGTTTTTGGGTTCCATTACCTGTGGTTTTTTTTTTTTTTTCCTTTTTCTCGTTAAACTTTGTTTTTGTGTCAACATTCTGTGACAGATTTTTGGTCAAATTGTTTCCATTAAAAAGTATTGATTAAAAAACTTATAATTTAAAATTGCCACACACATGAAAAATGAAATGCTCCACAAACATTCTTCTTTCCTTCTGAAGATTTCATGGTGCATTGTTATCATTAACCAGTCTTGTACTATGAAACTTAAATGGTAAATTGAGAGAAACAGTTCTGAGACCAGTCTTCTGCCTCTGTGTAAGATTGGGGAGGCAGGTGTTAAGGATAATATTCACTTAGCCTTCTGAGCTTCTGGAGACCTTGCCACCTCTAGCAGCCTTCTTGTTCACTGATTGGCAATACCCACAGCCACTTTGTCTGTCTTATATCTTGAACAGTAAAACAACCCAGAGGAGGCTAGTCAGAGAAGCTCTCTGGAAGTTTGTCTGAAACTGTATCAATGATGGTTTCAATGATGGTACCAGATTTCAAGAATGATTTGATCTGGATGGTTCAGAATAATCACCTTAGCAGCTGAACCAGCTACCTCCATTGGTGGCTCATTTTTGCTTTCATCAGCAATGGTATAACAATGAACATTTTGACACACATGTTCTTGACATTGAAGCCTACATTGTTCTCAGGAATAGCTTCACTTGAAGCTTCATGGTGCATTTTAACAGATTTTACTTCCAGGTGACATTGACTGGAGCAAAAGTGAGCATCATACCAGGTTGAGAGCACCAGTCTCCACTCAGCCCACAGGGGTGGTACCAGTACCACCAATTCTGAGACATTGTGGACAGGCAAGTGCAAAGCTTTTCAGTTGAGGGACTGAGTGGTAAATAGAACCAAAACTTCAAGCGATGTGGTTTTCCTGGCAGTGCCATCTTTTATCTTCTTTGTGCAGTTGAAAAATTTAATTGGAGACTTCCAGGAGAACATGGCAGATAGATAACAGCAGCTCTGGAGGCTCTCTGAGATAGCCAGCTTAGATTCCAGGAATGGTGCAGTGTGGGGAGTCCTAAGCAGGGGGAGATATACCCTGCCAACTTAGGAACAAACTAAGCTGAGAGAAACCAACTGGAAATGCAATCCTGGTGCTATGACTGGAACAGCTAAAGTCTCAGTATCAAAGCTGGAACCCACGCCTCTGGAAACCGCGGCTTGAATTTCCTGCTGCCACTGCTGCATCTGAATTGGCACAGCAGGGATAGAGATGTGAAAGCTCTGAGAGCAGGAATCAGCAAACCAAATTGAGAGCAGAGCTGGTGGGGAGCCCTGCATTGACCTGTGGTGAGTGAGAGGAACGGGGACCCTTCCATAGACTAGGAGGCTCCAACAGAGGACATTCTGGGAGCGGGCAGACTAGACGGAACAGGACACTGCAGTGACTTCAGTCACATATTCCCCTCTCAAGAGGGATTGGTAGAGAGCACTTGACCTGGGTGACACTGTGGACTAAGACCCAGTAGGCTAGCCCAAACCAGGTCCCTGTGCCTGACAGTGTACCCTAATGCCATGAAGCCTTCAGCAGGTTGACTGACCTGGAGGGGCGGACCCAGCATAGGCTGCCCAGGTCTGTGTCTCCCTAGTACACTGCAGTGGGCAGGAACACCTAGCCGGCACAATTCAAACAAACTGTAACCAACAAAGAAAGAAACTGGGCCTCCTATATACACTTGTATGGAAGGAACAAAAAGTATGGGAAGAGGGAGTGACAAGAAAGGGTCCTCAGTCCCCAATCCTGAGAACACTGATCCAGGAAAGGTAAATGCGAAGGAGAATGAGGACAGAAAACATGCAATATCAGGCATGGCACCAATAGACATAGGGACCTCATAGATGAGTTCAAAAGTGAAGTATTTAACCAAGTAAAGCAAGATATAAGTAGAATAGTTAAAGAAATGCTAAGCACCTCCCAAGAAAACATGGTGGAATGGAAGAACAGAAAAAAAGGGGAGAATTATTTGATGGGGAAAATAGAGAAAACGTAGAATACATGAAGCAGGGTCAAAGAGATTACCAGGAAACTAAAAACTCTATCAAAAGCTGGCATAACAGCTTGAAAGAAACTAAGGATAGATTATCTGAACTGGAGGACAGATTTGTAATGTGGGAGCATGAAAGGAAAAACTTCTTAAAAATAACAAGGAAACAAGCAGTAACAATACAAAGGCTAGAAGATGATAAGAGGATCTATAACAAGAATTAAGAATGTAAAGGAAGAAGCAGGGATACAAATGAATGAACTGCAATGGCTATTCACAGAAATAATCAAGGAGAACTTCCCTAATATTGGAAAAGTTAAAGATACTTGGATCTATGAGGCATACAGGAACCCAGCCACCTACAATCCAAACAGAACTACACCCAGGCATATAATAAAATTCCAAAAATCCAATATAAGAACAGAATATTAAAAGCCATCAGAGACAAGAAACAGATCACTTACAAGGGAACACCCATAAGAATTACAGCAGATTTCTCAGCACAAACCATCAAAGCATGAAGACCATGGGGTGAAATAATTCAAGCTTTGAAAGACAATAACCTCCAGCCAAGATTGATATATCCTGCACAACTGTCCCTAGAAATTAATGGAAAAACAAAGTGCTTCCAGATAAAAAGGAACTAGGGGAATTTGCAACCACTAATTCATCTCTACAGAGAACACTGCAGGACATTCTAAAAGAGAAAAATACCAAGATTCCAGAAACAGTGGCAGAGAGGCCATAATGAATGGAGCAGAAAACAAAATGAAGAAGACAAACTGACAACTAATGACAGAAAAAGAGCTCAACAGAAATGAGGCAGAGAAGGTTGGATGGTAGGAACAGCTATTTTGGAGAAAACAAGACATAATAGCTAGTGCTGATTTAAAATCATCTTGTTTTGAAGTCCCATCAAGCTTTTGTTCTTCTCTTTCCGTTGGTCTTAACATGTTGTATCTGATTGGATTTTATTATATGTGATAATATAAACAAAAACGTTTATAGACAAGGAGATAATACAGGAACCATTGTTCATTTTCTGTTAGTTGGTTCTAAATACCCTGTAATACTGTCATTCTCTTGAATGGTTTTACATTGTCTTGATATGTTTGATGCTACAGTATATGAAGTTATAGTCAAAGATTTCAAGGAAAGAGACATTATGGTAACTACTTTTATGTCGGGATATCTTGTGGTGAAACACTATTTTGCTTAAATGGTTTATGTTCTAACCTGTGCTGTTTTGTTGTTATGTCCTCTTTTATCTCAATCTCCTTTTTTCATTATTTATTTTTTTATTTTTATCTTTTCAATTAAGGGAAAAAATAAATAAAAATAGCAGGATATATTATAGTAACCCTCTTTGATTTTCTATTAACTTGATTTGAAACCCTGTATTGTTCTCACCATCTTGTTTTGACTGACTTTATTCTGTTTTGCTTGATAGTACCAGTTTGAGAGTATAAGAAAACACTGTGAAGACAATAAGATTCACTGTGATGCCCATTCTGGTTTGACTATAGTCTTCTTTTGAAGTCCTGTAATGTCTCCAATGTTTTAGTTTTATTGGTTTTGTTCTTTACTGTTTTGTTCAATTTTATTATAACTGATGATATAGGCTATTCTTTTTAAGATAGCAAGAGGCATTATGGTAACCATTGTTGATGACCTTGTATTCTGTTTTTACATTATGCACTTTGTCCATCCTTTTGATTTGACTGACTCTGTTTTGTTTTGTCACATTTGGTTTTAGTCTCTTCAAAAAAAAAGTAATAAGAACTGTGGGAGTAATAAAACCCAAAATGTGTAATTGTCATTGTAAAAAAGAGAGGAAAAGAAAGTGCTCTAAAGAATATAACTGCATGTATATTTAAGTGTATAAGATAGATAACCGTATTACTGAGTTTTTGTTGGATCATTGAACAGAACTGTTTGCAGTCTCACTGTTTGAATGTCCACTTTATATGCTTTAATTTTATAACTTGAACAACTATTTCTAAGGTGACAAATCTATTAACTAGTGATTTCCTACTGTTTATTTTTTTGAAATTCTGTATAACTTGTACTTTTTCTGTTTTTTTTTTTCCTTTTTTCTCCTTAAATAAAACTTAAAAAAAGAAAAATTTAATTGAATACTCACTGGTGTTACAAATGAAATTACTTTGGCCAGAAATGCTTGGAGGGTAAAGCTTGGAGGGTAAACCACCCTCCTCTTAAAACTGTCTGATAAGTTGTCTTCTGAAGGAGGGAGAGAGGGGCTGCATTCTCAGACACTGATGATGCTGACAGAAAGTCCTGCTTTCCTCAGATCAATTGCTCATAAGCTTCTAGATGAGTGGGGAACACCACTGTGAGGAAGCAGGTTTTGTTGTTTGGGGCTGGAAAAACGTGAGCCAGAGTGAATGCTTGCCTGCATACCTGCCTTTTAAAAAGCTGGAGAGAAAATTAGTATATGGTTTATCCTCCATTTTTTTTTTGTTGGTATATGTTTGTAGTACACAATGTTTACTTTCCTTATAGGGAACTGGTACATATACATAAGACATCTTAACTCCTTTTCGCCTCAACCTCTCTTTTCCTTCTCTCCCTGTCTTCTAGTCTCTCTTGATTCCTTTCCTTTTTTCTGTGCATGTTTTGCACAAATTTGCAATGATGTTTACATTTCTTATGTGAAGTTGGTACATGCACATCACTCATCTTAATTCTTTCTTCATCCCGTTTCCTTTTCCTTCCTCACCTCCCTTCATCCTTGATCCCCTTTCACTTTGAGGAAGAGCTGCCTTCTACTTCTATTGTCTATCTTTTAGTTTTCTATTTATTTATAATTTGTATTTCTCATATAAGAGGAATCATGTGATATTTAAATGTGTATGTCTGATTTATTTCATTTAATATCATGGTGTCCAGGCACATCTGGTTTCCTATGAATGATTCGGGTTTGTTTTTCTTTCTGGCAGAGTAGCACTCCAAATTGTGTGTAAGTATCATGTTTCTTATATCCATTTATCTGTTGATGAGCATAAAGGCATGTTCCAAGATTTAGCTATTATGAATGATACAACTCTAAACATGGGCGTACATATATCACTGTAATGTGATGTCTTTAACTCTTTCAGGAAGATATCTAGAAGGGAAACAACTGGGTCAAATGGAATTTCCAGTTTTGATTTTTTGAGTGCTCTCCCTACTGATTTCTAAAGTTTATTCCTACCACCGGTGTAGAAGGGTCCCCACTCCCCTGAAGTCTTGCCACCGTTATTATTTGATTTCTTGATAGATGGCCATTCTTTTTGGGGTAAGGTGGAATCTCAGTGTTATTTTAATTTGTATCTCTCTGATGGTCAGCAATGTGTTTTGCTTGTTTGTTTATTTGTCTTTCTGAGACAGGGTTTCACTATGTGTTTCAGGATGACCTAGAATTTATGTTGTAGCCCAAATTGACCTCAGATTTGAAGCATTCCTCCTTCCTCATCCTTTTGAGTGCTGGGATTGCAGGTGTTTGCCACTATATCCAGCTGCTATTTTTTTTTTTTGAGATGGGGTCTCATTATGTAGTGCAGGCTGATCTTGAACTTGCATATATAACCGAGGCTCGCATCGAACTCATGGGAAATTTCCTGCTTCAGCCTCCAGAGTGCTTGATTACAGGCACACACCACCATACTCAGCCACAATGTTATATATTTATTGGTCATTTGTACTTCTGTGAAGTGTCTATTTATTTCATTTGCCTATTTTTTTGATTGAGTCTTTTATTTGGGGAGTCTAATTTTTTAATTTCATTATGTATTCTAGGTATAGTCCTCCATCTAAGGAATAGCTGGCAAAAAGTTTACCCTTTCTTTAGGTTGTCTTTCCACTGTTGGTTGTTTCCTTTGCTCTGCAGAAGCTTTTAAACTTGCTATCATTCTATTTGTTGATTCTTGATACCATTTCTTGTGTGATCAGGGTTCTGTTCAGAAAGTCCTTGCCTATGCCCGTCACTTCAAGAGTTTTACTGATTTTGTTTTCCAGGAGATTAACTATTTATGTTTTATTTTTTAAATTTTATTTTATTTAAAAAAGGAGTAAAACTAAACATAACAAAACTAAACAAAGCAAATCAAAAGATAACAATATAAGTGACACAGATTTCAAAACAAGACAACAGGAGATCTACAGTGGCTACCATAATGTCTCGTGTTTTCTTCTAAATGGTTGTGTATATCTTCACACACAGTAAATGCATACAACACAAAATAGTATAAAACTGATCAGAACAGAGTAATGAAGGCATTACAGGCCTTCAAAACCAGACAATATGAAAATTGAAAATGGTTGCCATCATGTGTCTTGTTCTCTTCAAAATAGCTGTCCATATCTTCATGTATGTTGAAATTAAACAATATATAACAGACTAAAACCACGCTAAACAAAGAATAAAAGCATTATTGGATTTCACAGCATGATGATACGAAATCAGCAATGGATACCATAATGTCTGTTTTTCTTCAAAATAGCTGTTCATTTCATCACACATAATCGATTCTCATAAACTATTTAGGAGAAGTTCTAGGCATGTATAAGCCTCTACATGTATACCTATCCTTTCTGCATTAGAGTGAAAAACAAAACAAAACAAAACAGATTACTAGAAAAATAAGAAATAAAAAAGACAAATAAATAACAGTAGTAAAGAGCCCAAAACAATAATGATACAAGCCTTTAAAACATGGTAGTAGGAACAGAGCTAAGGTTGATATTTTACATAGTGATCTTCAAGAGTTCCTTAGGTCACCTGACACAAACATGCAAAATTGTTCCAATCCTATGAATATTAACTGCTATGAACTTTGTCCTATGAATTTGTAGTACAATCATCTTAGCTATCCCAAGTGTGTTTATACAAATTTAGGTATTTTTCTTTTCCCTTCCTTTTTCTTTTTCCTGCTTTTCCCTGAGATATTATTTTTTCCCCCTTCGAGAAGATTCTTAGCCTTTCACTGTATTGAGAATTTTATATTTTATGTATGCTTACCATTTATTATACCAGGGAGACAATATGTATTTACTCATGTGAGTTTGATTTATTTCACTTAACGATTATAGTCTCAAGTTGTATCCATTTACTTATAAATATCTCAGTGTGATCACTCTTTATAGCTGGGTAGTACTCCATTATATAAAAATCCTACAACTTTTTATCCATTCCTCGGTTGATGGGCATTTAGGTTGTTTCCAAGATGTGGCTATTACAGATTGGGCTGCTATAAACATGGGTGCATGTGCATCACTGTGGTATGATGTTCTTAATTCTTTTGGGAAGATACCCAGAAAGGGAATATCTGGGTAAAATGGGACCTCTAGTTTTGTTTTTTGAAGAATCTCCACATTGATTTCCACAATGGTGCACCAGTCTGCATTTCCACCAGCAGTGGGGAAGGGTTTCTTTTCTCCCATAATGCTTCCATCATCGGTTATTGGTTGATTTTTTGGATAATAGCCATTCTTTCTGGGATGAAGTGGAAGCTCAGTGTTGTTTTAATTTGCATCTCTCAAATGACCAGTGATGTTGAACATTTTTTCACATATTTATTTTGTGTTTGTATTTCTTCATCTGAGAAGCATGTATTCATCTCAGCTGTCTTTTGGATTGGATCTTTAAAAATCTAGAAGGACTGATTTTTTTTGAGTTCTTTATATGTTCTTGATAGTAATCCTGTGTCTAAGGTACAGCTGGAAGCATTTTTTCCTGCTTTGCGGGTTGTCTCTTCACTCCATTCATGGTTTCTCTTGCTATGGAAAAGCTTTTCAATAGGGTGAGATCCCAGTTGTTAATTTTTCATGATGGTAACTGGGGCTTTGTTCACAAAGTCTTTGCCTATATCAGTGTCTTCAAGAGTTTTACCTGCATTCTATATTCTATATTCTACATTCTACATTCTATTCTATATCCCAGCAGGCTTAATGTTTCTGTTTTAATATTAAAAGCTTTGATCCATTCTGGTTTTAGCTCGGTACAAGGTGAAAGATACAGATTCAGTTTTAATCTTCAGCATGTGTAGAGCCAGATTTTCCAGCCTATTAAATATGCTCTCTGTCTTCCAGGGAATGTGTTTGGCACTTTTGTCAAAGATAAGGTGGCTTAGTGTGCCTGGAGTTGTTTCTGCATCTTCTAAGCTCCTTTGGTCTGTTTTTTTTTCCTCCCCTTTGACCAGTACCACATTGTTTTATCCCAGTAGCTTTATAGTATAATTTCAAGTCAGGAATTGGGATGCCCCCATCTTGTCTTTGTTGCCCAGGATTACCTTTGCTTTTCTAGGTCTCTTTTGGTTCCAGATGATTGTTTTCTCTAGGATTGTCTTCTCTAAGTCTGTGAGATATGCTATTGGAATTTTGATTGGGATTGCATTGAATCTGTAAAACAGTTTTAGAAGTATGGCCATTTTGATTATATTGGTTCTTCCTACCCAAGAGCATGGGATATCTCTCCATTTTCTAATATCCTTTTTAATCTCATTGTTCAGAGTACTGTAGTTTTCAAGGTAGTAGAGGTCTTTTACATATTTTGTTAGATTATTTCCTAGGTATTTCATTTTTTTGGATGCTATTGTAAAAGGTATTGTTTCCCCGAATTCTCTCTTATTGTGTTGTTTGTGTATAGGAAGGCTATTGATTTTTGAGTGCTGAATTTGTAGCCAACTATATTGTTGAATTTGCCTATTAAATCTAGTAGTCTTTTGGTGGAGTTTTTGGGGCCTTCTCAGTGAAGTAGCATGTCATCTGCAAATAATGATAGTTTAACTTCTTACTTTCCAATCTTTGTTCCTTTTATTTCTTTCTCTTGTCTAATTGCTCCAGCTAAAGTTTCCAGGACTATGTTGAATAAGAATGGAGACAGTAGATAACCTTGTCTTGTTGCTGATTTTGGAGAGAAAGCTCTCAGTTTTTGTTAAGTTAGTATAATGTTGGCTGTTGGTTTCTCATAGATGGCTTTTATCAGATTGAGATAAAGACCATCTATTCCAATTTTCTGTGTTTTTTTTTAAATCATGAATTGGTGCTGGACTTTGTCAAAAGCTTTTCTGTATCTATTGAGATGATCATATGGTTTTTGCCCTTGACTCTGTTGATATGGTATATTACATTTACAGATTTACATATGTTGAACCATCCCTGCATCCCTGGGATGAATCCTGCTTGATTATGGTGTACAATCTTCTTGATGATTTGCTGCAGTTTGTTTGCCAGTATCTTATTGAGAATTTTTATATCAATGTTCATTAGGGAAATTGGCCTGTAATTCTTTTTTGGGGTTGGGTCCTTTTCTGGTTTTGGTATCAAAGTAATGCTTGTTTCCAGGAATGAATTTGGAAGTACTGCTTCCCTTTCAATTTCATTAAAGAATTTGATAAGGAGTGGTATTGAGTCTTCTCTACATTTCTTGTAGCAGTGAATCTTTCAGAGCTTGGGCTTCTCTTTGTTGATAGGTATATAATTACATCTTAGATTTCATTTATTGATATTGGGCTATTTAGGGTTTTTATATGTTCTTGATTCAGCTTTGGTGATTCAAATGTATCTAGGAATCTGTCCATTTCTTCTGTATTTTCTATCCTATTATAATTCAAATTTTCAAAGTAGATATAGATGATTTCCTGGATTTCTGCAGGGTCTGTTGTGATTTCACTCTTTTCATTCCTAATTTCATGGATTTGAGTCTTTTCTTTCCTTTTATTGATAATATTGGCTAATATCAATTTTATTCAGTCTTTCAAAGATCCAACTCTTCGGTTCATTGATCTTTGTATTTTTTTTCAATCTCCAGTGTGTTAATTTGTGCTCTGATCTTTATAATTTCCTCTGTTGTATGAGCTTTTGGCTTAGTCTGCTCTTCTTTTTCTAGAAGTTTGAGGTTCAATATTATGTTATTTATATGTACTCGATCCATTTTCTTGATATAGTTATTTACTGCTATAAATTTCCCTCTTCAGACTGCTTTCATTGTGTTCCACAATTTCTGCTGTGTTGTATTGTCATTATTATTCAACTGTAAAAACTGTCTAATTTCTTCTTTAATTTCATCTGTACCCTATTTATTGTTCAGCAGGATGCTACTTAATTTCTACTTGTTTATGAAGTTCTTGTGATTTCCTTTAGAACTTGGAGTATAACACTTTATTGTCTCCTTGACTTGAGAGTTTATGCTGTGAAGTCAGCTATAATTCTGATGGCCTTTCCTTTATAGGTGATTTGTTTAGCTTTCTCTAATAGCTTTTAGGATTCTAGTCTTGTGTTGAATTTCTGGAATCTTGACTGTGATATGATGTGCTGATGTTCCATAATTTTCTTAAGCTTGTCTTTTATTTATTTATTTTTTGTCTGTGTCTGCTCAAATGTTGCTAAGCATGGTGTTTATTTTGGTAATGTCTGTGGTTATCTGAGAAATTCTTCCTCATTTCATTTTTTCCAGAGCCTCATTCAATTGCTTGTTGTTACCAATTCAGAGAGACCTGGTGGGGGGGCTTTCAGATTGTTCCACTTGATTGCCTCCTGGATTTGCCTTTGGCAAACTGGATGTCTGGGGTTGCATCTTGTTTAAGTGTCTTCTCATTTTATTTTCTCTCTTTATTTAGTTTAATTTCTGGGGTGATGCTTGTAAGTTGCTTATGGTGAGTTGCTTTATTGTTGGTAGTTAGGATGCTTAGGTGATGATTACTCCTTTGAGGTATCTTCCTGGTGTAGCAGGTTCTTGGGTTTTGACTCTGTTGGAAGATCTTACCGCTTCAGTTTGCTGGAAATGAGAAATTGTTGCTTGTTTGGCCCAGTCCTTGATTCTATGGCTCTGTGCCAGCATATTGTCCAGGACTCTTAGTTAATCCCAGTTATGGAATAGCAAGACAAATAGCTGTTTAGAATATGTCAATTTTGGCTGTGGTGATACCAGTATCATCAAACACAGCCTAGAAAACAACAAACTGAATTTACCCTTAAGTTGCAACTTTAATCGTATGATTAGATTTGTGGTTATATAATAAAATGTAAACAAATCAGATAATTATACGCAATATGAAAGTTTGTAATGTGCCGATTTTGCCCTTGAGGATTCTAATTTAAAATAGATTAAGGAAAAGAAGAGAAATAGATTAGAAGTTAGGTTGGAGGACAAAATGCTATCATGCCAAATTGGGCAAACTCGTGCAGAAGACTGAAGGAAAAGAAAGATGAAAGAGATAAAAGGAAGAATAGAAGACAACCACACCCACAAAGAGGTTAGGAACCACTTTTTAAAATTTTTTTTAAATTTTATTTAAGGAGAAAAAGAGAAAAAATAAGCAGAAAAAGGATACAAGTTATAAAGAATTTCAGAAAAAAATAAACAGTAGGATATCACTAGTTACTGGATTACATATTGTCATCTTAGAAATATTTGTTCAAGTTACAAAATTAAAGCATATAAAGTGGACATTGAAACAGTGAGACTGCAAACAGTTCTGTTCAATGATCAAACAAAACTCAGTAATATCATTGTCTATCTTATACACTTAAATATACATGCAGTTATATCGTTTAGAGCACTTTCTTTTCCTCTCTTTTGTACAATGACTATTACACATTTTGGGCTTTATTACTCCCATGGTTCTTATTACTTTTTTGGAAGAGAGTAAAACCAAATGTGACATAACAGAACAGAGTCAGTCAAATCAAAAGGGTGGACATAATAAGATAATATAAAAACATAATACAAGGAGATCAACAATGGTTACCATAATGCCTCTTGCTATCTCAAATAGAATTACCTATATCATCAGTTCGTTTCTTTCAAGCTGTTATGCCAGTTTTCGATAGAGTTTTTAGTTTCTTGGTAATCTCTTTGAACCTGTTTCACGTATTCTATGTTTTCTCTGTTTTCCCCATCAAACAATTCTCCCCTTTTTTCTGTTCTTCCATTCCACCATCTGTTTTTTCTTGGGTGGTGCTTAACATTTCTCTAACTATTCTGCTTATGTCTTGCTTCAGGTCATTAATAACTTCATTGCTGAACTCGTCTATGAGGCTCGGAGATAGCGCTTTATGTCTATTGGTGCCGTGTCTGCTATTGCCTGTTTCTCAGGATTGGGGGCCGAGGAGCCTTTCTTGTTGCTCCCTCTTCCCATATTATTTGTTCCTTATATACAAGCATATATAGGAGACCCAGCTTCCTTCCCTGTCGGCCACAGTCTGTTTGAATTGCACAGGCTAGGTGTTCTCACCCACTGCAGTGCACCAGGGAGTTACGGACTGGGTAGCCTATGCAGGGCCCGCCTCTCCAGGTCAACCTACGAAAGACTTCACCGCTAGGGTGCATCTCCAGGCGCTGGGACCTGGGTTGTGCTAGCCTACTGGGTCTCAGCCAGCAGCGTCACATAGGCTAGGCACTGCTCACCAATCCCGCTTGAGAGGGGGATATGTGACTGAAGTCACTACAGCGCCCTGTTCCGGCAATGTTCTGGCCAGGACAGAATGTCCTCTGGGCCCTGTTCTGCCTGGTCCCAGAATGTCCTCTGTTGGAGCCTCCTAGATCGTGGAAGAGTCCCAGTTTCCCTCACTCACCGCAGGTTGATGCATGGCTCCCCGCCCGTCCCGCTCTCAACTCCATTCACCGATTCCCGACCTCAGAGCTTTTGTGCGTCTCTCTCCCTGCCGAGCCGATTCAGACGCTGCAGCGGTGGCAGGAAACTCAAATTGCGGCTTCCAATGGCGCGGGCTCCAGCTTCCACGCTGAGGCTTTATCTGTTCCTGTTATAGCACCAGGATTGCATTCCCAGTTGGTTTCTCTCAGCCTAGTTTGTTCTTGGGTCACCAGGGCATATCTCCTCTTGCTTATGATTCCTTAGTCAGCACCATTCCTGGATTCTAAGCTGGGTCTCTCAGAGAGCCTCCGTAGCGGCTGCTGTCTGTCCGCCATGTTCTCCCAGAAGTCAGGAACCACTTTTATACTCATATACAAACAATGAAGGAGAAAGAGAAAAAAAATGAAAAAGAAAAGCAAACTGTCCACTTCCAGATTCTCTTTGGGTTCACTGGTAGACATCCTGTGCACGCAGAGCCCTAAATTGTGCTGATCTATCCTTGTAAGGCAGCAGTTGCTTTAAGGCAGAGGAGTGGATAATCTCACCAGGCCTTTCCTGAGACCAGACTCATTTGACTCACTGTAGTCCAAGCAGTTTCCACAGGTCTGAGCCCAGCAGTGAGCTGCTAGAGGAAGCCGGCAGTTTATCCAGCCCATGTCCAAAACGGCCCCCAGCTAATAATCTCTGTCTCCCCATGGAAGGACTAAGTCCTCTGCACTCACTGCCAGCCAGCGCAATCCTCCACACCCACTGCTTCCCTCCACTGCTACGTCTCTCTTAGAGGCCTCTGGGGCTGCCAACCATCACCATCACCATGACCATGCGTCCCTAGGTTCAAACAGTACCTGCAATGAGTCCTGTCTCAGGGCAAAGGTGCTGCCAGCTACTGCCTTCTTCTTCTCTGAAGTTTTTATTTTTACGCTCTATGTGAACTTCAGTTTTCACTTCAGAGTTTTGCTGGGCCCAGGGCACCCACTTCCTTCCTTCTTGTCTTTCTCACAGTGCTATATTCCAGCATCTGGATGGTGAGTCTCAGGGTGTTTCCTCTTTTGCTTACTCTGTTGCTTACTACTCTGCCATCTTAAGACTCTTTTCTTTTTTAAAAACTTTCTTAAAGCATTTGCTTTGAGACATGATGGAAAAATCAGAGGTACACATGGAAAAGTGACATGATCACAGAAGATCACAGACAAGATCAAGTGAAAATGATCTAACCCGAAAGTTTTAGTGCTTGTGAACTACCCTGAAGCTGAAGTTCAGGCTGAAAGGAATGAATGACTAGTAACTCTCTCCTTCTTCCTCAGCCTCTCCTTCAACAGAATCCACATCAGTCTCTTCATAATCCTTCTTTAGGGCAGCTGTGTCCCCTGGGCCTCAGAAAACTCCCCTTCCTCTGTTGTCTCACTTACAAATCAGAGAACAAAGGCATGCTTGGTGTGTGTCAGATCAAACTTGTGGTCCAGGTGAACCCAGGCCTCAGTGATGGGTGTTGTGTTGCTTAACATGCATGCGGTACCTTGGCCAGGTCTCCACTGGGTACCATGGTGGGAGGCTGGTCCTTAGTGCCAACCTGGAAGCTAGTGGGACATAAGTCCAAAAACTGAGCATTGTGCTTGGCTTTGATAGTGGCAATAGCAGTGTTGATATCTTTAGGGACCACATTGCCATAGTATGTAAGGCAGAAAGCCATGAATTTACTGTGGTGAGGGTCACATTTCACCATCTGGTTGGCAGGCTCAAAGCAGGAATTGGTGATCTCTGCTATAGAAAGCTGTTCATGGTAGGCTTTCTCAGCAGAGGTGACAGCAACATATTTAGGCAAAGGGAAGTGAATGTGGGGATAGGGCATCAGGTTGGCCTGGATATCTACCAGGTCAACATTTAGGGCTCCATCAAATCTGAGGGAAGCGGTGATGGAAGACAACCTGGTTAATATGGTGGTACAGCTTAGGGCAGGTAGGTGTTCCATATTGAGGTTTCTATGACATGTGATAGGTGGCCTTGTTGTCTACCATGATCAGAGTGTTCCAGGGACAATCAGAGTGTTCCAGGGTGGTGTGTGTTGTGAAAATAAAGTTGTATGGATCTACTACAGCTGTGGAGATCTGAAGGGCTGGGTAAATGGAGAGCTCCAGCTTAGACTTGCCATAATCAGTGGAGAAACGCTTTATCAGTAGGAAGATGAACCCAGACCCAGTGCCCCTGCTGAAGCTGTGAAAAATCAAGAAGCCCTGCAGATATGTGCCTTGGTAATTTTAAGAGTTTCTTCATGTTTTATTTTTTGGGAGTCTCCCATGTAGAAGGTCATGCCATGTACAAAGAATGATAATTTGACTCTTCTAGTATATTGCACTTTTATTTCTTCTTCTTGCCTAGTTGCTTATCCTATGCCGTACTGAACAGAAGTTGTGATAGTGGATATCCTTTGTCTTGTTCCTCATTTTAGAAAGTTTTCAGTTTTGCCCCATTTGATATGATGTTGGCAATAGGTTTGCTATAAATGGCTTTATGAGATTGAAAGCCATTCTAGACCTATTTTTCTTCAGTGCTTTTATCATAAAAGAATGTTGGATTTTGTCAAAGACCTTTTTTACATCTACAGAGATATTGAAGTGATCATGTGATTTTTGTCCTTGCATATGTTTATGTGATATATTACATTTATTGATTTGCATGCGTTAGATTACCCTTGCATCCCTAGGATGAAACCCTGGTCATAATGTATAATCTCTTTCATGATTTGTTGTATTTTATTTGTCAGTACTTTATTGAGGCTTTTCACATCTATCTTCATTAGAGAAGTTCATCTATAGTTTTCTTTTTTGGGTTGAATCCTCTTCAGTGTAGTGTTAGCTTCCAGGAATAACACATTCCCTTTCAGTTTCATTAAAAAGACTGAGAAATATTAGTATTAGATATTCTCTGCAGGTTTTGTAAAATTCAACATTGAATCCATCTGAACTTGTGCTTTATTTAGTTGGTAGCTTTTTAAAAAATTACTACTTCATTTTCATTATCTGTTACTGAATTAATCAGGGTTCTTAAATCTTCCTGTTTCAGTTGTGATAATTCTTATGTATCTAGGAATTTGTCCATTTCTTTTGAACTCTCTAATTTTTTGGCATGCAGGTTTATGAAACAGTTGTTAATAACTTTTTTGATTTCAAGAGTGGCCATTGTGATTTTGCCTTTTTCATTTTTAATTGCACTGATTTGTGTCTTTTCTTTTAGAAGAGATTGGCTAAGAGTTAGTCTGCTTTTTATTCTTTTAAAGAAATAACACTTTGACTATTTAACTCATTCATTTTTGAGGGAGGTATGTCAATGTCATTGATTTCTGCTATGATCTTTCTAATTTCCTTCTTTGTACTAGCTTTGGGTTCAGATTGTTTTCATTTTCCTAGGCCCTTGAAGTGTATCTTTAGATAAGATTTTTAAAAATCTACAGAATAACTCCATTCTGTATTTGAGGTGAGGGTTAAGTCTTGTGATTTTTCCCTGTACCATTTTTGCCATGCTTTGTTGTACAAAACAGCGTGTCCTTAAATGATGCAGAATGTGTTATGGCAAGTGAACAATTTAGTGCATTTTCATGTTCAAAGACTAGATTCCTTCCAAGTCTAGCTGTTCTAAGAGTAATTGATCCTGCTTACCATTCATAGGAATACAGCTGAGAAACTAAGTTAATGAACAAGTATTTACAAATATCTAAACTTTACTTGGATCTTTCAGAGAGCATTAAATGGACTTCAGTGAATGTCTCTAAAACTTCTGAGTAATATCTCTAAAAATTCTCTCCCCTTTTTCTTGTTCAACACCGCTCTGGGTCACTTCTCAAAACTCATTTTCCATATTCTATTCTTATCTGAAGTTCCAGGGACTTCTTCCCTTCCAAGTAATTTATTATGTAGGACATATTCGTATCTCTGACTTCCTTTAGTTTTTCAATAACTTTCAACCAAGGAGGGTCAAGGAAGCAAAAAAAAAAAAAAAATCAGTCATGTGTGGATGGAGGGAATGGAGTGGCCTTAGGAGAGCTTAATAGGAAAGGACTGTGGCTACTGAGTCATTAATAATAATATTTTTTGTTACACAGCTTTAGGGTATCATGCTCTGTAGTCTATGCTGGTCACTTTGGTGCCAATCTTTTCCTAAGAATAATGAAGTCATTGGAATAGAGCTATTTATATATGTTTGTTAATGGAAAACTGTTTATATGTTACATGAAACTGAATTGATTGGGATGACATGGAATTAACTGGAAGATAGGAGATCTAAAGGTACCACCCAACCCTGCTGTGTTGCAGGTCTTGGCTGATAGCATCTTATTTGTGTTGAGAAGCTGGTTGGGCAGGGAAGATGTGTGGTCTGGATGTTGCATGAGCCAGTTTGGCATTGAAGTTTGTCAGCGATGTCAAGGCATTGCTTAAACACTTAAACACAAGTCCCTGTGGTGAATTTCAATGTTCTAGTCTCCTGAAATTCTAGATATTATTATTTTTAGCAGGCTGACATCTTTTTATATCATTGAGTGTCCAGTTGCCCATGGTACTGGGTTGCATTTGCTATTGTCACAGTTGGCCTCAGTCCTACAGAAGCTTACACTGAAAGCATGAACAGTTTTCATTTTTATTAAAAGCATCTTAGGATTTTTCCCTGGGCAAATATGTTGGCTTGATGTATAACTTGTCCCCCACAGCAGTGTGAGTGTACTATGTTTTGAAGTATGGATATATAAATTCTTAGAAAAATTACCACTGGTATTTTGACAACCCTTGGAGTTTTGCATAAATGACAATTTGTAAATCAGTTGCTTTTGTGTGACTGATAGAAATGAGCATGTTTTGGAAGCAAAGCTCTGCATGATCTTGTTCTCTGCTCCTTTCACATCTTATTTCTCACATCTCTCCCTTTGATCACTAGGCTGCACCCTTTCTGGTCTCCATAATAGTCTCCAAACTTCTAGCCATAATCTGCCACAGGACTTTGGCATTTACAGTTTTTCTTCTTGGCATGTGCATTAACCTGTGAAGCTGGCTGTGTTTTGTTCTTCAGATTCATGGATTGGCTTTATTGAGAATGTCTTTGGCTGTCCATCAGTAATTTCACTTTTTCCTTTTGGCCCTTTATATTTTACATCCTGCTTCCCTATTGGTCTTCTTCTTTGCACTTTGTCAGTATCTAAAGATATAGTTTTTATCTTTTTTTCTTGTTGGTCTTTCTTGCTCACAGCAGAATGTAATCTAACTGAGGGTGGGGTAGACTTTATTCCCTACTCTATTGCTATCAACTGGAACAATAAGTACTCAGTAAATAAGAGCTGGATGGAAGGCGGGGAAGAAAAAAGTTGAGGATGGCTCTTGTTGGCTTCTGTCTATCCTAACTGACTTCCTTTGCAGTTTAGACAGCATAAGCTAAGCTTACAGTTTGCCCATCACTGTGAAGAATAGTGTGTGAACTTGAGGTTTCTGTCTCCCGGCAGGCTTCACAATTAGCATCTATAGGAAGTGAGCTCTCCTTAGAATCTGGTGTGTCCAGTGAAACTAGTAAACACCTTCGCCTACACAGTTCCACTGTTCTGTATATTTCTAAGAAGTCAACAGGTAGTAACAGATGTAGCCTGATTGATTTCTGGAAGGGTAATGACAGAGCATATTTGCTGTGGGATAGGGAAATGGAATCTTTGGCACTGAGGTTCCATTATCTTTTGTCCCTGGATAAAATGTGTATGACTTACTTATCATTTAATCTCACACTCCAGTACTGCTAGGTGAGGGGACAGCAGGAGAGGGAGTTGTGCGTGGGTTTGTAAATAGTGATAAGATGGTGGGAATGTAAAACTCAGCTTGGCGGGTCTGTCCTGGATTTTGCTGAGTCCATAGCAATACTTAATTAACTGTGCAAACATTCTCTTCAAGATAAGACTATAACAGTTGCCTTGGGGAAAATTCTTTGAGTCAATATTTGTTTGATCTTTTATATAGTATTTTGTCTTTGGTATTCATGCTATAGCAAAGCTTCTGTTTTAAATGCTATTTTCAGGGATTTGCTGTGTTTGCACACTAGGTCATTTCTGGAAAAGGGAAAGAGTTGGAATTGCTGTTTAAATAGAATTTCTAAGGGCTTTCAAAAGAATCTTTGAAAGATAAAATTGTTTCCAGCAGTTGACAATTATCTATTAAAAATCTATATTAAATACTCTGGGAAATTCTAAAATACATGAGAAGATCTTTTCCCTCAATTTGCTTATAATCTAGTTTTAGGAAAAGGCCCCAGTCAGAATAAATGGTATAATAGAAAATATATATACTGAACAATAATAATGGATGTGATTTATTGGGTGTTTAACAAGGGCTGGCCACTAAACTAGTGCTTCTCTAAACATAGGTCATCTCATTTAATTCTCTGAGGAGCCCAGCAAGGTAGTTGTTATTGGTAAGCATGAATTTTTACATGGAATAGTAGACAACATCACAGAGACTAGAGCTAGGAGAGACTTCTGAAACTGTCACCTGGCCTGAGCTGTAGCCCCCTGCTGGGTGGCTGAGTCTTTGGATCTTTTTGGTCCTTGCAACACCCTCCTCCTGAGTCCAGCCCCTGCTAGCACTTGGGATCCTTCCAGCCTGGATCTGCCTGTCTCCGATCCTGTCCCCTTAGTCCAGGTTGTTTATTCTCTCAGTTATGAGCATAGGCCCCCAGCGTGGGAGAGAGTGGGGTGCAGGTGCGAACAGAGCCAATGAAGGACAGCGGTCAGGGGTCTGGGGAAGGGAGCTGAAGCAGACATGGTTCACTTGGCTCCATGATGACTCAGTACAACATGAGAACCCAGATATGGTTTAGAGGTTTAAGAAGGTATGTGGATTCAGAAGCTCCAGATGCAATTTGTACTTTCAGAGATTTGCGTGGCCAAGTCATGACCGAGCTATTTAAAGAAGACTGAATCTGCCGAGGAGACCAGAGAACATGGCGGACAGACAACAGCAACTACCAGAGGCTCTCTGAAAGGTTCGGCTCAGAGGCCAGAAATAATGCGGACTAGGGAGACACGAATCAGTAGAGATATGCTCTGCTGACTCAGGAACGAACTGGGCTGAGAGAATCCAACTTGGAATACAGTCCTGGCGCTAAAATAGGAACAGAAAAATCTCGGTGTGGAGGCTCGACTCCGCGCCATCGGAAACCGGTTTGGATTTCCCGCCGTGCGGCGGCCGGCTATCTCCACAGCGGCTCAGCAAGGAGAGACGCGCCGAGCTCTGGGAGCGCCGAGCTCTGGGAACGGGAGAACGGAGTCGAAAAAAAAAAAAGGACGGACAGAGGTGTACACGAAAACTGACTGGTGGCGAGGTGAGTGAGAATCTGACCCCCCACCACAGTTTGACTCTAGCGGAGATCTCTCTGGGCGCCATTCCCCTCTCGGACGGGATTGGAGAAAAGTGCCTGGCCTGAGTGACGCTGCTGGCGGACTCTCTAGGCTAGACTAGCCTAACCCAGATCCCAGAGCCGGACGATGGCCCGGAGGAGCGACTGACTTCCGCGTAGGCTGCCTCCTCCGACTCCCTGGTGCGCAGCGGTGGGCGGGAACAACTAGCCAGCAAAATTTGATCAGGCTGTGGCTGACAGGCAGGGAAGCCGGGCCTCCTTTGTAAGATTGCATTTTATAAGGAACAAAAAATATGGGGAAGGGAAGCAACAAAAAAAGCTCCTCGGCCCCCAATCCTGAGAAACAGGCAATAATGGACGCCGCACCAGTATACATTAAGCACCATATTGAGAGCCTCATAGACCAATTCAGGAATGAAGTTATCAATGATCTGAAGCTAGAAGTATGCAGAATAGTTAGAGAAATGCTAAACACCACCCAGGAAAAAACAGATGGTGGAATGGAAGAACAGAAAAAGAGGGGAGAATTGCTTGATGGAGAAAACAGAGAAAGCATTGAGTATGTGAAGCAGGTTCAAAGGGACTATCAAGAAATTAATAAGTCTATACAAGACTGGCATAACAGCTTGAAAGAAACTAAGGACAGACTATCTGAACTGGAGGGCAGACTTGAAATATGGGAGAATGAAATGAAAAACTTCTTAAAAATAACAAAGAAACAAACAGCAATAATACAAAGACAAGAAGATGATAAGAGGAGCCACCACTTAAGGATTAAGAACATAGAAGAAGAAGTAGGGACACAAACAAATGAATTACAAAAGCTACTCACAGAAATAATCCAGGAGAATTTTCCTAATTTAGCAAAAGGTAAAGATACTCAGCTGTATGAGGCATACAGGACCCCAGCTACCTACAACCCTAACAGAGAAACACCCAGGCATATAATAATAAAAATCCCAGAAATTCAATACAAGAACAGAATATTAAAAGCTGTAAGAGACAAGAAACAGATCACTTACAAAGGAACACCCATCAGAATTACAGCAGATTTCTCTTCACAAACCATCAAATCACGAAGAGCATGGGGGGAAATAATTCAAGCTTTGAAAGATAATAATCTCCAGCCAAGATTGAGATATCCTGCACAACTGTCCCTGGAAATTGATGGAAAAACGAGGTGCTTCCAGGATAAAGAGGAACTGGGGGAATTTGCAACCACCAATTCAACTCTACAGAAAGTATTGCAGGATATTCTAAAAAAAGAAAAATACAAAGAACCCAGAAATAGTGGCAGGGAGGCCACAACGAATGGAGCAGAGAACAAAATGAAGAAGACAAACTGACAGCTACTGACAGAAAAAGAGCTCAACAGAAATGAGACAGAGAAGATTGGATGATAGGAACAGCTATTTTTGAGAAAATGACATCTTAATAGGTAATGCTGATTCAGTACCATCTTGTTTTGAAGTCTCATCTAGCTTTTGTTCTTCTGTCTCCAATGGTCTAACCAGGTTGTATCTTATTGGATTTTGTTATGTACGTTAGTATAAGCAAAAACCTTTTAAAGACAAGGAGATTATACAGAGACCATTGTTCATTTTCTGTTAGTCAATTCCAAATACTCTATAATGCTGTCATTCTCTTAAATGATTTTACATTGTTTTGATATACTTAATGCTACAGTATATGAAGTTGTACTCAAGGACTTCAGGGAGGGAGTCAATATGGTAACTATTTTTAAGTCGGAAATATCTGGTGGTGAAACACTATTCTGCTTAAAAGGTTATGTTTTGATCTGCCCTGTTTCGCTGTTATGCCCTCTTTTTCTTTTTCTCAATCTCCACTCCATTATATACTTTTTTATTGTTATCCATTTAATTAAAGGGAAAAATATAGCAGGATATAATATAGTAACCCACTTTGACTTTCTATTTTCTCGATTTGAAGCCCTGTATTACTCTCACCATCTTGTTTTTGACTGAGGTTCCTCTATTCTGTTTTGCTGAATAGCATCAGGTTCGAAAGTTTAGGCATCAGCTGAGAAGATAATGAGATTCATTATAACGCCCATTCTCGTTGACTTCTATCTACTTTTGAAGACCTACAATATCTCCAATGTTTTGGTTTTGTCGGTTTTATCCTTTACGGTTTTGTTCAATAGTATTACAACTAACGATATAGGCAATTCTATTAGAAATAGCGGGAGGCATTAGGGTAACCATTGTTGATCACCTTGTATTATGTTTTTATATTATCTATTATATCCACCCTTTTGACTTGACCGATTCTGTTCTGTCATGTCACATTTGGTTTTACTCTCTTCCAAAAAAGCAATAAGAACAGTGGGAGCAATGAAACCCAAAATGTGTAATAGTCACTGTACAAAAGAGAGGAAAAGAAAATGCTCTAAACTATATAACTGCATGTATATTTAAATGTATAAGACAGAAAATGATATCACAGAGTTCTAATGGATCATTGAACAGAACTGTTTGCAGTATCATTGCTGGAATGTCCACTCTACAAACTTTAATTCTGTGACTTGAACAATTATTTCTAAGATGGCAATATGTAATCTATTAACTAGTGATTTCCTACTGCGCATTTTTTTTCTTCTGTAAATCTGTATAACTTGTACCCTTCACTGTTTTTTTTTCTTTTCTTTTCTCCTTAAATAAAAATTAAAAAAAAAAAAAAAAAAAAAAAAAAAAAAAAGACTGAATCTGCCATGGAGACTTGTGAGCCTGCAGGCAAGGCCAGGTTAACATGGTTCAGGTCAGATGGGCAGGTTAATGTTTCTTTGAGGGTCAGCTATTGGGTCACCTCAGATTCTTTCTCTCTCTCTCTCTTTCTCTCTCTCTCTCTCTCTCTCTCTCTCTCTCTCTCTCTCTCTCTGCTTGGTTTCTCATTTTAGCTGCAGTTACTTCTAACAGACCTAGAAATCCACTAATAGGAACAATTATATCCTGAACAGGCTCGATTCTCCAAGTTGCAGAACAGAGGTTGAGGTGACATAAAGTTCTCTGCAGTTTTCCCTCTGCTTCCAGCTAAGGGAATCTGACTTACAGGGCCCACGTGTGGTATTTTTCAATCTACTATGTGTCAGTATAAGCTGTGGGATCCTTCCAATCCCAAAGACAAGTCCCAAAGAAAATGTTGTTATAGAAAAAATATGATACTGGAATCATCCTAGAAGGTGGCTAAATGAAATGTTCCTTTTTTGAAGGAAAATGTTACCTTATTTCAGGTAAGAGGTCTGCCTCTCTGGGCTTCACAGTAAGCTTTCCTGGGAAATGGATTAATTTGAGTTAACATTTATTGAGCTTCCAGAATGTCCTGTGAAATTGGTTTAAAATTTTAAAATACAGTTTATTTTCTGAATAAGTAATTCACTCATGTGTTTCAATATTTAAAAGATAGAAAAGAATATATAGTGAAAATTCTCTCCTGATCCATCCTCTTCCATTGGCTAGTTTCTACCTTCAGGGCAGTGTACATTATTGTTCTTTATATATTTCATTCACATACAATATAGTGTGCTCAGTCTTTGTAATCTTAAACAGAAAACAGATGTCTTTTCTCTTTAACATTGGGAGCTACTGGTGGTATAATCTCATGGAGGATCGCAAGTTCAAGCACAGCATGGGCAACCTAGGGTGTTAGTGAGAATCTGTTTCAAACTGTAAAAAAAATAAATAAATAGAAAAGGAGCTGAAGATGTACAAAGACCCTCGGTTCAACCCACCCAACCACAAAAAACAAAACAAGAACAAAAAAGGAGCTTCAAAAAATCAGCCCTGTGAATCCACGGATTCCACAGTCACAAATTCAACCAACCATGAATAAAAATATTTGGTGAAAAATTGCATTAGTATTTAACTGCACTAACTTTTTTTCTTGTTGTCATTCCCTAAACAATACAGTAGAATAAGTATTTGTATAGGAATTACATGGCATTAGGGGCAGTATAGGAACGATTTAAAGCATATGGGAGGATGTAAGGTAGTTACATACAAATACTATGACATTGAGTATTAGGCACTCTAGTAGATATGGATTTTGGTGTCTATGTGGTTCTTGGAACCAGTCCCCTTTGAGTACTGAAGTATGACTGTATTTCATAAAAAAGCGATACCATTGATAACATATAGCTGTATTTTAGAAACTTTTATTGTAAATCCATTGATTACAAGATTCTAGATGCTGCAGTATATTTATTTGCTACTCAAAGTCTGGTTCTCTTACTGGTATTACTGATACCTCCTGAGGACAGGGAGATTATGCAGAATCTCAAGCCCGCTCTGGACTTCCTGAGTCAGAACCAGAATTTTATATATTAACAGGTGATTTAGAGGTGCATGAAAGTTTAAGGAGCCACTGCCATCTGTCATTTTCACAGTGTTGGCCTCAGGTAGCATTCCACTTGGAATGAAGAAAGGGAAATGGTCTTGGAGGGAGAGTTTACTCCTTATAGTCACTATTCTAGGACTACTCAGTGGCTAAAATTCAAAGCGGGTGATCTTTTCTTAATTTGTGACCACAGATTAAGGTACCTTATAAACTTTGTGATTTTTTAAAATTCAGAAATCTTCCTCCCTCTTCTCTTTTGTGCCTTTTCATAAATCTGTGGCACCCACTATTGCTTCCTTATTGTGTAATGTTGATCCTGATTGGATGAGTAGAAAAAAATATGATAATAGAAAAGTGTTGAAGCAGCCAACTGGGCTTGGGTTGAATATTTCTATTTTGATAGGTCTCTGTGTTTATGCTTGTGGTTTTGTGTCATGTTTTGTAGTGTGTACATTTTATTGAACTTCACATTTCTGAGTGTGGTAGTCAGTTTTCTGTTGCTGGGACCAAATGCCCAAGAAAACAGTTTCAGGGAGGAAAGGTTTATTTTGGCTCATGATTTTAGAAGAAGTTGCAGTCTGTGGTCAGTCAGCTGCATTGCTTTAGGCTTGTGGTGAGGAAAAAGTATCACAGCTGAAGGGTGTGGAGGAGGAACTCTGCTCATTTTGTGGCATCCCGAAGCAATGTGAGAGGGAAGAACAGAGCAGAAGGGGCCAGGTACCAGGAGTAGTCCTCAAGGCCACACCCTCTTGTTCTACTTCTTCCCCTTTTCCTTTCATCATATCCCAGTAATATCATCAAATTATGATCTTATCAACAGAGCAACCTGCTGACAAGTTAGCACCCTCATCACCTTCTGAAAGTCTCACCTCTGAGCACGTGGCACTACCGGGGGACATTTAGATCTATACCATAGCACTGAGCAATTGGTTTAGACTAGGTGTATGTGTTTGTGTTAAGTTTCTTAGTGTGATAGGAGTAAATACTTAATGAAAAAATAAAACTGATAGCCAACAAGCCATGATTTCAAACTTTAGAAGTTGTTAAACCTCTTGCAAAGAAGGAAGGAAATTAAATTTGTTCTCTGTAAATGAAGGACTTCAGGTCAGAAATCATGAAAGCACCTCTGATTCCAAAGCTTTCATGTAAATGAGTAGGAAGAATTTCAGTATGACCTTAGTTTGGCCAGAAACTTGTGGAAACTATCATAAGGAAAAGGAAGTGAGAAGATTGGTATTTATTTGGGGGGAAGAGATTTTAATCACTAAATGTCTTTCTAAGAAGCAGGTGAGGTAAACACATACATTCCTTATAATTTAAAAACCAATATGGATAGAACACTTTTCTGAGTGTGTTATGGTAAGTTTGGAGGGTGAGAGACAATAGAACAGAAGCAGATATGAAGCAAAGCCCGTTTCTTGCAAGTGAGCCCTCTGAGCCTGGGAAGTGGGGAATCCCTCAGTCTTCCTGCTGACAGGAAGGAGGCTGCCAGGAAAGCTGGGCAAGCCCAACAGAGAGGGAGGAGCCCTGGAGAGGAGCCCAGAGGAGAAGAGTTCTGAATATGGGACAGTAGATGTCAAGGATGCGAACCCTTAGTGTACTATTGAAAGTTTTAAATAATTTGTTTATTTGAGCAGGTGTGTCTACAGTAATTTGAGACCTAGAAATCTGTTTTCAAGGAAATGCTTGACATATAGAAGAGGATCTGCATAAAGATGTTCTTTAAAGTGTGCTTTACAATAAATAAAAATTGAAAGTGAGTTAATTGTCTAGCAAGAAGGCATTGATAAGTAAATTGCAGTATATCCACATGATGGGTTGCATTACAGTTAAAGCAATATTTAGGATATGTTTTAAATTAGATATGAATTACAATAAAAATTGTATGGAAAAATACAGGAAAGAAATGTTGGTAGTAGTTTTGAATGTTTGATTAAGTTAAACAAAAACATTCTGTGCCTACTAAATGAGTTTCTGTGATATGTTACCATGAAAAAGAGAGAAACATAAAACCCCTCACTTCAATTTAAAAAGAAAGGAGGGGGGCTACAAATTGATAAAAATGATTACTTTTATCCATAATAAAGGAGGACTTTATCATGAATATTTTAAATCCAAGACATGCAAGGCATTTTTGTAAATTTCGTAGTTGTGTAGTGTCAAGGTTAAGATACGCTGGGGTTGCATTTGGTACCATGGGGAGGGGAGAGGAAGAGGAAACTCATGTAGTAGGCAGGGGTGAAACATTCCTGTAATCCGGATGTGCCCTTTGCAGCCCCCATACCCACCCCCAACATGACCCATTGCACCTCTGCTGAGGTCAGCAGACAGCCACTGAAATGGACAGCTACAGACAACTTCGTGACCAATGACCTATAAAATGCCATGAAACACCCTGCTGGCTCAGTTTGAATTCCTGCCAAATCACTTGTAACTTTGGAAGTAAACGATGGACTAGATGTGTGGCCAGGACACAAACAGCCCCAATCACCCTCTGAGAAGCTCTAGAGAGCAGGGAGCTAGCTGTCCAGCTCCCACAGGGGTTTTGCTTTTGATGGAGTTTAGTCACCTGGACATAGCAGGTTGATCTGAAAATACATTCTCTTTTTAGTTAGAAACCTTATTTATATATATTCTGTTTTTTTCTTAAAGACAATGTGGCTAGTAATATGAAGTGGCCAATGAATTTTAAAAGCTTCCTTAGGACTATGCTGGGGAAACTCTGTGAAGTGTTTGTTTTCAGCCTCTTTGTACAGCGATTGGAAGGGAATGGCTTTGAAGGTTTCCACATTTAACTTTTTTATGTATCCTTTGCCTTAGGTGGTGACCTGAACCACTAAGCTATATGAACACACACAACTTTAATTATTTCACATCTTCTCTCTCTCTCTCTCTCTCTCTCTCTCTCTCTCTCTCTCTCTCTCTCTCTCTCTCTCTCTCTGAGTCAGTGTCTTCTTGTATTGCCCAGGTTAGTCTTGAACTCCTAGGCTCAAGTGATCACCCTGCCTTAGCCTCTTGAGTAGCTGGGACTGCTGGTACACACCACTGCACCTGGCTTAATTTGTTTAATTTTAGCAAGTGTCACGATGTCAGGCCTGTGGGTCCCTCAAATGTCAAGGGCATTCCATCGGTAGTGGTGGAGGGCGTGCTGCTGTTACCTTGTATGTCTGCCTCTCTGAGAAGGTGCTGTGAGTTCTGGGTAGAGGCCCTAGTGTTTCCTGGCTCAGTGAAATCTTCACTTGTACTGACTTTTGCTTTCCTTCTGTGACATGCTCTGCATCTGTCACTGATGAGTTATTTGAAGGATATAGTTAGTGCCTTTCAGTAAACTGGTACCTTGAAATGTGCAGTTGCCAGCCAGGATGTTGTGTTTGGCATCTTGAATCCATTTGATGATTAGATCAGTGACCATAGCTCTCTCCCACAGAACTCTGGTTTCCTTCTGTGGTTGCCAAATGATGCCAAGCAGAACTCTCCCCACGCAAATGCCTCTAAGAGGAGCCCGAGGCACAGCCATAGGTACTAATTTCAAAGATGGTCACGGGAGGGCTATTTTTAAAAGTTGGAACAACAGACTGAAGGTATTCAGATCACTGTTACTACATTTTCACCTTTAAGGACCAGCTGTATTAACTACCACAGTAAGAGCGCCCTCGGCATTGTATGAAGCTTGGACCGGGGGCTGTTCACGCTGGTCCATCTCAGTGTAGGGGTTTGTGTCAATTGAGATGTTCAGTGAAAATGTCTTAAATGAGTGAATTTCCATTTCCTAGAATTTAACTGTGACCATACTACTAGAGTAATATTAAATTTAGTCTAGATATTATTGATGTTTAATACATTCTGGACTTTAACCATAGCTGGCAAATACCAGAGTTAACTCATAAAACCTACCCTGATGTTGATTGCTTTTGGAGGGTCATTTTTATTTTCTGTGGCTGCATTTAAAATGGACACCATTATGTGAGGTTTTTGCTGTACTGACGTTTTTGGATGACAATGTAGATTAATTCTGTATTAAAGTTCAAAAGTGATTCTGAACTACCAGCCTCCCTTGAAGTCTCATTACTTATTAAAATGCCATTTCTATTCACATTCTCTTTTTTTCCTTGGGTCATTTTCAGTAACTACTTTCTTTTTTAGCAGATTCAGGTATTTGAAAAGTAATTCACTCCCACAGTGGGAATTACAAGCCTATGGGGAAGGTGCGCTGGTGTTGGCTTGGATTTGCAGAGACAGGGAGCACCTGCAGGAGTGTCCTTTAGCCCCTCCCTCTGCCCAGTGCCGGCGGACAGAAGCATCCGAAGCCATCCCACCCAGAGGAATTAGCAGGTCTCCAGGCAAGGGGAGTTTGCCATTTCTTCCGGGCTTTGTTTCTCACAACTATTACAATAGAATCTATCTTGATTCCTGAATTCTGCACTCTGTCATGGCTATGTGCTTTAAGGCAATCTGCTTTACCTCTCCATAGTCATTGCTGCTTTATTTTCCAATTTACCCGACTAAGGCTGAGTAGGTATGGCTGTCACAACAAAGTAACAAACTGGGATTTTACCCAGCAGGGATGCCTTGTCTCAGCTCTGAGGCTAGACTGAAACCCAAGTTACAGCAGGCCTGGGTTCCCTCCGAAGGCTTGAAGCACGGATATGTCCTGGGCTTCGCTTTGGCTTCTGGTACTTACTTAGCTATGGCAGCACAACTTGTCTTTGCACAGTGTTCTCCCTGTATGTGTGTCTCTGTCCATATTTTACTCTCCTTAAAAGGACACCAGTTATGTGGGACTAGACCTACCCTTCTCCAGTGTGACCTTGTTTTAACTACGTATGCAGTGAGCCTGTTTCCATATAAGGTCACAATCTGAGGTACTGTGGATTGGGAATTCAATATGTGTCCCTGGTAGTGGAGGACATAATCCAGTCCACAATAGTAGAAAAGATCAGATGCAATTGAGTCGTATGGGGTCGCAGGTTGTGCTATTTCAAATTTTCTACTCTTTCTTGTCTTTATATACATACTATATTAGGAAGTGACAACATGGGACATGAAGGATTTTCTCTTTGCTTGGTATCCTACTTACATAGGAGTAGACAGAATTAATCTAGGTGAAGTCTTGGTGAAGTTGTAATATTTTTCTGTTAGACTATTAGTAACCTCTAATCTTCCCCTGAATTGAGCTGCTACCCTTGGAAGGTGACTGGATTTGAGCCTGGTGCTGCAAACAGATGGGGATGCAGGTGGCTTTGACAGAGGACTGTTGGGCCTTGCTTGTTCACTGGCTCCTTTGAGATCTCAGATAGTAGACATACTAGAGAATCAAAGGCCTTTGTAATTACTTCCCTCCAGCAATTCTTGCTAATGCCTGCAGAGTTATTTGTATGCAGTTGCAGGGACTGTGTCTAATTCCACTTTACATATAGTTTTAGATGCTGCCTCCAAATTGCCCTGAGCTCTTCACTGTCTTTAAGCTGATGATTTTATATAACACCATCATTTCTGAGGCTGTTTCAAAAGTAGAAGTCACCTGGTGTAAGAATATTAACTTGGATTCACATTTGTAAGGTGAGTTTTTAGTGAAGTATAATATGCATATGGAAAGTACATTTCAGGATAGAATTCAGTGAAATTTCACATACTGAATGCACCTGTGTAGCTGGCATCCACAAGAATAGATCCTCCCAGCAAGTCCCTCTGTCACGTTCCCTCCTAGTCACTTACCTCTCTCCACTATTCTCAATTCTATCAGTACCATTTTTCGAAGGTAGGGGAAGTTTGGAATTTTTTGTACTATTTAAAATATGTTAATTTTAAATTTTAAATATTTTAAACATACATTCTATAGCTATATACTTTTAATATATACTTTATAGCATGTGACTTTTTCAGTCAACATAATGTGAGGGGTCACCCATGTTGTTGCCTATGACAATACTTCATTTTACCTGTGTTATATCCCAGTGAAGCTTTCCTATTTTACTGATGAAAAGTTGAATTTATATACTTTTATAGTTAAGTATTGAAGTCACATTCTGAATGACTTTCCACACTCCCTAAAACAAAAAACAAAAAACAAAAAACTACACTTATGGAATTCATTTGCTTGTCTTAAAGATTTGCTGTGTGGGACCAGGGATATAGCTCAGCGGCATAAGCGCTTGCCTGGCAAGTGTAAGGTTGTGAGTTCAATTCCCGGTTACCTCCCCAACTCCCCAAAAGATTTGATGTGTGAAGGCCTTCCTCCTCCCTGGCTTTGTTTGTCCTCATGATATATTTGAAGTTTACCTTTATCTTCTTAATAACTATTTGCTGTGACTCTGAGGGTGCAGACATCTGGTTTGGTCTTTTAAATTTTCTAACAGTAATATGTGAAAAAAGATGAAAGCAATGCAGCGTGGCCATCAGGGCTACCCCCAGCGAAAGCACTGGGTGAGGTCATGTATCTTTGCTCCTCCTGCTTTGACAGTGTGGTGGGAGACAGAGCCCACAGCAGGAAGCACACTGTGGTTTTGATTGGGATGCCTTCTTTCTCATGATGAGTGATTGTGGTTGAGCAGACTTGCAAGAATTTGAAGGGGGAACTTGCATTAATGGTTTGTAGAAGAGAAAGAGCAAACATCTCCCTCTTTTCCCATACTAACTTTTGCTTTTTTTCAAACAGAAACGACTTGTTTCCTGAATGTGAATTATTCTACAAATCACTTTTTTTTTGTTTTGATCTTTGTCTGGATCATAGTACTTAATGATAATATGGTAAAGATTATCATGTCAAAATCCAAGAATTAGGATACATGTAAGATATTCAGAGCAGTGATGGACACTTATTAAAACCTCAGGAACTGTTGCTATTAATTAAATTTGTAGTGGTTGCTATTAATTAAATTATTTGGGGCTTCTTTTTGTCACAGTGGAAGGAAGGCCCAGGTTGGGCGGACTTCCATTATGTGATTAATAATCTCCCTCCCCATAGGAAGACTACCGGAAAAGCTTGTCAGCCAGGCCTGGCTAGATGCAGCCATAATTCAGGCTTCCTTTTCTACCTCACTGCCTGTAAGAACTGCGGGATTCGGGGTGTGGAACAGCATTCTCAATTTGCGCCTGGCTGCACCTGTGCCTTTCTACAGAAAACGCAGTGCCAGCATCTGGTGCAGATACTTCTGCTGTCAGATCATGAAGCTAATGCTGAAAACATGCCTTGGGCTAGGGTCTGAGGACTCAGGACAAAGTACCCTTCAATGAGCCTATAATGGCACAATAGAGGCAAACCTGCAGAGCAGTTACTAAACAGCAATGAGCTTTGTACACCCCATGCCTGGATGCTATACCCGCAAACAGAATTTGCTACTGTGTCTGTTCTTCTTTGTCTCTTTAAATTTCAGACATAGCATTTTACTCCCAAATGTTTCAGAATGCATCTCTTCAGAATGACATTTTGACTGCTAACTGTAATACAATATTACACTTAAGAAAATTAGCAGCAATTCTGTTTTATTATCTAATATCTAGTACATCTTCAAATTTCCTTGCTTATTCTAGAAAGTCTTACTGTTTACACTAGGATGCAAACAAGATTTTGCATTTAGTTGTCTTGCATTTAGTTATTATGCCTCTGGAATTTCTTTTAAATTGTAACAGCTTCTATATTAACTTTTTCAGGGGTCTAGGTTAGTTTTAGAGAGTGCTACATTGTGGGTTTCTTAATGGTTTTCTTGTGTGTTGTTTATGTGTTTCTCTATCTTATATATTTCCTGTAAACTGGAATTTAGGTTTAGAGGCATGCAGAGATTCATAGTAAACATTTTTGCCAAAACCACTTCATAGTGATAATATGAGCTTTATATCACTCAGGTCCTGCTTTTTCAGTTCTACTAATGCTGAGCCAATGAATGCAGGTTCTTTCCATTGTGAAAGTATGTTTTTCCTTTGCAGTTAGGAAGTGTTTGGGGGTAGTACTTGACAAAGTGCTAAATGTATTGCTTCCCAACAACTTTTTAACTTGCCTATTAAATTTTCTTTGATCTATGCCTGAATTAACCTCTTTACTGCAGTTGCAAAATGAAGCTTTTATAATTCTCTTAGTTTTTGTTCAGTGGCTGCTGCCATTCTTCTTTAAAAAGTTTTTCTCACTCATACTTTTATGTGAACCATTAGAGATTTGTGATTTCTATTTATTCAGTATGCTATAATCAGTTGTGCTTATTGTTGCCTTTGACATTCTCCTTGTCCTTTAAGTTGTGCTATTGTGGCTCATAGTTCCTTGTTTTCTGGTACCATCAGATGCCACTGGCTTATCTTACACTTTTCTCCATCCTGGAGCTAGACTTATTCCAGGAATCCCTAGTTCTTTTTTTTTTTTTTTTTTTTAGAGAATATACTTTGAACTCAGATCAGGATGCCAGGGGAACTTGTTGCTAATGGGAGTTACTCTAGCTTTGTTGAATGGGTAAAGCTAAGAAATGTATTAACATATCATTAGTGCATTTGTATTTTAACTTTTTCAGAGTTAAGTTAATAAAGACATTTCCTTGATAGGCTTGTTTACAGAGGCTGCCCAGCTTTGTTAGTCTTTCTCATAAACGATTAGCTACCCTTGTTCTGCATTGAGTTTCTTTGTTTTGTTTTAAGCTTAGTCATAGAATTCCTAGAATCAGCCTTATCATGATTTAGTGTTGGTGACTACTGTATCTTTAGACAGACAAGGAAACCAGTCCCCAAAACAGTGAAAGTCTCAAGCATAGGGGTGAAAAAGGTAACAACAGTAGCACTAACTACAGTTTCTGATGGTAACTATGCACCACACAGTGACTCAAGCACTTTCTAGTTGATAAGTCTTTGATTTTCATGTTAACCCAATGACATAGGTGCTAGTAGGTTGTACTCTCCGTTTCAATGAAGAAACTGAGTCACCATGGGCTTGTCAGTTGTCCACTTACACATCTTAGACTTACTAGAGCTGAGTTTGCACCTAATTATCAGATCTGCAATCTGTGGGTTTAAACACATGTTAGTGGCCAGGACTGTGTGTTTCTGTGAGGGATTCATTACTGATCTCTTGCTGTACCAAGTTCATTTAACTTATCTTCTATATGTGAGTTAGTGGCAAAGTCCTTGCAGTGGAACTCAAGTCCAGAACTCTAAAGAGATGAAGGGAAGACTTTGGTGTGGGAAGAGATGACTCAATCGAGTTGCTTATTTTTTACAGATTCCTTCCCCTTACTTTCCCTTTGGGAGAGTTAGTTGGCAAATTGTACTTGTATAAGAGTGAAGCTGTTTAGTTTCTTAACTCCTGGTAACTGGCTTAAAGACTGATTCAGTTCTGAAATCTTTAGAACGTTCTAGCTATAATGAGCAGATGTGGAGAGTTAATTCTTGTTAAGAATTGCCTTTGCCAGAGCCAGTTATGCAGTTGAAGAATTTAAGAAGTGCTTTATTGCTACTGATCAATCAAGTTACTCATTGGTAAACTTTATGTGAAAGTCTCTGTTTTTCAAGTTTTCTGTGATTTGTTCCATTGTCTGTTCTCCTACATTTCTGACACTGATATCAGAGCAGAATGATCAAAGTCTAGTGGGAGAGGCAGAAGGGCAGCCCTCTGCCCAGAAAGCTAGTCAGCCGGGTCTGGGATCACCTCAAAGGGGAAGTAAGCAACCAGAGCCCCTTTCTTCATACAAGCTGCAGAGAAAGGCCCATTAAAAACAGATCCATCAAAATCCAGAATGTTGCCAGAAAGCTGTTCTCAGGTGGAGGGCCTTTGCAACACATGGATACACCTTTTGCAAAGGGTTTTGACCAGGGTGAGATATGGTTCATTTTCTTCTTCCAAAATCACATTTTCAGAATATGCTGACCTGCTCCTATAGCATAAACACTCACCCAGTGTGAACCTGCCCAGTGTAAATCAACTGCCGCTATCTGCAAAATAATAAAACCAAAGGGCCTGCATCTAGAAAGTAGCAGCTACCTGTTCTTTCCCTGGGAAGAGGGGCAAATGTGGGCCAGGTTTCTGGTCTGTGAATATTGAACTTTTTTCATTGCAGGCCTCACTTCTTTTTATTTTATTTTATTTTATTTAAGAGGAAAAAGAGAAAAACACAAAATAAAACAAAGCGGTGTAAGGGTACACGTAATACAGAACTACAAAAAAAAAAACATAACAGTAAGAAATCACCTGTTAATAGATTACATATTATCATCTTGAAAATAGTTGCTCAAATCACAGTATCAAAGAATACAAGGTGGACATTCAAACAGGGAGACTGCAAACAGCTGTGTTCAATGATCCAAAAACATTGATATAGTCAGCTGTTTAACACCCCTAAACACACTTGCTGTTATATCTGTTAGAGCTCTTTTTCTTTTTTTTCCCCCCTCTTTTTTACAACAAAATTTACACATTTTGGATTTTATTACTCCTTAGTGCTTATTACTTTTTTGGGGGGGAGAGAATACAGTCAAATATGGCAAAACAAAGCTGTCAGTCAAAACCAAGGATAGACATAGCACATGGTGTAGAACAGAGTACAAGTTTATCAACAATGGTTATCAACGTTGTCTCTTGTTTCCTTAAAAAGAATTGTCTATCTCATTAGATATTATAAAGTTGGACAAAACAGTAGAGAACAAGACCAATAAAACTTAGGCATTGTAAACATTACAGAACTTCCAAAGAAGACAATAGTCAAACCAGAATGGGCATCTTAGTGAATCTTATTGCCTTCAAAGTAGTTGCCTATATCTTCAAACTTGATACTATCATACAGAATGGAACAGAGTCTAATCAGTCAAAACAAGATCGTGGGAGTATTACAGGACTTCAAAACAAGTTAATAGGAAATCAAAAAGAGTTACTATTTATATATCCTAATTTTTAAAATTTTTTCTTTAATTAAGACAAACATAAGAAATGACTAAATAATTTTTTTAAAAGAATAAGGGGGAGATTGAGATAAAACAGGACATAACAATATAACAATAGAGGTCAAAGCATGACTGTTTCAGCAACCTAGTACTTCACCACCATATAACCCGACTTAATAGTAGTTACCATAGTATCTGTCTTTTTCCTTGAAATATTTGGATAAAACTTCATATACTCTAGCTTCAAATATTTCCATATCAAGAAGCCCAGAATAAGCCTTTCTAATTAATGAGTGAAAACTTTATAAGGCTTCAAGGCCACCTAATGGGGAATCATGATTACCACATATTTTTATATATTTGAATCATTACTTACATTAGGGAAACTATTCGGTATTCACACATGCGAGATTGATTTATTTCACTTATGAGTATGGTCTCAAGCTGCGCCCATTTATTGATAAATATCTCAATGTGATCCTTCTTTATAGCTGAATAATACTCCATTGTATAGAAATACCACAACTTTTTTATCCATTCCTCAGTTGATGGACACTTGGGTTGTTTCCAAGATCTGGCGATTACAAATTGTGCTGCTATAAACATAGGTGCACATATATCACTGTGGTATGATGCTTTCAGTTCTTCTGGGAATATGCCTAGAAGTGGAATAGCTGGAATAAATGGGATTTCTAATCCCAACTTTTTGAGAAATCTCCAGACAGATCTCCACAAAGGCTGTACCAGTCTACACTCCCACCAGCAGTGCAGGAGAGTTCCTTTTTCCCCACAGCCTCTCCAGCATTTGTTGTCGGTTTTCTTGATCCTGGCCATTCTTTCAGGAGTGAGATGGTATCTCAGTGTGGTTTTAATTTGCATTTCTCTAATGACCAATGATGATGAGCATTTTTTCATGTATTTATTTGCCATTTGCATTTCTTCATCTGAGAATTGCGTATTCATCTCAGATGCCCATTTTTGGATTGGATCTTTGGGAGGCCTCACTTCTAATCCCAAGTTTGCCCCTCTTGACTCAAGAAGGGGAAAAACAGTTGCCATTAATTGAGTGGCATTGTGGCCTTGGGCTGCTGGTATCAAGCAATAAATGTGAAATTGGATACTTCTCTGCCCTCTTCCTGTTTCTCAGTCTCATCAGGTTGTCAACATAAGCAAGGCTGATCTCCTTCAGAGCAGGACAAAAGGACACAGATCAAACAGTGTCCTGAGATAAGGAAAGAGGACATAGAATTGCTTCTTTTTCTATACAGAGAGAGACATCTTAGTTTGCTAGAGCTGCCGTGTGGCTTAAACTATAAAAGTTACTTTCTTACAGTTTGGAAGCCTGAAGTCCAAGATCGGCCTTGGCTGCTTATGGGGTTTGTGAAGGAAGGATCTGTTCTAGCCTCTCTCTTTGGCTCATGGATGATCTTCTTCTCCTTGTATCTTCATATCATCTCCCTGTAACTGTTCCAGATTTCCTTATCTTATGGTACCAGTCATACTGGACTAAATTTCACCCATATCCCTTCATTTTAATTTAACCTCTTTAAAAACAATGTCTTCAAATACAGCCGTAGTCTGAAATACTTGGGGATTAGCCCTTTGGCATATATATTTATGAGACATACAACTCAGTCCATAACAGGAAATATAAAAATGCATTTTATTATTTGTTTTGAATACTAAAATTCATGAATATATTTATGATTTAGACTATTAAAAGTAAGCTTCCTAAAATCTGCTCTGGTATGTAATTGATCCCTCTCCCTTCTCTCAGTAGAAAAGTATCAGAAATTAGAAGAATAGTAAAACTTTCATCTGAAATTGAATTCAGTGAGAAAAGTATTTAACTGATACTCGCCTCTTCTGCAGTTTTTTTTAGGGCTTTAGGTGTGCATAGAAAGGAAAAGTCAGTTTCTGGATGGATACTGTTCTTCATTGGTTATAATACATTTCTCTGCAATTAGATTATGCACATCTTCCATATCTGAGAAGTCTACAGATTTTGTTTACCTACAAACAGGCACTCACAGTTATGTGGCGACAGGAAGCAGAATTGGACTCTAGTGCCAAAAGGAAACTCCATAGCATTACAGCCTAGTACCAACACATCTGAATCACATTCAATGCTTTTAAAAATGTGCGACTCTGGGTACTACATTTTATGTATGAATCAGAGTCTTTGGAAACAAAGCCTAGGAATTTCCATTTTAAATATATGCCTCTGGAGGCTACAGGGGAAGTGGAGTTTGAAAATTGTTGCCTTATTCACAGGGCTTCTAGTTCTATACCACCATAAGGCAGCAATGGTTGTTCACAACTCTCTTCAGTGATAAATAATTTAATGTTTTTATGTGTCATCCTTCTTATTTCTTGTCTTTTTTGGCCTTACTAAGAAGAGGGTTGATTCCTCTTTGCTCCCCAGACCTCTGTCCCCTACCTCCTACTTTTGAATTGTTACATCCTTTTTGGGTGTGAGGTGTCCAAGTCCTTTATTCTCTGATGGTGGGAGCTTTTAGAACCTTCGAAGACATCTAGAAAACAGGCTAACCATTACGATTTTTCAGAGACTACTTTTGAAGTGTTTGGGATTAAGATTATTAGGGACACTGTTTTAATTTCTTGTGGTCTGGTTCTATATAGGCTACGTTAAATACTCTCCCATAAAACAGTTAGGGGGTACTACCATATGAATAAATACATTAATATAATAAATGCTCCTTTGTCATTTCTTTTTTTTTCAAGATTTAATGATGTGAGGGTGTTAGTGACTTCTTGGTTCAATCAGTTATTTCTTCTTTGCACCAGTGTTTACATGGACAGTGTCCCTGAGCAAAAACCTAGCCACACTGTCTTGTGCTTCTTGCTGTGGCACACATTTCATTTGTAACAGTGTAAGAACAAGATCGTTCCTGGAAAGTTCTACCATAAGACAACCCTCCTGAAAGTTTGCCATCCAAGTGAAGGAGTTCTAGTTATATACAAATTGAATGTTAGAGGTTTCATATTGGAACCATGTGTATCAGTTAAATAAAGGGTTACAGTGTTGACAATTTAGGGAATTTCACAGTATTTATTTAAGTGTGTTAGGATCCAGATATACCAAGACAAAGGGAGTTTGTGGAATTCTCCTGTTAAAGGTTAGTAGTTTTATAGTACAGACAATTTGAGAGTAAAGGGAGAGACAGTTAAGCACCATGTCAAAGAGTGCAGCCTTTGGGATGAGAATTGGACACACTTTCCAGGCATTTTCTGAGAAGCTGTTGAGCTTCTTAGAGGCTCAGCTTCCTATCCCTGAAGATGATGCTAATACTAACACGTAATGTCCTGAGGATTAAAAGAGAATGCTTATAAAGCACATATCCTTATACAAGTGCCTAGTACATTACAAGTGAATTTGTGTGCATGTTCAAAATTCTATGGATGTCATATTTACCTATTGAGAGAGTTATTTGGCACATACTGTATCAAATGCAGAGTGAGAACATTCCAGGCAATTAGTACAACCTTCTGTTGTACAGAAATTCCACTTAGAATTGGCTGATACATTTGATTCAGAATGCAAGGGACTGGTTAGCGTGGTGGGTGGAGAATGGTGAAGGTGCATCTGGATGGAGTGGGAAGAGCTGGGATTATCCGTGTCGATACAGGTTCTGGAGGGAAGATTGGTAACATGCATGCCAGACATTTGCTAGTGCTGTGCTCCAGTTTGCAGCTAAGCTCTTTGATCTAGTAATAGTTTCTTCCCTACATTTTTCATCTCTGCACGCTTGATATGAACAAACAATCCTGTAAAATAATTAAAATACTAAGATGTTATGTTAATAGTTCATATTTTATATATTTAGGGTTTGGAAATATCATGCTTCAGTGGAGAAGGCTGAAAATTTAAGGAAAGCATTCATTTTGGATAAATAGAAATGAATTGCTGACAGTTTCTTTTCATCTACAGACAACTTCTGGTTTTGTGTTTTTTGGTTGGTTTTAGTAGTTGTTTTGCAGCCTTGTCATCCCATAGCTGTCTGCTTCTAAAACGTATTTATTTAAATATATTAACTGGCCCAAATAAAGACATTATGAAATAAGTCCATTTAAAATACCAAAATCAATTACAGAGTAGTTTGCATCTTGAATGTCCGCCGAGCCCTGTATTTAAGGATTGGTCACTAGCCTATGATGCTACTGGGGAGCGGTAGAACCAGTGGAAAAAAGTTAGGCTATTGGCAGCATGCCCTTGAAGAAAGTGTTGCATCCTGACCCCTTTCTTTCTTTCTTTTTGCTTTCTGGCCATCATTAGATAAGCAGATCTCCTCTGCCACATGCTCCTGCCATGATGTATTGTGGCACTGCAGGTCTAAAACAACAGGACCAAGTGATTATGGACTGAAACCTCTGAACCCATGAGCCAAAATAAGCTATGTTGATTTTCTCAGGTATTTTGTCACAGCAACAAAAAACTGACACATCTTATTTACAGAGGCTGAATGGGAGAGTGTTTGAACATGGAAACTACAGCCAAAACAGTTTTTCACAGCTGTTGTAGAAATAGGCTCTTTATACTCGATGTATCTTCACTTTGTTCCTCTATATAATGCCTACACAATGTGTGATGAAAATGGAGACAATTTATTTTGGGAACCCAAAATTTGAGGCTGTGTACTGATTTGTATTCTGGGGGGGGGCAGGAAACTTTTTAGCTTTTCTTCTTCTTCTTTTTTTTTTTTAAACAGTGTCTTGCTGTGTAGTTCTGGCTGTCTTCAAACTCACAGCAATCCTTCTGCCTCAGCCTGCCGAATGCTGGGATTACAGGGTGTGTCACCACACCTGATGCTTTTTACTTTTGCTGTGTATATTCCCACTGTTTCTGGTGTGGTGAAAATTTTATGTCATCACAAGATGTTTAATTAATGATTGCATGTGATATTCTTATATAAGACTTTGTATTTCAGATAAATGAATTTACCCTTTGAAGGGATAATCAATGAACATAACATAGACTTATGTGATTTTTGACAAGTAGATTGATTTTCCAAGGATGGTTAAATATAATTTCCAGTTGACCAAATGGTCATCGGGACTTCCAAGGAAGAATGAAATCAATGTACAATAAAATAATGTGATTGAATTTGCTCTTCTGAATCACTTGTTTCCATTTTAACTTATTTTGGTTCAAGAGAGGTCAGAGGCATTGACAGAATGATAGCAATACAAACTATCTGTGTCAATATTGTTAATATTCTTAGTGCCTTCATGCAGGATTGTTAATAGTGAAGCAGACTTAGCAAAACTATGCTTATAAGAATTCTATAGTCAGGCATGGATTTGTATGCATATAATCCCAGCTACTTGGAAAGCTGAGGTAGAAGAATCACAAGTTTGAACCCAGCTTGGGCAATTTAGAGAGATCTTGTCTCCAAATAAAATAAAAAGAATTGGGGATATAGCTCAGGGATAGAGAGCTTGTCTGGCATGTGCAAGGTCCTGGGTCTAATCCCCAGCACTGCAAAAGAAAACAAAAGAAAAAATGATAAAGAAAAGAATAATATAAATGTTATATTTTTATATCTTTTAATTATTTTTTTAAAATTTTATTTAAAGAAAGACTAAACAAAACAGAAAATGGGTAGAAATAATACATACGTCCAAAGAAAAAATAAACAGTAAGAAATCACTAGTTGATGTTTACATACTGTCCTCTTACAAACAGTTGTTCAGGATACAAAAGTGGAACATATAAAGTGGGAATTCAAACAGCGAGACTGCAAACAGTTCTGTTCAACTATCCAACGAAAACTTAGTAATAGTTATCAATCCTATACACTTAAACATACATGCAGTTATCCATATCTTCAATTATGTTGTATCTTTTAATTATTTTGAAAAAATATCTTACTCTTGAAAAATTATCTCTGACTATCTAGGGAGATGACAGAAACAGTTCTAATGTTAGTTATATAAAGCAACAGCAAGGGTGTGAAATCTTTAAAAATATAAAATCATTTGGTTTGTTTTTATTTATTTAATTATTTAGCACATTTCTACTTAGTGTGTATTTCATGACAGGCATTGATCATTTTGAAACTAGGGCATGTAGCTATATCAGTGTGCTAAGCATGGTGAACAGATATAACAATGACAAATATGCAGACCTTTCCTATGAATTTTGTAAGATTGTTTTTCTTTGTATGCTGATTCATTCAAATTATTTAAAAATATATGGATGCCTTGAATCAAACATTAAACTTTTGATCATATGTGGTCTCAGTTCCTGGTGCTTTATGTCTACTAGGGTAGGATAAAGTAGCATTAACTTTGAGGGAACTTTTGGTTTGTACAGAACTTTACAATTAAATACAACCTTATGCATATTTTCACACATAAAATTTTTTTTCTTTTTGCTTCTGTGTGTATCAGGTTAGGTTTTTGATCTAAGTAAAGGGCCTAAATGAAAAGAAGGAATTTACCTTGTTCTTTATGTGAATATATGAAAAAATACATATACTATATTTTATATATATAGTATGTTTATACATCTGAAAATTATATGAAATATTGAAGAGGTTATACATAAATATTTAAAAATATATATAAACATTACATATATATGGAGTATATGGAATATGTGTGTAATAATATATATATGATTAAATATATAAGATTAAATAAATACTTGGACCACACATTGGTCAGCTTTTCAGTTGCTGGAATCAAATACCTGACACCCACAAATTAAAAGAAAAGAAGTTTGTTTTGATTGACAGTTTTGGAAGTTTCAATCTGTGGTTGGTTGACCAATTCTAAGACAGAAACATTGTGGTGGAACTGATTTTATGTCCAGACTGGATTACAATTGATCTAAATTAACTGAGCCCTCAGACTCTGTCCATGGGTAGAGGAAAAGCAACCAGAAATGGTTTTGTTTGTTGTTAATAAAATCTCACAGAGTTAAAAGAAAAATTAAGTGACATAGCCCATTATTCTGATCTATGGAAGATTCTGGCTCTTGTTTCTGGAATATCATATTTATTTTATTGTTAGCTTCAAGTTTTGGGTATTTTAAATTCTCATTTAATACATGCCAATTATGTACTAATTTTTATATTTGAGCAAGACAGATATAAAGAAAAAGTGTACCAATAAGCTTTAGTAATTAAAAAAGTCATGAACTATGCCTTTCACTAACTTTTCATGGGTTTATATTCAACAATGGGCTTTTAAAATAGGTACCGATCAACAAACCTACCTCAATTTACGAAATTCAGTTTATATTGTTCTTGTCATTAATTCATTTGTGTGTGATCATCACATGCATAAGACAGTCAGATGCCAATTGCAAATCATGTACTGTGCCACTTCTACAAGTAAAATACAAAAGTCACAATCTTTACTCCAAGAGAGAAAGAAGTAACATAAAAGGACAATTTTAAGACTATGTGACAAATTTAATCCAGTTTTAAGAACTATTGCTTTAGAAACAATTGATTCATGTGGAAGTGTCCTGGGGAGGTGGGTTTTGTTTTCTTGGAAATTGGAGCTGCTGGTTACAGTTTATGTTGAGCAAGTGTGGTGTCCAGATTGGGGGAAGGAAGGAAGGTGGGGGAGAGTTAGAATGTTGATAGAGTGATAGAAGTGTAACTCTCAGGGAATTAGAGGTATTGAGTAATGTGTCAGGGGAGCAAGAAAGCTGGAAGAGTAGAAGCTGGTATTGAAGGTGTGTGTGTGTGTGTGTGTGTGTGTGTGTGTGTGTGTGTAGTTAGCCTGAGATACCACAGGTGACGACAGAGTCTAACATGCGTATTGGGGAGCAGAGGGAATATAAGACATGGAGGTGGAATCTTGGCACTGAGGAAGTCAAATAATTGTGATGCTACTGTGCTAGCTGGTGTTCTGAGTGTGCAAGAGATGTTTTAGATGACAGCAACATCTGGGATGTACAAAATAAGGGGTATTTTTACAAAGCATGTTCGGTTTGTGACTCTGGAAAAAGCTCTGAGAGTTAGAGATTTACACTGAGGGCAAAGACTATGAGTTGACTTCCCAGGTAGGTTCTTGATCGACCACATAAACAGGATCTTTAGCTGAGCATGTGACCACTCAGAGCCAGACATTTCCTAGAATACCTAGAACAGAGTGTGACCATGTGACTGAGTTCTGACCAATAGAATATAAGTGCACACGGTGCATAGTTCTGACACAAAGCCTCCTTAAACAGAAAAAACAGCCCTTTTTCTTGCTATTGTCAATATATTTGTACCTGTTTGTGAAATGACAGGTTTCTTGTACCATGAGGCGAAAGACAATTGAAGGTGGTAGAACACTGAGATAAAAAATAATGTGGTTTGCTGGTAACATTTTAATGGCCACCTCTAGATATTTTTTTGTGTAAAAGAGAAATACATCGTCTTATCTTTTAAAGCCACTATCTTGGGGATTCTGTCACACATAGTCCAACTAATCCCTCATGTATGTCAGGATCTGAGGAGAAAGTAGTTGGCATCATCAGGGGAAGAAACAGTATCTCCAAGTCAGAGTCAGATTTCTTTTGAAGTCAGAAGCTGTGAACCGTTGAGAAGGCCTATGGATGCTTCAGGGCTGTTTTACCCAGAGCAAGGTTGCCGCAAGGTACAGCAGAAGGTTTTGGAGGGCTGAGAACATTGGGAGATGCTGACAAAGAAAGCAGGAAAAAGAGAATGGGGAAGAGAGCTTGGGAATCCATATATAGGAGTTTATATTTTTTGGTAGAGATCAAAGAAGTAGAGGCATAGTCATACAAGCTGGTCTCAAAGATTCAAGCGGATGTTTGGTGTAATCCAGGTTGGTGACACATAGATTGCTGTGGTCTACATATGGAAGTGGGGGCTGCTGATGCTGAAGCCTGGGGCAGGAATAACTGTTAGTCTAAAGGAGCCTCATGGGCTGGGGATTTAGCTCAGTGGCTTAAGTGCATGCCTGGCAAGCACAAGGTTGTGAGTTCGATCCCCAGTAAAAAAAAAAAAAAAAAAAAGGGAGCCTCACGATGAGCTGTCGGATGTCTTGCCTGCATTTCCATCAATAAAACTGGGAACACTTGTCAAAAGTGAAGTAAGGGTGGATTATGGTTCATTGTCCTGGGACAACTTGTGATGCTTCCTGACATGCTTTACTCTTTTTCTATGTGCTCATGGGCCAATCTTTAAAGATCAAACCCAGATATTTTCACTCAAATGTGACACTTTGAGTTGCAAGTGGCATGCTTTTCATTTTCTGGGCAAGATGGAGTCTCTGCACGGTCCCTCAACATTCGTGTTCTACCACATTTTTTTCATTACTCATGACTATTACAAAAAATTTGCAATTTTCTGTTTCCCTGAGAATCCTCTCTTACATTTCTTGCATACATTATGAATCTGCATTTTGTTTTACTTTTTCAGCTCTTATCTATGAATAATTTGATATTTCTCAATATCATGGCCCCTTTATTTTTCTTATACTTTAAGTATTTCTAGTTGTTTAGTAATGTATTTGCTTCTTTATGTTTCTTCCTTTACTTTTCAAATTTATTTCCTCCGTGATTCTTATCATTTTAAGACTTGTTTACATAAACTTTGTCTTTCTGTGTACCGTGAAACAAGAATTTTCTTGACTATTTTTGTTCTCAAACAATATTTGAAGTTAGTATAAAGTTTTGAGTCAATAAATGGATAAAATAAACATGTATAATGAATGAAAGGATTTCATCTAGCAAATAAAATTATCTACTTAAATTTTGGTATAGATTTAATTATATTTTGTCCCTGCATGTGAATAAATAGATGTAATAAGTAGTACCTAAAGTAAAATTTTTCCCCTTTTAAAATTCATAAGCACCTTTGAATATCAATAGGAAATTTTATTAGATAAATATGCATGAAATCTTGACAATAGAACTCTAGCTCCCTTAGCAATAATTTGAACAAAGCCTATACCTTCTAGAAAACGAAGGGCCTAATATAATCTTGGGAAAATATTTTGTGCATAAAGATCTGAATTAGGTTTACTAAACCAGATAACCAAAGGATTATCTGGAAAATTCCCTGGCTGATGACTGGTAGAAATGAATAGTTAGTAAGAACAGAGACCCTGTGGTTAACTGCTTAGAGATTAGGTTCTTGATTGGGTAACTATTAGAGTCCTTACGTAATTACTCATTTCCCATAAGACTGGTATCTGTGGGGCTGGGGATTTAGCTCAGCGGCTTAAGCACCTGCCTTGCAAGTGTGTAGTCGTGAGTTTGATTCCTGGTACCAATAAAAAAGAAAAATACAAAAAAAAATAAAAAAAAAAGACTGGTATCTGGAGAGCATTCGTAACATATTAGACTGAATCTTCTTTGTGAAGAAGAATAAATAAAAATAGATCTCACTCGAAAATATTTAAAACTAAACTTTGTCAATTTTAACATTTTTACTGATTAACTTTTTGTCTTAGCCCAATACCATTCATTAAAGAGGGTATCTTTCCTCCAGCATATGTTATTGATCTCTTTATCAAACCTCAGATAGTTGAATGAGCTTGAGGTTGTTTCTGCATCTTCTATTCTATCGCACTGATCTTTGTATCTGTTTTTATTCAGCATCATACTGTTTTGATCACTGTAGCTTTTGAATATAATTTGAAGTCCAGGTCTGTGAGACCTCCCTTTTTGCTCTTTTTAGCTAGAATTGGTTTTGCTATTTTCAGTCTTCTTTTCCCATATGAATTTTTTATTAGCATGTGCTTGTAATTCATGCAGTTTACAATCATCTTGTGGAGTATTTACATGCACATATCATAGCTTGTTTTTTTAAATCCCTTTCTTCTACTTCCCCTTCCCTTCTTCTTTTGGTTCCTCTATCACTTTATTCATACTTATTGATACTGTTTGTCTTTTCTCATGTTATGGCATCTAATGTTTACATTGATTGAAGTTATTAGGATACTGTATATGGCACATCTTTATTTCTCTCCATTTGAATTTTAGGATTTTTTTCCCCATTTTTGTGAAGAATGCCATGGGTATTTTAACTGGTATTGCCATGAACGTATATATTAGCTTGAAAGTATAGGCATTTTGATTATATGGATTCTGCTTTTCCAGAAACAGAGGTATCTTCCCATTTTCTGGTGTCTTCTTCAGTTTCAGAGTACCCTAGTTTTCATTGTAGAAGTCCTTCACTTCCTCAATTATGCTATAGCAAACAAGAACACAAAAACAACACCCAGGATCTGGATTTGGATACCAAACTGAGACCCAGATTTCTTTTCTGTCAATGGGCACTGATTAGGATCATTCCCAAGATACAGGCTATGATCTCTGGTGGTCTAGGGCTTATATGGGATAAGGAAGCAAGAAGTACAGAGGTAGAAGGGTTTACCAATTGGTTCTTATGATATGCATCATAGTGACCAGCTGTGCATCACAATAATCAGCCATTTCTAAGAAACAAAAATAACAGGAACTGGAGCTATTACCTGGGCAACTAACAGACTGCAGGGTACTGGATGGGGGTGGTGTGAGCATTTTCTGCTACAGTTAGGTTAATTCCTTTTTTCTTGGTGCTGTTGTGAATTTTTTTCCAATTTCTTTCTCAGTGGATTTATTATTGTTGTGCAGGAATGCTATTGATTTTTGTGATTTTTGATTCTGCTACAATGCTGAATTTTGTTGTTAATTCTAAGAGTCTCTAAGTGAATGTTAAAGGTCTGCTATGTAGATGATAATGTCTTCTGCAAACAAGAATAATTAGACTTTTTTCTTTCCTATATGTATTGATTTTATTTCTTTTTCTTGCCTAACTGCTCAGGCTAATGCTTTGTTACTATTTTGAACAGCAGTGGTGACAGCAGACATCTTTGTCTTGTACCTCATTTCAGGCAGAAAGCTTTTAGTTTTTCTCCATTTAAATGAATGTCAGCACTAGGTTTGTTGTAATTTTTTTTTATCAGATTGAGATAAGAGCCCCCCCCCCCTCTCTCTAAGATAGAGTCTCACTATGCAGTTCAGCCTGGCCTTGAGCTCAATTTGTAACCCAGGCTGGTCTTGAACTGACAGTGATCCTCCTTTCTCAGCCTCCCAATGAATCCTAATCAATGAATCATAAAAAGATGATACATAATAATCAAGTTGGCATCATGAGTATGTATTGCATGGATGGTTCAACACACACAAATCAAATGTAAAACATGACATAAACAAAAGCAAGGGTAAAAATCACATGATCATCTCAACAGATGCAGAAAAGCCTTTGAAGAAGCCTTTGAAGAATCCAACATTCGTTCACACTTTATGTCTCTGTGTCTTTCAGTTTGTGTGTAGATCTCTGTCACTGTCTTTTTGTGTGTGTCCTTTGTCTCTCCCTTTCTTTGTGTGTCTCTTTTTCTCTGTGTATATCTGTGTGTCTGTTTCCTGTCTCTGGAAGAAGCAGAAGAGTTCTAGGGAGAAGAGAAGGGGAGACAAGGAGTGAACCCATCTAGGGAGGTCTTGAGTTATTGTGGAAAAATGGAAGTTTATTGCATGCTAGTTAATGAGTGGAAAATTGAGAGGCAAATAGGGAACTTGCCTGCATGGGCTACATTACTTTAGTTTCCATCTAATCTATGTTTTCAAGTCCTGTACTTGAGTCCTAAGCTATGTTAATCATTACTTAATATTAATATGGAAATAATTTCCATATTTACCTTGTTATAAGTCCCAGTTTCAATCAGTAAGCAATCACAGAGATCAGACGTAAAGATGCTGTAAAAGAGTGTTGTTTTCCAGGCAGTAATTAAGCCTCTCCATATCCATGGGTGGTTGATTTTTTTTCTTTCTTTGTGTGTGTGTGTGTGTGTGTGTGTGTGTGTGTGTGTGTGTGTGTGTGTGTGCGGGTGTGCTCATGCACACGTGCGTGTGTTTTTCTGAACTTTTTGTAGGTGACAAAAGATATTGAGTTGCTTACTGAAAAGTTCAGTAGTTGAGACAACGAAAGCTGTCATCAAAAGTAAGAGACTGAACTGAGCGTTTTAGTATCTATCGATGGTGAAAAAACTGAAAGATAAATTACTTTCTTCTGATCCAAAGAGAAAGGCTTGTTTAAGGTGTGAATGGCACCAGTTGTTTTCAGCGGAGTTGCTAGAATTTGATCTCAAAATACAGAACCAAATCTTCAACTTCAATGGGAAGCAAACATGTTTGCCAATTTCAGTTCCTGCAAAATAAACTGTTGCTCAAAACTAGCAAAGATAATGCTGATACTGCTGATGAATATAGTACCATGGATATGTGAATTACTAGAGAAGTCCATTCTAAAAGATTTGTGGGCATGATGAACCACTGTCCTCTGCTCTACCCAGCGCCCCCCAAAGGAGCCTCTTCTACTGAAAGAGAAGGGAAAGATCCTTTGAAAGGCCTTAAAATATGAGGCCTTCAAAAACCAGGAACAGAAGTAGTATTCTCCTTCAGCCTCGGGTCTGCCTAGGGTGAAATCCCAGCAGGATGTTAGAAGTTCCCTCTGTGTACACCGTACCTTAGGAAGGAGGGAAGACTACCAAATAAAATAGTTATTTGTTGTTTATCTGGAATTCAGATTTGACTGAGAATCTTATATTTTGTTTGCTGAGCTGGTACCCAGCGAGAGTCACTTCTAGTAGAGACTGCCAGGCCCTAAGTATCTCAGGTAGGCAGTATTAAGCATGCCATTCCCAGGGCTAGTTCACCTGTCCTAGGATCTGTGTTTCTTCATCCGGAAGACAGAATAAATGTAACTGGAAATAATAGTCAAGAAAGAAAATAGGATACTTGAATGAGGCATCACCAGATATGTATACAAAATTATAGAGTAGGTAATAAAAAACAGCTTTCTAAGTAGATTAGATTGTTTTACCAACTTTGGGAATAGTCGATGGCCATTGATCTATCAGTAAGAAATACAACCATGTGTGAACCTAAACCTCAGCAGTTTGCTTGGGCATTTGATCATTCAATTATGTCTCCCAATGACTTTTAATGCGTCAACACAAGATGTATTTAGCGAGGAGTCAAATACCTCATTTTTATTACTTTAAGGAAGTATCTTATAAATAAAAATTGTAAATATTTACCTGTTATAACTGTGATTTATTTGTTTTTTAAGGCAGAAAATCCAAGGAGTTTAAAGTCCAGTGCCACGCTCTCCCTGAAAGATGTCAGCACATTTTTAAGTGCCAGTGTTTGTACACCCAGTTCCATTTTGAATCCTTGAGACTTGAATTTTCTGACATTTGCTGTAAATTTTGCATCACCAGATTGATTGTGATTTGTGTTTTTTAAATCTTTTCCTTTTGTGAGTTGTGTAGGGTGAAGAAGATTTAAAAAATGGGTTTGATTTCTCACATTGCTTCTGAATGTTAAGCTTACCTACTGTATCAGTGTACTGGAACTTTGTTATATATTGTATGTATATATAGTTTTTCTTTGATATATATATAAATTTTCTCTTTTTTTAAAAAAATCATATGGCTTTACAGTAGAAAGTTTAAGACAAATGTGAAATGACAGGACTTTGATGCATGGCATGTCCTGCACTTTTACAAGGTTCCTAAATGTCTTTCCCACATATTGAACTGTCACAGCAATGATCAGTAGCTTAGAATGCCTCCTGCATTCCTGACTGGCTGCCAAAGCAATTGCTTAAATAAATGTTTCCTGATGTACAATGACTATTAACACTCTCTGTATGCTTTTATGCAGGCTGGGGAGGGCAGTTTAATCCTTTCAGAAGGAGAAACAGTTCTCTTTCAACTGTTTCTTAGAGACTAAAATGGATCTCTGAACAGCAGTGATGAACGTTTTAGAGTTTTCAACAATTGCAAACAGCCCACTTCCACGTGTGTGCCACTGATTCACCGCCAGTGATCTACTGCCTTTTCCTGGTGGGATCATATGAGGGCCAGCAGGAAGTGATCTCAGTTCTTAGATCCCTCCAGCTTGGACCCAGGAAAGCTCAAAGGCTGTCAAATGCCACATTCTCTGTGTATGAAACGCACCTCTAACAACCAGGATATAGCCAGGGCCATCTGGGGCCTCCTAGAGTTTGTGAAGCCCTGTGTGTATCACAGGGGTAATGCTTATTCTGGGATTGAATGGCTCCTTTATTGGTTTGCTGATCTTCATGAATGCAAGCTTTAAACTCAGAGACTTTTCAAACCTTATTTTCCTCCAAACTGCAAGGAAAAGTAGCACTTAAGATGAGATGGCATCTCATTGTCCAGTATTAGTGATCGGCCATTTGGATGCTTGTTGGGGCAGCAGTCTGATATTGAATAAACAGGGCCAGGATCTTGGCCAAGAAATATTTTCCAAGTTCATGTAGGCCTCATGGAGCTGTGCTCAGTAGCAGGAGTGGCCTCTCCTCTGATTCAGAGCTGTTGTTCTGAATGAGCAATTTGTCCTTTTTGTTTTCAGTTTCACATTTTTTGTTCTGAAGAGAGCTGTTTACACCAATCTATTTCTTATTAGGAAAAGACTGATTATTGTTGCCTGCCAGAGTCTTCTGGGGAGGGATGGGGTGTGGTAGAGTTGAATAGCATTTTAAAATCATCATCAAACAAAGTCCTTTTTCCTTTGCTTAGAAGCTTTTCAACTCAGTGGTCAGAGTAGTCACTTGGCCTTGAATTATAAGCTGATGCCAATTTGTTATTTTTGGTTTTGATGGATTATTGCTTTTTCCTTCCTTCTTTCAAAGTTAATATTTAAAAGCAGTTCAGAGGGTCCTCTAAAAGTGGTTCTCCGGTTGGGATTTTGTGACTCTGGCAGGAAAAGGATCTGAGCTGGATGCAGTGGGGTGGTCTGTAGCTGGGGATGGCACACTGTGTTTTAATAGAAGTTGGGCATACGAAACCTTTGTTTTGTCCCCCTAGGCCTTCTGCTGTCTCATCAGTGGGCAGTGGGTATCATGATTGGATTATAGGACCTTCAGGGAGGATTCCCTTCAAAGAGATCTAACAGATCAGCATATCTTATTCTTGGACAAATTTAGCTTCTTCTCATCACCTCTCTAATTTCTACTGGAATTTATGAACCAAACTTACTGTTTTAGACATTTTAAGATGGTGGCACTATGTAAATTATTGTAAATGTCTAAATGAATTCATCTTTGAACTCATTGACATTTTACAATTCTTCTTTAAAAATTACTCTTCATGTCTAGCTGCGTGATGGAAAAAGCAAAATAGATAAAACTTGCTTTCCATCTGTGCTAATACTAGCTCTGCTCCTTCTGCTGGCCAGATCTCTGGGCATGCTTGTTGCCTGAACAAACCTTTGTGAATTTTCTGATCTTGTAGGCCGCAGGTGTGTCTTCAGATAGTTGGAAGCTACTTGAACAATAGACCCTGTTATTTTTGATTTTGCTGCTTTCAATAACTTACCTTGTCTCGATGTTCATTAGCTTGTTGTAGATGACTCCAAACTCAGCTAATTATTCAACTATTCACTGTCAGCATGACAGCAAAGATCCTAGCCATTTCTGCAAAGGGATTCCCATAGAGGAGCCTGGCATATAGTAGGTGACAGGGCTAGCAGTGATGAGCCAAAAGCAGAGGACATTTGGAACCCTCCAGGGAACTCCTAATGCTACCCTTTTCTCCAGTGCATTCTGTATCCCCATGGATGTGCTGTTGAGTAATTGTATAGCCTGAAGCTGGAAATGAAAAGGACCTGGAGCGGACTAGGGAGGGGACACCACAGGTAACCCTAAAGAGTCAGCCACAGAATTGTGTCTTTAGTAGTAAGTAGTGGAAGTGCTGAAGCTGAGGTCATGCTTGGCAATCAGCACATGTAGCTGTGCCCGTTGTTCAGTGCATGAGGGTGCTGAGCCAAGGAAGTAATTGGGGCCAAAATCTAACTCATGTGCTGCCTGGCAGAAGACTATGTTGGCATAGAGGACTGAAGCCTTTTTCAAGTGTTCACACAAGTACTGCCCTCTTTCCAACGCATGAATATTGGCAAGGTGCTTGACCTTATAGTGGGTACCTGTGTCCGACTGGCGTGAGGATGCCACGGGGGCATGTGAGTGCCCTGACACTCGCTCCCAGGTCCCCAGAGCAGATCTGATGTTTATGTCAGCTTTGAATCCATCTTGGCCTGCAAGGTCAGGTAACAGGCTCTCAATGATATGCTGGGTGGCAGACAGGTGATTTCAGATGGTGTACATGGTAATATATGTGACCGGTCATCCCCTTTTACCTTCTTTCACCCTGTTTATTAGCTGAGAAGAAAAGCAGCAGCAGTGTGTTAAAATGCGATATTGGTAAAGTGCTAGGCATGCCTTCAGTAGACTCACCAGCCACACAGAGGCGTGCATTTAGAGTGAGGCCTTCTGCAGGAACTTCCAGAGCTATTTATTTACTCACAACTTTGGTGTTCATTGTATTTTTTTTAGAATTGTCTTCTATATTTATCAAGGGATTCTGTTTCTGTTCAGAGAAGTGAAGGAGTATTTTGACAACGAATGAATAATGAAAGAAATTAGTTGCTTTAAAAACAGTAGGCAAATAACAACAGCTTGATTGTTTTAGTCCAATCTGGCATTGACTGAATTGAGGAAACCCTTGGGTAGGGTAAAGAGACCCCGTGTGAGAGGCAGTATTGAGTGTGGGGAAGAGAGCCTGTTGCACTAGAGTAGGCTTCTGGCATTTTCTGCTAGGAAGCAAACAAAAGGCAGCACTTGAGATTTAGCATTTGGGCTCAGGTACACAAGTGTGCTTGCGTGTCCTTTTATGTGTGTATGTACACTTACTTTCAACTGTCACCAAAGCTGAGACCTTTGCGGATCCTGTGAAATCCTGAGATGGGACTAAAAGATGTGGGAGAGGGGAGCTTCTTAGAAGTCAAGCAATTAGATTTTTATCTCCCCAAATTTTTTCTTTCTTTTTTAAAAAAAACTTTTGTCTTTTTTGAGGCGGAGTCTCACTATGCAGTTCAGGTTGGCCTTGAACTCACTTTGTAGCCCAGGCTGGTCTCGAACTCGCAATGATCCTCCCACCTCAGCCTTCCGAGTGCTGGGATTACAGGCGTGAGCCACCATGCCCAGCTCTCCCCAAACTTTTTCAAAAGGCAAGAAATGGCTAGTTTAATGCCAGAACTTTCCAGAAAAACACATCCATTGACACTTGACTCAGGTTTCCTTTATATGTCCCCCTGTGCTCTTCTCATTTATTTCTACCTCAGTCTTTCTCTGTCACCCACGATTGCATATGGATCAAGCAACACACCTGTGATTCAAATCTGCTGTCCTCAGTGAGTAATTTCCCTCAGAAGCCATGGTTGACAGGAACAGGCCCGACACAAACGCAGCGAGCTCAGCATTGCTCCCAGTCGTCTGGTAAAACAATGTACCCAGCTGTCAGTCTGGGCGTGGTCCAGATCACTGTAGTAAAATCATTGTGTGGTATCCAAGGGCAGCACCAGTTATGTTTACATAAAGAAAAAAAAGTGTCCACTGATATCATCTCAGAAAACTGCTGCCACAGGCCTTTGAAACAATTAGTTTTGACTATTTCACAGAGCATTAAGCTTAACAATGTCAGTCTGTTCCTAAATGCTGTTCAAGAAATTTTTGCAATGGGGCCAATATTTAGGTTGGCAAAAGGGCAACTTCGCATAGGCAATCCCATCTTTTTTTTTTCTTGTTTTTGAAACAGCTTTTGTGAGACACAAACGAGCTACATTAAACTTCACCAATTTGAAGTGTACCATTTGCTAAATTTGAACATGCGTGTATATCTGTGGAACTATCATCATAATCAAGGTAATGAGCTTACTCATCAGCCCCAAATGGTTTCTTTTGCCTGTTTGAAATCCCTGCCTCCTTTCCCTCTCTACCTACCCTCTTCTCACAAGTCAGTTTGCATTTTCTGTTATCAGACAGTAAGAGTACAATCTATACAACGTTTTGCCTGACTTCTTTCATTCAGCGTATTTATCCAGGACATGCACACAGTTACAACACGAACCATTAGCAGTCACTGGATGGACATTTGGGTTGTTTTGAGCTTTGGGATATTAGAAGTAAAGCTACTGGGAACCTTTGTATACACAAAGCCATTATATGGATAAATAATTTCTTTTCTTTTGAGTAAACAGCTAGGAATTCAATGGTTGGATCAGAAGGTAACTGTATTAACTGTGGGCAGTTTATTAAATCAGCTTAACTATTTAATAAACAGCCACACTGTTTTCCAAAGATTTGTACTGTTCAGTGTTCCCTTAAGCAGTGCATAAGAGTTCCAGTTCCTCTACATCCTCACTTATACATGGTATGCTAGTTACTTTATGAGGTAGTGTGAGTTTGAACTTCCCAACTGAACAGTGAGGCTGACCATCCTTTTATGTGCTATTTATCATTTGAATATTTTGGCTGGCGAAGTATCTGCTCATTTAAAAGACATATTCTTTTCAATTCTGAACATTTTAGTATACTCTCTATGCAAGTCTGTTATCAGAGATATGCTTTTCAAGTTTTTTTAAACTGGTCTGTGTCATATCTTTTTGTACTTCTCTCAGTAACTCTCAAAAAGAACTGAAGTTTTAAATTTGGGTAAAATTCAGTTTATCAACTTAAGAAAATGAATCTTGCTTTTTGTGCAACAAATAAGAAATCTTCTGTAACTCACAGTCTAAAAGATTTTTTTCTAGAAGCTTCATAATTTCAGATTTTACTTGTGGGTTTGTAATCTATTTTACATTATTGTTTCAAATGAGTTAAGACATGGATCAATGTAGTTTTAAAGTTTTTATCTGCTAATTCTAACATCATGTCTGTTCTGGGTGATTTTATTTGATGAATTTTTCTCATTATAATTGTACTTTTCTGCTTCTTGTGCACTCTTTACCTTCAGCTAGATGCCAGACAATGTGGATCTTACCTTGTTGGATGCTGCTTATTATTATATTTCCATATTTTTGAACTTTGTCCTAAGATGCTATCAGAATTCTTGAAAATAGTGTGCTACTTCTTGATATCTTTTTAAATACTTACCAGACTAGACCACAACAGTATTTACTGTATGGTTTAGGTATCCTCCATTATTCAATAAAAATTGTCCCCTAATTTATTTCCTGATTACTTTGTAAATATGGACAATTGGATAGGCATCAGGCATAACTAACAAGACAACATTCTACCTCTTAAAGACCTTACAATCTATGGGTGGAGATAGACAACATAGCAATAGTTACATGTCAGGTAGTAATATGTGCTTTGAAGAAAAGTATGACAGAGTAAGAGCAGAGAGAACAATGTGCAGCAGAGTGGAATCAAATACCATGTAGAAATCTGAGAAGATTTCTTGGAAAAGGTGACATTTGAGCAGAAACTAGAAGTGAGCAAAATAGCATACCAGCTAGCTGTCAGGGGTTGGGGAGCATTTCAGGAGAATGGAATAATAAATGCTAGGATGGAATAATAAAAAGGAGAGCCTGGTGTGGATGTGTGAGGAAGACTAAGATGCTCTAGTATGGTGAGACAGTGAGGGAAACAGCAGTAGGAAATAAGGTCAGAGGGACAGCACTTGGGCTATGGGGAATCACATGAGTCTTGGTTGGGTATGCTAAGAATTTTGAGTTTTATCAAACTTGGTAATTGAAACCATTTGGAGACTTTCAGAAAGTTATCTGGAGTGACCTGACATCTCTTGAGGGTTATTCTTATTGCTATATGGAGAATTGATTATAGATAAAGTGTGGTACAGGGAGACCTATTAGGAGCCTCTTATAATTATCCAGACTAAAGGAGGTGACAGAGATGGAGTGATAAAAAATCAGTTAGATTTGGGATATATTTAGAAGTTAGAGGTAACAGAATTTCCTGATCGGAGGAGGGAGAGAAGAGAAGAGAGGAGAGGAGAGGAGAGGAGAGGAGAGGAGAAGAGGAGCATAGTAAAAATTAAGACATAGTAAAAATTTTATTGCTTGTCTCACCATCTTGTCTTGATTAGGATGGAGAACACTACAGAAGTTCAGTTTTGTATGTTGAGTCTGAGATTCCTTAAGATGTGTCAAGGAGGCAAACAAGTCTGAAATCTTGATCAGTGTTGCCTGCAGACATAAAATTAAGAGTCACCAGCACATAGAAAGCATTTAAAGACAGACCTTGATGAGGCTCCCTAGGGAATAATTGTAAATGAAGAGAAAGATGACTGAGGGCTAGGATTATCTGACATTACGAGGTCAGAAAGAGGAGGAGCCATCAAAGGACACTCCAAAGAAATGACCACAGAGGCAGGATGACATTAAAGAGTGTGATATTGTAGGGTTCAAGAGAAGAAAGTATTTTCAGAAAGAAGATTGATATACTCTGCCAACTATTGTGATGGAAATTAGTTGATGGAAATAGATTTTAGAATCACTTTGGGATTTAGCTTTGTGGAGGACGTTGGTGACCTTGACAAGATCAGTCTCGTTGAAGTGATGATAACAAAAGTCTGACTGGGGTGGATTAAAGAGAAAATGGAGATAAAGTGGTAATGGTGGGCATGGCAGTCTTAGGAATCATGGAAGCATGTACCTAAAAGAAGATACAAGAAAAGGTTCCCACTTGGCATTAATGCCACTTTCTTAGAAATCTCTGCACCAAGGGAGCCAAGTAGATGAAGGAGTGAATGTACAGGCTCAAGTGTAAAAGAAGAAAGATGAGACAGAAGTCCAAGCAATAATCTTGTACACTCATGGAGGCCAAAGGAGCAGAAATAAGGACTGCTGGGGGGTGAGGACGCTGGTACAGTTTGTTGGACTACCTGCTGTCTAAAATGAACTAGAACTCCATTGTCCTCTGATCACCAAGACCACCTCATAGAGAGATCCACTTTATTGATGACTAAAGCAGTCCCCCAGTCTTCTGACCTGGAACTGTGGCATTTTGGATTTCTGTTCTCACTTGTGGCCAAGTGTAATACATGGGCAATTTTTTCTGTGTTAGTGAAGGAAGAGGAAAAAGAAAGAAAAAGAAACAGAAACAGAAAAAGAATAAGAAAAAGAAAAAGTTCCCAGTGGTTTCCCCTTAAAGAAACATTGAATAAATGTGGATATAGAATTGGTTGTAGGAAATTTTTACCATTTCCTCTACAACTTTAGTATTATTTGACTTTTTTCCAATGAAACTTGCACTGCTTTCATGGAGAAACAATTCTTACAAAATTTATATTAGTATGTGAAAATATAAAGTTCGAATATGTCATATTAGTATGATTAAATTAAATAAATAAAGTATGCAGATAATGAACAGAAATTAAAGGCATAAAGTATTAAAAATAATAACATAAAGTAGAAGTAGAAGAACTTTTGGAATCTGGAAGTACTAGGGGCTAAAACTTGGCATCTATGTATATTGACTAACATCTCATTGTAGGTTTCCTTCTTTGTGATATTTACATAGACATACTAGCTTCCTGAAGAGTTAGAATAGATTGGTATGCATTAAGCCCCTGGAAATTACTAGCTTCTTGGTTATTACATTATTCTTTTATTTGTTTTCCAAATAATTTTATTTATTTTCCAATGTTTTGAAATAGGCAGCATATTCCTACATTACTGCTGTAATTAAAAATCAAAAACATTAAAAACAGACTGGAGAAACAGTCACCAAAATGTTGGTCGTGTTTGGTTCTAGACCATAGGACTATAACTGGTGGTCATTTTCCTTTTTGTAGAGTTTCTGGGATTTTAAAACCAAGAAGCTGTCAAATAAATAGGGAGTTTTAAGAAGTAGAAATATCAGGCAATATAGTGTTTCCTGCTCTGCTCACTTACTGTTGTTGAGCAGAAGAAGGTGTGTAGTAGTTAGTGGGGCAGGAGTTAGAGATGAGACAGTTCCTACTTTCTGAAAAGTCTAGTAGAGCAAATGTAATGCACCAGAAAATAAATTAATGAAAATGTGATTTCATTTATAGATAACCTCTCAGGCTTTCACTTGGTGACTACGTTGAAGTCTACCTGTGAGCTTCATGAGAAGGATGGCGTGTAAAGACAGTCTCAGTTTTCAGTTGTCCTGGTGTTGTTATTTGTAGAGTGTCTTTTCATTTTGAGAAGAGTCTCAGTTTGAATAAAAATTATATTTATTTTTCCTAGTAAAAATGTGGAGCCCTTAAAAGTTTCACAGGACTCAAAAATCTTGTGTGATATTGCTCAAAGATCTGTGTATTACAATGGAGAATAAGATGCTTGGCTAATGAGATTTAGAGGATGTCAAAGTCAACTTAAAATTTTATGATAATGTAGAGAACAATGAATAGCATCTAGAAGGGAAGAGATCCTATTGTAAAATTTTCTGTCCTAAGTTGGCAGTGTGAGGATGAGTTCTCTTTATAGGCAGGGTGGAACAGCATTAAGTAAAATGTGTTTGAAAACCACTAGGTGCTACTCAACTGTCTTTTCATGAGTATAATTCTATTTGGACCTTACCATACTATCTAGCATTAAAAAATAGATATAGGAATTGATAATACTTGACTGATCTGAGAATAAAAGCCAGGTTTCCTCATGCTCTTTCCATAAGAATATAGGTTTGGGAGCCTCCATGGTATGGATTTTTCTAACTAGGATGAAAGGTAAATATGGATAGCTCTGTGGAGTGACAGGTATAGTTCCTTTTTCAGGAGATTAATTTATCTTCACTATATAAAATGCTTTTGCCCCATAATAAGTTGAGAAAAAGATGCTGAGTTTTGGACTGAATATGCTTGCCCATTCCTAAGGTGGTTAACACAGTGTTTGGTTAACTACTGTGAGATTTAGATGTGTTTTATTTATCTTGGTATTTATTTCTCTTAAAAAGCTCAATAAACAGAGGAAAGGTAACCTGTGAACAGAACTTCAAGGGCTTGATCTGATACCAGTTGAGTCTCTTGCTTAGTACTTCACTCACATACTGACTTCTAAATTAAGATTTATAGTATGGAATTTAAAGATTGAAAGAAAAAATAAGAGCTTAATTGCTGTTTCAGCTCTTTCTAATGCATAATCTTTGGAGAAAAGTCTTGTCATTCTTAGTAATGCTTTTATGACAGTGCCAAGTGATATTTCAGTTGGATCTAAGACTCTAGGGTTTGGATACATCTGTCTTTTGGAAAGTGTTAATATTTTGTGCTGCTGAATTAAGTAACTTATTTGATAAAGAAAAACCCCAGTGCAGATCTTTGCTGCTGTCTTAAAACCATATCAAGACCCCACGTATCTGAGTAAAGGAAACTGCACCTTAAGGCTTAATATAGAAATCACAAAGGTTGGTCTTCTATAAAGCTGGGCTGTCAACAGCCTGCAAATTAGAACCATAGGGAATGTTGAAACTTAAAGTTCATGCTTGACATGAAGGGAGTTCACGCACAACTATTCAGAGGGCTAATCTTCAGTGACAGATGCAGAGACAGAGACTCAAGTATTATTAGGAAAACCCAAGGTTTCTTCCATTCTAACCCCCTTCAGCTTTCATTTTAGGCATCTGTTAATCATTGCCAAGAATGGCTGCAGGATCAGTCTCAGCTGTTTTGTATAATACAAACCACTCATATCAATGATCATGGTGATTTTTTCCCCAATTAACGTCAACATGGACTTGTGGAAAGAATGTGCATAAAACTGGAAGGTAATCATCATTGCAGAAGTCCAAATTATATATTACTACTAGTTAGATAAATTGATGAAACTTTTGATGCCTCAATTCCAACATCAGTAAAGGGAGATTTTGATAACTTCTTTGTTTACCTTAGTGGATGTTTTCTTTGTCAAATGGATGATTAGATAGTAAAACCTTTGAAAAACTGGAATGCTGACTGTGTGAAGACTTACTCTGCTTACTTATATCTGGATCATCATGTGAGAAGATTCTTCCTTCTGTCTCTCCTTGAAGTTGGTCAGATTATGTGGCTGGCCAACAGGTTGTGGTTGAATGTGAGTCACTTTTGTGCAATGACCATTTAATTGTTGGTTTGAGATACTTTAGAGCTCTCTTTTCCTGCTGTAGTGATTATGGAAATGTGTTTATACAAGTCAGTGTGGTAGGGAATGCCAAGACACACAGAGATGATAGTTATCTTGGAAAGATGCCTGGATCCATAGTGGACTTGGAGTAAGCAAGAAGTATGCTAGTATATACCAGATCACTGAGATTGAGGAGTTGTTTGTTATAGCATTGCAGTGTAGTCTATGCAGACTGCTCAGGGTATAAAAAAGTCACAAAATTATCATTATGATTATTAGAAGTCTTTTAGCTCTGTCCTGGTATTTATCGCTATTTTTGGTGCCCTGTTTGCTGAAAGCTGATGGATTAGAATGTGATTACTTTTACTTTTCCACCATCCTGCTACTCTCAAGTATCTGTAATGTCCTATCAAATGTAACCTGGAAGGGCAAACTACCTAAGCAGTCATAACACATTGGAGTTACAACACAAAAGATAAAAGCTACATTTAAATACTACCATCTGGACAGGGCATGGTGCTACATGACTGTAGTCCCAGTACTTGGAAAGCTGAGAAAGATGGATCGTAAGTTCAAGGCCAGCCTGGATTAGCAAGACTGTCTCAAAAAACAAGCAAACAAAAGAAGTATTGTGTGTGACATATAATGGGAACTTCAACATTTATTGATAATAGAGGAGAAATTGGATCATATGGTGTTTACAGTCATCACATGGCAAACTGTAATAAACTACAATACTTGACCTTGCAAGCAAGGTTTGGAATACTTTACCACTCTCTCTGCTGTGGTTTATATGCGATTTGTTCCTCCAAGCTTTATGTGCTGAAACCCCCCCCACCCCCCCACATCCTGTGTGACAGTGTTAAAGATGTGGTGGAACCTAGTGGGAGGTCCTTAGGTCAAAGGGGATACAGCCTTTTAAAGGATTACATAGCTCTCCTGGAATCCTGAGTTAATTTTTGTGCAAGTAAGTAGTTACAAAGCCTGCCCCTGACCCCCGAATTGCTCTCTGACTTTCTGTCCTGTGATGTGATGTCTTTCTCTCCAGTGTATTTCTGCTACAATGAAGCCAGCTGCAGCAGGGTCCTCTCTGGAGCCAGCTCTATGCTGTTTGAACATCCAGCTTTCAAAACTATGAACTAAAGAAACCTCTTTGTAACTCTTGTCCCTGTGACCACTGTTTGGTCCCCTTCAGTGAATCCTCCTCTTATTATAAATAAAGAGAGCTCTAGAACTCAATCTTTGAGCTCCTTCTATTTCATTGAAATTCCCCAGTCACGTCTGCTTTCAGTTTTAATAATGAGTGGCTTTTAGTGTGTGTGCTCTTCTTTTTTAAAAATCATTTTCTTTATTAGTACATGTGTGTAGTATACAATGTTTGCATTCCTTGTGGGGAATTGGTGCATGCACATAATACAGATTAATTCCTTTTTCACGCCTTTCCTTCTTTCCCTCCCTCTCTCTTAATCACTTCCTTTCTTTTGGTACATGTTTTCAGTACCTAATGTATACATTTCTTGTGTGGAGTTGGTATATGTACATAGCACATCTATATTTTTTCATCCCTTTTTCCTCTATTCCTTCCCCCTCCCTCTTTCTTCCCTCTATCTCTCTATTTTTTTTTTAAATTTTAAAGAGGATAAGACCAAGGAAATAAAACAGAATAAAGCCAATCAAAATAAACCAGTATAAGTGAAACAGGACTTCAGAACCTTATGAAATCTATGATAGTTATCATAATGCCTTTTGTGGTCTTCAAAATAGCTGCAGATACCTTTGGACATAATAAAAATCAAACCGAACAGAAAGGACAGAAACAATAAAAACAAAACAATGAATGCCATAAAGGACTTCAAAACAAGATAATAGGAAGTCCAAAATGGCCAATGTAATATGTTTTGCTGTCTTTTAAATAGCTGCTTCTGCCATTGGATTTAACATAGTCAAAGAAAATAAAAGACAATAAAACCCAACCCAACAAAACAATGAAAATTATAGGGTTTCCAGGTGGGGATTGCTTCCCAGTGAGGCCTTGTTTTCTCTCTCTGCAGTCCCCAGTCTGTAGTCCGGTGTGTAGTGCTGACTCACTGAGAGAGGCTTAGGTCTGACTGTCCTCACTCTGGCAGGGGCCCACAAATGACACTGGTTTTCAGGCAGGGGTCACTTTCTGGTGAGGCCGGGTTCTCTCAATCTACCTCTCTCCATCTCTTGATTCCTTTCCCTTTTGAGAAAGATCTATTCCCCTACTTTGTATTATCTATTTTTTTTATCTTGCTCTTCATTATAACGTAAGTTTCTCATATAGGAAAAACCATGTGATATTTAAGCTTGTGCATCTTATTTATTTCACAGTCTCAAGGAACATGGATTTTCCTACGAAAGTCTCAAGTTTATCATTCTTAATGGCAGAATAGCACTTCATTTGCTTTTTCCACTGGTCTGTTAATGGACATAGAGGCCTCTTCCAAGATTTAACTATTATAAATTGTCCTGCTATAAACATCAGTATGCATTTATCATTGCAACATGGTGTCTTTAATTATTTTGAGAAGATACTCAGATGGGGAATAGCTGGATCAAAAAGAATTTATAGGTTTAGTTTTATAAGGAATCTCCATACTGATTTCCAAAGTGGTTGTACTAATTTACATTCCACCATCAATGTAGAATGGCTCCTTTTTCCCCCACAGCCTTGTCAGCATTTGTTATTTGATTTCTTGTGAATGACCAAAAATAACCAAGTGAAATGAACAAACACTTCATAGACAAACACTTCATTGACAAATGGTCAATATGTACTTGAAGAAATGCTCAACATCATTGGCTGTTAGAGACATGCAAATTACCACAACACTAAATGATTTCTTTTTTTTAATTTATGCATTCTCTTATATATGAGTAGCAATCCTCCATCTTACATTATTAAACATTTTCTTCATTAGTTATATTTTTACGTAAAGTTTTCCATATAAATAATTTTGATTTTTTTATATAATCAAGCATGCCATTCAAACACTTCTTAGGTCTTTGTAATTAGTGTGGGGTTTGGGTCATTTTCAGTTTGTTAAATAGTTATCATTAAAATGTGAGAATGAGGACCACATTAAAGCCATTTTCCTTAGTTTATCAACTGTTGTTTAACCATGTTCCTTGGGTCATATCACTATTTGGAGAGGTACAAGTCATTCCAAACTATATTCTTGCCAAATTATTCTTATTACTATAATAGTTAGCCATTGCTGTGCAAGAAAGCACTCTGTAGTTTAGTGTATAAAACATTACATTTGTAAACATTTTAGATCTGTTATGGTTTCTGAGAGTCAGGAATTCAGAGGTGACATGACTCAGCAATACTGGATTAGGGTCTCCCGTGAAGCATTCATCAGAGGTTGACCAGGGCTACTGTTACCTGAAGACTTTCTGAGGCTGGGGGATTATTTCTAAGGAGACTGACTTATGGGGCTGGCATTTGATGCTGACAAGTTGAGCTGTGTCTATGGGGATTTCCTCAGGGAGATGCTTGAGTATCCTCATGGCACAGAGCTTGGATTTCCCTGAGAAAATACTCCAGTAGACCAAAAAAAACATTCCACTTTGACTTAGCTTCAGAAGTCACATATCACTATTTTTGCCTAATTCTGTTGGTTTTATGTTAGGCCATCCCTACTTGTGTGTGTGTGTTGCAGGTGATGTGGGTGCTACCAAATATATGAATGCCAGGAAGTGCAGTTACCAGGTGCCATTTTGGAACTCAGCTGTCACAGTAAACAAAGATCATTATTTTTTTTTTTGAAACATCTTCTTGGATTTGATATTTGATAAGACACACTTAAAGAATACAGGAATGCCACCTGATACATAGTAGTGGAATTTATCCAAAGTGTCATTAAATTTACAATAACTCAACAGAGAAGAAATGGATGAACTTCTGTGGGCTGTTTGCTCTGGCAGGGCTCTCAGAACAGGAAGTGTCTGAGGTTTGAGATCACACTGATACAGTACTTTCTGCTACATTTCCTGGGACGGGCCTTGTCATTCCTGATTTTCTTTATCCCCTGTATTCTTCAGATGCACATATTTTAAATAAAACAAATCAGAGAAGGGGCAAGAAAATATTTAAAACAGTGGAAAGAATTGTGATGATAGCAATAATTATTGTAGTTATTGGATGCTGGCCATGTGATAGATGCGTATCAGAACCTTTTCATAAATTGTACCTTATTTAGTTCTTCCAAAGGCATTATCCTCATTTTAAATATAGCAAAAGTCATTCATTCAAAGTCATATAGTAAAGGTTGTGCTGAGACTTGAGTTCAGTTTGTCTCCAAAGTCCATGGGTGACTACCACCTCTTACTGTAACTACACATGCACAGGCACACACACACACACACACACACACACACACACACACACACCACATTTTCAGAAAACTGAAAAACTAGGGAGTTGTTGTTTGGAAGGGTCTCTCTCTAAGGTAAAAGATCCAGGAAAATGTAATACTGGATATGCAAATGATATGAAATGGGAAAGTGCTTTATAAATGCAAGATGGCAGTGTTATTAATATTATTCAAGACTGAAAAGTAGGGAAATGGATCATGGCTAATTCCTCTGTTTCTTCTCCAGTCAATTTATAACAGAGCACTCCCCCACTAACCCTTACCCTGTTAAAACAATAACAGCCTATTCAGGTAATACTCTGGACTTAACCAGATGATAATTTTCTTTAATTATACATTAACTATGAAATGGAAACAGCACTATTTCAAGTTAATACATATTGTAGACCAATACAAGTTGTAGATTAGGAAGACTTGATAAAATGCATACTTCAGGAAGATAGCAAATCACCAGTTTAAAATCTTAATTTTAAACATAGGTTCTTTATGTCTGAAAATTCATTTTGTTTCTATGTCCATATGGCCTCATATCTGTCTTCACCATGAAGACACTGTCTTTTTGACAATGACTATTTAAAGGAAGTGGGCCTTGGGAATGGGTGAGGTACGTTTCCCTTGCACTTTCTCCTCTTCTGACATGTTCTTTGGTGGCATTAACACGTTAATGATGAACTTGGATGATGATCTTGAGAGTGAGGTATGATATGTAGTGCTCATTACAGCTCCTTGGCAACTGGCCCATAGACACCAGCAGCAAGAGCCTTGATTTCATTTTAAAAGGAGTTAGAAGAATGTGAAGAAGGTCACGGCCATCAATCTGTTGTCACTCTGCAAGGTAGGACCTCTTTAAGGAGGTGCATGAAGCATATTTTAAAACCTCCGAAGAAGGCCCCCAGATGATGCTGCTCGCCTTACCACTTCCTAATGAAAGTGTGCAGTCTCTGAAGCAGAGCACTATATAAAAAATTGTCTAAGAAAGTGCTTTCATTTTAAATTGTCCTAGCTAGGACATTTATAGAAAATATATACAGTGAGGCATGAATATGAGAGCAAAAAAAAATTTCTGCAGTACCATTTGGTTTCATTAACTCCACATAATTACATGTGGTCAGCCATTGTCCTAATGAGGTCACATGTCCTTGTAAGTCTGATTGGAAGGCAGAAGGCCATCTCGAGGAGCCTTAATCCTAAGGATGTGCTTGTTACTATTAATATGCCCTTGTTTTATTCCTTTATTTTTAAGGACTTTTAAAAACACATAGTACTTAGAATTTGAGTCACTCAGCACAGGATTTAGTTTTGTGAAGTTTTATTTAACATTTAGATGTGTGTGTTTGTATTTTTATGCAATTAAAATTCTGCTGCATGCTCAAATATATTTTATTTACCACTATTGATATAAACCTTTTTGGTGCCATGTTTTAATAATGTTTCAGATAGACTCATAATCTATTCAGTTGATTTGTTAAAGTTTATTCTTTTTCTAATGGACATTTAGGTTGTTTCCAAAATTTCTTCTGCTACAGATGATAATGTAATAAATTTCTTTATGAGAATAGTTCTTTCATTTCTATTGTACTGTTTTCTTAGACCAAATTTTTCAAGAGTAGATTTAGAAGAGCAAGGCTACTTTTATTGTATGTGTGATTTTCTTTCTGGGTTCCTTTCCCAGTAGATGGTGAGTGATTTTTCTTCTAACCAGCTATGTAGGAGTTCACATAGGTGATTTGCCTGACCAGATCTGTGAGTGTATTAGTATTGGTTCTAGTAGGACAAGAATTCATCCCACTGGCTCAGAGGAAGAGGGGTTAGTGAAGAGTTGTGCCTGCGGGAGTGTGTGCATGGTTAAAGAGTGCCTACAACAGTAGAAAGCCATGGCCAGCCCTGGGCTGGAGGACAAGGGAAGGACACAATGTTTTGTTAGGACCCAGATGTAGTCTTGGAGGAAACAGAACCTACCGAGGCCGAAACTGTGAAGCAGTGCAGCCAGCACCAGAGATACTGAGATGAGACGTGGGTGCAGGACAGGACACCGTGACCTCCCTTTCTTCCTTCCTTCCTTCCATCTCCTGCCAGTGCCTTTGCTGGTCAAACCCAACCAGAAGTTCCTGGCTTAGGTAACTGGTTAACACTGTCCTCAGCAGTCACATTCTAGGGCACAGAGTGGAGTTCACAGCGAATCTAGGCATTCATGATGGACATGGAGGGCAAATGACCATCAATCAATCAATCAATCAATCAATCAATCAAAAAACCCAAAATCAATGCAGTGCAATAACAATGGGAAATTCATTTCATGGCAGAACAGGGTGCCTGTTGCAGAATCTCAAGTGTGGATCACAGATCTTGGTCTTCATGTGCTGATTTATGGAAGAAAGAAAGGAAAGGAGGAGGAGGGGAGAAAGGAAGAAAATAATTTTTAAAAAAACTCTAAAAAGAATTTATGAATCTTCACCTCAAGAATTCATGAAGTTTTGGTTGATTGAGTAAGATTTTATGTCTTAGTTGCTTCATTGTTGCTGGGAGAAAATACCTGACACATACAAATTTAAGGAGGAAAGGTTTCTAGGCTACAAAAGATGTAGGTTCCAGGTTACTCCAGCTTGCACACTTGTTCCTAATACCATGTGGTCCTCCCTTACATAATGTGTTTTATAACTCCTGTGTAAAGAACAGATCCATGCATTTATGGGCCCTAGACACCATTACCTGGTTTCCCACATCTCACAATTTTTGAATTTTTCAGTCCACACTCAGCTGGTTCCGAGGCAGGTAGGCATGGCAAATGAGAAATGTTGCTTGGCAGAGCAGGTAAAAAAATCAGCAACAGCAAACCTCTCTTTCCCTTTTTATTCTATTTAGGCTGTAAGCCTGTTGATTGATGCCACTCATACCCATGGTGGAACTTTTGTCTTTATTAAATCCATTCAGCCACATCCAGACTGTGCTAATCCAATCAGTGGAATAAAACCAGTTATTGAACACTCATGATCCAGTCATTCCCAAAGCCCCATCTTGAGGATATAAACTACAACAGCATATTTAGGAAATACCAATATGCTGTTGATATACCGCTGGCTCATTTGCTCCATGCTTTTCTAGTTGTAGATGTTTGCCTATGAAATCCAAGAGCTACTCTTCCTATTTCTTCCATAACCAAGTAGCACAACAAACTCTCATAAATATTTACTGACTTTCTCAAATATTTACTCCATTTTTGAGAATATTAAAGAATGTCCCTTTAATTCTTCACTACCTTTCTAATATAGCTATGAATGCAATATTTGGAGAATAAAATAGTAGTTCTCTTTGGACATGAGACAAAGTTTCTTGTAATTATCAGCAACAATTTTCTGTTGGGCAGTGAACATTGTTTTCTCTGCAGTTAACAGATAATTTATATCAACACATAGGGCAATTATACATATGTGAAAAACCAGGTAATGGTTTTTTGGAACTTAAATTCATGAATCTGTTTTTTTATGCAAGAACTATAAAGCACATTATGTAAAGGAGGATTATATGATACCATGAACAACGGTGCATGCTGGAGTAACCTGATATCCTCATCTAGGCTACACCTTTTGTGTCCAGTGACCCATAAGAGTAGCATCACTTCTCATGCTTCTGAAGCTGTGTTGGCAGAGCAACTATTAATCAATATTACTGCTCACTAATTCCTCTACTGGGGATCATCAGAGAAAGAGATAACCCAATTAATAGGTAGATCATAAATAATTTGGATCTCACACAGAAATGTATTAGGAATTTCCTTTCCTGCCAATTGATCTTTCTGCTTGCTTGTTTTAGGGCTGTGTAAAAAGGAACCTGTATCTCACATGTTAGAGTTCTAGTTACACTGTTACTCTTCCCTAGCTGCTTTTCACCTCTCTCTCCCCAAGCTAACCCCATTGCCCAAGTTGTCAGGAAAAATGATGAAGACATGGCTTTGAACATTGTCCAACAGCCCAGTGGCAACACTCAAGTCAAGGAAGCTTTTGAAGGATAACCTTGCTAGGAAGAAGTTGATGTAGGTTCATATGTTCAGACTACATCTTCCAGGAAGAGACTGGGCTTTTCTAGTCAAATGTAAATTTTGACATCCTCTCCACCCAAAACCTCTCCATTGGTAAAACCCAGGAATGCAAACATGTCCTTGCCTACCAATGCATGCAGTAACTCTACAAATCACTAATCTCTAAGCCTGTTTGCTGAAGTCAAACAATGCCTAGCCCCAGCAAAGCATTGCACAAACAAAGCCATGCCTGGCTTGCCAGTTACGATAAGTAGATTACTTTCTAGACACGGCTGGGGGGCTGGGGATGACATGGCTGAAGATTTCAGCTGCCAAAACACCAACTTTGCTCTTGGAAACCTTTTCTTTTGCTGAGATCCTCTCTTCCTTCTTCAGGAAGCCACCCTGCCTCCAGGGGCCATGGGATCCTTCCGGAAATTTCATCTTGTTAGGAAACAAGTCAACTTTTCTCCACCCCAAAAGCAACAGGGGAGGGCATGCTTAGAGTGGGTTAAAATTAGAGGGAAGTGGAGAGAGAGTCCAGGTTCTAGTCCAGGTGATTAAGGCCACCACATCTTTTTCTTCTATTGTGAGTTAAGTAGATCAACACTACAACCCCTTTTCCACATGACACCAGTACCTTCTAATTCTTTAATTCTGATAATCCTTTCATGAATTACATCCTATTGTTGTCTAATAGTTAAGTTCTTTTTACCACCACAGTATAGATATTAGTTTTATTGTTTTATACTGACAGTTAAAAATATCCATTTAGAAAATACCCATTTAAAGTTACCTTTATATTTACCAACTTTTCTTATATGTGTCAGACTTTCAGGATTAATTTTCCTCCTTCCTCAATTATATTCTTTAAAAATTTCTTTAGTGAATTTCTGTTGATAGTAAATTTGATTTTTGCTTATAAGAAATATACTCATCTCATTCTTCTTCTTAAAAATATAATTTCATTGGATTTTGAGTTAAAATTATTTTTCTTCTCTGCTTTGAGGGTAACTACTATCTTCTGACTTTAGCTGTTGCTGTTAAGAAACCTGCTGCCAGTCTTATTGTTGACCTCTATCTGGGTGCCTTTCTAACAGTGTCCTTGTGTTTCGTATTCTGCAGTGTCTCTTCACTGTGTTAGATATTGAATACCTTTTATTTCTTCTACTTGGAATAGAGTTTATTTTCTGCATATTTGGATTGGTGTCTCTTATTAGTTCTAGAAAAATTGTGGCTAATATGGCTCAAAATTACCTTTCTTTGCTGAGTTCAGGCCAGTAAACCCTTACAGAGAGATAATTGAAAATGTGAGAGACGTAAAATATTTTCGTTGTGGGTACAGGGAACTTTATGGGCATGGAGTGAAGCCTCAAACTGACTCAAATCCCTAAATTTATTGATGAACAACAAAGTCATAGAGTTCTGCTGAGGCAGGCAAGCAAGGCATGGTGACAGTTTGGCTGAATAATTACGTTTTATCTGATTGACTTCTAGAGAGCTGCCATGTTTTCCCCATAAGGTCTGTCTCTGTCTGTCCATGCTGGCAAAACATCTCATCTTCAAGGCTGCAAGAGGTTTGGCTTCTTGGAGTCAACAGTCTTCGGCCTCCCAAGTCAGCCTGAGCAATACAATGCCTCTAGGAACTCCACATTTCTTCTCTTCTGTGTTCTTTCCATCTAGAACTTCTATTAGACTGATACTGAGCCATTTCTATTCTACTCTATATACTACTTAGTAACCTTTTAACATTTTCTGTCTCTATATCTCTCATGCTACCCTATTGCAATCACCATTTTTCATAACTCTTAGCAGGCCGGTAATCTTCACCTCGGTTATGGAAATCTGTGGTTCAACCTACCTATTCATTTTTAATTTCAATGGTTTTATATTGTTGTTTTAGTGTTTGACTAGTTTGCAAATTCTCCTGTTTTTCTTTTAAGACTCCTTTTGTTTGTTCATTTTTAAATCACATATTTTATTAGATGAACTGTTTCTATATAGTATATGATATATAGTAGCATTCTGTATTTGAGAATACTAAATATTTGGTATTTGAGGATATTGTTTATTAATTCAACCAGTCTCATTTATGTTGCTTTGTTTTCTTGCATTTTGAGGTATTTGGTGTTGAGAGCTCACATTTGATTTAACTGAATTTATAGCAACACTGAGAGCTTAAACTGAGAGCTTTCCCCTAGAGATTTGCATTTTTCAGGTTCTTGAACTAGGGGACAGGAGTGACCTGGGATTATTTTAGCCACTTTCAGGAGCTTTGGTTTATGACCCAATTCTCGTGTTTGGTTTGTTTGCTATGTGAGTGACCTGGTGATCTATCTGCTTCCAGAGGCCTTAGAAGCTCTTGCTCCTATAATAACCCTGATTTGTGTATCTGATTTACCACTTTACATCTTTATTCTCTCTATCTCTCCTTCCCAGCTAGTATGTTTGTGTGCCTAATTGATTGATTGATTGACTGCTGAGAATTGAATGCAAGGCTTTGTAAGTGCTAAGTATATGCTTACCACTGAGCTACATCCCCAGGCACTATCTGTATATTTTCTTGGGACATTATCTATCTATCTATCTATCTATCTATCTATCTATCTATCTATCTATATTTTGGTGGACAGAAATACATTGTAAGATTTACTTATTGCATTTGTTCAGGATCTTGTTAAATTTTAGCAGGAATGCCTTGCAGAATATGGTCTGGAGGGAGACAATTGACCTTTTGAGAGGATGCCACTTCTGTACTTTCAGTTATAGCTAACTTGTATGTGAGTGTAGGTTGAACTCTGGACTACTCTTTGCTTGGCTACATAGTATAATTGTGCCCATATATCCAGCACTTCATAATCAACCTTATCATCCTTCTTACTGGGTTGATTACCTTGTAGTTACTGTCTACAAGTGAGTCTTCAAAATATATTTCTGCATAGATAAGTGATGATTTTTAAATTTTTATTTTTGTTTTAGAAGGATGAAGTGAGCTTATGTTATATTCTATAGCAAAGAGCTTTGTTATTTCAATGCAATGTATATTAAAATGTCTAGAGTTGCTGCAATTGACTATTTTTTAAAGTAACAAATTGTACTTAATTATTTAAGAGGAAAAACAGTCTATTACCACTAAAATCTTTCAGCTCCTCATACTTACTGATATTGCTGTTTACTTTTTGAAAAATCAGGCTGTTTTTCCTCTTAAATAATTAAGTACAATTTGTTTATTTTTACTCTTATATACCTGGTTACATAATACTCTTTGCTGGAATTGAATTGCATTTTCTGGATGACTTGGCAGAGATCTGGATATGGCAGTTAAGAATGTTTCTTTGGATGGGATTTGAAAACTCCTGATAGGGCTGATCCTTAAGCAATAGAGCAAGTTAGTTGGTTTATGCTATAATAAAGATCTCCCTCATGGACTTCAGGGGTACTTTTGGAAACTGAGTTCTTGTCCTGCTCCTCATTGAAGCCCACATCCCTCTCCATGTTGTTGTGCAGCTGTTGTAATTGAGAAACTCCCACAAAATTGGAAATTAGAGATTGAATTGGGTTTCATTTGGTGTTAATCAAACAAGTCTTTAGTGTTTTTGCCTACTTGGGATAAAGACTACTGAAAAAAATGTTTAAGGCTTTCAGCATTTCTCAATGAATCATGGAAAGAGGATCTTTGAATGTGAAATTCTTCCTTCATTTAAAAAAAATAACCTTTCAAAATAAGCTAAATTTTTATAATAGGGTAAAGTATGGATAAAGCCATCATGAATTGAAAATATCATAAACCAAATACGAATTTAATATACTTGACCTACCAGATAATCTAGCTGAGCCAAACAGTGGACTGTAGCATGTCTGCTGCCTTTCTTGTGATCTCATGGCTGATGGAGCTGCAGCTCATCAGTTCTGTCTGGCATCATAAGAGAGGACCCTACCATAATTTGCTAACTTGAGGAAAGATCAGGATTCAAAATTTGAAGCGTGATTTCAATTGAATGCAAATTATGTTCACATATTTTTAAAGTTCAAAAGCCATAAATCAAACTTAGTAAGGCAAAAACCTATATAAGCCACCTCTCCTTCATTCATTCTAACTCCATGCTGGGTGTAAGGCAGAAATTTTTGAGTACTGACTATTGAAAGACTCAAAACCTGCCAACAGGGACAGGTCCTGCCAATTGGGCCAGGGAATCTATAAAGGAAAAAGAAAGAAACAGGAAAGTAGACACCCAACATGGAGCCTTGAAATGCTGGGCAGCAATATTGCTGCATTTTCTTTTTCAACTGTTTCGGTATTTGTTTACATCATTTTTCTTTTGGTGAAAAATGTGACTTGCTTGTTCTTCTTTCTCTCCAAGGCTTTATTTTTTTATTTTTGTATTTTTTTATTTTGAAAGTAAAATACAACAGAACAAGACAGAATAAAGCCAACTAAGATCGTACAGTGAAATTGGTACAGAACTTCACAGCAGGTTACCGGGATAACAGTAATAGGTATCACAGTATATTTTGTTATCTTTATAATAGTTGTTCTTTCAATCACGTATATCAAAATGAGATGAAATACAGAACATTATAGAACTTATCAAAACAGAATATTGAATAGAGCAGTACCATTAATCAAAATAGAGCAAAACAGTAATAAAAATATTTGCCTTCAAAGAGATGGTAGAAGGAAGTCCCCCTTATTTGCTCTGGCCAACCTCCTGGGAGACACTCAGATTTCTGTCTGGGGGGACAGAAAAAGGGGAGTAGGGGAAGTGGGATGTTTGACTCTAGGCCGTGCATCAGTAGGTTCACTATTGCCTAGCAGGGAGGCAGGCTGGTTGTTTGGTTTCACAGAGTCCTAAGTTCCAACATGGCGCGGATCTCAGGAGCTGCTGCTGGTTCTTCCCCTGGAAGGGCCACCTCTCCAAGGATTTAAAAAAAAAATTTAAAGAGAAAAAAACAGTAAAAACAATGATACAGAATTTCAAAACAAAGTTAATAGGAAATTAACAGTGGTTAATACAGTGCATATTGTTATCGTCAAAGAAGTTGCTCAGATTATAAAACATATGCATGAAAAATTGATCAGACAATATAAGCACAAACCATTCTTTTCAGTGAACTAAAAGAAAATAGTATAATTATCTTAGCTATCATATATATATATATATATATATATATATATATATATTTCCTCTTCCTTCTTTTCTCCTTTCTCTCATCCCAGTTGTTCTTTCCTTTCATAATATCTATTGTAGATTTTGGATCTTATTTATTTTTTCAGCTTCTTACACCAGAAAGACAATATGATGTTTACATATTGACTTTGATTTATTTCACTTATGAGTATGATCTCTAGTTGCTTTCATTTACCTACAAAAGCTTCAAGTTTATCTTGCTTTATAGATGAGTAGTATTCTATTATATAAAAATATCACATCTTTTTTATCCTTCCACAGTTGATGGGCATTTTGGTTGTTTCCTCATATGTTTATTTGCTGTTTGTATTTCTTTATCTGAGAAGTATGTATTTATCTCAGATGCCCATTTTTGGATTGCGTCTTTGAATTTGGGGGCCTGATTTGTTTCAATTCTTTTTATGTTCTAGATAGAAGTCCTTTGACTGAGGAACAGTTGCCTAATATTTTTTTACCACTCTGTGGGCCTTCTTTTTATTCTGAGTTATTTCTTTTGACATGCAAAAACTTTTTAATAAGATGAGGTCCTAGTTGTTGATTCTTTGAAGTACTTCCCTTGCAGTTTGGTTTTGTTCATGAACTCTGTTTATCGCTTCTTGCTTTCTCTTCCAGTAGATTTAGCATTTCTCTTGTAATATTTAGATCTTTGATTCATTTTGACTTTAGTTTAGTGAATGGTGGTAGAAATTGGTCAGTTTCATTGTACAAGGCCAGTTTTCCCAGCACCATTTGAAGAGACTGTCTTTATTCGAGCAAACATGTTTGGTCCCTTTGTCAAAGACAAGGTGGCTGAGTGTGATTGGAATTGTGACTGCATTTTCTGATCTGTTCCATTGATCCTTGGGTCTGTTTTTTGCCAGTACCATGCTGACTTTTATCACTAATGTTAAGTCAGAGCTTGTGATACTTCCTGCCTTGCCATTGTTGCCTAGGATTGCCTTTGCTATTCTAGGTCTCCAAATGAATTTTTGGAATATTTTCTCTAGATCTGTGAGATATGTTACTGGTATTTTGATTGGGATTACATTAAGTCTGTATAACAGTTTTGGGAGTATGGCCATTTTCACAATGTTTGTTCTTCCTATCAATGAGCAAGGAATGTATTTCCATTTTCTGATATCCTATTTGATCCCTTTTTTCCAGAGTGCTGTAATTTTCAATGTATAGATGTTTTATTCCCTTTGTTAGAGTCCTAACAAAGATTCCTAAGTATTTCATTTTTTGGAAGGCTATTGTGAAGGGTATAGTTTCCCTAATTTCTCTCAGAAAGTTTGTTGTTTATGTACAACAGTGATACTAATTTTTGTTTGTTTTTATTGTTTCTATTCTACTATGTACTGTGTGATTTTTACTATGCCTGAAGTTATCTGCAGCTATTTTGAATATACTAAAAGGCATTATGGTAACTATTGTTGATTTCATAATATTTTGAAATCCTGTATCTCTTACACTGGTTTGTTTTGATTGGTTTAATTCTGTGTTATGCTCTTTAAAATAAAAAAAATGCTTTATCTGCATCTATTGGGATGATCATGTAATTTTTGTGTTTGGCTCTGTTGATATGGTTGATTTGTGTGTGTTGAACCATTCCTGCATTCCTGGGATGAATCCTACTTGGTCATTATATATAATCTTCTTGATGATTTGCTGCATTCTGTTTGCTAGTATTTTATTAAGGATTTTTACATGTACGTTCATTAGGGAGATTGGCTTGTAGTTCTCTTTTTTTTGGTTGGGTTTCTTTCTGTCTGGTATCAGAGTAATACAGGCCTCCAGGAATGAGTTAGGGAGAATTGTTTCCCTTTCAGTTTCATTAAAGAGTTTGAGGATTATTGGCATTAAATCTTTTCTAAATTTCTTGTAGATTCAGCTGTGAATCCATCAAGATCTGGGCTTTTGTTTGCTGATAAATTTTTTTATTATGTTTTCAAGTTCATTAACTGATAATGGGTTGGTTATTCAGAATTTTTATATTTATATATTAGTAATTCATACATTTCTAGGAATCTGTCCATTTTCTGTGTTTTCCATATTATGTGAATAAAGATTTCCAGAGTAAGTATTGATGATCTGAATTTCCACAGAATCTCTAGTGATTTCATGCTTTTCAATCTTTATAGTATGAATTTGAATTTTTTATTTCTTTTTTTTGACAAGATTGGCTAAGGGTTTATCAATTTTATTTATTCTTTCAAAGAAGCAACTCTTTGATTCATTGATTCTGGTTTGTTGTATCTGCATCCTCATTTAGCTGTAGATATTGTTTAATTTCTTCTTAATTTCATCTGTGATCCATTGATTGTTTAGGAGGATGTTATTTAATTTCCATGTGTTTATGGAGTTTTTGTAGTTTCTTTTGCTATTAATTTTCAATTTCATTGCACTATGGTCAGATAATTTGCATGGAATAATTTCAATGAATTTATTTAAGCATTTTTTTGCTAGTGTATGATGTATTTTAGAGAACATTCTATGTGCAGCTGAAAAGAATGTATTCTGTAGACGTTGGATGAAACACTCTGAAAATACCTACTAAGTCCATTTGTTCACAAATTTGGTTCAGTTTTGATATTTATTTTTTCTAATTGAGTAATCTCTTTGTGGTAATGTGGTGTTAAGGTCTCCTGTTATAATTGTTATTGCTTATTTGATTTTTCATGTCTGTTAATAATTGTCTTATATAGTTGAATGCTTCTGTATTTGGTACATATTTATGATCGTTATCTCTTCCTCTTGGAGTGTTGCCATAACAAGTATGTAGTGACCTTATCTCTTTTGATCATTCTTGGTTTGAAGTTCACATTGTATACAAACAGAATCATTGCCCTTGCTTTTTTTTTCCTGGGTTTTTATTGCATGGAAGTTTGTTTTCTATCCTTTGATTTTCAGTCTAGGAACTTCTTTTGACTTAAATGTGTTACTTGTAGATAGCATATTTTTAGATCTTGTTTCTTGATCCATTCTGCTAGTCTGTTTCTTTTTATTGATGAATTGAGATCATTTACATTGATGGTTATAACTGGTATCCATTGACTTGTCTTTGTCATGTTATTTTTCTGCTGTTATTTCCCTACTTCTCCCCTCTGTTTAAGTGCTTGCCCTGTTTGGTGGTTTCTTTCTGTTGTTGTTCTTAGAATTATAGTTATTTTTATCTGTCTACAATATCTTTCATTATTCTTTGTAGTGTTGGTTTGGTGGTCATGAATTTCTTCAGTTATTCTTTGTCATGGGAATATCTTATTTCTGCATTAATTTTCTAAGAGAGTGTTTCAGGGTACCTCAATCTGGACTGGAAGCTGTTTTCTTTCAAGACTTGAAATACTTCAAGCCTTCTTGACTTGAGGGTTAGTGTTGAGTAATCTGCTGTGATTCTGATGGGCCTTCCTTTATAGGTCATCTGTTTCTTTTCTCTAACAGCTTTTATTATTCTGTTTTTGTGCTGAATTTCTGGAATCTTGATTATTATGTCTGGGTGTAGATTTATTTTGATTATAGCTAATTGGAGTTCTATATGCTTAACTTATCTGTATGTCAGATACTTTTCTTATGCTTGGGAAATTTTCTGCTATTCTTTCTATAAATGGTTTTTCCACTTTTATCACATATTTTGAGAAAGTGAACACTGCATTTTTGTGTTGAATTCTGCTTTTTCACTGACATCGCTTATTCTTATATTATTTTTCTCTGCATTGTCTTGCAGCTGTTGAATTGTTACTTCCTGAACTTTTCTTATTTTCAAGAGATCTTTCCTTTCATGATCACTGTGATTCTGTCTTCAAGGTCTTAAAATCTGTCTTTAGTTTCATTCAAGCAGTTTTGCCTGCTTTCCATGGGATTTTTAATTTTCTGGCTATTTGTTTGAATACATTTCATGCATTCTTTTTCTTTCCTGTATTGATCTCTCATGGTTTTCATCCTTTTCCTATTATCATCTAATTTTTAAATTTATCTCTACTCTAAATTTGCTGAGCAATTCCTGTATAAGTGTTTACATTTTTTTACCTGAGAGATTGTGTTTCTGTTCTGATTTCTTCTGTATCTGCATGAATTTGTTTGTTTACTTCAGTTGCTATCATTTCAGAAATTTCAAGTGTATGTCTTGCAATTCTTCTGTATCAGTCACTGACATAGAAGGGCTTGTTCTGTGTGGGCTGGAGAGCTGAGATTGCATTTTACTACTTCATCTCAATATTTTCTACTTCAAAACATTTTTATTTTGTTTTCTGTGTTTATCCTTGTTTTTGTAGTAGGTAGATATATTTCTAGTATAAAGACTTCTCTAGGAAAAGTCTGTTCTTCAGTAATGTCTTTTTTGTGTAGGAGATTCTTGGTTTGTGTCTGTCCCAAGATCCTATCTTCCCAATTAATTAAGAGTGAAATATTGGTATCTGGTATCTGTTTGGCTTAGTTCCCAGGCCTTTGGTGTAGGACTGTGGTGAAGTTATTTCTCAGGGTTTCCCAGTATTGCTTCGAAGTGAGAACAAATGATTCCAACAGATATAATATCCCAGGTAAAGTAGTAAAATTAGCAATGACAATAACATCAAACACAATTTAGAAACTGGAAAAGTGTGGTAACTGTTGATTTTGTATTTTAGACTGTAGGAGCAGAGTCTATAATTATATTACAGAACCAGTTGTATATTAGGAGTTTGTATGGAAAGTGTTTCCCCATAGAGCGATTTTACTCTATGATAGGGAATTTTGGGTGGATAGTGTATAAAAAAGATAATTGGAAAGGAAGTAGAAGCAAGACTGGAGGACAAAGGTTAATTGCATAAGGTTTGGGAAACTAGAGAAGGAGATAAAACAAGTACCTTGAAAAGAAAGAATGAAGGAATATTTGAGGGATTATCTGAACTTGGTCTCTGGGTTTAGGGGATGGGATTAATTTTCTGTGGCTTTACGTCTCCCCATACATTTAGAAAAGAGATGGAAGAAAGGGAAAGAAACAAAGAAGAAAAAGAAAAAGAAAAGAAGAAAAAAATAAAGAAAAACATTAAGAGAAAAGGGTTAACAATTCCTGAGCTGAGGGTCCTGAGGGTTTTTCCTGAGCTGATTGATGGTCCTACAGACACTTCAGTCACCTATTCACTCTTACTGTTATTGTTGCTTCAAACTTTTCATGCCACTAGTCCTACCTGATCTGTGTGCCTTAACTGAGACACTACTGTTTCACTGGCATTTCCTGTGGTCGCTGTGTCTTCTCAGGTTGCTCACCTCAGTTGTGGCAGTAGCGAGGGCAGGGGTCTTTGAGACATGGTTCACCTGGGTCATCTTGGAAAGCATGGTGATGGGAGAGGGCTGTCCTCTGCAATGTTCCTCTACCAGGTCTTGTTTTGCTTCATCCTGAGCTCCTACCTTTGGTCCAGGAGCCTGAGTGCTGTTGGCCTTGTGTTCAAATATAGTGGTGGCATCCCATCCTCCACGTGTGCTGCTGGAGAGACTGGCTGGACAGATTCTGAGCAGTAGCTTTTTTTCCTCCACATCATAAACAAGTGTGTGCTTTTCTACTGTGTATCTACATAGGACATAGCCAGAGGCTTTGTTCTACCACTAGGCTCTTGATGAGAACACTTTGTGCTGCTCTATTGATTGTCCCTCTCCAATCCCATAGTGGCAAATTAACAGATGTATTATTTTGTATTATCCTCTAAGAGTGAGGAGGAACTTTAGTGTTTTTTCAAAGGAAGGAGAAAAGGAAAAGTCACTTTTAATTTGGGCATTTAGAATCATTTGGTACCTTTCATAGCTATATCTGTTATGGTTTGTTTAAATGTCCCCCCAAAACTTCATTCAGTCATGGGAATTGGGCCATTTTAGGGTGGCTGAGTCTAGCATTTGTGATTGGTTTGTTGTCTAGTGCTGGAATTGGTGTGAGTGCTGCACCTGCCCAGGGGTGGGGAGCTGGCATACAACATAAGGGAGGGAACGAGGCATGTTTGGCCCCCTTTTTGCCCTTTTCACTCTTGTCACTTGCAGCCACCATTAATGGTTGCCCCTTAGCCATGCCACCCTGCCTCGGAGCCAGCTGAGGATGGACTGAAACCTCCAAAAATTGTAAATAAACCTTTCCTTCCTTCATTTTGGCATCAGATATTTATCTCAACAATAAGAGAAAAGTAACTAAGCAAGTGTGTGCTTTCTCTTCTGGCCAGAGGCTTTTTCCACCAAGATAACTCTTGATAAGAACATTTTGTGGTACTCTATTGATTGTCTTTTTCCAGCCCCCAAATGGCAGATTAACAGATGTCTTACTTTGTATTATCCTCCAAGAGGGAGGAGGATCTTTAATGCTTTTTCAATGGAGGGAGAAAAGGAAAAGGTACTGTTTTAACTTTGGCATCAGAGTCATTTGGTTGATTTACCACAGCCATACCATAAAATTAGTCTTTAGGCTGTCAATAAATAATCAAGGGTGACAAATGTTACTTATACATATTAGTTACCTGGCAAGTTCTGTGTTTCAGGTACATGTTTAAAAGCAACATTTCTACATCTGGATGAAGGTATAAAGTACATCTGAACGAAGGTATAAGGCTCCATTGAATTATAGTAAGACTAGAAATAAGTGATTCTCTGTGACTGGGGAGAGAAGAAGAACTAGTCTTTTTTCCTGTTCCTGCTGACACTGAAAGCTTATATGCACTTCATTTGGGTCCTAACAGGTCTTTTTACCTGAGGATGAGAGGATGCAGTACAAAATCTTAGTCTTTCTTGTATCCAGGTTGTGGCTAAGAAAGGCTATTGAGCTTAAGGACTTTTTTACAATTGTCCACAGTGCAAAACTTTCTACTTATTTAAAAGCCTTTAATCCCAAATGTCTCCAAGACCTGTCATAATGATACCTTTCCATGTTCATTTGTTTAACTGTGCCACATTCCTATCTGTTATTAGCAACACTTTGGGGCTAGGCTGCTTTTGCTAATTACATGGATGTTTGAGCTTTATGTTCACAAGTAGGTTCAGAGAAGTTATATTGATTGAACTGCAAATCCTTACCACATTAGCTACTTATTCTTAGAGAAAATATATTAAAATTGTGATCTGGAGTTTCATTAATCCTAGAGATTATGCTGCTGTTTATCAGTAAAATACATGGTTTTGACATCTTCTCCTATCATATCAACTTTTTATAGAAGAACATTTGACATAAAGCTGTGTCTTAGACTATTTCAACATGAAGGTAGTTGTTGATCTTAATTTGCAATCCTGAATTCATTTCATCTCATGGGCTTTTATGCAGTAACTTCCTCAGTGTTGTCAACATTAAAGTATTTCAGATAGCTTTGAGTCCTAATTTTGTGGTTCTGTTCATTGAAGATAAGCAACAGTTCTTGTTTCATTTTATTTTTATATAGGTCACCAAAGGATGTAAATAACTTCATTAGTTGTACTTGTAGGACTAATGGGAAAAAATGAAAAAGAGGGAGGAAAAGAAAAATAAAAAATGGAAAAAGAAAAAAAAAAAAACCCAAGAAAGTGAGAAAATATGAGAAAAATCAAGAGAATGAAGAAGCATTTGGGGAAGGAAGAGAGGTCACTTGTTAGTTCAAAGATGCATGTCTCCTGACTTATCATTTATAGGCCAAAATTAGAAAGGTCATTCTTGGGGGCCGGGGATTTAAGCAGGCAGTCGTGAGTTCGATCCCTGGTACCGATAAAAACGAAAAAGACCAAAAAAAAAAAAAAAAAAAGAAAGGTCATTCTTTAGGATCCCTAGAAAAGTATGTGTGTGTGCCAATGTGACCATAGGGCTAGCTCTCTCCACTTTATAATGATTAAAGTGTGAGGAAGTTGTCAGGGCCTTGTGTGACCAGAGAACTAGAAATTTGTGAGCCTCTTATGTGATTTTAACAGAAAATTCTCTAGCACAGGGAAAGAATATGTGAATAGCAAAGTCTGTGGATAAGTAAGAGGCAAAAACAAGCAGAAAGACTAGAAAGAATTGAAAATGCAATTTTTTTCAAGGAGAGTAACATCTCAGAAAAATCTGCAGAATCATAGAATCACTGAATATACACTACTGTTAGATATTTTAGTCTTATCTTCGTGCTTCATAGAGAGGGAAACTGTGACTAAGAGAGAGATAGAAGTGTGCCCAAAGCTACACAACAGGTACCTGAGCAAAGCTGTGTGTCATGAGTTCTTTCACATTAGTGAGCCTTTTCTGACACTGAAACTTAGGCTAGTGAGAGCTGTGTTGTGTAGAATCAAATAAAATAAGGCTGTCAAGCATTTAGTTCTTGGCATGTTTAAAGAAAATCAATGCATGGAACAAAGGTTATGTATTTATTTATTGTCTTCATAATGCTTAGAATCAAACCAAAGCCCTCAGCCTCATACCGCCTAGGCAAATGATCTACAAACCGAGCCGTATGCCGTCTGGTTATTTTTCTTAAGGTCTTAAAAACTTAAATTTTTCAGCCCTCTGCCCAAATTCCTTGTGTGCAATGAAAAAAGCAACACACTAAATTCATCCCAGGTAGTGTGCAGACTTGTGCTAAAAAGGTTGTTATGGAAATAGACTCATAGTCCATCTTCCATGATTCAATTTCTGCTTGGATAAAAGAGACTGTACATTAGAATATTTACATAGGTTAATAACAAGAAGCTCAGTCTGTGTGCTTGTTCTCCAGGGAAGGGGTTGGATGAAACTGTAATGTTTCAAACCCTGGCAGCTCCAGTGGATACTGGGGAAAGCTTCATGAGCTGGCTGCCTCTCCTCCTCTGCAGATGGAAATGAACTCATTGGATAGGAGAAAGGCTTTGAAGCTCTTTTAGAGCTGCTTAGCCAGGAGAGTTACTGCTAAAGACCACGACGACTTATTTCCATCTTACAGATGTGCAGTTTGTTAACAGCAGTTGGCCCTGCCCCATTAAATTAGCCTCCACTCTCAGCAGCTTGTTGAAAGAATTGCTTGAGCTCTGCTTCACTGCTCCTTGGCAGGCAGTTTAGTAGAACTCTTTGTTAGCAAGTGCCAAAATAGAATACTGAGACTTAGAATTAAGCCTGCTCAAAGCCCTTTGGCTTCTGTGGACTGATGCTTTTATTTATTTACTTATACAAAAATCCATACCCCCTCCCCTCATGAATTCCATTGTCGTGAAAGACGGGGAGCAATTATGAATCAGAAACATTCTTGCTTATTTACTTATGATTTCTAGTTCTCTTTTTACTGGGTTTTGGAGACCCAGTGACTTAAACGGATCATAGTATTTCACTTCTATGCATATCTGAGTTGCTCCTTTTCTATGCATATGCAGAGTTGCCTATATAAACTGGAGCTGTGTGGTCACTTTAATGAGATAGAAAGAAATGACCATTGTCAAAGCATCACTGACAATCACTGGAGCCCACCACATTTGCTATAAATGCTATAAAGAGTCACTACAGCCAATGTAAGCCTGTTTCATTGCAAGGTCACAAATAAACATTGCAGTTGATTTTTCCTTCCACTGAGAAACTCGCAGAAAATGTTTTTGGAAACAATTCAAAAGGGGTAACAGAGTCCCTAAGTCAAATACTTTAAAATGTTGTTCTGTGAAGTTTGTTCTAGACATGTTCATGCAGCATTAGCAGAACTTCTTGGGACATTTGCTTCAGATGGCTTTGGTCCTTTGCAAAAATCAGGATGAAAAGAAGGCTGGGAAAATATTCTTTCTACTTCATTGTGCTTTGGTTTTAATGTAGAAATGTATGGATGGAGTTTAAATGAACCAAAAGAGTAAAATTTAAAAAGAATTGTCCAGCAAAGTTTTCCTCAATGCCTTCTTGGTGCCAGGCTGTGGAGAAAGAGAAACAAAGTACAGCCCCTGCCCTTTGGGCATATGTTATATTGAGTAAAAGGGGAACACAAGCAAGAAAACCTGTAGTGAGAAGTATACAAAATAAAGGAAGGGAGGAAGGAAGAGGAGAAAGATGAAGGAAGATTAGGGGGAAAGAAAGGAAGTAGGAAGAGAGGGAAGGAAAGAGGAAAAAGAATTGGAAGAAGGAAAGGGAGACAGGAGAAAGGGAGAAATGAAGAGGGGCAGGGAAAGAAGGAAGAGCAAAACAGGCAAGCAAACAGGAAGACGCTATTTTGTGATTGCATCAAAATGTGGACAGTAAGGGCCTTTCCCAGAGGAAACCATTGATCAGAGACCTGGAGGAAGGAGGAGGAGTCCTGAGCAGACCACGGAGAAGCTTGGTGGACCAACCAAGGAAGAAGTTATCAGCCCCTCCCTGCAGCCGTTCCCTGAAGCTCCATCTCATCACCCATGCTGATTCTGACTCTTGCTGGATATTATCTTTTACCATAGCTTTATGAAGTAGCTACCAGTAAGTGAGAATTATACACTGAACTTACTTTATTTAATCATGTAGTATTTTAAGTATTAAATTCATCATATTTCTGATTCATGGAATTCTAACTTTTTAAAAAGCCCTCAGTAAGACTCCAGCCTATTGAAGTCTATTGCTTCGAAAATATTTTTAGCACAGAAAACTATTCCTTGGGGGATGGGTATGATTACTTAAAGGTAGAGTTGTTTCACTGCCTTTGCAGTTCAGATCACCAGCGAATACATCTGAAATAAGAGCAGGTTTGCTTGGGGATAGATTTAAATCAATGATATAACTTGAAAGTATGCCAGCAGCCCCATTCTCTCGCAGTACACGATGTGGCAGAAGAAAAAGTTGGTATGATAGGAGGGAAAGGAATGTGAGATTTGCATTAGCCAAATCTGGAAGCAGGCCAGAATCCATCTTGAAACCATATAGCCAATCTGGGTTGTCGCTGCTCAGGAGCAGCCTGGAGCTCCATAAAGACCTCTGTGGAGGTGGCGTGCTGGCACACATGGTAGTGAAACAGACAATGTTAGAGACACCAAATTAATAAAATGTGTTAATATTTTAAAACCAAAGATATGTTGGCATCATGAAAAACTTCACAGCAAACATCAACTCTTCAAAGATTACTCCTAGTTATGACTTTCTTACCCATTGTCTCTTGTAATGCCTCTTTTTTTTTTTTGGTAAATTTTAAAAGTTCATTTAGGTTAAAATAGTTTAATGATTTGGTATATATTTTAGAATATGCATATACTAGTATATGAATAAATATTTATTTTTTCCCTGAACTATTTCTATGCAGGTTTCAATTTTTTTGTTTTGTTTTTGGTTCTGAGGATCAGGATCTTGCTGTGTTACTCAGGCTGATTTTGACATCCTGGACTCAAGAGATCTTCCCATCTCAGCCTCCTGAATAGCGGGAGCTAGGGTTGGGAACAACAAACTAAGAGGTTTAAAATACTCTAAAGAAACAGTTAAGAAACATAAGCAATCGAATGAGAGTACCAAGAGAAGCTTGCATTGTCCCTGTCATCCCTGCCTACAGCAGACTGGGGTGGGAACCTTTCTCCTGAGCACCCAGATTATCCGGTATAACCCACAAGCAGGGTCATAACTAGCTGTGAACTCAGTATTTTTCTATGGCTTTCTGGAAGGTTAGCATTGCATCCTTGAATTTAAAATTGGTGTATAGTGCCTGACCCGTAATAGTGGCTCTGTGTATAGACAGGAGAATGCATGAGTGACTAAGATTTATGTGTGATTCAAACTTCCCAATGAAGCAAAGCAAAAAGACAATTACATTTGCTTCATATACATATAGGTCTAAACAGAACATTGCTTCGGAAGACACATTTTCGTCCTTTGGTGTTGTTTCCCACTTCCCTAAAAGTGTATAATGGATAGTGACATGAAGGCAGACAAGCTTGATAAGAAACAGTATATCCTAAGCGCCATTGCCCTGGTCTAAATGGAAAGAACAACTTGAATTTTGGTAGAACCTCCCTCCTACAGGCCAGCTTCTGCATCCAGCGGTACTGCGTCTTTAGCTTCCTAGCAGATTCACTGGCAGAATGGCCTTTTCCCAGAGGTGCACCATCTTATTTTATGCCACTAGATTTTATTTTCCTGTTTGCACTCACTTAATAGCTCTTCTACGGAGAGGTTTTATAGTGCTCACAGGCTGAGACAGTAAGTGAAGTGTGTGAATTGAGGGAAAGTTTAGAAGGGAAATAGAATGGGAGGGCAGTGCTGCAGATTCAGATTCAGGACCAATGGGCTGCACACATCAGTGGGGAGTGGCTCTACCCTGCAGAAACAGCCATCCTTGATGATTTATAGGCATTATGAGAAAATAATTATTCTGTGAAGATAAATGTGAATACAGGTGAGGATAAGCAAATGAATATCTGCTTGATTTAAAATGTTTTTTAGCCAGCTTCTTTCTATAAAGAGGAACAGTACTAAGAAATACAAAGAAGCATTTACTGAGGGAAAGAAGATTAATTGATTTTTGCTATGTATTTATTGCCTCAGAAGGAGAAAGATGAGAGAGGAAAATTATAAATCCTTTCATCTAGCAAAGGCAATTCTTTATTTAAACATTTCTGATGGATATATTTTCTTTTAAGTTGGATAATAAATCAGCAGAAAAAGGCAATGAGTGATTAAAGGTTCTGAATCTCAAGGTAGTCTTAAGGATAAAAGGAAGGAAATAAATATTTATTGAGCATCTGCTATCTTCTAGTTATCTTGTAAAGAGTTTTAAATGTTTTTATTTTCCTTTAATTCTTATGATAGTCCTGTAAGTCAGAGGGGATCAGTGGATTAGTGAGGTTAAGTATGTTTTAAGATTATACATTCTGTGCCTCTATCAAAGCCAAGGCTGCACCCATTTAAGTGTGTTCCAAAGCTCAGCTTGGCGTTACTATTTTACTAAGTACTACTGTGGATTCCTGTTTACCTTTAAGGGTCGAAAAGAGACTTTGGAGCTATTTAAGGAATCTATTTGGGGAACATCTGGCATTATCTATATATGGGAAAACATATGTCTCCCTAATATAAGTATGTCTCTATTTCAAAAACATGCAGCCATTTTGGGATTTACAATTTAAAAATTTGTTTTAAATGTTACATGTAGAATAAAAACTCAAAAAGTTGGGGCTGGGGATTTAGCTCAGCGGCATAAGCACCTGCCTTGCAAGCAGGCGGTCGTGAGTTCGATCCTTGGTACCGATAAAAATGAAAAAGACAAAAAAAAAAAAAAATACATATTTAAAAACTCAAAAAGTATGGGGATTTTTGTACATTTTATCTGTGCGTAGGGCTAAGCCCAGTATAGCAGATGCTCAATAAATATTTGTATATGTGACAGTGAAATAACTTGCAGTCTTTTAAATATGTGATCATTTATTTAACCAGATTTCTATTAATAGATCTGTAGGTTTACTCCATTTTCATACATAAATAATACATGTATATTCCATGCAAGTCCCCAAAACATTAATCTGTGAACTTTGCAAAGAAATATTCTATTACTTTGTTATCACAGATTTTTAGAAGTAGAATTGTTGGGTCAAAGGAACATACATTTAAATTTTAATGCAGTACACTTTTTCTGGAGCTGTTTAGCACAATGCAAATGTGACTCTGCCCTGAATAACACACAGAGTATCTGATTTACTTCATCCTGGCTGACATAAGAGGTTAATCTTTTCATTCTTTATAGTGTCATTAAATTCCAAAATTCAGAAAGCTTTCTCTAAGTTTCTGTTTATGTGGCTAAACTGCTAGGACAGTATAGGATGGCTTCTTTCCTCCAGATTGGAAGAGTGCATGTGGTAATATTCAATAAAATTAGTTTTTTAAACATCAGTCATGTTCTCTTTGCTGCAATCTACATCCCTGGTTGAATACACAGACATAGTCATTGGTAACTATGTGCCTAGGGAGAAAAAAAATTAACCTGGAATTAGCTGTACACCATTAGCGAGTGCAATCCGACTGACCACTTGCTTAGAAACCCTGGATGCAAACTAAACCAAATTCAACCTCTGTGGGAGTCATCTACCATGGGGAGTATGTGATCTTGTTCCAGCCTCAGCTAGCCAGTGTGAATGAATGAGTCCCCCGGTGTACTCATTTTGGCCGGAAAGGACTTAGAAGGGGCTACTGACCTTGATCTTTGCTACCTAAGCAGTGTGGATGGCAACATCACCACGTGATCTACAGATACTTCCACGTAAGAAGTAAAACACAAAGCACTGCCCTTTTGCATGACTTTACATTGGAGGATTTGAAGAAAGCACCACTGCATATGCTCAGAATTCTCCTAAACTATACCAGCAGCATTTGCTCTTCTGAGTAATGTTCTTATCTGTCTTATGCACATATGGACACTGGGTAAACTAGTATATTCCTCTTTTTGCTTTGACTCCCAGAACAAAGTATAAATCTTTGTGACTCATTCATTCATCTATTTCATAAACTTGCACAGAGACCCATTACTTGTCAAGCAGGGTGAAAGGGCAGGCATCTCTGCATTTAGGACCCAGACTCAGCCTCGCACCCCAGGGGTTCCAGCTGAACTCTGGAAGGGTTGATTAGTGCCCATCGGAGGCCCTTGCTTTGGATGATTGCCCTGGAAGGGGAGAGCCCAGCTTTTCCCATGGAACATAACCCTTCTCCACTCAACTTATTAGCACTAGAAAGGAGGCAGCTCATTTTCCACTCAGGTGTAGACAAAGGCTGCTGTTGTCCAAGGGTGAAGGGCCTTTGGTGACTTGATTAGCACACAGCCTGGCCTGTGCTGATTTGCAGATGGAAACTGGCAGATATCATCTGCCGCCTCATTAGGTTGACACTCCTCCTGCCCCCTCTTGTAATAATGTCACTGGAGCACTTAATAATTTTAAGTAAATGCTGGAAGCATACACTTTGAATGTAACCCAGGGTCAGTGGTGACAGATGCTTGCAAAGGTAACAGTTTTCTTGCTCCCTGTGCTGCTTAAAATGTAACAGGCAAAGAGGTTTAGTAATCAGACAAGTTTAAATTCCCCAGGAACAGAACTTGCAGCAATATGACAATATAAAAATCTCATTTAGATTTGCAGTTTTTTTTAAGTCAAAGTGACAGTGAAACAAATTGGAAGATTGTCATGGACTTCAAGAAAAGAACTTGGTTATTCTGTGTAGAACAGAGAAGGGGCCCTGAAGTACTGAAAGATATCAATATGGACAGTATTTACAGCTTTTCTTCAATTCTAGTGGCAGTGTGAGACCTGTAAGTCTTCTGTTGATTTAGGAAGAAGAAACTGGGTTAGACTATGAGGACAGTTTCCTGACTACAGACTAAACAGACTAAAAACACTTGTAGGTGGGGAATGGGAATAAGGAACACTCACCTGTTTGTTTGTTTGGTTTTGGTCTTTTAATAATAGGCATTTATCTTCTTTACTGAAATTGGGTTTCAGAAACACTTCATGGAGCTGCCACTGAGCTGTGTGCTAATTCATGAAGACACACAACTGCTCCAGCAGAACTGAACAGGCAGCTGGGTTACAAGCTGAAGTGGGGAAGGACCAGGGACAAGGGAGCACTGGGCTTGCCATCCTGTAATTAACATCTTCTTCTCTGTGGGTTAGAGCTGGGGATGAACTTGTAACTTGATACTTTCTTTGTGGGGTGTGGTGCTCCCCTAAAGAACCAGAGTGTTGCCAGGAGCTATACCGCATGCCCACAATCCCAGCATTTCAGAGTCTGGGGCAGAAAGGTCACAAGTTCTAGCCAATATTGGGTGATGTAATAAGACCCAGTTTCAAAAAAAAAAAAAAGGGGCTGAGGACCTAGCTCACTGTAGAAGCTCTGGGTTCAGTCTCCAGCACAATGAATGAGATTTATAACATTGAACATTTGGAAATGGAAAAAAAAAAAAAAACCCTAAAGTCTGAGTCAGGGGTTGCCTCTGAGGTAGAACCATCTGAAGTGGCTGGGTAGTGAGACTGCTCCCTGTCCCTGCCATTCTCTGGCGTAGGTTGGTGCTGTTTCTCTGGTGAATGAGGCCCAGCAGAAAGTAGGTGGAAGAAGTCCAACAAAGAGTGGACATTGAGAGGGGTCAAGGTAGCCATCCGAGCTGCGTTCTTGTCCCTCTGGGGCCTGATTCATGCCTGCTGGGATGTTCCTCTCAGCTTAGTTTCAAATAACTTCTTTAATCTCATTGCTGTGGATGCTTCTGTAGCATTGGGGCTTTATTCCTCTACCGTCTGAAAGAAGTTCATCTCTTGTATGATTGGGTGACCAAGAAAATAATGCCATTCTTGAGCCAGTAAGATGTGATTCTGATGAATTTCAATGAAATCCAGCATCATGGCCCAAGTTCTTTCTCCATCCTTGACTGCTCTTTCTCCAGAAAGAACTTTTCTCTGTTTGCCCTTTGATCATTAGCTGGGCATAAAAGATGAATAAATGCTGAAGTTTCAAGAAATAAATACTTTAGAAAGTGGTTTGGTCACCATTTAAAACTATGCTACGGATTTCCCATGTGCAGATTTTATTTCATTTATAGGGACAATTTTATTTTAGTGCCTACTATGTGCAGTATATTTGGCACTGCAAGATAATGATAAAAAGTCCCTGCCCTCATAGGGTTTATAGTCTAATGTCAGGGACCAACCAACAAACAATAAAACTTATTTCAGGTAATATTGTGATGGAAAAAGAAATAAAGCAGGATAAGGAGATTAAGAGTAATGCTGCTTTAGATTAGTTGATTCGGAGAGACCAGAGAACATGGCGGACAGACAACAGCAACTACCAGAGGCTCTCTGAAAGGTTCGGCTCAGAGGCCAGAAATAATGCGGACTAGGGAGACACGAATCAGTAGAGATATGCTCTGCTGACTCAGGAACGAACTGGGCTGAGAGAATCCAACTTGGAATACAGTCCTGGCGCTAAAATAGGAACAGAAAAATCTCAGTGTGGAGGCTCGACTCCGCGCCATCGGAAACCGGTTTGGATTTCCCGCCGTGCGGCGGCCGGCTATCTCCACAGCGGCTCAGCAAGGAGAGACGCGCCGAGCTCTGGGAGCGCCGAGCTCTGGGAACGGGAGAACGGAGTCGAAAAAAAAAAGGACGGACAGAGGTGTACACGAAAACTGACTGGTGGCGAGGTGAGTGAGAATCTGACCCCCCACCACAGTTTGACTCTAGCGGAGATCTCTCTGGGCGCCATTCCCCTCTCGGACGGGATTGGAGAAAAGTGCCTGGCCTGAGTGACGCTGCTGGCGGACTCTCTAGGCTAGACTAGCCTAACCCAGATCCCAGAGCCGGACGATGGCCCGGAGGAGCGACTGACTTCCGCGTAGGCTGCCTCCTCCGACTCCCTGGTGCGCAGCGGTGGGCAGGAACAACTAGCCAGCGCAATTTGATCAGGCTGTGGCTGACAGGCAGGGAAGCCGGGCCTCCTTTGTAAGATTGCATTTTATAAGGAACAAAAAATATGGGGAAGGGAAGCAACAAAAAAAGCTCCTCGGCCCCCAATCCTGAGAAACAGGCAATAATGGACGCCGCACCAGTATACATTAAGCACCATATTGAGAGCCTCATAGACCAATTCAGGAATGAAGTTATCAATGATCTGAAGCTAGAAGTATGCAGAATAGTTAGAGAAATGCTAAACACCACCCAGGAAAAAACAGATGGTGGAATGGAAGAACAGAAAAAGAGGGGAGAATTGCTTGATGGAGAAAACAGAGAAAGCATTGAGTATGTGAAGCAGGTTCAAAGGGACTATCAAGAAATTAATAAGTCTATACAAGACTGGCATAACAGCTTGAAAGAAACTAAGGACAGACTATCTGAACTGGAGGGCAGACTTGAAATATGGGAGAATGAAATGAAAAACTTCTTAAAAATAACAAAGAAACAAACAGCAATAATACAAAGACAAGAAGATGATAAGAGGAGCCACCACTTAAGGATTAAGAACATAGAAGAAGAAGTAGGGACACAAACAAATGAATTACAAAAGCTACTCACAGAAATAATCCAGGAGAATTTTCCTAATTTAGCAAAAGGTAAAGATACTCAGCTGTATGAGGCATACAGGACCCCAGCTACCTACAACCCTAACAGAGAAACACCCAGGCATATAATAATAAAAATCCCAGAAATTCAATACAAGAACAGAATATTAAAAGCTGTAAGAGACAAGAAACAGATCACTTACAAAGGAACACCCATCAGAATTACAGCAGATTTCTCTTCACAAACCATCAAATCACGAAGAGCATGGGGGGAAATAATTCAAGCTTTGAAAGATAATAATCTCCAGCCAAGATTGAGATATCCTGCACAACTGTCCCTGGAAATTGATGGAAAAACGAGGTGCTTCCAGGATAAAGAGGAACTGGGGGAATTTGCAACCACCAATTCAACTCTACAGAAAGTATTGCAGGATATTCTAAAAAAAGAAAAATACAAAGAACCCAGAAATAGTGGCAGGGAGGCCACAACGAATGGAGCAGAGAACAAAATGAAGAAGACAAACTGACAGCTACTGACAGAAAAAGAGCTCAACAGAAATGAGACAGAGAAGATTGGATGATAGGAACAGCTATTTTTGAGAAAATGACATCTTAATAGGTAATGCTGATTCAGTACCATCTTGTTTTGAAGTCTCATCTAGCTTTTGTTCTTCTGTCTCCAATGGTCTAACCAGGTTGTATCTTATTGGATTTTGTTATGTACGTTAGTATAAGCAAAAACCTTTTAAAGACAAGGAGATTATACAGAGACCATTGTTCATTTTCTGTTAGTCAATTCCAAATACTCTATAATGCTGTCATTCTCTTAAATGGTTTTACATTGTTTTGATATACTTAATGCTACAGTATATGAAGTTGTACTCAAGGACTTCAGGGAGGGAGTCAATATGGTAACTATTTTTAAGTCGGAAATATCTGGTGGTGAAACACTATTCTGCTTAAAAGGTTATGTTTTGATCTGCCCTGTTTCGCTGTTATGCCCTCTTTTTCTTTTTCTCAATCTCCACTCCATTATATACTTTTTTATTGTTATCCATTTAATTAAAGGGAAAAATATAGCAGGATATAATATAGTAACCCACTTTGACTTTCTATTTTCTCGATTTGAAGCCCTGTATTACTCTCACCATCTTGTTTTTGACTGAGGTTCCTCTATTCTGTTTTGCTGAATAGTATCAGGTTCGAAAGTTTAGGCATCAGCTGAGAAGATAATGAGATTCATTATAACGCCCATTCTCGTTGACTTCTATCTACTTTTGAAGACCTACAATATCTCCAATGTTTTGGTTTTGTCGGTTTTATCCTTTACGGTTTTGTTCAATAGTATTACAACTAACGATATAGGCAATTCTATTAGAAATAGCGGGAGGCATTAGGGTAACCATTGTTGATCACCTTGTATTATGTTTTTATATTATCTATTATATCCACCCTTTTGACTTGACCGATTCTGTTCTGTCATGTCACATTTGGTTTTACTCTCTTCCAAAAAAGCAATAAGAACAGTGGGAGCAATGAAACCCAAAATGTGTAATAGTCACTGTACAAAAGAGAGGAAAAGAAAATGCTCTAAACTATATAACTGCATGTATATTTAAATGTATAAGACAGAAAATGATATCACAGAGTTCTAATGGATCATTGAACAGAACTGTTTGCAGTATCATTGCTGGAATGTCCACTCTACAAACTTTAATTCTGTGACTTGAACAATTATTTCTAAGATGGCAATATGTAATCTATTAACTAGTGATTTCCTACTGCGCATTTTTTTTCTTCTGTAAATCTGTATAACTTGTACCCCTTCACTGTTTTTTTTTCTTTTCTTTTCTCCTTAAATAAAAATTAAAAAAAAAAAAAAAAAAAAAAAAAAAAAAAAAAAAAAAAAAAGATTAGTTGATTCAAGGAGACTTTCTAGCTAAGTAACATTTAAGTAGAGAGCTGAGAGAATTCTTGAGTAAGCCAGATGATTATCTGGGGACAGGAAACAAGAACAGTATGTACAAAAGTCCTGAGGCAGGGCCAGAATGTGCTTGGTATGTCCATGTGTGGTAGGGAGGAGAGGGTGATCAAGTAGCCAGGGTTCATCAAGTTAATCACTGAAAGCAGTCTTTCATTTCCTCTGCAGATTTTGAATGAGCACCTTTATGTGTACCAATTAGGTGATGAACTTCTTTGCAAACCTTGTTTACTGGTTTTACTCATTGTACAGACATGTTAGCCCAGATACTTTACAAATAAAGGAATTTAAAGGGAATGTACAAAGGAATTTAGAATTTCTGCAATTAGTTTATTAGTCTTATCACTAGATGCTTCCTCTTACTTAGATGTTGTATTTTAAATGAAAAAATAAAGTGACTATGGCCCTTATTTATTATCTGAATGGTAATACAGAAGCATAGTAAAAATGGAAGTATTACAAAAAATAGTGGAAATTTCTTTCTTTGGTCTCTAAATATTTTTTTTTCCAGAAATAGCCAACGTTAGTAGAGGCATTGGGATATTTCCTTATAAAAAATTTAGGTTATGACTATGTGCATTGCTCTGTATTTTGCAAAACTTGGGCTTTTTGATATTAGAAAATATAGAGTTGTCCCATTCTAATATTTGATGCTATGAGAGGACCATAATTTAGTCACTTGCACATTGATGAACTTTAGCATTTTTGTATCTTTCACTGTAACAACCAATACTGTGATGAAAACCTATGCATTTTCTTCGTAGGTAAATCTACAGGGAAAATTTCAAGGAATGTGTTGAGACAAAAGAGGAATGTCTAGAAATTTTTCTAGACATTACCAAATTATATCAATTTACACTTCCACACGACAGACTCCTGTTTCCTGACATACTGTCTAATGTGGTGTGTTGCCTTGTAATATAATTAAAAGTACTATTCCATTATGGTTTTATTCACATTTTTCTTAAAGTGAAGTTGATGTCAGGAATAAACAATATTGCATTTTTTGTCAAGGAATGTTGTTGGTGTGATTCCGATTATGTGAAATCTGTTGGGATTTCTAGAAACTTAATATATTGTTCTTTGATAAACGCTCCTATGTGCTTGAAACAGAATGTGAATTCTTCCCATAGAGAGTTTATTATGTATTTTTGGATTATTCTTGCTGGTCAAGCTGGACCCGTCATCTGTCATCCTACTTACTGCTATCTGTGTCTCTTCTCAGACCATTTGTCCCAAGAGATAACATCTTCCACTCTGTGGAGTTTTCCCTATTTTCCATGCAATTGATAGCTTTCCCTTTATATTTTTGTAGGCTGTGTTCTTCCAGGCATCAGTTATTTCTTCTTGGTGCATTGTTGACAGGAGGTGTTTCCTTTTGTCTTTGATATTAATACTGCTATGTAGCTTCTATTTTCACATTTAGTTCATGAGCTTTCTGTTACTGTAACAAAATACCAGGTAGTCAAATTAAAAGAAAGAAAGGTTTACTTGACTCCCAGCTCCAGAGGCTTCAGTGCAGGATTGGTTAGCCTTGTTGCTTTGAGTCTGTGGTGAGGCAGCGGATTATGCAGGGAACACACAGGTGAGTCATGACAGCAGGGAAACAAAGAGGAAGAGGAGAGACTGGGGTCCTAATCCTCCCTTTAAGAGCTCATCCCAGTGACTTAACTTCTTTCCACTAAATCCTACCTCCTAAAGGGACCAGCCCCTCCCAATAGTGTCATGAGCTGGGGACTAATCTTTCAATGTGTGGGTTTTTGGGTGACACTTATCCAACCACAGCAGTTAATTTTTGGTATATATTTTTAAAGTTTAAATTTTTGTGCAATTTTTATCATTTTACCCTCCTGCACAGGAAACCCCACATGAAAATCATATACCAATAATCAGTTTTGTAGGCCCCATTCAGCATTTTATATTCTAATAAGTGAAGCTGATATAAGACTTTGTTTTGGAATTGCTAATATAGTTGATTTTTGCCATGCTGTTTTGTATTTGATATGTAAAACCTTTCTCATTTTTTTTCTTTCTCCCCTCTTTGTTCTTCTTGGTCTTCACTATTAAAAATATTTTCTACTATTGAAAATAATTTGGTTGGATTATAAAATTTCTCTTACTGTTCCTTTTACCCCTATACCTGTATTAGTTTTCTTTCACAGCTATCACAAGGTAACACAAACTTGTTACCTTGGAATAACAAGTATCTTGGAATAATAGAAGTTTATTTTCTTACGGTTCTGAAGCTAAAAGTCTGAAATTAAGGCACTTGCAGGGCCGTAATCCCTGAAAAACTTGTAGAGAAGCTGTTCTTTGCCTCTCCCTAGCTCTGTTGTTTGCTGCCAATCTCTGTTGCTTTCCTTGTGCTGCTGTTAATAATTTCCATCTCGTCAACATGGTGGGTTAGTAGCTGCTGGAGGGAAAGAAAATCCTACTGATTTGGAATTCCCACACTTGCACTGTTACAATAATTAACTGCATTCTTAGCATTCATATTTGGTTTGCTAAAATCCATCATATACACTCCTGTGTACTCAACCCTAGTGCATTTCAGAAGCCCTCGGTCAACATTTTAAAAATGCCAAGAGCCAATTAAATGAAGATCTATGTTAGTATGATTCAGGGCATTAGTATATTTTAAAATATAGTATATTAGTATTTTCAGGTGACTTAGTGATGCAGCCAGGGTCCAGATCCCCTGTGGAGACATTCTGGACAAGCCTGCAGGTGCGGGCTCTGAGGACACTTGTGGGATGTTGGTAGGACAGCTGCCTTGCTTTTTTCAAAAATGTGGTCCCATAGCATTTACTGAGGGTTTCACAACAGTGGCTCAGTTAATACTTGTTAATTGGTTGATTGAACTGCAGATCACTGACAAACTGCCTGGGATAAAAGTCAAAATAGGAGTGAGAGAAGAGTTAGAGGGCACAGGTGGATATTAAATTAGGGAAATGAAGTGCTACATCCCTAAACTCAGCCCTTATTTTCAGCACTGTCTTTCATGTTTGCCATGTACAACATATATCAATATCTTATTCCCTGCCTTCTCATGAAGTTGATTTTACACACACACACGCACATACACACAGACACACACAGAGATACACAGACAGACACGCACACACACACACATTTGTGGTACTGAAGATTGCATCTAGGGCCTTCAGACTGAACTATATCTCCAGGCATTGTTTATATGTATGTGTAACATCCCCAGATATGTTTATATATATGTATGTACATATGGATGGATGTATATATGTGTCTTAATTACTTTTCTCATCGCTGAGACAAAACACCCGATGCAAAGTTAAAGGAAAAAAGGTTTATTTGGCTCCCAGTTTGTAGAGGTGTCAGTCAATAATCAGCTTGTTCCAAGGCAGGATGGCACGGCAGACAGGTGTCACAGAGGAAAAACATTTCATGGTGGACAGAAGACAGCAAAGCAAGCAAAGGACCTTAGTGTTCTTTTTTTTCCTGCCTTTTTTATATTCTACCTAGGCTACTATGATTAGGGTGATGTCAAACCAATCAGTAAACTGATTTAGAAATCACCCACCTTAATCTTAGCACCTTTAATCCTAGCATTGCACCATGAATCAGTCACACATTCTAAATTCAGCACCTATGGAAAAGCTCCACCTATACCCACAAGAGGCTTAGGAAGGTCATATTAACACAACCCATAACAATATGTATGAATGTATGTATATTTTATGTTGAGACAAATCCTTGCTAAGTTATTAAGTTGCCTAGGCTGGGCTCAAACTTGTAATCCTTCTGACTTAGCCTTCCAGAATGCTAGGATTATACACTTGAGCCACCACGCCTGGTTTCTGTGTGTTTATAAAATTTATCTTTCTCTTTTCCACCTGATTATAAGTTACACTTCTTAATTATATTCTTTTGGAACTATCCTTATTTTAAAAAATTAATCATCTTTTTATTTTAGAATAGTTACAGATTTACAAAGAATTTTAAAAATAGCACAAGGGGCTCCCATGTACCCCAACTCAGTTACTGTTATTAACATCTTACATTGGCATGGTGATTTTGTCATAATTAATGAACCAAAAATGATACATTATTATTAACTTATATTCATATTGACTCAGATTTCACTAGTTTTTCCCTTTATTTATCTCAAGGTTTCATCTAGGATACCACATTACGTTTGTGGATATTTATTTACTTACAGAGAATTAAACCCACTGAACTACATTTCCAGCCCTTTAGCATTTTTCTGGTGGGGTCAGGTCTCAGAAAACTCTTTGGGCTGATCTCAAACTTGCAATTCTTCTATTTTAGCCTCTGAAGGTATTATGTGTTTCTTATATTTATAAATCCATTTATTTTCCAGCAATATCTGGTAGCTTTGTGTTATATAAGAAAATTAACACACTTTAATTAATTACTCTTTGATTTTTCATCCCAGCTTCTTGGTTAGTAGTATGTAAGTTTTGGTTCCAGTTGGTTTTTAGGACACAATCTGGGCAAGAGCAGTCAATAGGAAGTAGGAGGTCTCCTTCGGGTGGCAGGAGTGAGTACCTCTAGACTGTACCACCACACGTGGCCTATGCCACCCGAATAGAAATACTCAGAAATGTATATTCTGACATTGCAAAATGATGCAAAAACAAACAGATTTTAAAAAACTATATCCTCACCTTTAAACAATGACAAGGAAAATTAACAATGGGTGGTAATAACTTGTCCCTTCAATTTTAGTAGTTCTAGTTGCCTCTTTTGAGGAGCATAATGACAGAATCATTGTGAGATACAGTAAATGATCCCAACAGAGTTTAATTTTTAAAATTGCAATTATAACTAATTAAATGCAAAGACGGAAACAGCTGTACAAGAATATTTAACAGATCTCTTGGTGTCCTCTTTTTTATATTACTTATAAAAAGTTAGTTTATTGAGACATAGTGAGTAGTTATTTTATGTTTCACATAAGAAGCAAGAAAACAACTTGAAAGTTGTCAAAGAAATAATTCTTTGGTCTTTCCATCTATGCCAGTCACTGCTGATCACTTCAGTCACTGCACAACCACAGTGCACAGTGTGACTTGTGTACAATATACAGTGTGACAAGGGGTCAGTGCAAGATCAGGTCAAGGCAGGAGGTCAGTTTTGGCACCTGACCTGAGGTTTGAAAATTGAGTGGGATTCTTTATTCAGCACATATATATTTTCAGCTTTGATTGTGTACCCATCACTGGGATAGAACTGGGATAGACTGAGGATAAAATAAGTTATGACTCCTGCCTTGCTGTGTGTGGGAGAGGAGGACTGATTTACCAATGGCTGTGATCTAGGAATGGCAAGTTCTGACCTGAGGGCTGGAGCCAGACACTGCTTGATTCTGTAAGGTCCAGGAGTTTAAGTGTGAATTATTTAATAGTACAGAGAGAAAACAGTGATGGATATGTGGCACCCAGGATGTATACATATACATGTAATATTTCTCAGTAAACTGGAGCTCCCATTTAGCCCACTGGTAAAGAACCAGTGTTTTCCAGTGTTTTATGGGTTAGAATCACAAGATACCCTTGGATATACAGTCTGGGGCTGTTAAATCTGATGAGAAATTAGAGAAGCCACTTCCAGAAGAGAAGATGTGTAGGAACAAACATTTAATTCTTCCTCCACTTGCTGTGCCTTCAAACACACCAGATTTCATGATGTCCATCCTTGATTTTTATGTTCATATAAGTCAGTTGTTCTCCTCCTGTAAAAACATAATTTTAAGTGCAGTACTTGTCACTGCACACTAATTTTTTGTGTGTGTCTGTCTCTGTAAAGCAGGATTTCTTAACATGAAGTCTGTCACTAGAGCTTCTCAGCTTCTGAGCATTCTGAAATGTAAAGCAAGCACACGCATATGTGCATTTTTTCCTATGATATAGGTTCATGGCTTTTATCAGATTATTTCTCTGAAAGGTCCATCATTTAAAACTTTTGTTATGTACACTTTTAAGGTGTGAGGAGTTTCCTTCCTTATTTTGGAAGAATTTAAATAGAGAAGTGTTATAATCTTGTTGGAAATAATTGTGAAGGTCCAAGATATTGAAGACCCACTTAACTTTATAATATTAAAGACCCACTCAGGATTATGACTATTAGGCAACTCTTAGGAAATCTCAAATATTAACAATTCCAGGATATGGGAGGGAAAATTAACTACAGGAAAATCCCTGCAGTAACAAACAATACACATGTTAAGGTTAAGATCTAAAATGTCCCCCAAAAGTCTCATGTATTAGGAAACTTATTTGATTATTAGGACTGTACTCATCAATAGATTCATTTACTGTTAAGTTCACTAGCTGAATATGCTGTTTGGAGGCAGGGGCTGGTTGGAGGTGGATCACTGGGGATGTGACCTAGAAGGGTGCATTATTGTCCCTAGCTCCTCCTTTGTTTTTTCTCTCTGCTTCCTGGCTGTCATTAGTTGAGTACCTTTACTCTATCATGCCTCTGTGCCATGGAATTTCTGTCTTGAGCCTGCCAACCATGAATTAAAATCACGAGCCAAAAGAAACCTGTCTTACATTAAGCTGTGGGTTTCAGGTATTTTGTTGCAGTGATGGGAATGTCTATTTCTAGAATTGGTACCTGGAATAGGATAATTGCAGTGACTGTACCTGACCATGCGATTCAGAAGCTTTTAGAACTCAGATATGGAAGTAGGTTAGAAAAGTTTAAAGATTCAGACTAGAGAAGTCCTGGAATGTTCTGGGTAGTTCTTAATCTGTCATAATGTTCAGAATTCAGAAGACCAGAATGTTAATAGGAGTGAAGATAGTAAAGGCTGGGCACAAGAAGTTTCATTTGGAAACAAAGATTCCATTAACAGTTAGACTAGAGGTGATGTGTGTTATCCCCTGGTGGAAAATTTGTCTTCATTTTTCTCATGACCTTGACGTGGCATGAGATTGAGATTAAGGGTGGTTGACTAATTAATCTAGTAGAGGAAATTTCAAAGCAGCTTAGTGTTCAGGCTGTGACATGGCTACTATTGGCTGCTTTTAGCCAGATTCTCAGTGAATACCAGGACCAAACAGCAGAGCTCAATATTTTGAAAAATTGTGGTGGTGGTAGCAAGAAAGAAAGCACCTATAAAGTGGGAGCAAAGAGCTTGATTCCTAAAATGGTTAACATAAAAATGAAGCAAATACCTTAATTTAGGACTGTAGGAAAAATGGCTTGAAGGTATCTCAGGAATAGCAAGAACCCACATTTGCAAGCTCAAGGGTGCTAAAGTATAAAGCTTTCATTTGAGGAAAGAGTGTTGGTTAGCCCTCTGCTCAAGAAGGACTGCATGGGGCCAGGCCTTTAAAAGGCCTCTGGGGCCATGACACAAAGGGGCCTAGCTACTGCCCAAGTTATTGGTGTACCTTAGGTCATCTGTGTGGTGCTGATTTTTCAGGCACACCAAGTGCAAGAGCTGTGGGATAAGGAAGACTTCCACTAAGATTTCAAAGGAAGATCTGGAAGGCCAGAGAATGTGGCCTCAGAGGCACAGATGAATCTTTAAGAGTGAAGCTGAAGGTGCTGTGAATACCATAGGAAATTAGGGATGCTAGGAACCTGGATTGTCTGCGGATGAAAGCTACAGGCAGGGAGAGGAGCCAACCTAAGAGAGAGGCCATGTGGCAGCAAGTGTAGGGCTACCCATGCCTTTTGGAGCTCACATCTCAGCCACAACTTGCCCCTGAGTGATGGACTGGTATGGAACTACAGGAGTTAGTATTTGCCCTGCTTGATTTTGGTTTTGCTTTGCTACTATTCTTTTCTATTCTATTCTATAGAAAAGAATAGCCTACTTGTGCCATTGTATGGTGGAAATATTTAAGTTTCATCTTGACTTTTATAAGGCTCATAACTCAAAGTTTGTTTTGAGTTTTAGAGTAGGCTTTGGCATAGACTTTTCAGTAATACTGGAACTGTTAAAGCTGCAATGACCTTAAGGGTTGAATTAAATGCAGTTTGCATAATGAAATGGACATATATCTTTTAGGAGCTTGGGGAAGAATATTTTGGTTTAGATCTAAAATGTTCACTACAAGTCTCATGTGTTTGGAAAATGATTATATCATGGGGGCATTATACTTATCAGTGGATTCATTCATTGATAAATTCAATAGCTGAGCATGCTGTTAGGAGGTTGGAAGTGGGTCATCGTGGATGTGACCTGGAAGAATGCATTGTTGTTTTTGGTTCTTCTCTTCTTTCTCTTTTTTCTGGCTGCCACAAGTTGAGTAACTTTACTTTGTCTTGTGGCTTTGCCATACTATTTTTGTCTTGAGACTACTAACCGTGTATTGAAATCATGAGCCAAGAAAAAAACTCCTTTCCTTTATGTTGTGGGTATCAGGTATTTTGCTCCCAACCATGGGAAAGTGTCTAATACAATGTTTGGGAGAGTAACCGTGGATTTAGGAGAACTTCATACTTCTGACCTGTTGGCACAAGGAACATTTTAAAAAATGCTATAGGGGTTTTCTAGATTATCATTTTTCATATTTTGTAGCAATACTGTCATGGCAAGAAATGTAAGCTGCCCACATTCAAAGTTTTAGAACTAAATCTGTAGTAAAGGTCTCATCCTGTGTTATTGTTGGGTGAAGGCTGGTGAAGGGCTTGTCCCACTGTGTCTGATTCAGGGTATGGCCTTCTGCTTCTTAAGGGGTCACACAGAGGATTAAGTGAAATTCTCTTTAAGTTTTATTATGTTCAAGGCTCCACTGCTATACTTCCAGAAGAATTTGGAATAGTTGTATGACCAAATCTCTATACATTCAAAACAAAAACAAAACAAAATAAAGTAGAAAGCCTCTGGTGAAGCAATTTGAGAATAAGCTATTTTCAATCCAACTACCAAGTTACCTTTGGCTGGTGATAAACTGAATAATCCAAATCATTGACCCAGAAGAAGTTATCTTTGAAGGGCAGGCTTTTCTTCTCTGGAAAAGCTTTGAGAAGAATTTAAATGAATTCTTGTCTGACAGGAATTTATAAACTGTGATTACCTTCAGTCAGAGCAACTTGTCAGATGCTTTAGTGTGACTGTAAGAAGCTTGGGGATTGGATAGGGCAGGCTTAGCTGATTACAAATTTATGCAAATTTTGAGCCTGTGTGTGTGTGTGTGTGTGTGTGTGTATGCACATGTGCACACACACATATGTACATGTGGTTTCTGAATGTATATACTTGTCATAAATGGTGGTACTTACGAGATCTTAGCTATGGGCAGTTTCAGCTCTTCTTGTCTTTGGGATATATGAGATGGCTGCAGAGGTAAATCTCTCTAGACCTATTTGCCTGTGTAATTTCAATGCAAAGAAAAACTGGTGACTGTCCCTATGCAGGATTCTACTACCTCCTTGGAGTGCACTGCATTTTCCTTTCTGAACCAGGCAGCTACATGTGGAACTTGGCTGAACATGTCTAGTCTTGGATATTTCTTTTAAAAACTTTTAGGTGAACACCAGTTTAGTAATTCTAAACTATCTTACATTTTTCTTAGGAAAAAGAAATGCAGTTGAATTTGGACACATTGGAGGCATTTTGAAAAGAGTCATAAACAAAAATGTGATTAAAGGAGAGAGTGACAAAAAGTGACAAAAGGAGTGACATTAAGACTTTTGCCAACAACAGATGTGAGAAGAGCAGAGGATGAGGATGATAACAGTGTTGCGGAAGAAAGAGGGGCTGTTTCAAGGTTTAACCTATTTTTGGATCTTAGAGGATGTACAAGTCCAGTGAGAGCTCTGAACTGTCTCCATGAAGAATGTCCAGACTTGCCTACTGTTGGGCTGTCCCTTTCTCTTTCCTTTTAATGCCAGCCCCAATCTCCAGACATGTGGGGTTGGAATTAAAATCTGGGATTGCCAAAGCTTTCAAAATAAGTTAGAAATACATAGTTTTAATGTTAACTTTCCCATAAAAAACTCAACATTGCCTCAATTAAATACTTTTCTGAGCCAAGTATTACCAGAAAGAAGGATAAACTTGAGTCATTTATAGAAAATGGATGGATCTTAAGACCATAATGCTAAGAGAAATGTATGAGAGACCCAAGCATAAATTGTGACATGGTTTCTCTTATGTGAAAAATGCAAAATGTAAATATAGAGAAAAATAAAGAATAGATTTTAGGAAATAGGGAGATAGGTCTTTTGAAAAAGAGAAGGGGAACAAGAGGTGGAGAAAGAGAAGGGAAAAAAGGGATAAAAAAAAGAACTAAGATGTTTTATGTATATGTACCAGCTCCCCATGAGGAATGTAATCATTACATATTGCTAACATGTACCAATGAAAAATAAAAATGAAAAAAATGAGTACTGATGAAGGTTGGATATGATGGTTAACATGTAAGGAGAAGAGCTTGTCTGACCTGCCAAGAACCCATGCCAATTATGGGATGGTAGAGAGGATATGCATGTTAGTGATCTCCTACAGTCTACAGTCTTCTTGGGCAAATAATATCTTCAAACCAAATATAAAAATAGAATTATTATAAGCATGTGAAGAGGGTGTCATGAAAGACAGAGTTTGGGGATGGACAGCCTGTTTGAGGCAGGTATAGGGGGCTCTCTGAGAAAGGAATTTCAACTGAGACTGAAGCAAACGTAGAGCATTGACAGGGAGAGAGGAGGAACATTCTAGTCATCTCGAATAGTCAGGAATGACCAGCGGTCCAGAAGTAACTTGAAAAATTAGTGTCCAATTACTTTATTTTATAAGTAAAAATAAAGCTAAGGTCTAAGTAATAAGACTTCCCAGGAAATTTAGTATATGATCTTAGTTTGCTGGTATTAAGCATAAATAATTCTGCACTTAGCTCAGTTCCTACAAAATACACACACACACACACACACACACACACACACACACACACACATACACACACATTGTGTCTGCATAGCAATGACAGCAGCCTGGTTTCTTAGATGTCCAACTTACACTTTAAAAATAGCTGTTGAAGGCAAATCTTGTGGGACATACAAAGGAGTATCTGCCTTGAAGAGTTTCTGTTCTAAGAGGCTGGGAAGACTTCCACAGCTTCTGTCTGTCCACACTCCACTCTACATATTATCACTCCCACCTCCCACCTGATTATGTGTGGACTTCACTAAATTTCCCTACCATTACCATAGGCTCATAGCTTGTCATTGGATACATTCCTTCCCCACTTTTTCTTCCTGCAACCTCAAAAGGGCTTATTATAAGAGCTATATGGTCTCTAGCCTTCGTTCTATTCCATGGGGACTCCCCTGCCATTGTGTAGCTGTTTCTTTTGGTATTGGTCTCCGCATTTCTAAATACTGTGGTTCTGTGATCAATAATCAACAAGTATTGGTCTCATCAGGTTTAGATATCTGTGACTTTTTAGTATATCAAAAGCTTTGATTAATTTAATAGTAAACAGTCATATTATTGTACTTCTGCAGTTTTGTCGCTGTTTACTCTATGATGCCCTGTGACCACACATCTTTGGGACTGTTGTTCCTGATATATCGATGTCATTGGGTTAAGAAAGCCTAGCAAATTAATGAAATATGCTCCTGAACATGTCGAGGTGGGTCACAGAGGCGTGGTCTTGGATACTATGTGTGCTCCATCACACATTCCTCTCTGGAACTCTTCCCCTGCTGTCTTTTCTGGCCACCATGAATTAACAGCTTTGCTTCACCATGCCCTTCTGTCATGACATTTCTGCCTTGAATTCAGCTGATCATTGACTGAAACTGACCAAATTGAAACTCTCCTCCTTTAGATTATGGGTTGGGTATTCTGTCTCAGCAGTGAAAAAGCTAACTAATACAACCCCTTTCTTGCATATTTTCTTATTGTATCTGGAAGTTAATATTGATTAAGCATGTGTAAAAATAATTGCTAAAAGCAGTCTCTTGCCTTAATATGGACTAGTTGCTTAGTGCTTCCTGTTGGATTCTAGTACAGCATTCCGTTTGTGGTTCTACGATGCTTTCTAACTCTTCTATCAGCCTCTTTTTTGCTTACTCTTTTGTTGTGTTTATGTATATCCTCTGATTTTTCTTCTGTGCATGTTTTAATAGAACCTAAATTTTTGAGTCCTGGAATGCCTCAAAATGTTTTCATTCTGTATCAAAAGAATTATTTCTCATGCATGAGGGTAGACTAAAGGTTGAAACAGTTTGTCTTCAGCATGGTGCAGGCATTTCCCATGCTTTTCAATATTTATTGATGTGGAAAAGTCTGATATCATTTGTGTTCCTGATATTACTTCTCCTCTCTTGAGAGCTTTTTTGGAGGTACTGGTCAGGGACCACACCCACTCTATACCTTTGACTGAGGAAATGGTTGTTCTCTATAGAGGGTGGCTGTGCTCTACAATCAAGTGCTCAATTTGGGAGGGACACACATGGAGCAGTGAGGAAGGAAGGTGACTCCTGGCTAGCCATCCAGATCAGTTGAATGAACCTGGTGATCAGTGGGGTGACAAATACCATGGCCAGACTGCCCTCACATTCACGCTTAGAAACTTTCAAAATTTAGTGAATCTGAAATTTCACACTGATAAGCATTTTTCTTCCATTCATCTTGTTGGTACTTCGGTGAGCTTTTTGTGTCTAGATACTCCAGTACTTTAGTTCTGGAAACTTAAAAAGTATCCAGCTGATTATTCCTTTCCTTATACTTTTATTCCCTTTGGTTGTTTTTATGACTACTGTTTTTTGACTTCTGTACTGATTCTCTGTGTCTCTTATTTCTTTTCACAAGTTGTTCTTCTTCCCGGAACTTGCTTTGCCTTAATTATCCAGCCTTTCTATTGAATTAAACAAGATCAGTGAGCTTCTTTTTTATTTCTGAGACTCCTTGTTGATTCTCATTGTTCCTTTTATAAAAAATACTGCAGTACAAAACAAGATGGCATTTTCGTCTTTCTGCGATGGTGAGTATAAACTGGTGTTTCTGTGGGTGCATTAGCTTTTCTAGAGGACTTGTTCCGTCTCCTTGGTGGAGGGAGATGAGGTGGAGAATGGACGGGGAGAAGGTGTGGTTCCACAGCTGGATGCTGCTGTGATGGGGATTCACTGTGCCTGCTATGATTTAATCCTGTGTGTGTGTGTGTGTGTGTGTGTGTGTGTGTGTGTGTGAATCCTCCCACTTCATCCCACTGCTCTACCAAGTCTGATGTTTTTGGGATCAGAGAACCCTTTTGTTAAATCTTTCAAAAAGAGAAAGTCCTAGTGTATCATGGGGTCAGCCACTTTGCTTGATGAGATTAGGGAAAGGCTTTGCAGATCTAAATTACTTTGTCTACTTTTAAATAATTATATCATTTTAACCTAAGATTCCTCTCATCTTCTTACTGCCTGGTGTCTTTGGGTGCTAAACTCCTCAGGGATTCTGCAGAATGAGTTAGTTTGCTTCTTGTTGGTATGCTATTCTGCACTGTCCTCTGAACACAGAATATCATAGTCCCTGGGTTAGGGACTATTTGTTCTGTTTTCCAAAATTTCTCCCATGCAGTTATTTCTTATGCTCTTAGTGTTAACAAAGAAAATTTAAGTGTTTACCAATAATATGTGATTAGGAAAGTGAAGGGTGTAAGTGTGTATTACTTGTCTGAGATTTTAGTAGATACCTCCTGTTTTTTGCCTTAATTCCCTCTTTATTATTCAGCATCTTTTTTGGCTTTCTATTACTGTGACAAAATACCTGAGTGATTCAACTTAAAAGGAGGAAAAGCTTCTGTGCCTGGTCCCTTGCTCTTCTGGCCTTTGAGGTCAACTAATAAAGAAACTCTTTGGAAACAGGAACATTTACTTTTTTTTGTGTGTTGAAACATAGGAGGGAGAAACATGAAATAAAAAAAAAAAAGAATGGGGAAAGGATAACTATTTTATTTAGAGTTTAGAACAGGAGATTTAAACATGTTTGTAGGAATGAGGAAGAAACCAGCATAGAGATACTTTGAAGGTACTAGAAAGAAACTTTGAAGTAAATAGATGAATTAGGTCAGAAACACAACATAGTTGGGAACATGTGGCAGCAGGGAAACACAGAGAGAAACAGGAAGGGCCAAGGTCTTGATAATCCTTCAAGGATGTATGCCGGGGACCTAAATTCCTTTGGCCTTACCACACAAAGGTTCCACCACCTCTAGTAGCACTAGAAATTAAAGACTAGGCCTTTAACACATGTTCCCTGTGGTCATTCAAAGTGAAAACTGTAAGAGGACCTTAATCTCTCTTTTTTTTTTTTCTTCCTGCAAGTTTATGTTTTATCACAGTGATTCCCAAATACAGACCTAGAAACATCAAAATGAATTGAAACTTTGAGAATTTGTGTATTTTTGGATGCCACCACCTAGAGAGTGTAATTAATTAGACTTGAGTAAGCTGTAGAAATTCAGATTTTGAAAACTGCTTCACAATGAATAAAACACAATGAATAAATTTGCAACAGTATTTACTAAATGAATCATTTGTACAATTTTAACACAAAAGACTTTATGTACATATATTATATATAAAGGATATATATATATATATACACACACAAAGAAGCACAAAAGATTATATATATATATCCTTTTTCCCTTTCTTTTTGTCTTCGTTTTATGGAATAGGAAAATTACCAAGCAAATATATTTATTTCTGGGCAAAGAAAAAAGAAAGGCTGTAAGAAAAGAGATAATTTATTTCTCTTGAAAATTCAAAAGCAGAAATCAGAACAGTAGCATGATTTTATCATGAATGGAGAAATATTTTATGGTTATCTGTAATATTTTATGTACAGCAGTTTTGAAACTCTCCAGGTGGTTCTGTACATGTCCTGGCCTGGGTTCTATGATAACATATTAAGTGATCACACAAAGATGAAGATGTGGCCACCTTATCTACCTGTTCCAAAGCCTTTTGTGATTCTCATCTGCTACAGACTCAGCTTCCTGAGCATGGTATTCCAGATCCTGGTCTTTCCAGTCAGGCCTCCTATTACTCGCTACTCAGTTACAGTGCTGGAAAACTCTGCTCTTCATCAAAGCTGGAATGTGCTTTACTCTGTCTTCTGCATATGCCATTTCTTCTGTGTTTACTTCTTTCCCTGACTTTCCAACATTTGCTTATTGGAATATTGTTTACCCTTCAAGAGCTACCTTAAGATCTACTTCTGTCATACTCTTCAGTTTTGAGTTTTGACTTTTCCATGTTTCCAGTAGAAATTCACATGTATTTCATTTGTGATGCTTTTAGTATTATGAGTCATCATTATTCACTTTTGTGCTCATCTCATCCTGCCTTGTTCCCAGATGTTAAGCTGCTTCAAAGCAAGGACTATCTTACGCTCTTACTTCTTATATTTTTATTGATTTAATATTTATGAGCATATGTCATATGCAAGGCACTAGATCCTGCAGAAGACATGTGTAAGGGAAGCAGAATTCCATCCATATTGGCAAGGGTTATGCCTACCGCTCTAAGGGAACTCTAAGTTCTCTATGGGAAGAGGCAATGAGAAGCCCTTACTTGTTCAACATGCTCTTTAATTTTAATATTCTAATGAGATCAACAAAGCAGCTGGGCAGGGACTTGTAGATGAGTTGTCTTTTGAATCCTGTGTAAGTTATTAGCAAGGAGACACTGATTGAGATATGGACTTCTTTATTAATGACTAGGTCCCATTGGAGAGACCTCAGGGATTTGGGGTCTCAGAGGGTTCATCTTAAATCAATCATTAATCTGCTTTGATCACAGATTGGAGCAAATGGGCAGGGATAGTGGAAGAGAAGCTTGAGAAAGGAGCTTGGGACTAGTCCAGTAGACCTGAATGCTAGGCCATGTGGAGACTGGGCTTTATTTGGGTGAATGATACTGGAAATTTGTGTCATGTGATTATCTGGCATGGCCAGGTTCTGTTTAAAGCAGTGCCATATGTGATATGGTCAGCAAAGGAAGCTGGGAGAGCAGTTAGGAAGAAATCATGACAAGTCCAGACATGACCTGACTTGGGCCAGGGTGATAGTGGAAGCATGCCTGGAAAAGAGGACCAGGCATGAGCGATTTTATAGGGCAGTGCTTATCCAATTGTACTTCATTGCTATAGTTCATAGAACTACCTGGAATTAGAGAAGGAGAGTGTCATCTCTTGAGAATGACTCAAAGAGTTCAGCCTGGATCTGATGGGGAGGACGATAACTCTGTTAATATAAAGAAGAACATTAGGAAGAGGATGGAGTTACGGATATAGTAGTGAATTGAACAACATCCTTCCAAAAGGCACATCTAAGTCCTAACCCAGTACCTTTGCAGATGAATTTAAGGCACGGTACTCAGAATGAGCTCATCCTGGATTTAGTGTGGATGCTAGGTTGAATGACTGGTGATGACCTTGTAAGAGAAAGAAGCAAATTCAGCAAGGAGCCCCAGGGGAAAGGGTGAGTGAAAGGGAAGCAGAGGTTGGTGTTATGAAACTGTAAACCAAAGATGTCAAAGACTTCTAGCACCAACCAGGAGAGAGGCAAGGAAGGATAGATTCTCTCTCAGACTGCAAGAGGAAATAATCCTGTCCACACACTGATTTTATACTTTCGGTTTAGAGCTGTGAAAGAATACAGTTCTGTTGTTTTAAGCCATCAAATTTTTTATAATTTTTAAAAATAGCACTGTGAAACCAATTCAGTAATATTCGGATTTAAAAACAGAGGTCAATAATTTGCCAGTTAGCTCTAGTTTTAACTCAGACCTTATACCATTCCCAGAGAAGGTTCATTCTGCTTATCCTGCATGGATAGTTAAATGGTGGTGGAAGGGGAGTGGAGGCAGGTAAAGGGAGGCTGCCTTACAGAGAAAACTATTTCAAAAGCCAGGAGCAACCAGTGAATGAGCATTTGCTGAATTTCTGTTTTGTGATCAACACTGTGGTGCGCACGAAAAAGAATAGAAAATTAAAATAGAAGAGAGATAAATGGGAAGTAGAGAGGAGTTCAAATACTTCTCCAAACTACTATTCCATGGTTTCAAAAATATTTTAGTATATATGTTAATTTGTTTTATTTATAGTACTAGTGTATGTTAACCCATTAAAAACAAAGTTTTGTGTTGTTTCCTTTCTGTGAAAGTTTTGTTGGTTTATATTTTGTACTCTACTTTGAAGATAATGACACACAGCATATTGATTTTCGTTATTCTTTTTATTTTGTTATGAAATTTTGTTTTATTGTTTCATAAATAAAAAATACAAGGTCCTCATTTCAAATCGACTTGAGTGCTTGCAATCTAATAATTAAAATCATTTAGCTAAATTTATTAGTAATTATTGATAAAGGATGTAAGGAATAGTGAATTGGATAAGGAAGGTTAGTTGTTTTATCTAATTTTTATTAGATACTTGACATTTAAAAAAAAATCTCAAGTTTGAGATTCCATAGCACAGTCCCTCAGCAGGATGGGTCCCTTAACCCTTAAAAGTCACTTACTCTTTGGCTTGAGGCATGATGCGTGCTGATTTAACAGCAGAGTCCTGTAATTTGTAGGATGAGAAATCATCCTTTCCTTTAATGTGTCCTCCCTAGGAAAATGCTTCGCAGCCAGCCAAATCAGCAGGTGATGGAAGCCCAATCACCCTGTGGTAATGGGAACTGGATAAATTCAAGGACTGTCTTATCTAAATGGTTTGACGTTCCCTGTTCGCCTGGCTAATTGCATCAGTCTCCTCTCCTTTTTCTTCCACTGCTGAGACTTGGCGGATATGAGTGTCACAGTCTTCCGCAGTTGGAATGTGCCCTGGACAAGAGCTCACAGCCCGTTTCTGCAGCCTAGAGAGATCCAACAGGCCTTGTTTGCTGACCCCAGAAATGCTTGACAGTGTTAATCCTAAGACAAAAAAAATTCACATTCACTTCTGCATACTTCTGAGCAAAGCTGTGGCTAACTGATTGTCATCTTTGCTGGCAGACTGGTGATACAATCTGACTGAGGAGTTAAAGAGCCTGATGGATTCAGGACACGAGAATGGGCTGAAAGATCTGTCTATCTACCACTGCCACTGTGGCTTTTTCCAGCCATCTGTCTTGTTATAGTCCGTTCAGAATACAGTGCAATCCCCTCTGAGCCATAGGATTAGAAATCAGACCTCACGTCCAACTATGATGTGGGGCAAGCATTGCCATAGAGAGTGTAGAAACCAACCTGTGGTGTTTGTGACTCCCAGCACTAACAAAGGACATCAGTCAGGTTTCCATATAAATTTTTCCAGTGAAAGCAAAAGTAATTACTTGTGAATCAGGTCTTCAGGCAACTGGTAGACCTTCCATTTTTGCTAATCTCTTGTTCTGGACTGAATTTCTGTGGTGTGCAAGACACTTTGTCCTCAAATGCTGCTCTTTTTGAAGGAAGAAAAGAAACTGAGGTTGGTTAAGGCACCTGAGCCAGCTCCATGTATTGAAGCAAAAGAATTGAGGACAGAGTTTCTGGTAGCTGGAGCCTGATGCTGTTTGTAGAACAATGTCTAGTTCCCATGCAGAATTCAGTAAAGGCAGAGATTTATATGGAGGTCAGAGGGCTTGGGTCAGGAAACAGCTCCCTACTTGAGAATAGGGGTGTTCTGAGTGCAAATGAGTTCTTATTTGTCACTTTAGTCAGATTTAAGGAAACAAATGGCATTGCCCTTGTGAAGGAAAGGAGACAGAGTATCTGTGAGTCCTTTTAAGATTCTTCCCTGGCAATCAGAGCAGAAAGATAAAGGGTAGGTGTATTAGTTTTCTCAGATTACCATAACAAAGTACCACAGACCACGTAGCTTAAATGATAGAAACTTACTGTCTCAAATTTATGGAAGTGAGAAGTTCACAATCTGGGTGTTGGCAGGCATGGCTCCTTCATGGGACCTCTCTCTTTGGCCTGTGGATGGCTATGTCTCCCTGTGTCTTCATGTGTTCTTCCATCTGTGTGTGTTTCTGACCTAACTTCCTCTGATAATATCACCAATCATACTGATTTAGGGCCTCCAGAATGATCTTATATTAACCTATTTGCTTCTTTAAAACCTTTATCCCCAAATAGAGTCATATTTAGAGGTACTTGTAATTAGTACTTCAAATTTTTTTTTATTTTGTTTTCTTTCTTTTTTTTTTTGAGGGAGACTGGGTGGAAAATAATTCCACCCATAACAGAAGAGAATCAGAGTATTATTGCAATCTAAGTTTAGTATTAACTATTTAGAAACCCTGGCTACTTTTTTGGGCTTCTTGGAGAATGGATTCAGGCCTCTGGGAGTTTCCTTTGTAGTTGGGTGAGTGGGCTCTTGTGTATTGCAGAGGCCTGAATGAATTAGATGGCAACTAGCAGGATTGAAATGATTGTCACATTTAGAATGTTAGTACTCAAATTGTGTGTCCATATGCTTCCAGAAAACATATTACTGATGCTCTGAGGAGGGTAAAGTTTCAGGGGTTCCTGATTAGGCCAATTTGAAATCCTTTGCATTAGTACCCTATTGGAGATTTTCCTTTACAATTCATCAAAATGTTTTTTTTGCTCAGAGGCAATGGATTATCTACTTACATATTAAAAAGAATAGATGTAATAGAGTTCATTTTGTCTTTTAAAAAATCAAACTCTTGCTCTAGAAGTCAGGCTTTCAAAACATGCAGGATGTATTCAGGGCTTAATTCTGTATAATTTTCTAAAACAGCTTTTGTTGTTTAAATGACACGTTCCCAGTTAACTGAGCAAAAAAGCAGTGAATGCACTTCAGCTGAGGCAAGTGGTAACGATCTAGGATGACAGCAGATCCTCCCAGATGAGAAGTTTTTGCTGAACAAAGTGGTCTGAATCCTTTATGGCTCCTGATTTTGCTTGAACTTGCTAGTGTGCAAAAGTGGTTGTTTCTGTCGACTTCCTGGGGACATTTTTTGATGACTCCCAGTGGGCCACTTTTGTGAATTCAGGTGTACATGGCATCCCCCTTTGCACCATCTGCTCTTTTCTGTTCTTTGAAGGTGAAAACCAGAGTGCAGTGGTGCTTCCCCTTTTTTCTTTCAACTCTGAAATTTCCTTACTGAGCGATGTGGCATCTGAGGACCCCTGTGTCTACATAAGAGGCTGGATACCCTATTTGTATGCACTAGAAATGAAAATGTTTGGATGAGAAGCAGGTTAAGGGAGGACATGCTTTCTTGTTTGATTTTGTTAGGGTATTTTATCTGCAAGGAGAGAGCCCAGTGCTTCATGGTACTGCAGTTTCTTGTTCACATCAGCTATTTTGATAGAGGCTCATTATCACTGAGATAGAGGTCAGGAATGACACACTTTAACTTTGGGCAACACTGTCCTAGGAACTTCAGTGTAATCTGGCTCAATTCTGCTTTAAATATGAAGAATATTAATTAAATTGTGTGTAAGGATTGATCAAACCCTTAAGGGAGAGAAACTATTTAATGGATTGTTTTCTTTCTACTACTGATTTGGTCACTAGGATTTTTATAATTAATTGGTTCCTTGCAGAGTAACTGTACTACAGTCACTGTTCTTACAGTAAAGTTAATATGTAAAAAATCAAGACTTTTCACATTGTCCCTGGTGAATTAATTAATTTCACGTTGTACCTGGTGAATTACCTGGTGAATTAATTAAATAAAATGAATACTAGCATAACCAAAATGTGGTCTACACTTGATGAAATATTATTCAGGCATAAAAAAGAAGGAAATTCTGTTGCATTTCTACAACATGAGTTAACCTTGAAAGCACTGTACAAAGTGACATAAGCCACATGCAGACAGAACAAATGTTATGTGATTCCCCTTATATGAAAAAACTAAAATAGATAAACTCAGAGACAGGAAGTATTATTAAGGTCAGCAGTGCCAGGGCATGGGTGAAGCGGGAACTTAGTGTTTAATGGCACAGAATTTATGTCTGGGATAATGAAAATACCCTGGAAATGGATAATGGTGACAGTTACAAAACATTGTGAATGTACTTAGTGCCACTGAACTGCATACTTTAAAAGGGTTAAAACTGTAAAGCTTTTATAATGTATATTTTATCATAATAAAAAAGTTTTAAAATTGATTCTAACACAGAAGGGTATATTAGACATATAAATTCAAAATATAAGGATTGAGGGTTTTATACTTTAGATATATATCACCTAAGGTTATAAAACTGCTTTTGGACATTTTCTCTGTGAATCTGGCCCTAATCAGCAATAGAGAAAACCTTACCTCCAGGGTGTTGCCAGGAATATAGCCTTAGATGAGTGTCCCAATTCTCACTCAGCTTTGTTTTGGGACAGGTAATATTATTCATGGAAAGTATCTCAAAGGATATAGTCCATTAATTATTTTAACCCCTGGGTCAATCAAATGGTCAGATTGTTGAGTGCTTGGCCCCCACTCCATTTTTCCTCACTAAATCACTTCAGTGGATTGTGCTTTGGCATCGTGTCTCTATGAGGCAGAATCCCTTGCAGTGGAACCTTGGTTTTTTCTCTCAGCTCCTTAGCTAATTGAATAGGGCCCACCCGCATTATGAAAGAGAGTCTGCTTTATTCGAAATCTGCTGATTTAAATGTTAATCACATTAAAATAATATCTTCACAACAGCTGAACTGATGTTTGACTAAACAACTGGGAACCATTGCCTTGCTTGCCAAGTTGACACATAAAATTAACCATCACAGATAAGAATACATCCATAATAGACTTTTTAAAAAATTGGGCTTGTTATCTTTTTATATTTGCTTATTTGAGTGCATGTAGGGAAAGGGTCCAAGTCCCTCCCACCTCTTCATCTAGGTTCAGCTCTCATGCTGTCATTATTTCATCAGCTAATAGGGCTGTCTTCCAAACCATGTTGGTTAAATTGCATAGAGTCTTCATTGTGGATGTGTTGAACGTGTGAATGTGTGAATGCTATGGCCTGCCAAATCCCCTGTATAAGTCAGTGCTATAGAGTGCCAGCCCTTTTGTAAACAGCCATTTTTTGGAGGGATGTGATGAGGTGTATGATTTCACCAATTATTACCATTCCCAATTAGACTGAGCCCAGGTGTGTGTTCATAAAATGTTAGCTCACTCATCTCTGTAACACTAACGGCTCCACCTTGACTCCATTCCAGGGATTTCATGCATTTGATACTGTTCAATTGATCACATTGTTGTCGTTCTGTTCTGAAAGGCCTTCAAACATTTGGAGACCTGATTTTGGTTAGGAAACACTCTACTTAGGAAATGTAACTCAGCAGCAGTGGTAACTCTTACCTTGTCTTTCTTTGGTAGGCTGAGAGTGTTGGGTCCAAATGCACTGTTTCAGAGTGGAGTTAACAACTGTGCTCTTTCTTAAGGTAAGAATTGCATCTGTTATAGACAATGCTTGGATTCTCAGTGGGGAGCTCTGGGTTAAGTTGTGGGGGATCCCCGTGGACTCTTGAACACATTAGGAGTGGGTCCTTTCCCCAACTTCTGGGTAGTTTACTAGTTTTATATCTCCTGGTCCCTCACTGCTTACCATGGTACTAGGATTTGGAAGCCAGGCTTGGATTTACAAGATTTCTGTGAATCCAAGATTTCTATGAGCCGCCAAGTCCAGGAAATGGTTAGTGGAAGAAAGATTTCTCTGCTTACCACAACAGAGAAAACCTACCCAGAGTAACCTTCCCATTGCCTGGGGTGAAGGTATGTGGAGATGGTAGTGATGCTCAAAAATATATCAGATAAAATAATTTGCTGACTGTACTTTGTACATATGGACACTAATTATTGAGTGTTGGTAATTACAAAGACACTTAAATGTTAAGGCTTAGAAAATATTTATTCATCCAAAACAGGATGAGAGTATTTCGCAAACAAATAAGAGATGGCAGCATAGATGTGGGCACATATAAAGTTGTGTTGCAGTGTGATGGCTTTTTACTTCATTCATTCTACCTTTTGACTTTAGGTATAGTGCTTAATACAGAGGTTGAACAAATTAGACTGTTAGGTCTGTCTCCATTTTCCTAGGTGAAAAAAAATCAAATCATAGGTCTGGTTTGCTAACGTCAAGCTGCAATGCCAAGGAATACCTTCATGAGGCTTTGGGGACTGACCCTGTCCACTGAGTAATCCACTCTCCCACTAGCAGGGCTGTCAGCTCTCAGCCCAAAGGCTCTGCCCTGCAAGCAGACCTCCCACCTTGCATGTGCTGGGTAGAAGGGAGGGAACAAACATTCAAAGGAAATTGTCTGCTATTATGAGCTGATTGGGCTGTGGCCATGTTTACACTCCTTTTTCTTGTCAAAAGAGAAAATTGAATTATTATTTATTATCATCTGTGTTTGTTAATGATAATTATATGTTTCAAGACAAAGCAGAATTCTGTAAAATACCTATTCAGATGCCTTATTCTTTGCCTTTATAAATGGATGACATTGTGCTACTCTAATTAGGCCAAGAGAACAAGTAGGAATCTGTATATTATCATCACTTCTCTCCCCAGGGCATATTGAGTGGTGTGTGAGCAATTACTTCAATTTAAGAGTCTGCTATTAACAAACCCAAAAGCATGAAGATCAGAGTGGTGACCAGCCAGATAAGACACAAATAGAGTTCAGGGGGTCAGCAAGGACTTAATTTTTTGTTAGTAAAAGTATTAACCACAGTACTGCACTGCGAATGTAATTATTGTAGTGTCAATAATAACAACTGGGACAAAAATCACAATTATGATATTAGCCATCACCATCATGACATCTGGTATAAAGCCTCTACTTTTTGCCAACCACCAGATTAGGCATTACACATGTGTCATCTCTTTTAATCTACATGTCATTCCCGGGAGGAAGATCCTAATAGTGCCTAATTTTTACAGTTGAGGAAACTGAAGTTTTCAGAGATTAGGTCAGTTGCGTAAAGTTAGACAGTCAAGCCAAAAAGGAACAAAACTGGAATGTAACCCATAGAGGAACACAGAATAATGTTCAACCACATGCAGATGTTAATGCCACATTATCTATAGACTATCATTAATTCTCAATGGGTCCCTTGATTTTTACCTGGTTTGTCCATGCCATGAAGCTATTGACCTATACTAAATTCAGTAACTAAAACCTATGGAATAAAGCTGCTTCTGTGGAAGCCAGACTTGTCATTTCTGATCCTACATTCTACATAGATCCAAAGAAGCAAGATCCTTCATTCCCATCGTATTTCCTCACAAAGATCTGCATTAGCAAGATCTTGCTACTGTGGTATTGCCTCCTCCCCAGGTTTGATCATTAGCTAGCTTTAGGTTTTTACAGGTTGGAGTGCTGACTTCAGTGCCCTCCCTGGCCCCAGGTGAGTGGGATGAGAATTTGGAAGTTCCATGTAGTGGTTGATAAACTTGTTGGTAACTAAACAAGCGTGCTGGTTTCACATATGTGTGTTTGTGTTTTAAGTGCTAGGAATAACAAAGCTCATTTGTGTAGGATTATTAGTTATGTGTTGCATAACAAAACCACCCCATACTAATGGCTTAAAACAACAACCATTTTATTTGCTTATAATTCCCATGGTTCAGCCATTTGGGCTGTGTTCAGCTGAGTGGCCCTTTACTTAATCTCACCTGGCCTACTTATGTCACTGCATGTGGCCAATGACCAGGAGCCATTTGGTCTTGGGGACCTCAGGTGGGATAACTCATCTCAGACGTGGTCTCATTCTCCAGGAGACTGACTTCAAAACCATCGAGAGAACAAGAGCAGAAGGTGCAAGCTTGAAGCTTGGACTCAGGAATCAAACTGCCCTACTTATGCCTCATTCTGTTGGTCAGAAAGAGTCACATATTCAGGCCAGATTCAAAGGAAGATGATTGGAAATAGACTCTACCTTTTAAGGGAATAGCAACAAATAATTAATGACCATTTAACATTTATCATAGGCTATTAATTTTGACATGAAAGCGATCTGAAATTATTTCATTTTAAAGTTATTTTATATTTAAATAACCCTGGAGTAGGGATGATCTTAGTAAGAAGACAAGCCGGAAAATGAGGTTTAAGTAATGTGCCCAAAAAAATAATAATAAGTATAATGGCAGCAAAGAGTAATATTTTTCTTGTTATATGCTGAGTACTGTTTCAAATCCTTTACATATCATAACTCATTTAATCATCACAAAATCTTATGCACAGCTATTATTTTTATTGCTGTTTGATAGGTAGAAAATTGAGGCACAAAGGGGTTAAGTAACATCTCTCAAAGGTGTACAGCTACTAAGTGGCAGAACTGGGATTCCATCCAGAAGGTCAGGTTCCCGAATCTGGATGTTAACCCTAAGTGTATCTCAATGGAAAGTAAATCTTCGTGAGTCTTCACAGAATTCTCCTTTGGACCATACGGTTTTTATAGAGACAGTGGTATTAGCGGTTTGTAAAGGGTCACTGGGGCTTTCTGGGTACAATTATGTGAGCAAAAATGTCTGTTCATATCATAGGCAATCCTTTGGGAATCATAAAGATAATTGTGACCCCATGGAACAGAGTGATTCTCCCAGCCCAGCAGTGTCTACCGTGCTGGTGGGTGGACCATTTTCTTTTGCTGTAGAAATATCTGAAGAATGAGAATTTTGAATGATGCCTTCTGTAGCCTTTCATGTAGCCTTTTGGTTTTGGCTTTAATCAGAAACATGCTGCCCCAAAGCAAAGAATGTTGTGTTTATTTAGTTTTTGTTTAAGATTACTTTAGGGAAAGGATGGGTTGACAGCCGTCTCGTTTAATATTTGCAGAACTAAATTCAGTCCAATCCCCAGATAGTCCAGGTGGCTTATCTGAGAAAAATGATGAATTTTGTTGACATTTCTGAGGTCATTCTTCCCAACATGAATGAAGTGGCCCCAGTACCCATATCTTAACAATGAGATACCTTGATTTTTTTTTCCTCAGTTTGAGTGGTTTAGAACATGTCTAACAGACAGGATTATATTTCTTATTTTGTATTTAACACTAGAGTAGGGAAGAGTCCACCAGTCTAAGGCTCATGGGAAGTCACTCAATGTATCTAGAATTTTCTCTCCCTCAAATCCCACTCTCCCTTCTGGACTCCACAACTAACCTGGTGATGTTCTCTACTTTTCATGTTGACTCAGTTACCATGAGTGTGTGCTCTCTTGTTCTTAGAGGGGTTTTCTGCACCATTTTCCTACTTTAGAACTCCTGTGTTCACTGTTACACTCACTTGAGCTAGAATTTGACCAGAAGGTGGGCAACTAGACATGCACAACCCACCGGAATTAAAAGAGTGTTAATGAGACAGGGGCTAGGGAGAGCCATGCGCTGACCTCCCCAACCTTTCATCCAGAGTGTCTGTGAAGGATAGCTTCACAGACTGATGGTTGAGCACCAAATCCTCAGGATATTTGCTTTATATCGGTGGAAACTCTATTTCTCTCATAATCTTTTCCTTCAGCTGATCTTGAGAAGTGTTTAGTTCTGAGCTGCGTTAAGTATTTGTTCCTTATGGGTGCTCACTTCTTTTCTGCTTTTTTAAACCCACTGCAACAGTGTGTTCCCTACAGTAGAAACTGAAACCTGACAGGCAGGTCTCTCCATCAGAGACTGCTCTCATTCAAACAGTGCTTTCCAGTGGGCTGTTTCAGCTGAATCACTCGGCCTGCTTTAGACAGAATGGCTCAGGACAGACCGCAGGCAGGAAGCATCTTCTCTTTCAGAGCCTTTGGGCTGTTCTTTCCCCTCCATAAACTTAATTGCTTCCTGTGATGTGTCCGGCAAATAGACCTGTGCGGCCTTAGCTCCCTCCTCTCTGGTCACTCAGGACCATCAAAGCCTATGGCTTTGTTTTTCTACAGGTTTGGTTGATTAGCATGTGGTTTACCTTTGGCTTGTGCTAACATTCTTTATTCTGGGGGACTAGGTTTCTGTTTAGCAATATGATGATAAAGAAAGCTGCCTGGCAGAAAGATGTGATTGTGCATATATGTGTGGGCTGCGGTATGTGAGATAAGCTGGGCCTTCTGGGACAGCAGGCAAGCAGTCTTGATCTACTGGGCTGAGGACATTGTGGTTCACCACAGCATCCCCACATGAATGAAAAGAGCCTGTGTCTCCTGACGGGAGCGTTTCCTCACCTCATCTCCAGAGAAGATATTGCAGACATGGCATTGCCTTGATTTCTCTGCAGTGTGATTCACCCTGGGATTGCTGTTCTCCTTTCTTGTTGGTTTTAGGACCAATATTTTAGGAAGACAGTACTTGAAAATTTCTGGAGGCTCTTCCTTTTTTTTTTTCTTATAGTGAAAATGATTGCGTAATAATAAACAGAAAGGGAGTGAGGGGAAAAAAGGAGTTTGCTCAAGGCTGGCTCTTGGCAAGGAAGATGAAGCTGGGGAAGGGCTTTGAGTGGCTAGAATGTAAATTTACACATCTGCACATCATATATCCATCAGGGTCTACCAAACGGTCTCAGCCACGTCAGCCACTTTCTTATCATCAGTGGCTCTTCATTAGCAGCTGTTATCAACAGTCCAACCAAAGCACAGCATTTCAAATTTAACCTTAAGCTGCTCTTGAAATTTTGCCCTCAGAAAGTATTTCTGGACTAGAGATGAAAACTTCCTGTGTGTAAACATGACAAGCCCGTGCATGACTTGCTGTTTGCATTGCGTTTGCTCTCTGTATCTAAACTTTAAACACTGATTGCTGTCTTGTTATTAGCTCTGCCTCTTCTGTGCCTCTGTCTCAAAAGTTGTTCGTTGTGAGGACAAAAGGGGAGAAAGTTGTTACTGTGGGAGAGATCTGTGCAGCTGCCCGTGTAGCTCCACAGACGAATGAAGAATGAATGTGTTTGAAAGGTAAGGTAACCTCCAGCAAAAATCCCCGGGCCTCACTGCTCTTTTGCACTAAACTTCAGGTATGCTTTGATCAGGTGTGTAGTCAAGCCCTTTTCTTCTTACTTAAGTTTGTTTTGGAGTCTTAGCAATATACTCAGACAGATTATTGCCAAAATCACACATGGTGCAAACTGGTTTAGGTATTATCCAGTGTAACTCTACTATGAGGAAATTATGTAGACCAGTGATGGTGAACCTTTTGGAGACCGAGTGCCCAAACTGCAACCCAAAACCCACTTATTTACTGCAAAGTGCCAACACTGCAATTAAACTGAATACTGAGCTTTCAGTTTAGAAAAACAACTGTTATCTGATGCTCAACTGCTGAGGCAACTTGGCTCGGGTGCCAACAGGAGGCTCTGCCTGCCCACTCAGTACCTGTGCCAGGGGTTCACCACCACTGACATAGACAGTTCCTTGTTACTAAATCTACTAAACTAGTGAATTTTCTGTATTTGGGGGGAGCATTTTGTTTACAAACAATATTCTAACATATCTCTCCCCAAAGGATAATTTCTAATTTTATGAATAATTTCTAATAAATTAGAATAATGCCATACAGAAAGTAGTGGGGGAACATGTATAAATTACAAAGTGAGTCTTTGAATTTGGTTATGATTCTAGAAGGGATAAGGTCCACATTGCCAAGTTCTTAAACTGAATTGCATGTTTAAGGCTTTTCTTGCCCTTGACAAGCGTTTGTTTACCCTGTGTCAGTCAGACCTTGTATTATACAAAGGATTCCTGAAATAACTGAGACAATGTTCAAGAATAGAGAATCAGTTTATATTTCTGCAAGACTTATCTCCTGAGAGTTACAAACATCTTCCCTATCTCCGTCCATCTCTGGTATCACCAGAAGCAGAATGGCTAGTTCTGTGGATAGCTTTTCTTCAACTAGGAGCTGAAATTCAGTCTTAAGTACAGGGTTCTAAGATATTAGGCAGGGAAGTGACATTGATTTATTTGTTCTGTTCTTGGCTAGCCTGAGAAACCTGCCCCATCAGGTAATGAATAAGTGCTCTTATCCTAACTAGCAACTTCAAGAGAGCATTACTCATCCCGTCATTACCATCTCCTGAGTCATCTAGGCCAGCACATACTCATTTTCACTGAGTAAGTCTGCAGGCTGCAGGAGTTTTGGGGCCTATTTAATCATATGAGCTACATAAGTGTGCCTCAGACCTGGAGCCATGGACTGTTGTGGAGAGACATTCCATAGGTGCCCATCAGCAGCCAAATGTCCACTTTAGAATTTATATCAGCTCGTATCATCACAAGTGTCTATCTTAATGCTTAGTACAGAGTGATCACATGACTCTCTATCCTGTGTGCCTTTGACCTCAATGCCAGGGATGCAGCTGTTAACATGGATGGTGATTTGGGGGATATCTGGTTTGCATTTTCTTAGTATGCTATGTGTTGAACACATAGGGATCATGAGAAAACCCCCATAAAGTACTGTGTCTGTGTCAGTGCTGAGAGGCCTTCACACTTGACAGATGTCATCATAGTTGAGTGCTACTGCGAAGCAGCTGGAGTCATTTTCATTTATAAATATCATCTGTCCCTGTCATATCACTGTTCTCTGTCCTTTTTATATGATTTGTATGACAAATAGGATACTAAATTGTCCCAGATCAATTTTACATGTCTGGATAGTTATAAGATCAATATTGATTGGCATATGTGTTCAGTTCATTTCAGAGCTCAGTTAATTTTGGAATTCTTGATATCTATATTCATTATAGATAAGGGAAAGTCCGATTTGAGAAGGAGCTGTATTTTGAGATAGAGTTAAGTCATGCTGTGTTTGCAGGATTGCTTGACATGTAGAAAATAAAAGGGAATATTCAAAGAAGAATGGTGGGTTGAATTCGTGGGGTAGTAGAAAATCCTACCTCTTCTGCAAATTCTTAGCTAATCCTTCCTGGGTTTAAATAAAATCAACAGTCACTATTATAACAACTACTCTGTCACCCATCTCTATCTCCAGGTACTTGAAATATATCATTAAACAACATCTGAATTAATCCAGGGCCTTTTTGACTGTAGACTGAGCTTCTTGGGGCAGGAATCTTGTTTTCTTCATCTTCAGTTCCCAGGATTAAGAAAAATAATTGTATTAAGCAGGTATGTGTGAAACAATTAATAGCTGTGGAAACAAAGGTGGTCCATAAGCATGGGCAGTTTGACGGCATATCTTGCAGAGTCAGAGTTAGATGCAGACCTGTTCACAGCAGGCAGCTGCCCTGGGATTCTTGCACGGGAGGCAGTAATGCATGCCCTGGAGCAGGTTGACTTTTACTGCTGACCATGATTCCTGTGTTGAAATAGGAAGGCTCAGCCCAGACAAATGCTAAGGAAACAAAACCAACTCTTTTATTACTCTCTACAACATTTATAGCCACGTCCTATTCGATGCCCTTATCCTTGAGGCATTCTGACAGTCATTTTAATGATTTATTTTCTTTTTCACAACCAAAAAACAAATAAAATATTTTATCACCTTTTGGGCAGACTTGATGTCTTTCTCTTCATTTCATCACTTTCTAGGTCTATAAAGTTCTCCTTACCTTTCAGTTTTTATAACTCGCAGATAGGAATTCTCTTTGTCTCATTCCTTATGTACGGGCTTTTTTTTTTAAAGCCTGGTAGTTGTTTTTTTTTTTTTTTTTTTTCCTTTTTGGCCCTATGTCCCCAGCCTAGTTTTGTTTTTGTTGCTTTGTTTGTATGGAGATGGGCAGGGTGGGCTGGGAGATAGGGGGAAAAGGAGGCAAGAAAGGCCACATGTTTTCAGTGACACACAGATGACAGGAAAATGTTTTAAAGAAGAAAAATATTTTTTTCCATGCAATTCTTCACTACTTACAGTATTTTCTTAAAAGTATTTAGTAAAAGTATTTTCTTATTTCTGAAGCTACTGGTGCTAAAGAAATAATTGATTTAAGAAGAATATTACTGAAATATGCTCTGTGATTTCTTGTTGGAAACCTACAACAGAAGACGGTGATCTGTGTAAGAGACCATGTCATTACGATTGCATCTCTCCATTCTGATTTTTATGCTTTCAACCCAAGCTCCCTGCTTTATGGCTCCCAACCTCATTGCTTTTACCTTTTGTGCATTTTATTCATTTCTGCCATGTTTTCCATTTGCCTCCTTTTCATGAACATGTGACCTGCAAGATCCTCCCTAAGGCCAGATGTCATGAGCCACAAAAGCTACTGGACTACATTTGTGGATTTATAAGGGCAGAGCTTTAATTCTGATAGGCAGTTTCAAGGCTGAGTTGAGACAGCATGTGATGGTGTCAAGTTCAGTGATTCTGAACTTGTGGTTCTGAACATCTAGATAAGATGTCTTATCTAGACATCTGGTTCTCCCTAATCAGATGTGGATGAACATTTAAAAATGGTCAGAGTTATATTGGAGTATATTGGAGGGTTCCTGGACAGGATTCCTAAAGTAAAACCTCATTTAGGGGCATGTTTGTGAATTGGTGGATGACCCATCCCAAAATGAGTATCATCCCGTCCATGCTGGGCCTGAATAGAATTAGAAAGGAGAGGAAAGTTGGATTTGTCTTCCCTCCCTTGACTTGGGTTAGTATCTTCTATTCTCACTGCTCCTGGTTCTTGTGTCTTCAGACTCAGAATCTATAGCATCACCTCATTGACTCTCAGGTCTTTGAATTATACAACTAGTTTCTTGCATCTCAAGTTTGTAGATGGCAGATCATGAAACTTCTCAGCCTCCCTAACTGCTGCATGAGCCATATCTTATAACTGATTTTTGTATCAGAATAGTTTCTCTCTGTCTCTCCATCTCTGTGTCTCTCTGTCTCTGTCTTTCTCCATTTGGTGGTTTCTCTAGAGAATCTTGACTAATATGTATATACAGAAGAATTTTGTTTGTTCCAGATGTTTTAATCTAACAATGAAGCTCATTTGCATTTTAGTTTCTTTAAGCAGCAACACTATTACTACATTAAAAATGGTGTTTTAGGGGAAGATGGCAGATCAGTAAGCAGCAAAATAGAGAGCTTCTCTGAGAGAAACAGCTCAGATGCTAGAATAAAACATCTTGGAGAAGACCAGACAGAAGAGAATGGATCCTCTTGACCCAGGAAGAAACTAACGGGAAAAATGGAAAGAGGAAAGAAAAAGAGAAAAACCAAAAAGAAAGAAAAGAAAATTGTGGACAGAAGGCTGTAGCCAGAGGCACTCTCACTGGAGTTGGGCCCATTGTGTATGAAAAGCCTTTGGAATCAGAAACAAGAGGTTGAGGTGAAGTTGGGGTTTGCCGAGCCTGAGGGTCTCAGTGGGAGGACACAGTAGCAGAATGCGGTGGCAGAAAGGAGAACAGTGCTCGGCTTGGAGATCTGTTTCAGGGCACAGCGAGTGTGAGGAACTTAGTCCTCCCACGGTGGTGGATGACTGGCTGGGCGACATTTTGGAGTTGGGCAGGACAAGCCTGGAACCAGATCTGCATTGGCTTCAGTCAGCCACTCCTAGCACAGAGCAGATTGGTGAGAATTGCTTGGACTGAATCCTGCCCCTATGTATGATCCAATAGCAAAGGACAAGGTCTCCCTGAAGTTATATCTAATGGGCCGTCTGTGTAGCACTCACTAACATGGTGAAGACTTCCAGTGCTTGACCAGCTCAGAAGGAAGGGGCCAGTTTGCCCCACCCTTTCTTGTCCTTCCAGGGTCATCAGCAGACTGGGGAGGGCAGCCATCCCAGCACGCTTCAGCCAATACAGGAGGTGCCAGGGACCCCCATTATCCACTCATCTGGAAGAAACCAGAAACATGACAAGAGGAAGAAACAAAAGAAAGTCTCCAACCCCCAACCCAAACAATACTGGCCCAGGAGAGGTAAACACAGAAGAGAATGGGGGGTGCACACCTGCAGCACCTGAAAAAGCAGCATCTGACATAAAGAATTATCTTCATGACATAAAAGAACTAAAAACAGAAGTTCTAATACAAGTAAATGAAGATATAAGAAAAATAATAAAAGAAATGCTAAGTACCTCTCAAGAAACACAGATGGAAGAATGGAGGGGCTTAGAAAAAGGAGAGAAACCTTCAATGAAGAATACAAAAAAAAATCTAGAATACATGAAACAGATTCAAAGAGATTACCAGGAAGTTAAAAAACTCCATTGAAAGCTGGCAAGACTGCTTAAAAGAAACTAAATGCAGACTATCAAAGCTTGAAGACAGGTTTGTAGCATGTGATCGTGAAAAAAAAAAAGATCTCTTAAAAATAAAAAGAACCAGGAAGTAACAATACAAAGACTAGAAGATGACAAGAGGCTCTATAACTTAAGAATAAAGAATGTGAGTGAAGAAGCAGGGGTAAACACAAATGAAATACAAAGGCTATTTACAGAAATAAAGAAAACTTCTCAAGTATAGGAAAAGGAAATGATATCCAGATAATATAAGGCATACAGAACTCCAGCCAGCTATAACCAAAATGGATCTATGCCCAGGCATATAATAATCAAGATCCCAGAAATTCAATACAAGAACAAAATATTAAAAGCTGTCAGAGAAAGGAAACAGATCACCTATAAAGGAAATCCCATCACAATCATGACAGACTTCTTGACACAAACCATCAAATCAAGAAGAGATGCTTCCATGACAAAGAGGAACTGGGGGAGTTTGTGACCACCAATCCAATTCTAGAGAGAGGGGGAAAAAAGACCATGGTTTCAAGAACAGTGACAGAGGAGGCGGACAGTGAGATGAAGGGGAAAAATAGACCACCAATGGCAGAAAAATAGCATGGCAGAGATGAGGTAGAGAAGATTGGCCATAATTACTAACATGGATAGCCTCAATACACTAATAAAAAGAAACATAGGCAGTGTGGATCAGGACATAGGGTTTATCAAGATGCTCTATATAAGAAATGTATTTTACCTGAAAGAGGGTTTATGGACTGAAAGTCAAAGATAAGAAAATAATGCTGTATGTGACAAGGAACCAGAAAAAAGTGGGAGTAGCTCACCTATCAGCTGCAGATTGGTTGGAAAGACAACACTTTTATGCAATAGAGAACTGCTTAGCTATAAGGAAGGAAAACCTTGAGACTCTTGTAGGTAAATGGATACAACTTGAGACCAAGCTCAGGGGTAAAATGGTTCAGAACCACTTAGGTAAATAGTGGGTTGCCTCCCTAACCTAATAACTAAAGGAGTTAGTGGACTACAAAATGTACAATGCACTGTGGGGAATTGAAAGAGGAGGAACTGTCTAAATAGAGAAGGCAGAGAACATATGATCTTGTATCATGATTTGAAACCCATATTGTTTTCATCACTGTTTAGTTTGGTTATATTCTGTTCCAGTTTGTCTTCTACTTGTTCTAGATTTGAGGGCATAGACAGCTATTCTAAAGACAGGATGATATACTACAGTAACCATTTCTAATCTCTTATTAACTTAATCTGAAACCTTGTATTGCTTTCACTGCCTTGTCTTGACTGATCTTATTTGAATTTATCTTGTTTGATTGCTGTCTTGTCTTGACTGATTTTATTTGAATCTGTTATGTTTGATAGTATCAAGTCTGAGAGTATAGGCAACTACTCTGAAGACAATAAGATTCACTATGATACCCATTCTGGTTTGACTATTATCCTCTTTTAAAGTCCTATAAGATCTCCAATGTTTTGTTTTAATTGATTTTGTTCCATACTGCTATGTTCAACTTTATTGTACCTGATGATATGGGCAATTCTATTGAAGATAACGAGACATCATGGTAACCATTGTGGATCACCTTGTATTATGGTTTTAAATTATGTACTATGTACATAGTTTTGTTTTGAATGACTCCATTTTGTGTTTCTTTTCTCGTTTGGGTTTATTCTTTTCAAAATAAAAATAAAATGATGTTTTAAAATTACTTCTAAGATTCATGTAAACTATCTTACAAGGCCTTAGTCATTCTGTGCCTGTGTGTTTATCATTTGAGCAAAAATGTTTAACTTTAGATTATACCTGGTATTGACTTCAGCTTGATGCTTTAGTCATCACTTTTTGAATCTTTCTTTTTTTGTTATGAAACATAGTGAGTGTCTGTCCTGGCTTTGTGCCTCCATTGGATTTTATAAGAAGTCTTCTTATCTTTATCAAATAGTAGATAAAATATTAAGTAGAGTAAATGAAAACAAAGTTCTACAGCATACTGCTAGAACATTCAGTGTTGAAGCTTGTCTATTAGAAACATTATTTGCAGTTCACAATTTGCCATCATTTCTGAAGAATAAAATTTTGTGTATTGCTTTACTAAAATCCAGCTTGTAGATGGAATCTTATTGATTTAATAGCCTAGAGCCATGTTACAATGGAAAGGTAATTTGTTACTTTCTAGATTTAACTAATCTGTGTTTTCTACTTGTTCACAAACCAACTGTTTATTACTTTGTGCCTTCATTTTTATTCAAAAAGATGTTAATTTGTGAATTTTCAGTGTCTGCTATAGTACTCAACATGGAAGACATGATTCTTGTCTGCCAAAGTTTACAGTTAAGAGCAGGAAAAAGATATATAATTATAATGTTCTTGATAATGTATACAAATATGTGTTTCTGTTGTTTATATAATAAAGATTGAATTTTATAAACATAACATTATAAATATAACACTTAGTATATATCTATCACGACAACTGCCTAGAAGCCCAGGGACAAGAGAAGTAATATTGAGTCTGGATCTTACAAAATAAGGAGTTCACCATTTGTTTTCAAAAGGTGGAAGAGCATTCAAAGAGAGGAATGACACCTCTGTTGGTCACTGCCTGGATTCTAGCCCTGGCAAGCAGGTTAGCACATCACCGTAACCCCTTTGGTTTTCATTTAGTCGTTGACTTTCTTGCCTTTCCCTCAAATATTTGACTCACAGACTTCCAAACTATGTCTGATCTTTTAAATTGGTAAGACATTCAGGTTAAGCAGGGATCAATAGCAGTTCACAGGATCTGCCTGATGGCCACCTCCATCCTAGTGTGGCAGTCACCCCATGGATTTTATAAAAAGTAGTAGGATAATGACTCTCAAGGAACTCACGTGCAGCAGTAAAGATTGCATAACTGAAAACTTTAAAAATTGGAATAGCACTTTAGTTTTAAATCAGCAATAACTCTATTTAAAAGATGCCTTCCTCCCAACACACAATCACCCAGTACTCCAAGTCATCTAACCATCCTCACTTTGAAATGTCTCATCTGCTTTCATTCTTAGTTGAATTGTTTGTGAAATTTCAGGTGGATCAATTCAGCTGTGCTTGCATTTTATACAGCATGAAAAATGGTGTTTCGGTTATTACAAGTAGAGAACTGAATGTGTACAGCCTACTGTTTTAGATTGTAGGTGGAATTGGCAGCGCTGGTATTTGGAGAAATGACCTCTGAAGCATGTGACCTGAATAAATGTGATCAGCGTCATACAGAGAGAATAAACCTGGAATACTCCATTGCCATTTTCTTCCAATGAATTTCCAACTACAGAGGGAGGGAAATGCTTTTATTTTTTTCATGGTTGGGTCTCTGTTTCTATCAAATATGTAGCCAGTTGGTATTAACTCATGAAGCTGCCTGGGATTCTCGTTTTACTCTCTAGCAGTAAAGAAACGTTTATTATATTTGATTACCTTAGCTCTTCTTCCATGTGGCCATTTCCTCCTGTCTCTTATTCTCCATTCACTTTGTTTCTTTGGAGCCAGGAATGTTGCTTGTTGTAAAGAAAATGGATGTGAATTACTAGTAGTATTGAAACAATTCTTGCATTGCTTTTTGGCGTGGAGGGTAGATGTTTTGGGAGTCAACAGCCTATACTTTGCTATGGGATCTGCAAGGACTAGGAAGGGATGGCTCATGCTCTGTGAGCAAATCTCATGCCTCCCAGGTGCTTGCTTCATTATGCATTCCCTGGAATGAGCAGCTTCAGCAGGCGGCTGTGCAGAGCCTTTCACAGCACTGATGGTAGCTCAGCTAAATCTGCCACCTGAATAACAAGAAACCTCAGTCCGTGTCATCTTCTTACACAGCCTGGCACTTTCTCCCTGCTGCCAGAGTTCCTTTTCTATACTTGAAAGTGAAAAACCTAAAAAAGAGCTAACATTTATTGAGCACTTACTATATGACAGGCACTGTGAAAAATGTTTTATCATTAATTCATTGGATTCTCGTTGTTTCTTTGCATTTACATTTGACCATATCTCTGATATTTAGCTGTTGTTATCCTGACCTGGAGATGAGGAAACTGAGACTATAAGAAGTTGCAGATTTGCTGAGGCTAAGCAGTTACTAATAGTTCGTAAGTGATAATCAGACCCTAAATTCAGGATCTGAACAAGGTATTCCAATTAAAAATGCTTAAGAAAACTTCTTGTCTTCCATTAGGCTAAAGATTTAATACTAAGGTTAAGAAGCAATTACACTTCTGCACAGTCTTTTAATTGCATCATACAATGGTTCATTGTTCTTTCCTCTATTGCCATCCAATAATGTCAAAGCTTTAATTTTTATTTTTGATCTTTTGAAAATCTAAGGTATTATAAAGACAATACCTTCTCCCTACTGTGATTTATAGGGCAGCGCAAAATGAACTGAAAACCAATTTTCTGTCACTTTACTCCTCCTTCTCTTTATGAGACTGAATATCTATCTGAATGTCTGTCCTTTCAGTCCCAAGAGACCAAAAAAAGTGACCGAGACTCTGCAGTATGGCTCCTTTTGCAAAGCATGTTGGGCCTTATTAAAGAACTTGCTTCTCCAGTAATTCCAGACACTGGTAGCTAACTCACCTTGCTTTGGAAATTTTACTTTCTGTTAAAGTTAAGAAATGCTTTTAAAGTCTTTCATCCTATACTAATACTTTGCCAGTGTGATCTTCTAAGCCTGATGACTATTTTATGAGCTCCTGGAAACCTGTTGGGTGGTATGTATCCTTTTTGTTTAAGCCATAATGCATTCCTATATTCACTCTAGTCAGTAGGTCTTGTCAATAAACCCATCAAAGGCCAGGTCATTCTGCACAAAGCATACTTTCTACCTTCTCCAGAGGGATGAAAGCCCTTGAAAATAAAAGAATATGTATCAGTTTTGTTCTTGTCTGACTACTACAGCGGTCAGGAGGTTTCAGATTGTTTCCCTGCTAGCTAATTAGTAGCTTCTTGAGTTTGGGAGCAAGGAAAGTTTTGCAGTACCTGTGATGTCAGTCTCTGACTGCGCAGGCAGGAGACAAGTGCATGCTGGGAGGCCTGTCCACCCACAGCAGTGCTCAGTGCCAGCTGTTCAGAAAGAATTGAAAAGGGTTACCAGCCTCGGGGTCTAAGAGCTTCATATTCTCCTAGCATAATTGTGGGTCTTTGGCAGAAATTAGAAAGCTCGGCAGTGATGTAGTTCACCTTTAGAGGCATCACAAAATATTTTCTCTCTCAAACCAAATCCATTCATTTCAATAACTCTCAGCAGCTAGCTGGCAGCACCGATAACTGTTGCAAAAATCTGAATCTTTCATGTTGGTGAATCACTCATGAAGTAGACAGAGCTGTGTGTTTTATTAGAGAGATTTTATATTTTTAACAGGAGCGATTAAAAAGACAGGCTCTCTTGCTCAGATCAGCACTTGTACCACTGATGTAATTTTTTCCCCAGATGTCTAACCCAGATATATTTTTCTTAGCAGTGTAGGTGGATATCCAAAAGGTCATTTTGATTTATTATTTTTTTAAAGTAAGCATTCTGGATACCTAGTTGTTCATCACTTCATAGAGAGCTGTTAAGTCATAGTTTGAAGTCCATGGTCACTAATGTCTCAACAAGCAAAGCTACAGTTCCCTCAACATCTCCCAGCTATCATTTTTCTAGGAAGTAGTTCATCTGGCCCTGTTGGTTTGTATGTTACCTCTACATTCTCTCTAGTTTTTTCTAATTAACAATTTGAAGCAGCATTTATTTAGGTATTTTTTCATTAGATTAGGCAATTCACAAAATACAGTAGGAAATCTTTCAACCAAAGTTAAAATGTACACAACTACTTTTTCCGTGGGAACTTTCTACAAAATTCTATCATTTTTATTTATTATTACTGACAACGAGAAGCAGAAAGAAAATACCATAACTGGAAAGTCTGTTTCTCTGAAGCTGGCAAGAAGGTGGGTTCTGGTTTGCCTAACTTTCCTCCAAAAGATTTAATCAGTGTTTGCTGTCAAAAAAGAGAAATGCTCTAGCTTCCACAAAGACGCTTTGTCTGTTTTGATAAACGCAATTCAGGTGAAGGTAGGCCCTGTGTGTGAAAGTGAGGGGAACACTTCTTTATGACTGGAATACAAAAAGACAGATTTACTAGGGACTCTGCTGCAGTTTTTCTCCCTAAACTTCCTGAGTCAGCGGACAGTGCAATAGCTGGTACAATGTTATGTGCTGTTACACAAGTGAAACCAGCCAGATTTAATGATTCCCTGCTTCTAGGCCATAATTCTTTGGTAACTGCGCATTCCAAACCTGCTTCACTTACTGTCTTACCCTGGCATGTACACAGTCCGGTTCTTAAGGTGGTTTTGGTGTTGCTGTTTTCTGATTCTCTTTTAGACTTAGTCTTAGTGTCCAAAAGGAGACTAACATGGAGGGGAGGCAAAAGCAAATGTGAAACGTGAATGAGTTTCAAGGAAGTGGTAAACAGACCCGTTTCTTGTTAACAGTGTGCTGTACAGGAGGAGGCAGGCAGGAGACTCAATCCTGGGATGGGCTCTAGGTGTGGACTGTGCTGGGTGCTCCGAGGCCCGCCTGCTAAGTGTGTCCAGGAACATTTTCTCCATCCTTAGGCCAGGCCAGTGTGCTGGCCTAGCAGAGTAGCTGGAGCCTGATTGCACCTGAGGCACAGTAAGGGGCCGAAAGGGAATTTTGGTCCTGGGACTTCAAGTTCATGGCCTGATTATTGCTTTCTGAGTTCTCAGTTGACCAATTTAACATAGCTGAAAAGATGCTCTGATTTATCTTGTCCACATTGGTCCAAGCCCTGCAGCTCTCTTTTCCTGCTTTTTTGTCTGCCTAAGGTTGAGCAAGGTCAACAGCTTTTCAAGTGTTTTAATATACTATGGAACCCTTTACCCAGGTAAAATATGTCAGAAAGTAACTTTCATTCTCACTTAAGTGAAGGTAAGGGGCCCAGACTACCCCACCCTGCTCCAGTTTCCTTCATCTCCAGCAGACCTGTGCACTACATGTGTTCCAGCCTGCTATCAGGCTGGCCAGGTGCAAAGGAAATCACATTCAGCTAAGGCCTGAAAATTCAAGTAATTTTACCTTTGTCAATCTTGAATCCTGGAGGCAGAGTTTCAAGTTTTAACTAACCTAAAATGGCTTAATCCACCTTAAGTTTGTAAACATCAATCATCCTTCTCTTTCATAAGCCTTGCTCCTTATAATCATCCGAGTCTTTTGCCTTTGTTGTTGTTGTTCAAGAAAATCAATGAAAAGATGCTTCCGCATTTGGGGTTCCGAGAGTGCACTTACCTCAGCTTCTCAGAGTTACATCAACTCCTCAGAGCCGCCTGGACTCCAGAGCCCAGAGTCCTCACTCACCTCTGACCTCCTCCCTCCTTGTTAAAGGAATAAAAACCACATCAGCTTCCCTGAATCTGTATTGGTCATGACAGTCTCTTTTGCAAAAAAAGAGTCTTATTGCCTGAAAAACAAAGCATTCAACTTCTGACTTTCGGAATCCTCCATGATAATTTAGTTTTCTTATCATTCCCTACCTTCTAACGCCTCATGATAGCATCTTAACCAAGTCCCCATTCTCTGATTATAGGCCTGTGGTCATGCTCTCAGTCCTCTCATACTGCCATAATATGCATGTATATATTTTTTAATGTATAACAGTTGTTTATACCTCAAACATTTACTATTTCTTTACATTGAGGACATTCAAAATCCTCACTGTGAACAATTTTGAAATAAACAGTTGATTGTTGTCAACTATGATTACTCCAGTGTGCTGTTGAGAGCACTTACTGTTCCTCCCCAGATCCACCCAAGTTCTCACTAACCATCATGTTTCTGTCCCCCATCAGCTACCTTGCCTAGCTTCTGCTAACCATTATTCTACCCTCTACTTCTATGAGATAAAACTTTTTCACCAAATTTTAAAAACTGACATATATATTTGGTACCGTGTAACATTTTGATACATACATACATTGTATAATGTTCAAATCAGTGTGAGCATGTGTCTCCTCAAACATTGATTCTACTTACTTGTGATGAAACCATTCAAAATCCTTTCTTCTAGTTGCTTTGAAATATATAGTATCTTATTGTATTAGTTACTTTTTACTTGTTGCTGAAACAAAACACCTGAAGCCCAAAGTTGGGAAAGGAAAGTTTTATTTCTTACAGTTTTTGGAGGTTTCAGTCCATACTCAGTTGGCTCCAAGGCAGTGTGGAATGGTGGGGCTGCAGTTCATGGTGGCTGCAAACAGCAAGGTAGAAACCAGCAAGAGAGCAGACACGCCTTCTTCCTGCCCTTACATTACATCCTGGCTCCACCCCCAGGCCAGTGTAGCACTCACACCCCAATCTGAGCACTAGACAATGAAACAATCACAAATGCATAATGCAAACACATGAGGCCTGGGGGACACTGACATAGACCATGACACTTATCATTACTGTATATATTGGTAGTCACTCTATTGCTCAGTGGAGGATTACTCCTCTAATCAAGTGTAACTTAGCAGCTATTGACCAGCTTTTTCTCACTGTTCATTAAAGATTAATCATTTGTTTAGTTTGTGAAACTATGCACAATCTGCCTTTTTCTGTCTGACTTATCTCACTTAACAGTGTGTTCTGATCTCATTTGTTACCACAAATGAGACTGTACTTCGTCTATTTTAAACACTCATCATTTTTAGTTTTTAAGTAATAAGATGTTATTATGAGGGATTATCATTACTTATTGCATCCTCAAGCACTTGTTTTAATTCTTAAACCATACTCTACATATACTTCTCATCATTTTCATGCATGCTCAGTTTTTTATTTATTTATTTTATTTTTTTATTTTTATTTTTTTTTTTAATTTTATTTAAGGAGAAAACAAAAAAAAAGCAGGGAAAGGGTACAAGTTATACAGATTTACAGAAAAAAAATGAACAGTAGGAAATCACTAGTTAATGGATTACATATTGTCATCTTAGAAATAATTGTTCAAGTCACAAAATTAAAGCTTGTAAAGTGGACATTCCATCAATGATACTGCAAACAGTTCTGTTCATTGATTCAATAAAACTCTGTGATATCATTTTCTATCTTATACACTTAAATATACATGCAGTTATATAGTTTGGAGCACTTTCTTTTCCTCTCTTTTGTACCATGACTATTACACATTTTGGGTTTCATTGCTCCCACGGTTCTTATTACTTTTTTGAAAGAGAGTAAAACCAAATGTGACATAACAGAACAGAATCGGTCAAGTCAAAAGGGTGGACATTATAGATAATGTAAAAACATAATACAAGGTGTTCAACAATGGTTACCATAATGCCTCCCGCTATCTCTAATAGAATTGCCTACATCATTAGTTATAATACAATTGAACAAAACAGTAAAGAATAAAACTGACAAAACCAAAACATTGGAGACATTGTAGGTTTTCAAAAGTAGATAAAAGTCAACAAGAATGGGCGTCATAATGAATCTCATTATCTTCTCAGCTGATGCCTAAACTTTCGAACCTGATACTATCCAGCAAAACAGAATAGGGGAACATCAGTTAAAAACCAGATGGTGAGAGTAATACAGGGCTTTAAATCAAGGTAGTGAAAAGTCAAAGTGGGTTACTATAATATATCCTGCTATTTTTTTTCTTTAATTAAAAGGATAAAGATAAAAAAGTAAATAATGGAGTGGAGATTGAGATAAAAGAGGGCATAACAACGAAACAGCGCAGATCAAAACATAACCATTTAAGCAGAATAGTGTTTCACCACCAGATAATCCTAACCTATAAGTAGTTACCATATTGTTTCTTTCTTTGAAATCCTTGAGTACAACTTTGTATACTGTAGCATTAAGTATATCAAAACAATGTAAAACCATTCAAGAGAATGACAGCATTACAGAGTATTAAGAATCGACTAACAGAAAATGAACAATGGTTTCTGTATAATCTCCTTGTCTTTAAAAGGTTTTTGCTTATACTATCATACATTATAAAATCCAATAAGATACAGCCTATTTAGGCCATTGGAGACAGAAGGACAAAAGCTAGATGAGACTTCAAAACAAGATGATACTAAATCAGTATTACCTATTAAGATGTCATTTTCTCCAAAATAGCTGTTCCTATCATCCAATCTTCTCTGCCTCATTTCTGTTGAGCTCTTTTTCTGTCAGTAGCTGTCAGTTTGTCTTCTTCATTTTGTTCTCTGCTCCATTCGCTGTGGCCTCTCTGCCATTATTTCTGGATTCTTTGTATTTTTCTTTTTTTAGAATATCCTGCAATACTCTCTGTAGAGTTGAATTGGTGGTTGCAAATTCCCCCAGTTCCTCTTTATCCTGGAAGCACCTTGTTTTTCCATCAATTTCCAGGGACAGTTGTGCAGGATATCTCAATCTTGGCTGGAGATTATTATCTTTCAATGCTTGAATTATTTCCCCCCACGCTCTTCGTGATTTGATGGTTTGTGCAGAGAAATCTGCTGTAATTCTGATGGGTGTTCCCTTGTAAGTGGTCTGTTTCTTGTCTCTTACAGCTTTTAATATTCTGTTCTTGTATTGAATTTCTGGAATTTTTATTATTATATGCCTGGGTGTTGCTCTGTTTGGGTTGTAGGTAGCTGGGGTCCTGTATGCCTCATACATCTGAGTATCTTTACCCTTTGCTAAATTAGGAAAATTCTCCTGGATTATTTCTGTGAGTAGCTTTTGTAGTTCACTTGTTTGTGTCCCTACTTCTTCTTTTATGTTCTTAATCCTTAAGTTATGGATCCTCTTATCATCTTCTTGTCTTTGTATTATTGCTGTTTGTTTCTTTGTTATTTTTAAGAAGTTTTTTATTTCATTCTCCCATATTACAAGTCTGCCCTCCAGTTCAGATAGTCTGTCCTTAGTTTCTTTCAAGCTGTTATGCCAGTCTTCTATAGACTTCTTAGTATCTTGGTAGTCCCTTTGAACCTGCTTCACGTATTCTATGCTTTCTCTGTTTTCTCCATCCAACAATTCTCCCCTTTTTTTCTGTTCTTCCATTCCACCACCTGTTTTTTCTTGGGTGGTACTTAGCATTTCTCTAACTATTCTGCATACTTCTAGCTTCAGGTCATTGATAACTTCATTCCTGAATTGGTCTATGAGGCTCTCTATATGGTGCCTTATGTGTATTGGTGTGGTGTCTGCTATTGCCTGTTTCTCAGAATTGGGGGCCGAGGAGCCTTTCTTGTTGCTGCCTCTTCCCATTCTGCCTCTTCTTCTCTGTTCCTTATATATGCAAGCTTATATAAGAGGCCCAGCTTCTCTCCCAGTCAGCCACAGCCTGATCGAATTGCACCAGCTAGGTGTTCCCGCTCACCGCTGCGCACCAGGGAGTTACGGACCAGGCAGCCTACGCGTCTCCCCTCCCGGCCACCGTCAGGCTCTGGGATCTGGGTTGGGACAGCCTACCAGGTCCGCCGGCAGCGTCACGCAGGCCAGGCACTTTTCACCAATCCCGCCTGAGAGGGGGATGTGTGGCAGGAGTCGCCACCGCGCCCTGCTCCCGCAGGACTGCTCGGGCCCAGAAAGTCCTCTGCTGGAGTCAAACTGTGGTGGAGTGTCAGTTTCTCTCACTCACCTCACCACAAGTCAGTGCACGCCTCCCTGCCATTCGCAGATTGCCGTTCTCAGAGCTTCTGCGCGTCTCTTTCCTTGCCGAGCCGCTGTAGAGGCAGCCAGCCGCCGCGCGGCGGGAAACCCAAATCGGGGCTTACAATTTTTAAATCAAAGATTTTTCTTATATTTTAAGACTCCACAGTAATTATCACTGTGTTGCCTACATTTTAGATACTTTATATGAATTTGCTTAACAGAAATTTGAGTTCTAATACCCTACGTACTATTTCTGGTGTTTTGGCAATAGAGGTCATTGAATCATCAGAGGGTTACTTGAAATGCTGGTATCTCCTAAAGCAAGATTGAAGTTCTAAGGATATGGAGAACTTCATGAAATTGAGTGAATAGCTCATTTGAGTGAGATTCTCTCTTAAAAATTAATTCAAGGCAGAACTCACTTCTAGCACCAGTTAGAATGAGTCTAACAGTCAGGCCCTGAGTCATAGTAGCCTTTCTAAAACTCTGTCGATACAACCCACAGGAAGGAAGTTCTTTGATTAAGGCTGCTACTCAGGCTATCAGAACTATGCTGAGGGAAAATTTGTAATAGCTAAACCTTGAAACAATTCAAATGCCCATCCACTGTGGAATGTTTAAAAAAGACGTGTTATCTTTATACAATGGAGTATTACTCAGCTATAAAGAAGGATAAACTTGAGACTTTTATAGTGGATGCAACTTGAGACCATACTCATAAGTGAAATGAATCAAATCCACATGTGTAAATACCATATTGTCTCTCTAGTGTAAAAAAAAACCTGAAAGAGCAGTAAGAGCCAAAATGTACAATATTGTGAAAATGAAAGGGAAAGAAAGTACTTAAAAAGGAAAAAAATGGGATAAGGGGAAAGAGAGAAGGAAGAAGAAAAAAGATTATACGTATGTGTGTGTGGGGGGTGTATACACAAGATAGAAAATTCTACTACTCTTTAAATTCATCAAAAAGAACAGTTTTTGCTCTCATTGTTTGACTGGTCATTTTTTTCATGTGTAAATCTTGTAACATGAACAACTACTTCTAAGATAACAATATGCAATATATTAACGTGTTAATTTCCTACTTTAAAAAAAGAACTATGCTGAGGGGGCTGCTACTTCAAAAATACAAAAACCACCCTTTGATGGCTTTAAGAGATTACAGTATGCATTTTAACAGTCTGTGTGACTATGCATTCAAGTTTTTCTTAGTCAAATATGTTCCCTGTAAAAATTCCTTATATTAAATTAGACCCATTGTAAGAGTGATGGCTCAGCACTTTGGTATGTGGATAGAAAATACTTCTTCATATGTGAAAATTATTTCATTTTGGATCACGGGGAATATACCAGTTTAAAAGATAACTGGAATACTTTGAGAAAAATAAGGTGAACATGTGGTGATAGTTTCTTTAGGGAAGCATCACATGCTGCATATACTTAATGGGATGAAGACTTAATTTGCAAAGCGTAAGCTGATGGCCAGTAAAATCTGATGTTTCACCCCCCGAGCTTGACATTTGTAGTGTACCCAGAAGAATTTAATGTTGTTGTAAGTGTGAAACTTCTGAACCAAGAGTGAGAATATACGAGCTATGGAGTTTGGTAAAAAGTTTGAAAGGCGTGTGGTCGTCCAATTCTGAGTTTAGGATGTACAGACTGAGTCTTGACGAGGTACATGTCAGTGCTGCGAATCTAAGTGCTTGCCAGCAGTGGTTCATTTATTATGGTATCTGTGGAAAATCTCAATCAACATGCATTCTTTTATGTGAATAAAAGTAAAACAAGAATCTTTCTCCTGATTGGTCTCCTAATTGACCACTCTCTCGTGTGTATATTCTTTGCAGATTTGCTATTTCTAGGAATATTCCCATACAGTTTTAGCATAACTACTATGCTTCCCCACTTACCTTACAACAAGCCACAAAATTGCCAACATTTTAGAAGTTCCAGTGTAACAGTTAGTAATGGTCCATAGTCCATTGACCCTATAGTAACTGTTACACATCTATTATTTTACATGGTCTTCATCATTATATTCAAATCAATTTAGAGCATGACTGTGTCTTACTTTACTTTTTTTTTTGGTCTTTTTCCTTTTTATCGGTACTGGGGATCGAACTCATGACTGCCTGCTTTCAAGGCAGGCGCTTATGCCGCTGAGCTAAATCCCCAGCCCCCCTTACTTTACTTTTTACTTTTAGTAACTTCTATAGTGCTTAGTAAATATGTTTATTAAATGAATAAATGAGAGAGCTATACATATTTGTTATGTTTATATATACATATATTTTCAACATTAAAAGTTTACTTGATTAATACTTTTTCTACCAAGAAAAAAACTCCAAAGATAAATTGGGTCAAGGATGCCAAACATGACCCTTCTAATCGAATGTACAACATTACTGCCCGCACAGAAAGAAGCCAGTTTCATGCGCTGCATTGAGCGATGTGTAGCCATGGAGCAACTGCCACACTTTGCCAAGTCTTCTTAGATCTCTTTCCAGGGTCACAGGAAACTCAGATGCATAAAGGAACTCTTGAAACAGCTCCCAACTTCCATTTATGCATAATTATAGCCAAAATGTATAGAAAATGCAGTGAAAGATAAGTGGGTAGCAATATTTTTATATACAACTGCTTAGTAGGCCTCCTTATGTTATTAAGTTTGTGAGGTTATTGAATTTCCCTTGAGGGATTCTGTAACCAAATCTAGTTGTTAGAACACTGATGGTTGCTGCAGCTGCTGTTTTCTTGATTTGGTGCCAGCTTAGTGCTTTTCTTCTGCACTTCAGTATCTCTCTTTCTTTTTCTTTTACAGCCTTGCAACTTCCAACTGTTTTGAGTGCATGATAAGAAAGCGGATAATCATTGCTATAAAGTGTGGCAGAGCACCGCCATGTGACTTAGCACCTTCACTGGCCCCATCTCAGTGTTCTCATTTAAGTGTTGTTTGTGCTGTGCATGTCTGACATTCAGGCATTTTTTTAATTATTTAATCCATTGTCCTGTAAAGTGCTCCTTAAAAGAAAATATGACTGGCTTTCACATTCTCTTCTTCATTCTGCAGTGTTCAGCGAGCATGGGGCCTCTGCTCTGTACCTGGACTGAGGTTAGGGATGAAGGATTTCTGGCATAAGGGGCTTGAATACAATGTGACAGGGACATGGGCATCTCCTCTTGCACACATATTCTCCTTTACATTGCACAGTCTGGCTCAGTGCCCTGCAACTGCAGCATGGGTTTCTGGGGCATTCTGAAACTAAATGCAAGATTTTTTTCCACTGGGCTCATTAATGAAATCATCAGGGGGAATAATGAAAGCCTAAAGCCTGAAACTAGAACAAGCTTACATTAGCCTGGGAAGACAGTGTGATGATTGCCACTTGGACGCATTACTTAGGCATTAGAGCCAGAGTTCTAGGCTCGTGGGCCCCCTGTGAACTGAGAATGTACCTTCCTTTTCAGCAAAAAGAGTGACTCCCTGAGCCCATTCAGAACTTGCTTAATCATGCTCAACTCACTGAACTATGGTTTTGACAGGAAGTTTTAGGGAGAACAAAAGTACAAGGTTTGAGGAAATACAAAGTAAAGAGTTGGGGAGAGGTAACACAAGGTGTTCTCCTTTCTAGTCAGGTGGGGCTAGGAAAGGAGGTAAATGCTGTCAATGAGCAGGTGTGAGTATAAGGAAGTTGATCTGGAAAATAGGTTCCCTGGGGCTGGGGATTTAGCTCAGTGGCATAAAACGCCTGCCTTGCAAGCAGGCAGTCGTGAGTTCAATCCCTGGTACTGATAAAAAGGAAAAAGACAAAAAAAAAAAAAGAAAAGAAAATAGGTTCCCTGAGGTCTGTTTTGGTAAGAATTGTCGAGATCACAAAAGGAAGCAGCTGTTAAGTTCCGGAAGCCTTTTTATATAAGCCCAGAATTTGAATAATGTACTAAATGAAGTGTATTTTATATATTTAAATATTTATGTACAAATGGCTGTCATTTCTTAGCCTGCTGTGCCATGGCTGTATGGCTTCATACAATTGTTTTAAAATTATCATTGTCTAGATTCTAGGATCTTACATTGTGCAGAAAGGAAATTCACACAGTAAAACAAACAAGGAAAATGTAGAACAGACTATTACAACTCCGTTATGTCTGTCATAGCAAAGTCTGTTTAAAAAGTTTTGAAGGCAGTTTTGTGTGGGAATTAAAATGGATGAGATTGCAATTAGACCTGAATTTAAAATTTCTCCTTGATTCACTGGCTTTGTATCCTGGGGCTCCTTATCTTCTCTTTGAACTTAAGATTCCTTATCTCTAAAGTAGGGGTAATATTGCAAGAATTTTATGAATTAATAGTGTTAGGTGCTTGACTCTTAGAAGCCCTCAATAATACTAACTTAAAGAGAAATTGTTCTTCATGAGGGTGCAGTGGAAATCATTTAGTAAAATATCAAATGGTAAGAGCCACCTGGGTCTGGCACTTTGATTTAGGAACTAAAGCTACAGCAGTGAACAAAATAGTACCTGGGAAATAGTAGTTGCTCCCTGAATATTATTTACATGACTAAATGTATCATTGATATAGAGTGTATACTTTGGATTATTTAATGAAATTCATTAAAATATGCATTTCATTGGCAAATAAGTACCTGAAAAAATGTTCATCATCATTGGTGATTAGAGAAATGCAAATTAAAACCACACTGAGATTCCATCTCACTCCTGAAAGAATGGCCAGGATCAAGAAAACCAATGACAACAAATGCTGGAGAGGCTGTGGGGAAAAAGGAACTCTCCTACACTGTTGGTGGGAGTGTAGACTGGTACAACCTTTGTGGAAGTCAGTTTGGAGATTTCTCAAAAAGCTGGGATTGGAAGTCCCATTTGTTCCAGCTATTCCACTTCTAGGCATATTCCCAGAAGAACTGAAAGCATCATACCACAGTGATATATGTGCACGTATGTTTATAGCAGCACAATTTGTAATCACCCGATGTTGGAAACAACCCAAGGGTCCATCAACTGAGGAATGGATAAAAAAGTTGTGGTATTTCTACACAATGGAGTATTACTCAGTGGTAAAGAAGGATCACATTGAGATATTTATCAATAAATGGGCGCAGCTTGAGACCATACTCATAAGTGAAATAAATCAATCTCACATGTGTGAATACCGAATAGTTTCCCTAATGTAAGTAATAATTCAAATATATAAAAGTAGGTGGTAATCATGATTCCCCATTATGTGGCCTTGAAGCCTTATAAAGTTTTCACTTATTAATTTGAAAGGCTTTATTCTGGGCTGCTTCATATTATTGCCTGTGATGAAATGAACAGCTATTTTGAAGAAAATAAGTCATCATAATAGCTAGTGCTGATTTACTATCATCTTGTTTTGAAGCCCCACCAAACTATGGCTCTTCTGTCTCCACTGGTTTTATCATGATGTATCTTGCTGGATTTTATTATATGTGATAGTATAAACAAAAATTGTTATAGGCAAAGAGATAATATAGAAACCATTGTTTATTTTCTGTTAGTTGGTTCTAAAATCTCTACAATGCTTTCATCCATTTGAATGGTTTTACACTGTCTTGATATGTTTGAAGCTAGAGTATATGAAATTATATTCAAATATTTCAAGGAAAAAGACACTATGGTAACTACTATTAAACCGGGTTATTTGGTGGTGAAGCACTAGCTTGCTGAAACTGTCATGCTTTGACCTGTACTGTTATGATGTTATGTCCTCTTTTATCTCAATCTCTTCCTTATTCATTAAAAAAATTATTTAGTTATTTTTATGATTTTTTAATTAAGGGGAAAATCAAAAAAATTAGCAGGATATATTATAGTAACTTATTTGATTTCCTATTAACTTGATTTGAAGTCCTGTAATACTCCCACTATCTTGTTTTGACTGATTCGACTCTGTTCCGTTCTGTATGATATTATCAATTTTGAAGGTATAGGCAACTACTTTGAAGGCAATAAGATTCACTATGATGCCCATTCTGGTTTGATTATTATCTTCTTTGGAAGTCCTGTAGTGTTTACAAGGTTTAGGTTTTATTGGTCTTGTTCTCTACTGTTTTGTTCAACTTTATAATACTTAATGAGATAGACAATTCTTTTTAAGGGAGCAAGAGGCATTATGGTAACCATTGTCAATAACCTTGTACTCCGTTTTTACATCATGTGCTATGTCTATCCTTGATTTTGACTGACAGCTTCATTTTGCTATATTTGACTTTATTCTCTTCCAAAAAAAAAAGTAATAAGAACTAAGGAGTAATAAAACCCAAAATGTATAAATTTTGTTGTAAAAAAGAGAGGGAAAAAAAGTGCTCTAAAGGATACAACTGCGTGTTTAGGGGTGTTAAATAGCTGACCATATTAATGTTTTTGGTTGGATCATTGAACACAACTGTTTGCAGTCTCACTGTTTGAAGGTCCACTTTGTATGCTTTGATACTGTGACTTGAGCAACTATCTCTAAGATGATAATATGTAATCTATTAACTGGTGATTTCTTACTGGTTTTTTTTGTAGTTTTGTATTAATTGTACCCTTACACTGCTTTGTTTTGTTTTGTTTTTTCTCTTTTTCCTTTTAAATAAAATTTAAAAAATAAAATAAAATATGCATTTCATGTAAGGAGAAGAAATAATGAGTGAAGGTTTTGAGTGTGCCAAATGTATATTTTTTCAAATTTTTAGCAGAAAAATATGAGTACTCTTATTTCCCCTCAGGAGTGCAGGGTTTGTTTCCATTTTTCCTCTAAAATCAGATGATTTGAGGCAAGCTTCTGTAGTGTGTTAGTCTCTTCTTAGGACAGCATGGACAATCCTTGTGCTCTTCAGATTTTTTGAGGTAAGGTTCATTATTTTTTTATTATTATGTAGCTTTTATAATGAGGAAACAGGCACAGGAGGGTCAGTAACTGGTCCAGTGAAGCAGAGACGTGATAGGAGGGAGGCAAGCACACGTAGAAGCTGCTTACTGTAATCACTGTTTTCTTTCATTTGCTTCTACAGTCTGAGTTTGATATCGCCCATGTGACAGAAGATAGAGGCTTAGAGGCACCAGACTGTGGGGTCTAACTGGAGTCACTGTTTCCTCATTTGGAAATAGACCCCACCCTGAATCTCTTCAAAACTCTCCTGTCCAGCTGTGGGCTGGTTGGTTCTGCCCTTGTGTACGAGTCATGCCTAGTGTTTCTCTGCTGTCCGTATTCCAAGCCCTTGCACTTAGAATGGGAAAAGGATTGACATTCTCTGCCTAACCCTAGCCCCAAGTCATTATGCGCACAGGGTGTAATGAACAAATACTGCCTTTGGTAGAAGACATACAAATTTGCCTGAGAAAGAAATGCAATTTTGGGACCTCCTAGCTACAGGATTATGTAAATCACTCAACACTGCTAGAGTTGAAGCTATGAAAATAAGTAATTTCCATTTGTACCCCAGCTAATTAGTTCAAGGAAAATCGTGACAGAGGATGTATTCTGCAACTTCTCAGGAGGCAGCCTGTTAGGTGACCTCCAGAGACATAATTCTAAACATACTCATTTCTAAGAGGTTGTATGCAGTAGCTAATATTTATTGAGATCTTCCTGTATTCCAGGCTTGAAATGAAATAGTAGGGTTCATTATTTTTTATTATTATTATTATGTCATGTAAATATGACATGAGGAAAAAGAGGAAACTGAGGCACAGGAGGCACATTAATTTGTCCAATTTTATGAATTAACTTTTAAAAATTGATTTTATATATAAGCCTAGTCATGAAAGAATATGTAGCTTGTTTGCTAAGATGAATAACAAGGATTTTACCCTCCGTGTATATGTTCTAGGAACCATGGCATCCTTTGCTTTGAGAGTGGGCTATAGCCCCCTACGGTGTCTTACCTATGAAGTTTTTGTGGAGGGTCTCAGGTGAGGCACCTACAACTGTATCTCTTATTTTCTCAAAAGCCTGAAATCTGGAATCTCAGAGCCTCAAATGTACTTCCAGGAGATGTGAAGCTATTTCTAATATTTCAAAGAGCCTAAAGTAAATTGTCTATTTACAGACATTAAAATAACATATGCCCTTAAACCCCCAAACCAGTAAAAACCCCAATATGTACAAATGAATATATAAAAATAATTTTTTGCATTTGTGTAAATAATTTAATGTAATGATTTAATTATTTTGGGTGATCAGACATTTTTAATGACAATTATACATTTCTAATATTAAAAGTGAGTAGTTATTATCTTTCATATAAAGCTAAGATAAATCCTTCTAATACAAAATCTGAGGCTTAAAGTGGGGAAAAAAGAGAGATGAAGCTTGGGGACAAAAAAAATTAGTACCTATTAGCCTAATGAGTGTGAGAGAAGTACTAATTAATGACAAATCACAACCCACTGGAATGGATATAGACCTTTTTATTCTGAAAGAGCAAAATATTTCCTGACCGTTTTCCTTTGCCTGCTTTCTTAATCTGCTCTTATTTTTACGTAACTATGACTGGTTCTTAAAAAGACCTCAGGGAATTTTACTAATGTAATTTGAAAAATATAATTAGGGTCATGAACTGTTGCATATCCCTTTACCTACTACCAAGTGATGTATTTCAAACCAAACAGAAGTACTATTTTGTAATACCTGCTTTTGGGTTTTCTTCCATTAGACTATGTCCAACTTTGTCTTTTTCTTGACCACCCAAGCGTCTAACTTAGCTTTTTACAATCTATTTTTTGGAACGCCATCTTTATCATGTAACAAATTCTCCTATGCATTTGAATCAGTTTCTAGACTTCTTATTTTGTTGCACAGGTCTGTCTACTCAGATGCTAATACTATACTATTTGAACTATTGGACTGTTAACAGTATTTTAATGACTATGATAACTCTCATGTTTCAAGTGAAATAATATGTTATCTACTCAACTCAGAGTCTCTATAAAGATGACAGAAAACTATAGTTTACATTACAGCCCTCTCAGATCAGGCAGAAGTCTGATGATTAGGAAACTGATAACATAGGAATGGCAGTTGAATGTGTAAGAGTGAACGCAGTCCCTAAGGAAAGCATATAGCATAGTGTGGAAAAGTAAATATTCTTAATATAAAAGCCTAAAACTTGAAGCAGGTGGGAGGAAGAGGAGGAACCAACAAAGGAAAAGGGGCATGATCTTTGTGGCTAAAGGTTGCTTTTGCCTTGGAAATTGCTAATCTTAGTTTTTGGTCAGTACAATGAGAAAGGTCTACAGCGGGAAAGGTCAAGTATTTGCTGCATTTCCTACTGTAGGAAATTAAAGAGAGGAGATGTGCTGCGAAGTGGTGGAGGCCTGGCCAAGTGTGTCAAGGAGGCTGTGCCATCGTATTTGTCTCTGAGCAGCTCACTAATCTGGGCGTGTAGTGATCTTGCGCTCTGCGACCGCCTGTACACTGGCTTGTGCTTTTGAAGACACAAGAGCAACCCTCACTGTGTGATTCCTAGGAAGAAAGAGGAAGAAAGTGCATTATTCTTAGCCTTCTCTCTAGGAGACTCCTACGTCTATGTAACAACACATGTTTACTGGAATAGATCTGAGAGAGTTGACTTCTGGTGCTGAGTTATAGTAAGAAAGATATCCAAAGTGTTCTGCAGGGGCAAATCATAATACTTTTTTTTCTTTGAAATGCTTCTGTCTCCTAGACTCTGTTTATACCGGCAGTAAAGACCAGAGAATGATAAGCTGGATGATACATAGTAAACAGGCTTGGATTTCAGAGTGGGTGGAGAAGGCACACCTGGAATTATTGGATGATGACTTCATGCCCCTCGCAGACACCCTTAATAACCTTTGGCACAACCTGTAAACTCCCCATCCCCAATTTCCTCTTGCACCCTGGAGATGATTGCCCTGCACTTACCTCACAGCCCTGTGGAGAGGGCTAATCAGCTTCGGATGGGAAAGTTCTTTGAAGATGAATCATAGGGTAAGGTGAATGTGCTAATTTGAGGCTTCACAGCCTTTGGATTGAAAAACTGCCTGCCCAAGCCCAGACAATAAAGGGGAATGAAAACTGGTCTGCTGCAGAGGAAGTGGAATGGGCTTTGAAAACTGAGGAGAGGGTAAAATTAACCTGATTCAAAATTTGTTCCACAGTTACTTCACAAGTATCTTACACAAAGTATAACGGGCAGCCGTGCGGCGTCGAGGAGCTCTGAGGCAGGCACTGCACTTGTTGCTGCAGTGGTTATTACCTGGGGTAGAAAACAGTTGCCCAGAATTGTGACTCTATGGCTAGAAGTCATTTGGCATCAATGGCTGTGAATGCAGCATCAATGTCAGTGCGCTCTGCATCCGGCACTTTGCAAATGAGCAAGGTCACAGGTGTATCGTCAGTTCTCTCACTTTTCAGATGCTTCGTTCACCAGATCCCACAGCCAGCCTTCTCTCTCAGCCTCTTATAAGTGGGGAGAATCTTTACATCCACTCACACAAAACAAAGGAGTACAAAGAGAAGAGCCCCTTTTTTGGCCTATGTTCTTATATGCTGCTCTTTATAAAAGTACCTTTAAGGTGTGCTTGTTTTAAGCTCAAGGTAAAAGGAGCTATCTTAGACATTATCAAAGAGCACTTTGTCTGCCAGTATGGAGTTTTATGGTCTGGAAATTGATACAGAATATGGATGAGATCTCAAATATGCATTTCAAGCTGAACTTTTTTTATATTCCTTTTTTTTTTCTCTTGTGATGTCCTTGAGTGAGAGAAGCAAGGAGTAGAAGAGGAGGAGTTGGGGAGAAACTTGATTAAGAAAGGTGGGTGTGAGTAAATCTGGAAGGTGAAGTAAAGGGTAAATGAGGCTCCTGAGAACATTGTGTTGGAGAAAAGTCTGGGACTATAGAAGATGAGAGGTTCCCAGAAGATTAACTGAATATCATTTTTGGAGAAGGTGCTCAGTTTAACAGAGAAGCCCATTGTCAAGTAAAAAATGTCTAATATTGTTTCTTAAAATACAGATCTTAGATAGGAACATAGGGCAAAGCATCATTCCATTAACAGGGGATTTTAGTTACTCAGTAACTCTATTATATTCAAATAAACTGGTATCTCTGTGCAGGTATTTATAGGTACTATAATGCAATAAGAAGATCTAGCCCTGAATATCCTGGAGTTTCATAGATTTTAGAGCTCTGTTCTTTTTTTTAACTTTTTTTTTTTTTTAATCGGTACGGGGATTGAGTCACAATCACGCGCTTGCAAGGCAGGTGCTTATGCCGCAGAGCTAAATCTCCAGCCCTAGAGCTCTGTTCTTAACAGTATGTGTTTATTTTTCTCAGTTCTTTATTAAAGTTCAAGAATCTTGCCAATCATTTCTTATTGAATGATGAGTTTCAGTGATGGTTCTAGTAGAAAAAGCTAAATTTTGGTGGGTTTGTGCTATTTGCATGAGATTATAAAATAGATTTATCTTTTGATACTGTGCTCAGTAGTGTTCAAATTTTCTTACTGAAATCTTCCTTCTTATATGATTAATTTGTTGCATAAATCCAGTTGTTGGCTTCCTGTCACCTATGAGATCATAAGAATGGCTCTTCACTTACTAGTAAAGATGCTTCTGTTTATGCACTGCAGCTGCTCCTGTGATAGCTTCACAAAGAGCCATAATGCTCAGGTCCAGAGTGGCTCTTTCGATAAAGTTTAAAGACTGAATTCAAGGCTGAGTTGGGCTTCTGATAGGAACCAGTGGCAGAATCAAGCTGATGTTATTTGAAGGAGTTAACAAGGGGCTGTTTACGCTGGCATGTAAGGTTACCAGCAGAGAAGAGCCATTTTCACCATACGCTAAGCCAGTGATGGCGGACTTTTCAGAACTTTTAGTGATAACAAACAGATCATTGCAGCACGCGTGCCACAGGTTCACCACCATTGCCCTAAGCCTAAAGGACCAGGGGAGAAAATAGCTATTAGGATTTGGGAGGTGGTACTGGTGGCATGTCTTCTACCAAGAGGTACAGGACATGACCGAGAAGGATACAAGAAAAAAATATCCATGTTTACTTATAATTTGTGAGCACTTTCTATTGGGTAAACCAAATTGGAGACCGGGGAAAGAGAACTATGGGAGTAATCTTCACAGCTTGCCTGCCAGCACAGAACAGGGTCAGAAGGGATGAAGGGTGGGTGTGGAAGGCAAAGGGAGCTACAGTTAAGTCGTTTCATATCCACCAGCCTGAGATATTGGGGAGAGCCTGTAGAGGTAGTGTGTTTAAGGCCCAGCTTGGTGTGTGTTGGACCACCTGTGAATGCATAGGTCCTTGTCAGGCAGACCTTCAGCTGCTGAAAATGGAGTTCTCATAGTTCCCTTATGGGTAACTTATTTGACTATTGAAAGACTGATCTCTTAATAAACAATCAAAACAGGAATGGAGGGGCTGGGGATTTAGCTCAGCGGCATAAGCGCCTGCCTTGTAAGCAGGCAGTCGTGAGTTCGATCCCCGGTACCGATAAAAAAGAAAAAGACAAAAAAAAAAAAAAAATGGAAAATTTAAAACTTTTATTTTATTAAGACACCTTCATCCTGTCTCCAGGCATGGACTTGCTTTCTTCAACCCAATGCTATCCACAAAGAAGAACAGTCGAGTGTCCACAAACTCCAAGCTTTTTGGGGGCTGGAGATCACTCCTGGGCTGAGTAGGGTGGAAGGGTTTAATGAATGAGAAATATGTGAACCGAGTCTTCTAAGCAGCATGAGGTGTATGACACATACTTCAAACAATGATGAATGATACATGCCAAAGAACATAGCTTGTTGCTTCTTACAGCAAGTGCTGTAAAGATTAGTGCATGCTATTTATCTATGGATAAAGATTCATCAGAAAACCAGTAAATGGATATGCTCCACTGAGGCCTAATGTTGTTCTCCATAAAGTCTACATTAATTTCCTTAAAACTGTTCTTCAAAGGAATTTTACATCCTGCTTTCATGTATGCTCAGATAGCCATAGAATTTGAGAACTGAAAATATTGACCCTCATCATGAATTCTTGTCAAACACTGCATGACCTTAATGAAACAGGCTATTATGGTATCCATAGAGAAACCATGAATCTCTACATTAACTTTCTAGTAGATTTGATAATTTGACAAAAATGGCAACAGGCAGATACTTATCTTTTATTCTCTTTAGTTCCTAGATCTACCACAAAATTGAGGTAGGGAAAATCAGGTCTCAGAGCTATTGAGTAATCAGCTGTTAGTAGTAGTTCCAGAAAGTGGCAGGGTCAGAATTTGTACCTGGGCCTGGGTGCCTCCAAAGGCTAATTTCCCTATTACACCAGGCAGCACTTTCACTCAACTGTACCTTTGTGGGACTGTGAACCATATCATGAACCATTAAATGTCATTTTTGTGCTGCAATTAAACACTATTTAATGCACATAATTTTCCAGTTTCCACAGGGAATATGAAATTATGCACATATACATCTTTATGTATGTATAGTTCCTTCTGCTCCCAGTAGTAATAGTGACAATTTATAGAGCAAGTGACATGCTATAACTTTGTTATATATGCAGGATGCAGCTTTTTTCCACCCTTAGGACTGCTTCTATAAGCTTGTCAGCTCCCAGAGAGCTCTTTGAGTAATCTGTTCTGGATTTTGTGACTCTGCAAAAGTCAGCACAATGTTCTTTTGCCATAACATGCTGTTTATTGTTGGTTTTAAATGTCCTTCTGTTTCAAAATGATATCTGCAAATATGGTCTTTGCTTACATAATGTATTTTTGGATGGAGAATCAAGAATAGAACTGAGCTGGTGGGGGCTCCCTAAACAATGATCAGTGACATACCACCCTAGGACAGAAGAAAGGACAAACACATAGTAGCAACTGTGCTCCTGAAGATGTCTCAATTGAAAAATAAGACACCTTCATCCTATGGTTTTTGAAAACAGCGGAGATGATTGGTAATCCAGTCTCTGTTAGCCAGAGCTCTACATACACTTTTATGACCTGGCTTAAGCTAGCACTAAACAATTGATTCATTAGATAAAGTATAAGTATGCCTGTATAAATGTAGATGTACACACATTTACACAGGTATACATGTATACATATACAAATGCTCATAAGTATCTAAATGAATGTATCATCTATGGCTTCTGTCAGAATATATCAGTACACTGTCACTGTCAGAACAGTTAGTACACAATACACTGTCAGAATATATACGGAAAGATTAAAATGAGAAACACATCTGTGTGAACATTTTATTTTTATAGTCATTTTTTATGTCAGCAGAGACAAAGCAAAGTAAAAAATGCTAGCTATCACCTTACACATGGAGGGACTCAGAATGCTGAATTTTCTCACTTTAGTTTTGAACACAGGAATTAGAGAGTTCATCCTTGGCACATTCACTCTCCAGTCAGCAAATGTGGAGTAGTGCATCCTTTGCCAGCTGTTGGCCACTTCAGCCTTGAGAGCTATGTTTATGAAAAGAAATGAGTTTAGTAAAGCAAACAAGGACCTGGGACATGAATGCTATGTTTTCTGTGCCCAACCTATGTTGCTGTCTGGTTGATATCCACACAGTGCCTGCCGAAGAATTAAATGAGTGTGTCTTAGTTACTTTTTACTCGTCGCTGAGACAAAATACCTGAAGCCCAAAGTTTGGAAAGGAAAGGTTTATTTGTTACAGTTTTTGGAGGTTTCAGTCCACACTCCGTTGGCTCCAAGACAGGCGGGCATGGCTGAGCTGCAGTTCATGGCAGCCGCAAACAGCAAACAGGAACTAGCAAAGAGCAAGACACACCTTCTTCCTGCCATTACATCACATCCTGGCTCCACCCCTATGTGGGTGGAGCACTGACACCATCAATCCAAGCACTAGACAATGAACCATCACAAATACACAATGCAAATTCATGAGGTCTGGGGGACACACCCATAAACCATGACAGAGTAAAACACCTGTGTAATTTTTCTACACAACTTCTGTCTTGCTAAATCTTTCTCTCAAGTTCAAAGGCACTCCCTTTTCATTTAACTCCATGGTAGGAGAAGTAGGTATATAAAATTATCTTTCAGTGTTGGTCTTTGGCTTGTTAAGAGAAATGACCAAATAATGGATATATCTGGAGTACTTCAAAATAAATTTCAGGGATGATACACGTGTCACTTGATGCCCTCTGCATGATAACTCAGAGGACTGATTCAGGATCGTCAGAAAGAGTTTATTTTCTGACAGAAGAATTAATACATTGTATCATGTCCTCTTTGGCTTCTAGAAAGTACAGAGCAAAGGCTAACTCACGGCAAGAATAACCCTTACGGGAGTTAGTATCTTTACTGATGTCTCATGTAAAATGGGTTTTACTCAGTATCTTAAGAGCCTGATACCTAAGTAACTTGGCATAAGCCTCATAAGAGTCATTCATGGAAGTTAACTGGGTAAAAATAATTTCATTTATGTACAGGAAATTTCAAATTTAAATAATACATTTTTATTAGTTTCTGCTGTAGTTTAGATCTTAAGTGTTCTCAAATATCCATTTGTTAAAGGGTTGATCCACAGTATGGTGCTGTTGGGACATGGAGTCTAGTGGGAGGTTTTTAGGTCTTTTGGGGTATTCTCTAAAAGGGGATCATGAGACCCAGTTCCCTTGCTTGTCTTCTATTTTGCTTCCTGGCCATGAGATAAACAGTTTTCAGTTTTACTCTGTTACACACTTCAGTGATGATGTGTTGACTGACCGAAATCTCCAAACAGCATAGTCTATCTGTAATGGACTGAAACCTTCAAAATCAAGAGCCAAAGTAAACCTTTTCTCTGTGTAAGTTGGTTATCACAGGTTTTATAGTGTCAGAAAACTATCACAGATTCCTAATATTTGTCCCAAAATTCAGTCAAGCATAATAAACTCATTCTTGATTCTTTTTAAAGGGAGTTCAGTTTCTAATTTCTGAAGATCCAAGCTTTACATCTGGTTCATGTAGTCTTACCTTATCCCTCTACTGCCACGAAAGCCTTATCCAAATGGATGAAAAAATCATGTGTGACGAGAGTACAGCTGCAAAGCTATTACTTTGGAGTACTTTTTTCTTTAAAAATATTGAACTTTTATTTAAAAAGATGTCTTTAAAATTGATTTAGGTGATTTCTCCCCCCAGATTACATACTCGTCAGCATAATAATTCATAATTAGGTTTAAACCTTATTAGCATAATAAAATTATTTTTTTTTATTTTAAAGAGGGGGAAAAACCCAAGGAATATAAAACAATAAAATCAATCAAAATAAATCAGAATAAGTGTTACAGAACTTCCAAACCTTTTGAAATCAACAATAATTACCACAATGCCTTTGTTGTCTTCAAAATAGCTGCAGATACCAGCTCCAGACATATTAAAAAGCAAACAGAATAAGATAGAATAGAAACAGGAAAAACAAAACAATGAATGCAATAAAGAACCTCAAAACCAGCCAGTAGTAAATATATAATGGCTTCCATAACGTACCTTGCTATCTTTCAAGTAGCTGCTCATGCCATCAGAGTTAACATACACAAAACAAAGGAGAATAAACCCCAACCCAAAACAAAAAAACAATGAAAATGATATGGTTTCTGAGCGGGGGCCTCTCCTCCCTGTAGGTCATGGCTCTCTCTCTCTCTCTCTCTCTCTCTCTCTCTCTCTCTCTCTGCCCGCAGTCTGCAAATGGCACTGACTCAGAGAGAGAGGCTTGGGTCTGGCTCTCTACAAGCTGGCAGCAACCTGTGCGTGGTGCTGGTATCTGGGCGCAGAATAAAATTATTTTAATATTATGCTATTTTCTATATTACCTCTGATCAGATTGTGTGCAATAGAAAAAACTTTACACCTTGTTGCAAAATGTTTGGCTCTATGTTTAGATATGAGATTTTCATTTCTATAAGGTTTTGATCCTATGCTTGATGAGATTTTTTGTTTGCATTCTTTCAACCAGTGAAGAGAAACCTGAAATGTTACAGAAATACTGCCTTATATGTGTTATAGAAATACTGTATTACAATAACAGCAATTCTTTGTTAATTTCCTTCCATGGAAATTATGAACTATTAAAAGTGGAAGAGATGTTGGTGGTCATTTATTTCAGCTTTCTACAAGGTTACAAGAAGGAAAATTTCTGAATCTCTTAAGAAATTAATATACAGAGCTCATCATTACTAGATTTGTTCCAGTTAGTATGGAAGAGTTAGACAGTTATAATCTTTGATCTGATCTATAGTCTTTCGCTGTGTCTAAAAAGAGGGAGGAAGGGAAAAGAGAATTGGACATGTAAATTTTCTTAAATGACATCTAATTTAAAAGGTGCTTTGTTTTTAATCAATACAATTTAAGTTTTCTACACAACTCTAAGTCTCAATTTTATTATTGACAGTTGGGGATGATATACGCTAGTTACTTAGTAAAGTTTAACACAAATTTTATTCTAGATCTTTCTGAATCTAAAGCCCATTTTTTTCATCCTCTCAAAGATGATCATATTAAATCTTACCAGTTACACCTTCTCAGTGGCTCATACAGTGGTGCCTTGGACTATGAACTTAATTCTTTCCACCGTTTTGGTCACAGAATTGATTCCATGATTCTGGTTGCAGCCATACGATAATGCATACGATAATGGATTCTGTGAGCAGAATCATGGAGGGTTGAATTCATTCTTTTTTGTTCAGTAATTTATGACAGCACAGGGACTGAATCTTTCTTATTATGTTGCATATTAAATGCTCAGCAAAATACTTGGTATAAATGTGTGACTTACAATCATGATACTTTCAAGATTTAGACAACTTGAAATCCTTCATGTACCGCAAGTAAGGAATGAACCAACCCAGGAGGGAAGGTAGAAACAGAAGCTCTGGATCTGGCTGTGAATGTCCAAAGGAGGTTGGGATATGAGCCCCCAGTTCCCTTACAAGGAATAAAGCTAAACCCAATCTCAACATGCATCACACAAACTACTAAACTTAATAGGAACCAACTTGGCCATTTGCCAGTCTGACTTAATAGCCAAAAGCAAGGAGTACAACACTTGCAGATGTTGTAGTTTTCTATAAATTTTCCTCTTTTGGGAGGAATATTTTCATTTATTCTGTTTTCTCAGTAAGTTTCCGAACTTGCTTTGAATTTCTACTTTGCCTCCTATTCTTTTTACAAGGGACGCCAGACCTATTAAAGATTGTCATTAAAGTGTCTTACTGCAAGATAAGTGGTACTTGCAGGAAGGTGTGAATGTGAGTGTTGATAGGCATATTGGACTTAGTAGAGCTATTTTCCTTAAATTACCTATTTCATTTGTTTCACTGGCAGCTGAAATTGGTTTTATCCTTGCTGATTCATTTCTAGGTATTGCGTAACAAATGCCAGCATTTACCACCTTGGTTTGGCCTCTTTAAATCTCTTAGTCCATCATTTCTTTATCAGCTTTGGGTACCACTGTTTTATAGCCCACAACTTTTGTCTTATTCACTAAGAAAGGTGCTTTATATAGGTTACAACTAGTCATGTTGGTTCTACTCCACAAAGTACTATCCACTGTGCACTAAACCTGAGTCTAGCAAATATTTTTTTAAAATATTGTAGGTCACTTTCTTGCCTCAAAGGAGTATAGTGCCACAGAGATGCTGCTTCTTGAAGCCATCAGCTTTCCCTATTTTCCTTACAAGTGTGAAATGCCACATGTTTCCTTCATCTGTAAATCTGGCTACCTGCCATTCTCTGGAATGCCTGAGAGTTGCCCTTCCCTGCTGTATTTTTGGAAATATGCCTGGCAGAGATCTCTTTCATTTCCCATCAAAGAAGCACTCTGCATTCTCTAACAGGAGTTCAAACATTTTCCAAAAACAGAATTCATAAGATTCATAAAACACAGGGAAGACCTGCACAATGGGTGTGTCCTACTAGGCAAGATAGATGAAGGTATAAGCTTTGTTGAGAGAAGAATGTCTTGAGCTACTCTTGAATTTACACAGTGTGGGCATACATTCCAGAATGTATATGTGGGACTTTTTCTCTTAGTGTCAAAATATGAAATCATTTAAGTCACAGAAGCTGAATCATTGCAGCCATAATCTGAGTCTTTAGGCAGCTATTCGTAACCACAACATGGGTCTCAGGTTCCTTTGAAATACTTCACTCACAGGGAAATTTGTCTAGATACACAGTTTTGCAAATTATATTAGGAAGGGCACAGCTTACCCCTCCGTTCACATGAAGAAATAACACTTCTCAGTGTGATGGCTTGAGAAAAGAACCTGGCTGGTTTAGTTTCACTTGTGTTAAACATGTTTTCCTTCTCTGCAGCAATGTCTAAGCTCTACCCTAACCTTGTTGTGCCACAAAGCCTGCAGTGAGAGCCCACTCAGTAAAGTCTCCACAGACAGTTTTTCAGTTCAAAGTGCCTATGAAATGATTTTAAGTGCAAAACAACTCTCAGATACTACATTTAATAATTTATTTTTTTATTATTCTAGTATGCTTGGGTGGTGAAAAATAAAAGTCATGTTAACACAAACCTATACATTGAAGAATAAATACAAATAGATAAAGGTACTTAGGGAGAAGCAGTATGGTAATAGATCATCAAACCTACTCTGGAAATATAAAACACTTTTATTTGACAGATAAAACCTTTGTAATTTTAACAAATTTTGATAGAATAAGGCTATGCTATTTCAGTTTAAAATGAAAATGAAAGTACATTTTGTCTGTATGAAAGCTACTGTCTTTTATTTTTCACTATATTTCAAATGCAGTAGAACAGGGTGTACTTATGGAACTGTTTTGAAAGGAAGCTATGTTGGATGTAGTGTGCTAGAATCTTTAGAAATGCTGCCTTTGAACCTCAGTTTCCTCAGTTGCATTTGACAATGTTGCTGTGTCCCTGTGTTGCTGTTTTTTTTTTTTTTTTCGGTACTGGGGATCGAACTTACAACTATGCACTTGCAAAGCAGGCACTTATGCCACTGAGCTAAATCCCCAGCTGTGTTGCTGTTTTGAAGAACAGAGAAACCAAATCTAATTCTTGAATTTAAATTGTCAGTCATTTATTCATTCAGAGGCAATTTTGGTGTATCTGAATTCTATCTTCCTCTATATTCATCATAATTTGTATTCTTTTAATCTAGGAGCTAGAAATAAGGTTAAGAATTTGAGACTGATTATTGTATCAAGATAAAGTCTTGGTAGGTTTCAAAATTAAACAATCTGGAGAAGGGGAAGATGGTGGATCAATAAGCAGCAAAATAAAGAGCCTCTCTGAGAGAAACAGCTCAGATACTGGAATAAAACATCCTGGAGAAGACCAGACATAAGGAGGGAGATCCTCTTAACCCAGGAAGAAACAAAAGGGGGCGCGGAGAAAAGAAAAGAAAATTGCAGACAGAAGGCTGTAGCCAGATCCACTTTCACCAGAGCCAGTGTATGGAATGCCACTGGAATCCAAAGACCCTCAGTTGCAGTGAAGCTGGGGGGTTGGCAAGTCTGAGGGGCTCAGCAGGAGGACATGGTCATAGAGGAGAGTGGCAGAGTAGAGAACAGCACTCAGCTCCGAGATCTGTACCAGCTCACAGTGAGTGCAGGGAAATCAGTTCTCCCACAGGAGTGGGCAATGGCCAGGTGACATTTTGGACTTGAGCAGGATAAGCCCAGAACTGGAAATGCAGCAGCTTCAATTAGCCCCTCCTAGTGCAGAGCAGATTGATGAGAATTGCTTGAGTGAGTCCCACCCCTGTGCATGATTCAATAGCCAAGGACAAGGTCTCCCTGAAGTTATAACTAACCGGTCCCATCCACATGGCACACAGAAACGTGGTGAAGACTCCCAGTGCTTGACCATCTTCGACGGGAAAGGCCAGCCTGTCCCACCCTTCCTTGTACTTCAGTGGCCATCACCAGACTGTGAAGGACAGCAATTCCTAGCCAGCGTGCTTCAGAGTAATCATAGCCAATACAAGTAGTGTCGGGAACCCCATTATCCACTCGTCTGGAAGAAACCAGAAACGTGACAAGAGGAAGAAATAAAAGGAAGTCTCCAGCCCCCAACGCAAATAATACTAGCCCAGGAGACGTAAACACGGAAGAAAATGGGGGTTGCACACCTATGGTACCTGAAAAAGCAGCATCTGACATTAAGAATTATCTTCATGACATTATAAAAGAACTAAAAACAGAAATTCTAATACAAGTAAATGAAGATATAAGAAAAACAATAAAAGAATTGATAAGTACCTCTCAAGAAGACACAGATGGAAGAATGGAAGGGCTTAGAAAAAGGAGAGAAACCTTCGATGAAGAACACACAAAAAAAATCTAGAATACATGAAACAGATTTGAAGAGATTACCAGGAAATTACAAACTCCATTGAAAGCTGGCAAGACTGCTTGAAAGAAACTAAACATAGACTACCAAACCTTGAAGACAGGTTTGCAATGTGTGATCACAAAAGGAACAATCTCTTAAAAATAACAAGGAACCAAGAAGTAACAATACAAAGGTTAGAAGATGGCAAGAGGATCTATAACTTAATAATGACAAATGTGAGTGAAGAAGTAGGGGTAAACACAAATGAAATACAAAGTTGTGGGCTATTTACACAAATAAAGAAAACTTTCCACATAAAGGAAAAGGAAATGATATACAGATATATGAGGCATACAGAACTCCAGTCAGCTATAACCAAAATAGATCGATACCCAGACATAATAATCAAGATCCCAGAAATCCAACACAAGAACAGATTATTAAAAGCTGTCAGAGAAAGGAAACAGATCACCTATAAAGGAAAACCCATCACAATCACGACAGAGTTCTTGACACAAACCATTAAATCAAGAAGAGCTTGGAGTAAAGTATTCCAAGCCCTGAAAGAAAATAACCTCCAACCCAGATTGATGTACAGTGAAAAACTACACTCAGAATTAATGGAGAAACAAGATGCTTCCATGACAAAGAGGAACTGGGGAAGTTTGTAACTACCAATCCAATCCTACAAAAAATACTGAAGGACATATTAGAGAGAGAGAAAAAAAAGACCATAGTTTCAAGAACAGTGACAGAGGAAGCTTACTGAGTGGGGCAGACAGTGAAATGAAGGATAAAAGAAGACAACTAATGGCAGAAAATAGCGTGGTAGAGATGAGGCAGAGAAGATTGGCCATAGTCACTAACATGGATGGACTCGAGACACTAATAAAAAGAAACACAGGCAGAGTGGATCAGGAGATAGAGCCCATCAAGTTGTTCTATATAACAGACATATTTAACTTGAAAAAGGTTTTATGGACTGAAAGTCATAGATGAGAAAATAATGCTGTATGTGACAGGGACTCAGAAAAAAGTGGGGTAGTTCACCTATCAGCTGCAGATTGGTTGGAAAGACATAACACTTTTATACAATGGAGAACTACTCAGCTATAAGGAAGGAAAACCTTGAGGCTTTTGTAGGTAAATGGATACAACTTGAGACCAAGCTCAGGGGTAAAAAGGTTCAGAACCACTTAGGTAAATAGCTGGTTGCTTCCCTAACCTAAAAACTAAAGGAGTTAGTGGACTACAAAATGTACAATGCACCCTGGGAAAATGAAAGGGAGGAAATTGTCTAAATAGGGAATTGTTAATCTTGTTATTGTTAATCTTGAATCGTGATCTGAAACCCATAGTGTTTTCATCTATTTGTTTAGTTTGGTCATATTCTGTTTTGTTTGTCTACTTGTATTAGATTTGAGGGCATAGACAACTATTCCAAAGATAGCAGAATATACTACCTGATTATTTTTAATTTCCTATTATTTTAATCTGAAACCCTGTATTGCTTTCACTGCCTTGTGTTGACTGATTTTTATTGAATCTGTCTTGTTCAATTGTTGTCTTGTCTTGACTGATTTTATTCAAATCTGTTATGTGTGATTAGTATCAAGTCTGAGAGTATAGGCAACTACTCTGAAGACAGAGAGATTCACTATGATACCCATTCTGGCTTGACTATTACCCTCTTTTGAAGTCCTATAATGTCTCCAATGTTTTGTTTTAATTGATTTTGTTCCATACTGCTATGTTCAATTTTATTATACCTGATGATATGGGCAATTCTATTAAAGATAACGAGACATCATGGTAACCATTGTGAATCACCTTGTATTGTGGTTTTAAATTATGTACTATGTCATCCTTTTGTTTTGAATTACCCCATTTTTTTCTCATTTGGTTTTATTCTTTTTACAATAAAAAAAACAAAATTAGACAATCCAGAAGTAAACAATTGCTTGATTTTTCTGAATCCAAAATCTTTGCAGTAAATGCCTGTGTGATTTAGTCCTCTTGACTTCCTTCTTTGTCCCTTTCCTACTTTCTGTGTGTCCCAGTCACACTTGTCACTTTTTGTGTTTCCTCCTAGGTCAGGCTTCTTTCCACTTTAAGACCTGGGCTGCTGTCCTTTTGATTCTCTGCTTGGTTAATTCTGTCTCGTTGTTTAATCTGCCTGTTCAAGCACCACTTCCTGAGAGAGATGTATGGGGCTACCGGCCCTTTATAGTCATGGATATCTCACCTAATTGTATTGGCTTCCTGGAATTTGTGACTGTCTGAAGTTATATTTTTCGCATGTGTATTGCCTATCTTCTCCTTCTAAAAATGTAATTTGCATGAGAAAAAAAATGCCTTGTTGAGAAGTCAGTGACAGCAGTTCCATACTGGATGTCAATTACAGCATGCTGAATGGATGAATGGTCTTTTGTTGCAATGAGATTACAGGAGGAAAACCAGAGATTTTGACTTGTAATTCCAAATCAGGAATTTTTACGTAATAATGAATATTAAAAATTAATAATTGTGAATGTTACATAACAATTAGAAAAATTCCAGGTATATAGCTAATTAGATATTTCAACTGTTTTATATGATTTAGTTCCTGCAGCTCTACAAAACAGGTATTAATTACTATTACTACCAATTTATAGATGCACAAATTGTAGTCCTTGCACATTAAAGTGTACCAGCCTTCAATGTAAGAGATTCAGAAACAGGTAGTTGAGTCAGTGCTGTTTATTGCCGAATAGAAAATGTTTAATAAATATGGCTTCAGCTATGTGCATAGCACTGAGCTGAATTGTTCCTATGCTATATATCATTCCATCCTGTCTTCAAAACTATGAAATAAGCACTGTTCTTATGCGTGTCTACAAATGAGGAGGCTGAGACTTAGAAAGCTTCGGCAGCTTCGCTGAAGTCCCACAGCCGCCTACTGATAGAAAGTGCATTTAAATGTACACAAATGTGACTCTAAGATCTGTAATTTTATTTGTCCTCTCCATATCACAAGAGCACATGTGCATTTTCATGTTAGTGCCATCATTGTGAGGTTTGTGAAAGAGATTGGATTGGCCTCCCGTCTCCAAGCATCTCCACTGGTGTAAAGAGCTTCCCTCTTAGGACTGCTTCCTTTTGTCCCATAGGTTCCTGTGTGTCATGGTGGCATTGTCATTTGCTTCTGGAAATTACTTAATTTCTTTCTTGATGTTTTCTGTGACCCATTATGTATTCATGAGTGTGTTATTGAGTTTTGAGGTGTTTCTAAATATTCTGTGTTTTGGAGGAGTACTCTTTTTCTATTTTTGTTGCACAATGTTTCAGTAGTAAACACGGGGTGATTTTGATTCTTTTATATTTATTTAAGAGGGTTTGTGGAAGTATGTGATCTATTTTGGAGAGAGTTCCATGTGCTGCAGAGAAGAATGTATCCTCTGTTTTAATGGAAGAGAACACTCTGTAGACATGCACCACACTAGGAGGAAAATGTATATGTTTGGAAAATATAATGTTAAGAGAAACAAATCAGATCTATGAGCTTAAATACTATATGATATTTCTCATTTGAGTAACCCAAAATATAATAAAGAGCAAAGCAAAGGATTAACAGAAGGAAACGGAGCTCTTTTGCAAATGGGAAGGAGTTCAGGAGAATGAGATTAAGGGAGGGAACCAGGGGAAGGGGAAGTTTACATTTACAATGCTACTTACATGTATGAAATACCCACAATGAAACTAAACATTTTATGTCAAAACACGAATTAAAAATAATGAGAAGAAGAATGAAAGTGGGGAAAAGGATGTAGAAAAGGAAGGATAAACAATGGTAGGAAAGGGAATTAAAGCTGTGTTATGTGCATACACGTACTCCCTAAAATGAATGTAAAGTTCATTTACTGCAAACATGTACTAATAAAATTAAATTAAATTTAAAAGAGGGTATATACATTTCTCAGCTACAGATTTCATAATGACTATGGACACATCCACTTAGAGAAATGAAGAGGGAAAGCAGAATGTGTATCAATGTAACCAATTGATGTTAAGGTATAATATAGTTGACTAAACATCTATTTCTTCAGAAACAGAATAAGAATAAAATTTAGAAATTCAATAGTTGTTCAAGTGCAATCTTGGTTTCTAAAAGGGACTATAAAGAATTGTATATTTTAAAATATATCCAGGTCCAATTATGGACTGACCTAAAATACAATGTGTAAAGTTTATCACTACTGCCAGGTGTTTTGTTTTGTTTTGTTTTGTTTTGTTTACCCTGAGTACATCTGTAGTGACTCAGTTCTATCCTGGCAAAAGCCGTCTACAAGAATGGTGTGATGTTGTGACTATATTTTGCTTACTATTGGGTTGCATCTCCATAGGTTTGCATTATTGATCACATGTGCAAAATCAGTGTATTCACGTGCATGATCATCCTGGCTTAAAAAAAAACTTGTGTGAGGATTGATGTGTGCATGTACAAAGATTAAGCCTTTCTTCTTTAAAAATTTCCCTAAGCCATTGAGACCAGTTGGTTTGGCAAAAACAAAATGAGTTCAGCCAATACTACTAACCTCTACTGTTTCACAGAACTCATTGTGAGTGCTTTATTTATACAATCTAACATGATCCTGAGCTTGTATTTGATGTTTACAATTGCCCATATGTGTAGGCAGCCCCAACATTATTAAGCCACTTTATAGATCAGAAGATTGAGGTTAATAGAGTTTAAAGAGCTTGCCCAGGGTCAGGCAGCTAATAAACAGTAGAGCCAACACCTGAACTGAAGTCTTTGGACTGCAAGTTACACCCTTTTTTTCTGCTACCCACATCTCTTCCTTGTCAAAGAGAACCATTTAGTGGTGAGAATCCAAATTCTCTTGCTACCTGGTTGGCTTCTGGAGGCTGGAGGTATGGGGCCTAAGATGTCATAATCTTTATGCACTGCTGATACATGTTTGTTATTCATTGGGTTTCCGTTCTGCCTGCTTAAAGCCTATGAAAGTGGTGAGTAGTACTTGTGGACCAGGACTAACATATGTTTTTTTAACATCTCAGACTTTTATCCTGTGTCCTCTAGAACCTCCTGACAGCTTCTTCTTTCACCCAGAAGCAGGTGGGGCTAGCATTTCACAGTGACTCATGGTTTGTCTGTTTGTGTGCTCTGGGATCCAGAAAATAATTTATTTCCCAGACTCATTCTCTTTTTAGTCATTGTCCTTCCTGCTGCTCCCATTTTTATGGTTTCTTTCAGGTACTGAAAGAGTTAGAAACTTCCTCAAACATAAATGTTTATTCAGGGAAAGGATTTGACAGATCGGTGGCCCAGTGACTTCAGCAAGGCACACCCGTAACACAGCCAATTTAAAATATCAGGTATTCAGCAGTCAGTCAGCAGCCTGAGGCACTGATGGATTGGGGGTGCTGTCGGGACAGTATGGGCTGCTTGTGCAAGAGGGTTAAGTGTCCTGTTGAAACCTAGCTGGCTAGTGCCAGGTCCTGGCTAGTGCGGAAGGCAGTAATTACTTGCGTTTCATCTGATCAAAAAAAGTGATGCTCACGTCATACCAGCCTTAAACAACAGGTTGAATAAAAATATGAATAATTGAAGTTTTCAGATAGAAACAAAACCTTCCCATTGATGTGTAAAACAGAAATAAGCAGACCCAATCTATGTTTTCATCTTAGACATATGAATTTGGCCTGGCCAGTCCTTGAGATCACAATGCTACTACTCTGTCATGCTCTAGTGGTGGCTATCATCCAGATCTTTATCATCTCAGAGAACCAGGCGTTTGCCAAGAACATCAACTTCTACAACGTGAGGCCTCCTCTTGACCGTAAGTAGTGGTTGCCATCCTGCTTTACATCCTGGAGATATCAGAGTTTCCCTGTGATGTCCTCTTTCCATCTACCATCCGGCCTTTCTCTGGAATAAAAAGATTCTAAGTTTATACTTGGAATAAAACAGGAAGTCTTCTTCAAAGACTCAATAATCAATAGGGAAGGTGTGAAATATGTATTCTTTTCTTTTTCATTTTTAAAAAGCTCTGCTGACACCATTGATACATAGCCAGGGGTGAGAACAGCTGTTTTATTTTACCCCTAAAAGAGGTATATGTCTTACTATTCTATATTTTTTGCTTCCTATATTTTTCAGGACACTAATTATATCTCTCTCTGTGTGTATATATATATATATATATATATGCATAATAGCTGAAATTTATGACAGATTTTATAAATCCTAAATTATCTATGTATGTCCAACTTTTGAAGTCTAGTATAATTTTTGTTGAGAAAAATTCATTAAAAAAGAGAAAAATATAGTATATATGAATTAAAGAAAATTCCAAAGAAACAGAAAATATATAGAAGGAAGTAAAATTTACTCATGATTCTAAAATTCAAAGGCACTCTCTTTTAAATTTTGGAGTATTTCAGTGTTTTTTCTATGTAAGTGTATTTAAGTACATAATTTAGTGGGATCACACAAACTTAGTTTTATGTTAGTTTTTCACCATTTGTATTATATTTTAAATATTTTCAATGACTCAGAAAATATTTTAATACCTTTTACACTTTAAAGCAACTATATGACTGGTTTGTAGCTTATGAAACCATATCCCCATACTTAATGTCAGAAAAAACATAAGCAAGTTAAATGTTAAATTCATTGAAATTTTTAATGAAAATCTTTGAAAATGTACATTTCCCTTTAATTGGCCATAATCTTTGAATAAATTTTCTGTAATTATAATTACTAGATCAAAAAGCTGTACCAATTTGTACTTTAGCCACTTATTCATCAGAATTGGCTATTTTTTCAATCTGTACAGATTTAACAGATAAAAATGGATGTCATTTATTAACCTACTTAATATACTTTTATACATAATTCAAGCAAATATATTTCAGCATTTAATTTCACATCTGTTGAACTTTAGATTTATTCTTTTGCTTAGATTAATGCCCTAATACTTATCTTCCCTTGCATCTGAAATACTCACTGATTTTTAATTTTCACTCCAATTTCTCGTTATGTTTCTGGGTTGGTTTGGGATTCACCTTGACCTTTGACTCTTTTGTTCTCCAGAATTGAGAGAATCAAAAGTTATACATAGAGCCCTATGGACTGGTTATACAGAAATATAAAAAAAAATTATTTTTATTTTTATGTTTATTAAAATATCAAGATACATGGCCAAAAAAGAAAAAAAAAAATGCATTGAAGCAAGAAAGAACTAGTTGCCTTCAATCCAAACTGTTAGCAATTCAGAATTTTTCCTTTCCATGATGCTTTGGCCTGAATATAAGGGCTTAAGAATTACTATCGTCCTTATTTTAAATATTACATTCCTGATCAAAGCCTAATGTTTTGACAACTGACTTAAATAAACATACGTTAAATAAGATGACTTGTTTGAGGTTAGAGGTAGCAAAATGGGAATGTATATGGAATGTATATGGGAATGTATATGGATGGAAACTAGCAAGATTTGGTGGACTGGGGACCTTTCTAGGTCCTGTTGTTGCCTCATTGTACCTCTGTAAGTCATAAAGACCTCCATTGTCACTACCATAATTATTGTTATATTTCAGAAGTTAAAAAATATCACACACTGATTAGTGAAAAGGGGAAACTCTAGCTCAAGTTACTTTGGGTTCTTTTCAGGGGTTCACTACCACCTTCACCTAATTCCTTTAAGCCTCACTTATCTCACAATATAAATTGTATTATGTAATATAAATTATATTATGTAATATAAATTGAATAATGCCAGAGATTTTGCAAAGTGATTTGTGAGATCATTTTTGTTACTCTATGTAGGAATTTCATAGAATTGCCTGAAGAATAAAGCCCGTTGCATAAATCCAGCTCCTAAAAGCAGAAATTCTTTAAAACATGTTACTGATTTTGTGTCATATTTAATGCTTGAAATCTTTGTCTTTTAACCTGTTTTACTTCACGTTTGCCTTTAAAGCCACACCATTTCCAAACAGCTTCAAGTGTTTTACCTGTGAAAATGCAGGGGATAACTATAACTGCAACAGATGGGCCGAAGACAAATGGTGTCCGCAAAGTAAGTGTGCCGAGTTTGGCAACTCTTGCCATCTCAGTCCTGTAGATTCCTGCTGACTTCCTAGAGCGGAGCTTTCTCGTGTAGCATACAGCAGACGAATCATGTTCTGTCGGAGTGAGATTTTTCTTCTAAGGGCCTACCCAGACATTAGACTCTCCTGAGAGAATGTGAAAACTAGTACCATAGCTCCAGTTTGCAGTTGTATATACCTTGAGGAAGAATTCCTTAAATGATATTTACTAGGGAAAATGAATAGACTGCAATGTTGAGTAAAGCATTCTAACAATTTCAGAAATGCTTGATGATACCTCAGAAAAGTCATACTTACTATCTTAAAGCAAAAGAAGGCTTCGGTACTCTTCAGCCACATTAATGCCTGGGGAAAGTGTTCATTCATTTAACGAACATTTGAGTATTTTTTTTACTTTAATTCATTGCTACGTTCCCAGTGCCTAATTCAGTACTTGGCTTATATTAGGCATTTAATAAATATTTTTTGACAGATTGAATGGATGGTCACGGACATCTCTGAGTATATATTAGAACTAAGACTTGAATAACCCCAACATGTCAACCAGGCAGAGATCTATAGGAAGAATATGCAGGGAAAAGGGTACAGCAAGTACAAAAACTTTAAGGTTCGAGACTTGGCTTAGTCTCTTCAATGATCAGGATGGAGACTGGGTCCTGTGTTCTAGTAGGAGATGGGGAAGAGGAACTGGAAGAAAAGCACAGGCAGGGATGTGCAGGCTCTTCTTTTTCTGATGAAGAGTACATTGCATTGTAAATGTGAAGGGAAGGTAGGGGCATTTTAAGCAAGGAGTACAGGGTACTAATTGTGTTCTAAAATACTACGTGGGCTGCTGTGTGGAGAATAAACAGGTGAGCAAGATGGAGACAGTCATTGTCTTCAGAAAGAAGATGGGGACTTGGACCAAGTTGGTAAGAACAGAAAAGGCAGGAAACTGAATGATTTAAAATATACAAAGTTGGGGGTAAAGCAGAGAGAATGTGCTGATATAAGATTCAAAGCTGAAAAACTACTTAGAGCTTTAAGAATTAAGGCTGTTCATAATTTAGGGTATACTGTTTTGTTTTTTAGATTTTCAGGTATAAAGCAAAGACAAAAAGAAAAACAGACTTAGAATTAGAGATTACTAGTCTTTGTCTACTGTTTCCTTGAAAATTTGAGAATTTCACCATGATATTCGTAGTAATGAAACACTATACTTTTTCTAGATAAAGAATCTGTGGAATCAGTAAGTACTATACAGTGGAGACTTCTATAAGAATCTGATGCCATAAATTAACACATTGTGCTTATGACATCGACATGGTTGTTTTCTTTCTTTTTAAGAATAATTAATTGCCAAAATATTTTTCTTGAGGTGATTTTGCATTTCTGTGGAGTGATTGCCCTTAGATGGCATTTTCACTTATGCATCTGTGTGCTCGTGTAATTTTGTGCATTTGTTTCTACATGTCTACAGAAATTCATCTTAGCTATTTTGAAGTTTTCTAGGGTGATTAGTAACTCTTGTTTCTGATTTCAAAGAGTACTTATTGTTCTTTAGCAATTTGCTTTAAATCTCCCTAAAATGTGAGTAGAAGGATTAGAATAGTTGTAAATTGGGGCACTGGCTCCCAACCTCATAAGCCTTATCTTTTTAACATTTTACTAGAAATGCCTTTTTCTTCTAGGGCTTTGCTTAATATTCCAGTTTGTCACTCATAACTAAATCCATTTTAATAACCATACAAGGAATATGCAATGGCCATTTCTGGAGTTTAGAACCTTACATCAGTGGAAGCTGTAGCTTTCCACCAGTAAGACAACATTAGAGTTTGAGAAAGTGGAAGAATCACCTGTGCTGTGTCCACCCTGAGAAGCTGCTCTCAGTGAGATCAGCACAGAATGACCCTACATTTCAGCATTGCGTGACAGCTTCCTCTTGACTATCTGCCAGTCAAGTCCCAAAGAAACCAACCATCTAGAATTGTTACTGAGGGTGTGATTTTTTACTTTTCTTTTTGTCATCATTTATGGGAGTGGTAGTCAACCACTTCTTAGGGGCAAGTAGGCCTGAAGCTATTGTTCTTTGTCATCTTAGGTTTCCTTTTGTCCTTATAGGTTCACTCCTGTGGTCTGTTGGTATTGTGAAAAGAAATACTCTAGGTAATAGGATATGACAGGAATGATATTTTTGTTTTATTTACCCTGTCTTCAGTGCTGAGCTGTTTAGCTGCTTTCACCATGATCTTTTGAATGAATGCATGCACTTCCCAGTTTTCAAGGCTTGGTTGTTGGGAGTAAAAGTTGAAATGCCTTGTCTAAAACACTTTGTGGCTCCCTTTTGTTCTGACCATTCACTCTTTTGATAGCATATTCTGCAACACCATCTAGTATAATATTAAGTTTACTGGGGACAGCATAATTTTCCGAGTAAGAGCACATACTCTAAGAAAGTGCCTCAGCTAGAATCCTGTTTATGTGACCTTTCTGCCTATGTGGCCATGAGCAAGAAACTGTGCCTCAATTTCTTTATCTGTAAGTGAGGCTGTTAGTATGGGCTATCTTAATGATTATGGTGAGGAGTAAGTGAAGGAACAGTTTAGGAGGGTGCCTAGCTGATGGTACATACACAATATGTGTTTGCTTTTTTGCATATTTGTAATGCTTACCATAACCCTATCAAGATACAAGCACACTCACTATCATTATTTCCTCAGGAAGATATTAAGTCCAAATCATCTAACATGGCTGATTCACTGTGACAGAGGTAGTTCCATAAGCCCAATCTTGTCAGCTTCAGCCCCATCTTTGTATTTCACCTTTGTATTCCACCTTTTGTGGGCCCTGATCCACAAACTAAAAGGCATTTCCTTGCCTTTGGATGTCTATAGACATAGGACTAAAGCAGAATATCCTGGGATGTTGAATGAAATCACTTTCTTGGAAGAATCCCCAGTAATAACATACAAGTGATTAAATATATAGAGATAACTATATAGATATGACTTAATGATATGGTGTGATTGAAATGTACAGATAATGTTTAAATTTTTAAAAATTATCACAGTAAAGGAAATACTGCTACTAATCTCCCCTCAAAATAATCTTAGGGCTGGGGATTTAGCTCAGTGGCATAAGCACCTGCCTGTCAAATGTGAGATTGTGAGTTCAATACCTGGTACCAAAATAATAATAATACTAATGATAACAGTAAAATACTCTCTTTGCTTTGAACAGATTTATTTCATCATTCTTGGCACTTTCTGAAGCAGTTCTGGAAGTCCTCTTTAATAAGCATCTTTAGTCATCTTGCCTTGATGTCTTGAACTGATTCAGAAAATGTAACTTTCATAGTCATACTGACTTTGAGAAGCTGCATAGGGCTAAACTTGGTGAATAAGTGGATTCAGGACACACTGAAATGCTTTTTATGAACCTATCTTTCTGTCCGTTTCATTCTCTCCTTACAGCAGCACTCCTCATTTTTTGATCCTACCTCCAAGGCACTCACAAAAGAGGATTTCCAGAAATGCTTTGAGGAGCACTAATGAAAATATGTCTTTTACTGTAATAAAAATGTAAACATTCAGTGTATTTTGATCACACCTCATATACAGAGCAGAAAGTGGGTGGGAAACAAACAATTCAAAAAGCAAAGAAAAATGCAGATACACTGATGAAGAAAAGTCAAGCAGGTTGGAAGGATTAGAATTTGAGTAAGAGTTAGATGAGAAAGGCAGATGATCATGACATATGATTAGAACCAACATCTTTTAATTACCATTTTCTGCCTGCCTTGTGAGATACCAATGTGTGATGATGAAGAAACTTTTTGTTCACAATTTTCATTCTGACTTTGGAGTTCTAGAACAAACATTCAGAGGGACAGAAGATCAGTCACATAAATTCTTGTGTGTTCAATGAGCAGACCCATGGTTTTGATGAAACTTTGTTCATTTTTTTCTCCTCTACTTTAGTTGATGTCAAAGAATGGATGCCTGTTTATCTTCATTTTCAACACACACGCACACGCACACACACACTTCACAAACTGATACCTTCCCAAGAGTCTACCTAGACCAGTGATGGTGAATATTTTAGTGACCAAATGCAAACTGCAACCAAAACTCACTTACTTTTCATAAAGGGTCAACACTGCAAATTGATCCTGAATATTGAGGTTTTAGTTTATAAAACACAACTCTAATTAACTTTTTTTTTTTTTTTTTTGTAGTACCAGGGATTGAACTCACAACCTCACACTTGCCAGGCAGGCGTTTATGCCGCTGAGTGCTGAGCTAAACCCTGGCCCACAATCTTTTGTCTTAAAAAAAAAAGAAATGACAAGCATGCTATAGGTTCCTCACCGCTGAGCTGAATAGTCCAAAGTCCATTGCTATTGTATTTCTCAGTGTGACAATAGAGAGATCTGTTTTGCAATGTGCTAAATGAAGTAGCTTTATTTATTTATGTATTTGTTTATATTTAGATACACAGTATTGTTTGACAGTTCACCACTTCACCAGCCATGGAAGAAGTACCTCTATCACCAAAAAGTGTGCATCCAAAAATGAATGTCACTTTGTTGGTTGCCACCACAGCCAAGATTCTGAACACACGGTAAAAGATCATTGAGCATGTACATGCATAAAGTTTTGCCTGAAGTCATAAAGATCATTGTGCATGTGTAAAATTACTGTCTAAAAATCATATGCTGGTGATGGTAAGTTATGCATCTTGGAAGAAGCAGGAAGGATAAAGAATGTTGGACATATTTACACTTTATGGAAACACCATTATAGTGCTTCAACAGAAACTAAGAGAAGTTAAGGATTTTCTGTACTTTAACAAGAAATAATGTTACTAAAATGAATGATAATGCTCAGATTCCAGAGTTAGAGCCCAGGCCTCAGAGTCTCAGTGAATGATCTGAATCCAGTTCTGGCGGCTAAAGGATAAACCCTCCACCACAGGATCAACACTACAGAGCCCAGCTCATGTGCTTTGTTCCTGGCTAGACATCACCAGGAACGCTGCACAGGGAAGTTAGAAGATAGAAAGAGGGAAGCAGTGCCCCATTTTACCAAGGAAACCTGTCCTGCTTGCTCAAAGGAGGAAGTGAGAGTATGACAGATTAATATCAAGTTAATATAATGAACTATATTTTCATTATACTTGAACTTTAATTTTCTTTGTCATTCTAAATGAGTATTTTACTCTTTTATGTGCTTGAGATCCTGAAATGTTTGAGAATAAAATTAGTTGGAAGGGTATTAATTTCATGAAGTTTTAGAATCTGAGTTAGCCTGGAAGTATAGAAAATGATCCTGATATCAGTGATTGTTAGCTCTAGCTATAGAAGGATCAGCTGGGAAGCTGTCACCAGGTGTGGTGTGGAAAGCTAGGTGAACACGCCAGACCAACTGAAATAACCTCAGAGTAGAGGGCCTGGGTGTAAGATCTTTTAAGAAATTTCCGAAATTTCTTAAATCTGAATGTGCAGCCAGGGTTGACAACCACTGAGGGTAGGTGCTTAGAGATGATAATTGTATGTCATTCAGTAAGCCTTTATAAATGGCTGGGTATTTCAGGTCAAGTATTGTTCCACGTATGCATTGGTACTATCATAAGAGATTAGTTCCCTTGGAAACATTCTCTGAAAATGTGAGGTTAGAGACTCAGCCTTTTTTTTCTCCTTTTTCTACCACTCAGCAGTTGTAATTAGCAAACCATTGCAGCAGTGATGATAGGAATCAGGTGTGAACACAGACAATAGAGAATCATTATTATTACCTAACAAGTAATATTGAGAAAGAAAATCAATGACTAATTCCAAAGGTTCTTAGCTTTCAATTTTGTTTCAGTGTTTTTCCTTATAAGCCCTTAGATTTGGTGACTCAGTCAAACAGCCTTATTTAGTTTCCCTTCCTCTTGTTTGCCTTGCTTATGCTTGAGTCTGATGGAGATAAAGCATGGTAAGGAAGGAAAGACTGTCAAATGGTTTTACCTGCAGATCCTCTGCAGAGGAGCGGCCCAAAGGCCTGGTGATGTACAGACTAGCTAATTTACTCTAATGGGCTGCTTCACATGGAGCTGAAGCAGTCTTTCATTTGCTTTTATGTGTTTTTCCTTCTTCCTGTCATTCACTCTTCCATTTCTGTGTTCTTTTTAATAGGAATGCAGGTCTTGCTGCGAAGGAATGATCTGCAATGTAGAACTGCCCACCAACCACACAAACGCAGTCTTTGCTGTCATGCATGCTCAGAGGACATCTAGCAGCAGTGTCACCATGCCCTACCTGCCAGTGTTTGTCTGGGTCTTCGTGCTTCCACTGCTATGATGTCACCTTTCTTAGGAGAGGAGAGACCAGCCCTCTAAAGCACAAGGCAAAATCTGTGTGAACACTGGAGTGAAGATCAGTCTTGGACTTGAAGATGATACCACAAGGCAGAAGCCAGTGATTTACTTTGCTAAAATGTTCTTGCATGAGATAATAACACTGAGAATGGGGGCTTGGTAGGGACTGAAAGGACCTGAGTTCCATGCTCCCTGATCAATTAGGGCTGCATCCTGTCAGTTCTTCAAGAAGTATTCAGCCAGTATTGTTGACAAGTGACAAAAACCTGGATAGTCTTGGCCTGACCAGGACTTTAGCTGAAAGGACTTCTTGACCTCACTGACTCCCTCAAAGGCTACCTAGTCAGACCGTCTGGCTTCTGTGGTTAGCTCTGAGTGTCTCTGCAAAATCCTACCCACTAGTGAGAAGCACTGTGTTATGTTAGACAACCTAACATAATCAACTCATAAAGAGAAAAGGTTTATTGTGGCTCTTGGTGTGTGAAGGTCTTAGTCCATGATAAATTGTTGCCTTTGGACCTGTGGTAAGGCAGCACACATGGTAGGGAGTGCGTGGCAGAGCAAAGGGCCACTTTCCTTGTGGTGTGACATGGAAAAAAGAAAAGAGGAGACCAGGGTCCCCCAATCTCCTTTGAAAATGGACCCCCAGTTACCTGAAACTGCTCACTATCTCCCTTTTAAAGGCTCTACCTCCTCCCCAAGGCACCCAAGCTAAAGACCAAACTTTTAACATGCAAGCCTTTGGGGGACACTCCAAATTCAAACCACAGCACTCAGTAACAGTGCAGTTGGTGAGAAAGTCAACTATTTAAGAAAACTTCTGGTTGAACTAACATGAAATCCATTTGCCAGTTGTGAGGTGGGGGAGGGGGGATAAGGCTTTTTAATTACACAATGTAAATGCATGCTGTGTGTTTCTTGACTGGCAGAGGCCTACAATGAGACCTATCTACCAGTGTCACTGAACTTGAATTTCCATGTACCAGGGTGATATATGCTGGCTTAAAGAATAAAATTCTATGCCAAAGTAGCTTGGATGTGTTGCTTTTCTAGAAAAGAATTCTGCGGAATTGAAGAGATCAGGCAGCCTTCTTGATCAGTGGGGGAAAGACTGTTACCAAATGCACTCTTAGAAGTAGAGTGTGATTGAAGGTTTAAAGAGTCCAGGTCTGGGGTGGTTGCAGGAGATCTCTTTTCCTCCATCCAACTACCTTCTCCCTGAATGGCGAGTCCACCACTCATTGTCTCCTTCTCTTTCTCCTTATTTCAAATGAACATCTTTATTTCTAAAATCCTGATTTCCTGCCTTCACATTTTGGAGTGACCACTGTGCCCTTGTATGTGTAGAGATAAGTTGGTGCAGTTTTTTCTCCTACTAAACATGCACTAGTTAGAATGTTGGCTGCTCTGTAGGCACATTTAATCATGGGTTGGAAAACTAAAGCCCATAAGTCAAAACCATTTTTGTTAATAACATTTTATTAGAGTACAGCCACATGATTTAAGTATGTGTTAACTGTGTCTGCTTTTGTGCTACAACAGCAGGGTTGTACAGATGCAGCAAAGACCATGCATTATGCAGAGTGTAAACATCTTACTATCCAGACCTCTGCAGGAAAAGTTTGTTGACCCTTAACGTACAAGAAGATTGCTGATGAAGAAAGCTGCTTTCTTTGCAGGGTCTTTGTGCTAATGATGGACATTTAGCCTGGGAAATGATTTTCAGGATACTTTGTTTGTGTTCTTTGTCATCTGTGTCAGTGAATTTTTCTTCTGTGTTTTGATTGGTTGTTCCATTTATTCAGTTCTGACTCTTGGTAATCATATATTGATGTCAGATAGTGGGCTATACAGTTTTGTCTCTTCCCATTCTTGATAAACTGGAAGCATCTTATCTTATTGCTCTTTATCTTCCCATAAAATAAAAAGTATAGGGTAGACAAAATTATTTCCCTGTCTTTGACCCAACCTTAGGCTCATCTGGAAGGATTGGTTTTGAAGCCTGATGTACATTTATATCCCTTTTCACTCAACACCTTAAAATATTTGTGTTTCTTAGTTTGTGCCTGTTAGAGATTAATTATATATGACTTTCACTTGAAACATTTTAATAGCATCTTTGGTGTCTTTTCATTCCCCAGGGTTTCTTTTGACTGTGTAATTGACGAATTGTCTGGTAAAAAACCATTAGCAGACTGTAAATTTTTTTTTCCTGATTTCATTTCTTCTGTCTACATTAATCTCTCTCTCTCTCTCTCTCTCTCTCTCTCTCTCACACACACACACACACACACACACACACACACACACACACACAAACACCTGGGAGGCTACTTGAACATCACTTGGGGATCCTGCAGAAAAATTTTATTTCTGGACCCCACAAAGTCAGTTTATTACTGGAGTGAACCAGCAAAATCTGTATTTTCAACAAACTCCTCAAGATCTTTCTGCTACTCAGCTACTTTGGGAACCACCAAATTAGGGAATAAAAGGTGGAGATGATATTGGCGATCAGAAGATTCAGAGTCCTTAACCTGGAAGCTCAGTGCATTAAATTGACTATTATCTCTATAGTGTAATTGTAGTTTCTAATTTTTATTAGTAGATGGTTGCAATATATAATATTCATATTCTCTATATAGGGTTGGTATGTGTACATACCACATTTTCATTTTTTTCATCCCCTTTCCCTTCCTTCTCCCTCCTCCCTCTAACTGTTGACTTCCCCTTTGAGAAAGATCTATCTCCTTATTTTTGTTACCTATCTTTTATTTTGCTCTTTATACATAATTTGGGCTTCTTGTATAAGAGAAAGTATGATATATTTAAGCATGTGTCTGATTTATTTCACTTAATATTATGATCTCAAGGTGCATCTATTATCCTACAAAGGCCTCAAGTTCATCTTTATGGAAGAGTTGTATTGCATTGCATATAAATGCCACATGTAATTTTAAAACTAGAACATAAAAGATTGAATCATTAGAGTTTAATGGATGGACTTTTCATTCCATGACATAGGACATATGATGGCCAAGGAGCCAAGATCTTAGTCTAATTTAATTGTAAAGTTTCCTACCATATTTGCAGTAGTGGTCCAGAAAAGAATATGTAGATATGTCATTATAGAAAAGACAATGGGATTAACTAGGAATATAAGGAGGATTTGAAGAAAACTTGTCAAGTCTATTGTTGATAGAGCTATATTCTAAAAGAAGCTTTGAATTCCAATCCATCAATCACAAAGTGGTGAGGTAAACTAACAAGTTTTTCCTCAGCAGAGCTCCAACTCTCCCTAAATTTAACTCCGAGAGAAGTTAAGGTCAAAAAATCACAGGCATTACCTATCATACAGTCTGCATCTTATCATGCCAGCCATTAGGAAAACTGTATCCATACATTCCATAAGGGGAAAGAAGATGAGAAAGAGACTATAATGCCACACAAAATATGAAATGAAAAATATGGACTAACGTCAAGTTGTGACATGAAATTGGAAAAAAGGTATTTCACATTTGTGAAATGACTTAATTCTTAGGCAAATTTTTTGGGATATGCAGATTGCCAGCTAATGAAAGTTTGCTTTGACTTTTGGATCTTGGACATTTTTAATCTCATCATTTGTTGCTGACTGTATGATTTATAGAGAGTTCCATTGTCCTGTTGACCATATGAATACAAATAATGCTGGAAGACAAAAGCTAGTAGATGCACAAAGAAACTGGAAGACAGATGACTGTGATAATTCAAGTGAGTCTGCCTGAGGGACAGTTCCACAACTGAAACTGACATAGTCCAACATCTTTCCATCGTGCAGCCCACTCTCCCTGCATCTTCAAAATTTCTCTTTCCCAGTCTCCTCTCTTACTGCCTTGGCCTCTGTTTCATCAGATGCTGATGGTGGAGGCTGAGGGGACTTTGGGGTGATCTGGAGTTTGAGATAATCATGGTTGGACTGTGAAAAATACAGCTGACATAGCTTGATGCCAGAAATACCAGTTAGCAGATCTAGCAATCTGAATTTTATAAGCATGTGATTCTGATTAGTGATTCTTCCAGTGATACTCATATGGGATCATTTTTAGAAATAGTAACTCAGGGTCTCTGTAGGATGCAGAAAATATCAGACATTTACTAAAACTGAACAAAAAGAGTTTTTGTTTTTTTTGTTTTTTTTTGTTTTTTTTTTTTTTTAGTTCATGAAAACTAGTCCCAGTTAAGGGTCCAGGAAGAACCTGGAGAACACAGTGGCTGGGCCAAGTGTCGTGCTGGAGAAGGTTCCAGCATGGGACATGTGGGGCCTCCCTATGAAGGGAGTCTGTGACTCCTTCCAGGCAAGCAGAATCTCCATGTACTCAGCCATCAGCTGTAGCTCCTGGAGCCAGGGCCAAGTAAGACAGTAAGAAGCAATACAAGGGGCTCATCCATAGGGTTAAGCATAGATTAAAAACCAGATTCACTGTAAATAGTTTGCAAAAGAAGATAAGCAATGTGTATCAAGAAGTCTTGGAGACAAATATTCTGTAAAATTTCTGAGCGTCCCCAGCTATAGAAGGCATGTTTTATAGAGTGCTATAGTCATCAGGTGACTTCACTGATGCATAGAGAAGCTCAATCAGAGTACTGTAATTAACTTCTTGGTTCATAGACCAGAGGGAGACTGGGTTGCTGGTTGGACTTAATCCAGTCATTCTAGCTCCACACTCTACTATTCTTTTGACTGTCACCTCCCTCGTGTCGTTGGTAACCAGATGGCTTCTGCTGTGCCATATACTTGTGTGGTATCCAGGAGAGCAGACAGAGGGATGCTACTGGAAGCTTTCTAGAAATGGAATGTCTTCACAGAGGTTCTCAGTAAACCACAAGCAAGAAAGATATGATCATTCATGACTTCACACAGCCAAGGGAAGCTCTATCTCCAGAAAGATGTGTGGTATATGGTGGAGGACAGACATCTGAACTAAACAGGATATCAGGAAGGATGGAGGGAGACACAGATCTGGGTAGGCAGCCAAAATCATCTGCTGTAGATTTCCACTGTGTGAGACTGTGCAGGGAGGCAGCTGTTAGGGAGACAGAGGCAACGCTATTATGTCAGAGATAAGAGACCTGAGCCTTGCAGAGCTGCACAGACTTGCCCTAAGCACACAGCTAGTTAGAAGCACAGTCAGACAGACTCCCGCTATGTACAGCAATTCTCACCATGTTCTCTTTTGATTAATATACATTGTAGATCTCCACGGGGTGACAACGCAGCACTTGCTAAATTATTTCATGGAAAAAACTTTTCTCTGCTGAGAATCTGGGTTCATGTACTTTGTATAGCCAGCCAACAGTCTTTCAAATATTGATAGACACCAGGGGGAAATCTGCCAAAATATGGAGGTGGGAAGATGCTGACTCTTAAAATAGATGGTGTACCATAGGTACTTAATACATGCATGGTGAATAAATGAATCTTAAACTTTCAAAAATATTTCTCTGAGCTTCTAGACTTTTCCCCACATAGGACAGCAGTGGCAAAAACTACATCAAAAGGAAGCTTTAAATACTTTTTCTTTGGTTCTTTTCTTATGTTTGTTGACTAGTTTCCTGATCTTAAGCTAGCTCATTCCTCACTATCTCTTGAATTATTTTTTCTCATTTCTTTCTATGTCATTTCTGAAGAAGTTTTAAAAGTAGTTGTTTATTATCTTTAAATATTTCTAGATTTAATATGAAATCAATCTTGAGTCAGAGATGGGCCTGAATGGTAAGTATTTATTCTCACATTAACAAATGAATTTAGACCAGAATTTGTTAATGAATTGTAAATGGCTTTTTTCAGTGATCTGGATAGATCTTTAAAGGATGTCTTTTCATGTCTTAAATCAACAAAGACAAATAAAGACAGAACTAAGTGGAAAAGTAAGTTTAAGATATAATGCAGTGTTTTGCCTGATTTAAGTAAACCCACATTTCTTTCAATGAATCTTTTCTCGTAATTAGTAATAAATCCCAATGTCTAACATTACTTTTAGACAGATGTGTTCATAGTAGTATTCAGGATCTTGTACTTACATACAGTACTTACCTGGCATTAAAAATTCAGGAACTTGAAGACAGACAAGAGAAAGATTTTGATCATATTTGTAACAATGTCTTACCTTTATCTGCGGCTAGAAAGTAATTATTTGACTGATATAATAGGTTAATAGAATAACTACATGACATCTGTATATTTCTTTTTAATACAGAGTTTCAGAGTAAAAGATGAGTTTAAGTAGAGAGTTAATCTGAGTTTAAATAAAATAATGAACAAAGGAACTTGGTAAAACTTAAGAGTTACTGATTAGGGAGAAAACAGTTTGAGACAAAAATTATTTTTAACTGATTACTGAGGGGAAAAAGCAAAAAAACTGCTTATCTATTTTTTGAGCAAGGCAAGGGGCAAGGCCAAATCTTTCCTATTTCATTATCAACTGCTCTGGAAATGCAATTACCTGCAGCAGTTTGATGTCCCTTGTCAGATGTGGATGAGTGTTTGTGCTAACGATGCAAGGACAGCGCTGCAGTATGTGGGCTGCTGTTCCCAGGGCGCACATGCAGAATCTTAATAAGCATTTGCTTCTTTTACTCAGAGAAGCCTGCCGTGCCTTCAGGGGAATGTAATCTGAGCTTTGCACAGCTGAGTTAGAGAACCACACATGTGACTGGTGGGGCTCCCCAGTGCTTGCTTGCTCCCTTGGAATCTCTTCTAGGTTTGGCAGTACAGTACAGTGACTGTGAGGGTCAAAGTTGGCATAGCAGGTTATCCTTGGGGAGTTTCAGCTGCTGCTGAATGCTCTGAGCATTTATACAGCTAGGGTTTGAGTGGCTTATGTCCTAATGTGCTAGACGCTTTGTCCAGACTAGGCGTGTGCGAGCAGGGTGGTGGTGAGAGTGGTCTTTACTATTTGTGGGCCACTTGAATGGGGATTTGTGCATGATTGGTAGATCAGCAAGTGTGAAGGTGAGGTACTTAGAAGGTGGGACTGGGCACCTTTGTTACTTTGTTGACGATCCCATTTAGGAACCGAGTTTTTCCTTACTTTCTATTCTTCCCCCACATAATAAATCCTAGCTTTGGGTGATAAATATCTAGGACTGTGTAATTGCAGCAAACAACTTATGACATATTCATTCTTTGTGGGGCAGTTAGGAATCAGCCTGTGGTAGAATACTTGTTAAAAATATAGAGGCAGAAGAAAGAAAGAACAGAGAAAGAAGCCTAAGGCCCCGCAGTCCTCAGTGCATGTGAATTAATCCTTGAAGAACAGAACATGGCCTACGCATGTAACAATATAAGGTTATAAACTAAAAACAGAGATTCTTTAACTGCCTCTCCCTTTCACCTGTCTCCACACCCTGCACTGCTTCCTATCATAAGACCAAGAACAGGCTAACCAGGATTTTGCTCAACAATAAATACCTATTGAACTGAATCTATAAAATACTTTTCATGCAGTTCTGAATCTTCCTTTTGATTTTCTATTTGTTTATTATTTATTCCTCATCTACTTCCAAGTCATTGTAGGAGGATAAAGCAATGATTCTTTTAAGCATTTGATAATCTTCAAGTATGGAAAATATGAATTTCCATGATCTTCAACTCATTTTTCATGAGTTTCATGATCTTTAACTCATTAAATCAATCAATTGTATTTTTTTGCACTACCCTTTATATTTCCTGTTTTCTAAAGATATCTTTTCTGGATCCCACTAAAATGGCTTCATTTTCTTGACAGAGAGATTTTCATTAGGTTTGCATTACTCGGTTAAATTTCTTCAACTTTAAATTCTTCATCTTTGAAAACAATAGACGATATCTGCCTTATATTATCTAATGTGCAGGGCTTCCATTTAATGAATTGTTTTGCTAATTTTCTTTCAGACAAATAAGCAAATTAATTTATACAAGCTATTAATACCAATTATTAATGCATTTCATTTTGCTGACTTCAGCAATCTCTGCATGACACATACTGCAACAAAATGGAAATTAATTTCACCAAGTTTGGCAAAACAGCAGTGTGTTGTAATCTTTTCAACAATGCTTATTTGAAAGGCTCAGTTTCATTGTCCTTCTTTTGCCAGTATCTCAAGATGCTGATGGGTACTAGTTCTATTGCACTTGACAGTTAAAAGTAAATTCATCTCAAGTGTTCCTACACTGTCCTTGATGTTTGTCACATAAGGAGACTGTAATATGCCCACAAAAAAAAGTATTAGCTCAGTTTATCTATGTCTAAATTTTTGTATGTGAAAAAAAAGAAAAAAGAGGGTGAGTGTCTTAACCACAATGTGGCAGAGGAACCTGGCCAGTGGAAGCTGATGTAGTCGGTTTTTCTGAGGCTGGAATTAAGGTCCACTGGGACTCAAACCCTTACAGCGTAGGAGAGCTTGGATCACCTATGGACTGGGATGCCTTCAACATGACTTTCCAATTATACTTTTCTTGGTGTCTTTCTATTTTATCCTTGCTCTTACAGTCTATCTTCTTTCATGGCATAGTTTCTGCTTTCTCAGATGTTTGAATCCCTCATGATTCTGGTTCTGTTAACTCTGTCACTTTATTTTATGATCATTCTGCATTTGTCCCTACTGTACAATTTGACTTCCTCAGCACTTTCTTATTTTGGAAGCCATTTCCACTGCACACTCCCACCCAAGGTCCTGTGCAACCTTGAAGCTGGCCATCCCAGTTGCAGAGAATTGTGGTTTCAAATTGTGTGTCACAGATGCAGTGCCCTTCCAAAGGCAGTGTGCAGGAGGGTCTCCCTTACAAGTGGCTGTGGGGCTAAGTACCAGGATTGGTTAGCATCCTAATTATATGTAAAGACACATTTGTGAAAGTCTTTTTAAAGTTAAATGTGGTAATATGGGAACAACTTTTTTCTTGGTCTCTTTCCTTACTTCCATACCCCAATTTTCCCCAATATCAAATTAATGTCATCAGCATTTGAATTTCAATTAACAAAGTCATAAATCATCAGCTGTCACATTATCAGAGCTATAAAACTTTGCAGGTAAGTGCTAGTGAGAAAAATACCTTTTTTTGTATTCTGTACTGTGGTGACTATGTTTATACAGGACAAGCTCCACAGAGTCATGAATATGGTTATGGAAGTGGAATCTCAAATTTCTTTCTTTTGCGACTGTTAGATGCTCTTCATTTTCAAATCAATGCCTGGTCATGAAGGAAAATAAGAGTGTAAGTCCTGGAATACACCTGCAGGGACATAAAGTCACAATGTGTGAGATTATTTGTATGTATAACCTCTTAGTCATAAGGAAGCAAACTCCATCATGACTGCATTCAGACTGTTAATTCCATGCATGTGATAACTGATATTGCATCCACTGGTGTCTCTAAGTATTCAGAATGAGCTAGCAGACAGCTGTGGTTCTAGTTTTGGAGACTTATGATCCAAATGCAGCATTTTCAATTTTCTGCTGATCTTGCTGCAAGATCTGTCTAATGAAACAGAGGCTAGACTGCTTAACTTTGCTTTAAAAAAAAAAGAGCATTAAAGTGAGGAACAAACAAGTTGGCTTTTATTTGGTCAATATTCAATTAGATCTTTTTTGTCTTTATCATGAGTTGTTAGATGGCATGATTACTTTTCTTTAATATGTTAAAGTACAATATATTATGCCTGGGGCAAATTTCTGCACAATGTTTTAGACTGAAAGACATCCAGATTTTTTTTAAAACTATGCCACAGGAGTAAAGCTGTTTAGTAAAATGATGGAAATAGTAAAAACCAAAATCTATTTAAAAATGCAAGTGTGCACAGTAAAGCTTCAGTGCACAGTGCTGAGAAATGGCCTGGATTCTAGAAGTCAAGTTTGCACCAGAATTGATCTAAGCAGGATTTCTCTGGGGTGGGGAGCAATGTCTCTTTCCATCACCTGGATATTGAAAGGTCTCATGTCACTAAATATTGGGAATGGCTGGCTGGGTTCCCTCATTTTTCCTGGCCTTGCTCTCCCTTATGAGAGAGGAGGGTCCTCTCTTACCTTTGGATTTGCCAGTGGGTATGAGGGAGGTGGCAGTTAGAGCAGAGGTCTCACATAATACTAGTTTTCTGGATCATTTGATTTATGTAAGTACCTACAACCCCAAGGCCCCTGGGCATTTATCCAACCAACTGCTTATGTTTCCATAAATAATGTCAGTTCTAGGACTCTACTGAATTAGGCTAAGGGCTGACTACAGAGTTGTCTCTTGTGTTCCCTCAAGGTCAGGATATTTGGTTTATCAGAATATAAAGGTTTTTTTTTTTTTAAGAAAAGTGCACTGAGATTGAAATTTCAGAGAGAGAGAGAGAGAGAGAGAGAGAGAGAGAGAGAGAGAGAGAGAGAGTACCATTAGTTATTCCATTTTCAACACAGTCCAATAATCTGTGTATAGGTTTTGCTGTGGCTGGTATAGAGAAAGGGGTCCAGAAACTGATGTGAAAAAAGATTTAGAATCTTGACACACATTGACTAAACCTAACAAGTTTCCATTAAAAAGCAAGTTCTGACAAGCTAACTTCCAAATGCCAGAAAAGAATTCACAGGTTGATGAATTATGTTTTCACATGTCAAGGTGAAATTCAAGTAAATGTTTGAAAATTCAAATTTCTTAAAAAATTTGTTCCTGGACTTTAATGAGTAATGTAAATACATCATGGTAGTTAAAATGAACAAATCATTAACCTTGGTCTTTGCAGTGGACCAATTCCATAATCAATAAAATGTATTGTACTTTCATGCCAAATAGTTGGGTGATGAGAAATGTCTGTACAAATTTGCAGTGCATACTCAGGAGGGAAGGGGGAAGTCAGAGCTACCAATCCTACCTGATTCTCAGATCTGTTCCCTACCTGACCCAATGCTCCCAACTACAGGGAGTCCATTGTGCATCTTGACACTTCAGTTGTCTGAGGATCCATTTGTACCTGGTACAGAGAAAAGAATGATATTTTCCCCTTTTTTGTTTTATAACTTATCTCTCTGAAGCCTCAGTTCTTGACCCTTCTTAAACTGAGTTGCGGTTTTTTGCTTTTCTGTTTTCTATTGAAGTAACTGGAAAAGCATAAGGTATATGCATAAGCATAACAGCCCAGAGACCAGACCAGAAATTCCCAATGGGGCAGTTGTGCCAGTGGTGACATCCCTGTTTTATTTGTCACTGTAGAATAGAACTCTACAATATATGAAAACATACTTTAATGAATTTGGTGTCCACAGAGGCCACTCTCATATACTTCCATATTTCTAGGAGTACTGCAAGACCTTTGACAACCTGATCCAGTCATTTCCTTGGCATATTAAAGCAAGTTAATGAACTCCATTTTCTCTATCCTATTAAAGCATTCAGACTCTCTTTATCAGGGCAGGTTAAAGAGTGAATCTGACCATTTTATTAGTTGTGGCATTATAGTACCTCTTCCCTTTTATGAGAAACAGTGGAAAAGATGAACTATAATTCCTCTAAGATATTGGATTCAAGAGTTACTGTTTTAGACTCGTAGCCAGACTACTTGATATCATCATTTGCCTACCCTATCTATTCCCTCACATTCTTCATGAGTATTGTTATTGAGAACAAAAATGAATTTTTATCAGTCTTTATAACCACATATCCTATGCTGAGAACAGCAGGGAAGATGAGAGAGAATATAGACATCAAAACATGCATTTATCAAAAAGCCGAATTCATGGAAAGGATACCTATCAGATTACAAGTATGACTGGATTTATTTCCAGTGGGTTTCTTCGAACAAATGATCATCTTATTATGTTATCTTGGTGTAATAAATATTTTTAAAAGCCATGCTCTAGTTTGTCTGTATAGCTTCAAATATAAAGGAACCTAAACAGTTTCTTAAAGAACTGTGCTAGATACGATGAGTCCCTTTTCAAACATATATGGTCGGTCCTCTTCAGTATTACTTCATTTGGTCCAAAAAGTGAAGAGTACAGAAAATCTCTCCACACTACGTTTGTAAACCTCATTTGAATGTGATAATCTCATTGCAAAAGGGTTTCTGGGTACATGTTCCTCTTTTGTTCATGCACAAACTCAGATGCATTCTAATTGACAAGAATAGCTCTAGAACTAATTTCTCCTTTAAATTAGAAAAAATATGTATCTCTATCTCTATCTATATTTATATCTGTATCTGTCTAGCTATCCATCATCTGTCTGTCATCTCTCATCCGTTTATGAAAGTTATGCTGATCTGGTTTAGGATTAGTTGCAGAACCTTAAAACTGGATAGATATAAGACATCAATTTCACAAAGAATTCCTTGGTAGACTAGATATTGTCATTGAGTTGGAGTTTATCATCTGCCTACCCAAGCCTATGTCAGCATCCTTCAAAAGAATTACACATGGTTTCCACAAATCACTTTCTTGCAAGAAAGCTTTGAGCAGAAGGAACTAAATATTCAGATCTATAACTCTGACACTGAATTCTCATCCTCCAGGAAACCTTGAAAACTTACTTGATCATGTTTCATCCTTGTTTATTTGAGATCCCGACAAAAGTCCCACTGTCTTTTCCAAGTGTTCATCATGCACTCTTTTCTACATACCACTTGGTGCATCTTTTCATTTCTTTCATCTCTCTAAAGGCCTTCCTCAATATCTAGTATTTAATTTTTTGGCCCATAGACTTTTGTACTTACCCAAGTCTTGTTATCGACATGATACCCTAACTTTTCAGTTTTTTGACATCTCAACCACAAACTCCTCCAACATTTATAGCATAAAATTTATTTAACTAAAAAACTTGCCAAGCTAATACAAAAATTTTAACATTATATCCTTTGCTGTCAGACCTACACAAAGTTCCTACATATGCTACTTTCATTGCCACAAGTCTTCAAACTTACCATGACCTTGTGTGTATGATATCAGTACTTTCTCATAGTGTTTAGGTCATTTGTGCCATTACTTACCTTCACATCTAGCTTTTAGTTCACTATAGGGTGTAAAGTTTGCTATAATGTTTTGCTACTCTCTCCTCTCATCACACCTGTCTAGAGAAACTTCTAATTAACTACATTCATGTCATTCAATATTGTGAGAAAAGTATAGTTTTCACACCAAACAACTCCTGTTAATTCTAATAAATTTCCTGCTTGATAATATGTATGTGTATTATTTTACTATGATTATAGTTACACATTGAAAACATATACTGAAAATTTTAAAAAGACATAATACTAAAAGTTTTCCTCCTTTGATGATAGTAATCCATTACTATCTTCTGTCTGCTTAGATCCTTTTTTTACTTTCCATATTTGGTCTCAGTTGACAGCAAACTTTATATTTTATAGAAGAATCAGATGTTATTGAACAGAATTCTGAAATCATCCCTACAATAGAATGTAAAAGTCAATCTTCATCTGTACCTATTTTTTCTTTCTGCACTATAGATCTATTAACCCAGAATCTCTTGGTGCCATTTCCTCAATCTTTTTTTACTTTGAATTTCTCCTTGCATGTCACAAAAATTTGAAAAATTAGAAATTAGAAATTAGAGCTAAAAAGTACATTAACTAAAATGAAAAATTCACTAGATGGACTTATTAACAAACTGGAGATTACAGAATAGAGAATCACAGAAAAAGAAGCCAGATCAATACAAAGTATTTAATGAGGAGAACACAGAAGCTGGAAGATGGTAAGCTTGTGATCCAGACCTCCTCCATTGCATACAGAGGGTGGGCCAGCTGTAAGAAAGTGAGTTTGCAATCTGTGCCCCTCCATTATATTCCAGACAGTGGGACTGGTTTGAAGACTGAATTTGTCCTCTGGGCCTTCTCCATTGTATCCCAGAGGGCAGGCAGGTTGGAAGACAGTGAGTTGGTGTTACAGGTATCCTCCATTACCCACCCTGATGGTGGAGCTGGCTGGAAGAGTGTAAGACCTATGGGAACCCCAAGACCCTGGACAACAGCCCAGTGCGTACACACACACACACACACACACACACACACACACACTTTTGGAATAATCAGTGAAACCAGCAATGTGGAAGTGTCTGAATCAGCAGTGAATAAACAGCAGTTGGATACTAGAGAACTGCAAAATAGAAGACCAGTCCTAAGACCCACAATCAGAGGCCAAGATTGGCTCTATACCCAGAACATCTCTGGAATGTGACATATACATTATCACAGAACTGTAAACACCCGAAGAAAGTAGGTTCTTGGAATAGTTATAAAGAACCAACTAAATCTAGAGGATGTTCCTGAGGAGCAGACTAGCTGTAGAGCTCGATATCATGTGAGTTTGGTGGGCACCAACATAGAAGACAAAATTTAAAAAGAGAAGATGATGACTAGCAAAATGCCGAGGCGGTGTTTGGTCCCAGACTCCCAGACCACCTAGAACAGGCCTGGAACACAATGAGATAGATGAACTTAGAAGTTGAACACTGGAAGTTTTTAAAGTACCAACAACGGAAGTGAAAATGCAAGTGGAAAAAGCAGTAGAAAAAATGAACTCTCAGATACAAAAAGAAATGATGCTTAAAATAAAAGATGTTAGAGAAGGCACAAATAAAAGAATAGGTAAGCTTAGAAAAAGAGAGAAACAAAAAATGCCAACATAGAAAAGAAATGGAACCTATTAAGCAGATCCAAGCTGAAATCTAGAGATTAAAAACTCCACTGAAAGTATATGCAACATATTGAATGAAGGATAGAGTTTCAGACCTTAAAGACAGAATTGCAGCTAGTGATCATGATAAGAAAGATATTTTAAAAATAGCAACACACCATGATAAATCAAACCAATGGCTACAAAACAAAGTAAAATGACACTGATCAATTGGGATCAGTGAGAAAGCTGGAGACAGCAAAAATGCCATAACAATCATAAATGCATATGCACCTAATACAAGGGCACTCAACTATATATGAGAGTTATCAGTAAACATGGAAAATCAAATAAGCAATAACACAGTTGTAATAGGAGACCTCAATACCTCATTGTCACAGACAGACATCAACTAGACAGAAATGAACAGAGAAATAACAGAGCTGAACCAAACTTGTAAAAAAAAATGGAGTTACTAGGAAGAAGCCATGCCCCAAGGCTACATGCCAGCAGCCTGAGGGATTCAGTGTGGACCCAGAGAAGAAGGCACACTTCAAGGCCCCACCACTATTGGAGGAGCATTGGTGAGCTACTAGCCTGTGCTTGTCTACTAATCCAGGAACCCTGGATCAGAGGAACCCAGGTGTCTGGTCTAATCCACTACACCAAGGGACTAGCAGCCAATGCAGGAAGCACCTGGGATGCAACAGTGGGATGATTTGCAGGAACATAGCAAAAGGTGAAGATGAAGGAGTAAAATACAATCTTGGGCCTCAGTCTACACAGAACAAGTTTAGGAGACACAGATCTAGTAGAAATTAGAAGTCACACACCTGAAGTTTCTGAAAAGTTAACAACGGAAGTAAAGAAACAACTTAGTTGTTGTATTGTTTGGTTGATTTTATATGCCTACGTCTGATGATCTTGACAGAAAACAAGAGGCATTGTGATAGTCATTGTTAATTTCCTATTATCTTGTTTTGAAGTCCTGTATCATTTTCATTGTTTTGTTTGTCTTGCTTTTATTCTATTTTTCTTTGTGTAATATTGGCAGCTATTTTGAAGATAACAGAATAATTATGGTAGCCATTGTTGATTTTTCATTATCCTGTTTTGAAGTTCTATATCACTTTCATTGTTTTGTTTTGATGACTTTATTCTGTTTAGTTTTGTTTGGTTTTATTTAATGTAAAATTAAAAAAGAAAATCTCAAACATAATATGTGAAATTACAGCCAAAGAATGAGGAAAGAGCATATGATAGAAAAAAATAAAAAGAAATAACAGAACAAATTTTCCCCACAAAATTTAATTTTGATAAAAATTCATTTAGATTAAAAAATTAATTTAGACATTCAAGATATTCAGTGATCCCAAGCACAAAATGTATGCAACTAGACACATGATAATCAATCTGCTAAAGGTAAAGAGATAATCTTGAAAGTAGCAACAGAAAAATGTCACATGACATGAATGATGATTGGATTCCATAAAAATGGAGCCCAAGGGGCTGGGAATTTAGCTCAGCAGCATAAGCACTTGCCTTGCAAGCACACAGTCATGAGTTTGATCCCTGGTACCAGTAAAAAAAAAATGGAGCCCAAATAATATAAATGACCATTGCTCCCAGCAGTCAGGTGCCTGCCCAGCTTCCTGAAATACTGGACGAGGCTCAGGAGATTTTTCAGGCCTGACTGGACCATGCCCAAGGACCTTCTTTCAGTCCAGGGAGCTGAAGCTGCTCCAGAGGAGTTCCAGCTCACTGGCACTGGCCTGGGGAGAGCTTAAGACCATCAGTCCCAGTGGTTAGGAGTCTGCCCAGCTTCCTGAAACACTGGACTATGCTCTGGATGTTTCATGGACCTGAATGGACCACACCCAGCACCTTTCTTTCAATCCAAGGAGCTGAGGCTGCATGAGATGAGTTCTAGAGTGTCAGCACTAGCCCAGGGAGAGTTTAAGATCATTGCTCCCAGCAGTTAGATGCCTGCCAAGCTTCCTGAAACATTGGACTAGGGTTAGGAGGTTTCATGGGCCTGACTGGACCATGCCTAGGGACCTTCTTTCAATCTGGGGAGCTGAGGCCACATGAGGTGAGTTTCAGCATGCCAGTGCTAGCTCAGGGAGAGCTTTGCACCATCACCCCTAGCAGTTGGGAGCCTGACCAGCTTCTTGGAACACTGAAGGTGGCATGGGAGGTCCTGTGTGCCTGACTGGGCCAGACTCAGCAACCTCCATTCAGTTTCAGGAGCCAAAGACCCAGGAGGTGATTTCCAACACTTCGAAGGGAAGCTTTATAACAATATTTGAAACATGGAAATAAAGGAAAATGACAAGAGGAAAAGCCAAAATGCAATCTCAAACCTCCATCCCATCCCAAGAAAGCCTAGGAGGCAGGTACATAGAAAAAAATTTAAGCCATACAACTGAAATGCCTGAAATGATATCAACTGAAATAAAAAAGCAACTCTGGAAAGCTATAAAATAACTCAAATCAGAAATAATCTCCCAGGTAAAAGAAGAAATGATAAAAGTAATGAAAGAAATGCTGAACACATCTAAAGAAGAATCAGTTAAAAAATTAGAGGAACAATGTAAAAAGATGGAATACCTGAATGAACAGTACAAGAAAAAACCAAAATGCATGAAGAAGATTCAAAGAGATACACAGGAAATCAAAACTGCCATTGAAAGGTAGTAAGACTGTCTCATGAAAGAAAAGATAGAATTTCAGATTGTGAAGACAAGACTGCAGCTAATGAACAGAAAAGGAAAGATCTTTTAAAAACAACAAGGAAACAAGAAATAACAATTCAACACCTGTAAGATGATGCAAAAAAAACAACATAAGATTGATAGTGATAAATGAAAAAGGGGATAACACAAATGATATCAAGAAGCTATTTGCAGAAGTAATAGCTGAAAATTCCCAAACATGAAAATGAAAACTGATGTATGGATTAGTGAAGCATATAGAACTCCAAATATCCACAACCAAAATAAAACTACACCAGACGTATAATAATCACCAGCCCAGAAAACCAACATAAGACAGAATATTAAAAGCTGTTAGAAAAAAAAAGATCACCTATAAAGGAAAACCTATCAGAATCACAGCAGACTTCTCAACACAAACAATGAAGTCAAGAAGAGCATGGAGTGAAGTATTTCAGATTCTAAAGGAAAACAACTTCCAACCCAGACTGATGTACCCTGAAAAACTGTCCTTCAAAATGGATGGAGACATACTAAATGGCCAAAAATTGAAAGCCTTTACTTTAAAATCAGGCACAAGACAAGGATGTCCTTTATCACCACTCCTATTTAATATAGTACTGGAAGTACTAGCCAGAGCAATTATACAAGAGATAAAAATAAAAGGGGTAAAGATAGGAAAAGAAGAAGTTAAATTGTCATTGTTTGCAGAAGACATGATACTCTACATAGAAGACCCCCTAAACTCCATTAAAAGACTCTTAGATATAATAAATAAATTCAGTTATGTAGCTGGATACAAAATCAATACTCAGAAATCAATAGCATTCCTATACACTAACAACAAAATCACAGAGAGGGAAATAAGAGAAACCACACTCTTCACACTAGCAAGCAAAAAAATGAAATATCTAGGAATTACTCTTACAAAAGAAGTGAAAGACCTATACAGGGAAAATTATAATACACTGAAGAAGAAATTGAAGATGATCTCAGAAAATGGAAAGACATCCCATGCTCATGGATAGAAAGAACAAACATTGTGAAAATGGCCATTCTCCCAAAACTGTTATACAGATTCAATGCAATCCCAATAAAAATACCATCAACATACCTTATAGATATAGAGAAATCACTCCTAAAATTCATCTGGAACCAGAAGAGACATAGAATAGCAAAGGCAATTCTAAGCAGCAAAGGCAAGGCAGGAGGCATCACAATCCCTGACTTGAAGTTATACTACAAAGCAACTGTAGTAAAATCAACATGGTAATGGGACCAAAACAGAGCCGAAGATCAATGGAATAGATTAGAAGATACAACCACAACTACAAACACACTCAACCACCTTATCTTTGATAAAGGAGCCAAGCAGGTTCACTGGAAGAATGACAGTCTCTTTAATAAATGGTGTTGGAAAAACTAGCTCTCCATTTGCCGAAAACTTTACTAGACCCAAGCCTATCACCATGTACTAAATTAAAATCTAAATGGATCAAAGATATGAATATTAAAACAGAAACACTAAATCTATTGGAAGACAAATTAGGTAGAAACCTTGAAGACATAGGGGTAGGTAGAGAATTCATGAACAGGACTCAAACTGCACGGGAAATACTTCCCAGAATCAATAACTGGGACCACTTCTTATTAAAACGTTTCTGCAAATCAAAAAAAAAATCTCCAACATAGTGAAAAGAAAACTCACAAACTGGGAAAAGATCTTAGTGAACTCCCCCTTAGACAAGGGACTTTTGTCTAAAACATATAAAGAATTAAAAAAAACTCAGACCCCCAAAATTCAAAGACCCAACCAAAAATGGGCATCTGAGATGAATACACAGTTCTCAGATGAAGAAATACAAATGGCAAATAAATACATGAAAAAAATGTTCATCATCATTGGTCATTAGGGAAATGCAAATTAAAACCACACTGAGATTCCATCTCACTCCTGAAAGAATGGCCAGGATCAAGAAAACTACCGACAACAAATGGTGGAGAGGCTGTGGGGAAAAAGGAACTCTTCTGCACTGTTGGTGGGAGTGTAGACTTGGTGCAACCACTGTGGAGGTCAATCTGGAGATTTCTCAGAAAGCTGAGATTGGAAGTCTCATTTGACCCAGCTATTCCACTTTTAGGCATATTTCCAAAGAACTGAAAACATCATACCACAGTGATATATGTGTATCCATGTTTATAGCAGCACAATTTGTAATAGCCAGATCTTGGAAAAATACTTAAGTGTCCATCAACTGAGGAATGGATAAAAAACTTGTGGTATTTTTATATAATGGAGTACTACTCAGCTATAAAGAATTATCACATTGAGCTATTTATAAATAAATGAATGCAACTTGATACCATACTCATAAGTGAAATAAATCAAACTCACATATGCAAATACCGTATAGTCTCCCTAGTGTAAGAAATGGTAAGAGTACATAAGATTTTATGGCACTCATGATTTCCAATTACATTGCTTTGAAGCCTTCTAAGGTTTTCATTCATTAGTTGAATGGTTTTATTCTGTTTTGTTTGATTTTATTATATGTGATGGTATGAATAGCTACTTTGAAGAAAACAAGACATTATGGCAGCCATTGCTGATTTAATATCATCTTGCTTTGAAGTCCTACCATGCTTTTGTTCTCCTGTTTCCATTGGTTCTATCATGTTGTGTCTTATTGGCTTTTAATATGTATAATTTTTTATGGGAAATGAGATAATATAGTAGTCATTGTTCATTTTCTGTTATTTGGTTCTGAATGCCCTATAATACTTTCATTCTCTTCAAAGGTTTTATACTATTTTAATTTGTTTGATATTGTTTTATGTGACAGTATGCTCAATTATTTCAAAGAAAGAGACATTATGATAGCTATTGTTAATATCTTGTTGTCTTGTTGTGAAGTGCTGTGTTGCTTACGTTGTTCTATTCTGATCTGCTTTTTTCTGTCCTCTTTTGTTTTATTCTCTTTAAAATAAAAAATATAAATGAGTGGCAAGGTCTGGGGATTTAGTGCCTGCCTGGCAAGTGCAAGATCATGAGTTCGATTCCCAGTATCCACCAAAAAAAAAAAATGAGTGGCAAAATATGATAACTTTTTGAGTCTGGCTAACACAGAAATTTGCAAGGCAAGCTGTAAAGGGTCAGGCAGAGAGATAGGAAGGAAATTAGAATTTATGATTTTCTTAAAAGACATCTAAATATTCAAAATCAAAGGTGAAACTTTTAATGAATGTAGAACTAAAAGTTATAATGGGATAAGAGGAAGACCAATAAAATTATACCACTGTAAAGTTTGCACTTGTGATTGGGAAATAGGAAATGTAAAGCACAAAAGAGAACAGAAGAAGAATGAAATGTCAGAGGTGAAGCCATAGAATATAAACGCTAATGAGCCCATAAGGTTGAAAAGCTCTGTTCTAAATTCTCTCCAGGATGGTTTGATCTATTTGCAAAAGCTTTAAAAGTTATGTCTGTGTTGCTATACTTTCAAATGCATGCTTTTAAGGCTATTAATGAATAGCATGAGCCGGTGTAGAATACTGTCATCTCTTTCCTTTCCTGGTTATCGTGCTTTCCCTCTGCTAGCATCTCCTCTATGAGAACAAGGGATCTTCCTAAACAAGCACCTTTGCAGTTTTCTCTAAAAACGAAACAGAGAAAAACAAATTTTAAAAAGGTTTCGCGGAAACCAAACCAAAAACCAATAGCAGATAAAGGTGGATGATGATCCTCTTATGTCTAACTCACATTTTTTATTTGTTCAGGATTTACAATTACCAGTTATTTCCATGATTGCACAAAGAGTTATGGTTATAACCATAGAAGTCAATTAACTGCTGAAATTATTTGGTGCATTTAATAACTTTTAAAAAAATGTTTAACCATAAGAAACTCATTAAAATTTTACTATATAAAACCTGGCTTCTAGATGTTCCCTTTTCATTTCCTAGGTAACAAATCTAGTAATGGCTTATTCATTCAAAAATATTTATTGAATGCTTAGTATGTTCTATGCAATGCTCTCAGTCTGGAACAGATAACAAAGCACAAGTCAGAGTTCTCACTTTATGGAATTTACCTTCTAGGACAGAGAGCTACGAAGCTAGTAGACATTCCAGGAAGAAATATTTCTAGGGGAAAAAACTATTGCAGCAAAAGTGAAATGAAGAAGAGCAGAATGGCTGTGGATGATGGAGGATACCTGTTTAAAACAGCCAGGTCAGCCAGGCCTCTTAGAAGACGTGACATTTGATCGAAGACCATTAAGTTGCTTTGCCTATAAACCTGCTTTGTCTTCTATTTTGTTTGCCAGAACTCATGGGTTAAATTCTCTGGAAGCAGATGTTGATACAGAGTTTGAGGCATGTAGTGTTAATTAGGAATCAATACCTGTGAAAAGAAAGGAGGAGGAAACAAGGTTAGGCAGAGGAGAAAGTAAAAGTAATCTGTATCAACCACATAGGCCTTTTAAAAAAGCTTTTCCCTGGTAACAACTGTGTTCACTCATTGACTCAAATAATCAATACACTTAAGTGTGTTATTGAGCAGATATTTAATAAATATATGCATTTTTAATTTTAAAGAGGATAAGACCAAGGAAAATAAAACAGAATAAAGCCTATCATAATAAACCAGTATAAGTGATACAGGACTTCAGAACCTTATGAAATCAACAATAGTTACCATAATGCCTCTGTTGTCTTCAAAATAGCTGCAGATACCTTCAGATATAATAAAAACAGAATAGTATAGAAACAATAAAAACACAACAATGAATGCAATAAAGCACTTTAAAACAAGACAATAGTAAGTCCAAAATGGCTACCATAATGTCTTGCTATCTTTTAAATAGCTGCTCATGCCATTGGATTTAACGTAATCAACAAAACAAAAGAGAATAAAACCTAACCCAACAAAACAATGCAAATGATATGGTTTCCAGGCAGGGATCATTTCCTAGTGAGGCGTGGTATATTCAGTAAATATTAATTATAAACTAAGCACTCTCATAAAGCCTGGGTGGGAAGGAAGAGCAAGCGCTCTACCCTCATGGAGCCCTCATGTCCAACAAAGTCGAGGTGGAGGTGAATGACTGCAGTTCAACATTGAAGTTATATTAAAGGGTGTTCAGAACACATCAGAATGGATGGCTAAATTATTCTATTTTGTTGCCTATATCTGGTAGGCCTGTTGGTATTAGTTTTCCTCAAAATTCAAGCATTCTATTAGAACAATACTGTATTTTGGAGAGGCAAGATATTGCTAAGGCCTTTCCCTCAGAGCCTTGCGTATCTAGGACATCTTTTTCACATCAGACTTCAGGGCTTCATCTGACTAGGTTTTGGAACATTTGAAGAGATGAGTAAATAAAACTTCCAAGTAAGAGTATAAGACCTGTATTGCTTTTGCACTTAAGCCCTCACATTACAGCTGGACACATGCATAGAGAAATAATTTCCTCATCCTTAAAGCATTTCTCAGCAAAAGAGCAACATACAGATACTTGGAAGATATTTATGTTACAACATAGTACATGTCATCTATTTATATTCAGCTAATATCTACAAGTTCTGTTACAGAGGACCAAAGAGCTCTTTCCAGCTTAAAATAAATCAGGAAATTCTAAAAATAAATACAACAAATAAGAAATACTTTGAATAAATGTGATGAAGAGGATGAATTTTTTTTAGAAAAATTCAAATGCTTTACTTCTATGTATCTTTTAAGTTTAATTTTTAAAGTTAGCATCTTTTCATATCAGTTTGTAACACTGAGGTGAAAGAGACACTGAAGTTCTGGGAAGTAAGAGAAACATAGAACTTTTATTTCAACAGCCGTGAGTTTGAATGGTGATTTGGTTCCAAAGGCCTTAAGTTAAATGTTAACGTTGTTAGCTCTGGACACTCTAATCTGCATTTAGTCTTTGATCCTTTGGGAGAGACATGGTTTTTATCCAGAGAAGACAATGTGAACTTGTGTGCTGAGAAAAATTTTACATATTTAGGAATTTTTAAAAACCATGAGAATGCAGAGGCAGTTTGGGAATGAAATACTTGGTATAGGAATTATCTGACTTTGTAATCCTTGTCCCCCAGGGGTCCCTTCCTGCCTCCAATGCTCCTTTCTATGAATCAGTATGGAACTTACTACTGTCTGGGGAGCTTGGTACAAATCATCTATTGTCTGTTGAAATTTGTCTAACTAAAATTATTTACTCTTTTGCCAAGCAATGTGCAACTTTACACAAGATAAATGAAGCATATTAAAAGCAAACAAGTACAACATGTTCTGCTGGTTTTTTTGAGGTCATTACTGAAGAGGAAGGCACCTTTTACAGTGTTTCTCAGCCCTCTACTACGCTTGTGCAGGACCCTAAGACTGCATCTTATTTTGGTGCTTTTCCTGGGGATAACACATCTGTACAATATTTGCATGAGAAACTGCAAAGTAGAGAAAGCAGCAATGTCTTTAAAAGTGGAAGGTGAACTTTATGTGGTGATATTAGTGTTTGATCTGAGATCATAGTGGAAGGCTGCAACAAATGCACTTTGCAGTGTACTAAAAAAAATCCTTTTGTCTGACATGTACAAAATTGCTTTTTTCCCCATTCTCAGCAGTAATTGATGTCCAGAAAATTGTTTTTCTTGGAAAGTGCTTTCCTAATTAATATTTTTCCTATGACATAATTTCTTTGTTGTTGCCTGAAAAATGAGTCATGAAAGAAATCACTGCAAAGGCAGTGCTACTGCTCTCTTGTTCACTCCACTGAAAAATAGAATTTAAAAAATGTTTTATTTGATTTTTGTTACTTTTGACCAATATAATATGGCTGAAAAATCATAGTGAAATACTAACACTGTGATTTAAAAAATACACTAAGTTTAGTAGAAGACAATTGTCATTTGAGAACTGCATTTATGAGAACACCAATCCTCTTAGGTAAATGGTCATAGAAACCAAGTGTTGTTAGATGATGATATGCAATTCTATGGGGCTTTGGCTTGGAAGGAGCTGAATACTTGCAAGATAGTTTTCTTTTATGCTTTAGATTGTGCACCATTCTTAGCTTTGCCTCTTAAAGGGGACAATGATCTTTTTATTTCTTTTTTCTTCAAAAGTTCATAGCAGATGTTGTTATGGTCATTTGAAGAGTGGAGGGTTGATGAGCTCCAGACCTTTACAAATCTGTCAAGATCTACTTCAGACAGAAGTTTAGTCTTTAGCATTACTTTCTTCTTCCTTTCTTTTGGATCCTATGGTCATCTTGGGTTTACCTCTATGGCAGAGGAAAGATATCGTGACTGTCAACCCTACCAAGACTACAGAATAAAGAAAATGTCTAACACTTGATTCTCTTGCTGGCAGCACATAAATAAACTGATTTCTGCACACTTGCAGAAACCCATACTGATTGTTTTTTGCATCCAAATGATAATGATTTGTAAAAGTTGGTTTCTCATACTGTTTTTTTTAACCATTTCAGAGAATGTAGTCTTACTCTTTTTCTTCATTTTTGAATTATTTACTCCTATCTTCTTCCTTCTATCAGAATATATTTTCTCTTTTTAGCCTGAATTTCTCTGCACAAAGCAAATTTTTTGTGGTACACATGCATGCATGCTTTTGTGCGTGCACGTATGTGTGTATGTGTGTGTGTGTGCATGCTTAACACAGTACACCTGAGCGGAGACCTGTGGAATAGTAGTAATGTCACCTTCCTTCCTCCTTCCTTTCCCAGTCATCCTTCCTCTTTACTGCTATTCTTTTCCTCCTTCTGTCATTCCTGGCTCTGTAACTGAAGTTAGGGAAGGCAAAGAAGATAAAGAGAGGAGATCTAGGGTTATTTTTTCTTTTTCTTCATGCAAAGAATCTATTCCTGGTGATTATTTTACTCTCACTTCTGAGGAGCTACTTCAACCTTGGTGAAATTATCTTATACTTGAAATGAATAAATATCTGTCAGATCCCACCAACTCTCTTTCTTTATTGCCCAACTCCCAAAGGTACCTGAGGTTTGTGCTGAGTATTACAAGATCCCAAAGCTTTTGCATTAACACATTCAGCTAACGAGACTTTTCTTGGCCTGTGCATACTGGCTTATCTCCATTTTTTAATAGATTTGTAATTAGTTTTCAAGTGTTCTTCACGATTTGGTTACAGAGCTAATGATGTTGAGGATAAAAATACATCTTCTAAAATGAAATTCATGCCAATTCACCACTGTCCAGCAGTTCTTCACTATCAGGCTCTTTTTTCAGTTCAAACTAAGCACTTTAAAATCTCCTTGTCCGCATCTGTGCCAGTTTTAAAGGAGTAATTTTTTTTTTTTGTCTTTTTCATTTTTACCGGTACCGGGGATCGAACTCATGACTGCCTGCTTGCAAGGCAGGTGCTTATGCCGCTGAGCTAAATCCCCAGCCCCCAAAAAGGAATAATCTTAAAGAAGCACTTTCATAGTGACCCCTTACTTATTAAGTTCAAAACTTCCAATTTAGTGTACTCTGTCTATATATACTTATATACATTAGTGTAATGTTCTCAGTGATTCTTTGGTCCCTAATTTTTCTATGAAAGCTTAAGTATCACTTTCTTGAGATTGCTCTAGACTGGTATCTGGACATTTATCATGGTCCTTTAAAGTTAAAATGCAATTCATCAGTATTAAATAAGTGCCTGGAAGGGGCTGGGGATTTAGCTCAGTGGCATAAGTGCCTGCCTTGCAAGTGTGCAGTCATGTTTGATCCCTGGTACTGATAAAGACGATAAAGACAAAAAAATAAGTGCCTGGACTAACCCCATTGTCTTCTTATTTGAGAATATAAGGTAAAATCAAAATAAAATAACAAATATAGGACAGCAAGTATTCTTGTCTATTTACGTATTTACTAGCAATATCGTCAGTACAACAGAGTCACATCAGCTTGTGGTAGCAAAGTCAAACAAACAGGGGATTATTTCTGTGGTTTTCTTTGTCCAAAAAATTTTGTCCAAAATTTTTGCCAACTACTCCTTAATTGTTCCTACTCACACTCAAACATTGATTTCCAATGCTAATGAGGGCTGGTATTTTTATATTTTCCTAGGCAAACAATAAATTTAGCTTTGAAGTGTACTTTGATGCTTCAGTGTTAACACGGAGTAATGAAGATTCATAATTCATACAAGCTGGCTCAATTATGTAAGGACATTAATGAGCTGAAAAGGGGCAGTGATGTGTCAGGAATGTAAAGAATTCCAGACACATCTGAATTAATCAGAGCTCTACCAGCTGAGAGATTGGCGAAGCTGTTAAACTTGGAATAGTGAATGTACTTAACTTTTGTTGCCATTATCTGATTAAGGATCAACTATTGGTCATATTTTATAAGATTTTTAAAGTCATTATTATGGCTTAGATCTAAATTGGTCCTCAAAAGCCTCATGAGTTTGGAAGGTGACTGGATTAGGGGACATGATATCTGACTTGCTATTGGTAGGTGAGGTCTGGTTGGAAGAAGTATGTCAAGGCGTTTTGATCTGGAAGGATCTATTTCCCTTCCTAGCTCGTGTCACTTCCGGCTTTCAAGATTCCATGAAATGGACAGCTTTTTTACATACGGGACTTTACACAATGATGTTCTTTCCTTTGGAGCTGGCCAACTGTTGATTGAAACTTCCACAAACTGTGAGCCAAAAGAAACCTTTCTTTTCTTGTAAGTTGCAATTGTTGGATATTTTGTCCTAGTGATGAATAAAGTGACTAAGACAGTTATAGACTAAGTTTTTATGCCAAAACCTTTTAAAATATGTTATTCTAAACTTTGAGAAATATGTTAACAAGAACAAGGAGCCTGATAAGTAGCAGGAAATGTAAACTTAGAATTATGTAAATGCTTCTTTGGATCAACAGGGCCAAACACGGGTCACATAGGAATGAATGGGCACATAAGAAACTGGGATCATTCTGTTTTGTATATTTTATAATTGTTTTAAAGTCTGGAGTACTCTCCAAACAGGCCAAGATGGCAAAGAAAATCAAGAAATTCTAGGAATCTCTGGCAGTCATTTATTTTAAGAAGTCAACATAAGGTTCTGTCAGTGTTCTGAAAATAAAGCAGAGAAGCCTCAATTTGGCAAACATAAATAATGCAGTTGTATAACATCTGTTAAAGGTAAGCTTTGATCCAGATCAGCCAGGCCAACAGTTGCTATCTTCCTTACGGCCATCCAAAAGGCCATGGGCTGTATACGGAAGCAGAGGATGCACAGTGCACAGATTGCCTACCTCTTGCATAGTAACTGTACTTTGAGACTAGGAAGTGAGTAGTCATGCACCAAAAAAGACAACTAAATTGACCAGTAACCCACAAGGATAAAGACAGAAAGAAACACCAGTCCTGAGTTTCTATCAACTAAGCACTGGAATGGTTGAATCTGGAAATACAAATTTGGAATGAATATTGATAAAATTATGAAAATTGATCTGTTGATTAAATTCAGGCCTGCTAAAGTGTGAGGGACAGCTCTTGAGGTTTAAAAAGAGCTCATTCTATTACATATAAAAGGGAAATATCTTTCATAACAATAATGATGATATTGACCTTGTCATATCAAATAAATGAAAGTAATATAACTTCAAGAAGGTAAAAATGAATTATTAAACTAGAATTTCATAATAGATTATTTGGACAAAAGAAGAAAGTTTACTTTAGTGAGACTATACCTAGCTCCAACACGATTTCTAAGAAAATTAAACTCAATTGTCCATCAGTCCTCTCCAGTAAAGCAATTTCTTCATTTAAAACAGTCCAATCAGTACCTATTCTGTCTTCTTTTGTGAGATGGCCATTCAGTTGTGGATATACAAGGAGTTAGGGGAGAAGCAGAGCTTCCAATACTCACAGGTCCTAAGGCATAGCACTCCTTGTGCGGCTCCTTGAGAAAGGCAGGGACGTGACTAGAAGACAGATCACATAAGGAGAAGGACTAGGCCAGAGCAGTTAAAGGAGTCTTGCCAGAAAACAAACAAACAAACAAACAAACAAACAAACAAACAAACAAAGGTAGGCAGGGTTAACAGTTTAGGATCAGCTAGTTTGAATGTTTTCAGTAGGCTTTGGCCTGATGAAGTAGCTCCTAATTGCCTGGTGCATTGTAGACTTGGGATGATCAAGGAGAGGAACGTGGTCCTCTGAGGTGCACAGGTCAGCTGGAGGATGTACAGCTCCTGACTCAGTGCTATTGTTATCTTTTCATAACTTTTGCTACACATTTGGACCATAAATGTTGATTGTATACCTAAAAGACCTGTAATAGCATTAGATATTCCTGTGAAGATCAAATTTTGGTAAAAATAAAACTGCATAATCCCTTTTCCCCACATCAACTTCTCAGTGTTATTTTATAGGCTGAAAACTATCTGCCACATGAAGCAAAAGCCAATCAAAATAACAGCTTTGAAAATGTTCCGTATCTGCCTATAATTGGTAATGTCTAAGAGCTGGACTTTGACATTTTCTTTTTCCAATAGATACTGCTGTCTAAGGAAAAAGGAATTTCAAGCTGGCAGTTTCTGAGACTTGTGGAGCAGCTGTCTGGTACACTGCAATATTGATAATAGATAATCAGACTTCGACAAGAAAACATCTTTTATCTTGCACTCAGGCAACTGACATGGATTTAGAGCAGGAAGAAGGAGTGTAATCCATTCACCAACAGTTTGAATGTAATGAAAAGGTAAATGGATGCAACTAGAGACCATACTCATAAGTGAAATAAAGCAGACTCACATGTGTAAACATTGCATTGTCTCATTGGTATAAAAGAACCAAAAGTAAATAAGATCTGAGAGTTACAATGGATATAATGAAAGGGAAAGAAACTGCTCAAAGTGAAATTATATTGTTTGATCAGTTTTGCATGCCTCTATCTGGTAACTTGAACAAGTATTTTGAAGATAACAATATGCAATATAACAACTATTATTAAATTTCTATCATCTTATTTTGAAATTCTGTATCAGTATTGTTTTGTTGCTGCTATTGTTGTCATTTGGCTTTTGTTATTTTTGTTTGTTAGATTTATTTTTTATTTTTCTGTGCTTTTTTTCTCTTTAAACTAAAAAAAGAAAATAAAATGTTGTTGTTGTAGAACAGTGGAATTCTCACTGGGAGGAGATTGTGTTGGCAACTCTTAATGTCTGTCCTCTGCCCACAAGATTGATGTGTCTGGGATATTTTGCAAAGACTTCATTTAGACTTTATGTTATAAGTGGTTAAATTGTGGAAGCATATTACCAAACATTATTTTATATATGCAATTTTGAGTATTTGACTTCATTTACTTTTCCAAGAAACCCTATGAATTAGATGCCTTCTATCATCTTCTCTTAAAGATGGGACAATGCAGATTTATAGAAGCAAAGCACCCTCCTTTCCAATGATAAGTAAGTGGAAAGAATTGGTAGCAGAGTCACAACACAGATCCAAATGTTCATGAACATCGCTACTGAAATTATATGCCATTTTGTGTACCAGCACCCTGCTGTTGGCCTTTCACTTGTGATAAATCTGGCTTTGTGGTTAATAACTTGGCAGTCTTTACATCTCTCTCCTGCGGGATCATTTAACATATCAATCATGTCTGTCTTCCTTCATTATTGCCTCAGAGTTCTCTCAGGCAAGAGCACTGATTCCATCTCTGATCTCAACCCCATCACATTATAGTCTGTTTCTTTGGTATTTTAGCACAGTTTTGCTTCTAAAGCCTATTTTACTGGTGTCATGATTACTGGTGTTATGGTTTGTGTCTAGATGTCCCCTCAAAACCTCATGAAGTCATGGGGGTTGGGTTTTTCAGAGGTGGCTGAGTCTAGTGTGTGTGACTGATTGCTGTTACAATACTGGGATTAAGAATGCTGGGACCGGGGGTGGGTGGTTGCTGGATCAGTTCACTAGTGCTCTAATTCCAGTAGCCTGGATACCATACAAGGGACAGAAAGTGACTGACGTATCTTCTTTTTTGTTGTTGATTTTTCTGTCTTCTGCTGTCATCCATGATAATTATGGACAGAAACCTGTACAAACTCTGAGTTAAGTAAACATACTGTGAGCTAAATAAACTTTTCTTCCCATTAACTTCAGAAGTTGGGTATTTTGTCTCAGCAATGAGAGAAAAGACAGCTGGTTAATATTTTAAAACAAGGATCTATTCAGAAATGGTGCTTTAAAGTATAGCCTATCAATGGTTTGCAGTAACAGTTATTTTCTGTGGCACTTGAGAATTGTATATGCTGTTAAAAGATAAGATATAGCATAAAAGGTATGCAACAACTAATTACAATATAGAAATGAGTGCCTGCACATTAATAAAGATTGGAAGATAGTTTGCATATGGCTGGTATTGCTTATATATTATTTATTGTGCATTAAGTTGCTTAAATTAGTAGAACACATAACCAACAGATTGACTTGGGAAAGTGTTGTAAAAATAATTGAGCAAGAACATGAACCAAGGATCACAAGTGGGAATTACAGCAGAACATTTTTGCATACATTTTCTAACTGAAGCCTTGTAACAGCATTATGCAGTTACACATCTCTTTTCCAGATGACACACCACCCAAAAAAGCAGATAAGTTGTTTCACATATCAGTGAATTTGGGGATAAAGATTCTTGGCCAGGTTTCCTAATTCCGAGTTCAGTATTCACATCACATCATATTATTTTCTTTTCATTGAGGCCTGGACTAATGGCATTGGCTACATAACCCTAAGTCCACTTGTCATGAGATACCTATTAAAATCTGAAGCCAAATCAATGTTTCTAAACCACACTGTCAAAAACACCATCATCTAAACAATTCTGGCCAGTTACAGACCTTTTAACTGTGCAAAGAATTCCAATACAATGAATCACTTAAATTGTGAAAAGACAGTGTAGTCTAAATCTAGTCTTCCTGGATTTGTCTTTTTGGCTATCAATTAGATTCTTAAATGGATGGCACACTTTTTCTTCATTAAAAAATTTTAAAAGTCTTCTGTAATTGTGCTAAGTTACACAGAACATACATTTTACTATCTTAATAAGTTTAGTAGTAAGTATATCCATCTTTGTTGTACAAACAATTTCCAGAACTCCCTCCATTTCATAAAACTGAAACTCTGTTTCCATAAACAACTATTACCCATTTGTTTGTCCTCCTTCAGAGGATGGAATCTCCCTGCCCTTTTCTGTCTTTATGAGTTTAACTATATTAGGTAATCCATACAAATGGAATTATATTTTTCTTTTTGTACAGACTTATATCACTTGGCATATTGTATTCATTTTATTCATTGAGGCATGTATTAAAATTTACTTCCTCTTTAAAATGGAAAAATATTCCATTGTATGTGTAGAACACACACTTTTTATTTGCCTATTCAGGTGTCAGTGGACATTTGGGTCACTTCTACCTTCTGGCTATTATGAATAATTCTACTATGAACATGGGTGTACAGATAGTTTTGCGTTTGTTTTGGATTCCTTTGGGTATATACCCAGAAGTGGAATTGCTAGATGATGTGGTAATTTTGTTTTCAATTTTTTGAGGAACTGTCACCCTGTTTCTCTTAGTAGCCGCACTGTTTTATATTCCAATCCTCAGTGCATAGAGCTTCAATTTCTCTACATTCTTGCTGACTTTTGTTATTTTCAATTATTTTAAAGTAAACATACCTTAAGTGTGAAGTGATATCTCATTGTGTTTTTGATTTGCATTTTCTTAGTATTTATAATGTTAAGCATTTTTCAATGTTCTTGGTTGTTTATATATGTTTCTGAGAAATGTCTGTCCAAGTCTTTCACTTATTTTTAAATCGAATTTTTTTATTTTGAACTATAGGAATTACTTCTATATTCTAGACATTAACTTCTTGTTAGATATTTACAAATATTTTCTTTTGCCTTTTGAGCCTGTTGATTGTTTAAAACTTAAAACAGAAGTTTTAAATTTGATGCAGTCACTTCTTCGCCAGTTGTTGGCTTGAATTATTTATTTAATATAAATAAAATCAATAGATCATCTCCTCAAGGAAAATAAAATATATATATATATATATATATATATATATATATATATATATTCAAATAAGACTCATATACTTGCCAATTCCTTGGCCTGCATCCATGGAACCATGAGAATAGTCTCACTGCTCAGGTGATGAAGACTTGCTGGGTTGGCACAGACCTCTGCACCAGCTCTGGACTCGAGCCTGTTCAGTTCCACATGCTGTCTTTGAATTTCTTTCAGTGGAGGAAAATTGGGTCTGCAGTAATGACAGGAATGTAACTACACTGATAGAAAGGACAAAAGCCATGCTGTTAGTCAAATGCACTCTTCTACGGAGTGAGGAAGTCAAGGGAGCAGGAGAAGAGGTGGCTGAAGAGGAGGTGTTAGGAAGGTAGATGCTTCTAAAGAAATGTTTCAGTCAAGGTCCTCCAGAAAGATGGTCACTACTGTGAATACTTACTACAAAGAGAACTTAAATCAGAAAATTGTCTCACAGGGGAGAGAAGAGATTGAAAAATCAATCAGAAAACAGCATGGCAGTCCCAAGCACTGTCTAGAGCAGAAAAATAGGGGCAAAACAATTCAAAGCAGAAAAGAAAGGGCAGGAACACACAGGCTTCTTCTTTCTTCCAACAAGTGTGTCTTATTGGTCAGTCCAATAGAGCCAACTGACTTGGGAACCAGGGAAACAGAGCAGGGGGTTGGGACTCAATCTAAGGCAAACAAGCCCACATGGCAAGGTGATACTAGCAACTTGTGTACTTATAGTGTCTACCATTGCCTTTCACTTTATCCAGAGGATCTTAGCTATTTCTGTGCGTATTGTCTGCTAATCTTGGCATCGCCACTTGAAGTCATTGGATTAAACTTTTGGCTTTCGTGGCTATTAGCTGGGAAGGATTTGTTTGCCTTTCTCAGAATAGTGCAACCCTGAAGATTCAAGACCAGGACAGAGAGCGCAGAAACTGGACAAGAAGGAATGAACAGCCCAATGGCCAACTTATGACATTGACTAAAACATGCAGCTATGTGATTTTATGGGCAAAAACTTGCCTTTTGGTTTGAGAATGTTGAGAATGGTGTACCTTTGATAAAGTTCCAAGAAGGGCAAAATGAAGAATTTTCATATTAGCACTTTTGAAATTAGTTTCCTCTTCAATGAACAATGAAGGCAAAGACTTGTTTTTCATTTTCATTGCTTATATTTTGCTTTCTTTGTATCTAGCCTTTAAATAGAGCAAGCTATAGTGATATGCAGCTTATACAAACATGCTACAATAATGAATATTGTACTTTTAGGACATTATAGGAGGAGTGGAGAGAAATGATAAGAGAGAAAATAAATGAAAAAGAGAAAATAACAAGAAAAGGAGCAAAAGGAGACAGCATGTAGTTTTTTAAGTAAAAAGAGAAGTGGTAATGAGAGACCAAAGGCATTAAATAGAAGATACACAACAGAGAAAATAGACAACACTAAAGAGAAAGAGGAAAAGGCATTAAAGAAAGGCAAAGAAGTTTTGAACAGAGCTTCAGTTGGAGTTGTCAGATACATTAAATTAGGCACTTACTAGGTTGATTCTGTTGATCTTCAGTTTTCACAACTCTAGTTCTTTTGATCTATAACTTAAGGGGCTTCCTACTTCTTAGGCCCTGCCAGAATGAACCAGTATAGTGGGAGCAACAGTTAATATACTAAGTAAGCAAATAGTCTCAGCCCTGTGGTACCCTTACTCACACTTCCTTTCCTTTGATGCCTCAGATCTTCTTCAGAACCAGGGTTTCCCTGCCTCCACCCAATATTTAAGGGTTAATTCCTGAAACAATGGAGTGCTCTGGTCCCTGTCCCATGCTCAGTACTGATTGGCTAGCAAGCGTTTGAATATCAACCTTATGTTAACAGCACTATACCCAGTATGGCAGGATTCTTTTCTCGGTTTCATTTGTACTGATTAAAATATTAAAATCCTGCATGCTGTATGAAATTAGAACAAGGAATAGATGTGCTATGAAGGCCGGCTATCCCTGACTCTGACACACAAGAAAGAGAAAAATTTAGTCAGTAGTATAATATTTCTCATATATTATTCTAACTTGGAATTAGACTTGTGTGTTTTGGGGCATCTTGCCTGCCAGGAAACAGGGGCTAAGAAATGTAGTTTAATTGAGCATAGCAGTTTGGTAGTACAGTTATACATCTAAAGATATATTGAGTGCCATTACAGGTTGGCTACGTGTTTTAAATGCCTCTACTAAATTTAGGCATTTCTTGGTGCTCACGCGAGCGCGCACGTGCGTGCATGCGTGTGTGTGTGTGTGTGTGTGTGTGTGTGTGTGTGTTGGCCAGTCACTTCCTCCTTCTGTTGTTAACTGTGTATTTTGAATAAAAAAATTGTTCTCAGTATTTCAATTGAATGAAATTTTAACATTTTGATGCAATTCTATATCTGAAGCACTCAGATGCTTTGGATTTTGCATTTAGATTCCTAGTCCCTTATGCATTTCTTTTTCCAGGAAGTTATTATTCTTTTTACACAATTGCCTCAAATTCACTTAAAGCACAAATGTTTTTTCACTAATCTTTATAAACATATATCAACCTACACATTTACAGGGTTCAGTGTGATATTTTATGCATACATGTAGCGTGCGCTGGTCAAATCCAACCACCCTTTTCCCACAGCCCTTCATCTTTCTCGATTCCTAGTAATCACTCTTCTACTTTCAAGCTGACATTTTTAGCTTTCACATATAATAGAGAACATGTGGTACTTGTCTTTCTGTGTCTCGCTTATTTAATTTAATGTAGTGTTCTCTAGTTTCATCATTTTGCTTTAAATAACAGGATTTCTTTCTTCTTTGTGACTGGATAATACTCACTCATGTTAAAAAAAGTTTTTGCTTTTCTTGCAAAAGCACCACAGAAACTGACTTAGTAACTTTATTACCTGGGAGAAACTGACTTAGTTACCTTATTACCTGGGATTGTTTATTTATTGCTTCATTTTTCATCAGTGACCTCTTTTTCTCTTTCATAGGCCAGTACCTGTGCTTTCTGTCTGTGCCGTGATGATGAGAAACAAATCCTGCCCTATCTGCTCTGCAACAGAAACACTGCCTTCTGCCTTGCAATGTGGACTGCAATAGGCCTTGTCACACCAGCACAGAAGGACAGACACAGGCTGGGGTTATAGCTCAGTAGCATAAGTATCTGCCTGGCATCAGCAAGGTCCTGAGTTTGATTTCCAGTACCAGAAAAATTCATAAAATAAATAAAAAACACAGACTCTAGGAGAACTGTTTCTTTGTGTTCAACATCCATTCTAGGGAATGCTGGTGGCCTCAACAGTGACAGCAACAACAATTTAGGGCTATTTCCCACCACTGGTATGTGGGTTACATTTGCACCAGTGAAAATAAATTGCAAGAGCACAGTTGGACCATCAGCGTGCAGTTTCCAGGCAGTTTACTTGAATGTTTTCTTCCCTCTGTTGCACTGGCCAGTCTTCCAGAACATTTAACAATCTTGCTTTCCTTTATTTCCTAGGAATAAATTGAATGAAAAGTCAACTTGTTCAGCTGTCTTGCAAGGTGACAGAAATGAAGGGCACTCAACAACAAACTGACCCTCTGTGTAACCCGAGCAGACACCTGCCTATTACATTGCTCTTTCTAGTGTGGGAGTTGGAAGACTCCAGCAACCTGAAAATGGCACAGTGCTGAGAGCCCCTGGAGATCCCACTGTGGAATGATTCTTCCTATGTGTGGAGCAGACATGTCACAGGTTAGTCAGCTGCAGAGGTCTCCAGGAGACTGGACCTGCTGCAGAGGAGGCCCTGCTGACAGCACCCTGAAGATTGCCCCAAGATCAGAGAGTGAGCTTGTTTAGGTTAGACTTCAAAGCAGTAGCTTTTATTACATTTTAATGACCAGAATCATATTTTATTCATAGAGCTCAAGCTGAGCACCCTGGAGTTACTAACACACAAGGTTTCCATCTCACACTCAGGCCAGTCTGCGAAAAAGTTTGAATTGGGAAGATTTTGGAATTGGACAACCTTGTTAAAACTAAGTAGAGGGGATTTGCTGAATACTGACAATAAAACACGTAGCATAGCAGATTCATTACAAAGCCTCTGACAGTGTGTGTTAAATATATGAAAAGTCACATATCATTTACTAGAAAACTAACCTGCATTAACTTGCATTTAGACCTTCACAATGCACCTCCAGGGGAAATACAGATCTCCCTGGAGTTCCTTTCCAGCCTGGGAAGTTCTAGACCATTCTCTGTTTTATTCTTTGCTTTTTGGAGAGAGTGAGGGAGAGGGAGAAAGAGAGACATGAAGAGAGAGAGAGAAAGAGGCTGAGTTGTAGACTTTTTTCATATATAAAGTAAAGAAGATTGAGTGAGGCTTTATTTGTTTTGTAGGAGAGAATGAAGAAGAATTTAACTTCCCCTTTACTCTGTTGGATGCATGTAACGATAGGTCATAATTAACTTTTATGTTTCTGTAGCATTTTCACATGAAAGTCATTGTCAGAACAACAGCAAGTAAGCCTGGTAATTTAACGTTTGGGGCACCCTCGAAGTGACCTCTGTATTTAGGGAAAAATCGGGACAATACCAATGAAAGAGAGTGACATTAGCTATGACACTGGCACCCAGATGTGAAAGATTTATCAGAAATTCACCTCTGGCCAAAAGACAAACAAAGGCAAGGCCAATGTTGACTTTTTCTTTTTCACTTTTTGCAGCTGTACTTGAAGATCAAAGGACGTGTCTGGGAGGAGGCCTTGGGTTAATGATGATCACAGTTGTTCACCATCAACTCACCATCTAAATTTTCCATAATCTGCCTTAATTCATGACCATACTCCTATATATTTGATAGATTTTGTATAATTATGAAGTGAATAAATGAATGAGTGGGAGAGAGGGGAACATGAACAAACTACTTTCCAATTAACAGATAATCCAAAGGCCATTTACTCAGCTTTTGCAAAGCATAAAAGGTTGTTTTTTTGCGTTATAGATTTACTTCCTTAATTACACTTAGCTTGGGTTAATACTAAAATTCATGTTGTTAGTAGTTTCACTCTAATTATGTGAATTTACAAACCTAGATAGTACTGAAAAGTCAAGAGCAAACTCAAAATGTTCCAGTGATAATTCTTAAGTGGGTAGTACAACCACAGTTCATTTTTTAAAATGAGGGCAAAATACTTTTGATGTGTTTAAGCAGTTCTGAGACTCCCTAAAACTGAGACTTTAATAGAAGAAGTAATCTTACAGTTATGGCTTGCACATTATTAATGCTTTGCTTAAAAGGAGGAGTTTAATTTCAGATATTTTCAAACTGATTTTTGTAGATTCTTTGATTCTTAAAATATTGCAGTCTGATTGAGTCATCAGTTTAAGATAGGTCCCATTTGTAAGTTTCAGTTTTCTTATTTGAAAAATGGGGGAAAAATGCACCATTGTGAGGATTAAAAAAGATAATCCACATTAAGATATTTGAATGTGCGGCGCACTAAAAACTCGCAATCTCGTCAGGCATCTTCATTAGTGCTACTGTTAGTTGCTCTTGGAAGTCCATGGGCAACAATTCCTGCCTCCCTGCACAGCTGTCTGTGTCTGGGATGACCTGGCTAATACTAAGTATGCAAGCAAGTGATTTGCTAGCTTTTCAACACTAAATAGCTCTCCATGCGTTGCTGCATACTAAATGGAGCCTTTTATGAAGTAATTTAAAAATATTAATCAGAAGAAGTCAACAAGAAGCTAAGACCTCCTATGAGTCTACCTGTGTGGGCTGACTGGGGGAGAGCCAGCCACCAGCCACTTCTGGCGTGCAGGCAGGGAGAAAGAAGAGCCAACATTCCTCCCCACCTCCCTGACTGACTGATCCAGAGAGACCCAGGCTGTGCTGATAGCTAAGGAGGTAAAATACAACTTGACGCTTGTAGTGCTTCACTGACTTTGCAGGCCTAAACCTATTAGTCTGATCATCTATTTAGAGGATGACAATACATAATGTAGCATATATAGAAGATCTTCTTCTGAAAGTGGTAGCTATTGTTAATTCCCTATTACCCTTGTTTTGAAGTCCTGTAGCATTCTCATTGTTTTGTTTGCTTGGGTTTTATTCTGTTTTCTCTTGTTTGATTTTGTTGTATCTGGTGGCATGGGCATCATGCCTCTTTGAAGATAACAAGATACATTATGGTAGTCATTTTGGATTTGCTATTATCTTGTTTTGAAATCCTTTGTTGCATTCACTGTTTTGCTTTTATTGCTTCTATTATTTCTGTTTTGTTTTATTTTACTATGTCTGAGGATATGGGCAGCTATTTTGAAGATAACAAGAGGCATTATGGTAACTCTCGCTGATTTCCTATTATCTTGTTTGAAATCCTGTGTCACTTACACTGTCTTGTTTTGATTGACTTTATTCTGTTTTGTTTCGCATGGTTTTATTCTCTAAAATAAAGTTTAAAAATTTAAAAAAAACTTTCAAAATATTAAGTAATTTAAAAGCTCAGCTAATTTGAGCTTTTGATTGATGTGACATAATCAGTTTTATAATAGATTAATATAAATCCAGTTGTTGGGAAAATTAAATACTTGCTTTCATTTTGGTGTTAAAAACCATGACTTACAATAGTTCAGAAATTCTAATTAATAACCTCAGTAGATGCAGCCAGTTTTAAAGACTGACATATTTGCTCTTTTGCATTTCTTTAGGACTGAATTTTGGAAAAGGAAATGGTAATAAATAGTTCAACAACTTTGTTTAACAGATGAACAAATTGAGGCCTAAAGTGGCCTATGACTTCTAATATTAATGAACATCAGAGTTGGGACTAGGATCACATCTCCTGGGAAAAGTACTCTAATTTTTTCAGGATATCACGTGAATACACACATAAAGGCAAACTAAATTATCCTGTGCAAAAGCACACTTTTATTTCAAAGGCAGGAAACTGAGTCCTTATAGTAAAGATAATAGATGATAACCCAGTAGTGCTTTGTGTTAGTCACAATGTTAAGTATTTTACAGGTAAAATATTCATAGCAACTTTTGAACATAGATAACATCATCTTTGTATTACAACTGGGAAAGTGGGACATAGAGATGTTTAAGAAAGTGCGAGTCAGGATTTGAAATAAAGTAGCCATCACTCTAGAATAGTCCGTGTCCTATTTTTTAAATTTTTTTATTAGTAGGAGAGATGTTTACAGTATATGATTACATTCCTCGCAGGGAATTAGAACATACACAAATACCTTAGTCCATTCAGGCTTCTGTAAGAAATTACTTAGACTGGGTGGCTGAAACAACCAAGATTTATTTCTCACAGTTTTAAAGGCTGGAAGGCTGAGCTCAGGATAGTATTGTGAGGGCCTTCTTCCTGGTTTGCAGATGTCTATCTTTTTGTGTCTTTGTGGGATAGAAAGATAAGAGAACATTCCAGGATCTCTTTTATAAAGAAACAAATCCCATTTATGGGATTTCTACCGTCACTTCCTAATACCATCATTTTGAGGTTAAAATTTCAACATATGAATTCATGACACTATTTATCTCAAAGATTGTAGGATATTTATGAAGACAAAGTCATGGATTCTCATATGTAAAGCCAGGAAACATCTGTCTATTTTATGCTCATTGTCTGCATTTTTAGTTCAGGCTTCTCATATTGTTGTTTTAGGTTAATGGAAGCCCCATGAAAGTATCGCTTCCTCAGTGAAAAATCTTTCTCCACTCTTAGAATTGCAATCATTTGGGAGCCCGGGGTGGGGATAAGAAGAGAATAAAATTATACAGAGAATTGTCACAAAGTCCGTGTTTATATATCTCTTTATTTAGGAAGGTGCCCTAATGTTTGGCAGACACATCACCTTCATTAGTTGCTTTCGTGTGTTATTTGTATTTTTTACTTGGGTAATTTTTAAGTTGGAGCTTTGCACAATAAGCCTACTAGTACTCAGACTGTCATAAGTGCATAGGTGTTGTTTCCATTTGTTGAGTGATTTGAGTTGTTCATTTTTTCTACTAATTATGTGTGTGTGTGTGTGTGTGTGTGTGTGTGTGTGTGTAGTGCTGAGAATGACCCCAGGGCTAGTGTATGCTAAGCAAGTGCTCTACCACTAAACACAAACTCCAGCTACAGTTAGTCTTCAGTAACACCCATTAGTGATTAATCACTCCTTTTCCATTTATTTGCAGTATTCTAAACCTAATATACACAGTTTTTATGCTATTTCATCAGTACAGGGCTGCATCAGTATAATGCTTCTTTTTATAATATATATTTTGTTTTTAATTTAAACATAGTAATTGTATATATTTATGGGGTCTGATATGATAGTTCAATAGAAGTACATTGAGTAATGATCAGATAAGGATAACTGGCATATCCATCACTTCAAATGCTTATCGTGTCTTTGGTTTGGATACATTCAAAATTGTCCCTACTAGCTCTTTTGGAGTATACAGTTAATTATTGTCAACAGTGTTAGAATACTTTTAATATTGTCATCTATGCACTTAACCTACACATGTTCATGTAATAGTGGACTACAATACTTTCTAGTGTACTGGACCTTGGGAAATTTCAAGAAACAAATTTGAAGCCATTAGAAGGGAGCATGACTACATCAAAAAGTGGTGACTACAAGGTGGGAAATGAAAAGCACTAAAAAGTCATCTTGAACTCAATCAAAGTTTGACTTAATAAACTTCTCCTTTTTTCTAGAGTCTTGCCGTATAATTCAGGATGGATTTGAATTTAGCAACCCCTTTAGCCACCCATGTTCTGGGATTATAGGAGTGCACCACCACGCCTGGCTAAAGTCAAATTCTTTAAAGACCTCAAAGACCTCTGAGATTTTCACTGAATGGTTGATATTCATAAAGAACTCAGGCTATAAAAATACATATGCAAATACTCATCGAATCAGTCTTTTCCTTGGACTGAACTGGGTCATGGTGAAGGATGGACTCAGGACTACTCTGGCAGCGGATGTTATATACTAAATTTCAGTCCCTATTTATGATTTGTGCAGAGATAGAAGAAATAACAAGGAGTACAAATTTATATCAGCTCATGAAACAGTTGAAGCAATTATTTGGCAGTGTGCATTTTTCTTGTTGGCAGACTGCTTGTCGGATCATTTTGTTATTCTAGAATATGTGCAGCTATCTAAAGAGGTTATTTTACCCTTTGATACATTGCGGTAGCTGAAGCAACTGAGCTTTGACATATCTATAACAACTAACTCAACCTTTTCTGTAAATTCTTCCTTGCCCTCCCACACCCTCTTCATTACATGGCCTAAGAACAAGTAGCAGCATTTGACAGGTCTTGGGAAGGTCATCCAGGCTATGAGCTCATTGAGCTGCAGCCGAGGTTAGGAGAACATGGAGCCAGCCCTCTTTGTGGGGGAGGAGGAGCCTGAGAGTAATTAGTTACCTACTTCTATTTTAGATATCAAAAGTTAGGTTTCACTCAATGAAACATGTAGATCTTAAGTGAAGAGTGCATTACGTTTTCACAAATGTATATGCCCAAATAACTGAGGCCCAAATACAGTATTTCTGTCACCTCAGATAACTCCCTCAGGTCATTTCTGGTCAAGTCTACCTCACCAAAGAGCTAATGATTCCTCTGGTTTTCCAACAGCATAGATTAATTTTCTCTATTTTAAAAATTCTCTATGTGCATGTTGTGAGAATGATACAAACCTTATTCTTTCAGCAATTTTGAAATATACAATAAGTTATTATTAACTGTGATTACTAAAACAATTCTCCAATCTACTGAAACTTTGTATCCTTTAATCAGTATCTTTCCCTTCCTATCGCTCCTCCTCCAAGCTGTTGAATTTTAGTCACTCTAATGGATTTGAAGTAGTATCTCCTAGACATCACAATTTTACTATCTTGATGACTAATGATGTTGAGGACATTTTCAGGTGCTTATTGTTTATTCTGGTATCTTCTTTTAGGAAATAACTAAGATTTTTAAAGACGTCTTCACATATTTTGGATGTATCATTGATCTTATATGTTTACAAGTATTTTCTTCAGAGACTTATTTTTAATTTTATTAATTTTAAAGAAGAAGATCCTTTAAGGTTTTTTGAAGTTCAATGTCAATACCTTTTCCCTAATGATTAATGCTAGTTTTATCCAGTATAAGAAAATTTTGCCTACTTCAAGGTGGTCTTCTCCCAGGTTGACTTTTTTCCACATCAGTATCAACTTTCCACAGATAGAGATTTAATGATAGAGATTTAATTTCTTTCTTATATTATCTCAGTGTCTTTGTACAAAATTGGTTTTGAACATGAGAGATGATTTCTGAATCTGTCTCCAGAAGCCCAGACTCAGATACACAAATACCCTACTTGTCATTGTCACGGGGCTGTCTCACAGACATGCAAACACATGTCTCACATGAACTCTTTCACCACTGACTATTAGGCTAACCTGAGGTGCAACTGAGACCACTGAGGCAGGCAAAGTTGAAGCAGTGTGCAAGGACTTCATTGCCAACCGGGTGCAGTCGGGCCACGGGTAAAAGGACTGTTGGCACTTAACAAGGGGTGAGGGCATGTTTCTACAGGGGAGTTTAGGTAGAGGAAGGAGGTATTGCCAAGCAGAGTGCAAAATTTTGGGTCTCTGAGTGGGGGGGTCTAATGCTAGGGTGGCAGACATAGCATGTCTCTTGTGGTTTTTCGTGGAACCAGCTTTTTGCAGAATGAGCTGTGTGGGGACAGCTGCCAGCTTCCTGTTGAATGCCAAGTCCCTCTAGGTGTGAACAACAGATCAGTTTGGGGGAGTTTTTTCTCTTAGTTGGGCGGGACCCAGGTTAGTGATCCGACATGGACCTCTTCTAGATTTAGTCTTCTTACAATTCCATTTTTCAATCACTCAGGCCCGAATCTTGGAGGCATTGTAAATGTTTTTTTATATATCTGTGTCAATTCTATCAGCAAATCTATTTTCAAAATACATCAAGAATCCGATCATGTTTTGAGCTACTATCACTTTGACCTGGATGATTTCTGTCCCTATCCTCTCCCCTAGAGTTTTAAGAACAACCAGAGTTTCAAGAACATTTGACAACTTAAGCTATATCATTCCTCTTTTTAAGTCACTTAGGGATTTTCCTTTTGCTTGGAAATAGAGTCAAGATCCTGAAAATGACCTCTGCATCCTAAAATCCTTCTCTTGCCTCACCTTCTGACATACCCTTCCACTCAAACACATTAGCAGTCTTTTCTGCCCAGTTAATATTCCTGGTGAGGTGGTAGGTGAGGTCCCACCTCATGGTCTTTATGACTGCTGTTCAGTCTACCTGGAATGCTTTCCTATAATTTACATTCTTCTCTTACTTTTCCTTCATGTCTTTGATTGTTGTAACATTTTCTAGTTTAATTTTAAGGTCTGTCCTTGAGAATGATCATTAATCAAGATGATCACTTCCTAGGAGAGACTGGGGTACAAGGGAATAGGTTCCGATGTGTATGTTAATTAAAATGCAATAAGAAGGTGGAAACATCAATGCATGAAAGAGAAGAAATATATTACAGCTCTAGAGTGTTTAGGGGCACTGAGAGAAGGCCGACAGGAATTCCAAAGGGGCACAACCAGTCGGTGGGAGAAAAGGAGAGGACCTGTGAATGAGGCTTTTACAAAGGTCTATGGCACTATCTTCCAGGGGATGCAGATTGGACAGTCCAAAGAAAACATTGGTGAAGGGGCAATTTATGTGATTCTCTTGTTGACCATTAGTGTTTATCTCTGCTAGGAGCAGTAGGGTGTATTGGTTTTGGGACCAATGGAATGCAGATTAAATGGGCTATATCATAAACAAGCACAGCTGGACGGGAAGTTTTAGTTAGGCCAAAGGTGACTAGATATGACCAGTTTACAAACAACTTAGGTTAGGTCTAAACTTGAATGTTGAGCTGGTGGTGCACACATGCAGTCCTAGTACTTGAAACCAGGAGGATCTTCCTAAATTCGAGGTCTGCCTGGGCTACATAGTGAGTCCAAGGCCAACCTGAACTATATAGCAAGATCCTGTTTCAATCTCAAGGTGGAGATAGCAGCTATACTAAATAGTTTTTTGAAAGTGATCAAATGTCACATTGTCTGTAAAGCTTGCCTAACTTTCTCAAAAATTCAGGTCCTATCCTTTTAATACTTATCATCATTTAGTAACTTACATAGAACTTTTCTCTTGGTTTATTACCTGAGTGTAAGTTCCTACCAAAATGTAAGATCAGTAAGATTAAGAATTTTTATCTGTTTTATGTCCTGCATTTTAGTCATCATCTAGAATATTTCTTGGCACATACTAAATACCAATAAATATTTATTAAAAGGAGAAATCAAATATTTCTGTCCAGGACTGGAAAGACATTTGGGGGATATGGAAATAAAGATCAAGACTGAAACAAATTTCCTTAGTCTTGACACTCTTAGATTAGAACCAGTGCCACTTTTGGATCTAAGTTTTGAAAACATACAACAACTGAAAACCCAGAGATTAAAGTGAATGTACAATATATTTCCTACTGAGCCCCCTTGAGTTTTGTTCCTAGGATAAACCTCATTCCACTCTATGTAATTAAGTAGACAAATATATGTAACACATGTTCAGAAAGATTTTAGACTAATACAAATGTAAAGTTTTAATAAAAAAGTAGATTTTAATTACTTATAAGATACATGCAATTTCCAAGCAATGTTGAAAACAAGGGGGTACTATATGCCTTTCAATGAGGTTGTATAGTTCCTCTAACCCATGATCTTTTTTTTACTACTTTACATGCCTGGTCTAATTCAATATTCACAAAAATATTGTAAGGTAGACTGTGATACTCTATTGATATACATTTTGCATATGGGGACTAGAGACTTCAAAAGGTTAAGTGATTTGATGGAGATCAACCACTTACCCATACATTTCCTTAAGAACATCACATTGGAAAAATAAACCTTTTACTCAGTTTTCAAGGCTAATTATACAAGTAGGGACTCTTTAAACCTTCTGTAGAAAGTTAGAATTTGGCCAGACCTAGACTTGTTACAGCTACTGCTGGAGATTTAATATTTGCCAACAAACTTCTAGACTCAGCTTCCAACTACCAGAAAACAGTGTTGGGCAGTAATAGTAATGTAAATTTAGGATTATCTTGGTATCATCCTGCCACTCCGTAAGGAAATCACTTTGTTATTCTCAAATCAATAGGAAGTCTAATTTCCTCCCTTGGATCTCTCTACTCAAAGTTGAATGAAAAGATGTGTGAGTTTTACGACAGAGGAAAAAAAAATTCCAAAGATGTAGATCTACCCTAGCTGATTCTGTCACTTTTAGGATTAACGATAAAGAATGCCCAGTCTCAATATACATTCACATAAGCAAAGAAATAATTTGCACATCTGCCTAGAGAGAGCTCCTGGAGTTATACATAGTAAGAGCAAGCCAATGTGCCCTCTGTGAAAGAAGGAGTTAGTCTCAGTTCTGTTGAAAGCTGCAGAACCAATCCTGGAAGTTTCAATACTGAGATGTTCTTTGGTGTTCTGGATGTAGCATTTCCTGAATTTTTGAGTCTGGGGTTACTTAGCCTATCACAACAGGTAAGCTTCTCTTCAGTGTCTATAAATCATTTGATAATGCATAAGAAGGTTAGAAACCTGTTCAGATGAGCTCGAGATTTATTTCCTGAGATCCTAGTTCCAAGAAAGGTAATACTGGTTTAAACCTTTTTATCAGTTTCCTACCTTCTTTCTCACCCTTCAGCCCCTCATTTCTCTTAGGACTTGTGCTGAACTCAGTTCACATGGCAATACACTTCTACTCACTGTCTCTGGCTTTCTTTGAGTCACTAGTGACAGCATGGGCTTAGGATTCTGGCTACATACCACATAAACATCACGTATTCCTTCCATTATATACTCGTTCTGTTCTGCAGCACGAGGAGAATGTGCACAAGGATCCGGATCAAGGCAATCACACAGCCTTCAACACAGACCTGGGGCTCTGACTGTTCAGCACAGATTCTGTGGGCCTGATCAGAGCCATGCTGTCATGCTGGGGACTGCGAGAAAGAAGCTTGCCGGGGCTCACACTTCACTTTTGAGCATCAGCAGTCAGGCAGAGGAATTTTATATTTGAAGAAATAGGCAGAACCATTGAAAATGCTCTTACAAGGGGTGAAAGGATGAAAGCAAAGCTTTAAAAAGATTAGTTTGGGGGCTGGGGGTTTAGCTCAGCGACATAAGCACCTGCCTTGCAAGCAGGCGGTCGTGAGTTCGATCCCCGGTACCGATAAAAATGAAAAAGACAAAAAACAAAACAAAACAAAACAAAAAAGATTAGTTTGGCTACTATGGTATGTCAGATGAATTGGAGGCAGAGTCGGCATTTAGCAAGGCTTTATAATAAAGAAATAAAAAATCCATGGACCAGGTTTATGGGGCTAGGCAGAGGTAAAACCAAGAAATTCTTTAAAGGAGCAACAAATAAGAGATAGTGACAGAATTTATTACATTGAACAGCTGGGAGAAAACTGAGACATGTAGTTGAAAATCCAGATGTTCTGAAATACATATTCAAGTCTTTTATGAGCCACATATATTAAATTTTTAGAAGTATTTTGCTTTCTGGTGGTTGATGGCTATTTTGTTGATACAAATATGTATGCTCACAGTCAACAATCTTAAAAATCAAACTAATGAATTTTGATGAGATTCTGGAATGTCAAGGTATTAATCTGCAAGGCTGATTTGAACAGACATTTAAATATACTTTAGGAATTCAGGATAGTTAATGATTTCATTAAAAAGTCTTCCTAGCATGAGTATTCATGAAATGACTTTCTTGCCCTAGCCCACCTGGGAATAATTTATGGTGGACTGTTAGCGAAGAATGTGAATTCCATTTATTTATTATCCTGGTTTGGATAGAGTTTGGGTTAATAAGGCTTCTTCTGTTTCTTGAAAGAGCAGAATTTGTTTGGAGACAAATTATACAGTATATTATAGACAAAAAAGCTATTTTAAAGTCAGACGGACCTGGACACTAATTTCATCTCTGCTATTTAGCAGCTCTGTAATTTGTGCATAGTCACTTCACCTGTGAGGTGGTCGATATTTATATTTGCAAAATAGAGATAATAGAAATAATAGCACATAATTCATGAGGCTGTTTGCAATAATTAAATGAGTTCATTTAGTATAATGACAAATGCATGAAAGGTAGTCTGTAAATGTCAACTCTGTTCCCTTAAGGTATTTTTGCTTAGCTAAGTACTAGAAAGATTATCTTATCAGACCTGGGGAAACCAGTGCAGAATTTATTGGACACTAGGAAAATGTGTGTGTCGTCAGTGCTCTTATCAAATTAGTGTAAAGTGTTGATTTCTATAAACAAAGAAGGACAAAACAAGAATATAAAAGTCATCTTTTACTCTCAAAGAAAAGAGAGAAACCAATCAAGGAACTCAACCACACAAATAAATTATAATCCCATCCCATGTTTGGGCAGATTTACTTCCATTTTTGATGGAAAGTAATTGTTATCAGTGCATAGATGGAAGGGTCAGCAATAGAAAAATGAAGAAAGGACCGAATCATTGTAATGGGGGCAATAAATCTGGCACTTCTGAGCAAGCCAAAAACTAAAATATAAAAATTAACTGAAATAATATATCTTACTTTGTTTTGGAAATCAAATGTTTTTGTGACTGTAGCAGAATCCGAGCACAATATGAGTGATTATGTCTTTTGCTACATAAGAAATGCTGATTTAGTATTTGAGGGATTTTTATTAAGAAATTTAATCTAAGCTTGGTGGAAAACAAGGACAACTAATTAATAATCAAAATGAAAGATGTAAAAAGAGACAAAGTAAGTTTAAATAAAGAAAAATGAAACAGAAATTTATTTAAGGAAGCCAAGCTAAATTTTGACCTTCATAATTATGCCTGCAAAAGTAGATCTTCACAAGAGTAGCAATTAGTGAGGTAATGATCTAGCACTTTGTAAACCAATAACTTTTCTTCTGTATGCAGTCTAGATATTATATATATATATATATATATATATTCCAGAAATGAAGCAATGATATGAAATAATTTATTGTTAAAAATGAATGAGTTTTATCATAAAGCAAGCAAAACCAAAAATAAGACAGATAACTCATCTGTCTTATTTTTGGTTTTGCTTGATTTATATGTATTAGAACAAATACATATAAATCATATCATTTAATTTGTGCATGAATGCAATTTGAGAGAATGAAAGAAAGGAGCAACATTAAATAAGAAGAGGAAGTTTGCAGGTAACTAAAGAAGCAGAACATGAGACGAATAGTGAAGACTGGGAAGAAATGTAAGGAGGAACAATTCTTTGATTCTTTGAAGACATTTCAAGACTGAGATCTCTGATTTAGCACTGATCAAAGGATTACCTCTCATTCTTGTCCCTCTGAGAATAAGCAATGAAGGTCAAACAACAGAAGATGTAGCTTAAATGGCTTGCTTATGATGTCACAGGACTAGCTATGTTCACTCTGCTTTGCAGTGAGTTATGACCATTATACTCAGAAACTCAGCAAAAGAATTCTTCCCAGTGGCAAGGAAGTTTGTTCCTTGCTGTGTTAACATCTATGCTATGTGGGGTAGTAGTTTGCCTGTCATCAGGTTACTGAAACTAATCATTATTTTTGGAACTGCTGAAATTATTGAGGAATCCTCAGTCCCCAGGCAGACAGACCTAAAACTTTCATCTGACCTTCTGCTTTTGCCATTAGAGCAGTAACTCTTCCCTGGAGGCAGACAACACTTGGGTAATTTCAGAGAGGGCAAGAGTGGACTAATAGGTTGTCCTGGAAGGGCTGAAATATTAAACCTCTGAAGAGAAAAAGTAAAATGAGTCATGTTGAAGTATAACTACTTCTTAGGGTCAAAGTTTAAATGTCTGTAACTAGTGTTTTTGTTTGACTTGCTGCTAGAATAATTAATGCTCCTGGTCTTGAATTAATTGAAAACAAAGACCTACATTTAGAACAGATGAAATTTCTTTCAACAAAAAAAGATATTCATAAAAAGAATTCTATCAGTCACTGAAAACATGCAAATACAAATAATCTTATTTTTTTGGAAAGGAGTAATTTTCTTTTTTAAACTATAAAAGGGTATGATGGTTTTCATTAGACCAAGAATAGTGGACTCGGCTATGAAAACAAATTTACTTTAAAAGAAGTAAAACAAATGGTCGGAAAGTGTGGGAGAATCCACAATGTCCCTCCTTCAAATGATTCTGTGTGTAGTTTAATATGTATATCCTTTAAAGCTTTCATTTAAAGATCAATAAAAGATTGTAGAAGGAATTAGAGACTTTTAACCCTCCTTTTGAAAGTCATTACAGATCTGGTGCTTGAGACAAGACTGAATGTATGTCATGACTTGAGTTTTGCACACATAGGTTAGCCAAATCTGTGACGTGTTAAAGTTGCTTTTCTTCTCAGCAGTAAGTATGTTAGCAAGGTATGTTTAACAGCGCACTTGGGGAAATACTAAATGTTTCTGTTTTACTTAAAAAATTAAAACAACACCTGATAAGTAGAAAACAAGATTGTAAAATGCTTGGTTGTATTGGAAAACAGCCAGTAATTTAAGTACTTGAAACTTACTGTTGTTTGTTTGTGTAAGTACAGGGAAAATAGAGTTACCATTCATGCTTGGACACTGGGAAATTTTGAACAGTCAATATCATATCTGGAATTCTGAAAGCATTTGTGATTAATTTGATCCTCAATAAATGAAATATGGAAAATAGAAATAAAGTTGAAATCCCTGGAAAAGGAAGCTGTTAGTGAATCATAAAGAGGTTTCTAAACATTGCCATTACTTGTAGGTGTTTGTTGAGGATATGTTTAACTAAAGAACAGTGAACATCATTGTGGATGGCTAATCTCAAACACTTACTGGCAAAGGTGCACCACTGTCCCTGAGATGGATTGTCCCATCTGTTTTTCTGTGTTTGGGTAAATCATTCTTCTACCCTGGTTCAATTTTCTCATTGTCTAACATGTCATAGTGGCTGTGCCTTTCAAGTATCATGTGGAAAGCAGTGTAAATAAAATATGTTGCTATTGTAACTCTGTAAGAGTACTTTATACTTCCTTTAAAGCAGAAAACTGAGGAAATGTGTGTCCCTGACCATGTATCATACTTGGGTTTTAATGAAGTCCCACTTGGAAACCTGTAAAAGGCCTAAATGTCTGGTCTATTACCACCAAGACCAGGTTCAGAAGAATTTATTCAAATAACACTAAAGAAAACAAAAATAATGCCCCAAACTAAAAAAACTAAAAAGAAAACAAACAAAAAACCTGACTCCAAACAAACCCAACAAAATACAACACAACACTACAAAACAAAACAGCCCCCACCTAGCTAATTTCATCAGATATCTTGAAATAGTTTTTAATTTTATTCTTTTTCATCATTCCTTTATTACTTCATTTCTCTGCCTTACTTAAATTCATATTTTCATGAAAATAAACTCTCTGACATCTTTTGGCAGCTGCAAAGCAGATCCTTTCCTCCCTTGTGCAAAGGCTGCTCTCTGGGGAGAGACCTAACCCAGCCATGAGGCAGCAGTCTGAGAACTGCAGTGAGCATAATCCTTCCATAGCTTTAACTCAGTGCTCGACTATGTCCAGTTAGCAGAACATTCTTGTTCCACCAGAAAAGTTGCTTCATCTTGTTATTAAAATTGCCTTTCCTAGAAAATAGTACCTTCCAAGAATTTAACATTTAGATCTCTGGCTCTGAGGGACTTGATCGACTTGCAAGTTATGTTTGTTTGAAGCTCACAGACATAAGCTCTGTATGCTTATTATAGCTAATTATACATGGATATCTTCTGTGTGTGGTGCCTGAAGCCCCATGCCAAGCATGGCATGGCATTTAAATAAATTCTTTGATAACATGATTATTGAAGATTAAAAAGTGATTAAAATGACTGCCTGCGAAAAATCAGTTCATCAACACTGAAGAAAGCTTGCATCTTAAAGCCATAGCTCTGGATGGAAAGCATTTGCAACCATTTGGTGTTCAGAGATTGGTGGGAATGGGTAAAGCCTCACCTCTCCCAGAGCAGTAGATAATTTCATTTGGCTGCATGTAGGTCTTTAATTATGACTGAGGCTATTCAATGCACTCCAATGGTCTTACTGCCTGCTTGTTCCCATTAATTTCGAAGTTGTAACCCAAGTCCAGAGCTGTTTCAGTGTGACCCTGAGGTTACTCGAGTTACCCATTTGTGTTTAAGTAAATAATTGTGATTGGTAATTTCCCTCTGGAACCCTTGGAGTATGGCAATTACATGAAATTTGCTTGGCTCTTTCATGCATGCTCAGAGTCAGAAATAAGTGCATAAGGCATTTGGAATGATAATTTCTAAGATATGCCTGTCTCCCTCAATAGCCCTATGTTCCTTCTCTGGCCCATCAATATTCCCATTGTCACTTTTAACTGCAAGTTTAAGAAGATGCTGGAAAAGGAGGGCATGTTCTTTTAAGCCAGAGAGATGAGATGGTTTCTATTTTCACTAAAATGAAAACTGTATTTTATTTGTGTACAAAAGCTAATGGTTGGGGAAGTACTTTATTTTTTTACTTTTCTGGCTGAAAAAATATATTGATATTTTTAAAGTGAATTATCCTGTAGCTTGTTAGGAGACAAGTTGAATTTTGGAAATGAATTAAATAAAGTTTTATGTCAGAATACTTGTTTAAAAGAATATTCATATTCACAACAGTTCTTAAAGAAAGGCAATATATAATCAATAATGATGTACTTTTTGGTTCGTCTAAAAACCAGAGCCTCTGTGTAGGAAATGCAGTTCTCTGAAAAAAATCAATGGACATTAATTTTACAAAACCACAAGTCAAATTTATAACAAATGAAGAGAAAAATCTTTATACATCATCTTCATAGATGTAGGCTAAGTGTTTAATTATGAAGCTTATTTTGTTCTCTCATAGAAACTCTAGAAGATCCTGTATTCTTGAATACAAATGGCATAAGAGAGTATTATGATGACTAAATCATAAACTGATGTCCCAAAGTCTAATAATTTAGGAAATAACAAAACATGATAGAAAATAAAGTCGAAAGGATCTAAATTTGTTTACTAGAAAAACTGTCAAATGGTGGAGTTACTGAAGATGCAGAACTCATCTTGGGTGTAAGTGGGACCAACCAATAGGTTTTAAGCCTGAACGGCAAAAAAGGAAGAGGGAGGCTCTTTGCTGCTGCTTTTTTTTCTTTGCTTAAACTTCCATGGACTATTTTTTCTCTGCCATGCTCCTGTTGTCATGTTGCCTTGTCTTGGAGCCAGTTAACTATGGAGTTAAACCTCTACAAACTGTGAGCAAAACAAACCTTTTTTATTTTGTGCCAGTAACAAGAAAATAAGACATCTACCATTTGTGTCAATGGTTAACACAAGGATCATGGTGACTAAGGTTCTAAAGAACTCAACTTATTATGGATGTGGATAACACAGTTAATTCAGTAAACTTCTGACACATACTGTTTTTGAAGGTGAATCAAAATTAAGAACTATTAAATGACCTACTGTTGCTAAATCTCAACAAGAGAAAATGGAAAGGCCAATGGACAATATGCCTTTTTCTTGTCCTGCCATTAACTTGTATAATTTCTTCCAGATCCCTTCTGAGTTTCAGTTTCTTAAGAAACTGCATGAAGAGGCCTCCTGGAATAATTCATGAGAGAGAAACAAGAGGAAGGAGTCAGTAGGATGAAATGTGCCTCTGTGAAAGTCTAACCTTGGTACAATTCACATAGCCCCTGGCATAGCCACCCAAGAGAACTTTCTCCTTAGTAGTGAGAGCAGAACATTTAGCAGGCAGCATCCACAACAACTGTGGTGGCATTTACCAGCACAGGAAAGGAAATAAAGGGGCACCAAATATCAGCGATAATAATTCACTACTCATTCTTGTAAAAAGTTTTCTCTGTCACAGAGTCAGGTAAGTGCATTATGAACAAATAAACCCCAGAAATTATTCTACCATCTTTGTCAAAGCACTGTGAACTTTGCCTTAAAACCTGGTAAGCAGGTTTATTTTCTTTACATGCATCCACCTACTGGTCATTTCAGTAAGAGTAGCATCTAACCTTCTAGGGTAGACACCAAGAAAAAAAACTACTTTGCATGAAAAATGCTAAGTTGATTCAAATGACTTTGATATTACTCCTGCCTTTCCTGTCACCTCTCATTACCCATTTTCTGTAATTATCAGATTTACTTTCTGACTGATCGTCTAAGCTGAGCAAAGTAAAAAACTGTCAGCAAAATTAAGCATTAAGCAATTAATTATGTAAATTTCAGACCAAATGCATAGCCAATAATCAAGAAAAAGTTAGAGTAAGCTCTCTCAAAAAGAATCCTTCAGTCCTGATAGTTTTCCAGAAACAAGGAACTCCAAAGTCGAATAACTTGTATGCTATACATAAGTAGGATATGCTGCACATTTTATTCTTATCTGGCAGTTTTTCACCACTTTGTACAGTAGTAAATTTTTGCTTTCTGTTTACTTTCTGCTCTCCTGTTGTTTATCAGCACTGCAAGTTTAGTTATCTGCCCTGCCCACCATTGTGTCCCTAAAGCCTGGCTGGTTAAACTACTCATTATTTTAAAATTTCTATGAATATTTTGAAGTTTTGAAAATGCCTGGACTAATGAGATCGGTTAAATCTAGTATTTCCTAAATGAACTTACGCAGCTGAATCTCGCTATATCCACCCGGAGCTCCCATCTGGAAAACATTTTGGGAGACACTATCTTAGAGCCAGAAACGACAATTCAATAAAGGCCAGCATTTTATCTTGATGTAGAACGGTGATTGCACTGCTCATCTACCTTTTGCCCTTCCACAAATCCTTTCTCTGTCCTCTGAATCTTCTGGAGTTCATCAAACTCTGGTTTCTGATTAGGTTTGGACAAGGAGAGGCAACGTAAGAGACCAAGACGCAGGAAAAAAGAGTTTGAAGCACGTTTCCCCCACTCCCTCAGCTTTTCCACTTAGTCTTCTAGCAGTCAGTACTTGCCCATGGTGACTGCTGTTCCCTAGCGACCTCCTTCCGGTCTTTTAGCTCTCCAAGCATTCATCAGTATGTACTTTCTCTTCTCCAGTCAGGCCTCAGGTCAGTGATAACATCCCTTGGTACTGTCCTTAGGATCTCAGTTTTGATCATTTCCAAGTTTCTGCAGAGTGCTTTTGTCAAAATTTCTCAAGAATCCCTGTGATAGTATGCCTTCTACCGTCTGTGGGCCCTCTGTCTACTTCATTGATGATTTTCCCAACTGGAAAACGCAGCCAGAAGGAAACTATACATCTTTCTAGCAGACTCAACGCCTTGCATAGTGTTTTTGGTACACTGATTGAGGTTTTACGAATTCCCTAACTTTCATCCACATCTATCTTAGTTAACACAAAAATAAACCCTAGAATCAAAATGAAGTGCACTTATGAGTTTATAGCTGAGAGATGAACTCTGTGTTAGAGAGTCTTATTCTATTCCTTACGTAGATTTTGAGCTTCAAAGAAAATATGAACTTATTCCTTGGGGTCATCAATCTTCATTTTTCTATAGTTTAGGACATGACAGGCACTCACTGCACATTAATTAGATTCATGCATTCATTTAGAGAAGGGCCACAGCTGCTGCCAGTAGATGAAGTGGAAGCACCATGCGTTAGCTTCAGACTAAAGGGAAACATTTAGCAACACTGTGACACATTAGTGAACAGAAAGTACCAACACCCATGTGTTGCATCAGAGCAACCTTCTTTGATATAAAGATTGGATTAATATATTTACTTTTTATTGTTACAGCTTAGCAACTATTATGATCTGTTCAGTGATGGTAGAATAATATCTAACATTACTTCATAATATCTAACAGCATATTCCTGTAGATAGAGATGACTATGACATTGCATGGGATCTTGGTTTTGTAACGAGCATTACTAGCATTATTTGCACTAGAAATCAATGAAGATGGGATTTGGAAAATTAAATAATACAGCAAAATAAAATTTTTAAGAAAACTTCCTACTCTGATAATGGGTTTATAGAAATTTGATCCTTATAGAGAACCTTGGAAGACACTATGAAGATTGTAACACAGAGAACAGCATACACAGACTTGTATCAGCAAGCAAGTCCCCTGAGCTGTAGTACCTTAGGGAGCCTCCAGCACCATCCATTATAAATACTCAATTATTGACTAAAGTTGGCATTTTCCATCAAAAGACTGGAGAGTAGTAAAACCAATATGAATGCTATCTTTGTTTTGAGCTCTTTTGCTCATTTCTTCATCCTAGGCCTAAGCCAATTTATCTTAGCATTGTTCTAGTCACCTTGGAAATTATTTTGCTGAATAGATCATTTTGTTTCTTGTTGGGTGGGTTCTTGATATGGGTGTGTGTTTCTTTCTGTGGAACTGATTCAGGCTAAGGTTTCAGGCTAAACCTGTTTGGGCAGGTAAGTCTGTGATGAAAATAATGAAAGCATGGGTCTCTTGCTCCTTTTACGGTTATTTGCTTTACTAATCATTTGTTTATATAATTATCTTTTCACAGTATTAGTTCCTTCAAAGTGTATCTCTAATCTTTATCTTGTCTTAAAGCTGGCTCTTCCCTGGGTGATATAACCCAAGGTTAAAGCTCCTTCCATAGCTATTTATCTCCCTCAGAAAAATGGTAACAATACAGAAGATGTTCACCAGTATTTCATTTGCAGTCTAACTACGTTTAAGGTTAAGCTTTAGTCAGCATGGTCCAGACATGACCAAGGTTACTCCTCCAGAATTAGGACTTGGACTTGCACAATTTTTACCTCACACTATGCATGAATCAGTAGTAAGTTCTGATAGTTTCTCCAGAGTAAATCATGAAGATAGATCCCAGTCTCCATTTCTTGCCTGTTGAAAGAAAGTTTGTTTTCATTACTAGTATCTGTATTAAGGTTACAAGCTTCAAAATTTAAACCCAGGGTACTCTTTGAGTTTCCTACACTGACTTCTGCATTTAAAACACCCATGGACCTATTGAAAAATCTAAGTGCATCATGGTTAATTGTGGCAGACAACCATAAACTTAATCAAGCAGTAGCTTCAATCACAGTTGTACTGATAGTGGTGTCTTTACTATAACACATCCACATAGCAACTTACACTTGGGCATTAGCTATGTGACAGTTATTTCTTGCATATACCCTTCAGGCCATATCTAAGAAGTGGGATGAAAAATAGTTGCCATTCACCTAGGATACATAGGTGTATCAAAGCACAGTTTTGCCCCAGGGCTGTGTTAACTGCTGTTTGGCAGGATATAAGCCAGAGGATTTTAGTTGTCTTGATGTTGCACAGAACATCATACTAATCCACTGCTGCTTCATCATTTTGACTCCTTGTCCCATAATCTAGAAGATAAAGAAGTTTCTTATTGACAGTATGGAGTTATTTTCTGACACTGACATCTTTAAGGGGATAGGGTTGCTGCTATAACAGAGGGACAGGGAGGGGATATCTGACATATAAGAAGCTGCCTGGGGAAGTTATTAGTGCTTCCCTAGCCCGAGATATCTGGGAAATATGTTCCTCCTGTGCCCATAGGCACTCAAAATTCCCTTAAAATCCTTTAGCTTTCTACTCTGAGACCTGCTGCCTTCAGTTTGAGGGTTTGCTGTGGCTGAAAGCATCTTTGGTCTGTGTGTAGGGCGGGTTAAAATGCCACAGCATCAGTGCTACTGGAAGAGATGGACTAGAGTTAGTAGAAAGTATCCCAGCTACCGCTCCTTTGGACAGAGACCAAATATTCCCATCGATAGACAATTGCAATAGAAGTTTAAAGACAGAATAGCTATAATTTTGCATTTTAAAAGTCTTCATGAAAGAGATCGAAGATTTGCCTTAAAATAAACAGTAAGTTTGACAAGTGGCAAAGAGAAGGGAGGGTATATTAGATAGGAGGAGTGCCATGGGCAAAGGTCTACAAGCATAATAGCTTTATTTTACTCCTAGCAGAATAAACTAATACCTATTATCCTCCCTCTTGTGTTCCAAGCACTGTGATAGGTAATTTATGTATTTTATAAAGGAGAAGAAATAAATTCTTTTGGTTGACATTGGCGGACAAGAGCACTAAAAAGTAGCCAGTAAGGACCTGGGAGGAAAAAAGGCCCAGGAATTTGAATTCCAGAAATAAGAATTTTAAGCATGCAGGTGAGATGTGAGTGGTGGGAGTGAAATGCATGCCATTTTAGAAGTCGGTTTGACAGCATGAGTAACAAAGATTGGAGTACAAAGATATTGGAGGGAGACCCTTGTAATCAGCCAGTTAAAGTATGATATCACATAAGTCTCACCAGAGTGTAGGCCAAATGGAATGGAAAAGGGTGTTTAGACATGTGACTGTCAAAGATATGCAGGGCGAAGAGAGAGAAAACAAGGATGATCCCAAGGTTTCTTCCTTTGTGGTGGATACGTGGGAGGACATTAATAAATAAGAAAGAATAGGTAGCCTGCAAGATTGGAGAAGTAACTCTCATCTTTTTTCTGAAAGCCTTTTTTCAGATAACAGCTTCTGAATCCTAACATCTAGTTCAGTTTTTGTCAGCTGAATTCATTAAGGGAGAAAGCATTGAACTAGAATCTATATCTGCTTGAGTTCCTGCCTTTTGCATTCTGCATGTATCACAGTATTTAACACAAGGGGAATCATATTCTCTAAATTCCATTCCAATTTTATGCCCCCTCGGGGAATCTTATTTTTACAACAGCAAGGACTGTAGGCATACTCCATTTGAAATTTCCCAACTCTCACCAGAATAAGTAATATCCTTAATGTCTCTTAAGTATAGCATTGGGGTATTTAATCATATTATGCAAAAATAGTAAACAACCATTGCAAGACAGAACTGACTAAAATGAATTTGAAGGTGTAGCATTTATTAGTATATTTTTGGAACTAAGAGAGATAGTGTACTAGCTAAATTACTACTAAATTAAAAGATGTATAAATTACAAGATGAATCACACTTAAAAAATGATATGCTGGCTGGTGTTTAAGTTTCAATGGCATAGTTGTTTCTATGATTTCTTATGAAACAGATAGTCCCGTAAGGGGACTACGTTCTCCTTTTTCTTTTCCCATCCTTCACACAGCCCCATAAGTGCTCTTCACCAATTTCAGAGTCTTTGAGCTTTTTCACATTGTTAGATGTCTTGTCAACTAAAAGAGGAGTGGCAGGAGAGGGTGCCAGCCCTAGGAAGATGGCTGTAGGTAAGGGGCCTGAGGAGAGGGGACTTTCAGGGAATGATGATGACTGTAAAAGTTGGAAATAAGATACATCTCACTGCTGACCCTTCAACCAAGAGGCAATGTTTTTTTCTTTTTCTCTATTTGTGTATCCCACCTGCTTGTTTTCTTATTTTTAAGGATTTGGAAATGAACACACATTCTTGACACCAGACGGCTTATCGTCTATGAACTTTCCTTGATTGCAGATAATTTTCTTTAACAGGATATTTATCTTTAACAATCAGGCTATTGTTTCACAGAACTGACTGACAGAGATATCAGTTGGGCCGAATTTGGAGTCAGACTGCATCTCAAGACCATAACCAGTTAATTTTCTCTGTGTCTCTCTCTGTCTGTCTCTCTGTCTCTGTCTCTCTCCTCCCCCCGCTTACCTTTGGTTACCATAAACATTATTACCAAACACTCATATTAGTTGAATCATATGTACATTCCCCTGGAAATCTGCTTCAATGAAAGTGGTTGCAGTCGGCTCAGAACTCCCGTGACTATTTTAAAACATGGATCCGAGCAAAAAAAATTAATATTCAGATTGTAATCTAGAAGCCCGTGCCCTTGTATCCTAAATTCCAGTTTGTGAATAGCTTTTTATTGCTGCTTGCAATTAAAATAGATAATACTGTCTTGAACTTTATATTCTGAGACCTCAGTTCTAGCACTAATTGTAATACCTTCCAGAGACTATAGGTACTCTCTGTGGTATACATTTTTTTTAAAATTTTATTTAAAGAAAAACTAAAGAAAACAGAAAATAGGTAGAAATAATACATATGATCAGAGAAAAAAAAACAGTAAGAAATCACTAGTTGATGTTTACATATTGTCATTTTACAAATAGTTGTTCAAGGTACAAGAATGGAACATGTAAAGTGGGAATTCAAACAGCAAGACTGCAAACAGTTCTGTTCAACTGTCCAACAAAAACTTAGTAATAGTTGTCAATTCTATACACTTAAGCATACATGCAGTTATCCATATCTTCATTTATGTTTAGATTAGACAAACTAAAGCAGGTTAAAATCATTCTGAACAAAGAATAATAGTGTTGCTGGATTTCACATCATGATACTCCGTGATCAGCATTGGGTAATGTAGTGTCTTTTTTTTAAAATTTAATTTAAAGAAGGATGAAACAAAACAGAAAATGGGTAGAAATAATACATAATTTCAAAGAAAAAATAAACAGTAAGAAATCACTAGTTGATGATTACAGATTGCCTTCTTAGAAATAGTCAAGATACTAAAGTGGAGCATATAAAGTGGGGATTCAAACAGTGAGATTGCAACCAGTTCTGTTCAACTATCCAACAAAAACTTAGAAATATGATTATCAGTCCTATATACTTAAACGTACATGCAATTATCCATCTCTTCAATTATGCTGAGATTGAATAAACCCAAGCAGGCTAATATCACTCTGAACAAAGTGCTGGGTTTCACATTATGGCACTCCAGGATCAGCACTGGGTATTTTAGTGTTTTTTTTCAAAGTATCTGTTCATTTCATCATGTGTCATAAGATCAGTTCTCATAAACTGTTTATAGATTCTACACATGCATGAATCTTAACATGTATTTTTATCTTTTCTATATTAGAGGGAAAAACAAAACAAAGCAAAACAAAGCAAAGCATATTTCTGTAAACACATGAAATGAAATAAACATATAAGACCATTGTACAAAGAGTTCTACCATGGTTCCTGTGTTGTCTCTTATTATCTCCAATAGAATTTGCTATATCATCAGACATAGTATAATTAAATATATCAGTACATAACAGTATTAATAAAAACACAACTTTAGAACTTCAGAAACCAGCATTTAGCAAACCAGAATGTGTATCGTAGAGTCTTGTCATCCTCAGTGTAATTACCTATACTCTCAGACTTGATACTATCAATCATCTCAGTTTTGAATAAAATCTTCTCTGCCTCATTTCTGTTATGCTCTTTTTTTGCCATCAGTTGTCTGCTTATCTTCTTCATTCTGTTTTCTGCTCCATTCTTTGAGGCTTCTCTGCCACTATTCCTGGAATCCTGGTACTTTTCTCTCTCTCTAGAATGCCCTGCAGTATTCTCTGTAGAGTTCGATTGGTGGTTGCAAATTTCCCAAGTTCCTCTTTGTCTTGGAAGCATCTTGTTTCTCCATTAATTTCTAGAGACAGTTCAGCAGGGTATATCAATCTGGGATGGAGGTTATTTTCTTTCAGGGATTGGACTATTTCGCTCCAGGATCTTCTTGACTTGATGGTTTGTGTCAAGAAGTCTGCCATTATTCTGATGGCCTTCCTCTGTAGGTTATCTGTTTCTGTTCTCTAACAGCTTTTAATATTCTTTTCTTATATTGAATTTCTTGGATCTTGATTATTATATGCCTGGGTGTAGCTCTGTTTTGGTTGTAGGTGGCTGGAGTTCTGTATGTCTCATATATCAGAATATCATTTCTTTTTCCTATGTTTGGGAAGTTTTCCTTAATTATTTCTGTGAATAACCTTATAGTTCCATTGTTTGTATCTCAGCTTCTTCATTCATATCCTTTATTCTCAAGTTATAGATCCTTTTGTCATCTTCTAGCCTTTGTATTGTTACTGCTTGTTTCCTTGTTATTTTAAAAAAGTTTGAGAGGAAAAAAAAAAGTGCCCTAAAGGATACAACAGCAAGTGTGTTTAGGTGTGTTAAATAGATGACCATATTAAAATTTTTGATTGGATCATTGAACACAACTATTTGCAGTCTCACTGTTTGAATGTTCACTTTGTATGCTTTGATCCTGTGACCTGAATAACCGTTTCAAAGATGATAGTGTGTAATCTATTAACTGGTGATATCTTACTTTTTTTTCTGTAGTTCTGTATTACTTGTACCCTTAAACTCTTTTGTTTTGTTCTGTTTTTTCTCTTTTTCCTTTTAAATAAAAAAAAAGTTTTCCCTTTTATATCCCTACATTGCAAAGTTGTCCTCCAGTTTGGATAATCTATCCTTAGTTTCTTTCAAGCTGATTTGCCATCTTTCCATAGAGTTTTTAATTTCCTAGTGATGTCTTTGAATCTGCTTCACGTATTCTATTCTTTTTTTATATTCTTCATCAAATGGTTTGCTCCCTTGTTTGAGTTCCTCCCTTCTTCCATCTGTGTCTGCTTGAGGGGTGCTTAGTATCTCTTTTATTCATCTTCTTATATCTTGCTTTATTTGGCTAAATATTTCCCTTTTGAATTCATCTATGAGGTCCTGAAGATATCTCTTTATGTCCACTGGCACTGTGTCTGATATCGCATATTTGCTGCTCTCATTTTCCTTTGTTTTTACCTGTCCTGGGTCAATGTTCTCAGGATTGGGACCTGGGGACTTTTGTTGTTGCTTCCTCTTCCCATCTTTTTTGCTTCTTCCAAGAGGCTCCAGTTTCTTTCTTTGTTGGTTACAATTCTTCTGAAGTGTTTTTTTTTTTTTTTTGAAGTGTGCTGGCTAGATGACCCTTCACACTGCAATGCTAGTGAGTTGCAGTCAGGGACAGCATATGCTGGCCTCTCCCCTCCAGATCAGTCAAGCTGCTGTGGCCTGCACTTATTTCTTTGCACTGCCTCACCTCTGGATCTGCAGCAGCAGTGGTGGGAGCAGGGGCAGGGTAGCCAGTGGGTGGCAAGTCACTTCGTTGCGGTGACAGGTCTCATCAGAGGCTTGAGGCGGCAGCTGGAGCACAGCAGTGCAGGGATCAGTCAAGGTGCTGTGGCGTGCACTGTATTTCTTTGTGCCACCTCCAGGTCAGTCAAGCTGCTGTCATCTGCATTGTCGGTCAAACTTTTCTGTGGTATACATTTGATTGTGTATTGGACCCCTGATTATTTTGCAATTCACACATTTTTAGGTTTTTCTGATTCTTGTCATTCATTTTCTCCTTTTACTTCTTGGATTTATTCTTTCATCTGATGTATTTCTCTGCATTTGCATATACATGTCCCATCTCCATTTCCCACTGGTACATTATCAACTGATTATTAATAATAACTGATTATCAACTGATAATAATAATCAACTGATTATATGCTATTCATTACAAGGCATTATTGTGGTTTGATTCTGGAATGCCCCCTCCCCAAAGCCTCTTCTTGTGCTAGAGATAGGATTTGTGGAAGTCAAATGGATTATGGAGACACTACAACTGACTTGCTGGTAGGAGGTAGGGCCAGGTTAAAGGAAAATCACTGGTGGCATTATCTTGAAGTGTATATCTTTCATTCTGGCTCCTTCCTTCTCTCTCTGCTTCCTAGCTGCCATGATGTGAGCAGCTTTCCTCTGACAGGCCTCTTTTTTATATCATTTCTGTCTGGGAACCCATCCATAATAAGGACTATAATAATAAGCCCAAATAAACCTATCCTTCTTAAAACTGTGTCAGGTATTTTGTTCAAGAGATGAGAAGGCAACTAAGACAGATTTGGGTACTGGAGAAATTGGGTCATTGCTGAGAATCCACCTGACTGTGTAGTTAAGAAGCTTATGTGGGGAAGTTTGGAAAAGTTTAGAGATGCTTGGCAGGAGAAGTCTCAGAATACTGTAGGCCAAGCAGGATGGGTGATACTGGCTGGAGCTCAGAAGACCAGAATGCTGTTAGAAAGGCTGACAGTAAAAGAAGACTGGGTTTGGGATGTTTCAATTGAGAACAAGAACTTTGTTATCTGTTGGACTTGAAACCATGTATGTTACTCAGTGGCAGAAAATTTGTCTGCATTTTGTTCATGTACTATGACTTTGTGGGAATTGAGAGGTATTATTTTCTCAGAAATAGGGAAAATGACTAAAACAGGTACATAAATTACTTTTTTGTATGTTGTACATCTTTTTGTTTCAAGAACCACCTGGCCACACCGTCATCTCCCCTCTGATACCCAGCTTTAGCTAACCAAACCCCTTTTAGCCTAAACCCTGGTTGTCTTGGATGTGTGCATTTGACTTAAGCTGGAATTTTAATGGGGCCTTCAGAAAGGTTGCTCTTTCTCATGCTTTCTGTGGGGTGTTAGTTTTAAAGAAAGTGAAACTGCTGGGCAAGTCTCCTGTATATGATATTAGGAGAGGATGGGGGAAATCATAGCTGCATGGACTCTGAGTTGCTATTACACCTGCAACTGCTGTCCCAAGAGTTCCTTGTCCTCATTCTGGAACAAAAATACAAAATTGTTGAAATGATGCAAGAATACACAGGGACAAATCTCACTGATCTTTGTGTTCAGCATGTAATGTCAGAGGGAATTACCAAGGAATAGATGGAGGAAATAATGGAAAAGAAAAGGAAATAACATGAGATAAAAATAAGGCTAAATGAGTAGCACTGTGCAAAGGAAAAGATCTGTCATATTTGACAGAAGCTCGACCTGAATGAGTGTTTACACTTTTAAGTGTACACTTTTAAGTGAAGAAGACAGAGAATGAAGACAACTATAGACTCAAGCCTCCCCTTCAGGCAAGCTCTACCAGTGACGCCTTTTGAAAATTATCGACTTCCTTATTAAGTGTTTCATCCCTAGTGTTGTGCTCCACTTTGCTTACAAATGATAAAATGAACGCAATAATGATAACAGATAGAACAATATCATGACGATGGCGATAGCAATAACAATAAGCAAATCCATGACAACACAGGAAAGTCCTGGGTACTATAAAGCCAGTGACTTTGTTCCCTGTTATATGGCCTTGAGAAAAGTTTCCAGAAATGTAAATATAACTATAGTTTTCGACTAAGTTCATACATATTGACAGTACTTTTAAAGATCCTGATTATTACTGAATTTCCTTAAGAAATTTAAAATAGTTTTAAAAAGTTCCTTGTTTCTTTCCCTCTCTTCTTGCTTTTTAAAATTTCTTCCCTTGATTAGGAAAGAATTTCTTTTTTAAATAATGACTCAGTATATGACATTTGTATTGGTCCTGACCAAATCATTAGCTGTAAGTCTGGCATAAAATATTTAATGACCCTTAGAAATTACTCTCTGTAGTATCTTCAGAGTCTGTGGAGGACATTAAAGTTTTTGCTGTTTTTACAAACAGCAAAATCAGCAAATCAGTTTTGATATTTTCCAAACTGATCATTTTTATTAATTTCTTGTTTCAAGCAGAAGCCCGTAGCAGCTCATCTCAGTGTGTTAGTAAGTCTTGCCCACACCCCTCCTTAAGGGTTCACCAAGAGGAGCGTCTTGATTGCACGGCTATAAATGATCCCAAACACTGATAGCAGTGCTGTTGTTCAGTTGCTGCATGGCTTCTTCCCATAAAAAACTAAGGGAAGCCAGTGCTTCCTGCTGCCTCTTTCCTTAAAACCTAACAAAAGCGAGCTGATGGACCTGTGGCTTACAATGTCTGCACATTCTTACCGCAGTAATCATGCCTGGCCTGCATGAGCAGTCCGCAGTCCGGGATCTCCATGTGACTGCAGTCTTACTCCATCCTAGGAGCTTAATCTTTAACAAACGAAGTTGATTTAAAAATCTTCTGGTCAGATAGTCATGTTCAAAGTTGAGAGGGGTTAAAATTCTAGGACATAAGTGAGTCCAGGAAGCCTAGCTGTGTGTGGAATTGGGGTGCGCAGAAATAGAAGGGGTGTCCTAGAGGCAGGCTCAGTAGGCAGAACACGGCAGAGGAAAGGGGGACTGGCTGTGCGGGTCCCTGCATAATCACACATGGAAGTTTTGCTTGGCTTTTTTATGTATGATAGATCTTAAATTGGGGTTTGTCCTCTTTAGTATGTTTTAGAGGACTCTTACTCTTCTTGGTTTGTTAAAATAAGCATTTCTTCCAGCTATCAAATAGCCTTACAAAGAGTTAATTCAGTTTTGCAGTAAGTACTACATACTCTAAGACCATAGGTTTTAATCATTCTGCCTTTATTCTCTTGTATACATAAAACTGAATTGAGGTGCACTAAGAAATACGTAAATTTTTGGTGTAAGAGTAAATGTTTATATGCATTTCATTTGCAGGGCTGATATGTACAATTTTACCAATGAAATTTCTGATCCTACAGGTAAATATGTGTTAACAGAAACTTAAAAAGTCTACAGTTTAAGGTAAAAAGGCGAATTATTTTAATTTCAATTCTGTTAGTTTCTCTGTTTCCATTTGTATTTTGCTGTTTGTTAGGAAGGAATTAGCATTCGACAATTTAAAAAAAATTTTTTTTTAAAGAGAATCAAACCTAACAAAACAAAACAGAATAAAGCCAGTCAAAACAAAGCAGTGAAAGTGGCACAGAACTTCAAAACAGGATAATAAGAAATCAACAATGGCTAACATAGTGTATCTTGCTATCTTCACAATAGTTGTCCATATCATCAGACATAGCAAAATCAAACAAGACAAAACAGAATAAAACCAATCAAAGCATAACATTGAATAAAACAAAACAGTAAATCAAAATAAAACAAAGCAATGAGAACAATACTGCTCATTGTTACCTTCAAAATAGTTGCTTAGGTTACGAGACACAGGAGTAAAACAAAACAGTAAAACAGAACAAAACTTTGGATTTTAAATGCAAGACAGGAGAAAATCCCCCACAGTTGCCATAGTGCACACTGCCATCCTCCAAGTAGATTTCCAGACCACCAGTCCCAAGCCTGCAGAATCAAAGAAACAATGCAAGCAGCAAGCTATTCTTTTTTACCCTAGTTGCTATCATCTCATGCTGAGTCAGCAGGTTCTGTGAGACATGCTCTTCTGTCTCCTGGTGTTTTAGCCCCACACCCCTGCTGGCTCACGGGAAGGTGTGGTTTCTCTTCTGGCTGAGTCTCTTCCCAAACCACATGGATGGCGGGATCTGCTTCACAGGAAGGCATGGTTTCTCTTCTCCATTTGATGATTCTAAGTCAGTGGGAACTTTTAGTTACTCAGAGTAATTAATTCTTAATTTGCACATTTAACTCACAGAGTACAATGGTAATAATAGCTGAACTGTGTAACACTGTTGCTTCAGATTAAAACCACAAATATTTGGAATCAGTGTTCATGTTGCAGCATCTTTCTGAGCTGTTTCAAGTAGGGAAGGCAAGACATGCTGACCACACATTGGTGCATGCGATGTCCCTCCAGGTGGACCTGGTGTAGGAACTTAGGGGTCTTAGGCTTGTGCTTTGCTTGAAAGTTCAGAAGGACCTGACTTGAATGATGAGTTTAGGTAACCTTTCCTCACTCACTTGGACTACATTGCTTCTCTTGACTTTGTTCTCAAATAAAGCAGCTTTCCTTACTGGTTTAGGCAAATCAGTGACATTTGAAGTCATGGAGGACTTTTGAGGTACAGTCAGAGAAGACACTTCTGCCTTCTGCCACAGGTCTTCCTCCCTCTTTTCTTCCTTTGTTGCTTGTTTACCCCTTTCCCTGTTCCCTCTTCTGATATGATTTCCTTCTGTCCTTTCTTCATCCCCCTGACTGCCGAAGCTGTGCTTCAAGCTTATGTTTGCAAGGCATGTTGCTGGGCTTTCTCATTCGCCAAGGAGCTGGAGTAGGCTGACACCAGGCCTCTTTGTGGGGTCTCAGGCTGCAGCAAGAGCTCAGCAGTCTCAAGGCCCATCACAACTGTGAGGTGTCCAGAGTGTCCTGTTAAATCTGGGCAGCCACCAGGTACTTTGGAAAGTTGGTTCACTATGGCTATAAAGCTGTAATATATTTGATAGTATTAAAATGCTTCAGAATTGGAGTTTTTATTTGAAATTATATTTTGGTTAATTTAAGTTTTGAGAGACAATTCTAATACAGATCAAGATTCATATAATAGCAATCATTTTCAACACCTGAAGTAAACTTCCAGTAGATCAAATTATCTATGTATGTAACTGTTTAATCTGGTAGGGCTTCAGTGCTTTTTAGTGGCTTCCAAATAGTCAAAGGTTGTGAAGCATGCTCTGTTGTAAAATGCTTATGCAGGCTTTGTAATTCAGTATAGATAAGTTTGACATGCTAATGTACATTTTTGTATGTTAACAGTCTTTTCATTAACCTTATCCTTATTTAAGTAAACTGAGTAAAAGAATCTTGACTAGATATGTTACTCATAAAACAAATGGAAAATGGAAAAATGCCCTACAAAAAGAAAATGAAATTTAGGATTGGCAAGGGCTATCTTTATCTTAACAGGAAGGAATCAGCCTAAGAGTGATGCCAGCAAAAGGAGAGGGGAGCAAAAAACAAAGAGATGCATGGACTCCCTGACATGCCTGTGCTCAGACTCTTAGCCTTTGCAGGCATGTGGGCCAACAAAACTCCTTTTTGCATAGGCCAGTTAGAGTTGAGATTCTGTTGCAGAATATGAAAGACTTTGATCAAAAAGCAAACACAAAATGACAGTTATAAGCCTAAAATATCACCTCAAATAATAAAATGTCTCTCCAGCTTCTGACTAGAAATATATTAAAAAATATAATGTATTAAGTAAAATATTAAGCAATGAATTATGAATGAAGAGACTGGAATCTAGTCATTCAGAAGGCACAGAGCAAAAACTAAGGTGTCCCCAGTTATACCACATCTGGTGGGGCCCTCTCTCCACATTGCGCAGACAGAACCACTTGTAAGAGAAAGCACGCATTCTTCGTTCCTTGTCATGTTGCCACACCATTACCTCTGAAGCTCCAGGATTCTCTCTCCCTCTGTTCTTGTGAGGCAGGGTTGGGCTGCTCTGTGTTTTATCATTACTCCTTGAATTTGAAAGAATATCAATTTCTTAATTTGGCTGCCACAACTGGCATAACTAAGTATCCAAATTCAGATGGCCATACTTCAGCCAACACATCGAGAACCTCCTTGCTTGGTCTCCAGCCCTACAGGAGAAGAGGCCAGGCAGTCCATCTCAGAGTCAAGGCCTTTGGCAGGGATGTGATTCCCAGGTACCTCAGTTGTAGGCTCATATTTCTAAATGGTATTTTCTGTTCCTGAAGCAACTTACTCCCAAGATAATGAACGATGGAACTGCCTTCTCCACGTAAGGAATGCCCAGCCTCCCCCAAGAGTACATCTTTCTCACCAGGATAATGGCTTAGCACATACTGGTCAATGGTGCATTCACCTTCAGTAACATCTTGCAGGGGATAGAGCTGCTCCAGTTCTGTTGAACAGCTTTTGCCTGAAAAGACAATTTCAGGCAAAGTATAATATACAATTGCCTGATGAAACACATGTTTCCTAAGTCATAAATGTGGGGTGAACACTCATGCATGCTCTCTCTATTTATATTCAACGGTCAATATTCTACCTGAAGCTTTTAGCATCTAGGCTAAAATATCTGTGTTAGATCAATGAGAACTTTAAAGTTTATCCAGAGAAAATTTGGTGAGAACTTACCTTATTTATGTGAGAGTAAAGAGACCTTCTAATAGTTTTTTCAAGTCAAGAAAACTGTTTTCTCTCAAAATTAATCTTGTATCCCTTAATAAACAGATAACTTATTGCAATTTTTAAAACATTTTCTCTAACTGCTCTCCATCTCAATTTCAAAAGTCTTTGCTAAAGCACTGTATTCTATTACATTTAAAGAACTGTTGGTGTGAACACAGAATAAGCAGTGCTTTTTTTGTTGAAAGGATAGAGATAGTTTTAAGGCCAAGCTTGTATTATTCATTCACTCTGTACTGGGTGAAGTACTGAATTTATAGCTTATATTGGGAATGAAGGAAGCACCATATCTGTATCCACAAAGCCTATAGTCTAGCTGTTGAGCAAGTGGTGAATAAATGCATGGGTATGCAGTGCTGTGAAAAACAGAGCTCAGGTATTGTAACAGACAGTAGAAGGAATGTTGGGGGAGAGCACTTAAGTGTGATAATCAAGGAAAGGTTCAGAGAACGCATTTGAGTTGCTGCCTGAAAGATTAGAAGGAACCCGGAAGAGAAAGCATCACGTTCCCAGGTACAGACAAGGCTCATCATTTTCAAAAAAGTGAAGCGAAGCTATGCAGAAGAGGGAAAGGAGAGTGGCTGGGTTGGGGAAGGCGGGACTCAAGTCAGGCACTTGTAGATGGATGAATTTTATTTTAGACACAAATTGAAGTCATCAAACAGCTTTATACAATTGAAATACTTCATCAAAATAACGTTTTAAAAAGACTGCTTTGGATTCTGCCCAGAGAATAGATTGCAGGAGGCAAAACTTATAAAGCCAGTAAGCCAGTAAAGAGGCTTTTGTGGTGGTTTAAGTGAAAAGTGGTGGTGCTAGCCTGGGATAGTAAAATGTAGGCTGAATTGAGCTATCCTTGGCAGGCAAAACTGACAGTTCATATTGACCCATACATTGTAGGGAGTGAGGAAAAGAGGAATCAGGAATGACTTAAGTCTCTGGCGTATGTCACTGGGTGGGTGGTGATGCCATCTGCAGAGATAGAAAAGAGCAAAGAAAGAGCTATTGCTTTTGAGAAAATGTGTGTGTGTGTGTGTGTGTGTGTGTGTGTAATTCAGTTTTAGACACGACAACTTTGAGATGCTGACAAGATTTTGCATAAAGATAGCACATAAGCATCTGGGAAACATCTGGAAACATCTGGGAAACATTAGCATATTGGAAGTATTTAAACTCATGCAGCTCAATGAGATCTTATAGGATGTGGATAGAGAAGATGCCCTAGAACAAACCTTAAGGAATCAAAAGTGATGAGGTAAAAGAAGCTGGAGAAATAGTCCATGGATGAGACAACAAGGAGGCAATTCTGGAGAATGCAGGCGTACAGAGGCCTGAGAAAGACTTTCTGTAGAAGAGGGCTTAACTGTGAGAGATCAAGGACAAAATCAGAGATATGAGCCTTGGGCTTTTCTACACAGAAGAGAAAATAATTCTAATTTTTCCCAACCAGCACTAAATTCATGGCTGTGATCACTATAACAAAAGACAGATTAATAAGGGGAAAGCATATAAGTTTATTTAATGTAATTTAAATGACATGGAAGCCTTTAGAAATGACCCAAAGAAACAAGGAAAACTATATACCGTGTTTTGATCAAAAGTGCAAAGTCATGAAGAAGTATAATTGGACAAAAAAAGGTAGAATCTAATGGTAATAAACTAAGGTTTATTACCTTAGCTAGTCTATCTGCTCAGATCCTTCTTCATGTCCTTGTGTCTTCAGAGATAAAGATGTTCATGAACTACTTCAAGGAAGAAGAGAAGGGAAAGGCCAAAGAGTGACTGTCTTGCTTCTGCATTTGTCTTAGTATACTTCAGTCTAAAATACTCACAATGCTAAAGTGCCAAATTTGGCAGAAACTGTTCTAAGCCTTGTCAGCTATAGAGAGATGATGGCTGAACTTCACAAGAGTTGTTTTGCTGGAATAGAGGAGAAAGAGACCAGACTAGATTCTGAGCAAATGTTAGGAGGAAGTGAGTGGCATATATAAAAGATTCTCCCAAGGACTTGGTAAAGGGAAGTAGGAAGAGAGAGTGGTCACTGGAAAGAAATATGGGCCATGAGAGTCTCAGTTTTCTCAGGTAGGAGGTACTGGAGAGTATCTATGTACTGATAGGAATCAGCTATTATATCACAGGGAAAAACCAACTGGTGACTCAAGGGAATAGGGGTGATCACAGAAAATTCTGAAGAAAGGATAGTCGGGAAGAGCATGTTTCATATACATATGCATCTGAAAGAGTTGAGAAATCAAACAATGATGTTATGGGAAGTGGCAAGTCTGGCTCAGTAGGTCTGGGGTGAAGGCTGGGGGTCCTCATTTTTAAGTTTCCAGATGATGTTGCCACAGCTGCAAGTCCAAAGGACACTTTGAGTAGAGGATAGAACACAGATATGTGCCTTTACTGGGAGAACTGGTAATTGTCCTTTTATAAGAAGAGGGAAGCCAGAGAATATGGGAAGCTGCAGAGGCAGCAGAGGATGGCTAACTTAGAGTTTCTAATTTATTAGTGAACTATGAGAGTAAGAGTCAGTAGAATAAGAAATTTGAGGGTGGAAAAAAAAGATGAGGCATAAAAATTAACTCATAATGAACAAACAAGCTGTCTTGGTTACTTTCTTCTGGTTGCTGAAACAAAACAGCTGACACCTACAATGAAGGAAGGAAAGGTTTAGCTTACGGTTTGTGGAGGTTTCAGTCCATCCTCAGCTGGCCCCAAGGCAAGGTGGCATGGCTAAGGGGCAACCATTCATGGCAGCCACAAACAACAAGAGTAAAAAGGGCAAAAAAAAGGGAAAGCAAGCCTGTTTCTTGCCCTTCTATTGTATGCGTGGCTCCTGGGAGGGTGCAGCACTAACACCACCAATTCCAGGGCTAAACAGTGAATCAATCACAATGCTAAACTCAGCCGCCTTAAAAAGGCCCACCCCCCACGACTGCAGGAGGATTTGGATGGGGGACATTTAAACACAAATCATAACACAAGCCCTAAAATAGCACATTTAGATTTAGGGGGAAAGATGAGGGCTAATTTGAGGTTAAAAACTACAACTTACATGAGGCCAGTGTATAAAATTTATCAATTTGTGGGGCTGGGGATTTAGCTCCTGCCTTGCAAGTAGGCGGTCGTGAGTTCGATCCCCGGTACCGATAAAAAGAAAAAAGAAAAAAAAGTGCAAAAAACAAATTTATCAATTTGAAAAAAAAATTAATCCCAAAGAAAAAGAGATTTGTTGGGTTTCTCTATTTTTTGAGGTTTTGTCAATTGACTATGACACAGATTACACTCTATGGGATCAAAGGCGGTAGATCTTTCAAAAATTATTGTAAAGGTGACTATGGAATTTAAATAAGAACAGAAAGTAACTTACTGCTCCTGCCAAATTTGTGTCAGTTGTGATAGGAACATTAATTCCTGTGTAGGGACATGTAAAGGTCATTCTGAAAAATATACTGGTTCATGATAGGAGACAAACTATTATCCTCCAAAATACTGATTGCAATGGGAAGGCGAGAGGTGCAGATAGCTGTGGCTTTCCTATAATGAAAGTCTATCAGTTAAGAATGTATCTACCAATAAGAGCAGATTACTCAAGAAACAGTAGCATCTAACATCTAATATAGCGAGAAATCCAGAAGTGAAACCACTGCTCTTGTACTTTTAACTTCTGGGCAATGCCATTGTGGACCCAATGCCACTTCACATCCTGAGAGTTGTTGCTCCTGGCTTCTTTGCTCCACCCAGTCCTTCTGTGTTCAAGTCAGGATGAAAGGAGGAGGAGATGATGATCTGCTAATTCTTTTTTAAGAAACCAAAAAACATAAAAGCTTTTCCAGGGAGCTTCCATTCCCCTTGGCCAAAATTTCATCACATGCCCATTCTGCAAGAGATATGAATAAAATGAATATTAATTTTTCTTCTCCTAACAATAGAGACTGATGAGGGAGGGAATGAGTGTGAATCAGCCCACCTACAATATATGTCTCATCCAGTACTGGCTAGAGAGTTTAACTACCTATGTTTTAGAATGATCAGTGATATCCTATGTTAGTAAATGTACTGGGATCATCAGTTAAGATCTGTCTTCTGTCCTGCTTAGTTCTCCTCCTACTCTCACTCAGATGAAGCTTGAGAAGAAATATGGAATTTAAACTGTTATTTTCTGGACTTAGAATGACTCTCACCTGGCTCATGTTCCAAGGTCATGCAATGGTTGTTCAAAAGAAAGACAAGTGAAGAGCAATAACTACGTTTAATTCTAGAGGAGCAGTCAATTCTGAGTTATCTATCAACAGACAAAACATTTGTTTAAGGAGTATGCACATTGAGAGGGGTAAACTACTTTCTTGGACTGAGCTCTGTGTTTTTATTTCTAAGAGAAACTTATGAGTACCCTTAAGCAGGACATTGGGGAGTTCTAAAATTTCGCAAGAAACACATTATTTAATATCTATGGTTTGTAATTGAGAAGCAGGGAAAGGTCTTTATCCAAGGTCACAAGTATTGTAAGATTCTAAGAAATTCTTAGAAAAATCACCAGAAAGGCCTAAAACATAAACCCCAGTGGTATTAGCAGTCTTTAGGATAAAATCTCTTACACAGGGGACCTGGGTGATCTGGTCCTTACAGCGTCCCCAGTTGCACCCCAGTCTCTGCTTTCTGAGCTCTGCCTCGAGTCACTCCCTGAATGAGCTATGCCACTCTACCTCCCTTCCTGCTACACTATTATGCTAAGGATGCTACATCATGCAGAGTCCTAGGGAGTCCTAGGGGGGACCAGTAGTGCACCTACAAAAGTGACAGAACACTGTTACACAAAAGTACCCCTTATTGAAGTGGCATGAACAGGAATAATGCAGTTAGTAAGAGAAGGCGACTGCCCTGTGGCTAGCACAGCAGACACTTCCTAAACTTGCTCCCCGCCCCCATCCTGATTACTCTCTTCTTACTGAAACCTGGGGAGACACAGACATGGACAGAGGAACACAACTACAGTCAACTGGCTGGGTAGGAAAGGAGCTGGAAGTACAGAGTCTCTCTCTCTGTCTCTCTGTCTCTCTGTCTCTCTGTCTCTCTCTCTCTCTCTCACTCTCTGTCTCTGTCTCTCTCTCTCTTTCTCATTTCTGACATCCTGCTAGTATCTCCACTTTGTAAAATAAAACTAAAAGGCAGAGAGAAAAAAAAGTTAATCCACAGAAACAAATCCCCAGGATACTGAGGAGGGTGAAGGTGCCTAGAGACTGTACTGAGCATCTTCCATTTGCTCCTGCAGACCCAAATCTTTGCTTCCCAGTTGTCAGAGCAAACTCTTTCCATCTGTTAAGACCTGCATGGGCTTTCCACTAGTCTCCCTTCTTCAGTGTTCCTCCAACCTATCCTTTCTATCTACCTACACATGGCCATCATTTAGCATCATATTCGTTATTTAATAGGTCAGAGCCCCCACTAAAGTATGAGGTTGTTCAGGCTAGAGACTCTACTATATTTATTTTTGTATTCTCGGCCCCTGTTTTATTGTGTTGCATACTATAAATATTTGCTGAATTAGGAAAGGCGGAAGTATATGAATGAAAGAGGACTCCAAAGCCTTATCTATTAGCACTCCTCTCTGTCAACACTCCTTTCCTAATAACAGATTTCATACTCATTTGACTCAAAGTCTAATGCTATATGTGTAATTTATAAGTCCAAGGCTTCACACAGTGGTGTGTGTCACATTTGTAGAAAAGCTGAAATGTCAGTGCTTCAAGACCCTCACTTGCTTAACTGGTAAGAAGTCTGATCTCCTATAAACTTCTCTCCTCTAAAGGTAGAGACTCTCCAAGTACACTTACAGGTGCACCCTGAATGCCCCTCCTTCCTCTTGACTCTTTCTCTCGGCATTAAATGTCCAAAGAAGAATGATACCCTCTTCAGTTTCCCAAGGAAGAACGTTGTCTCACAGATGACACGGATTTACCCAGCTGCTACTTCTGTCTCTGCTGTCTTGATCTTTTTGCTGTCACTCGGCCACCCTCTAGACATTGGCCTCACTGCTGTCCATGTTGCTGCCTGGTTTCTTGTGGGCAGATTGTATCTGCAGCACCACAGAAAGCTGATCAAGTTTCAGCCTCTGACTTTTGTGCTGGTCCTTTTCAGTCTGCCCTAAAGACCCCTGACTTCTACCTACCTGGAGGTTGCTGCTCACGCAGCTCCTGACAGCAATTGCCATTGCTTGTCTTTCCATTGCTCACAGGGAAGTGCTTTCTGCTTTGTCTGACCAGATCTTCAGAAGAGGTTCCTATCTCAAATCTATGGGGCCTCTAAGGACAAAGTTCTCTCCCATCTCTCTCCTTTGCAGGACATTCTGGAGTTAAGCCAGTTACCTCTGGATGGGTGTATGAGGATCTTAATTCCCTCCAAGAACTAAATTATCAGCCCCAGTTGTTCATTTGGCCTTTCTTGACAAGTTTTGTCCTTCAAGATGATTTTTCTCTAGAGACTAAGGTTCCACTTTCCCATCTTGCCTTTTCTTTTTCTATCTTTATGGTCTTCCTCACTCCATTCCTTCTTTCCTTCCTGCCTTTTCTACTGGGTGTTGAACCCAGGGCCTTTGCACTGAGCTCCATACCCATGCAAACCCCTTTTTTATTTTATATTTTGATACAGGGTCCTCCTAAATCACTACATTGCCCAAGTTTGGCTCAAACTTGCAAAGCTCCTGCTTTAGTGTTCCAAAGTGCTGGGATTACAGATGTGTACTGCACATCTGGCTTATTTTTCTTCTTTTTAAGGGGAGATACCTAGTCTATACAACAGATCTGTAATGTCTGAAGCCACATTGGAGAAAGGATTTTTGTTCTCTGATGTGGGTCTCCAAGACTTCATAAATGTCAAGGGAAATTGGTCTACATCAGATTTAAATATCTTTGTGTACTCAAAGATAATTAAAAAGTTCACTGAATATCTACAAGAGACTTTCTACTTTGAAAATTCAAAAAACTTTTATAAAGTGGTATTAACTTCACAGTCTACATGAATAGTCTCATACCCAGTTCAAACAAGAAGGGCTAGGATTGTACTTTTCAATCCTCCTCTAGTATCACTAGTGATTTTAGTAGTGGTAAAGCCCACAGCCAGGCCTCTGTAGACCTACTGATGCATAAGTTATAGAACTCTGAAATGGGTCTGATGTTGCTAGCAATTCCCTGTATGGTAATAGGTGATGTTTGCATGTGCACCTGACCCTCTTCTGAGCACTCCTTTGTAGTGGGTCCAAGTTTATGGATCTGAGGCCTCTGATGTGGCAGAGTCCTTCCTTCAGTGGGCCACTTAATGGCACAAAAGGAATGAGGAAATGACAGCCACACAGTCTGTTCTTTAATCTTGTGTATGTAATTTGCATGCTTGTTTGCTGAGTTGGTAGGAAAGAAAAGTGAAAGCCAACTTAAACTGAAATGGACTTGTCATCCTTGCCCATATCCATATTAACCCAGCCCTCCTGGTCTGACCTGGCATAGTCAACTCCTATTAGCTTCAATCAAGTTATTAAAGCTCTGTGGTGCATTTTGATGAAGGGAAGAGATCATAAATATTCAAACATCTGGATGCATTTCGGCAGGCCAGAGCTCAGAACTCAGGACGTGGAGTAGTGAAGCTCCTGACCTCGCCATGTATCATTTTCATGATGTATATGGACTAGGGAAGCAGCAGGTGGCCTCCCCCACATTTCAGGCTGTAGACAGCTGCTGGTCCATAAAGCAAGATCAATAAATCAAGGATTTTTTAAAATGTAGAAACATAGCTTAAGGATCACATGGAGATGTAAACAGAATAAGAGAAGAAAATTGGAGAAAATGGTTCATGGCATTACTAACACCAATTAGAGGCATTTGACCATTTCCCAGTCTTAGTCAAGGTTGATAGCACAGGCAAGTGTTAGGATATAAGCGTGGTGCAATGGATATGGGTTCAAATCCAGCATGAATCCTTACTGGTACGAGCATATAAGTGAGTTCTTCAAATTTTGTTTCTTGAGAGGAGGAGCTGGGCAGATCTGGGGTGCCCTCACTGGCCTCTCTGCGTGTCTGGAGGACTCTGGATTTCTGCGCCCAGACTGCTGGAGTTCCCTCAGGCTTCCAGGTGCAGTGAAGGAGAGAGGTGGGTTTGAGGCTTCCACATCAGCCTCCCTATTCCCGGCTTCATTTGGAGACCTGCTGAGCTTCCGATAGGTGGGCTGGCCCACACTACCAGCCTAGCCCAGCCTGTTTAGCTGCCGCGCCTGGCCATAGGTCTGCAGAGGAGGAGCTGGGCAGATCTGGGGTGCCCTCACTGGCCTCTCTGCGTGTCTGGAGGACTCTGGATTTCTGCGACCAGACTGCTGGAGTTCCCTCAGGCTTCCAGGTGCAGTGAAGGAGAGAGGTGGGTTTGAGGCTTCCACATCAGCCTCCCCATTCCCGGCTTCATTTGGAGACCTGCTGAGCTCGGATAGGTGGGCTGGCCCACACTACCAGCCTAGCCCAGCCTGTTTAGCTGCCGCGCCTGGCCATAGGTCTGCTGAGGAGGAGCTGGACAGATCTGGGGTGCCCTCACTGGCCTCTCTGCGTGTCTGGAGGACTCTGGATTTCTGCGCCCAGACTGCTGGAGTTCCCTCAGGCTTCCAGGTGCAGTGAAGGAGAGAGGTGGGTTTGAGGCTTCCACATCAGCCTCCCCATTCCCAGCTTCATTTGGAGACCTGCTGAGCTCCCCATAGGTGGGCTGGCCCACACTACCAGCCTAGCCCAGCCTGTTTAGCTGCCGCGCCTGGCCATAGGTCTGCAGAGGAGGAGCTGGGCAGATCTGGGGTGCCCTCACTGGCCTCTCTGCGTGTCTGGAGGACTCTGGATTTCTGCGACCAGACTGCTGGAGTTCCCTCAGGCTTCCAGGTGCAGTGAAGGAGAGAGGTGGGTTTGAGGCTTCCACATCAGCCTCCCCATTCCCGGCTTCATTTGGAGACCTGCTGAGCTCGGATAGGTGGGCTGGCCCACACTACCAGCCTAGCCCAGCCTGTTTAGCTGCCGCGCCTGGCCATAGGTCTGCTGAGGAGGAGCTGGACAGATCTGGGGTGCCCTCACTGGCCTCTCTGCGTGTCTGGAGGACTCTGGATTTCTGCGCCCAGACTGCTGGAGTTCCCTCAGGCTTCCAGGTGCAGTGAAGGAGAGAGGTGGGTTTGAGGCTTCCACATCAGCCTCCCCATTCCCGGCTTCATTTGGAGACCTGCTGAGCTCCCCATAGGTGGGCTGGCCCACACTACCAGCCTAGCCCAGCCTGTTTAGCTGCCGCGCCTGGCCATAGGTCTGCAGAGGAGGAGCTGGGCAGATCTGGGGTGCCCTCACTGGCCTCTCTGCGTGTCTGGAGGACTCTGGATATCTCTGCAACCAGGGAGGGTCCACAGGTTCCTGAAGCACTGGGGCCTGTAGTGAGTACCCTAACCCGGCTGCGATTGAAGAACTGTGGAGCTTCCAAGGGGCAGGTGGGCGCACAGTGTCCCTGAGGCCCAGCTTGTCTGGAACTGCGGAGTTCTGAGCAGGCAGAGGAGGGCCACTGGTTCTGTAGGCCTAATGGCTTGGAGTAGTGCGGCGCCAGAGTCTCAGTAGCTCCAAACATAGAAGGGGATTTTCAACAGATCCTGAGGAAGCTTTCAAATAACACTTGAAACACAGAAATATAGGAAAATGACAAAACGAAAGACCAAATTACAACCTCAAACCTCCAGCCCATCTCAAGAAACCCTAGGAGCGATGTATATAGAAGAAAATATATCCCATCCACCTCATATATTGGACACAATAGCCACTGAAATTGACAAGCAACTCCAGGAAGCTTTAAAGAAATTCAAACTCGAAATAATCTCCCAGATAAAAGAAGAAATGATAAAAGAAATGAAAGAGACTCTAAATATATCTAAAGAAAACACAGATAAAAAATTGGAGGAACTAAACAAAAAGATAGAATCCCTAGACGAGCAATATAAGAAACAAGCAGAATACATAATGCAGATGCACAGAGATATACAGGAAATAAAAAACTCCACTGAAAGTTGTAAAAACCGCCTTAATGAAAGTGAAGATAGAATTTCAGACCTTGAAGACAGGATTGCAGCTAGTGAACAGGAAAGGAAAGATCTTTTGAAAATAACAAGGAACCAGGAAACAACAATTCAACAACTGCAAGACGATGCAAAGAAGAATAACATAAGAATGATAGGGATTAATGAAAGAGAGGGAGACAACATGAAGGATGTCAGGAGGATATTTAGAGAAGTAATAGCTGAAAATTTCCCATGCATGAGATCAGAAACTGACATCAGGATCAGTGAAGCATATAGAACTCCAAACAGTCATAACCAAAATAAAACTACACCCAGACATATAATAATCACCATCCCAGAAATCCAACACAAGAATAGATTATTAAAAGCTGTCAGAGAGAAAAGACAGATCACTTATAAAGGAAAACCTATCAGAATCACAGCAGACTTCTCAGCACAAACGATAAAGTCAAGAAGAGCATGGAGTGAAGTATTCCAGATCCTAAAGCAAAATGATTTCCAACCAAGACTGATATATCCTGCAAAACTATCATTCAAAATAGATGGTGCAATATGATACTTCCATGACAAAGAACAGCTGAAGAACTTCATGAACACCAAACCAACCCTGCAAAAAATATTGAAAGACAGTTTAGATACACAAAGGAAAAAACCACTAAGCAAAGCAAATAATTAAACAGAACCGAAAGATAAAGATGCAACAGCAGAGAGATAACATTCCTACAATTAACCAGCATTTAACAGTAATAACCATTAATGTAAACGGTCTCAATGCACCAATCAAAAGAAACAGACTAGCAGAATGGATCAAGAAACAAAATCCAACCATATGCTGTTTACAGGAAACCCATCTAACCCAGAAAGATACTCACAGACTGAAAGTCAAAGGATGGAAAACAATTCTTCATGCAGCAGGAATCCAAAAAAAGGCAGGAGTAGCCATTCTGTTTGCAGACAACGTGAACTTTAAACCAACAATGACCATAAAGGACAAAGAAGGTCACTACATACTCATAAGGGGAAAACTCCAAGAGGAAGAGATAACTATCTTAAATATATACGCACCAAACTCCAGAGCACCCAGTTATATAAAACAATTATTAACAGAAATGAAAACTCAAATTATCAGTAACACAATTGTAACAGGAGACCTTAATACACCACTGACACCAAGGGACAGATCAACCAGACAGAAAATGAGCAAAGAAATAACAAAACTGAATCACACCTGTGAACAAATGGGTTTGATAGACATATACAGAATGTTCCACCCAACAACATCAGAATACACATTCTTCTCAGCAGTACATGGATCATTTTCTAAAATAGACCATATATTAGCTCACAGAACATATTTAAGCAAATGCAAAAGAGTTGAAATCATCCCTTGCATATCATCGGATCATAGCGCTATGAAATTAGAAATTAATGACAAAGGATACTGCAAAAATTCCGCAAACACATGGAAACTAAATAACACACTCTTGAGTAATCAGTGGGTCACAGAAGAAATTAAAGAAGAAATTAAACAATACCTAAAAGAAAATGAAAATGCAGATACAACTTACCGGAATCTGTGGGATGCAATGAAAGCCGTTCTGAGAGGAAAATTTATTGCACTGAGTTCCCACATCAGGAAAACAGAACGAATACAAATAAATAACTTGATGCTACACCTCAAACAGCTAGAAAAAGAAGAGCAAGTCAAGCCCAAAGCCAAAAGAAGAGAGGAAATTATAAAAATCAGAGCAGAAATCAATGCAATAGAGACTAAGAAAACAATCCAAAGAATCAACGAATCAAAGAGTTGGTTTTTTGAAAGAATAAATAAAATCGATAAGCCCCTAGCCAACCTTATTAAAAAAAGGAAAGGAAAAGCTCAAATTCATGCAATAAGAAATGAAAAAGGAGAAATCACTACAGACCCAATAGAAATACAGAGGATCATCAACACCTATTTTGAAAACCTCTACTCTCAAAAGTTTGATAACACAGAAGAAATAGACAGATTTTTAGAAGCATATGAAGTACCAAAGCTAGATCAAGAGGATATAAAACTGTTGAATAACCCAATCTCTGCTAATGAAATTGAGAATGTAATTGGGTCCTTGCCCACCAAGAAGAGCCCAGGCCCAGATGGATTCACTGCAGAATTCTACAAGAAATATAAAGAAGACCTAATGCCAACACTCCTCAAACTATTCAATGAAATTGAAAGGGAAGCAATCCTTCGTAAGTCATTCCTGGAAGCAAATATTACTCTAGTACCAAAACCTGAGAAAGACCCAACTATAAAAAAGAACTATAGACCGATCTCCCTAATGAACACAGATGCAAAAATCCTCAATAAAATATTGGCAAATAGGATCCAGCAAATCATCAAGAAGATTATACACCATGACCAAGTGGGATTCATCCCAGGGATGCAAGGATGGTTCAACATACGCAAATCAATAAATGTAATCCACCATATCAATAAAGCCAAAAATAAGAATCACATGATCATCTCTATAGATGCAGAAAAAGCCTTCGATAAGGTCCAACACTTATTCATGATAAGAACTTTACAGAAAATTGGAATAAATGGTCTTTACCTCAATATAATAAAGGCCATTTATGACAAACCAACAGCCAGCATCATACTAAATGGCCAAAAATTGAAAGCCTTTACTTTAAAATCGGGTACAAGACAAGGATGTCCTTTATCACCACTCCTATTTAATATAGTACTGGAAGTACTAGCCAGAGCAATTAGACAAGAAAGAGAAATAAAAGGGGTAAAGATAGGAAAAGAAGAAGTTAAATTATCATTGTTTGCAGATGACATGATACTCTACATAGAAGACCCCCTAAACTCCATTGAAAGACTCTTAGATACAATAAATAAATTCAGTAATGTGGCTGGATACCAAATCAATACTCAGAAATCAATAGCATTCCTATACACGAACAACAAAATTACAGAGAGGGAAATAAGAGAAACTGGACTATTCACATTAGCAAGCAAAAAAATGAAATATTTAGGAATTACTCTTACGAAAGAAGTGAAAGACTTATACAGTGAAAATTATAATACACTGAAAAAGGAAATTGAAGATGATCTCAGAAAATGGAAAGACATCCCTTGCTCATGGATAGGAAGAACAAACATTGTGAAAATGGCCATTCTCCCAAAACTGTTATACAGATTCAATGCAATCCCAATAGAAATACCATCAACATACCTTATAGATCTAGAGAAATCACTCCTAAATTTCATCTGGAACCAGAAGAGACCTAGAATCGCAAAGGCAATTCTAAGCAGCAAAGACAAAGCAGGAGGCATCACAATCCCTGACTTGAAGTTATACTACAAAGCAACAGTAGTAAAATCAACATGGTATTGGAATCAAAACAGAGCTGAAGATCAGTGGAATAGATTAGAAGATACAACCACAACTACGAACACACTCAACCACCTTATCTTTGATAAAGGAGCCAAGCAGGTTCACTGGAAGAACGACAGTCTCTTTAATAAATGGTGCTGGAAAAACTGGCTCTCCATTTGCCGAAAACTAAAGCTAGACCCATGTCTATCACCATGTACTAAATTAAAATCTAAATGGGTCAAAGATCTGAATATTAAAACAGAAACACTAAATCTATTGGAAGACAAAATAGGTAGAAACCTTGGAGACATAGGAGTAGGTAAAGAATTCATGAACAGGACTCAAACCGCACGGGAAATACTTCCCAGAATCAATAACTGGGACCACTTCTTATTAAAAAGTTTCTGCATGTCAAAAGAAATCTCCAGCATAGTGAAAAGAAAACCCACAAACTGGGAAAAGATTTTAGTGAACTCTCTCTCAGACAAGGGCCTCTTGTCTAAAACATATAAAGAATTAAAGAAACTCAGACCTCCGAAATTCAAAGATCCAATCCAAAAATGGGCATCTGAGATGAATACGCAATTCTCAGATGAAGAAATGCAAATGGCAAATAAATACATGAAAAAATGCTCATCATCATTGGTCATTAGAGAAATGCAAATTAAAACCACACTGAGATACCATCTCACTCCTGAAAGAATGGCCAGGATCAAGAAAACCGACAACAAATGCTGGAGAGGCTGTGGGGAAAAAGGAACTCTCCTGCACTGCTGGTGGGAGTGTAGACTGGTACAGCCTTTGTGGAGATCTGTCTGGAGATTTCTCAAAAAGTTGGGACTGGAAATCCCATTTATTCCAGCTATTCCACTTCTAGGCATATTCCCAGAAGAACTGAAAGCATCATACCACAGTGATATATGTGCACCTATGTTTATAGCAGCACAATTTGTAATCGCCAGATCTTGGAAACAACCCAAGTGCCCATCAACTGAGGAATGGATAAAAAAGTTGTGGTATTTCTATACAATGGAGTATTATTCAGCTATAAAGAAGGATCACATTGAGATATTTATCAATAAATGGGCGCAGCTTGAGACCATACTCATTAGTGAAATAAATCAATCTCGCATGTGTGAATACCAAATAGTTTCCCTAATGTAAATAATGATTCAAATATATAAAAATATGTGGTAATCATGATTCCCCATTAGGTGGCCTTGAAGCCTTATAAAGTTTTCACTCATTAATTAGAAAGGCTTTATTCTGGGCTTCTTGATATGAAAATATTTGAAGCTAGAGTATATGAAGTTTTACCCAAATATTTCAAGGAAAAAGACACTATGGTAACTACTATTAAGTCGGGTTATAAGGTGGTGAAGTACTAGGTTGTTGAAACAGTCATGCTGTGACCTCTATTGTTATATTGTTATGTCCTGTTTTATCTTAATCTCCCCCTTATTGTTTCAAAAAAAATTATTTAGTCATTTCTTATGTTTGTCTTAATTAAAGAAAAAATTCAAAAAAATTAGGATATATAAATAGTAACTCTTTTCGATTTCCTATTAACTTGTTTTGAAGTCCTGTAGTACTCCCACAATCTTGTTTTGACTGATTAGACTCTGTTCCATTCTATATGATAGTATCAAGTTTGAAGACATAGGCAACTACTTTGAAGACAATAAGATTCACTAAGATACCCATTCTGGTTTGACTATTGTCTTCTTTGGAAGTCCTGTAATGTTTACAATGCCTAAGTTTTATTGGTCTTGTTCTCTACTGTTTTGTCCAACTTTATAATATCTAATAAGATAGACAATTCTTTTTAAGGAAACAAGGGACAACGTTGGTAACCATTGTTGATAAACTTGTACTCTGTTCTACACCATGCGCTATGTCTATCCTTGGTATTGACTGACAGCTTTGTTTTGCCATATTTGACTGTATTCTTCCCCCCCCCCCAAAGAAAGTAATAAGCACTAAGGAGTAATAAAATCCAAGATGTGTAAATTTTGTTGTAAAAAAGAGAGGGAAAAAAAAAAAGAAAAAGAGCTCTAGCGGATATAACAGCAAGTGTGTTTGGGGGTGTTAAATAGCTGACTTTATCAATGTTTTTGGAACATTGAACACAGCTGTTTGCAGTCTCCCTGTTTGAATGTCCACCTTGTGTTCTTTGATACTGTGATTTGAGGAATTATTTTCAAGAAAATAGTGTGTAATCTACTAGCAGGTAATTTCTTACTGTTATGTTTTTTTGTTTTGTTTTGTTTTGTTTTGTTTTGTAGTTCTGTATTGCGTGTACCCTTACGCCGCTTTGGTTTGTTTTGTGTTTTTCTCTTTTTCCTCTTAAATAAAAAAAAAAAAAAAAAAAAAAAACAAATTTTGTTTCTTCATTGATGAAAAAAAAATCTACCTGAAAAGACACATAGTTAATTAGTGATGTTGGCGACATAAAGTACCTAAAAAATAATAGGTACTCAGTGAATGACTTGGTTGGGAAAGATCCTGTCTGTAGCATTGCTCATGTACACAATGTCCAGAATCCTTTATGAAGTTCTGAAAAGAGGGAGGACATAAAAGGTCTGTATGCAGAAACTTGTTTATTGCAGGATAGGAAAGTTGGGTGAAAGTATATCAATGAATCCTGAAGACAAAGAACCGATAGCAAATGTGTTAAAAGAACAGATTCAGGAGGCAGACTGTCTAGATTCAAGTCCAAGTCACTTGCAGGATATGTAAATTTGGATAAATTACTTAACCGTTCTTCCCATTTCCTCACATGTAAATTAGAAATGATAATCATATCTTTCCTAGAGTGGCATTTTTGTGATTGAATGATTTAATAAATACTGTATAAGGAGCTTTAAGCCATGTCTGGAATTTAGTAAATGCTATAGACATGTTTGCTGTTATTGTTACATTACTACTGTTCCTACTACTATTATGCTTATTTATTTGTGTCTTTCAATGAACAAATTGTGCATTGGACACAAGACATTCAATAAATACCTGTTGAAATGTTTTTAAAAGGAAAATGAGAGAAGTTAGATGGTAGGTGACTAGACTTGTGATTCTATTATAAATGATACTAATCTTTACCACCAAAACTGAGGAAGAAACTATGTGAATACATTACAGGCAGAGATGTTTTTGTGTTCTTTAGCTTAGATCATAGCTATTTGTATTCAGAGAAATGAGATGATGGTGTTACTACCTGCTGGATCACTGAAAATCCAGGAATGTGACTTTCAAGCCTCTAAGCTTACAGCTACTTAGAAGCTCTTGTGGGCTGCTGGTGCAGGAAGGGAAAGCCCTACTGCTGAGATCCCCTACCTCAGCCAGTACCATCCTACTCCTAAATGTTTTATATATTGTGATTTCACTGTGCTAAAAATTCCTTCAAGATTTACTGTACCAGATGAATCAAGAAAATGGAATGTGCACCTACCTTTAACTGCCCAAGGCCCTCACTTCATGCCATTTTCAGGTAGGTCTGGGAGGCATGATGTGTGAAACGCTCACTGAGTGGAAAATCAAGCAAACAACATGCTTGTCTAGAGACCTTTCTTCCATGCCCATCCCATTTTTTATTTCTTACCTTTTCGTGGATCGGTTATGCTGTGCAGTTTCTGTTTATGTTTTTTTGGTTGCTGATGTTACTTTCAAAAGGATACCATAAGACAGTGGAGAAATTAATGCATCAAGGGACTTCAAGCAGAAAAATCCATCTGACCTGGTGACAGTTGGTAAGCATTAGAAAAATCTCATTTACTTGAGAACCATAACTTTGGCAATTTCATTTTGGCTTACTTCACTGCACTTCCCAAAGCACCAGCTCAATCAGGGAGAGGAAGAAAAGCAACTTCACTGAATTTGTCTAGAAAGTGAAGTTTGAAGCTCACTGCAAAGCTTCCCACAGAAAGGGAAGTGTAAGAAAAATATCTCATCAGTATTGGTTCAAATTCAACTTCCTGACACTCTATTCCATTTTAATGAAAACTTTAAAACATTTTTCCCTTTAACTGAAGAATGAGAAGCATGAATTCTTTTGGTCTTTTTCTATTTCCAAGTGCTTTGTTTTCTATTTGTTGCTTTATCTCAATCACTTACCAGCGTTTTGTGATAAAAATTGCATTCCAGGTCATCTGGAAATGGAATGTGCTCTTCCAAATGTGCAAGGCTGAAAAAGAATGTCTCCAGAGAGGAAAGGTGGAATTTGTCAGTGATGCAAACCAGACTGAAAGGGGAAGATGAAACTGGTCACTCACAAAGGACACTAAGATGATAACAAGTGAGCCTGGAGGCTTCAGTCAGCAACTAGGGTCATCAACCTGCAATTTGGTGATAATGTATGTAATCTCAAGGCGGACAGAACCAGTGGCCTGCTTCGGGCTGTAAGCTGTCCTGCGCTTTGAAGTAGTGACAGACGTTAAGGATTTCATCAGTCACAAAGCCTCTCTGTTGGGAAGACCTTTGACCTGCATCTTATCCTTTGTATCTTTAGTCTCCCACCTGTCCCAGTTTTAACTCTACCAAATAGGCCTGAGGGATGGTTGTCTTTCTTAACTTAATTCAGTTTAAGACTGAAATTAGAATGAAAACTGTGCCATTCATTTCAGCTTTACTCTCCTATAGTATCACCATCTTTCTGAGGTTTTGAAGTTTAGATCAGATGCTGTCTTAGTCCACTTTGTGTTACTATAACAAAATACTTGAGCCTGAGTTTCCTTATGAAAAAAGAGGTTTATTTGACTCACGGTTCTAGAGGCTGAAGGCCTGAATCTAGCTATGGACTTCTTGCTGCAATAGCATCCCAAAAACATGGTGAGCATCATACAGTACATTTTTCAGTTTTGTGTCACTACAGTGAAATAACTGAGGTGGCTAACTTTATAAGAGAAGAGATTTATTTAGTTTACAGTTTTGAAGGCTAAAAGGCCAAACAAATGCAGGCTCCAGCTTTGGCAGAGCCTGGTGGTGGAAGGCAGGTAGGTGTTGCATTGTGAGTGGAATGGGGAGAATCACATGGCCAGTCAAAAAGCAGAGGGAAGGGGGGCACCAGCCTGCTCCTTCTACCACAATCCTCAAGAACTCATGGGACTTTCTGAGAGCATCCCCTCAGTGGCCTAACTACACCCAACAGATCTCACCTCTTAAATGTTGCACAGCATTTTCAATCCCAAGGACCAAACCTGCAGCCATAATGGACTCTTGAGAGTCACTCAGGCTGCTCTCAAATCACAGTTCATGGTAATAGAAAGAGAGCACATTTGTATGTGTGTGTCCCTTCTGGTCTCTTCTCTTATAAAGCCACCAGCATTCAACTGTAGGGACTGAAATTTGATAATCTTATGTCATTGTAATCATTTCCCCACAGCCTCAACTCTAAACACTATAGTTGGACTAAATCTCTATTCTCTTAATGTCTCATAATGAAAGTTAAAATTTCAGCACACGAGCCCTTCACTGAGACTCACAAACCACCTCAAACTGTGGCAGGTTCCTAAAAGGAATTTTAAAAGAAAAGCAAAAGGCTTTATAACAAATAATCTAAGATTTTTTTTTAGTACCTCTGAAGCAACATCTAATTTTGGGAAGAAAAACACTAAGATATAATCGAGTTTTGCTTTACTTTTGATGTGCTTTTTAAACCTAACAGTTGATTATTGATTATATAAGTATATAGTTATTAGTAGTTAGGCTTTTTTTAAGCTATTATGGCATACCAAAGAATTTTAATGTTGTCTATTCATACAAGTTTAAAACTTTGTTGGGGAAACAAAATATTTTCAAATAGCAATTAATGAGAAGACAATGTGATAATTATTTTTATAGTGACAAAAACAGAGTTGCTAAAGAGTCAAGTATAGATAAAAGTGGGATAGAAAGACTGAGGTGCTAATTGCATGGTATAAATTGGAAAGGCAGAAGCACTGACAGGATGTTTATGGTACAGCTTCCTTAGGTCACTATGAAGAGGAAGCTCACAGACAGCATTTAGAAACTCTTGTTCTTAGTTGTACTGATTTGATCTGGGAGAAGTTTGTGATTCTGGGTATCAGATCCTATTAGCTACTCTAGTGTCTGGGCAAGAAAGGAATATACCCACAGCATGCTCCCAACAGACACTGGGCTACATTTTAGGGTTACAAGAAAGTGTGCTGATTTAAAATGTACTAGGCATTATTTTTTTTTTATCCTGCTGATGCAATTCATTCTTCTCTCTTAAAAATGTTTCTTAGCTTTTCCTAGAATGTTTACCAATGAGCATAAAGGCTAATGACAGAGGGCTTTTTAAAGAGTATAGACTTTCTGAAATAGTTTTGTTTACTATCAACCAGGTTTCTACTTTACGTAGCATGAAGTTGAGCTCTTCATCTCAAGGCCCTGAGGTTTGTAAGCTTTTCTTTATGACTTATAAAAACCCTTTTCAGTCATTCTTAGATTCTGTTCATTGAGTAATCTGAAGAAAACAAAAGCAGCAGTATCAGAGGCATTGTGCTGAATTCACATTACTTAAAGCCTAATACCATCCACAAAGCCACCTCAGACTTATCTTGTATACCAATCCTTTCTCAGACCATCTCACCTTATCCCTGTGCATCTACTCCAGAAGTGTCTTGGTATGCTTGCTCTTACAATAAACGAAGTCGATGGAATTTCTGCAGGAGATAAAATCTTATATTTCAAATTTGTAATCTGGATGGAAAAAAAGTGCTTGCATATCTTTATTCATGTCAAACTGTTAAAACTATGCAGATTATTTGATGGACTGTCAGGGATCACCAGTGTTTTTTGGACCAGATAATGAGAAATAATAGCACTTTAGGTCCATTGAGGGGTGGGCTGCTTTTTGTGGGAAGATAATGAAATGAAACTTTCTCTTGAGTAGCTGGAAGAAAAAGGGATCTACACAGGAACAATGGTTAATTTTTCTCTATTCTTATACTTCAGACAGCAAGAGGTTTTGATTGCTACTAAGAGCTCCTCTTTAGAAGTGACCTATTAAACTTGTACCATAATTATCTTTCTGTGTGAAGGTAGAGGGGAGGTTCCCACATCAGTTTGTTTTACAACTCTCTGGACAAAAATTGTGCCATGCAATTCAGTTATGATGCTAACTACCTGGAGTTAGTTCATACTCTTCCTGTTAAGGACTCAAACCCAAAAAACTTTCTCTACTTCAAGTATCAATTGCAAATGGTGGGTCCCCGTACTTATGTGCAACTTGGCTACAGATTGAGGGTTTTCATGACTCTCTCCTTAGGTTTGATGACTTTTAATAATGACTCACAAAATTCAGAGAAACACTTACTTATGCTCTTGGATTATTATCAAGGATGTAACAAGGAATACAAATGAATGGCCATATGGTTACATAAGGTGAGATTCAGAAGGATCCTGAGCACAAGACTTTGTACATCTGTGGAGCTGGGCTGTGTCACCTTCTCAACACATGGGTGTGTTCACCAACCTGAGAGTTCTATGAACTCCATATATTAGGAATTTGTATGGAAATTTTATCATGTAAGCATGACAAATATTTGTCCCTTTTCCCTTCCTGGAGGAGTAGGGTAGAGAATTGAAATTCTGAGCTTTTAATTATGGCCTAGTCTTTCTAATTATGGGACTGGCCTTAATCCTGGAGCTATCCAAAGCCCATCGTAAACTGCCTCAATATAACAAAAGATATTCCTACTCCAACAAATTCCAAGTGACTTAGGAGCTCTGTATCAGTTACCAGAGTCAAAGACTATATATTATTACAAAACATAATCCTAGTGTCCCTATTACTTAGGAAACTACAAGAGTTTTAAGAGTTCTATGCCAGAAGACCACAGCACAGAGCAAATATATATTTTATATTGTAGGGCTTGACTTTGAGGTATCATAACTTTTTTTCAACTGTGTGAATGGAAGAGGTAACTGTAAAACATTATTTCAGTGCTCATAGAAAACTCAGATGGAAATGACTGTAGAACTGGGAGCCAAGAAACAGATTTAAGGATCCTAGCACAGATCCCCTTGCTGAGTGTAGCAGGGTATGGGAGATGGTTTGAGGAATTGCAAATGGCAGTTTTTTGTATCTTTTTAAAGGCCCAGGAAATAATAAAGACACCATCCCAACTTGGTTGTCCTCCATTCTTCTTGATAGTGTCAGCCTAGAAATCTTGTAAGATCCAAGGTGAGGATAAACCCCTGATTACCAAACTTCTTATCAACCTTGATAGAAGACTACTGGAAGAAGGTTTACTTTATTTGGGAAAATTAAAGGATACAAATACAAGTATTATACAAGTCCTATGGCAATTCAGATCTGTTAAACTCTCAATAGAAAACCACACCTTCCCATGAGTGGAGGTAGCCATGGGAAACAGGAAGAGACCCAAGAAGCCAAACTACCAAACCATGCTGGCCATTCTCCAGGGCCAGCCATAGAGAATGGGAAGAGAATCAAGAAGCCAGACCACACCTACCTGATGCACAGGCTGAGAGACAAGAAGAGTCCCCACTCTCCCACCCCAAGAAACTGGCTGATTCAGAGGAATTCAGAGTGAGATGATAGCAACTGAGGTGAAAGAAATAGCTTGATTCTTGCTTGACTTGCTTGGTATGCTTGACTTTGCAGGCCTGGGTCTGGTGGTCCAGGCATCTATTTGAAGGATAGCAGCGTGCATTGTGGCAACTTCTATCGTGTTTTTGAAACTCAGTATTTTGTTCTGTTTTACCCTGGTATCTGGTAACCTGAGCAACTATTTTTAAGATAACAATATGCAATATAACAACCATTGTTAAATTCCTATCATCTTATTTTGAAAACATATGTAGCTATTTTTTGTTGTTGTCATCATCATTTTGCTTTAGTTGCTGTTGTTTTGGATTGTTTCTTGAGTTTTCTGTTTTTTTCCTTTTTCTCTTAAAAAATTGTCAATAGAAGATGACCAAGAGAAAGATCTGTTCTCTCTGGGATGTGGATTTCTCTAATCTTATTTGAGAATTGATTCAACAAGCAAAGAAAAGTTTTTTTTAGATAGGGTGTCACTATGTAGGTCAGGCTAACCTTGAACATACTGTATAGCCTAGGCTGACCTGGAACTCCTGACAATCCTCCTACCACAGCCTCCTGGGAGCTAGGACTATAGATACCTGCCAGCATATGAGGCTAAGGCAATGAAAACTTAACAAACAAAATGCAAAACAACTAAGAATTATATAAACAATATATCCATTGGGGTAAATGAAAAGTAAAAACCCTTATCTAAACATATGTGTAGTATATTTATTATTATTTCTAAACAAAGGTGGTCAGTAACACTTTGAATGCCCCTATGGAATTTCAGCAATTAAAAATGAGTCATTGAAAAGACCTTCAGTGGCTCAGAGCACTCTGAATGTGGAGACCCCTCTTAGTCATCTCAAGTATAACAGAAGAACCTGACAACCACCATTTAAAGAAAAAAAATATGTAAGTATAAAGGAATTTCAGTCTTAGTTTTTGGTCCCCATGCTGAATTTTTAGAAATAAAAACATTCATTTTAATTTTACGATTTTTCTGTTTTACATTTGGAACCAATTCATTTCTTCTTGAATACTCATTTTCACATACCCTTAGAAATTATAAAGGACTCAAACAATCAAGCTTAAAGAGCCTGCTAAATTAAAGAACCTAACCAGATGGAAGCCAATGGGCAGATAGATACTTTCTGTGGTGCTAGTTTGTCCTCCTGTTTGTCACAAAAATAACAGATTTTATGAGGTGAAGTGACCTTAACTAGTATCAGATACTATCACTTAACGTGAAACAAACCTTTCCTTTCCAAATGAACTGCAAAATCACATAATTTTAATGGAAGGAATGTGAATAACTTTGTCCTTGAAGGAGTCAAAAGAGGTTGTTTTCATCACTGCATAAGCAATTTAAACCACTAGCTGTTATTTGTGGCTTTTTAATGCAAAGGCATTATTCTTTGGTCAGCTGTATTTTATGGCACCAAATCCTCCTTTTTTGATACAGTTGAAGACAATGAAATATTGGCAAGAATACTGGTCATAGTGGGAGGAAAAGTCAATTTGTTTTAGTTCTCACTATAAGGAATTGAGTGAGTGTCATTGCGTCTCTTGCCCAATCTGACCCTCAGCTACTTCCCTTCCAGGGTGAATGATTTGGAGTTGACAGGTATTTCCTAAACTTTGCTCATTTACAAAGTACTTTCATTGTTTCTGCTATAGTTATATGACATTACATCAATAAGATCATACTCTTTTTCCTTATGTAAATTAAGTTCTTTAAATATATATCTAAGGATATTTTTGCTTATGGTCAATATGGAATAACAGGGAGTAGATTTACACTCCTACTTGAGCCAAATAAAAATTTAAACAAAACATATGATGTGGGTTAGCACATAAAGAAGATCAGGGATGTGTGAGAAAGGAAACAAATGGGGTAAATCCTGCAATTGCCCCGTTTTTTTCCTTAGAACAGTTCCAAGTGTGTGGTACAAGAAGATAACATGTGCAAAGCCTGGAGATGTCCTTAGGTTGGGAAAATGGAAGTAGGAGTCACTACAGACCAAAATGCTAGAGAGGAAACAACTGTACAAGGAGAAAACTCCAGAGATCTGGAGAAGCCTTTCCTCAAGCACCCAAGTGTTGATCAATGTCTTGTGTGTAAGCTAATTACTTGCTATGGTTTGAGTATGTCCCCACAAATGTCCTGTATTAGCAACTTAATTCCCAGATTCATGTTTTGATGGCATTTATGAGAGCAGTGTTTCAGAGGTAATTAGATTTCAATGAGATGATAAGAGTGAGGCCTCCATGATAGCATGTGTGAGTTTACAACAAGAGTAAGTAAAACTTAATTAGCGTACTTTTCAGTCCCATCCTGAGATGACTTCTGCGAGCTGTGATTCAACAATAATGTCCTCTCTGATACCAAGAGATGCCACTGCTACTTCTTGGACTTCCCAGTCTCTAGGACTGTGAAACAAATGAACTATTTTCATAAATTATGAGATTCAAGGTGTTTTGTTAGAACAACAGAACATGACCTAAAATACTATCAAAAAAGGAGGGAAAAAACCATCTATAGTTATAAGAGCGGACAATGAGTAGAGATCATAAAGAATGGGGATAGTGCCTATTATCACTGGCCAGATGTAATTATTCATGCAACACTAGTTGTTCAAAGTATTGCTTCAGTAAAACGACAAAATTTGGCCTGCACTGAATTCTGCTCTGGTCTCACCTAACAAAAAGCCTAGCTTGAAAGTAAAACCTAGAAGGATCAGTTTGCTCTCAAGAAATTTAACTGCACCGCAGAAAAAAGTTCAAAAAATATTTATTTAAAAAGTCAAAATATTCAGCACAAATAAAATCTGAATTTCTTTTACCCAACGAGAAAGCATGTATGCAAAGAAAAGTGAAGAGAAAAATCAATCAACCAAAACTGATCCAAAACTGACACAAATTATAGAACTTACAGAGAAGGATATTAAATTGGTTATAATAACTAATGTTAAAAATGCAAGAAGAAAGGTTAAAGAGTGTTAGAGAAGTGAAAGATGAAGAATACAAATCAAATTCCCAGATATAAAAGCTACAAAGTTTAAGGTGAAAAAGTATATTGGATGGGATCAATATTAGTTTGGGGCATTACTATACAAACTAAATTATTCAATAGGAAACATAAAATAAAAATTAATTAAAATAATGAACAGAGTTTCAGTAAATTATGAAAAAACTTCAGTCTAGTATATACATAATTGCAGTTCCCAAAGGGGCAGGAGAGACAAAAATATTTGAAAGGATAATGGCTATAAAAATCATAAAGCCACAAATATAAGAAGCACAAAGAATATAAGACACAGAAAACATAAATAAAACTGTACCAAAACTATATAATAATCAAAATATCACAACCAATGATAAAAGTATTAGAAACAGCTGGATAGTTAAGACACATCAGAAACAGAGAAATAAGGATAAAAGAAACTACAGATTTCTCATAGAAAGTAAACAAGTGAGAAGACAGTAGACAAAAAAACTTCAAAGTATTAAAAGAAATATTTTCTACTTAGAATTTTGTACAAAATAAAAAAATCTTTCAAAAACAAGGGCAACATAAATGTCCTTTCCAAAGATAGAAAGAAGAGATAGACTCACATTATAAAACATTAAAGGAAGATTCTTGGGCAGAAGGAAAGAATGTTACACAGATGGGGTCTTGGTATGTAGGTCAAGCTGGCTACTATGTAGCCCAGGTTGGCCTGAAATTCCCACAATCTTCCTACCTCAGCCTCCCAAGTGCTGTGATTACAGCTGTGAGCCACCATGGCTGGCATTATATATTTTAAATAAATAATTGACTAAACAAAAATACTAATGTTGTGTGACGTTTTTAACACAGGTAGAAGTACAGGGTAGGATAAGAAAACAATGTTTTCATCAATGACAGACTGCATAAAACACTGCTCTGATAGGATTATATCAACAAGCAAGTTATGGCCACTTTACATCACATAAATACACTCTATGATGCCTGCACAATGATGAAATCACCTAATGATATATTTCTCATTACATGTAATAGTATTACATGTTATTAAGAGATACATGAGTGTATATTAATTCTAAATAGTTATGTAACTATTGACAGATCTTCAAGTACATTAAGGCAAAACTGATAGAAATGTAAAGAGGAATATACAACTCATAGTAATGGAAATACCACCACTCTTCTCTTAATAATTAATCAAGTAGGTAGAATATCAATAAGAAATTTTTGCTTATAATCTTCTTAACCTGACTAACATTTTTAGAACATCCTACCTGTCCACAGCAGAATACTCTTCCCAAGGGGATGCAGAACATTATCCAAGACAGACCATATTCTGTGCTGTGAAATGTTTCAATAAGTAAAAAGGTCTTAAATTCCTACACAATAAGTTCTGTGACTACAACGGATTAAAGAAGAAAAAAATAAGAAAAAGGCATGTGGAAAGCAACACACTTATCTATTACCTATTATCAAAACAAAATTCAAGCAGTAAACTAAAAAGAATTTTGAACTGAATAAAAATGAAAATAAAACATCAGAAATTGTGGGATTTCACTAAAGCACAAAATCAATATATGGGAGTAGAAAAAAGATATCAAATCAATGATTTTAACTTTTATCTAAGAAAGTAGATATAGAAGAGGGAACAAAACTCAAAATCAGAAGAAAGAAAAGGGCTGGGCTCTGGTCTGGCAATAATTACCTCTGTGACCTGGGTAAGGATTATTTTCTCTGATCCAGCCTGGCTTGTCCCTTGAAAGATGAGAAATACAAAAAATGTCAACATTTCTCAAATGCTAAATCTTCAGCATAAGAATCACAAGGGGAGCTTGTTAGAAATACTAGTTTCTAAGACTTGCTTCACATGAAGGGAATTAAGCATTTTTAATAGTGCCTGGGAACTTCTGTATTTAAACATAAAAGTGATAGGAATGTCATAAGAGGGAAAAGATCAGTGTCCTCCTTGGTAGCATCCTGTTTGATGATCTGATTTCTGAAAAGATGCAAGTAGGGAAGCTTAGACCTGAGAAGAGGGCTTTCAACTTCAGCACAATGCCTTCCCTTTAAGTGAAGTAACTCATTCATTATGGGGACCCTAGAGTTTAGACAACAAGGATATTACCAATGATCAGTGTGACAATCTTGATTGTCAAATTGACTGTATTAGAGGTGCCTAGGAGGTCAACACAGTACACTTCTGGGTATGTCTAAGTGGGTCACAGAGGTGTGACCTTGTTGATTATTTCCTGAATCTCTATTTTCTGGTATTCTTACTGCGTACTCTGCTTCCCAGCCGAAATGAGAAGTTTTGCTCTATCATACCTTCCTCCAGGATATTACCTTTGAGCAAACTGACCATGGACTGGAACCACTGAAACCATAAGCCAGATTAAATCTAATCTTCTTTTAAATTGCGTGTCAGATATTTTATCCCAGTAATGATAAAGATGACTAATACAACTAGAATGGACTAATAATAGAAATTTTTCATTAATCTTCTAGGGTTATATGAACTTTACATATTTACCAACCCTTCCTAGGTAGGTGAAGTCTGTGACTTTAGTTTATTCCCCAGTCATTTTAGCAATGTAAGAATTGAGGCTATGATTTAATTTGTTTCATTTGCATTCAATTATGCCTATCTTTGTTCCATAATTCATTCCTTTAATGTGTATATGGCTTTATACATGTATTTGAACTACCTCAAGAAATTTATTTTGAGGTCTTTTCGGACTATTACCTAAAATAAATTTCATTTGAAATGAATTGCTCTCTCAGGTCTTTTGCTTCATAGGTGTTCTTTGATAAACTTTAGTATGTGTTTTGGAATGTTGGTGTTTGGATTCATTTTGAACTCTTCCAAATTTTTCCCTCCCTATGATTTTGATGGTTGTCTCTACCTAGTCTAGCTTGTGACTTCTAACCTAGGACCAAGTTTACAACTGATCTTGGGGTATACTGGCTGTATTAGACATTACGAGGTATGGCAGATCCATTTTGGAGGCTGCAGGCAGTTGCTCAGTTTCTGAGAATAACATTTTTCTTTGTCCTTCTTCTCCCCAGATTCACAGTTTCATCTGAAGCTAAGGTCTTGAGGGAGTGGAAAGTCTCGTCCACTTCTAGCATCAATCAGGAGACTGGCTCTGCTCCAGGACTGACTATGTTTAGAATTCCTTGTTCCACAAAGAGTGAATTCTCCATTATGACTGCCTACTTTCAGAGTTAAAACAATCCAGAATTTATAAGGTGTGATTGAAAAATGTAGCATGTGCTTAAATTTTAAAAATTATTATAGTAATGTGGTACGTTGACCCCAGTGTCTGATTTATACTCCTTGTCCTCAGTGCAGTCTAGGATGGCAACTCAGATCTTTGTTGATAAGGAAAACAGAGAACCAGGCATCAATGGGGCCCCTAATGATGGGCTGAAGCTGGAGTTTGGGCCTGCAGTGAAAGCCTTAGATCGGAGGTCTCAGATTTCAATGCCACACATTTGCAAAATGTTCAGTGCTCCACCAGCCTTACCTAAAAGTGTCAGAAAGGCTTTAGGAACTGTCAACAGAGCTACAGAAAAATCAGTAAGGAGTAATGGACCTGTCAGACAAAAAAACCAAACTTCTCCACCAAAAAGGTGACTGAGAAGACTGTCAAAGCACAAAGCTCTGTTTCTCCCTCTGATAACACCTATCCAGAAACATAAAAATTCCTTCCTTTCAATCCTTTAGATAGTATCTTTTGGTGCAACAAAAAATGCTTTTGGCCTCTAGTTTCCTGCAACTCAGCTGCATCTTGAATATTAATTATATACGACCCCAAACTACAGTGAGATTGTCTGAGTCTACCTTTCTTTGGCTATATCCTCTATAATCAGAAAAATACAGTGAATCTTAAAAATTTTCAAAAATTTAATAGCAAAAATAATTGCAGTAAAGGATACTTTGTCACTAATCTCTCTCAGAATATTTCTCCTTTCTTTGAACACTTTATACCAGTTCCTTCCACTTTCTGAAGCAGTTGTGGAAGTTTTCTTTTCTGAGTGTAATTAAAAATATGGTGAACTCTGGTGCTGAGTGCTATCCAATAGAAAAGCAGGCTTGTAAAAACATTAGTGTGTCCTCATCCACTTTATTCACCAGATTTGGCACTTTTGGCTCTTTCTGAATTCAAAATGACAGTGAAAGGTTCTAATTGATTCAGAGCATTAAAGTAAGCACAACAGCACAGCTAAAGACATTCATGAAAAAGGGCTTGCAGAACTCCTTCAGAAAGGGACAAGAACAGTGGAAGAAGTGTATTTGAAGTAAGGGGAACTATTTTGAGGGGGAATAATGGTCATGTACATTTCATTGTAATACTTTTTAAAAACTTAAATATTCACTGTGTTGTTCCATGACCTATTGTATGTTTTCCATTGTTTGTTATGGGCCATGGAGATGTTTCTATTATACCAGAGCCTGGCTAGATAGCCATGTTTTCCTTTTCTTTCTTTTAAAAATATTTTACCTGTCATTTTTTAAGTGCACAGATCAGAAATGTAAAGTCACTTGCCTTTTTGATCGTTATTATAAAAGTCTGAACTAATTCATTTGAAAACAGTAAATAAATGACATCTCTAAAACACGAGTCTCCATAGTAAGAGCCATATTCCCTACAACAACGTTAGAAAACCTCCTGAAAGACATTGATGGTTGACTGGTTTATTCCCTCACTTGATAGAACCTAAGCACTGATATCTTCTATTAATATTTGTGGTATGTTCTACAAGTTGCTACTTGTTGATATGTTGGAAGGAAATATGTATACATGTCTCCTCTTGAAATAATCTATTAGCTGCTTAAAAACAGAGACCGTGACTTATCATTACAGTGTTCCCCAAATGACATATTCTCTGGTAGCTGCCCACAGGAAACCACAACATAAATACCACTTATCAGATTGATTTACTCTGTGCATCTCAGATTTCCTGAATTACTCAAGTGAACTATATGTTTCATAACAATGTTTACATATTTAAAGGTAATGTTAAAATACAAAATGTATAGCTATAAATTACATATAAATGTGCACACATTTGATATTTTCCAAGGGCTTTCTTTTTTTTTTTTTTTTTTTTTTTTTTTGCTGCAGGCTTTGAGAGTAGTGAAGACTGACCTCTCAACTTGAAATACATTGTACTGTTGTCTAGTTTCCATTTGCTGTTGATAGGGAGAGACAAAATCCTCCCTGAAAGGGGCCTCTAGCCCTGCCCATCAGGAAGTCAGCTACCTGTGACCAGGGAGCCTGAGTACATTCCTTCTGATAGCAGGTGTTAACCCACCCCAACTTGTTAAGAGCCCTAGGGCCCCTACTTTGGGAGATAAAGAGACGCCTGTGTGGGGTCCCTCCTCCTCCTCCACCTAGCCATTTGTTGCTGAAGATACACCCCCTCCAGGAATCTTTCAATGCTCTTCAAATTGTGGGCATGCACAATGCACCTGACCTTGTTCAAAGACAGGGGCTGCACTGCCCCAGGCAAGAGTAAAGAAATACAGAAAAATACATCCCTTTCCAGCCTTTTAAAATTTCTGCTGTATGGAAAGGCCCCTGTCTGTCATCCAAAACACTTGTTAGTTCTCCTTTTATTCTTTTTACTTCAGTGAGTTAACTAATGCACACCATCAGTTGTTCATCATCTGGAAATAGAACTCTTTCCTTTGATAAGATGCAGCCAGTGGGAAAAATGCAAAATTTTGTTCCCTCTATATTTAAAATCATTTATTTACCTCTAAAAAGAATGTTTTTTGTGCCCCTCATTGAATCAGGAATGAACTTTGTGCAATGCATGTTTTATCCTGTAGAAAGAATAAAACTCATTGGAGAGTGGAATTTACTCAAAGGGAACAGATGTCTGCAGAGCTTCTCACTATGGTAGGGGTAGCTGGTAACAAGGTGTGACATCTGCAGAAGGAATACAGGCAGGCAATTTAGCTCCCCCAGTACTTCCCAAAAGACAGCAGACTCAACACAATAGTAGAAATCTGGCTCATGCTTGAAAGGCAGCTTATTTAGAACTCTACCTACACAATGGTGCTGCATTTGCATTTTAGTTATAAGGTAAGAAAAGTGAAGTGAAATATGTGTGAGGCCACCGGTGGCAAAATGTACACTCAAAAGAACCCGTGGTAAGACATGTGTGTCCTTTTTTCTATGTGAGAAAATGAGAGATACATAACAAGTAACTAAGTGATTGAAAGCTTATCCTCATATTCTGGTTTCCCTTTCAAGTTTTAGCTTAGTCTTACAAAGACAAACTTGATAGCTACTGCATGCCTAAATCCCTGTGAAATGGACTTAAACTAATTGACAGATTTTAAAAACATGTCTGAGTCAGGAGTAGGATACCAGGAAAGTGCTTCAATTTTTTTTTTCACTCAAAGATGAAATGTATTAATGAATATAAGAGTGTTTAGTACTGTTGAATATGTTTGCAAATGGAACTATATTCTATAAAAGAAAAGCCTTAGAAAGTAAAGAGGTTAAGGATGGGCCTGATTTGGGAAAAGAAGTGGTGTTTGGAGGAGACTAATGCATGTTATTCTCCAATCTGCTATGATAGGAATGGGAAACAGGGGGAAAGAGGTTGAATTATATCCATGCAAAAGATATGCTGAAATTTTGATACCTGACACTCCAGCAGAATGTTGCCCTCCTTGGAGACAGAGTGTTTTTAATTAGTTGATGAGGTCACATTGGATCAGACTGGGCCCTAATCAAATGACTATTTTCTTTCTAAGAAGAGAAAAAGGAGGAGACATAAGACACTGGATGCTATATGATAATGAGGCAAAGACTGGAGGTGCATCCACAAACCAAGCTGGGGAGCACCAAGTATGGTGGGTGACTACCCTAAGCCACAGAAAGGCATAGAATGGATTCTTCTTCAGAGTCCTCCAGGAGGACTGGACACCTGGATTTCAGACTTCTATTTTGCAAAATGTGAAAGAACAAATTTCTGCAGTTCTATGTCACTTGATTTGTGGCAAGCCCTGGGAAAAAGAATTAGGGGTATAACCATTTATTAAGTTTCTGATAGCTGAACAAGGTTACAGGGTGGTGACTACATACAGCTTCAAAATGCAGATTTTTTTCACTTTTCTGAGTATTAAAAATAATCTTTATTTTTAAAACTTAATATGTGTATTCCAGGCAACAAAAACACAGGAAGCAAAGAACAGAGTTCTTCACAGTCATAAGCAGCCTCGTTGGATTGTATTCAGCCTGGCAGCCATCACATACCTTTAGGTTATACAGTGAAACTAGATAATGAACGGGACATTCATCATATTATTTTAACATCTGATGTATATGAATTTCATAACAAAGAACAAAATGTATAAACATTCTTAAAGAAATGAGAATTACTGTATTTGTGTAACAAGAGCAGGTTGCTAGAAAATCAGAACAAGTAAAAACAGCTCACTAGATCAGCAAAATTTTAAAAACATTGCAAAGATTGGAAGATGAATTGGAGAAATTTCCTAGAAATTAAAATGAAAACAGAGATTGAAAACAGGAGGCAATAGACAATAAAATTAGGATGTAGATAGAACAGCTTCAAAAATTTAATAGTCACACCTAAAGCAATAACAGAAAATAGATGATAAAGAAAATCTAAATAAATAACCAAATTGATGACATGGAGTTTTCAGGCTGAGAATCCTCTATTGTTATAAAAACGAGTGCAATGAATGAAAAATGGTGACCAAAACGTATCATTACTGTGGAGGTGTTAAACTGTGTTCTCAGAGTCTTTGAAACATCTATCAAAAAGTAGCCTACATTAATTTGCTTGAATGAGGAAATATTTGGAAAAAGAAACAAAGGTCACAACAAGAGCAGTATGCACAGAAGTCTTCCACTTGGCTTTTTTCTCTTGCAACACCCACCATTGGTAGCCAGCCACTATGGTGTGAAGAAGTAGAAGATATAATGGTGATACATTTTCTCACCCAGGATAGTGGTGAGGAATGACCCATGTGTCTACACAAAAAACAAGTTAACAAGTGAAAAGCATAACAAATTTATATAATTACAGTTTTATATGATAAGAGCCATTGAAATGAAGACCCAAAGACCCAAAAGGAAGCTACTTTTATTCTTAGATTCAGTGAGGAAGAAACAGCTATGTCCAACTGTGATTGAACAATGATGATCAAAAAATCCTTGTAGCCTGAGAAAGAAAACCCAGCAAGACCTGTGTGTTCAAATTCTTCTTGGTTTCTCTGTGTATCATTCCTTCTTGCTCAGCATGGGAAAGGACCCTTTTGGAATGAGCCTGCTATTAATGAGATAAATCAAGCAATTCCTTTATGGCCAGGTCTCATATAGAGAGGTGAAAGAAAGTTATTGTGATGTTTTTAGGACATTTCACTAAAGATTTGTCTCTCTGTGGATTGAAAACTCAGTGAGACATGGCACTGGCTATATTTTTGCTTTGTTCACTACTATCTTTTTAGCTTGTAATATGTACCTTCACTTTAATAAATATTTAATATATGAATAATTTATGCTCTAAGCAAAACTCACTGTTATTCTGGTAATACAAAATTCCATGGGAGTTTAAAGCTTCCAGATTTGATTATGCTATGAACTTTCAGAGTGTCAGTATCATGACTCCTCTACATTTGCTGAGAAGAATGTTGACAGATAGGCACCTTTGCATTAGAATTGCAAAACTGCCTCAATGGCTCCTGACCAGACAGGAAGGACTGACTGATGGGATTCTAGAAGCTGGACATTTGGAACCTGTACTATTCAAGGATGTACTGAGGTAGGGAAGACACAACCTACATAAGACATGGAGAGGAGATGTATTGCTAGAGAATTATATTATCTGATTGAGGAATTCAATTTTCTTTTTAAAAATAACCTCTCTTTGGAAAAAAGGAGAAGAAACAGACTTATGATCAAATTAAGTATATAGATATGAGATATTGAATGTAAGAATGGACAATGACCAAATTCTGTATTATCCACAACTTTTGCAGAAATTAGCCAAGGAAGCCTAGCCATAATCTCTGTAGTAATTGACCCAAAACAGTCAGTACTTACTGAATGACTGCCAGCTCTCCCAACTTTTCTCCCTACTCGACAAGTTAAACCCAACTGAAAGAGTCAAATATACTAAGTTGATCATATAATATGTGATTAGCTCAAAACCTGTTACCCCTATTTATTTTACTATGGGGAGCGGTGGTCGACCCTAGACCCTTGCACATGCTAGGCAAGTGGTCTACAACTAAGCCACATGCTCAACACATTCTTCTCTGGCTTTTAAACTCTAAAGCTTTACTTCTCCCTGTCTGCCATTAATTTCTGCCAAATACAAGTGAAGGTGGCTTACTCTCTTGCTGTAGCAAGCAGTGAACAAATCACCTCTCTTCTGATCAGAGTTCTATTCATTTATTTCCACAAATATTTATAGAGCCAGGACTGTATGATTTCAATACAAGTATTTCAAAACAGAGACTGATAGGAATGGGCAGTATCAAACATGTATTTTGTATCAGAAGGCACTGCAAGATGAGAAATTAAAACTCTAACTTGAAAAGTGGTTAGCCTTAAATTAAACCAGTTTAACACACACATGGTCTTATTTCCAGGAGCAGGTATTTCATGGAGCGAAGAGCTAAAATAGTTGTACCTAACACACACAGAGAAAATCATGACTGGTCCCAGTATTGGTTAACAGGAAATTTTGCTTGTTTCAATTTGAGTTTGGATGAATGTTAGCAAGATGGTTGCTAGAGTAAGACTCTCCAAAGCTTGTTCTTTCCCTCAAAAACATCCATTTAAATCCACAGAATTATCTTCAAAGAGCTAAGAAAACCAGTTAAAAGACTACAGGGCTGGGAAACTCTTGAGATGGGTAAGAAGAAATAAATTCATTTTTAAGTGCATCTTGATTTATTCTTTCTTTACCCAACATAGATGGCGTGGTCAATCACTTGAACAATGCTCTTATTATCACAGCTTCCTTAGCTATTGTGACTGAGGGCTAAATTTAACCCTGAAATTTTGTAATGAAAATTGTTTGTCATTTCTTTTTCCAACTATCTGTTGGTAATGACTATGAGGAATTGTGTACTGATAAGGGGACTGAGGACTAAATAGATTGCCAGCTATTTTGGACATAACCACAGAGTTTGAACTTTATCATCAAGTCTTAGAAATTTATATCTCTATTAAGTTTGGGGCCCAGATAACCAACTATCTACTGGGTTACGTAGATGTCTGGACATCTATAACTACCTTAATCTACATATGTCTAAAATTCAAATTTTAGCCCTTTTTACCAAAGATTTACTGACTTATCAGATCATCCTCATAATCCTTATCAGCACCACAGTCCAGGCAACCATTGGCACAGCTTAGATTAGTACTCGATTCAAAATAAATCCTTTGTTCTTGAAGATATAAAAATAAGCAGAGACTTCATGAGCAAAATCCAAACCACATGGAAAATGCTACAAAGACTCACCATGGGATTTTTGCACACCAAAAGAAATCACCAAGCAAAAAGACCAAACATGGAGTGGGAAAAATTATAGCCAGTTGTCCCTTAGACAAAGTCTTATATCTAGAGCATACAAAGAATTGAAAAACATCAAACCTTCCCCAATTCAAAGACTTTATCCAAAAATGGGATCCAAGATAAATATACACTTCTCAGATAAAGAAATACAAATAACAAATAGATACATGAAAAAATGTTCAACATCACTGATGATTCAAGAAACGTAAAGTAAAACAACACTGAGATTACATCTCACCCCAGAAAGATCAAAAAATCAACCAATAAACAAATTCTGGGGAGGTGGTAGGGTAAAACAAACCTTTCTCTGCTGTTGGTGGGAGTGTATACTGGTACAACCACCATGGAAATCAGTGTGGAGATTCCTTAAAAAACAAAGATTAGAGGTTCCATTCAACCCAGCCATTTCCCTTCTGTTTTTAATTCCCAGAAGAATTAAAAGCATCATACCATAGCAATATATGTACACTCACGTTTATAGCAGCACAATTTGTAACAACTAAATCTTGGAAACAACTCAAATGCCCATCAACCAAGTAATGGATAAAAAAAAAAGATATATCTCAACCATAAAGGATAGATGTGAGACTTCTATAGGATGTAACTTGAGACGATACTCATAAATGAAATATATCAGACCCACATGTGTAAAGACTGTATTCTTTCACTAGTGTGAGAAGTTTAATGAGTAAATAAGATCTAAAGTGTACATTAGATATTGTAAACTGGGAAGAGACTGTTCAAAAGAAAAGATAAATTTATAGGAGAAAGGAGAAAGAAAGGAAAAGGAAAAATATACATACACTTAAGATAGTTAAGATAGTTATACAGCTATTTTCTTTCAGTTCATTGATAACAAAGGCTTGTGCTAATATTGTTTGGACAATATTCCATGCTTGTATCTTGTACTCTGAATAACTACTGTAAAAATAACAATAGGCAATGTATTAATTATTGCTACTTTCCTATTAGCCTGATTTGAAACTGTTCTATTTTATTTCCATTTTTTTCTTTTTCCTCTTTAAAAGAAATAAATAAATCTTTTGTATTAGTCTGTTTCATATTGCTAGAACAGAATACTTAAGATCAGGTAATTTATGAAGAACAGATATCTATTTCTTATAGACCTAGAGCTGTGAAGTCCAAGGTCACAGGGCCAGCATCTGGTGCGGGTCTTCATGCTGCACTGGCTTCTCACAAAAAGCACGAGGGAAATAGAGGAAGAATAAAAGGAGGCCAGACGTCTCCTTTTATAAAAACCTCTCTGTGATAATGGCATTAATTCATCCATGAGCACAGAGCCTGTGTGGCTTATTCACGTCTCACAGATCCCAACCCTTAGTTCTGTTACATTAGGGATTAAGTTCTCAGCACATGCTTTTGGGAGCTGCATTCAAACCACAGAGCCGTCTTTGCCCTCTGACTAAAGTACTTTATTCTCATGGTAGAATTACGAGCATCAGCAAACGGCAATGAGGTAAGAAGTTGATGGACTGATGGAAACCTGGTGTCTGGAACTCTTAACTATTTCACTTTTCTTTGTCTCAAGTTTTAAAAAAATGCATAGAGAAAAATTGAAGCCAAAAATGATTATCTCAGGAATATCAAATTAAACTGGGAAAAATAATGATAATAAAGTTTCAGGCATTTTTGGAATCATTCTTTACACTGTCCAATTTAGTGTGTGTATGTCTGCTAATCTTTTTCAGCTTTCCTCTTCTTCACTCCCAATATTTTGTTGTCAAGTGGTCATTAGCAGACAAATTTGTTTATTTGAAGAATCATGGTGTCTATCCCATGTATGATGATACCTGTATTTAAGCAAAAAGTGCCTCCTGATAGAAGCAGGCATAAAACTGATGTCTTAAGGCAATGGAGAGAGGTCTCTGCTTGTAGCCAGCATCACTGCTTCAAAGCAGAAAACTGGTGAAGAAAATTGAGTTCTTATAATAAATTCCATAACAGCAGCTTAGCAGCAAATGATTTTTTAAAAGTCACTTGACTGTGCAAACTGGTTAGAGCAGAAGTATTTTAATGACATTTCAAAAGCTTAATGTCAACCATCAGTGTCCAATAAATGAAAATTACTTTTAGTGATACATCTGGAAATATGACGGTTTTCTGAGCGGAATTCTCTCAAGCTTTGCACAAAGTATGGGTTTTTATTTTTACTCTGTTAATATAAACTTTTTATACTTCTTTGAGATAAAGAAGATAAATTAGACACTATTTGGAATATTGAAAAATGGGTAAAGTTTTAGGACATGTTAAATTTATTTTTTGCTTATCAAAAGAAAAAGAAAACTATTAAAGGAAAACGATTTCACTTAAAGAAAGGGCAATATTTTAATAAGCAGAAAGGGAAAGGGAAATATATTTTGAGCTAGAAATAGAGTGACTGGAATGAAACACGCAACGAGCCAAAGTAACTACTTTGAAGGGAACAAAGTGATCTGAACATAAAATTTTGTTATGCTCCTGTAAAATTCTGACTTTATCTTCATCCCTCTACATTTAATTAATATTTATATTCATGTTTATTCTAGGTGCTAGCATAGTAGGAGACCTTGGTGATATTTCACCAAGCCTGCCACAAGTGGAACTGCCAACAGTTTACACATGTGTTCACTTATTTGGTAAAGCGAGGTTTTGGTCTGTGTGGACAGCTGAAGTGACAATGGTTTCAGCAATGTCTCCTGTGAACACAGACCTCAAAGTTTTTGTTGCTGCTTTATGGTTCTTGGCAATGTGTGTATCTAGCCTTTTATATCTGTGATTTTTCTCTTGGCATGATGCATTTGAGATATAAAATGCTGTGTATGTTAACAGTCTATTCTTTTTATTGAGTAGTACTCTATTCTATGGAGGCATTACAGTTAATTTTTTTAGTTAAGGAACTTGTGGATTGTTGAAGATTTTAGAGATAAAATTGTCAAAAACATTCATGTTTCTGTGCCAATATAACTTTTTCATTTCACTTGGATAAATATCTAGGAGTAGGATTACTGCATTATATGCTTAGGTGCATATTGAACTTTATAAAAATCACAAATTATTTTTACTCTGATCATACTATTTTGCATCCCTATCAGCAATGCATGGAAGTTTTAGCTGCATTCTCATCAGTACATGGTATTGTTAACAATCTTTTTTCTTTTTCCCTATCTTCTTTTATTGTGTTTTGTTTCTTGAGACAGAGTTTCGCTGTGTAGCCCAGGTTGGCTTCAAACACAAGGTAATCCTGCCTCAGCTTCCTCAGGGCTGAGATCACAGGTATGTATCACCACACTTGGCTCGTCTTTCTTTTTTAAAGAGATGTATGTGACTAGTAATTTCAATTAGCACTTCACTAATGACTAATGATATTGAGCATCATTTTATGTGCTGTTTATCATCTGTAGCTTCTTTAGCAACGTATCTGTTCAGATAGTTTGCTCACTAATGATATTTGATTGGGTGATTTCTTATTGCTGAGTATTGAGAGTTCTCTGTATGTATTGCCTAAGAATTCTGTGTCAGGTGTGTGATTTACAAATATTTTCTTCCAATCTATGTTTGCTTTTATTCTTTTAGTAATGTTTGCAGAGAAAATGATTTTCTTGTTTTTTCCCCACATACTTTTATATATTTAAATCATTTCTTACACTAGGGAAACTATTCAGTATTCACACATGTGAGTTTGATTTATTTCACTTATGAGTATGGTCTCAAGCTGCGCCCATTTATTGATAAATATCTCAATGTGATCCTTTCTTTATAGCTGAGTAATACTCCATTGTACGGAAATACCACAACTTTTTTATCCATTCCTCAGTTGATGGACACTTGGGTTGTTTCCAAGATCTGGTGATTACAAATTGTGCTGCTATAAACATAAGTGCACATATATCACTGTGGCAGAAAATGATTTTCTTTTGACAAAGTAGGATTGATTTATTTTTACAGATTGTGCTTTTTACTTTGTATCTTAAAATTTTCAGTCTTGGATTTTTATATGTCAAAGGTAAAATTTGTGAAACCCCCCAAAAGAACAAATTCTTCCTAGCAATAATAAATTGTCTACTAAATACATGTTAGCTATATCTTCTAAATGCAAAATCAAATAAAATATTAGATAATTTATGAAGGAAGAGCTAAATTAGATGTAAGAAATAGACAAAGACCTAATGATAATAATTTCTACAACACAGAGCTAAAGACTTTTGGATTTTATATAGTACTAGCATGTCAACATAGGAAAGAAATGCTTGGTGAGAGTTTCAAATACCTATTCATTTGTCACCCATTTATATATTTTACATTTTTCATTGAGCATCTACTATGAGTGAGGCACTATGCTTTACATGTGGATACACAGAAGAATATAATGGCAGGCAGAACTTTTGACAAACAAATCAATAGATAATCAAATAATTCAGCAAAAACTGTGATTGACACATGTTCACAGTAAACCCTGCTTTTTTTGGTACATGGCATAGAAGTAGTAGTTTTATCATGCTTATCTGTTTGGAGTTGTTTATTTGTGTGATCACTTGATTTAAAATCTGTCTCATGCTGCAGGAGAAGAAATGAAATGTATGTCTTTATGATTGCACCTGACACATTGCAGGATCTGGATTAATAGCCATTGACTAGATAAAGTGCCTGCTGCTGAATGAGTACTGGGGGAGGAGTTGCTAATTCTGTCCTTGGCAGTTTTGAAGATTTCATTAAAAAGGTGACATCTGAAATGAAGGTAGGAAGTTGCTACTGAGCAAAGGGGTGTGTTGAGGAAGAGAAGGGCAACATTCTAGAGCTGTATGGTCTTGGTCCCTGAGCTGGGGATGAGGCGGATAAGGTGGGGGAGCTGGGAATGAGGGGCACGGTCAGAAAGTTGCCTGTGAGGCAGGATCCCCCAGAATGTTGCTAAAGCTGTAATCACACATGATGAGGGTCTGCTACTGGCAATAGACGTGTCTAGGAGGGACATGACTTGACGACTATTCCTGAAGACAGAATTATGGTGATGGATAAGGTATAAGAATAAAGTAGAAAGAGGACTTCACATTTTAGCTTTGTTGGCCTGGGGAGTATTGTTGGTAGGTAACAACTTTTAAAGCATTTTTCTGATATTATATGTGACTTATAAAATTCAGTGAATTATAAAGAAGAAAACAAAAAGCATCCATTACCCCAATATATAAAAAATAAGCATAGCTGACATTTCACTTGCATATCTATCTATCCTTTAAAATACATGTTTGAAAAGAGTCTAAGGATTCTATTTCTATTGGGAACTGTGGTCTCATAAGTTGCTTTAATGTACTCAACTTCATTTTGAATTCAACTATCGCTTTAGCTAAACAAACAAAAATGAGCTTGGTGTGATGTCACATGGTTGCATTCCTTAGGAGGCTGAGGCAGGAGGATCAAAAGTTTGAAGCCTACCTGGACAATTTAGCCACGCAGGGAGACTCTGTGAAAAAAAAAAAAAGAAAAGAAAAGGAAGAGATTGAACATGTAGCTCAGTAGAAAGCCCTGGGTTCAATTCCCAGTAGGCCAACAAATAACAAGCAAACAAATAAATAAGTAAGTTAGGCTCATAGCTGAAACTGTCAAAGGCAGAATTTTTTTCCCTGGGAAGAAAACTAAACAACTGGCAGGATGACACTGGTGACATGGCCTCATTAGTAGCAGCTTCTAAGCTGCAGAGGTAACTCAAGGCCAGACACTAAGGGACACAGTCAGGTGCTGTCTGATTAATTCATATTCAATTCATTCAAAGAGTTGGGCCCTGTAGGAAGACAAAGGCAGCGGCTATTTCCTCCTTGTTTCTCAGAAAATCCTAAAGGAACGCTAATTATTTTTGTCCGCTTGAACCTTGAGCTTGTGTAAACTTGGGCACATATATAAACTTGAGAAAAAATTTCTGAAGTCCAGGAGTAGTTGATCAAAACCACTTTATCCTTGGCCCTTCCAAATGAAGGGACTGGTTTTAAAAATGGAAAGGTTAAGGGTGCTTTTATTTGGAGATGAAATTATGGGGATTGGTAGAGGCAGGGAGAATCAGACAGGCCTGAAAAAAAAGCTCCAGGAATAAAGTTCAAGGACGAGGCAGCAGGGTGTCAAAGATGACCCTCGTGGTTCCTGGGGCAGCCCTCCCTGCAGGCTGGGCACGCGCGGGAGTGGGGTGCACTGCACATAGACCGGATGCGCAGGCCCCACTCCCCTGGCGACCCTGGAGTCCTTCTTGTGGAGACTCTCTGACCGCCCCAGCGCCTGGCACTGGTCAGACCTGCAGGGATAGGGATGGTTTCCCGGTCCTTTTCCAGGGTTCCAATTGCAAAGTCCAGGAGCGTGAAACACGATTTACAAAATTAAAAACCAGTCCCTTGACAGCGCCCGCACCTGGTGGCGCAGGAGTTAGGGACATGATTACTGGGGGTGTAGAACTGTGCTCTGGACCAGTCTAACTCAAATCCAGAAGCAAATTCCCATTTCCAAAGGAAGATCTGCTTCCTTATCTCTCTGTCTTCCACCCTGCACACTTTAAGTGGTTTCCGCTTGAGCCGGGTTTGGAGCTCAAGCTGCTCTGCAGCTCCGGTCCCGGAGTGAGCTTTGGCCTGGACCGAACGCTGCTGCGGGGCAGAGTCGCGCACAGGAAGGGACCAGAAAGCAGAGCAAATACTGCTTGCTCGGGACGTTCTCTAGGAACAGGCTGCCCAGGCAGGTCCCAAATCCCCTTTTCCGCTCTTCTGGAGCGCTGTGCCGGGCGCCCCACTACCTCAGGGTGGAGAGCTCCTGCCAGCTGGAGTTTGCAGACTAGAAGAGTTGCGGGGTGCGCCCGGGGCCAATGAGCGCCCCCGCGGAGGGCTCGGCTCCTCCTGTGCGCTCTGATTGGACCCGAGCCCCTCGAGGCCGGGCCAGCCCGCCACCCCTGTGGGCACAGGCGCTAGCTAGCGGGGCGCGAGTGGGCGTGGCGCGCGCGCCCCCCGCCGGCCCGCTCGCTCCCTCCCGCCCCGCCTCCCTCTGGCTCTCTTCCTGCGCTCCCGGCTCCGGCCGCGCGCTGGCGGGGCTCCGCATTGCACACTCTGGGGGCGCCGCAGTGTTCGTGGGATGGGGCAGCGGGCTGCCGCTGGTGGCCGGAATCCGCGCGCAGCCGAGGTGAGTAGAGGCGGGCTTCCCGGGAGACACAAAAGGGAACGCGGTGGAGGCCAGCGGCCCGGACTGATGCGGGGCCTGGGTCGGGCCAGGGAATGGGCCGGCGGGTACCAGGACAGCCCCTTAGGGGACCGCGCAGCAGGGGTCGCACCCCACTTGTGGGTTTTGCTCGGGACTGGACAGAGAGCGCTGCAGGCAGTCTGGGCGGGTCTAAGGGCAGGGTGTGTGCGCGTCTTCTGCTGGCGCGCGGCGGGGTGGGACAGAGACGTCAGGAGCTGCCAAGTTCAAGGCTGCGGGAAGCTTCTCTGGGCGAATTCAGCACGTTCTTGGAGCCAGGCGTGCGTCCGCAGGAACTCCAGCCGGAGAGTTCCCGGCCGCAGAGTGGCTGCGCCCCACATGTTGCTGCGGGGGGGGGGGCGGCGGCGCTGGCCCGGCTTCTGCCACCGCAGCTGCTGCAGGAGGAGGTGAGCTGGGCTCCTCCCAGCCGCGGTGAGGTCACGCTAGGCCCTGCGACCCCCCAGTCCCTACCCGGACCCGGGCGGGCACTGTCCACCTAAAGGATGGTGACTTCGCCTGGGCTTGACCTGGCGACCGTTTTTCTCTCTGGTAACAGCACTTCGGTTGGTTCCTATTTGACGAAGCAATCAATTTCAACTAAAGCTATCAGTGGGTCGATCTTACAGTAACCCCAGAACGCTCACCACTTCTGCCAACACCCCCTTCTCCATTAGTCGCCGGTCTCTCTCCCCATTATAGAACCCTCTCTTTCTTCTCTATGAGGTTTGAAACTTGATGTTTGGACATGAGTATATCTGGAGTGGTCCTAGGTAATCGTTAGTGCCACAACCGCTTGCCATCCTAAGGGACTCCAAATACTTGTTTTAATTCGGGGGTGTTGGGGGAAGGTGGTAACAGGTCTTCCATAGCAATGTGTTGTTAAAACAGCATTGACCTCCCAGGGCACATGACAAAAAGAATGTTAAGCTTTTCCCTCTGGTAACCTACCCAAGGTGTGACCTCCAAAATTCAATTTTCTTTGTGGGAGGCAAGGGAGTTTAGATTCTCCAGAGGGAAGCTTATTTCTTGTTAAATTGACTTGCGGTGACATACACTCTGTTCTGCTCGGCTCTGGCCAGCCATTGCGGATGCCTTGATATTATTAGAGCAATTCCCTTAAAGCCATTACATTTTCTTTCCAGTGAAAGGAACTCAAAGTAGCTGTTTAAAATTTCAGGTCTGCACCTTATTTCTCTGGGAGACTTGAATGGTTACTGTATATGTGCTCACGTGTACCAAGTTTGCAGAAGATATTTGGGCAGTCGTCCATGAAATGGCTTAATGCACATTTATGTTAAACCCATTTAAATGTAAAGCATCTATCTGTTTTCAATTTTAGTTTTCACCTCAACCAAAGGCACTACAGTGAAACTGGACTGAAAGAGGTTTCCTTGTTTAAACAGAGGTTTACAACGCTGAAGTCCTGAAAGCCTGGAGTAAACTCTGAGCTTGCAGGAATAGAAAGCCTGTTTAAAAAAAAGAATTAGTTCCTTGGCTTAAAAATATCAGAAATGCTTCCAAACCAAAAAGACAGACACAGCTCGTAGAGCCACATTTTGAAGCTGTGATAGACTTTTGTCAGAGGAACGTGTATAGTGCAGAAAGCATAAAGCATAAATGGAGCAAATTCTAAGAAAGGAAAATCAAATAAAAAGCATACCATGTGCTGTACATTTTACATGGCACATTGAAATTTACTATTAAAGTAATGTTTTTAATCTCCCTTTGGTAGAGATGGAACACCTGAGGCTCTCAGATTGATTTTTCCAGGGTAAATAACAGAGTTCAAATTCACATGGTTTCCGGATTCTTTTCTCTCTCCCTCCTTTATCTCCCGCCCTCCATTTCTGAATTTCTTCATTCTGAGTTACAACTTTAGTGTTTGCCTATTTCTATTTTCTGCACTTTTTTTTTTTTTCTTTTCTGTTCATCTCATACTGCTGGGGACCATTGTGTACTACTCCCAAAACATTTTTGGTCTCTGCTAAATTTCACTACAAAGATGCAGACTAATAAAGATAAGGAGAAAGATAATAGTGATTTTAAGGTATCACCTTTTTCATCATATTATTTTTGCTAGTGAGTTGTTAAAGATACAAGTACTGAAAACCCCAAAGAGTGATATTCCCAAAGAACGATAGTGTTTCAGTAAAATCATGTGATGTAGTGCCATGGATATTTGAGAAATAAGTAAGTTTCCGCTTTATAACCAGAAACTTATCATTTGGTTTCTAAACAAGAAAGTCTTAAATGAATAGCTAGGGTTATTCTTATTTGAAAAAGTAGTGTTTATTCTTATTATTCTTGTGAAGAACTGGTGAAACAGGTGACTTAAATAAACCAAATACTATTGTAGGAAAAGAAGCATCCATTTTTGAAAAGTCCAAGAATCCTCATTAACTAGTGAAAAAATGTAGTAAATATAGTGATTGAAAAATCATATTATTACTTGCATATCTAGCAATAAGAAACTTAATTATTGGCCTGTTGGTTATTTGTTATAGACCTATCATTTGTATATCCTTTCCTGGGAAGTTATTGCTCACAGTATTTATTTGTGGCATTGATTAATATTTATTAAGATAAGTAGTACTAACTTGTTTGCATTAATGTGAGTAGGTGTTGAATTTATTAAGTCATGGTTAGAGTGTGGGCTTTGGAGTATATCTTGGCTTCACATATAATGTGGAACTGCAGAAAATGGTGAACCTTTTTGTTTCAGTTTTCTTCTGTGTAACATGTGAATTGTGTACCTACCTCATTCAATTTTTTAGTTTTTGCATGCAGCAAATGTCTGGTGATTTCTCAGTGTGTAGCAGCTTTGCTTTAAATGCTACAGGTTTATGAGCAATTTCTTTGCCTATGAAGTTTGCAAGGTGGCACCTGAGATCTAGTGATGTAATGCATTTAAAGTGCTTAGCATGTAACATGACACCTAGCATGAGACACATGATTGTTAGCTGTTGATATGGTACATTCAATTCAGGAAATGTTCACTGAGTGCCTACCAGATACAATATAGATTGGAGCATATAATGAGACTAATACAGATTTCAATTCAATTCATTTCAATTCAGTGTCCTAATGGAGAGGGGACATCAAAGAAAAATGTCAAATACAAAAATCTTTCTCTAAAAAAGGAATGTGATGTTGACATATTAGGGAAAAAATACTTGAGAAAAGTCCAATTTCTCAAAAGAAAATGGGGAATACAAATGTGATTTTAAAAAAAGAGGAAATGTTTTGTGTTTATGCTCTTTAAAATACTGAATTCATAGGGAAGAATAAAAGAACGAACAAAATCTTAGGTATATGTAATAGAAAAATAATATTTGAAGGGTTATGTTATTAAATTGAACCTTAAAAGGGTTACATACACTGTGCACATTAGACATGAGGTAGCCAAAACTTAACTGAAGGGAAAAAATCCTTGCAATTGATTTCTTAATAATGAAAGACAAATACTGTGAAATAAGGATTGTCGTCCACTTGGCTTTCATCATATAGAACGTATGCTCAGAAAGAAAGAGATAAAACAGTGTAAACGAATCCTTTGCTTCTACTTTTGCTGAGTAATATTCTCGCATTCAGCCTCTCCAGCAGTACACACATTGGGGAGGTAATAGATCAAGAAGTGGCAGGTATTCGGGATCCTCCCAACCCAATCAACAGAGAAGATACAGATAAATCACCAGCACCAGGAGGCTTTCACCCAGGTGCACTGAGGAAATGTCCTGTGTCAGTGACAGCAATCTGGGCCTTTGATAGAACATTGGTAAGTGTCCTAAGAGCTTCTACCAGAGGAGGGGTTTCAGGAAGGACACTGGGCTGGTCAAATGTGACCCACATCCATGTGGATGACGGGGAGGTCAATATTCAAAGCAAACAGATTGTAGTAATTAATGACTTGTTTTGGAGAGAAGGGGATAAGGTATTTGAGTTAAAGGAGAAAAATGTATCCACTGTTAATATGTTACAGAAAATGTAATTTTAAAATGTTTCAAAAGCCTAATCAAGTCCCAGCTCCTTCTCTGTTCACAATCCTTTGTTATGAACGGGAGGTTGGCCAAGAAACAAGAAACAAAAGTGGAGATCAATAGGTACTTCTGAGTAGACAAATACGTTCTTCCAGGAAGTAGTTTGGAGATGGAGATGGTCTTATTTAACACATCTTCAATAATAGACAGCTCTTATGGTAAGTAAAAACCAAGCTACGGAAGTTGAATTATGAGAATGTCTTACAGGGCAACCTAAATGGGAAGAATAATGGAAGATTAAAGTCAAAATGGAAAATTGAAGATAAGTACACTCGGAAAAAGTAATCCCAAGCACACTTACAGGAGATGATTTTAAATTCTATTTCTATCAACAGACAACGTAACTGGCTAATATTTCTCAGCTCACCGAATTAAAGTCAATGTTAAGAAAAGAGTAAAGTATAAAACTGTATTGGTGTCATGCTATTTTTAAAAAATATATAGTTGAATATGTTTATGTAAATTTTCTATATCTGTTTTATCAACCTATATTGAGGAAAATATGTTTCAAAACATTAACAGTGCCTATCTCTGGGTGTTTCAGATTGGAGGTGATTTTTATTATAGTTTTTTGTGGCACCGAGGACCGAACTCACAACCTCGCACTTGCCAGGCAGGCGCTTACGCTGCTGAGCTAAGTCCCCGGCCCTTTATTATCTTTTTTTTACTTCAGTATTATTCCAAACTTCTTCAGTGTTGATATATTGTTTTAGAAAAAATGTTATGAAGAAAAGTTTATTATTGTGACTGAGGATTTCATGTAATCTTAGCTATGTCTTTCCGACTTCCACATTTGAAAATTTTATTGTCTTCTACCCTCACCCCCATTGTTTTCTCTGAAGGAAAGCATGCTGAAATGACAATTTTTTTTTTTTTTTTTTTTGCATGTGTGGTATTAGGGGAAAGAACGGTAGGAAATGAACACCAAATGCTTTCATATATTATGTGAGCCGGGAGCCCTGACAGGACCATTTTTGCCATCACTATTAGGATATGAAGAATCAGGTTCCTGAAGCATTGCTGATTCATTGATAGACTGTAAGCCATGTGACGACAGGGACCAAGCCTGTTTGTTTCCTTGCTAACAACATAACACTTGCCTTGGTACCTGGTACAGTGGATTCTACCAGTCAGTCATGTTGAATATCCTGAAAGTAATGAAGGGACCCAAAGTTCTCATAGAATCACAGAAATCTGAAGTGAGGCACGTGCCATTTTATCCTGAGGACTTGTGATTCAGTCCTCTTAATTTAACTTTGTGTCTAAGTCACCCTGATGTCCCCTGTATTGTAGGGCTCCTGGTGTGTGTTGGTCCTCTTGGATTCTCTAGCTTATTCGTGACTTGCTCTGGTTTCTGTCACTTACATGTATCTGTTATTTCACTTTGTTTCTGTGATGGGGACTGGTGGGGTTTTTTCTTCTCTTTGGCTCTAATTGTACCCCTTTCCCTGGCCATGGCTTGGGCTCATGACCTTTTTTCCTTACATGAGCCCCAGTGTATATGAACCCAGTTAGCTCTGGCTCTGTTTGGGAAAACTGGAATTTTTGCATTTTATGTCTTTTAAATATTTCTGTGATCTGAATATTGGTGTCCCCTGGTCTCAAAATTCATATTAGAACCAACAACCTGAAGTGCTAGCATTAAGAGGTGAGGCCGTTTGAGCCCGGTCCTGGTGAATTAATCAGCCTCTTCAGAAGGAGCTTCTTGCCCCTCTGTTCAGATGAGGATGAAGCAGCAGAGTGCCACATACAAGGCAGAGACTGAGCCCTCGCCAGGTGCCAAGTCTGCTACCTCCTTTGGCTGAACTTTCCAACCTCTAGAACTATAAACAATAAATGTCTCTTTTTGGGTAAAGTATGTAGTCTAAGGTAGTTTGTTATAGCAGCCTTAACTGCTAAAACAAATGTTAACACTTGATCCCCAGGAGGGGTCTAGGAGTCCTTGTGTATCATTCTCTGACATCAGCTTGATAAGGTGATGTGATCAAAATATTCAATATAAACCTGGTATTGTCAGAAAGCATCTTAGCAGAAAAATGTATCTTATTCTTATCTGAAATCTGCTGTGTGTATTAGAGCATGCAACTCTTGTCCTTTCAAGAACACAGATATTAGGGAATCAGCTAGAGTACTCAAGTGAGTTTGCAGAATTGTGACCAAAGACCTGGGGCAAGTAGCTGTTATCTGATGATGAGCTACAGAAAGAAACTGTGGCTCAAGGGACAGGGTGCAGTTACCTACAAGAGTATTCCTGTTTTCAGAAATCAGACTGCAGCACTTCTGTGGGCCAACCCAGAGGGTACTTAACTTGGGAGGCTGTAGGTCAGATGTTTCTCTTGAGAGCCCGGGTAATGGCCCACAGGCCCACATAGCACAAGATTTAGGTGTGGAGAGGATATCTGTACTTGACAGGTGTGGGGTCCTACAGCTGAGAAGGTCCAGGAGCAAAGGTGTAATTCCCATCTCCTGTGCTGCATTCCCATTGCTCATCCTTACTGTCTGTTGCCATGAGGATACAAAGTAAAATTTAAAATAGGTTTAAAAATATTTGGGTGTATGAATGAATAATTAGCATGCAAAATCAATTTTGGGTATAAAATCTTTGATAGTCTTTTGAAAGTCCGAGATATAAGAATTCTTAAATCCAGGGTGGTTGACTATTTAAATCATGATTGCTACTTATCTAAACAAATATCTTTAAGTACTTCAAATGATTAAATCAGAATGAGGTTAATGTACTTGAGTACTAGGGTTTTGGGTGAGCATTTTCAAAAGTATAATCCTTATATTTTTGTACGCTAAAAACAACAAAAATAAATATTGCATTAGTCTCATTTTTTTTCCTTTTCAGTACCAACTAGTAGGAATTAGCAAATTTACACATTATTTAAATTTTCATTCAAGACACCTGAAAATACTTGTTATTCTGTACCATAAAAGCAGTTTACATAATGTATAAATTTATTTCCACCTATTAAACGGCATTTATTACCTGCCATATTTTGTTTGCATGGCTTTTATCTATAGCTTTCTACCTGCTTGTGAGACACTGCATTCATTTTTCCACGGGACATTGTTGGTGTAGAGATTTGGGGTCTTGGCTCTCCTGTGTTGTAATTCCAGCTCTACCCATTGCTAGCTGAGTGACCTGGGGCAAGTTATTTAGTCTTCTCTAGCTTAACTGACTGACTGACCTTATCCAGTTGGTCACCCATAATCTTGATATCATTTGTCTCAACTATAAAATCAAGGAACTGCACAAATTAAACTTTAAATACCCCGGCGAGTAAGAACTAACATGTTTTTTGATGTTTAAAACTAATCACTAGTGTTGATCTGATAAAATGGTTTTGATTAACAAGAAGCATGCATAATTTAGATATACAGACCAAACTAAGTTAAACATACAGGATCCTGATCTTGGCTTCTAGGAGCAGAATAATTTTAAAATTGAATAATTTTAAAATGTTTAGCACATCTCAAAGTTTGTTCTTTTCTCATAACACTATATGGATTTTTACTGTTCTTTGACTTGATTATTCATGCGGAATACATTTAATTTCTTAGAGTTTTTCTATGTTGAAGAAGAAAAAATCTACTTTCAAGTACTCTAAAAATATTGCCACTTGAAAATACTGACTTTAATAGAAGTAATATTCTGCATTTATGTAGCAGTTTTCCAGAGAAGATCAAAGGCATAGTATTAGAAGTACATGGTTTTTCTTTTATGTGTAACTTCAGAGAACACTTTTCTTTTATCAAATTCTTTTAATTTAGATTCCCAGTCACTCAACTGAGTGAATTCACAGGAACTTTGACAGGGTTCTGACTCATCCTCAGTCAGATATATCAGGTCAGGAATGTTCTTCTAGCCTTTATTTCTCCATTGACAAGCCTTTATGTCTTTCAAGGCCTACCCCAATAGAGCCTCCCCAGACAAATCTCTTCTCCCAGTTCCTCCATCAGTCTAAAATTTACTTACACCTGTATTTTGTCCTGATATGCTGTTTTTTACATTCTTGCTTTTTGTTTATTTAATGACTTACTTCTCTTGGTTGCTAGGCTGAGCACACTCTCGCACAGTGAGCTCTCAAATATGTAACTAGAAGGAAGTCCTTAATAGAAAAAAGCTCAAAGATCCTAAGGAATCACAAAGCATTGGTTTAGGTGTCATGTGATATCTGCTAGCTAGTTTAGGTTTCTGCATGTCCAGGAAGAACAAAAGAATACCACAGTCTATGAAGGTCTGTCTTAGAATCTTCCTGCCTTGGTATCCTAGAACACTTTCTAGATGTGGAATTTGTCTTAAAGCTGACTTTAACTCTTGAGTCATTGATGACCTAGGCTTTGGAATGTTAAATATGACAGTTTCATAAGTGGAAGTAAAAACCTGTCAGCATCACACTTTTACTCAAGCGGTACTGTGCTTCTCAAAGAGTGTTGAGGCAAATGCTATTTCAGGGAAGAAAATAAGCATTCCCTTTCCCATTATCCTCATGTAATTATTCATGTGTAATTTCTTTGCTATCTCCTTTTTCTCTAGGTCACATGGTGGCTATTGAGTTATGCAAATAGACTATATTGAATGTCTTGATCTTTGTCTTAATAGAGGGTGATACAGGAAACTTTTTGCTATCCTACTGAAAAACCCCTTCATCAACCATTTCCCATAAAGCCCTTGTTTGTAGAAGGGAATGATGCATGTAGGGCTGGTGCTTTTTATACAGGGAATTAGACAAGGCGTGTTCTGTTTAATCTCTGTTAGCTAGGGTTTGTCATGTTTAATAACAGCCAGGTAACTCAAAATGTTTTAAGGAACACCAGGTGAGATATGACTGGGTCGGCATCAACTCCACCTAGTTCTAAAAAACAACTCAAAGTTTGACTTGTCCTGTTGCCCAGTGGTTTCCTTTCTTTTTGGGGGATAAGGGTTTGGGCAAGATAGGCAAGTGAAATCCAACAGGGTGCAAAGATGATATTGCCCCATTAATCTTATTCAGATGCTTAACTTTCTAAATGAAGGGCAGTACATGCCATAGACTAGAATAGCATTTTAAAGAAATGTACTGCCTGTAATGGTGCTTTCTTCTTAGGTTAGGAACTATGCAAAAGAGACCTTTGCTAGAAGGGCAATTTTTAGTTAGGCCATTAACATTCAAGAAGTGTAGAGTGCTATAGCCTCTATAAGACATTGCTGGAAAGCAGCAGCCTCATTTTGTATAGCTCCTGGGCAGTTCTGACATTGCATGTGGATTTCAGATCCCTCCTAGAGAAGCAGTGTACTGAATAAGACTGAACATGGAAAATAGAAAGGGAAAGAAGGCACTGCAGGACTTAGAATAGGGAGAGTGTCACGTACTTCATACTTGATTTAAGAAAATTTTCTGATCTTGTCTGGTTCTAGTCCTGTCAAGAGAATCTCTAAAAGTAAAAAGAAATACATTTAAGGAGAACCACAAAATTCCATTTGCTTTAAATTATCTCGAATTGCTATCATTCCTACCTTTATAGCCGCTGCCTTGCAGGTCACTGTCTGACTCTGGAGTCTAGAAAATTTGTGTTACAGGCTTCCCTGAGGGAAGGGCATGCACAGTAATGTAGCAAGTGAAGCTACATGCACTACAATTCTGGCAGGTGGTAAAAGTTGAAGGAAGATGAAGCCAAGCAAAAGGACTGAGACCTGGACACAGAAGAGATTACTTCTCCTTGATAAGATGTGGGTGGAAAAGAAAGGAAAATTGAGCACTTTCCCACTTTTATCTAAACTCTCATCAGGCTGTTTACTGTCACCACCAATTAGCTGGAGGACTTTGGCTAAGCCAGTTCACACTTTTGAACTTTAGTTTCCTCCTTTGTAAAATGTTAAACATCAGCACTTCCTGAGCAGGATTGAAAGGAGAGACATTGTTCTGTGGGACGTTGCAGGGATGAAAGAATGTGTGATGGCCAAAGATGAGTGTGCTTGGGAAGCCGAGGACCAAATAGTGCTTTCATTTTTTAAACTGCAGGAGTTTTCAGAACTTGTAATAACCGAATGTCCCCTCAGCATATCAGAAAGGAAACATACTGTTCAGTGAACCTGAAACTTACTTGCTGATGGTACCCATCGTGACGACTTCTTGCGGATCAGTGCTTTATACATCACAAAATGTAGATTAAGCCATATTTTGATGTTTGGGATCCTTCTGGATTTTAAATTTTGTGAATCTCTGTCTAGTTTGTCTCTTTTCCTGTTTTTTTTTTTTTTTTAGCTAACCCATTTGTATTTTACTTGCAAAAGTTTGTGTTCCATGCAAATCTTTTGTCAAAAATGTGCTGTTAGAAAGTCTCTGCTTCTGCTTTAAGAGAAATACATAGTGAGCATGCATATTTAACAAGTATGAATTTCTCCTTTATTTTTTTAGTATATGTGCTGCCAAAGCAAGCATTCCTCTTTATTTTTATATTTTAGACTACATCAAATCACAGGCAGTTAAAATACAAAAAATAAGTTTCCCAGATGCATGCACATGCATAGAGATACCCTAACAAAAATATTGAAACATGTATATTAATACAGTGGATAATATTTCAGAAAAACCTAACAGTTTGTAAAAGACCAAGATTTTATTCTGGCAGAAACTTTTCTAAGCAAGGTGACGTGATTAATTATAGAGCTGTGATGAAAAGATGATTGCTGAAGATACACAAAATGTATGCCCTTCATGTCTGGTCCTCGGGGCTGTAGGTGTTTATCATTCCTATCACACTAAGATTAATTTTGTGCCTTTTATTTGGCCTGTGCCAGATCTACCTTTGGCTTGATGAAGAGCAAGCAGAAGCTGTTGAGTTTTGCAGGTGTAAGTGAGGGAGTAGAGGCAGGTGGGATGTCCAGGGCAAGTCATGGTGATGTCTAGATGGTACCTCCACTTACTGAAAAAACCTCTTCTGCCAGAGGATATTGGGAGTGGCTGAAGATTGGGTGGTCATCTGTAATTCCTTGGCCATAAAGAGAGTAAGCATTTACACTTTCCCCCATATTCTTCAACTGCACTTTTTGAGTTCTCTGGAACTAGAGTACTCTGAATTTCTATAAATGATTTGCAGTCAGCATGTGATACTAGACTATGAGTTTGGCTTTCTTCATATGTTTTTGAACAAATAATTTTTCAAGTAATGTTAGAATGCAAAAGCTAAAACCTGCTAATTTCCTTTTACTAGTCATTTAAAATATATATTTCAAATATATGGTTTTCTGCCCTCTTAAAGTTAAAAAAAAAAAAAAACTTTGTTGAGCAGATATGGTGACTCCCATGTACAGTCCTAGCACTCAGGACTGTTGCGAGTTCAAGGCCAGCTTCTGCTACATAGTGACATATAGTCTCAAACAAACAAGAATTCTTATTGAATATTGTCTTATTTGGATTCAAGCTTACTTCTGATGAAACATCAATATTCCTATTTGGTTTTTCTCTAAATGTTTAAAAAACTAAAAATAGATAATAAGATCCTGCTCTGCCTTTACATCCCAAAGAAATGAAGTCAGCAGGTTAAAGAGATTTCATGGCTGTGTTTATTGAGGCACTGTTCAGTTAGCTAAAAAATAGAATTAGCTTATGTGCATATCAGCAAATGAATGAACAAAGAAAATGTGAAAGAAATATATATTTATTTTAACCATACAATAAGTCAAATGCTGTTTTTTGCAGCAAAATGGATGGAACTGGAAGATAAATTAGGAGAAATGAAATTAGCGAGACACAGAAAGCCACATATTCTTCCTCATAAGTACAAGCTTTAAAAAGTTGACATAAAGGTAGAACAGGGATTTTCTAGAAATTGGAAAGAGTATGCTTGAGCATGTATGTATGTGTGTGGGGTAGGTGGAAAAGGGTGGTCAGGTTTGATCAGTGCATATATGCATGTATGGAAATGTCACACTAAACACCATTAAACACGAACAATTAATACTTTTTAACAGAATTCAAGGCAGCATAAAATTCTGTGACACAAAACTGAAATATAAGCAGTCCCCAAATTGGAATTAGTTGTGTTAATTATCTATAGAGCACCAAATTGAATTTTGAAAACTTATGAATAATTGATAAGTATGTTTTGTCCAAGTGATAAAAGATGTTATAAGATATTGGCTTGCTTCTGAGGTCTCATGGTTCCTTGGCTTCACTGAATTATCTTGGGGACAATTGCATACTTTACTGCACCAGCTTTTGAATTCAGCTCTATCATTTTTAGAAGCCACCTTTTTTATTCTCTTTAACATATAAATGATGCCTCAGTTCACTGACTGCAAGCTCTGGCACAGAGTAGATGCTTGATAGATATTTGAGGAGTAGATTTTTCCTATTCAATCAGTATTTGCTAAGTAAATGAACAGATGAGCTAATGAGCAGTGCTTGTTATGATTGTCTCTATTCTCATGCCAGTAATGTAGGCATTACCTGGTATTGCATACCAATTTACTTAACAATTAAAACTAAATTTTTTTGTAACTCATAAGCTCTGATGTTAATTAGTCCTTGATGTTAACTTTCCAGTTTTTAAAGGTACACACATAAAATTAAAAGAGTTCTGCATGGGAGCTTTCGTATAGATTTCACAAAGCTGAATGGACGTGTCCATGTGATTGATTCTGTGATCAATGTGATTGATTCTGAAATGGAGCAACTCCATGAAACTTGAAAGAAACCTGAATCCTCTTGAATAGGACCGAGATACTCTATGAGACTGACCATAAATTCTGTAAAAACACTTGGAAGTGCTTTGTTTTGGTGTGTTACAGCATTTGTCCTCTGAAATGCTTAATTATTTTATGGATGAAGAATTTCTATGGAACTATATAACATTTAAGTCATCTTATATATAAAAAGGAGCTAGTTTGCATCTGGTCTATACATAATTGTTGATATTTTATAGGTAACACTCTTGATGTGTAGAAGGGTTGAAATTTCCAAGCCATTTGTTAAGCTTACTGACTAGTAAGTCTTTTGGGAAAGACTAGTTTGGGAAATGTCAGAGTGTCTTAGTTTGGCCTACTGTTACAAATTACCATGGACAGAAGTTCGTCAAATAGCAAGCAAACATTTATTGCTCACAGTTTTGAAAGCTAAGGAGTCTGAGATCAAGGTTTTGGCAGATCTAGTTCTTGGGTTGTCGATGGCCCTCTTCTCATCATATTCTCATATGGCAGATACAGAGAGAAAGAGAGAAGAAGCAACTTCTTTTATGTCTCTTCTTATAATGTCATTAATCCCAGTCATACAGGCCTCACTGTCATGACCTGATCACTTACCTAGGCCTCAGCTCTAAAAACCATCATATTCAGCATACAAATATGGGGGGAGATGCAAAAAATTCCGTCTATAGCACAGATACACATTATTTTCTTCTAGGATAGGGAGAGGAAAGTCTCCTGTGTCTTTGTTGCATTCCCCCAATTTTATCACTTCTCTGACAATTTAACTAAGTCATCACCAACATCTTTGCTTGATAAGGTGGAATTGATTTGTAAAAGCACCTGTCCATTTTAGTAAGCAATTTAATGGCAAAAGAATTGAAAGTACTTTAGGGATTTCACATTGGAATTTATTTTATTTGTTGTAATTTACACCCAAAATGATAGTACTGAGGTTTCCTTTCTCATCATTTTGAGCAGGTATTTGTGCCATTTTTTTTTTTGACAGTGCATAAGAATCTGGCTTTTACTGGTGATTTTGAGAATTGTTCACACTTGAACAGAGATTATAAGCTTAAGTTTAAATAACTTTGTAATCTTAAAAAGTCACTTCTTTTAATATTGTTTTGACACTGTCTACTTTTTAACATGTCCAACAGTTTGAATAATCTAACATTTCATGTCAATAGAAACACCAACATGTACTTTTATATGAGTCTTATTCAGGAATATAAAAAGAATATATAGGACATAGCATCCATTCTCATGGAACTTAGAATTTGCTTAGCTTTGCACTTCCCTTCCTCTCCTCTCTCCCCTCCCTTCTCTTTTTCTTTCTCCCCTCTCTTCTCTCTTCTCCTTTCCTCTTCTTCTTCCTCTGTCTCTTCCTCTTCCTCCTTTATCTCTGTCTCTGTCTCTCCTAAGTTGAGAGCTATTGGAAAATATGATACTAAGGAATGACCTGATTAATTAAATGATTTAAAGTATCTCTGACTACTGTGAGAATAAATAATAGGGTCAAGTTGGAAGTAGAGAGATTACTATTACAATAATTCAGAGGATGTGGGATTAATCTGTGTGGCTGCAGTGGAGATAGAAAGGGCATTCTTTGGAAACAATGCAGGAAATAAGATTAATTGAAAGGTACATTGTGGGGAAAGAATGAGAAAGCAATGTCAAAGATGATACCAATTTTGGGACCTTATCACCCGAAGGATGAGGTTGTCATTCACACAGATGCAAAAACTGAAGAGGAGCAGATTTAGAAGGGGATTAGATAACCTTTGAGTACCTCAAATTTGACCTATCTAGTAGTTTTTCAAATGGAGATACAAAGTAGGCAGTTGGAGATTTGAATATGTGCTCAGGGGTGGTATCTGGGCTGAAGGTACAATTTGGGGAGCCTCACAGTCTCTGTAAAGGCCATGAAATGGGGACAGATTCCACAAGAGTGAGGTGATCAGATCTTTATATCACCAACAGACTGAAAATAATTAAGTTGAAGTTGTGTGATCCTTTCTTGGGTGCAGAGAAAAACCTGAATTTAGAGACTGGAAGAGATGTAGGCTTTCATGGTATAGGAATTGAACTGGTCCTTGAAGATGGTTAGGGTATGAAGGAGTAGATAAATGAGGGGAGGGCATTTTGGTAGAAACACTAGAATGAAACACTGCAGTCCCTTAATAGAAACATAAAAAGAGAAAACAGACCAAGGTGATGGTAGAATTTTATCATATGTGGAAGGACTATAGGGTGGCGTCTCTGCATGGTGCATTTCCTAGGATCATGATATGCAAATGATAAAGAAGACTTGACTCCTATTGAAATCTTTAGTGTTTCCCAGCACTTCACTAACAGCTTTTCCTTTTTATCCTGCAGCTGGTACTGCCTCATATTTTGCAGTAACTTGAAACTGACATGTGGGGAATTTTAAGTACATATGTTATCAAAACAGATGTTTCACAGACTTCATAGACTATGAGGAGGTCATCTCAGCTTTCCAAAAGCAGACTGGAATTTGAATTTAGTTCTTCTTGTAATTTGATGTTCCCCAAATAACTATGTGGAAAATTTAAAATTTATTAGCAGATTTTTCTTGCTCTTAGATTTGAGAGAAATAGGCAGCTTTAATAACCTAAAAAATTATATACTGTGTTACCTAGAGGCAGATTATTGAATAACTTTATAGTTGCTTGGTGATAAATCTAAGGTACATATATATTTTAACCCTCTCTGGAACTTCGGAGTCATATTTAAAATGGAAAAAAAAATTCTGCATACTTTTTGGATACAAAGTGATAATTAAATGCAAGATTACCTCATAAAAAATACAAAGCATGCCGATCTCAGAACAATGTTTAGAGAAATTTTGTTCCTTGTTCCCTCTCCCTCCACCTTTTACTGAAATCTATATGCAAACCCAGTCGTGTTTTATTCTCTGCAACAGTTTCTTAGGAGTGACAAAAGTGAAGACTTTGGGAAGGCTTTTTGAGGCGATAAAAACAAATGAGATGTTTCTTCGGGTATTTTCCTTAAAGAATGCTAAAAACTTTGTGACAGTCATTGTCTGGAGTGACCAAGTGTGACAGTCCCTTTGGCCTCCAGAAGGTACAGATGTAACTCCTGACCGATTGCAACCTGACAGTTTGCCTGTATCCTTTGAGTCCTGTGAGTGCTGGTTGAATCAGAGCTACAGAAAGACCAAGTAGATCCTCTAGTGCTGTCCAGTAGAGCTCTCTCTATTCTACACATGTACTGGCCAGAAGATAGGCACTAGCCATGTATGGCTAGTATAGTTAAGAATGTGCCTCATGCAGTGGGGAACCTGCATTTGAAATTTGTTTCCTTTCAGTTATTTCAATGTAAGCAGGCAGATGAGGCAGTGTGCAGTGATGGCACAGCCCAAACTGACAGCTCTTAGGTGGTGCATGGGTAGATGGATAGATGCCCATGCTGTCCACATTGGTACCTCTCTACCACCCTGCTGAGTGTTCACAAGCAGACATTCATGTAGGGCAGGCACCCTTGATTACTTTTAGTAACTGACCCTCGCCTGGGACTTTGTGAAATCCCTCCCTCCTGTCTCCTCTGTACCTCGTGAATCGGCTTCTGTGGGTGTTGGTTAGAATGTAGCTGGCAGTGAGCAGCTGGGGACTGGGGGTGGGGAGAGAGGGTGTACAAGATAGAATAATAATGTTCAGTGAGATGAGGCCATTGTTACGATCTTAAAGGCCATTTTTCTCACAGAGATAGAGTAGCCTATTTAAGTATTTTTTCACTGCTTGAGAAAGAGAATAATCCTGTGGAATAGATTATGGAGGGTTGACTGTGTGATCTGCTCACAGAGTAGACCCAGCCTGGGAATTCTCTTATGGAGTATTGGTATTTCAGGACCATTAAAGTCATGCTTCTGGAATACAGTGGTGGCAGGAGATAGAGAAAAGAGGTCTTCGGCCTCTGAACCAGTTCTATATCTGAATGGACCATCTGACTGCTGCTTGTCAGCTAGCTATCCTCTTCCTGGATCAGAAGCTCCACCAATAGGACTTGCTGAGGAAGGTACTGAAAAGATTTGTTGATTGATACTTGTGTGGTCATTCTGCCACTCTCACTCATAAAACTAAATGGAGCTTATGTGTCAGGGGCTATGCTTCAGTTGCCATCTAAATGAGGAGGGAAAAAAATGTGTACACGGAAGAAGAAAACTAACACTAAAACACTCCATGAGATAGATCCCGAGTGAGCGGTGCAGGCAGTAAATACCATAGCCCATGTTTGTGCTCAGATGCATAAAGGATGTCAGGTGAAGAGGTATGAGACTTACTCTCTGGGGCTCCAGAAGGCAAAACTGATGGCATTTTTCTTGAAGAAGTGGTTTTTGAAGACCTATGGATGCAGAGTACTCTGGGGAAAGAGAATGATTTAAGAAGAGCCAGAAAATTGTAGAGTATGAAGATGTGACAGTGGCTACAAAATACTGGGAGATTCATTTCAGTTAGCAGAAGGAAAAGTTTTGGAAAACAGGCAAATATGAGGAGACTGCCCCAGTGTTCACAAAGGCACCCTCTATGGTGAGTGGGACAGAGGGGGCATATGCTGGCAGAGCCAGGGTCTGCCTGATCCACTGGCTCCTTCCTTTTATGAATAAAGTTTTATAGGAACACAGTCACACCCATTTGTTTAACTTTGGTTATGACTGCTTTGACCCTACAGTGGTAGAACTAAGTATTGCATAGCCCACAAAGCTTAAAGTGTTTATCATTTGGCTTTTACATTTATCATTTGGCTGGGCCCTAAAGAGAACTGCATCCAGTGATATGTAAAATCCTTTCTAAGGGATTCTGAAATAAGACTAGAGACTTGGAGAAGGCTTCTTGCAGGGGGTAGACTGTCAGTTGGACCTTGAAGGAGACATGGGCTGGTGCTTGGAGAAGCCTTTCTACAGACCACTGGGCAATCCAAATCCTCAGAACAGTTAGGTCACCATTCCACACTCATTCGTTCCTTTATGGAATCTCCAATTGATGTAGATGATAATCTGAAATATTCTTTGCCTACTTTTGGTAACATAAGCACCGACTCTGGTATTTTGATAACTTGCTAGTACAGAAATGCTCATTAAGTTGAATGTTTATAATTGAGCTTTATGGAGTTATTTTATTTTAATTATAATCATTTCACCTAGACACAACTTGGAATTTATTCACGTGTTCAGCTTAATTGTAGGATGTAGGAAATGATTGTTCCAAAATGGAAACATCACTGTATGTGCAGGAAGTGTCACTGGCGGAGTTAAGGGTAGGATGCGTATTACTATTCATGCCTTTTTAATTGATTAGCCTTTAAGGCTTCTGAAAATCTTTAAAAGTTGTTTTGTCAACATTAGACCAGCTGCTGTGTAATTATGATAGCTCTTCTTGCAGTTAAATTCTTTTAATAACGTGTTCAATCTGCCGATGCCAAAGTGCTTTGAACCTGTGATATATACTATAGAGAGCTTTTGTTTTTACTTACAGATGGTTGGTGCTGTTTTCTGGGCAACTCTGTAGAATTTTCACAGATATTTTAAAGATGAATTACTTCAAAATGAGAGGCAAATGGATATGAACATCAGGTTACTCCTTCTCCTCAAAAAATTGTTCATATGTGAGTTGAATTTTGAACTCGACTCATTACAACCTAAATATGTTCATTAAAAATTCTCCGCCTTGGAACTTCTGTTAGACTCTTTTCTTTCTTCAGCTTGTAAATGAAAACTTTGTGGTGCTCAGTAGATGATGGTAGAGATGATAGGGCTTGTGATGAGCATTTCTGCTTTAATGAAGAGCTCCAAAGAGCAGCCTTCTGTGCTGCAGGCTAAAGGTTCCCTTAGAAAACTAAATTTGAATTCAGTGGTGTATTCTGATGTTTTTTATTTTAATGCAGTACTATCCTGAAGTCTGGTGTAAAAAGATGTAAGTAAAAAAAAAAAAATGGAACTAAGGAAAAAAGGACTGCATAAACAGAAAGTTGTGTGTGTCTTACATCCCTGATACAAACCTTGCCCACATCTTCTGCTGCGTGGACAGATTGCTCAGATGGAGAAGGCTGATGCAAAGTGGGGCTGGAGTGTTGGTGGCTGCAGAGGTTGTTTCTGATAACTCAGATCACTTTGATAGCTTCTTCCCTTTAGCATTGTGTGAGGAAAAGACAAAGCCATTTAAGAAAGAAGCAAAGAAAAAATAAAGAAGCAAAGGGCTTGCTCTCTTGTTCAAACACCTGGTAGAACAGGGCCGCAGTGGTTTTGTGTGGTCCTTTCATCCCAATTGTATTAAGGAATGTGCCTATGTTGTTGGGGAAGCCCAAGGTGAGTCACGCAACCCTTGTGTTCCTCTTTTCTCTCTGCCCTGTGGTGAAAAAGGAGCTGGGAGTGCAATTGACCTTTTGCTGTTTGAAAATGTCAGTCTGCTTCAAGCTTGAATAGAAGCTCAAGAATATTAATGACCTTGAAAATCTGGAGAGATTGGCTTAGCGGTATTGGTTTATCTAATGTCTGAGCTAGCCAAGAATTGGGTCTCCTAACCCCACTCACAATGTGCAGATGTGTGTGCCTTGGCAGCTCTTGAGCCCTGTAAACTGGGGGCATTTGGGGGATTTGAAGGGCTGTGGATTTGTAAGTCTAAAGTACTTGGTGTGCTATAAAGTAGCACTGAGACACTATTATCAAGAGAACTAGAATTTATTTAATTAAAACTTACCTAATTCATTAAATTTCTTCCTGTATTTCTTCCTAGTAAATGGATTAATCTTTTGAGACCTATATTGAGTGCTAATTCAGAATATTTCTAATATTGTAGGACAGTAGAATAATCTACCAAGAAAAGTACCCTCAGTGTCAGCATTCTGTCTCTAAAAATTGAAGCTTAATGTCATTGCTTTTGGTGAAATCATTTTTTGTGAAGGTATGTACTATAATTATGGTGGTATGATAGGGATTAAATCTGTCTTCAAGTGTCAATTCTGATTGCTTATATGAGACTTGGTCTTTGAATTATTCTCATTATAAAAAATACTTCCTGTGCTTTATTAAAGTCATGGTATAGTGTTAGCAAACTTTAAGCTTTCAAACTTAATCTCACATTATTTTGAGATTGCACTGAATTTGAGAGAGGTGATGTTGATTTTCCCTCTGGTGCTAAGACAAGACCTAAGAGTCGCAAGCCCACATACGTATAAACATATGTATCCATACACGTGTAGTCGGTTCCCAGAGAACCCCGTTATTGAGCTCAGGTGGCTAAATGTCATAGAGGTCTTTGCTTTTCAAAATAGTCATCCTATAAGTCTGTGCTTCTCAAACTAATCATCCCTGTAAATGTCCAGGTACATTTGAAAGTACATTTGAAGGTATAAACTATTTGTTATCAAGTACTTAAATTCTTTTTTATGAACAGCAAACACTCAAGTCAAATGAACCTAGGGAAATTTATTTAAAATGATTCTCTTATACATGAGGCAGAATGTGTTCTGTTTGTTGTGGTTTGTTTGCCTTCATCTTGCTTTCTGTGAACTCTGAGGGTTGGTCTTTGCACTAGGGGTCTATGTGATAAGCTAAGAGAAAATTTCATGGTGATGGACTATGTAATCCTTCTTATATGTTATTAACTGTACAACAATTGCAAAAAGATACAAATAGTGTAATATAACTGCTGGAAAAACAGGACTCTAGTTGGTCCTTATGAGCAGAACTAGCATCTGATGCCTATCTTTTTTTGTCTTTCAGCTGTGCAGTTTTCATTCTTTCTTAACACAGTCCAGATGCAAACAGGGGCTGGTGAGCTCAAACACTTCTGAAATGTGTATGTGTCACAGATCATGGCACGATGTAGCAATGACTCATGCTCTCTCCAGTTCCAGATTCAGCAGTCCTAGGAAAAAGAGCTCATTGGCCCAGGTGGGGACAAATTTCACCATGGACCAATCAGCTATGGCTGGCAGTAAGACCATAGTGTATGAACTTGCTGTAGGTAGCCCCTTTCCTCTGTGTAATAGAAGAATCTCTGTGGGCTGGAGAAACTTGGTATGTACACATGAGATGTTTTCTTTCCTCATACACAGAGACATCACCCCTCTCCTCCCCACCAGGACTATCTAGCCCCTTCCAGATTATCTTTTTTTTTTTTTTTTTTTTTGGTCTACTCTTACTATCCTGCATGCAATTTTTATTTTAAAGGTTTGGTAAAGAACTTGAGGCTAAACATAATGTAGACAGGAGGAGAATTCCTGTGTTGATGAGTTAGAGCAGACCAGATCTCCTCTGCTCTTTTCCTTTGATCTCCAGTCATCCTTGTCTTCCCTTTTGTAATGTAGGGGGAAGTGGTAGTTCAGGAAAAGACAGATGAAAAGGTCAAATGATGATGCTCGCCATATACTTTTGGCCCAGGAGATGATGCCCTTTTCTAAAGGCTAAATGTTTTCTCAAGATTGATGGATCAGTCATGAGTCCAAAATTTCATGACTATCCCAGGAGATATTTATTCTTTTATGTTTGTATAACATATGTATGACGGTTGGGGAAAAGGTAGCTTTGATTTTTATTTGTTTCCTAATTTATTTTTATTATTCAGATTTATTTGCTTGCACTTTTATGGTGAGAAAGTTTTCCAATCTCATTTAACGTGCAACTCCTAAAAATAGTGGTATTTTCTGTGAGTGTTCACTTAAATAGGAGCAGTTTGTTCCCCATTTTGTCCTCACGTGAGTGGTGCTAACTTACTTAAGATCTGCTTCTGACAACCATTCACGGGTAATGCATTCCCAAAGGGGTTACAATAGATTTGTAAATCTTGTATTTTCAGCTCATGCCTAGTTATTACATCCTGATTGGCATTTAACCATTGAATTAGGGTTTTTTCCTGCTAAAGAGATTTTTATGAGCTTTAACTTCAAGTACCTCTATCTCTTGTCTGTTTGTATTATAGTTGACATTGAGTAAGCACATCCTGCAGTAAAAGGCATTGTCTTTCAGAATTGAGGGAGAATTTGGACACATGGTTACCTGATTTTGTTTTTCAGGTTCCCATTTAATAGACAGGTACATCAATAACAATCTCACCTGGCACATGTTAACATGATTACTTTAGTTTTTCCATCAGTGGGGATCTTATTCCCTGGGAGCTGTTTCCCTGGGCTTGATGACTGATATGGTCATAAATATATCCCTGAAGGGTAAAACTGTACCTGTTTCAGCACAGATGGAACAAAAATAAATGTCCCACTGTTTTAGTATTATAAGTTGAATCTCACTGCAGCATGAAATTTAAGGCAGTGATAATTCAATTTCTGTTCTTTATTTCTAGTTTTTTTAAGACACAATGTCTGAGTAAATAAAATAAAAAAATTTTTTGTGAGTTTTTCTGACCATATTGGATGTGTGGTTTGTTTTTTGCCCCTAAATAATACAATATTTTACACAGTATTTCAAAAACTATGACACCTTTAGAAGTTTTTATTACCTTTAATTATTGGATAGTAAATAAACAAGATAAGTTTTCTGCACCTATATATGTATTTTCATTGTATGCTTGTATTAGAGAGACTAAATAATGAATGGTGATCTTAAAGTTCTACTATATTATATTTATTTATTCAATCAACAATAATTCTATCTTTAGAAATTAAGATTTAGCAGGGAAATACAGATATGTAGCAAATCTACAATAAGGAATTACAGAAATCATGACAGAAGGTACAGTGAAACACAAAATTAGAAACTAGTTCAGGAATGGATTTGCCTAGTAGATGATAGTTGAAGAAAAAAAGAAAAGGAAGAATACACACAAAGACATAGCATAAAGTAGTCTAGTTGTTTGGGGGAACCCTTTGTTTAATTAAGGTGAGGGTATACAGTGTGAAGCAGTTTCTGAAATTGGGACACAAAAAAGAAAAGATAGGGCCTAATCATAGAGGAGTAGATATATTGGCTTGGAATATGAATTTTATTCTAGATGGTAGTATTTTTGTCACTTTGTTATATGTCTGGCAACTTACGATTATAAATACTCCATTATTGTCAACAAAAGAAAGTGTCGGAATCTTACAGAGGGAGACTAAAGCAATTGTATTAAGTCCTTACCTCAACCACTCAACCACACTGAGAAACTGGCTGTGGAAGCCGTTGTCTGTTTTCCATTACTGTAAGAGGGTGATAGGGGCTGGATTCTGCAAAGAGAGAGAGAGAGAGAGAGAGAGAGAGAGACAGACAGAGACAGAGAGACAGAGAGACAGAGACAGAGAGACAGAGAGACAGAGAGACAGAGACAGCCAGAGAGATAGAGAGACAGAGAGACAGAGAGACCTGTGTAGCCTATGTAGCTTATAGTTCAGGTAAAGGCCTCATGATAGATGACACCACAGTAGCAGGAGAAAATCATGGGGCAAGATACAAAACCAGATGACAGCTAGAATCCCACAACAATTATGCTAATCCTTTCCAGGGGTTACCACCAATGACTGATGACTTTCCACTAGGTTCTACATCTTAAAGTTTCTACCACCTCTTGACATCACCATACTGGGCATCAGGCTTTAGCTGGACCAGAGGAAACAAATCCAAACCACAGGAATGTCTTTAGACTTCTATAAACTGCAGATTTTTTTTTTTTCTTCTTCAAAAACTGAAATCAGGACATTGGGTTTTCTCTTGGTAGCTAAAGTCAAAAAGGACTGAAACTAAGCAGAAAATACTCAGATGTTAGACCCATATGTTAGAATAAGAGGAGAATTTAATGATTGTATAATACAATTTCCCACTTCACAGGTAGGCAAACCAAGACCCTGAGAGAACAACGAACTTGAAATTAAAAAATAATAAATGTCAGAAAGGGGCAAGACCAGCTCTTTAACTCCAAACACTAGATCATTCTGGTCTCAGACATATAGATGACATTCCTGCGGGTTTTTCATTTTTCCTCAAATTAGCACCCTTAAAGTTTTTAACAAGCATATCTGAAATATATCCCTCCATAAACTGTCTCTTCATTCTCAGGGTTTTTTTGGGGGGCGGGGGGTCAATTAGCAGTATCAGCATCCATATGAGCTAGTCATTCTGGTATCACTTTCTGAAACGGAAGTGTTTAGTTCATGCATTTACTAATATAGAATTGTGATTTTGGAGAATTGGTATTTGTTTTGGGGAGCTGATATGTGCATAAAACAAACCTTCATCATTTTAATCCCTTTCCTCCCTTCCTTTCCTCTCCCCTACCCCTGGTCTCCTTCCCCACTTGCAAGAGTCATTTTTATCTCTATCCTATATTGTTTGTCATTCTGATTTTACTTTGATTTTATTTGCTTCCTTAATTTAATCTGCCTCCCTTTAAAATTTCTTCTTTAACTTTGGAGTATTGAAGTAGCTTTTAAATTGAGTTTCCTCTTCTGTGATTCGTTTTCCTCACTATTGCCTCTGGAGTTTTCTTTATGAAACATAAATCCAAATGATGAATTCAACAATCTTCAATGGCTTTTCATTTTTAAAGTTCTCCTTTTCTGTGGTCCTTTGCAGTACAGCTTCAGATTCCCTCTTCTACATTTTCTTCTGGACATTTTATTCTTTTTTGTTCTCCACCTCTAATGCTACCATCCCATTCAATGTTTCTAACACTTTCATGCACTTTATGAGGATGCCCTTCCTCATCACAAATTAAGCACATATTAGTGCCCAATATTATACATGCTGTAGGGGAGAAAATATATTTCCCTTTACCCATTATGGTTATTAGGATAGATCCCTACAGCAAAAGACAGATTAATAGGAGAAAATCAGAAATTGTGTAAGCGTATCCCTTGCATACACATGGGAAATATAAGGGAAAATGAGTCAATCTTATAAACATGGCTGTGCATTTATGCTTAAATATCGTCTTCAACTGAAGCACAAAAAGAAGGAAGCTAGGAGTACCAGTTACAGAAAGATGCCTAAGGAAAATACAGTACACAGTGTGAGATGGGTTATATAGTTTTAAATTAGTGCCTCTCCTTTGATAAGAATCTTTAAATGATTTAGAGTCATTCTTCTCTTCCTGCTTTGGAGAGGAACAAAAAATTGAACACAAAATGGAAGCTATTATTCATAGCTTTATATCTTTGATTTCTCCTACTCATATCTTTTCTGGTTTCTCTATGGGAGATTTCCTTTATAAATGTAAATTTCCTTTACAAAAGGTAACTTTGATTGTTTACAGTGCTCCTCTTGTGCCTGCAATTTCTCCAAATAATCTTTATGCCAAAGAAACATACTTTAGGGTGATATATTTTGGTCTCATACACTCACATGATTAGATGGAATATTCTAGTACGCTATGAATGCATCACTTTATGAGGTTTCTGTTTCTCCTTTAGTTGAGATAAATGATCATCCTCTGGTACTCCTACAGCACTTTGTTTATGCTTCTTTAACAGTCTACAGTAATATAGTCTGTTGCTTCACTAGACTTAGTAATTTAAAAATGTCAATTTTATTTACTAGTTTGTGAACTTATTTTAAATATATTAAAATTTTTAATTGACTTTTAAAAATTGTACATATATATATATGGGCTACAGTGTAATTTTGACACCTGTATACAAAGTGTGATGATCAAATCAGGATAAGTTGTATATATATCACTTCAAAATTTATCATTTGCGTTGTGAACTCCAAGCTCAACAGTTCTATTAAATAACTTTTTAAAACTTGAAGCCTGTGAAAGATTGAATACTAATCCCTCCAAATATACATGTCCTAATTCCTGGAACCTGTAGTTATGTTAACTAAAAAAAAAGCTTTCATAGGTATGAGTCAAATTAAGGATTCCGAAATGAGTTAGTTTTCTGATCGTCTTGGGGGCCTACTGTAATCATAGTAATCTTTATAAGAGGAGGCAGGGCACAGAAATGTGGTGAGAGGAGCAGGGCAAGGAGGAGGTAGTCAACAGAAGCAGAGACTGGAATGGTAGAAAGAGCCATAATCAAGCAGTATAGAGAGAAGTTAGAAAAAGCAAGGAAAAAGACTCCCCGTAGAGCCTCCTGAAGGGATGCAGAGCTGCTAGCACTTGGCTTTAGCCTGGTAATAGCCATTTCAAGCTTATGAGTGCCAAAACTGCGAAAGAATAAATTCATAGAATTTTAAGTCACTAAATTGTGCTTATTTGCTATAGTAGCAATAGGTAGCTAATATAGTATAGAGGAGGAAGGTATTTTTCTTTCCCCCATTTGTGACTGGGGCCTCTATAGAAAACAGATGAACAGGAAAACACACATATTTATTTAGTAAGTCTTATGTGACATAGGAAACTTAATAAGGAAATTAAGACTTAAACCACTGTACCTGAGTATTTTAATGCTACACTTGATGAAGAGTAGATGGTCATGTGGAGGAACGTGAGTGAACAAAAAGGGTATATTCTGATGGTGATAAAAGCCTTTTATTATCAGGGAGAAGGACATTTCTTCCCATTATAGGGAAGGCTCTGCTCACATGACGTCTGTGTTAGCTTTTTGTTATTGTGACATAATACCTGAGAATGTCAACGTAAGGAGGAAAAGTTAATTTGGTTCGCAGTTCCACGGGTGTCAGTCCGTGGTTGCTGGCTTCCTAGGTTTTAGACTTGTGGTGAGGCAGAAGCACCATAGCAGGAAGGCGTGGCAGAGAAAAGCAGTTCACTTCATGGTATGTTACGCCCCTTTAATCAAATAGTCCCTACATCCTGTTGCCATCACTTGCCAATAATGCTGTCAAATTGTGACCTCATTAATGGATTAATTCACTTTGTGAAATGAGAACACTCATAATTCTATCATTCCCCCAAAAGCCCACTATCTGGAAACCAAACTTTTAGCATATGAGTTTGTGGGAATATATCAAATTCATACAATAGCAAAGTCTTATGACCTAATTCAGGGGGAGGTCAGAAAATCATTCTGTGTCGTATTTTCTGTCTCAGGAGAATGATGAGGGTAGGTCAGGACACCACTCTGCTTTTGTTTTCTTCAATTTAAAATGCTCCATATCTTGGGTTGTGAGTTGTGAGCCCCGTCAGCAGCACCAGACACACACTTGACATACACTTGAACTCAGTATGGGAGTTGTTCTTGATTCTTAGTCATGGTCCTCTTAATGATCATAGCTAGTGTTTATTGACGCTTTTGCTCCGTGCCAGTCCCTGTGCTCTGCACCTTACATGTGATGCTTGTCATCACCCCATGGCTCAGTAGTGCTGTTATTCTCATTTGGCAAAGGAGGAAGTAGATTCACATGATAATTTAATAATTCACCCAGGTCAGTTACCCCAGTGGGTGATGATGGCACTGGGACTGGACAGTGAGCAATTTGGCTTCCAGTTTATGGCTACAACCCTGTATCCCATCTGATCATGTATTCCCAACACATATATAGAGTGTACATATCTTCTAGTGTAATGAGGTATGAAGAGCCAGATTTGAATATTGATCCTTTCCCTAGTCAGTTGACTCTAACTCTAACCTAGATCTCTGTGCCTTTGTTAAATCTTGCTTGTTGTGCTTACCTCATGAAGTTAATTGAGTGATAAATAATATGTGAAAGAGCTTTAGTAAATATCTGGCACTGTATATATGAGGCTTATCATATTTGATCACTCATGTGACTTCCATAGACTGCCATACTTGACTGATTCACCATGATACCTTGTTCCTTTGGTGAGTATGAGCTTTAATAAGACTTGATAAATGCGTTTGATAAAAATATTTTTTGGCTGTTTGATTATTATCCTTGTATTTTGCATTACTGATACTAAAAAACTGAAATCTCACAATTTAGTCTCCTGAGTGGATCTTCATTCCCCAACCCCTTTACTTGTTACACTCTTAAAAGACTTTCTAACATCTGCTCCACAGGAAGATAGAAATTTTTGAAAGATTGTCTCATTATGTAGTTCAGGCTGGCCTTGAACTCCCTACGTAGTCCAGGCTAAGTTCAAACTCACAGCCTCTCTAGGGCTGGGTTTACAGCTGTGTACTATCACACTTGCTAGAAAGGTAGGACTTCTAGAAGTACAGTGACCTCAACAGATTTTCAGGGGGATTTTAAGAGGACAATTAATCTCTTTAGAATGCTAGTCATTGTTGGTGGAAAATTTTAGGCCAGTGATGAGTTGCAAAGACTGGGAATTCAAGAAGAAATGGCATTTAAAAAGAAAAAAGTAAACTTTATGCTCCATTTCTCTGTCCTGCCTTAGTCTGTAATGTTACTTGTTCCTTTAAGGTGCTTCGGTTCTTAAGTATCTGCTGCTTGATTCTGCTTCATTTTGAGATTAGTTAAGATCACTAGAATGATGGAAGGCACAGGCTTGACCTCACCAGATCTGAGCTGATTGGCTAATTCTCAGCTTTTTGAAAATTTAATGAGTTTTGGTCGAGATGACACCTGACTTTTTGTAGCATCATGTTTTGATTTTGTCTCTTTTGTTTACCTATTAGATATTCTCACCCATAACATGGGTAAATGTTTTATGCATGTTAAAAGCAAATCATACTATTGTGAATAGTGCAACAACCAGACATAAATGGTACTGTGATCATTTATGTATATGTTTTTTGTTCTTTTCTTTGACTATTTCCTTGGGGTGAAATCTTTGACATAGAAATACTTAATGAAAAGCACAATCTTAAAAAAATTAAAACTAGACAAAATAAAAGTTGATTCATATTCATAAATTGTTTTCTCATAGGACTGCATTAAGTTTTGTCAGTGAAATCTTCACTTATTCCGTAAACATTTATGGAGTTCTCATATTCTTTAAGTTCAAAATTTTCAAAATTTTGAAAAGTGCCCAAATATAGGCTTCATTAACAAGAGAAAGATAAAAAAGGTTTCTTTTTAGTACATCTCTGTGGTCTATGTCCCCATAAACCCTTGAGAATAGAATATGTAAATCTCATCAAGTCATTCCTGTTTTTTCTTGTTGTTGTTGTTTTTCTCTCATACAGAAGGCATAATTGATAATGAGCTGTCCCTTTATACTCAGTCTTGAAGGCTAGAGACCTAGCCCCTCTTGTAGGTTAGGTATAAAATGTCCCCCAACAATTTTATATGTTCAGAAGATCATTCAGTAATGACGCTACTGTACTCATCAGTGGTTTTATCTATTGGTTGCATCAGTAGCTCATGTGTTTGGAAGTGAGTCCTGGTTACAAGAGGAAGGTTGCTAATGGTGTGACCTGGAAAGATGTAATCTTGTCCTGTATTCTTTCTTCTGTCTGCTTCCTGGTTGCTGTGGGTTGAGCAGTCTTCATTCACTGGGCCTTTCCACCATGCTGTTTCTGCCTTGGAGTCAACTGACCATGGACTGAATCCTGAGAAAACTGAGAGCCAAAATAAACTTCTCCCTCTTTAAGTTGTGAATATCAGATATTTTGTCCTCACAATGGGAAAGTGACTACTACAGTCACTTTCTTGTAACATTAATTCACAGTAGTATTAACTTTAGGCTTGGTAATATAATCTTCTACCCATGCAAGCTTTCCAGTGTTCAGATAATTCTGTGGGGTGATGTTACCTTCTGACTGAAGAGCCTCATCTTGTTGGAAAAGAGCTACACTGATATTATCACACTTAGTTATTTCAGTGACCTTGTGAACCAAATGGTTTCATTCTGTTTTTATAGAAAAATGAAAAGAAACTAACAAAATAAGTAGCTTTTCTCTAAAGTTGAATAACTAATAATTATGTGTTAGGAGCTGACTTAGTACAAATTTTCTGACCTCAAGTTCAGAGTTCCTAATGTGTCATAACCTGCTGCTGGGATTTTTCTACATCTCCTATTTTAATGCAAAATGCATCCAGTTATTAGACTGTTATTAAGTTTATCTCATTTAGAGTCTGCCTGGTTTTGCTGTACCTTTCTTATTCTCATTTTCTTCCCTCTGAATGCATCCAGAATTCTAAGCATCTAGAGAAGCATTTCTCAAATTTGTTTTTCCTTTTCATTATTTCCCCTTGTCCTTAAGGAGAAAAAGTAAAATTAAATTAAAATTCTTCCTCATGAGATAAATTAAATGCAAAGGAATAAAATCTCGTTGGCTAGAGTTGTGTTTTGGAGCACCACAAGTTATTATAACACCTAGGGCCACCATCAAAGTGCCCCCCAATATTGGTTGCTTTTCTGTTACCATAAGGAAGTACCTGAGACTGGGTAACTTTATAGAGGAACGCAGTTATTTTAGACTTTTCTCTGTTAATGTACATGGCACCGGCATCAGCTCTGTTCTGCATTGGTGATGTCCTCATGGTGGAAGACATCACAGTGGCAGGTGTGAGAGTAAGCAAAAGAGATCACATTATGAGACAGAAAGCCAAAGCAAGGGCAAAGGGACTAACCTTGCCCATTTTATAACAACCGTTTCTCATGAGAACTAACTCAAGGTCCCAGGAGAACGACCTTAATCCTTCCAACAACAGCATTCTTGGTGACCTCTCAAAGGACCCACCACCTCTAGGAAAATACTGTCACTCTTAAAAGAAGACTGTTAGAAAACTGCTGTTCCAAAGAAGCTATGCCTCACTGTGAAGTACTACTTAAGTATAAAAAATAATTATTTAGATAGGTATTTGTATGATCAGATCACATGGAATCAAATTTGCTCCTGCTTTGTATATGTTGTGTAGCTCAGATAGGTGATAGCTTCCCCTTCACCCTATTGCCCATCTCTTCATGAGCTTGGTGTGAGTTTTTCTCTTATTTGTGCTCCTGGCTCCAGGCTGAATATGTAGATTTGTTAGTTTCACATTCATAGCAGTTACTTATGATTCCATTTATAATTAGGAGAAATAAATGCTTGCATGTTCAGAAATGGGAAAACAACTGCATTGGTAGATAAGGGCTATTCCATGCTGGGCTTGACTGACTGCCACCAGCTCTGACATTCCCTGACCCTTGGCACAGAAAGAATGTAAATGTGGGAGAAGAAAGAGCCCCAGGTAGCTTCTGTTTGTTTTTACAAGGGAACCAGATCTAAGTGATTTGAGAGAGTTCCAGACTTTATAAACACAGAGTCAAAGAAAAACAGCAAGGAAGGCAGGGAGGGGCTGAGGGACTGGAGAGGTGCACTTGCTGGCGTAGAGCGTCCCAAAGGGAAGCCACTTCTGTCTATGGGTAGAGAAATTTTTGATTAACATGCTAGTTTCTTTATTGAAGTCAAGCAAGATTTTGACTCATTTATCAAGGCTCATAGAGTGCCTATTTATAGATGTAAGAATAAAAGTAAATGAACCATGAATGCTAACGTGCATCTAGAAAATTTAACAAGATTTGAAAGTTAAGTAAACCAGTGTAGTCTGCACATTTCCTCCAGGGACCCCTTTTTAAGTTTTAACCTTGTTTCCTTTCTCCCTCTTTAATTCATACTGTCTCTTGTGTGAATTCTTGTAGCCTTATCTTTTAGAATACAAATGTGATTTAAAAGCCCATTTTTAGTGGGTGTTTCATTTTTAAATGCTAGTTGTTGGCCACTTGCTGTCCAATTTGCTGAAGAATAGAAAGATTTTGTTTGATTTAAGGTGCTAGTCTTTCAGTGGGGTTAAACTCTATTATTGCTACCAAACAAACAGCCACAAATAAAACATACTTATTGTCTCACACTGTCTGTGGTACGTGGCTTAGATTTTAGCTTGAGAAGCTCTTCAAAGGCTGTGATCGTTTGTTCTAGGGTGAGATGTTACTAGAAGACACAACTGGGAAGAGATCCATTTCCAAGCTCATTTGGTTGTTTTATTGTTAGGTTTATTGAGGGCCTCTGTTCCAAGCTGGCTTGGAGGACAGCTTCAGTTCCTTCCTACATTGGCCCCCATGCAACTTTACAGTTTGTTTGGTCAAAGCCAGTAAAATATGCAATCTACTCAAAAGGAATCTCATCTCCTGTCCTACAATCCATTGCTTAGAAAGTCACTAGACCCGTCTATACAAAGGGGCAGATTAAATAAGAGCACTGATACTAGGTTGGGAGGAACCTTAGAATTTTTTGCTGAAGAGGTTCATGGCTTCACTCCAACAAGCCCTTAATATTTTAGGTTTTTTGAGTGAAGATACTTTGTTGTTTTCTGAGTTGAAGTATCTACAGAGATGTGTTGAAGAGGTGGCCAGCATTGCCTGCTGGGAAGGATCAGCACTATGCAGGACAGGAACATTCTGTAAATAAATGCACTGAGAAAACACCCTCCATAAGCAGTTTTACTCAAGAGAAAGAAAAGGCCCTAGAGCTCTAGCAAATCAGTGGAGAAAACACACCTTCATTTTTCTCTTCTCATTTTCAATGCTGTTTCAAAAGAAAAGAATTATATTCTGGTTCTGGTGAGATTCAGATTTTTTTGCTATTAATTCCCTGCTGGGTGCTTCTGTACAAGATGTGCCTCTAGCCTTTATTTTGAATGGCAAGCACTGAATACAAATATAGTCTTGTACTTCATAATATTTCACAAACTTTCTGATAGCATATATGGTAGTGGTTCCATTAAATTGTATCACCTCATGATACCATAGCTGTCTTAGTTTGTGTGAATGTGTTCTACGATATTCTTACAATAGCAAAATCACTTATGATGTAGTTCTCAGAACATCTTTGTCACTAAACTACACATGCCTGTGACACTGTATTTTCCCTTACAGAATTCACAGTTGTGTAGGAAGAGATTGAAATAAAAGTGTCTTGTGAAAAGAGTTTTACAAACGATATGGGTGAGCACAGAGGTTATAGTCCTATGTCCAAATTGCTGTTGAGTAGGTATAAAATGTCATTCAAAGAAGCCTTTCTGGAAGAGGAGAGGTTGGGCTGAATTAGTTGGTTTTAACCTTCCAAGTCATGTGGTTAGACTGTGCAGAAAGTTACATGTGAAGCCTCAGAGCCAGGGGGGAATTTGGGACCTCAGGGAACTACAAGTTGTTCAGTATGGACAGAATTTGAGACTGGCAAGATAGGGGGAGTGAAATCATCATCAGATGTTTGTTGTTCTAAGAAATTTGAATTTCACTTTGAAAGAATCAAGGGCTAATCCAATCAGATTTGTGTTTCAGAAAGAAGGTTGACGTGTCAGGGGGCAGGAAAGCCAAATAAGATGCAGATGAAGGGATGGGCAGTCTGAAAGCTGGGTTGGGAGACCAAGTTGATGGATGAGATCCTTGCGAAAGTAGAAAAATCATTAGCAAATAAGATGGGTTCATTGCTTTCCCCAAGAAAAAAGGGAAAGGGGTACAGATGTCTCTAATTTGGTGATGAGAAGAAGACAGATTGCTACAAAATTCAGTTAAAGTTCTGGTACCAGGAATTATTCTCTTTTTAAAAAAAATCCCATATTCTTCTCTTATTCTTTCAACATATTGAACACATGCAGAGGTGAGAAATGGATATATTTGCTAACAAAAGAATTTGATATGAATTTAATCACTACTGTGATATTACTGAGGTAAGGGAATGATTAGTTAGTGGAATTAATGACCCATAAAAGAAGGGCACCCCTCATCTTTATATCTCTTTTGCCCTTTATCCCTTTCACCATGTGAAGATGCAACATCAAAGCACTATGTTGGAAGCACAGAATACCTCTCACTCAACACTGAATGTGCTGGTGCCTTTGTCTTAGACTTCTCAGCAAAAAGTTTTCGTTGCAATAAATAACAGGTGCATTTTGGTATAACAATACAAAGAAATTAAGACAATTCCTAAGCAAGCCCAAGGGCACCGTGTGAGGAGGAAACATGAACATGTGAACATAACTAGTGGAAGCGCTGTGAAAGCCGGTGGGAGCTGACAAGGTAGAAAACTTATAGTTTGTCTTTCCTTCTGTCTGATACCATAGTTTTCCTTCTCACTGAGGCTGACTCATGGTTGTATGAGGACCACGCAAGGTTGAGGTCCTGCGTTACTTAGGTAGGCTTACTCTCCACTTCTATGACAGTTACTGGTAAAGAAAGAACATTAGGTAAGTAGTATTTGGGGCTTGGCTGCACCTATCCTTGACCCTATTAGAGGATCTGAAGATTTTGTTTTTTGTTTTGATTTATTGGTTGATTAATTTATACTTATATCTTTACCCAGAATAAGTGAGATTTACTAGTGTAATGTTCAAGGGAAATGTAGGTATAGTTAGGAAAGGTACATTGAATTGTATGTCATTAAGTATTCTAAGAAAATACTTTTTTCCTTCAGAAAACCTGAAGGAAATCAAAAAGCTAATCAAAAAGTTGTTGGGATGCTGATGATTTTAACCAAATTAATTTATTATCTTTTGTTTTCCCAAACACTGTCAGTCCTTCAACACTTTTCTCTTTTACATTTAGGAAGCAAAAACTATGATTCGAGGGAATTCCTTCACAGTAATAATCACCAATGATTTTGAGTGCTTAAATGTGCTGAAAATCATGCCATCAAAGCCCATGCCTGGGACTTGGCAGGTACTGAGAGGCATGGGTCAGCTGGTACATGTAGCAGATGTCTTGACTGTGAGCCAAAGGGTGCAGAGGACAAGATATTCTAGTGGTGGGGATGCTTAGTGAAAACGATTTTGTCAGTCTTCTAGACTTTGCTGACATGTCCACAATACTCCTATATACTTGATCCTAATTGTAAGTCTAGATTTCTGCTTTGTCCCAGAAAGGATATATTGATCCAGGGAGCCTTCCCCACCCCACCCCAAGGCTTTAGTGATTTACATACTGAGAAGATGTTCCTTTAGACTTCAGGTGGCAGAGAAGCTCTCATAGAGGACTGAGCATTCCAAAGGCTTAGCCTCCCTAACTCATTCATTGGATTAGGCTCTTACCTGGGGTAGAGGGACAAAATCAGAGAATGTTGAAAATAGGGATTTGATAGCATCCTCCAGGGTAAAGTTATAATGTTGGAACAGTACAGAAAAGGAAGAGTATGTGAATAATCTCCCCACTGTTACCAATAACCTATCCTCATTACTTCCTGATACCTATAATACAACTCTTCTGGTAAGAAAGACATTAGGCCTGGTAAAGGCCCTTTCCTTTCTTAAGACTGTAACTATGCTTTGCTCTTCCTGTCACATTTTTTGTTACTTTGAAGTCTCTGTTTGAATCAAAGAACTTTCTTAAACTCATTTTCCTAGCAGATTAGTTATCTAGATTTGTTCAAAGCCTGTATGTAGAAGTTAATAATTCCTGTGTCATCTTAAATTCCCAGAGACAACTCACTGGGACAAATTAATTGGCAGAGCTATACCAATTTCATTCTTCTTTGTTAACAAATTTTTTAGATACTGGAATTAAGTATCTGATTTACATGACTCCATGATGTCCTTGACTTAAAGCTATTCTGATTATTAACTTGTGTGAACATTTGAAGAGTTCCGTTTAGTTAAATAAATTTTTATTCATCTAAATGAACCAACATAGAGGTGGTTAAGAACAAACAGAACTAATTCATTGTAATCAAGGTACAAAACAGTTACCCACTGGAGAAGGTGAAGGGCATGAGCTTTCTGGAATTACGGAAATATCTGGATATTTCCCTGGATGAGTGTCTTCTCCCTTTCTGTGCTGCCATAGCAAAATATATCACAGACTGGGTAAAGTATAATGAACAGAATTGGTTCATAGATCTCGAGCCTGGGAAGTCCCAGATCCAGGTCCTGGCTTCTGGAGAGAGCTTCTGGTTGTGTTATTCCCAGGCAGAAAGGCATAGAACAAGTGAGAGAGACAAAAGGGGCCTAAATTAAGGATTTTATAAAGAAACCACTCTCATGATGAAGAATTATCTCCCATAATAACTGTACCAATTCATTCACCATGGTAGAACTCTCATGGCCAAATTACCTTTTAGAGGTCTCACTTTTTAATGCTGTTACAATGGAAGTTAAATTTCAACATCAGTGGGAGAGAACACAAATATTTAATCCAGCGCAAGGAGCACAAAATATAAAAATTAATGAGGCTGGGGATTTACCTCAGTGGCATAAGCGCCTGCCTGGCGAACATGAGGTCATGAGTTTGATCCCCAGTACTAAAAACAACAACAACAACAAAAAAAAAAAAAAAAATAGGCCCAGTGATTTAGCTCAGTGATGTAAGCACCTGCCTGGTAAGCATGAGATTGTGAGTTCAATCCCTGATACAAAAAAAAAAAAAAAAAAGTCTTGCATTAATGAAAAAGAACATTCTTATCTAGTTTATAACTTTGTTTTCCAAAATTATAGGCTTCGTTGTAGAACCCTAATGTACCTTTGAAAGATTTAAGATCAAGAAGGGTAGGGATTATGCAATAAGATGTGTGCTTTGAGGAGCTCACTAGTTGCTGGTAGGAAAGGATGATAGTGGCTATGAGGGTGATTCAGTGGTCTAACACAAGACAGAAAAGGAGAAAGACAGATGGAGGGATGAGTAAGGCATAGGAGGAGGAGGTACTGACGGGACCACCAGGAGTCCCACAGCAGCAGTGGTATTATGTGTGGCGGAATGGAAGGGGCACTACCTGTAGATCCAGTATTAATCTGGAGACGTATTTCAGATGCCTGTGAGCCATCCTTAGATAATTAAATAGGTGAGTCTGGAGAAAATAGGTCTGGGCTGAACTTATAAAATTGGGAGTTGCTGGCTTGGTATTTAAAGTAATGAGAATGCATGAGATCACTGTGGGAGAGAGCACGGAGTTGAAAGGAAAGGGATTCTAGGACTGTGCCCTGTGGAATTGCAGCATTTAGAGGTCACAAGGAGGAGCGAGAAATGCCAGTACACAGCAAGGAGACAGTGTAGTTGTGGTGGGAGCAACAAGAGAAGAGTGGAGCTGCTAGAAGGGAAGAGTGGTCAGCTGTGGTGAGTACCTTTGAGGGACCAAGGTGAGTTGAGGACTGAAATCGTCATTGGGGTTTAGTAGCAGGGAAGCCATTGGCCACCTCATCAACAGTGGGTTATGTCAAGGCACAGGGGTAGAAGCCACCTGGAGAAAGGCAAAATTCTTTTTTTCTTTTTTCCTTTGGGATTTTTATTGCAGTTGCCCTGTACTCAAAGCATCAATCTTTTATGTTAACATTTAATTGTGTAACATTTAAATTGAAGTTTAATCCTGTAGTGCAATGTAAAAGGGTTTAATTGAGGTCCTTGTTTCTTTAGATGTTTTAGTGAAAGAAATTGAATTTAGAACATGCTGTGGAAAATTGTTTTCAAGTCTATATATTTGCTCAGTAGGATTTTAAAAGAGGTTATCTCATGGGCCATTCATGCCCTCATGCAGAAATGGACTGCACTGATGCCTGATTCATTTGGCTTCAAAGAGTAAAGTATTGAGTGAACTTTTTGGGAAATTTAGAATTTCTCTAGCTGGTATTGAGACTAAGTATCCCTCTAGACTAAATGACCAGCATCTTTTCTTAAAATTCTTACAGGAATCCCAATAATGGAAAGAAACCAGAACAGGAGTGCTCATGTCACATTATTTTAAGAGTCAACCATACTGTATTGAAAACTCAAATATACAAATTGAGAAAAGAAAGAAAAAATTGTAAAATTTGCTCAGGTCTTCAGTCTAGCAAGTATTTTGATCTAGGTATTGTGGAGACTGAGTCCTAGAGTTGTTAGAGGTAAATGCAGGGACACTCACATTTAAGGGTTTTTTTTCCTCTAAAGGTTAGTTGATGCTAATGATAACATCTGCTGTTTATTTTGTATTGTCAGCTTCCCATTACTGAGAAAAGATGCCTGACATCTGTAATTTAAAGAGGGAGATGTTTATTGTAGTACACAGTTTTAGTGGTTTCAGTCCTTTGTCAGCTGGCTCCAAGGCAGAAGCTTCATGGTGGAAGGGCCTGGTGGAGGAGAGCTGCTCATTCATGACATCTGGCAAGCAAAAAACAGAGAAAGAGCCTGAGAGGAAGGGGTGAGGGGCCAGATACACTATCCAAGGCCAAGGCCTTCACAGACACACCCAGGATGCCTTTGGGCTTTGGGTTACAGTTATTAATCTAGGTATCACTCAAGCCAATTAAGTCGGCAATCACAGTTATAATTTATTGATTTATCAGAAAATGTGGGACAATAAAAATCATATCAGAAAATGTGTACATGTTATTTGACCCTGGGATCCCGATGATGTACAACAAAATTTAGAAAATACCTTTTCTAAACAAAATGAAAATGTTGGAGTTCTGTTGTATACTCACTGTTCTTTTTCTGCCACTTGCGCTGTGCTTTCTTGTGGCCTGTTGCCCTAACGGATCTTATCTTACCTACTTTTCTCATTGTGAGACAAAATACTCAACATCTGAAGTTAAAGAGGGAGCAGCTTGTTTAGCTCTCAGTTTCCTCGGATTCCACTCTATGATTGGCTGGCTCCAAGGCAGCATGGCATGGAGACAGGCTTTGTAGAGGAGAAACAGTTCATGGCTGACAGAAGGTAGCAAAACAAAAAAAGAGATGACCACAGCCTTTTCTGTCCCTTACATTGTATCTAGGTTACCTGCCCTTCAGGTGGGCAACACTCACCTTTAATCCTGCCATTGCACCATGAATCAATCCCGGTGTCACATACCTAGATTCAGCCACCTCTGAAAAAGCCCCATGTGTACCACATGAGGCTTTGAGGGGACATCTAAACACGCCATAACAGATCCCAAGACATTTGGAATTCCCTTTCAAACGCTGCACCATTACTGTTCATTGCTATGTTTATTGTTACACTCGCTCTTATTGCAGGAAGGCATGGAACTGAGTTTGAGAGGTAGAAGAGGAGTCTCCAGCAAGTGTGTGGCTGGGCTGAAGGGAAGCCTGAGAGCTGATACAGGGAGGGTTCTACAGGATACAGCTGAGCAGAATAATGCCATAAATACACACAGCCCATGGAATTGGGTGTCTAGTTTCAAAAGTGTTACTACTGAAAATTAAAACAGCAGCAGTTTGTTGATACCTAAACAAAGTGTTAGCTAGAGAGGAGGCAGCTGAAATAGAGATAGTGAACACACCTAAAGACATGTGTTCCAGGATGGAGCTGAAAAAACACAAAAGGGCTGCAGGCTGGCATGGAAACAGCCTGTGAGCTAAAACAACAGAAGCTGCAGTTGAACAACGTCAGCCTGTGATGTGTGATGTGCCCTGGGTCTGTTTTGGGACCTTGGGAAAACAGCCATTCAGATACGGTCTCTGGATTTGTAATCCAAAACCCACACAAAGGAAACTGCTCTAATTTGGCAGTATTGAAGAACTTCCTGGCTGTATGCATATGGCTTATTCACTGTTTGAATCTTGTTTGTATACCCTGTTTTTTATCTGAAACACTATTAAAATAAATGGAGGCAACTGTCCCTCCTCATTCCACACCAACCCAGCCCTTTTTACTACATTGCCTTCTGAACTCATCTCAGCAGGGCAGCCTTTCTACTCTGGAAAAGCCACTCACTGGGTGTGCTGGAAGAAGGATTAAAGAACAAAGGAATGAGCCAAATAAACCTAAACACTCATCTGTAAGATGTTACTAATAATAACTCCTTTGCAGAGTTGCTGTAAGAATTAAATGCAATTAATTGTATTATTATAATGTAATGTAGCAACCACTTTATTATTATTAGATGTGTCCATATGTGAATGGTCTAATGCATTACTGGATACTCTCTGTGCCCTATCCTCTGCTGGCTTTACGTGCAATGTTTTGTTTGGGATGAGCAATTAAATCAAAGGCACACAGCTATGAACAGTAATTTGAGATTTGAGATTGTTAGGACTGATGGCAGAGGCTATATGTAACCACTGATACTATCCCCTATTAGGAATGTGGCATTTGGTAGCAGCAATGACTGGATTATTTGAATTATATATAGAGCAATCCAAAGCATATGTGTTTTTTTTTTTTTCTCTTTTATTTTTGTACTAGGGATTGAACTTGCTACATTGTGTGTACCAGGCAGGCACTTACGTTGCTGAACTAAATCCCCAGCCCCTTCTCTCCTGTTTTTATGCAAAGTGCAGTCCCTGAGCACAGAACCTTTCTGTCTCCTTTTTCACACTGGTGCCAGGAAATGGGATTAAATTAGACTTCTGTACTTGCTTATGCATATATGAGCCATCTCACTACAGGGTCCCACTGTCTAGACAGAGTTTTAGGCCACTGCTGCTGAGAAAATTGAGGATCCCTGGTTTACAACTTTGTCTAACAAGAAGGATGAAAAATTATTCTATTTTGAATTAGACAAGTTGTTTTTTCTGTGATGAAATACCTCTCTTGCTCTCGTTTTTTTGAAAATGTGCTGAATAATGTGGCTTCTCAGGTCAGCTGGCAGGCGTAAATGCAACTGTGCATGAACCTACCTGCTTTGCTTAATGACTTGAGAAAACCACAATTGCTGAACAGGTCTTAGATTGAAGTGGGTTTGAAGAAGAGCTGTTGTGAGACCAGAGGGTTGCTGTAGCGGATGAAAGTACTCTGCCAGAGGTGAGCACAGCAGCTCACTGAGACCCAGAAATAATGGGATGCAGAAAAAGCAAGATGGAACAAATTGCTAGGGTGCCTCTGTATTTTATATCGTCTTTTTTGGGGGTTGGGGGTACTGGGAATTGAACTCATGACCTTTCACTTTGCCAGTCAGGTGCCTGTGCAGTTGAGCTATATCCCCAGTCACATCATCATTCTTGTTGCTGGTTTTATCACTCTTCTTGACCTGGAGCTCCATCTAACCTCATATTCCTTTATCTCGTGTACAGTAAGTGTCTCTCATGTGCCAGGCACTGGAGTTAGAGCCTGGGGATCCGGCAATGAGCCAGATACAATTCACATCCACATTCTATTGCTTCTTTTCTTTAGAGATACCTATTTTGTTCATTCTTGGAAGTAACTTTCATAACTCTATTTAATTCATAGTAAAATCAAAGAAGAATGTATGCTCAAGTTTTTAATAATAGGACTTATCCCATGAGTTCACTTTAATCCTCTTGTGTTTAAGTGGTTAATTTAGTGGCACTATTTTACATTATTCTAATACTCCTTAATTAATTTATTAACAATTATTTTTAAATAATGTTATCCCCAAGGCATGATGTGGTTCATGCTTTTGATGAATGAATGTTCTTATTCACACAGATCTTATAAGTGAGAGAAGTTGAAAGTATAGTCTGTGCTTAGCAGTTTGCCCCTTATGGAACAAACCAGCCATATTATTCACGCCCTTGCTGTGACTTAGCCTTACCACAAGAAAGCTTTTTGAGTAGTTTACAGTGTCTGCGTCACTCAAGCACCCTCTTCCTCCATTTTTGGGTACTTGTCACCTACCTTTGTGTCCTTGGTTGTCTGCCCTTCCAGGAACCTCCCAGTCACATCTTGGTTTTTTCTACCATTATGTTTTAGGTAAGTGCCTTGATTAAGAGTATACATACAAATACTGGTTGTATGATTAATTGACATTTGAAGGAGATTCAGTTTAAGGGTGCTAAGGATTAACAAACACTGAATGATCCTCTGGGCTATTTATAGAAGATATTTATTCTCTAAGTTGATTGAAACCTGCACAATAAGAGATAAATGCTTACTTGTTTTGTAAACAAGAAAAATCAACTTTGGATTGATTTGAGGTAGATAGAAGGCACTATATTTGTGATAGGGACCTTCTTTAACTTGAGGGCAGAGAAGTGTCATTCAGGCTGGGGCTGGTTTTATAATCAGATGAGTGACTATAAATTGAGAGGCAGGAGGGCTCATGCCATTGTGGAGGAAGGTGGAGGCCACACACACACTGCTCTAGGACCATGGAGACCTGTGCAGCAGGAACTGCCTCAGATCTGGTAAACAGGCCTATGCAGACCTAGGAAACCATTACAGAGAGTTATGTTTTGAGAATATTTCAGAAGCTTACTAAAGGATGCCTAATGCCTGGGATTGGACAAGGCTTCAATTTAAAATTGCTATTTGAAGGCTAGGCATAGTGGCACATATCTGTAATCCCAGCACTAGGAGGTCGAGGCAAGAGGATCATGGAGAATTCAAAGCCAACCTGGATTAAATACTGAGTTCAAAGCCAGCTTGAATTGTGCAGTGAGACTCTGTCTCAAAAAAAGAAAAAAAAAAAAAAAGAAATTTGAAAATAAACCCTCTAGATTAGCTTGCATTAGATTTAACCCAGATGAGCAGAAGACAATTTTATTCTTGTAACCAGGATTTGATTTATTTGTTCTTTAGATCTGTGTTTTTGTTTCAAGAGCGACTGCAGCCTGGAAGACACCCTACCCTGAGCTCAGCTCTGTCCATGTCATCTGTGCTTCTTCAGATGTGCTGTGGCCACTAGATAGTCTTTCATCTAGAAAGCAGGAGAGCTGTCTTTTATCTATCTCAATGTAAGACAACTGATGAAATAAATGAAATCCTGATCCTGTGACTTAATTCATTTATTCAACAAATATTGCAGCCTACCAAGTGTGAGTTATGGAACAGTGAGCACACAGAAAACATGTCTACCCTTGAGAGGCTTATATCTGCAGTGGAGGAGGAGGAACAGTCAAAAAATAAATTGATAAATTGTTTTAGAAAGTGAAAAGTGCTGTGGAGAACTCTAATTAAATAGAGCAATGGGAGGGTGAGAAACAGTTTGAAATAAGGTCTGGGAAGGCTTCACTGAGAAGGCAGCTTTGAATGAAAATATACTGAAAGTGAGGAAGCCAACCATACAGATCTTTGAGCGGGGAGCATTCATGCCAGAGGAAAGAGCAAGTGTGAATGTCCAGAAGCAGGAGCTTATTGGCAAGGTGGAAGAATGGCAGGGAGTGAGTGTTCACGGGAAAGGCATAGAAGAAATATTTAGAAAGGCAATGGGAGTTTAATTGTTCAGGGTCTTAGGTAGGTGCCTTTATAACATCTTCTAATTTTATTCCAAGTTAGAGGGAGAGTCACAGGAGTGTTCTAAGGGAAGGAAGGGCATGAACTGATGTGCCTAAAATGCTGAGAAGAGGCTGTAGAGAGGCAAAGGATGAAAATAGGCAAGAGACTTACAATCTTCCACATTAGGATTCCTGTTGGGAATAAAGTGATAGGCAGAGGTCAGATACTAGATATGCTTAGAAAAATTGGAAATAGAGAATGTGTAAGTGTGAGAAAAGGAATTGAGTCTAGAGTATTCCCAACATGTTGGCTAATCACCCGCAACGATGGAGTTCACATTAACTCATTCAGGATATCCTAATAATACAGCAGACACTCAGAGCCAGATCATTTGATCGTGTGGGACCTTTTAAGTTTTCTGTGAATTAGACCTCCAGAAGGAAAGGATGAGTAGACATCTAGATACAGGGGTATGCAACTCAATTAAGTAATCTGGGAGGAAAATATGTGCTGTTGTTGAGGCTCACACAGATCATACATATTCAGATAATGTATCCAAGCAATCAGTCTGGTTGGCATCATCAAGGTATAATTGAGAAAGAAGTTCTATTAGTCTGTTTTCTATTGCTATAGCAAAATAGCTGAGGTTCAATAACTTACCAAAAAAAGAAGTTTATATAGTGCACAATTTTGAAGGCTGGAAACCCAAACAGAATGCTGCTAGCTCTTGTTAGGGCCTCGCAGACTGCTGAATCCTAGGGAGAGATCACATGGTCAGACAGGAAACCAGAGAGTGAGAAAGAGGCCTGCTTTTTTCTTTCAAACACTTTATTCTGGAGAAAACTAACCCAGAGTCCTTCAAGAGTTATCTTAACCTCTTTTTAGGGTAGCTCCATGACCTCCCGACTAGGTTCTACTTCATAAAGATGCCACAACCTCTCACATTGCTACATTGCTAATCGGGCTTCCAACACATCAACCCTTGAGGCACACATTCAAACCATACTCAAACCAATAGCAAGTGCAGTAGGAAAAGGTTTAAGGACTGGCCTGTGATATACTCAGTGTTATAGGTCTAGGGCCTGAGGAGGAAATTACAAAAGAAAGTGAGAAAGGCAACCATTGAAAAGCAGAAAAGCTGTCATAGAGAAGTGTCCTAGAGGCCAAATGAAGAAAATGGTATGAAGGTACCATGAACAAAAGGATATAAAGCTGAGTGTTATGAATCGTCAAGTAGATAAAAACTGAGAACTGACTGGATTCAGCATCTAACAGAGGACTGTTTAGATGGAGTGGTGGACAAATGCTTCTTTTGGAGGGAGTTTGAAACAGAACGCAAGGAGAGGAATTGGAGGCAAAAAAACCTCTAGAGTTTTGCTGCGAAAAGGAAAAAAAGAAACAGGCTGGTACCTTATAGGGAACCATTTGTAATGAGAGCTCTCTTTTTATGTTTCTTGGTTTTGTTTTTGCTTTTAGATGGGCAAATCAACAACCTGTTACTTTGCTGCTGTGTATGATTCAGTAGAGTAAAAATTACAATATTAAGTGGAGAAGTGCAGAAGTGTTATGCTGTGTAGCTGGGAAGTAATAGCGATTACTGGAAAGGTTGTTCAGGAAATGGACAGTTTGTCCTATGTAAGAGGAGGGAGATAGAAGGAACGGGGCTACATTCTGGCAGTTAGATAGACATAGCGGTGAGAGGGAATGAAAATTTTCCTCTGTTTCTTTAGATTTCTCAGTGATGTCAAAGTTGGTCACAAAAGAGAGTATCACTTGGCTGAAATTTGAGGGGAAAAGGGAGAAAATTATAGCAGTATCATCCAGGAGACGCAATATGATTGAACTAATGTCTAACACTGTGGACTGATTTCTGATGGTGTTGGTTTTTATTGGGCTTCCTCTGTTAGAACTTTTCCTTCATGAAATGCTTCTGCATACCTTGATGGCCCCAACAACCTAAAGATGGCAAAAAAGAATTCGGTATTCTAAAATTGTTCAGTTTAAAGTCAAAGTATGAGTCTTAAATCCTGGTGTTCTGAGTTATAGTATAGATTTCTTTTTTTCTATTAACACTTTTTAAAATGATTCTTAATTATGCTATCCAGTATGAAAGTACTCTGGTGATCTCTATTCCTCATCTCTGTTTTATTGCTATGAATTGTCCTAGAGAAAAAATATCGCTTTAAAAACCTTTTATCAATTACTATTAAGTTTCAGTTTATTCATTTTCAGTTCAAATCCAATACTGAGCATGTTTAGTGGAGAGAAAATCTTTGCAGAGGTTAACAATGAATTTGCTTAATAGGAAAAACATAGCCTTGTTAATGGAAGTTGTGGTTTCTTTCCAGACCATAAATACATTTTTAGAAATGCTTTCATTACCATGAGAAGTTAGAATTTTTGCATGTGCAAAGTATTATTATAAATAGGAATGAGGTGTATGGAATTATTCTTCTTACTTTGTAATCACATCTCATATGCTAATTGTGTCATATGCATAAGTAATATTTGTTAAATATCTTTCATTTTCCTTTAGGTATGATTAGAATGATTAGAATTTCTAAAGTAGAATTGATTATTTCCCAGTTGTATTAGAAGTAGATTAATCAGTGTGAACTGTTACATCTCCTCAAAGTGCCAACTCTTAGAATGAGCGCTTGAACACACTCCACCCTCTGAATATGTGCTCATTTTCATTCACCCTTTTTTAGATCTGATTCTGTGGCCCTAAATCATGTTTGTGAAGCTCACATGGACATTAGTCAGCATATCGTTTTGTATAACTGCCCATACCATAAACCTCTGGAGTTTCTAAATCTTTCAAGAACTTGATTCAGATTTTGTATTAGATTCAAATTTTGTGTTTTAGTGTCAGCACAACTTAACTATGCAAACATTTTTCTAGATGAAATTATAGCAGTTGAAGTTATTTCAGATTGTTTATGAAAGTATTGGTCACTCAAATGGGTAGACTGTTTTGATTCTGTTAGCTCATTAAGTTAATAGAAATTTATGAAACCATCATGAACTGACCTCCTCTAGAACCGTTAACATGCACCAGATTTTCTCAAACTGTAACTACTAATATTTTGCCTAGCTATAAAGCAATAGGTTTTAACTGTGATCATCTGTTAAACGATCTCCAAGGAAAATGGTAATAATAACAACTTTGAATGTTTAGTATCTGGTTTATAAAGAAAATCTTCTAACAAATGATTTTTCAAATTAAGAAATGTTCCAATAAAGTGTCCTGTTGTAAAAGATACATAATACAAAGCTTACCAGTTTGATTATTTTTGTGACAATTTAAAAGTATATATTTCAGTGGCATTAATTAAATTCACAATATTGTGCAACCATCACCACTTTTCAAGACGTTTTCATTGCCCCAAGTCCAATAAGTGCTTTTAAATGTTATAGAAATATTTGAAGTTTTGTGTGTAGTTGATTCACATTAATATGGCTTGAGATTTAATACATCAGAAAAATGATTTGGGGTCAAAAACTATCCAGTAGAAGTATTCATTTTGTAATGCACTCTTTCCTTACTAGACTAAGCTCACCATACCTTTGGATTTATTGATTATTGTTAAACTTTAGTTTCTCAGGTGAGATGATTGCTTTCCTAAGCCTTCCCTTAATCCTCTTATCAAAGCACCACAAAATTAAACTTGACATCTGTGAGTTTCAGATCAAAGAGAATTGATGATCATGTGTGTTGCCACATGTACAGTCCAAAGATTAAAGTCGGTTCAGTTTAAAGAGACCCCAAATAACAGATGATTGAAGGAAACAGTACATGAACAAGAATGAGAGGAACTTTCATCTTAATGTCATTATGGGTCAAAGCCTTCTACTGTGTAGAAGCCATATAAAAGCAACCAATTTGGTAAATTTTAATGAACTAAGAAAATTTGTAACTTTTCCATTTAAAACATTGGTGCAGTTGCTTTTAGATGCAGTGGCAATGATTTCCTGGAAAGTGATGATATATATATCAATGAATAATACAACTTAGTTTCCCCAGGTGCCATATGCTTGCTATGATTTTATACCTCTTTTTAGGTTAAAAAACCTAAAAAGCATATTTTCTTGCTAAGCATTGAAATAAACTTTGTTTCTTTTGTGAAGACTTGCCAGTTTCCATAGACAGTCACTAAATTTTGCTTTATGGTCCAGTAATATCCAACAAAAAATCCATAGTATACAATCATCACATTAAATTCTCATTTTTCTTACTGGGAGTTTCTCAAGGATAAGAGCTATTTCTTATTCCTGCTTTTGTGTTCAGTATAGTTCCTAGCATACATTGGAAACTCATTAAATACTTAGTGACTGATTGAATGAACTCGTGGTTCTAAGTGTCCATACTTGAGAGTTCATGTTTTTACAGTGTCTCAGTTATAGGATATTCCTAAGGCAATAAGCAAACATGCAGAGTCTAATTTTATGTATTCAGGCAGTAGCCATTTTCATTTGTGACAATCAAAATAGTCTGATGGTGAATTCCTGGATATTTGATAAGACACTACCAGGGGACATGTCTCTTCCATATCCCCTATACAAAGGGGTGGTATCATCAAATTGTCACTGTGTGCTTGTGTAAGTGTTCCATGCTGCTTGTTAACATAGGCATTGTTAAGAGAAAACTTCCTCTTGACACTGTGTTTGCCATATGATTGTGATGTTAGGACTACAGCTGGCACTGGAAGGGAAATGGCATACAGTGAACAGCACATCGCACAGTGTCACTACAGCTCTCCATGACTAGCCAGTGGGACCCCCACCCCACCCCAACTCTGTTCTCGTGCTTATGCAGCATCTCTCTACTTTCAAGTGGTTTCATGAGACCCATGGTAAATTCCATGGTAAATCATTCTCCCTGTTTTGTTTTGATTCCTCCTATACTCTGAAGGAAGTAAGGTTCATTCTAGTTGACAAAGTTCTCAGTGGCAAGGTAAGAGGCTGTATTACAGGAGCCTGGCTTTATTCGTAGCAGAAATCCAGATGCCTATCTTACAGACCCTATTTGCCTGGGACACTCATTTCAGCATGTGGCATTCAGGTCAGTGCATTTAGAGGGGACATTCTTCCAGTAGGCCCCAAAGAGGACAAACTCAGCCAGAGCATATTGGGTATATCTGAGTTTAACTATATTAAAGACAAGCCATTGTGTGCTGAAGAAGTTCATAATTGGGAAAAGTAGCAACTGAATCCTAATGTTAATCATGTCTGCCTAAAGTTACCTTGGTGACTTTTAGTTAAGAATTTAAGAATTTATGTGGTCTTCTAAGCCAAGCAATTGGACACCTGGGAAGATTTATTTTCTTCAACTGAAATGATCAGTGAATTCAGCGAAAATAATTAGATTATTATTGTATAGTATTGAAATTTTCCTTTCCCATGATTCAAAAATAGAGAAATCAAGGTTTATTTGTTTGTGTGTTTTCTAGAACAAAATGACTATAGAAAAGAGGGAGGGAGAGATAGAGACACAGAAACAAACACAGACAGAGAGACTGACTGACTGACTGACTACCAGAACTGCATGTAGGATAGGACTGGAATTTCCTTCCAGGAGTTGGACACATAAGGAGCAGAGTGTTTAGATCTGGAAGACAGCCACTGTTCCCCGGGTGTAGTTAAACAGATGCAACTTGGCAAAAGTTGCATCCCTTCATCAAAACCTATAGTTACCACTATAATTGCCTGTTTTTTTCCTGAAATGAAAATGTCCTTAAAACTTAAGCCATATGCTTAACTCCATGAATAATCTGTAAAAAATACATAGTAGCAGGGTTTGCCATTTCTTGAAGAAAGACTACACCAAATTTAGTTGTAAGTTTAAGGAAAGGAAAATCTTCAAAAACTGTAATGGCAAGGCCATAGATTTTGTTTCCTACAATTCTTAGAACATTTTTGTTTCCATGACAGCTGCCTGAGCATTTCCGCTTCTTTGTAGGATGATTTTCAGACTTCTCATCCACCAAGGGCTTTAAATTTTAATCCTGTTATCAACATGGAAGGTCTTGATTTTCTGCTTCTTACTGATCTCATCCTCTTGACTTCATCTGCTAGAAACTATTCTCACTGAAAGAAGCCTGATTGCAATGCACAGTGTTCAGTTGTGAGGGCAGAAATGGGTCCTTGATTTTCAGATTCAGAATGGGAAACTCTTAGCTGCTTCCCAGATGAAAATTGTGAGAGCCTTGCTTGTAGACATATTCCCAGCTGCTAAATTCAAGGAGGCTAATGGAATTTCTGAAAAGAGAGGGTTTATATAATCTGTGCTGTAGTCCACACCAAATAGGAGGTTCTGGTATACCACAGCTAGTGTCCTCTTTCTATAGTTTAGCAGCAGATGGTTGTGTGTGACCCTTATGTATCTTGTCTTTGGTGTATACATAATAAAACAAATTGAGAGCAAAGACTTTGGATATCTTCTAATCAGCTTTGCATATAGTACACAAGTCTAGTCTTACCCATCAGCCATCTTCTTCCCAGTGCTGTAAATATAAATTCAGCTCTCACCTGCATCAGAACCACAGGACTATTTCCTAGGAAGACTAGGCTACATTGGAAAGTGATGACACCAGGTAGAAGAAACCAAGTGCACTACATAGCTCCTTCTATCAATGCTGAGGTACGCTCTTCTAGAAAGTCAACTCCTTTCTTGGTTTGAGATTCCTTATTTTTTATATTAACTTTCTGTTCCCAGATGAACATCTGAATACAAGATTTTAAAAAACTGAGTAGGCTCAAGGAGTTCTATTGGGATTGAGTGCAAACAGTAAGTGGGGAAGAAAATGCTTCGTATTGCTAGTTCCTTACATTTAGTCCTCTTGATACTTTTCTCAAAAGCTAAATTGTTTTGAGTGATAGAGGTCCTTGGCTGGAAGCAATCTTCTTCACTCTGCCCTTTATTAAAGTAGCACTGATTAATATAAGTTAATTTCACTGATTCATTCTTTTATTTGTTTAGCAAATGTAAACATGAGATATACAGCGTAGGAGGCACTATGTCAGCTGCTGCACATGCAAAGACAGGTGGGACAGGCAGTGGCTTGGAGGAGCTCTTAGTCATGTGGGGAGGCAGCTTGTGGATAGCACTAGGATGCTGTACATGCTGTACATGCCCTCAGTACTTCTTTTCTATAAATTGGCCTGATTCTCAGAAAGCCTTCTTCATGTATCAAAAAGGCCCACTGATTCCTTTGAAATTACAGCCTACATCATAGCACTATTAGGGAAAGAGAGGATCTTTCTCATAAGGCCTGGGGAGTTTGGAGAGTTCTCTGGTTGGCCTTGGTTGACCACATGCTTATCTGAACCAGTGCTTGCAGCTAAGAAGATATCTATTCCATTTGGGTCTGGGCAATATGCCACCCATCTACTGGTGTGGGGGACTAACTTCTCTAACTGCTTAGGATGGCTTCCCACTTGGCACAGTTGTCTAGTATCTGCAAAGAAAGAGAACAGGAAAACAATAAAAATTCTAGCTACCATAGTGTACTGCAATAGAGGATGTGATTGAGGGGAAAGCAGAAAGAATAAAACAAAAATACTCTATTTGCTCTAAATGTCTTTAAATTACAATGAACTTTAAATAATTAAGTAGATATGACTACCTTTCTCTCGTTTTTTTTCTTTCTTTTGATCTAAACTTGATCTTCAAAGACAGAGGGAGTTGGGCCTGGGATTTAGCTCAGCGCATAAACACCTGCAAGTGAATTTCTACAGAAATAGAAAATAGTGTAAACAGATGCTGTGTACCACAAACACATGAAGTCACAGCATACTGAATCAGTTACGTGAATTCAGAAACATATTGCTATTTATAAAAACATGGATATTTTATGCAGTAGAATGTAATTGACATGTATTTTATAAGCAAAGAAACCAACATGAGGCATCAAGGAAATTTCTACTTTCTATTATGGGCTACATCTGAGCACTTTGGATAGGTTCTTAACTATAGCAAGCAATGGAGAAGAGTTAAGAGGTGAAGGCTGAGGAGCACTGGAATCTATCGCTGAACAAAGACGCATTCAGTAAAGTCCTTAGGCAAAACTGATGTGTTATGGTAGTTAGTGCCCTTGGAACTTTCACTGCTCACCATTGAAGAGGAAGGTGCTGGCAAAGTAGGTGTGGTGGGGAGGCAGAAAGAGTCACGTAATTGTGTTTCAGTGCTTGGGTCCTTTTTATACAATGATTAATGGCATTTAAAAACCTGTTCTGTACATATCCTTAGCATCACTTAAGTTGAAATACCTTTCCCCTGTCTCTGTTGGAATTTTATGAGCTAATCGGATAAACTTGTTTTCAGTAACATTGAAGTTAATGGTATATACTATGACTTGCATTGGAAAAATTAAAAATTTCCAGCAACTTGATAAATATGAACTTTCTAGTACCAGGCATATTATTTTACTCTTTCCCTAGAAAGATTAGGGAATTTCCTTGCCCGGTAGACTGGGTTAGTACTCTACTGCACACTTTGTTAAATTATGAGGTGGGCATTGTCTAATCAAGTTACAAAACAGAATTTAAAGGTCAGTTATGCCATGACTTTAGGGGCAGAGTGAATGGAAGTTTAAAAAATACCCTAAACTTTGGTCTTAAAAGATTGATGAAGTTGTAGTCTCCTTTGTGGCTTTTGATGAAGCACTTTTCTTAGTTGCCATTTTGTTAACATTCTTCATGATCTTTTCCTAGGAAACTTTTCATGATAGCAACACTGTCCTATGCATACCTGAGAGGGCCAGGAGCCAGTCAAAGAGGATGAGGGATAGTAGAGGAGGGTGTCCCTCTTTAATTGTTGATTTGCTAATGCTTTTCTGACTTTACTGAAATCAAGACATCTGGAGAAATTAAAATTTTATAACATAGAAGTATTAGAGTTAGAGTTAGGCATGGAACTAGTTTCAGGGAAAATGATGGACTGAGGATGAGAACCAAGTCAGAGAAACAGGACAGTTAAAAACGGAGAAGCCAAAATGTCCCATTTTATAATGAATGACCTAAGGGAACATCTAAGCTTCTTGGTACACAAACTGAATCCAAGGATGTTTTCATCACATGGCTACATTTACACAGAAGCAAAGGTCACCTGAGATTAAAAATTTTGACTCATCACTTACAGTGGTGCTTAGGCTTGTTATCTTTATTTTTGTTCCATAAAGTCTCTCATTCAAGGCAAAGTTCTCTCTTTGAACGACATCTTGAGTTGCTAATGATTCAGTTACCTGCCAGGCTACAGACCACCTATGTCCTATAAGGACAGGACCCTAAGCTGGCCGGTGTACTGCTCTCTGTCTCTTTCTCCTTCTTCCTTTCCCTCTCCCTGTCCCTCTGCCTCTCCCTCTCCCCTCCCTTCCCTCTCCTTCCCTTCTCTCATTCCCTCTCATTCTGTGTGTGTGTGTGTGTGTGTGTGTGTGTGTGTGTGTGTGTGTATGTTCAATACAGTGGATCCACTCTAATGTGATGATTACAATTATTTTGCATTTAATTGCTTGCCAGTAGACATTTCGCTCAGGTGTTTCATTCCTATGTTGGGTCCTGAGCAATTCTCAAAGTGCTGTACACTGACCTTGATAGAAGCTTTGACTGGTGTTGATAATCTTTAACCTTGCAGTGGTTAACCCCTCAGTTCCATCTTTCAGTTTGGTTCTCTTACCTCTTGTCCTTATTATCTTCTTACCTCATCTCTGCTTTGAGTACTTTATTGTCCATTTATTGAAAGGGATAGGGTACCCTTCTCCCTGGGAGAGACCCCCTACATGCTGTGGCTATAAAGCTAATGGCTTGGTAGTTCTCTCTAGTTTGGAGACCTGGCTTCCCAGGGTCACCTGCACCCTGTCATCCAATGCATCCCCTATTTCCGTATCATTGCATATTGACATGATTGTCATTCAGACTTTGCTTAGGGGTTCTATCTAGGGACAGTTGACTTTTTGACTGTCTGGAAAATACCTTGAAACATTGCTGCTTGGAATTGTAGCCACCCCTTTGACCATGCAGGTCTTGCCCCTGTTGCTGTCCCAGAGATGAGGGTACATACCCTGATTTCAAATCTTACTGATCTTAGGGTAATTAATTCTGTTCTCTTCTTAGTATTATGATTTGTTGATGTCCTACAGAAATTACTACAATCCATTAAGTCATGTAATAGTTAATTAAATGAAACCATTGATTGATCTAATTTATAGATGATGAACAGGTTATGGCACACATGCTTCAGGGATAATTAGTCTCTATATATTCTTTGGAGAAATTCATAAATAATAAAAATAACTTCTATTGACTAAGTACAGGTGCAATATTGGGTAATGTTCTGTGTATCCCTATAACTTTCTACTAAATCTTGATAGTGATATTAGTATCCCATTTTACAGAGGCAGGGATTGAGATCCTTTCCAGAGGCAGAATCAATAGCATTGTGGAGGTTCAAGTGTCTTCAAAGGCAAAGCCATGCTATGCAGCTGTGTTTTCTCAAAGAAGGATCTTACAGGTAATAATTAGTAACCTACAATCAGGAAGAGAAAACATTTAGACATTCTCTTGAATGCGCATCGTATTTGTTCATTGGGTGGGTGATGGACTGATTCCTGCTATGTGCCAGGTGCTGAAACAGTCTAGAGCTTTGAAGGAGAGGAAGACTTGGCTTTTATCCCTGAGCATCTCGGGAGTGAGTAGAGAAACCACTTGTTCAGTAGTGCTGACAATCTGATGTAGAAATTTCTTAAAGCCATCTTGAGCTTTCTTATGTTCCTAACTCTACCCTACCCCTTTCTTTATTGATATAAGAAGAAATATAATTTCCCAGAGATAATTATCCTTAAAGGATGGCACAGACTATTATGGATATTGTTTATGTTTTTAGAAGTTTTGAAAAAAAAGATTTTGTTCTTGAAACTCTGTGCTTTTTTTCATTGAAGTCAGATTCTATAAAAGGTGCAAAGACAGTGTAACTATATTTCAATTTATAGGGCCCTCACCAATAATACAATGCTTTTTGTGTATGCTGTTTAATTTGATCATCATAAGGATAGATTTTTGACCTTTCATTCACAATAGTGATTCTTAGAAGCGACTCAAGAGCACATGATAAGCCAGGTATAACCCTGAGCTCTGTTCTCTGTGACAAAAGGGCGGTAACCTCTTTGATTAGAGAGAGGTTTTGTTGTAGAATGAAGCTTTCTGAAAAGAAGAGAAGGTATATTGAACAAAAGAAAATGTAGTCATTTGCATGCCAGATGAAGGACCAGCAGTATGCGTTCACTAGGATGAATGTTTGGCACCCAGGCCCAAGACACAGGGCCATAGCTGCAAAAGGCAGATGTCTTAATCAGCTCTGGCTTTTGTGACAAAGACTGGCTGACTTACACAACAGGTGCTTATTTTCTTATAGTTCTGAAGGCCAAAACAAGATTTCAGTTGATTTAGGTCCTAGTGAGGGCCTGCTCTCTGGCTTGTAAACCACTCCCCTCTTGCTGTGTCCTCACAAGGTGCAGGGAAGGGTTTGTTCTCAGGTCTCTCTTCCTATAAAGACACTGATCTACCATCAAAGTCCTATCCTCCTGAACTCATGTAAACCAGACATCGCCAAATGCTGTCACACCCGGGGTTGGATATTCACAATGGAGTTTGTGGAGACAACAGAATTTAGTTCATTGTAACAGACATGATGGTGTCTTACTTTTTCTCTTTGCTAAGACAAAATACTCAACACTCAAGAATAAAGGGCAAAAGATTACTTAGTTCACAGTTTTTAGATGTTTATTAGTTCATAGTTGGCTGGCTCCAAAGCATGGTGGCATGGCAGAGAAGCATTGTAGAGGATAAACAATCCATGGCTGAACAGTAAGCAATGCAAAGCAGGCAGAGGGCAGTAAGCAAACAGGTAACAAGCTACAAGCCTCTTACTGTCCCTTGCATCTTATCCAGACTACCCCCTCTGGGCAGGTAGTACTCAAGGCCTTAATCCTAGCATCACATCCTTTTTTTTTTTTTTTTTTTTTGATACATCAGTGTCTTTATTCATAACTAGGTCATAATTTGAGAAATAAGTTAGGGTTAAATAAGTAGTGCAACAATTTGGAGGAATAAAAACTCCAGCCCAACCACCCACAGTCCCACCAGCCTATAGCTACTGAGCTCTGAGCACAATAACTATGAGCTCTTGACCAGTGGCCTGGGGTTCTTGGGGCCCCCAGCCTTCCTGGCTGGAGACAGAGTCCTGGTCCTGGGGGCCCCAGCCTTGGAAGCAGTGGCGGCTTTGGGGGCAGCAGTGGCTTTGGGTCCAGGCCCTGGGGCGGCCTTCACTGTGGGTTTTGTACCCTTCAGGGAGGCAGCACATTTTCCAGCCTTGGAGGCTGCAGTTGAAGTTTTCCCAGGGGCTCCTGTGTCTTCTTGCCTGCTCCTGCTGCCTGGGACCTTGGGCTTCCTGCCAAGCTTGTGGACAGTTGAGGAAGCCCCAGCTGACTTTGGGGGGTCCTTCTTGGCTACAACCTGCTGTGGCCCAGTGCCTTTCGCCTTGCAGCCTCCCTGAGGGGCTGCCTCTAGGGCTTTGGCTTGTTTGCGGGGAGCTCTTGCTTCGCATGGTTCTGCAATCTTTTTCTTGCTGGAGCCAGCAGGCCCTGTCCGAGTACTTTTTCCTGCTGCACTGCGGCTTCTTCTGACGCTTGGGAACAAGCTTGAAGCTGCCAGTGGCACCCCTGGCCTTGGAGTTGATGGGCCTGGTAAGGAGGCCACGGCGCATGCCTGTGTCAAGGGCCTGCTTCAGTAGGTACTTGAAGCGGGTGACATTGACTGTGGGGTACTTGTGCAGGATGTAGAGCTTGATGGCTGCCACCGAGGTGCCCCGGCGCTGCTCCCCTGCCCGTAGGGCCTCCAGCACCATGCGCAGCACTTGTGGGGTGGTGACGGGTCACCATGACCCTGTTTGAGGTCGGGCCTGGCTTTCCACACTCAGGGGGCTCTGCTGGCCCTGCTGTGGAAGAGGAGGAAGAGGAGGAAGAAGAGTAATTGGTGATGCTCCCAGGAGCCATCTGAAGGACACTTATAAATGACCACCTCCGCTGTTCACATACTGCATCACATCCTTGATCCCAATAATTATACACCCTAGACTCAGCTATCTTCCAAAAAGCCTCACCCATGACTGCATGAGGCTTTGGGGGGAACATCTAGACATAAACCATAGTAGATAATACAGTGTTTAGAATTTAGAAGAAGACTTCACTCTGAAACATTTGGGGTAAAATATTGTGACCATATAAATGTAGACCTAAAATGCACAATTAATATAATTATAGAAGACACTTTCTTGGTGTTCATTTGAACTATTTGTATGAAGAGACTGGAATTTGTGAATGTGTCATATACTTCAGCTTTTCTCTAAGTTCCATGGAAATTCGCAAGGTGGTCACCAGTCCCTTGAGGGAAAGGGACGGTATGATCACATTGTAGTGAGTGTTACTGCCATTCACATAAGTAGGATGCAGCAATACAGAGGTGTTACATTATCTATTTCTTTTTGAAGCTGCATAAATGTATTCACTATCTGTTCTTTTGAGATTCTTTAGATCCAAATTTGAAGCCCTTGAGGAAATTTCTTGTCCACTGAGAGGATATTACTTTGTGTGTGATCCCATTAGGACAATGATCCTTGTGCCTTGGCTCAGGTGTATATTGAAAAATGCATCTTTGGTTTTGTGTTCTTTCAGTGTAGCCATCTGATTGTGTAGAGCTTCACATAAGCTTTTCCTTATTTCTGGAATTAAAGTGATTCAGTGTAAGCTATAAAAGCCTTTTTCCATGGTAATTATAATTAGACATCTGAGTACATTTCTGCATCTATAGCTTTTCAGTTTCACATGTAAATAGATGTCATCAGAAGTGTTTTGAGGGCTGATTTAGCTAGAAGACGTTCCATTTAAAACACATTCTTACATTTCTGACATTTTCAGCATCAAAGCAAATGAAGTCAGTCAGGTCATAAATGACTGTGGGTGAGTGTGTTAATGCAGAGCTCTTTGCTGTGTGAAGATAACATTGTTATTTTCAACCCACAACTACAGAAGCATAAATTTTAAAAAGAAATAGCCTCAAAGTTTGTCTCTCAGCATATAGAATGGAACGAAAGAGCCATTTATCGAGCACTGAGGCCCACTGAGTTAACAGGCATAGACTAGAGGGCAGGGTTGGTGAGTGCCGAGTGGTCCTGCCTGCCACACACAGGATGCTGGCAGGCGGCAGACCAAGTTAGGCTCAGGAGCTGCTTTTTGGACCAGGCATTACTAGAACATCAGAGGGTATTATACACAAATCTGAGAAAGATTAAGGGATCTGGATTGCTCAGTACTGTGAAAGAAGATGAGATTAGCTTTCTCCAGGTAGCAAGAATAGATATAGTTTTTAAGCATTTAACTGGAGGGTTTTTTAAAATTCCCCGGGAATCTGTTACTTGTATTAGCCCCTGGGGCTTTCACACACCAATTGCTAAATGTATGGCTGCAGCAGAATGAGTCATTCTCCTTTGTGGTGGACTTTAAATATCATAGTGCCTATTGAGAAAGGATGGTCTGCTCCAGACCTCGTAATGGAGGGAGGAGGTATGTGCTAAACAAAGTGTACTAACAAATTGGGCAGCTTGACAGTCTAAAATAAGAAATTCAGTAATCAGCCTACTGTGTCACATTCTTAGTAGAATGATAAAACCAGTGTTAGTCAGCTCTGTCATCACTGGGCATAATACCCGGTACCCACAGCTTAAAAGATGAGAAGTTTATTTTGACTCATATTTGCAGGGAATTCAGGCCCTGGTTAGCAGACTCCAAGGCAAGAACATCGTGGCAGAAGGGCATGGTAGGGGCAAAAGCTGCTTAACTCACATTAGCTGGGAAGCAGAACAGGGTAACAGAACTGGAGAACAGAAACAGAGAGGAAGGAGTGAGGGATTATAGCTTTAGCATCCAAGGTCATACCTCCATGACCCACATAGATAGACTTAGAAGTGTGCTTAATTAACCCTTAGTCAATTAAGCATAACCATCACAAGCACTTACAACTTGTTTGGAAAGTCAAAGCAAGTGTTTTTGATTCAACTCTTAACTAAATTGTCCCCTCCCATTATTCACTGATATCAGGGAAATCAACTGGTGTTCTTGTTTCTCTAAATGGAGATGATTTTAGAGCCTGTCGTGCTTTTATGATCTACCCTTTGCTCTGGGTCTCAGTTTTGCAACATTAGACAGAGTTATCATGAGGCGTCCCACTAAACTTCTGGAAAAAGTAATAATAGCAGCAATTACTATTCTAGGTCAGGCAGTATGTCACAGGCTTCAGTCTCCACTTTGATTAAACTTCACAAAAATAGTAGGAGCCCTGACTCAACTTGGCATCCATTCTAAATATATTTTAAAATTAAATTTTACTCTAAACTTATTCTGTAATTTTGAATATGCTTTTGGTAATGAAATTTATTTTCCTGGTTATATAAAGGAAAAAGCATCTGAAATCTGATGTTGATTATACAAAGTAAAAACCATTTGAAATTCCATGCTTATGATGTCCACTATTGATAGCTGATCTAAAATGTCTCCCAGATGTCTCAAGTGACTAGATCTGGGGCTGCTATCCCCATCAGGGGAATAGTCCACCAATGAGTCTATAACTGACTTGCTATTAGGAAGTGGGTAGGTAGCCTGGTAGGAGGTGGGTCACAGGGAGCATGACCTGGAGAGATGTATTCTTGTCACTGGGCCTTCTCTTAACTGTCTGTATGCCGGCTGCCATGGGCTAAGACCTTTATCTTTGCTGTGATCTTCTGCCATTCTGTTTCTGCCTTGGAACTAGCTGACCGTGGACTGAAAGTGTGAGCCAAAGTAAGCCTTAGTTCCTTAACATTGTGTAGTGCATTGCATCCTAGCAACAGGAAAGTGACTAAAAGAACCATGAATAACATGTAGATGTGCATCCTTTTCTCTATTTCTCTGTCTCATTCTTTCTGTATCTTCTCACACAGTAATGTAGGATACATTACAAAATTTTCAATAATTCAGTTGTTATGCATTTTATATTTATCATAGGTACCTTTTAAAAATCACATTGTTTTCTTGACGTCCATACTCCCCCCACGCTATCATCCAGTGTTACACAACCTAATTTATCTGCACTGCATTTCTGTACATATCTATGTGACCATCTACAAATGTATGTATATATTTATGTTTTGTTTTGTGTAAAAAAAACATTGTCCAAAGCAATCTTGGCTATGTGCTCAGAATTCGTTATCTACTCTTCTAAATCATGGAGAAACTATTCTGAAAATAGTGAGATCTTTGTAATATACATTGCCTGCATGTTACTTTTCTTACTCAGAAATACCTGGTGTACTTCCCTTCTTGGGATAGTATAGAGCCCAGTACTGTAGTAGCCTTAAAACAGGATGTAAGTAGGAACCTCATCTGTTTTTCCCTATGCGTAACCAGCCTGTGTCTAGTACAGTGGATCACAACATTCAGTTGGTCATATTGGAGTTTGTGTCTTAGTTATGCCTGGTATAACAAAATACTGCAGACTGGATAAATTATGAACAACAGCAGTCCATTTCTCAGAGTTCTGGGGGCTGCAAAGTTGAAAGCCAAAAATGCCAGATGCTTTAGTGTCTGGTGAGGTCTGGCTCCTTTCTTTCTCTGATTTCTGGCTATGATAGGTTTGACTCCCCTTTTTCATCCCTCTCTGCAATCTTGTTACTGCCATGGAGCCAGCTTTTCACTCCATGGGCTGAAACAGTGAGATAAAGTAAACCTTCTCCTTTAAATTGAGGGTATGGGGTATTTTACCTCTGCAGTGAGGAAAATGACAAAGACAGGTAGAAATGCCACTAATGAGAGTGGCCTAATCACTTTCTCTTGACCTAATCACTTTCCAAAGAGCCCACCTTCCAGTATCAGCATATTAGGGATTAAGTTTCAGCATGAATTTCAGGAAGAGCCTAAACATTCAGACAATAGCACTTCTCTTGATAAGGGGTTTATCTCCGAGATCATCAGTCTGTTTTGTATCTATTATTGATCTGTGTTTTGATTCAAAGAATTTAAATCTGGCCTGACCTTTTATATTCTTTTTCAAAATTTCTTCCCAGTTTTGGGATATTTAATCTTCTCTATCTATCTAATATATGATATCCAATTTTAAAATTGTGGTTGTAATTATATATATATATATATACATATATATATATATAATTATAATTTTTCTGTTTCATGTAGATGAGTTTTGAATTTATTATACTTTTAATATTTCATTCTAATACTACTATAGATTTTCAATTTCCATTGTAGATATAAAGCTCTGACCTTGCCAACTATCTAATCAAAGTCATTCATTGGCTCTAGTAGTTTTTATTTTTAAGTCAGAGATGGAATTTCTAGTAGTATAAACTTTTCACTGACAAAAAGGGAAAATTTTTCTATTTACTTACCCTGTTTATATTAACCATTTATTTTCTCCCATTCACCGTTGAATTACACTAATAAATAGTCATCCTGTTTTATCTCTAGCATTTGATTGTTTGAATGATGTTTGCAATTGATTCAGCCTTAATCTCAGCCCACAGTGATAGGAACCAAAGAAGGAAAGGAGGAGCCGGGGACAGGAATCTGTTTTCCAGGTGAACCCCCAGCAGCTCCAGCCAGGCCCCACATTCAGACAACATAGTCAACCAGTCACAAACTGATTTAGCCGTTGAATTTTTATGGTGAGTCATTTTCAAGTTTCAGGGTTTTTTTCGTATTTTATTTTGTGTTTGATAAAAATGGTTGTTAGACTTCACCAGGTGCTTTTTTAGAACCTACTGATGTAACCAATCAAGTTTGCTCTACACATACATTGTTCATGAGTATTGGATTTGCTTATGTGAAAACTGCCTTTCTGATTAAATAGCACTTGGTCATTGGCAGTATTCGTTGGATAGACTTCTATATTTTCCTTAATAATATTTTATTTAAAATTTTTTTGCAAAGTTTTACAAGGGAGATGCTGTGCAGTTTTCTTTTATTGTGAAATTATCCTTTTCTACTGTTTTTAATGGTAGAAATGTAATCACTTTCACAACCTCTTGTAGCAATTTCTGTATTCAGTTTTCCTCTTTCTGAATTAAGTATGTTAATTTATACCTGGAGAAAAGCATACTGAGAACTTTAGAATGCTTTTGCTTCCTTCTCTCCTCCTGCCTTCAGCTCTGCTTCTTCCCAACACCTACACTCTCTTTCCTTCTTCACTGTTAGCTTTGCAGTTTACCCCATATTTCAGGAATCTTTAACATTTTCTCATATTCTTTCGCATATTCTAAGTTATGTATCATTTTCCATTTAGGTCTTATAACACATTTACTATTCTTTTTGTTTTTCTTTCCCTTGTTTCTCTGACTCTCTCTGAGTTGGAGGAGCAACATGAGTGGAGAGGCAGGAAGGAATTATGGGAGCCACCTCTGTAGATGCTCACATAAGTGGAGTGCTTAGAATGGACCTTGGAACTGAGTGCCGTGGAAGTGTTAAGTCAATTATATTACTGGGCTTGTTAAGTTACCTTCAATATCTCCTTTTACTTTGAGAGGTGGGTGGTACCTGTATGGATATAGATGTCTGGGGATGTGGTTCTTTCGCTCAGTACTGTCTGCATAGTGTGTATGCCAGCCTCGTTCCATTTCCTTTGTAGGAATTTATTTTTAACTAGAAGCTTTCAAGCTTTTCATTACAAGTAGAAATAAAAAAGTAATTACCATTTATTAACAAACTTTTGGAGGTCCTAGAAAATGTAAAACAAGAAGAAAATAAAAGATTAAATTTTGCGAAAGAAATATAATGTCCTCTGTACTAATTAATGATAATTCTTAGGAAACCTATGAAGAGGGAGAAAAACTAATCCACATTACAGAGGAAATGTGGTGAGTTTGAAATACACAAAAATAGTAGCTTTTCTCTGTGCTTGATCTACATTGACAAGAATTTGTTAAAATCTACCTTTTGTTTGTTTGTTTGTTTGCTTGGGTTTTGGTACTGGAGATTGAAATCAGGGTTTTCACATTGAGTATATCCTCAGTCCTGTTTGTTTGTTTGTTTGTTTAGTTATTTATAGGCAAGGTCTTGCAACTACATTGATAAATTTCCCATAAAAGTGTTTAAACTTGCAGTCTTTCTGCCTCATCTCTTCAGATTACAGCTATGTGTCACCACACCCAGCTCTTTTTTTTTCCTTTGAGGTGAGTTCTCCCTGTTACCTATGTTTCCTATGGTGGCCTTCAACTTCTGATCTTATTGTCTCAACCTCCCAAATAGCTGGGACCCATAAGTTGCAACTCTTTCAGCAAGGTGTTTTACCAGCTGAGGTCTTTTTGTGAAGTGAAGAAGTTTTTCTCATTTCTTTATTGATTACCTTTCCTCGTTTTTCATCACTTTTCACTGTTATTTGTTTGTTTCTATTATTTGTACGACTGCCTTTTCTTGGAAAGATTGCCTTTTCCATATGACGTTTAGCCTTTCCAACTCTAATCTTGGAAGATGTTCCCTTATTATATGATATAATGACAAAAGCATGAAGAGGCTGTTGTTGTGTTGTGCAGCATTGTTTTATGGCTGCCTTGAGCATGCTTTTGGCAGATGTTTTGAGGGGCACAAGAGCTGTCCTGTGGACGTGGACAGGGGACAACCAGCCAACCAGCTATTTCCACCCCAGACCTAGCTCACTCTCCTGGAGTTGTTGCAGTTCAAGGTACCCCAATGCTTGAGCTCTGGAGGGGGCCTAACCAACAGGGAGCTCAGTCACCAGTGAATAATGAACAGGAAATAGACAACTGGAGCCAATCACAATGCGTGGAGGAGGGGAGAGATGATAATTCTTTAAAACAAAGGTGTAAAGTAATTGTGCTACCAAAATAGTTTTTAAAATTTAAACAAAGTGCTTTTAAAATGAAGTATTCCATTGTATATGGAAAAGGACACCCAAGAAACTGCTATCAGTGATTGTTTTCAGAGTCAGGGACTGGATGACTAGGGGAAGACAATTTTTTTCATTGACATTTGGTATTGTGTCCAAAATGATGTATCACATATGTATGCAGTTAAGTGGTTGAATGGGTAACTGAGGGAAGTTTTTAAAAAACTAAGCAGTGGAATATTTTCATATAACAGTTCAGTTGTTGAGATATCTTGAATATCATGTATGATCATCACTGTTTATAAATATTACTATTAATGATACCAGAGCTATATCTTGGTGTTTCATGTTGTAATCATTTTAGATGTTATGTTAAGGAATTTGGGCAATGCATTACTTTGATGTTGAACGCTAGTGATTATTTAAACTATTTAAACACTAGTGATTTCCTTGGCTTTCTATGGATTTCATTTTATACATTTAAAATATTTTGTGAAAAGATCCATTGATTTCATTGAACTGATAAAAGAATCCATTCCCTGCAAAAGATCAATAATATATGGGATACATATATTAAGGTAAATTTGTAGCCTGGAAGATCAAGTACAAAAATATATAAATGAGAACTGAAAAAAAATTATAAATAAGTATATAAACAAACATGAATAATAAAATATAAATAATAAATCGTTAGGGAGATGTTAAGAGACATGACACACAGTCCAACACTTCCAAAATGGCAAGAACGAAGTCCTATATGATAAAGAAGCAAATCTTTTCAATAAAAGTTGTCTGGGAACAATAATTCTGTTTTGGCTTTTACCTTTTTTGTTGCTTTATTTGGACTTTCTTTTGAAGAAAAACCATGTTGCCAGTGTTTGTTGGACCATTCTTACAGATTCACATCCCCATCCTCTGTCTAGGAGCCGTGGATACTTGAATGCCTTCTACACTTCAGGTGACTGGCAGAGGGGGTCAGCTGGTTAGTACAGAAGTGAATTAGGCATGTCCCGCCCACATCTCCAGGTGTGCCCAGCACACCACCACTGGAGACAGCCCTGTGTGGAGGTGAGGAAGTCTGCCACAGTGACCTAGTGCTGCTGCATCTGAGATAGTGTAGTGAGTGACCTGGCATGGGTATTGTCAAAGTGTATCTGAGCACTTACTGCTCTTTACTCTGCCTAGAGAAGTTACCTGGCTCTAAATGTTCTTACTGGAGATAAGGAAAAAATGGATATGAAAACTTCCCTACAGACTAATAGATCTAAGACTCAGATGACTGTGAGGCAAACAGCAACATCAGTGCTGTAGATTAGTGATTTCAGGAGTGTCTCCAAAGGGGGCAGAATGTGGTCATGAGTGGAACAATTTTGTTCAATGTGACAACCTGCCTGACCCAAGATATACTTGCTTGTATTCCCCACCAGGGTGGCTGAGACTTATTCTTACCTGAGATAGAAGTGACAGCCCCTGGTCAAGTTACCAAGAAGCCCTTATATTTGGCTTTTGCTTTCCATTCTTTCCATTTAACCCTTCTGTATGCTGGAGTATAGACAAGAAGCCCAAAGGTGTGGCCATCATTTTGAGAAGCACAAAGTGGAAAAATGTGGACCATAAAAGGAAGCGGGACATGATCATGTGTGTGTTCACACATACACGTTGGTGTGCTCATAGTTCAGCTTCTTGAAGGAGAGAGGAACAGATGTTTAGACAAAGTGTCTTCAAGCTCAAGGATTATGTATTCATGGAAACTTTTTTTTTTTTTTTTGGAGAAAATACAAATGCACTTGAGTTATTTTATTAGCTTTTAATTACATATATTTAAATTCGTTGGTAACATACTTATTCTTAAGCTTCAAGGAAACTTAACTACATGTTTTGATATAAGCAAAGAATTCAGAGAGGTTGCTTTTGGATATTAGCATTCGCTGTAAATTTGGGAACCTTCTTGTGCACAGGAAGATAAGTAAATAGTAACTCTTAAATAGCATGAGCTAGGTGTATGAGATTGATTTCTCTTTGGATACTTCTGTATTCATCCTTACTCCAAAGTCATAACCAAATAGGTATTTGTTTTTCGCAGGAATAAGAAACGGAAGTAGGCAGTCCTGAGTAAAGACCTCTAAAGGGCTGGTCTCATTCCATTTTTTTCCACTGCATGCTCCTCAAAATGATTGCTACACCTTTGGGCTTCTTGTCTATACTCCAGAAAATGGAAGAATTAAATAGAAAAGAAGGGAAAGCAAAAGCTGAAGATGAAGATTTCTTGACAACCTAACCAGTGGCTGTCACTTCTGTTTCCGATAGGAACACCTCTCTGTCACCCCTGTGGGGAATACTGGGAAGTGTATCTTGGGTCAGGCAGATTGGCACCTTGAACAAAACTGTTCTATTTGTATTAAAGAAGAGTGTAGTGAATTTGGATATGAAACCAGCAGTACTGGCCCAGTGTCCTTCACCATCCCCTCTGGCCTGTTTCAGCTGACTGTGGCTTATCTGTAAGGCATCTATCTGGCGATGCCTTCTAGGAAGCCCCCTTTGAGCCCTGAGTGGAGGTGAAGTCTCCATTCCTTGAGCACTGTGTTTAGTCCAGCATGACCTCTGCCTTATCTGTAGCTTGTGGAAATCACTGCTACTGTACAAGTGCTACCTCATTACAATCCTAAGTGTCATCAGAGTATGTGAACAGTATTTATTCCTCTCTTCAAATACAGTATTTGGTGTACAGCAGGTGCTTAAAGTTTGTTGAGCTGGCCTATTGAAAACTAGTTTACCTTGTTAAAATTCAAAAATCACAGAGAAATTTTTACGTTTTAAATATTCTCCTTTGAAAATGTTAATATTTATAGGTATAATGTATGCATTTACATGTAAATCTGTTGAATGTACTTTTAGATATTTCCAATTTTGTGCAATGAAATTTTTTTTTGTCTTTTTCATTTTTATCGGTACCAGGGATCGAACTCATGACTGCCTGCTAACAAGGCAGGTGCTTATGCCGCTGAGCTAAATCTCCAGCCCCGATATTTCCAATTTTGTAAAATGTGCTGGTTGTTATATCAGTAAATGTGTGTGTGTGTGTGTTGTGTACGACTGAGTGTGAGATTTGTGTCTGGGTGCAACTCATTATTTCCTGTCTCACCAAGTGACATAGAATTTCAGGGATGTGACTAAGGTATAGTTTATCCCACAAGGATATTGTTATAAAACAAACGAGGTTGTTTATCTGACAACCTGTTTATCTAACTTGCTTTTCCAGAGAAAAGTCCCATGTTAATTCCTGGTACAGTTAACCCTCCATTGTACATATCTAGAAGAACAAGGAGAAGAAAAGGGAGTAGGGAAGGAGGAAGAGGGGGAAGGGAAGGGGGAAGAGGAAGAACAAAGTGCAGATTGTCTAAAGGTCAATGATTCTTGATTTTGAAATTGAAATACAGTGTATTTTGGATGTTGGCAGGAAACCAGTCTTCAGTGTGGGCATGGTTACTGTGAGTCAGTTTCATGAATCTGAACTTTCAGCATCCATCTAAGCTCTAATGGCACACATGATGTGTGATGTATTTGCATTAAAAAGAACTAAGATATATGTAAAACATTTGTATCTATATCTGTCCTCATGTTTCTTTATTTTCTGATTAGATTTCAAGAAAGAAATGAATTTGGCCTCATTCGTTTCATAAACACTTGCACAGGGCCACATTTCAATTTTTTACTGAGACGCTTCTATAAATAGTATTTACAGGTCTTCTGCAGAACTACTGTGGATGTCAGTGACCACTTGGAGTGGAAGGGCATGGTCCCGGTTCAGCAGCACAGACATCAACGGGAACCTCTTAAAAACACAAAATTGAAGGTCCCACCTTAGACATACTAAATCAAAAACTCAGAGGTGCCCAGCATTCTGATTTAAGAAGCTCTCTCTAGCAGGGTCAAATCTGACAACCAGTGGCTGGGTTTAAAGCCATAAAATCAAGGTGTTTTCAAAGCGTTTTACATAATGTCTCTTCATATTCAGCACCTGGTAAAATGTCTCCTCTGATAAACTGGGATGACATCTGTGTCCAGACAAGAATGACATCACCCGTTATGTTCCCATTTCTGTCTTTTCTTGCAGGAAACTTAGAGCTGAGTTTATTGCTCAATCATAGTCAATACATTTGCCTGAATTTTTTTTATTTCCCCTTCCTTTCCATGCATTTTATTTGCTTGTTTTATTTAACAGCCTTACTATGAATCTTTTATTATAGGCTTTCTCGAATCCATTTTGCTAGTAAGTGGGTTGGCAGTATATGGTGGGATATAATTTGAAATAAATTGACTTGCTTACATAGTGATAGACAGTAGAAATATTTGACCAAGAAATGTACTAGATAGTAGGGGAAGCTGGACTGGAATTAAATATAATCTACAGAAAACAACACATATGCCCTTGAATACTTGTACATAATAAGAAAAGGCAAACAGTATAGAAAGAGATGAAATGTACTCACAGATTCAATCTTCTCTTTCCCCAGCCCCAGGACTGCACACATTTTCTACCCTCTGATTTATCACAGCATCATATAGGAACATAGATGAACAGACTGAACCAATGCAAATTTTCTTATGTAAAGAAAACATAAACAGGGTACATGTGTGTGTTGTGTGAGAGACAGACACAGAAACAGTAAAAAGGGAATTAGAGAAAAAGAATTTCATCTTTCTGCTCTGTTATAGGCCCCAGTTTCTAAGGCCTCCAGTTCTTTCAGCTATTCATTTCCACCTCATTTCTCTGAGATTTGCACTTTCCATTTGTTCTTGAAATCAGTTAACAGTTAATCTGTTCTCTGGCATTAGCACATCCCCTGGGGATTTACCAATTGATTGGCCTTTTAATCCAGTTGTTAAAATTCTCCCAATACTCACTGACATGAAGCAGGTCCAATTTGTGTGTTTTAAAGTGTTGGCCAGGGTCATTAAGAAAGTAAAGTTCACATGTCTACTTTGTTGGAACAAGGATGGTATCCAGCAGTCAGTTTGCTGTGTGACGGCAGGGTTTGGGGCATTTGGAATCTTTGCCAAGTGCCCTCCCGTTTTGAATTCCACCCATATGCTGTACCTCTCAGCACACTGAGAAGATATTGTTCCACCTTTACATGTTAACAATAAAAGTTCATAGGTTAAGGAAAAAGGATATGGGTTGGGAAGCAGCATCCTTCTGTGAAAGTTTCTCTAGAACTCCTTTTTGTGTATTTTTATTTTTTATTTTTGTCTTTATGAGACAAGGTCTCTCTATATAGTTCAAGCTGGCTGTGAGCTCACTTTGTAGCCCAGTCTGGTCTCGAACTTGCAACGATCTTCCTGCCTCAGCCTCCTAAGTGCTGAGATTAGAGGCACGCACCACCATACCTGGCTTCAGACTCCTTGGTTTCTTATTTCTATATCTTGCAAATTTATATCACTAGAAATGGGACTTAATAAGAAATCAAACTTTGATAGGGTAGATGTTCGGTTGAGAAAATCGCATTGTACTTTGTTTTCTTCTCTCAAATTGATTTTTTTTTTATGTTTTATGTATCTTCAGAAAAAGAAATTTCAGAGCATGGGAATAAGCTACAGTTTTGAAGTAATTTTGTTAAAACATTTACTGAAATAGTCATTAAACATTTATTAATTTTTTATTTTAAAGATAGTAAAATTTAAAAGCCAATCAAAACAAAGCAGCAAATTGGTATGGAACTTCAAAACAGAATAGTAGGAAAATAACAATAGCTACCATAGTATATCTTCTTATCTTCACAATAGCTGTCTGTTCCATCAGGTACAGGAAAATCAAACCAAAAGCAGAACACTATAAAATCAATCAAAACAGAATATTGAATAAAGCAAAACAATCAGAACAAAGCAAAACAGTGTGAACAATATTGGATTTCAAAGACAAGATAGAAGGAAATCCACTGTATTTGCTATATTGGGTACTGTCATTTTCCCAAAAGATGCTCAGGCTGCTGACCTCAGGCTTGCAAAATCATCCAGACAGTATAAGCGTTTAGTTGCTTTATGTATCTTAGTTGCTATCAACTCAGCCTGTCCTTTGAACCAGCTGGTTGCTTGGAGAGGGTATGTTTGATTCTCAGCCCACACCTAGTAGGCTCACAGGAGGAGGCACTGACTTTTCTCTTCCTAGCAGCCATGCAGCTTGCATGGCTTATCAGAAAGGCTGGCTGGTTGGCTTCTTGTTGGATCCTCCCAGTCCCAGCATGCACTATACACTAATATTTTTAAATGCTTATTTTTCATATTTCTTAACTCAGTTCCTATAATTTTGTGATTAAAAGATTTCTCATCTGTTAAAAACTTTATTTGGAAAGAGCCAAGTTATACTTCAAATGGGATTCTAAAAAATAGTATTCTTGTTTATTTGTGTGTATTTGTTTGAAAGATACTATAAATCTTTGAGAATTCAATATGTTTGCCTCTAGTAGAGAATACATGTATTAATAAAACTTGCTCTTTCTATGAAACAAAATTATACTTCTTATGTTTCTGTCTTTTCTGCTAAGTTTAATTTTTTGAGAGCTGATTCTTGCTGAAATCTGAGCTTTCCTAACTTAGGACAGGGCTTGGCCCATGTTGGCTTCATGGAAAATATTCATTGACTGACAGTGAGTTGGAAGTCTCTTGGTGATAATGGAATCTGCAGCAGCTTAGGGTTCTGAAAGAGCCCATGCACAGAAGGCACAAAACCAAAAACGTGACGGCTTAGTGTCTTACAGTTGCCAGACCCCTCAGCCTCTTAATTCATCAGTTCGGGGGAGGGAAAGAGCACTTTTGATAAGGAGGCATAGCAGATACAGGAAATGGCCTGAGTATGGTGTCTGTGAGCACAAATGGGAAGGGTTTGCTTGGTGCGCCTACAGGTGACAGAGGCAGTCAAGCAGGGATTATATAGCAGATGCCGAGGTGGGATAGCTGTGCAACAGACATGCAAGGAAAGGACAGGAAGGTTGAGGAGCTGTCAGTGAGCAATGCAGGCCTCAGCCTTGTGGAACAGGGAAGGAAGGGAGGAAAGAAAGGAAGGAAAGAAGGATAGGAACACAGAAAGGAAGGAAGTTGGGTTGAAGGTTTTACATTAAACTATAATTCTAAGGAAGTTGACCTTGAGCAAAAGTTGCCTGTCAAAGAGCCTCCATGTGATTCCCCCATGGACCTGTCTTAGGGTCCCTGCTATGCTCAGGCATCAGCTTGGTGCAGCTTATGGGAAGTATGGCCTTGGTGGAAGGTGTTGGTGATTTGGGAGCACTATGGCTGGGCCCCGTGATGTACTCCCCACAGTTGGAAATCTAAGCAGCTGATTCTCTTGGCGGCTGCAGTTCATCCCTTGTGCTCTACAGATCTTTCTCTTAGCATGGGTGAGTAGCATCTCTGTGGTCTCCATGAGCAGCTCCTGAGAGAGCTCAGGAGAGGAAGGTGAGGGGGCCATCTGTATCTCTTCCTTACCACAGCTAAGTTGGGTAGGAAGTTATCCTCTCCTTTCCACACTGCCCGTTCTGAGTTCCGTACACTACATCCTTAATCATCCCTTTGGAAGACCCTGATGACCTCCTCAGAGATGTAACCCGCATGGTCTCTGCTGGTACACATGAGGCCTTTGGTCATCCCTTTCTTGGGCTGCAATTACCGCACATGTCTGTACACAGTTATAGAGGAATAAGGAGTAGCAGGAAGCACCATTTTGTGTTCCTCAACTGTTCATTGTGCAACCAACCTGCCTCTTCCTGCTAGACCAAGTAACTCCTGCCTTGTGGCATCTTGCTGGTCTAAAGAGTCCAAGGTGTCCTAGTGGCAGCTGTCCTGCAGCGTGAAGTTCAGTAGGAATATTGCTGTTGTTTGGGAAGACTACACCCACTGGAAACCACAACTTTCAACCTCACAGAGCACAAATTTTTGTGAATGGGAAGCACGAAGTTCCCTAATGAGCCATTGGAAGTGTCAATAAGAGAAGACACTGCTTTCATACTTTGGTTTTTGGTCCCATGTTGGGACACAATATCATATGGAAATTTTGGCCATGGTGCACACAGTACTTCCTGAAGAAAGTACCTTACCTTTAGAAGACTGCCTCTGAGCTGAAGTTCCAAGTGGTTGTTTAGAAGGTCATCTCTGCATTTTGAGAAGCCACCTTCTTCTAAGTAATGTAGTGGGATTCAGCATTGGATGCCATGGTCCTGGGCCCAGTCCTATACCTCATTCTGTGAAATGGTCCAGGGCACATGCTGTGTTGTAGAAGATCTCATGCATATGTAGTAGGTATTCTACAAGCTCCCAGATGATAGTGCTGGCTGAGGGCTTGCTATGTGAATTCCACAGAATGTTACTGAGCCCTGCTAAAGAGAATATCTGCTCATGTGTAATAAGTGACACACCAAGACTTAGTAATGTGCTAGGGCATTATTAACACATGAGCAAGCATTCTGTCCTATGAAGGACAGTAACATGCATTATTTTCAAAATGGCTCTACTTCTTTACTACAGATGGTGTGACCTTGCTCCATTCTAGGAGCCTGTTACGTGATTCTTCCACTGGGGTTTGCAGTCCTGGTAAAGAATTTAAAGTATATCCTGTTAGCAGTAGGAACTATTAATTATTTCTGACTTTAGATTACATTATTAGATCTCTTTTACAAAACTTTATTACCGAAAGATTCACAGAAAGGCAACTGGAAGCAGTGGGAATAAGTTAGAAGGTGTTGCAGTAATCCAGGCAAAAAGCTGGGCATGATGGCACACTCCTGTAATCCCAGCACTCAGGAGGCTGATCACTGCAAGTTCAAGACCAGACTGGCTACAAAGCAAGCTCAAGGCCACCCTGAACTGCATAATGAGACCCTGTATAAAAAAAAAAAAAAAAAAAAAAAAAAGTTCAGGCAAAAATTAAGGATGGAAACTAAAGTCCTGGCCATAGGCCTGATTCGAAAAGCATTTGGAAAGCAGAATTAGTAAAACAGAGGAAAATTGCATATCAAGAGGAAAATATTGTCTAGAACAATTTTGGGATTTGGGAACTTGCTGAGTAACCAGGAAGAAATTCATACACTATTTTTTTTTTTTTGCTATTTTATGTTATTTTATTTTATGTACTAGAAATCAAACTCATAACCTCATGCTTGCCAGGCAGGTGCTTTTGCCACTGAGATACATCCCTGGCCTACTATTATATTTTAGAGTAAAGCATTCCAAAAGGTCATACCACTAAAATAAATTTTTACAATGCTGAGCCAAAAATGTTAATGGACTGAACTATTTAATCAACTGGGTCTTTAACTGAACCTTAATATTAATTTTCATTGAATCAGTATTTTTCAAAATTACCAACTAAGGTAATCCAGAAACATACTGAATTACAACTATCAAATATTGTTTTCATCTGTTCTGTTTCCCTTGTAAACTTAGAAGAAGAGCAGTATCTAATATATATTAGACAGAATAGAAGTTTATTAAATAAATGAATGAATTATCCTGGCTAACTCAATACTTAATCTGAACTTTGTGATGCATTTTTTTTTGCAGTAAACATTGAGTAAGTGTATTGTTGAACCCACAGCATAATAAATATTGTAGGAGAACTGCCCTGTTCACAAGTCTTATGGTAAGAAAGAAACCAGTTATATTTATGTAAGGGCATCTCAAATGTTAGGGCACATTTAATTGAGGGCAGCTCAGAAATTGGATTTTACCTAGATGCAGTCTTTTTGAGTTCATTCAATCCTACAGCAGAAAAGACTAAGACAGACCATTTTCTTTTCCTCTGGACTACAAGCGAGGGTACTAAAACTATACCTATAGACTACAGTTTTCACTTCGTGACATAATTCCAGGGAAAGAGAATCCCTCAACACTCCTATGAGTCCAACCAGTATAAACTAGTGTCTGATTCTTTTCTTTTTCTTATGTTAGGAATTTACTATAAGGAAATAATGGTAAATAAACCATAGGCTTAGTAACAAAGATACTACTCACAACATTATGTAGAACACAAAAATTTGTAACCATTTGCAATAAGTAGTAAGAGATTACAAGGTAGATACAGCACTTTAGAATTACTTGCATTCTGATCTGTGAGGATTTTATAGTTGACTGGGTTGGACAGCAATTGACTTCCTACCTACAACAAAACATTTCTTTGCTCCATTTTCTCTAGACATGCACCATTTTTAACCTCCCTGTCCACCGTCTTCTTCCTACCCTTAGAGATTTAAGAAAGAACTATTTCTGGTGCAAATGGACAGTTAGTAACATGACTTTTCCAGAGCACCAAGTGTTCATTGTTCTGTTCTCTCACCCTTCTCCTGTTGGTACCCAGTGTCCACATACTGGGTCTTTATACTGATTAAAGCCAGGATGGCTATTTTCCTCTTCCTGTGGTTTGAATGTCTCTTCCTGTAAAAATGGGATTATTGTGGTGACAGTGTTGGGAAGTGGGAATAAGAGGAGTTTAGGCTCCAGGACTCTGCTCTCCTGAGTGGATTAGTGCAGGGTAGGAACAGAAGACTGTAATAAAAATAAGTCTGCCTATACTCTCGCTTTGTATGTGCTGTTTTGCCCTCATACATTCCACTGTTATCACATAATTCTTGGCATGCCTTTGACTTCCTAACTTCCAGAACCGTAAGCTAGACTTTTCTTTGTAAATTACCTGGTCAGTGGGATTTTGATATAGCAATAGAAAACAAATTAAGACATCCCTAACTCAACACATTCCTTACTATGTCCAGGAAATACTGAGCAAGGCATCCTCCTCTGAAAGACAATTCTTTTAATCACCCTAACTTCTAAATGATGAAATACTTCACAAAATTTTGTGCATGAAGCCAGACTGCCTCAGTTCAGACTCTGACTTCATCATTTTCTACCAGTGTGTCTGTCACTCCTTGTCCTTAGTGTGTTCTTCTGTAAAAATTGAGATTAAAAATAATATTCTACACCACAGGATAATTGACAGTGTCAAATGTCGTGTTTAGTAATTGTTACATAATCTGACATTTTCAACAATCACATAAAAACGAAGATGAGAGCAAGGGGGTATTGGTCGCATTCCTCAAATTGTAACACCTGGGTCTCTTCTATTCCTTTTTACCCTGTTTCGCTCTAGCACAATGCTCAAGCCTAGAGTGCCTCCCATAGTAACAGTTGTGTGATATTTTCTGATTTAATTAAGGTTGATATTACCTGGGTAAAACATCCTACTCCACCCTACTCCTGGTTGATTCTGACGTCACAACCTTTTTTATCGTTTATCATTCATTCGGAATGTTACTATCCAGCACTGTGGCCAGTGACTAAGTGTAGCTCCTCAATTTAAGTTACAACTAATTATAATTAGTAGTTTTTCAGTCTCACATTTCAGTTTCTCAACAGTCACATGAGGCTGGTAGCTCCCAATGTGGACAGCGCTGATACAGAACAAGTGTGTCACAGCAGAGTCCTGCAGACAGTATTGACTGAGACCCTTTATTTGCTTTCATTGTGTATGTAGAATCACGGTGGCATTTATATTACTGCCCACCGTGTGCCTGAGCTATACTTCAGATGGCTATAAGCATAAGGCAGGAATTGGAGCAAGCAGTCATATCAAATGCCAGTCCTTCCAAGACCTTTGATCCGATTCCTTTGCCTCTTCTAAGATAATTCTCAACAACAAGCACTCAAATGTTTTTCTTTTCATACACAGGACAAAGAACTTCCAGAACTCAATGTAACTGCATAAATTATAAGATATTGATATTATAACTAGCTTATCCTAACTTCACAGAGTGAAATCAAGATGAATGTATCATTACTCTTCCTTTGTATTTCTGACTACATTACTTGTATTTGTTCCCTTTTGCTTTATTCACAGCCATGCCTGGTTTTTCTCTGAATAACATCAGAATCAGTGACTAGAAAGGCAGACAAGATGAAAAATCTGCCACCTTTAAAGAAAGAGGGGGTCACAGTAATGCCTTAGCCCTCAGAGTCATCATTTGCAAGTAGAAATGTCAGTGTGAGTGTCCTTGTGGATTAAAAGCATCTCTGTGTGGCATTGCAGATAAGACTGAATCTCAAGGAAGTTATATTGGTCAAATTCATGTGACTCTTTGTAGCTGAGCAAAGTTCAAACTCAAGTCTACAGTTAGCGAAAGCTGTCTCTTCGCATCAATCCCACAGACTGCAAAGCTGTCTCTCCCCACCATTCTGAAACTATCATCATATTTCCTCATCAAAAACTCACCCATCCTTCTGGTTACCTTTAGATTCATGGCTTTGGCTGTATATTTGCTGTGGGAGAGACCTCAAGATTTTTTTTTTTAATGTCATAAACATTATGTGTGCTAGGTTGGAAAAGAAGAGTGTGCTTTACCCTGGAGCATTTCTAGGGCAACATGGGGCAGTAACGTCATCCAGAGAGTGAAAACCACTTTAGGGAAGTTATTACCAAAGAAGTGAAGAGAATCTTGTCAGATTTAATCTAGGCATTGTGGAAAGCAGAAGGATGCTGGGGTAGCTTTTTGGTTTTTTTTTTTTTTTGTTGTTGTTGTTTGTTTGTTTGTTTTGTTTGTAGGTAAAGACCTGCCTAATTCCTTTCCCAAAGATGAGGAGAAGCCACAATAAGAACAGATACAGGAGACCTGGTGGGATACATAACTCGGCTTGTGTCAGACTACTTTATAGTCTTTAACTGAGCAGAATGGGAAATTTCTCCATGCTGTTTGCCACTGTGGAAGAACAGAATGCATTTTAGATTTTTTTTTCCTTCCACCAGAAACTCGCAGAAGCATTGTAAACTTTCCCAAGCTCTGTAGCAAGTTAGATGAGCTGGAGGGTTTATAAAATCTCAGTGTCAAGATCATACCCCGTAGCAGTTAAATTATAGTGACTGAGAACCAGTACCAGTGGTTTTAGGGATTCTCAGTTGTTTAAAATGTGTGTCATTTGGAAATCTCTTCTATCGAGCACTCTTCCTTTTTCTCCCTCATTTGCCCCTCTGCCTTCCTCACCCTTGTCTTCCTCAGTTAGGATTTTACATGCTTTACTGCTGTTCCTTACTAGGACCAGCACATGTCTTTCTAGGGAGTATCAGTGATGTCCCTTTATGACTCTTTTTTTTTTTTTTTTTTTTGTCTTTTTCCTTTTTATCGGTACCAGGGATTGAATTTACGACTGCCTGCTTGCAAGGCAGGAGCTTGTGCCGCTGAGCTAAATCTCCAGCCTCTTGCCTTAAACTCTTATCTGGGTCTGGCTTTTCCTCTATTACCATATCCCTGAGATGCTTTTCCTTCTAGCACAGAGCTTCACAAAGCCACGACACTCACTTCTAAGCAAATGAGACTTCAGACATCTTCCAGCTCTTTAGGAGATTTAAAAATGAGTGTTTGTGTTTTTGGAGTCTTACTTTCCTCATTTGTAAAATCAGTGGACTGTTAATAACCCCATCATATAAGGGTATAATGGGGGTTAGAGGTAACACTTGTAAGAGTGCTTTGCACATGCATTGTTCAGTCCTATAGTAACTATTAATGTCATTGCTGTTCTCCATTTTATTTAGTTATTGTATTTAATTTGAATGCATTGTGTTCATATTTGGCATTTTTATCTTTAAAGCTATGCATGGGATTTATGCATTGAGTTCACTCCAAGTATTCTGTGTATATATAGGTAGCATTTAATTAGTATTAATCAATGAGCTCCGAGGATGTGGGAAGTTCTACTGTGAGATATTTATTTTTTCTTTTAGGGAGAAAACATTTTTCAAATTTGAGAAGCTCTCCTTAATCTTCTTCATTCATCTTCCCTGTATTCTTATCCTCAGCACAGGACGCTGATGTGAGCTGTGATCAGCTAGACGATCTGGCAGAAATCCCTCTCTGACTTTTCATTTCTCTTCATATAATTTTGCCCTCACTGTGTTCTTTGGATGACCTTTCATGGATCCTTTCTAGACTGGAAAGCAAATAATTCCCAGGCAGCCTTTTGACACACATAAAGAAGCAGGTGCTTCTTGGACCACCAGGCCAATTTTGAGAGTGATTTTAGTTATTAAGCATGAGAAAGACAGAGTTCCAAGTGTTTTGTCCACCATTTATCCTCGTAAGGGCCATATGAGCCAGAGATTAAATTTTGCTATTTTGCAGATGAGGAGACTGAGGCCTACAGTAGTTAAACGTAACCAAAATTATGCAGGCATAGCAGCAGTCAGGGTTCTAGTCTGGGCTGGCTGACTATAGAGTCCATGTTCTTAGGCCTGCACCACACCGCTTAAGACATGTACTATTCCTGTTTTCCTCACGGTGCTCCCAGGAGGTGAGTAAAGCAGTCTGAGACCTGTCTGCTCTTGAGCCAGGTCCTTGAGCACCTCAAGTCCTTCTCAGCAACCCTGATACCAATGTTGTGTGTGATTACATTGCTGACTGTAGGTGCCTCCTATCCAGTCCTAGGCCTCAACCATGGCTAGGGAAAGAAGATGGAATGATTTCTCTGAGCTTTCCTAGAGCATCTGAAAAACACATGTTACCTAAAGCTGTTCTTGACCTTGTTTGCCCCAGAGGCCCAGAGTACTCTCCCCTTTGAGGGGGCGTTAGGAAGGAGGCCTGGATTTGGTTCATGGTCCTCCCATTCCATTTCCTTTTCCCAGAGGTGAAAGGCTCATCTTTGTTAGCACACCACCTTTCCCTGTTTTCTTTTGTTGTTCCATTCTATAATAGTAAATGACAACATGCATTTTTAAAATTTATCTGATCCCCTTTAGAGAAGCAAGTATAATATTACTAATCAAAAAATAATTTTGGGGGGCTGGGGATTTAGCTCAGCGGCATAAGCGCCTGCCTTGCAAGTGTGCATTCGTCAGTTCAATCCCTGGTACCGATAAAAACAAAAAAGACAATAAATAAATAAATAAATAAATAAATTTTTCATGTTACTCTGGCTAATGTTACTGATCAAGGTTTTTAAAGTGGAGCCCTCCTCAAGGAAAAGAATACAAAATTACAGCCATAGAAATAGGAGCAGGACTTTGGCAGGCACCAGTGCAACAGGTTCTCAGAAGGTTATACTTCACTATTTTCCATGAACTATACACTTTTGGCAATAGCCCTTTCAGATTTTCGAATTTATTTATTGTTTATTCATTTAGTATTAAATCATATATAGTTATGGTGTACAGTGTGATTTTTGAAGTATATGTACATCATGAAATGATTAAATCAAGCTAATTGTCATATCCATTATGTTACATGTTTATCCTCTTTCTGTGGTGAAATCATTTAAGCTCTGTTCTGTAAGCAGGTTTCGAGTGTACAGTACAGTATTAAGTATAGTCACTGTGATGTACAGTAGATCCTCAAAACTTACTCCTATCCAGAACTTTGGACCCTTTGGCCAACATCTCTACCTGCATCTGCTCTGTCTGTGAACAACATCCCTCCTCTATCGACAGGGATGCATTCCAAGGATAGGAGAGAATGTTCTTTCTTTGTAGACATTTGTTCATCAAGAGATTGACAGAGTATGTTTAATAATCAAAATATTGGATTTGGAAGTGAGTTACCTTATACATAATGGCAGACATTGTTTTGATTTAATTCACTTATAACTATGATATTGTTTCTGAGAATGTTTTACACTTCTGCATCTTTGGAAGGTCTCTATGGTAAGCATCTTCAGAAAAACTAAAATGAAAACATGTCTTAAACAGACAAAGAAGTTTAATAAAAGGCACCAAAGCAAAAACTTGTCACGTAACTGGGCTTGGTGGTACAAGCCTGTAATCCCAGCACTTGGGAAGCTGAGGCAGGACCACTGTAAATTCAAGGCCAGCCTGATCTACATAGTAGAACTGTGTCCCAATACATACATGCATACATACATGCAATAAGAGAGGAAGAAAGAAAGAAAGTGCTGGGAATGTAATTAAATAGTAGTGTTCTTGATTAAGCAGGCCCAAGACCTTGAGTTCAATTCCCAGTACCACAAAAAAAAAAAAAATCCCACATAAACAAAAAAGTATAAGGACACATACTTTTGTACACAATGTACCATTCCTATTTGAAATTTCTTTTCCTCCATTCCCTCCCTATTGTTTATACTCAGAAATGCTTTCAGTCCAGTTCTTAAGAAACTTCAAGTTGATAGAGGAGACAAAAAAGCAGAGCTATTAAGCAGAATAGTTCCTACAGTAAATACAGAATCCTTTAAATGTGAATATATTCCTAGGCATACTTGTCCAAACATCAGGGGCTGGGGGTTTAGCTCAGTGGCATAAGCACCTGCCTTGTAAGCAGGCGGTCATGAGTTCGATCCCCGGTACCGATAAAAATGAAAAAGAAAAAAACAAACAAACAAACAAACATCACTTATCCTTCAGGAATTGAAGCTTTTTTTTTTATACAATTGACCATTAAATCAGATTGAGGCAAGACAAAATGATTGCTTTTTCCTATAACTATAGCCTTGCCACTGGGTACCAGAAAAAGAAATGAAAACATTTTAAAAGCTTTAACTTCTGTGCAAGTAAATCTTTAATTCAGATCAAGAATGTATGAACATCTGTCTCACTGTGGATTTGGAAATGAAACATTGGTGTCTATGAAATCCGGTCATTTCTAGCCAGTTCTTCTTTATTGACATGTTTAAAAGCCAATTCTAACCCTTCAGCTGATAAGCCTTAAGGAAACTTTTGTAACATAAGGAAATTTAAGCTGGTGACCAGACCTTTTTGAAAGACTTGAAATAGTTAACAGAGACAGAAAACCAACTTAGACCACCTTGGACAAACATAGTATTTGTGTGATGGATGCAGAGGCTACTATATTAATTAAAGGAACAGTTAAAAATTGACTGAAAAGCAAGAGTTGAACATAGTTGGGACACTTTCTATTTATTTTTTATCTCTTTCTCTCTTAGCCAGCAATTTTCATTTTCTTCCTACTCCACATGGGGAAGAACATGATATATAGATATTCCGGAGCTTCATATAGATGAGACATACAGATATTCCTTAAGCTCTTGTACCATAGAGGGATGCATATCTATTTCTGATTCTAATTTGAAAAATACTTTAGAAGAACTTCTATTTGCCTAGTTGAATCAGAGGTCCAACCCTGACCCAGGCATTAGTGGTCAGTAGCATGGATTATCTGAGATCCTGATGCACCCAAGTAGCAGTACATGATTGGAATCAGTGGAAGACCTTTCCATAAGAAGGGGGAAATACATGGAAGAACCATTTATTAATTCCCAGTGGAACTGTATCTTCACTGTTGCAAACATTTTGATTTGAAAAATTTTAATGGAATGACATTTTAGTTTTAAGAGAAGAAAATCATGTCGATAGGTAACCTGCCCACCTTTTGTCATTTGCAATAGTATTCATTTGAGCAGCCTTTAACTTCACTTTGTACTTTCAGGGTAGTAAGTTATTTCACGTTATATTGTTTATTGTAATGCACATCTGTGTTATGTTGCTGTTTTAGCACCCAAGTCTTTTGGTGACAACACCTAGATTTTCTATTGGGAACCAGTTACTTCCTACATCAAACTGTGTGACTTTGTGGAATTGGCTCCATTGTTTCAGTGACAAAGGCACTAGCCAACTGAATTGCCACATTTCCCTGGCAAGTTGTGGCTCCATGGAGGTACTTTCTTCTTCTGTTGGGTCATTTTCGGGAACAGTTGGGAAAGGGACTATCTGGGAATGATTATGAAGATGCTGATGACCACAGTTTGAGAGGGCTTGAGCAAAAGTAGAGGCAAAATAAAAGACAAAACAGAGCTGAGGCTGGAAATTCCTGAAAAAAGTAAAAGTCTGGCCATGTCTCAATGGAGCAGTTAAGGAGAGAGAGTATAATTCTAACCTTCCTTCCTAGGCTCAGCTTGTTTGATTTGGGTTTCTGAACTTTATAATCAGTGTATCCTAGCAAATGAAATTACCTCTATTAGTTGAATTCAAATTAGTTGTTTGCTCTTTGGCTCTACTGCCTGATGCTCCAGAATTGTTGTCTAACAAATTACCACAAACTTTAGTGGCTAGAAGGCAGTAATGATCATTTTATTATCATTCATAATTTCTGTGAGTTAGGAATGTGGAAGGGACTTGGGAATTCTCTGTTTCGTTGCAGTCACACTTTGGCTGAGTTGGAAAGAGGAAAGAAAAGGCAACTGGAATTCCTGGGGGCTGGCTGGGCAGTTTGACTTAGATCAGTAGCTCTGGGTGGAATATTGGACTTACTTATATCATGGCAGCTCTATGGTACTGAGATTGTATGATATCTCAAGATTTCAATATGAATATTAAACAGCAATGGGTATAAGTTGCATCACCTTCTGTGACAAGCCTTGGAAGTTACACAGTATCATTATCATCACACTCTGGTCAATTAATTAGCAAGGTTGACCCAGATTCAAGGGCAGAGGATATAGACCCCACCTATCTGTGGAGCTACATCAAAGAATATTCAAGCATATTTTAAAATCACCTTATCTTCTGAGCTATTTCTAAATTTCAAGAAACATCCCTATGGATGTTAATGTAAGTAGATTTAGTTTTATGAAAACAGTCGTTCAGTTTATACTTTTAGGAGCTGAATTAACTCTTTTGGGTTATTAAATCACTACCAAACTGTCTCTGAATATTCAGAATTAAGTCAAGATTTGTCATAATATTTCAGGCTCAGGATTTGATTTTCTTCTTATATTAGTGATCTCAATTTGAATAGCATTGAAACATATTTAGATTTGGATTAGTTCTCTACTTCACAATTGCTAATATATTGACTTATCACTGAGGTTTTATCTTTTAGTATATGGTTCTTAAGCCAGTGAAGCTTCCAGAAGTGCTTATTTCCTACCTCTGACTAGTGTAAGGAGTGAGAGTATCTTGTTTTATGGACCCAACATGAAATAACAATTAGGGTATAGATTTTTAAAACTAGATATGGGTTATGGTCTGTCATCTTGCCTCTATGATTACCATAGAAATGCTCTTTTATATTATCTAATATCTTCTATGGAGTAAATATTCAGAATGAAACTCTTCTCAATTTTCTCCCAGGTGGAGGAAGTCCAAAAGATCTCAAACTATTATTTTTTCTGTTTTGAAATGTAGCAAGTAATCCATTGAAATAAAACCAGCAGTTGAGTAACTCATGCAGAGGTAATTTAGATCACAAATTAAATCTGTCAGAGTGGTATTAGATTTGCAAAAGCTCATAAATAACAAATGAAAGGTCACAGAGCTGTGAAAATGAGGGTGTACTTCTTCATAAAGAGAACTGTATTTAGGGATGGAATCTGCACTATATATTCAAATAGCAGCATCATAAAATGGAAATGCAGCATCTTTTCTAATGTGTAGAACAGTCTAAAGGAACAAGGGACTCCAGAGAAAATCATCAGAGTCCCAGGAAAGACCTTTCTTCTTATCTGAGCATGTCTAGCTTCACATTCCTGAAGTTTAGGGATTAAAGCTTCACCTGCTACTGAGTGTATGTAGAGAAAAATACATCCCCCTTCAGCAAAGCCTGTATCTCTGTTCAACTGATTGTGAATGCATATAACTCATTTTTCATTTTTCAATTCCTGGAAAATACTAATAGAGTGAGTGGTGCTTCATGATTGAGTGCAGGAATGCAAGCACTGGAGATATTAATGAACTGGCCTGCCCATCCTGTTTTCCTCATGGAAAAGAGCAGTGGAAAATATTGCCATGCCCACTACAAAGCAGACAAGTTCTATTACTGTGCATTGTATGCAGGTCTTTCTTTTTAGTGTCATAGTTGAGCCTTTTATAGGGAGCAAAATCTGTATTTATAAAAAGCAATGTGTAAGCCAGGTATGGTGGCACACCCATGTAATTTCCAGCTGCTCAGGAGGCTGAGACAGAAGGATTACAAGTTTGAGTCCAGCCTCAAAACAAGGCAATAAAAGGTCTTGAAATTTAACTCAGTGCTCCACATTTCAGTCTCAAATCCCTCAAAAAAAATGCGTAGACTTTATCAAAACTGTAGGTAACCCATTCAGAACCCCTCCTGTCTCTTAGGAGCTAGTCCTGTTCCTCACTCCCCATTCCTTTTCTCCAATAAATTACCCTTAACCTCCATTGTTTGTTAGATTGACCAAGATTAATGATGTCACTCATGTACTCTAGTTATCATTAGATCAATATTACCTAAGTGACTATATTTGTGATCTTACTAGTCGATCATAGTTTTGATCCACATTGTACCCACTTAATGATTTTGCTTTTGAGAGATGGACTTGTTGACAACACACTTGGGACCCCTCCTTTTTCTCCAAGAATTCTTCCTATTTTTCATTCCCCATTCCCTTTCTCCATTAAATTTTCTACACATAAATTAAAAATTGTACCTCTTGTGTGTGAAAGGACACCATCGTAAAAGTCAGGAGATGACACAGGATGGGAGAAAATATTTGCAAATCATATACTCTATCTGAAAGTATCTAAAACTCAGAATATCGAAAAGAACTCTTGCAACTGAATAATAAACAGATAATAGCTCCATTTAAAAACTGTCTAAGAATTTGAATAGAACTTACCCCAAAGGAGATATATAAATATCAAATAAGTATATAAAAGATGAACAGCCTCATGAGTTTCTTGAAAAAATGCAAATCAAAACCACAGTTATACACACTTCACATTTTACTAGGTTGTCTATAACTTAAAAAATAAAAGAGAAGTGTTGGCAAGGAATTGGAGAAGGTAGAATAGTTGTATACTGCTGAAGAGAGTGTAAAATGGGGCCCCTGCATTTAGACACTAGCAGTTCGTCAAAAAGCCAAACTTATACTAACTTTACACCAGGCAGTTCTACTCTTGTGTACTCTCAAGAAAGCTGAAAACGTGTTCACTCAGATATATGTACATGACTGGTAATAACACCACTATTCATAATAGCTAAAATATACAATGCACATATCCATTATCTGATGGATGAACAAGTATAGCATAACTTGTAATGAAATATTATTCAAGCATAATAATGAGGGTTATACTGGTTAATGCTACAATATGGGTGGACCTTGAAAACATGCTGAGTGAAAGAAACCAGGCACAAAAGGGTACATATTGATTTCATTTGCTTGAAATATTCCCAAAAGATCAGCTATAGAGACATGAAGTAGGTTGATAGTTGTCACAAAATAAGGAGAGAAGGGAAAAGGGTGTGACTAGTAATGGGCTTAGAGTTTTTTATGCGAGGTGACTAAATGTTCTAAGATAGATAATAGTGATGGTTGTGCAACATTATGAATATATAAAATATCATAAAATTATAAAATGGTGTGTGAATTTGTCTAGTGAAAATTTTTAAGTAAATTAAAAATAATTTTTGCATTGCCAGAGATGTATAGCTCAGTGGCACATTACCTTCCTGGCAAGCGTAAGGTCCTGAGTTCAGTTCCTGACACCAAAATAGTAGTAACAACAACAACAACAACAACAATAATAATAATCATGTGTCCATAAAAGAACAATTACATTGAGCTGTGATTGTACCTCAGTGGCAGAACATTTGCCTACTACGTGTAAGGAACTGAGTTCAATTGCTAGTGCAAAAAAAAAAAAAAAGGTAAAAAGAAATAAAGTGAAATTATTCTTTCAAGACTATCTTTCAAAACTGACTTTAATACCTGTTTGTTGAAATTTTTGAGCATGTAAATTAATATTAAATATTTCCAAAATCCTTTGGTGCCTGTTCCTTCAGCCCTTTTTGTAATCATACTTACACCTAGAAAAGACTCCCTTTTCATTTTTTTCCCCAAAGAAGGAATATTTTTGCAAGTAAATCATTGGGAGAATTACAATTTCATTATTTACAAATTTAGAAGTTTTCCATTAAACACATAAAGTTCTTGGTTAAGAATTTGAAACTTCTCAAACTGGAAAATTTCACTCAACAAATTAAGCCCAAGGAACCCAGCTTATCCATTCCTATACAAAGTAGAGTATTTTTCTATAATTTGGATAAATTCCCCCTAAGGGCCACGTGTTAAAGGCTTATTTGTCAGCCTGTTGTGCCATTGGGAAGTGGTGGAATCTTTAGGAGGCAGGTGTGGTGTAAGTTAGGTCACTGTGGACATACTTTTGAAGAGAAGATTGGGGAGCTTGGCCTTTCTTCTCTTTCTCCTTTTAGTTCCCGATTATGATGAGGTGGGATGGTGCTCCCCACCAAGATACTCTGCCTCACCAGAAGCCCAAAAACAATGGAATCAGCCAGTCACAGACTTAAACTACTAGAACTCTGAGCCAAACTAAACTTTTCCTCCTTATAAGTTTTTATCCCAGGTGTTTCATTACAGTAGAAAGCTAACACAGATACGTTATCATGAATGAAATAGTTGCCTAGCTTCACCCGTGACAATCCACCACCAAGAATGCTCTGTATGCGTGCTCACATAGAACGTGTACCTTGGAAGGAATACAAGGAGATGGATGTGCTTCTGACTTCTAACACATTTTTTGCATAAAGTCTAGTTAAAGCCGATGTGTAAGGATCATGGGGTTTAACAGAGGCCTCACTGTGGTCATGGTGAAACATTTAGAGACCAACTCCCAAAATGCAACCCAAACTCACTTGTTTATCACAAAGTACAAACATGGGTAATTAAACCTGGATACTGAGGCTTTAGTTTAGGAACAACAATTCATACGTTGACATCTTTTGCCTTAAAAGAAAAATAGGATAACAGATGTGCCATAGGTTTGCCATCACTGCCATAAATAGTAGTCTGTGGTAATAAATGGAAGATTCTAAATGCAGTGTACACCCTGTTTGCTCACTGATAAAGGCTGACAGAAAATCACGTGGGCCTGCATGTCCTCAGCCACACTGAATGCAGAGTGGCAGGAGGTGTCTCCTACTCTCCCCTGCTGTCTCTGTCCCTCCCTTGGTCACCATCGGCAAGTGTTGGGAGGGTGGAGACACACACAGCCTGATTTTTCATACAGAACTTAGTATTTTTGAAATATTATTGTATTTGCTAAGTTAAGGAAAGTGAGTTGTTTGCTAAACTGAGTTAATTTTACTATATTTTACTTTCCTTTAGAAAACTACACTGACTGATTTTTGGACAAAATAATAATAGTAAGATATTAGCATTACTATGTGACAGACACCATCCTAGTCCTCTGTATAATGGTAGCTTATTTAATCCTTACAATAAACATTTGAGGTAGGTAATGTCCTCATTCTGTAGATAAGGAAAATGAGACAGAGTGGCGAAATAACTTGACCGAAATTTACACAGCAAGTAGGGTTTGAAGGGGTTGGAACTACATTTTAAACCCAGGCAGTTTTAACTGTTAATGTCTGTATGATACATATATTCAACAGATTCTGAAATGAAGGCTCAAGCTAGGTGGTCTCGCTGCAGAGGTCTTAAGGAGGTTAAATTCAGCTGACATCCAGATGCATAGTGATTGGTGCAAGTGCTATACAGAGAGACCTTTAAATCAATAACTGGAAAAATATTGTGGGTGAGCAATGCTTTAATAAAAACATACCACTTGCAATGCTTGTTATATATGTAACTCTGATGTTCACTCCCATTTGCTCAATAAAGAAAAAACAAGTTGCAATTTAATGTGAAATTATATCAAAGTAAAACCAGATAGCTTTCCTCACCATCTATTCCATGAAAGAACTCAGTGCGAAGCATTCACCCGTGTGTGTTTAGCTAGAAGTGCTAAAAGACTTGGTTTCAAATCCCCACTCAGGACAGTTTTGTGATTGTTGAGTAAGTTATTCTTCTTTGCTAAGCTCGTCTGTAAGGCAAGAATAATACTGCACAGTATATGTGTTTATCACACACACCAAATACAGACATGAAACGTGTACTTGATAAATGGTGGTGGTGGAGCTGGAGTGATGGCGAATGTTTTAGAGCTTTCAGTGATAACAAAGAGCCTGCTGCACACATGTGCCATAGTTTTGCCACCACTGCAGGAGTAACTGAGCCTGTTAAACAGGGACCAGAGAAAGCTGTGGGTCCTAATCCATTATACTTTGGTGCTCTATGAAAAATAAAACAGGAAGTGTGTGTGGGCAGAGGCTGAGTAAGAATTTGAAGCTTATGTGTGATATTGGGGCTTACAGGAGACTTTTGTGCAGACTGAATTCATAACCAAGGAAACAGAATTACAAGGAATTGTGTAGTAAGCATTTATATATTTTATATACCATTAGATCTGCTCTAATGACCATTAAATTTTAATTGTCTTATGTCGCAGAAACATTAGTTAATGGAAGCTGTAAGTTAAACTCTATGAAGTTGCTAATATAAAACCATTCTTAATAAAAAATGGCAGTTTCATTGGTCCAATTGATTTATCTCTGTTAATGACTCAAAATCTGGAAAGGAAATTTTTAAAAATTTCATGAAAATGACCAATACAGTTTTAGTTTTATTTTCTAGTTATGCTATAGATAGTCTATACTGTGTTCTAAAAATCTGATTTAAAAGTAGTTTATTAGTTTCATAGATAGTCTATACTGTGTTCTAAAAATCTGATTTAAAAGTGGTTTATTAGTTTCCCATAACTACTGTAAATAAATTCATAGTCTATACTGTGTTCTAAAAATCTGATTTAAAAGTAGTTTATTAGTTTCATAGATAGTCTATACTGTGTTCTAAAAATCTGATTTAAAAGTGGTTTATTAGTTTCCCATAACTACTGTAAATAAATTCATGCAAATTTAGTGGCCTATGACACCACAAATTTATTATCTTTCAGTTCTGGAGATCAGAAGCCTAAAATCACTCTTTCAGGGCTAAAGTAGTGGCAGGGTTAGTTCCTTCTGGGGCTTTCTCCTCATCTTTGTCTGTTTGTGAAACTTGGGGCATTCCTTAGTTTGTGGCCCCACCTATTCAACGTCTTGCTTCTGTTGTTACATGTCCTCCTGCTGCCTCTGACCTCCTGCCTCCCTCTCACAGAGAGACTTTTTTGATGATGTTAAGCTTACATGGATTTTCTGGTTTCCTATCTCAGAATTTTTGACTTGATGAATATCGTGCTTTTTCTGCATTTTGCACTTAGACATCAGCAAATACTGATTTGATGATAAATAAGTGGAATTAAAAGGGATAAAATAAAAATGGAAAATGCTGCATAAGATTACAGTGTAATACCCAGTTAAAAATTAAGGTGATGCCACACGGTTTTGTAACTCCCTCTTATTTTCTTTATCACTGAAAAGTAACTTGATGAAAAGTTCTACCATATTTATTTCTCACTCATTGAAATTTAAATTCCTATCATGAGTTTACATTTGTATTTAATTTACTTTGCTATGAAAATAAATTTCTATACTCTTGATGTTGCAAATTTTAAATTATTACCTACCCCAAGATACTTCCCACAGATACTATTTTGGTTATAAACTAGATACAATTATAGTGTACATGACTTTAAGTTTTATTCTGTAGCAAGGATCTGGATATGTTGTGTCATATGAAATGTTTGAAGAAAACCTTGTGCCATGAGTTGAAATGTGTTCCCTCCAGATGTTGAAGCCCTAACCCCAAGTACCTCAGAAAGTGACTGTGTTTGGAGACACGACCTGTAAGAAAATAATTAAGATTAAATGAAGTCGTGAAAGTTTCACTGTAATTCAGTAAGTCTGGTGTCCTCATCAGAGGAGGAACAGATAACAGAGAAAGGCCATGAAAGGAGATGAGAAAGAGGCTTTCTGCAAGCGAAGGAGAGAGCTCAGGAGAAACTAACCCTGCTGACATCGGACTTCCAGCCTTCAGGACTGTGACAGATACATTTCTGTTGTTTAAGCCACGAGTATGTCATACTTTATTAAGGCAACTTTGGCAAGCTCTACCCTTCTTATTACATTTTGTATTTTTCTTTTTTGATCTTTTGTCTGTATATGTTTGTTTCCTTCTGTGTTTAGAGTTGCATTCATAATATTCGTGGTATTTGACTCTCTGACTCATACTGAATCCTGCTGCAGATCAGGAGGTGATGGGATGTTAGCCATCGTGGCATCAGGTCTCCACAGTACACTCTGTCCCCCAGGAGTAGCTTCACTGTGCCTACCCCAGCTTGACGGCAGAGGAAAGCCAGAAGCGAGGCACTGTTGCCTTCATTTAAGATACTGTTCGTCTTAGTTACTTGACAGCTATCTTGCCAGGGAAAGATACCGCTGATATTTGCTCCTCTGTTTTCTTGTCATGTTGGTCAGTCAGATACTTAGCACTGTGCTGGCAGTCACATTTATTGAGTGTGCTAGCAGCCTACTGTCTTCCTGAGTGCACTTTTTCTCAGGAACAAAAAAAACTGTAGTCAAAAGCTGGCCCGGTGATCATGATACTGCTGGTTGGTATCATGTGGCTGTTTCAGGATGATAAGAGTTCAGTTCTATATTCTAACAATTTGCACATTTTTAAAGTAATGAACATTTTAATACATCTAGAGATAATTTTGGTATGCTGTGCATTGATTGGTTTCAGTTAATCTTTTCCACAATTTCAATTGAATTATTATAATACTATTCATTTAAGACTGCCTTGTTCTGTGATTTTGAAAAACTTTTATTTTACATCAATCCTTGAGCCTATTTACTTGAGCTTATTTCTTGACTCCTGTGAACGTTCCATTTTTCAAATTCTTTGTCACACCTTTTTTCATTCTATTTTGATTGCTATTGCTATGTAGTACATTCTGCTGTTTGATAAGGATATATTGATTTTTCTCTGTTAAGTTTCTGATTCATAAGCTAGTCATTATTTGTTTTACAAACTAAATTTTAATGTTATTTGAAAATCCCATTGGATATTTGCATTGAAGTTGTAAACAAAATTAAGTTATTTTTCAACCAAGTTAAAATAAAAGGAATTATCTAGCCTTGATTCTTTACACAAACAAGTGATGATGCTACTTGGAAAAATAGCAGAATGTAAGAAGCAAGAGCTATAGGAAACTTGGAAGATGCTGAGCAAATAGCATACACGTGTGAAAACATCTGTGTTTTCCAAGTAAGCTGGACAATTTAACTTGGCTACCATTTTTACTGTCCTCAGTCTTGAGACAGAAGCAAAATGAAGGACAGAGTGGATGATTGCTTAGTGCTAAAGGATAGTTTAATTGTATCTGTTTTGTTTACATACCCCGAATCAGTTATAGGAAGACCATAACATTACCTAGTATTTTAAAATATTGATGAAAAAGTTACATTGTCCAATTTTGAGTTGTGTCCTCCACCTATTTGTTGGACTTCAGTCATTTCGAAGTAAGACAATCATAACTTGTCACATAGTGCTGTTGGGAGAATAAATTGATATTTTTTAAGGACTTCAATAGTATCTGACCAATAAACATTATTCATATTGAGATTTGTGCTGCAGAGCCACTTTTAGTTTGAAAGAGGTCACCTGCCTATATTTTTTTTTCTTTTCCAAATCTGAACGTCTACCGTGTGCAGCTCTGCATGGATGATACGATCCATTAAGGTTGAGTACTTGTGCCTGGTCCACACCATTATCACGGAAATGCTTCTGAGCTTTTGTACCTGACTTATTTATTGTTGCTTTCTGGCAGCCATCCCCTGGCCTACTAGCAAAGGTAGCTGGATTTCATTAAAATTCAATCTCTTTTGATACCATCTCTGCTGGATGTAGAAGAGGTTGCTACTGGTAGAGTTTTAGCAACGAGATTAAGAATAGACTTGGGGTGGGACCTTCTAAGTGTTCTAAAATTACCATTTATAGAGTTTCCTCCAGGGCCCCCCACTCCCTTCACTCTGGGCTACCTGTCTCTCCCCTGCCCATCTCACCCACAGGGAGCCAGACTTCCTATGGCTTTCTCCAGCTGGACACTGAGATGTGTCTGTCTTCATATTTCAGGTGCAAGTTCTCTCCCATCATCTCGAGTCCCCACTCTGGGGCCCTCTGTATGAGTGACACGTCGGTCTGCCATGGAACCTGGCCCTGCGCTGGCCTGGCTTCTGCTCCTGAGCCTGTTGGCTGATTGTTTGAAAGCTGCTCAGTCCCGAGACTTCACAGTGAAAGACATTATCTATCTCCACCCTTCAAGTAAGACTCTCTTCTCTTTGCTGCAGAAATGTCACTTTATTTCACGTTAGAAGTGGATTGAAAAGTAACCAGGAAAAGCAGGCTTTCGTGCAAAGGAAATATCTGGTAGCATAATTAGGGAATGCCACTTTTGACTAAAAATGCTTTATATTTTACTCTTGTTTTTTTTTTTTTACTCTACTTTTATTTTAAGTCAAATTATTAGTCCTGCTTTCTCTGTCCCATAAACAAGCACTGTAATTCTAAACCACTCTCTCTTTTACTATCCCTCAGTAAGTTATCAAAAAGTACAGCTGTGTCCCAGGAGCATAAAAGATCAGTCCTTTATGGGTAAGATAGCAGCTGGTCTTCCTCTCTGTGCATCCAGTTCTGTGTTGTCATGGCTGCCTTCCACAGCTTCCTGTTTCCTATGTTTAATAATTCTCTAGGAGTTCATAACCGTGTAGATTCCCAGCTCTTTACCCTCAAGTTTCTGATTTGATTATATCTTACAGATTTTTGCTCTTCGCAAGACTTTCAGGTCTTTCTGCTGCAGATATCCTGAGGCTCACACTTGGGGAAATACAGCAGTTTGACTTTCTCTTTTGGTCTCCATCTTTATTTATATCCTCACTTTTGTCCTTGTGTGACTCCTCTTTACCATTTCCTCTGTCATGGTGAGAGTTCAGTAAGTTGTGTGTATTCTGGCTTTTAGCTTTTGTCCCAACACACATTATTTTTTAAAATGTTCTACCCAATAAATGTTGCTCACAGGTACACTGATTGTGCAGCATTTTGTTAGGCATGAAAGGTATACAGGCAAATAAGATACAATCTTACTTTTCGGGATCATTTAGTCTACAAAGTAGAGGCAACTACTCATATTCTTTCATTCTTGTGGAGCTAGAATATTTAATGTCTGTGTGTTCTGATTTCACGGACAAGTGGTATGTGGAATTCACAGGCGCTCGAAAGTTAGCCAATCCTGAGCTGTTTTCTAGCCTTCTGATTTGAAATATATTCTCTGACTTTATGAAGGCTAAATAACACGATGCTATAAAGAATTTAGCATTGAATATGAGCGTAGTAAATGTTCAGTTAATGGTAGGAGATTTTTAAAGTGACTATTTCCTCATTTATAAAGTAGTAGAATAATGTACATCCTAAACTAGAAATAACAGCGTAAAACACAAGGTCTATTCCTAACAGGCAGTCAAATGGCTATTCATGTTGATATCATAGATTTAGACAGTAAAGTGAAGGTGCTAAAAATATACCACACTTAATTTTGGGGGACTCCAAATATACTTTTTCTTTACAGTGAGTAATTTATCTAGATTTTGTCACTGTATCCTCTTACCAGGATCGTCTAGTGCTTACTAATAAATTGGATGGAAAACTTGGATGCTTATTTTTCTGAGAATTTTTTTTAGTTTGTCTTGATAATAAATGTTAATAATAAAGCTAAAAGGTATTTGCTGCATTTTCCGAATATCATTTTGTTCTTTTTCCTTGGACAGACATGCTTTTTTTATTAGAGTTGGTGAGGTAGAAACCTAGATTTCAGTCTCTTAGGGTTGAAGGGTTTGGTCTTCTGTAAAGTTCTCGTCAGCTTTGGTGGCAGACCCAGTAGTAACTGGGCTACAAGCTGGCCGGTGGCCCTTTTTTGAGGCTGTGATTGTGCATACAGTGTAGGGAGGAAAACTGAGGTTAATAAATTTAAGTTCAAAGAACAAAACAAACTCACTACTTCCACATCAGTGGGATAGCAGGTCAGTTTGACCAGAAAAGAAGCTCCAGAAGTCAGGGTAGAAGAAGCCCCTGTTGGGAAAGTGATTTTTGAAGGGGCTGTTTGAAGGAGGAACTCTTGCAGATCACAGAGGGGAATCAACTTTTGTTTAGAAGGTGTGTGGTTGATGCATTTTGTCAGTTAGATAAGTTTAGAAGTTTAACTGATTCAGCAGGAAGCCAAGGTCTCACTTTTTAAACCTCCTGATACTGTGTAAGATCAGGGCATGATGTGAGTGCTATACCAGCCCTGGTGGAGTGAGGACAGCCTGTTTACAACATGGGAGAAAAAGAGACTTGTTCTTTCCCTCTGTTTTGCTCTGCTGCATTTGCTGTCTTCTGGCACCTTGAACTGTTACCCCTGTGCCATGCCAACCTGCTTTGGACCCAGCAGATTCCAGACTGAAACCCCCCAAAACTGTGGGCTAAATAAAATTTTCATTTTTAAATTTTGGATGTTAGGTATTTTGCCCCAGAAATGACAGAAAAGTAACTAAGACAGAATTTGGTACCACAGAAGTGGGGTCCTTCCTGACCATACTTGACCATGTGGTTTAAGAGCTTTGAGAATGGCTTGTGGTAAGAGTTTGGGAAATGTTCTAGGATGTCTTTTGAGAGAATAGCACTGGAAAGTCAGGCTGTTCTGTAGGGGAGATTCCGGTCAGAGTTTAGAAGACCAGAAGGCTGATAGAAATTCTGCTGGTGAAGATCAGGCTTGGGAGGTTTCTGCAGAGGACTGCATTGGGTGCCGGACTTCAGATGATGCATATTATGGCTTAGCAAAAAGTTTGTCTGATTTTGCTTATGTTCAGAGACTTTGCCTGAAAATAAGATTAAGGGCAGTGAACTAATTAATCTGACAGAAGAATTTCAAGGCAGTCAAATGTTGAGATGATGGCATGGCTATTGTTAGGGGTTTTAGCTAGATCTATGTTACAAATCAAGACAGAAAAGCCCAGCAGGATGATATAAAACATTGTGAGTTTGGTCAGAAAGGAAGCTCCAGTAAAACTGTAGACTGCAAAGACAGAGCTGAGGAAATCTTTATTGCTGAGAAGGAACAGGAAAATAAAAAAAGATGGCCTGAAGGCATCACAAAAAACAGCAGTTTCAAAACTGCAAAAGTGAAACACTTTGCTTTGAGGAGAAAGTTGCAAAGCACCATATTCCACAAAGACGGTAGCATAGAAAATTTGTTCCTCAGAATCAGATTCAGAGTACCCAGCAACCCAGGCACTCAACCCGTATAGTCAAGAGAAGGAAGTCTGGCTGCTCTTGCAGCTGGCAGCAGATCTTGGCATTATCTACATGGTACTAGTTTTAGGTGTATGCAGAATACAAAAGTTATGGGGTTAAAAAGCCTTCCACCTTGATTTCAAAAGGCATTGGAGGCTAAGCAGTGTGCCCCCGAGAGGGCAGTGTATGAACCTGTGAGTGTGAAGCCAAAGGTACAGTGGAGACCCCAGAAGTTTGGAAAAGCCAGGAATGTGGATAGTCTAAGGAAAGCTGCAAGCAGAGAGCAGAATAAGCCTAAGAGAAAAGCCTTGGAAACTATAAACACCTGACAACAGTGTGGCCAGTCAAGCCCTGTGGTGCTCACAGTTTGCTACAGATTGCCTCAAATAGTGCACACAATTTTGTAACTTGTAACTTGTAACTTTTAGAATGAAAAGGTTTATCTTATGCCATTGAATGTGGAAGTATTAAACTGTTTGTACAGGGGTTTGCAACTAAGAGTTTGCCTTAGGTCTCAGAGGATAGTTGGAACTTGGACTTTTCAGCAGTGCTGAAACTGTTAGGACTTTGGTAATTCTTGGAGATGGACTAAATACCTTTTGCATAAAGGGATGTGCATGAGCCTTTAGGGGTCCTAGGGCGAAATGTTATGATTTTAATGTAACATAATGTTGATAGACAATACTATTTTTTGTTGTTGTTGTCATTTTGTTTTATTTTTCTTTTTTGAGACAGGGTCTCACTATGCAGTTCAGGCTGGCCTTGAGCTCAGTTTGTAGCCTAGGTTGGTCTTGAACTTCCAGTGATCTTCCTGTCTCAGCTTCCCGAGTGCTAGGATTACAGGTGTACACCATCACATCTGGCTTTAATACTGGTTCTTAAGGATTGTTAAAACTGAGTAATGTTCAGATTATAAAATGGTAAGTACAGGTATATCTTTGTATCTAGAAACTGATTTAAAGAAATGTGTCTGTGAGTTGACTAAGAGGTAGATTGTAATGAATGATACATTGTGTCAACTTGAGAAGTTTTGAAGTTAGTGACTCAATAGGGAACCACAGTCCTCACTTTGTAAACATTCTGAGCCTGTGCAAAAGGAGAGCATAGAGATGATGTCAATGCTACACCCACTCTGGGGTGGAGTAGCCTACCTACAATATAAGGGAGGAAAAGAGGCCTGTTCTTTCCCTCTCTTTTGCTCTTGCTGCTTTTGCTGTCTTCTGCTGCCTTGAACTGTTACCCCTGTGCCACTCCACCCTGCTTTGGAGCCAGCTGATTATGGACTGAAACCTCCACAAACTGTGAGCTAAATAAACCTTTCCTTCCTTTATTTTGGGCGCTGGGTATTTTATCCCAGCAATGAGAGAAAACTAACCAAGACAAAAGGTGATAGAAAGTTCTGCTCATATACCTTACACTAATTAAATAGAGCCACAGACTAATTAGAAGGAGCTCAGCACTTACGAAGAATTAGTGGGGGTTTCTGATATAATCTGAAAGTGTGGAGAAGGATACAAATTGTTCCTAAATGAGATTATAATTAATGATTCACCAGCAAGTTTGGGCCCAAGTTCTGCAGTAATGATGACTCTACAAATTCTTGTTAGTGAAATTACAATGAATGACTCCCTCTTGCAGAACTTTGTCTTTTCTAAACACTTCAAATCAGATTAATTTCACACTTCTCCAAACTGTTTCTGAAGTTTGTGGTACATTTCTGTTTTCACTTTCAAGTTTTTAAACAGCCTGATCCTCTACCCTTTAGCACCAGGCCATGTTTAGGTGAAGTGATCTTTCTACCAATATGCAGGCTCCTGTTGAACATAAGCCATAAAAAATATATGAGGGAAGTGTAGGTTTAGTTTGATTTTGAATTATTTATATAATCACCTCGCTTTGTAGGTGGAGGCAAAACAGCCATCTTTGGGTCAGTGAGTGGGCCAGATTCCATTAATGTTACATGGAAAAGCTCAGCATCTACCCAAGCAGAAAGGTGGTGATGCAGGACGAGTTTTCTATGCCAGACATAAACTCATTTCTCACAGGCCCAGGAACAGCCCTTATCACTCTCACCTGGGGTGAGATCGGGACTCGGACTGAGGAAATTCAGTCCTTCATGACTATTCTCCTTTGCTTCCTGCCACTGCAAACTTTGAAGTTCCTCATCCTAAAAAAAAAAAAAAAAAAAAAAAGGCCTACAGTACAAGTGCTACCTAGTAAGCACAAGGTTGTGACTCTGATCTCTGGTACAAAAAATAAATTAAATAAAGTAAAATAAAAAGAAAGAAAGAAAAGAAAAGAAAGACTTTATACCTTTGAGACCAGGGGCACTGTCCTAAAAACATAATCTGTTCTGTACTTTGTGCTTTCCCCCACCCTTATTTTTATATAAAAAGTGGTGATTTTACTTAGCTTTTGCTTAAAACACCGAAGTCTAATTAAAGCCTTCAAAATAAGAACAGTGTTAAAGAGAAAAAGAGTTTCTCCTTTGGTTGTCAAATGTCATACAATATTACAAAATTTAAAGTACTATATGGACACAATCTAGTCTTGGACTCCATTTCTTGTCAAACTTTTTTTGAAAAATAATTGAGTTTTTCTGTGGATATAAGTTTTGAGCCTTTACGGAATCCTCTGCACCAGAGATCTGTGTGCTTGAAGGAGGTCTTATGGACATCTATGTAGGAGTGAAAATATTTACTCACAACCCTGTAGTACAGTATTAGCTGACCCTCAGAGAGTTAGAAGAGTTTCTAAAGAGTACCAGAAAATGCATTTCTATCAGAAATGTGTCATACTAAAATTACATTGACAATATTTTATTGCCAAGTGGGCTAAAGAGAAAGATAAATTTAATATATTTCTAGAATGTTTATATTTGAATGTTTCCAAAAACAGTGGAAATTAATTTAGCAAGAATAGAAAAAGGTTGGATGCATTACATATCAGTGTGTGTTTCAAAACGTCTGTTTCTCACCTGCTCAGTAACTAAAGGCTTTTGTCCAGACAAAAGTTCCAAGAGTTGCAAACAAAGACTAAATCTTTTCCGGTACCTTACGAGTAAATTATGGGAGGTTGAACTATGGTTGACCATGTGGGTTAATGCACATATTATTTTACAGGAAGTAACTGGGCACTTCGGTGTTTCTTTTCTCTTTATAATCACTTTCTCTTGAGGGACCAGGGACTTATGCCCTGAAATACACAGTACTAAGCTTATTAACTCTGTGATCAAGAGCCAAATTAGATTCATTCACAGCTGGGACCACAACAATCTGAAACTCTGCTTGCTCTGTAAAGCTTTGAAGTAACAAAGAAGAAAATGGCACATCTCTCAGGAATCTCTTTCCGTCCTTTAAAAAAAAGAAAGAAAGAAAAACCTCTTTATCAGATGCAGTATCAGTTAGCAAGTTACTGGAGATAGCTGTTCATCTGTTGACCTTTTTTGCCTAATATTTCCAGAGGGAAGAATTTAACTATTTACTTGATTTGTGCTATAATTAGCCACTGAAAGATGAGTATGCTTGGACAGATTTGTCACTAATCAGTGATTATTCACTGAGCAGTACTCCCTGCCAAGATGTAAATGAAAGTTCCTATAAGAAAATATTTAAGCTGTTGTCCTTGAGAATGAACACAGATATGAAGTTGTAGATTTTAAAGTTAAACTGACCAAAAATGAGACCTTTGGTTAATTGCCAATGATATATGCTGAGATGTTCTTTCAGTGATTTGAAACAGAGCTTCATTTTGCTGCTATAGTATTTTAGCTCATACTCCTGTTTAGATTTCAGCATCCTTTAAGTCAGTTTCAGAGTCCAGGTGTACTTACATAAGAAATGACAGTACTTAATTTAATATGTCATTGTTCTGTAGAAGATCATCTTTTTTTTTTATTTTGAAGGTAGTAAAATACAACAGAACAAGACAGAACAAAGCCAATTAAGACAGTGTAGTGAAATTCGCACAGAACTTCATAGCAGGTTACTGGGATAACAGTAATAGGTATCACGGTATATCTCACTATGTTCACAATAGTTCTTTCAATCACGTATAGCAAAATAAAATGAAATACAGAACATTATAGAATTTATCAAAACAGAATATTGAATAGAGCAGTACCATTAATCAGAATAAAGCAAAATAGTAGTAAAAATATTTACCTTCAAAGAGATGGTAGAAGGAAATCCCCCTTATTTGCTATATTGCATATGATCAACCCCCAAGAGATGCTCAGATCTCTGGTTCCCATTTGCTAATGGGAGTAGGGGAAGTGGGATGTTTGGCTCTCAGCCTGTGCACTGGTAGGCTCACTATTGCTTAGCAGGGAGGCAGGCTGATTGCTTCATCTCCCAGTGCCCTGAGTTCCAACATGGTGTGGATCTCAGGAGACACTGGTGGTTCTTCCCCTGGAGCGGCTGCAGCCTGCTACACCACAGCCACTTACCAGGGAGGCTAGCTGATAGCTTGGTTTCTCAGCGCCCTAAGTTCTAGAAGGTCATCTTAAAAAGTCTAATAAAAATTTGTTTTGGAAATAATACAACTTACTCATGTTTAGTCCTCAATAACTTTGTTCTCAGAGCAATTGGATCATCAGTCTTCATTCAGAGTTTTTAATTTATCTCTTGGATGGGAAAGTTTCCAGGAATAACTAATCCAGCATCCCAGCCAAAAAAATTTTTGGCTGCAGTGACAGACAGATAAAATTAGACTCTCTAGTGAATTAATCATAAAAACTGAAGTGGTATGACTAGCTTGCAGTTACAAACCTTGGTGGATATGTTAATCATGTTTTTGAGAAATGCTGTTCATTGTTACATCCTTTATGTCTAAAACTTTGATCATTCCACTTCAGATTTTATAAGCTATTTTAAAGTTTTATCTTTCAAAGTTGTTTATTAACTAAAAGTTAATAGAGGAACTATTTTAATGTAGCTAATCAGGACAATTTTCCAAAATATTTCATGTTTTTTTATAATCACACACACACACACACACATATATGTATATATATATATATATATATATATATATATATAATTTAATTAAAATATCCAAAAGAATTCTCAGCAGCTTTGGTATTTGAGGATAGTTTGTTTTAAATTCTTCAGACATGTCCTCATCAAAGTGGTATGTTTCAGTTCAAATGTAACTCACTTATATAGGTTATACAATTGTAGGTACACAACTTACTTACATATAATTTCACAAAATTCCTTCTTCTGGTTATGAAAATTCTGTGATAGGAGAGCTGTAGCTTCACAATGAAATTTCCTCATGGGAATGAAGTGGCTGCCTCTCAGTCACTTTGTTTTATAAGATGATCCATGCCTTTGCGATCATTCTGTTTATGAATTCGAGTCACCAAGTACTTGGAGGAACAAACTCTCAGAGGGCCCTATAAAAATGTCCAGTTGCTTGTCTTTTTCAGAGTTGATGGCTTTTGACCATGTAGGGTATTGGATATTGTCACATCTCTATGAAATATTGTAGGCAAATACATGGATAGGCAACTCTTCTAGACAAGGTGAAAATCAAAGTTAAATTTGGCCCATAATTCTGGCCTTAAGTTGCTACCTCCTCCTTCATTATTTTTGATAACATACTTAATTGGTTCCATGTGGGCAAAGCAATTTACCCTGAGATGATTATTTCTATCTGCGGGATTCACAGGCTCAGCCATCTGCGAGGGAGAACAGTTGGCTCCTGCAGATGAAGGGTTTGCGTGCCTGCAGCTTTCAAATAGGCCAGGTAATTTTACAAAATTTTAAAAAATGTACAAGTTTTTTTTTAAATGAAAGGCAGAATTCTAAACAGCCAAGCAAACAGATGATTACAGTCATGAAACAATTAAAAGCACATTGGTGAAAAGGACAGAGAACACCCTGGCCTCACTTTGTTTGCTGACGCCCATCCTTATGCTGGTGATAGGCCTGCTGTGCTGAGTGCTCTCTTCAGAACATGACCTGTGTATTCCACCTGCCACCTGAGCTTACAGCAAGAGTACAAGCACCTGTGGGACAGTCCCTGCTGAAGGCCAAGAAGGGGCAGCTCAGGGCAAGGGAGAGGATGGAGTCAGTGGGAGGACCTGCTGCAACTGTGTGCTCTCTCCTTCCAGGACTGCCCACTCCTAACACCTGCTGCTCACCTGTACTCGGTTTCCAAAAGTTTATCCTTTCAAAAATGTTACCTTCATGGGAACATACAGTGTATAGCTTTTTGAGTTAGGTTTTTTGACTTGCAATAATTCCCAGGAAATGTATCCAAGTTGCTGAACATGTTAATAGTTCATTCCTTTTCATTGCTCTCTAGTATTTTATAGTATGGATATACTATATACTGTGTCTATATACAGTTTGCTTAACCCTTCATCATTTAAAGATATCTGTGTCTCTCCAGTTTTGGTCATTACATATCAAGTATTCTTTATTCAAAATGCTTGAGACCAGAACTGTTTCAAATTTTGGATTTTGGAATATTTGTATATACCTCATAGGATATTTTAATATAACATGAAATTCAATAATGTTTCATATACACTTTATAAATAGATAGACTAGAAGTAATTTTATAGAATACTTTTAGTGCTCCTGCATATTGACTAAGAGCCATGGTATGAGGTTAGGTGTGATTTTGGGGGGATGTCATGTGAGTGTTAAAGTTTCAGGTTTTGGGAAATTTTACATTTCAGATTCTCAGAGATAAAGTTGCTTAAGACATTTGTTTTCAGTTTTTGTGTGTGTGAATATAAGTGTTCATTTCTCAGGAATAAATTTCTCAGAGTAAATTCACCAGATCACATCAAAGATGAATGTTAGCTTTCTAAGATATTGGAGAATTATCCTGAGAATCCTTTAAAAAAAAAAAAAAAAAAGAATATATCGTCTTTACAGGATTCTGTACCCAATCTAAAAATCAATCTTTTCCTTTGATTTTTGTAGCCACCCCATATCCTGGTGGATTTAAATGTTTCACCTGTGAAAAAGCAGCAGACAATTATGAATGCAACCGATGGGCTCCTGACATCTACTGTCCTCGAGGTAAACTCTCAATAGACAAATTGGGGTCTTGGAGCTGTTTATGAGTGAACAGCTCCATAGACTTTGATGTATGCTTGCAATCCTAACTGCTCCCTGTGTCTAGGGCTACTAGAAGTTTTTTCTACACCAATAACTTATCCTCAAAGACTGAGATATGAAAGGATCCATAGGATTTCCTTCTTTCTCATCTTTGAAGTGCCACAGGAGATAAGTGAGACTTCCCCACCCCAGGGCCAGCCAAATGCCCAAGAAGAGAACAGCCAGCCTGTTCACCACTCTTTGAAGCATTAGTCATTGCTTAGCAACTTCTTTCATGTAACGTATGAATCGATGCTCATATAAAGGTTCCATTTATTACACATCTTGCCAGAGACTTCTATCCCAAGAGTGCATGAAAGTAAGAATTCTGAATGTCATTATTGCACAAATAAAAGTCCTGAGCTTCTTAAACTTTTAAGGTCTCTTTGAAGGATGAGATGGTACCCAATTGCAGTTTGAAATTTTGGCTGAAAAGCTCATTTCAAAAGGATGATGCCTCATTTTTATATCTCTTTTATCCTAAGAAGTAAAAATGGTGCTTATATTTGGCATTAGAATCATTATTTATTGGTTGTTTTATTTGGGAGGAAAATGGATTGATTTGGTAGGGGGGTGATGAAGATGAACATTTTTATTTACAGATGTTTAAGTGAGTACTTAATGTACTTAACTATTGATCTAACTCAGTTGTTAAAAATGACCAAAACACATCAAGTCCACTATTTTTCAATGTGACGGAAGAGCTTGCATGTTCTACTCAGTGAGTAGCATTCTGTTTCCCGTGGTGGACTGGAAATTGGGAGAGTATGGCAGACACTATTAAAAGACAGATGTCTACTACCCAAGCTAAAACTATTTAACCAAGAGTCTCCACCTAAACTGCTCATTAGAAAACACATGTGGAATTTTTCAAACTCACAGACCTATACCTTGCTTAGACCAATGGCTCTTCAACTTTAGCCTGATCATCACTCCATGAAGGGCTTATTAAAGTACAGATAGCTGCTACTGTCCCCACACTCCCACTCCACCTAAGTGTCTGATTCATTAGCTCTGAGATAGGGTGAGAGTTTCCATTTCTAGAATCTAGAGATGAAGAAGATGCTGCTGGACTGGAGAGCTCATGTTGAAAACCATAGCTCTGCACAAATTGAACCAACATCTCTGAGTTAGGAGTGTGTGTTTTTGGATATTTTTAAATATCCTAGGTGATCAAATGAATAGTCAAGCCACTGGAAGCTTCTCTACCCTTTACTAAGGAATGTTGTGTCATTTCTAGGTTTCTCTTTATTGTGAAGTACAGATGTGAATGGAGGTCCCAAAAGATTATAGGGAAGAGGAAAACATGAGACCATAAAGACTGCTCAGTCACAAGTTAGATTCACGGTCATGTGGATAATCAATAAGTCCTGTTTCTTTTCTTCTGTAGTCACTGTGGATTTCTGAATGAGCCAGTGTTTTCTGGTGGCTCTCTAAATGAATGTGTAAGTTGCTAATGACCTGATTGAATTGAGATGAAGAATATTCAAAACTTCCCTTGGTGACTCTAACAGGAAGCAAAGCTTGATGATTATGACAATGACTGAACAAAACCAAGATGATATGTGTGGGTTTCCCCTAACTTTTTAGGCTGGTTCCTGCTAGGACAAAGTTTGCCAGTTAGCTTCTGAAACAGCGAGTGTGCAGGCATTGTAACCTTACTCCATTTGTGTTGCTATATAACACAGAATCTCAGGCTCAGCCATTTATAAACAATTTATTTCTCACAATGCTGGAGGCTGCGAAAGCCAAGATCAAGATGCCAGAAGATATAATGAGGGCCTAGTCTTTCTGCTTTTAAAATGGAAACCTCATCTCTGGAGGAGAGGAACTGTGTCCTTGTAGAGTAAGAGGCAGAAGGAATAGAAGGAAACAGACTTTCTCCCATGAGCCCCTTGATAAGGGTCCTAATCCTACCTACGATGGTCATATCCTTATGATTTAACTCTCTCTTAAAGATGCTATCTTTTACTATCACGTTGATTAAGTTTCAACATAAGAATTTGGAGGAAACATTCAGGCCATAGCAAAATGTAATTATATTTCTCTTAGGCTGAGTTAACTCTAGGGTACCCTGGTAGAGATTATGGGGATGAAAAAGAGGGAATGTGAGTTGGTGCTGCCTGCAGACTTTGACAGTGTAGGGGTATATCCCTGTCACAGAGGACAAACAGTAACCAGAGCACTCTACTTGAATGCCGTTCAGAAAAATAAAAATCCACCTTGATCTTTCATTTGAGATCAAAATTATTTCCCTTCAAAATACAGATACCTAAAGGTATCACAGAGTGTGGTCTTACACAAACTTATCCTTCATCTTTTATCTCTTCCACTTGTACCTTTCTGTCCTTAAATTTATAGGGATAAATGAAAGGTCATACACTGAGATTTATAACATTGAACAACTATCCTAGATCCCTTGGGTGATTATGTAGTGAAAGATAGGAATCTGTTTCCTTCTTTTAAGGAGCAGACAGTCTAGCCTGGGAGATAGATCTGAACGTATCAAATGTCAAAAGTAGCAGGATAAAGTTCAGAGCCAGATGAAACCTTGTGTTAAGTGCTGTGTGAATTTAAGGAAAGAGAGGCATTCAGGAGCTCAGGTGCTCAGTGACAGTGTCACGGAAGGTCACGGCAGCCCTGTGACTGGGAGGTGGCTGTAAATGGCTGGAAGGGGAAAGTCCTCTGGGAAGCCCCTCACAATAGTGCTGTGGAAACAGGATTTCCTGTGTGCTTAGTGGACAAGGAGAGACCTGATCTGGGAGTAGCAACTAGTTTGTCTCAAAAAATAATAAGGATGAAATAACCCAGGACCAGGTTATTTTTGTGGGATGACTTCAATGGAGTTATTTTTGTGGGGCCTTGAGCATCAGGTGAAGAGCAAGAAGTTAAAGCCACAGTCTACAAAGAGGTGAAGCCTTGCAGCTTCCTGCTTGGCCAGCCCTACTTTCTGTCTTCTGTTCTGTCTTCTAGGTTTTCTCTCGATTTTTCTACAATAAAATGCTACCATTTTATTATTAAATCCAAATATGAGAGGTCTTTACTAATTAGCCCTGATTTTTTTGTTTTGTTTTGTTTTGGTCTACTTATCATTATTGGGAGCAGCTCTAGGCAAGTCCACCAAGGGGCATGACAGGGACAGCCCAGGTGCTGCTATGGAGAGCCTTTCCTGGTTTTTGTGTTTTAATCTGTTTCATTTGTCTGTTTAAGTTTTAATCATTGCATGATTAAACATAACTTGTTAAAAGTGAAAACAATAATTTCTAATGCACGTTTGATCTAATCCAGTGGCAGTGAATGTGCTATGGCACGTGTTCTGTAGCAGGCCATATCATTGAGAGCTCTAATCTGGTCTAATCTGTATGGAATAAGCCCACATCACTAACGATTAAATTGAAAGAATTTTCCAAAAGCTAAACTCAATCAAGTAGGTAGGCATGGAAACATAGCATATCATAGTAGCTGACTGTTATGTAATCAACAGAGTTGTGAATCATCACTTGGCCCAGCATGCTTCACGAAAACTTGGCCCTGACTAGAAAGAATCATTTATCCCAAACTGGAGGCATGAGGCTTCCTGTTCTCTTTTAGGATGTGTATTGTGATTGGGCATGGTGGTGCACACCTGTAATCCCAGCCCCTGGGAGGCTGAAGCAGAAAGCCTGCAACTTTAATGCTAGCCTCAGAAATAGTGAGACCCTGCCTCAAAATAAAAAGTAAAAAAGGCTGAGGATCTAGCTCATGCGAAAGCTCTAAGTTCATTCCTTAGTACCACAAAAAGCAAAACAAAGCAAGAAAGTGTGTTGTGTAAGTACTTCCTCCTCCGTTGCACTATTTTTGTCTCCGGTGCTTATAGATTAATGGTTCTATCCATGTTCCCTACGACTAAGAATTTAAGATGCCTGCCACAGCTGACTGCTAATAAATCTGTTCAATTTTCTTGATTTTTATGAACCAGAATGAGAAAGGATCTTTTTTTTTTTTTTTTTTTTTGTCTTTTTCATTTTTATCGGTACCGGGGATCGAACTCACGACCGCCTGCTTGCAAGGCAGGTGCTTATGCCGCTGAGCTAAACCACCAGCCCGAGAAAGGATCTTGAAATGTTATATGAGAGATCAGTTGCAGGAACTGGTGAAGTAAACTAAGAGTTGATTGTCATATGCTTGGATCCATGCCATTTTGCCATCCATGTCATTTTTCTCTATACTGCAAGATTAAAAGTTTCTTGAAACAGGAACCATAAAATGTTTATCATGACCCCAGAGAATTAATTATTGAGTCAGCAACCTTATGACTTTAAAAAAGACTTGTTCTGTAGAGGACACCTAAGCAAAGAGTATCATTCTCCTTCTTTATCAGGAAATTCAGTTTTGTCTCTGTATGACAAACTCTTCCTTAGAAATGATTACTGATAGAAAGTCAGAAGACAAATTCTGTGATAGAGGATACATATCCTTTTGGTTCTAGCTTCTTGCTGCTGTTTTGCTGTGGAAGTGAATTAATGAATGTGTTCCTTGATGGTGGTTTCTAGGTCAGTTGTCTGCTGGTTCCTGATACATTTTTAAAGTGCTAAAGCAAGTAACTGCCAACCATGAATTCTACCCCAAGCCTGTCAGTCTCACTTCCCTCCTGGCTGCTCTGCCAGCTCTGAACTCCTATTTGTGCATCCGGTGCCCTGGAGACTGACAAAGGCTCTGCCCTACTTCTGCACCCCTTGGCAGGGTTTTCTGCTTGGCATCTCAGCTTCTGCACCTGTGCAGCCTTGGAGTCAGCAACGCCTGAGGGGAGAACAGGTGCACAATTTCAGGCTCCACCAAAGGAGGTCTTCTCTCCTTTGCCACCTTGCTCTTCTAATTCTACCTATTTGGTTGGCTCTCCAATGCGTTCATACAGATGTTTGTTCTCTTAGTTTTATTGTGATACCTTAATTTTGTTCTGTTTCTTGGTGAGATGATATGGGCTAATCCATCTCAGCTAGCACAATTCTCAGAATTATTCTTTAATTAAAACTTTCCTAGCAAACTTTTTAACCAGAGGTTCATTATTGTTAGATACATGGAGAGCATCTAACTCAAATTCATATTTTTGTCTAGATATTTTCTAACAGTACAGTGGCCTCAGGTGGGACACATTTGTTTGTCTTGTGAGTTTTATTTTAACCACTGTTAACTGTGAAGTCCTATTCATCCTTACTGCTCACTGTTTTTACATTCCTTCTAACCACATTTCCAGCCTTTGCCTGGTAATATATATGTTGCTTTCTTAATGTCAGTGATTCGCTTTAAAAGAGAATTTCTTGGTGGACATGGTGGTACATGCTTATAATCCCAGCACTCAGGAAGCTGAAGCAGGAAGGTCACCATGAGTTTGGGGCCAACCTGGTCTCCATAGATAGTTCAAGTCCAGTCTGAACTACATACTGAGTCCCTGCCTTAAGCACTGAGACAGAGAGAGACACACAGAGAGACAGAGAGACAGACACAGACACAGAGAGAGACAGAGTGACAGACAGAGATTCCTTCAACATGTCACCTGTCATTGAGAAGTATAGGTAACAGTTTTTAAAAGGTAAATGTCTGTTTGGCAGTTTCTGCATGAGGTGCTGACTCCAGAAGGGAGACCATTCACAACTTAATCAGACAGATGAACACTTACTTTTAATTTCTACCTTTAATTTCTCTTTCTTGGGACAAGAGAATAAAAATTAGGAATCTAGGCAGGGTTATTAATAGGAGAGGAAAACCAAGAGAAAAATCTGCTTGGCTCAGTGCCTGAGGCCCTGAAATAATTCCTCATTAGGGCAAGCTGTAAATAATTTAGCTTCTCTGCAGCCTAGTTTGTAGTTCGTCTTTCATCTTGGGTTCTTTTTTCTCTTACTCTCAATTTTATTGAACTTCAAATTAAGGTATAATATATATGTATGAAATGTGATTGAAAAACACAGTGAATATTTAAATTTTTAAAAATCATTACAGTAAAAGCCATATTGCCTTTAATCCCACCAAAGTATTCCTCCTCACGTGGAACACATTTATTCCATTGTTCTTGCCACTTTCTGAGTCAATTTTTTTAATGCCTTTACTTGCACTCTCATGGCTACCTTGATGTCCTACATTGATTCAAAACATTAACTTCTCGTCATCATGTTGACTTTGGACAAGAACCAGGGATCACACAATGCCAGATCTAGAGAACAAAGTTGAAGAGAACACACCATAATCTTTTTACAAGCCTGCCTTTCTAGTGGGTGGCATTCAGCAGCTTCATTCATAATGATTCAGATTATGGTGTGTAAAGACATTCACAGAAGAGCCCTTCAGAAAGTGGCCAGAGTGATGGCACAAGTGTGTCAGAAGTGAAGGGACTCTTCTGCTGGGGATTAACAGCATGTGGGTTTTTTGTAATAATTTTTAAAAGTTTTGACATTCACTGAATATTTTGATCACTCCTTATAGAATAGTGGAATGGTTTCCTACAGACTGAGCACAACTACATAGCAGCACCTGGATTAAGAAGTGAGCATTGGGCTGGAGGTTTAGCTCAGCGGCATAAGTGCCTGCCTTGCAAGCAGGCAGTCATGAGTTAGATCCCCGGTACTGATAAAAAGGAAAAAGACAAAAAAAAAGAAGTCAGGAGTCAGGCATTTTCACCAGTACCAATGCCACCCTTATCGGCTGGGTTGTATTCCTTTCAGATTTGTGTATTGAAATCCTAATCAGTAGTTTCTTAGAATGTGACTGTATTTAGAGAGAGGGTCTATAAAGTGGTGATTAAGATTAAATAAAGTCATTGGCCATAACAGTGCTGCCCTTCTATGAGGATATTGGGACACAGACAGGCACAGAGGGAGTGATGTGAAGATACAGGGAGAAACTGGCTATCTACCGGCCAAGGATAGAGCCCTCTGAAGAAATCAGTCTTGCCAGCACCTTGGTTTCAAACTTCTGTCCTCTAAAACTGAGAAAATTTTTATTTAAGTCAGTGAGTCTGTGGTAGTTTTTTTTTTTTTTTATGGTAGCCCTAGCAATATAGTTACCTTCCTGATTTTCAGTAACAGGTTAGTTTTGCATCCTATTGGATGCAAACTGCAGAAATAGAATACTATAGTTCAAACTCTTTTGTGTTTGGTTTTTTTCACTTAATATTATGCGGGATTCATACATTTTATTAAATCTAGTTGTCTCATTGTTAAGTGAATACATGGTATAATTCATTTATTCAGCCATTCAGCACTTGGTTGTTTCTGGTTTCCATTGGTACAGTAGTCCTATAAACATGCCGAGATTCTTCATTTCTTCCTGACATTGGATATATATCCAAAGGTGGAATTTATGGTTCATAGAACATACTTGGTGGATCCTGACAAATACTTTTCCAAGTGTTTATATTAAAATTCTTGTAGCAATGTACTTACTATTTTACTCTCAAATTGGATCAGACCTTTCAAAACACAAATGTGGAAGAGATGTTACAGACACATAGAGCTAAATTAAAACCTTTTAATTTGGTTCCTATTTGAGTAAAATGTTTGGCTAGATGATTCCATCATATCCATTCATGGTCATCATACCTTTGGTATCTGCTGTGCTGTACAGATCCTGTGCTACATGTTGAGGGACATGCTGGCACACACAAGAATGAACCTGATTCTCAATATTATAATCTAGAACAGTAAGTCTCTACCAGGAGTGATTCTCCACACCCTGGGGATATTTGTCAATGTCTAGAAACATTTTTGTCACAATTAGGGGGTGATGTTGGTGTCTAATCAGAAAATGGCGTGGACGCTGCAAACATCCTACAGTTACCATAAATGAATTATTTATTCTAAAATTTCAAAAGTTCTGAGGACTTCTACTTCTGGAAAGAGGGAGCAGAAGTACCTTTCTATTCCTCTCATTAAGTACAATTAAAAAAACAAAGCCATGAATAAAAACAAAACAAAAATAAAAATAAAAACAAAATGCTGAAAGGGAGAGAGAGAAAATGATAGAGATGCTATGAACTTCAGGATCCAATGAAGAACACAGTAGGAATTTATTGGATATTCTCTTTATCTCACATATTCGAGATTTAGAGTTGAAGGTGTCAATAACCTAAAATCCCACAAGCATGAACAAAACCCCCAAAACCTTTATTCTTTCCAGCCAGAGGGCTAAAAAGAGCTTAGAAAGAGAGAAAAAAAATTTAGATGATAAGTGTTCTATCTGGTCAATTACCTCATTTAAAAATGTAGCCCTTCACACACCAGCCTACATGAGTGGAGAGCTTAGACTTCCAACCACAAGAGGTTCTGCAATGAGGTGCTCCAAGCTCTCTGCCAGGATGGTTATCAAAGAACCAAAATTGGGCAAGAAGGGCCTTCATCCCCTTTGGGCAGTCATGAGAGAAAGCTCCCCATTATGTCAGTCCTGACCATGTGGTGTGTAGATGTGCCGCACTTCCAAATTCACAGCAACATGAGATGTCATTTGGTACTGAGAGTCGTTGCCTGGACATCTCATACAGACATGAGGAGCTATGTGCAGGAAGAATATAGGCCAGGCAATGGCTAGGCAGATGTGACTAGCCTTTTACTTTACTTTTCTTTTGGATTTATTTTTATTTAAAGGAAAAAAAAAACCACAAAACAGTGTAAGAGCACAAGTAATACAGAATTACAAAAAAAAAAAAAAAACGGTAAGAAATCACTAGTTAATATATTACATATTGTCATCTTAAAAATAGTTGTTCAAGTTATAGGATTAAAGCATATAAAGTGGACATTCAAACAGTGAGGCTGCAAATGGTTGTGTTCAGTGATCCAACAAAAACTCATTAATATGGTCATCTATCTTAACACACCTAAACACACTTGCAATTGTATCCTTTAGAGCACTTTTTTTTGTCTCTTTTTTACAACAAAATGTACACATTTTGGGTTTCATTACTCCCATAGTTCTTATTACTTTTTTTTTGGAAGAGAATAAAACCAAATATGACAAAACAAAGCAGTCAATCAAAACAAAGGCTAGACATAGCACATGATGTAAAAACAGAATACAAGGTTATCAACAATGGTTACCATAATGCCTCTTGCTTCCTTGCCTTTTACTTTTCAATGTAACTTGCAGTATTATTATTAAAGTTCTTTTCTCTCATTCATTTTCTTGCACCTGGGGAATTGTTTTCTAGCACCAGAGTCATACAGTATACTTGAATGGTGAGAAGGCATTTTATCAGAGATGAGCATTTGTATTGTGTAACTCAAACCATCTTATGCATAGCTATTATTTAAATACACTTTCTTTTACTGGAAACAATATTGTGAGTCAGTGAAAATGTGCATTTAACTTTGAACTGGTTTTAAATTTCAAAACTAGATTATGGAGTGTATCTCTGTGTGTGAACTTTATGACAATTATATTTTGTGTTTTCAATTGTTGGTTTAGCTCTCTCTCCCATTTTCTGACTTTACTGTGAATCAAAGACTTGTTTCACAACTTCTGGGAATACTACGCAGTTACAGAATATGAGATTTTAGTGGCTGAAATTAACCTGTAGAAATTCAAATCCGTCTTTTTATCTTTTTGATAAAAGCCTTTGAAATCCTTTTAGTGTGAAGTTATCAGCAGGCTTGATTCTCATATAACCTCATTACTAACCCAAGGATTATTCAGAATGCATTGCAAACAATGCACTATGGCTGACACTCAGTTTTTATCACCCCTACAGTCCAGTGATAAGCCACATGTCATCCGCCTAGCTCTGCTTGGGAAATTTACCTGCTCTCCTGAACACACCCTTGGAGATCACAGATCACAATGCATAGCAAAGGCCCTCATAAAGTAGGCGCTGAAGAAACCAGTTTAACTTTATTTGAGGATTTCTTAAACTTATTTAACTACAGAATGTTTTTCCACATTAACATTTCATAACTCACCTAAGGGTTTTGTAAGATAAATGAAGCAGATATTTTTGAAGGGTTGATACTTCAGAACTGAGGTCTCCACTGATGGAAATAAAGACAATATTCTCAATCTATCTTTGTCTTTATGAATCAGACTTGGTGAAGTATAAGAAAAAAACTTCTTACCCATAATCTTCACTGACTTCCCTTCTCCACGTCGAGGGGCAAGAATTGGCTATTGAGTACTTAGGATGTACACATTTTTCTGGAAAAAACAATTTCACGAGCTGTTGCCACTAGTTTCATTCAGTAGAATAAGCTCCCATCTAGAAATTAATAAGGGAACATGTTATTTTAAAAGTATGAATAAAAAGTAGTAATAACAAGTTCAGCAATTGTTATTTTAAGGCTTACTTAAAACAAAATAATTCATTACTTGGGGCCCAAACCTAATTTTCCAAACTGAAACTTGTGGTGATTTACTTACTTCATGAGAGTATGATCTTATCTGCTCAGATTTACATTTGGAGCAATAAAACCTCTGGCAGCTGCTCCTAGCTGCCTGGATGAACAGGAGACAGGAGATAAGAACATTCCTGCTTTTATTGCCCTCCAGAGCATCTGAAATTGTGGTGGGGGTGGGAAAGGTGTACCTATTGTGGCCATAAATGTCCACCGAGTGTACTAAAGAAGTAAACCAGTCCTCCCTAGATGATGAAGTAAATCTCTCAGACCACTGGCTTCCATTTGTCAAAACCTGCCCACACCCTTAAAGAAAAGAACTGCTGCTGCTTCTTTTGAAGGCCGTTATTCCAATGTTAAAATAGTCTAGGGCTTTGGGAGAATCATCCCAGGTATAAAATGTTCAACTCTTCACTCCCAGAATGACCTTACTTACGCTGTTCCCAGTGAGTTCCATAGCACCCTGAGTAATGCGGTGAAGGCCTTGACCTGATTCCCATGAACAAAATTATAACCATGGTCCATGTAGAGAAAGCATGTAAGGGAGGGTGTGGACTCCGCTCTACCCAGCACACCCACCACAGCATAACCCTCAGCTAGAGGCCAGTTAGGGTCCCTGTCAGGTGCAGCTGGGTGTCTATGAAGTCTATTAAAACACCTGAGTTTTGTGACCCTCAAGATATGTCAATGTGGTCGTTAGTAGCTCATTCTTAAGACCTAAAATTCTTAAGCTTTCTTCTTGGAACGTTAGTACTTTGGTTAGAAACTGCCAAAATCATGACAGAATCTGGTAGAGGGAGTTTTTATTGCCTAATAAATAATATCACAGGAGGTCATAATTCCATATTAGCCACTAATATCCAAAATGTATAAAGCATGCAAAATTGGGTCTAAGATATGAATGAAAAATAGCTCAGCAACATTTCTAAAGATTTATTCATTTTCTTTTTTAATGTGAAAATAGAGTCAGAACATTCTAAATCCCAGGCTTAGAGAGCTGAACACTGCCTGGAGGCCTTAAAGCATTACATTGACAAAGCCGTTTTTCTAAAGTTTTTTAATTACCGCCAAAACGTTTCTCTGTTTTGGAAGACATTGCAAGGTTTCAGATTCATAAGACATGGAAGAATCTCTGTTAATCCCCATCACGGTCATCATCTGCCACCTCAAGAAGACACAGAAATCATACTAGGAGGGACAAAGCTCCTCATTGGAGCACTTGCCTAGTTGGTGAAGTCTTCTCAAATGCAGCCTAGTCTTCTCAAATCCAACTGCTCTCATTGGCAAAATGTTCTTCCTTTTGGATAGTCTCCGGGTAAAATGAATCCATTTTAGCCTTGTGTGGTAATACCCATCACAACATACACACAAACATGCACGCACGCACACTTGCACACACACACCAGCCTTTGTTGTAGTCTTGCATCTTCAGCCATTGTTTACCTGCCTTTTATTTCTTTTATCCTTGAGTTTTTGAACATTTCACCGTGCTTTCTTCCTGAAAGAAACCATGCGAGATCACCTCCTAAATCAGTTTTTTAAAGCACTCATCCACCCCAAATAAAAATCAGGATAGTGGCAAAACTTGTGCGAAACCAACAAGTGATGTCACTGTATCTTGTCATGCAGGGATCATGATGGCCAGAAAGACCACTCTTCTCTGGAAGACTGGCCTTCTATGGCAAAGTGCAAATCTCTTGGGAGGGCTTGGGGTTGGACCTATGCCTGTGGCCCTGTACCTCCTATGTGCTGTTAGACCTCTGCAAGCACTGGAGTGTTCACGCTCCTTTTAGGCAAACTAGGCTAACATTTCCCATCTCAATTAAGGCATATTTTCTGTATTGACAGAGACCCGATATTGCTACACTCAGCACACAATGGAAGTCACAGGAAACAGCATCTCTGTCACCAAACGCTGTGTCCCGCTGGAAGAATGCTTGTCCACTGGCTGCAGAGATTCAGAGCATGAAGGCCACAAGGTCTGGGCAACAAAGCAAGTGACAGCCCAGCAGCCACCCTCCTTCCGTCTCAGATGGCTGCCAGGGCTCAGGAGCAGATTTTCACCCTGCCCCTTTTGATTGTCCTTCCACCACTGTGATAAAGATGCTTCCTTTCTTGTTTTCTCTAAAAGGCTTCCTTTCTTTTGTCTCCAAAAGGATGAAACTCTATATGAGAACAACTGACATAAATTGTATAAGCACACACCAAGAGGACATTAAGGTGATCACAAGTACAATACTGTCTGCTCAGAAGGGACAGTGGCAGCTTTTGCCTGTGATGGGAAACACTGCAGAAGCACCTACAGTTCCTTCACCAAGGAGGACTTTGGCAGTTCACCTTGATAACGCTCAAATGAGGGCTCAGGTCTTCTTAATGGGATGCCATGCAGGGAACCTTGCCATTGGCTCCTGAATCATTTGATAGGCAGCGAGACACCTATCTTCCTGTGGATTTGTCATTTAGTGCCTGTTGAAAGAATCGCTAAATGTAAAATGAACTTTAAGGACTTTTATATTCTCTTTAAGGAGGAGAATATAAAAACAGAGAAAGCCTGCCTCATGGTAGATGGAGTGGTAAATGCCCACCGAGCCTCTGTGGTGATGACTCAGAGTGGTGAGCACATCAGTTCTTAGTGTTTATTTAGTAGCTGCCCTCTTTTGTCAGCTACTTTCCTGGTGGATTAGGGAAATGCCCTTTCTTTCTGCTCCTGCACAGCACTGTCAGAAAAGGCATCTGTCTCTTGAAAAGGCAAGTTTATAATCCCAGCACTCTGGGAATCTGAGGCAGGAGGATTATAAATTCAAGTTCCAGCTGAGGCAATTTGGTGGCTTAGGGAGATCCTATCTCAGAAATAAGAAAAGGGCTGGGGGTGTAGCTCAGTGCAAAGAACATGGGTTCAATCCCTAGTACACCCTTCCCTAATTTTTAAGCAACTTTTTAAATATACTAAGATTAAATTTTAAAATACAGACTACCTGCTTGTTACTGGTTTAAAATGTGAAAGGTAAAACCAAGGTCATTACTTGTCCCCTCCAGCAAACAGGGCTTGGCCTTGAGGCATTACTGTGTTGCCTTTACCAAAGAAAATATTTAGGACTAGAGAAGTTATATCATAGGTTCACATTATACATCTAGTAAGTGACAGGGACAGATTCAAGCTCATTTCTCCTCTCCAGTCTTTCTTCTCAACATTGTATTGTTTTCTCATTCAGATATGACTAAAGACTCAAATATCTGCAGGATAATGACTGTCTAGGCTATTAACCACACTGTGACATGCAGTCAGCTGGGATCTTATTAAAAGGAAGACTCTAATCTCTTAAATCTGGGGGAAGGGTGGCAATTCTACATTTCCAATAAGATCCAGTTGCTCGCCTGTGCTTTGTATAGTCCCAGCCTAAAATAATTTCTGTCAGTAACTCTTGGATTATTTCTATATTATGATACAGACATGAAGCAGTAGAAAGTAGGCTTCATTGCATAAATGAAAACCTTCAAACATTAGCTCACCCATGAGGATAGAGATAATTATGCTAATAGTGATAATGAAAGTAAATATTCAAGTTTAAATTATGTGGGCTGTTGCCATTTCATTTGTACTGTCAAAACTTGGCAGAGAAGGTGTACCCTGACAGTTTCCTCCAGTTGTCAGAAAGAGCCTACCTGAGAGAGCAAGGGCAAGTCTCACAATCTCTGCCTCACAGGAATGCCTGAGACCTCGGAGAGATGCAAAGCTTTGTGACAACCACATGATAGGGTATCATAAACAGAATCCTGATTCCTTGAAATTTAGCTTGAGGAATTTGCATTTTAAGCCTGCTGCTTCTGGATGGACTACTGCCCCACCTATCCTAACTGTAGGGTCAGTGTTTCCTGGCAGAGCAGATCTTTTTCATTTCTGTCTTGCCATAAGGGAAGCAGATCCTGCAGATCTCTCCCCCAGCTTCCAAAACCTACTGGCGTCTCATCACCCACTTTTCTCCTTTTCTTTTCTTTCAGGTCTGCACCTCCTGCTGTGAAGGAAACATCTGTAACCTGCCACTCCCTCGAAATGAAACTGATGCCACATTTGCCACGACATCCCCTATAAATAAGACAAATGGACACCCACACTGCATGTCAGTGATAGTATCCTGCTTGTGGGTATGGTTAAGACTCACATTATAGCAGGACCCTGTGTAGCAGTGGTCCTTGGGATCTTGATGGTCCAGCATCATGCATGAGTCATTGGCCTGACAGTTGTTACACATGCAGGAACACTGCATTCACAACGGGTGTCATCACAGCCAGCATTACCATTACCATGAAGAACAAACATTATTTCAGTGTTGTTATTTCAAGTTGAAACAGGATCCCATCAAAGCCAGCCTACCCACAATATAGAATCTGAGTTCTGTACCACAAACCTTTGTTTTCACTCCACAAAAATAGTTATTTATTATGATCTGAGGCTCTTGATTTAGAATTCATACATGAGCTGCAGAAGGTCCTGAGATCCTTTCAGATGGTAGAAATATATTACATGGACATATATAGATTTTTTTTTCAGGAGAAAGGTAAAGAATCACTGGCTTAGCTACAATGGTTTATTCCTTTATAGTTTTAGGATTTTAAAATTTCAAATGCCAGAGGAATGAACTATTTCCTTTGAGATTCTGGCTAAATCCTTAGAAGAATAGTAAGCAGTTTGCTCAATTTAATTTCCCTATTCTTCTTTCATTGCTAAGAATCATATTTTATCTGCTCCATGTGGAAGATTAAAGGGCAATGGTAAAATTTTGGTGTTTCTGTAGGGATGACTAGAGAAGGATTTTTCCAACCTAATGAAACAAACATTCATAAAGTAGCTATAGTTAGCCCTTCATGTAACTGAGGAGATTGGCTTTGACATGTGGCCTAACTGTGCTGAATCAGAGCCTCCATTCCACCAGGGCCCTTAGTGTCCAAAGAGTTTCAAAACACCAGGGTATTATTTTCTCCAGGTATTGGGCTCTATTCCAGCATGACTAATGTAGACAGAGGCTTCTGGAATGGAAGAAAGCTTGTGACATTTAGTCCAAGTTCATTTTGAGGGCCCGGAGAGCTTTCTTCTTTCAAATTCCTAATGACTTTAGGGAGTAAGTTCTGCATTAAGTTGTCTCTAGATGGACAGAGAAATACAGCGTAATACAGTAGGATGGAAAAAAGTATTTGTAAGACTAGTACGGAAACCCAGTGGGAAGTTTTTATTTCTTTTAGATGTTGCTTTCAAAGTAGTAGATAAATTCTTCACATCCTGCCTATATTTTTGGCACCCAAAGTTATTTTTCTTCTTTCTTATAAATCTTTTAAACAGTATTTATTTTTGTATGGCATAACTGGAAACTAAAATATATTCTAAATATTCTTTATTCTGAACAAAATGATCAAATTAGAATACTTATTTTCAACAGTGGTAGAGATACAGCTTGTAATATATGCTTGTGGAAAGTTATCTATAACACCAGTGTTGAAAAAAAGTTATTAAGAACAAGAGTAATATGTTTGCCTCAAGGGTTTTGCTCCTGGTTTCCTCACAAGTGTAGTTTCAGAAGTGTTCAAGAGGAAACCATCACTGGTCAGAATTTCTGTGCAGGTTAAGAGATTCTTTCCGTATATCTCAATGGAGCCATGGCTGATAAAGAGAACAGTGTTGTTAGAATCCATCTGCCCTGCACAATGAACTATCCCTGGCTCATGAAATGAGATCTGCTCAGGGACCAAATAGGAAGTGATATCAGTTACTCTGATTCAGAGTAATCTTAATTGTATTACATAGCCTTAATTCATAGTTTGGTAGGCTTATTCATTTGTTACTTATAAATGGAGTTGGGAGAGTAGAGGGAGAGAAACCAAGACTTTTATTAAGCACCTCCTCTGTGCCAGGCACTATGCTAAGCACTTTACATAGTTAGGTCATTTAATCCCTACAAGAACTGTATAAGGAATATTACTAGTATTTACAACTTACAAATGAAGGTACTGAGGCTCCAAGAAGCTCAAGAAGTGAAACTCTTGCCTTCAGATATAGTTATTGTAGATGAAGCAGGATTGAAAAGGAAAGGAAACTGGAGTTATCTTCCTAGGAAAACTTCTAGGCATCACGTCATGGGAATCTGTTCATCTAATCACATGGAGTTTATCTCATCCTGCTTTTGCAGGATGCCATTTGCATGTCTCTCCAGATAATGTCTTTTCTTTGGAAAGTGAGAGTATAGCATCCTTATTCATCCCTCTTGCTAAAAGAGGAGACAGTTGATATTGCATCAAAAGATGCTACAGGACAATAAGAATTTGATATTGTATATATCTATAAGTACCATTTTTGTGCATGGTCACGCTTCAGTGACATTTGCTAAGTACTGCATGCAATTTTGAATAGGAGACAAGGTGACCACATCAAAGCCATCCTGACAGGGGGATGGGCTCAGGTCTGCAGCTTCTTCCCCACCCAGAGTGCTAATACAGGCGGCACAGATGTGCTGCGTACATCCTGCACATCTTTCAGAATGTTTGGTTTTTTTTTTTAATCTCTTGAAAGGAAATGGTTTGCTCACTGTCCCTGGCCTCAAGGAGCCAAGGAAGGGCCATTCATATAAAAGATCCAGGGCTGATCAGCTATCTGACTTTTCTACCACGTTAAACTTTCCTTTAAATCTCACCATTTGGTGACAGTTTGAAGTGCAAAGAGCCATGATGTATATATTAATCCATGTGCCACATATTTATTTTTAGACTCCCCTAAACATTCTTGTCAATATGACATTAATGTCTAAATGTTGTAAATATTGTACATTTTGTAAATCAGTTAATAAAGGTTTTAAGTGTACTTCACCAGTCTCCTTTCTACAAATGCGTGTATAATCAATGATTAAGACACTCAGGTCCTGTACAAGGCATTAGGCCTTGTACAGGAAGCTATTTCCAATTATACAGACAAGCAGTACATGCATGAAAAGATCCAAGATAGTTCACCTGCCCCAGATGATCCATACAGACAGTAAGTACTTCAGAAACAAAACCAAATGAAAGATCGTCAAACTTCAGTCAGGTCTACAGTTTCTCTTGAGCATTTCATTGTTAAATCAAGAAATACAAAAATATATGTGATCATATATGAATAAATAGATCTGTCTTTATTTCTATTTATTTAATCATTTGTTCATTCATTCATTCATTCATTCATTCATCTTTGGTGGTGCTAGAAAGTGAATCCAGGGCTTCAAGTTTGCTAGGCAAATGCTTTATCACTGAACTAACCCAGTAAGTTTTATTTTTAAATCTTATTCTGTTCTTGGTGTGAATTATGTTAATGATGATAAAAAACCCTGGAGGGTTTCTCCAGAAACTAAAACCAAAAGTTGGAATAGTGTATGTCATTTTTATCTATACAAGACTCATGTTTTTCTTAGTAATACAATAGATTGAAAACAACCTTGATAAATTACAACTTATTTGTGACTCTTGGCTATCTTTTAATGCCCTACAATTGGAAAAAAAACAATCTTTTTCTTAATGTTATAGGCTGATAAGTGATTTCTATCAGCATTCTTTTCTCATAATAGCAACCCTGATGTTTGTGTATAATTTATCTTTAAACACTGACATAGCACATTGCTTCTGTTGATCAACATGAATGTATTCACAGTTTTGGTAGCTATAGCTGTGGAGTAGTTAAGGAAGGTCCCAATGGTAGTTTATACTAAAAGGTCTATGATTCCTGATCCACAACTCTTTCTTTCACAAATACTTGTTATCTAGATGGCATGCGTGGTGGCCCAAACTTCTTCTGGTATTTTTAATAAAAAGTTATTTCTCAGGCAACAAAGTTAAAAGTGAGTGAAACTTAGAAAATATCTGCTCCACTCCTTTATTTTAGATAAGAGGAAAAAGAACCCCAGAGAACTCAGATCAATTGCCTCTGAGAACATCACATTGCTGTTGTAAGAAGAAATAGATCTATGCAGATCAAAATGGCCCCTCTTTAATGTCCAAACTAAAAAAGACCTGTGGGTGATGGGGTATAATTTCTGGATGCCCCCCCCCTTTTTTTTTCTTTTTTCATTTTAAAGGGGATAACATTAAACACAACAAAACAGAACAGAATAGGACATAAGAAAGCAATATGAGATATGTTTCCAAACTAAATGACCTGAGATCTTCACCCTCTATCATATTGCCTCTTGTTTTCTTCCAAAAAGTTGTCCATGTCTTCACATTCAGAGAATTCGTACAAACTAACACAGTATAAAACTGATCCAAACAGAATGAAGAAGGCGATTTAGGTCTTCAAAACCAGACAATAGGGAAGTCACTAATGGCTATTGTAGAGTTTCTCGTTCTCTTCAAAATAGCTGTCCATACTTTCAGGTATACTGAAGTTCAACAAAACAAAACAGACAGTGGGGAAGAGGTTGCTTGGTTTCCCAGTGCTCCAGGTCCCAGCATGGCGCAGGTCCCAGTAAACACCAGTTGGATGCCTTTTCTTCACTCTTACTCTGAGATTGTCCAGTGGAATGAGAACCATCATGATAGCAAAAGGAAGAGAATAGCTACAGAGGGTAAACTTTTGCCAAAAAAGCAAATTAACTTGATGGGAAAAATGTTTTGCTCATTCTAATTCATGAAAAAATATATTCTGGGAAATAATCATGTAGAATCATGGCCTTAGAAAAGCAGAGTGCTTTGTTTAAATTAGAGAGTGTATTATTCAAAAACATTTTTCTCAAAATTATTGCATGGCAGTGTCAGAAACTGACCCCTCTGAACCCTGTGTTATCCCTGCACCCAGAGTTCAGCAAAGTCCCCTGGGGAGGTGACAGGGATCATGTCAAAGTGAGGAAAGTGTGTCTAAAATAACTACTGACTCTGGGAAGGGAACAAAGCACCATCAGAATGTAGCGATGATGCAAAAGCATGCCCTAAAAATAAGTCACACCCTCAATAAATCCATTCATCTTTGAGAAGAATGCAAAGTCCAGTCTCTATGTCATCTACAGGGAAGTGAGACTCTCAGCCAACTCACTATGTCATCTACAGAGTGACTCTGGGATCTGTGGTGTCGGCAGCAGTCTGAGCACACCATCTAGCTTCTCACTGCTGCTCCTTGGGTGGAGGCTCCTGCTGCAGCTTCACAGCTGCCTGCTGGCGAGGCTTTGGCCCCACCCAGCTTCTGCCAGCACTAACCCAGGACTGAGCAACTTGAGACCCTCATGATAGTGACATGAGAAGACAAGCTGTCTGAGGAGAGGGATTATGGTTGAGTTATTTTGCACTGAAGTGTTTTGGGTGAGAGGAACTGAGTAGACTAGTGTTGGGAGAGGACATTTTGGGGCTCATTCATGACTCAGCCTGCCTTGGCTCTGGCACATGTCAGCACTGGGATTATTCCACCTTCAAAGTCTTTTAAATCCTTAAAGAGTTGGGCCCATCCCTGACTTTACTATGTTTAACTAATTGATGACCGTGTATATGTTTTGCCACTAACCTAAATATACAGGATACTGGGTAGAGACACATGAAGTATGCAATCAGATCTCCCATAAATTCTCTTCTTTCAAAAAAAAGACTGACAAAAGAGAGGCCCATTGAGATGCAGTATTCATGACATAAGCATGAAGAGCGTAAAGCTGAGGCTATAGTCAAAGATGTTGAGAACTACCAGAATATGGAACTAGCTTCATTTTAGAGATAAGACTACATAGGGTAAATATATTAAGTCAAGACATGAAAATTGAGGTGTTAGGCTAGTTAAGAGTCAGCTTGAAGAAAAGTTCGTGGATATTGAATTTTAGAAAAGCTATAAGGTCAATCTTGGGAGAAGATGGTAACTGATTAATTAAATTCCCTTTGATACAATTCAAAGTTTATTTTTCTAGCCTGGTCTTTGCTGTTCGCTTCTGTAATTACAGATGCTCAAAATCGTTCATGTTAGGTGGTTACCCATTACAGTTAGGGGCCTAGGGTTAGAAGGAGTTTTAAAAGTGATGTTTTAAACTTCCCCAGACAAAACTGACTAGCTGACTTACAGCCACTTTCAGCCTAAAGAAATCAAGACAGCAAGGGTTTCTTTATATTCATCTCAGGAATCCCAGATACAGAGGCAGCCTGCTAGAAATCTGATTTGCACAAAGGCCCCTCATTCTGTGGTCCTATCTACCAAACAAGTATGGGAGACTAACACTGCCACACAGTCTCAGGGGAGAGGAAACTCCCTCACTGGGCTGTGGAAGTGAACGTGGGGAGTACTCCTTTTTGAGTATGACCCTGGATTCTTTCATTTGAAGTTATGTTAGCCAACCTGAGGCACTTTATTTCTGGAATTTAACACACAGAATGCTAACACAGAAAAAACAGGATTACCAGAGCAAGATCCAAGAGAGCAAGTTATAAGAAGACCAGATCACAATACTCCCTGCAAGAGGCTGTAGTGGAAAGGAACAAACACTTCCCCCCAACTGTATACTTTCATTCTAAAACCAGGCATTCGATGTTCTGAACCCAAACCCCAACATGCCCTGGAGGTTTAAGTAGTGGATTTCTATGCAGTCTACACATTTGAATCACTTGGGAGCTCCGAAAAAATAGTAATGGCCAGATCCCATGTCTAGCAATTCTGAGTTGTTCTGGGAAGTTGTCAAACATCAGGAAGGTTTAAAGCTCCCTGTAACTCTAATGGGCAGTCTTTGGTAGAAAGACACAAAACACTGAATAGCCACTGGGGATGAACTATCGTAATATCAGAAGCAGCTTTAGTGAAACCATGACACCCAACTTGTAAGGTATATTCATGTCCATTGGAAATGGTGCCTGGAATACAGTAGGTGAGCATTTGTTACAAATAAATAAAAAAACATACAAAATGATTTTACAAAAAGATGACGCAGCTATCTCCAAGCATCAAATTAGTGACAGAGTAAGTGTTAAAACCAAGATTATTCTTCTGTTAGTTCTGGCTTATTTCTGACATATTTTCACATATTAAATTTATGCCAAAAATTTATAATACCAAATGCTGCAAAAGCAGCATCTTTTCCTGCTTGCTGCAGGAAAATTGTAAAAGCTTTTTTGCAAACCAATTTGGCTGAATGCATTCAAGGCTATGTGAATGGATGTATCCTGATCCAATAATCCTACTTCTGTAAATGGCCTGAAGTATAGAAACACTGTTCTGAACAAATTTGTTCCTTGCAATATTATTTGAATTCAAAAAAATTAGGACTCTATATGTGTTGGAATAGGCTAATGGTTGTCAATAACCGTGCAGCTATTTGGTGTGGTATGATCAAAAATGATTACCCTAAAGACATTTTCAATGTCAAATGAAAGTAGCATCCCTCATGTTGCATGGTCAGTGGGTCATCCTTCCTCAGCAGCAAAAATGCTTGTGGAAAATAAACCAAAATACTTTTATTGTTTATGTTATGGTAGTAACTTTTTATTTTCCTTCTAAAAATGCATTCCAATTTTAATGCAGTGTGGTTATATTACCTTTGTAATGAAAAGCATAAATACAAAACCCAGTGAAGACCACATAAGTTAATGACTGTGATTACTTTGGAGGCTCCTTCTCTGTGTAGATGCTAACTCAGGGCAGGCCTCTGACTCTTGGAACTTCAAAGGTCTAAATCGTGACCCACCATTGTGCCTTGGGAGTTTTAGATGTTACCAATGCCTGAGTTCCACCCCCAGAACTTCAGGTTATATTGATCATGGATTGAAAAATATGGACGTCATGATTTTTAAAAATTCTCCTTCCTTTCTTTGTCTCTGTCTCTGTCTCTATCTCTGTTTTTGTCTGTCTGTCTGTCTGTCTGTCTGTTTGTCTGTCTCTCTCTCTCTCTCTCTGTCTCTCTCTCTGTTTCTCTCTCTCTCTCTCTCCTTCCTGTCTCCCCCATCTCTTTCTTTTGGTAACGGATATTGAACCCATGGCCTCTTTAGACCTCCAACCCTTTTTTCTTTTTTTGTTATGAGACAGGGACTTGCTAAGTTGCCCAGCTGGGACTCCAACTTGTGATCCTCTTGCCTCAGTCTCCCTCAGTGCTGGATTGCACATGTGCACTGCCACTTCTGGCTAAAATTCTTTCTTTTAAAACTATATATTTTAAGCCACGCATGGTGGCTCATGCCTGTAATCCCAGCACTCGGGAGGCTGAGATAGGAAAATCATTGTGACTTTCAAAACCTGCCTGGGCTACAAAGTGAGCTTAAGGCTAGCCCGAACTGCATAGTATAACCCTGTCTCAAGAAACCACACACACACGCACACAAAAAAACTATGTATTTTAAAATAATTTCAAACTTACAGAAAAATCTAAGAAGACATTAATTTTTAAAACGTTTCCACTTGAGTTATCATTCTCATTTCTCTCTAATGTAATAATTGTTATTTATTTTCTAAGCCATCTTTAGAATGGTTGCAAACACTATGCCTCATTTCCCTTTGCTGTTGTTTGAGTATAGTTTATGTGTAACTCTAGAGGTTCATGTGCTGGAAGCTTGGCCCCAAGGATGACCAGAATTTGAAGAGGTAGAGCCCAGCGGAAGGTCATCAAGCAGGCGCCTGCCTTGGAAGCCTTTGATACAGTTCTTATGGGATCCCAGTTAATTCCTGTGATGCTGCGTTGCTATGCCAGGAGTAAACTGGTGTGTGAATCTCTCTGGTTTCCTGTCTCATTTGTTTCTTCTGTTCATGCTCCCACTATCATGAAACCCTCACTAGAGGCCAGCTGGATGCAGTGCCCAATCTTAGACCTTCAGCTTCCAAAACTGTGAGGAAAATAAACCTTTCTTTATATTTCTGAGATATTTTGCTTTTGCAACAGAAAAGAGACCGATACACTCTAATACTTGAACATCTCCTAACAACGTAGGTATTCTCTGGCATAACCAGACAGCAGTTATAAAAATCAAGATATGCAACACTGACTCAAATAACTTAACAGTCCATATTCTAATTCTAAGATGAGCTTTTGACAAAAAGCGTAGTTACTATGGGGCAGCTGGCTACCTTCTAATTGCTCCTTTGGCTGCAAAAGTCAAGATCTCCAAAGCAACAGGAATAAACTCTTATTCCAGGAGCCAGTCTTGTTCTTCTATACCTGTTTTTCAGCTTCCCTTCAGCTCTGTATACTCTTCTGTAGTATTTTAATGAGTCTCTCTCTGTTCCAGTATAATGTCTTTATGACAACTGGGGCCAGTTGTGTTGCTTGCCACCTAAGACATTACTGGATCAGTTAAGCCAGAATGTTCCAATCTTTAAGTCCTTTATGGGTGTGTTTGGGTCTTTTTGTGCTATCCTAGGACATTACCATTTTTTCTTTTTAGGTTCTATGTTGTTCGATGTCACAGAACCTGGTGGAAGATCAGTGTCATTCCTCTCCACAGAGCATCACGTCTGTCTATGGTCCTGCAGATGAAATCTTTTATAAAGTCCTGGCAGGCTAAGCCTGTGAGTAGGGAGACAACAGGCTGACAGTCTGCTTCTCCCAACACCCAAGAGGCCATGGCCAGGGATTCCCAGTAGACACAGAACTTTAAAGTTTACTGCTTCTGGCTGGCCTGGAGCCTCGTAGAGAGTTGTCAAGCCTGAGCCTGTCATGGGTACTCCCCACGTCTGTGTGAAAGGGAAAGTGGTTACTGTGGGCAAGCAGACCCCCAGGCCCTGGGCAGAATGTCAGGGATGCTGTTTTTCTGGCATTCTGCATCTGCGCACTCAGGTGCAGCATTCCTGCAGGCTCTGTGATAAGGCAGCTCTGATGGGGACCTTCCTGTCTCAGCTTGTCTGCTCAACTCCAGGAGTTATGGGCCACATATTTCCCTGGAGGAAAACAATGCTGAAAGACGTATTTCCTGCCTCTCTGCTTCACCCTCTCCAATTTATGTTGGCTGAGCGTGTGGGAATGTGCTTAGAGGGAAGGGAGGTTTAATGTTCCCTTGGAGCACTCTCTTCCTCTCTTTCCAGTCTCTTCCTCCTGCTTCCTTCTCTCAAGATTGTGAGCCAGGCCAAGAATGACTCAGAAGGTGCATTAACAGGAAGAAGGCATAATCAAGGGGGTAAATATTTGCTGGTTAAAAATTACATACTAACTGTTGTCATCACAAAAATTAATACATGTGTAAGGTAGTGTATATATTAATTAGTTTGATTGAATGATATATAGTGTGAATCAGGCCTAGTGGTTCATGCCTATGATCCTACATGGGAAATTGAGGCAGGAGGTGAAGGTCAGCCCAGGCTACATAGTAACTTGAAGTCCAGCCTCTACATAATGAGACCCAGCATAAAAAATACTACACAATGTAAACTTTGCCAAAACCTCACTTTATACCTCATAAATATATACAATTATTGGGCTGGGGATTTAGCACAGCAGCGTAAGCAAGTGTCTGGCTGGCAAGTGTGAATTTGATCCCTGGTACCAAAACAAACAAACAAAAAGTTTATATATATATATAGTATTTGTCAATTAAAATTTTTTAGAATTTTTTTTCCTAAAATTTTTAAACCATTGATACATCTTGCAGTCAGTGCTACAAATCCAGTGAAGAGAGAATTGCAAAGTGGAATAATTATCAGCTTGAGATACATAGACTTGGATTCAAGCCATAGCTCAGTCACCAAAATGCTGAGCATCTCAGTCAAATTCTTTCACATCGTGCTGAGACTCAGAGGAGACCATGAGACCTCTGACTGCCACACTTAGCGCACAGTGAGTTTGCACTACGTGTTCACAATATGTATGGGTCTGCTACCACTGGGCCACAAAGTGTGATTATTCACAACAATAACTTGTAAAACAAATGATCTAATGTTGATGTTTATAGGCTACAACTTAAGGATAGAGCTGGAAATATTTAATGTTATACAAGAATTATCACAATGTTGGAATTTTTGTCCAGCAAACAATTTATTTTCAGACAAGACACCAAGCAGAAATCTAAAATGCATTTCATGGAAATAGAAAAAAGAAAATTTGGATCCATGGAAAAATCAAACACAAAAACACCCTCAATAGAACCAGAGCTACCACGCAGCCCATGCACAGTCATGGCTGATGTTCCCTGCTATAGAAATCAGTGGATTAAAGTTTTTAGGTTGTTATTGAAGCAAATGAACAAGCAAAGATTAAAAAAAAAAAAAGTGAAAGCCTGAATTAAGGAATGGACATTTTAGCTCAGGCCAATCCTACTGAGACCACAACAAAGTTAGACAGGAGAAGCACATCTAAATCAAACCCATTACAATGAACAAATAAATAATTTAGGCAAAAAAGGCCATAAATTGCAAAAAGGCTCTGCATTTGGGGAACTATCATTTCAGTGTATTTTCTATCTTTAGCACTGTCCGTGCCCCATGGCCGGATCACACTTTGTGGCCCAATGGTAGCAGACAAAGCAAAAAGTGGAAACTCAACAATCTAGCAAAATCTAGTCAACTTCTTAGCCTTGTTCTTCTTTTGAACGAAGACATGGTCTTGTGATAACTGATACCCAGTCAGTGTTTTGACTGTGTATATGGATTTCATGGTATAAGAGCGATCTTTCTAACTGGACTTTCACTGGGTTCATCAGCACAGGTCAGTCTCATGGCACAAGTGATTAAAGCTAAGGGCCAAGAAGGGAAGAAGTATTTGCACCTTATCCTGGAGAAGATGATATTTCTTAAGCTCCTGAGGAGAAAACGGGTTTTGCAATTCTGTAGTGAAATAATGCCTTGGTAGACTAAAGAAAAACAATCATTTTTATTTAGCTCTAGTAAGTCATTAAGTAATACACTCAAAGTATTCAAAAATATTCACAAGGACAACTTTCCCAATTAATTTAATATATATGTTGTGGTTAGAGGTGTATTGTTAGAGTAAGAATGGGAGTTAAAAGGGAACTGTTGCCAGGTGTTTTGAAGACAGTGTTGTTGAATGTCTCATAGATATTCACTGTCATGCTACATCACTAATGCGGATGCTGATGCCACAGCTTCTCTACCTATCAGTTATTCATGACTTGGAAACACACTAATTAGCTATTAGCATAAATGGGTGTGGAATTCTTATTTTCAATGTCATGGCACCCATTCTTAACCTAATGTTGATGCAGTGACTTTGGATCCTGCAGAGCCCAGTAGCTCATCTTGTATTGATAAGAGGATAAGTCTTAAAGGGTGCAGATACCATATTTATGCATGCTTTATCTTCTCAAAGCTCTTTAGCATAATTTCATTCCCCTAAGAGCTCTGTCAGAAAAATGAGATCAATAACACTGGCCCCATTTGAAAGATAAGAATATCAGTACAGTACATGAAAGCACCACATGGAGTCAGACTCTGTAGGCAAAACCAAAGGAAGCATCTACTCCCACTAGACTTCAGGCTGATCATCTGAGGAAGTACAAGGACCGAATCAGTGGTTTTAAAGCTCCCTGGAAGCCATTTACAGTAATATTTTGCAGGGTGACTGTCAGAGTCACTTTCCTATCATCGAAACACAATACTCAACACCACCATTTTAAAGGAGGCGAGGTTTAATCTGGCTCATAGTAGTTCAAGATTTCAGTCCACTGTGATCTGGATCCAAGATAGTAAAGACACGATGGAAAGGTCTGCGTGAGGACAGCTGCTCATTCCATGGCAGCCAAGAAGCTTAGTGTGAAGGGAGGAGTCAGGAAGGGAGACACATCCTTCCAGAGACACCCCAGTTACCCTCTCCCACCAGGAGCCCTTGCCCAGCATCAAGTCAGCTACGATCCAGTCACCTTCCAAGAGTCCTACCTGTTAATACATCAGGCTTTTGAAGAACATTCTAGATCTAAACCCTAACAGTGATTCAATGCACATATTTCTAAGTATATAAAAATACAACTGAAATGTTTCACAGAAACATGTGGGTCTTCATAACATGTATGGTTACTTTATTGTATAAATTCCATTCTAATTCTGATTCTAATATTGCTTACATTCCATTCACTCTTCCTTTTAAATCTTGATTGTAACCCCAATATTTATTTCATGACCTACTAATGGACTACAAACTATAGTTTGAAGATCAATGAACTATAGTTACTAGTGACCCTTCTAATATTTATTCTCTGTTATATACTTAAAGGGAAGAAATCAGGACTAAATGCCTGGCCTGGAGACCCACACACACATCTTTATTTCTTAGGTACTGTGATAGGGTAAGGATTTCCTCCCAAATTATTAGTTGCATGTTCACTCTTGTACTAATTCAGTCTGTAGTTCTGTAATCTCCCCAAAATTCATCATTTTTTGATTTGTTGACTGCTTTACTCTGCAGATCTTTAGGTTTCGGAAGACAAATCTGGGTCTGAATCCAAGCTTCACCAGTTAAACCCCCTAATCTTCAATCTTCTTGCTTGTGAAGTGGGGATAAGTGAGCTCATTGTGACGATCAGCCATAATCCATGTAAGCCCACAGCATGACACCAGGACGTGGTGAGCATCCACTAAGTGGCTCTTTCTCGATGTTTTGGTGGTTGCTGTGATGTTGGCTAGCACTGAAGTGAGGAAGAACAACCCCAGAGTCCCTCAGAGAGGGAATGCAGTGGCTTCTGGATGAAAAACCTGCTTTTTTAAAATTCCTTTCCTTTGTAAACTGCATTTTAGATTTCGCAATACATTACCAACATTTTTCTGTCAGCAAGTAGGGCTGTAGGAGATAATTTTTAATGGTTGGTTAGTACTACATTTTATGATTGCGCTATAATTTATTTTACCATTTTCTCTTCATTTCAAAGGTACTGCTAGTTTTTTGTTTTGGAAAAAAATTTTACAAGTTAGTATGTGAGCACTGAAGTATGAGTAAATAAAGGTCAAATCTATTCTTCTCCCATGTCTTCCAGTTCTGTAGCAACAACCAGGATTAATTTTTTTGACTATGCTTTTACTTATTTCCTAGTGCACATACAAATATTTTTGAAATGTTTATACAATTATATAAATTCATAAAAACATGCAAAGAAGCAAATTCTAAACCATGCTTTTTAAATGCATATATTAAGGTCATCTTTTATCATCAGTGCAAGTGGATCTACTTCATTCTCTAAGTAGCTCTGTGTGTTCTATTGTGTGACTAGATCATAATTTATTTAACTCACCCCCCCCCCACTGATCCAAATTCAGCATGTTACTAGGCTGTGTTGTCACAATTATGCAATGAACACCTGTACATCCCTTGGAGCTAATGCTAGGATAATTAATAGAAGTGAAATGGTTTTATGCATTTAGTTTTGCCCATTGCCAAGTTACTCTTCAGAAAAGTGTAACAGTCTAGGTTTACATCTACAGTGTATGAGTCTGTCTCTGTATTCTCTCTCTAAAGTTAGCATTCCTTGATAGTTTGTCTTTAAGTTCTTTTTCTCAGTCAGAATTATCAATAAGAATATTTACATTAATTCAGTGGAGGAAAGTAGATTGTGAATAAGAGAGGTTACCCTCCTTACCCACCTTCAAATTTTTTGGGAAGACAGCTTCTCATGGAGCAAGTCATTTTACCTTCTAGGAGAGATTTGATGCTTGTCACTGGCTACACCTGCAGGATGTATTTTTTTCCTAAAAAGTTTAGGTGTGTGCCATCTGTCAGATCATGAATCACATGGCAAGAAATACCCTGGATATCATTTCTCAGCCCTGCTGAACACAGGCTATGCTGACTCTGATATGACTAATGTCCTCCCCTTGGTTCCACCAATGAAAGATAGCTGCGACATATCACCTTCTGTTATGCAGGGCTTACTTATGAAGAACAGACTTTGGGAGCACAGTGGAAATCAATATTCTCGCTCTGTGCACAAGAGATGCTGAAATTCCATTGAGCAGCTATAGGATTGTCCTTTTTGGCAACTTGAATTAACCCACTTGCCATTTTCAAGCAGGAAATTCCCTCTCCCCACACACCTTTTCCCTAATCTCTATAAATCTGCCTCTGTGTATTCTAGATCTTTTTTAAATTTACAAAATAAGGATATTTAGGGCCATTGATATTATATTTACGCATAATGGAGCAACTATTGGATAATTGAAAATACCTATTTTCAAAGTCCAAATATAAGTAAAAATAATAATAAAAATAATAATAAAGCCAAACTGGTATAAGACAGCTACACTGATTCAAATGACCAATTTATATCTACAGAAGTAGGAAGATTAATACTAAAAATTTGGTGATGAATTTAGAAATAAGCCAAATCTCTTCAGTTCATTTTATGGATAAGGATATGGAAACACAGAGACTTATCCCAGGCCCATACAATATATTGGTGGCACTTTGGTCACCTACAGTAATAGCAAATAAGAGTGACATGTGAAACCACAACAGTATACATGTTCAATATTAAAAAATAATTCTTTTAATATATAATATGTTCCTTTGTGTATTGAATAAAATAATGTAGTCAATCTAATAAATTAAACGAATTTAATGCCTCACTCATTCCATGTATAGTGTTTGTAGCTTCATCTTCATTAACTTGCCCTTCCCAGAACAGCATCTTCCTGAGCACACACACACACACACACACACACACACACACACACACACACACATATGTAGTTTGGTTCTGTAAAGTAGGATGAACACAGGCAGGCTTTGTGTTATACCTACATTCAACAAACATATGATGAAAGCCTCTTTATCTTCCTGGAGAAGACATTCTTAACACTAATGGCAAAATCAATAGATAAAACAACAACTTTGTTTTAGGAAATTCTAATTCTTCTAACCACTGATACTGACAAGATAAGTCAGTGATCTGCTCTACTCAAATGACAACAGTCACATGTGGTCACAGGAGACATATATCAGCTATCTTTGGGAAGTTAGCAGGCATATGGGAGCTTGCCCTACACTCTGAAAATTCTACACCTTTGCAGCGAGGGTAGGAGAAAGACCCAAAGGTTCTCGTACTGGAACAGAATTTGCCAGCCTTGTGGAAAGAAAAAGCACAACCTACAGCACAATTTCCTGGCACCTTCCCAAGTGGTGAATGAGCACGCTAGTGCCTACTTTGTGGGACATATTTATAATTCACTATCTGTCATCTTTCAGAAAGCTAAGGCTTGGTAGCCAACACTGAAATCATAATGGCAGCCAGGCATGGTGGTGCACACCTGTAATCCCAGCACCAGAGAGACTGAGGCAGGAGGATTGCTATGAGTTCAAGGCCAGCCTGAGCTACCTAGCAAGAATCTGTTTAAAAAAACCAAAAATCACAATGAAAGAGAGAGAGGGAAAGAGAGAGAGAAAGAGAATACCATAATGGCATCAAAAAGAAACGGGTTTTGTTTATTGTTTCCCTCCTTGTTCACAATGCACATCCATAGCAGATTGATTCTGTAAATCTCCCTCCTTATGGTATGCAGGCTAAAAACACAGCCATTTTCCTGGTTATGCTGTTCTTTTTGGCAGAGGACAAGAAGAGAAAAAACACTGCAGGAAAGCTGAAATGCTGCTAAAGCTTTCCGCCAGGGACCACACATGTGCACTTGGTCTCATATTTCATTGACCAAAACAAGTCACATGTCTGTTAGTAGGGCAATGCAGGGAAGTATACTCCTCACCTGGGGGCTCTGCAAGCCTCAGGGTAGGGGCTGAGTGTGGAAAAGGACAGGGTCCGCTCAGGAATGATTGTACAGCCTACCACTCAGCTGTCTGAGTCCCAAAATGTTGTGCTTGTCAAAAATCAGCCAGACTTACGTTTTTTGACATGTTCTGACTGGTTACTATAAAGTCAGTGAGTAGCAATGTTATGTTATGATTTTAAAATTAAGGATGGGTTCAGGTCAAGCTAAGAGCAGTGTGATTTTCACTTTGTGCCACCCCTATCATCCCCACTCATCTTTCCCCTTTACTACAATAGGTAGGTTAGGTGTTTTCCTAAATTGGATAAGGTGGTAACAGCATGAAAGCATCCAGAATTTTTTTGTTAAATGGGATATTTTGAGTAGAAGTTATAAAAGAAAAATGCAACGTCAACAATTTTGAGATCAATTTTTCCTACTTCTGTGTTTAAACAGAAAAAAAAAGGAAAGGCAAATCTATAGATTGGCAACTTTAAAAAAATTAAGTAATGCTCTTTTTTTTCTGCTGCTCATGAACATCAGACTCAGAATATAATGATTCTGAAATGCAAGACCAGTTGCAGTATAAGTTTTCAGGCTATGGTTTGTCTTGACTACAGTATCCTGCTGGCATCTCCAAACATTTAATATCTCATTCTGCCCTCTGCCAGCGTAGATCTCTACTGCAGTACCCTGTCTGAGCCAAGAATCTACTAAACTCAGCAAAAATGTGGGACACATGTTCTCAAAGCTAGGAACACTGCCAGCTGGATTATAAGGCTGCATTCTACAGAGTGCCTCCCCTCAGGAGTCAGAAATGAGGGGGCACACATAAACAAAAAATTATACTAGAGCAATAAACGCTGCAAGCTTGAGGTATACACAGAGACTTTTTAAGTACAAAGTAGGGAAGTATGCCTCATTCTTACAACATCAGAAAGATGCTCTGATGTGTAAACTGGGAAAATAAAGAGTGTGTAGGGTGGTGTCAGTCAGTGATGAGAAGCAGGGGGAACTCTGAGGTCTACTGGAGGATCCTTCTGCAGGAGGCAGAGTGCAGGGCCAACAGTGCCCCTGATCACTGAACTTTTTTTTTTTCTTTCTTTCATCTTTTTCTTTTTTATCGGTACCGGGGATGGAACTCACGACTTGCTTGCAAGGCAGGCGCTTATGCCGCTGAGCTAAATCCCCAGCCCCGATCACTGAACTTTTAAAATACTGTTTCCTACTCTGCTAACTGTCTTTAAAAATCCTCAGTTCATTTTTGTGTTTTTACAAGGTATTTATAAACTGCGTTTTTATAGACTTGTAACTTTTTTGTTTTGAAAATAATTTAAATATTAAAAAGTTCTAAAAAAATAAGTATCTGTAGCTGTCAGCTTCCTATCTCTAGGACAAAGTATCTGACATACACAAGTTAAAGGAGGAAAGATTTATTTTAGCTCATGGTTTTGGTCTCTGATCAGCTGCTCCAAGGCAGAAACTGCATGGCAGAAGAAAGCTGCTCATTCATGGCATTTAGAAAGCACAGAAAAAATGAGCAAAGCCAGGGGAAGAGTTCAGAAACGCTACAAGCAAGGTGTACTCTTAAAAGGCAAGCCTTTGGTGGCCTACTTTCTGTAACCAACCCTGGCCTCCTAACAGCCCATTCAGCTATGACCAACTATGATCAGCTATGACCATGAATGGAACAGTCCATGGATGAAGTTAGCACCCTCATGATCCATTGACTTCTGAACAGGAAGATCAAATCAACAATACATAAGTAGTCTATGGGGGCACTTCAGAACTAAACCATAACAATATCCTTATACCCATTAAACAGAATTAACAAATACTGCACCACATTTTATTTAATCATTTAATAAATAAACCACTACACTACTTAATCCCAGGATTTAGGAGGCTGAGGCAGGAAGATTTCAAGTTTGAGTCTGGTTTAGAGTATATATCAAGACCTTGTCTCCAAATAAGTAAATAATAAATAAACAACAGATGATAAATTGGAAGTTTCCTAATAACCCTCTTGGTCACATCTCTCTGCATTCTACTCTCTGTCTCTGGGAGTTAACAACTATCATGAGTTTTGTGATGCTAATCTTTATTTTTATGTGTTTTCCAAACATATATTATTAAACAATTTTATGTATAGAAATTTATGTAAATTATTTACTATCCATGATATTTTGCAAGCCAAACATTTTTTTTTATTTAAAGAGAAAGAAAAAAGAATTTCAAGGAAAAAAATACAGTAAGATATCACTAGTTAGTAGGTTACATATTGTCATCTTTGAAATAGTTGTCCAAATTATAAAATTAAAGCATGTAAAGTGAACATTCATACAATGAGATTGCAGACAGTGCCGATCAATGATCCAACAAAAGTTCAGTAATATGGATTTCCATCCTACACACTCAAACATACATGCAGTTATATCCCTTAGGCCACCTTCCTTTCCTCTCTTTTTTAATAACAATTACACTTTTAAACCAAACATTTTTAAATGTCATGTTCTCAAGATTCATGAGTATATTCTAAAAAGTTCTATCATATAAATACATCCAAATTAAGTTATCTGTACCACTCCTATAAATTTATGGGTTATCAATATTTTACTTTAAACGTTGATTGCAGTAGAAGTCTTTGCATGAGGTTACTCATCTATTATGTGTACATGCTTAATTAGGGAATCACCTGAAAATGCAGTTGCTGGGTCATTGAGAATGTACGTTTTATGTCTTGGCAGACATTAATATCTCTTAATAAATTGTTGGTTCCTATTGATTTTCTTCTAGAAGTCTTGGTAGGATATTCCTTTTCTCTTAGTCTTCAGTGACTATTGACCAGTGAACACTGAAGTAATATGTTCATTTGTTCTCATTTGAGGTTTTAAAATGTTGCCTTTCATGAGGGAAGATGTGCTCTTTGTTTAATAATTGGATGCGTCCCTCCTCGCCTGGCCTTCCCTTGACACTGTTGAATTCATTCCTCATGTCTTCAGATCCTGTTACTCTCTTTCCTTCACACACTCTCAGTGAATGCCCCATTTCTTATTTCATAGAAAAAATATAAACAGTCAGAAGAAAAGAGCCTGATGAATGCCTGAAAACTTAGCAATATACTATCTGTGCACTCTATCTTCTTTCATTTCATTTACAAAGGAGGCCAATAATTCCATTTACACCTGGAATGTCACCTTTTTCATTTGTCCAAGTCCATTGTTTCTCCAGTTTTCCCCCATCTTGGCCTTCCAAGGAGCATGCTTTGTGTAAAAGAGTAGATAGTAAGTAATGCAAGCTTTCTATCTGTCACTTGTTCCAACAAAATTCTATTTTATAAAGTAGGTGTAGTTCCAGATTTGGCTTGCAAGAATAGTGTGTCTGTCCCTGTCCTATGTTGTCAATAATTTCTCCAGTTCTGCCAAATTTCCCCCCCCCCGTAATTACACGCATATGCTACAATGTCACTTATTTTAATAAAAACTCTTCCAGCTGCAAAGCTAGTCCTGATTTTTCATCTGAGCTCACACGAAATGAGAATCCACATGATAGCATGGAAAGTTCATTGTGACAGGAGCAAAGAGAACGGATTCTCTACTTTGGGTGCAGAAAGAAAAGGAAACAAAAAATAATGACCTGGATCTGCGCTCTGCTCTAGCTGCTGCCTGTGTCTTTACTTCCCTGCACAATAAAACTTCCTACAAGGGGAGTCTGCACTTACGGTCTCCACTGCCCCTTCTCCCTTTGTCTCGGAACCCTTCTCCAAAGACTGATGTTTTTGGTCTGCTCAGATGCAATTATTGTTTCCAAGATTAGCAGCCTGCATCAGGCCAGCTTCAAAGACCAATCCTCACTGCTGCTGTTCATCACTTGGCATTATTAGAGTCTTTTCTTCACTTGCCATTCCTCAGTGGACTCCTCTCATACCTGTTTTGTCTCCTCACCTACATCCTGGTGTCCCCAGACTCTGGTCTGGCTGCTTTCTCTTCCAGATCCACCCTTACTCCTTAAATGGCTTGCCCAGTCCCATGACTTTAAATTCCAACTCTATACCAATGCTCTCATCAAATGCATACCTCCTGTCCATATGTCTTCCCTGAACTACACACGGACCCATACCTACACACACTCTTAGGACTGGAGGGCTGAAGGAGAGCTCAGGACTCACCTGTCTAAAACAAAGTCTACACTCTTCCTTCTACTCAACATTTTGGAGCTTTTATTGATACCAACAACCCACTGCAGCCCATGTGCCATAGGTTTGTCTCTACTGTTCTAAACTGTTCACTCTTCCCACCCACAGATTTTTCCATCTCAGTAAATGTTATTGCTATTCATTCAGTTGATCTGGGCCAGAACCAAGGAATCATCTTTAATTCTGATCTATTTTTCACACGCAATATCCAATTCATCAGCACATGTTTCCTCTTCTACTTCAACTCCTATCCTGAATGTGATACTTCCGCCCTCTGCACAGCTAATGTGCAGTCTGTGACACCTGTTTCTGGACTGGACTCTTGTACTGGCCTCCTAAGTGGGCTCTCTCTTCCACTTTTGTTCATTTTCCATAAATTCTCTACTCAGGACCTGCAAGAATCCTTAAATACACTAAGTCTGACCATGCCATTGTCCTTTGCAAAACCCTCTGAGCCACACTGAAAATAAAGTCCCACTGTCCCCTCCCGGCAACCTGTCTTCTCTCTCCTGCCTTCTCCCCCTTGGTTACTCTCCTCCACACACACCACCAGCTCTGCATTCCCTTCTGCCTCCACAGATCTATTATTTCAGTCTCTTAAAACGCTCTCGCCAACATTTCCCTCGCCCTCCTGCCTCACTCCTTATGAGCTTTTCTTCAGAGGTCACCTCCTTAGACCTTTCTGTGCTTCAACCCTACACCCTAAACCAGATGTAAATTTTTGCATGGCACTTAATGATAAATAGAAATCTTTGTTTTTGATTTGTTACTTGAAAGTAAGCTCCTTGAAGACAGATTATTTACCCATGGTTGTGAATAATGTCTGGCATATAGTTGCCACTCAGTCTTAGCTTTATCCTTGAAGGAAGGAAGAATTTTAAGCCAACTCCAAAACAAAATCCACCCCCCTTCCCTCATTCAGTCAGATGACTAAATTCCAGTTCTGTGTGTATTTCCACTGTGGAACTCTGGGCTGGTGGCACTTTGGAGCGCCTGGTTCATGTATAGCACTGCTGCTTCCAGCAGGGCATGCTGTCACCGCTTTCTCTTGCTATCCTTCCCTGCTTTGTCATTAGTCAGCAACATCCTTCTTCACTCTTGCAACCTTTGTGGTCTGGCTCAGGTCTTACCTCAAGTCAGTGACCACCAGGGCAATGGTAGAAGGGCTGCTAAATTCGCTAGAGGTGAAGAATTAAAAGGCTGCAAAATGTGCTTCTCAACTCACTTCCACCAGTCTTGTAGTTCTTGGAAATTCTCCTGAGATTTGGGCAATAGCTTGAGTTTAGGAACTACCTATGTCCTGTGTTAAAACTGTACATTGAATTCTGGATTTTCTGAGATTTTTAACATAAAGTTAGGATAAAATGCATCAGTGTCTTTAAACTATGCTGTACTGTCAGACATAACTTCCTTTCTTTTTCTCAGTGACCTGACCCAAGAGTGAATTTGCTTTCCTCCCCAGCTCCCTCATAGCCAGAGGTTAGCATCCCAAGAGAGTAAGTCATTAGGCCGAATTTACCATTTTCTTAAAATGGTCTCATTTCAGAAATGTGAAGTTCTCACTGAAAAGGAGTTCAGTCTGGCAGTGAAAAGGAGTTCAGTCTGAGCTCACTCTGTTGTGATTTGGGGTTTGAACTGAAAACACTTGTGTGGTGAGAATGGGAAATGGCAGGTGGTACCTTCTGGAAGTCAGCCTGGTGCCCTAGTAGCTTTTCACCCAGACCCTCTACTGCGAAAATAGCAGCTCTCTCCTGAAAATGTATGTGACAAGCAGGGACATGGCCTCTTCCAGGGCTTGACACTGCAGCTGCAGGACCCTGCAGAGGGAGAGGGGATTCATTCAACGGGCACAGCGAGTTCTCCTGCTGTAATGCGTCTGGAATGTAGACATGGGATCTGTCAAAGGAGCTTCTCTGTTCTCCGTACTGACAGCTTATGCTTGCCCTGTGACACGCGGGCTGCAGAAACATGGCTTGGAACTGATGAGTTCTGACAGAAACAAGCTGCGAGGTTTTAGGCTTGTTTTCTTTCTTTCTCTCTCTCTGTCTTCCATATTTTCTCTTCTTGATGGTACAGAGCTGTTGGTGGGGGAGGGAGACTTGTAGCTGTCAGAGGAGGACCTGAGTCACAGCCTACCTGAAAATGCTGCACCCACACCCACAGATGGACATGGGGGCTGCTCCTGGGATTCTGGAAAGATGATACTAACCATTATCTTCATGTAGAAATTTAATATATAGAATAAAACTGCATTGGGTTGTCTACAAAATATGGCCTAGGAGAATGGAAAAGAATGAAAACAAAATAAACTTTGCAAATCATATATAAATATGACAAACAAGATAAAAGTAAGTATTTACTGTCTGTTAGGTGCTAGGGATCAATGTAGAGGAGAAAGATGATTCTCCTGGGGTTTATCTTTATCAGAGATTGATAAAAACAAGTACACAAATAAAACAATCACAACATCTGACAAGTGCAGAGAGGGAAAAGATGATCAATTTAGAAAGAGACTGCAAACAAAGGTTAGAGTACTTCTCTGGTTGATACTTAAGGTGAGATTTGAAGAATGAGAATGAGAGATCATGTGAGGCAAAGAGAAGGAGCACTAAACCAGAGGGAAAGATAATTTGATGGTAAAGAACATGGTTTGTTCATGGAACTGAATGAAAACCAATTCAGCAGTAGTTAGGCAGGGCAAGAGTGGCCAGGAGGGCTGGGGAAATGGTAAAAAGCAGAACTTGCAGGGTGTGATAGAATTCAGAGTTTAGTCTAAGTATATTGGGAAGCTAGTAAGCAGTTTGGAAAGTCAGTAAACAGTTAAATAATCTACTACATGTGCTTATAAAAGCATTTCTCAAACTTCAAGTATAGTTTTCCCCTCAGAAACTTCTGAGAGCAAAGGCATCAAAATATGATGCCCTAAATTAGTTATCTATTGCTGTGTGACAAATAACCCCAAACCTAGTAGCGTCAAACAATTATGTTCTCAGAACCAATTATGGTTTCTGTGGATCACAGTTCAGATGTGGCTTATTTGTCCTACCCCTTGCCTCTCACCGTGCTTTCTGATAGCCATGGTATGAACAGCTTTGCTCCACATACCCTTTTTCTACGCCATTCCTGCCTGGGAGTCAAGGAACCATGGTCTAAACTCTCTGAAATCATGAGCAAAATAAAGCTCTCCTCTTTTAAGTTGTGAACATTAGGTATTTTGTCACAGTGACTGGAAAGTGACTAACACAAAACATGGGTACAAGGAGGAGTACCTTTGCTGTGACTGTACCTGACCATGTGGTGTAGAAGCCTTTGGAGCTGGTTTGTGAGGGGAGTTTGGAAAGGTTTGGAGATTCAGGCTATGATACGCTAAGTCCAGCTTGATGAATGATTCTGGTTGGAGCTTAGAAGACCAGAATGCTGATATGAATGTAAACAATAAAGGTCAGATTAACTAGGTATCAAATAGGAATGAGGATTGTAGTGGAAATTAGACTAGAGGCTACACGTTTCATTCTAGCAATTTGTCTACATCCTAAGACAAATTGTCCATCTCCTAAGACTTTCCTGTGAGGCTGAATTTAAAAGGAACAGATTAATCCATCTGGTGGGGGTAATTTCAAAGCAGCTCAATCTTCAGTGTCTGGCATACATGATACTAGTTGCTTTCAGCCAGAGCTACAAGAAGAATCAAGAGCAAAAAGCAGAGCCAAAAGATGATGTGGGAAATTGTGCAGAAAGGAAGTACCTGTAAAGTTTGGGCCAAAGACTTGATGAAAAGATTATCTTTAAAAAGAAGCCATATACTTTGGTTTAGGACAATAGGAAAGATGCCATGAGGGTTTCTCAGGAAATGGTCAGACCCTACCAATGGCAAACTCAAGGGTGTACTCTAAAAGGGTAAATGCTTTTGAGAGATTGTACTTTGAGAAGAAAGCTCTGGGGATAAATTATTCATTCGGGGTCACCTAGAGAAGTTGTCTTTCTGAATTCAGCTACCCAGGCTCTCAAGACCACTACAACCACGGCTCAAGCGGACGATGGTACTGCGTAAGCTAGACATAGACCTAAGTATCAGGGAAGTCATGGTAAGTTTTCAGGATGCAGAATGGGATGGGGTCATGGAGGCTTCTACTTGGATTTCAGTAGAAGGTCTGGGAAACCAAGCAAAAATGTGTGACAGAGTCATAGTCCCTGTGACGAGCTCCTGAAAGGATGATGCCTGAAGCTGCGAAACTGAAGCTGAAGGTACAGTGAGAACTTCAGGAAATTTGAGGTCATCCATTTCATTAAGGATTCCTGCTTTCTATAGTGGAGAATGCTATTTAAAAATCCAGATCTGTGCTTGTTGCTGTTGGTGTATCATTGCTCCCACATTTTCTCAGTAGAAAGGCTAGGAGGCTATGCATTATATAAATGCATAGCATTTATGCATTATATAAATATGCATATTTATACGTATTTACATCTATGTTTATTTTCATGTCTAGCAGTATATACTGGAAATCTATGAACCTATACTGCTATCTCCAATTTCAAAGCTTTGGCACACCTATTACATGCCACTGTCTCCCTCAGTGAAAGACCTGGATTTCATTACTTTTTTTGTATTTCCTTACATAGTGTTCCTGCATGTAACCAATCTCCTGCCTGTGGTGCCAGGCCCCTATCATCTCCCAGCATACTCCTCTATCTTCCACTGTCATGATGGACCATCACCATCTCCTACAGCTCCTCTGTAGAGATCCTTCTCACCTCTCCAGGCTTAAGCAATACTCACCAAGCCATATCTCCATATGGATGCCCTACTCACATTTGATCTGCCAAGTTGTGGGTCATTATGGTCGCTCCCCACACTTACGTGTATGTGGTTTAGCACAAATGTATGGTTTTGGATCAGATGGTTGAGAAAGGGTAAGGAAGCAAGGGGAAATGGGAGAGAAAGAAGTACATATGTTTTAGGCCAACATCCCATGAATTACAGGAATATGGACTGGAAAAGGCATCACTGACACAGGAACTCCAGGCAGGAGGAAACTATCCAAGGTCATAGGAAGAAGATGTGATAAGACAGTGTTAAGATTCAAGGGGCTGATAGTAGAGGTGAGAAGTTATTTGGAAAGTTGGAAACATTTTTTGAGATTGAATTTTCTTGGGTTGTGGAATGTAGGGGACACTAAGAGGACTTTTAGATCTCTAGCTTGAGTTACTAAATGAAACATGTGCCCTTTTCTAAGACAGGAAGTAAAATGGTGTTGGAGACAGTGTGTTGAGAAGAATAAGTCATTATTTTTCAAGTTCAAATTAAGATATATGTGAGACACGCCAAAGAAGATGTTAGTTGGCACATGGTTATGCTAGTGAACTCAAAAACAGAAGTACAGCCTGGCAATATAAATTTGAGTGTCACCAGCATAGGTAAATGGCAAAGAGAGAGAAAGCATCCAGGGCTGACCTCAGCAATTAAAAAAATCAGGTGACAATACCAGGAGATAACTCCAACAAAAGCCCTTAAAAGGAGAGTTGATAGAGTAAGAACAGCAAAACAAAGCAACAAAAAGATAGTGCCACACACGTAAGAGAGAAGAATGTTTCAAGAAGCATTGATTTGGCAGTGCTAATCAATGGTTATATTCAATACTATTGAGTGGACAAATATGAGAATTAAATGTCCATTGGTTTTAGCAATTAGGAAATTCTACAGACAGAATTGCCATCTATCTTCTCTCAACCATATGTTAAATAAAGCTTTATTCCTCAATATGACTCTCTGGAGATGCAATTTTCAAGGAAGTATTGAAAGTTAATGAAATCACACAGGTGGGATCCTAATGTGGTAGAATTGGTATCATTATAAGAAGAGGACTATTCTTCACACCCTACCTCCTTTATGCATACCCTGACTAAAGGCAATGTGAGACACAGAGAGAAGGTAGCCTATACAAGGCAAGAGGGCCAGATTCTGAGCCAAGTGTGGTGGTGTACGACTACAGTACCAGCACTGGATGCCAAAGCAGGTGGAAGATGATGAGTTCAAGGCCAAACTGAATTGCATAGCAAGACCCTGCCTCAAAAACCAATCTATTGGCACTTACATAACTGTGAAAAAACAAATATGGATTGAATAGCTAAAGACATACCAATAAATTGAGTGGTGGAATGGTGCTTGAGACACTTCTTTTGTGAGTTCTGTTCTGAATGACAGAAGAAATGATCCTGTAGCTTTGGGTCAAGAATGAGTCATTTTAATCTGGGTGATACTGAAACCAATATGTTGAGAAGAGTCTCAAAAAAGAGACTAATAAGGCAGAGGAAAAGAGAGAAATCCTTAAAAGTAATAAAGACTCATACCACAGAGAAAATGGAAGATTGGCCTTTGATGTCACTGGTCTCAAAGGTAATGAGAAGAGAAAGATATTATGGATGGACAGTTATTTGTAGTGTAGTAAGTTGAAAGTTCAAAAACCATATATTGATGTTATTTTTATTTTCTATCATTTGAGTTTTTATTTCTTGTACTATACAACTAATCACAAATATTATTTCTCTAGGGAAGAAATGGAGGATATTACATTTGGATAAAACAATAGAGGAGGGGAAGTAAGTAGCATTTATCTCAGTCAGGCAAGGAAAGTATAAAGGGCAGAGACACCACATAAGAGAGGACATTTAAAAGAAAGAAGCACATGAATCCTCTTAAGTTCTAACCTGAGAGTATGTTTTATTTAGAATGTTCCAGAAAGAGTTATAAGAAACAGAACCTAGATCACTGGTTTTTTATTGTGGAAAAGCCTGGGTTGTTGAAATCCTCTTCAATCAGCATGACATCTGACTGGGCAGTGCATTCAGCAAGGCATAGAGGGTGGGAGAGAAGTGAAAGCTGAAAGAGTTGTCTGAGAACTGCCTCAAGGCCAACATCTCTTCCTGTGATACACCCCAGCTCCACTGAGTGAGAGAAAGAAGCTGTTTCCAGCTCCCATGAGGCAGAACAGCCTGAGGTTGGGAAGAGGAGTCTGCCATGTGTGTCTGTGGATGCCACAAGGCAGCCAGGAGCCAGGTCACCCAAGTTGAGCAAGGTGAAGGTCAAGGGACAGCAAGTGGACTGGACACCTCTCCCCCATTGCTGTCAGTGTCTGCCAACTTCTACTGTGGCTCCGGGAGGTGGAAAAGACAGCAGGGAGGTGAATACACCTGGGAAGATGGGATGCTTACCTCACAGAAAAGAATTAGCTGACAGCTTCTTCTTTTTTAATTTTTTAAATTTTTATTTTTTGGTATCGGGAATTGAACTGAGGGCCTTGTGCTTGCCACGCAGGTGCTGTGCTGTTGAGCTATTTGTTTGTCTGCTTATTCATTTACTTTTTCTTAAATTTTATTTAAAAGGAAAAAGAGAAAAAACAAAACAAAACAAAGTGGTGTAAGGATACAAGTAATACAGAACTACAAAAAAAAAGTAAGAAATTTATTTTTATTGGCACATAATTTTTACATTCCTTGTGTGAAGTTGGTACCTGTAGATATCACATCTTAATTCTTTTTTCCTCTTTTCCCTCCTCTGTGTCCTCTTTATCTCTTGACTCCCTTCCCATTTGAGAAAGATCCATATCTCTTACTTCCTGTTATCTATTTTTATCTTGCTCTTTATTTATAATTTAGGTTTCTCACATAAGAAATACTGTGAGATATTTAAGCATGTGTGTCTGATTTATTTCAGCTTCTTTTAAATGGAAAGAAACTAAGTTAATTTTAATAAACCTGCTTTCATTTTCCCCACTGAAATAAGAACACTAGGAAAAGATGAGATCAATTAGCAAAAACAAAAGTCTTCATTTCCTCAAACAAACATGGGCTGTGGTGTAAGTTTTGGTAGCAATATATAGACTTATCTGTACAAAGCTGAATGAAGTTCCTTTGAAAGGTCCCCACTTTGCCCATGAAGTATGAGGAGTGAGGACCAGTAGAGAGGAAGGATTAATAAGGAGCTATAGGAATTTGAGGATGGAGGAGGAGATATAAAATTGTTATCTTAAAAGAATTCAAAATGTATATCTATATCTTAAACTTTATGAGAAGCTTTATTTTGTACAAATTAAATTAAAATTAAATATAAATTGAGGAATATTCAGATTCAGGTTTGGTGGGTATCAAAGCTTATACAATTTGAAGGCATTTTTTAAGGAAAAAAAGGACACAAGCATAAATACAAAACTCAGAACAGGGGTTTGGAAAGGGCCACTGAAAACCAGGACTCCTGAAGCCATAGCTTCATCAGCTTCCCAGTAAATTCTCTACTATTCACATGTTAAATGATTGTATTGCTTGTGAGAAGCCTTTTTTATTTTTACCCCTACTAATAGCTTCCAGGACAGGCTTACTTGAAGTTAAATTGAAATGAGCTATTACAGGCTGTCGAGGTTTCTCCTGACCCGTCTCCTTCCCATCTCTTACCCCATTTTAAACCTGCTTGCTATTCTCCTTGATTACCAGCCACAGCCCCACAAGGCCATCTCTCCCTATGACTAATGGTTCAACAGCTCTAGATGGGATTCCCCCAGACTTCTCAGACCACAACTCATGGTAAGAAATGCATTTTATGTTGTAATTCATTACCCATGCAAAATATAGGGAAAAAATTTACAAACTAAATCTTAATTTACTATGTGTAATATACTCTACTATTTTCTATGTATTCTGTATAAGAGTAATTCTAGTTGGGTCACACTGCAATTATTCTTACAACTGACAATTTGAGAACATTCTCTGGATAGTGCTGTGCCCCAAGTTTTTGTGCTTCCATTCTTTATTTTGGGGTGGGGTGGGGGTGTCCCTCACACTTGATTGCCCTTTGTTTCTGCTATAATTCTGGAAATTCTTTGCATCCTTCCAGTTTCAACTAAAACTTTACCTTTTATGTAAAGCCATCTATTGAATTCTCTGTGTTCTCTGTGGTGTGGATGCCCAACGTATGGAAAATATTTTATTCTTTTTTGATTATTGCTAATTATTTAAGATTCAGTTCTTCTTATTTCATTTAGTTTTGTAGGATCAACACTGATTCTGACGTGGCCATTTTTGATAAGTCAACATCTAGCATCCAGTGTGCAGCAAATTTTAAGGAAGTTAAAGCAATAGTGATTCACCAGAGTTCTTATGAGAATTCAAAGAGATGAAACATTTGAAGAAGAAATATATAACTAATGACCTTTTTTTTACAACTGAAGTAATTGACTTAAGGTCACAAAGTAGTAACTAGTACAGCCAGAACACAAGAGAAGCCCTTACAATCCTAGCCACCGTGTTACTCTGTGCTGTGTGCCTAGTCATTTAGGACACAGTAACTGATTACTACTAATGTTACCCAACAAAAGAGCGTTGGATCAAAGGTGAATGAATGGATTTGGTAGCAACTATAAATTATCTGTAAAAGCCTTCAGGGCTAAGGATAATTCCATTCATTTTTCTGCTATTTAATTTACTGTTTTATTTTTCTGTGTGAGTGGCTGTGACTGTATGATTAAAAGTCGCCAGATCAGAAAGATGAATATACTGTCTTTGCTAGTCTTAACTACTGTATCAGATTAATTGCATAACTCATGTAACTATGCATAAGTTAGATATTAAAATAGAGGGAAAGAATCCAATTTGACTAAAAATGATTTTGAATCTACATAGATCAAACTATTTTTCTTCTTTTGTGCAATTCAATTCAACCCTTCAAATATATTGTGCAAAATACTGCAGAGGAAAATTTAAAAAAAGCAATGTCGCTTGTTGCCAAGGAGTTTATAGTAAAGTGTGAATATCGTGGTGGATGGGCATAGAGGGAATATGATGTCCATACCAGTAACACTAATAAAAGGCAGGGAAAAATCTACTTCATGTTTCAATGAATTTTGAGGTTCTAAGAGAAATGTTCAGTTTTCTAAGAAAGCAATCATGGAGAGATGTCCTAAAGCCTAGAGGTGGGCAAGTTTGATCTTGATTCTCAGAAGTGTTATTTTCACTAAAGATCAGTAGGCATTTTATAGATTCTAAGCAAGATTTTAGGATTAATTATTAACAGTATAGGTGTTAGATCTTTTTTATAAAAGGAATGTGGTGATCACTAAATATGTAAAAGAAACCTGTAGTGGTTTGGATGTTTTTGGTCCCCTACCAAGTTCACATTGGTCTTAAATCTCCAACCCAACATGTTTGATACGTATGGCCTTTGGGTGGTGTTTGAGACATGTGGACTCCATCCTTAAGAATGAGAGTAGGAGGTGCCCTTATTTGGCCTTCCATCTTCTGCGAAATGAGGACAGTATTCCTCCTTCCCTGGTTAGTATTCAAGGTGCATCTTGGAAACAGAGAACAACTCTCACCAGGAGCTTAATCTTGGACTTCTAACCTCCAGAACTGTGAGAAATAAAATTTTCATACAAGTTACACAGTCTGTGGTATCCTGTTAGAGGAACAAAAATTGACTAAGATAAAATGATACCAAACTAAGTTTTGTTGAGAGACCATGACTACTAAATTAATATAAATGAGAATGCAATATAAATAATATAAATGCAATATAAAAATCAGCTAAATTTCAGGCTAGCCTTGGGGACAAAACAGAAGAAAAATGAGCTACATTAAAATTGATGAATTGAACAAATGTATTTATGGGATGCTGATAGATGTTATCCAGATAGATACTTTTTAGTATCTTTTCAACAGCCTCTAACTTTTATGCTGCTTATTTCATGTTTAATCAGAAACCAGAATAAAAATATAGAATACATGTTCATTAATGTAGAGAATCAGAGCTGGGAAAAATGGCAAATAAACATTGACAAAATCAAGATCTAAAATCATTTTTACTGTGTTGAAAAGATGGTTCAAATTTACCAAGATAAAGTTCAATCGTTTCAACTTGGTCAAAAAGCCAACAGTCCTTGCAAAAGATGATGGATGGATTTGTGAGTAGCAGTAAAAACAAAGTGCTAGTTTTAGCTCATTGACTTGATAAATAGAAAGTATTACATAATCAGTGAGATCATCGCTGCCTCTACTAAGATCTCTACCCTAATCACCACTACCACAATCACAATAGCCACCATGAGCACCATTATCAATGACACCGCCACTACGACCATCATCAGAAAAACCACTGTTACCACTACAACACAATGAATTTGTAGTCTGTGTTCATGGAAAGACCAGGCCTGGAGCAGAAAGTGGTTCCACCAATCACATTACATTGAGAGTAGAGTGTACAGCTCAAAAGGCAGGGCTAGACCAGTAACACTAATTATAAGAATATATATCTCAGCTTTCCTCAAAACTAGAATTATTAAAATATGGAAAGTTTGAGTCTCTATAAGGTTTGAGTCTCTATAAGGTCTCTATAAAGGTTTGGGCCAGGAACTCAAATAGTTTGGATTTGATATTTTTTTAAATTTTAAAGTGAAAAACAATAAAACTATGATACAAAATTTCAAAACAAGACACTAGGAAAGTTACAATGATTAATACACGGTGTATGATTGTCTTCAAAGCAGTTACTCCTATTTCAAGATATAGGCATGAAAAATTAATCAAACAAAAGACACAAAATTTTCTGTTCAATGAACAGAACTAGTAGAAATTAGTAGTATAACTATCTTAACTATCATATTTATTTATTTTTCCTTTACCTTCTTCTCTTCTCCTTTTACTCATCCCAGTTCCTTTCCTCTAGACCTGTTTATCCCCCTTTCACAATACCTACTGTATATTTTAAATCTCATTTACTATTCCAGCTTCTTACACAAGGGAGACAATACAGTGTTTACACATGTGAATCTCATTTATTTCACTTGAGCATGGTCTCCCGTTACACCATTTACTGGCTTTTTTGGGCAGGGCTAGCTCTTGGCTCTTCGACTCTCTCCACACCATTACTCTTTCTGATTTGGTTTCTTCTCTTTCTGAACAGTGATGGAAGGAAATGATGAGGATGGAAGAGAAAAGGATGATACTCTGTATTCTTTTTTATTTTATTTTTTTCCAGTGCTGGGAATTGAGCCCAGAGCCTCATGGATGTTAGGCAAGTGTTCTACCACCCAGTTACAGCTCCCGTCTTCAAGACCCTGATTTGGCATTTCCAGGCAGACATCGCTGAGCACATTGGGATCAGAGAATTTATCAGAGAAGCTGGTGAAAGGATGCCAAGAAAATGAGATCCAAGGAGAAAAGTTCCTCAGTGTGGAAGAAAGGTAATAGACAACAGTCTGGAGGAGAGGAGTCTGATGACCCCTGCCTAAGTGATGGGGTGTAGAAGGGGAGAAACAGAGTGCTCTTGCCAAAGGAATTCCTCACTGTTAAGGAGGACAAAAATAAAGCCAATTTTAGTGGAAGATACAAGTGAAGGAAAGTGTGATGACTGGGGAGGTTGCCCGGAATGTCACAGAGATGTGGAATATAAAGGGAAAGGGTTCTGAACTGAAAATCTGAGCATTCCAGAGCAAATGGCAGAAGCACTTGTGATTGTGGCAGCAACCATAAATAAGGAAAATTAAGAAAGGAGGAGTTGGAAGGCCAGTTTGAGTGTTCTGCAGCCCCAAGAATAAAACTGTTGAGAGGCACAAGACAGGACTTAGAAGTCCCAGCTCCAGCCACTTCCCCACTGCTCTTGGTCTCCAACTAACTTCCTTCCGCTGATAGGAAGAGGTGGGGCATGTACTAGCTTGCAGTCTGCTCTGAGTTCTTGGCCCACATCAATACTGGAACAGAAATCTGACTTTGTAGGTCTCCTTCCTTCTCTTTCATGATTCGCATTTGCTTTTGTAGTCTGCTGTTTGTGGATTTGAATGGTGAATAAATCATGACATTCTGGGCACCACTTAGAGCAGATTTCAGAGGGGAAGCCCAGAAGTGGCCCCATCACAAGAACAGAGGAGGGGAAACACATGCCTTTTGAGTCAAGCAGCCTTTAAAGACAAAAAAAAAAAAAAAAAAAAAAAAAAAAAAAAAAAAAAGAGCGAGAAAATATTTGAACCCTTTGAAAGTGGACTTTTTGCTTTTTGTTTTTGTGGCCGCTAAATCTAGCTCAAGGCCTGTCACACTGGAACTGGACATTTATCGGTGATCTGTGGTTGACGGACCTGGAACGTGCCATTTCTGAGTTGATTCCCAAAGTTGACCAGCTTCTCACTATGCCTAGCACTCACCTTGCATTCTGCTTCCACCAGGCGTAGACGCCACACTCTTAAATTCTTAGCCCTATAACAAATTTCTATTTCTGAAGCATATTCTGAAACAAGAAGAGCTCAGAAATAAACAAGATTTATTTGTCTTTTCAAATCAAGAAAAATCCTGTTTTAGTAATGGCTGGATTTAATAGCAAAGAGAGAATATTCATAAGGATCTGTCTCAGAAGGTTTTCTAAACAATTTAACATGCACATGATCTTCAAAAAGTCCTTGCGCAGCGCGTGACTCTGTAAAATAGCTGACGGCAGGCTAGAAACCCTCTGCAGATGGCATTTAAAGACACATTGAATTTTCTTCTCACATCTCATTTGGACTTCAGTCTTCTTAGCCATAGGGTAGGGTTTGCCTTCTCTGCCAAATAGCCATATTTTGCTTGTCATGGAATCTGAAATACGATTACCCTGTGAACGACTATATAAGGCAGTGGTCTTAAACTTTAATACATTTTCTTCAAAATACTATTTTTATAGATTGTTCCCATCATTTATATGGCCCCAAATAGTCAATTTTAGAAGTATAGAAAGGCTATGTGAAAATCTTGTATCATTCTACTTTGTACTCAAAAACAATTTTCATAAATACTTTATTTTATGGGCTAGACAGGCAAAAAACACAAAAAAAACCTACTTGGCCCTTTGGGAAAATTTTTTTTTTCTGATGTTACTTTGTCTGTGACAGAACAAAGGCAACACAAAAAATTGCTTCCTGTGTCCCCTTCATCTGTGTATTTTGTACAAAAGAAAAAGATTTTCTTTTCTGTGGCTGAAACCATGAATATCAATAGTTGCTGACTATAAATCCTCCATCCATTCTTCCTTCCACCATTCTGTGCCCACTGGTCAGCACAGTGCATGGCTCGTGGTAAGTTTTAAGCCATATTGATTAACATGGAGGGAATCCTACTAGATCGGATTCTACTCTGTGTACCTCTTTTGAGTAATCAAGAAATATTTTTCTTATTAGATTGTACAAAAGCTAGATTTCTCATTAGACTTACACATGAGAGAAAGAAAATCCTTTTGCTTATTCAGAGTCAGTGAGCTCTGACTTGGAATAAACCTAATAAATACTATCCCATGGGAAATGGCTTTGTTGGCTGTTACTTTGAGTCATCTTGTGACCAGGAAGGGACCCTAAGCTGCACATGTAGAGAGGGCCTAATAAACTGAATAGCAAAGGAGCAGAAAATCTGATTAGACAAATGACCCAGCTTAATCAGAAAATAACCACATAGTCTGCACACAGACTTGCTGTTCTCAGCTGATTGCTGCCAGAAGCCTTTCCCCAGGAGCTTTTCCTTTCCCACTGAAGTTCTACGTTTCCTTTTTCTACCCTGCCCCAATTCCCTCTCATATCCTGGTCTTAAATTTCTAACAAGGTGGGTCTGTGATAACTGTGATTTTGTTACAAGATGTAAGTGCAATCATGGCTGTGTGGCAGGCCTAAAAAAAGACATCTGTGTAAATATGTTTGGATTTGTAATCTCATCCTCTTTAGCCTACAACCTTTGATAGGATTAACTGAAAGACTAGTGCTCAGGTAAATTTGCGCTGACGAAAATCTGTCTGAGTCCCTGGCGGGTTAATCAGACCATTCTAATCAGGTTCCCAAGCATGAGAGGTGTGTTCTTTGGAGGACATGGTGAGGTGAGCATTCTTTTGGCACACAGCAAGTAGCAATAATCACTGACAAACTTCATATCTTTCATCACTAGGCCATTTTCTGAAATGAACCATGTGTAAAGCAATCCAGCAAAGCTAGGAAACAAACTGACCCAGGAGTTAAACCATGGCCAGGGATGGGAAAGTATTTAGCTTTTTGATAAGTGCAGAAAGCCTGTAGCTAAGGCAAAGTTGCTGACTGACTGGTCTTCACTTAGTGTGGCAGGGATGGACTTGCCAACACACCAGGTCCTGCCTGCATACAGCCCCATACTTTAGTTCCTGCATCTTGAACTATGATGGATTAATAAGTAGCACTATGTTTCCTGGCAATAGAGAGAAGTTGGGTTACAAATATATTGTAATGACTTGTTGGGCCTCTGCTAGCATCCTGCAAGTGAAGATGAGGGTGTGCCATGATCCAGATATATCAAGACCCAAAGGTTTATAAACTATAGTATCTAAATAACTGAGCATCATCCAGGAGGGATCATGGCTCTGGTTTACTAGGATAACTGTCCCTTCTCTTAGGATGTACTGGTCCACTGCCTGCAGGCTGTATGCCCTGGGTTGCTCATCAAGGCTTGACCTGTAGTATTTGCCAGCAGGAGGCTGCACTAAAAAAAATAGGACAGAAGATTCCTAGACTTGCCATGTGTTTAGAATCAACTCACTGGAAGATTTGATGGTGACTTTGGCCTTAATTGAAATATTTTTGGTAAAGACTACTCAGATTTATGATACCTGAAACTCACAAAAATTTAAGGATCCTCTGTAAGAAAAAAGTACACAAATTTGGTGTAGAGATTTCCAATAATGTTAAATGCACGGTACTGTATAACTTCATGATTGTACTTCCAAGTGGATACCCACAAGAGGTTTAACATATGTAAACAGAAAGACTATAAGAATATTAAATGGAGTTTTCATCATAAAAGCCCAAACTGCAGAGATTTCAGCTGTTTGAGATTGTGGACAATAGATTTTGTACTTTAGGAAGTGACTCCACCTCAAGTCCTCTGTTTTATGAGAAAAATGCCCTCCTGCACTTATCTGGAAAAATAACCAGCTGCCAACTTCATACAGTATTTACTTGTTTTTAAGTCACTTTTATTGTACAAACTGCTGATTCTACACACATGCGTGCATGCACATGCATGCACATCTATTGAGATTTCCCCACTATTTCTTACAGCCCAACTGTCCATTTACAAATGAAAGAATAAACAGGGTTGTGTTCATATAGCAGAATACTACTCAGCAGGAAAAATGAATAAACTGTCAATACCTAGAATAACATAAATGAATTTTATCAAAATTATGTTAAGTCAAAAATTAATTCCATTATTGAATGTTTGAGACTAGACAAAATTCATGTATGACATCATTAGAACGAGTAAATTCCAAAAACAACCCTGGAGCTCTGAGGAGAATATAAGAATAGAACTATGGACAACACCTTGATAGTTTCTTATAAACATAAAGCTACCATACAATCCAAAAACCTCCTTATTTTTATTTCACTTGTCAAGTAGAATAAAGGCTACATTAGCATAAAAAATCTGTGTATGAATTTTACCATATTTAGATTGACTAAAATCTAAAAAGCTCTGGGATCTCTCAACTATGGAATAGATAAGTAAACTGTGATATAGCTCAGCAATAAAAAAGGCATGATAATAATACATAAAACAAGAATAAAGTTTAAATGTTGTAGTTAATGAAAGAAATCACTATCAAAAGGCTGCATGCAAACTGTGATTTCATTTATATGATAGTCTATGAAAAACAGACAAGTGGGTCTCACTAGCTGGCTACAAAGGACATAGAGAATATTGGGATAATGAAAGTGTTACATAATTTGTTGTTCTAATGATTGCATTGAAAACTCACAGATTAACTTTCTGAATATTTCATCTTTGGCAGAAGCTGTGTATGTAATAGCAACTGTAAGAGGAAGGACCTGGGGAGAAAAATCATCAATGAATTAGAGGTAGGGACATATTCACCCAGACACTGGCTACTAATATCCACTTAAGTGTCCTTCCCATTTCTTAAAATTACAGTCCTTATGGGTTGGTAATAGTTGTGAGCAGTATCCTTTTCTCTCTAGGAACTCTATCTTGTGTGTTGGCAGCCTGGGCATCTGCTTACTGGATTATGGAAATCATCCCTTCTGGCAGAGAGACCAGCTTCTAAGAGGGGGAGTTGTTTTACTAGCCAAGTTACACCAAGTGGAGGTAAAAAATAGACTCACACATTTAATAGCACAATATGATAGATGACAGCTAGGGCTTGGCCATGTAGTCACACTGAAATGGAAGGGAGGCTGTAAAACAAAGTCCAGATGTGTGCCAGGAAGAAGCGGAATATCAGTTTGGGTGGACAGGTAGCAGTCTCTTTTCACGCTTTGAAATCATCCATTACAGAAAGGCATACTTCCAACTTCTTTCCTCACAAAGAATTTGGCTTATATCTTGGCAACTATTCACAGCTCTAATAATATCTTCAGAGCTTCTCACCACTTGAAAACTCTTCTAAGGGAAAGATAAAGGATAAAGGTAAGAAGGTAAAAATCATTTAAGAGAAGTTTCAGCAGCAAGACAGCTTATGGTTTTGAAGGAGGCTGATGAATTATTTGTGGGTTTAATATGGCACACTGCTCTTTCTTCTCTGTGATCAGATATAATCTATAGGGATTGAGAAAATAATTTGGCAAAATTTTTATTTGATATAATATTTTGTGGGCTAATCAAGAGCCATTAGGTGTAACTGTTTACGAGTTGACCTGCACTGAAAAGCAGGACAGGATAAAATCTTTCAGGTAGCAAACTGCTAAATAGTGATCTTTCTAGACTTTGCAAGTGGCTTTGAAAATGTCAAATGCAGTTTCATAGGAGTAAAGGGAAAAAAATGACACTTGAAGAAAGTACCCCAAAGTAGAATTAGCTGTAAACACTCAGGTATTATTTATGAATTGATTATAGTAATAACTGCCAATTTTACAACAAAAAGTGAGCCACCATTAAAAGGAGAAGTGGGAACAAAAGAGGGTATTTACCTATCTTTGCATCAAAGATGCTTTGCTGGGGGAAACACTGGCTGTCAGGCATTAAGACAGGCAATGCTACCTGTGAAGCAGGTAAGGCCAACCAGATAGGCTAGCAGAGGAAAACAGCTCTATGAAGACTCACTGCACCAAACAATAAAAGATGTTAGCTTTAAAGAGTAAGTTTTTCTTGTTTATTAAATAAATATAGGAATTAATCAAAATCCTGTATTATACAGAGCATAGATTTATTCACCAAATGCTGAAAGTTAGTATTAAAAAGATAAATTTAACACACTCAGAGATAAGAAAGAAATACTTAGACCAGAATAATAAACTTGAGGAGCATATTTTCTAAAGAGGCAGAATATAAGAAAATTGGTGTGTGTATATAAGTAAATTTATAGACAACACTGATGTGTTATAAGGGAAGCAAGGGATGTTTGAAGTTATTGTTTGAGATTGTGACTAAAATGTGACATAAATTGAGAAAAGATCTCCAAATTGTGGCTTTCCACTAATTATGCCTCAAAGCCATTCTCAAAAAGAGCAATCTATGCATTCAGTGTGGTTCTTCTTTTTATAAAAGCTTGCTTTTAATGTAGAACGAGGTAAGGAAACAAGCATGGGTTCGTCTCCTCGGTGCGTTTAGACAGCCTGCCTGCTTAGAGGTGTGGAAGAGCTCCCAGGATTGACGACCACCTATCTGGATAGACATCTAGGATATTGGAGGGGTGGGCCCACTTAAGAATGGGCTGTGTGCCCATTTGTATCTCAAGACACAGTCCCAGCCACAGTTGAGATAGAGTTGCTTTAGCTTAAAGGGGTGAGGTGGCAGCTAAGCACTTGACCAAAGAATTGGAAGAGTCCTCACCATTTCTGGCTGCTACATCTGTCTGCAGTGAATGACTGAGTGGGCAAAGAAGCAGAAGGTGGGAAGAAAAGAGAAAGGGAGCACTGTGGCCACCCTCAGCACACTGGGATTTTGGAGTGGAGAACTAGCTCCTTAGGGCAAAGTGTTGCTGTTTCCTACAAGCAGAAAGAGCTTGCCAGCTCATAGGAGCACACACACATGCTCAGGCTGGATGCTTGTAGCCAGAAGAAATCTGTATGACATCCTGAAAGGCCACAGTGGGACGTGAGAATAAAGGAACCACCCAGGCCTATGAACACAGCTCTGGTGACATCCTTTGAAATCTGGTTTCCGTTCTGAGATTTCCTCTTTGATCTCTCAATTGAAAAGTCTGGTCCCTATGAAAAGAAAATCCATTGTACAGGGATATCTTGCCATTTATCCAGCTTCTCTTCTGGGTAACTTGTTTCCTGACAAAGACATCAGAAGTGACGATCTATAGGCTGACTCCTGACCTTCCTGGCATAAGCAGTGCCATATCTCCTGGATATGAGCTTTGCTAAAAATCCTTTATCATGTGGGTAAGATGTACTTTTGCTCTCCTTGCTACAGAACCTAATTTTGCTCATTCTCTGCCTTTCTCTCTATGTACTTATCTTTCCTTCCCACCTTCCCCTCCTGCCCTTTCTCTATTGCTCTTCAGTCTACAAAACTGGGACTGGGATTTAGAAGTTTGATTTAAAAATAGGGGCTGGGATTTAGCTCAGCGGCATAAGCACCTGCCTTGCAAGTGGTTATGAGTTCAATCCCCAGGACCCATAAGAAAAAAAAAAAAAAAAAACCTGAGCACATTTTTCAGTCTACAAAATATAGCAACACATTTATTACCCCTGGGTTACTCCACAGACAATCAAGAAAATGCATTTCAGCATGATGAAGTGTCATGCACAATGAATGTATAGCAAAATAAATTACTCTATAAATAAAGAAAAACATTTCAGTAATGTAGAGTCTAGAAATAACTGAAGGTAACAATTTACTTCAATTAACAATTATTTGGTAAAGAAAAAAAATTCATGAGTCAGAACCTGCTATTTATAAAGGGTTTCAGAGATGAGGGCAATTATTCAACCAGTGAATTTATTAGGAAGGAGAGCAGGATGCCATAGCAGAAGGATTTTTCATTCTTTATGTCAGTGAACTTATATTATCCCAGGCCTAACTCAGTGCCCTCTGGATTCTCATCAGCCAGGTGCATAACTTTGTTTTGCCCTTAGCATTCTGTTTTGGGACAGATATTTCATGTATGTGCACCTCTGGCTATTTTGTACACTTCTTGAATAATAAGAAAGTGCTCATCTGTTTAAGCTCTGTATCTTGGGAACCCGATTTAAGGCCCCCATCATGGTAGACGATAAGTACATGATCAGTAGATGAATGGCTTGGATAATCAATAAGGACTCCAAGACTCTGACTGATCTCTACAAGATGGCAGGTACAAAAAACAGTGTAGGCTTCATGCCTCCTGGTTATCTGGGAGATGCGGGCCAGCCAGCTGAGGTAGAAAGAAAAGAGAAAGGGAGCACTTGTGGTCACCCTGATTATTGGTCAGACCAATAATCATCACGCATTGTCTTCGGTGTCCTTTAGGACAAACTCATGCATGGTGGGTCTTAGACACAAAGTTTACATAAGTTCATGCACCACTATTATAAGCAGTGGATCAAAATTATAAGTTTTTGCTTGTATCTCTCCTCAGTGAGGCCTCTGTAGAATACCTATTTACAATAGGACCTTCCCACCCAGCACCAGGGTTCCTGAGTCCTCTAACTGTGTCCTTCTAGAGTTCTTATTTCTTTCTAATATATTCATTTTGCTTATTGTTTACTATTGATCTGTCCTCTAGAATATAAGTTCACCTACAGTGCCAGCACACCACAGGCACTCTATAAACCTGTGTTGAATATTCATATTATTTTGTAATCCAGAAGGTACAAACTGCAGCCAAAGCAATGGTTTTAAATTTGTCCTTTAGAAATCCAAATTCCACCAAGATACTTCTGGCTGTGGAAGCTGAGAGGGATTCACATGGGTGCAGGTTTTGGACCCAACCCTTATACATCTATTTTTCTACATGTTGTATATTGAAGTATCAAAATGGAATTTTGCTTTTAGTAAAACATGTCTGAGAGTCACTGATGCAGGACAAAAACATGCAGCTTTCTGTATTTAAAGAAAAATGTACCATGAAAGATCTTCACTGTCTTTTACCTATCCTTTATAGACATTTTATAAAAGTAAAGTGAACTCTTATCCAACATTGTACACAGCAGTTTTCCTAGGATGCCTCTACTTGGATCCGTGGACCAGCAACAACCCAATAAGATCATATGCCAGCTTGCCCGAAGTGCAGAATCTCAGCCTAGTTGGTTCTAAGCTACCTCAGAGGGCTGTGTCTTTGGCACTGTAATTTCTCACATTTTCCTGAAGCCATGCTTCACTAGGGCTGCTTTTTCCAGGCAGGGTTAGTAATGCATAAGACTTCTTGGGTAGATACAGCAACAGGGAAAGCAGGGTGTGTGGACACCCCACACTTGAGATGATTGGACTTGAACAGCTGACTGCATGACCAGGACCGGATTATTTGGCTGAACAGAATGAGAGCACAAGTAATTGAAATCTACTATGTTCCCTGAACTTCATTTCAGCCAATACTTTCAACCTTTTCCTGTAATAAATCTTCTACCTTTGCTGCTAGCCAGAGGTAAAATGAATGGAATCAGGTTTCGACTCTTTCTCTGCTTCCTTGCCAAATGGAAATACTAACAAGGGATGGCATTTCTCAAAAATAGGCAGTAGAAAAAGAAAGGAGGAAAAAAGAAAGAGAATTAGAAGTATTATCAGACCAAAATCATTACTATCAAGCTTTAGCCTCTGAAAAAATAACAGCTCACTAATAGCTCATTAGTTGGAGAGTACACATACCTGGAATGTCAAACTTAGTTAACTAAACTTGGAAAAAGAAGTTTAGCAAGGCAGTCTAGCTTTTTCTCACAGTGTACAATCAAACAGAGAGACACTTTAATATTTCTTGAGCAATTGTGAGAGATCTTATATACATCCCTTTTAGCTCCATTTTATACCCCAAGTTAAGAGTTGTGGTTCTTGATCAACAATTTGTCATCTTCCTATATGACTTTGATCATATCATTTAGTAGCACTGTAGGAGGACACTTATGTGGGTTAGCTCTGAAACTATCCATTAAGAGATGAATAAAAAGTCAACAATATTATCCGCATCATTAGTTTATGTAATAAAAAGTGATTAAATACAGCTAGGTTTCAAGTGCATGTAAAATAGATTTAGCTGAAAGTATAAATTTTCATAATGTTTGTGCTCTGCTTGGATTGAATTACCTTAAATAACAGAAAGCTGCCATTCTACCTCACTGATAATCATCAACACTGGAGTCATTACTGGATTATGACAGTTTTGCAAAAAAAGTATTGGACAGTGCTGCCCTTTACATTGCTAGTGTTGTAACACTATCCGATTTATCTGAAACATCCCAATTTATCTTCCAAAAGAAGAATTAGAACATGAACTTTTAAGTTGCTGAAAGTGAGCATGGTTATGTCAAAGTGGGAAAGATGAATTTATTATGAAATGTGTTTTTGTGCTATCAAAAGTGTCAGTGAATCAAAGATAAATATTTATATTTTCTGTTTTTAGAAACTATCAGAAATGATACAAATTCCAAGCTCATTTCTACCTTCCTGGCCTTATTTGGATGGAAGTTGTAGGAAGGAGACTATGAGTTTGGAGATTTCTGAAACATTCTCCAGATGGCTGAGTCATGGTTTCTTACTAAAGCTTCTTGGAATGCTACCAAGTTTCAGTTCCCCTATTACCCGGGACTCCTTTCAACATTTGCAAAGCATGCTCCACAGTAAACACTATCAGTCACACCTCCTCATTAAAAGGTTGCATTCAGATTTCAATTTTGTAATTTAATCTTTTATGGTAAATTTTTACCATGGGATTATATTAAATTCTCACAGTCAGTGTTTTTTGTCTTTATTGTTGTTAGTCACTTAGCATCACCCAAAGCTGCTTGCTCATTTCTCTTTGAAATCTTTTCCTTGATTTCCATTATCTTGATGTTCCTTCTATTTCTCTGATCAACCTTTTTCTTCCTCGCTTGTAGTGGCTTCCTCTCCTCCACTACACAGTTATATGATGGTACTGTGTAAATTTATTGTAGTCATCGATCATGTAGCCTTGGACTGGTCTTGTTTGCTTCCTGCTGTTTTCATTCCCAATAAATGTCATTCACTCCACGGCTTCAGCTACCAACTACATACCGACCACTTCTAAATTATCACCTCAACTAGGGTCTCTCTGCTGGGCAAAAGGTTGTATATTCAGCTTTCTTGTCAATATCTCTGTTTGCATTCTGATTGTCACCATTCTATTTACTTCCAACAATGGACTTTTTTCTATTTCATTCAGAGATATCACTACTCATTCAAATAACAACAGAAGGCAGATTATGAGACCTAGTCCTTGACACTTGCCTGTCCTTCATTCCATATTTGACCCACATTAAGGTAGCTTGCTGAAAACCTCAAATCTTTCAGCTAAGCTGTTAACATCCTATATCAGATTAGTATATCTCACCACCATTGGTTTGATCAGACACTCTCTACATTATTCTCCACACTACAGTTAGAGTGATCATTTAAAAATGCAAATTCAATTATGACTGTCCATGTTTCATAGCTTCACATTGCTATTAAAATAAGCACCAAGTATCCTGAAGCCTGCCTACAAGTACGGATGAACTCACCTCTGATGACTTACCCAGGATCACCTTTGCCCCTGCTTACCTCTGCACTGCCACAGCATGTGTGGGGGTTCTTTATATTTTCCAGGCCTTTTGTCAAATAGTTTTTCTTTTTTGGAATGCTATTCTCTTCCTGGCTGCTTTTCTATAATGTTTTTCAAGATTTTATCTTGACTTGATCTTCTCTTTTAACTCTCAGAATTTTGTGTATTCTTATGGTTCCAATCACTTCTGCACAGATGATACACAAATCTGCCTCTTTCCAACCTTTAGATGAACACATTCCAATTTTAGATATTTCCATCCAAATGTTTAGAAATGTCTTAATTAGTATGACCCAAACTCATCTTTCTCTTCCTTAAGTCTGACCCTGCTTGTGTCCACTATACCCTGGTAATGCTCTGTGCAAGTCACTTACTTTTAAAACAACATCATTCAGATGTTAATTATGTGATAGTTAACTGATTGTGTCACTTTGAGTAAGAAACAAGCCCAGTTAAATTGGATCAGCATAGTTCTGAGTGTGGCTGAAGGAATTTACTGAAGGCAGAAGACCCACCTGGTGGGGGGCTTGTCACCCGAAGGGTGTGAAGCAGAAATGAAGAAGGGAGGCTCGCTTCTGTTCTTCTGTTTCTTCCAAGGAGCTGCAGTCTTCTCCCTCACGATGAACATTGTCTTCAGCCTTTCAGGCAGACCCTTGGATGTCCTGATGTGGACTTGCACAGGATTCTGCAGTAAGCCTTTGACTGGATCGTTTGGATCACACAGACAGACCTTTTGCTGTCTTTCACACCTAATATTGCGGGTGGCTGTTGTAAGCCAACCTTGTAAATCTTTATATATTTTTACATTTTGAGCTAAATCTGTTTTATACTAAGCACTGATGATACAAATTAAATGCCACAAAAATTTACCCTTTTAAAGTATACTATTGATGATTTTTGGTATATTCACAAGGTATATGCAGCAAGCATCACTTTGAAATTTACATTTTTATCATCTCCTCCAAAGAAACACTAAACCCATTAGCAGTCATTTCCCATCCATGCTTCCTCAAAACCCCTGGAATCCATAAATTTACTTTCTGCATCTATGGATTTGCTTACCATAGACACTTAGAGAATAAAAAAAAGTAAATGCAGTTATATAATATCTCACTTTTTGTGTCTAGTACTTTTCATTTGATATATTTCAAGGTTCATCCTGATTTTAGCAAGAGTTAGTTCTTCATTCATTTTCAAAGATGATTAATATTCCGTTCCATAGCTATGTCACAGTTTATCATTTATCTGTTGATGGATATTTGTTTCCTTTTTGGGTAATTTGCAAATGATGCTGCTATAAATATTCCTACATATGTTTTTGTGTAGTCGTGATTTCAGGTTTTTGGTTTTGTAAGTTCTAGAAGTCGAATTGCTGGGTCTCATTGTAACACTAAGTTTCACTTTTGAGAAACTACCAAACAAATGTCCATAGTAGAAATAGAACACATTTTAAATTTCTACCCTTACCAAGTGCTTCAATTTCAATGCATCTTTACTAAGCAAGCCACTCATCTTTGCCACGGTAGTCCAGCTGGATGTAGAACAAAATGTAGAGATGGTTAGGTGGGTGCCTGTGTCGTTTATCTGCCCCCCGCTATGGCTCCTGTGTCATTTATCTGCCCCCCGCTATGGCTCCTGAGCGTTTACCCTCCTCACAGCTACCTTGACTATCACTCTCTTCCAGGTGCTATCATCTCCCACTCTGACACTGCAACAACCTTGTGACTGGTCTCTATTTTCATTTTAGTATCTCTATGAGATTAAATTTGTATATTCATATTATTACATTTATGTTAAATTTATGCATTAAAATATACAACATATCTCTGGCTTCCTATTGCATTTTGATTAGAACCAAACTCCTTTGTGCCGCTGCTCCCTTATCTTCAGGTTCTTGTCTCTCCCCATTCTTCCCCTAATCCTTCTCACCTTCTCCCAGTGATCTTAGTCTGGAGGATGAGGTAGAGTGATATTTCATTCTCCAATCTGATAATAAAGACTGAGTAACTTTGGACAAGTCTCTTTACCTGTAGAGTTCAATCATTTATCTCTAAAATGAAGGGAGGAAGGTAAATGATCATAAATGTTCCTTTTAATTTAATTATCTGTTAAATTCCTGAAAGCACTAGATTGTACAGTCAGGATGGTTTACTTGTAGTAATCATGATTAGAAAAAACTTCCCAGAAAATGGAAAAAAAACGCTGCTAATGCTATTCTGTAATATTTATTATGCCCAAACAGATCTGTCTTTTGAGACCAGGAAGATGAAAATGATTGCTTCATAAAACATATAAGTGGCTGAGTTATTCTACTTTCATTTTAACAAATGAGGATTTCACAGTCCCTGAAGTGACTGCTGCTAGTTTGTATATGTCATATTGATTTATTACCATCACATTACTTTGCTAGGAAAACTTTACAGTTTTTTCTTGTATTAATCTCTTTTCTTGAGTGGGAGTTGTATTAGTTTCCTTTGCTGTGGTAACAACTTACGATGCATAGGTGACTAGGTAAATAAGTGCCTCAAATTTATTATCTTACTGTAGAGGTCAAGTCTAGAATGGGTGCTGGAGGGCAACGCTGGTTCTTTCTGAGCCTTGGGGAGTAACATCTTCCTGCCTGCTGACGGCCTTTGCGCCCCACCCTCCACCTCCCTTCCAGCTTCAAAAGGAGCAATGGAAGCTCGGTTATTTGGAAGGGGTGGAGGAGGCCCTATATCATCTAACACAAACTTCTGCCCCATTTTTCATGTTTAAAGACCCATTATGATTTATGTGAGCCCACTTGGATAAACCTTCTTATTATTTCAGTTCTTTAGTAATCCTAAATTCTTCTGCCACCATGAATCCTCCTGGTCATGTAGCATAACATGTCCACAATGATCCGGCCTGCGGATCAATCTATGGGTCTCAACCTGGAGAGGGGATCGGGGATGGGGGCAGGACAAGAGAAAAGAGAGATGGAGACAGGATGAGATTCCAATCGAGTCTCGTTTATTTTCAAAATGGTTACAACTTATATAGGGTGGGGGCGGGCCATAGGCAGGAAGAAGGCTTAATCTGATAGGTCATCATCATATCCGGATATATGATGTAAGCAGGAGAGGATTATGGGTAATGTAGGCAGGCTGAAACAGGAAGTTTGCTTGTCATGTGCATTGCAGGCAAGGGGAGGATCATGGGAAATGTAGGCTGACACACAAAATGCCCTCAGGCAGGAGGGGCAGGGCAGCAGCAGCTATTTAAAACCGCTCCCTACATCTCCTCCCTTATTATTATATATATTTTTTGGAACATGGCAGGCCCTGGGAGGACAGCGCCTGCCTTGGGTCAAGGACTCCTCATATGAACCCAATCGAGCCTTACCCGTCATGGGCCTGCAGGACAGCTGTTGGTCCTGGACCTGTCTTAGGTGGCCGATTGGCATTACATATGTGTCCTAGTTGCCCGTCTCTGACTGCCTGTCCAGTGCCTCAGGGCGTCTGGGCCACAGCATCATGTGGGCCGTCAGTGGGTGAATTTTCCCGATAAGTTTGTTGTTCTGCCATTTCCAACCGATGGTAATATACCTGAATGGGCTTTGCCATAAATGTGTCAACCTTGTTATTAATGTTATTAATGAGTGTCATGATCCTCTGGAAAACACAAGGTCCTACAGTAAGCAGCAACAGCAAGGCAGTTAGGGGTCCCAAGAGGGGGGCAATGTAAGGGGAGAGATCCTCCCACATGGAGGAGAAGGTGGTTGCTCCGATGCGCTCCTTTTCTCTCTCTTCGAGGTGCTCTCTCAGTTTATTCATGGACTCTTTGACCACTCCCGAGTGGTCAGCATAAAAACAACACTCTTCCTTGAGGGCTGCACATAAGCCACCCTCCTTCATAAACAGGAGGTCTAGTCCTCTTTTATTTTGCAGGACTACCTCAGATAGAGACGTCAGGGACGCCTGTAGAGCTGTCACAGATGCTTCTATTTCTTTTAAATCCTGATCTACTGCTGCCTGTAATTGAGCTAGATGCTTATCTCCCAACACTAGAGCTGTGGTCCCTGTCCCTATTCCCGTTGCTACTCCTAACCCTAGTAACACAGCTAAGGTGAATGTCACAGGTTCTCTCTTAGATATATAGCCGGTCTGCGATGCCTGGAGGTAGTAGTCTCCTGGGTGGAAGGTTATGCGTGGAAGAACCTGTACAAGAACACAAAAATCTGTAGACTTGTTAAAAACAGCAGTTGCTATACAGGGTGATAGGCCAAAATTGCAGGCCCAAGACGTTCCTGGGGGTGGAATGAGGTAATTATTTGGCTTGAATTTGGAATGAAGCTGGGCACAGAGTTGTGCTGCCAGTGCTGGTGGATGGCTGGAATCCCCAAGACAAGTTCCTCTACCTGAGACATCAGGGAGAGTCAGCTTGTGGTGATTGTTCCAATCACAGGCAGATGAGCTAGAAGAACTGATAAAGGTTAAATTGAGGGCCTTTCCTTCATAATATGGGGGAGGAGCAGCCAAGCATAACCAACATGATTGGGTGAGATCAGGTTGGGTATGATTTAAAGCCATGTATGCTCCTTTAATCAAACTGAATAGGTTAGAATGTGAATATTGAGGGGCAGGTACATGATCTGTCTGGTGTAGTGGAGCTTGAGAAACTGTTATGGCTGAGGGACTTACTGTAGTTATTTGAACAGTAGTAACAGGATTTGTAGTGGGCTGATTGTATTTTGGATTTGGATGTAAGGGAATAGAAAAAAAGCAATCTTTAAGATCAATGACAATTTTAAAAAATCCCAGAGGAATGGCACTGGGTGAAGGGAGTCCTGGCTGCAGATGTCCCATTAAGACCATGGTCTTATTTACTGCCCTAAGGTCTTGTAGCAGCCTCCATTTCCCTGACTTTTTCCGAATAACAAAGATGGGTGTGTTCCAAGGGGAATCACTGGGGGCAATGTGGCCCGCATCTAACTGGTCCTGCACCAGCTGCTGTGCAGCTGCGAGCTTTTCAGAGGTAAGGGGCCACTGATCGACCCAAACAGGTTTGTCTGATAACCAAGTAATCTCTTTTGCATGGGCTGCAGGAAGGTCAATGACCCCTATTGAAAATGGCCTAGGCCTGCTTTAGAGGGGTTTGGAGTTGGGGAAATAGGCACTTTAATGCCTGAGCCTCGTTTGCCTAAACCTTGATTAGGAAGGAAGCCCTGAGTGAGCATTTGTTTGGTGACTACAGCATTGGGACTGCCCATCATCATTCCCATTTGAGTTAGCAAATCTCTGCCCCACAAGTTAAGGGGCAGCCCTTCTACAATATAGGGCTGTATGTGCCCCTGATTATTTTCACTATCATTCCAGGTAAGTAGACTGGCACTACGTTGTGGATTTTTAGATTGTCCAATCCCTTGTAAATGCGTCATAGTGGTTTCTAAGGGCCATGTGGGAGGCCAGTCCTCCTTTCTAATGACTGTTACATCAGCACCTGTATCTATGAGCCCTGAGAAACTTTTCCCATTAAGCAATAAAGACATAAGGGGTTTATCTTTGGAAATGAATTGAGCCCAGTATATATCTGAGGATCCAAGGGAAGAATTTCCCCTGTAGGAAAGCCACAGCTGCATTAGAAGTTTGAACTAAAGGCAGCAGCACCAACTGAGCAATACGTTGTCCTTGGCTAATGGAAACTAGGCCAGAGATAGAGGATACCATGACAACAATTTCGCCAGTATAGTCGTTATCTATGACTCCTGGAACAACTTGTAACCCTTTTAATATTGTGCTGCCTCGTCCAAGAATTAACCCACAAGTGCCCTTGGGAAGAGGGCCATAAATCCCGGTGGGGATGGCATTGGGCAGCCTCTCAACTTTCTGGCCATTGGAAAGGTCAGGGTAAATAGGGCGGTATGGAGGAGGGGCCGTGGCGGCGCCATTTTGAGGCCCCTCGTGGTCTCCAGACAAAGGGAGTGTCGGCACATCGCCATCTTGAACAGGCTCCGGGATCTCAAGGACAACAGAGCTGGGAGGGCTGGGTGCCTTAGATAAGACTGGTGGTGGCGGAGTACAATTGTGCGAGGCAGCTAACGCAGCCTCACCCTGGGCAAGCGTCTCCGTGAGCTGGGGATCTGCGTGACGTTGTGCCAGCAGCTCAGAGATTAAAGTTCAATATGAAAAAGCAGTTACAGGAACCTTTTTTGGACCAAAAACTTTATAATAGTCCTTGAGAGCATCTCCTACTCTATTTTACCTGTTTAAATTAATTGTACCCTCTAGGGGGAACCATGGACACACTGAATGTATGAACTGAAAGTACTTTATTAGTTTTTTTGTCTTAACCTTGATCCCTCTAATCTTGAGAGCCTCCCTGAGGCCAGTCACGAACAATTCGTGCTCACTGAGTGCTTGTCCCATGTTAATGCCGTTCACCTACCATGATTCAGGCGAGACGTAAGGTGGCCGTCTGCACAGATCACAGGAACAATGTCCTTGAATCAGTCACGCTGGCCAGCGCTTTACTCCTGTGAACGGTCCCGCGTCGTTATCCCTCGTGCCAGGTGAGGTCCCTTCGTGGTCGCCACTTGATCCGGCCTGCGGATCAATCTATGGGTCTCAACCTGGAGAGGGGATCGGGGATGGGGGCAGGACAAGAGAAAAGAGAGATGGAGACAGGATGAGATTCCAATCGAGTCTCGTTTATTTTCAAAATGGTTACAACTTATATAGGGTGGGGGCGGGCCATAGGCAGGAAGAAGGCTTAATCTGATAGGTCATCATCATATCCGGATATATGATGTAAGCAGGAGAGGATTATGGGTAATGTAGGCAGGCTGAAACAGGAAGTTTGCTTGTCATGTGCATTGCAGGCAAGGGGAGGATCATGGGAAATGTAGGCTGACACACAAAATGCCCTCAGGCAGGAGGGGCAGGGCAGCAGCAGCTATTTAAAACCGCTCCCTACACCACAATTTCTGGGCATTAGGATATGGCTACCTTGGTGGGGTTCTTACTCTGCCTAATATAGAAAGATTTCCATTAATACCTCTTGGAGTTCTTATATATTTCTTACCTCCAAATCTTCTCTCAAAGCCAAATGAGAGAATTTGGGAGACAGGAGTGGGAAAATGGGGAATGAATGACAAAAATGACAAAATTCAAAATTTTTTTAGAAATATACAATGAAGCTCAAGTCACACAGATTTGTTTCCCTGCCATGAGATACCTGGACTAAACCCGTGTTTTCTAAATCTCGATCCAGTGTTCTTGGCAATATAGTACTCCAGGAGACTTTTACTGTTCACTCATTCACACTTCTAGTTTTATGCTCGACTTTCAAATCTTGGTCCCCAGGTGAGTTGCTGTCCATTATTTAAAGCAATGTTCATTTACTTGTGTAAATATATTTTTTAAATTTATCTTTGTTGATGAAAGATTGCATTAATTAATTAAAATAAAGCTGAAAAAATTTCTAGTCCTCGGACATATTTTAAGAAGTACAGCCCTAAAATATTTACTGTACTTGTTACATATAACCAGTAAGTATTAAGATGATGTGAATAAATATAAAATGCTATATCTTTGATAATTCAGGACTTGTAACTTTTGGGGAGTAGACAAGACAAAAATACTTTAAATATCTACATAGTAATTAAGGCAACGTGGGGTTAATTGCTAAATGAAGAAAATACTGGTAATAAAGTTCAGGGAAGGAGAGATCAATATGGACCATTTAGAGGCAGGATTGGTGAACAGGACTTTTTTTATCAGAAAGTATATGCATAGGAAATAGAGAGGGGAGATGAGAATTTTCTAAGAAAGGAATATAAAAGGAAGCTCAGAAATAAAACCCAGCACTGCTTGTCCATATTGTAAGGAGACTGTCCAGCCTTAGAGAAATGATGGGTGACAGAGTTAGGGGAAAGCACAGATCAGTTAGGAGACAGTCTGAGTGCTATAGTTCTAATTTATGAATGTCAGAGTCAAGTAACACTTGTGTTGTTATTTTTTAAAAGTATTTTTTCTCCAACAAAAGCAAAATATCTTATTTTCATTGTTAAATTTCAGAAACCCTTTTGGTTTTGGCAAAAATATACACCCACAGGTACAAAGCTATACACTACTAAAAGAACACCAAAAGTAAAATTGTATACTACTTATATTTTTTTCTAAGTGCTTATAGAGTTGAGAAATGAGGAGTGGAAATAATGGATATTGTGTATTTCTATTCCCTCAACTCATGGAATCAATAATTTTGGAACCCTACTTTATATCAAATAATGTACACATAGGAGGAGAATTGTTAGGCTAGGAGAAGTTATCTGGAGGCAGTGAGGATTTGTGAATAAGAGAATATCTGATGGAGAAGGTAGGAAGGGCATTCCAAGTAAGGGAGGAAAGAAATGTTAAGGAAAAGCTCCACGGTAAGAATAATTAAGTTGGGAACACCAGCACGCAGGGTGCCCTGAATGCTATTACAAGATGAAATTGAGAAGATCGGCAGATGGTAAAGGACCTTATATGCCAAACTAACTACTTTGACGTCATCATTTAGGGTGGTGTATTTTAAAAGGTTCTATGGACCTGCAAGTCTTTTTACAGTCTAGGTACTACACAGACTGGGGTAATGAGAGAATTCCAGCATTCTTTCTGTTCAAAGCCTAATACTTTATTTGTTAACACTTCTACATAGGAAAATGAACAAAAATGTTCAAGGCTAAAGTGATTGTGAACCCCTGACAGCAAACAGAAGAAGGTTTTAACACAAAATCAGAAAAGTAATCCACTGGATAGAGTTGATCATTTCAGGACTTCTATTTCTACTTATGTTTTAATTTGTTTAAAATTGTTATGTAAACATTTTATTTTGTTAACACATGCATAACATAATGAAAGCACAATTAGTCATTACTTAGAAAAACATCAGTGTGCACGGAGCTGTGTGTTCAGTGTTCCTACCCACAGACGGGCAAAGGTTTAAAAGTTTGGAGGACGTTGATAGAGAAATGGCCTTGGGAGAGAGGATGATGCTGGAGGTGGAGAGCAATCCCTTGAAGAAGGGGACCATGGGAGAATTTATGAGGACCCCAAGGAAAGCACTGACAGTGGCAACTGCAGTCTTGATTGAAGTGGTATATAGGATGCAAAGTATATAAGGAGCAGATCACCTCTGATGAATGAAGAGAGAACACCGAATGGATGCTTCCTGTGTCTGCAGTTCAGGTGCTTTCATCACAGAGCAAAGACTGATGAGTGCCTTTTCTTTCCCCTCCTTGACTCAAGAATTTAGATTGTTGTCTACGGCCATACCACCCTGAGTGTGCCCGATCTTGTCTCATCTCCGAAGAATTTAGAAAAACAACCACCCTCTAAAACCAAATAGGAATCATATCAGATGTGTGAGGGATATAACTTTAGGAAAATTCTCCAAGTTATGAAAGCTTTAGGAGGAGACATGACTTGGTAGAGACACTTAAATATCTGCTTAAATCTTGTATTTTCCCTTATACTAAGGTTATTACTAAGTGATGGTGTTCAGTTGCCGCCATGTGACTGATTCTTAACAAAAGAATGAGTGGGGCTGGGGATTTAGCTCAGCGGCATAAGCACCTGCCTTGCAAGCAGGCAGTCCTGGGTTCAATCCCGGGTACCGATTTAAAAAAAAAAAAAAAAGAATGAGTGAGGTGGGGATACATTTCACCTTTAAGGTCAAAGGCTTCTAAGAAGCAAGGGTGCTGCCTTTATACAGTCTTTCCTCTTCCATCCATGTGATGTGAACAATAGCAAGGCCCTGGGAGGGGCCTTATCTGCCACAAGATGGAAGGAGCCTGGTTTCCTGAATTACCTATGGAAGAAGCCCTTAGTTTTATATGACTGAGAAATAAGACTTCTACTATGTTAGACACAAACATGTATACCAGATCAATTTTTCATAGTATGTTAGACTTCTTTAAATATTATAAGAATGTTAAAGTAGAAGCTGTATAGCCCTGAATCATAGTAAATAATTTTTGATATAAGCACTTAGAAAATAGGTTAGTACAGGTTTCCTTAATCTGGGCCCTCTGGAACCCAGGGAGTCCCATGTGTAGCATAAATTTGTTTAGGAAAAAACCCTATGATCATAATTATGGTATATCAACTTGCATAAGAACTGCCTAGCAGATTAGTAAATGTTGAACGTGTCTGTGGATGACTGACATGTAAGCAAACTGAAGATGGGAGAGACACCCCAAGATGTGGGGCACCGACCAATAGGCTTGTAGCTTGAAGAGAATAAATATGGAAAGAAGGGTTATCCTCGTTTTGCGGGGAGAGCTCTGCACTTTGCCTCTGCTTTTGAATGTTCATCTCCAGTTCCTTCAGCCTTCCAGGTAGATGCCTTAGTCTTCCATCTCAGACTCTTAGGCTTTCTTTCTTTCTTTCGTTTGTTTTTTACTGGGAATAGAACTCATGACCTCATGCTTTCGAGGCAGGCACTGTGCTGCTGAACTGTAACCCAGCCCCTCTTTGGCGTTCTTGCACAGACTCACATTGGTGACTCTACAGTGAGCTTCTAGCCTTCAGCCTTCAGATGCCACTGGATTTGCTAGCTCTCTAGCACCCAGATGGCTATTTTAAATAAACTGGAAACAGGCAACTGGGAATCTTCAGATCCTACACGTTTGTATCATAAATCTCTTTTTAACCATACATACATTTTATGTTAGATCTGTTCCTCTAGAGAACCCTAACATAGTCTTATTTTAATTTAACTGAAATTTAGTATTTCTTTCCATTACAAATAAATACAAGAAATCTAGTGTTATTAGCCATTGTTTTGACTTGTTACTAATGCCACCAATAGAAAACACAGATCTTTCCCTATCCCATTATAGATGTTACAGATACCTTCTAAGACCATTTGTCTTTATTGCATACTTGAAAATATAGCAGCTGCTTGACTGCTGCTAGACCTTGTCATTTAATGCATTAATAAAAGCACACATCAGAAACTTTAAAAATGTTTTTGAGTATATTTCAAAATAATTTATTTTATGTCTATTTTATTCATTTTAAAACATTATTCTGAAAAAAGGCCCCCGGCATTAAAGAATGATGAAAATCCCTGAAAGATATTTATTCCATGTTGCAATGAATATCTAATTTAAAATAGCAGGGCTGCTGCTCTCAGAATTTATACAGTGGATCTTGGTTCATGAACTTAATTCTTACCATGTTTCTGGTTGCAAATTGAATTGGATAAGAACCGAATCAGATTCAATGGTTAGTTCAATATTTACCTGTGGGAAAATTTGATTTGGTTCTTGCCCAATTTGTTTGTGACCGGAATGGTGGAAAGAATTAAGTGCATGAACCAAAGTACCACTGTATTTCTAGGTTGCTTTTTAAGACGATGTGATAAAGAAACATACAATTGTAACTGTAAAAATATACAATATCAACTATCAGAATAGTGTTGTCATTTATAATAAGTAATATTATAAAATATTAGGAGCAGAGCAAAACTTTATTTGCTTATGTTTGAAGATATATGCATGAGAATCTATAATTTTTATATTGAAAGCAACCACAATAATGTATACCTACTAAGAGTTTTTCTAGAATATTTCTAATTCATTCATATGAGTAGTTTACAACTAATAAAATTCCATTATGTAAAAGATTCCATTCCCAAATCATATAAAGCAGGTATATTTCCATATTATTCATTAGTTGCACTGAGGATTACAATATTAGGAGGGTATTTTTTTGTGATGTTGGGGATCAAACCCAGAACTTTGCACAATAATGAGGCAGTGGTTACCACTGAGGTAAGACTGCGGCCTAGAACTTTCATTTCGACTAAATGTTAATCATACATTCTTAGGTAAGCCTAAAAAGTAGTTCTGTTTTTCTGAAATGAGAACTTCCAGGTTTCTTGAACTCTTAGTTTCCAAAAACAGAAGAACATATGCTGAGCCACCTGCCTTATAAAGATTTAAACTATCCATATCATAACCACTGGGAACCTAAAAAAAATCATTTGGGAAATTCAGTTTTAATCAACAGCTAATTCTTCCATTAAAATATGCAAAGTTATTTCTTAAAGGGAGAAGTTTGACCAATGGTTCTCTAGGGGCAGTAGTGCTATGACAGCTTGGGACTTTTACATTCAAGAGACTTGGGAAGGCTAAGGCAGGAAGATTGTGAGTTGGAGCCCAGGCTAGGTAACTTAGTGACAGTGATATCTTGTCTCTAAATTAAAAAACTAAAGAGGGCTGATAATGTAGCTCAATGTGGAGGCTCTGAGTTTAATCCCCAGTGAGGCATTGGGGAGGAGGACTGGGGTTTGGATTCCTAATTTATTACTTAAAAGCCTTGTGACTTAAGTAATTTATTCTTTTATCTTAATTTCAATTTCCTACTCAGGAACTGAAGATACCATAACTTATCCCACACTGATTTTGTGAATATTAAATGAGATATTCATGCAAACTTCAACAAATAATGTGTGCACAAAAAGTTAACTTTGACTCTTGTACTGACTTATAAATAAAGGCATCATAACAGATATGAACAAACAGTTTCAAAAGAAAAATTTCCATAGAGGAAACTATTTCCATAAAGGAACTATTTTTACACTAGGGTGAAACTTAAAACTTGGCTATAGAAACACACAGTACTCACTGTAAATATCTTCAGTGTATATATGTGTATTTCTAATTTTCTGAGGTAGAATTCTGTTCAACTAAGCACTTATGTTTTGGATTTTAGGGAAACTATTTAAAATGGTTGTAAAATTTTTCTGACAAGTATTTCTGAGATGTAATGTTTGATTAATGCTAAGGCAACAAATCCCATGATTATCTAACTCAATATACTACCTAGGCACGAATGGCTAGTGAGTGCCCATCTTGTATTTGTTTTGGATGTGATAAATTGTTTGTGATGTGTTATCTTTTCCTTCTCCAATCTCCTGATTAGATTAAATACTAAAGTGTTCTGCAAACATATCTTTTGAAGAAGTGTGGGTGTGTATCTTCAAGAAGTGAAGGAAAATGTGTTTTGGGTAGTTTTATCTGTTTAGAGGTTCATAAAATTTGTACATAATTAGAGATCAGATAATAGTAGCAGCTAAAATTCACTGACTTCTTTCATAGGAATAGTAAGAAATGACATGTGTATGTCATCCTTCTTAAGCCTTCCCATGACATGGATGTTATTACAGATGGAAAATAACAAGCTCACTGTAAGAAAACTTGAAAGTGGCTGGGCCAAGATCCAAATCCAGTCATTATTCCAAAGCCGCTTTTCTTAACCATGAACCTGTTTAGCTCTTTGAGTTCTTGATATGTGTCTAGATGTCTGCATGTTATATTACAATGTAAAGAATTTCAGGACCCTAAAACAGTTGGTAAAGGTTAGAACTTTAAAAACAAGCATTAAAATATTATAAGCTACCAGATTTCCTAGAACTAAGGGTGGGGGATAGGGGGGCTTATCTCTTCTTGTCTCCCAGCCTGTGCACTGGAAGGGGCTGGTGTCTGGCTGTCCCATGGGGGACCCACACGTGGTGCTGATTTGCAGGGAGGGCTGGCTTCTTGGTGACTTCTTGTTCTCTTCCCCCACAGTCTGGAGACAGTGCTGACTCACAGGAAAATGCTGGGGTCTGACTGTGCCCCTGGTAGCAGTGGTCCACATGTGGCACTCTCATTTTCTATTTTGGAATACACAACTTTATCCTAATTTAGACCTCTATTACGTACCCATTACAATAGCATTTTTCTTGATACATTATTTTTTTCCTATGATTTTTGTGTATTTTTTTAAATGATTGGATGAATTCCTCATTTTAGCTCTAAAAACCATTTTAATTAAACTCTAAACTCTCTTTCTGGCCTCATTTTCCACTTCTTTGTATGAGAAGACAACCCAGGCCACTTTGTTCTTTTGTGTCCCTAAAAGATTCCTAGGGTCTGGAATGGTGCTTTTCCTCACTATTGAAATCCTTCCTTCCTATTAGAGGCTTGCCTTGATTTCTCTCTCCTCTGAGAGTCTCTAGACATGCCATAAACTTCACATCTTGGGACAGGCAAAATAAAACAACAAACCTAATAATTCAGTCTGGACATGTACCTATACTGGGCATAGTTAAGTAACACAAATGAAAGGTATTGGGTTAGATAAACACTCTTTTAATTACAAAAATTTCAAACTACTCATTTTCTTATTTATATAGTATCTTTGTGTTGCCATAATGCAATAACACAAGTTAGATAATTTTTAAAAAAAAATTCTTATAGTACTGGTGGCTTAGTAGTCTACCATCAGGACATCAGCAGACTGGACATTTGCTAAGGACTCATTCTCTGCTTCAAGATGGTGTCTTGTTGCTGGGTCCTAGAGGGAGAAACACAGCTTCTGCCTAAGGCAGAAGGGCTGGAAGGTTCAAGGAAGCTCTCTGAAGCCTTTTTTTGTTTTTTCTAGGTGCAGAGCTCTCATGACTTTATCACTTCCCCAAAGACTCTGACTCCTGACCGTAGTGTAACCTGAGGGTTTAAATTCTAACATGCTGATTTTGGAGGAACATACATATTAAAATATACAGTGATAGGAAACAACCAATTAAGTAATTAGCAAGGAATTTTGCTGTTGCCTGCTTTAATAAACAGACCACACTGTGAACAACAGATTGCCCGAAGTAATTGTTCAAGATCAAATTAATAGCCACATCATGTCACTTATGTGTGTTATGCCATAATATGACAGTTGTATGCCTAAGAGATCTGGCATGATAAAAAAGTTAATGGAAAACCAGGAGTTTTAGTTTATAGTTTCTGAAGGAATTCTGATAATAGTGATGCTTTCTGAAAGCCATAAATGTGCAACTATAAAATCTAAATACAAACGAGTATATCCAATATTTTATCATATGAAGGATATTGGCCTTTACTAGTTCCTATACCACCATCAGACAGAGCATTTTATCATTTCTTTCATCACTGATGGGATAAGTGGAGTAGAGCTGAGGTGCTCAAATAAAGCAGGAGCACTGGGAGTTTCCTTTTCAGAACAGGGAAGTTTTCTCATTAAGATTGCATTACAAATACATGACTATGTAGTACAATTTAATAATATAAAAGTCTGTGCCACATATGAACATTTCACAGAAAATAAAATATCAATTAAAAGCCACCTAGATGAATTACTAGTAATGACCAATTAAAGAAGCAGATCACAGACTAAGGTCCAGGAAACCTAGATTACAAGGCAACCTTAGGCAAATAACTTCAGTCTCTCCTCTCTCCAGATTACTTATGCATGTTCTTGAGTTTTTTCATCCAAAAAATAAAGTGGAGGAATAGATTTCTAAGACCCCCCCAAAACATCAATATTTTAATATTCTTTTTTCTTTTCTTCCCTCTTACAGTATAAACTGCATACTTACCTTGAGCTTACATTTACTAAATGATTCTATTTCACATATAGCTTATTTTTCAAATTAGAATGTAACTTCTTAATATGAAATAATTATAAATTTTGAAATTTCCTTTATGACTCAGAAATACTTTATCATGTTCTGTTCTAAATACTGCTTAGTAGGCTGGATGCAATGGTGCCTGCTTATAATCCCAGCGCTTGGAAGGCCAAAGCAGGAGGATCACTTCAAATTTAAGGTCAGCCTGGGCTACAACATGAGTTCAAGGTCAGCCTGAACTTCATAGTGAAACCCTGTGTCAAAAAGAAAACACATCCATACATACATACTGTTTATTAACTTGAAAAAATCAATCTGTTCATTTTTCATGGATGGATTTTTCTCGGTATTTCACCTATTATATATTGTTAAATGAGTCCATAAATGTACCATGCTATGACAGTTCTAAAGCCCTGTAACTCACCCTTACTTTTTGTTTTCATATTTCCAGACAGAGTCACCTTTTTATAGACCAGGAACACTAAATAATTGCTTAACCAGTGGAAAACAAATTAAATCTCAGATCATACTAGCTCTTTTAACTAAATATAGCACTCTCTGACTACTCTGGAATTTATATCTGCCTTGGCAAAGCAATATTTGACCACCGTGCATCTTTTTGCTACTACTCCTTAAGTATTAGCATATAGGAGCCTTCTTTCTATAGTTCTGTAATTGAAGACACTAGATTCCACTGTGATAAACAGATTATTTTTTGAGGAACCTGCAATTTAAAAAATTATGTATAATGAATAAACAATCTGAGTGAGTACATGGAAAATTAATTTCATTTTCTATTTTGAGGACTTATAACTTCATGGCTTAAATAATGACTAATAATATACATATATAGGTATATTCCTTTTTCTAAACAGACTAGTTTAAATTGCAGAATTGATGATAGGTTTTTTTTTTTTTTTAGACAGAAACCTTCAAATCATCACGAAACTGAGGAATTTCTAGGTAATTAGATGGTGACACCTATTGGTCAAATGTATCATAGCAGACTGTCTTTTTAAATGTCTAGAAGAGCCATTTAAAATGTCAGCAGTTTCAAGTGCAAAATTAGAGGATCTTTTCCATTTGAGATATTCATTTGTGGATAAACCATAATATTTTTTAAGATAGGAACACATCTTACATATATGCTATTTTAGTTTTAGTTTTACATATGTGTGTATATTTAGGTAATGACATGTATATATAACGTATACATTCATTAAAAAGACACTCTATTGACATTAGATTATTTTTACTCCATGAATGGAGGGATATTTTGGAAAACTCAAGGGCTAAAAGCAATCCTAGATCTGCAACACCTCCTCCTGATGGATAGGTCCAGTAGCCACATGCCCGATAACCTACTATGTGAAATGACGAAAGGTAATGAGATTAATATTTACTTTTAATTTATATTTGTAGGGTTAATTATTCTTAGTTCTTTTCAGTTGTCCTTCACAATAATCACAGTGACAGAAAAATACTATCATATCTTTAACTTATGAAAATTATTTTTTTTTCCTCCCGTGGCAGTGTAAATTAAACTCAAGGCTTTTGCACTGAACTATATCATCAGCCCTTCTTTATTTCTTATTTTAAGGCAGGACCAGTGCCTTGCTAAATCACTAAGTTGCCAAGGTCGGGTTTGATCTTGTGATCCTTACCTTTGCCTCCCAAATTGCTGGGATTACATGTGTGTACCACCAATATATATTTAATTATAAAATGGAAAACGGTAAATTGTAGGTCAGAATTTGTGATAGTCCTCAAATAGTAATTGGATGCTTTTCAATATATTGCCTGGGAAAAACATAGTATTTTATTATAAAATTTGATTTTTTCTTTCTCAATACAATCAAATGATTTTTGCCAGTTGGAGACATTGTTTTTAATTAATGTAGTTTGCTTTATCTGCACAAAAGTACACTGTGTGTTGGTCTACATCTGATTATGAGGAAACTATAAATGGAGAGCAATCTAAAAGCCAAGTGCTCATCCATCTGAGATTAATTGCCTTTTCCAGATCACTAACTCATGCTCCAGTGTCCTGGGAGAGTTAATTTATTTCCCATGAGTAACCACTTGACTCTGAGAAGGTATTTTAACTTATGTGGGTATAGTAGAGGGAAACCTTATTACTATAATTTATCCTGTAATAAATATAGTTTCCCCTACTTTCCCAGATTGCTTACTCAGTGCCAAACCTAAGTCTTCCTTTTGACCCTACAAGTTATTTAACTCATCTTAAGTGAAAACAATGCTTGTAATTGATGATTAACATTGTGCGTCACTGGGGATGGAATTTGTAGTATTTAAAATGACTTCCAACAGGGTATAAGAAGCCACATGCTCTGTGACCAAATGACAAATGGAGCTTATGTCTTTCTATAATCAAATAGGTATGTAGAAAACAAAAACCAAAAATATTACTGATTTTAATAAAGAGCATCTAATTTAGTTACAATTTAAAACAAACAGGAGAGATAAAATAGCAATTAACAGACAGTGACCATGTCCATTGAAAGGTAAAATCCTAAAATAAATAGATGAGCCAAAAAGGTTTGACTCTAAAATATTTTCAGGTTACTCAAAGCCGATACTTTTTTAAAAAAAAATTACTTTGATATTCTGTTTATATTCCTCTCAATTTTTCCCCCCCTTTGGTACCGGGAATTGAACTTATGACCACACGCTTGCAAGGCAGGTGATTATGCCATTGAGTTAAATTCCCAAATCTTCCTCTACAACTTTATTAAATAAAACTGTTGACAGTAAATGTCATTTACTCAGGGTCAACAGATTTCTGAATAAAACACTACATTAAGGTAATTTTGAATTTCATATAAAATAATTTGAAATACTGGTATCTACTATTTAATACTTGGGAAACAGGTCTATGTTTCACTAAATATATCCTTCCAACTGTGCTGATTAAACAGTGCTGTAATCATAAAACAGGCTGAAATCAACTGAAACTAATTGGAGAGTTCCCTACACTAGGTTGTTGAACTATGGTGGTTACCAGGACACCAGGTAAGTCTAAACTTACCGTTCTGAAGCATCATTAAGTTACAACATTGACTCATATTTATCATTAAATATTTATGGGACAAGAGTGGTGCTCAAGCATGGTACTAGTATAATACTGCACCTTTTTGATTAACACTTTTTCAAGATGTCTGTGGCAAGAATGACTTCATATTATAGAAACTATCAAAGATTCAATTTGTATATAGAAAAACCACTTTTTAAAAACTCATTCTGCAGTTGATGGGCATTTGGGTTGTTTCCAAGATAAGGGGAAGGAGAAAGCAAAGAAGGGAAAATATTATACATATATATAAATAAAATATGTATATATTGTGTATATTATATATATGATAGATAACTTTACTAATTTGTTAATTCATCAAAAAGAAGTTTTTGCTTTCATTGTTTGCTTGATCATTTTTTCCATGCAAAAATCTTGTAATCTGAACTACTTCTCAGATAATATGCAATATATTAATTAGTGTTAATTTCCTATATTTTGAAATTCTGAATTGTTTCAATCCTTGTTTTTCTTTGTAAAATAAAAAAAAATTAAAAATTCAATTTGTAATGAAATGGGATATACAATTGTCTTGGTTACTTTTTTCTTGTTGCTGGAACAAAATACCCAACATTCAAAGTTATAAAGAGGAAAGGTTTATTTGGCTCAGTTTGTGAAGGTTTCAATCCACAATCAGCTGGCTCCAAGGCAGGGTAGCATGGCACAGAGGCAACCATTCAAGGCAGCAGAAGACAGCAAAACCAGCAAGAGCAAAAGGGGAAGAGCAAAATCTCTTTTTCTCCCTTGTATTGTAAGCAGACTACTTGCCCACATTATCTCTGTATCCTCCTCTTGCACAGGCTCAGGATATTTGCAAAGTGAGGACTCTAGCCCCCATATGAGTCCTTCACTAAGCTTCTAAACTTCTCAAGTTTACACAATAAATAACCATTACAATAACTATAATATGAACTATGACTATACACCAATTAAAAAGTTTAATGTCTATTTTTCTATTAAATTGTCACTGATTTTAAACAGACAATACTACAAAATCTTTATACTAGAATAGATAAGAAGTTGTAATTTAAATACATGTCTACATAACAAAATTAAAACAATTAGAGCTTCTATTTTTATACAGAACAAGATCAGACTGTAGCACTGAATCCTGATTTATTTGCCTGCTTTTGTTCTAAGCAAATGAAGTTAATGTCTGTGCTATTTGATATACAGACCCTGAAGTAAAATTGTGAATATGCTCAACATTTCATGAAATAACTAAAAATGATGAAAAACTGTTAGACCTGTTAAAAATTAAAGAGAGAAAAATCTACAGAGTAAGAACTCTAAGAGAGAATTATTTAACTATCCAAGGATTAAAAAATTTAGAAAGCTCTTAAAATTCTGGCCCAACTGATTACAGTTCACACAAAAAAAATGTAACACATACACACACACATATATTACAATACTGTAAAAAAAATGAAATACTTTGCAAACGATATTTTGCTTAAATGTAAGCATTAATACATAGTTGAAATAACTAACTACATATTTAAAAAAACATGAATTTCATTTCAAAATTCCCTCAGGGTTAACTATAAATTTTCTTTCAAAACATGGAGTTTAGGAGCTGTTGCTGATACCAGCTGTCTTTCAGTCGTTTCTACCACTGTTTAAACAGCAGATTCAGTTGTATTTTTCATTATACTCTGTATATAAAAACATGCACATAAATTTACATAACTAAATTGCTCAGTGAAAACCTTAGTTGAGAAAAAGGACTATTTTTAACATTCCAGAATGCTCTTTTGTCCATCCAGTAACCGCTAGTGTTAGCTAGCTTTCCATGCTTTGAATCAATTACAACAAAAGGTTTATTTTGGTGCATAGTTTCAGGGATTTCAGTTTATGGTCTGTTGACCCCATTGCTTTATGTGGCAGGACAATGAATGTGTATCATGGTAAGGGGAGTTAGAGGAAGTCTACTTCATAACAATGGCATGCAGAGGAAGAGAAAGTAGAAGGGATCAGACAGAGTCCCTGTACGGTCTCTAAGGGCACGACCCTGATGATCTAAATTCTATTGGGCCCACCTCCTAAAAGTTCTATCACATTCTGCTAGTACCACAGACTGGCAATTAAGCCTTTAACACGTGTTTTGGGGGATATTCTAGATGAAACAAGGCTAAGCAACTGTCCTGACTTCTGGTAGAGGTCTGTATTTTACAGTGGAGTCCTGTAGTATGTACTCTTGGGTCTGACTTCTTTTGCATGCCACTGTTTTAGTTTCTTCCATTTTTCTAAACAATCATAAAACATTTCACTGCTACACTATGTGTCTCAATATATGAATGTGCTACAATTGATACATTCCTGCCCATGTTGGTTGACATTTGCTTCCTTTTTATTATAGTTAGCTTTTTGGTGAATGTTTGCACGTTTGACCTATGCCTCAGAGTGAAATTGCTAAGTCCTGCAAGATATTAAGCCTCAGAACTCTTTAGTTTTCCAGAATATGCTATTTTATATTCTTATCAGCGGTAGTATAAATTGCTCTACATCTCTATCAACACTTTACATCTTTTTAATTTCAGCCATTCTAAGGGATAAGTAGTGGTATGGTAGTGTGAGTCTAATTGCATTTTTGATGATTTACCTAGTAAAGGATCTTACATTTATTGGCCATTTGAGTATCTTTGTACATGTTTTTGTTTTGCTTACTGCTTTTAGGATCTCCTTATATATTATCAATGAGTCTTGTTGGAGATGTATATTGCTGTATTTTTAAATGTACATGTATCTCCAATTCTGATGTCTTTGCTTTCATGTCTTTTGATGAATTAAAAGTTTAATTTTAGTGCTATCCAACTCAATTTTTCCCCTTGCATGGCTGTGCTCTAATTTTCAGTCTGTCAAAATCACAAAGATCTTTTTTCCCTTAAGTTCTACCCTTTTCCGTATAGCCTTTGCAATCATTTGGAAGCAACTTTTGTGTAGGGTGTAAAGTAAAAATATTCTTTTTCTACATGCATATCCAATGGCCCAGCAACATGTATTGCAAAGACTGTCCTCACAGCACTACATACAGGTAATTAGGCAACTTCATGTATGCTTTTTATCATATAGACATGGCTTTAAGCGATTATAACTTTCAGGAAGTCAAATGCTCAAAGCCTTAACTTAAAATCTTTTGGATACAGTTACAGCTTACCTGTGTTCTACTGACAAAGAATAGGGCAGACAAAACAAAACCTATGAAAGTTTAAAATATTCTATTGAGCAGAGAATGACAATCAAGGTTACTATTGCATGTTTAGTAGTATTTCAGTAAGAAGTTGGATTTCTACTTTGTAGATGTGGGAGGAGAAATTTAATACAAAACCCCAAACCCAGAATTGTGTATTAGCACAATGTGACCAAGTACAAAACAGTGTGGTGTTAACCAACAATACAGTGGGAAAGACAAGGCCAATGCAGATCTTTCATAGTAGTCTGGAAAGATTTCATTAAGTGGGTGCTAGAATAAATCCTTGATTTAGGCCTGATTAGGATACTTTAGTGCAAAACATTGGAGCCTTTTAAAAAATCTTATGAAATTTATGATTGTAGTTATTTCCTTAAGATTTTCAATTCACTGAGCTTTGTCATCCTCATGATTTTGATTGCATAATAAAGCACCACAACTTTTAAAACATACTGGTACCCACTGGACTATTGAGCTCAAGTTCATGGGTGACAGGCTAAATCAACACTATTCTCAGGTAATCCAAATATACAGTTAAACTTGAGAACCACTAAGTTAGAAGGTCCTTCAATCAGTTGTTCTCAACTACAGGTAGGACTGTCAGATTAAGAAACACCTAGTTAATTTGACTTTAGGTAAGAAAAGTCTTTGTTCTCTAATGGAAATTTGGCAATCTTTGGAGACATTTTTGTCATGACAATGAGTTTGCTACTCTTATCTAATAGGAAATGAGGCTAAACAATGTAAGGGACGATTCTCACATTAAAGAATTATTTGGTTCAAAATATATACAGTACAAAGGTAAATAAAACGTGCTTTGGAGCAACAAGAGAACCAGTTGTACAAAAACAGAACTAAAAGCAGAATTTTGTTAAAATATGAAGTTTAGGTTGAGATTACAAGAGATACAAGCCCAAGAAATACAAGGTTTTAAATGAAGCTTAAGAACTTGAGTGCAGCACTCTGTAACTGAATTTTTGATACATTTCAGTAATTTTCAAAGAAATTCAGAACATAAAGAGTTCCATGGAATGAATTCCTGAAGTTATCCATAAAATATAGTAGTTAATCCTAAATTTTTGTTTAAAATCTGCAATTCTGATATTTTCCATTAGACACTTACTAGACTTCTTGATAACCATGAAGAGCAAATGTAGAAAGCATATTATAAATGGACTAACATCAAAGTTCCAATATAATCTTAACATTAGCTGAGTGACCTGATGGATGCTCTTTCATTACTATTTCCCATCTGGTTTTTTAAACAGTGGGTGATACAGATCAGGTGATCTGAAAGATTCATCATTTAACTTCACCTAAATTCTTGTCAAAGCCTCACAAATGATAATCCTTTTAAAGTTCATAATGCTAAAAAACAAAGCTATCATAAACAGTCACTGTTTATGTTTGTTTATATGTGTGTATGTATGTTTTTTTGGTACGGGGAATTGAACTAAGGACCTTGCACCTACCAGAAAGGCACTGGAGCTACCATACCCAGCCCAAAGCAGTCACTTTATGTGTGTGTGCCGGGGATCAACTTATGACCTCACACTTGCCAAGCAGGCACTTACGCCACTTAACTAAATCTCCAGCAACAGCCACTTCTGTAAAGTGACTACAAAAAATTTGGTGGCTGAGGCAGTTTATTTGAAAGTTACCTGTCTTGATACGAGTTATACATTACTTTTTTCAGTGAGTATAAGAATGAGATTCATACCCTACATGGTGGCATACACCTATAGTTCCAGCAACTCGGGAAATTGAGCCAGGAGGATTGCAAATTTGAAGCCAACTTGGGTAACTTAGTGAGAACTTGGCTAAAAATAAAACGTAAAATGAACTGGGGATGTAGTTCAGTTCTCTATGGACTCAGTACTCTCACCACAAAAAAGATTTAAGAGCTGCCACTCAAACGACACAGAATAAGACTCACATGCTTTTATACATAGAGATATATTTATTATCCTTATTATTCTTTTAGTTGTTCACATATTGTTTTAAAGTAATACTCAACCTGGTACCAGGAAATAGGCAAGTGAAAGAGTATTAGAAAAAGGAACTTTTAAAATGAATTTAGAACTGTGTTACTAAAAAATAAATTAAAAAAATTAATAATGTTGCTTAGAACCTTTAAGAATTGTATTTATTAAAAACTGCAACAAAAAAGCCACACATTATTACCAAATTATGATTTATTTTTGGAAAAAAATTAAAACAGGTTTTTCCAGTAAAAGCGAGAATTCACATTCATAGATCACAAACTGGTTACATGTTAATTACCACATCTTGTCTGGTGTGATATACTTAACATGTATTCAATAATATAAATAATTAACATTTATGATTTTAAAATCCCACTCACCAATGTTGTAAATTCATGTATGTTAAAATAAATACTCAAAAGAAGTATATTTTGAAAAGTGAAGTCTTTGACAATGTTTATATTGATCAATCCTTTTACATACAAGTAATGGAGCAGATAAAATGACATTACTGCGAATTTCCACTTAATTTCTTCATAATATGGCTGTCTGGTGTTGCGTTAGTGAAGATACTTCCTACAAACACATGGGTACCCCAGAGATTATGGCGGATTACTTTGCAGCAGCCAAGATCATCAACAGAGAACCCTAAATGTCGGTAGCGTTCATCTGTTTCAAAAAGAGTGTTGTTTGAATATGGTCCAAAAAACTAGAGGAAACAAAAAAATTAATACATTCATTAGAAAGATATTGTAGTAGTAAGTTTTATACAAGAATAAACATGTATGTATTTTAATAGTCCAGATATTTAAAAAGTCAAATGAGAAATAAAATGGTTAACATTCATTACTGAAACTGTCCTAACACCCCTCCTCCAATACCTGTGCATTCTAGAAATATGGTATGTATGGTCTAACAATTTCATGTTATTTAGAATTAAATCTGTAACACTTTCAAAGATTAAGTATGGGATGAGGCTTAAGGGAATCTTTAGTTTACCTTCTTCACTTTTAGATAAGGAAAACACAGCCCAGAGTACAAGTCTTCCATTTCTACTCTGTATCACATCTTTACTTGTCAAAAGAAGCACTGCATATTCTTAAGATTAAAAAAAATTCATTCTTAATTGTAATTGAAAGATATAGTCAGAATTTAAAATAGGACAAGGTGTTATTTTCTTCAAAGTATAATGCAACTAAGTGTTAATTTCTAAGCAGTTACTACTCTAAATTTTTTTTACTATGTATGCAGTATTGTCTTTACTTGTAAGTTTCTTTTAAACTTTTAGACCAGAAACATTAATATCTAATTTTCAGTACATAAACTCTCATTTTATATTTTCCCATAAGTAGTAAACAATCATACCTACTATCATGGGTGAAATAATATATTTTTAATAAAATAATTAAAATTTTGAGAAACCATGAATAGTAACAGGTCCTTCCAAAGTTTTGAAAGCAACTAATAGTAATATACTCTGGGTAAAATATTAAACAAGAGTAAATGATCTATATTTACCAAAGGAATAATTATAAATATTTTTATAATAAAAAACATTGCTACTTTAAATTATCTAGCTTTCAAATTATTTAATTACTCACTGCCACACCAGATGATGGGTCAATGAAGTCAGCCCAGTAGCCTTCTGCTCGAAGAGCATAGCAAATTTCCTTAGCACCATTAATGAACTGTGTAGAAAAAGGTAGAAAGAATATGCTCAATGTAGCACCACTACAATTTAATAAATTTTTAAATTAACTTTTAAATACTTGCTTCAAATATAGAACTCAGTAAGATTACTGCAAAATAAAAGATCTCAAAATAGACTGTAAAGGCATTAGACTTTTACTACTTCAAAAGACTAATGGTTAATACAACGGTTTTCTTTTAAAAAGTCTTAAGTTGTTTTTTCTATATTATTTTCCACTTTATGAAATGTCCTATAATTTTGCATAATTAATTCACAAACTTGTGAAAATTGTATCTACAGTTACTAGTCTATATAATTTGGAGAATAGAAATAGGTAAGAAAATGAAAATAAAACTACAAAAACATCAGAAGCTTTCATTAATCTGAATGAAAATTGTTTATAAAGACATCTATATTGCTTTTGCATCTTTCAAAACACATTTGTCTATTTACATAGTTACGAAATACTTCTGAGAAGCAGCATAAAAATGTTTTAAACTTAATAGGAGTAGTAGAAGGGTAAATGGGATACTTATTTTTCGTTACACATCCATGTATCATCAATATTATTAGTGGTGGTGGTGGTACTGGTGACTGTACCCAAGCCCTGTGTACTGAGTTACATTTCCCAGTCTTTTTAGTCTTCATATGGAGTCAAGGTCTTATTAAGGCTGGCAGGACTGGGTTTGAATTTGTGATTCTCCACAACAGCCTCCTGGAATACTGGCTTCATGTATGTGCCATGACCACGCTGGGCTTCCCCATGAAGCGTATAACTGCTTCGTACCACACATGTATCAAAATTTGGGTCTTAGCCTAATTTCTATAATGTTTGTATTAACTATACCAAAAATATAGACAGTGAGAAGATGTTAAGTTAAACTGTTTTAAAAAAAAATTCATGCAAGTTCTTTAGCAATGAAATATTTCACAGAATGAAAGGCTGGAAAAATCATTTTAGAATACTGGTTTACTGGTATCTAAATAAGACCATAAAATAAAATTGCTAGCAACTGAAAGATTTACCTTTTCTAAGAGTGTTTCTCTTTCAAGTTCTACCTCCTCACTCCAAACAGTCATATCATTCTTAGTTTTCTGAGTTACAGTCAGAATCATTAGTTTGCCATTAGCCACTTCTGGAAATAGTGATTCAAAGTCTGCAAATATGAACATAAATTTCAAGAAGAAAATAATCTGCTTTTTAAGAAAGATATAGTTTATAAAAATATACTTTTAGAAAATGATGTTTAAGTTGTTTTTGTAGTACTAAGTTATTTTTATAGATATGAGTTACTTTTTTGTTTTGTTTTGTTTTTGGTACTAGTGATAGAACTCACAACCTCATGCTTGCCAGGCAGGTGCTTAAGTCACTGAGCTAACTCTCCAGCCTGACGAGTTACTTTTAAGACTGAACCAAACTTAGATCACTTCTGGTTTTAAGGGAAGAGCTGAAAAACTCACTGCTATCAATTCCGAATGGTAAAGGAAGTTACATGTTATTGCTGTTAATATAATTTCAAATTTTCTGTATATTAGCTCAAGAAATTGTAAGTAACATCAGCAGCAGTGTAATGTTCTACTATTTTTATATAATTGCAGCCTGACATGAGATACTAAGAAGCCTCTGAAAAGCATTAAAATTTCTCAAGAGTACATTATTCCTTTACACATCAAAAAACTAACAATATTATTTCATATTCGTTAGTATTTCAAAGAATAAAGTATGACATACCTCTCCGAAGCAATTCTGGACATGTCTGGATTACACACTCTACTCTGGCACTTTCGAAATAAGTTTCTGCACTGTTAATTTCTTGTTCTACAGGCTCATTATTACCCTATGGGAAATAAGGATTTAAGCAAACAAAGGCATCTTTAAAAAGTTTTTTAAAATAATCCTAACTGGCTAGGTGAGGTAATGCTTGCTTATGTAACCAAAAAAACCTCTGTCCAAGAATGAATATGATCTGAAACTTTGAAATCCTGAATAAAATAGAAAACCAATATACTGATATTCTAGGACTGTATATAAACTGAAATTGGCTGAGAAACTAAAACAGCATAAATTGTGCCATACGTTACCTCTTCTGATATTTTAACATCTACCATTTTTGTGCTGTAATTTGTAAAACTGGGATTTGAACACTAATTTAAAAATGTAACATGAGTTCAATCCTTGGCAGCAAAACAAAACAACCCCAACAAACAAACAAACAAAAGTAACATGACAATATAGCCTCTCCTATGAGAAGGGCTTTGAGGTCTTTATTTAACTGAAATAATTAAGAATCTATTAATATACTGGGCACTTTGACAGATGCAGACACTTTTTCCTATCTATCTATCTATCTATCTATCTATCTATCTATCTATCTATCTATCTCCAGCCTTTATTGTCAGGTATATCAGACCTAAGAAGAAAAACAGGCACAATAAATAAATGCAATTCAATATGGAGAAGAAAATTTTTCTGAGAACACAGATAAGAAAGAAACCTGCTTTGCTGGGAGGAATCAGGAAAACATTAAAATTAAAACATAAAACATATTAATTCCTGTGTATTGCCCAGGTAATAAGTAGAATATAGTCTAAAAATTCAGGAGGAAAAAAATCAGCTAGCAAAAGAGGAAAAACTACCTAGATCAAGAGAGAGGTAAGAATACAAAGATATACAATAGTGAAAGAGAATGGCATACTTTTAACAAAAGGAAGTATGTTGTAGTTGGAATGACAAAAAAGTAGTGAGAAATAAAATGGGAGAAGTAAGGAGTCAAAATTGTGAAAGGCCATTTGTGTTACATTAAGAAATTCTGATTTTGGTTTATAAGCCATGAGAAATAGATCAAATATAAAAAGCTATCATTAGCTTTAATGTGGAGGATTATTTATGGGTAATGAAGAGCAGGTAAGAGATTAATTAACCAACATTTATTTATCATTTAGTAGATTTAAGTGCTTTATATACATTTTCACACAGCCAACTTTTAAGCCTTTAATTTGTTCTCTTTCCATAGTCTATCATCCTGTAAAGTCTCATAATCCTGATAAAATAAACCTTGAACTCTTGTAGAAAACTGAAAGGAGAAACTACAAAGAAATAATGTAACTCTGATACTACTTATGAAGATCTGATGCAAAGGGGAATCAAGGCTGATATTTTTCTGTTAGTATAATGTGGTTATACTTTTATACTATTTGCACTTGGAAAAAAGAACAGGTTTTGAGAGAAAGGACTTTCTATTTTAATGTAGTGTAAGTGGCCATTTATAATTTTCATCCCTAATCTTTCCCACTATTTTCATTTTCTCTGCATTCCAATGCAACTGCTATGGTTTAGATCTAAAATGTCCCCCAGAAGCCCTATGTTGGGAGATGAGCCCAGGCTAGAAGTGTCACGTCTCTAGGGACATGATCCAGCGGGGTACACTTTTGTACCCTCTTCTCTGCTTTCAGGATGTCAAGGGTACATCGGATTTTCCTATACAGGCTCAGAGATGTAAAACTAATGTTTTTGAAACACTCTGCTTTGAGAGGAGGGCCTTTGTGTACTCTGCTTAATTAGGACAACCTAAGAAATGTTTCCCAAATTCAGCTTATCCAGTCACTCACTGGCCTCTGAAGCCATCGGTGTCCAGCTATTTCTTGAGATTGTATGTCCCAATGCTGTCTAAATATCAAGTCACTTGATAGATCTCAATGTCACTCCAGTGGTGCTGGTTTTTCAAGAATGCTAAATTCAAGAGTTGTGGGGTTAAGGGTTCTACCTAGATTTCAAAAAAACTGGGAAGCGAGGCAATATGGTCCTGAAAGGATAGTGTGTGAAGCTGTGAGAATAAAGCTTAAGGTGTAATGGGCACGCCAGGAAGCTGTTGACATCAGAACAAGGAACGTCTGCTGAGCAAAACTGCAGGCTGTGAGCGGAGGCAGTCCAACAGAGCCATGTGGGTTAAAACCAGTAGGACCACAGAGACAGGGCTGCCCAAACCCTTTAGGGTTTGTGTCTTTCGCCAACCTGCCACATGGGCATGGATTATGAGATTTAGTGTTTCCCCTGTCTGAATTTCTTTTTATCCTCCTATTCCTTCATTTGGAATGGGAATGTTTATCTTATACCACTGTATGTTGAAGGTATTTTAACTTTTTAAAAAATTTTTTTTACCAGAGTCCAAGCTAAGATTTGTCTTAAGTCTCAGCGAAGATACTGGATGTGAACTTTTCAATAATGCTGTAACTGTTAAAGACCTTGGTGACTCTTAAGAGACAGATTAAATGTACCTTATTAACGAAAAACAAGTGAATCTCTGAGAGCCAGGGGAGGAATATTATGGTTTTGATTTAAAATGTGCCACAAAAATTTTCTGTTTAGAGATGGAACCTGGTTGGAGTGGGGACGTGACCTGAAAGGGTGTATGTTTGTTCTTGGTTCTTCCCCTTTCTGTGTTTCCTGGTTCCCATGGGTTAAGCAGGTTTCTCACAGGTCCTTCTACCATACTTGTCTGCCTTGGAGCCAGCCATGAACTGAACTCATAGGAACTATAAGCCAAATAAATATTTGCTGGAAGTTAAGTAACTAATACCATGTACCAAGTGGTGACTGTTTTAGATACCTGATAGGCAAACAGAAGCATAGAGCCCAAAATGTCATAAATAAAACGATCAATATGAATTATAAAAATACAGCCCGTGGAAGAAACTAAAGGATTAAGTGATCAAAAAATTATTCATTTTCATTTTTTTTTTTTTTTTGCGATAGTCTTGCTATGTAGTCCAGGCTGGCCTTAAACGTGTAGTTATCCTACTGCCTCAGCTTCCTGAATGCTATGACTATTGGTGTTTGCTACCAAACCAGGCCAGAGTAGTTTAAATAAGATAAAGGAACAAAACATATAGGAAATATCATTAAATTAATACGCAAGGATCAAAGAGCCAAAAAGAGTGAGAAGGACAGGGAAAGTCAATTGTGTCAGGTCATCCGCTTAACTCATAATTTCTGTAAGGAACTGCCTACTCCTAGTATTGTGTCTTTGATTGAAAACTCTGCCTGATATTATGTAGCAAAGTAAAAAATAATAAACATTAGGCATTTGACTAAAAACCCTGAATAGTATATATAGCTTTCCCTGAGTAAGGAAGGATGCAATACCAGTTTAAAATCTTTAAACAAAACTCAAAAAATTACCCCCATACTCCTCGGAATCCATTTCAAGACAAATAAATAAAACTCAAACATTTACAGTGTTTTTTTGCTTAGTATATACGAACAATTTCAGTGACCTCAAAATTTTTTAAGTTTTCAAATGAGTGGAAAAATATAAAGCTGGCAGGAATTAAATCTACACTGTAACTGTCATTTTTAAAACTGAAAAACAGTTTTCCAGCAATACAGAAAGCAAAATTAGGTACAATTGCAACAGTTATTAAAAATGTATTTTTGATAACTTAATTACCTAATTGAGATAATAACCTAAAGTTAAATAAAATTATATAGCAAACGTGATATAACTTGGACAACATCAAGTATTTTAAAGCTACTTAAGTTGTTTCCGTACATAGTGGGATTTTTTTCTTTTTCAATAAAATATGCTCATAAAAAATACAGCATTAATAATCAGAAAAATACAGAGTCAAAGAGCTGGGATCTAGTTCAGTGGCACAATGCCTGCCTCGCAAATGTGAGATCCTGAGTGCGATTCTCGTCACTGCTCCCACAAAAAAACCTCAGAAACCCCAAAAAACAAAACAAAAACAAAAGTGAACCAAAAAGTCCCAGTGGTAAATAACAACTTACCTGAAATTCATTAACATATTGCGCCATCACAAACTCATGTCTTTCAGTTGATAAAGGTTCTGCCAGAACATCAGGTAAAATTTTATGACCTTGGCTTTTCTTTTGTACAGCAGTCCCATTGAGATGACACTCAAAGCCTACATTCCCAGGAAGCTGGAAACGCTGATCTTGAGGTCCAAAAGGTCCCATAGTTTCATCAGGCCACACTGTTCGAGAGCCTAAAGAGAACAGTAACAACACCACACAGGCAAGCTGAAAGAATGTTTTTATTATAGATCTTTGAAATCTGCTGTCTTGAGTGAATACAAATTAGTTTCATGGTGTTTCCGAAATGCTGATCACCACAAGTAATTATTGGCTTCCAGGTAGATCAACTACTAGGGGAAGCAGTCAGTAAAGTACCAGATGAATACAGTAAAATTTTATATACCGACCTGAGTGAGGCCTACATTATATAGTATTAAAAGAAAAAAGCTGTATCAAGAATAGCACAGTAACATTTATATATTTTTTATTCCTATTTTTAAATAATGAGAAAAAGATTTAAAAGGAAAAGCTAAGTTTAACAGTAGTTACCCTTAGGCAGGGCAATTCATCTGCTGCTCACTAAGGGCACATAGCATTAATGAATGGGGGGGCAGCATCTATTATGTGACATAATCCTGTGTTTACAAACTGCATGAATTAATACAAATTATAAATATGTATAACAGACCATAATACTTTGTTTACATACAATTTTAAAAATACACTGATTTATAAAAAATTCATAAAGATCCAGAAAAAACAAAGTAGGAAATTAAACAAAAAAACACTTGAGAGTGCAATTTTTATTTAGGGAAAAAGAGAGACAACTGCAGTGCACATTACTTAGTAGTAAAATAATTATTTTTTAATATCCTGCCAGAAGTGATGTCTGAAAATGGCTATGTCAATATGGCTGACTCACTGCTTGGTCATGAATGCAATTACATTCCTCTTCCACACCTATTAACATAAAGGATCTGGCAATCATGTAACTCTTTTCCTGCTGAATTGTCTCAAAACACTCAACACATTCTACTCCAATGCTTCTCAAACTTTAAAGTACTTAGGAATCAACTGGGATCTTGTTAAAATATAAATTCTGATTTAATAAGTATGGAGTGACACTTAAGATTTTATATTTATAACAAGTTCTCAAATGATCTTGAGTAACAGGGCTCCAGGCAGCCACTAAGATAAGCCTGTTAGCTATTTCTGAACAAGATGAGTTTAAAAGACCACTGAGGTCTACTAGTCTCAAGTTTTCTTTAAAGGAAATAAATGTTCCACATTAATAGTGGATTTGAGCATATTTTCATATGTTAGGCATTTAGGAATTCTCTTTTGTGAAAGACCTGTGAACATGCTGCTTTGATTTTCAATTGGGATGTCTTTTTCCTATCAAGCTATAAAAATTCTTTATGTATCAGGGTACTAACCCCTTATATATCTAAATATAAAAATCTTTCACTTGTTTTATATTTAGGGTTATTCTTCAGGTGATGTCAACTGGATTAGTAAAAAGATGGAGCTATAAGAGAACTGGGGCAAGATGGAAGGCTTTAAACTTACATGAACTTAAATTACACAACAGTAATGTTTCAAGAAAAAAAGGATTCTATACACAATTCCTTTAGGACACATTAGATTAAGCTTCAAAGCGCCTTTAAAATCAATGGTTTACAGAAGAAAACAAGGACTAAACACGATAGCTTCTAGAACTGTACGATAATGACAATATAACAATCAGAACTTATGGGACACAATGAAAGCAGGCCAAAGAGGAAATTTTGTAGCTGTAAATGCCAACACCATGAAAACCAAGTGAGCCCAATGAAGTAATCTAACCATGCGCTGCAAGGCCCTAGAAAAACAAGAACCCAAAATTTGTTTAAAGAAGGAAACTTTTAAAGAGCAGAGCAGAAATCAATGAAATTAAGACCAAAAACCCCTCTAGTCAATGAATTGAAGAGTTCTTTTAAGAATAAACAAAACAAACTCTTAGCTAATTTAAACAAAAGAAAATGGTGAAAAAAGATTTAAATCAATGCAATTAGAAATTTAAAAAGTGAAATCATGGACACTGCTGAAACTCAATTAACAACCACTTTGCAAAACTGTATGTCTTTAATTTGAAGAATTCAGAAGAAATGCATTGATTCCTAGATAACACATGAATCACCAAAACTGAACCAAAATTTAAATCCCTGAATAATCAAATAGCAGGCAACAAAATTGCAGCAGGGGGAAAAAAAGCAACAAGAAAAGCGAAGACCTCATGAATTCACTGCCAAACTCTAAAAGAACTTCAAAGAAGATCTAAAGCCAATACTCAAACTCTTTAGTGAAATCAAAAGGGAAGGAGTGTGGGAGACCACCATGTTGTTTTCCCCTGAAAAAAAAGCCCCTGTCACAACCGGACCCTAACCTCTCCTTCATCTTACTGATATATGTAGAGCTGGCTTTACTGAAACAAATATTCCCAGCAGAAAATGTGCCAGTCTTGCACACATAAAAAATTATCTATGCATTGTTAATTGAAGGCCTCTGTGTCTGGTATGGCTATAGTTTCTTTTCCGTATGTACTCTGCCTCCACCCCCACTCACCTCCATGACTGATAACAAATTAAAACTATGAGTTTTTGTTCCAGAGAGAACACTGGGTCATCTCAGAGCTCCTCAACTGCAAAATATTTTCTCTTTGTGTTTCTTTTGCGTATGTGTGCCATATTGCCAGCTAGGTTACACTGATACCCTTCTATGAGGCTTTCAGTAAGGAAGTACTCTCAAAGTCATTCCTAGAAGGTAGCATTACCCAAAATCAAACAAGAATCTAATCAAAAAAGGAAATTACAAGCCAATTTCTTTCAGGGACACAAATGGAAAAGTCATCAACAAGATACTGGCAAAGAAGATGCAATGAATTATCAAAAAGATCCTATACCATGATCAAGTATGCTGTTTCCCAGGCATGCAAGGATGGTTCAACATACAGAAATCAATAAATGTAATACATTACAAAAACAGAAGGACAAAAAATACATGATCATCTCAGTAGACACAGAAAAAGCCTCTGACAAAATCCAATGTTTTGACAAAATCCAATAAAAACACTGAAGAAAATAGGAAAGAACCTTATATTTCAATTTCATTAAAGCCATTTATGACAAACCTATTCCCTATCATATTAAATGGAGAAAAACCAAAGCTTTCCTTCTAAAATGAAGAACAAGACAAGTATGCCCACTATCACCGCTCCTATTCAACATATCCCCGGAAACATTTTCAAGAATGATCAAGCAAGAAAAAGAAAGCAGTATGTATAAAAAAGGAAGATGATGAATTATTATTTGCAGATGACATGATTCTATACATTTCCCCAACTCCTAAAAATAACCAAATTCATCAGTGTAGCAGGATGAAATAGCACACAAAAATCTATTATCATTCTTGGACACCAGGAGCGAATCCATAGTGAAAAAAAGTACCACTTATGACAGCACCAAGAAAAACCAAACACTTGGAAATTAACCTAAGGAAGTAAATGACCTTTATGATGCAAACTATAATACTTGTAAAAAGAAAATCAAAGATGACATCATAAAGTGAAAATATATCTTGTGCCTGGACAGCTAAAAACAATATAGTCAAAATGTCTATTCTTCCAAAATTCACCTACAGATTAAATGTCATTCCAATCAAAATACCAACAGCAACACTACATAGAACTGGAAAAAACCATCCAAAAATTCAGATAAAACCAGGCAAGACTTAAAGAGTTACAAATGCAATCCTGGATAGCAACAGTGAAGTAGAAGCCATCATAATCCTGGACTTGGAAGTTATACCACAAAGCTACACTGATAAAAATATAATGGTACTCGCACAAAGACACGTGGAGCCATGCAACACAACAGAAGATGCAGCAACTGAAAGCACATTCAATTATTTGCCCTCTGATGAAGGGGCCAAAAACATACAACAGAGGAAAAATATGCTCTTTGAAAAAAGATAGGCTCTTTAACATTATAGGGAAAACTGGCTAACCCTTACCTCTTACCACGTACTAAACTAAAATCAAAATGGATCAAAGAACTAAACGTTAAAACTGAAACTGTGTGGAAGACATCTCCACTGTTTTTTGCTGTTGTCATTTTGTTTTTGCTATTGTTTGTTTCCGATTTTTTTTCTCTTTAAAATTAAAAAAAAAAGTAATGAGAAATGATAAAGGTATATCAAGAAAGTGACACGAAACATTTAAAAATCATTAGTCTGATGGGGTTGTGTCAAACAAATAGATTTTGTAGGTAGTAGATAAATTACTGAATGCATACAATACATAAAAAGTGTCAACTACATTTAAGAAACTTATCAAAAACGGTAAGAAGTAACGTCTTAATGGGATTAAAAGGAGACGTTTCAGGGAGGACTAGGTTAAGGATAGAAAGAAATTAAACCTCAGGAAATAAGCTCTGTGAAATAGTACAAATGCTTGATTTATGGTGGTTTAACATATGACCTTTTGACTTAATGGCGTGAAAGCCATATGCACCAAACTTTGAATTTTGACCTTTTTTGTGTTTAGCAATATGTTGCAATCTCTCTCAATGCTGGATAGTGAGCCACAGTTCACAGTGAGTTATGAATCCTATAAATAAACCTCTACTGAGTACTGGATTGGTATGCTTATTTGGTAGGTTAGGTACATTCAATGCATTATTTTTTACTTACATATATCTGGGGATGAGGTGGCCACATGAGACTCATCAGAACCTGAAGATCCTGCTGTTGAAAAGGCTCTTGGGTTGACAACTCTTTTAACTAACGAGTAAAATCCAGGGAGGTAAGAAACCAGTCTGGCCCTGTTAGAGAGCACCTAAGAATGAAAAAAAAAAAAAAAAATTAAAATTATTTATTATGAATTTAAGTATTGTAACTTATCTATGTAATACATATAATATGTATTCATAATTTTAAAATAAATTCAATGAAAATTGCCAGAATCAAAATAGAATTACTTATTTTAAATCCTAACAAAATGAGTCAAGAGGCCATAATGGAGGGAGGTGGGTCATCATAGTTGCTTCATAATAGGAAAGATCAGAAAAGATTCTGCTTAAGCACAATTGCACAAAAACAAATCCTGCGCACACACACAAAAATACTTCTATGAAGATGCCTACTTAATGATGCCTGTCCAATCTTGGATTCGTATTTTTGTTAGTGACTTTTTGCCAAGAATAATTTTGCACAATAACTATGCAACTGTCTTCATTTTATGTTTGAAAGTCTTGCCTCCCTTTGCTTCCTTGGGTGTATCTATAGTTCCACCACACTATGCCATGGTGTACATGTTACGGATTGCAATTACTCACTCCTGAATGAACAGTTTTCTTTGGAAAGCCTCTCTATATAACATTCATTTTATATTGACACATCACAAATGACAACAAATATGTAAGTCAAGCACACCTGTAATTCCAGGTGAAACAGTATGATCACATTTCAGCATTGTGTGAACAATTTGGTGAGTTAGCGAGACCATCTCAAAACAAATAAAAATAAGTAAAAAGGTCAAGGATATAGTTTAGTATTAAGGATCTGGGTTCAATCCCAGTACCAGAAAAAACAATAAAAAACCAAACAAGTATTAAATTATGTTGGCTAACAGTATGTGTCTTTTAAAAATAAAGACCATAACTGAAGAGTGCTGCATGAGAACAAAGTCTAGAAAAATTTTTCTCATGACAAAACTAAAAAGGTAGCATCACTAATAACATTCTTCTATCCTTAAGATTCGGAATGTCTAAAACTTCTTCTTGGACCAAAATCTTACTTATTTTCTAACCCTTCCTTTTTTTAAATTGCTATCTTCTATGTAATTCTTTCTTCTTGGTTTGATGGGAATTTCCACTTTCCTTTATGTTAGCATATACAATACCTTCCTGATTTGTTTTCTGATCTTATGTTCATTTTCTAGACTTGAAAGTAGTTTACAAATAATGTACAAATATATAATATATAAATATCTCCCATACAGAAACTTTTGGCAAAATAGTTGGGATCAGGATAACTTAAAGCAAAGGACAGTAAGCTATGTCCTAGTAGAGCACACTGCTTTGGTCAAATTTTACTATAACCACATCCATTAATTTATTTGTTGTGAATGACTTGTTTTCACACCATATTCGCAGAATTAGGTAGCTGTAATTCAGAGTTTATGGTTCACAAAGCATAGAATATTTACCATCTGGTCTTGTACAGTGAACAGATATTTAAAAACCCAGACTGCTAACAGTTGGCAAAAAGGAAATTACAAACTGAAAAATACCTGTGGCATATAAAGGAGCAGGCAGCCTTCCCCTAGCTATAGGAAATGTTGCTAATTATCATTTGGGTATGAATGTACTCCTGCCAAGCCGTTTGGTTTGAAGTTTTATTTTACTCTGGCAAAGAATTGGTTTGTCTTTTTTTGTGACAGGCTCTCACTGTGTGATTTAGACTGGCCTTGAATTCATCATGCAGCTACGGGCAATTCTCCTGCCTCAGCCTCCTAAGTGCCAGGATTTAAACACATGGGCCTCCACTCTCAGCTGATTTCAGCAAAGAATTGATAAAAGCATCTTCCAAATATTCACCCTACTAAATTATTCATTTAAACCAAAATAAAGTCAGGTCAAATATTCAATTTCAATTCAATTAATTTCAATTTTTTTCTGAATATTATATGCTTCTTTTACAGTGTATGTTTCTTCGGGTTATGACAAGATAAAAATTCAATTTAGAGCTGGGCATATAGCAGAGCAGCACAGTATTTGCCTGGCAAGTACAGGGTCCTGAGTTTGATTTCCTGGTACAGAAACAAAACAAAAATACTTGTTTCAGAATTTTTTTTTTTTTTGACATTACTGAGAATTGAATATGGGGCCTCCCAGATGCCAGTCAAGTGTTCTACACCTCAGAGGACAATCTCAGTCCTTTATTTTTATTTAATTTTGAGACGAGATTTTATTAAGTGGCTAAGTTGCTTTGGCTGAACTTGAACTTGCAATTTCAAGTTTTTTACAGTGTTAGAAGTACAGGCAATGTGCCAAGTGCCCAGCTAGGTAGAGTACTCTATAATCATTAGATTCTTACTAATTGCGCGACTACCATCTTCACTAACGTTGGGCACTTCAACAATCTTCCTAACACATAGCTCTAATTAGTCACCACAATTTAAACAAAATCTGAATTACTGAGTTTGGCTGATCAAGGTTGCACCTCCGAATGTAAATTTATCTTCCAGTAATCTTTCTCACGTATCTTACAATCAGGCAGGCAAAAATGACTTCTTTAAAATGGGTGGGGAGGAGACGCCTTTCAATACACTGTACTGTACTTCTGGTTTTCCCCTCTCAACTCTGTAATTCTGCTGATCTTTCAAAACTCGAGTTAAATGCTTTTTCCCAATAAAATAACACCAAGCCCCTACCACTTTCTTCTGCACAAAAAGTGGAATCTGCTTTGAAATAGCGTGAATTGTACCTTTTCAAAGCTTTCAAAAAAAAAAAAAAAAAAAAAAACCCCATTAGGTTCTGCTTTCATTCTAGCAGCTTCATATGTATCTTATGTCCCCATTGCATAAACTCTCTTAAGATATATCTAATTTGTTTCTTTTTGCACACACTAGTCAAGCGCTATCACTGAAATACACGCCCAACTTCGGATGTTTATAATTAACAACTGCGCACTTACAATCATACTGGTGTGCGTGAATAGTATCTTTTGGTCTTGTTTTGTAGCATTTTAGTCATTTCCTATGGAAATGGAGCTGCTAAAAACAAAAAAAAAAAAAAAAAACAAAAAAAAGAATCCTTCAGTTCAGTCAGCCAAAGATGCAAAAAGGGCTAAAAAAAAAAAAATTCTCGATGCTGAAATAATATCTCAACTGACAAGATGCTTTGAATTTGTCCATAGCAGTATAACTGAATCCACATATATATAAAAAAATTGTGTTCAAACTGTCCTCAAACGTAACGTATCCTTATGGTCCCTGTTTCTCTTCACAACGCTGATGCCGTCGTAATTAAATGGTCCCTCCACTATTTACAGGATTCCCAAGCAGTTTGCTGATAGACTACTCACACTGGCCATTTCTGGGGGAGAGCAGACAGTCTTCCCTCAAGCAGTCCTGGAAAAGACAAAACAAACAGGCCGTCAGCGATCACACCGCTCCAGACAGCTGGGGCCGCTCCTCGCTCCCCGCCGCCGGCCGAACTCGCCGCGCCCGGGCCGCTGGCGAGAGCCCGTCGGAAACCTCCAGCCGCGGACGGCGGACTTCGGTGTCTGCGGGTCCGGGTCCGGGCTGTGTGACAAGAGCTCGGGGCAACGCTTCGAGCTGAACTGAAAAGGAAGGAAGCTCAAAACAGCCTCCGTGTGAAAAGGGATAATACCGAGCGTTGTGGTCTGAGGACGGGCGAATTTGGAGGGGCCTAGGCAGAAACCTTCCGTACCGAGCCACAGAGTCGACTCCAGCCGCCCAGAACTAGACTCTTCTGCCGTCAAAATGGCGGCGAGACAAGCAATGGGAGTTGCGTCTGCGTTGGCCGAGCAGGCTAAAGAAGTTGCTTCCAAGCACATCGAGGCAAAGGATCGTCGAGACAATGATGCGCACGTTTGTCACGTAGGCGTGGGAGGACCGAAGGTCGGGCGGGGCTACCAGTTAGGGTGGAGGGGGCCTTGCTTTAGCTGGGCTGGGGAGTGTATAATTTAGTTGGTTGGCTCTTTTATCTGTGTGCTAGGTCGCCCCTCCCCTGCTCACAGGCTTTCGTACTCCCTTTATAGTATAGTGTTTTGGGATATCTTTATTATTTAAATTTCCTGAGTCATTGTTTTTGAGGGTAGGGCATGTTCCTTTTTCTCTGTCCCCAGCTATGCTACGATGACCAGCTTTCAACACAGGCTCAGTAAATACGTATCGGACAATTTAAGAATAACATATCATTTTAATTTATCTAATACATTTTTAAAGATAGTAACTACAGTGCATACTTCATTCAAATTTCCCAAGTTTTTAAGTTTAACGTCCTTAACCAGAATTCAGAATACCACATCGCATGTAATCGAGACATCTAAATCATTTTGACTCCTCCAGACTGTGATAGTTCCTCAGAATCTCTTTGCTCCTGATAACCTTAAGGTTTTAAAACTCATCCATCAGGCATTTTCTTGAATGTCTATTGGGGTTGCCTAATATTTCCACTGAAGCAATGGGTTTTTTTGAAGGTATAACGTGGCCTCATTACTTCCGTCCTGGTTATATAATATCAGCATGACTTATGACTGTTGATGCTAACTTTTATCACTTCACTAAGTCAGCATTTGTCAATTATGAAGTCACTTTTTTCCTTTAAAAGGATGTCACCATGTACTGCCCAAATTGTAGGAGATACTCTTTGAGGGCAGAGGCTCTTCATAAATTATTTGAAGTTTTTCTGCATTGGGGATTTGTCTGTTTTTCTCCATTTGTTTATGTATTCAATTCTTTATTTATATTAGTATGGACTTGTGGATATTTATTTTAAATTTTGAGTTATAATTCAATACTGCTTTAATTTGTTGTTCAAATAGTCCCAATTTTGGTCATGACGTTATAAGACAACTGAATTAGATAGAAATACGATAAGCAGTCAGACAGGGCGAGACCCTTTGAAGGCGCCAGTGTGGAAGATCAGATACCTTGCAAATGTGAGGGAGTCACACCTCTGCTGTGGGCCAGATCTCAAGACAAAAGAGAAAACAAATACACCCACATACTTCCAACAGATACACATCAGGGATTGATACTCTAAGTAGATCTATATCACCCTGGAGATACCACAAGGAACTACTAACCCACTTCCCTACAGGAAATGCCCAACTCTATATGCATGCTCACTTGCTACTTGACTTGCTTCCCCATTTGTTCCTGATTTAATGAATTTTACTTGAGCAATTATATTTGTAATCTTATTGGTTGGCCATAGTTCATGGCCACCTTGCAAGTTTTCATTTTTCCTCAACATGGACTTTTGCTCTATAAGATCCATAGGAAAGGCGGGGTCCTTGGCAATCCACTGAGGACCCTTTCTGTCTCTCTCTCAGGAACTTTTTTCTCTCAATAAATACATTCTGCACTTAACCTCTGTTTTTCCTAAAATGCATTCCTCAATTTTAGAGAATAAGAACTACCAGATATCTAGTAGGCTGGGAGTTTCTTTCTCTTATATCAATGAAATTTATTTTTGTTGGCACCTCTGCATTTTTGAAACATTTCCCTAAGTTGTATATGTTTTCTTTGATTATTTCCTCAGTTTCTGGCATTATAAGATGCTGCAAGATCTTTTTTATGTATTCCTTGCCTCAGTCCTAAAAATAGTGCAGAGTTTCCAAGAAACTGGAGAGAGCCAGAAGGGATTACAGGAGCACTTTATTAGTGTACAACCCAGCCACTAGAAACGCTTGAAACCAGGCTATCCCCAAGGCACTGAGTGATCCCCTCTTACACAATTTGTGATATTAAGCAGGTAGAGATACAGATATGAAACAATGGCAATTAGTAATCCTGGCAACTAACCCTGTCTTACACTTGAAAAGAAAACACATCCTGTGCATCTCAGGATGTTAGGATGCTGTGAAGCTTGTTTATAACCCCATTCATTAGTTTTATTGGTGATGGTACCCCGTATTGGCCCTCTAAGGGAGGAGAATCCACTGAGAAAACCGATTGATGTGTCTCCATTATCAGTAGAAAAACACAGGACTGGGATGAGAAAGCACAAGTCCACATTCCTAAGGCAGGAGTTGCTGGAGGAATTGTTTGCCTGGACCTGGGAAGATTTTACACAGGAGACAGAAGCTTTGTTTCTCTCAGGTTCTGTTTTAAAGTTAGCCACTTTTCCTAGGAGCAATGGGTCATTTTAATGGAAAATGGTTAGAAATCAAGACTTGGACATTTGGAATATTCGTACTTGTAGACCTATTTAACTACAGAAAAACGAGCTGTATTTGTGTGCACTAACCTGAGCAGACGTATTTATAAATACTTAGACATGCACCCATCTGCATCTATGTCAGCTAAACAGGAAGGCATGCTGGTATCCCCAGCCCTAACCCAGCACTACAGAATCATGCTTGTGTCACTCTACTTGCATATTAGCTTCCACTTCTGTGTGAGGCTCTTGGCTCCCATCATCTACCATCTCAATTGTTCGATTCCAGTTCAAATATATGGTGGGTTCACAATTGTTAACCCAGACTCAGTGTACATGTACAGTGTATTCAGAATTCTGATTAGGTATGTTTGTGGAAGAGATTTACCAATTATAGCACCATGCTATGGGTAGTTATTTTATTCTTAGTCCATTCTAAGAAAGAGAGAAAGAAGAAAGAAAGAAAGAAAGTCCTTGTTTGTCTATTAAATCTTCATACTTCCTCAAACACCTATTAACTGCTGATTTGTTTACCATCTCTGTAGTTTTGACTATTCCAGTAACATAGTAATGGAATCATACAATATGTACATTTTCAGACTGATTTTCCTTTAGCATTTTCATCTTATGTGAGCATTTTCATTTCGTGTGCTTATTCCTCTTTAAACTCTGTGACTAATATTCTAATACATGTATGCTTCATTCTTTGTTTATACCTTCACCTATTAAAGAGCACTATTATAGACAGTGAAGTTAGAAATATTGCAGGCAGTGAGACAGGGCTGTACTCTCAAAGGAAGCAGTGCAGAAGAGCAGAAACCTTGCAACCGTGGGAGTGACAGGCACCTCCAGTTGGGGTTGGGGGCCTTGCCTCAAAACAAAAGATAAAACAAATGCACCCACATAGTTCTTAAAGATAAGCATCAGGGATTGATGTTCTAAATAAGTATGGAAGGAAGTCAGGAAGAGCCGCTAACTCATCCCCTACAGGAAAGCTCCTGTTCTGTATTCATGGCGCTTGCTATGTGACTTGCTTCCTCATTTGATCCCAATTTAAGCAGTTTCACCGGAGCAATTATGCTCATCTTATTGGTTGACCAGTTTTATCTCACCTCATGGCCACCTTGCAATTTCCCAGTTTCCCTCACCTGGAACATGCCTCACCTCATGGTTTTGTTCTATAAAACTCCCTAGAAAAGGCAGGTTCCTTGGCAATCCGCTCTGGACCCCTTCTGACTGTCTCTCAGTCAGAAAGGTTTCTTTCCCACAGTAAATGTATTCTGATCTTCACCTCTGTTGTTCCTAAAATTCATTCGTCAATATTAAAGAACATGAACTCACACTAATATCTATCAGGTTGAGAGTTTCTTGTCCCTATATCAGCACTTTGGTTTGTTCAGTTTTTGATGGTTGTGAATAAAAACTCCTTTAAAGATTTATATGCAGGGTTTTCTGTGGATATGATTACAGATCACTTGGGTAATATTTTGGGGCACAATTATTGGTAAATAGTATTTTTATAAGTTATATAAAAATAGTTCTGTTAGATAATTTGAGCATTCACCCCAGAATATGTACAGAGTTAGTTTAGCAAATGTCTTCTGTGTTGGTAACACAGAGAAAACTTAATTCCACCTCTGTCCAATTACTATAGTAAATGATGTCCAAATCATTGGCTTTAATCATTTGCCATCTGCCATCCCACAGCAGCTCAAATCAATGAATGTTCAATCCTAGAAAAAGGAGAACGTCTTAGGACGTCCTAGCTAAGGATGTCTAAGGAAGGAGATTCCAGTACTTTCCTTGAGAAACACCTTGTGATGTTTCAGAAACCCTCACTGTCAGAAAATTGTCCTTGCCCTAAGTTCTTATACGGTATGTGTATTTCCTCTTTCTGTGAGAGAGAGAGTTGGGGAGGGAAAATAAAAATTCCTCACTTATGTTTTTTTAATTGCTGCTTTTTAATGCTGGAAATTAATAAGCTCCAAAGATGGGCCAATGACTGAAATCTTCAGACTGAGATTTGAAGTTGAAGAAATACTGCATATTTTCTCAGAGAGAAGACCTACACACGTTCCATCTGTGGCCCAGTGGTTGTACTCTCCTGTTTCATCTGAGCCACAATGAGTAAAGAGAAACTGTTTTGAATGGAATATAAATATATGAAATGGTGAATATATGTAAGTAACAAAACTTTCTTTTTCAAAATATTTTTTACTTAATCTCAGTATTCAGGAGGTAGAGGCAGGAGGTTCACCATGAGTTCAAGGCCAGCCTGGTCTACACAGGCAATCTCAAGGCCAGTCTGGATTACATACTGAGACCCTGTTTTAAACAAAGAAGTGCACAACTACTTTGAGGAGTTGAACTGGAGGTAGAAGGGGACCAGGTCATCACCAGAATACAGTCTAATACTCACATAGATGTCTTGCTGAAAGCAATGAGAAGTGAGTGTGCAGATTTAAGCAGTGTAATTGCATCAGACTTTTGTTTTGAAAATGTTCTTTGGCCTCAATGTAGGAGGATGTGGAACTACAATGAGATTCACCAGGTCAGGGTCTATTGTACTCGTGAAGAAGAAAGCAAGAATCTGTGGCAGGGGAAGGTAAGGAACAAACACAGCATAGCAATGTAGGATGGCTGCAGATGAGGAAAAGGGGACAAACTGAAGTTCACATCTATATTGTTGACTCGAGGTACTCAGTGAATAGAGTTGCCTTTACTGAGACTGAGACTCAGTGATACTAATATTTGCTACTTGGCAGGAACTTGGATATGTATTTGCCTGTTACTGATTATATTCCTCATCAAAATAGAGAAAATGGAGATATTATTTTCCTGTTATAAGTGAAGAAATTAAAGTCCAAAGAGGTTAAGCATATTACTGAAGCTTCTAAGATAGGATTTACATTAGGTCTATTTGATTTAAAATAGTGTTTCTTTCCCCCATAGAATACTGCCTCTCAGGGGGAGAAAAAGTTGAAGGAGAAAGATAATGAATTTGCTGTAGGATATTTCCAGATGCCCGAAGGACATTCATGTAGACTTGTCCAGTCAGTTGTTGGAAAGCAGACCTATTTCTCGAGGAACTGGATTATGTGGGAGATGGAGGTTTGAGGGTCCTTGAAAGAGTCCTTGAAAGGAAGATTTTAAAACACTCTATTCCTATGAAGATCACGGACCATCAGTGTAGACTGTAGAAAGAAAAGGGAAAATTTAGAATTCTATAAAATATTAAAGGAGTAGCAGAAGAAGAAATTCTAGCAACAAGAGCCTAAAAGTTTCATCTGAGATTAAAGGAAAGAAAGTGTGGGGGGTAGAGGTAGAAGTATTCTAGCTGTTAAGATAATTGCATAATATTGTTAGATGGGATTCCAAGGTCTTATTAAGAACCAAAGAGGCCGTCTTATTTGATTGATAAAATAATGGTCACTTTGCTGAAGGAGTGGCATGGGAGTTGGAGATGAAATTGTGGTTATTTTAGTATTCAAAGGATGAAACATAAAGTTCTTGAGGACAGAGATTTTGTCTGTTTGTTCACCATTCCTGGGAGTCCACCATATTCTTGCCACTACGAAGTTATTATTAAATATGTATTGAAAGTTGAACAGATGAAGAAGTGGTGGCAGCTCTCTTTAATAGCAGCTGTTCTTCATTGTTTTGTTTCTGGATTCCATATCTACCTAGCATTCTCTTCTCAGCATCTCTACTGGGAAGAGTTGCAGGTTCTATGTTTCACAGACAATGAAATTGAGCAAGATTTTATAAGTAGACTGCTTATGCTATAGAGCTACTTATGGAGATGGATGTGAGAGTCAAAGTCCAATTTGTATAGCTGCAAAAATCTTTATTCCTTCTATGACAATGAAACTAAGAAAACAGGGGAGGTGGATAGCTGTCCCTCAACTGTTTTTCCAATTTCCTCTTATCTTTTTGCTTTCTTCCTTTTACTCGATCTTGGTTTGTACTTACACTTCAGAGGCAAAGCAGAGCCTACAGAGAGCTATAAAGGTTGATCAAAGTCCTAGATTATGAGATTATTCAGAGGCTAATATATAATCCTTAGAGCTTTTTTTCTGTCTCATCCTCGCAGCTGCTTGCATTAATGCCTTCTGATAAACATATGGCCTCCCTTTTGTTCTAGAGAACACTGACTCTCAACAACAAAGGATACATACTTAAAGCAAACTAGGGAATACATAGTCATTACTAAATGCTCAGCCTGTAAAGATTATTGTATTGAAGCCAGCCAGCTCTTTTTATAAAGAATATTGTATTATAAAACCAAAAGAGACGAGAGAATCTTTTCTGCTCAACTAAGCATACTAAAGCGTATTAGAAATTTGAAGCCAATAATTGTGTTATTTTAAGAAAAGGTCTCATATAGCTGTTACTTGTTTGAATAAAATAGCATGTAAAAGAAGGATAATTTCATAAAAAAGGATATAGATAAAAGTATTTGAACAGTTTTGTTCTTTGTCTTGGTTGCAGAACTCTTTGTTTTTGTTTTTATTTTTATTTTGTGTAGTACTTGTGAATGAACTCGGGACTTTCACACTGAAGTACATTCCAAATCTTTGTTGTTTAAATTTAACTTTTATTTTGATTTATTATATTGTCTAGGTTAGTTCAAACTTAGGATCCTTCTACTTCAGACTCCAAGAGTACTGGGATTACAGGTGTGTGCCACCACCTCCAGCAGAGATCAGCTGTTGACAAAACATCTTTTAAATTGCCTATGTAGATGCTCCAATATTTCTTTTTTTGTTGTTTTGTTTTTTTCCTTTTTATCGGTACCAGGGATTGAACTCATGACTGCCTGCTTGCAAGGCAGGCACATATGCCACTGAGCTAAATCCCCAGTCCCTTCTCCAATATTTCTTTAGTATTTGATATATCATGACTGACATAGCCAGGCATGGTGATGCACACCTGTAATCCCAGCACTTGGGAGGCTGAGACGAAAGGATTGCCATGGGTTTGAGGCCAGCCTGGACTACATAGTGATTTCAAGGCCATACTGAATACAGAGACCCTGTTTCAAAAAGAATAGGAAGAGAAAGAAGAAGGAGGAAGAGGAGAACCGGCATATCTTCTAACCATTTCTAGAAAACCTGATATTGTCCTGGATTGATTGCAGCACATTAATGTTAGATATGGTAGAATGAATGTTATATCTTTGGGATACAATGGTTTAATATTTTAGCTTTTAGTGTGAATATAACTCATGCAGTCTAAAACTAGGCTTTAGTTGTGGTATTAGATATTAACTATTATTTATATGCCTTTGCCTACAGCTCCCCCTCATTAAATGGGAACAATGATATAATCTATTTTAGAGATATTTTGAGAAGTATATAGATAATACAAACATATATAGATATAAAAGTTAATACCAGTGAATTGCTTAACAAGTTTCCAGTACATGTTAGGCAATATCTTTTTCATCCAGATTATCAATATTATCACTGTTGTCATCACTGAACTCTTCTCAACTTCATTTTTATTGACAGGGTATAATGTAATAAGGAGCTTTGGTTCTTATATATGTGCACAGCACTTATAAGGGATGATACTGCTTGGGCTTATTTGTTTGTGTTAGGAAATTGTTTGGTCTAGAGAAGAGCAGGAATGGATTCAGAAAGGACGTCCATCAGACTGTTAATGTGATTTGTTCCTACCTGCTTCTTGAGGGGCTGGAGGGTATCCTTCAGGACTGAAGTGTGTGGCAGAATAGAGAGGAGAGATGAGGATGAGGAAATGTAGACTGTGTTACTGAGTAAAAGTAAACTCTGAGGATTCAGTCTGTGATGATCTCACTACATAAAGTAGAAATGCTCAGGTTTAAAACAGAAGTTGTTAGAAACTCAGCCTCTTTGACCTCCGTCCTCAGACTGCAGTCTCAGAATCTACATTATAACAAGATCCCTAGTGCCTCCTATAAACATTGACATTTGCAAAGACCTGTTACAGACTTTGGATGAGAGTGACCAGGAGATGGGGAAAGGAGTGATAGTAATTGGGATAGCAAATTTACCTTGTCCCCAGATATATTGAGTATCAGAATTTATGACAGGGAAATTTAGGAATCTGCATTTTAAGCTGCTCAGGTAATTTTGAGGAACACTGCAGTTTGAAGACCAAAGGTTAAAGATAAAAACTGTTACATAGAGAAGTGTAATATTCTCTTTGAACACTACGTGTCACTGCTCTACAAGGTATGAGCCTGCTAGTCCACTGAGAAAACAATAAAGAATATTTTCTAAATTTGATATGTAAAGAGATAGGGAGCTAATTCTAAGTTAATCAGGTTTGGAGCATCTTGACTTTTATTAAAGATCACTAGAAAATTTAAATGTGTTACAAAATGTAGTAGTTAGATATTTAAATGTTTTGGATACATGTGAATAAACCAGAGTCAGAAGAATAATGTCTCACTATACCTGGAGGAAAAATAAATATTCTTATGGCTTAAAACCCAAACTTATAGTTTGAAGATATATGTCAGGTTAGAGAATAGCTTTTCATTTTCCTAGACTTAGGTTACAATGTTACTTTCATATTGGGTCTCCAAGATACTTAGTGTTCAACTGAAGCACAGGGATTGAGCCTTTCATAGTGTTTATGTGAACTTTTCCTTTATTTCTAGATACTGTGCCTACTGGGAGACTTGAGTTTAAATTCCGGTTTTCCTGTGCAGTTCTGTGTGGATGGTGAAGGTAATTTCCCAAAATGAATGTGGAAATACAAAGAGTTGTCATGAGGAGAGTACAGATAATATAATAAATATTACTATGGCTTGAATCTAAAATGTCCTCAGTAATTCTCTACTGTTGGGATAGTGGGCCTGACTGGAAGAGGCAAGTGCCTGGGTTTGACCTGGAAGGGTGTATTCTTACCCCTAACTCCTCCTTTCTTGCTGTGCGTCCTGGCTGCTGATATGAGCAGCTTTCCTCCACCAGGCCCTTCTACTATTCTATTTCTGTCTTGGAGATGGCAAGGCATGGACTGAACTTACTGAACCTGTGAGCCAGTTATGAACCTCTTTTACTTTAACTGTGAGTTTGAGGTATTTTGTCCTAATTATAGGAAATTGACTAATACAGGAAATTGGTACTATTACTAAACCTGATCATATGGTTTAGAAGCATTTGGAATTAGTTTGTAGGAAGAATAGGAAAAGGTTAGAAATGTCAGCTAGAGAAGCCCTAGAATGCTGTAAGGTAAGTTTGATGAGTATTTCTGGTTGAAACTCAGAGGTCCAGAATGCAGACAGAAGGGCAAACAATAACTAGCAGTTGAAAATGAAGACTATTAGAAATTGTACTGGAGTTAATATAGATTTGATTTTGGTGAAGACTGTCTGCATTTTGCCTGTGCTCTAAGATTTCATGTGAAGCTTAACTTAAAGGTATTGAAATAATTAAACTGGTGGAGATAATTTCAAGGCAGGTCAACATTTAGGCTGTGGCATGGGTCCTGCTTTTGGTCAAGTCCACAATGAAAATCTGGATCTAACAACAGAGCCAAAAGATGTGAACATTTTTGCTAGTGGGCAGAAAAGAATCGTGTGTAGTTGGGTCCAAAAGATTGGGGATGTTGAAGTATTTAGCACTATTAAAAACAAACCAAGTACTTTGAATAGAGACAAGAAGAAAATTGGCTTGGTGGCATCTCAGAAACCAGTGAGACCATACCCATCTCAGGTTCAAGGGTACCAAACCAAAAATGTTTCATTTGAGGACAGAGTTCTTGGGATGCCTGCTTGTTTAGGGCTGTCTAAGGAAGTATATCCCCAAACTTAGTCATCCAGGTACTCCAACCTAGCTGTGGTGCAAGGGGGCCTGGCAATGCTAAAGCTGGCAACTGACCATACCATCATCCAGGTGGTGCTGGCTTTTCAGGGACACAAAATTCAAGAGTTATGAGGTCATCAAGACTTCAGAAGAGGCCTGAGAAGCCCAGAAAAATGTGTGACAGTGTCATACTCCATGCTTTGAGCCCATGTCAGGGGAATCAGTGAAGCTGTCAGAGTGAAGCTGAAGGTGCAGTGGAGACCCTAGGAAGTTGGCAATGCCAGAAACGTGAAACATCTACTGAGGGAAACCATAGGCAAGAGGTGGAGCTAGCCCAGGAGCAAAACCATGTGGCCCACCACCTGCAAGGCCATAGAAACAGGCCCTCCTGAGCTGTCTGGAGTTCATGTCTCTCTAAAACCTGTCCTTGGTGCTGGACATGTAACTACAAGACTTAATATTTGCCTTGCTGGTTTTCTGTCTTGCTTTGATACTACTACTTTCTTTTTCCCTCTTTCTCCCTTTTGGAATGGGTATGTTTACCTGGTGCCATTATATATTAAAAACGTTTAACTTTCTTTTTAATTCTTAAAGGGGCTTATAGCTAAGAGTTTGCCTTGAGTCTCGGAGACTTTGGAATTGGACCTTTCAAAACAGTGTTAGCACCATTAAGAGTTTGCCAGCTCTTAGAGTTAGATTTCATGAATTTTGAATAATGAGATTTACACGATCATTGTGAAGACAAGGGATGAAATGTTATAATGTTGATCTAAATTGTTTCCCAAAAGTCTGATGTGTTCAGAGGTGGGGCCTGGTCAAAAGGGGCAGGTCACTGAAGGTGTGACCTACGAGGATCTGTTCTTGTCCCTGGATTCTCCCTTTTTTCTCTGATTTCTGTTTAACATGATGTGAACAGCTTTTCTCTACCAGAATTTTTTCTGCCTTGAAGGCAGTTAACCTTTCACTGAATCCCCTAATACTGTGAGCCAAAATGAACCTGTTTTCCTCTAAATTATGGATTTTGGTTATTTTGTTCCAGCATTGAAAGAGTGACTAAGACAAATATGAATTACTTTAGCAATTATGAATCATTAAATAAATGTAAAATATTTGTGCTTACAACATTGGAAATTTGCTTTGCTGTTTAGTCTTTGGAATTCCACCAGAGCATCATTTTTTTTACTTCTAAAATATTTTATTAGTACATGTATGTAGTACACAATGTTTATATTCCTTTTGTGGAGTTGGTATGCGTATATAACACATCACAATTCCTTTCCCTCCCTTTACTTTCTATCGCTCCTCTCCCTCCATCTCTTGATTCTCTTCCTTTTTGAGAAAGTTCTATCTCCCTAATTCCTTTATCTTTTATTTTACTCTTTATTTCTACTTTGGGTTTATCATATCAAAGAAAATATGATATTTAAGCTTATGTGTCTGATTTATGGCATTTAACATTATGGTCTCAAGGTGCATCCATTTTTCTACATGACTCAAATTTATTTTTCTTTATGGCAGAGTAGTACACCATTGTATATAAACACCACATTTTCTTTATCCATTCATCTGTTAGTAGACATATGGGCTGCCTCTAAGATTTAGCAGTTATGAATTGTGCTACTATAAACATGGGTATAAATGTATCACTGTAATATGATGTCTTTAACTGTTCTAGAAATGCACCTAGAAGGGAAATAGCTGGGTCAAACTGAATTACTATTTTAGTGTTTTGGGACTTTAGGAATGAGTCTCTGTCTGAGAAATCACTGGCATTTTTTTAAAAAAAAATCATTTTGTAGGTCATCTTTTCACTCTGCTCGTTATTTCTTTTTCTGTGCAGAAGACTTTTAATTTGATGTGATCCTATTTGTTGATTCTTGAAGTTATTTCCTTTGCCACTGGGGTTTTGGTCAGAAAGTCCTCACTTACACCTACAACTTCAAGAATTTTACCTCCTTTGTTTTCAGCAGGTTAAGCATTTCTAGTTTAACAGTTCTTTCATCCATTTTGATTTCATTGTAATACATGGTGAGAGAGAATGAATTTGGAGTCAGTGTTTTGCATGTGGATAGCCAATTTTCTCAGCACCATTTATTGAAGAGGCTGTCTTTTATCCAATGTGCCCCTTTTAGTCCCTTTATCAAAGATCACATAGTTGAATGTACTTGGGATTGTTTCTGCATCCATCCTCTGTTTTGTTCCATTGATCCTCACTGATCCTCTTGTCTGGTTTTTATTTTTTGGTGCCAGGCATCAAACTCATGACCTTGTGCTTGTCAGGCAGGTGCTTGTGTTATTGAGCTAAATTCTCAGCCCCACATGTCTGTTTTTGATGCAGTAAACCCCTGATTTAAGAGCATTCCAGTTGTGAACGAACCTCATTTTGCAAATATTCATAGACACAAACAAATTTCAGAAGTGCTGTGCTTGAAGAGACACTGTTAGCTTTCAAAGCACCGAACCCAAACATATGATGATACATAAAGGTAGCAGCAGTCATTCATAATGTCATTGCATGCTACAGAATCATCTATGATGAGAAAAAAAACTACTAATCAGACATCAGTAGAGTGATTTCCCAGGACGGTAGACAAAACTTGAGTCTGCAAAGAAAACCCTGAGTTGTCAAAATCAAGTGTGAGCCAAGTTCCATCCTACTCTCCATGTCTGTCTATCTCCCGCCCAACCTCCAGCACCAGGTAGTAACTCTTCTTGTCAGTTCACTGTTTTCAATCCCCTATGCCAAGTGTTGTACTGCCCCACCATTTATAAATAACTTTAAAAGTAAAAGTAGGTTATTTACAGTATTTTTGTGTGTGTTTTTTATGGTTTATATTGTATATTTGTGTCAAAGGTACATAACACTCGCATTGTCAGACTTACAAATGTTCTTTTAGAATTGAACTTGTTCATAATTTGGAAACTTAATGTGTCATTCAAAGCACCATTTTAGTTCATAAAAATGACTCATATTCTGCCAGGGGCAGTTATTTTTCTCAGCTAGGTCTTTTTATCCCTTCTAGATTGGAGTGTCTGATAAAATATAGTACATTCATTTAAGATGGAGTATCAGATAAACAATAAATACTTCTGAAATGTAACTTGTTATGTTCTAGATCTAAAATGTTTCTTGTAAGTCTCCTATGTTCATTGTTGAGGCCTGCTCAGGATAGGTAGGTTATTGGAAATGTGACCTGAAAAGGGTAGACATATTTCTTCCTAACTCCTCTCTGTCTCCTAATTGCATTGCTTGAGCAGCTTTCCTACATCACACCCTTCCACCATGCCATTTCAGTTCTGGAGCTATCTGAACATTTTGACTAAATCTCAAAACCATAAGCCTGACTAAACTTTTTCTCTTTTAAATTCTGAATATTGGGTATTTTGTCCAAGTGACCAGGGGGCCACCTAATACATAGTATACCAGATATTATATGGCAGTCTGGCAAATCTAGCTCTAAGACCAGTTAAAAACACCATCCCATGTTTGTCATTCTACAATCAGTCTCTTGTGATTGCTTACATTTATCTATGTATAGTGTGGAAAAGTCGGATTTGAAGATGAGCCTATAGGTCTAAAAATGATTTCTGTGACTTTTTTTTTATCTCAAAGCTTAAATCTTCACAAATTTTCATCCTTCTCTAGAAATGGCTCAAACATATCTTTAAAAATTTATTAGACAGAAATATGACATATTAAGTTGTTACACTTTGGGATTATTTTTATTTTTGTTATATTCTGTTATTCTACTGTTTCTTATTAACATTTTTTCTCTGTCCCTGTGGTTGTGGGAATAGGAGAGAAAAGGTAACTCTCCAAAAACAATGCTACTCTAATGTCATTCAAATATTTGTGTTATGATATGTGTAGTTCCAATATATTTCTGGTACAGTCTTCTCTCTTTTTTTTGTTTTTTTTCCCGGTACTGGGGATCGAACTCACGACCGCCTAAGCAGGCGGTGCTTATGCCGCTGAGCTAAATCCACAGGCCCTCAGTCTTTTCCATTAATGGAGCAGGTTATGCTGTTAAAATACATAGACTTTACAAGTAGAGAATCCACACCCCAGTAATGGAAGAAAGTAGAGTAAAGGAATGGTGAGGGTTTAATGTATTGCAAAAGACAAGTTATCATAGGGTATAGTTTGCAATTTCAAAGTACTTAAAAATAGTTTAACATTAAGACTTTATCTATGATAAAATAAGCCATAATTAAACTTTCATGGATATGCCTTGCAGAAGGGTGAAAAATCACACTAGAATCATTCTAGATGTAGGAGGTAGTGAATGATAAGTTCAGTGAGTTTTGCAGGAGGACTGAAAAAGGAATTGGCCCTGAGGGCTTAGCTGACTCCTGGCCACTAGGTGTCCATGTATGATTTTATAACTTGCGGTTGTGTTGAATTAGTGGGGGAAGACTCAGGAGATGAGATTTTGTTTCCCCGCTGTTAACAGAGTCTTTCAATTTATGCTAGAATGTTGTTTCAGCTGTGATCTTATGAATCTTCAATAGAACAGAAATCATTTCAGACTTATATCTGAGGATTTTCTTCTCTTTCTTTTCACCTATTCTGGGGCTGATTACTTCACTCTTCTGCAAAGGAGTCAATTAGTTTTGTAAGCCACCAGAACTTGATACCCATGTTCAAATTTAGTTCCAGAGGAGAGGAAGTTATTTAATTGGCATTGGGTCCATTAGAAGGAGCCAGGAGAGCCGAGGGTCATTTGAGCCAAGTATGAGGGTAAGGATGTATCCTTGGCCTGTGCACACCTGTCACTAAGAACATTTGCTAATCTGCTGACAAATTGCAATGGGGATATCCCCTGGACACACAGCAGGCCTAGTAGTACCTTGTCATTTGAGCAGAGCAGGCATGTCACCAGCCCACAGGAGCATCAGTGATTATGTTCCTATTTGGTATAAAGTTCCTACTTTCCATATGATGTTTGGTGGGAGCAGTGATACGTTTATTAATTGCTTAAAGGAGCTATTGATTAAAAAATTTCACACCAGGTAAAGTTTCTTCTATTTTAGTTTTTGTTGATATTTCTGAGTTCTCAAGAAGTTATGTGCATATAAATCTTGTTTCTTCTGTTGTTTGGGGATTCTCTGCCTTATCCTCTCTCCCACATAAGTGAAGCAAAATGGTTTAGTTAGAATTTGCAGGACATTTATGAGTCTTACATTCTTAACAGTAATCCTGGATGCAAGTGAATTTTCACGGTGCAATTTGTATTCCTTTTGCTCCATGAAATATACATCAAATTGCTTGATGTCACTGGGGTATAGCTATTGTCTTCAAAAAAATCAAGCTAATTAGACACACATGCATAAGCACACATGTAAATCAACTAAGATTAGATTATGATCATGAGCCTGTCATACTATGTTCTAAATTTTTCTTTTCCATGTTTGTAGCAACTATAATGATATCCCTCTTTCTTTCCCAGTATAGGTAATTTGTGTGTTCTCTTTTTCCTCCAATCAATCTAACTACATTTTCCAGCTTCATTATTTTCCTTGTAGTATTAGTCTTTGTTTCATTGATTTTTATGCTTTGAATGCCATCCACATCTGCTCTTTTTCTTTCTACTTGTTTTGGGCTTAAATTGCCATTCTTTTTGTATTTTCTTTCTTTTTTTTATTTTGAAGACAATACAATCTAACAAAACAAAACACAATAAAGGCAATCAAAACAGAGAAGTGAAATTGGTACAGAACTTCAAAGCAGGATAGTAGGAAAACAACAATGGCTACCATAGTAAGTCTTGTTATCTTCATAATAGTTGTCCATTTCATGAGATATAGCAAAATAAAACAAAAGCAAAGCAGAATAAAATCAATCAAAATAGAACATTGAATAAAGCAAGACAATAGGAACAAAACAAAATAGTGTAAATAACATTGGATTTCAAAGACAAGGTAATCCCCCATATTTGCCACTCTGTATACTGTTATCTCTCAGTAGATGCTCAGACCACCAACCCCAGGCCTGCAAAGCCAACCAAATAATACAACCATCCAGTTGCTTTTTGTACCTCAGTTGCTGTCAACCTATCCTGTCCTCCCAACCAGCCAGTTTCATAAGGGGGTTGGGGGCAGAGTATTGAATGTCAGCCCATATGCAGTAGGCTCATGGGAGGTGCTGTGTGACTTTTCTTTTCCTGGGCTCCATATGACTTGTGTGGTTTATCAGAAAAGCTGGCTAGTTGGCTTCTTGGTGAGCTCCTCCAGTTCCAGCATGGCTGATTCTCAGGAGGTGCTGACTTTTCTCTTCCTGGAACTTGTGTGGCTTGCCTTGTTTTGTATGTTCTTAAGAGATAACATTAAAATTTTTTTGAGATCCCTGTTTTTTTTTAAATGCCATCATTTGCTATAATTTTTCTTTAAATTTTCCTTTATATGCATCCCATATATCTTAAGATGCTATTATTATTATTTTATAGAGAAAAAAGAAGTAACAAAAATCAAGATGCAAACAAATAAAAAAACCCAGCAATAACAAAGATCAATAGCTATATAGATTTTCAAAACAAGATGATTGGATTTAGTAACCTGGGCAACTATTTTGTATTCAAAATAGTTGCCCAGGTTACCAGATACAGTAATGAAAACAGTAAAATGGAGCAAAACATTGGATTTCAAAAACAAGACAAAAGAAATTCCACACAGTTGCTATAATGCATATTGTTATCTTCCAAATAGATGCTCAGACCACCAGGCCTGCCAAGTCAATAAACAATACAAGAATTGAGTTTTTGTTTTGTTTTTTTACTTCAGTTGCTATCATCTCAGCCTGACTTCCTCTGAATCAGCCCATTGCTTATGGGTGGGGGGAAGTTTGCTCTTCTTGTCTCACAGCCTGTGCACTGGCTTGCTCATGGGAAGGCATGGTTTGGCTTTTTAATCTCTTCCTGTTTCCCACAGCAACTGCCCTGGCTCATGGAAAGGCATGGTTGGCTTCTCATTCTCTTCTCATTTCCCATGGTGGCTGCTCCTGGCTCATGGGAAGGCATAGGTTTTTCATTCCATTCATCTGAGAAGTGATGTTTTCATTTTTATTTGACTCAAATATTTTCTACTTTCTTGTCATTTTCTTTATTCATGAGTTACTTAGAAGTGTGTTAAAATTACTTGGAAGTAATTTTCAAATATTTTGAGATTTTCCAGATTGTTTGTTAACTCTTCAGAGAGCAAACTTTGTATAATCCTGCTTCCAAATTTATTAAAATATTTTACAATACTGAATATAGTGAATGTTCTATATGTTCTTGAAAGGTTCATGTATATGCTATTGTTGGGCCTAATGGCTTATAAATTTTATTTAAGTCAAATTAGTTGATGGTGATGTTCCAGATTTCTGTATCTTTCAGAACTTCTTACTCCTTATTCCATTAATTATTGAAAGAAAAGGGTCAGTCACAATAGTCCTCTCACCCCCAATCCACAGGGTTTATACTTAAAGATGCCTAGTAAATGCCTTAAACTGCAAATAGTATGGAACCTTATAATTATTTCCTTTGCCTTTCCCTATAACTTACCATGTCTGGTATTCTTTAGTTGTTCAGAAGAGTTTAACTTTCCATTTGATGTCATTTTAGTTCTGCCCAAGGAACTTCCTTTAACATTGTTAATTTCTGTTACTAAATAGCTGTAGGTACACAATTTTTTCCTTTCCATATATCTAACTTGCATATTTTATTATATGGAGTCTGCTGTCATTCTCTTAATTGCTTTGTATATAATTTATTATAATATATCATATTTTCTAGGATGATATTAAGATTTTCTTTTATCACTAGTTTCCAGAAATTTGATTACATAGTGCATTGGAATGCAGTGTCCTTCTGAGACATCCAATTTCATGCCCTATATATTTGTTGTTATTTTTCATTCTGGATGGTGGTAAAATGAATTATTCCTTTTACGAGATGCAGGGGTTTTACTGACTATTCTTTCCATGTTATTTCCACAGCTTGGATCATTTCCTCATCTCTATGCATAGCACAGCAGTCCAGCAATTGTTTCATGACATAGATATGGAGTTCTTTTTTTGTTTAGCTCTTCCTCTGTGATATTGGGCTCTACGAAGTCTATCTTTATTAGTCTCTCTAAATTTTAGTTTCTGCTTCTTTGACTCAAAAACAGTGTATGATTCTATGTCTTTGCTTGGAAACTGCTTCTTAGGAGACAGCTGGTGAAGGTTGAGCCTTGGTCCTCTTTTTTTTCTTAGAGAATGTAGTCTTACAATGCTTCTTTTATAAAGTCTATAAACCACTGTTTCTCTTATTTTGTTCCATTTTCTAGTTGTTTATAATGTAGAGTGGAGTGACAGTACTAAATCTATCCTTTTGTATTCCATTTTGGCTTGAAGCAGTATACATGGAGATGTTGTTAGTGCTGATGGGTTGTTCTTCTTTTCTGATACCTTATTTCTGAAAACCAGGTGAGCACCCTAGAGTTTATGACAGAAGCCAATACCTAATCCATTAATAAGACCAATGTTATATACATATTCTGCTAACTTCTGGGTAAGGGTAGATAAAAGCATTACAAAGACCTACTGAATTTGAACTGTGCATCATCTGTGATTGAATAATACCAGGAAATATGATATTTTGTTTTAGAGGCTCTGTAAAAACCTTGGGATTTTACAAAGTATTGCTCTTGCTATTTTAAATGCAATACTTCCAATTCAGAGAAGTCATTATATTTCTCTTTGGCAGACAATTGGCAGGAGGGGCCAGAGTAGAATTTATGTGACAACTGCCTTAATGGATTGTGTAGTGCTGTAAGTAAATAGAAGGCAACTTTAATCTTCTGACTTCAAATTAAAAGATTATATTTTTAAATCCTTAATAGATAAACACATTATTATCTTTCAGCTCATTTTTGTTTAAAAAACAGCTTCTGCTAGAATCTTGCTTTGATATGTTACTTTAGCTTTGACACAAATCCCTGGAGATTCACTGCAGCATCTAAATCTTCCTTAAAGAGTACAGCATTTTTATGAGTACAGTAATACCACTCAGAAAGATTATAAATATACACATGGCATGAATATATGCAGATAGCTTCAATTCTATAAGGAATTATACTTTTGGTTTTTTGTTATTCTTTAAGATTACACAAATTTTCAAATAAAATTATACTTATTCTATATTTAAAGATATTTTTCTAAGCAATGATATGTAAATTTTTTGCTTTCTGAGAATAGGCTATGGTTTTCAATGTTAAATGAAATACATTATGGGATTTTTCTCTTTTGCGATAGTTTGAACTATGTTTAATATACTTTAATTCCTAGTTAATATAGGTTACTTTAAATAAGTTTTACAGAATGTTTTGCAGAAAATATCTCAAATTAATAGGAAATTTTTCTTATATCATTCAATTACAAATCTTAACCATGATTCTTAATAAATTTCTCTTTGACATGAGTCTTTGAATACTAATAATGAATTTGCTTTTCTAAATCAAAGAAGCAGTTAAAGACAAATGATTCAATTAAAAGTTTATTTTAAAAATGGATGAATAAGGAAAGCCTTTGAGCTCCTTAAGATGCTATTGTTCCTTTTATAGAATGTCAGGATGGTAATCAATCTTACTCTGATTAGGTTTGTACCTTGTCTTCTTTTTCTATCAAATTTCTGGAGACTCCAATTGCTAGGGAAAAATTAGAAAGCTACGGGGAACTGGGAGATAACAGTCAAGGAGTTCAAAGGATTTGAGAATGGAGAAACAGAAATGAGTCAGTTGAATATTACACTCTGAATTCCATTGTGTGGTTTGTGCTTCTATAGCCTTATGATGAGCTGGTCTTGGTGATTAAATGTTAGATTGTAGATTTGCACATAGGTAAAGGTGAAGACATTCTAGTATCTTTAATAAAAAATACTCATAAGTAAACCAATGAGATTTTCAATGGCCTTTTTTATTGATTTGCCTCTCTTTACTTGACTTACATTACAGGAAATGTAATTGGGTGTTGTAATTTGGAGCAGCATATATGTAATAGAGATGAACTACATGGAGAATTCTGGATTTATGGAACAACTCTGCATATCATAGATAAGAATTTGTTCTTTTCAATTATTTTTAAAGGTTATGTTTTTACATAATCAAATCTTCTGTTAAGAGAATGTCATAAACTGAATTGCAAAAGGTAGTTCAGATTTTTACATATATTTTCAAAATGTTTTTTCACTTTGAAACTACTGAGGAAAATTTTGCATAAAAGTAAGTTGAAACATTCATCAAAAAATACGGCAACTGATTTACCATAATGTTTCACTTAAAACCCATTACATTCTTAACATTTTTCTCTAGGATTAAGAAATACAAAAGATGTATCAGCATTTACAACATAAATGAGGAGAGACATTTAAATAGAAAATAATTGCAGTATTGTGTTTTGACTTTCCTCTGGAGGAAGAAGATTGAACTCTTCAATTTCTTTCTCTGTCTCACTTAATCCATTTGGTTTCAGCCACCTCTCAAGGCAACTAGAATGTATGGCAATTTGATTAGTACAGTAATCAAGGTAACTTTTATGAGTAATTAATTACTCATGATTTATCTAGGTACAGTACCACAATTTTTTTTTTCCTTGAGCAAGCAATATTTTATTTTTCTTGAAGTTTTTTGTCTGGTTTTATTTTTGTTCTTCGTTTTCTGTGATTATATTACTACTTTAGACCAAACTCTCCCTCAGTTGTGGAAATCTTGAAACTTTTGAACATACCTAAAATACCTAATTTATTAAGTATTTTATCAGCTGCTGCTTGAAAAAATCTCTCTTGATACTTTGACCTGTTTCCATCTTGGGTCAGTTTGTTTCTACTCCTAACAAATAGTCCTGGGATATTCCTTCATAAGCCTCTATTTCCTGTGTCATATTTCTTATTTTTTTAATTCTGCAACTTTCTTTTTTTCAGTTTATTCTATAGTTTTAAAGCAATACATTCTCCGCTAGTTTTTTGAGAAGGTTTACAGAAGTAAAATTTTGGAATTTATGTACTTCTGAAAATGCTCTTATTTTACCTTCCTAGGTATTTATGATTTTTATTGCATATAGAATTCTAGGCTGAAAATAGTGTTTCCTAAAACTTTTACAGGCATACTTTCATTATTCTTTGATATTGGTTTGGAATTACAAAGATCTTTGCCACTGTAATTACTGAAACTTTATATGAAATTATTTTTCCTCTTTTCTAGACTCTTACTGGATTGTCTGGTCCTTTCTTCCTGTGTGTCCTGAAATCTCATAGTGGTAGCATTTGATGTAGTCCTGATTTAGTCCTGCTTAGAAACTTCAACCTTGAAACTCAGATCCTTCAACTCTGTTAAAAGGTATTGGATTCTTTGTTTGATGATTGCCTTCTCTCCTTTTTCTCTTTGTTTTCTCTGAACTCTTGTTATTATTAAAATGTTTAAACCTTTTTGTTTTCCTTATGTTATTATTTTTGTTTTATTTTCCATATAATTGTCTTTTTGTATTGTACTTTTTGGTATACTAACCAAAAAAAGTTTCTTAATTTTCTTTGCTTAAGGCTTCTACATAAATATCTTTATACACATGCATATTTAAATGATTATTAAAAAATATAACCAAAAAACATGAAGAATTTTCCTAATTTAGATATGCAAAGAAATAAGAATAAATTTAAAGTATCATTTATTATCATGGTAATTGCTTAAGATTTCAGTGAATCATGAAGCCTGGCTTTGGTAAGGATGGAAAAGAATCAGTTTACTCACATATACAGATGATGGTATTATAAACTGGTATAAGACTTCAGGGAAGAGTAATTTTATGATGTGTAAAAAGAGGTTTTTTTTTTTTTTTTTTCTTTTGGTCTTTTTGAGATAGGGTCTTGTTATGCAGTTTAGGCTGGACTTGAACTCACTTTATAGTCCAGGCTGGTCTGGAACTGGCAAAAATCCTGCCTCAGTTTACTGAGTCTGGGATTACAGGCATGTGCCACCACACCTAGCTTTGTAAAAGAGTTTTACTCTATTTTACTTTTAGAAATATATTTACATTGTTGGTACAAGTGCAAAACTATATATATATATATATGTGTGTGTGTGTGTGTGTAAGACCTACATTGCAATATAATTTAAAATTCCAATGCACTGGATATTATCTATTTAGCAATAAGATATATATCCCATATAATAAGATATATGTATAAAATGATTATCATATTTATTAATGCATAGATATGTTCATAATATATTGCTAGTGTAAAACAATTAGAATAGCTGTATAATTTATGGACAAAAACATTCATATATGCATACATAGAGTCTAGAAATAATATATGCAAATATGTTAAGAATAGAGTCAGATTATCAGTGTAGATGAGTTTTATCCTCTGTTTTTAGCTATATTTCATATTATTTTATAACACACATAGATTATTTAGAAAGAAACATTTTGGGGGGTTGAGAAAAGTTCTTGCTATATAGTTCAGAGTGGCCTTGAACTCACTTTATAGCGCATGCTGTCCTCAAATTTCTGGCCATCCTCCTCTCTCAGACTCCCGCCAGCTGAGAGTACTGTGTGCACCAGCATGCTGGAAAGGTTACATTTTTACAATATGTCACTCTCAGTTTACACATGTGAGCTTTCTCAGGTTAGGAGGCACATATTTTAAACCATATATTCTGTACACATCACAGAATGGACACAGGAGTATTCAGCAAGTGTGTGTAGAAGGACTTTATCCCATTTGCTTTTGTCCATGTTAATGATTTCTCCTTTCTCCACTGACATTTTCTTTACTTTTGATATTGGCATTTCCTTTTTTCCCTTATCTGTGTAAATGCTAAGGGATTGTGTGAATATACTTTATTAAACTGTTCTAGGGAAACTAGATACTAACATTAATAAAATCTTATTTTAAATGATGTAGGAACGTCTTAAATTTATGAATAAGATTTTTCAAATGACTTGTGACTTAAAATCGAAAAGCTGTCAACCCTGAATTACAGTTTGGGGGCCATTGGAAGAAACCATTACTATCTCTTCCCCGGTGGTAGGGAGGGGAAGTAAGAGCTATCTTATTTTATAAGTTTATTTACAGATAGACAGCGGAGGCAAGATAAAAGAGGGCTTGCTGGTTTTGAAAATTGTTCTGGACATTCTGTTGGGGAGTTTTGTCTCACAAGAAGTACTGGAGGAATCTTTCGGAGCAGAATTTGAGAAATGGCTTTTTAAAAGGTAGGTTTATTATGTATATGTAGTGTATGCCACACAATTTATGGGATATATCTAGAAAATGAAAAATGCTCTGTGAATCTCTCTGTTATGCCTACGTGGGACCACGCTAATCTTCTTTGTATCATTCCAATTCTAGTATTTCTAAAGTAAGCAATAAATCACTTTTATTTTTCCTGCTAGTTGGAATACTTGATATGGAAAAGAGATGAAAAAAAAAAGTGGGGGAGGGAGGAAGTCTCCTTTCTCTGCCGTCTTTTATTGGCTCAGCACCTTGGCTTCTCTTACTAAGCCTCAGCTGCCCGGGAAACAGTAGTTTGAAAAGCTCCTTTACCTATGTTTCAGTAAGGATACAGCCAGAAAAATAAGTCATGTTTGTGAAGTCTCTCAGAAATCATTAAACAAATGCAGGAGCGGAAGTGTGAGGGACTCCAATAGGGCTTTCAGATGGGTAGCAGACCTGAGGAAGGAGGGACTGTCTGACTGGAAGGGCTAGCTGCAGCTTTTGAAGCATCAAAGTCACAGAAAGGGTGGGGGACTCTAGCTATTCTCTTCCTCCTGCTTTTTGATCCCAGTCTCCTTGCAAGGTAGAAAATCCTGGAAGAGTCAAGATCTAAGATCCAGAGTAGAGCAGGGCAAGGGCAAGGATGAGTACGGACTGGGAAAAGACAGGCCCTTCAAATATGTTTTGTGAAATGGAGATCATGCAGATTAATTTAGCAGACCAGCGCCACCTCTGTGATGTTCCTATACACATACTTACTACAATTTCAGTATAGATGTGTCCATATACTTGCCTGTATTTATGTGATATCTTGTTTGTTTTTGTGTTCTAGCTAGGGAAAATAGCAAGCACTTATTTCAAGACTGTGCAAAATGAGAACACACACTCCTATTTGTGCCTGGCACTTTTACACAATGCCAGAACATCTGATCACTCCTATCAATCTAGAAATGAAAATTTCTACTTTCTCACTAGGTATTTTGTACAGAAAATAGCTGGCTAGTTCACTGATCTTGATTGTGTGTGTGTGTGTGTGTGTGTCTGTGACTGAGAATTCAACACAGGTGTTTTACTTCTGAGCCACACCCCTAAACATTTTTATGTTTTCTATGCATTTTGACATAGACAAGTTTATTTCTGGAGTCTATCCTTTCTGGTTCAGCTTTCTGTACCTCAGTGTCCCCCTTCTGTGGATCCCATATCCTCAGGCTGCTCATAATCATTCACCTCAAAGGGATTTGACCCCTGGGTATTTTCTCCCTGGGTAGGAGCTCCAGCTTTTCAACATTTTAGTGTTTCTGTATCTCTTCCCTTTTGTCAAATCACATGTGTTTTGTCATTCAGAGATCTACTTTCTATTGCAGGGTCTGAATGCAGCTCTCATGAAGATGTTTATGGATGCCATTGGGTTAATGCTTAACTTTTCATCTTTTATATGTGTTGTAATCTCACCTGAAATTTAATTCAGGCACACTTGACAAAATTTTATCTTGTACTTGATAGACAGTGCTTGACAGTGCTTGGCATAAACAGTGAGAAATGTTCTAGCAGAAGGAACCTGAAGGATGAACTCTCACCAGAGGGCCTTGGTCTTTGGGTGGCCTGGATCTGCATGTGTCTCCCAGCCCTTCTAGAATACCTCTGATCTCTGTGGAGAGTGAGGCCATGCTAACTAAAATTGTAAGAGATGTTGGGGGTAGGGAGAACACTCTGAATATTCTGGGATTTAAGAAATAGTCCTTGAGTGCCTTTCCAAAGAAAAATGGAAGGACATGTGCTTCACTGTGACACAGTACTTTGCATAGATTTGACTCTTTGGGGACTTTATTACAAATTAGGGTTCTTTACAGGATAATGGTTGGGCCTAGCCATGGTCATCACAGGAGTGGCAGGAATGTGATTATTTAGGGACAGGTTTAGATGCTCTCTGAGACACTGGAAAGGAGTTTATGGGGACTGAGGGAGTAGTGTAGGAATGGTTGAGGGCCTGAGGGCTTGTCAAAACAAATGGATGTACAAGCCAGGAATATTTAAATTATTCTTTAAATGGAATTTGTTTCAACTCACAGGTGCTAGAGCCTAAGGAAATTCAGATTATTATAGCTATTAACACGTTTGCCTTTTACAAAAGCCTTCAAATGCTTTAAGTCTAAGAAGTAGATTGATGGTAGCAATTTCAGTTTACACCAATAGTAAATTGAAAGAAAAATAGTTTTAGGCAATCCTTTAACTATCACATAATTTCTCATAAATTTGCTTCTTACCTTCCTAGTTTTGTTAGCTTAAGATATGAGGACTTGAAATATCACTAAGCACTTATTGACAGAGGCTTGTGTGCTGCCAAGGCAGAGGAAGACATAAAATCTGAATACATTTGTGAAATCAAAGTAGATCTTTACAACTTTGTAACTAGTAATATTGTGAAAAAAGTTAGATTATTGAAATAATTAAGATAAAATTTCAGTGAAATGATGAGTTAGCTGATTGGTCTTACTTTTAATGCTTTAATGAAAATTTGTGCAGTGCCTATTATGTCCTGCATGCTGGTAGACTCAGGCTAATCTTTGGTGAACTCAGAAAATTTAAAGTGTAGTGTAGGTAAAATCAACCCTTTACTTTCTTTGAGATACAGCTGGAAAAGTGCAATAAGACTGTAATATTTATTAACCAGAAATGATAAATTTTCCCTAAGGATATTTTATACCATCAGAAAATATGTTGTTATTCCCAAGATTTGAATAAATGAGAAACCGCAAGTGTTTAATATAGGTATATGTGTTTGTGTATCTTTTATTTATTTCCATATCCACTGGAATCTTATATGGCTAAAGAAAGATTTCAGAAAAGAGAAATTCAAATATACAGGTTTCATCTGTAGAAAAAAACAATAGTTTTTATTAAATCCAAAATTGTAGTCGGCTGCTAAGACAAAAGTAAAAGAAAAAAAATGTATATACAAGCACCTAGTGTTCAGTCATCAGATGCTTTTGTTTAAGATACAGTTTTTCTTATGATATTTTTCTAACACATTTTTGTGAATAAATCAGCAATTATCCAACTGATCAGTGTCTTCCTTTTTATCATATTTTCATAGCTCTTTTACAGTGATATTTTACATTTTAAACAATCTTTATTGAAAACTTCTTTGCAGCTTTTCTGTAATTTTTAGAACTGTATTTCATAAAATGTATGTGTGTGTGTGTGTGTGTGTGTGTGTGTGTGTGTGTGTGTGTGTTTATTGTTTGTTCACTGCTTACTTGGGACCCTTCCTTTCCATGTCTAACCTATGCTGTCAAGGAGCTGATTTGAAATCTTTACTTCATCAAATTGTGAAAGATTTAAGCTTATAATGGTCTTTTTTTAGCCTATCTATGCTTTCCTGGAGTGAGAGTGCATTAGAATGTTTGCCCCTTGTAGTTACCCTGCCATGCCTAGAGTAACTGCATGATAAATCATCTCATGCCAAGCTAATATTTTGCCCTATGGGAAGTGAACTAGAGGGCGAGGCGGGCCCCACCACACCAAAGGTGAGGCAGTCACACTGACTGTTCACAAAGCAGTCAGAGCTTTCCCATAGATGTGTGCCAGGACTGGCAGACAAGAAGCCAGTCCTCATGAACTGCACTACAATGTCTCCAGAGCTAAAAGCATTGATGGAAAATCTTTTTACACAGATTACTCTCACAGAGCAATTTTTGATTCTCAGTGGGTTTGACTATAAACCTATTGTCCTCACTACCTAGAAATAAAAACCCTTGGTCTTTCTATTGCCATGAAAGGAACCTGGTAGACTCACCTCTGATTTGTTTTTTTACATATTCCCTCTATTAAAAATAGGTGTTCTATCTAGAGGAAAAGCTACCCAAATTATTTAGATTCATGTATGTTTCCAATGTAGGAAAAATTCTTATATGTGACTACAGTTGCACAAGCACTACATATTTACTGCTGTTAATCATTCTCTCTGAAGCTGAAACACATCATTCTCGATCACACTTGTCTCCTTTTAAATTGGAAGAAATTGAATTATTGAGGGATGAAAAAGACAGCCCCTTCAATATTCTTCTTTACTATCTTGTTTTAATGGAGAAGTGGAAGGAAGGAAAAATAATTTCTAAACCCGACTCTCCATGAACAATTCCATTTACTTTGCTTTTTCTTGTTATTCACTAAAATGAACCTATTTGTTCATTAAAGAAAATAATATTTAGCTATTTAAAAAGGACCATCTGTTTTGTTTCTCTTATTTTTGTTTTACGCTGAAAATTACTAGATGGAAGAATCTATTTTCTTTTTCTTAGTTGATGAATAATTCAAAGACAACTCTGTGTAAAACATGATTATTCTCTGGCTTGTGACTGCACAGAACCCAGTGTTATATGTGCTTCAGAATGCACTGCATCAATATTTAGTTATTATTTCTCTCTGCTTCTCCCTTTTGGCTCTCATCACTTGACAGCAGATTTTTTTTGGAGCTAGGCTTAATTTAGGTAATAAATATAATGGTAACTCTTTAAGTATTTTTGTTACAGTTGTTTTCTAACATTTGCTAGAAAGAATTTTATACAATGCCTTGTAATGCTTTATCATCTTCTTTGAGAGCTCCATATAATAAGAGTTAAAACAGGTACATTGTCTTGCAATTGAGAGATAGAAAATTATTGTGTTCATGACTAATTTAAGGTCACTTATTAGGTTAGTAGTATTGGAGAGAACCAAAAGTATAATTCTTACTTTTCTACAAAGCTTGGCCCTCTTGACCAGGTATGTTAAGGGATAGTCCCTGGATTTTGGCTGAACTAAACTTGTTTGTGGCTTGAAGTACAGTTGTGCTCTCTTGGCTTTTCAAAACAGCAGGAGTCTTTTTATAGTTTTGGCTATATGAGCTGGCACACTACATTACATGTAGTAGTTCATACATGTTTGTAACTGAATAAATATTTGAATGAAGTGAATAGCATGCAGAAAGATGCTGAGGGTCTTACTTTGAATAACAATGTAGCATACCATCTGACCCTTTCCCCCATGCTTCTCTTATTATGCTTAGAAATAATATTAGAAATTTGAAACAATGGAGATAGTACTGACTTACTATTTATAGACTTTGCCTATAGTGAGGCAAAAAGTATTTCATTTAAAATACTTATTTCTGGATTTACTGTATTACCTTAGAAATTTAAATGGATCTCCTATTGGGCTTTGATAACTACAATTTGACTAAAATAGGAGACTATTTTATGATCTGGTTCTTTCTCTATGTTTGGCGTTTGTTCTAGAGAGCTGGGAATGTGTCTTCGTTATGTTTTTCAACCTAGCACACTGTGAGTCCTTACTGGGTGAGATCCTTCCCCTGAAAAATCTACTCTTGGAAGATACTGAGTAATTTTGAGTATTACTTTTTATTGTTTAGGAGTCCTGGGAAACCTTTTAGTGAACCCGTACCATCACATTCAAATCCCTGCTCAGCCACTAAAAATGTCAGTGGTAATGACAGCTCATGTAGAAAATGCCTTGCTCTATTCTAAGGTTTCAGTCTAGATGTATTCTCTACTTCCTGTCCCATAATTTTGGAATGTTGCAGGCAAGCATGATATCTTTGTTTGGAAGTTTTATTTAAATAATTAGTATGGGCTTGGAAGAGGGGAAGCAGACAAAGATATGGTCTGTTTGGCCCCTGAGACACCATGGAAACATGCAGACATCAGTGTATTATTTCCATCATTTTCTCTACTTCTGTAATGTAGAAGACACTGCAATAAATATGTCCCTCTAGGAAGGGAGGACACTTACCCTCTTTCTTTCCCATCTCACTTTTCTAGTCTCTAAAAGTTTTGCAGACTCAGACCCAACTAGATGGCTGGAGGCCTAAAAGGATTCCTCATCATTTGGCAGGCTGTCATAGAATTTTTATGGTAACTAGTGTTTCTTTTGGTCTGAAACCCAGGTATGTGAAATAGGTCAGGAGTTGAAAATTAATGCGTGCTTGTCATGTGGAAAAAAAAATAATTGGCATGAAGTGTTGTAAAGAATGCCTGCCAGCCTGACACTGTTGGGTCATTTTTTGGCTATTGGTTTTGGCTGCTGTTCCCAGAAAAATAATGGGCAGGTTCATATTTCTTAGAATATATCTTTATCCATTCTGTCAACTAATAGTGTCTTGGACTCTCAAGAGACAGTCAGCCTGGAAATCTGCTGTAGCATTTCTATGCTGAGTATATGAACATACACACCATGACAAATTAATACAGATGGAATAGTGAGTCTCTCTTATCCTAGAGACCAACCTGCTGGGGAAAAGCATCTACATCCTTTGGGAAATCCGTATAGCACATTATACATAGGGATTATCCTTTTGAATAAGGAGGTTTATTTTGCTCTCAGTCATCACTAGAGAATGTACAGACTGCAGCAAAACTTAAGTCACCAAGTGGGTTGGGTTCTAACTATTGATTTTGGAAAGTGCACACATTTTACTTTATGAGGAATATTACAAGCAATCTTCAGAGCCTAGTTCAAGCTCACATAAAAATCTAAAGGAAGTAAAATGCACTTCGTATTTTGAACCAAAAGTGGTAGAAAGCACAAGATATAATACTGTAAATAGGCAAAATAGAAGAACCAAACAAGAAAGAGTGTTGTGCTTTTTTCAAATGTGAGTTTTTGCAGCTTAGTGCAGGCAGTGAATTGGCAAGTGAATCAATGCTTTCAGATGTTTAAAGTGGTTTTGAAAACATGCAATCACTTCAAGTGTTGGACACCAGGCTTTTTCTGTTAAATCTCTAATTGTTCCAGTAAAAAGCTGGTACTATTAGAAGAAAGTACCTAAAATAACTTTGTTTTCTCACTGTCTCTTTAACCTATACTGTTGAGTAGTTTTCCTTTTGACTTGGGTAAAATTTTGAGTAGATTTCTGAGTTTTTAAAGTTATTCTTTACTCTGTGATAATTAATAAAAAGTGACAGAGTGGTCCTCTAGTCACTTTAAAGCTTTGAAAGGTCTGTCCAGTATGATAACAGAAATCTATTGTCTTCTTTATGTTTTCTTCCATAACCCAGGCAGGGCCTATTCAAATACTGGAAGCCTCAGGTAAGTGTGTGTGTGTGTGTGTGTGTGTGTGTGTGTGTGTGTGTGTGTGTATGAGTGCCTATATATGAATGTGTATGTGTGTCCATAGATATCCATGGTGCATATGTGTGAAAGACAGCACCTCCTCTATCTCTTCTAATCCTCTTTCATTCACTATCAGTGGTTCTTGGCCTTTCCAGCACTATAACTGGGTGACAGAGGACAGCTGAGGGATCAGCTTAGATCGCATTGATGTAATTTGGATCTAATATCATACATGTTTAAAGCTGATTTTATCATGATGGTGATTTGGGGTTATTCCTCTCCTTGGACTCTCAGTTACAACTATAACTTTACAACAATAATTTTTTTCATGCAGCTGTTTGCTTTTAATACTGCTTTTGGGCACATTGTTCTTCCACATGGTTCTTTCTAAATACCTCTATTCCTTTCCTCTCTGTGGGACATACCTCTCATCTACTGAAAATCTGATTCTTTTCTTTTGCTTTGCATGACTCTTTCAGGCCAGTCTAGCCATGTGTTCTTTATTTTTTCTGAATTACCTGGAACTCTAGGAGACACTTATCAAACTCTCCAAATGTCTTCTTTTACTTGGAATTTTTACATATTTACTGGAAATCATGTTTCCAATAACTCTGTCAACGGAATTCTTTCTTTCATATTCCTCCAGCTCAAGAGTTCTACTTTGGTTACTTTTTCTCATTGCTGAGACAAGATACTCGACCTCTAAAATTTGGGAAGAAAAGCTTTATTTAGCTCATTGTTTATGGGGTTTTAGTCCATAATCAGCAGGCTCAAAGGCAGGCTGGCATGGCACCAGAGCAACATTTCATGTGGTGGCAGGTCCAAAGGTGACAAAAGCAAAAAGGGGAAAGTATCCCTTTTTCCTTCCTTTATATTTTATGCTGGCTACCTACCCCTGAGCAGGTACAGCACTCATACAGCCAATCCGAGTGCTAGACAATAAACCAATCACAAATACTAGATTCAGCTGCCTTAAAGAGGCCTACTCCCCATGACCACATGAGGTTTTGGGAAGACATCCAAACACAAACCATAACAATTTCTTATTCTCAGAGATAATTAATGCTGGCTGAAGCATTAGCAATTCTTTGCAGGGGTCTTCTTACCTCACTGTACTTTTGAAGACTTCACCAAAGCTGGAGTAGAAAGAACTTCATTTCTTATCTTTTCAAATGTCCAATTTTACTTCAGTAGATAGTCTTCTTAATCTTTATCACATTGGTATTAATGATAGTGCCCTAATCAACCACCCTTAAGGTATTTTATTTGCACAAATGATATTAGGAAAAAATGGAAATAAAGTAAGAAATTGGTTTAAAAAGATGTATTTTTTTCTCTGAAATAAATCTGATAACAACATGCTGGGGGTAAATGCAAATAGCAAAGAAAGGCTGAAAACAATATGGGTTGATCTTGAAAGTAGAAAAAAGGTTGTGAAAAGGAAGTTTCCCCTCGAAGACAGAAAAAAGGAAGTTTCCTCTCGAAGATGGAAATGAGGACAGCTTGACACCTGTTCAGGATGGTGCCCAAAGTGAAGGGAAGAATAAAAATCATGAGCAATTAGATGTGGCACTTCCCAATTAGTCTTTTATCAGTCTAAAAAACACCTGTATTTATAGAAAAATTATTCTTCAAATTAATCACTGAAGTCTTTTTCCTTACTTTAGTATAATTTCATATTGTATTCTATTTCATTAACCTTCCACATACTTAATCCACATCCATTTCTCCAGGTGAATCATTTATTTAGCAGTTCTGTATGAAGTACCTATTCAGTACACAGCATCATGTTTCATGTGCTAAAAGTATAATGTGTTATGGTACAGTCTACTATCAAGTGAATTTCAGGTGAATTCAGGACTTGATCATATGAAGTATTATATAGGATTGTAGCATTAGAATCTTATTTAATACATATTTATTAATTGTAGATGAGAAATTTATGGATGAGAAGGCCAGAGTGCTTAAGTGGCTGTAGTGTGGCCTAGTTGTGTACTGCTAGACCTAGAGCTAGAACTCAGCTCTCAACTTCTGCTTAGTATACTGTATATCATCTCTCTTAACAACACAACACCTTGAGACAATACCATGGTGTTATGGATAATTTTTTCCATAAAACAGTTATGTCTTCAATCCAGCTTTCAAAAACTATTAAGAGCAATTGTGGGCACTTTTCCAATTTCAAGTTTTGAAATTGGCTGTGATAGAATTTATACCACAAACATTATCAAAAACTAAACATGATAAATCTCTTTCTCATTCAAGGAGTACTAGCTATTAAACACTTACCAGTACACCACTGCTAATAAATAATAAATGTGGTAAGTTCACATATCCCTTCATAAACATATAAATGCATTTTATGGAGAAATGGGATATTTAAAGAGAACATGATGGAAGCTATTTGAAAGTGGACTTGTGAAGTCAATAGTGTTCTGGGATAGGAAATAAAATAGTCTGACTGAGGAGGTGAATAAAGAACAGATTTTCTAAGTCATATGCCATCAGAAGCCAGGATGAATAAACAAAACATAAATTTCAGTAACATTATAAGTAGTAGGACTTGATGAAATATATGAAAAGTGCAAAGTAAGGCCTTCCTAATAGTATTAATAATAATAACTTGCTGCATTCTAACTTCTTGGCATTTTATATAAAGAACCAGTAGGAATAAGCCCAGAAAACAAATAGAATCAAATAGGTCCTGAAAAGTAACTATCATTTTCCTTTTTAAACTATTCCTTTCTTTGGTACAATGGAGGCAAAATCTAGCATCTTATTTTTATTTCCTTCTTTCTCCTTACCTTTCTTTATGTGTTCTTACTGGGAAGTACCTGTAAATTTTTTTGTATGTGTTCTTACAAAGCATTCAGCCAACATTTTTCCTATGAGTGTGGCTTAGAGTTGATTTTATAGAATGATTCTAAGCTTGACCATCTTACTTCAAAACTAGTAAAAATGAAACTCCAGAAATAAATATCTGATTATATTTCTAATGATGTCCATTCATCATTATCTAAAAAAATTCCAGCCTATAAAATGGCAACTTGGTATATTTTAGACAAAGATCAGAAATAGATTGTCTAATTGAATTTCCATTTTACAATGTCCTAAAGTTAACTTAAAATAATCTTTTAAACACATTTAGTTTTTATCATTAACATGTAAAGATGACTGCAACATTTATCAATAGCTATTTTTGCTTTCAACTCGGGGAGTTGAGGCTGCACAAGGTGAGTTCCAGCATACCTGCATGGGCCAGGGAAGATGGGATCATAGATCCCAGCAGTTAAGTGCCTGCCCAGCTTCCAGCCACACTAGACTAGGTTCAGCAGGTGTCACAGGACTAACTGGATCATCCCCAGCGACCTTCTTTCAATCCAGGGAGATGAGGCCTCATGAGGTGAGTTCCAGTGCACTATGGGACCTGGGAGAGCTTAAGATCATCACTCCCAACAGTTAAGTGTCTGTGCAGCTTCCAGACACACTCGGGAGGTTTCTGGGGTGAGTAGACCATGCCCAACAACCTTTGTTCAATCAGAGGAGCTTTGTTCAAGCAGAGGAGCAAAGTGAGTTCCAGCATGTCAGTGCTAGCTCAGGGAGAGCTTTGGACCATCACTCACAGAGGATAGGAGCCCACCAAGCTTCCTGAAACACTGGAGGTCGCATGGGAGGTCCTGTAGTCCTCACTGGACTACAGCAACCTCCATTCAGTCCCAGGAGCTGAGAGTATAAGGGGCAATTTCTAACACGCCCAGGGAAAGCTTTGGAACATAACTTGAAACAAGAAAATATAGGAAAATGACAAGACGAAAGACCAAAATACAATCTCAAACATTCAGCCCATTCAAAGAAAGCCTAGGTGGCATGTACATAGAAGAAAATATATGCCATACACCTGAAATACCTGAAATAATAACAACTAAAATAAAGAAGTAACTCTGGGAAGCTATAAAGGTATTGAAATTAGAAATAATCTCCCAAGTAAAAGAAAAATGATAAAAGTAATGAAAGAAATGCTGAACACATTTAAAGAAGACAAAGTTACAAAATTAGAGGAACAATGCAAAAAGATAGAATCCCTGGATGAACAATTTAAGAAACAAACAGAATACATGAAACAAATTCAAAGAGATATACAGGAAATCAAAAATTCCATTGAAAGTTGTCAAAACCGTTTCAGTGACAGTGAAGATAGAATTTCAGAACCAAAGACAAGATTGCAGCTAATGAACAGAAAGGAAAGATCTTTTTAAAATAACAAAGAATCAGGAAATAACAATTCAACAGCTGCAAGATGATGCAAAGAAAAACAACATAAGATTGATAGTGATAATTGAAAAAGAAGGGGACAACACAAATGATATCAAGAGGCTATTTATAGCAGTAATAGCTAAAAAATTTCCAAACATGAGAATGGAACCTGACATATAGATTAGTGAAGCATGTAGAACTCCAAATAGCCATAACCAAAATAAAACTATACCCAGACATATAATCATCACCATCCCAGAAAACCAACATAAGAACAGAATATTAAAAGCTGTTAGAAAAGACAGAGCACCTATAAAGGAAAACCTATCAGAATCACAGCAGACTTCTCAACACAAACAATGAAGTGAAGAAGAGCATGGAGTGAAGTATTTCAGTTCCTAAAGGAAAACAACTTCCAACCCAGACTGATGTACCTTGAAAAACTGCCATTCAAAATGGAGAAATAAGATACTTCCATGACAAAGAACAGCTGAAGAACTTCATGATCACCAAACCAACCCTGCAAAGAATACTAAAAGACATTTTAGATACACATTGGAAAAAACCACTAAGCAAGTCAGACAATTAAACAGAATGGAAATGGAAAGATACAACAGCAGAAAGATAACATGTCAACTACAAACCAATATGTAACAGTTATAACCATTAATGTATAGTGATCTTAATTCACTAATTAAAAGAAACAGACTGGCAGAATGGATCAAGAAACAACATCCAGCTGTCTACAAGAAACCCGTCTAACCCAAAAGGAAGCTCATAGACTGACAGTCAAAGGGTGGAAAACAATATTTCATGCAACAGGAACCCAAAAAAAGTGGAAGTAACTATTCTGTTTTCAGACAATGTGAACTTCAAACCAAGAATGATCCAAAGATATAAAGAAGGTCACTACATACTAGTTAGAGGAAAACTTCAAGAGGAAGAGATAACAATCTTAAATAATATGTATGCACCAAAATCCAGAGCACCCAGATGTACAAAGCAAGTATTAACAGAAATGAAAAATCAAATAAGCAATAACACAGTTATAACAGGAGACCTTAACACACTATTGACGGCAAGGGACAGGTCAACCAGACAGAAAATCAGCAAAGAAATAACAGAACTGAATCTTACCTATGAACAAATGCACTTGATAGACATATACAGAGTGTTCCATCCAACAACATCAGAAAATACATTCATAACAGTACATGGGGCATTCTCTAAAATAGACCATATGCTAGCCCACAGAACATATTTAAGTAAATGCAAAAGACTTGAAATTATCCCATGCATGTTATCAGATCATAGTGCCATGAAATTGGAAATTAATGATAAACTGCAAAAACCCCACAAACACATGAAAATTGCATAATACACTTGAGCAATCAATGGTTCACAGAGGAAATTAAAGAATAAATTAAACAATACCTACAAAACTAAAATACAAATACAACTTACCACAATCTGTGGGATGCATGAAAGTGGTCCTCAGAGGAAAATTTATTGCACTGAATTCACACATAAGGAAAACAGAATGAACACAGCTAAACAGCCTGATGCTACACCTCAAACATCTAGAAAAAGAAGAGCAAGTCAAACCCAAAGCCAAAAGAAGGGAAGAAATTATAACAATCAGAGCAGAAATTAATGCAATAGAGACTAAAAGAACAATCCAAAGAATCAGTGAACCACGGAGTTGATTCTTTGAAAGAATAAATAAAATTGATAAGCCCTTAGCCAACCTTATTTAAAAAGGAAAGAAAAACTCAAATTGATGCAATAAAGAATGAAAAAGGTGAAATTACTACAGACTCTGTGGAAATATAGATCATCAGCACCTATTTCAAAAATCTCTACTCTCATAGGTTCAATAACACAGAAGAAATGGACAGATTCCTAGAAACATATGAAGTACCAAAGAGGGGTCAAGAAGATGTAAAACTGCCGAATTACCCAATTTCTATTAATGAAATTGAAAATGTAGCTAAATCCATACCTAAAAAGAACAGCCCAGGTCCAGAGGGATTCACTGTGGAATTCTACAAGAAATGCAAAGAAGACTTAGTGCTGACACTCCTCAAACTCTTCAATGAAATTCTTCCTAAGTCATTCTTGGAAGCAAATATTACTCTAATACCAAAACCTGAGGAAGACCCAACTAAGAAAGAGGCCAATCTCCCTAATGAACATAGATACAAAACCCTCAACAAAATATTGGCAAATAGGATGCAGCACATCATCAAAAAGATTATACACCATGACCAAGTGGGATTCATCCCAGGCATGCAGGGATAGTTCAACATACATAAATCAATAAATGTAATCCACCATATCAATAGAGCCAAAAGAATCACGTGATCATTTCTATAGATGCAGAAAAAGCTTTTGATAAAGTCCAACCCTTATTCATTTTAAGAACCTTACAGAAAATTGAAATAGATGGCCTTTACCTCAAAATGATATAGGCCATCTATGACAAACCAACAACCAGTATCATATTAAATGACCAAAAACTGAAAGCTTTTACCCTAAAATCAGAAATAAGACAAGGATATCCCTTATCACTGCTCCTATTCCATATGGTATGGGAATACTACCCAGAGCAATTAGATAAGAGAGAAATAAAAGGAGTAAAGATGGGAAAAGAAGTTAAATTATTGTTATTTGCAGACAACATGATATTCTACATAGAGAACCTCCAAAACCCCATTGAAAGACTTCTAGATATAAGAAATAAATTCAGCAATGTAGCTGGATACAAAGTCAATACTCAGAAATCAATAGTATTCCTATACACTAACAACAAAATCACTGAAAGAGAAATAAGAGAAGCTACATCTTCATACTAGCATCCAAAAAACTGAAACACTTAGCAATTAATCTCATGAAAGAAGTAAAAGATCTATAGAGGGGAGATTACAATATCCTGAAAAAGAAATCAAAGAGGACCTCAGAAAATGAAAAGCCATCCCTTGTTCATGGATATGAAGAATAAATATTGTGTAAATGACCATTCTCCCAAAACTGTTATACAGATTCAGTGCAATCTCATGAAGATACCTAACATACTAACATACCTCATAGATCTAGAGAAATCACTCCTAAAATTCATCTGGAACAGGAAGAGACCTAGAATAGCAAAGGCATTTCTAAGCAGCAAAGTCAAGGCAGGAGGCATCACATTCCATGACTTGAAGTTATACTAAAAAATTACTGTAATAAAATCAATATGGTACTGGAATAAAAACAGATCTGAAGATCAATGAAATAGACTGGAAGATACAACCACAAATACAAACACACTCAACCACCTTACCTTTGATAAAGGGGCTAAACATGTTCCCTGGAAGAACGATAGTTTCTTTAATAAATGGTGCTGGAAAAACTGGTTCTCCATATGCTGAAAACTAAAACTAGATCCATGATTATCATGTACTAAACTAAAATCTAAATGGATCAATGATCTAAATATTGAAACAGAAACACTAAATCTGTTGGAAGACAATTTAGGTAAAAATCAGGAAGATATAGGGATAGGTAGAGAGTTCATGAACAAGAATCAAACCACACAGCAAATACTTGCTAGAATCAATAACTGGGATCTTGTCTTATTAAAGAGTTTCTGTATGTCGAAAGAAATCTCCAGCATAGTGAAAAGAAAACCCACAAACTGGGAAAAAATCTTAGTGAACTGTCCCTCTGACAAAGACCTTCTGTCTAAAACATATAAAGAATTAAAAAAAATCAGACCCCCAAAATTCAAAGATCCAATCCAAAAAATGGGCATCTAAGATGAATATACATTTCTCAGATGAAGAAATGCAAATGGCAGAACAACTATTCTCTGCCCATTGCTGTGAAATTTTGAATTGGATAATATTAATACTTTTAATCCCTGCTGCATAGAGATTAAGTTAAATTATTCCCTTTTCAAGTACTTTATGGAATAATACTGAATACTTGTCTGATGAAAAGCAAAACCAAAGATGTTCAGAAAAAGCTAAAATTCATAGTTAATTCAGCACTGATTTATACTTACTGACCCTTAAAATCAAATGAATGTCTTAAGTATTCCTTTTAAGCCTCAATATGGAAACCTTTTATGACTATGAGTCTTATTTTTCACAAATGACTTCAGTAAGGACTAATTAAATGAGTGTATGGAAAATGGAAGATAAACTTAAGGGGGGAAAAGAATTCTCAACATTGATTTGTCAAAATAAACCTCAAATGCATTAATTCTTCCTCTCCTGTCAGGCATGATTAAAACAGTTGGTAATGCTCAGTGCTGGTAATGGTATGAAAAAATAGACCCCTTCATTTATTTCCAGTGGCACTGTAAATTACTCCCAAGTGATTTGGAGATTAATTTTTACAATATCTTTACAAAGCACTAAGGAATATAATCTTTGATTCAGAAACTGTAATTCTAGGGATTTATCTTTTTTTTTGTCTTTTTTGTTTTTATCGGTACCAGGGATTGAACTCATGACTGTCTGCTTGCAAGGCAGACACTTATGCTGCTGAGCTAAATCCCCAGCCCCAGGAATTTATCTTTTTAAAACCCTTTTATAGGTCACAAACTATAAGCCAAAGAACAATAGTATAGCATTGTCTACAATAATAAAAATTATATACATTCTGTGTGCTCCTTTTTGCAACACAAGTATTAAAACTGTATATATCCTAAATAGTCATTGATAAGCAGTGATTGAGAAACTACATGGCATTCATAGAGAGGCAAACTATATAAATTAAATAAATAATGAAGTATTGAAGAGAAAAATTTCTATGATATAGTAGAAAAAGACCTTTAGAATACTATATATAGACAAAATTAATTTTAATTAAAAAACTGTATGATTATATTTATTCTATAAAATGTTAAAATTGATTCAAAGACCATCAATCTAGTAAATTGTATTTTCAAAGAATATTTCTTTCATGTCTCATCTCTTAGAAGATATTCCTTTGGTCCTATGACTAGAAAGTTTTACATGTAGGATATATGGGGAAGAGTTTCCTGAGAAATTAGTAAAATGGGAAGTGGAACTTTTTTACTTATAATTCTTGTCCATTCATAGGCAGTTTATAATTTTGGCCAAGTCAACAAAGTGCTTTGGTTTGTCTATCTGAAAAGTGAGAAGCTCAAAGATGAACAAAATAGAGTAATACAAAGTGCTCTGTACATAAATTTTGAGCAGTTTAGTTATCTCCATTTCTTTCTTTGAGAATTGTTTTTAAAATATACAAATCAAAAATATGAGACTCTTTAAATTATTCAGAGTATACTATTTTTGCCTTATTGAAGTCACTGAATGATTTATTAAATTTCTTCTTCCTAAAAGACTGGATAAAAACAGGTTTATCCTTTTCTGTAATATATATCCTGTCACGGCTCTAATGTGCACTTCCATGAAGGGTAGGAAAATAATTTAGAACATATTTCTTTTGTATGTTTATCAACTCTCTCTTTCTTTTTTTATACTTCATTTTTGAAGACTTCTATGTATTTCCCTTGGACTTGGTGATATTTAATAAAGACCTTATAGTGTATTTTATCTCAGAAAAATATTACTTTTTTCTCATGTTTATGATATTTTGCTTTCATTCTTAAGTTTTAATTCAATGGTGGAGACCAGAAATATGGAGGGGGTGATTGGTGATTTTTAAAAAAATTTACACTAGGTTTTTTTAAATTCATTCTTTCTTTTAGTTTTTTTTAAGGTAATTTTCTTTCCCTTGTTGGCTACAAAATTATGTATCACCTATTATTTTAAACATAAATGTAACATATGATACAAGATGAATATGAGAATAGATTACAAATATTAGAAACAAATCTGCTTTTCTAATTTATTATGTTTCATTTATAATGTTACATTGGAAGAAGTGCTATGACATTTGGCCAACTTGTACCACAAGGAATTTATTACTATATGTCATTCACTATTTGCTATGCTCAGTAGAGCTTAGTGCAAGATAGTTTTCCCTAGGTAGGTAAAACCAGTAGTGAATAGTTGTGGTTCATCACGTGATAGCACTTGGCCACAAGTCCATAGTGCAGGTGTTTAAAAGGCTCCACATTACTTACAGGATCGAGGTCAGTATCATCTGAATATAATTAATGGTCATTAATTAATTTCATTTAATATGTATTTTTTCATTAATATGTATTCTTAATGAGTACCAAAGTAAGCTATTAAATACATGTAAACCCATAAAAGATTGAATTAAAGTTAATTAGATTAACTTGTTATTAAGAATGGAAATCTACAAAAACTTTGAGCATCTAGATGAAAATTGTTCAGTAGGATATGATCTCAGCCACATAACATAATTTAAAATGTTCTGGTCACTGCATTAAACATTAAATAAAATATTTGGTATTCATCTTAAGAATATATTTACTCAGCATAATTTAAATATTATGTCAACATGCAATTTATTTTAGAAATTTCTGGGACACACTCTTTTTTAAATACTTCATCTTTGAAATCTGTCTGTATTTTGTACTTATAGCACATCTCAATTTTGCTAGTCATATCTCATCTGTTCAATACCCATATGAGCTCAGAGCCAACTTTATTAAACAGTGCAGGGCTAAATTTTTAAATTTGCAGCTATATTATTTGTTCTTTTTAAATCTATCTTGACAAGAAGTATTGAATGGCTACTATGTTATAATTAGTTTAGTTAATGTTTAAAAGACAACCAAGTCTAAGGACATGCAGCAAACCACCACTTAATCTTAATAAAGGAAATGTAATGGATACATTGCTGATTCAATGCCAAGGAGTAAGAAAAACACAAGCTGCTAGTGCCATTATGTAAGAAATAAAACTGTAACCCACAAATCCAAAGGGAAAAGTAAAACTAATGAGCTTTGGTTGGAATAGGACCAATGGTGGAACCAGTTCGACCACACAAGCATTTCCTGAAGGGTCTTGGGGAGATGGATTTGAGGGCCACACTCTGGGACTCAGGGCAGAGAGGCAAAGGGCAAAACCAAGATTTCCTAAATGTCAGCTTTTATGTGTGGTTCACCTGTTAGTTTCTTAATGAAGCTTGGTGAACTGGCAGGCAGGCTAGCTGGTGGGCCATACAAGTAGGACTGTATCATATTCCAGTTCACGGGGGAGATGTCTCGTATTCATACAGCATTCAGGTTTTCAAAAGACATTCTTATTTATACTTTCACAAATTGTAAAAGTAGGTTTTTACTAGTCACATTTACAAGAAAACAAAGACTAATGCATTTATTTCAATAAATAATTATTGAGCAATTAATAAGCAAGGAATTATGTGGGACTTCAAGAAACAAGGCTAAAATCTTGAGAACTTAGGTATACAAAACCTCACATTTCTAAATACTGAGCTTAACAATAGCATCATTTAGTTTCAGGTTAGTATATTTAGTCTGCTTCTAGTAAATGTCCAAATCTTGTTGCTTAACTTTTGTACTACACAGTTCGTGGCATTGCTTCTCTTTACCTTGCATGAGTATGATGGTGATTTTTATGTGTTAATAAATGTGCCATTTCTATTGCCAGAAACTTTGTAAATGTGTTGTATAATTACCCTAGTGTAGCAGCCAATTTATCCTGAAGTTATTAAAATCCCAAGAATTCAACTTCATCATTTTTATTCCCTACACTTATTATGTCCAACTATTATCGAACTAAATTTACAAACTTGGACTATGTCTGCTTTGTATTAGGCTTTTGTAGCAAGTTTAGCTAAGTAACACAATATTAGTTGTGTGAAAGTGTCGGGATTTGTTGTGCCATATTTTCTGTTTACTATCACAGGAATTTATCTTCTTTTCAGTTCATTGATTTAACTTATGAAATACGTGAAACTCCCTCTTTTTGTACAGCAATGTTGAATTTCCTTGTGATTCTGCTGGATACAAGTCTGGGTCCTGAATTTTCTGGAAGAGATGATTTTTCTTCATTTTCTCCTGCTTTTCAAAGTTATCAAGGACCATCAGGAATCACTATACCAATTCTTGTCCTAAGGAGACATTATTACCTAAAGAAGTTTGGCTTTAAAGGAAATCAATGGTGAGATGTGTCAAGAGTTAACAAAATTTTGGCAAGGTCATTTTTCTTGACTTTTTGTTTTTAAAGTAAGTTACTCCACAAGGTTATGATAAAAAGAAGAAAAGAAAAGAAAAGGTCCCCTAGAGAAAGGGAGACCGTTTTATCATCTATATTCCACAACCCTGATGAGAAGGTGTAAGTTTAAAGGAGACATAGTATTAGGTGAATCACAGGCGTTTTGATATCAATATTCACAGCTTAATCAGTTTTTTTCTCATTCAAGTCCACTTGCCATCTATATCCTTATCTTAATGAATGGCATCACTATCTAATAGAGTGCCTAATTTTAAACCCATGTTATCAAAAAATCATGAAATTTGTCAAAAGATACCAAATATATTTATTGAAGCTGAATTCATTAACCTCATATAATTTTTAACTCTCTGGAGATTCTCTTGATGGCTATAAGGTGGATAGAAGAAATAAAATAGGTAACAAGGATATGAAGCAAAGTATAATTTTTGAATTGTACTTTTAAGAGAGACTGAAACTTTATTTTTTATTTTAAAAAGAATAAAACAAAAGAGAATAGAACAAAGCAAATCAGAACACAACAGTGCAAGCAACACAGCACTTCACAACATGATGGTATCACTACCATCATGAGACTGAAGCTTTAGAACATAGAAGTTACTCAGTATTTTTTCCTTTCCAGGAAACGTTAAAAAAATAGCTTTTCACTTGTTAAAAGAAACTTCACCTCTAATGTCTTCTCTATTGTGTAAACTGGGCCTTTCACCTGTAGAAAGGCTTATCACCTTTCACCTGTCAATTGCATGCCCTGCTTCCCATAAATTTCGACTCTAGAGCTGCTCGAATACATCCAGCTCAAGGCCGCAATGCCTCTCTTTCTGTTGAGTGTCCACACTCTATTCTCTTCGAGTGTGTACTTGACAGATTTGTCTACTAAACCTCAGCTTCTTATTGATGCATCTTTGAAAATTCTTTTTCTGTGACAGAGACCAGTGAACCTACAATGTATGCCACGAGAGGGATGAATCAAGGTTCCTCATTTCAAATTCTGCCAAAACTCCTCTCAATTCATTTCTTTCTCTTTTCTACATCCTCATCTACACTGACACAGTTCAAGCTATGCTTTAAGTTAATCCATTAATCCCCATACTTGTCTGCAAATCTCTCCTCTCATTTCACCTGTCCTCCCTCCTCTTCCAACCTACTTGCTCATTGCTGCCAAAATGACCTACCTCACATGAAAATCTGACCATGGATCAAAGTACTTCTCTGCTCCCATTGATGACTTGCCCATATCTTCTTTGCGTGGTCATGCAAAACCTGCGTCACGTGGTTTCTGTCTACTTCTTTGATTTATTCCTGAGATGGTCCCTCCTTATCACTCCAGAAATACTGATTTGGTTGGTAGATTCCAGAACAGACTGTTTTTGCCCATGTGATGCTGATTCTCAGTAGCCTTCCTGAAACACTGACCATCTTCTATCTTCGTTCACCATCTCTTCTCTGAAGACTATCCCACCTTTACTAGGCAACCTGGGGCAACTTCTTTGTTAATGCAACTACCATTCTGTAGAATAGTTCTTCATTTTTTCCCCTCTTAATTACATATGTTTCTAACTCCACTGGACAACACACTTTTTGAAGTTTGGAAGAATATAGATTTGATTTATTTGAATCCTTGGAGAAGCTCATCGTATATTTTGAATTTGCCAAGGGAAAGCTACTGATATATTTAACAATAGAATCTCCCTAGTACCTTTAACATTGAATTACATGAACCAAGCCTAGTAAGATTGTTGCAAGCAATAAATCCAATTTCCTATAACAAATTGATCCTATAGCTTAAAATTCACCAATGTATCACCATGTTTTTGTAACTGACAAAGAAGAATTTGTAACTGAGTGTGCACATTTTAATCTGAAAAGTGCTCCCTTGTTTCATTTGAGATATAGTTTTGAGATAGATAGATAGATAAAGTTTTGAGATATAGTCCATGCATTATATAACTTATCCTTTTAATTTATATTATCCAGATATTTTAGTATAACCATCACCAAAATCAACTTTTGAATATTATTATAAAGAATATGCCTGTGACTGTTCATTGTTACACTCTCTCTCCCATCTCTTGGCCTCAGGTAAACACTTACATAATTTCTGCCTATTCTGGACACATTTAAAAATCACTTATATCACTCTTTTCTAACTACAGTTATGTGTACTTTGGCCCACATATTTTCATCTTTGCCTCTCGCTAGCCACTCATACCTCTGATAGCTCTCTACCTTTATAAGATTAACTGATTTTGCTCCCATAATGAGATCTTTTATTGTCTCTCTGTCTGGCTTATTTTACTTAACACATTTATCCATAGGTATAACCTTATTCCTGAGATCATTTGCTTCAAATGTACTTACTAATACCCTAAAAATCATTAACTAATTTATTAACTCATTTATTTAACACTTTATTTAATATTTAATATGTACTGTGAGTGGAGCACTATGCTAATGGTGAGTGGTATAAAGATAAAAACACAGATTTTTCCCTTGTGAGGTTAAAAAATATATTGACTTTATATAGGTTTATCTCAATTAATCCTCATAACAACTCTGACAGGCAAGCAGTATCATCTTTGTCTTATAAATGAGGCTCTCACAGAGCAGTATTTATTATCTTGAGTGTCTTAAAATCCTAGCATTTTTCTAAATATAAAATGTGCAAGCAAGCTGGACTTGAGATGCATGACCGTAATCTTACTGGGTAAGTTTTTTCATTGAATCAACAAACTCTCTTAGTCTCAGATTGTGTCTTTGCAAAATGGTAAGAACCTCACAGGTTCTGTAAAGATTAAATGTGAAAATCCTTATAAAAAATAGAGTACTTGGGAGGCTAAGGTAGGAGGATCACCCTAGTGCTCTATGTAGGGGACTCTGTTTTAATTTCTCTTCTCCCAATAGGTAAGTCTCACTGATTTGGAGATTTTCCTGTGGTTTGTAATTGTGTTTCTTACAATTTAAATGTAAGCATAAATCACTGCTGGATCTTGCTACCATAAAGATTCTGTGTCAACAAGTTTGAGGTGAGGTTGAGATTCTATACACCTAACAGCAGCTGGTCTGTGAACCACACATTGCAAAGCAAAGGTTTAGAACTTACGTGTAGAATACTACTATGTCAAAAAATTTCCCCTCGCAGTCTTTTGTTTTGGACCAAGTCACCAGGCCCTCTTAAAATTTGTCTAAAAATGAGAGCTGAATAGTGAGTTAGTTCTGATAACCTTAATCTTCCTCAGCTTTCTGAGTGCAGTTAACACATACTCAACTATTTCACTTTGTAACAATTTATTCCTTCTGCAAAATATTCCTGTGCTTATTGACATATATGTGTGTGTGTGCATGTTTTATTTTTAAATGTTTTTTTGTTTCCCAAACTAGATTTTAAACTCCATCAGGGCAGGGACCACATCTCACTTATTTATTAATCCTTACACTGTTAATCATCATTCTATTCAATTTAATACCAGTGAATCATGTGAATTTTTATTTTCAGTGAGATGTAGGACAGTACTCCATCTTTTATATGGATTTTCACATTTAATCTTTCACAAAACCTGTGAGGTTCTTACCATTTTCTAAAGACATAATCTGAAACCAAGAGAGTTGTTTTTTGTTTTTTGTTTTTTTTTTAAATTTTCTTGAGACGGGTCTTGCTAAGCAGGTTAGGCTGGAGTTCAATTCACTTTGTAGCCCAAATTGGCCTCGAACTAACAGCAATCCTCCTGCCTCAGCCTCTAGAGTGCTGGGATTACAGGCATGCACCACCATACCAGGCTGTGGGTTTGTTAATTCAGTGGATAACTTACCCTGTTGCCCATGTTCTTTCCTTTCAGGCATGCCACACTGCCCCCGTTATGGTGAGCCCGTGAGTCTGCTGTACTGTAACAGGTGAATTCACCCTGTCAGAATTGAATTAAAGGCTAACTTTTACTTTGTTTTATCCTCTTCTTATTGGTGGTAACCTGTGCATTTGGAGTCAACAAAGAGAATATCAGGAAAGAATTCTGACCTCATTACAGTTGCTTTCAGTCAGGCTACATTCCGGGACCTTGGCAGCTTTCAGCCGGCAGTGTCATGGCGTTGTGAAGCCCGATGAAAGGCTGGCAGCTCTGACGGGGTCGTCATTGACACTTCTATCCGGGTCAGCTGCCGCATCCTCTTCATCACTTCTGTACTTCATTTACTTCTGCGCTCTCAAACTGAAAGAGAGTGATGAGGCAGTTGTCAGTTTATGCTTCTTACGTAGAAGCAGTTGCTTTATAATTCAGCGTGTTTACATGACTCGCAGACTGGCTTGTGTCGATTTTACCTGTTAGAGGAAATGGCCTGTGTCCAGGGAGGTTGCAATATAGTCTCCTTTCTTACTGATCCATTACTTTCCAGTTAAATACTGATGTAGATACTTTATATAAATTTTAGGATAAAAGCTATTGTCTCCTTTTTTTCCCTTTGTTTGTCTGAAGGCTCATAGACAGCGTATATTTGTGTGACAGAGGTGGCTCACACGAGGCCTCCCATGTGGCTCTTTGTCCAGCATCTTTCACTTCTCTGGGCCTCTTTTTTTTTCCTTTCCTTTTTTTGAACCAGGAATCAAACTCTTGCTCTCATTCTTAGCAGGCCGGCACTGTGTGTCACTGAACTACAGTATGGTTCTAGGTCGCTTTTTAGAACACCTTTTTAGGTGAAGACAATAAGACTTTGGTGTAGAAGTTTATCCATACAAATGCATGCAGATGACATAGGGCTTTTCTGATAAATTTTGTAGTCTCACAATCAGCAAGTTTCTTAAAAGAGCTATTGTTTCTGAAGAATGAAGTGGGAGTCAAGGACAATGAGTGGCTTGGAGAAAGATTCTGAAAATGATGGACTACGTCACAGGCTTCTTATATGAGTAGTTTTGGATGATTCACTTATACTGTTTCCACCTTCCCCCCAGTATCTGAAGAATGGGCTTAATCATAGCTCGTATGTGGATGAAACTAGACAACTTAAGCAAAGTACTTGGTGTTTAGCAAGAACTTGATAAATGCTAGCTTTTATTATTTCACTTTTTCCTGATCAGTCCAACCAGAAACTCTTAGAAGTGAAATTCTGGAAGGGTGCACATACTGAACTGCTAATTGGTTTGCTTAATTTTTAAACATTCTGTTAAAAAGAGGTTATTTGGAAGAAAAGATAGTATTTTGGAGCTACTATCTAACTTACGAATATATCTGGATTTTCAGTTTTGATATCTGATATTCACATGAGTCATTGTGGTTAAACTAGATTTTCCCCTCATGAGTAGTTATTTAACAATGACCACACAACTAACTTTATTATATCCTGAGTTTTGGAATGTTTTTAGGATTTGATATTCTTTGAGGATTTCGCATTATGTCACTACTTTCTTTTTGAGCTTTCCATCCACAAATGGGTCTAATTACAATAAACTAGGAGTATATCAGCATGAAAGGGGATGAAATTATGATGCATAAGAAACTAGAAGTAATTCTTAGTAGATTTGTAAAAATATGCTTTTCATCTATATAGGTTTTGAGTGACTTTGGCTACACTATGTGTGCTAGAATGCTTAGGAAATAACCACCTGAGAAAATTTATAACTTTTCAGGATATATGTTTTCTCTTGGACCCAAGATTACATATCTAGCATTTAAGTCAAACTCTATTCTCTTTATGTGCATACTTAGACATTGACACATAGACCATTTATTCTTACGGGTCAAGACCCTGTAAAAACTAATGAGATGTGTCAGAATAGTGCCTTTGGGGATGACAAAACTGGTGGTGCTATCCCAGATGGTAGACAGGGCCAATTCTGCCAGTTGGGGGCATTACTGGCCTAGCTTAGTTGGGAAAGATTTTGAACCCTTGTTATGATAAGGACAAAATCAGCACATTTTAAACTGTAAAACTGTGTTGCTTATGATACAAATTTTTTTTTTTTTTTTTTTTTTGGTACCAGGGATTGAACTCACAACCTCATACTTGCCAGGCAGGTGCTTAGCTGCTGAGCTAAATCCCCAGCCGTGATACAAAGTTTTGTCAAAATATTTTCTCTTTTGTCAAAAGTATTTTTAGAAGCTTTCTATATTGTTCCAAACCCCTTTCTAAGGTTTCTGTTTATTAGAACATTACTTATAAAATGTAGTTATAAAGAATGATTTGTTTTACAAAAGCAATTTTTCTTCAGTCATATTTTGTGTGGGATTTTTTGGAATCAAAGCTCACAAATCCTAGTGTTGATAGGGGCCCAGTGAGATACACAAATCAGCATAGTGAACTGGATTGAAGACCAGAGAGTTCAATCTACTGTCAGAACTAGTCCTAATTTGCATGTCTATCTTTAGGTGGTATGATAAAAATAGCAAGTGACTTGGAGTTTAGAAATTTGAGTTTTAGTCCAAGATTTTCTAGCTGTTGAAGCAATAACCTTAGACATCAATATCTTTCTTAACAAAATAGAGTGTCAAAATGAATAATTTCTAATGTGATTTCTAGCCTTAAGTGGATACCACTTATTTATAGCATTCTACTCTATAGGTCTAAGTAACAGTGTAGTAGTAGGAAAAGCCAAATGGGACCCAAAGATTGGCTGCATTCTGAACTGTTTGATACTAACTCAGGCAGAGCACTGAAAATCTTTCTGTTCTCTTCTCCTAATAAGGACTTCAAAAATCATTCGGCTTAGATTTACTCCCTAACCATCCTCCATCTCCATGTCAAACACAGAATAAAGATAACAAAGGGAGGAGTTATAGTTTCTTCACATGGGAACTATAGCTATGTGTTTTATACTTAATAACAAGCAGGTAAAATAATAATAACTTATGCTTTAAGAAAATGTTCTTTTCATTTTATACGGAAGAGGATTAGCAGTCTCCTGATGCATGTTGGGCTCACACTAGTCTCACAAAGTTGACGAGACAGAAGCAATATTTTTCACAATAAATTGTAGCATTTGACAACTGCTGTCATAATCCATGCACCCATGCATACTAGTCAGGATTCTTAGTTGAAGAAAATAGAATGTAGTTTCTGCACAAAGGGTTCAATGTATATGAAAAAGCTCACAGAATTGTTGAGAAGGGTGAAGCAGCTCCAAGGAATGATTTTGAAAGTCTTGGCACTATCCAGGGAGTGATTCCTGACTATGAAGTTTACAAAAGTGTGCTAGCAAGCTCTAGAAGCTTAGCACGTTCTTGTAATTTGGGCTGGGGATTTAGCTCAGTGACATAAGCACCTGCCTTGCAAGCATGCTGTCATGAGTTCCATCCCCAGTACTGATAAAAAGAAAAGTATAACATTCTTGTAATTTACCATCAAGAAGTTATCTAGTCAGAGAGCTATTTCTATAACTGCCAGCTCCAGAACATGCTTTCTTGGCCATCATCCCTGTCTACAAAATGGATGCTTTGTATTCTCTCCAGGCCTCTCAGTGTGAATCAAAGCTGAGAATCAGCATTAGAAGGACACAAGTTAAATCTTATGTAGAACCCGAGCTGCAAGGGAGTATGGAAAAGGTAGATTTTACTGATTCAGTGTCTATTTGGAAAAAGTTATTGTTAGAAAACAGAATGGAGCTTCATGAATCAAACCATCATCCAGGAAATCATGTTTCTTCTCTACTTTCCACCTCAGAAAGATACAGGAAGTTGGACTACAGTGGAGAGGCTGTGAAAGGTAAACGAGTTGCATGCCTACAGACATATCCTGTTGACTAGTATTATGAGGGATGGATGATCCTTTTGTAGAGCTCAGGTCTGACATCCCAGACCATTGGACTGAACTGAAAATGTGGAAGTATTTATAGCCATGTATGGTGTCATGGGAAGCTGAACTGAGATTGAGTCATAGGTGCAATTGATTTGCTGTGGCTACTGGGCAGAGAAAGACAAGTCCTTCATTCAACTGCTCCCTAAAGGAGCTAAAGCTTTTAGTACCAGCAGGATGAACAGCAGCCAAGAAGACAAGCAACTCTGCTGAAGAGTCCAGAGGACATGTGGAACACTGCTTGGATATGAGTATTCCTTTATTCCTGAGGTCTGAAATGTTTCTTTATCTAGATATTATCTTGATGGGATCCCGAAGTGGAGGTTAAGAATCCAATATACTGAGAATGTTTTCTACCTGAAGAGATTATGCTGTATTTATAGGAAGTGTACACTATATTTATAGGAAGTTATTGCATCAGAAGTTTATTGGGTTGAATTAAATGCTAAATTTCTTGTGTTACTGGAGAGCTTTGTTAAAATCTAGGCAATAGAAGCATTGCTTTCTCAATTTATGGCAGAGGTGTAATGCTATTAGGCAATAGTTCTACATCCTTACACTTGAAATCTGTGTATTTACAGAAGCATGCTTTACCTTGTGTGTTTCAATGAATTTAGACAAAGAAAAGACAAAAGAAAAAGCAGAGTAACTTTTTGTCCATGGATCAAGTGTCAGCAAACTACAACCTGTGGGCTAAATCTATTTCATCATGTAAAGTCTTATGGAAACATAACCATGCTCATTCATTTATTTATTGTCTATGGCTGTTTTGCCAGATTTGAGTAGCTGCAACAGAGACTGAAATTCCTATGTAACTTAAGATGTTTACTGTTTTTCCCTTTTAAGCAAAAGAAACTCTTGCCAATTCCTGTCAAAGAGAATAAAAAAGAAGTACATGCTAGTGAAATGCATTTGATACAGAAAGAATCAAAGGAACATAGGGTAGGGAGAAAATCATGATGAGACAATGCTCTAGAAGAGCAGGATAAACCTGCTAGGGCTTGAAAAATAAGTGGGATGACATTCTGAGAAACAGAGGCCAAGTGAAAACTGTCCTAAAGGCAGAGCCTTAAGGTGTCATCATGGCTTAGGTATTTTATAGTCAAGAGCCTTGGATGGAAAATGACAGGGAAGTATTTGGCAGTAGTTAGCAAGACTGAATAATGTGACTAGCAACTCTTGTGCATTGTGGGAGAGGCAATTAGCTCTCTACTAAAGTTGTTCCCACTCACAGAACATTATTAACCATTTCCTCTTTAGCCGTTTACACTGGAACATGCTAAGTTTGGATGAAATGTGAAGACAGCAGAGCCACAGGTGAAAAGCCCTACAACCATAAATTCTGCTTCAAAGCAAAATAAGGTGCACATATTTTGGATTTTTGTGAAAAAAATCAACTTCTTATGTTTGGTTTGTTTTATCAATTGATATTTCTATAATTTCTGAAATATAAAGAGAAGAGTATTGTTTATTAAAAAAAACAAAACAAGACTAAAATGTGCTTTAGCAGTGGGGAGCTGGTATCAAACCTGGAAAATGAAAATGTGTATCATGCACCTTGATAAACATTTGGAAAATCTATACTAACAGTTTTTTGACTTAACTTGGGAGTTAGATCTTTTGAGTACTGATCCTGTAGCTTGGAGTGCTGAGAAACAGCCAGAATGACAGCATATACTGAGTTTTAATTTCTACTTTTAGTATTGTATTACAAGAAATAAATGAATTTAGGGGTAAATTGGCTGATTGCAAGAATAAACTTAGGGAATAAAAAACATTTATGTATGTGAGGCCTTGAAAAAATCAAAAAGCCAACTGCTAGCAGCTAGTTGTTCTTACCTAACTCAGGTATTTACCATGTGCTAGGCACTAGCTAGAGGCCCATTGAGATTTTGGTCTAGCTTTAACATTCACTATTTGTGGGAGATAAGGGTGCTGTATAGTAGATTAAGTGCAGAGACGCCCTGATGTGAATGAAGGCCATGATTAAGGCGAATTCAGTAAGCTGAGACCATGAGGAGGAAGAAACCATCAGTAGTCGGCAGGAACCATGAGCAGAGTGAAGACTGCACCGTGCATGCATGTCCAGGAACCACTGGGTAAGGACTGGAGAGTGGAGTGGATGGTCATGTGGAGAACAACTGGATCCTATTGACGGTAGAGAGGAACTCTGTACTTTTTTCCCAACTGAGGGCTTGAGAAACACAGGCTCTAGAGCCAGGACAGCACCCCACTGTGGCTTCTCTTTTTGTACATTGTGAGATTTGCTACCCCTCATTTTTCTTTTTTTTCTAAAATAACTCTGCTTCTTAATTGAGTGAACCTATGACCTATAAAGCCTATAAAAGATAAAGCATTTGATTTTGATGTTTATGTATGTATATACATACATGTACATTAAATACATTGATTTAGGTATAAAACATATATTAAGGCATAGAATATTTATGTATTAAACTATGCTTCATATACTTATAGTTACTATAATTATATATTATAAACTATTATATATATATAATATAGATTCTGGTAACAAAATAAGACAGATAAACATATCAGTTTATCCCTCAGAGAAAATTTTATACAAATGTGGTTATTAGGTATTCAGTTGTAAAATGGTTCTTTCATTCCTCCAAATTTCTAAATTGTATCTCTGCCTATTTCTCATTACATTTTCAACAAAACAAATTATGAAAATAAAAACACATAATGAATGTTATAATGAAATTTTAATTATCATATATGGAATCTTTTTTTTCTTTAATAGAAGGCATGTCAACATTCCTTAAATACAAAAATCTCCATGGCCCATGAAGAAACTAGTAATTCTTTGTTCTTATCATTTGTTCATAAATTTAACTCCTTATTCTATTTTGGGATAGTGTATGATATGGGAAGGTAGAAAATGACGAACATTTGTAGGAGAGGGAAGTTCCATCAGGAGCAATGTGTGGGATCAGTCAGAGATTCCAGCCAGCACCAGCCTCAAGCCCCAGCTACGGAAGATTTCTCATATGTGTGGATTTTCCAACTGCCCTTTCTATTGCTCTGTTACAGCTGACTTTTTGTGAGTCCAGACACTTTAACTGCAGATTTGTGATGTGTTTTCCATGAAGGCAGAACATTTATCTTGTTCCAACTGAGTGTCATACTTGCATATTCACAATTTAGTAATGGGATATTTATCATTATTTCCTCCAGTTTTAAAGTAACCAAGTTCTAATTCCCAAGGTCATTCTTCCAGTTGATTCTATAACTTCTTGAGCAAGACTGTCAGGAAGCAGAGATGCTATGGGGAGAGGAACAGAAAGTAGATATTTAGGTGGAATATGATAATTATTTTCTACTATGACCACAAAAACAATACTTTCTATGCATGTATACAGATCTTTACTACTGACGCAAAATTCAGTTCAAAAGAGGGAAAAGGGAAACTTGTATGCAATCTCCTCTCTGCTTTTCTGTAGGATTGAAGCAATGGTTAGTACAGAAAAAGGGAAGAAGATGATAGTATGCAATCTCTTTCTGCTCTTCTCTGCACTTTGGGCTCAATTCTGCCCCTCCTCTTGCTTCTCTCCATTTGTCTGTCATATGTCTCTTAATAGGTAGAACCTTAGCAAAGCCATGAAGCTCAGGGATGAGCCTATTGGGCTGAAAATGACGTTCATTTCATAAATGAGTCACCCGAACCTTAAAACAGTCTCCACATACTCTTAAGTCTACCCGTGCCTGACTCTACACAAATTTAGCCATATCAGTGTTTCATTGCCCTCCTTTAACTCAAATAACTTAGGAAAACGAAGAATGTTCTATTTTACAGCTTCCCATTTGTCCTTAAAGAAAGAACACAGGGAAGGTGTCAGAGGCTTTTTCAATCAAGAACAACTAGGTGGCAGGGGTGGGGAATAACTGGGGGCACACATGTGAGGATTCTCATTTAAACTCTTTCAGAAGAATGCTCCTTTCTTGCTTCATAAAATGAAGTTGCTGGAGAGATGATGACTGATCTCTCAGGCTGGTGTTACAGTTCTATGATTGGTAAAGCCCATAGCTATCTCAATCAGGGGCTAATTTATACTGTGGAGTAGCCTTAACAAATGCACCATGGTTACATTCCCTGAATAATTAACTCTTACATTCACTCAACACTTATTTTATTCATTTATTTATTTATACATGTTTGTAGTATGTAATGTTTGCATTCATCTTAATTCATTTTCATCCCCTTTCACGCCCCTCTCTCCACCCCCTTATCTCTTGGTTCTCTTCCATTTGCAAAAGATCTAGCTCCTTGTTTCTTATTATGTATCTTCTTATATATATCTATTATGTGTTTTGCTTGTAATTTATTTATGCTTTGTGTTTCATATAAAAGAAATTATATGATATTTTAAGCTTGTGTGTCTGATTTATTTCACATAATGTTATGATCTCAAGATGCATTCATTTTCCTGTAGATGACTCAAATTTATCCTTTTTATATGGGAGAGTAGGACTGCATTTTGTCACAAATACTATTTTCCTTATCCATTTGTCTGTTGATGTTCAGATATAAGCTACTTCTAAAATTCAGCTATGATGAATTGTTCTGCTATAAACATACATAAGCAGGTATAACTATGCTATGGTATCTTTAACACTTTTGGGAATATACTTAGCAGGGGAATACCTGGGTTAAATAGAATTTCTAGTTTTAGTTTTTTTGTGTCTTGATTTCTATAGTGGATGTACTAGTTTACACTCCTACCAGCAACCTAGAAGGGTTTCTTTATCTCCACACCTCACCAACATTTGTTATTTGATTTCTTGATGATAACTATTCTTTTTGGAGTGAGATAGAATCTCAGTGTATTTTAAATTACATTTCTATGTTAACCAGAAATGCTCAATTTCATTAACTTTTGATCTGATATTTATAATTTCATTCCTTGTACTACCTTGTTTTTCTAGGTACCTGAGGTCTATCATTAGTTTATTTCCCTTGCTCTCTTTTTCTAGCATTCTGGCATTTGCAGCCATGGATATTCTCCTTAGGACTGCTTTCAAATGTTCCATAGGTTCTGGTAGTTTGTATTGGCATTATTGTTTGATTTGAAGTATTGTTTAATTTCTTCCTCTATTTTTTAATGCAATCCATTGATTATTCAAGAGTGTATTGTTTATTTTTCATGTATTTGCATAATTTATGTGATTTCTTTTGCCATTGATTTCTATGATCTGGCAATGGGCATGGGATAATTTGAATACTTTTGCATCCACTTATGTGTGCTTTAAGGGTTCAAGTGTGGTCTGTTTTGTAGAAAGTTTTATGCGGAGAAAAATGTATATCCCATTGTTTTAGGGTGGGAGCATTCTGTAAGTATTCTTAAATTCATTTGTTTATAGATTTGGTTCAACTCTGACATTTCTTTGTGAATTTTTGTCTTTTCACTGGGGGAATTGAGACCATTCACACTGAGAGTTTGTACTAAAAGCAGTGACTTACTCCTGTCACTTCATTGTTTTGCTGTCACTGATCTCCTTTTCCCCCTTCTGGTTACCTGCTCACCCTATCTAGTGTATTCATTCTATTAGACTTTTTGACACTGTTGGCTTTATTGGCTCTTTCTATGATACCCTTGAGAATTTTTTGGAGTGTTGATTTGGTGGTCATGAATTTCTTAAGATACCATTTGGTGGGCCTGGGGATTTATCTCAGTGGCGTAAGTGCCAATCTGGCAAGTGCAAGGTCAAGAGTTCAAACCCCAGTACCAAAACAAAAACAAAAACAAAAACAAAACAAAACAAAAAAAACAAAAAATATTGTTTGGAAGGGCTCTATTTTCCCACCAATTTTGAAAGATAGTTTGCACTATAATCTGACAATATGTGTGAGATAATTTCAATTGTGATGGGAAGACTTTGTTGCTAGTATGATGGTCTCTTTAGATAGTGGCTGCTTCTCAGTGATGTATTCTGGATTGGAAGTTCGTTTCCTGCTTGGATGACTTCACTCCATGCCTTCCTGGGTTTTAAGGTTTGTCTTGAAAAGTCTGCTGCACTTCTAATGAGTTTACTTTTATAAGTGATTCATTGCTTTCTCTAGCAGCATTTATGATTTTATCCTTGTGTTGAACTCCTGCAATTTTGAGTAGGATGTATTGTCACTGATTTGTAATTTAGCTATACATATTGTGGTTGTCTGGAGTTTCAAATGCATCAATAATTTGTACATTAAATTCTTTTCCCATATTTGAAAGTTTTGTGCTATTATTTTTATAAACAGAGTTTTAAATGCTATTTATATTATTTTTAGAATTTTTACTAGTTCCAATTAATCTTAGCACAGCTTTCTTTGTGTCATATAGCAGCTATTGAATCCACTCTTCATGTTTTAAAGGTGTTCTGGATATATGACCACCTGCATCAGTCCTATTTTGTACTTAAAATACTTTGTCCTCACATTTGCTCACTTTAGTTGTCCATAATTTTATTATAATTTTTAATCTTCTGGATTTCTGTTTAGTAACCTTTACCTGGAACCTAATTATCTGTTGAAGTGGTCATTTGTTTTGTATCATTTTGTTTAGCTCAGCTAGCTTTCTTTTGGTGTGTTTTGTAAGATCACTAATTATTTTATTAAGTTTACTATGTGTTTAGTTATGTTGTCTTTGAGCTTACTGAGCATCTTGTTGATCTGTTATTCTTATGTCTCTTCTATTATCATTCCACACAATTCAGATGTTTGGCTTTTGATTTCCTCTGTATTTATACCCCATGGATCACCTTTGGAAGAGTTGGCAGTTTTGGAAGGAATTTTGTTTTCTTGTCTTCTCATTTATTTTTATGCTGATATTCTGATATTTGTGTGTCAATTACAGTGGAAAGACCTTCTTTTGCTTATATGAAAATCTCTTTAGTTAGCATTTGCTTTTAAGTGGTGCACTCTAGACATGATCACTATAGACCTTTGCAAGAGCCACCCATCTCTATAATTTGAGGCGGGGAATGCAATGTAATTGACCCAGCTCCTAGTTCTCTATAAATGAACCACTGCACTGTTAATGACACAAAGACAAACCAGGTATTAACATACAGTAAAAACCAATTAATATCAACAACACTGGCACCCTCCAAGTAGCAACAAAATCAGCAACAATAATATAATCAAAGATAAGCTGGATATTGACATAGCAGTAAAAGTTTAAGCATAGGGAAAATAGATGTATAATTATAATATATACACAAAAGCAAAGCAAATATTGATATGCAGAAAATTTCTGTGAAATGCAACAACTGTCACACCATTAATAATAGAAAAGAATTTGACAATAATAACATAGAGTTAACTAAATATCTAGATATTAAAAATGGTGTATAATTTTACTAAAAAAGATGGAAGGGTTGGGGAACAGGAAACTGAAGTAAAGTTTGAAAAAATAAAAGTCAACTAAAAAAAATGAAGAAAAGTAAGATAAGGTAAATTAATGGGATTAGATAAAAGTAACAGAGGAGAACAAACAAGAAAAGGAAAAAAAAAATAAAAAATAAGAAAAAAGACAAAGGAGAGAAAAACCCTGAAAAACCAATTAAGAAAAGAAAAAAAAAATGAGTTCAAATCATTCTCCCGGTTTTTTTTTTTTTTTTTTTTTGTCTTTTTCATTTTTATCGGTACTAGGGCTGTTGCAAGGCAGGTGCTTATGCCACTGAGCTAAACCTCCAGCCCCTATTCTTCTGTGTTTTTGAATGAATAATTTCTTGCCAGGGTATACAGTAATGGTATCCACCAGATATGGGGGAGAGATCATGAATAACTCCTACGATATGTTTTGTTTCCACAATCATGTTTTTGTGTGTGCACTGAACCTTGTGTGAGAGAGACTGCCCACACCCTTCCCAACTGGGTGTGGGCAGTCAGTGGTGCCTATCTTAACGATGTAGTCATTTTGATGGCTCCGAGGTTCTGTACTCCTCAAGTCATCGCTTTCTCCACCTAGCTTTATGATCCATCAGTTTGTGATTTACCTCCTCACCACACACACACACACACACACACACACACACACACACCCTCAGAGGACCCTCTGTCTAAACACTGTAGGCTGATGCAACTGTCTAAGCAGAGATGCATCCCTACTCATGTTGGTAGATGGGATAAGCAAGCAACCAGTGCATTTTGCACTGGATATAGGCAGTGGTTTGGCAGTTTAAGCAGACCACAGGACTTCACAGCCAGTACTTTCAAATGTAGCCCCTTCTGAAAGTCATACAAGACTGGCCTGATTTCTCACCACAGCCTCCACAACGGAACCTCCAGGCTCAGCTTGTGTCTGTGTACACAGGTTTCCCTCCCTGGAAGTTGAGGTGAGTTTTTCAGACTACTTTGTTGTTTTCTTTGCATAATGCTTTGTTTTTTCAGCTTCTGTGCAATTTCTAGTTTTCCTATCCACTCCCTTTTGATTCCTGGGGATCTACCTTTTTTTAAAAACCAAATTATTGTTTTGTAGGTATCTTGATTTCTGGCCCCAGAAAGGCTGTAGTTTGCTGTCAATTTCTACTCCACCATTTTTCATCTGATACTTCTTAGGTTCCAGCTGTGTGCTTGTTACTATTCTATATATTTGAATTATATCAGAACAAAAGACAACCAATATCCTTGCGCTCTTTAAGCTCCCTTTCTACTGGGGGAGAGAGAAAATAGACAAATATAGAGAGACTTTATGGTGGTAAGACTGTTGGGGATCACTGTACCATTTGTAATGTGATAGAGGTGCAGAGACAAAAGAGTATAGCATGACAAGGATGATAGGAATCTCAGCCAAATCCGAGAAGTAAAATATGACCTGAGGCCTGAATGAATGACCAGGTCTTGGCTCTGGCTGGCCTATTCAGAATTTCCTTGTGTCCAGGGGATAATGTTTAAAGCTTATCAAGGAATTTAGCGAACCTGTATAATCTCTCCTCCTGGTGTTTTTTGAGCCAAATTTTAACCACTAGAGATAAAGTAGATATTTGGGCACCTTTTGAGCGTTGCCTGTATTCAGTTTTCCCTGGATCATTTAAAGTGGTTCCCTTTGCTGGAATGACCAGCCTCATTTGTCTCCTATGAACTCCTACTGCTTCCTATCTTTAGAAATTCCAAGTCAAACAACTTTGTCTTTGGCAATTCTTCGTTACTTCTCTTTCTGCGTTTTCACCTAGCAGTTCAGAGAGAAGTAACTTCTCTCTTGTCAAGTTCCGCAGCTCATTGTGTATTCTTCTGTTATGCCTCATCATGTGTCCCTGTGATTTTTTTACATATCTATTTTGCCACTTAATGTGAAAGTTCAAAAAACTGAGGCCTCTAATACCAATATTAATAATGCTCTTCACATTTCCTTGTGTACAGTAGGAGCTCAGATAGCTTTTGCATGATGAATTAAAACATTCTTATCTTACGTGAAGGTATATTTGCCCTTAGTTGTGACATGACTCAAACTGGATAGTGTTTTGAAGGAAGGAAATGAGATACAATCAGAAAATCTTAGAATATAGGTAAGGAATCCTATAAATACAGAATGATGAGATAAGGTGAGGAAATGGAAAAAAGAATTTTGGAGGTCGGGGAAAAATAAATTAATAGAAAGAATGTGATTGTTTTTCTCTTTGTTCTTATATCCACCTCTGTAAATTTTAAAAGTGGGAAACAAAATCCATTTTTATTTTAAATCACGTAAGTTATACAATTAATATAGAAATGTATTATAATTGTGTAATTACGAACTGTACAAAAAAGCTAAAGCCATTTTTTGCCTCTTTGTTAGGCTAAATAATGGCCTTCCCAAGATCTTCATGTTCTGATCCCCAAGTGCTGTGACTATGTTAGCTTGCATGGTAAAAACGAACAAAACAGAGCTAAAACACTTTCTCTGAAGATCTTCAGATGGGGAGATAATCTTGTAATATCTGAATGGGCCCATAGTAATAAACATAGTCCTTTGAGATAGAAGCAGGTAGATGATGGAAATCAGAGACTGGAGTGAAACTGGGAAGGGCGCAGGTGGCAAGGAAATAGATCATTTCTGTCTTACTCTGTCTGTTCTGTGCTGCTGCAACAGAGATCCTGAGGTTGGGTGTTTTTCAGTTGGTTCATGTTTCGGGAGTCTGCAAAGGATGCTTTTTGGGGACACAAACTATAACATTTAAATCCCCTGCATGGAACCATCTTCATGAGCAACTTGACTATACCTCAGTGAGATTGATTTTGAAATTTCAACCTCTAGAACTTTAAGATAATATAATGCTTGTTTGTTTATTAAAGCCACCAAGTTTGTGGCAAATTATTTCAATGACAATTAGAAAACAATGAAGCCTCTGAATTTGACTCCTTTCACCTGTGGTGACCAATGTTATCAATGAGTCTGGATGCTGCCAGATTTTTTTTTTTTTTTTTTTTTTTTTTTACAAATGCACTAGTAGAGATGACTGTGCATGTGTAAACAGTTTAGTTTTGAACTTGTTAAAAAATTCACTGTATATATTATTTAGTGTACTTGTTTTCAGTTGTCAGTTTGTCTTGGGGCTTTTAAAAAATCAGTATATCAAAATGTATTTTATTCCTTTCAACTACTCTGACTTTTCCATTCTATGAGTCTTCCATAATTTATATTACCGTTCCACTAAATTATTTTGTATATTAAAATGTTGAAATTTAACTTTCTGTTTGAAAAAAGCACACTGAAGTTCAAGCTTCAGGATATTAAATAAAAATGCAAAATATGTGTTATATGCTCATCATGGGAAGTATTTCATTTCTCTCAAATGAAAGGTTGGTTATAGCTGATATGCCTTGGAGAAAGTGATATTAGCAAATCCTGCCTGGTCCAAGATTCTCATTTGTGAATCTTTTCAATGTTTAAGTCTTGAAGTTTTCTGAACAACTGTATGGTAAATTCTCAGATAGATTGTAGCTTAAACAGATTAAAAATGATAATAAAAAATTCTATCCTACAAAGCAGCCTTTTTGATGTAGACTTGTCAGAGCAGGTTACAACACATAATGAGATGTCATAGCCTGGGAGACATGCAAAGCAGGTTTTAAAAAACCTGTCAATACTGCATAGTGACTTTAATATGGAGCACGGTAAATCTGTGGAAAAAGAAATCCATTTTCTGCCATTCTATTTAAATGACTGAAAATATGTAGTTATCAGAGCTCCAATAAATGTCCCCTGTAGGTCAATGTTTTTCTTTTTCTTAAAGGACACAGTTTTATAGACTGTCGTTAGAAACTAATGTACTTTGTTACTGAAGACGTGCTCAGAGCACTTGCTGTCAGTCAGTAGAAAGATTTGGCTACCACCTTGGTGTTAAATATAAATATACTCTAAAGGTTTAATGGGCTAAAACTGTGCTTTTTAATCTGAAATGGAATTTCCCACTGTCCTAATTTAGGTAGTTATCGTTTTTTGGCTTTGCTTTTCACTCCAGCTTGGTTTATAGGCATAATAAAGAAAAAAGTAGCAATGGGGTTAGAATGGAAGTGTGTCAAATTGAGGAGACAGCACTCCTGTTGGTAGAAGGAGAGGGGGAGACATCTCACTGACTCCAACTTGTTAAAATTTACCAATTCTTTGTAGTGCATTAGCCTTTTTTTCCTCTCTCTATGCCAAAAGTAGATAAAGAATAATAATACAATATTCTAAAAAAGTAAGCAGCATCAAGGAGAGACATTATATGCAGAAGTGAATGTGATATGACCCAGTCCTCTTATAATAACAAACAGTGTTAGCTCTCTAGGAGGGAGACAGTATGAAGTGCAACAAAAACTGTAATTATGCCCTCAGCGGGAGACCTGTATTTAGAGTGACAGTAAGAGTGTCTCTAAAAACCTGTTAGGTTAAGGCTGCTAGTTTTAATTATATGTATTAGGAGTTTGTGTCTTCACTTTTTGCCTTTTAAAATTCAAAGAAGAAACCTAATTATAACTTGGACCCCAGTAAATTGGGCCATATTTAAACAATGAACATTTGGCAATCTTATTGTGTACCATGATGTGACTGACTGTACAGCTGCTCTGGAAGCCAAACTGGCTCTCCCAAATAATTTGTTTTTGTTGTTTCTATGACAGAGGAAAAACAAACAAAAGCTAAACAAGAGAAGTAATGAAATTATCCTTTTTAAAAAAGTCAATAACACCCTAGCCTGTTAGAGGGGAAGAACACTCTTTGGGGTGATTTTTACATGCTAAATTACAGATTGTGGGATGTTCATATGTATTTCAGCTAGATGCTGATTGGATACGTTTTCTTTCTTTCTTTCTTTCTTTCTTTCTTTCTTTCTTTCTTTCTTTCTTTCTTTCTTCTTTTTTGTTTTTTTAAGGGGGTAGGTTTGGTGCTGGAGACTAAATCCAGGGCTTCACAACTGTAGGCAAGCACCGTATCACTGAACCCTACCTCAACCCATCTTGGTTTGCTGTTTTTACCTCTGCTTTGGCTGTAGATGTAATAATGGACTACAAGTGCTCCTAGCTGACTTCAATGGAATTGTGTGGGGCTCAGAATTTTAGATTTTGTCTCGTACAGAATGTGTTATATCTGAACAACATGCTTCTGAGTAATAGGGACTGGACCAGTTGCATTCATTATAAAATTCAGCCCCCTACCAAATTGAGATGCCTAAAATTAAGTTTTCCATCTATGATAGAATTTTATTCAGTGTATTCCAGATCAGCTTTTAGTTTCTTATGCTTGTGGACAGTATTCACTGAACAATAAGAAAGTAAATTATTCTGCTAGGCTTTGTTTATATTAATATAAGTAGACATAGTAATGTTAGAATTGTTATCTTTTAGTGGGATTACTTAACATGAAAAAGACATTTTATACTTAAACTAAGCACTCAATAAACATGCTCTGTTCTAATTTCTCATTTCATATACATAGGTCAAAAAAAGCTGGGCTTTACAAAGTTAGAGAGTGAGCTGACCACATTTGTTGAAGTTGATGGGCAAAAACATCATGTTTGTAGAACTGAATCAATGAATCAAGTTGTATGAAAGTATTTTTTATGAAAGTGTAGTATTTTGATACTGTTCTTATGGGTCTATTCTTGGAAGTTCTCATGGGTTTCATAGTCCAAGTATTTTTAAGATGGCCTGTACAAAATTATGATGGCTGAATGATTTGATTTTACATTATAACTTTCTCTTTATTGTTATAGGCAGAAATGGAAACCAGAGCAAATACATTTTCTTCTTTTTAGAATTTATATTTATTAAAAGAAATTTCTGTCATCTGCTTTCAAATAACCATCAAAGTAAAATAGTGGTGGTTCTGAGGGATTTAAAGGAATAGTAAACCTTTTGGAAACCACTTACCTGTTTATTGGTATACTCACTGAAGTTTGTAACTTAGGTTTTTGCATTTAGATGGCCCAACTTTCAATTTATTGAAATACCAATTTAGTTTTCATTATTGTTGGCTTGAGAGAAACAATCAATGTGTCTAAAGTTAATAGTTTTAGGGTAGGGACTCATGGATTTTTTTCCAGTGATAGGGGTCTATAATCTGTATAATAGCATTTTTCTAATTAAGTTTCAATTGAATAAACATAATAAAAATTAAGGATGAACTGTTCATGTATTTTGATGTGTTTAGTTCAATTTAGATTTTACTTCATAGAGTATTTGTTATTTCTTTGCTGAATACTTCATTAAAGTTTTGAGTAACATGAATCACTAGGACAGTCTTTTATATTTATCAAAATAAATTTTTGATGAAAAATGGAGCAAGATTTATAGTCAGCTTGAAATCTTATTTGGTGTTATTAAGAACAAGCATGAGGTGGTGAGCCATAATCCATTGTTAAAGTGCAATCAGTTCAAGTTAAAGCTTAGTATTATAATAAGATGATCAATTGCCAAAATACTAGGAATGGTAGAAAAATATAAAAAGAACAGATTCTCATCACACTAAATGTTGCTTTAAAAAATGGTACTAAAAATTGTTAGCCTTTGAATATATATTGGTTACAGAATAGTGTTTATCTTAAATGTTCCAAAATTGGGCCATACAATATTAGAAGTAAAATCACAGATATGTTTGGCACTATTTCTCCTTCTGAAAGTAAAATAGTGGAAAAAGATACTTTTAAAAAACCTTTTAATTAATTAATTTACACAGTGGGATAAAGCAAGTCTTATGACTAAAAGTCAAAGAAATTGTTTCCCACTCCCTATGCTTATCCATCAGTGAAAGTGGTGTACGACTACTCTTCTGTGGAATCTTAGAAAACACATCATACATTTTCAGAATTGAAAGAAAATTTGAATGACCATCTCATCAATTTCCCAGTTTGCAAGCAGAGACATATATATGTTAGTTTACACCAGCGAGACAGAATCCAATTATGAATGTTCTCTAGAAAAGCCCCTTTTTCAATTGCTCTGATTTGAATGGATTTAGCAAACTTCATAATCATGAAAGCCTTAATAAGTCATTTCCATTTCAATAAGACTCATTCCTTGATTCTGTCCTTTATAGTAATGAATAATAACTGGTTAGCTAGTTTAACTATACTTATGTTTATTGACGTTCATGATTTTCTTTTGATCATTTTAACATTCATATTTATTCAAGGGATTTTGTTTCAAATTTTTCTTTCCTTCAATAGCATTCTTTCTCATCAAACTCAGTCTTGAGTGAGATTTGAGGATATTAGGACTGTGTGTTTAAGAACTTGTATATTGTTTTACATTTGAGCTTGGAAACTAGTTTTTTAATATATGCGGTAATATTTTAAGATCTTGAAAGTTGTCAGTGATTCCTTACGTTTTACTTTCTTGTTCACATTAATTTGCTCTTTCTTGACACTTTTCATATTTATATAATACCTATAGATATTACAGTGTAAGTGGAATACATATTACCAATATAAAAAATAATACTTATATTTGTATCTGAGGAATGGTAAGACTAAAATATTTACAGGCCTATAAGTTTAAGTAATTAAATGTAAGATATTGATATTTAATAAGTATATATTTGGCAACAATAAAATAGATAACAATTTTATTTCATCTATTTGCTTATATAACTCAGTTTTAGAATGTTAATGATGCCGAGGAATTTGATATTAAAATATAACTTATCTAGTTGAGAGAAAAACACTTTTTATGTCACAGATAATTTTGTATTGTTACTCCATGATTCAGAGATCTATTTATTTATTCACTTTATTTATTATTTTAAAGAGAACAAAACAAAACAGAACAAAAATTCACTTACTTATGTTACAAGAGAAGTTTGAGTAACATTGTGATATAAAACTGAATTATTTAGACAGGTACTTTGGTTTAGAAGGACAGAAAATGTAGCGTATTTCTTCTTTTTCTATTAGAAGGTTTATCTCTGGGCCAGGGATTTAGCTCAGTGGCATAAGTGCCTGCCTGGTGCAAGGTCATGAGTTTTATCCCTGGTACCAAAAAAAAAAAAAAAAAAAAAAAAAAAAAGAAAAAGAAAAAGAAAAAAATAGGTTTATCTTTGATGCCTTATTTGTTGGTCTTGATACTATTTCTTTAAACAAGATTTAATCTACCCAATATGTTAATTTTGTAAACAGTGGGTTCTGTCAACCAACCCATTTAAGTCTTAGTTGTAGTTAAGGCAGCAGCCAATTCAATTTGATTGGAAAGAACATAATGGCAAAGAAAGGCTATGAACATCTTGTGGAGATAAATGAACTTGGAATAGTCATTGTTCCTGATTTGTCTCAATCCTCTTCAATGCTATTTTCCTTAAAACTATATTTCAAATGTAAGTACAAACTTAGATTTAGGATGATTTCTTAGCTTTAAAATACAGGTCTCCATTTTCCATCTCATGTCATGTTTATAACAAAGCTGGGGCAGTGCCATTTGAACAGAAGAATTCTTCACTCCAAAATTTATGAGTCTTCTGTCTATTAGAAGAAAAATATAGAATTTTCTTTTTCAAGGCTTGTTTTTATTGGGACGGCCTGTTTGCAATTGCTGCTTAAAACTGATCCCCAAAGAGAGAAACCTCATGAATCACTGGCTTGCTTGCCTTGGAGCAAGGCCAGGAGCAGTAACTTTTCAAGATAAACAGTGCTCAGCCTGAAAGAATGGCACAGAAGATTTCTCAGGTGGAGTGTTCCTACTTTCCTTCTGGCATGTACTGTATTTCACAGGGTCTTATAGACAAGGCTTTAGGGAAATCAAGCGTGAACTAACTTTATTCGATAAAACTTATTTCCTGGGCGGTTTATCAAAATGTGTTTTGAACAGCCAAAAAAACATGATTCTGAATATTGGTACTTAATCCTTGCAATTTATTTCCATGTCCTCTGCATTTTAAGTAGGAGCCCTGAAATCTCCTTCGTTTAACATTGGATCCTAATTTCACCATACAGTATTGCACAAATCAGGTGTTCAACAAGTACTGGCTGAAACACTGGTTGAATGAATGAGTTCAGGTTTATATGAATCCAAATTTGAGTAGAAAAATACATCTAGGATTTCCATAAATGTATCCAGATTATACAAGGCTGAGACATATGATCTTTAAAATTATCAACATTTATGTGTTCTGGGTAATCATACTATACACTCTATTCACTTCCCAGTTCATCCCCCTATTCAGTCATCTCAAGACTATTTATCAACTATTTTCTTACAGTGACATTGAGCTGAGAGTTAAGATATAGCAGTGAGGTGCATCAGGCCCCTGACATACATGACGATGAAGAAGAACTAGCCCTGCTCTCTTGGTCTTGGTCTTTTGTTCCATGTTTGGTTTAAGACAAGCAGAGAAATATTTGCAAAATAAGATGAATAATATAATATGGAGATTAATATGGACAGGGTGGAGAGAAATTATTCATTGCAAAGGGATAAATAAAGGTTTCCAGAGATGAGTAGGACTGAAGGATTGTTATAATTTTGGAAGGTGAAGCTGATGACATTTTCCTACTACTCCATGGTTACAGTGAGTGTGGGTATGCATTTCCACACTTGAGAGAAGAAATGGGGAAGGGAGAACTAGCTCAATAGAAATGTAAAATTACTTTACTTTTACCTCTGTCCTCTTTTTATTACTCTATTTCTCTACGGACTGAGATTGGGGAAACTTGGGGTGAGTTGGTTTGCATTCTACATTGTCCTTTGTCAGTCTGTGCTTGGGTCAGGTTTCCAGAGCTAAATGGCAAACTTGTTGTGATTGGGAGTGCAGCAAGTAACTGGTATAATAGTGCATTGTTTGGGAGACTAGGGTTAAAGGCATTCATCGTTTCTCCTTCTCATATAACCTAAATCAGCTATTAATCAAAACTTAGTTTAAGAATGTTACTCTTGGAGATTATTTGTGGACCTTATTTTCTTAGTGCCCAAAAGTATCAAATTATCATTTAAAGCACAGAGCAGAAATTTGTAGAAGGTAATATTTATGGTTTTGAAGAGTTAATATGGTACTAAGCAAACATTATGTTTCCCTTGAACTTACATATACAAGTAAAATTTCATTCAAAAATTTCAAGTCAATTTTCCTAATATTTATTCATGGATCATTTATTTCAAGTATTTTGTTGACATTTTCTAAATTATTCAAATCTCTGGCTTATTTTAGTGCTCCTTCACATGTGTTCCTCCCACATTTTAGTGCTTGTCTCTAAAATGAATTGATCTAGCCTGGGCATTTAAGATGATGAATGAACTTGGGAACAGTCTACATATCCTCTGGAATTAGATGAAACTTTATATGCACACAGTCAACATTCATGAATTATATACATGCATATTTGCCCACTGGCTAAAATTTATTTGTAAACCCCAAGTAAATACTAGTGGGAGTTACAGACTTTCATAGACATTCACAGCACTTTGAAAAAAAATTGAATTGCTTGACACACATATTCCCAGGTGAGATCAGTAAAGTTATGATCTGCCTTTTTGTTTCCGTTTGAAATACTGCACCTAAGTGTACTTTCAGTCTATTTAGTCCCTTGTTCTAAAAATTTGCATGTTTTTATTGTCAATTTCTCTGTGACAATGGCTCCCGACTATAGTAGTACAATGTTGTCTAGTGTTCTTAACTATAAAAATGCCACGCTTTGTTTCAAGGAGAAAAATGCTTTTGTTTTATTCTGGCATGAGTTGCAGTGTTGCTGCTCATGATTTCTATGATAATGAATCAACAACATATACTAGGTATTTTAAAAGAGAAACACATACAAACAAGGTTAGTTTTGATAAAAATAATTGTGATTGGAGGTTCATAGAAAGCTAACCTTATATTTCTCCTATAAGCCATGGTTCAGCATTAACTGCTCTATATTCATAGTGAATTACAGGCCATCACTATCAGAAATGAATAACCAGAAGTGAGTGCATATATGGGGGAAAAGGAGCACAATACTCCTGAGATTGCAAGAGGACTGCAACCTCCTCTTGGTTAAGAACTCTTATTTTTCTTTGAGTCCTCTCCATTCCAATGTTCTTAGTATTAGTGTTAAAAAGAGCAGCAGGGACCTGAAAACCGGAGATACACAACTTTCCTTCACCATTCAGTGAGTCCTCTCACCATTGCTCCTTCAGAGGTTGACAGAGCTGGCTTGAATACTAGCTTTTCAAGTTACTAACTGTATCATCCTAGATAAAAATTCTCAAGTGCTGTTTAAATTTTTTGTGTGTAAAGAAGATACAACAGTATCTACCCAAGACTGTCATTGAGAATATTAAATTAGCTGATGTATTTAAAGCATTATGTAATGTACTTAGGAATAGTCCAAACTGTTTATATAGATGTTCTTACACTACACATTTGATAGATAATTGGTAATATAATTATGATAATTTCTTGATTTTTCCCTTTTCTACTAAAAAATGATATGCTCTACATTTTCTTACTTCTGTGTGAATTTGCAAATTCACAATAGCATTTCCTCTTTTCTGCAAGGAGCCGTAGGAAAAGCAAAACTTATTCCCACAGTTTCTGGTTTTCTTCCTCCTGATCGCTCTGGCCTGGAGCTCTGAGGAAGGAATGAAGAATGACTGGACCACAGCAGTGCTGGTGGAGAAAAGATCGCTGTGTTTTGGTTATGATGCGAATCACCTGCTCCCTGCCCTGTGCCCGGGATGAAAGGCTACTGCAGCAGCACTGTCCCAGGTGCTGGCCTCCCGTTGGGGAGATCCGGTTGACTCTGGCAATACAGAGGCCCGGAAATGACACCCAAGTGCCCTCTTCGAATCCGTGCCAAAGGAACGCTCAGGATTTCACTTTCCTAATGTGAAAACCTGAAACACTATATCTTCTGAAGAATTTCTTAGACTTATCATTTCCTGTAACCTCTCAGATCCCCTCTGACTTACCTTAAACATGTAAAATAACTGAAGTACCAGTGACAACCACTGAAGAATGAAGAAGTCTACATGAATAGAATTTCCCAATGAGACTGCCTTGCAATTGCCAGTTTCATTGATTGTAAGATATAGAAGATATTTTGAATTCTTATTTATAAAAAGATGGATAATTTAAACTTTCCTTGATTGTGAATCAACAGTTATACTATGTTACAGTTCTTTAACACAGTACTGACTCCCTCACAGCCTGCTAATAAACAAGTAGATGAATTTTCTCCATATATTAAGTAATTTCAGTTTCCTTGCTGTAGGATTTTGTTATTCTTGTTGTTGGATTTTGGTTAATAAATGACCTGACAGGTGAGGAATTCTGGTACAGCTCATATCCTAGAGCAAGTTAGAGTACAGGTACAACTTCTAATTATTTGCATAATAATATAACCCCAGAGATTTGTATATGTATTTAATAAATGTATTAACATTATTTTGCTAATTATGTCACCAGTTTTTTTTTTTTTTTCCTTTTTATCGGTACCGGGGATCGAACTCACGACTGCCTGCTTGCAAAGCAGGCGCTTATGCCGCTGAGCTAAATCCCCAGCCCCTATTTTGCTAATTATGAATGTAAGTTAACTGTGATATTTTAGTACTACATTTGATATTTTTGTTTAATATATACATAAAGTATATTTGACTGGAACAATAGTCACATGAAGACTTTCATGTACAGAATCTGCCAAAAGTGTCTATACACATTAGGAAAAGAAAAATTTGTACAAATATTTTAATACTAAATTTATGGAGACATCATGCAATTAATGTAAGTTACCTTTAACTGCTGCAATTACAAAACGTGCTCAGAGTGGTGACCATTAGTTGATGGACATTTATTAGTATGGTGAACTGCTGCTTGGGAAACATTGGTCATTAAGATTGTTGCACGTGAATTTTAAGTATCTTCTCTAGGGAGGCAGTGTACTGGGTTTTCTGGGATACATGACATCCTCTAGTACTCCTCATAAGAGGGTAACCCATCTATTGAAGAAACATCATAGTTTTCTTTTCCTGAAGTATGTATACATTTTTTGAAGGACTCTGTATATTAACTTCTACAAATTATTGCTTCAGATGAGCTAATATAATAGGCATAAATATCATATATAAATATAAATTATATACATAATTTTTGAAGCCCAGAAAAAATTCCAAGATGGCCCATGTTTTTTCAAACTACACTTATGTTTATTTAGAATACATCATTTGTACGTCAATTCTTCTCTTGTTCTAAGCTTTCTGACTTTGACCCTCTATCTTCTGTCTAAAGATAACGTTATTTCTAAAGACTTATAAATGACTTAATTCCTTTCCATTTTGGCAAAAATAATCTATTGTCTGCAACACAATCTCATTCAATTAAAAATACCAGAATGAAATAAACAATATCAGTATTTAGTCTCCACTTCCTCTGTTTTACCCTCCATGGAAATAATCCCAATCAAAACTTCTATTGATTTATTGACTTTGGTGCCAGTTGAAGTGGTCAGTAAAGTTGATCATGCAGTCAGCCTCTCGGTTCTTGAATAGTAAAAGCCAAAATGACCACCTCTGCATCATTTGAAAACTACCCACTCTATAAAAGAGAGACAAAGAAATGTTGCTGTGAAATAGAATGACTGTCACAGAGGGAGAGACCAAATGTGATCTATGGTGCATTTAATGCAAAAACACAACTGGGGTGCCATTCTTTTTCAAAGCAACCTAAGTGGAAATTGCTAATGTAATGTATGATAATGAAGGTGCCCAATTTTGGAAAGTGGTTTTTAAAATGCTGCAACAGAATGCTATCTAATGTCTCTTAGGGAAAAGCAAAATCTCATCAGGGACCTTTTCAAGCATCATTTTCTCCTGTTTTAAATGATCTCACGTGAACTTGCTGTTAGTCGATTTGGCACAACATTCAATTATTCTTTGTTTTTGACTACTCACAAAAGGAACAAAAGACTTATTATTAGTGATTTGCCAGTTGTTGCAAGACTTAATCTAGGTAACTATGGAGTTCTTTGCCTTATTTAAAAAAAATTTTTTTTTGTTATGAGTTTGTATGATCTAAGGGATTTCACAGTCCCCTGATCTTCAGCTCAGAAACTTTCTTTGCAAGTTAGTATGTGGAAGAAATAATAGACAGTGGGTACCAGGTCTCTGCTCATAGTCGAGCTTCTCTGAAGAAATCTGTTATCCTCATATGGAAAAGTTTGTTTGGGGATACAAAATATTTTCTCTTTGATTATATGATTCATTTCTTCCCTTAGGTGAAAATTCAATCCTTCATAGGCTTCTTTTGTAAATTATTATTTCAGTGACTATCCTTAAGGTTTACATGATATTTTTTGGTCTATACTGATTATGATTACTACAGGCAAGCAAATTAGGATATGTATCATCTCAGATACTTCTTTAAATTGTGTATGATGAAGGCACCCAAAATTTACTCTCCAAGAAAATTATCTGTGTGCGCTGCAGTATTTTAACTATGTTCTTCATACTATTCATCAGATTTATTCTACATAAGAACAACTCTGTACCATGTGGTGCTTATATCCCCATTCTCACTTCATTTCATGACTACTACTGTGGAACCACCATTCTACTTTTTTTTTCTAAGTGTCCATTTAAAAAGATTTTACATATACATGAAATCATAAAGTATTTTTCACTTTGCATCATGTCTTCCTGGTTCATCTATGTTGTTGAAAATGGTGCTATATAATGTTTAAATACTAAATAGTATTTTGTTGTGTATATATGTATATTTTAAAACTCTATTGAAATTTTGAAGTATTGCTGTTTTTCATATTGTCTGTACAAATTTACACTCCCACCAGCAATGTATGTTTCCCTTTTCCCCACAACTTCATTAATATGTATTAACTCTTAACTGTTGAAAGAGTTATGAAAGAGCAATGAGTTCATAACTCAAATTGGTTTTCATTTGTATTTTTCTTATAATTAGTGTTGTTGAGTATTTTTTAATATACCTGTTGGCTATTTTATATCTTCACACTTTTTTCTATTCTGGTCCTTTGCCAATTTTAATATTGAGTTATTTTAATATTTTCACTATTGAGTTGTGAATTGGGAAATTTAGATGGAAAAGAAGTAAAAGGACTCTTCCCATATAACAAACAGAAAAATCAGCTGAAGATGATTTAAACACGTAAATGCAAGATCTCCAACTTTAAAACTCCTAGAAGAAAACATAAGAGGAAGCTTTTTGATATGGCCCTTGGTAATAATATTTTGGATAACACACAAAAACATAGGCAGTGAAACCAAAAATAAACAAATAGGAGTATATGGATTTAAAAACTTTTACACAGCAAGGGAATCAATAAATACAATAAAAAAAGTTACAAATGAGGAGAAAATGTTTGCAAATACTAGAGATGATAAAAGGTCAACATTGTATCCTTCTAAGAGTACAATAAAATATTTTTTATTAATTAGGACTTATTAGCGCTTGAGGCGCTATATAATAAATGGCTCATGACATGTTACTACTTTCTAAAGTCCAAAGTTTTCCAACTAAAGGATTGAGGAGTATGGTATGTGTCATAACAGATAACTGCTACGTGAAAGCAGAGGAGGAAGAGCTCTTTTTCACAGAAAATGGTGAAGGATTGGTGAAAGAAATGTCATCTTGGAAAAGAATGGTTATAATTTTATGAGCAGAGATTTGTGGCAATGCAAAATGAGTTTGTGATAGTCTGAATGTTAATGTCTCCTCAAAATTCCTATATTGGAACCTAAGCTCCAGTGTGATACCGTGTATTAAGAGGTGGAGATTTTAGGGAATGAGTAAATCACCTAATGGATTAATCCTTTACAGAAAATACTTGAGAAAAGAAAGCCATTTGGCCCTTCTGCCACATGAGAACACAGAAAAGTCACCGTGTATGAAGAACAGGACCTCACAAGACATCAAATGTACTGCCATCTTGCTTGGACATCTTGGACTCCAGAACTATGAGTTATAAATTTCTGTTGCTTGTAAATTACCTATTCTAAGATATTTTGTTATGGTGGCCTAAGGTGACTGGGATGAGTTTTACATACAGAATAACATGAGAAAAAAAATTAGAAGAAAAATCAAAATTATTTCTCTGGAAGTTTGAATATCAGAAGCAGTGTAACTATAGTATATCATAACAGGATTTAGGTGATCTCCTTTGGTATAAGGCACATTCCGTGGCTCACATGATGAGGTTAATAAATTGTGAAGAACTGTTTGTTAGTACCACACTGTCCTGATTGGCTCTTCCAATGCTGACACACTGGTTCTGATTCCAATGGACTCTTATGATCATATATTTTATGAAAACATGCTAGTTGTGATTACTTTCAGTTACTTTTCTGATGTATAATGGTCCTTTTGAAGTGCTGAATTATGATTATGCATACATAATTTTATACCATTTGATCTAGAAAAAAATTAAGAGAATATATACAGAATATTTTTGCTTGAATCAAAGTTTTTTATTTTAACAGACTTGGAATTATTTTAGAATTGCTTTATAATTAGAGTTTGGAATGAAGAGCTTTATATTCACAAGTATTGTTTCAGAGCAGATTTGGAATAATCTGTAGAGGCTGAGTTGAAAGAGAAAACATGGATGGAAAAGTTATCCTGTTGGGTTGGATTGAAGAGTTTTGTAGGCAGTGTTTTGTATAGTACGATGTAGGCCTAAAGATAAAGTTAAACTTGCAATAATAATAATTAAAAAAGAATAACTTCTGAAAGGGAAAGGTTTTACAAAAAATACTGAAAGTAGTACTGTCTTGTCTCTGGATCTGTGTTTTCAAGACTGCCATGCGGCACAGAATGAGTTACTTGAAGAATCCAAATAGCTTGGTATTTTAAGGATGTAATTTCTGCTTATATTTAAGTGATCTGCTTTTCTCTTTTCTGGTCAGACGTGGGGAAAATAAAGGGAAGAAGGTAGGATTCATTGTGGCATCTCTAATATGCGGCATTCATCTTGGTTGGTTTCATGCCAACCCTAATCTGCCTTTTCCAGCCTTTTGGGGAAATTGAGTAGATTTTCCACATATTGGTTTCCTCATCTGAACAATGGAGATAAAATGACTATGTGATTGGGCTGTGGTGGTCATAAAAATGCAGAGATGTATGTAAAGCATGTAACTCACTGTCTAATGCATGTTTCATGCTCACTCTTCCCTTTATGAGCAAGGAACATTGACTCACGCTGCTTCTGCAGTTCTCACAACAGTCTTGTGACTTTATTGTAATTCTAAATTTACAGGTCAAACTCAAGGGAATAGCATAGATTTTGCAAAATCAAACTGACTCCAGAGTAATCCGAAGTGCTGCACTGACACCGCGCAATTCCAGGCTTCCAAAGCACTGTACGTTTCAGCTGTTCCTTCTCCCTTTCTGCTCTTTGTCCCTTTTTAATTCTTTCTGTAGTTCTGTTTTATTTAATATCTTTGGACAGTTTTTGTTTTAAAATGTTTGATTGTTCATTTTTTATACTTAGATTTTGTAACTTGAACAACCACTTTTAAGATAATAATGTGTAATATATTAACTAGTGTTGGTTTCTGTTATTTTTTGAAATTTTGTATTATTTTACCTTTTTCTGTTTTGATTTTTAAAAATAAAAAAAATAAAGTGTTAAGAATGCTGACAAGTCAAAAAAAAAAAAAAAAGACAGCTGGACATGGTAGTGCACACCTGTACTCTCAGCACTCGGGAGGCTTAGGCAAGATGATTTCTATGAGATCAAGGCCACCCTGAACTACGCAGTGAGACCCTGTTTCAACAACAATAAAAAAATGACAAGTCAAATAGATAAAATGATATTCTTATTCCAATAATTTGTTTTGTGTGCTGTTATCATGAATTTCCAAATGTCGTAAAGCTCCTTAAAATTATATCATGTCTGTATTTTTAACTATCCAGTCAAGTAGTACATATTAATTATAGAAAGATTAGAAATTAGAGATAAATATATATCACCTGAATATCTAGAAATAAATATGTATCATCTGAATATCTTTTTTTTTTTTTTGGTCATTTTCCTTTTTATTGGTATCAGGGATCGAACTCACGACTGCCCTTATGCCCAGCCCCTATCATCTGAATATCTGATATTAAAGACAATCACAAGTAATGTTTTGGTGCATAACCTTTAATTTATGCCCATTTATATACAATTTTTCCTCTATTATCAGTATTATAATATAGTTTGGTTTTTAGTGTGTTTTAATCAACTCACAGTCATTCAAAACATCTTTCCAAATTAATAATGTGCATCTGTATAATCCTTGCTGTCAGTTGCATACAATTACACTGCATATATGTGACTAAATACAGTGCCTTTCTAATGGGTATGTATGTTGTTTTCAGTATTTTTGTTTTTATAAGCTATAGTCTCATGGAAATATATCTTTATATCCTTGACAAATTGTCTCAAAATAATTCCCTGGAAATGCAGTTTAGGAGATATTTACACATTTCTCTGGTTCTTACTATATATTGTCAATTTCCTTTATTCGTTAGCACAATGTATGTAAATGTTCATTTCCACACTCCCACAGTAATGATTAACATTCTTTTTAATCTTTGATAACTCTATTAAACAAACCAAAACCAAACCAAACAAACAAAAAAGGCACTTTCTTGTTTTTCTTTGGATTTCCGTGTCTATTCCATAAAATACCACATCTTGGCGAGATGTAGTGGCGTGAGCCTATAATCCCAGCACTCAGGAGGCTGAGGCAGAAGAATTGATGTGAGTTGGAGATCAGCCTGAGTTACATAGTGAGTTTAAGGTCAGGCTGAACTATAATTGTAAAAGCCTGTCTCAAAACAAACAAACAAACCTCTAAAATTACTGTCTAAACAAAATGTAATCTTCCTAAGATTAAAGACTAAGTCTCCAAATACATAAATACCAAGTCCTCCAAAAAACATATACATATTTCAGGAAAGAAAAATAGTATGCTTTTTCACCAGATGGTGTTACCCTCAGGTGGGGGACACTAGAGGATGTCATGTGTCGCAGAAAACTGACTACTCTGCCGGCCCTTAGGGAAGAAATTTAAAATGCATGTATAGCAATCTCAACACCCAAAGTTACCCAAGCAGCAGCTTTTTGCACTGATAAATGTCTGAAAGCCATTGGCCACCACTGTGAGCACTTCTTCACTTCTTGTAATTGTAGAGGCTAAAGGTAACTGGTATTAATCTCATGATATATCAATAAATTCATTATTATTTACACAAGTTTTTCTTTTCCTGAAGTGTGTATATATACCTTTTTTTTTTTTTTTTTTTTTTGGCAGCCTCTATATTTACATTTGTCATCCTTCTGAAATAGGGTAACCTCCAAAGAACCATGTGGAGTATTTCTTGGCAGGAAATAATGGATCAACAGTCTTTAGCCTAATTAAGAATATCTTTGATTTTTATTTTTAAATCAGCTTTTTTTCCCCAGAATATATCTGGTGTGATAACTTTGGCTTAATCATGTAAGAGTCACAAGTACCCCTGAGTCAAAGTCTCGAAGCAGAGAGAGACCTGGAGGTTGCTGAAGGTAGGAGGCTGGGGAAGTTAGATAGGGCCTGAGTACTGAATAGGACCTGTAGTTTAAAGTAAACTAAAAGACTAAGGGAGTTAGCATGCCAGAATGGAGGGCCTAATGAAGGACAAGAGACAAACAATAAGTCCTTAACAAAAAGGAAAGGGACCTTGGAGGAAATAATTGCAAATGAATCACTTTGCTCTGCTGGACACCAAAAGTCTACCTGCAATAGGAGCATTCCTGAGATCTGTCATGGACATTGATAGCAAAGACTGTCTAAAGACCGTAGTCTAAACTTTAATGCTGTCTGTCTTAAGGAACACCCCCTCTTGGACTAGTTGAGAGCTTTTTATATTATTTCTAAAAAACATGCATTTGGCCGTTTCCTACTGCTTGCTTTGGCTTCAGTCTTTGTTGCCCCAAAACAAAGACTGAAGTGATAGAATGAGGGATCCCATTACATTACAATGTCTACTCTTGACTGTGAGTTCTAGCCTGCACTGGCAGACTAACCTATTGGCATACTAACCACATGCCTTCAGGGTGTCCTGATTTCTTAGATAGTTACCCTCATTTGGAAGCTCAGAAAATCCTGTGTTTTGAATCACATGATTTTCCACCTAATTTAATCCTTTTCTATTATCAGAACTAACATAAGTCCAAATTTTGTATCAAAAATTATTGTGTACTAGATTCAGAAGCCCTTGGTTTATTAAAAGGCATATGCTGTTTCCTACAACAACTTCCTTAAAATAGAAAATTCTGTTTAATTAAATGCAAAGAAACAAAACTAGTACACTTAAATCTGTGATTATAACCTGGGGCCTTACATTATCTAAGTGTTCCTCAGCTACACAAGATGCACACATTTTAATGATTGGTGGAGCCAAGTTCAAGAGAAAAGTACTGCTCTGTTATTAAAAGGAGACTTTAATGATTGAGTTGCCATTGGGAACATCACAGGATCCATAATAAAGTTCACTTTAGGCACTGATCACAAGGCACTTGATCTTGGCATTCAGCAGCTTCATGTAATTTAAAGTTGGAAGCAAAGTGAAATGCATTCAGCAACCTTCCTCGCCATATTATCCTGGAAATGAGAGAATTTTACTCTTTGTCAACCACTCGAAAAGAATCAGAGTACAAGCATCACTATAGATGATGGTTTATTTTTGTTATTAATATATTAAAAAGGCACCCCTACTAGTCGCCCTAAGTGAGTTTTAATATGAATTTGACTTTATATGTATGTTATGAGGCCCACTGATATATAACATTTAGGATTTATGAAAGAGTGAAATATAATCCAGAGGTATGCTCTGGATTCAGGGGAGAAATATGAGAAATGAATAGGAAGAATTACACGAAGTAACATGAGGTAACACTCAGGTGATGCTTATGATACCCTGCCGCTGTTTCAAGTGCATTTTTATGTGTTAATTTTCCAATAACCTCATGCAATAATGATTTTATTTTACAAAAGAGAATGTTACAGCACAGACAAGTTAAACAACTGCCCAAAAGCCACATACCTGGTAAGTGGCAGACCTCTACTGATTCTTTTTTTCTAATTCAAAATAGTGCATCTTAATATTCAAGTGATATCAGTGTTGCCAAGCAAGTCTCAAGGAAATGCATAAGCTCTTCATGGGTTTCATTACTACCTTCTGAAGAAGTGGGGCATTTGCAGATATCACAGAATTAAATGCATTCCTGACAACTGATGTGGCAGTTTAGTATTTGGGGAAAAAACTGTACTGGTTTCAGAAAATTGGTTTTAAAGAGCTGTATGTAACATGAAATGTCTGTGTAATCTGAGTCAAGATGTGTCATTTTCTGGGGCTCAGTTTCCTCTTTTGTAAAAGAAATGGATAGAAGTTATCAAAAAGCAATTCTGCAATACTTTTCTGAGATATACATGCCCACTGCAGCCTGGTGGGCAAAGCCGTCTGTGAGACCTCATGCAGTGAACAGTGGTAGTGCTGTCCATTGCTAAATGGATTCAGTGAAGCAAAGACCTTCTTGGTCATCTTAAGACAGTATCACATCATCACCTCTTCTAAATCCCTCACCTGGGAGATAACTAAAAGAAGCAAAGTGACACTACAGGGCCAGAGTACAACAAGCCAGATCTCTACTTTCTCTGAGAGATAAGGAGAGGAACAGGAATAGGGTGCTCATGCGAGCCACAGGCCACATGCTGCTAATTGCATTTCAGATCAAATGATTACACCCTAGAGCATTCCCTGACTGGCCTCTGCACAGGAATCTGCAAACATCCTAGCAGTTAATTCTAATCATCTGGTTTTGCCCATATTGCTGCTCCAACCAGAGATTTACAAAACAGTTTCTGGTGAAGGCAATAAAAGCCTCCTTTCCCTCCTTTGTTGCCTGATGCTGTGACACTTTATCAAAGCACAGAGACAGGGGGTTGTTCTTAACCTTACATAAAATGGGGCAGCCTCGCAAATCATGCTTTACTATTGCGTTGTGGAAACATCAAGGTTAAAAGGTAACTCTGTGGCATAACCATATTGATTAATTGATGGAAGAAAGGTCAGGCTAATCTTTATCTTGCTTGAAAGACTTGAGTTCTACATGGCAGGTGTTTTAAGATGGTTCCTGCACAGAAAGATAAAACAGAAAATGGGGCCCTACTTCAAAGAACGTGGGAGGAATTTGTCAAATGGTCACTCAGGAAAAGGCCAATAAAAGGAGCTCACATGGAAGGAAAATGGGAGATTATTGTCCAACAATCACTCAAAGTGTTAAAACAGTAAAAAAGAAACTGGAGGATGCAATTTATTTAGATTTCTCTTTATTTTTATTTTAGGCTTCGTTATAAACACATTTGTCAGTGAAAGAATCATAGAAATGCTGTCGTACAAACAGTGATTTTTGTAAGAGCCCACCTCAGTCCCCCAGTACACAGAAAAAGAGCTCCACATCTCACTTCCCCACAAGAGTGGGACTCTCTGAAAGCAGAACTGACTTCTTTAACCCTCAAGTCCTTCCCAGGATAAAAACAGATACACACTGCCTCTTAGAAGTTTTCTTTCCTGTCACAGGCATGGTGGGAAGAAGGTATTATCTCAGAGACACCTAGAGATTCACAGACATCAAAGAAGGGCTTGTCACTAGAAACTCAATAGAGATCATAATGAGGTTTCAGAATGAGATTTAGAATTCTGAGATAACAGAGGGATAGATGTACAAATGAGGAAAGACAAAAGGCTGAAACTGTGAAAGCATGGAGAGAGGAAAAAAACTCTAGGCACCACAAGGACAGAATGTGAATGTTTATTTTGAATGACTGCTGACTGAATAAAAAGATGTCAGTTGGCCTGGGGAATGGGAGGGAGCAGAAGTAGAAGTGAATGCTGGAAATTTTACTGATTCCTGAAAAACCAGTAGTGTCTAAACTTATAAAGGTTAGACTTTGATGTAGTTGAGAGCAAATCTTACAGGCTTACTACAGTCCAATTTTCTTTTTGGCTCATGCAAAATCCAGTGAAGTCGGATGATATTTCACCATTTCATAGCCTTGGCATTTGGAACATGTATCTTACTACAGTTGTGAGGAAATGCCTGGGAAGCTGAAGAAATGTTTGGAAGGACAGACACTCTTTTATATCCTGTGTGACTAACTGAAAAGGAGTCTGGGAAATATGCCATAAGAGGTAATCTTTTGCATAGGTTTACCTTAGATCAATAGGGATTTAGATTTTCATGAAGAAAATTTCCCAAGACTATATTGCTAAATATTGGAAGGAGTTATCAGAAGATGACTCCGTTGCTATTCTCAAGAAGAACTTCACTGCTAGTTTCTCTGACACCTGAGATAAGATATTAGACTCATTTTTCTATAAATTATTTTCAAATTCTATTGTTTATATCACATCATGGCTTTATAAGTGGATAGACTTCTTGAGGACAAAACATGAAAAGTAGGATAGCTATTTGGAATTATTTTCTTATCAAACAGTTCAATTATCTTTTTACTTTCTGACCATGGCTCCTTTCTATGCTAAGAAAGAAAAAAAAAAAAGACAGGAAAATAATTAAATTGGAAATGAAATGTATTTTATTCACAAACATCTAGATTTACTGCTAAGACCAACAGTATAAATAATAAACACTTAGAGACATTAATCATAATTTGTTATTGATTTATATGTAAAATATATGACTCAACCCTAACCTCAGAGCCATTGGAATTCTGATAGGTTATATGAGACACATCTTGAATTTTGTGTTATTTGCTTCAATATATGTTAATACATGATAATTATATGCTTTTCATTTGGACATTCCTTATCCAAAACTGATTTAATATTCACATGTCTGATGTGTTGCCCATGAGTATTGATCATTTGGCTCAGAGTTCAATTTGAACTGCTGCTGGTTACATTAGAAATTGTAATCATGGTGAAAGATAAATTACAAGGTTTTCGCAGATTAGTTCTGTGTTCAGATTAGATGTGCTTCAGCGATGAAACACCACAGAGAGACATTAAGGCTGTGATGGCGAACTTTTTAGAGACTGAATACCCAAACTGCAAACCAAAAAACCCACTTACTTATTGCAGAGTACCAACATTGCAATTAAACCTGAACACTGAGTTTTTAGCTTAGAAAAACAATTTAAAAGAAAAACAAAATAACAGAACTTTCAATGATACAAATAGCTTTTTATTGAAAGGTAAAAGTTTGCACTTAGTGTGCTTTTGTGCGCTGTTACTGATGTTCAGCTGCTGGGTTAACCCTGGGGCTACTTGGCTGGATGCTGACAGGAGGCTCCATGTGCCCACTGAGGCACATGTGCCGAAGATTTGGCAGCACTGAGTGAAGGGAAGGTGTCTGATGCGTTATGTGAGCTTTCTAAGAAGTACATCCAGAAATCCTCTGTGATACCATTGTTATCAGTAATGTGAAATTTCTAAGATTTTTATTACATTTTATTACAATAAAGATGATGAAAAACACTCATAAATTACGAATTACAACACTAAGGACTGAAGACAAAAACGGGAGGCATAATTTGGAAATATAAATTCTTTGAGAAATAAAGTTATGTGATAATAAAATTGTGTGATTTTTAATGGATACTTGGTTAAGATTAGAGGGCATCTAAATGAAGATTAATTTGGATGAAACAGACTTCTGATAGCTTCAATATTAAAATGAATTTATTTTCACTTTAAAATATTTTTAGAAAGTAATTAGAAATGAAATACACTCTTATTTTGGAAAAATTGGAAAATTCAAAAAAACTATTCAGGAAAACAAAAAATTTTAGTACATGATGAATAAACTTAAAGTATTTGTAACTAAGTGGATGCAACTTCAAGTCATAATATTAAATGAAGTAAACCAGACACAGAAGCTTGAATATTACATGACCTCTCTTATATGAGAAACTCCATATATGTATTTATCAAAATAGAAGATAGATATATAGGAAGTAGGGAGATGTTTTTCAAATGGCTAGGTGAACATGAGGGAGGGGAGAAAGGGAGGAAGAGGACATGGAAAAACAAAATTGAATTGAAGGGGAAAAAGCAATGGAAGTAGAGGTTTTGCAAATGGGAAGGAGACCGAGAGTTGGAAGGAACAGGGAAAAAGGGAAGGAGTACGACGTGGAAAAAGAGAGAAAAAGGATTAAGATGCATTACGTCCATTCATCAAGTCTCCACAATAATTGCAATCATTGTGCACTGTAAACATGTACTAATAAAAAAAGAAATAAACAAAAGACTTCCATCATCCAACAGTCCAGACATACTACTAACTTCCTGAGATGTCTTCTTCCAGCTCTTTTGTTTGAAGTTTTTTCTATTTTTGTTTGTTTGGCTGTTTTGTTTTGTTTTGTGTGTGTGTGTGTGTGTGTGTGTGTGTGAAATGGATTTTCCATAAATAGAAACAATTACCCTTCAAGACTTTAGGATCTGGGTCAAGACTCCTTCTGTGGATTCTGAAATCATCAATGCTCAGATTTGTTATATAAAGGTGTCAGTATTTAATAACCTGCGCAAGACTTCTCTTGTACTTTCAGTGATATCTAGATCAGTTATAATATTTAATACAACAAAAGTACTGTGTAAATAGTTATTATATTGTTTAGGGAATAAGGAAAACAGTACAGATGCAGTTTTTTTCCTGCATATTTTTAGTTTACAGTTCATTGAACAATGTGGAAACTGTGAATGGGCCAAGAAAATGATGTAATAAAATCACATCACCCAGGAGGATTTAAATGCTAACTTCTTGCTATGTTTACCTCTGATCTCTCTTATTCACAAATAATTATATAGGTAGAGATGCTCCACTTCTTTCTCCTTCTTTCTTTTTCAATTATTATGAAATTTTCATTGTATGATTTTTGTGTGCTATCTATAAAAAATATAAGTATTACTTTCAGATTTAAAAATATATAAATGCTATCATCCTAGTCATAATAAAGGTGAATACTTTTAAAGCACTTACTGTGTTTTAGGCACTGTTCTGAAGCATATTTCCCTTAGTCACAGGAAGTGGGTGCTATTATCATTCTTGTCTTGTGCACAAGGAAACTTAGTCACAGAGAAGTAAATTAGTTTGCCCTTGATTACACCACTTACTCTTTTTTTTTTTGTCTTTTTTGTTTTTTATCGGTACCAGGGATCGAACTCACGACTGCCTGCTTGCAAGGCAGGCGCTTATGCCACTGAGCTAGATCCCCAGCCCAACCACTTATTCTTTTTAAACTCCTTTTTCCATCAACACTGTAGGTTGAGATTTATATTGATACACATGGCCCTTACTTCATTCTAGTGTTCCACTATAGGAAAACCACAGCTTATCTGTTCTTCTATTGGGAGTAGATCTTCCAATATTCTTTATGTGTTTCCTTATGCACATCTATGAGAGTGTCACAGAAGCAGAATTATTAGTTATAAATAATGTGTATTTAACACTGCATGATTGTGGAAAACGTATGTATTGACTGATAATAACCTCATTGTATTACCAAACTTCCTTATTAATTTTAATTACCTTCTTTTTTTTCTAGGTTGTTAATTATATTTTCTACAGTAGCCTAAAAATAATTTAGTAATTTTTTTTCCTTATGTTCAGTCTTTACATATGTCATCACTGCTTCTTCTCTTACTATATTGTTAAGGACACCCAGGAATAATGATAAAGAAAACATGTAGGAGACAGTGTTGATGAGTAGAATATATCCTTATTTCCTACCTGTAAAGAAAAATTATTTATTGACTTATTTGAAAATTCATGCAGATTTACAATACATAATAGTTGCAGTTGCTTTGGGGAGTTGGTACATGTATGTATCATCTCTTGATCGTTTATTATCTCTACCCCACTTCCTGCCCCCTCCATTTGATCCCCTACCTCATCTCTACAAAATCTATCAATTTCCTCTACTTTACTCTTCAATATTTATATTTTAGGCTTCTCATGTAAGATAAACAATGTGATATTTAATTTTCTCTGTCTGACTTCACTTTAACATCATGGTCTCAAGAATGAAAGACTACTTGACTCTACAGAGGAATGATAGAAGGGATTTGCACAAGAGAATTGTTTGTTACATGTATGTGTTTGTGGCAAGTATACACTAGTAACCCTTATCAGACTGAGAAAATTTCCACTATTTCTAGCTTTCTAAGATGTTTATTAAACTTTAGTGAATGTTTTTCTACACGTTTTAAGACAATTATATGGTTTTCCTTTTAAAGTATGTATATGTGGAAAAAATATATTAGTACAATTTCAAAAATTTACTAGCCCATGTATTTCTACACAAAACATTTTTAGTCATGTTATATTAATTTTATAAATTGTTGACATTCTTTTCTAATATTCCATTAAAGGTTTTCATACCTGTATTCAAAAGCGAACTTTGCCTCTAAACCTATTAGAAATTTTCGGTGGGAATAACACTGGAATTTTTAATTAACAATTTTATTTATTAAGTTATTATCATATTATTAGAGTTATAATTTATTATTGAGTTAAAAACAAATTATAATTTCTTAGTTAATTTTTATTGATTTGATTTTTCAAACTTATTGGCTATATTATTTTCTTATAGCCCCTGTTGTGATTGTAAGAATCATTATATTTATCACTATTCTCCTTTTTACCTCTTAACATCATTGTATTTTCCTTTTCATTCTTAATCATCTTGTCAAAAGATTATCTTACTATTTTGAGATATGAAAATCCACTAAAAATTATTTTTACAATTAAAAACTAGTATATGGTCATTGGAAGTTTGACTCTAATATTTAAAAAAAAATCATGGTCATTTGGTTCTTTCACATTTCCAAGTAAGTTAAAAAAATTCATTAGTGTGTAGAAAGAAGAAGAGGCTCGACCCTGTGAACATCATAAGGAGCACAGCAGACTGCATCTTCTCAAAGCACCCACAGCAGCAGCTGCAGCACATTTGTTCTTTGGCAGTACAATATCCTCCACTAACAAGCCACTCTCGTCAACAAATAGGGTTTTTGATTCCCTTGAGTCTAGGTGGATTCTGTGACTACTTTAGCAAATAGAATATGGTAGAAATGTCCCTGGGCCAGTTCTAGGTATAGGCTCTTGTTGACTTGGTTCTTGCCTTTTGGTTGCAAGAAATGTGACTGATCTGAAACCATGCTATGGAAAGAGAGAGGAAGAGAGAGAGAGAAAGAGAAAGAGAGAGAGAGAGAGAGAGAGAGAGAGAGAGAGAGAGAGAGAGAGAGAAAGAGAGAGAGAGAGAGAAGAGAAAGGTGCCAGCATGGGTATAAGAAAGTCATCATGAATGTGTACCTCATGAATGTGCCTTGGTTAACTTTTCAGAGGACAGTGGCCCAAGCTTTCCCTGTGTATAATGAGAAACTCTGAGAAATAACTATCCACAGGAGAACTTACATCAATCTTATAGAAATATGACAGGTAATAAATTTTGGGACGTCTTAGGCACCCAACTTTTGTTATGCAGTCGTATACATAAAACAAGTAGATACTATGAAGTCCTTTCCCCATTTCAACCGTTAACTTTCCCTAAAGGAAGACTCCTATTTTTATCAGGATAAACATGCACATGACAAACAGGTATCATTATGAGATTATTAGACACCAGCTGTGAGGTAATGCGATTCCCTGAAGGCCCTAGGTACCCTGCTCAGAGTGGGACCACACGGACACGGTCACTCAATATTATATGCTGATGCAAGTACATCTTGCAATGGACCACAAGTATGAAATTATTCCATATTTAATTCCTACAATTTTTATTTTGGAAGGCAAGGCAAATTATTTAAATATGATACATCAAATAATAAATATATTATATAATGCTATAAAAGTATATATAAGGGCATAAAGAATATAATAACAGTCAAGATCAAAAGGAAAACAAGGCAGTTGGCAGGAGATAGAATGACAGAGTTAGCATTGATTAAGGAGATAGAAGATTAATACATGTCAATAGGTTAAGAGTAAAATCTAGAACACTTAGTGTTTACTAGGAACAAAACTTTATAGATGATTCACAAATCTTAACTCACTTAATCTTCATAGTAATACTTTCATGTGGGTATTACTATTTATCCTCTTTACAGACAGGGAAGCTAATTTAGAGGTAGGTTCAATAAAATTAGACAAAATCCTACAGCTAAGATTGAAATAGTAATAATGCTGGCTATTACAAGAAGCCAAAGCAAGGCCACAAACCCCTCAAATCAGGTTCTTGGCTTCTAGATGTTAGCAGGCAGCCATCTTCCTCTGTTGAATCGTGAGATTACAAACTCTTCAATTTTACTTTTCCTTTCCTAAATATTTGGAGGCCATGCCCCAGACACACCGTGCAGATTATTGTCCCTTTCTTTTTGAGAGGGGTTATTTACATTTGTTCATATTCACACCACCTATTGTTGCAGGATGAATTATTTGCAGTTGAAGAATGGAGAGCACTGAATTTTCCTCTTTCCTCTCAGTCTTAAAAGGTTTGCAGTTATAGTGAGGTGAACTATTTGCTTTCCATTTTTGACATTAAAACAGTAGGGGAAAATATGTTCTGGTGCTAATCTTTGAGTTGATCTTTTTAAACGACTCTCTAATTGAAGCCAGAAAGATATTGACCCTGAGGAAAATGTCATAGACAAAAAAAAAAACCCCAAAAAATCTAAACAAAAAGCTTCTTGCTTTTGCAGTTCACGGGATGAGTGGTTACCAATTACAGCTTTTATCTCCCAAAGCAGAGGAAAATAATGAAATACAAAGGCACCTACCAGTGCAATGTACTATTTCAACACATTGGCTCAGATAGAAGATTTAATTTTCAAGTTCATTTCTGCACAGATCATGTACAGTGTTAATTTGTAAATTTGGCTTTAAACTGCTTTTTTTTTCTTTCTTTTTTGCATCATAGCTATTGGTCACAAAAAGAGTTAATTAACTTGTCACAAGTTGCTACTATACAATACTTTCTTTCCTTGCTTTCTCGAGCAGTGATTGCTTTCTGTCATCTCTTGCTGGACCAGATCAGGTCTGCTGTAGGATTTTTTTAAAGCCCTGTGCACACTGCTGCTTCGGCAAGTCAGGAATCCAACTGACAGCCCATTGGAATGACATACCTTGTCACAAGTCTAAAGAGAAACAGAGTGACAGTTCACAGGCTCAGGTGCAAGGCCTGCCTCTCAATCTTCCTCAGCTGGCTAGGATCTGGGCTAAGGATGCCAGACAGCAAAGAGCCTGCAGGAACAAAAACAGGCCTGGTGAGGTAATTAGGATTGACAGAATGTTTGCCTGTCCTGCAGACTTCTTTACAACAGACAGCCAAATTTAATTTATCCTTTGAGAGTCTGAGCACACATGCACTTTGCTGTCTCCCCCATGGAGATCTTTAAACTTTTATCATTATTTTTTATTTTAGGTATAGGTGTCTCAAGCCACGCTTTCTCTGATTTTGTGCCTGGAACGGTGGCGCGGTAATCATCTTTCCTTTTTTCTTATGTTATAGCTCATCATGAACCATTGAAGCAGGAGACACAGGCTGACATCCAGGCTCAATCAGAAATGAAAAGGTGGAGTGCTGCTGGGCGTCTTTGAGGGCCACTCCCAAACAATGTGTTCAGAGGTGATTATTGCTGGACTTGCTTCTAAATCAGAAGGGCAGGCTCAAACTTTTGTTCAGGTTCTTCAAACTTTGCAATTATCTGGAGACATATAATCTACTCAAGGATGAGTATATCAGATCTTAAAGGGTCAGAAGGATTTCTCAGAGTAATTCAGATAAAGAACAATCTTATTTCAGCAGTAGCAGGACGCAGGCATACAAAATTGATCCTTTTTCTTCTTCATATAAAACCCAAAGAGGTAAATTAGAATTCAATAAATTTTCCGGTATACAGGTTTCAAGCAGCACCCATTTTTTTTGTCTAGTAAGTTGTCTTAGTTTTACCTGTCAATATATATATATATATATATATATATATATATATATAATGGGCCAGAATCTAGGACAGGATCTTATATGGCCAGGAATACGGAGCCTGGGGAGGACTGGAATCTATCTTTTTAGAAAGGGGAGGAGCCTATAGTAGTGAAAATTATGCTTTCTTATTCTGATAATGCTTAAATTTATGCCATAAAAAGAAAACATCTGTGGCAAACGTGGCAGCTGAACTCTAGAATGATGGCAGAGGATCAGGGATCCGCCTAGCTGTTAGTGGGTGTCTGTGCAGAAATATGATCATATAGACTTGTCCTTACTTTAATCTGTACCTCTTCATAGCAATGTAGTCCATGGCCTTTCCATTTACATCTTCTTTCACAGTAAATTATTTTGGTTCAGCAGTTAGATGGTATAATCACTGAGAGTGTATAAACCCTTCTATCTCCCCAGAGAATGAATTCTGATAAATCTAATCCTGTCTTGATAAGCTCACCACCTTGGTAGTGATTAATTTAGGAATGGAACATGTAATACAATTCTGACCAATAAGGATACCGTTTTTATTTAGGGGCCTGGGAGAAAAGGCTTTTCAATTTTTAAAAAAGACTCAGAAGAAAGTTCCATTACTTATTCATCCCTATTTATGGCTGCATCAGGAGATTATCCTGGAACTTCTGAATCTATCCTGTAATTATGAGAGGAGCAGGTTAGGGGTCTGAGGCAATATGGGAAAGATCAGAGAATAGGCAAGTGGGTAGAGTCTGACAATTGAACATGCTATGAAGAAAGCAAAATAACCAGTTTCATAACTGCTGTCCAACTCAGTTTCTTGCTACATTAATAATGAACTTCCTGGTTCTAAAACTGATTTTTATTTGATTTTTCATCTTTTCATCAAACTTGCACAGTTGCATTGGGGAAAAATTGTATGCTGTATTGTTAAAATCAAATAAAAATTTCTACAAGTATAATCACTTGTGTGATTTCTTAGAATTCATTAATTTAACAGAGACATTTACTCATTTACAGATTCATTCAGTAAATAATTATTGAACCTTAACATGGATAAAGGACTTGGAATGGAAGCATGAGTCAAATCAGTATTGTTCTGACTTCCATAGAATTTGTAGTATTGACAGGAAGTAGAGGATTTGAACAAGTGTTATTAAAGAAGAACTCCTTGTAGAGTCAATGATGATTTTATCTTCTAGGATGTGCACGTGGCTGGGGGTGCACAGCCACACCAGAGGTCCAGGAGATCTGGTTTTTCTGTCATCTGAACTCAGTGGTTACTGGAGTACATACACAGACAGAGCTTGGAGTGACGAGAGGGGATGGCAGGGATTCAATGATGTATACTTTCTTCTTGCCACTTAACTAATTTATAACTCTTAACATCAGGCTCCATTTCCTGCCCTTTGGATTTATTTATTGGTAGTTTAAAAATTAGAATATATTAACATGGTTATATAAATTCAATTCCCATGAAAGAGTTTTTGAAATATAGGACATACTAATTATTTTTAATTAGTATTTGGGAGAGACCATAAGCCAAATTTTAAGCAGGTGCTGTCTTTCATTAGTCAGTTTTTTTCTTAATGCTTTCCCACTCATGTCCTCTTTTGATCCATCTGCAAATATTTATTGAGCTTTTGCTATACCTCAGGGATGCAATGAATAAGCCAAAGAACAAGTGTAAGGGTTGCCAATTTACCCTTAAAGAGTTTTAAAATCAGTACAGATTTGAGAGACAACAACTTTTGAATCCTGGCTCTGCCATGTATTAGTTGTGAGTTTGAGTTCAGATCATGGATGGAAAATTGCAAAAAATTACACTGTATATCATATCTGGTCATGAATATATTTATGGAGGTAAAATAAGGTAATCTAGATAAAGCATTCTGTAAGTGTCTTGCAGGTGAGAATTTTCAGTTAAAGGTATCCAAACTCAAGAGGTTAAGCAACCATAGCACAAGTTAGCAAGCAGAAAACTGTACAAGAAAAAACGCTGCATAATTTAGAGGTAAGAGCCTCTGGGATGAGGATGTGACCACTTCCAGGAACAGACACTTTTTTCATTTGGGTCATCTCAGCTCTGCCTTAAACATTGGATCTCTTTTCTATTTTGTTAACCCTCTGTCTCAGCTGTGGGCTGGCTTTTCATGGAGCAGACTTCATCTTGATGAGGACCAGTCAGTGGATCTGGCACCACTGTCTCAAGGCAGTTGCTACCTGGTTGCTGATCCCTGAACCCAGAACAGAGGTGGCATATGGCAGGACAGCACATTCTTGTTGCTAGGAGAATCCCACTTATTCTTCTCATGGATTGTTTCATTGATTGCCATAGATCAAAATTTCAAAGACCTGGTGAAATTGAAGAGGTGGTTTTGTTTCCTTAAACTTAATTCAGTCATGAGGCAGGCTGTGGCTGCCGCAGGGGAAGAACCACCAGAGACTTCTGAGATCTGCGCCATGTTGGATCTTAGGGTGCCAGGAAACCAAGCAACCAGCTCATCTCCCTGGTAAGCGGCTATAGTGTGGCAGGCTGCAGTGAGGATCACCAGTGTCTCCTGAGATCCACGCCATGTTGGAACTTAGGGCGCTGGGATATCAAGCAACCAGCTCGCCTCCCTGGTAAGCAATAGTGAACCTACCAGCACACAGGCTGAGAATCAAACATCCCACCTCTCTCCCTCCCCCCAGTTAACAAATGGGAGCCAGAGATCTGAGCATCTCTTGGGAGGTTGACCATGTTCAATATAGCAAATAAGGAGGATTTCCTTCTACCATCTCTTTGAAGGCAAATATTTTTACCACTGTTTTTGCTTTATTCTGATTAATGATATTGCTCTATTCAATATTCTGTTTTGATAAGTTCTATAATATTCTGTGTTTCATTTTATTTTTCTATACCTGATTGAAAGAGCAACTATTGTGAAGATAACACAATATGCTGTGGTACCTATTGCTGTTATCCCAGTAACCTGCTGTGAAATTCTGTACCAATTTCACTACACCGTCTCAGTTGCCTTTGTTCCATCTTGTTCTGTTGTATTTCTCAGCTTATTATTCAAAATAATAAAAAATTTAAAAAAATAATTTGGGCAAATACAAAAAAAGCCTTAATTCAGTCATATTTAAAGAAAGATAGGTTATTCCACAGATATATAGAAGGCATACTATAAGAAAGACTAGTGGAATTCAGTACAGAACTTGTATAGCACTGTGCTTTGCACATAGTGAACATTCAGAGGGTCTGTGGATATTTGTACATAATGGAATATTACTCTGACATAAAGAAGGATAAACTTGAGTCATTTTAGGAAGACCATAATGTTAAATGAAATAAATCAGCACACAAGCTTAAATATGGCATGATTTCTCTTATATGAGGAAAACATAAGTAGATTAAAGAGCAAAATTAGAGATAGTAGAAAAAAAGAGAAAGAGATCTTTTGCAAATGAGAAGAGGACAAACATATGGAATGGATAGAAAGGGAAAAGAATGGATGAAAAAAGTAAGACGTTATATATATGTTATGTCTCATCCCCATGAAGAATACAATCATCATGTACTGCAAACATGTAGTAATAGAAAATTAAAAATAAATAAAATATGTATAAACACAGATCCTATGATTCTATAGTATTAGTTTGCTGTAACTAATTGCTGCTATAACAATTTTCACAAGCAATAATATTATATTTCTAGATGAGAAGTTCAACATGAGTTCCTTCACTCACAGTGTTGACAGAGCTGTGGTGTTCCTTCAAGGAGATTCCAGACGAGGATCTGCTTTCGTCTCATCCAGGTATGTGTTAGTCTGTTTTCTATCATTCTGAAAAAATACTTGAGGCTGGGAACTTTATAAAGAAAGGAAGTAGCTCACAGGTTTGATAGCATGGTGCCAGCTGTAGCTTAATGCTCATGAGGACTTTTATGATGGTTGATATCATGATAGTGGAAGTGATCACGTAGTGAGACAGGAAGCTAGAGTTCAGAGATCAGGGAGGGTCACACTTGCTGTTTTATAATAGCTCATTCTCATGAAAATAACTCAGGTTCCTACAAAAACTAATCACTGTTGGGAACAGTACCCACAGTGACCTCTTATTAGGCTCTATCTCTTAAATGTTCTGTTTTAAGAGACTGCCCCAATGGGGACTGCACTTCCAACACGTGAATCCTTAAGGGACAACTCAAAATATCCAAATCATAACAAGGTGATTAGAAGAATTTAGTTTCTTGTAATTGAAGAAATGAAATTCCCTGCCCTTTTGAGCTGATAGCTAAAAGCTGTTCCCAGCTCTTAGAGGCTACCTACATTCTTTGGCTCTTGCATCTCCAATTCCATTGCCAAGATCAGCAAACATGGGATTAATTCTCCACGCAGTTCAACTCTCTCTTCTTTTTGTCTCATTTTTCTAATTAAGCATCAAAATGTCCTCTACCCTTGAGGGTTGATAAGATTAGACTAGATTCACCCCAACTCAACTCTGTACCTTATTCACACCAACAAAACTCTTAATCATAAAAGGAACATATCTATAGGTTCTTAATGATTAGGGATGGATATCTTTGGGGAGGAGGATATTATCCTGCCACACTTATCTTTTCACATTAAATGAAACACGTTCTGCTCAGGTCTTTTAAAATCTTGTAATGTTCATTGTCTATTTAATTTTCTAGCCCCATCACACCAAACATTTTAACAAATCTTTGTTCTATCCAACATTTTTTTATACATTTATTTTATTTCTTCATGCAGAAAAATGTTTTTTTTTTGTATCCCAATTTTTATTTCTTCTTTCAAACCAATACTTTTCATACTTGCTCAGTCAGTTACTATATAATATTATTCTCACATATATTCTATTTAGCTTTGGTTTCTATTCTGCCTTCAGATGGTTTTATTTTCATCCAAATTTCATGTTTTAGTTGGTGCACAGCTTCTATGTTCTAGCTTTTTAGGAAGTCAATATTTTCAGATTTCTCAGAAATGAAATAAAAGGAAGAAGAGAAATGCAATATTTTGAGAACTTTCCTGGTTCCCAGCAATATATTATTTATTTTAAGTTTTCATTATAGTTTTTATTAGGCTTTTAATTACACAGTTAATACCTACTTATAATTAATGTAATATCAAATGTATAATGAAATATATAATAACCACCCCTTAATGCCAGCTAATTTCACAGTGAAAGTTTATGTATGCTGTGTAACTTTCTACACTTTCTACACAAGGTATGAAAGTACCTTGAGTCATTTCTTTTTTATTTTCTGTAATAAATTGAATTTTATTTCTCCAAATTTTATATGTTGACATCCTAACTTTTCCAAACGTAATCATGTTTGGAAACAGAAATGTTGGAGATATAGTTAATTAAGATGAGGTTGTTAGGATGGACTCTAAACTAGTATAACTAATACCCTTACAAAAATAGAAATTTGGACATTGAGAAGGTAGATATTAAGGTGATACATTTATAAAAATAAAAGAATGCCAGAGATTCCCAGCAAACAAGCAGAATGGATGGCTGGAATCCATTCTCATGGTTTTCACAAGGAACCAGTGTTGCCAACACCTTGACCTTGGACTTCTGGCTCCAGAGTTATGAAGCAGCAAGTTTCTGCTATTTAAGGCTCTTAGTTTGTGGTGCTTTGTTACAAAGACTGTAAAAAAACTTTATGAATATGGTATCTTCTCAGGTGAATTATCTTGTGACATGATTTGTTCACTTAACATGCCAGGAATATAATATGTCTGTGGGTGTTGTATATTAACCAAGGATGTTCTACCAACCTGAACAGGAATGTGGTATGAAGCTGGAGTAGCCCAAGGTCCCTTTTCGGATTGGGTGTGACAAGCAGTAGAATTTACAAGGTGGTTCTAGGTACGGTAAGTGGACTGACATGGGTGCTGACAGCAGAGAGGTCTCTGAGCAGCTGGCCCCCTACAGCTTTCTTCCCATATTCCTCCTCTGTGGCAGCACACATGAAGTTGATTCAAAAAGTAAACATTGTGCTTTGTGCATGTTCTAGTAGCATAAGTACTAAACTAATAGGTAGATCCCTGTTAAGGTTTTTTAAAATTTATTTTTTATTTTTTGATACCGGGATCGAACTCACGACCTTGTGCTTGCCAGGCAGGCGCTTGTGCTGCTGAACTAAATTCCCAGCCCCCTCTTAAGGTCTTAAGGAATCCAAAATTGAACAAATTATTGAGCACATGTGAAAAATGTCTCTTTTTGATACTCTAGGAGTTCTGACTTTCTGCTACTTCACGTAAAAACAGCCCATTACGGCAAGAGTAAGTTTCCATAATGGGAGAGAGGGAGTCTTAATCTGAAGAGACTAAAATCTGCTAAGTGGCTAAGGAATTTATCCCCATGAATGCTTTCAAGATGTTGTGGTTGTGCAGGAATTGCAGTGGAAATGGATGGTTTATACTCACAGAGGAAATAGCACTATCTATGTTGTTTCCTAACCATGATTTTCATGGTGTCTAAATAATAAACTCTAAGCTCTAGCAAATAGATCATTGCTTTCAGAGCATTTATATGCCTTGCCCAATCTTCCAAAGTTTTAAAAAGTTTGTATGGTAACTTACATGCCAGGAATTTTCTGAATATTCATGCCATTTTTGGAGTGATGTATTCATGAAATGAAGCAGCTATGAAAAGCCAGGCAAATATTTCTTCCTTTTAAGACTACTAGGCCAAGGAATACAGTATGTATGAAGGTTGAAATAAGAAAGTTTACTTAAGGAGAAAACATGTTTGTTCTGATAATCTTCCAGGTAATATTTTATTTTGCCTCAAAATGGTAGGAATTTGCTCTTCTTCAATTATCAGCATAATAAGGGGATATCTAAGACATTCTGATACTGAGTTATAGTTTGTAAATTGACTTTAATTATTTTGGCTCTTATGCCAACTCCTTCGTATTTTTAATTTTCTCTTTCAGGTTTTTCCAAACCTCAAATACAGTTTTAGACTTTAATCATCACTTTGTTAACAGAATAGGCCCATTACCCAATCCTTTAAGAGTGGTGTAAAACTTTTGTGATAATGCACATTTGGCCAAATGAGCAGGATAAAATAAAAGTCAGAAATTATGTGTAAGTAAATTATAGGCCAAAACTAAAATAACTTTTTGCCATTTCATTTCCTGAGGATATTGTGTTTGAGAGGCAATTGGTTTCACCCAGGCTTTCATACAGATGTTTGTAACTTCTGAACCTTGGATCTGGTTATTCATGGGTAAAAGGATAAAGAATGGTTCCAAGGGGCTGATGGAACACTGGGTGTGTCCAAGCAAGAGCCCAGTTAAAAACAGTGGTTTGCAAAGTCTGGGCTTATGTTAATTTTCTTTCTCACATCATCAAACAATAATGATGGGAAAAGAAAAGAAAGGTAATAATTTGTGTAATGTTAGAGTGATCCTTACCTTATCTCCAAAATTATGTGAAAGTATAATTTCATTTCTTGGCTCACTTAGTCTGCAGGTCTGCTATTTGATGGCCAGCTCTAACGAAAAGGAATACAGTAGGTACAATTTTAAAGAATTAGTTTAGCCATTTTGCAGCATCAGCGTTAGAGTTTAAGAGTGGTACCTGAACCATGAATTCAACTTTGGGCTGGTTAAATATTGCATATCACTGGACAAACACTAAAAGAAAAAGAAAAAAAAGAGATCTTTTCCATAGCTATGAAAAGCGCTGTATGAGTTGAACAGTGCGAAGGAAACTGTTAGCCAAAGAGCTATATCCTACCTTGAAAGCTGCTGAGACAACCTAATGGTATACAATGCGTGGTGAGGAAATGTGGAACTGCCACATAACTCAAACTTTCATTTGTTTAAATATTTTACTGTCTTTCCCTGATTTGTAAAAGTGGGATAAAGGTGGAGTAAAAACGAATAGTAGCCAGGTGAGGTATTTGATTTCATCATTTCCAAGATTACTAAAGTTTTTCTGTGTATTCACTTAACATTTAAATACACTAAAATTTTTAAAGAATATTGGGCTGACTGTAATTTTGTAGTAACTAAAAATTTTCTTCTGTTATTCTAAATGCATTATTTAATATAAGCTATTTGCTATAACAAGTACCTCCTATGTTTAAATGGCTTAACATAGTAGTAGTTTATCTTTCTTTTGCTTCACAGTGTTATGTGGAGCAGTGACAATGCCGTTTCATGTAGTCACTTATAGTCCCAGCCTCCTTCTCTTTTTTCTTTTTTGGTACCGGAGATCAAATTCAAGACTTCGTGTTTGCTGAGCAGGCACTTACTCCGCTGAGCTAAACCCTCAGCCCCTAAGCCTCTAGCCTTCTTCTCTCCTACAGCTTTGTCCTCCTCTGGATTCAGCTGGCTGCACTACGGGGAAAGTGAAAGAAGGGGAGAGGGTATACTGAGGCTCTTCACTTCTGCCTGCAGTCTATTCACTAGAGCTCAGTCCACGGATTCTGATTTCTAGGGAGGATGGATGGGAAACGTAACCTGCAAGTGGGGCCAGGAGAGAACCTTTTGCTACAAGATACAACAATTTTCAAATAAACATATAAAATAAGCTTAATGCACAAGACAGTGGAAAACTATTTAACATTCACAGTACTTATTAAGTTTTCCTTGTACTGTAGATTAGTGATGTATTTCTTCCACAAATTTTACTAGGTGCCCACCATGTGCTGCTGGGAGTGCAATCGTGAGGCAGAGAGCCACAGTCCCTGAATCCAGCTGTTAACAATTTAGTGGCAGAAACACATGCTAGTGAATTATAGCTTCAAACTCTTCAGATGTAAGTTTGGCAATAGTTCTGGAGAGTACAGTGTCACATAGTTAATGTCTTTTTGAGCCTGTCTTTGGCATATTTCATAGTAATGTCTTACATTTTGAATTGATTTTTTTCAATACTGGGGTATGAAATCATTGCCTTGCAAAATTTAGGAAAATATTCTACCTTTGACCTATGTCTTCAGCCTTTTATATTTTATTTTTTGAGATAGATTCTGGCTAAGTTGCCCAGACTGGTCTTGAAGTCGTGATCCTCTTGCCTAAGCCTCCCAAATAGTTGGGGTTACAGGTGTGCACAGCTGTGCCAGTTCACTTTGATAATTTGCTGTCTTCCGAGCACAGTCATTTTCAGAGAATCTAGTGTATGACTGTCATTCTCTGGGGACTACCTGGAAATGGATGGTTTTTACTCAGAGTTGGAGTGAGTCAATTCTATTATTGTGTTCTTTTGATAAGTAGTTTTAAATGAAATCCTTTTATTCCATTACTGTCTGTAATTTTCGGTCTCTTTTATGATAAATTACCAAAGAAAGTGAATAACTTAACGGCTGGGGCAGCTTTCTGGGGCTGTAGGCAGAACTAAGCTTCTCTGAGAGTGGGCCAGTCAGTCTTTCACCCCACTACAGACTTTAAGAAACCTTTCACGGCAAAATCTGCTCCAGACACAGCCATCCACAAGCCCTGTGGGTGAAGCTGAGGACTATCCCAGAGGGCAAGGGATCCAAAGGCATTTTTAGACAGCCTACGTATCTACTATATCATTGCACTGTTGGAACCAAGAGGGCTATATTAGGCCAACTGGATACATGAGATTTGGAATGTGCTAGTGGTTCAAGTTTCTAGTGCCTCTTATTTTTGGAAGCACACAGATATGAGAAGGCATCTCTGTGTAACTACGTAATAGGAAAAAGATTGGTTTTACTCAGACTCTTTCTGACTGCCCAGAGCAGGGCCTTGGAAGAGGGGTTGGCCAGAGGTAATGTTAACTGCAAAACTAACTTAACTCTCTCTTAAGGTCCCAGTAGAGTAAACCTGGAAACTATGATTGCTAGAGAATCTTCTCTCTAGGACCTAATGAGAATCTAAATTTACAATACTTCTTCAAGTAGATAGATCTTCCCTGAGTTGTTTTTTTTATCTCTCACTGGTTACAACTGGAATCACTATGAAATGAAAACATATTAAATATTAAGAGTTTAGTGACCTAAAACCTTTGGAAATTCATGACTGACATTGAGCTCAAGCAAAATAAGCAAACCTTAGAAAAAAGAAGCCCTCCTGTAAATGCCTAGAGAATGGTGTTTCCTGCTTTTCCAGTAAAGGAGCCAGAAATGATTGAAACTATAGCTTAATGAGTAACATTTCATGGTAAGTGTTGACTCTCTGACATATGGAAATATCATTTATGAAAAGATGTCTATCTGAAAAGAATGCGATGGACTATCTGCAGAATATTAAAGATAATGACTATATCTGACATTAATTGCAACATTTTTGAGTTACATCTCTTCTCCAGAGAAATAATGTCTTTTTTAAACAAAACAAAAAGATAAAAGCAATATAGAATTTTTTTAAAAAATAGGGTAGTTCACACTAGTTAATATATTGCATATTGTTATCTTGAAAGTAGTTGCTGATTACAAGAGTTAGGCCTGAGAAAAATGATTGAAAATCAGACAATGAAAGCATAAACCATTCTTTATGAGGAACTAACAGAGATTAGTAGTAATAATCTCTTTTTGTAGCTTCTAGAGTTGCAGTTTATTTTTGTTACACTGATGAGTACACACACACACACACACACACACACACACACATCACAATTAAATGATGGAAATACAAAATTCAGTACCCAAAGTTTTTAGAAGACGTTTCTAATGAAAAGTTTAAATTTTTCAAATATTTCTTAAGTGTTTTGGGAAATAAATTGCATGCTAAATTGTTTCATACTGAAATAATAAAATAGTTGGCAACTTGTGAAGACTTGTCAGAAATAAAATGATAAAATTTTTCTGTAAAATTTTTTGTTATCACAGGGGTTTCCATTTTCTATTTGTGAAGAATTTCTCTTTCTGAAATACATGTAAAGTTTAGAATAAAATTCTTCTGAAAGTGAAGAGACTAAATTTTACTTGGAATTAATAGTTTCTGTTTTTCTTCAAACATAGCATGTTAAAATTATCTTTGTCTGATCCATCTGGGCCCCGAAAGTTGTGTTTTCCCTAGACAATTCATTCATCAACATCATCATCAGTTGAGAAAAACACATTGCAGGCAAGCAGAGGGCTTGTTGTTTTTTGTTTTCTAACATTATTTTTAAGCATAATTGCTTCCTCTTTGGCTTGTTGAAATGCTTTTGGTCTCTCACTCCCTTTTTTTGGTAAGTACATGATTTTATGCTTTCTCAAAAAATTTTGTTACTTAAGTGATTCTGAGAATTTGCTTGCTTTTATTGTTCTTATTAAGTCCATTCTTTGTAACTATATAAAAGTAATTGCATATTGTTATGCAATACAATATGCTGTTGTGATGTGTTATGTAGTGCATATGTGAGTATTTTTCTATGTATGTGATGTGTGTATATTAGTAGGTGCACTGTGTGTGATTTTCATGGACTGAAGCCTACAAGTGCAAACTTTAATTTTATATATTGACATTTAATGTCTACTGGGTGAATAGCTGCATTTTAAAATTTTAAACTTTTGTATATAAGTTAAAGATACTAAAGAACAAAATAAAAAATAAATAGCAGAAAAGAAAATATTTTTTACATGGGAAGAGGAGGAAAAGGTTGAGGAAATAAAAAGAGTTAAGATGTGATGTACATGTACCAATTCCCCATGATGAATATAAACATTATCTACTGCAAATATGTACCAATGAAAGAGCAAGAAAATACATTAAAGATATTTAACAAACATTGTAGACCATTTTCTCAAGTTTCTTGCTGATTAGACACTTGAAAGTCCAGTTAGAATGATCTGGAGTGTCCAGAGGTGGGCCATGGAGTCTCTGTTGTAAACCATGCAGGTGAGTGTGTGTGATCTGGGCCCTTGGTCTAGCCTTCTGCTGTCCTGGCCTGCAGAAAGATTTCTTCACTTCTCCTGAGCCCATGGAACCTGGCTGTAGAGGTGAAGCCTTGGTTTCAGGAATGGTATCAACATTTAAAAAAAAAATTATTGATTGATTGATTTTGTACTGGGGATTGAACTCACAACCTTATGCTTGCCAAGTAAGCACTTAAACCACTGAGCTAAATCCCCAGCATGCATCAACATTTTTATTACATCTTAGTGTCAATCTTTTTTCATCTTTTCACAAACTATGGTTAATCTACTACAAAGAATTTTATCAGAAATAAAGATGGTAAAAGTACTGTAATATATTGTTCTTAAGAGATACTGGTTGTTATTTTTCGTTTTGACATTTCACACCACCTATTCCATTTTTCCTGCTACTCAGTTTCTACTTACTGAAATGTGTTGAGTCCCTAATGAACTGGGCAGATACCAGGTTGTTGGGATTATTCCTCACAGGGAGCTAATGGCTCAGTGGGAAATGTAACTACATAGAAACACATTAGCAAATGTGGAATGAGCCTACTGATAAAAGCTGAGGCGGAGAAGTACTTGTTTCTGAGAGAATGTAATGGAGATTAGGAACTGACATCCCAGCAGCTGCTGAATTGCAAGGAAGAGTTGGGTCGGTGGAGTATAGACCGTAATGTGTTTCCAGCAGAGGGAACAGTCGTTCTTAGAGAGCCTGCAGACTTGAGGGACAGTCAGGCCAGACTAGTTTAAGAATAGTGAGTTACTGAGGGAGTGAAGAATGAAGGAGAGAGGGTAAGCCTGAAACTGAAGCTAGAATGTATTAAAAATTTGGGTTTTATTGTTAACTCAGTTGGAGGCCATTACGATGTCTGGATTAGGAGTGCAACAGGAGCTGATTTATGTTTTGAGGAGTGTAAATTCCCAATAAAAGCCACATTAGCAGCCAGGCTTATAATACTGCTTTCTTAGTAGCTCAGTGAGTTTTAAAAAATTATAGATTCTCATCATAAATATTCACATAAATTATAATAGTGCACACGTAAAGGTAAACATTCATCGTGAAGTCTGTCATTCAGAAAAATTCACAATATTTGGGTGAACTTTCTTTCACGTTGACTTTATTATACAGCTTAAGAAACGTACACTCAATAGAAACAATACGTTGAATTTTGGACATTTCCTACGAAGTATAATACTCCCGTGATGGTAGATAATGACAGTGGGCTGCAGCTTGTAGGCATGCATGCGATCGTGATAAAACTGACACTCTACAGTGAACTGTGTGGCTCAGCAGTGATGTTTGATAGACTAGAAACATTAAGTGCATTTTGACTGGCAGTGTTTTCAATTTATGAAAGTGCTTTCAGATTATGCATTGTGCTAGAAATGAAATTGTAAGTCAAGAAGCTAAATTGATCTACGATTTGCTTCTTTGTATCTTCCAGTAACCTGGAACAAAATATCCATCAGAAAGAGTGTGTTACCTGCTCAGGCCAATTTGCAATGCTGGAAGTATGTTGGTATTTATTTCCTTTCCCTCTTTTTATAAAAAAAACACTCAGAGAAACTTCAGGGACATAACCTCAGAACCCCCCTGTAGTATATAAGTTGAACTGAAGTTGGCCACAGAACATTCTCTGTACCTTTACTTGTCTAAAAGTATACAGCTCAGACCCATCACAACGGCAGTAGTGCACATATTACAGCTTTTCATGGGGAGATTAGGAGAGTGTCAAATCATTGCCAAGCTTAAGCAAATTTCCCTTTAAACTTAGTTCTTCCTCATTAATTTTACCAGCTTTTCTCTCCTTGTTTTTCTCATCCTTTTTCCTTCCTTTCCTCTCTCTCTTTCTCTGGTTTTTCATTTACTGATTTTTTTCTTTCCATTTCCCCACTTTTACAAGACATCTAAAATCCCATTTATTTATTTATTTTCTGTACCCTTGTGTCAAAACAACATCACTTCTCATATATGCCCCTTGGTGCCATAGATCTATCCTTGTTATAAATGAGAGGGGTGGGGATTCTTTCATTCATTCATTTATTCATTCATTGATCCTCAAACAAAATTTAAGAAACACAGAGGACCATTTTTCTTTCAGGGCATGTTTTTCCTGGATTCCAACATGACACATCATCATGTTGCCTCTCTATCTCTCTTGTCCCCCATCTTAGGGCAAGAAAACCCCTGTAGCAATATGGAGAGCAGGGTAAGGCAAATATGTTGTGCAGGGGTGTGTTTCAGGGAGAAGTATTTTCCAGAGTGTATTTTAGTCTGCATTCCACTTTCTTCCGAGTAGAGTCAGCAAAAATTCTAAGTGTGAGAACGATATTTTAGATTATGTTTATAGAACCCAAGATACACTTACTTTTTTAGAGCCTGGAGTTTAAAAACTTTTTAGATCTTTTAAGTACTGTCTAAAGTCTTTGCTACTTTAGTCTTACCCTGGTTCAGGTCTATGAAAAACTGACAGGAGTGAATGTTTCCTCCTCGACTCCCAGGGCATACTTTAACACTTCAATTCCTCTGCTTCCCATGCTTACTGCTCATGAGAAATCCTAATATGTCTTATGAAGTGCATCATGACTTACCCTTTTATCATAATAGCTACTTTATTGACCACTTAGGTTGTTTTTGATCCTCCTAGTCTTGCAAGGTAGATATCATGTAACATCAAAGGCAGCATGGTTGGGAGGTCAGGCTCATTGGAAAAGAGTCTGGATTTCCCTATTAAACGATACCTTTTGATAATTACAAACCACTTTAAATGTTAGTTGCCTCACTTGTGAAGTGTAGGACAACAACATTTACATTATATTATGGTTGTGAAATAAAAATGAGATAATATACATAAAGTATCTGTTAAGTAAAGCAATAAATGTAAATTATTATCCTCTACATCATTTAAAAGTACCTTTTGGAAATGGGTCATTGGAATCAAATCCAGACTTAATTTCCAAGTTTATACATGATTATATTTTATGATGAAGATAACAACTAATCAGAACTAACATTTTACATATTTTGAGTTCTAAAATTTCAGTATTCTTATAGACACACAGATTAACCTCTTGACAACTCTAGCAAATTGGTAGAATTATCATTATCCACACTTGGAGATGAAAAAACTGAGGCCAGAGAAGGTTAACTTTCTCAGGACTCCTGCTGGTAAGTGCATTGTGGACATCATCAACTTCAGTAATCAGGTTTAGCGCAAGCTGTCAGGTTTCCAATCACTTACATGGGTCTCATTTTCTGACTTTCTTATTTTGCAGAAGTCTTTTCTAATTTAGTTGGGGCTTCATCTAGCATCAAGTAAGCAAGCTTGCACAGCTAGATGGGGTACACCTGGGTTGTTTTAGAAAAAAGAAGGAAAATTTGTAGAGCATTAGTTAGAGCATTAGTTAGATCCATTGTAGTTGGGCTGGTCTCTACTGAGAAAGGACAATTTGAGTAGACATATCAGATCAAATAACCATAATTTTTAACTGATTTAGCTGCATGGTTAAAGAGAGGTAGGGGCCACAAAAGACAGTGAGATAAATTTTTCACGTTTATTATTCCTCCATGAAAATTATCTTGTTTTTTAAAAAATTCTTTATTAGTACATATTTGTCATACATATTGATCACATTCATCATAGCCAATTTGTAGCTGTGCATATCTTAATTTTTCTTTGATTCCCTCCCCTCCCCTCCCCTCCCCTTCCCTCCCCTCCCCTCCCCTTCCCTCCCCTCCCCTCCCCTCCCCTCCCCTCCCCTTCCCTCCCCTTCCCTTCCCTCCCCTTCCCTTCCCCTCCCCTTCCCTTCCCTCCCCCCCCTCCCCTTCCCTTCCCTTCCCTTCCCTTCCCTCTTCCCTTCCCTTCCCTTCCTTTTAATCCTTCTTCCCGTCCATTTATAAAAACTTTGTTTCCATTTTTCTTCCGTTTTCTTTTTCTTTTCCTTCCCTTTCCCCTCTGCTTTTCCTTGTTCTCCTTCTCATTTGAACATTTTCTTCCTACTTCCCAATATCTATCATCACAATCATTTGCAATAGATACTATGTTCATTTTCTCCCATCAGGTAAGAAATTTGAGGTACAGTGAAAAGTTGTGCCCAGTGTCACGGTGCTGGTAATGATGGAGTGAAGATGCAAAGCTCAGCATGTAGACTGCGGGGCGCTCTAGTCCTGTGGATCTGATTGCAGCTCCGGGAAACCACACCGTGTGAAGGTGAAGCATTTTATACTCTGAGGTCTTACCTATAAGAGAACTAACTAAATGGGTTAAATCTAGTGTTTTCTTTGTCTTTCTTCCCTTTCTGGATGATGTGTCTAGTGGAAAGAAGAAACGATTTAGTCAGACATTAAGCATGAAGGATCATACTTTTGTTTTCTTTGAGAAGGCCATGCCATCAATAAAGGAATCATTTTAAAGAAAGCACATTCTGTAAAGCTTTCCACTTTGATGGGGGATATCTTTCTGAGAAAAGACAATGTGTAATGGCGATTCTACTAACTTTTCTAAGTGGGAAATGGTAGTGACACAGCCAGGTGGCTGGAAACGGTTTCCCTCTTTGGAACATCATTCTGACTTCAGTGAGGGCAGTTCTGTATGACTGAAGGAATCACAGACCAACAAGTCATCTGACCTTAGTGTGATCATTAATAACTCTTTCAGAAAGCTTGAAATCATTTACTCCTTGTGATTTCATGCCAAATAAAATTTTATCCATCAGATGTTTTAAATAATGTAGCTTAACTCCAAGGCCTATGCACAAAGTTTTCTTTATGCTAAATTAGTTTGCTTAAAAAGTTTGGTCTCCAAAAATAGGTAAAGGGAAAAGCATTGCTCCCAAGGATCAAACCAACACAACAATTTAAACCCTAATAAAAGTGTATTTGGCTAAGAGAGCACATAGGGCCTCATTATTCCAGGGAAAGTTTAGTTTGTGTTTTATTTCACTTAGCTTCATCTTTCAAGGAATCATAAATAACAAATGGCAAGTAATAACTACACAATATAAAATGAAATTTAATAATCCTAAAAGGTTTCATTACTGTGACCATATGCTGGAAATGTAAATTATAGCTAATTCTCTAATCTTCACCTATGGACTTCACAAATTCTGGTTTTTCTGATGCAAACACTATAAGATTGTGCTAACCATTTACATAATAAATTAGTATGACTAAGTGGAATGTCATTGATTTTGAATCTTAAAGATAATATCACAATCTTTGAGAAATATATTATTATATATGATGTGTGGTTTTGAAATTTTTAAAATGAAAACATCCATATTTCAAGGTAATAAATCAGAAAGTTACTCAAGAGAAACTAAACAGCTGTTTTCAATATCATAGGTAAATTCTAGTCATGGGAAAATCTCTATTACTGCCTGAGACGCTGGAAAAATACTGAGCATTAAACAGGCCCTGGGGCTGGCAGGCAAGTCCATTAGAAAACCATGCTCAGTCCATTGTTTTTTCTTTGTTTTAATTTTGGTTCACAATTTTTGCCTTCCATTCCAGTGAACATAGAATTTGGAAATAATTGCTGCTTCAGGAACAAAACTATATGCCAATGAGTATTTTTTTAATGACTTGTTATTGATCTGGAATGCCCTTTTAAAATCACTATGAACCATATGCCCCATAAAAACCAAATGCCATTTCATTCATGGAGCTATCTGGTTGAGTGCTTATTGAACTTTTTCTGAAGTCATTTCTAAGTGGTTTACTTAGCTTAGTGGGTACCAGACATATACATTTTAAATTTTCTGTTGAATACACAACTCTGGTAGTCTAAATTGTAATTTTTGTGAGGGATCTTGTCTTACCCTTGCATGCAGTCCTCAAATGGCTTAGCACAATGCCTTACTTGCTTTTAGAATTCAACAAATATTTGTTAAGTGCACCAAATGAATCAGTGTCTAATGACCTGGGTCTCGGCAAGCAGATGATTTGTTCACAGTTGAGTAGGTCCCGATGTAGATACCCCAACTACTGTAAATACCCCAGCTACTTGCAAGTATACTAGTTAATAACAGAGCAAATGAACATGACATATAGTTTGCTGTCTTTTCTTGAAATTGCTTAATAATGTTTATATACCATATTTTAAATACATTTCTTTCTTCCCAAAAGGTCCATTGTGTATTTATTTCAGTGTAGATCAGTAATTTTGTTATTTCTTACCCAATTCGAAATTGTGCCCTGCTTTAACTCAAAAGTGTTAAGATCCAGTTTGCTGTTTGCCTGTGGGGAAAGAGTGAGCATTGTAAATAAATACAAGGCTGTGTGCTTAGAGCATGGTACTCACGGTTTTTCCAGTAATTTCATTCTTCTCTCCTAGAACACTATCTGTCTTTCCCACAGATCCAAATCCACTGTTTTATTTATAGCCAACTAAAAGTTATCTCTCCCTAAATGCTTTGTCTGACTAGGTCCACTCCAGCCTGTTCATTCAATGTTCCTTTAGTATTTGAAGGTCATATGTAGTCTATTATTTCAATATTAACACAGTTATTCTTCAGTAAATAATTTATTTACTGCATTTTAACTCTGTATACCATGAGGTGCAGTTGCAAAGATGTTCAGTCAGTCACATTATGTTTTCAAGAAATGTATATCTTAGCAGGAAAGGCTGCATACCCCTGCATATGCAGATAGAAAACATGAGTACTACAAAGTCTACTAGAGCAAGGGTATAGGAATTAAAGTAATCCCTACTTTTGTTTGCATCCTTATGGATTGAGTTGTATTTTGAATGAAGCATTAATTGGCAAATGGATTTAAACACTTGCTAGCTTATTATTTTGTGATATTTTATTCTTTGTAGGCTATATATCAGACATAGGATGAGTAGTAAAAATTTTATAATCCCCCCCCCCAAAAAAAAAGTCTACTCCAAAGAGCATTTCTGAGAATTGAGGAATATACTAAGCATATAACACACACACAGGATAAAGTCTCAGTCCCCAGGGAGATGGTGAGGGCATCTAGTGCCTAGGAGACCTTCAAGGGTAGAAGCTTTTTCTGCTATCTCAGGCTGCAGAGCCAAGCTTTAGTGAGATGTGATCCTTTGAAACTTGCGGAACCTGTCGTGAAGAAAACAGACATCAAGAAAAGAGAGACAGGGACAACTTTATTTATGTTTATAAGCTCTTACTTGGTGGTAGCTAAAGCTAGTATTTATTTTGCCAATTTGACTTTTCCAGATGCAAAAAGAAAGCATTGTGGCAAATCATATTCAGGAACCCCATTGGTGTTTATTGACACATGACACACAAAATTTCTACCATCACAGTCAGATTTTATTTCCATGTGTTGTATTTTATGGACATAATAAATGTACACATGGTTGGTTTCCATCTTTACGGTTTAGTTGCTATAAATAGCCTAGAGCTCTTTTAACTCTATGAAGTATTGAACCATTATGTTTTACAAGGTTGTTTATTTCTAACGACTGAAGAATCCTGGGATTAAAAAATTGACAGAAATGAGAGTCCGGAATTCAATGGAAACAATATTGTAAATATATCTTATGTATCACATTAACAGCATACAGCTTAGCCTTTAGCAACACAGGAAAAGTAGAATGTTTAGCAATTGATGTTTAACACTAAAACATATTTTAGTGTTAAAAACAAAATTAAAACCATTTGTATTATTCTACCACCCACAGTCAGAGGAAACCTTGGGAAATGTTCTTTCAAAATTGTTTATCTTTACTTGTGTTTAAAATGTAAATATAGGAGATCTAAGGGCAGCTCCAAGTCTTCACTCAGTACTTAGTTCCCAGAAATAAACAAATAAACTACCATAGGGACAATAACAACAAAAATGGCCTCTTCTGAAAAAGAAAGAAAAGAGAAGGTAAGCTAGTGAACAGAGTATGAAGGTGGGATAGCTCAGGGGAGTAATAAAAAAAAAAATGCACCAGTTAATTAAATTCTGGCTTTGAGAGTTTATACCAGATACATGTTTAAATACACAAGTAATCCAAAGTCTAAAAGTTCTTAATGGTTATATGGTACCACTAACGTATAACTATAATAATGTGTCTCACAAGACTAATTATAGGCATAACTGAGTGTAGTACTTATATCTGTACTAACCAGTGGTCTGTGAGTTTTTGCTTTCTCTTTAACATCCATGTTAACATTTCTAGTAACAGGAAATCCATAATAATGGCTGTATTGTTAGCTTTGTTTCTTGCTAAAACGCTATTGAAAAGCTCTACTAATTTGAGCCAAAGACATAGGAGAAGTGCCCCCCAAAACCTCCAATCCACATTTTAAAAACTAATGAACAATGATAGAAGAAATGAGAGGTCGGGGGCTGGGGATTTAGCTCAGCGGCATAAGCACCTGCCTTGCAAGCAGGTGGTTGTGAGTTCGATCCCTGGTACCGATAAAAATGAAAAAGACAAAAAGAAAAAAAAAAAAAAAGAAGAAGAAATGAGAGGGCAACATGAGCAAGGAAAGAGGAGAGTTGCTGGGGCAGGTCGAAGTGTAGAGGGTGCGAGCTGTTTTTACAATGTAAAATTGGATAATGATGCAAGTTGATCATAGAACACAGAGAAAACAACCAGCCAGAGCTAGTTTTCTTGCAGGCATTCATGGGAAACTTACAGTTCTGCTAGTATAAACACATGAGGAATGAAAAGTTTTAACTTTTAAAACCACTGTGTTGCTGGATCCTAGTGGATATTACTTGATCTGGGTTGTATCATCTCAAATCCAGTATAATATTCCCTCTTATGAATGATGAGCACAGAACGTGTGTGAGAAAAGTTGAGAACACACTCTGCCTCCTATGTTTTGTATGCCCTGGTTTAAATGTCCTCAGATATCTGATGCAACATGCATAGCTTTCAGCATCCTGGTTACTCTCTCCTTTTGTCAGTGTTTCCCAGAGGGGTGTGAGGGTCTCTAGACATAGTCTGATTTTGAGGTTTTGAAAGTTTCTCAAAACGCAAATAAACCACACCTGTAGATTTTTATAACCTTCTGTTTAGTAACTTTATCAGAAGAGAAAGTTTACTTATTCATCTATTCACTCACAGGCTTTTGGAGCATATGCTGCCCTTCTGGCCTCCTCCTGGGGTCTCATTGTATGTGGTAGCTCTACCATCAACCATGGCTCTACCTGGGAATTTATTCCCAATTTTTTCCCTGTCCTCTTCTATCTAATCAGTTGCCAAAATAGTGATGCTCCTCACATCAGTTTGCTGTTATAACTGTTGTACTGTTAACTTTCTCTTTTCTAAATTGGGCATAGCAATTGTTTCCTAAGAGGTCACTCACATCACCGTGCAATATCTGTCTAAACCACAAGTCTATTTCACTTTGCTATTAAAAACCTCTCAGTTTTTCCTTATTATGAATAGGACACAGTCCAAGGGTGTGTGTGTGTGTGTGTGTGTGTGTGTGTGTGTGTGTGTGTGTTTGTGTATCTTCTTTGCATATGCCTCCAAGATGTCATATAACCTCCTGGCTGATTGTAATTGTCTTGGGCTTTTTATATTTAGAACAGTGAACAGTTTGTAATTCAGTGCATGCTATTTCCACCTCTCAGCATGTCTTTGCTTAATATGGTCTCTTGACTAGGTTATTAGCCCCACTTCTATTGCCATCAGAGTTCAGTGAGGTAATGCACGTAGAGCACGTACAATAGACCCTGGCACATTCTTGCTTGATGGCACTGATGGAGTATAGCCCAGTTGGTAAAAAGGGCCAACTGAATTCACACAATCTGTATTTAGAAGGCTATAAATCACTCAGTCTCTATGGCTTCATTTCCTCTTCTATAAAAAGAAGGTAATACTTGTACCTATCTCTTAGGTTGTTATGGAAATTAATGAGATAATGCATGCACAGTGTTTCTGGTAATGCTTTAGAGTAACTTCTCAGTTAATATTAACTGCTATTATTGTTGATCTTTGAGATTTAGTTCAGCTGTTATCAGAGCTACACTTCTCAAGCTGACTTGTTAGGTCCTTTCTTGGTTGCCACACAGCATCCACTTCATTACCTATGTATACATTAGAAAGTGTTTTTTAAAAATTTTAAAGTTATTTTAGAGATAAAAATAATGAAAGCAATGATAGAGGGTTTCAAAATAAGGTAATAGGAGAGGAACAATGGTTAATATATTACTTATTGTTATCTTCAAAGTAGTTGCTCAGATTGTAAGATACAGGTATGAACAGCTGATATAGGCTACTCTTTTTAGGATAACAAGAGGCATAAATGGTAACCACCTAGTTGATCACCTAGTAATCCTTTTTTTTTTTTTTTTTTCATTTTATACTATGTCCATCCTCTTGATCTAACTGACTCTGTTTTGCTTTGTCACATTGGGTTTTTCTTTGGTCCGTCTTGTTTTGTTTTGTTTTTTGGCTTTTTAAAAATCTTTTTTCTTTTCCTCTTCAAAGAAAGAGTTATAAAAACTGTGGAAGTAATGGAAACTAAAATGTGTGATTGTTAGCGTAAAAAAGAGAGGAAGGAAAGTGATCTAAAGGATATAACTGCAAGTATATTTAAATGTGTAGGATAGAGAACCATATTGCTGAGTTTTTCTTGGATCATTGAACAGAACTCAATGCAATCTCACTGTATTAATCTCCACTTTGTATGCTTTAATTTTGTAATCTGGACAGCTGTTTGTAAGATGACAATGTGTGATCTATTAACTGGTGAACTCTTACTGTATATTTTTTCTCTTGAAATTCTGTATTACTTCTAGCCTTTTACTGTCTTGCTTCGTTTAGTTTTGTTTTTCTCTTTAAATTAAAAAAAAAAAAGATACAGGTATGAAAAATTGACCAAACAATGTAAGCACAAAACATTCTTTAGTATGAATTAAAAGAAATTGGTGCTATAATTATCTTTCCCTTTTCCCTTCCTGCTTTTCTCCTTTTCCCCATCCTGATTCTTTACCTTTTGAGTAGTTTCTTACCCTTCCACAGTATCTGTTGTACATATTGGATCTTATTTACACTTTTGGTTTCTTGCACTAGGGTGACAATATGTTGTTTATACATAGCATGCGTTTTTGATTCATGGTAATTATACCATCTTGGGAATTAGTACGTACCACATCCTAACCATTTTTACTATCCCCACCCCTCTGTCCTCCCCTCTCCTTTCCTCGGATCCCCTTGCCATCTACAAGGGATCTTCCTGCCTGTTTCTTTTTTCTTTCTTTCTTTCTTTCTTAAAGAATAAAACAGAACAAAACATCAGAACAGAACAATGCAAGCAACACAGAACTTCTAAGCAAGATAACAGGAAATCAATAGTGGCTATCATAATAACTCTTGTTTTCTTTGAAATAGTTGTCCATAACTTCACACATGATAAAATCAAACAGAACAAAATAATATAAAACCAATCAAAACAAAAGAATGCAATTATTGTGGGACTTCAAGACAATAGGAAATCAACAATGGCTACCACAGTATTCTTGTTTTCTTCAAAACAGCCGTCTATACCTTCACACATAATGAATTCAAATAACAGTAAACAGACTAAAAACCAATCAAAGCAAAGGAATGAAAGTATTATAGGACTTCAAAACAAGATAAAAAGAAATGAAAGATGGTCACTGGGTCTTGTTTTCTTCAAAATAGTTGTCTATACTATCACACATGATAAAATCAAACAATGGAATAAAACCAATCAAAATAAAGAAGAAAAGAGCATTATAGTACTTCCAAACAAGATGATAGGTAATCAACAATAGCTATCAGAATGCCTTGTTTTCTTCAAAATAGCTGTTCATGCCAACATACATAATAAAATCAAACAAAACAATAAAACCAATTAAAGAAAAGAATGAAAGCATCATAGGACTTCAAACAAGATAATAGGAAACTAACAATGGTTACCATAATACATCCTGTTATCTTCAAAATAGCTGCCCACACCATCAGACACAGTAAAATCTAACAAAACAAGACAAAACAAAATCAAATCTAACAAAATTATGAAAATGATGCAGGAGTTCAAGATGAGACAATAGGAAATTAACAGTGGTTACCACCTCCCCCTCCTAGTGTTTCCTCTCCTATCACTTTATCTTCACCATTGAATTGTTATTTCCTGGTTCCTTGTTAGTTTTAAGAGATCTTTCCTTTCATGATCACTAGCTGAAAGTTTGTCTTCAGTCTCTTTCAAGCAGTTTTGCCAGCTTTTGATTGACCTTTTAATTTCCTGGATATCTCTTTGAATCTGTTTCATGCATTGTGATTTCTTTCTATACTATTTATTCAAGTTTCCATCATTTTCCAATGATCCTCTTTTTTTTTATCTATGTCTTATATCTATGATATGCTCAGCAATTCTTTCATTATGTTTGTGGTTTTTTCTTTCACCTGAGACATTATTTCTGATCTGATTACTTTTACAGTCTCATGAAGTTGTTTCTTTACTTCAGTTGTCCTGTCAGAGATTTCAGGTGTGTAAATTCCATTTTCTTCCATGACTGTATCTCCCAGATTTGTTCTGTGTGGGCTGGAGATCTGGGATTGCCTTTTGCTCCTTTGTGTTGACATTTTCCTGGTTTCTCCCAACAAGCTGGTTCTGGGAACCCAGGCACTTCCCATGTTGGTTGCGCCTCTGCAGTGTAGGAGAATAGGACAGGCACCTGGGTGTCTCTAACCTGAGGTAGCAGGGTGTGGGGTGGGATTGTCCAGACCCATGCAGGTACACTGAGGCTTCCCTGATGGCCAGGGGTGCATGGTGGTGGAGCTGCTTCTTCTTTCAGTCTGCATGTCTATACTAGTACTTCTGTGATGGTGCCAGGTACACAGGGATGTGTTTAACTGATTCTCTCAGTGGGCGCAGGCTGCCTGAAGAAAGTAAGAGTTTCCAATGGTGGCCTGCAGATGCATGGGCTTACCTGGGTATGTGTCCCTGCTCATGTTGGCTGTCTGTGGGAAGCAAGCTTTTCCATGGCCGCAGCTGGCAGGCAGAGGTATATCTGGCTGGGTCCCTTGCCCACAGGAAGCAAGCCTTCCAATGGCAGTGGCTGGAAGCAGAGCTGTCTCCCTGTTTCTTACCATCACTATTTTACTTTGCTCTTTAAATTATCTATAGCTTAGGTCTGTAATATTAGAGAAATCATGTGGTATTTAATATTATATGTCTGACTTATTTTGGTTAGTAATATGGTCTCAAGATATATTCATTTTCTTACAAACAATTCAAATTTTCCTTTCTTTATAGTTGACTAGTATTCCACTGTGTATGTATATTTTTCAGCAAAACATCCATAGAGGTATAACTGGGTCAAACAGAATTTCTACTTCTTAGTTTTTTGAAGAATCTCCACATTAATTTTCATAGTGGTTGTGCTAGTTTACATTCTACCAACAAAGTACAGGAGTTGTTTTTTTTTTCCTCCACAACCTTGCCAGCATTTGCTTTTCTATGTATCCTTTATAATTACCATTCTTATTGGAGCAGATTGAAATCTCAGTGTTGTTTTGATTTGCATTTCTCTAATGACCAAAGATAATGAACATTTTTCCATGTATTTAATATTCATTTATACTTCTTGTTTTGAGAAATATCCACTCATTTCAATAGGCAATCTTTTAATTGAATCTTTTATTTAGGAGTGAGTGTTAATTTTTTGAGTCCTTTACATATTTTAGATATTAGACCAAGCTGTTATTTCTATTATTAAGGTGAAGACTTCAACTCTTCGGCTTTATAGTGAAAATGCATTCATTTGATTCTTGATGATGTGATCTACCACTTTTGGAAAAATGTTAATTGATGCCCATACAATGATATATTTCTTCTTTGCACCAACATATGTGCCGCTTTCTCATGCCTTACACTGCATGCATAGATTCATGGGCCTTGAGCGTCACATGCATTATTCTGAATCTCTGTTGAGTTGATACTGTTTCCTCCAGAGACGCACCAAGAGAATTTTCTCCATGGCCAGTTTTCCTTTGTGCGACAAACCACTCTTTCCTCCTCAGAAGGCTTATTTTTATGGTTTTGCCTGCTTTTTTTCTCCTTTTCTCTTCAAATTTCATTGTAAAGTTGTTGTAAACAGGCCCATTAAAATGCTTTCTTATTTGGACACTTTATCTTTGTTCGAATGTCAGCATTTTAAGTAACAAAATAAAATTTAAATGAATGCTTCTAAGGGAAAACTCTAGGCAAATTTCACCGTGCCAATGTTGATTAGTCACAATATTTAAGATCATCTAAACCCCTGTAAAATTATTCAAAGTCCAAATGAAAATGTGCCCGCAAATAAAGTAAATTTCAGGAGAGCCAACTCGACTTATTGCTTACTACAGCTACAGTTGTACTGGATGACTGGATAAGGTTCCCGCTAAAGACTGTTACAGTTGTGTAAGCACAGAATAGCGAGTTCGTCAGCGAGAATACAGGAACACCGATAAAGTCAGAACAGTGTCTACCCATTCGAGTTCTGTCGTCTTCTTCGTGCATTTTGAGGGCATTTAAAGGAAAGTAATGAGATTTGTGAAAAATAATGTTTATGAACACACTAGATTCTACTGCACAATGTAAGTATTTAATAGATATTTTCAAGTTCAAATGGAAAGCGCTTCACATTGCTCTCAGTGCAGTAATAATTAGTATTCATAATAAAGACTGAGAAAACTCCTGATTTTTCTGAACCACCAAAACATTTAAATACTTTCTTTTTAAGTATTAGGAACTCAACCTAGGACTTTGAGCAAACATTCTACCACTGAACTATATGCCAGCTTCTCTCTCTATCATTTTTAAAATTGTGTGTGCTATATAATTTTTGAAGACTAGACATACACACTCAGGGAATTTTCTTTGTATTGCTTTCAATATTTAATTCATGGAAGCATGCTTTTTTCCATCTTGTGTAATTTAAATCACCACATTATCTTCCTCATCTTCATCAGCATCTTTTAAGAGTCATAATGGTTTTTATGATGTTATATTTTATAGTTTCTAATGAACTGTCTTATATAAATATCTGATTTGATTCATGCATCATCTTTCTTTCTTTTCTTCTTTTTTTGAGATAAGACCTCAATCTATAGCCCTGGCTGGCCTTGAACTTGCTTATGTAGCCCAGGCTGGCTTCAAACTCATGGCAATCCTCCTGTTTCAGCCTCCTCAGTGCTGGGATTACAGGTGTGTGCCACCGTGGCCAGCTTTCATGTGTCATCTTTCTGAGGTAAACCGGGTAAATTATGTAATAACAGTTTTTTTTGTTTGTTTTTCTGTAAATTGGGTATGTTCACAGTTAGGCTGATTTTATGATCAACTACATATAGCACTTGTCAACTTTTCATCATCAGTTCTTATGATACTGATTATATTAATTTCCTGTGGCTGCTTTGACAAACTACCACAAATCTGATAAATACTAGAAATTCATTTTCTCACAGTTGAAGAGACCAAAAGTCTGAAATTAATACAAGAAACCAAAGTCTGAAATCAGAGTACTGGCAGGATTATGGTCCCTCCAGATTCTCCAAGGGACATTCTATTGTTTGCTTCTTCCATTTGTGTGTGTGTATGTGCGGCTATTGGTATTTCTGGTAACTATGTCACTCTAGTCTTTTCCTCCATGGTCCAGTGGCTTTTCTTTTTATATTTCTATGTTCTTTCTGTCTCTTTGAAAGCCACTTGTCTATGGATGGATAGCCCACATCCAAACCATTCCGAATGCTTTTCTCATTTTGAGGTCACCAATTATGCCTGAAAATCCTTTATTACACACACACACACACACACACACACACACACACGTGGACATACATTTTGGAGACTTTTTTTCCACAGTCAAATTTTTTCTTTTTTAAAAATTATGTTTATTGGTACATTTTAGGTATACATAATGATCACATACATCATAGGGAATTTGTACCTGTATGTAATTCAACTTGATTCTTTTTCCCCCCCATTGTCTACTCTCCCTTTAACCCTGCTTCCCCTCCTTATACAAAAGCTTTGTTGTCAACTTTTCCTTTTTTTTCCCCATTTTTGGTACAAAAGTAGCACATCTGACTCCAGGTCAGAAAGTTGCATGTTCATGACAATTGGATCTAGAAATACATCTATTAACATTAATAGATAGATCTATTAACTAGGGATAAGGGAAGAGGAAAAGGAGGAAGGGAAGAGGCCTACTTTTAGCCTCTCACATAAACCTTAGATGATTTGCATGGAGATTGTGTGCTGTGACATTTTCCTATTGCCTGGTCTACATTCAGCAGATTTTGAGTCCTCCTGAACAATCCTAATTCCACTCTACAAACATGTCCCTAATTTTTGGGCTTTATGTTTGTTTGGCATTCTTTGTGTATATAAGTGATTTTCCTAGATCATGAGACAATAAAGTCAGATCTTCAAAGTTTTAATTTTTTAGTCTAAGGTACTTTCTCAGAGCTACATTGTTGAATAAAATTTAATCTAAGAACAAAATAACTCATTTGAAAGTTCTATATGTGTACACTGAGTAATATTTTCATCGGGAACATGTATGTGGCTTTCCATGTTTGCCTACAGAAACAGTGGACCATTGAATTGATGGAAGGTAATTGGTTAAAAGCCTGGGATGGACTCTAGTCAGGCTTCTTCAGTTCAAGTCCTAGTTCTTGCACTTATTAAGGTGGGATCTTGTACAATGTACTGTACCTCTTCATATCTTAGTATTAAAGGCAGCTGAGTTAGAAATATTATAGACAGGCAGGGCTGGGCCTTCAAAGAAGCCAGTACAGAAGCTCAGATACTTTGTGACCTCTGAGGAGACAGGTACCTCCTGCTGTGGGGTGGATCTTAAGACAAAACACAAAGCAAATGCAACCACATCCTAAGGATTGATAGTCCAAATAGTTCTCTGTCACCCTGAGGAAATCAGGAGTCAGCATCACAGCTGTTAAGCATCCCTGTTTACTACATGACTCGCTTCCCCATTTGTCCCCAATCTAATCAATTTTACCTGAACAGTTACTCTTGTTGGTTGACCACAGTTCTGTTCCAATTTATGCCCACCTTGTGAGTTCCCATTTTTCGCCACCTTGGACCCATCTAATCTCATCATTTTACTCTATAGAAGTCCCTAGAAGAGATAGAGTCCCTGGCATCCCACCTGGGACCCCTTGTGTGCTCAGACAGAAGCTTTCTTTCCTTCAATAAATATATTCTGTTCTTAATGCCATTGTTCTTGAAATTCATTCTTTGGTTTTAGAGAACACAAACTGGTAAGGGACATATAGTAGGTTGGGAGTTTCATTCTTCTATATCATTAATATCCTCACCCATAACATTCTAACATTTAAGAATGTCCAACATTCTTAAAAACAACAGCAACAACAGCCTCCTGATTACTAAGTGAGTTATATACTAAAGTCATTAGAAGAGTGTCTAGCTTGAGGAAGCATTAGTGAGTGGTTTGTAACGTAAAGGGTAGAATTTTCTGAGATGATCTTCAAGTTTAGAACCCTGGGAAATGCAGGAAACAGAGCTAACAGTTGTTAAAGAAAGTTTTCTAGGACTACAGATAGTTTCTTTAGAAAGTTTAGTAATAAGATTTTCTTTTTTTTTTTTTTTCACTAGTAAGTATTAAACTGTCAAATTTTCCATCTAGCTGCCTGCCTGTTTTGGGAAAGTGAAGGAAAGATAGCTATGTTAAATAAAATTAACTATAAAAGCTTTAATTTCTCATATGCATATATCTGTGTGGCTTATTACCTGTTGGAAATACCGCAGTGATCTCTCTGCTTGGGATTCAGTGTAGAAATCAAGCCAAAATGTTAGTAAAGCAGAGGGTAGAAGAATGTCAGCTCCCAACTAGTGCGAAGTAGTAATACCAAGCCACTCAAAGAATCTGAAACATTCAGCTAATTTAGAGGACCTGAGAGGCTAATTCCGGATTTCCTTGCAGGGATACCTTGCATAACAAGAATTCTTTCCTTGGGCTGCTTTGACCTATTAACAGGGCACCCTGGAACCATTAGCAGCCAGGCTATAAAGAAGCTTCTACAAGACCCAAGGGACTCCCAGATCTCAAAGATGTTTTTGGAAAAGGTTTGACTCCAGGCTCTTGGCAGAGTTATGCATAGGTTGTCTATGGAACTACACAGTCCATGGTGCACTCAGTTTTGCTTTTCAAAGCAAAAAAACCAAACCAAACCAAACCAAACCAAACCAAACCAAACCAAACCAAACCAAGACAAAAAACCCTCTAAAAACAGTAAGTTTTCTTCCCACCTTATTTTGGGGTAGATTCTGACTTGAAGTGACATGAGGTCATTTATCACCTTTACTTAGGCTATGTATTAAATTTCTAGGGCTGCCATGACAAAGTGTTATAGACTGGGAAGAGGAAACAGGGGGACATTTGTTTTCTCACAAATGGAAACTGGAAACTGAAGTCCAAGATCAAAATGCCGGTGGAGTTAGTGTCTTCTGATGGGTTCTTTTTGGCTTGTAGATGTCCAACTTCTCTCTATATTTTTATATTAGTTTCTCTGTCATCTGTCTGCATCCTTATTTTCTCTTATAAGGATAACTGCCATTTAGATTAGAGACCTTCCTATAGTCTCAGTTTTACCTAATTTAGGCTCCTTTACTGCATTAAAGACCTATTTCCAAATATAGTCACATGCTGAAATATTGGGGGTTAAGGATTCAACATAGGAATTTTGAGGGGATACATTTTAATCAGTAACAATGTAAATATCAGGGCTTTTCTTAGAAAGATACTGCTTTGTTGATTGGGAGCTGGTGCTCTAGAATGTACTATCTTATATACTGTATACTCTACTACTTTTATAAAATGTCCTTAATTCTGAACTTTAAAATACATTTTGCCATAAGCATTTCATAAAATGAGCTATGGACCTATAACCAAGCTGAGGTAATAACGAAGGCTGGATCCCTGTTTTTATCTTCAGGGCTAGACTTTTCCCCAGCCTGGGGAAAAAGTGAGTGATCCTCAATGTCCTCCCGGCCTGGAAATTTCATTGGCCATATGACAATGAACAAAGATGACTGTGAATTCTTGTCTCCTAAAAGTTGTTAGTCTACTTCAAGAGTGATTATTTGGATGAAGTATTTCTAGTTGGATGACTCTCAGGACAGGGGTACAGGGTATGACCAAGAATGGGGAGAGTAATTCTAGAGTCCCACGTTATTCAAGTGTGATCTGTGAGTGAGCGATTGGTGTGAGAAGGTCTTCATGCATCCCTTGTGCTGTGAGTGAGGACCACCAGAATGGAATCTTCTGGGACACAGGCTGAAGGTAGCTTTACCTGATGGATAGTCAAGGCTTCATTTTAGAGGCTGTCTGAGAAAGGTAGAATCTAAGAAATCTCTCTGAATAAAAAATAGATTGAGTTGTACAGCTTGTGGTTCATGTAGTTCTGTTTTTCCCTTTTTTGTTCTTGCGTATGGAGACCTCTTTACCCTTGTGAACTAGTCCTCAGGAAATATGAGAGGCACAGAAATTCTCCACTATTTCCAAGTCAACATAGAATTCAAAATAAAACATAAAAAGCTCTTAAGATTTATTTTAGAAAACTTTGAAGCCTGGCTAATGCCATGTGAGGTCTAGAAGTTTTAGATTTTTGAGGGGAAAACCTTTGCCTTTTAAAATAGTAATTGCTGTTTTGGGGTTGGAGACTTTGAAAGTATGTTTTGACACCAAATGTTTCATTAAAAATAAAATCTAAGAAGGAATACCTAAGAGAATGGTACTTACTTGTGTTTGATGTCTGTGAGCAAGCTGAGATAAAAGAAATGTTTACCCTAGTTTTGGAAAGATTTCTGTTTTACAAGAACTCTGGGGGTTTCATTCTCTTAGGGTTTCTAAGGACGCTCAAAACACTTACATGGTCAGATAGCTTTTAGGAGGGCCATATCTGAAGGGCATTGGGCCTTTAGAATGAAATTTAGTGCTGTCTACACTGACATTGATTTTTCTTTGGGTTTGAGTTGCTGTGGTCAGTACATTTGGTGACTAAAAGCACAACCATCGGATTTCTGGGATCAAAGGTAAAGACCATAGAAAAGTGATGGAGAACATTTTAGAAACCAAGTGCCTGAACTGCAACCTAGATGCTATAAAAAATTGCAAAGTGCCAACATTGCTACTAAACCTGAATTTCCAGTGCTTGGTTGTTGGGGGGTTGCTGAGGTGACTTAACTGGAGTCCATCTGACAAGGTTCTGCGTGCCTGTTGTGGCATGAATGCCATTTTTGGCATCAAGCCATAGAAAAACTGTAGGAAGTTTTCCTGATCTCCATGGCAGCATGTCCCCTTGATCTAGATTGACAATCCCAAATGAGCCTAGTTTCAGAGTTGCTATAGATGATGACCAGGGCTTGGTTGAGAGTCCTTCTGCTTATGTTTGTCTGGACCAACACACATACAGAACAAGGGTAGATGTGTGAGCGAGGATGTCAACAAATAGCCAGTTCCCTCAGTCATGAGCATGCTCAGCATCAGTGGCTAAGGCAAAGCTATGTGAGACAAGTTCAGAACCAAGAATTAACTTCACTGTATGGCACACCAACAACTCACTCTATTTGCAGTAACTCTTGCTATACCATACTTCTGTGTTCTGTTTCTCACAGAGTCATCAGGCCAGCAACAGGATTCTCATCCCTGGGAACAAAGAGCTGAAACCTGTAAGCAGATGGGAAGTGCCTATCTTATTTTTCTTGTGCCACCTGGAAGGAACCTATGGGTTGGCGAGCAGCTGTCTGTCCCTCTCCCTTGCTTCCCTTGCTGACCTTTGCCCCATCAAATCACCAATCTCCACTCCAACCTGCCGTCAGACAGTCAGAGTGGTGTCCCTCCCCTACACCTTTCATGCCCAACAATACTGATGACTTTTTGAAGAAGGGAGGGGGCTTCCTGAAGTGGCTAAAATCAGAAATGGAGAAGCCCAGGATATCGGTACACACCTGTAATCCCAGCATTCATGAGGCTAAGATTTCAACAGAGGGTCGTCATGAATTCAAGGCCAACCTAGGCTATATAGTTGAGTTCAAGGCCAGGCTGAACTACAATGTTAGACCCTGTCTCAAAAACAAAAAACAGAACAGAACAAAACAAAAACCAGGAAAGGAGAAATCTAGGCCCCTGATTTACATATCCAACATTCACAGTAAGCTTTCAGCTCTGCTCTTCACTGAAAGTGGCTTATACTTATATAAGTGGCACTTGCTACTTCTAGGGTTTTAGTTTAGGAGGATGCCTTCCTGTGTTCTGATCCCTTGTGCTGCAGCACAGGCCCTGTTAAAAAATCACTTTGGTGCTCTTGTAAAACTGCTTAGGATGTATTTCCCAGAGAATGTGGGCTCCAAAAGCCCCGTAAATCTACTAGGATTCTTATTCCAGTGGTGCAGATAGAGTGGTGATTTCAAAAGAAAGAGCAATAAACACTAAGAGCTGTGAACACTGAAGAGCTCCAGAGACCAGCAGACAACCAAGACCAGCAGCTGGTAGAGTCAATGTACAGTGGCAGCTGGCTGTGTTAACTGATGGTGTCCAGCATTATCTGATGCCATCTTATGACATCAGGACTGTTGTATAGCTGTACTTTGTGGATTTACAGTTTCTACACAAATCAAGCAAAATATCCCCAGGACATATATGAAAGAGTTCATGTAGCTCTCCTGCTGCTATGTTGTCCCTTTTTAAATTATTAGAGTGGGTCTGACTTGCTTGATCCATACAAATACCAAGTAGGAAACTTAGTACACTGTGGGCACTTATATAAGGCTGCTCCTAATCTAAAAGGAGTTTTAATGCTCTTCTTGGTGATTTTTTTTTTGGAAACAGGGTCTCACTGTGCAGTTCTGGCTAGTTTTGCATTCACTGTGTAGCTCAGGCTTGCCTTGAGTTTACAGTGATCTTCCTGCCTCAGGTTTTGAAGTACTAGGATTACAAGCATGCACCATCACGCCTGGCTAGTTGGTGATATTTACAGGTAGTATTCAGTATCCACACGTATGGGGCTGAAGTATGTGATACTCAATAATGCAATGTACTTATAAAATTAACATTACAGTGCCTCATGGAATAAATTTGGGACATATGAATGTAAATAATGTGATACAAAGATTTCAGAGAGGAACAGATTACTGAGAGAGAAAGTTGTTGAGAGCAGCACTTTGCAAATCCTGAAATCCATGTTGAACATCAAAATCTTGTGGAAGGAGCTCCTTTTTAGTGGACAGAACAGCCTGAACCGAGGTGGGCATTGGACTAGGTAGTGCTGACTGGGAACTAGCAATTGACCCGCTACGTAAGAAAACCTTTGTCATTAGAACTCTGTGATGTAGTTGCTTACCCTTCAGGCAGAGTAAGAGATGGTTGGTGTAGCTTTTGAAGTATTTTTCAAGTAATTTTCCTTCTCCAAAACTCTTAACAGTAATCAGAAAACTGCCATCAGCAGTGTCTGGGCTTCGTCTGCCTCCTCTGCCCCCACAATCAGTCATCATTCGTGGCTGCAGAGCAGGAGAATGTACCCTGGTGACTTCCAGGCTTTTTGCACAATTTCTGCTCTAGCCTCTGATTCATGCTGTGCCCTGAAGGTTGCCTTTGGAAGACAGCCATCCTCCTCTTGCTCCCAGGAAAGAGACTTGCCAACGGCTAAATAGCCAGCTCCATGTGATAGGGAGCAGGTGGAGAAAGGGGGACTGGATGAATCTCATCCTTTTATAGAATCCTGTACTTGCAATAACTTTTTCTAAAAGGTAGGTAATTTGCCCTAAAACACATTTCTTTGATTATCTAAGTGGTAATTAGATTTATTTGAAGGCACTGTAGTTCACAGTGATAAGTACAATAATATGCTATCTCATCCCCAGTGTCTAATTGTATAGGGCAGTGAAGCAGGCTCGTTAGGAATGACTTTGTAGTTTCCCTTGGGAAGAAATACATCTCTAAGTGGTTAATTCTACTCAGCTACATTATCTTTTAAATATTAGAGCAAACAATTTTGACTCTTATGTTCTAAAAAGCTTTTATCAAGTGCACCAGGGATCTACATATTCTCTTGAATTTAATGTTTATTCAGCTGAAAATAACTCAAAAGTAATAAAATAAGTCATTTCTTTGTTGGCAGAAGATTTATCTCATTGCAGTGTGTATCACAGTCCTCACACCTGACAGGATATTATAGAAAAGCACAAAGAGAACACAAAAAGACCCCTGGCTTTAAAATCCTTTTCCATATATGTTTAGATGCTGGGTCACAGTGTTTTCACAGAGTTTTGTCTCTTAGTAGCAAGACAGTGTTTTTACTGGAGTCATGATGGTAGAGCAAAAATCAGTGCTTAGTGTGAATGCTTGTGCCTGGCCAAGTCAGAGGTTACAAGGATACATGCTCTTGAGCTGTTTTAGAGGAATAAATGAATGCTTCCTTGGATTAGCCTGGATATCAGAGTGGATCTTCTTCATAAGAAGAAATTTGTCTTGTGCCTATATCCTGTGTATTTATTTTTTAAAAATTAAAAAAAAATTTATTGGTACCAGGGATTGAACTTACAACTGCCTGCTTGCAAGGCAGGTGCTTATGCCGCTGAGCTAAATCCCCAGCCCCTTATCCTGTGTATTTAGCAATCTGAGATTTGCAAGGAGAACAAGGACACATAATTTATAGTATTATTTATAGTGGTCACCCAAGGAGTGAAATATAAAAAGTGCAGGAGATCTGTCCACACACTAAAGACCTAGCGAATCCAGCCGAGGGTCTGATTCCATACCAGTGTCCTACATGAGTTCAGGTGAATATCTAGAGCCCACTGACAAATCCTTTTATGAGTCCAATAAGAGGCCTAGAGCCCACAACAATGACTCATGCACGTGTGTTTTATGGATCTGCGCTGGACAGGCCTAAAGTTCACTAGTGGAAGCTAGAAAGTCTATGCCAGCATGCTGAAGGATTTGTGCTAGTAGGTTGAGGGTTCTGCACTGGAGTCAAGAAGCAATGCTCAAAATAAGGACCAGGATTTTTAGTACCCCATCCATCCTCAGTGACAATGAGGTCCCGAGATCCTCTGACAATGAGAACCGCTGTGTTCATACCAGGAAGCCAGCGTGACAAGCTTGTCCTCAAGACTGAACAGCACACATCTTCCCCTCTGGAGCCAGGAAGTGATGATGCTCAAAGTAAGGACACCCCCACCCTCACCCCCAATAGAACAACATCCACTCTCAGCAACCAGGTCCCGAGCTCCTCTGATAACAGCCAAGTTTATGTCAGGAAAGAGTCTCAGCAAGCTCCCCCAGGAGAACTCATGGCAACAGAACTAAGAAGGAGTCAGAAATGCAGCCATGGAAATCTCATAGTCCATGATTTTAGTGACCCCTTTCTGGTTTTTTGTCACCTTTGTCTTTCTGCTGTCAGATGTACCCTGACTACTTACACCTTAACATTTTAGGTGATTTAGATATGGCAGGTACCTTGCCATCCTGTGGCTCTTCTGGCTACTATTAAAATGTGTCCTGTGGTTTTCTTCCTTCTTCCTAAATGAACAAGCCCTCGCTTCTTGGTCTTTCATGCTTCTTCCCCTATAGTCTTCCTCTAATGACCATATCTCCTCATATAAATCAACAGATTAGTTCTCTGAAAAGATGTTCACACTTTGTAATACAATAAGGACTTACTGTAGACTTCAGTTTCTGATCTTTTTCTACATATCTTCTCTGAAATATAACTACTGACAAGTTCAAATTTAACATGATGGAAACTACATTCACTTTTCCCTTTTTCTGGTTACTGCTTTAGTTCAGGCCTTGTATTAGTAACATCTGCAATGTGATCAAATGCCTCAGAACATCAATTTAGAGAAGAAAACACTTATTGTGGCTCACGGTTTCAGAAATTTAATTCATGCTCAGCTGAACCCATGGCAAGAACATTATGGCAGAAGGGCATGGGGGAGCAGAGATGCTTATTACATTGCAGCTGGGAAGCAGAGAAGGGGGACAATGTCAGGGATAAGGGGTCCAGGGACAGAATATATGACCCACAGGCACACACTTGACTCTTGAAAACACACCAAGTGTGCTTTACTAGTTCTCAACCCAATCAGGTTATCAGTTAAGTTCAACCATTACAGATCTTTATTACTATTTATTAAAACACAGTAGTATCTTCCTGCCTGGTTGCCCTAACTTATAAATTGCTTGCTCACAATTTACACAAATGTGGATCATCTCCTAATGACACATTATTCTTCAGACTTTGGTACTATTAAAAACTTACAGTAGTGGCTGCCGCCTATTGAATTAAATCCAGTCAGAACCTTGCTTTTGAGACTTCTCTACAAGGTGTATCTGCCATATTTCTTCAGGCTTATTCCTCTAAAATATTCTATATGTCCCCTAATATATAGATAAAACTTAAAACTCATAGTTTCATGAATTATCCTTTCTTATCTTCATTTCAATAAACCAATATGTAGATTGATAAATTATAGCTTATTTCAAAATGGACAAGTATATTCTCCCTTATAAGTTAATGAACTCAAGGTTGCTACTAATGCAAAACTGTTTCTAGATATAGATTTTAAAAGTTGACTGGAAAGGCTTATTTTGTCAGTAAAAGCTACTTGTCTTTGATCAAAACCAGATTTTTTTTCTATATATTATTAACCCCTTGAGACATCACATTAATTTATTCTTCTTTATACCTTACAAAACATTAAATGTGCATAAAGATAATCTACACATATTTGTTGAAAGGATACATGAATGGTTGAAAAGTGGAATTGCATACTATTGCTTGATATAAAATGTCTATTATTTATCATGCAAGCTAGGTTTTCCATTCACAAATGAACATTGTATGGTAAATATCTAAAGCCTAGAATAATGGAAACTAAGCTGCTCCCAAGTATATCTAGAGATTGTATGGTATTTTGTGAAACTTTTCCCTTTTTATCTTCCAGCTTGATTTTCATCTGGAAAGCAATAGGCCATGAATGGCTCCAGCAAGTTGCAGAAGCCAGCTGAGAGGGGTTTTGTTTGCCATTTATAATCTGACCCATTAAGGTTTTTCACAAAATTTCCAGGATTTTTTTTTTTAGGCTGCTGATAAACTGCAAGGATAATGCATGTTCTCTATGCCAAAAGATGTGAATTAATGAGGTAAAGGAAATGTTTCTCTTGCAAACGACCAGAGAAGTCTTGCCAAATCTCTTCAAGTTGTCTATTTTTCTCTTGGCATTTTCTTGGAAAGAGTACATACTGGTAATGAGAATCACATGTGATTAAAGAGACCTTTCTGAACCTGATGCAGCCTTACATGGCAGAAATGAGTGCTTTGGGGATATTAAAAGTAGACACGGACTTTTTAATACATATCTAGAATGTAAATTAAAACATGATAAATAAAAAATGTCTAACCTATAATCTAGGTCTACACATTTAACGCAAAGTCATATGTTTCTGTGTGTGTGAATGTATGTGTGTGTGTTTGTATGTCTGTATGTGTCTATACATGGTAAAATCAATTACCTGAAAATTATAGCACTGTATAATTTCATTGTCCTCTGATTCCTAGTAAATAGACCTCTGAGTATGTGTGTGTGTGTGTGTGTGTGTGTGTGTGTGTGTGTGTGTGTGTGAATATCTATCATTTCTATATAAAATGAATTAAAATACCAAAAATGAGGAAATAACCCATATAAAAGCTTATTCTGATGAATAAGCTTATTCCGACTCTGGGGTCTTATTCTTAGAAGAGAAATAATAGAGTTTCAGAGGTTTTTTACTTTCTACTTTGGTTGGTTTCTCATCTATTTAACTAGATAAGGACCTCTTTATCTGGAGTTCACATGAAGAATTCCTAATGCTTACCCTTCAACTTTTAATGCACTTGCAACCACAAAGAAAAGCTTTCCACTTCTATTTTTTGATTACTTACAGTCATTCATTGGAATCTTGGGAATTGGTTCTAGGATTCCTTGTGGATGTCAAAAGAAATAGGTGCTTAAATCCTTCATATAAACTGATATAGTATTTGCATATAGCCTACACATATACTCCTGTATACTTCAAAAATTCTCTAGACTATTTAGATTACCTAATACAATATAAATGCAACAAAAATAATTATTATACTTTATGAAGTGACAGGAACAATAGTGTACATGTTCAGTTCAGCAATCTTTTCTTGTTTTTTTTGTTTTATTTTATTTATTTTGTTACTTTGAGACAGGATCTCAATTGTAGTTCAGGTTGAAATTGAATTCATTTTGTAGCCCAGGCCATCCTCCAACTCCTGGCAATTGTCCTGCCTTGGCCTCTGGAGTTCTGAGATTAGACACATGCACAATCATGCCCAAGTAGGCACAATCTTTTATCTAAATATTTTTATTCCTGGTTGGTTTAATCCGGATGTGGAACTAGCAGAAATGGAGGATCCACTGGAATTGTCTATCAAGTGAAACAAACATATTAGGACCTCTGACCAAAATGTCATGGGGCTAAATGTAACTCTTTATGTGTTTTATTGTACTATTTGTAGAGCACAACTAGATTCAGGAAGATAGAACATATTATTCTTTTAAGAATTTGATTTTACTTTTACTTGCTTTTATGCTTCATATCCAATCTCCTCTTATCTTACTCATTGTCTTTCCTTTATTCTTCTATGCTTCTTTTATTTTTGATTGTATAATGCTAGATATCCAGACGTTAATATGGCTTGTTAAATATTTTATGCACAGAGCCTAGAACTCTTTGGTGGAAAGGTATTATATATGTCGTGCAAATAATTATAAACAATCAAATTCCATTGCAGCCTTTTGCTGCTGTCTGGTAATAAGTTAGGCAGTAATGATCAACTTGCAGCCTAGTAGGATGAATGTACTTCTCTAAGTGTTTCTTGAACAGGTGCAGTGTGGCTTAGTATTGGAAAAAAAAAAAAAAACCTCAAACAAACAATAATACGCGTCAATACTGATCTACTTGAGAATTCATATCCTGAGAAGTTTTTATTTCTCATTTCACATTCACAGTAGCATTTAATTGGTATTCAAATGAAAATATTCCAATTTTGGATACTTAGGTAGGGAGCACAGAGCTTACAAAACATTTTTAACTCTTAACTTTTATTCATTTTCTATTACCAGTGACACAAAGTTCAAGGCATGGTCTGCAAGAACAATCCAATTAACAGCAGTCTCATGAGGTCATAGTTGGGGCTTTTCAGAGGTACTGGATCTAGAGGAGGTCCAGTTGGTGCCTTTGAGACTTTTGTAGCCCAGATCACCAAAAATGTGGTGGAACATAGCTCAAAAGTTCCCCAAGTAGCTAATCACATGATCTCCCAATCTGTGAGGACAAGATAGAAACTTCTGCTGCCTATAGGCATTGGTAGACCCACACTCTAGTATAAGGTACAATTTCTGTCCACAAGATATTTACATATTAGTTGTCCACAAGATATTTACATTTTAAAACAGTTGGTGAATGTCCCAGTCTATAACATAGTTCAGGAAAGGAATAGACAGCAGAAAGACCCAAGCACAGCTGTGCAGACTGTGACTATCAAGCATAAGGGTAGCCTCATGAGAGTGGTAGGGCTTGAATTTGTCCTTTAAATCAGAAAGGAAACTGTGTGGTATAGTGGAAGAATTAGGAGCACTGGGAACAAATTGGCCATGTTCAAATTTTGCTTGCCCACTTACTATTTGGGTCACCTTGCACTAATTGCTAATCTTTGCATCTTAGTTTTCTCTGAGAAAACTATGCTGAGATGCATAGCATGTGCTGTGTAAATCAGGTTTAATGAGCTGGAAGAGTGTGGAGTAAACAAGCTGACCAAGGTGCAGAGTTCAGGGGACAAAGTCCGTGGTGTAGAGATGAAGTACTGATTTGCCTGGTGGAAGACAATCTGGACAGCTGTTTAAAATAAAGTGAGGAAAAATGGAAGGAAATAGAAAATGTGTAAATCAAATGCTTGTGAGTTATTTCGGTTAACCAGAAAAGTCCACTTCATCAGAGCACTGTTTTCTACTATGAATCCTGGAGAAGCCTCTGATCTTTCAATGTGGGATGCATGTGTGCTATTATTATTGAGTATTGCAATTGCTTTCCAATGACCGTTGCTTGGTTCATACCAAGCATAGTGTGATAGTATCACACTATGATACTATGCCTGTTTTACATATGTATTATCGTATTCCCAACACTTACCACAGAAGTTGACACAGAGTAGGAACTTAATAAATATTGATGTGTGTAAAGAAGGAAGAAAAGAAGAAAGGAAGAAGAAAAGAAAAAGAAAGGAAGGAAGAGGCAATGACCAAATGAGAAAGGAAGAGATTCCTGCCCAAGGGGGACAAAAGCTGTGAGAACTAGTTGGTTAACGGGGAATGAAAACTGATCTTTTACCTACATCTGACTTTAGGTTTTGTTTCTCAGGTAAACAAAGAATTTAACTTCCAGATACCTAATTGATTCAGAATCACTCTGCAACTACTAAACACAACTGCATTTTTCCTAAAAGCCCTGCTCCTATTTTTTCTGCAGCTGTTTGGCTTAGTGCAACTATAAAGGGAAAAGAAGTGCACAATTCAAACAGACATTTCTGGAAAAAGAAAAGCAACAACAGAAGTCTACTTGTTTTTGTTACTTTTCTTATTGCTGAGACAAAACACCTGACACCTAGTGTTAAAGGAGGAAACATTTATTTGGCTCGCAGTTTGTAGAGGTTTCAGTTCATAGTTGGCTAACTCCAAGGCAGGGTGGCATGGCAGAGGGTCATGGCTGAGGTGAAATGGTTCACAGCAGACAGCAAACTAGCAAAGTAGCAACAAGTCACAAGTGAGGATAGCAGCAAGTTGCTCTCTCTCTGCCCATTATATCTTATCCAAGCTACCGTGTAGAGTGGGTAGCATTCATAGCCAGGGTAAGGCACCCAGAATCGCACTATGTATCAATCCCAGTATCATACACTTAATCCCAGTGCCATCCTCTAGATCCAGCCACCTCTGAAAAGCCCCACCTATGACCTCATGAGACTGTGTGTGAGGGGCATCTAGAGACAAGTCACAACAACTACTTACACAGGTATGTTTTGCTAACCTTCTACCCCTCAATTATATTACTTATCATTGGTCCTAAGATGCACACTCTTCTTTCATATTAACATATTTTCAGTCAGAATGTATTTTATAACAAGTGGCATATTACAGTCACAAATGGCTGTGGTTTTTTTTTTTTTTTTTTTGGTGGGGAGGTACTTGGAATCAAACTCAGGGCTTCATGCATACCAGGCAGGCAGGCTCTGTGCTAATGAGCTATATCCCTGGCCTCAGATTTTTATTTCTTGGTGTTAAATAAAATATGCATGCATGTTTTAATCAGTTCTGTTTTATATATGATGAAGAAACAAAGGCTTAAGCTAATTCGGTGATTTGTCAAATCCTGATCTCTAATTTTGTCATGGATCTTATTTGGTAAAGGGAACCCTGATCTTTTCACACCAAGGGAACAGATTTGCTCCAGATTATATTACCTTTTTCTCTCTTTAAAGCCTCACATATCAAAATTGCATACACTTCATAGTAATATTGCTTATCTCTGTCAAATACAATAATCCAAATTTCTTCTGGGGTTGGTAAAAGATCACTTGGGAAACCTGAAGAGTGAGCATATATACTCAGTGTGGGATGCAGGACCATCCACCCTTCCTTCAAATCCTATAGAGCTGAGCAGATGTTCACCACTGTATTGGTTCAAAGATACATAACTTCATCCCCATAAAACTAGGGATGCAGTAGGATGCCATGGCAACCCACATTGCCATCATTGTTCTTCAGTCTCTCCTTAGCCCCGAGGGCCTGTATAATGAGACCTTGACTAGTCTGCAGTGGATCAAATTGTTACACACTAGATATTTCAATGATAATTTGGATTTTAATGCCATCATGGACTGGATGGATTCCCTGACAATCTGGAGCCATAAGGGAAACAAATCTCTTTGTATAATGTATGAATTGAGAGTCTCACATTCAGCCAGCCTTGCTTCAAATAATGGATGGACAGATGGAAGTCTCTGCAGAGAAGGAAGACTCAGAACCCTGGGATTTAGTCTGTCTGTTCACAGTATTTTGCTGTAGGACCTTCATTCTATTTTATTTAGCTATTTCCACAAGTGTGAGCAGTGCTTGTAGTGCAAAGAATAGTTTATTTTTCATTCTAGAAGTTCCCACATTCAATAAAAGATTGCATACTTTTTATTTAAGCCTTATTGTGGAATCTATTATGCTAATATAGGTAAGACTCAGGTCAAAGATGTATTTCTTTCTTTGCCTGGAATCTCTTAATAGGTTGTTAGGACATTTTCTTGGGGCTCTTATGAAACTTCACTTATGTGGTCTTGAGAATATTGCAGTGGTTGATGCTATATGTTACTCCACAATTGCCATCTGTGGCTGCATCCACTCCGCTTAAATTATCTAACTCTCTGGAGAATTTAGTAATTATATCAGGATTAGAATCTATCTTTATACTTCTTCTGGAGTATTAAATCAGTCAACTAATTTCAAAAGGAAACAAAGAAGATGTTGAATCAGGGGTAGGTTTTAAGGGAATTTTCCCCTATAATGAAATGCTGAAACACTAAGTCAAAGAACCCACAAATAAACCTTCTGATCACTTATTAAGCCTATCATCACTTACATGTGGGCATGGTTGGCAGATATACTGAATGTTTAAATTTTAAAAATTTATTACATTAAGAGACAGCATCATTATTCCCCTTCAAAATACTCCTCCTCATTTTGAAAACACATTTATCCCATTGATCTTGTCTCATTCTTCCCAGAGAAAGCAGTCCTTGGAAGTCCTTTGTCATATGTGTCTTTAGGTATGCTATTTTGCCTACCACAGTATCCTTAGTTGATTCAGTCTTTTATCTTTCATGATCACTTTGACTCTGAGTCAGAGCTAGTGTCACACAGTATCAGATCCATGGATCAGAACCACACCATTATTTTTTTATGAGCCTGCCTTTCTATTGGATGTCACTTAGCAGCGGCATTCCTAATGTTTCTTGTCACATCTCCTGAAGATGTGAAAGAGGACTTCCAAACTGCTATAGAGAGTTCCAAGAATGATGGAGTAAGTGTGTATGAAGTGGTAGGGATTATTCTGAAAGGGATGAATGGCAATGTGTCTTACTGTAGTAGTAACTTTCGTTTAAACATTCACCGCATATTCCATCACACTTGGACATTTACTAAATGGTTGCTTCTAATAAGCAATAATGATAGCTAGCATCTGAGCACTTCTGTGTGTGAAATTTAAGTTCTTGGACTTGAGCCTCTGATTTAGGATTTAGAGATCAAATAATTGCATGTATAGCATAAGTATTATGCTATAACCTCCCTGAGGATTTTTTTTTTTTTCATTTAGATCCAACATTTTTCCTCTTGGGAAATTATCCTCATCAAATTTTCTCCTCATTAGAATTGGAATAACCATGATTTTACCTATGCTGTTTCTCTGATCACAGTCCAGGGGTTATCAGAAGGCTCAAGTTGTGTCTACCAGAGTCCTTCCTTAGGAAATTTGGAATTAGGATCAAGATCTGTTTCTGATTGATTGTGCCTATGTTATGTCAACTAGACACCGGTTGGCCTCTACATTTTTCCCTCATGTGATTATGTGAAGATGATGAAATACAGAGCTAGAGATGAAAAATGTCTTTATGTAAAGGGGATTAGAGAAGAGGTGAGGGGTGTTTCTGGTAGTGTTGGAGGCCCTGTTTTATAATCTTTAGTGATTTCTAATTTTCTTCTTATTTGTGAGGGTGTTTATGAATAACCAAAAAGTTCTAAGTAATATAAGGATAAGTATTTAGTATGTGTGTCAGAGACTATATGATAACTCAAATCTAAATTTCATTCTGAATTTTTTTCTAATTAGTTTAGAAGAACTTTGAGGAACAGGAATGCTTAACTAGATAAGGGGTAAAGGACTTCTGCTTTCTGACTATTCTAATTTTTAGCTTTTGGATTGTACAACTTTTATCAAACATCTATGTGGAAATTTGATGCAAAGATCAGTAAAAATGTAAATAATGTATATTCATAACATCCTGTCCTTCAGCATCTTAAAATCTGTGTGAGAGAAAAATAGTTATACCTCATATATGGTTTTACATTTTATAGTTTCAGTTATCCTCAGTAACTGTACTGAAAATATTAATTGAAAATTTTTAGAAATAAAAGACTAATAAAGTTTTAAATTGCTCACTATTCTGTGTCCATTCTGTGTACATTACTCATCAGGTAGACATTTAATTGCTGTCTTATCAGTTGGTCTTTCAAAGTATCACAGTGATTGTACTCAAGTAACTCTTAATAATGTTCCCAAAGCACAAGAGTAGCGATGCTGGTGATGCACATGTGCCAGTGAGAAGTCATAAAGTGAAACACTTTTCCTTTAAATGAAACACTCAACTGAAAGTAAGTGGAAGTTGTCAGCTGAATAAGGAAAGAAAAAATCATATGCTGAGGTTAAGTGTTATAGTATGATGAACAATTCTGAGAAAGCACATTCATGTTTTTAAAAGTATATTACTGTAACTCTTCTATTTTATTATTACTTGTTGCTATTAATCTCTTACTATGTTTCACTTATGATTAAACTTTTTTATATGTATAAACGTACAGGGAAAACTGTGTCTATATGTGTGCATGCCTGTGTGTTAAGTCTTATCCACAGTTTTAGATATCATTGGGCCTCTTGAAATGTAATCTTCATGGATAAATGGCATGATTGTATAGAGGAAAATTTAAATGTACCACTAAAGCAGCAACTATATAAGTACAAACTAAAACAGAGCAAAGTAGTCACAAAATGCTGAAGGGTAATCAAGTAATGAGTAAATTCAAGGAAATGATTTTTAAGTATGTTTCAGCTACAGAATACCATGAAGATGTATACAGTTGGTAATTTGGTGAGTCATCAATTATAACAGTAACCCTCAACCTCTGGGAGCTCAAAAAAAGCAGGCCAAACATTTGAACAAAGTTGAACTTTGGGGATGCATGCTGTTGTGGGCTAAAGCAGAGACTTTCTTACATGAATGCACTAACAGTTTTTTTTTTTTGTTTGTTTTTTGTTTTTTTTTGATATCTATTTTAGGATCTGCCTCAAAGCAAGGAAAGGTGAATTTTCTTTCAGGAAAATAAGAGAAAAGCCATCTTTGCCAGACTATCTTTATTGTGCTTTCGTACTTTGCCATGAGAGAGCAGATTTACTGGCCCTTTAGATTATGTCCCTTTGAATTTGAGGTCATCCCATGTACGTTTAATTATTTTTTTTCCTGTCATCAATTTAGGTTATTTTTTGAAGACCCTTGATTTAAATAAATTGTGTAGTACATTTCTTGGTATGTACTAAAAGATTTTGTTGTGACCTCTGATAACACAAACAGCTGCATTTGTAAAAGTCTGAGACCCAGTTATTAATGGATACTTACTTACCATTTTTGTTTCTAAGTTGTAAGCTCCGTAAACAACATAAACATGACCTTTAAAAAAATCTTGTTCTTCCTGTTCTCAGTACAATACATGACACCTAAAGAGCACATAAGGGTACAGAGTAGGTTAGAGACTGAAGTTGGAGGTTTGGATTCATGTATTGACAGTGTTACAAAGGACAAGCAAACCTGCAGATGCAAGGTGGTACTGGCAGAGGCTGTGGTGTCAACCAGATAATAAGTCTTTTGTCATTAAATGCTCTTTCATTTGGAGAATGAAGAGAGACTTTCCTTTTGTGTGAAAGTTATGACATTGAGGCTAGAATAAGCCAGAGCTTCTGTGGGTCTTATCGCTGGTTTTCCTTAACTCTTGCAATGCAAAGAAAGCCCTTCCTTTAACAGTGGAACTGTTTTTTTTTTACAGCTTCATTTGCAGCAGCAGTGAACAAAGATTAAATTCTATGTTTGAAGCCAAGAGAAGATAATTTGCCAAAAGAGAAAAATCAGAGCAGTTACTCAGCTGCAGCTAGTCAAAAATCACAAAATAATAAAGGGGAAAGAGAAAGAAAACCCAAAGGTTTGGATAATGTATTAGATTCAGGGGGTGTCAGTGCAAATTGGGGAAACCGATGAGCACCGACTTGACTCATAGTTTTGGAATCAAGATATCATGGGAAATCCTTCCCTGCCTGTTCTCAGCTTCTGGCAGTTTGCCAGAATCTTAGTCATTTGTTGGTGTGTCCCTGTATCATTGCAAATCTTCATGTTTGCATGGCTTTCTGGTAGATTTTCAGAGTTTTCTGTGTACAAATTTCTCCCTTTGTTAAGAACAGCAATCACAATTGAATTAGCATTTACCCTAATGGCCTTGTGTTAATTTATCACTTCAAAGATTCTAAGTCAAGAGAAATTCTGAGTGTTAAGTGTTAAGTGTTAAGATTTTAACATATTCCTGTTGGAGGAGGGGCACAGTGCAACCCAGAGTAGTTAATAAGACAATAGTTATATTTTTATATACTATAGAGGACCATCTTACTGCACTGGACAAAGAGTTCTGGAATATTTCTCTCCAGCTGAATGTCTAAGGAATGATCAATCATAAAAGAAATCATCTTAAACTCTGATCCCAGGGTGTGGAGAGAAGAAGCTACTCTTGAATGGTCTTCTGTAAAGAGATGTGTTGGCCTTCACAATCACAAGGCGAGGAAGTGGGAAGAGTGCTAGCAAATGAGTAGCCTTTCTTCTGGGTCTTGATGTCCAGGGATGTCCCATGTCTGATCATGGGGAGCAGTGGAGCTGTGAGCATCTCTGGGGGTGGTCCAGGTTCTACTGACCTCTGCTCCTAACCCTTTACATTTGTCTTTTTCATGGGATTTGATGCAAGCAGTTTTATGGGTCTGTTCCGAGGATTATCCTATTTGCAAAGTATGCAGAACTACCAATTCTAGAGGGTGAGTGTGACAGTTTCTTGTGTTATTGCACATGAAGCAGTTAGTATACCATTTGCCAAATATAAATGTGCAACAAAATTTTTGAAGTGCATTTTTGCATACAATCAAGTATGAAAATAAAAAAGTTAAGTTGAATTTTTAAAATCAAAGAATTTTTAAGTCAACACATGAAAAAATGATAAAGTAACAGTATTCAAGAATGGGCAGTTAGGGTACCCTAAGATGCTTCACTTATGAAATATATTCTAAAACTTTTAAAACATCTGAATTATTGCATAAATATTACTTACTACCTATGTGGGAAATGTGAAAATTTGTAAAATGAATAGAGGAAAATAATATAAGAAAGCTATTATTGATTAGTATATATTGAATTTTAAAACTTAAAGTAACCAATAAGATAATTTTAGTAAGTATAATAATTTTAATTAGAGGAAGTTTGATCTTCTGATTTTATAGAACAGTGTAGAAAAGTACAAGTTGTTTAAAAAAGTTAAAATTATTTACTTTTAGTTACATTAAATCTTTTATCATATTTATTCTCTGTATTTCAGTTGGTTAAACTTTTATGAATTAAGATATTTTTTCCAGATGGAAAGCATTGAACATATATCATTGTTTAGAGAAAAATATAACTTTTTGGTATTTAAACTATCTTGTTTATATATAAACTGCTGACTAATTCCATATGGAATGCCTTTTTTAAAATGTCAGTAAGATACAGGAAATGAGAAATGAGGATAGAAAAAATGAGAACGAGAAAGATAAATATAAGGAGTGGGCCAGAGGAAATTCTCTTATTTGAAATGCTCTACAATTTCCTGGCCCCGGGGGACGGGCTTTCATCTCTTCAGTTCTATGTTTTCTGTAATTTGACTTAGCATTTGTTCAGCAGATTATAAAGTGTTGTTTCTTTTGGTCTACAGCATTGAGGCTCTTGCCTCTCCCCTCCCTAGGAATTCTGCCCGTTAATCACTGCTTGCAGTCACTTTCTGAGACCGGGTCTAACTTCATGTCTATATTTGCCTGACCTTTCTATCTCAGGATGGGAAATTTGCAGTAACATTTTCTCTTGCTCTTCAAAGAAGCAGGTTAAGATAAAGTTTTAAATTCTCAGACCATAACTAAAGAAAGGTTTCTTTTATCTCTCCAACTAATTTAAATGCTCCTTATCAACAAAGGTGTGTTTGGAATTGGCAGAACAGTGATTGTGGTTGTGTGGAAGGGAAAAGTCAGTGTAAAGACTCTCGGTAGCACAAGTCCAGAAAGTCAGTGATAACATCCAGTTTTTAATTTTTTTCTTCTCTTAGAATTTCACCCTAACCCCCTTTTCCATAAATCTTTCCCCTGTGACATTTCAAATTCCATCAACATAGCAGGCTACAATTCTTTTATGCTAAGGCTTATAGTACTGACTGTTAAGATGAAAACTGGCATCCTATTCCTGGAGCCCCAGCCCCCACACAATGCATCCTTCCCATTTCCTGTGTCTTGTAAGATTACACCCAAATCTTGTCAGCTATCAGTTGAAAGAGTGCACCTGCATTTTTGGGAGTCATCCAGGGCATTCTGTCTTACTCAGAGCAGAGACCCATGAAGGGAGGGGTTGGGGAGGAGCAGAGCTGTGGGCTATGTTGGGAAGTCACTGAAGCTACTCAGCCAGTTCCCCATTTATTTCTGCTTCCCACTGATTCTAATTTCTTTCCTTCCTGAGGCAGATCTGCTTTTGGGTGAGAATTAGGAAGTCTGTTGACTTTTATGATGATTTGGTAATAAAATGTTGATAGTAAATACATAAGACACGGACTGATTAGTAAGTATTAGGCTCATAGAATTACAAAAACTGCTAACTTCAGTTTAAGAGGTAGTATCTCTTTTTCCTTCAGCTTGGTCTTGTTGCAAGTGGAAAGTCTTGGGATATGGCTCAGTGGTAAGGTATTCATCTAGCATTTGCAAGCCACTGGGTTAAGATTTCCAGCTGCACAAATCCAACCAGTCAACCAAGCAGGCAGCCTATGAAGTGAGAAAGTGTGTTTAATTTTCTAAGCTAGTGGTTCTAATTCTCCTCCTCCATATGAATATATTCCAGTGGAGTTTTGAATTGCATGAAAGAGACAGAGAAGAGAAAAATCATGCTTTTACTAATGCATACTTCTGTGAGGGATGTCAGTGTGCTCTACGCGTGGCAGATGTTTAAAGGAGACTGATTTATATGGATCCTTTCTGAAGCCTTTTGAAACATCTTCCTTCTGTTTCTCAGGACATTAGTGGTAGCTCTACATGCTTTCTGATATATACCTAGCCCTGTTCATGAAAATACCTTCCTTTTAAAAAAATTACATATTATATAAAAGGAATTAGTAAAAAAAAAAGTGATTCAGCATAAACCAGAAAAATAATTTAGCTTTATGGGCACAGTCCAGAAATGTTCTCAGAACATTTTTTGTCTTGAGTGCTTATAAACACAGACAGTATTTTTGATCTGAAGAATTTGGACTTAAGTATGTGGAGAGTAAACCGAGCATCACAAGTAATCTTTGCGATGCTTTTAATTCTGGGGCAAATTACTGTGAATTACAGCACAGTTAGTCCTTTGGCCTATTAAAGGCCAAACCTTTAATAAACAAAAGCAATGTTCCTATGAAAATAGTCTTAGTAACCATAATGATAACGTTTTGTGAGTCCTAATTCCATTTAACAGATGGTGAAATGGAGGCTTAGAGAAGTTAGTGACTTGAGAGATGTTAGTGACCAGTGTTGAGAGGAAGAACCAGAGCACCTATTGAAATTACTTTGATTCCAAATTACACATTGTTGGCAATACATCCTGGACTGTCCAGGAACAGACCAAAACAACTCAAGCTTCTGAAAAAAGTGGTAATGGTCAATAATTGAAACTATTCCTAGTGGTAAAGTCAAAAGCACTGAGAAGCTAAGAGCATATTTTTAGGTGCGAGGTTGTTGTGGATGTGCTTTCTCAAAGCCATCTGAGAGAGTAGCCATCCATCTTCCCTATTCAAGCTGACTTTCCTTGGCAGAGGAGTGCCATTCTTTGGTCAAAGGGTAAGATCCTGACTTAATTTTTATATGAAGGTCTCAATAGATTTCTATAGGGAAATCTATAAAACAGGACATTCATTGGGGCATCATCATGGGAAATTTTCCAGAAACCAGTTTCATTAGCAATGGATTCTTTTGGCCTGATTTTCATCATTGTTACCATGTGTTTTTGTGATTGACAGAATGATGAACATGTCTGTGCCATTCACATGTACATAATGAGGGTACTTGTTAGGAATCTCATCAATTTCCAACTAACTTCTTTAGATGACTATTTAAAAGCCATTAATCTATTTTCTGAGTATATTGGTTAAAGAACATCACAATACATCCAAAACTAACAAATGAGAGAGGAGGCCACTGTCATACTTCTGCCAACATTTCTTCCTTCAAGAGATGTTGTGAATTAGGTGTGGTATGTCATTAATCTTCCTAGTGAGGCAAAGAGACTGAGAATAAACATAAATAAAAGCTTAAATGTCCTGTTAACATAACTGAGCAGTTTGTCTCATTCTTGCTTGGGAGGTCAGGCTTGGGTTTTTGAGTCATGTAGGCCTTGATCCACATCTTCACCCTAATGCTTAGAAGTGATGTGATCTCGAAAAAGTTTGTTTCAACTTTCTGAAAGTCAGCCATTTGCCGTAATATACAGCTGGCAGTGCTTGATCCAGAGCTCTTTGTTAGAGGAGGAGGTGTTGTTGGCAATCAGTTAAAACATTGACTAAGGAAAAAAATCCACCGAGGAACCTAATATATAGCAGATGCTCACTAATCCACAGACCGTCTCCTGACCTACTTACTTCTTTTTCTTGTTTAGCATGACTGCCTTGCATTCCATGTTTAACTCCTATATTTGGAAACTGAAAACAAAGGAATGACTTAGTATGTTTCACAAGCAATTCTGAACCTCAAATTTATTCTCCTAGAATAGTAGTTTACACACCTCTGCTTCATTAGGAAATGGGCTCAGGGAGCTCTCCCCAAGTTCATATGTGTTGCATGCTTCTGGACTCATCAGCTGGAATAACTCATGAGGTCACATTCATAGTAGTGGTTCCATTCCCTTATTTTGCTGACTTACCATCTTTGGCATAACAATGCTAGCCCCATTCCTTCCTGTCCACCAGTCCTTCTGGGGCTCCCTAAAGTTGCCTCAACTCTGGTCAAGCAGTTTCTTTCTGGAGGTGCCCAGCAACAGTGCTCAAGTCAATCCCTCCACTGGTTTTTTGGGCACTGTGTCTTTGTGACACAATTCTGCATCTTTTCTTGATCTTGAAATACACCTTTTTCTTGTTCCTTGACTGGCTATTGAAGTCTTTCTTGTTTCATTATGCAGCACAACTGAAGGTTGGATTGATGCAACATCAAGAAAGACCTGGGTGTGCATTATGGCAATTATGCCTAAGGTCTGTGTCAGGGAAGAGAACAGCAGGAAGTGAGGAACATGATGCTGTCTCTTCCCTTAGCCCAATCTTCTGATAGATTGAACCACAACAGATGCATTACATAATTTATTAAAATAATTGTTTTAGTTAGTATTTAAAGCTTCAGCTCCCTCTCTTGGGTTTCTACATGTGTCCAGGTAGCCACAATGGTTCTGAGAAATGTTTACAATGGCATGCTCAAGATTCTCATCCTATTCTGATAGGTCTTTGTAAATGACTACCTGACTTCTTCCCTCAGGATAACTTCCATGTAGATAGACTTCCCAGCCTGCATCTACTCGGCCATCAGATTATTGACTATATCCAGATATATCTCTCAAGTCACTAACTTCTCTAAGCCTCCATTTCACCATCTGTTAAATGGAATTAGGACTCAGGCTGTTAATGGTGCTTCCTTTGCTGTTCTTTCCTTAAGACAGCCTGTCTTACTGAGACAGCTTTATCTCATCTTCTAACCCCCTTCTCTTCTAGCTTTTCCTCATTTTTAACAAGCACAGTTCTTTTTCTTTTTCTTCTTGAAATCTCCCTGAATACCACTAACAGTCCAGTGATCTTTTAACACAGAATGGACATTATAAGGTGTCTTTATATGGTTATATGGCATAAACCAAAACAATTACAGAATTTAAAGTAAAAAGATGTAGTAAAGCCCTTTCATTTGCTAATTGATTCAGAGAAACTTACATATTTGCTTTTATTTTTTTTTTCAGAATGCCAAAATGAAAGATCTATTCAACTAATATACCCCAGCTTAGATTTCAAAACTGGTATCTAATTCTTATGAGAAATACTTTTACTATTTTTTTTTAAAACAGAAAAACTGGGAAATGAGCCAGTAACTTCTGCTTCTTTTCCAATATCTTGTGTCTTAGCCTTGAGGTTAAATATACTCATCTCAGACACAGGCACAGACATAGGTGACCTCATAGTGGCTGAGAAAGAAATTAGAACCAGCAAAACAAGCAAAAAATAAACAACAAATCACTGCTGAGATTTGTGTCAAATTTGAGAAAGTGATAATAGCTGAATTGTAATTTGGCACTTTGTGTGTGCACATGCCTGTGTGTGTGTGTGTGTGTGTGTGTGTGTGTGTGTGTGTAAATGGATACTAAGTGCTTTGAAGGCATTTATCTATGTCTCTCACAGCTTTAAAAGGCAGGTAATGGTGAAAATAACTAGCATTTTCTCTGTTAGGTGCAGTACTAAGCACTTTGTAAATGTTGATGCATTTTATCTTTGTAAATATCATGTGAAATGAACATTATTAATATTCTCATTTTACACACAAGGAGATTGATGCACAGAGAATTTCAGTTTTACTCACTTGCCCAAGATCACAGCTGATAAGTTACGGACCTGTAATTTAAAACCTGCGGCACAGCGCCATGCAGTAAGTAGTGCCAAATGGTGCAGTGACCACTAAGTCATGGTGTTATGAACCTGATTTCTCTTCAATTAAAAGGATGACTGGCATTTAGTAGTGTTGAGGTGAGAAACTAATAAGACCCTGGCTAGAGAGGGAGGAAGGAGTGATTCATGGAAAAGATGGGAGAGGACGTACTCCCTGGAACCAAAATCATGGAAGGCAAGAGACAATCAGTAAGCATTTGACCTGACTGATGATTCACTGTGCCCCCATTTTATGAGAGATGGAATGCATGCCCTTACTGTGTCCTTAGCCTTGTTCACCCAGGAGTTCATTTTTAGCTCTTTGGTGGTAGCCACTGTGTTAGAATAGCCACCATCTTTTACATAGACTAGACTCCTAACAGTTATTCTTGCCTTTCTGTCATTGTTTCTCTTTCTGATAACCTATGAAAAGCTTTCAAAAACATTAACTCAGACATGATATCCCTCTGCCGTCCCCTTTACTTGGAATAAGATGCAGACTTCTTACCATGGTGTTCAGGCTTCATGTGATCTGCTCTTTGACTAACTGGGTAGAATATTTTTGTCTTAATAAAAACATTTTCGGTGCTGGGGATTTAGCTCAGTGGCATAAGCGCCTGCCTTGCAAGCAGGCAGTCGTGAGTTCAATCCCTGGTACTGACAAAATAAATAAATAAATAAAAGCATTTCCCAGAAGGACTGTCTTACTTTGCTAAAATGTTTTTCCGAATAGAATATTTTGCCCTATCAAACATGACAAAGAATTTTACATTTCATTTTTAATGCTTTTCAAAGATAACAATTGAAAAGTCACTCAATCTTTTACTGAATAATTATTTAATTTTATTTTAGTAGCTGTCCTTTTGTGCTTCCCTATAGCTGCAAAGTTTATGGTTATAAAATTTTAACTTGGTTTCAGTATTCTAAGGGAAAACTATTTCTTGAATCCTTTCATGAAAATGTAGTGATGTTCACCATATTCGAATATCTTCTGAAGTAGCCCCTAAAAATTATTTGATAAAAATGAGGGACATCAAAATGTACTTCATAAAAATATAGTACTTTGGCTTAAGGATTTTTTTTTCAGTTGAAGGCAATTGTAAATAACAGATGCATGAAGAGTTGTCTACCATCCTCTTATTGTCAAGAAGGGAGTACATTTTAACATTTTTTTTTTTGAGAAAGCTTTCTCTAAGTCGCTATTATAAGGCAAAGAATTACTCATTATTAAAGATGGTGAATTTGCACCAAGATGAGTTTTCATAATGGACTTGACTGGAATAATTTTTGTGTCCCATAAATTCCCTCATATATTTTCTAATGACTTCATCACAACACATAGTTTATCATTTCTTGAAGCCCAAGTCTTTCCATCATCATATGACTTAATCACTTCTTTGAATTTCTCTTTTCTTTTTTTAATAAAATTAGTGTTCCTTTTCTGTTAACTTATCTTTTAAAATTTTTTCATTATAAAGAGATTAAGAGCAAAGAGGACAGAACAAAGCAGATCAGAACAATGTAAGCAACACAGTTTTAACCACAAACAACCCAATATAACAGTAGCTACCATAATGTCTCTTTCTTTGAAAGAGTTGAGCATACCTTCACGTACAATAGTATCAACATAACAAAATAGTATAAAATCATTCAAGAGAATCAAAGTATTACAGGGCATTCAGAACAAAATAACCGAAAATGAACAATGGCTACTATATTATCACCTTTTCCATAAAAAACTTTGTTTATACTCTCATATGTATTAAAATCCAATAAGATATAACATAATAGAACCAATGGAAACAGAAGAACAAAGGCATGGAAGGACTTCAAAGCAAGATGATATTAAATCAGCAATGGCTATCATAATGTCTTGTTTTCTTCATAATAGCTGTTCATAGCATCACAGATAAATAAAATCAAACAAAATAGAATAAAACCATTCCAACTAATGAATGAAAACATAAGGCTTCAAAGCAGTGTAATGGGGAATCATGGTTACCAAAAACTCTTAGGTAAGCTTACCATTTCTTACACTAGGGAGACTATGTCATATTTATACATGTGAGTTTAATTTATTTCAGTTATAAGTATGGTCTCAAGTTGTACCCATTTATTTATAAATATATCAATCTGATAATTCTTTATAGCTGAGTAGTATTCCATTGTATAAAAATACCACATCTTTTTTATCCATTCCTCAGCTGATGGACACTTAGGTTGTTTCCAAGATCTGGCTATTACATATTGTCTTGCTATAAACATGGGTGCACATATATCATTGTGGTATGAAGTTTTCAGTTTTTCTGGGAATATGCCCAGAGTGGAAGAGCTGGGTCGAATGGGACTTCTAATCCCAGCTTTTTGAGGAATCTCCAGGCTGATCTCCAAAGTGGTTGCACCAGTCTACACTCCTACCAAAAATGCAGGAGATTTCCTTTTTCCCCACAGCCTCTCCAGCATTTGTTGTTGGTGGTTTTCTTGATCCTGCCCATTCTTTCTGCAGTGAGATGGAATCTCAGTGTTGTTTAAATTTGCATTTCTATAATGACTAGTGAGGATGAACATTTTTTCATGTATTTATTTGCCATTTGTATTTCTTCATCTGAGAAGTTTATATTCATCTCAGATGCCCATTTTTGGATTGGGCCTTTGAATTTCAGGAGTCTGACATTTTAAAATTCTTTATATGTTTTAGACAGAAGTCCTTTGTCAGAGAGACAGGTCACTAAGATTTTTTTCCCCAGTTTGTGGATTTTCTTTTCCCTAAGCTGGAGATTTCTTTTGACATGCAGAAACTCTTTAATAAGATGTGATCCTAGTTATTGATTCTGCGAAGTATTTCCCGTGCAATTTGATTCCTGTCCATGAATACCTACCCCTATATCTTCCAGATTTTTACCTAACTTGTCTTCCAACAGATTTAGTGTTTCTGTTTTAATTTTCAGATCTTGAATCCATTTAGATTTTAGTTTAGTATATGGTGATAGGCATGGGTCTAGTTTTAGTTTTTAGCATATGGAGAGCCTGTTTTTATGGCACCATTTACTAAAGAGATTGTCATTCTTCCAGTGAACATGTTTGGCTCCTTTATCAAAGATAAGGTGGTTCAATTGCGTTTGTAGTTGTAGTTGTATCTTCTAATCTATTCCATTGATCTTCACATCTGTTTTTATTCCAGTACCACGTTGATTTTTATTACAGTAGCTTTGTAGTATAGCTTCAAGTCAGGGATTGTGATGCCTCCTGCCTTGCTGTTGCTGCTTAGAATTGCCTTTGCTATTCTGGGTCTCTTCTGGTTCCAGATGAATTTTAGGAGTAATTTCTCTAGATCTATGAGGTATGTTGATGGTATTTTCATTGGAATTGCATTAAATCTATATAACAGTTTTTGGAGAATGGCCATTTTGACAATATTTTTCTTCCTACCTATGAACAAAGGATGTCTCTCCATTTTTTGAGATCCTCTTAAATTACTTTTTTCAGGGCATTATAATTTTCCCTGTACAGATCTTTTAATTCTTTTGTGAGACTAATTCCTAAGTATTTCATTTTTTTGGATGCTAGTGTGAAGGTTGTGGCTTCACTATTTCTCTGTCAGTGATTTTGTTGTTAGTATATAGGAATGTTATTGATTTCTGAGTATTGACTTTGTATCCAGTTACATTGCTGAATTTATTTATTATATCTAGGAGTCTTTCAATGTAGTTTTGGGGGTCTTCCATGTAGAATATCATGTTGTCTGCAAATAATTATAACAGATTTCTCTTTTCCTATCTTTACCCCTTTTATTTCTCTCTTGTCTAATTGCTCTGGCTTGTATTTTCAGTACTGTGTTGAATAGGAGCAGTGATAAGGGACATACTTCTCTTATGCCTGATTTTAAGATAAAAGTCTTTAGTTTTTTTGCCATTTAGTATGATACTGGCTGTTGGTTTGTCATAAATGGCCTTTATCATATTGAGGTAAAGAAAATTCCACTTTTCTGTAAGATTCTTTTCATGAATGAGTGTTGGACCTTATCGAAAGCTTTTTCTGCATTTATCGAAATGATCATGTGGTTCTTAATTTTGGCTCTATTGATATGGTGGATTACATTTATTGATTTACATATGTTGAACCACTCCTGCATGCCTGGGATGAATCCCACTTGGTCGTGATGTATAATCTTCTTGATGATTAGTTGCATCTTGTTTGCCAATATTTTATTGAGGACTTTTGCATCTTTGTTCATTAAGGAGACTGGCCTATAGTTCTCTTTTTTAGTTGGGTCTTTCTCAGGTTTGGTACTAGAGTAATATTTGCTTCCAGGAATGACTTAGGAAAAATTGCTTCCCCTTCAATTTCCTTGAAGAGTTTGAGGAGTGCCAGCATTAAGTCTTCTTTGCATTTCTTGTAGAATTCCACAGTGAATCCACCAGGGCCTTGGCTTTCTTTGTAGGTAAGGACTTAACTGCATTTTTAATTTTGTTAATAGAAATTGAGTTATTTAGTAGTTTTACATCTTCTTGAACCAGCTTTGATACTTCATATGTTTCTAGGAATCTGTCCATTTCTTCTGTGTTATCGAACCTATGAGAGTAGAAGTTTCTGCAATAGATGTTGATGATCTTCTGTATTTCTATTGGGTCTGTAGTGACTTCACCTTTTTCATTTCTTATTGCATGAATTTGAGCTCTTTCTTCTCTTTTTTTAAATAAGGTTGAGTAGGGGCTTATCGATTTTATTTATTCTTTCAAAGAACCAACTCTTTGATTCGTTGATTTTTTTTTTTTGGTTTCTTTTATAATTAATTTCTAGTTTCCTGATGCTATGATCTGATAACATGCATGGGATAATTTCAACTCTTTTACATTTACTTAAATATGTCCTGTGGGTTAGTATGTGGTCCATTTTACAGAATGTCCCATGTACAGCTGAGAAGAATGTATATTCTGATGTTGTTGGATGGAACACTGTATATGTCTATCAAGTCCCTTTGTTCACAGGTGTGATTCAGTTTTGTTATTTCTTTGCTGATTTTCTGTCTGGTTGATCTGTCTCTTGGGGTCAATGCTGTGATAAGGTCTTCTGTTACAATTGTGTTATTGCTTATTTGATTTTTCACTTCTGTTAATATTTGCTTTGTATACCTGGGTGCTCTGGAATTTGATGCATATATATTTAACATTGTTATCTCTTCCTCTTGAAGTTTGACCTTCTTTATGTCTTAGGATCATTCTTGGTTTGAAGTTCACATTGTCTATAAACAAAATAGCTATCCCTGCTTTTTTGTTTGTTTGTTTGGTTCCTGTTTCATGAAGTATTATTTTCCATCCTTTGACTTACAATCTGTGAGTTTCCTTTTGTGTTAGATGGGTTTCTTGCAGACAGAATATGGTTGGATGTTGTTTCTTGATTCATTCTGCCAGTCTGTTTCTTTTTATTGGTGAATTGAGACCATTTACATTAGTGGTTATAGCTGTTATATATTGGTTTGTTGTTGATATGTTATCTTTCTGCTGTTGCGTCTTTATCTTTCCATTCTGTTTGTCTGCCTTGTTTAGTGTTTTTTCCACTGTCTTGTATTCTTTGCAGGGTTGGTTTGTTGATTATGAAGTTCTTCAGCTGCTCTTTGTCATAGCAGTATCTCATTTCTCCATCCAATTTGAAGCACAGTTCTGCAGGGTACATCAGTCTAGGTTGGAAGTTGTTTTCCTTTAGGATCTGAAATACTTTGCTGCATGCTCGTCTTGACTTTATTGTTTGTGTTGAGATATCTGCTGTGATTCTGATAGGTTTTTCTTTATAGGTAATATGTCTTTTGTCTCTAACAGCTGTTAATATTCTATTCTTATGTTGGATTTCTTTGATGGTGATTATTATATGTCTGGGTGTGTTTTTATTTTGATTATGGATATTTGGAGTTCTATATGCTTCACTAATCTGAATGTCAGTTTCCATTCTCATGTTTGGGAAATTTTCAGCTATTACTGCTATATATAGTCTCTTGATATCATTTGTGTTGTCCTCTTCTTTTTCATTTATCCCTATCAATCTTATGTTGTTTTTCTTTGCATCATCTTGCAGGTGTTGAATTGTTATATCCTGATTCGTTGTTCTTTTTAAAAGATCTTTCCTTTCCTGTTCACTAGCTGCAATCTTGTCTTTGGTTCTGAAATTCTATCTTCTGTTTTGTTGAGATGGTTTTGACAACTTTCAATGGAATTTTTTATTTCCTGTGTCTTTTTGAATCTGCTTCACGTATTCTCTTTGTTTCTTACATTGTTCATCCAGGGATTCTATCATTTTGCTCTGTTTCTCTAATTTTTTAACTGTGTCTTCTTTAGATGTGTTCTGCATTTCTTTTATTACTTTTATCATTTCTTTTTTTACCTGGGAGATTGTTTCTAATTTGAATTTCTTTAAAGCTTCCCAGAGTTGTTTCTTTATTTCAGTTGCTATTATTTCATGTATTTCAGGTGTATGGCATATATTTTCTTTATGTACATGCCTCCTAGGCTTTCTTTGGATGGGCTGGATGTTTGAGATTCTATTTTGATCTTTTGTCTTGTCATTTTCGTATATTTAAAATATAGGAAAATGTTTCAAGTGATATTCCAAACCTTTCCCTGGGCATGTTGGAAATTGCCTCTTATGCCCTTGGCACCTGGGACTGTATGAGGTTGCTGAGCATGGTCCAGTCAGGCCCACAGGACCTTCTGTGCCACCTCAGGTTTTCTAGGATGCTGTGTGGGCTCCAAACCACTGTGGGTGATGGTCCAAACTCTCCCCAGGCAAGCACAGATGCACTGGAACTCACTTCCTGTGCCCTTAGTTCCCTTGATTGAAGAAGGTCACTGGGCATGGTCTAGTTCAGCCTCCAAAATCCTTCCTAGCCTCCTCTAGTGTGGGTGGAAGCTGGGTTGGCCCTTAACTGCTGAGAGTAATGATCTTAAACTCTCCTGGGACATGTGCTGGTTTAGTTAAGAGAGAGTTCAATCAACCAGTAAGATTACAAGTGTATCATTTAGGTAATACTGATCCAAAGGGGAAGCAAGGGGTACAGGGGTACAGGGAAAGAATAAGGGCTTTCCCTGGAAGAGATGGGCCAGGAGTTCTTAGTCCCCTACTGAGGTGACTGATGCCTATTTAGAATATCAATCACTATTGTTTGTCCCTCTGAGAAGTATGTAGGTGTAGTCACTTCATCTTGGTCTTGAAGCCTGGCCTTCAACCCCACAGACACTTGTAATGTGTTCTTATCTTCTGCACTGACCTCTTAGAGGGCCCAGATAAACTATTTATAATATTTCTACCAAACTTCATTGTCTATAATAATAACTTAATGTATTTTGGGGGAGATGAAAGAAGCAGAATCAGATTTATGTATGAGAAATGTATAAAAGTGAGAGACTGGCTGTGGCAGCAACACAAGGACTACTATATGAAAAATAACTGAATTCAGAGTTGGTTGGAGTAATTGTGTTTTCATTGACCTTTTTGCTGAAGGAAGCATCTGGAAGAATGAATGGACTTTGGCAGAGAGAAGTTGGTGGTGTGGGATGGTTAAGAATATGAACTAAGTGTAGAGATCACTCTTGTCTTTAGCAAAGGTATAGTAGAAGAGAAATCTTGAGAAACTGGAATTCATAAAGAACTCATAAAGAAGTTTCATAAGAGAGACTATATCCTGGAGGGTGGATCAGCTGCAGGAGACATGGAGAGAGAGAGAGAGAGAGAGAGAGAGAGAGAGAGAGAGAGAGAGAGAGAGAGACTCTGATCCCTTCCTTAGATGTCATAAAATAGCAAAATGTATAAAGAGGAGGGGAAATCAGGATTCTAACACTTTCAGAATGAAAAGTAATGTTTAGGAACAAAAGTGGAAAAGCAAGGCCTAACATAAAGAAGGCATATCTATGCAACATTGGGAATTGAACCCACAAATGTAGTGTCACCTAACTGTGTCAATGCTAATTATCTAAAAGCATTACTAAAGAAGTAGCAAAAATGTGTGCCACATTTTTGATTAACAGAAGTCATTGCCATCAGTATTATTTATCAGTGTATGTGTGTGTGTCTTGTCATGTGTTTATTTCTTTATAGTTAAATGAAACAAAGCTTTTCCTTTTGTGTGGAAAGTATTTTTGTTGACTACAGAGAGGCACAGAAGGCAAAGCAATCAAGTGACTAAATCATCCATTAGGATCCTTAACATTTTTAAAATGCCTTTGGCTGACCCCCAATTAACAGAGTTTGATAAGTAATCACACCAGCCCTTTTCTGCTATACCAAGTATTCCCAGAATGCATGTTATAAGTGCTTTCTGAAGCTTTCTTCTGTAGCTTTTTGAAGTTGGTAAATTGATTACTTTCTGAAAGGTTTCTTTGAGATAACATCCCTTGAGGTATCCTATCTTCTATGAACACCCAGTTCACTTGAGGACAATTGATAGTATATTTTGGTCTGATTCAAAGTGCTTAGTGTTTTTATTATTATGTAGTCTCCTAGGCTGGAAGTAATCCGGCAGAGAATTGTCAGGGTATTGAAAGACTAGCCTCATTAGTTACCTGCGATGATCACCAGTTTTCTGTATATTCATAAGGAAAAAAAAAATAACCTGTTGATTGTCATTTAAATTATTTAAGGATATATTTGTCTTTTGGATCTCCAAGGCACTTAAATGTGATATAAGATCAAAAGTCACTAAAAAAGGCAAAAAAGATGTTCTAGCAAACATTTCCTAAGAGGCAGAAATATAAAATTTGCACAGTGGAGAAGATAGGTACTTCCTGTGCCTAATCATTTTCAATGTGAAACATATTTTAGTCAAACAAATACTTACTGAATAGTTACTATGGGAAAAGCACTGCATTATGCTGTCATTTGCAGGAAGAAAAGTGATCCTAAATCAGTTGTCCAAACCAACATGTAAATAAAAGTAATCCAAAGCAAGCTAGTGCATAATGCCAAAAAGTACCACATAATATCAAATTTTCTGTTTGCTTGTTTTGGGTTTTTGAGACAGGGTCTTACTATGTAGTTCAGGTTGACCTTAAACACACTATATACCCCAGGCTGGCCTCAAAGTTTTTGTGATCCTGCTAATCTGGAGGCTTTCTACCTTCCTGGGTAGCACTGAGCAGCCATGGAAGATAACTGAGGTACAACAGAGGGGATGATTCTGCAGACTGTGACCTAAACATGAAAGTACCTGCAAGTACAGACCGGTTTGGAAACACCAGATGAGTTCAGCCATCCAAATCCCTGCTTAGAGCCCTAGTTGTGTGTGGCCCATGCTTGACTATTATGTGGGGGATGTAAAATTGAAGTTGAGGTTCTCATGCATTAATCAGACACAACTCTGAGTCAGAGTCACAACCCCCACATTATTTTTCTTAGATTTTGGGTGAGATACCTCCATTCTCTGAGTCTTAGGCTTGCTATTTGTAATAATGTAAGTTTTTTTTCCCCCATAGGTTTGCTGTACTAATGAGTAGAGCTAACAAGTTTTAGAAATTTTTCTCTGTGGCTCACATGACATTAGCTGGTATCATTAAAACCTAGAATTGTAGCTTGTATACATAGGTTGACCTTTATCTCATCTCAAAAAATGTAGCCTCTTCACCAGCTTCCACACAAAAGTCAACTATACCATGGCTTAACTGGAGAATTGTGGGGAAGACTGAGATTTTTCTAAAAATCGGAAATCCAAAATACTGTAAACTTAAGCATTTTGTGCTCTGACAGGTGGAAAAAACCTGACATCATGTGATAGGTTTGAGTCAAGACACAGGTCTATTACAAATATTGTATAAAATTATCTTTTAGATTTTTGTGTAACATTTATATGAACCATAAAAGAATTGCTTATTTAGCATTTGTTCCCATATCCATGATATCTTATTATGTGTACTCAAATATCTACCAAATCCAGAAATACTAAAAAATATTTCTGGTCCCAAGCACTTCAAAAAAGGGAAGCTTGCCCTATATACAGGATGAATACAGGGATGCATTCTTGGTAATGTATGTTCTCATAGTACCTACTTCTAGACTTTTCTGTATTTCACTGTCAGTATTTTATAAGGCCACCAGTTGGGCAGTATGGTGGCAGTGGAGCAAGCAGGGATCATACTCAGGCATGTTTGTGACAAGGCCAGCTCTCCTCTTGTCCTGGAAAAAAACTCTACTAGAAGCTCCGCTAAGAGTCAATGTTATGAATGCTGCTAATGCATTTTGGCCTGTGCAAGTATGTGCAGAAGTGAGATGAGATGTTTCGCTACTAAAAATTTATAATCCACAAGTTAAGGAAGTCAGCTGCGGAAGGACAGGGATTTTATCTATCATAAAATATTTTTCTGTACTACTCTTTATATCCATACAGTGTTATATTTTTTCTTATGTGGAACATGGAATATATAGTCTTTCTAAATAATCATCCCGGAACTTATGGGTATTTCTCATTGCAGTGCAGATTGAACAAATGTGAATGCAGCTTTGCAATTAATTCCAGCCTGTGCTTGGTTTTATAGGGAAATTCAGAGAAATGCAAGCTGTATTTCTTTCCCAAGTAGGTCAGAATTTCAGCAGAGAGTGGAAAAGACAGTATATCAAGTGCATAATACAAAGGAAGAAGGTAATGCACATGGGTAGGATGTTCTAAAAAGCAGGGAGATAGAACTAGAAGTTGGGTATATAAAATGGTTGTGATTTAGATAAAAGGAGAAGGTGACATTGTGAAAGAATTCTCTGCAACAAAGATGAAAGCCTAGAAAGAATTTCCATTGGTGACAGTAAGAACATTAGACCTATTGGGGTGGGAATCATAGAAGGTACATTTGGAAACAAGAAGTGGCCTCAGACTGGGAAGGACTTTAGTTTCTAGGCAGAATCATCATCTATGGAATAATTATTCTAAATTACAGACTTCTCACTTATGCTGATATAGTGGGATCCTAAGTCTCCCAAATCCAATCTGCAAGACTCATGATAAGTAAAATGATATTTCTAAGAATATTAAGCTACACATCACCTTCCTGTTTCAACCCTTTCCTATTCTCCTTTTGCTATTGGGTGAAAAACACAACCTATAACATGGCCTAGGTAGTTCTTGTGGTCTGGTTTCTACCAACTTCTAATGGTCCATCTCACCGTCTTCACCATGTCTTGTATGTTTTCTCCTAAAACTCTTCATTCAGTCTCATGGCTTTGATTTATTTTCTTATGGTTCCCTCCTGTTGGAAGCTTTTCCCTTCTACCACTTTCCCATACTTGATAAATTCGTGTTACAAACTGCATTTCAAGAAAGATTTTCTGTAGGAAACCTCCCCTGATTTCTTATACTCATTCTGTAAATTATTGTTGACCATAAATCTTAAGACTGAATTTCTGGTTGTACACACCTATTTGTATTGCTACTTAACACTGCTTAATACTACAAGCACCAGACGGAAAGAAAACACATTTGGTCTGTTTTTTCACTAGTGTATCTCTTGTCCTTAACTCAGTGATTGGCAATTAATAGCCACCAAATATGTGTTGGATTAATAGAGGTTGAATGAATGAGTCATGAGTGATTAATAAACAATTGGTCACAAGAGTCTATTGGATCAGCTTTAATGTTTACTCTTAACTGTTATTAGGTTGGAAGAATAATATTGGGATTTTTATTGAAGAGAGTCACACATTTTTCTCCAGTCATTTGATTTGTTGTGTGAACTGTTATTTGTATGTTTGAAAACCAAGTCCATATCCATCCTTATCTGTTATTTCTCTGAGTGCAAGTGTTTTAAAAGTGAAAGTGGAAAAGTAAACACTCCAATTTTGTGGTTCATTACCTTTCACTGTAAACAGCTTGAAAAACCAAACTTCTATGTTTATATTGGTCTTTCACCAGCAGATTTCTAACAGCTTTAAAAATATGTATTAATAGCTACAATAACATTCCAACCTACAAAAATATGTCCATATTAAATTTCACTGAAGATAAATACAGTACAACAGATTTATAGTACAACAGCAAAAATTTCAAGTATGTATTAGAGGTTTTGATCAAACTTTCTGAATTGACTATGGATGAATTTCTACAGGAAGTATCTATCATTTTAAACCCAACAACAGTATCTCTTAAAAGCACGCATGCATTTAAGAAATTCATCTTTGAAAACTCAAGGATAGTGCAAGAAAACACTAACTTAAGGAATATAGTTGGATCTTCAGTCCTATATTTTTTCTGAGGTATATATGAGTATATATATATATATATATATATATATATCTCAGTTTTTTCTGATATATATAATATATAGATCCAGTTTTCTGATCTATATATATCAGAAAATTACAATTACTCTCATCTCTAGTTAATGAAAATAACACTATATTAGTGAATTCTATTAACCATTTAGCAATCGGAAGCAGTTTTGCAGGGTTTTCCATTTCAAATACTATTCCACCTACAAGTGTTTAACCAAATAACTATACCAACCTGCCTGAAAGCCTTGGCTCTCACAGTAACAATCATTGGCTTTACAATTGCAATAGAACTTAACACAATAGCCTATAATTTAAAATTAAATTATTCAACAAAGCCTTTCAACTTTTCTAACACATTAGGTTACCTCCTAATAATCGCACATCAGTCACTTCCATGTAAAAATCTGCTGATAAGCCAAAACTTACCATCAGTAATAATCGACTTAATTTGGCTTGAAAAAAAAACAGCTCCAAAAAACATTTCTAGCCTACAAATTTCAGCATCCATTAGTTCATCATTGGGAATCAAACAGACTTACCTAAATTTTGTTTCCTTTCTTTTCTCATCTCTATAACTCTGGAAACTATTATAGTTATCTAATTACCTCTAGTAATTTCAATAGCAATAAAAATACTTACAAACATAGATCAACCAGCTACAAATATTAATCAGAAATTGTAGTTATAAATAGCAGCTACATCTTTGGGATCCTCACTGAGAAAACCTACTGCATTTTTCATCATCATAAATAATTCACTCTCCTAATTGTAGCAATCAATTAAAATCTCAACTTGATCACTATTAGCTCATCAATATAATAATAAAAATTCTACAATTAATCTTAGCAATAAAGTACTTCAAAAATATGCTAGATATGTGGTCTGGATACAGTTCTGTGGCTAAAGCTGTTGTGTAACCAAACACAACTATTATTCCTCCTAGATAGATTAAAAATACTATGAGTCTTCAAAATGACCCACCTTGACTTAAAATGAGTATACATCCAATACCACCGCTAACAATCAATGTTAAGCCACCATAAATGGGAGAGGGTTTCGCTGATAGGCACATAAAGCCTATGACAGACAAGATGCTAAGAATGTGCGTAGTGTTTAAAGTCATAATTCCTACATGGAGTTTAATCATGACTAGTGGTATGAAAGATCACTGTTGTAATTCAACTATAGAAACAAAACTAATGACCCACATATGAAAATCACACCCACTAATCAAAATTATTAACAATTCATTTATTGACCTTCCAGCCCCATCTAACATCTTGGCATGGTGAAATTTTGGCTCCCTCTTGGGAGTCTGCCTTGAGTTACAAATCACAGGACTATTTCTAGCAATGCACTATACTGCAGACAAAACCATGGCATTTTCATCCTTGACTCACATTTGCCAAAACTTTAATTATAGTTGACTAATCTGACACCTGCATGCCAATGGAGCATCTATATTTTTCATTTTCCTCTATCTCCACTTGGACAAGGAATCTACTATGGATATTACACATTTCTAGAAACTTGAAATATTGGAGTCTTACTGTTATTCACAATCACCACCACTGCTTTCATAGGATACATGTTATCTTGAGGACAAATATCATTCTGAGGCACCACTGTAATCACAAATCTTCTATCAGCAATCCCTTACATTGGAACAATTCTTGTCGAATGAATCTGAGGTGGATTTTCAATTGACAGAGCCACTCTAACACGATTCTTTGCTTTCCACTTTATCTTACTCTTTATCATTGCAGCCCTAGTCATAGTATGCCTATTATTCCTTCACAAAACTGGATCAAACAATCCCTCAGGACTCCAACAAAAGCCCATTCCATCCTTACTACACAATTAAAGATATCATAGGATTCCTATTCATAGTATTAGTGTTTTTATCCCTAGTCCTTTCCTCACTTGACCTTCTCAGTGACCCAGACGACTGTACTGCAGCCAACCCTCTAAATACACCCCCACATATTAAGCCAGAATGATATTTCCTATTTGCACATGCAATTCCCTGATCCATCCCTAACAAATTAGGAGGAGTCTTGGCCCTTGTGTTTTCAATCCTAATTCTAGCCTTATTCCCAGTACTACACCTATCAAAACAACACAGTATAACATTTTGTCTTCTCAGCCAATGTCTCTTATGATTACTAGTAGCTAACCTACTCATCCTCACATGAATTGGAGGCCAAATAATTGAATACCCCTATATCACAATTGGTCAACTAGCATCCATTATCTACTTCTTCATTATCCTAATTCTTTTCCCACTGGTAAGTATAGCAGAGAATAAAATCCTAAAGTGAAGAGTCCTGGTAGTAAACAATTACTCTCACTTCTAATTAATGAAAATAACCCCATTTTTCCTGTAATTTTTGCTGCATTCTGAAAATTTTGATATGCTGTATCTTGTTTACTTTCATTTCAAAGTTATTTCCTAGTTTCCACTGGACTATTTTCTTAATGCATGAGTTCTTTCTGAGTATTGTACTTAGTGTTCAAACATTAAACAGTCAAATTCATTTCAGTTTTAATGCCCCTATATTATGAGAGTGTTTTCCACAAGATTTAAATCTTTTAGTATTTCTTATAAGTTTACAGAATCCACATACAGTAACGTGAAATTTTGGTAGATGCTTCATGTACATAAAAATGTGTATGTGTTAGGACAGGGGGTTTAGCTCAACAGAATAAGCGCCTGCCAGGGGAGTATATGTGTTTGCTGAAGATAAACTTCTTTGTGAGACACATGGTTTGTAAATATTTTTTCCTTGTCTTTAGTTTATTTTTTTTATATTCTTAAAAAGGTCTTTTCAGAACAAAATATTTCATTTTGATGTCATTTTATTGTGGGATGGCACAATGTTCAAATGATTTAGGCTCTTTCCGACCCCCTTAAAGTAATTGGCCATGATAATTGAGGGACAGTTTTACACAGCTTGTATTCAAAGTGAAGAAACATTTAACACACACACACACACACACACACACACACACACACACACACACACAAGAAAATGGAAGATTGAAGAAAAGTGAAGTAAATGAAGAAAAGAGAAGAGTGAAGAAAAGAGAGAAAAGAGAGAAAAGAGAGGGATACATCCTACAAACAGAACAGGTAACTACAGAAATAAGAGAATATGAGAACTGTAAGATTGCTGCAGTGATCAAAAAGTCTATGGCCATTTGCCTTGTATATCTTTCCAGATCCAGTCCATGGAAGTTTGTTTTGCCCATGCATCCTGGCTGTTACTGGCAAATAGCATCCTTCTTGAAACAGATTACATAGGTACATCTTGTTCCCACCTCTCAGTCTGGACCTTCACAATTGACAGGTTACTTCCTGTCTTCCAGCCAGTCTACCATAGCCCTAATTTCCTATCTCAATCTAATATTTCAATTTTTTTCTTTATGAACTTTTGTGCCATATAAAAGGTCTACAGATTTTCTTTTATGTTATATTTAAAAGTTTTACATTTAAATGTATGCTATGTGGACTGTTACAATTTGTACCTAGATGCCCCACCAAAACTTTATGTGCTCATAGGTATTACTTTTGGGTGGTTATTGAATCATGGGGTGGGATATTCATCAGTGGAATATTCCACTGATGAGCATAGTTAAATGTGATTTGGGAGGTGAAGCCTGGCCCAAGAAGTGGCCTGGAAGAGTGTATCTCCTTTCCTCCTCTCTTGATCTTTCTCTCTGCTTTGCATTGCATTCCATGAGTTTTTTGTCATCCCTTCTCCCATTCTAGTTTGCCTTGAAACCAGCCAAATATGGACTGAAACCTCTACACAACTGTGAGCCAAAATAAATCTTTCTTACTTAGAGCTGTGGGTGTTGGCTACTTTTTTTGTCAATGACGAGAAAGTAACAAAGACATTAAGCTAATTGTTTGATTAATGAGTGGTTTAAGTTCAGGTTCACATCTTTGCCAAGGGATAGCTATTATTCTAATACTTTTTCAGGTACAGGTCCATCTCCTCTACTGCTGGAATTCCTATGGTGTGTGTATTTGATATTTGTGGTTCCATTGATTTCAGAGCCTGTATTCGTTTGGTTGTTGTTCTAGTTTGCTTCTTTAGGTTGTTCATTTTATTAACCCACCTGTATTGGTTGCCAATTCAGATCTTCAAAGTTCACAAACTATTTTGCTCAAATTTAAAAATAGAAAGCTTTATACCATTGTCATTATGAATCAAGGGCAACAGTTTTCAAGGTTATGAACTAGGTTAGTTATTGCAAAGTTAAAACTTTAGTAATGGTTAAATGGTGTTATTTCATATTCATGATGGAAACATTTAAAAAAATACCAATAAATATTAGGATAATTTCAGGTCCAATGGTTATTTGTCTAACATTTTCTGTAATTTAAACATATATAAGATACATATATTTTCTTGATATATTTCAGAAATGATGAGGGAAATAAGACTAATATGAATAACCCTGGATTCATTGTTTAAAACAAAATATATATATATATATATATATAACAAAAATCTGATATCTTGTGAGTAAAAGTAAGCAAAAAGTGAAAAAAAAAAAAAAAAAACCATAGCATACCGCTTCACATCACCTTCATAAGAAAAAAATAGTCCTGTTTACAGATTGAATGTTTTTCAGGTATTTGTTTATACTTGATTGTCAGGTAGTTAGGTTCTGGAATAAGGTACTTAATCTTAGCATTTTCTAATAATCAAGCCATCCAGGATTTGTCCAACCAAAAAAATAGTTTATAATTACTTCAGAGATTGTTCTTTGAAATAGGAAATAAAAGCAATAAATACTAGGTTTAATCATCTAGTGGCCTTTTCCTTTTCCTGTAATTCTCCTACAGTTGTCTCCACACTGGATCATACTTGACTCAAAAGTGAGTCACTTTAAAGTGCTAAATCTTTAAAGATTTTTCATTATGGATGTGTGCTTTGTAATCACATAGAGTTTGTTTTGATTCTGAGCTCTGACTCTCACTAGATGCTTGACTTCAGGTACTTATTTAGTTTTTCAAAACCTTCATCTAAAATTGACTTTACCAAATGAAGTTAGACTTTGCAATAATTTAGTGCATTGTACATAGTACATTGCATGAATTACTTCCTTTACAGTTTTTACCCATTATTAGCAGGAGAAATAGAACAAGGTATCTCACCTAGAATGTACCTTTTTTTGAAACCTGGAAATCAGGAGAAAAGAGTGATGTCTCTGCAGAGTGGATTCTGGGAATTTTTATTGACACCAAAACATGATAATACTATGACTGGCATTTTATGTCATCAGGGTAGCACATGATTCTTTAAATACAGACAAACTGAAGGGGAGGGAATAGTGATGGCCTTCAAGGCAGATTAAAACTTTGCTCACTTGACCAATGATAGTGTCATGATATTAAATGAAAACTCCAAATAGCCTACTTGAGTTGAATCCTTCCATCAACAAGTAGCCAAAATTGTCAGCAAGGTTATTCCACTTCACCCCTTAGTTTCCACATATGTAAAATTGTGCTAGTAATGAAACTACCAGTTAAAATATTAAAAACATTCAGCAAACTTTTTACTAAAAAAAACCCAAAAAACTATGTCTGATATCCTAGTTGCTTTGTATAACCATATATTTTGTACTTCCTCTAATTGAAATATGAATATGGTACTCCTAAAGAAAGTATTCCATTAATAATCTGTTTTATTGAGTTATAATTATACACAATAAAATAACACTCCTATTTGAAATGTGAAGTGAATTTTGTTAAATGTATAATTTTTTTAATAACCACTACAGTTAATATGTATTAATTCTCTATCAGTCTCCCAAATCCCCTCATGTCTCTTTATTATTAGTACCACCCCTCTTCCCAACAACTAATCACAGGCCTCCAATTATTTGTCTTGTCTCATTATGTTTTATTTTCCTTACTAAAATTTCATGAAAATGCTTTATCATTTGTACTCTTTTTTTTTCTTGGTAATTTCACACAATATACTGATTTTAAGATTTATCCATCCATTGCAATTATCCATGATACTGCTAATTTCATACATTTTAAGATTTTAAGATTTATCCAGTAACTTGCTTACTGTCTCTGCTTCTAAGATGTGTGCTATTATCTTTTGATAACTGGGATAGAGACATATGTTTGACAGTTATTGCATAATTATCTCTCTCTGTCTCTGTCTCTCTGTCTGTCACTCTGTCTCTTTCCTCTCTGGTATTGTCATTCTGTCATCCATGAGCAGAGGTGGAGGGTGGAGTGCACTCAGTACTTCTCTGAAGACCGAACTCTGAAGACTGGAAGACTTTCTTCCCTTTGTTTAGTCTGCGTCAGCTTTAGTTCTTTTAGAAAACATTACTCTCTGAGCCTTTGGCATATTTTTTTTTTTTTTTCCTTTTAGCCACTAGTCTTAGTACTGAAGATATTGTGAAGAAAGCCACGAACCAGTCCTAACTGGAAACAACCACAGATTTCAAATCTTCTATTCTTTTATCTTAACTCATAATACATGTGATATCGACCTAAAGTTTATACAAAAATGGCTTTCTTGCATAAGTCAGGTCCAATGTGTGTTTTTTTTTCTTAAGATTATGGTGAAATTTCAATCATTCCTCGTACTTGGGTGTTCCTACATTTAGTTCCTTTGTGCTTTTACAATCATTTGAATTCTTTTACATAGGTTCTATCATGAATATCACTCTAAAATGCATTCATATTCATATCAACCTCAAATACAGTATGTTCTTGCTAACTACTAGAACTTTCAATAATATGAACTTTGAGAAAAGTATATATAGCAGCATTCAGATCTTCAGCTCTGCTTGTTGTAAAATATTTGGAAGATTCAAAGATGTTTTTGAGATTCAAAGATGTTTTTGACAAGTTAGTAATTACTAAGCTCAACAGTCTATTGTTAGAATATTAAATTAAGGGCAAATAAGGTACCTAAAGAAACCATCTCTTAAAAAACAGTGATTCAGAGATTAATTGATATGAGAATCAAATAAATATTATGGAACTCCCTTAGGGAGGAAGGAATTCCTTTCAATTTAAGTTCCATTTTAAAGGAATTTATTGTACCTCTTCAAAATTTTCCATAAAATGTCTAGTAAAATCATGAAGCCTTGAAGGAGTTCAAATCATCTTTTAAAAGAGAATTGCAAAATTCGCTCTACCCTCCTACCACATGAGAGGAGGAATTGTAAATTCCCCTGTAATTTTAACCACAGGGGCCAAGTCTGGAGGAGAATTTCTGCTTAAAGAGATCAAGCTGGAATAAAGTTGTCCAAAGTATACAGGGTGTTGGCCTTTGAGAGTTCTCTCCAGGATGTAGCTATGGGATGGGGTGGGGGTTGTCTACTACGACACGTTAAACAACTAAGTTTCAGAGAAAATGTTTATTCAGTCAGTCTATGGCTTTGTTTTCCTTATGTCAGAATATTGGTTTGATGTCTCTCTCTCTCTCTCTCTCTCTCTGTCTCTCTCTGTCTCTCTCTCCTCTCTCCTGATTTCTCTCCTGGTTTTATTTTGCTCATAGATTTTACTTATAAGTTGCTTGTCATTATACAAAGCCAATTTAGAAATGCTTCTACCTAAATATTAAGAAACCCTAATGTCTTTCACAATCACAACTAGCTCCTTCTAATCATGTTGAGAGAGGGTTAGTGAAAGACTTAGAGGAGGTGGCATGAGCAGAGTATTTGACATCATAAAACAGAATTGAATTCTTTTTTTGCTGTACACTGGAGCTGTCTTCTGTACCATTACTGTTAGACATGGCCCCTTCTTGCAACCCTTGTAAAAAATTCTGCATTACAGAGGTAAATGCAACCATGAGCAAGTTGCCATGTCTTTTGGCCGCTTAATGTTTATCAGATAGAAGGCACAGGATATTGGATAAAAATTTGGAAATGGAGGAAGTCAAAGAAAAAGAACAAAACGAACCTTAGAAATATGTGTGACAAATTTGAATGACTATTGTCTGTGTGAACACTGAATACTGGCTGCATAAAATAAGGAAAACACATGCAAATTTAAAGCAGATTTTTGAGATGTGGTTTGATGGCTACATTGTTCCTTTGGACTGCATTACCCAGGAACAAGGCAAAAACGTAAAAAAGAGCAAGTAACACAAATTACTGTACCAGTTTGATGAATATATTGTATATTATTATCTCTTGAGTCAGTACTAAACTGATAGTGAATCAGTTTTGGAGGCATAATAGAGAATACTAAAACAAAATAATCTAGTTGAGGAAAAGACAGGAAAATGATCCCTAAAATTGTGAGGAAAATAAGAAGCTTAGTAAATTACAATGTATTTAAAATCTATTGTATTAATGATTATCATATATGCATATAGTCTCAAAGCTGTAGTTAAAATATAGCCTTAAGCTGTAGTTAAAATACAAAGATTATTAAACAAAAGCCACTCTATAGTTTTTATATTTTAATATATACAAATTAAGTAGTGTCTACTTTTCATTCTTCATATTAGTACTTTTTATTACTGAAATGCCTGAAAAATATTAGAATACTTAAAAAGAAAAACTATTGATAAATTAATATCAAATATTAACTGTACAAAAACTGATATAAGATGGTCAGATAGTATGTACAAAGCATTTTCAGGGAAAAAGCATATCATAATAAATGGTCGTAAAAGGTAGACTTTACCATATGATTGTAACAATTACAGCTTACATTGAAATACAGCTTCAGATATATGTTCAAAAGCCAACAGAGTTTGCCAGGGATGTAGTTCAGCAGCACAGCAGCTGACTGCCAAATGCGAAGTCATGAATTCAATTCCAGGTATTAAAACAAACAAACAAAAAACAAAACAAACAAACTAACTGAAAAGTGAAAGAATTAAAAGGAGGTAATATATATAAACACAGGGGTATACTTCAAGATGATGCTGTTAAAAACTAATAAATTAAAAAGATAAAAGTCAAATTAACTCATGAATGAAGGCAAGATTCTAAGTGAAATAACAAATCTTTTGAGTAAAGTAATAATAAAAACATTTATCTAAATACAATAAATTACAGATAAGACAATTTTAAAAGAAATTTATAGTTTTAAATGGGTATATTTAAAGAGAAAAAAGTAAAAACTAACAGACCAGGAATCTACTTATGAAATTTAGAAAATAACAACTAGTTAAAACTAGAGAAATGTGAAAAGAAAATATCAGAGGTACAAATTAGTAAACAGCAGCAAATATTTACAGATAAAAATATTTACAAAGATAAATATTAGCTTCTGAGATTAATAAAATACCTAAAGCTGATCAAAATCTTGTTTTGAAAAAGTACAAAAACACAAAGGGAAAGTACAAAAATTCCAGAAGCAACAGTAAGGAAAAGTACCAATAGTAAGAATGAAAACTGGACATTAGTACTTAATTTGTATATTAAAATTAAATTCCTATGACCCTTTAGATTCTTACATGTTCAAAGTACAAATATAGATAAAATACCCATATTTCTTTAAAATTTTTTTTATTTTAAACAAATTAAGACAAAAGAGGACAGAACAAAGCAGATCAGAACAGAACAATGTAAGCAACACAGTATTTCACTACAAAACAACACGTAATTAGCAGTAACTACCATGTCTCTTTCTTTGAAATAGTTGAGCATAACTCCATATACAATAGTATCAAACAAAAGTAATATAAAACCATTCAAAAGAATGAAAGTATTACAGGGCATTCAGAACCAAATAACAGAAAATGTACAATGGCTACTATATTGTCTCATTTTCCATAGGAAATTTGGTTATACTATAACACATAATAAAATCCAATAAGATACAATATGATAGAACGAATGGAAACAGAACAAAAAAAGGATGGTATGACTTCAAAGCAAATGATATTAAATCTGCACTGGCTATTACAATGTCTTGCTTTCTTCAAAATAGCTGTTTATACTATCACAGATAATAAAATCAAACAAATGAGGATAAAACCATTACAATTAATGAATACAAACATTATAAGGCCTCAAAGCAATGTAATGGGGAATCATGATTGCCATAAACTCTTATGTACTCTTATTGTTTCTTATACTAGGGAGACTATATGGTATTTATACATGTGAGTTTGATTTATTTTGTTTATGAGTATGGTCTCAAGCTGTGTCCATTTATTTATAAATATCTCAATGTGATTATTCTTTATAGCTGAGTAGTACTCCATTGTATAAAAATGCCACATCTTTTTTATCCATTCCTCAGTTGATGGACACTTAGGTTGTTTCCAAGATCTGGCTAGTACAAATTGTGCTGCTGTAAACATGGGTGCACATATATTACTGTGGTATGTTTTCAGTTCTTCTGGGAATATGCCTAGAAGTGGTATAGCTGGGTCAAATGGGGCTTCCAGTCCGTTTTCTGAGAAATCTCCAGACTGATATCCACAGTGGTTGCACCAGTCTACACTCCCACCAACAGTGCAGGAGAGTTCCTTTTTTCCCACAGCCTCTTCAGCATTTGTTGTTGGTGGTTTTCTTGATCCTGGCCATTCTTTCAGGAGTGAGGTGGAATCTCAGTGTTGTTTAAATTTGCATTTCTCTAGTGACCAATGAAAAATACATATATTTCTGTAAAATTATAATTTATCAAACAAACACTAAAGAAAATATTAATAAACTATATAGCTATTAAATAAATTAAAATTTTAGTTAACAACTAAAAATCTTTCCACACATAAAATGCCAGACAGAGTGGGGTTTATCACTTAATTCTACCAAGGATTTAAACCAAGAAATCAAAATGTTTATATAAATGTGTTGAAGAATAATTCAAAAGTTCTGAGAATATGTTTAACAAGGCAAATTTGATACCAAAATTGGGCAATGATACAAAGAAGAAAAATTATAGATTAATCTCTTCTGAAAGTAAGTGTCAAAAGCTCTTAAGAAAATAGTAGAAAACCATCTATCAACCATGGAACAGATAATGCATCAACTTATGTTAAATTTTGAAAAATAGCCAATATAAACTACCACACTAATTGAGTCAAAAAATGTCACCACACAAAGTATGGAAAATAATTGCTGACAAATGAAGTATTCATTCACAATTTTAAAAAGCTTCTTCAAAGCATCTTTAAAAACTAATCTTTAATTTTGTAGTGTCACACAAAAACTATTGCAAATTCATTATTATATGATATTCTTAATTTTTTTCTCTGTTATCAGAAATTAGACAACATGGCCATTCTCACCTTTGCTAGGCAAACATGCATCAGACATCTCATTCAATGAATGAATGAACAAAAAATATATAAAGATGAGAAAATTTGTAATAACACTTATTATTCTCAAATGATGTAATTTTCATTTTTGACATAGTTTCCATACATAGAAAAATTTAAAAACTTTATAAAAATTAATAGAAATATTAATGGTTTAGCTAAGTGTTTCTCCATATCATTAAACTTTTTTTTTTTGTCTTTTTCCTTTTTATCGGTACCGGGGATCGAACTCACGACTGCCTGCTTGGAAGGCAGGCGCTTATGCTGCTGAGCTAAATCCCCAGCCCCTCTCCATATCATTAAAGATCATCATAAAACACATTTAATACATGTTCCATTCATGAAAAAATTAAAATATTATGTATGTCAAATGATATGTTGATTTTAAAATGTGATTGGAGACATATAGGATTAAAACTATCTGAAACACAAAGAAGAACAAGATGGAAAGACTTTGTCTACAAGACATTAAAAATAAAATTTCAGAAATTAGAGTAATGTAATATCGAGTTGAGCATAGACAAATAGGCCAGTACAATAAAATGGAGAGATTAGAAATCAGCCAAAATACATGTAATCCATATCTACTGGAGTACATGTGATTCATGACACATTTGCCATTGCAGAGTCATACTGAAAACTTTCTTTGCTAACAGCACTGAATAAATTGAATTTTGATATGGAAGGATCAATTTGACTTTTGCTATATGTAATGTGAAATGCACAAATATCAATTTCAGAGAGAATAAATTTAAGTGGGAAATACAGACTAAATAATTTCTAGAAAAGAGAACGTGTTTATTCTCTTCAGTAGAAAATGATAACCTCAAAGGAAATGTTCATAAATTTTACTATATTAAAATGAATTTTTCTAGTAAAATGTAGGAAGAAGTCAAGCTACAGAGTAAAGAAAAGATGCTTGACACATGTATAACTGGTAATAAATTTTTAAAAATCTCAAATATATAAAGAAATAATATAAATTTTTAAGCAGAATGCATAAAACTATGAAAAAGGACTTGAATAAGGTTTTACAAAGGATGCATGAATAGATAATGTTTGAAGTCTCTATTAAATAAAAAAATGTGAGCTAGCATCAAATACTATCTCACTGCATACATATCAAAATGGATAAAAATAGATATAAAAAAATTACCAAATATTGGCAAGGATCCAGAGTGATTAGAACTCTTTGTGAGTGGAAGTGAAAATTGGCACAGCCTTTTGGTATACTACTATTTGATGTTATCTACTAAAAGTAGTTAACACATTCATTTTATGACCCATCAATCGTCATATCAGTACGCAATACAAAGATACCAAAAGACACATAACAAGAGCATTTATAATAGCATTGCTCTTAAAGCTCTCAAAGTCGAAATAACTCAAACAGCAATCAACAATAGACTGGCTCAACAAACTATGGAACTGCATTGAAAAAAATGTTGTATAGTAATAAAATGTGTGTTGGATGAATGAATAAATAATATAAATGGACTACAGCTACAAATAGCAACATGCATAATTTTTCCTGAGCATAAAGTTGACTAAAATTGCCAATTATAAAAATAAAAACCTTCATAATTACATTTATGTAACAGTAAAATACAGGAAAAACTAAATTATGTTGTTAGAATTCAGGATAATGATTACTTTTTATTTTGAAGAAATAAAACAAAACATTAAAATGGAACAACAATAATAACAACAACAACAACAACAACAACAACAACAAAAAACCCAACAAGAACAATGTTGGATTTCAAAAGAGAGTAGGAAATTCTCCATAGTTGCTATATTGCATATTACTATCTTCTAAACAGATGCTCAGACTACTGGTCCCAGGCCTACAAAGTCATCAATCAGTTTAAATTGCTTTTATTCCTCAGTTGCCATCATCCCAGCCTGTGTTCCTCCAAATCAGCCAGTTATCTATGGGGTGAGGGTGGGAAGGTCTTTATGTCTTCCAGTCCATATGCTGGCTGGCTCACTCAAAGACTAGGCTGACTTCTTGGTCCTTCCCAGCCCTCATGGCTGCCTCTGACTCATGGGAAGGGCATTTTGACTTCTTGGTTCTGTTCCTGCCCTGTGGCTGCCGCTGGCTTATGGGAAGAATAGGCTCACTTGTTGGGTTTTAATCCCGGTTTGCATGAATGCCACTGGCTCATAAGAAGGGCAGGCTGACATGTTGATTTTCTTCAATGAGTACTTATTTGAGGAGAAAAAATACAAATTGAGGTAGGGGCTATGTAAAACACTACCTGTGATTTCTTGTTTCTTTGACTAGGGGTATTGTTTCTTATACTTGTGTTCCTTCATGAAAATTTATTGAATGCTGTATTTATTTTCTGTGAAATTCTCAGCAAATAAATTCTAATGAAAAATAAAAATGTATCATTAGGGCTGGGGGATTTAGCTCAGCGGCATAAGCACCTGCTTTGCCAGCAGGCGGTCATGAGTTCAATCCCTGGTACCAATAAAAAGACAAAAAAAAAAAAAAGTATCATTAAAAGTATTTCTACATGTCTTTTAAAATATACCGAGGGACACTTTGTTTTCTTATACTTTCCATGTTTTACCTTTGTTTTATTTATAACACATGATTAGAAAGGTGTTAATCCAGAGTTATGGAGTAGCCATGTTAACTACCTAACAGTTTACCCTGAGCATTACTCAGGTAGCACATATATTTATGTACTGAGTACTCAAGCATGACTCTGGCAAGTGTCATTTCAACAAGTTAATTCTTATCTGTAGGAGATATACTCTACACTGTTTGTTTTTCTTCCAACTATTTTTAGCATACTTTTTATTTAGAATGTTGTATTGACCTTAGATGTCTGTTTCTAGTGAAATATAATAAGGTCTGGTTATTATCTTTTACTAATTCATATTTTTTATTTATGAAAAATAACATAATATTATGCTAAATCTATAGAAAGTCATATCATAAATATATTGCATATAATTTCTGTACTTCGCCAAAACTCAGTAATACTCTTTTATAATACAAAACAAACATGTTTGGGACACCAAGACTGAAGAGGAAGGAAATGCCAAAAGATCTGCAAAAGGAAAAATTGAGAAATGTTAGATGTCAGAGAAGAAAATTGTTATGAAATAGAAAGACAAAAAAGACTCCTTGCTGCCAACTATGATACAGAAATGATAGGATTTGAAAGAATAAAAGTCAAAAGTAAAAATAAATTCCAACAGTAGTCAGTGATTATAATAATTCTGTGGGGCTGTTAATACAACTGGCCAACATCTAACAAACTGTACTGAAATCAAAAAAAGAAGAAAAATATTATTACATAATATTTGTGCACCATTTATAATAAATAATATGCAACTTGTTATTTATTCAATAGAAGGGGGATTTTAAAAATTATTTACAATTTAGATTAGACCTAATAGATCAAATAATTGAAAAATATGGAATAGTGAATTGCCAGCAGGGGCATTATCTTTGATGTCTTCACCATTATGTTTAGTGGGTATTTTACTGAAATTATATCACCTACAGAAAAAAGGAAAGGCTAACAAAAGATAAATATGCCAAAAGAATTCAGAAAGAGACTAAATACTACTGTTCAGGTTATAAAGTTATGTCATGTATCGAATGTTTTTAAATATATCATAAAAACAAAATTCATTGAATAAATTTGACAAAGTTGTTTTTATATTTCTTGTTACCTCATAAAAATTAATGAAAGCAATATGTAATTTTTGATTACTATGTATTTAAATAATTGGATTGATAAGTGGTTAAGAAGCTCACTTACCATTCTGAGAGATGCTAAAGGGAGGGTCTTGACCTGGAGCTGCAATTCTCAAACAATGAGAATAAAATTTTTTTGTCCTTAACACACTGAGGGACCTGGTACTCAGGAGGTGTACGGCTGATGGGAAGAACTAGTCCTCAACCCTGACAGCAGTAGGTAGCAAAGACAGCACCAGACAGGCATCCTTGTTAGAATGTCAGATTTGGACTCGCATACTTTAGTCTCATTCCCTCTCCTTCAGATTAGTTTACCATCACTGTTTAAATGAAAAAAGTGAGGTTCAGGAAAGTAAGTGATTTCCTCAGAGAATTCCACAGACAAGGTGGAACTGAGTAGATTATGAAAAGTGGATGAAAACACACACTGAAGGGAACCAGAGATCAATAGTGATATAGTTCATGGTTCATTACTGATGTCCTGTGTGGCTAAGAGTACAATAGTTTAAGAACATTTTTCTTTTGTATTTTTCATCTCTAGAGTTGAATCTCCCATGTTTCTTTAATATCAAGTTTTTCTTTTCCTCTGATCATTTTTTTAAAAGACAAGTTCATATTGGCTTTGAACTCACTATGCGATCCAGGCTGGCATCAGACTCTTGGCAATCAAATTCCAGATTTACAAGTATGCATCATCATGCCAGACTTTTTTATTCAATTTAAACAAAGACATAATACATTGAAAAAGACAATAAAGGAAAGTAATTACAATAGAAAAGTGGAAAAGAACATAATCTAGGAATTTATATGAACAATGCATTTACAAATTGATAATATATGCATAAAACATACAAACAAACTCAAAGTTTCATTAAAAAGAAAAAAAACTTATGTACTAAAGAAGAAATATCGATGAGACCACTTTTGGTGAGGATCAGGAAATAGCATTGTAGTATAACCTGTTGATGGGAATAGAAATTGGCCAAATGTGTCAAATATCTAATATTTATATTTTTTCAGTTAGTAATTCCACTCTTAGAAATCTACTTTAAGGAGATAATTGCAAAAGAAGATGAGCACTCATTCATTCACTCAACAGATATTTAGGACAGTGAAAGATTGAATGTGGAGTACTTAGGAAAGGTTCCTCTGGTAAGGTGGTGCTGTTTAGTTCTTTGAAATTGGAAGGTCATAAAGATGAGCTGAAATTTAGATGTTGGGAAATAAAAGGAACTACAGAGAGGCAGTAGGTAAAACAGAAAAATAAAACCGAACAAAACAGAGAGGTACATCATGAAGGCAAGTGAAGCAGTCTAAGAACCAAAGGATCAGTGTGCCAAATGCTGCTCACAGATCCATGGAGATGAAGATGGAGGTCAGAGCACCGGGTTTTATAACATGGAACAGTCCTGGACAAGGACTGTTTGTGCAACAATGTAGATAAAGCCCTTATTTAAATTGCTCTAGAGAAGCAGGAAGAGGAAAAGCCAGGAAGCAACTATAAACAACTTTTGCCAACATTTTGGGTGTTTAGGGAAATGACGTTCTTGGTCTGTCTTTTCATTCTTGGTATTTTTCTGCTTTTTTGGGAATTGCCTAGGAATTTTTTTAAATTTTATGTCAGACATTCTAATTTTTTTTTTTTTTTTTTACTGAAAATATGTTATGGGGGGCGGAGCCAAGATGGCAGATAGCTAACAGCCGGCTACAGAGCTCCCAGAGATAGTCAACTTAGAACTCAACATAATACAACATGGGGAGCCCTGAACAAAGGGATAGGAATTCTCTCATCTCAAGAAGAAACTAAGGTGAGAAAAATGAATCAAACATACACTCCCGGCTGCCTGCGTCTCCCTGCAGCCCTGAGGCCATCCCCGCCCACGGCCTCCAGCCCCGCCTGACTGTGTGCCAGGCCCCGACAGAGGCTGGGGGAGTGAAGTGACTCAGCACCCACCGGCTGCCCCCGCCCGCCACCACTGCCTCCTCCCCAGATCCTGGCTGCGTCCAGGAGGGCACGAAGAAGAGGGCAGTTTGCAGCCCCACAGGCCCCACAGGCCCCACAGGCTTGGGACTGCGGTGCTGGGACGCATCCTGCCTTCCCACTCACAGCTTGCCGGAGGACCCGAGCCTGCAGCACAGGCGCTGAGCAGGCCCCTGACACCAGAGCACCCCTGAGGCCGAGGCAGGCAAGTGTGTCTTCGCCACCGACAGGCTGGGTGACCGGAGCCCCATGGAGCTGCAGCTGCCACCACCACTGCCTCCCCTGCATCTGCCAACTCCCCGATCCCCTGTCCAGGACGGCATGAGGACAAGGGTGTGTTGTAGCATCATAAGTGCCAAACCGGACCTGCTGGGACGCATCCCCACTTTCGCACTCACCACTCTTCCAAGGACCTGAGCCCAGTGAACAGTGCTGAGCGGCCCCACTGCTGGAGCACCCCCAAGGTCCCTGGGCTGGTGAATGTGTCTTTGCTGCCTTCAGGCCCTCGACACACTCCAGGCCCCACAGAGCCACTGCCATGAACAGAGCCCAGAAAAGCTGCTTCTGAAAATACCTCTTCAGACAATAATCAAAAATACACAACCAGAACTTGGGGAATTGGGCCTGCCTGCCTGTGCCCTGAACTCTGAACTGGGTGGCCTGGGGTCAGTGTCTCTGCACATTCCCAAGCCCCTGGGAAGGAGTTTAAGATATCTCAGGTAACAGTGATTTAGGGGGGCAGCAAAACCCCAGTCAGCATGCTTCAGAAAGACCCTAAGCAATACGGAGAGGCTCTGAGACCCCCCCCCAATACACACCTGTCTGAAAGAAACCAGAAACATGACAAGAGACAGAAAAAACAAAAAACAAACAAACAAATGAAAAAACAAACCTCCAGTCACTGACCCTGGAAAAATAAGCTTAGGAGAGATAAATACAGAACAGAAACAGTGCAGTAATCATGCAATATTAGATACAGCTTCAGCGGACATAAAGAAATACCTCCATGACCTCATAGATGAATTTAAAACTGTACTTTGGATCCAAGTGAGGCAAGATATAAAAAGATTAATTAAAGAAATGATAAGCTCCTCCCAAGAGAACACAGGTGGAAGAATGGAGGAACTCAGAAAAGGAAGAGAAACCTTTCATGAAGAATAAAAACAAAATCTAGAATACATGAAACAGATCCAAGGAGATTACCAGGAAACTAAAAACTCCATTGAAAGCTGGCAAAATGCCTTGACATAAACTAAAGTTAGCCTTTTGAGACTTGAAGAGAGATTTATGGTGTATGATCACAAAAGAAAAGATCTCTTAAAAATAACAAGGAACCAGGAAGAAACAATTCAAAAGCTAGATGATGACAAGAGGTTTTATAACTTAAGAATAAAAAATGTGAGTGAAGAAGCAGGACTAACCCCAAATGAACTACAAAGACTATTCACAGATATAATAAAGGAAAACTTCCCAAGCATAGGAAAAAGAAATGATATCCAGATAAAAGAGGCATGCAGAACTCCAGCCCCCTACAACCAAAACAGATCTACACCCAGACATATGACAATCAAGATTCCAGAAATCCACCACAAGAACAGAATATAAAAAGCAGTCAGAGAAAAGAAGCAGATCATCTACAAAGGAGAAATCATCAAAATAATGACAGACTTATCAACACAAACTCTCAAACTGAGAAGAGCCTGGGGGAAAATAACTCAAGCCCTGAAAGAAAATAACCTCCAACCAAGACTGATGTACCCAGAAAAACTCTGTCTCAAAATGAATGGAGAAATAAGATATTTTCAAGACAAGGAGGAACTGTGGGAGTTTATGGCCACCAACCCAACCCTACAAAAAATACTGAAGGACATTCCAGAGAGAGAGAGAAAAAAATTCCAGGATTCCAGCAATGGTGACAGAGAGGCCTCAGAGAATGGGACAGACTGTGGAATGAAGGAGTAAAGTGGACAAATAATGACAGAAGAATAAAATAGCAGAAATGAGGTAGAGATAGCCCTGATACACTAACAAAAAAAGAAACACAGATAGAGTAGACTAGGAGGCAGGATCCATTAAGATGCTCTGAATAGGAGATACACTCAACCTGAAAGAGAGTTAATAACAGAGAATCAAAGATGAGAAAACAAATGCTATATGTGACAGGAAACCAGAGAGAAATAGGGACAACTCATCCAGCAGCCACAGATAGACTGGAAAGCTATGCCACTTTTGGGCAGTGTAGAACTACACAGCTAGAAGGAAGGACAATCTTGTGACTCTAGTAAGTAAAGGAGTACAGCTCAAGATCAAGTTCAGGGGTAAAAAGGTTTAGCAACACTCAGATAGATAACAGGTTGGCCTCCTAATCTAAAAACTAAAAGACCTCGTGGGACCCAAAATACACAAAGAACCCTGAGAAAGGGAAAAGGAAGTAATTGTTTAAAAAACGAAGGCAGAGGACATTGTTAATAGTGTATCAGGATTTAAAAGTCACAGTAGTCTTATGACTCTGTTTAGCTTGATTATATTTTGTTCTGGTTTGTCTACCCATATTAGATTTGAGGGCACAGACAGCTAACCCAAAAACAGCAGGTTATACCATGGTAACTACCCTTAATTTCCTATTAACTTAAACTGAACCCTGTATTAATTACATTGTCTTACTATGACTGATCTTATTTGACGCTGGTTTGTTAGATGCTGTTTATCCTTGACTGATTTCATTCGAATATGGTTTCCTTGATAGTCTTAAGTCTGGGAGTGGAGACAACTACTCTGAAGATGACAAGATGTAAAAGATATTCATTCTGGTTTTGATTATTAACTGCTTTCAAGTCCTACAATATCTTCAATGCTGTGTTTTTAATAAAATAGCTATGTAATGTTATGTTCAATTATATTATGCTTGATGATGTGGACAATTCTATTGAAAATAACAAGAGAAGGCATAGTAACTAGTGTAGATCACCTAATATTGTGGTCCTGTATGTCTTTTTTAATTTCACGTTTTTTCTAGGAATTTACTTTGTTGTGTTGTTTTGATCTGTTTTTCCCTATAATACGGAAAGGATAGATATACATGTAGAGATTCACACATGGGAAGAATTTCTAAACTATTACGGGAACAGATCAGATTATGTAATACACGATGTAATGAACAGATGCTCTGAAGAAGAAGAGACATTAAGAAACCCAGTGCTAATTCTGTAGTGTTATGATATGAAATCTGGCAATACTCTCATTCACTGTTCAGAGTGATATTAGTCTAGTCTCTTATGTTCAATTTTAGCATACGTAAAGATAAAGACAGATACTAAGAAGAGGCTGAGAAACATTATGGTAGACATTGATTTCCCCAAAATCAGGTCTTGAAGACCTAAAAACCCTTCATCGTCCTGTAATGATCTGATTAGTTCTATAATGTCCAGTATATATTCTATGTGTGTGAAGATGGGGACAACTATTTGGAAGAAAACTAGAGACAATAAGACAGGCAATGTAGATCTCCTGTGGACTTGCTTTGAAATCTATGTTTCTTTAAATTATTTCCTTATAAACAGTTTTGTTCTGTTTTGCTATGTTTAATATTACCTTTAAGATAAAAAACAAGTGTGTAGGACTGGTAACTAAGTTCTTGTTGGATCATTGAGCAGAACTGTTTGCAGTGTCGTTTGACTATCACTTTGTATGCTTTAATTTTGTAACTTGAACAACTATTTCTAAGATGACGGTATGTAACTTACCAACTGGTGATCTCTTACTGTTTATTTTTCTGAAATTCTGTATTGTTTCTATCCTTTTTATCTGTTTTTCTTTAAATAAAAAAGAAAATACATATTACTTTATTCCTATAGTTGCTAATTTTTTCTGGGATAGCTGCAAGTTATTATGCAGCATTTAATACTTTTGAAACTTGCTTTTAATCTTGTTAGGCAGGACCAAAATTGCATTTAATCTAATTTTGTCCAGTTGCTTCAGAAAAATCCTTCTGAGTTCTCTACATAATGTTCCATGGATTATGAAATTTTCCCACTCTGACTGGCAACAATACAAACTGCTATAAAACAGTTTCTGTCCCTGTTGATGCCTTAAAGATTTTTCTTTTTTTTTCTCCTTTTAGCTATATATTTTCTTGTGTATATATACCTTTCTTGCATGTATGCATTGATTTATACTGAGTTCAAGACCCAAAGGGCACTCTCTCTAAATATTTGGAGCTATTTCTTGTGCAGGTATTCATTCTTCAGTATCCTGTTCTATAAAGTACAATGCTCTGGGCTTTCTGGGCTTCTGACTCTTTCATTTCATCTCGGGGAGCTTGAATACTTCATCCCTGTACCAAAGCCTAGAAGATCTACCCACATAATAGGTTAAGGTAATCACAGCATTATCTTTTTACATTTCTCTTACTTAAAGATTACTAAGATCCAGTGTCCAAAAGCCAGTTTCATGTATTTTGTTGTTTCTTGTATTGTTAACATTTTATTGGTTAAGGGTGGCACATAAATCTGGTCTTTTATTCCATTTTCACTGGAAAGAGACATCTAATGTTATTATTTTATACTTTTCCCCCCACTTTCTACAGGAGGAAAACAATCTAATGTATTTCTCCATGTTGTACTAACTGAGAATCATTTCTGGACCTATTAACCCTGGTGAGTCATAGCACTTTGGAGCCATGGAAAAACCTTCATGCATAGATCTGTGACACACATTTTCTATATCAAGTGCAGATATTTTATCCCTTTTTCTTCTTGGTTCCTCTGAAATATGACTCTTGAGCAAATACATGGAATTGAGATTTGATTCATCTTTAGTTAACCAGTTGATCCACTTAAAAAATGATCCATTTAAAAAAATGTTTTTAGTTAAAGAAAAAAAGTAGTAGAAATAATACATAATTTCAAAAAAATTAACAATAAGAAATCACTAGTTGATAACTATGTATCATCTTCTTAGAAACAGTTGTTCAAGTTACAATAGTGAAGCATACAAAGTGGACATTCAAACAGCGAGACTGCAAAGAGTACCATTCAAATATCCAACAAAAACTTAGTAATATGATTATAAATAATTTACACTTAAACATATATGCAGTTATATCCATTAAGTCACTTTCCCCCCCACCCCCCTCTTTTACAATAGCAATTATACATTTTGGGTTTTATTACTCCTACATTTTTTTACTACTTTTTACACTAGAGACACAATGTCTGTAGTGATATTTATAAATATGATTATTTATTTCACTAATGAGGATAGCCTCAAGTTGTCTCCATTTGCATAAGAAGGCCTCATCCTTTTTTATGGTTAAGTAATATTCCATTGTGGCTATAAAAGGCGTCATCCTTTTTTATAGTTTAGTAATATTCCATTGTATAAAAATACCACATTTTTTTCATTGACTCTGTGGTTGATGGGCATCTTTGTTGTTTCCAAGATTTAGCTATAACGAATTGTGCTGCTATGAACATGGGTGCACATATATCACTGTGATATCACCTTCTCAGTTTTTCTGGAAAATACCCAGGAGGCAAATAGCTGGGTTGAATGGAACTTCCAATCCTAGTCTTCTGAGAATTATCCATACTGATTTTCATAGTGGTTGCACCAGTCTACACTCCCACCAACAGTGGAGCAGTGCTCCTTTTTCCCTGAAGCCTCATCAACATTTGTTATCAGTTGATTTCTTGATGGCAGCTATTCTTTCTGGAGTGAGATGAAATCTCAATGCTGTTTGAATTTGCATTTCTCAAATGACCAGTGATGGTGAACATTTCTTCATGTAACTATTTTGCCATACCTTCATCTGAGAACTGTGTGTTCATCTCAGATGCCCATTTTTGGAGAGGCTCTTTCAATTTGGGGGGCTTGATGTTTTGCAATTCTTTATATGTTCTGGATATAAGTCCTTTGTCTGAGGGGTTGCTGGCTAAAATTCTTTCCCATTCTGTGGGTTTTCTTTTCACTCTGTTGGTGATTTCTTTTGAAGTGCAGAAACTTTTCAATAACATGAGATGCTAGTTGTTGATTCCTTGAAGTGTTTCTCATGCAATTTGCATTTTGTTCATGAATTCTCTGCATACTCTTATGTCTCCAAGACTTCTACCTACCTTGTTTTCCAGTAGATTTAGTGTTTCTGTTTAATATTTAGGTCTTTGATCCATTTAGACTTTAGTTGTGTGCATGGTGGTAGGCATGGATCTAGTTTTAGTCTTGGGCACGTGGAGAGCCAATTTTTCCAACACCATTTATTAGGCTATGATTGTCTAGCAAACATGTTTATCCCCCTTGTCAAATATCAGGTGGCTGAGTGTCTTTGTAGTCATGCTTGCATCTTCTAGTCTGTTCCATTGATCCTCAGGTCTATTTCTTTGTCAATACCATGCTGATTTTATCACTGTGACTTTGTAATATAGTTCCAAGTCAGGAATTGAGATGCCTTCTGCCTTGCCTTTGTTGCTAAGAATTGCCTTTGCTGTTTTAGGTTTCTTCTGTTTCCAAATGAATTTTAGGAGGACTTTCTCTAGATCTGTGAGATACATTAATGGTATTTTGATTGGGATTGCATTACATCTATATAACAGTTTGGGACTATGGCCATTTTCACAATGTTGGTTGTTCCTAGCCAAGAGCAAGAAATATCCTTCCATTTTCAAATATCTTCTTCTTCAATTTCCTTTTTTAGCATGGCATAACTTTCAGCATATAGGTCTTTTACATGCTTAGCTTGATTTCTAAGTATTTCATTTGTTTAGATGCTATTGTGAAGTGTGATATTTTCAAAAATTTTCTCTCGGTGAGTTTTTTGTTTGTGTACAGGAAAGTTATTGATGTTTGAGTGTTGACTTTGTATCCAGCTACACTGCTGAACTTATTTATTACTTCTAGTAGTCTTTAGAGAATTTTTTCTCTATATAGAATATCATGTCATCTGCAAATAGTGATAATTTAACTTCTTCTTTTCCTATCTTTATTCCTTTTATTTCTCTCTTTCGTCTGATTTCTTAGGCTAGTGTTTCCAGAACTATATTGGATAAGAGTGGTGATAGTGGACATCCTTGTCTTTTTCCTGATTTTAAAGTGAAAGCTTTCAGTTTTTGTCCATTTAGTATAATATTGACTGTTGTTTTGCCATAGATGGCCTTTATAAGATTGAGGTAGACACTGTGGATTCCGAGTTTCTGAAGAGTTTTTATCATGAATGTGTGTTGGACTTTATGAAAAGCTTTTTTGGCATATATTGAGATGATTATGTGGGTTTTATTTTTTGCTCTTTTGATGTAGTGTATTACATTTATTGGTTTGCACATGTTAAACCATCCATGCATTCCTGGGATGAAACCCACTTGGTCATGAGGTGTATCCTTCTTGATTTGCTGCAGTCTATTTGCCAGTATTTTATTGAGAATCTTTGCATTAGTGAGACTGGCCTATAGTTCGCCTTTTTGGTTGAATCTTTCTCTGGTTTTGGCACCTGAGTAATACTCGCCTCCAGGAACTATTTAGGGAGGACTGCTTCCTTTTCAATATCATCGAAGAGTTTAAGGAGTAAAGACATCAAATCTTCTCTAAATTTCTTGTAGAATTTAGCCATGAATCCAATCAGGACCTGGGATTTTCTTTGTTGGTAAGCTTTAAATTACATTTTCAATTTCAATGGCTGATACTGGGTTATTCAAAACTGCTATACCTTCTTGGTTGAGCTTTGGTAGTTCATGTTTCTAGGAACCTGTTCATTTCCTCTGTGTTTTCCACTCTGTGTGAGTAGAGATTTTCAAAGTAGGTATTTATGATCATTTGAATTTCCATTTGATCTGTAGTAATTTCCCTCTTGTCAGTCCTTATTGCATGAATTTGGGTTTTTTCTTTCTTTTTCTTTATAAGGTTAGCTAGAGGTTTGTCAATTTTATTTATTCTCTCAAAAAAAAACCCAGCTTTTTGATTCATTAATTCTTTGCATTTTTTTTAGTTTCAATTGCATTGTTTTCTGCTCTAATCTTTAGAATTTCTTCTGTTCTATGAGCTTTGGGTTTAACTTGCCCTTCTTTCTCTAGAAGCTTGAGAGAAAGCATTAGGTTGTGCTCATTTTGTTTTCTTGATATGACAATTTATTGCTATATGTTTTCCTCTTAAGACTGCTTTCATTGTGTCCCACAGATTGTAGTATGTTGTTTCTGCATTTTCATTGAATTGTAGGTATTTTTAAATTTTTTCTTTAATTTCATTTGTAGCCCACTGGTTGCTCAAAAAAGTTGTTATTCAATTTCCATATATTTATGCAGGTTTTGCAATTTCTTTTGCTATTAATTTCCAATTTCAGTATGCTATGGTCAGATATTACATATGGGATAATTTCAATACCTTTGCAGTTACTTAAGAATGTTTTGTGGGAATAATATAAAGTCTATTTTGGAGAATGTTCATTTCACAGCTGAGAAGAATGTGTTTTCCTATGTGGTTAGGTGGAACACTCTGTAAACATCTACCAAGTCCAATTACAGGTGATTCGATTCTATTATTTCTTTGCTGGCTTTTTGTCTAGTTAATCTATCTCTTTGTGACAATTGCCTGTTACAATTGTGTTCTTGTGTATTTGGTTTTTCATGTCCATTAGTATCTGTCTTATATAGTTGAGTGCTCCTGTATTTGTTGTATATATATTTATAATTGTTAGTTCTTCCTCTTGAATTTTTCCATGAATGAATATGTAGTGGCCTTCTTTATCTCTTTTAATCATTTTAGGTTTGAAATTCACATTGTCTGAAAATAGAATAGTTACCCCTGCTTTTTCTGGGTTCCTGCTGCATAAAATACTGTTTTCCATCCTTTGACTTTTAATCTATGAGTTTCCTTTTGGGTCAGATGTGTTTCTTGTATATAGCATATTGTGGGACCTTGTTTCTTGATCCATTCTGTCAACTTATTTCTTTTGATAAGTGAACTGAGGCCATTACATTTATGGATATCACTGAAATGTACTGGCTTGATTTCCATTTCATGTTCCAGTTGTTTGCTTTCTGCTTTTCCCCCTTGCTTAATTGCTTTTCCTATCTTTTTTTCTGTTGTTGTTCTAGGGATTGTGGTCATTTTGATCTGTATCTAGTGTCTTTCAATACTCTTTCTAGGGTTGATTTGGTGGACTTGAATTTCTTCGATTGTTCTTTGTCATGGAAGTATCTTGATTCTCCATTAAATTTTTGCTGGGTACATCAGTCTGCATTGAAAGTTGTTTTCTTTCAGGGCTTGAAATACCTCACTCCAAGGTAGTATTGACTTTAGGGTTTGTGCTGAAAAGTCTGCTGCTCTTCTAATGGGCTCCCCTTGATAGGTGAGTTGTGTCTTTTCTCTAACAGCTTTTAGTATTCTTTTTTTTAATGCTGTATGTCCGAGATCTTAATTATTATATGTCTGGGTGTAGATTTATATTTATATTGATTGTGACTGTTTGGCATTCTATATGCCTTACTTATCTGCATATCAGATTTTTTTCCATGTTTGGGAAATTTTCTACTATTACTTTTGTGAATATTTTAGGTATGTCATTTGCATTGACTCTTACATCTTCACTGATGCCAATTAATCTTACATTGTTTCTCTTGGCATCATCTTGAAGCTGCTGGATTGTCATTTCATGCTGCTTTGTTGTTTTTAAAAGTTCTTTCATGATCGTGATCCTGTCCTCAAGGTCTGAAATCCTATCCTCCATTTAAGCTATTATATAAATAAAAGTTATAGCCACAAAACAAACAAAATTTACAAAATGTTTTGGAAAGAAATATGATCATTTAACACTTGATATTGGTTAGGGACAGCACCAGGATCTCTTACACAGGTTATCTATTGATAGCTCATGATAATTTTTTAAGATAGGTAATACTATCCTGATATTCTTTTCATGAATGTTCATGTCAAATTCTCTAACAGACGGTAAGTGCTCCAAAAGAAACAATTCTTACTGCAATTTTTGTTATCCTTAATGCTAAATAAACAACATTATGGCTATTCCTGTAATACAGGTTTTGATTTTCTGTGTCAGAAAAGTAAGCATGATGATATAAAAGTTACCTCGGGGGGAATCCTAGATGACAAGCAATAAGGTAAAATTTTCAATGTGCAATTTATGTTACAACTATTTGGATCCTGTTTATACTACTTTTTCTCTTCCTCAGCTCCTCTAAATCACTTACCTATTACCCTTTGGCAAATACACGATATTTTGCAATGACGCTAGTTCCAAGAAAGAGTTATTATTCCTTTGAGAGAGTTTATTTTCTCCTTACATTTTCCCCTTTCTATTACAGAAATAAACCTATTAATCATTATTTTAAAGCAAGGCTATGCAAGATCAGCAGTTCTGACTTGCAAATTGATAAAGTTTGGCAAACCCAGTCTAAGTTCTGGGACAGGTTTTGGCACAATGCATCTGCATGAGCCTTCACCTGAACTCATACATTGCCAAGTTCACTCAGACTCCACAGGACTGAGAGCTGAGACTGGGGTTGCCAGCATCCATCAGTGCTGGTAGAATTCCCTGCATGCACACTTGAGGGCCTTGCCTCGTAGCTACAGCTAGTCCTTAAGTTAGACTAATAAGTGAGTTTGCTTTCTTCTTTGCTTCTTTTTCTCCTGCCTTGAGCATTTTCTCCATTCCCTCCATGTCCAGTGCTTTCCCATGCTAATCTGTTGCAGTTTTTAATTAACCTGGGTTATAGCACCTAGAGATGGGTTCAGTATGGAGAAATACCTGATCCCTGTCTGTCTGTTACCAATCAATAAATTACCTTTATCTGCAGATACACAACTCAATCAAATTAGTGAGAATATACCTTAAGGAGGCAAAAAGGCAGGTTATGGTCTTTCTCACGTCTTATTTCATCAAATAAGTTTGCATTTCTATTGTTTCTACCCAGAAGTCCAGCCTTCAGTTTTACTTTTTATCTTTAAAGTATGCTCTGATATCTCACATACATTTCCTGTATAGATCAAATTTAAAATCAATTAGCACTTATTACAGGCTTATTATGTGCTTAGCACTGGAAAGCAGTTTCACAAGTTCTTTTTGTTGCATTAACTACAAGGGCAACTTTGTGAAGTAAATACTTTAATCCTCACTTTACAGATAAGAACACTGACACTCTGACAGGTTAAGTGACTGTTGATGTCCTCCTAGTAAATTATAGGGCCAAGATTCTAAACTCCCTCTGATTCTTTCCACTACTTATAGTTTGGGAGCAAAGGTAATTAATATGAAGATTCATAGATTTGTGTTCTTTAAAATAGCCACTTATTTTCAGTAAGCCTATCACAAAATCATTATATTTATAAAGTATAGGATTATATATACAGTTTGTAATCAAATACATAAGATCAAACTTTAATTTGTGATGGTTTAATCTGATGAAAGGAAGGAACTCTCTGAATCCATGGAACAGATTCTGAGGCACAATCCTTAGAAGTAAACATGGAGAGAGATAATGTCAGTAAATTTAAAAAATTTAGATACAGAGAAAATACTTAGTGATTTAACACAAGATTTATTGCATTAAAAGATTAGTTTTACTTAAGTAAAAACACCTCAGTGTTAAATTTACAGAGAAAATAAGTAAAGAAATTTTTTTCTAAAAAATGAGTTCAATCCCTGGTATAAAAAAAAGATAAATAAATAAATTTGAAATACAAACTTTGAAATAAAAATTTTTTTCTGAAGTTGACACAAAAGGTAGAAAGTGATATATGCATTTTCTCTTTTATAATGTTCTGAAATTTATGAAAGTAAAGTTGATAATTCAAATACATGAGAGGTTTATCTCAGAAAGTGTATCACCTCCTTATTCCACCTCTCCCTCTTCCTTTGGCTAACTTCACATCTTCGCCAGAGATTAATTTTGTTAGTAACATAAGGAACAACTTTCCAGCTCCTATTTTCCAAATAAACCATGCAGCACATACACATACACAAACCTGATGCAACATGTATTATTCAATTAGAGCCTATTATTCAATAACAAATTATTGTTACATTGTTGATTCATTAGTGTATTTTATTGTAAAACTGAATTAATTTGTAAATACCTTCCAGTAGTGCTTGATATATATTAGCATTATAAATCATTAATACCAAAGCTATTCTAACTCAAATGCATGGAAAAAAGGCCTGTGAACTGATTGGCCCCAGATTGGGAATGGGACTGATGGAGGCATGGAGACAGCTTCATATGTTTCATTCAGTGCAATCCTACTTAATTTTAAATTTTTACAATTGATATTGTTACTTTTACAACTAATGAATGAATAAAGGGGAAGAATGAGAAATATTTTTGTTGTTCTATTTTTATCCTATTGAACCATACAGATATATACTTAAAATCAAACCATCAGGATTACAGCTATCAAACAGAATTTAAGACTTTAAATTTGAACTACAGGGCCTGGGGTTTTTGGTCAGCAGCACAAGCACCTGCCTAGCAGGTGCGAGGTCATGAGTTCAATCCCTGGTATAAAAATAAATAAATAAATAAATAAATTTGAACTGCAAACTTCAAAATAAAAAAAATAATGATAATAACTATGCTTGTACTATTTACAACATGCTTAGTCTTATGTCAACTGCTTTATATTCATTATATCATTTGCTTTTTTAAATTACAGATTTAATTCACTCAAATTTTATTATTTTTCATGACAAGAGTTACATCAACCATCATATTGGTTCTTGGCTCCAAATTCACTGTCATACTTTCTCTGTGATAGCGAGTAGGCTCCTTTAAATATCGCTGCCTCCCCTTCTTAGCAGAGAGTGCTCTGGGAACACTGCTGGAGGAAGGGGCTGCATATGGCTTCCATCTGTGGCACAGAACTTTCAATATGTGGCACCAGTACTTGCCTTTGGCTGCAGATCAGCTGTGGCCCAGCAAACCAGCCAGCTTCCTTGCCATCTGTATATGATACCACCCTCCTCCAAAGACGCTTGAACCTGGGACGGCGCCCTTTGCTGAGTCTGGTCTTTCTCCATGAAGTCCCTCATGCATAGGGTTTCATATAACATTTTCATACTTTATAGTCATTTTTTAAAAACCACACTAAAACTATTGTTTACATCAAACTTCCCTTCTTAATCCACTGATTTCTTTCTCTTCGTGGAACACAAGTGCTCCAGAAATGTATCTCCTTCTTTGCCTTTTACCCTATTATAACTTACATGAAATGCATAAATCTTACATACAGAAGTCAACATACACACAGATACACCCAACCCTGTGACATGTACACAGATCAACTTATAGAACATTCTCCTTACCCCAGAAGAGTCCCACTCAGCTCTTCCTAAATCCATACAATGTTCTCTCCACAAATGTCTGACATATTCTGATTTCTATCACCACAGATGAAAATTTTTACCTTGGATTTCATGTAAATTGAATCAGAATATCCCTGCTTTGTCTCTCACTTTTGTCTCCCAAAATATCTTCAATTTTAATTGTTATATGATATTCCAGGATATGAATATTTTGGTCCCCTCTTTATTGAATCATGTACTTATATCTCAGTATGGTCTTAGAGATGTTTGTTTTATATTTTGAGTGATAATTTGACTTAATTTTGTTGCTTGAATTATTCTAGCTGTGGTAATTGGCAGCTCATATGAATGGGCACTTTTGTCTTTGGGCATACATCCATAATTACAACCTTTTAAAAAGTTTTAGTTTTTCCAAAGCAGTTTCTTATTTTCTGGAGTACATGTGATTCTAGACTCATATATTTCCTGACCCAATTTTAGAATCAACTATTTCTCTGAGAAGTCCTGGTTCATTTTAATGAAGCAGTACCAAAACCCAAAGTATGGATAGTAGGTAGGTTTATTGCTATGGAAATACTGTCAATCTTTTTGACTTAGGTTATTCCTACAAGTAGTTAGTATTATCTCATTGGCATTTTAATTTTCTTTTTCTTGATGAGCAATGAAGCTAAAAAACTTTTTTTATGTTTATTGACTACTATATTCTTATTTATGAAGTATCTGTTCAAGTCTTTTGCTCATTTTAATTGCTTTTCTTGTATAAATCCTTTGTATTCTGAGTAAGATGAATATGAATTTTTGTCAAATACACACACAGACATCAAGATATTACAACTATTTTCTCTAAGTCAATGGCTTGTCTATTCAGTTTTTGATTAATTTGTTTTAGATTTATATATAGTAAATTGGAGTTATGATATAAATATTATTTTGTGTTACAGTTTAAGTTTGTCTATGTAGTGTTTATTCTATATCTCATCTTTAGGTTCTCTTTACTTGGAGCTACAGGGACATTTTGGGGGGAGGGTTGGATTCCATCATTTATAGTATTCGTATGTTACTTGTTATAAATTTCTTAGTGTTGGCTCTGAATATTAACACATAGATGTCTAACTTAACAGTCAACTGATATCAATGGCTTATTAGTTCTAATAGAATACAAAAATATTACTTCCATTTAACCCAGTTTATGCACTCACTTTTAAAATACAATTGTCTTCAGAATTTTCACTCTATATATTGAACATCCCATCAAAGGGTGTTAGAATTTTTCTTTGAGTCTTATTCTTTTATCATATTCTTTCTGTTGTGGTAAATTCCAACAGCTGTTCTTTAATGGTAAATTTATCAGCAACAAATTGTTTTAGTATTTTATCAACTAAAAATAGTTTTACCTTTCTTTTATTCTTGAAGGATATTTTTAGTCAAACATAAAATTCATGTTTGACAATTTGTTTCTATCAGTTCTGGAAAAATGTGGTGCCACTTTTTTTCTGGCTCCATGCTTTCAATTCAAATTTCTGTCATTCAAACTGGTGGTCCTCTATGGAGTAAAAAGTTGTCACTGTCTTTGATTCTCAATCACTTAATTGTGATGTCTTGAAATGAATTTCTTTGAATTTACCCTGTTGGAGGTTTTCTTAACTTCTAGAATATTTAAGGTTATATTTTTTTTCCTTATTGAAGAGCTGTAGCCATTAGTTTTTTGAAAATATTTTCTTTTCAAGTTAGAATCATTTTCTTTCCTCCTTATCCAACTCAAATGATGTGTTAGGTCATTTATTATTTTCTGTAAGTCCCTTAACTTTGTTAATGTTTTTCAGTCTGCTTTCTCTGTGCTGTACACGTTGGATAAATGATATTGATCTGCCTTCAAGTTCACTGATTCTATTCTTTTATCTCTCCACACTACTATTGAATCATCCAGTTATTTTTAATTTAGTTTTTATATAATTTTGATTTTTAAAAATAATTTAAAAAATTTTGCTGTCAAAGAATTCTTAACCGCCTTTTGAGGCATTTTTATGATGGCACCATTTAAATCCTTGTCAGATAATTCTAATTATGATTCATTTCAGTATTGCCAACTGTTGACTGTTTTCTCGTTGTAGTGGTGATTGTCTGGGTTCTTGGCACGATGAGTAGCATTTGAGTACTACAGACATTTTGAAATTTATTTTATGACTGTGCTTAATCGTTCTGAACATATATTTCCCTGTTGAGATGTGTCGTAAGAGCTATGCAGGTATGTATACTTGGTCTCGCAGTGTGGCACACTAATCCACCCTACTTTGTGGAAGATGGCTTGGGTAGTTTAGGTCCTGCCCAAATTCCCTGGATGCCTGGCCAGCACAGGTGGGACATCGACTCATACCAGGGTTTCACCATTGAGGCAAGGTAAGCTCAGCCTTGTATGGACCTTACTGACATCTAGGAAAGGGAAAGGGAAAGTGAAGTGTTAATTAGTTCACAACCCACCACTTCTTTCCATTTCTTGATGGCAAGTTAAAGGCAAGACTCAGGTCTTTGTTGAGCTGCAGTGAAACCATGAGTGAGTAAAGCAGGGCAGTGATGAGCCCACCTCTCATTATTCCATTATGTCTCTTTGCTACCAAATGGAGGTGAAGTTTCAAATCACTTCTAGATCCCACTGATACTCTGGGAAGGAAAAATGAGGCTCCTCCAGCTTTTGCTGGTCAAGAGATGAAAGTTAATTTCCTTGTGTACACTTGTTGCCTTGATCTGGCAGGGAAATTGGAAATTCTACTGGATTTTGCAGTGCAGGGAGGTGAGAGAAGGAGTTGCTGGACAACAGAGGGTAGACGAGCTCCTGTTGTGAGCCAATGTGGGACTTTGTGCACGTGTCTGTGGTGTAGGTTTTCTGTAATTATCTATTTAAAAATTACTTTATCTTAGTTACATGGAAAAGTGAGTTTTACTCTGCTTACTTACACATGCATATACCATACTTTGATAGCCTCTAGCTCTCTTGGTTTTCTCTCCCTTATTCTCTTTTTCTTCTGTAATGTTCTCCCCTCTACTTTCACTCGTATCTCATCGGTTTTTAAAAAAGATTTCACATAGGAGATAAAACATGGAGATATTTTTCTTTCTGAGCCTAGTTTATAATGCTTAACATGTGTTGTGATTTCCACTTCAATCTATTTTCTTGAAAATTACATGATTTCATTCTTTGCATGGCCTAACAATACTCTCAAAATAATAAAGTCTACATATGTGAAACCCACAGCCAGCATCACACTGAATGGGCAAACACTCAAAGCATTTTCTCTAAAATCAGAAATGATACAAGCATGTCCACTGTCACCACTTTTGTTCAATCTAGTACTTCAGATTTTTGTGAGGACAATTAGGTAAGAGAAAGAAACAGAAGGGGTAAAAAAAAATGAACAGGTAAAAGCAAATTATCTTTATTTACAGATAATATGATCATTTGCTTAGGATTCTAAACATTCACCAGAAGACTATTAGAGCTGAAAAATTCAGCTAAGTTTGAGTGTTAAAAATCAACATAAAAATCAATAGCTTTTCTGTACAACAATAATGAATTCACTGAGAAAGAAATCAGGGAGACAAGTCTATTCACAGTACCTTGAAAATAACTTAGAAACAGACTGCTAAAGGAAATGTATGACCTTTACAGAGAAAATTACAGAAGAGTGAAGATAGAAATTGAAGGAAACACAGGAAGATGGAAAGACTTTGTATGTTCATGGATCAGCAAAAATGACATCGTTAAAATGCCCATACTATCAAAAGCAATCTACGAATGCAAATGCAACCCTCATTAAAATATCAGTGATACTATTTAAAGAACTAGAAAAATTCTAAAATTAATATAGAGGCATGAAAGACCTAGAAGAACCATAGAAATCCTGAGTAAAGAAAGCAATGCTGAAGTATCACAGTAACCAATTGAAAATATACTACATGGGCTTAGCAGCAACAGCAGCATGTCCCTGACATAAAAAGACATGTAAGTGAGTGGAACTGAATAAGGAACACAGAGCTAAACCTATGCAATTAAAGCCATTTGATTTTTGGCAAAACTACCAAAAATAACAAATGGTGTTCGGTAAAATGAATATCTGTATGTAGAAATTGAAACTGGATTTTTACCTCTCATTCTTTACAAAAATCAATTCAAACTAGAATAAATACCTCAGTATAAAAACTTAAAATTTAAAACTGCTAAAAGAAAACATGTAGCAAATATTTCAGCACATAGGCAGAGACCACAACTTCCTACATTTGCACAGAATGTAGTAGCAACAACTGATAAATGGGATTGCAACAATTAAGAAGAATCTTTGAAACAAATGAAACAATGAACAAAGTGAAGACACAATCTACAGATTGGCAGACAATCTTTGCCTGCTATTCTTCTAGCAGAAGGTTAATGTCTAGATTATTTGAAAAACTCAATTGAAACAAAAACCTCCAGATATCCCAATCAATAAATAGTGAAATGACCTCAGCAGACCCTTACCAAAACCATCAATGCAAGTGGCTTCCAGGATGCAGGAGAAAAACACTGTAGGAAGATACAGAGACCAGTAGTTTCTGAGAACCAGGTGAACAGCACCTTGGGAAGGTCCAGAGACCAGTCCCTCCCATTGAGGATGCACAAGAAGGCCCAGAGACCTGCAGGAGTATCAGCCACACAGTACAGCCTCCAGCCAGGGTGCACAGAATGGATAAATGGGACTAACACTGTGAAAGTGTCAGAAACAACCATAACAACTTAAGCCAACAGGCCGTAAGTTAGGTGAACCACTGTTGTGCTTGGGAAGAAAAGACACACCAAAAAGAGGCAAGCAGGTGGGGTTCCCTTTTGTCTCTTTTTCTTCTTTCTATTCTTTTTGCTTATCTTTTTTCTCTCATGTCTAAATGACTGGGGAGAAATCTAACCACAGAAAACTAATCCCATCCCCCTAACCAGAGGCCAAATTCAGATGATCTCTTGCTTGCTTCTTCATTCTTTCACTTTTGCTCTCTTGTCTAGTTTCCCAAAACTTGCATGATCATTTTTTGTCTTCCAGCCTGGCTGCTACTTTCTTTTCAGTTATCTTTGTTTTAGCCATTATCTTTCTTAAATTTTCGTACCACAGGGTAAAACCTTGGGGAAAACACTACATACTTGTTTTCAATTTACAGTCAGTTCTATAATATAATTATAGATTTTCTCCTATGGTTAAATGCACAAAATTAACAGTTACCAGTTTGTCATTTCTAAACTGGGCTTGATGCTAATGTTATTGTTGATTATATCACTTTAGCTAGGATGTAATATCTATTTTAATCAGTTGTTATCATTTCTGTAACAATAATGGGAAATTTTGGGGTAATAATCTCACCACCTCCCAGCACCAAAGGACTGAGGACTGAGGCAAACAGATACCAGTATCTCATTGTTAATTAATAGAAAATGTAGCCTCGTGGAACAGACAAACAAAGAATGTCTTACACATAGAAGGCATCCTTGAAAAACAAACTTTATTTAGAGAAGCTTTAATAAATAGTGATAATACTATCCATTACAAAAACTCACAAGAATCAACACAGAAAACAAAATATAAATTTTAAAATAGAAAATGTCAAGACACAGAATCAAAATGCAAACTCAGTCCTCCAACTCACCCAGAACAAGTACAGGAGATAATAAGATAGAGGAAAATGGAAGACATACACCTGACATTTCTGAAATTACAGCAGTTGAGGTAAAGAAACAAACCCATGAGGATATAGAAAAATCAGATCAGAAATAATCTCTGAGGTAAAAAAAGAAATTTCAACATTTATAAAGAAACTCCTGAGCAAATCTAGATAGATGTAGATAAAAAAATAGACAATGATAGGAAAAGGATGGAAGTTGTGAGTGGTCACAATAGAATGCATGAAACAGATTCAAAAAGCTATACAGGAAATTAAAAATTCCATTACAAGCTGGAAAAACTGCTAGAATTTTGAAGTCAGACTTTTAGACTTTGAAGACAAGATTTTGGCCAGTAATCATGAAAGGAAAAATTTCTTGAAAATAACAAAAGATGAAGAAATAACAATTCTATAGCTCCAAGAAGATGCAAAGAAAAATAATACAAGAATAATCACTGTCAATATAAAAGCAAGAGTCAACACAAATGACATAAAAAACTATTTGCAGAAGTAATAGAAGAATATTTTCCAAGAAAGGGAACACAATTTGACATGCAGATAACTGAAGTATATAGAATTCCAATTAGCAATAATCAAAATAAATCTACACCCAGACCTATACTTGGAGTGAAGTATTTCAAGTCCTGAAAGAAAACAAGTTCTAACCCAGATTGATGTACCCTGCAAAATTATCTTTGAGAATTAATGGAGAAATAAGACACTTCCATGACAAAGAACAACTGAAGAAATTCACCACTGTGAAAGTGACACTATAAAAGGCACTGAAAGATGTTCTACACAGAGATAAAAATGACCACAATTTCAAAAAGCAGAAAGAAGCCACTAAGCTGGACAAATAATTAAACAGAAAAATTAGAGAACCAACAACAGAAAGATCACATGACAATGATGTCAGTACATACAAGTTAGAACCATCAATGTAAATATTCTCAATTCATCAATCAAAAGAGACTAGCAGAATGGATCAAGATACAAGATTCAAAAATACGCTGCATGAAAGAAACACATTTAACTCAAATAAAAATTCAGAGACTGAAAGTCAAAAGACAGAAAAGAATACTTCATGCAACAGGAACAAAAAAACAGCAAGGATAGCTATTTTGTTGAAAATGTGAACTTTAAACCAAGAATGATCAAAAGAGATAACAAAGATCACTACATATACTTTAGGGGAAAACTCTGAAAGGAGTAGATAACAATCATAAATATGTATGTATCAAACATTGGAGCATAGAACTACATAAGACAAATATTAATAGATATGAAAAATAAAATTAACAATAGCACAATTGTAATTGGGGACTTTAGTACCACACTGTCACAAAGAAATAGATGAGTTAGATAAATAAAATCAGCATAGAAATATCAGAACTGAACCAAACCTGTGAACAAATAGACTTAATGGACATTCATAGAATGTTCCACCCAACAACATAGGAATATACATTCTTCTCTGCTGCACATGGGACATTCTCTAAAATAGATCATATACCAGCCCATAAAACATGCTTAGGTAAATGAAAAGAAAATGAATTTATTCCATGCATATTATTTGACTATAGTGCAGTGAAATTGGAAATTAATAGCAAAAGAAACTGCAAAAATTCCATAAACACATAGCAATTAAATAATACTTTGTGAACAAGCAACGGGTCACAGATAAAATCAAAGTAAAAATTGAACAGTATGTGCAATTAAATGAAAAAGCAGATACAACATACTAGAACCTGTAGCACACAAAGAAAGCAGTCCTAAGAGGGAAATTTATAGGAGTGAACTCTCACATCAGGAAGACAAAATAAACACAAATAAACCACCTAATATTGCACCTCACACTATTAGAAAAAGAAGAGCAAGTCAAGTCTAAAGACCAGAGCAGAAATTAACACAATTGAGGCTAAGAAAACAACACATAGAATTAATGAGTTGAAGAATTGGTTCCTTGGAAGAATAAATAAAATTGGTAAATATTTGGCCAATCTTAGTTAAAAAAGGAAAGAAAACTCTCAAATTCATGCAGTGAGGAATGAAATCACTACAGATTCTGTGGAAATTCAGAAGATCTTCAATACCTACTTTGAAAATCTTTACTTACATAGAATATAAGAAACAGAAGAAATAGGTTCTAATATACATGTTTTACAAAACTGAATCAAGAAGATATAAAAATTCTGAATAACAATATCAGTCCATAAAATTGAATGTATAATTAAAAATTTACCAGTAAAGAAAAGTCTTGGCTCTGATGTGTTCACTACTGAATTCTACAATAAATTTAGAAAAGATTTAATGCCAGTGCTCCTCAAACTCTTTAATGAAACTGCAAGGGAAGCAATATTTCCCAACACATTCCTGGAGGCAAGTATTACTCGGATACCAAAATCAAAGAAAGACCCAACCAACAAAGAGAACTACAGGCCAAATTCCTTAATGAACATAGATTTAAAAATCCCCAATAAGACACTAGAAAACAGAATTCAACAAATCATCAAGAAGATTGTATAGTGTATTCAAGTGTGATTTATCCCAGGATTGTAGGGATGGTTCAACATACACAAATCAATAAATGTAACATACCATGTCAACAGAGCCAAAGGGGGAAAAATCACATGACCATCTCAATAGATACAGGTAAAGCTTTTGACAAATTCCAACACTCATTCATGATAAAAACTCTAGAGAAAATTGGAATAGATGTCTTTTCATCTCAATCTGATAAAAGCCATCTATGACAAACCAACATCCAACATCATACTAAATGAACAAAAATAGAAAGATTTCAATCTAAAATCATGAACAAGACAAAGATGTCTACTATCATCACTCCCATTCAATATAGTTCTGGAAACATTAGCCAGAGCAATTAGACAAGAGGGAGAAGTAAAAGGAAAAAGGATAGGACAGGAAAAGTTAAATTATCATTATTTATAGGTAACATGATATTCTACATAGAAGATTCCCAAAACTCTATCAAAAGACTTCTAGATTTAAAAACCAAATTCAGTAGCATAGCTATATGCAAAATCAACACTCAAAAATCAATAGCAACCAACTCACTGAGAGAGAAATTAAGGAAGCCACACCCTTCACAGTAGCATCCAAAGAGCCAAATACTTAGGAATAAGTCTAATAAAGTACATAAAGTCTAACAAAGTACACTGAAAATTAAAGTACTCTAAAAAAGGAGATGGAAGAGAATATCAAAAATTATAAAATTACCCCTTGCTCATGGAGAGGAGAAGTCATGGATAGGAAAAATGGCCATATTCCCCAAATTTTTGTATAGGTTTAATGCAATCCTGATCAAAACACAATTAGCATACCTTGCATAACTCGAAATAACAGTCATAAAATTCATTCAGAATGAGAAAAAAATCTAGACTAGAAAAGACAATCCTGGGCAACAACGCAAAGGCAGAAGGCATCACAATCTTACTTGAAATTATACTATATATTATATATCATATATTATATATTATATGTTATATATTATAAAGCTACTGTGATAAAAGTCAGCATGGTACAGGCAATAAAACATATCTGAGGATTAGCGGAACATATTAGAAGATGTAGGTACAATTACAAATACACTCAGCCACCTTATCTTTGACAAAGGGACAAAACATTTTCACTGGAAGAAAGACAGCCTCTTTAATAAATGTTGCTGCAAAAACTGGCTCTTTAGATGCCAAAGACTAAAACTAGCCCCATATCTATTACCATGCACCAAACTAAAGTCAAAATGGATCAAGGATCTAAATATTAAAATGTAAACTCTAAATCTACTGGAAGACAAGGTAGGTAGAAATCTTGAAGACACAGGTGTAGGTGGAGAGTTCATGAACAAAACCCAGACTGCACAGAAATATCTTAAAGAATTAATAATTGGGTTTTATAATAATTAATAATTAATATTAATATAATAATTAATAATAATTTATAACAATTAATAATTGGGTCCTAGCGAAAATTTGTTGCACAGAAAGAGAAATCACCAACAAAGTGAAAAGACAATCCACAGAGTGGGAAAAATTTTAGTCAATTGTCCTTCAGACAAAGAGCTCCTATCTAGAACTGAAAAAAATAGACTACCTCCAAATTCAAAGATCCAAAATGGGCATCTGAGATGAATAAACACTTCTCAGATGAAGAAATAAATGGCAAATAAATATATGAAAAATGTTTAACATTGTTGGTCATTTGAGAAATGCAAATTAAAACAACACTGAGATTCCATCTCATCTCAGAAATATTGGCAGCCATCAAGAAATTGACCAATAACAAATGCTGGAAGGGCTGTGTGGAAAAGGAAATCTATTTACATTGTTGTTGGAAGTGTAGATTTGTACAACCGCTGTGGAAATCAGAGAGGAAATTCCTTAAAAATCCAGGATTATAGGTTTAATTTGACCCAGCTATTCCTCTTCTGAGTATCTTCCTAGAAGAATTAAAAACATCATATCACAGTGATATATGTGCACTCGTGTTAATAGCAACACAATGATATAAATCAGTCTCATGCGTAAACAACATATTGTCTCCTTTGTGTGAGAAATTGAAAGAGTAAATAAGGTGTTAAATGTACAATCGATATTATGAAATAGGATGAAAGGGTTCAAAAGGAAAAAGGAACTAGGATGAGTGAAAGGTGAAAGGGAAAAATGCAAGGCAGGTATAATATTAGTGTTTGTTCATTAAAATGGAAGGTTTGTTCTAATAGCGATTGTGGAAAATTTTATGCCCATGTTTTATACCCTGAGCAACTACTTCAAAGAATAACATGGATTCTTGTATTGCTTTGTTACAAAATTTTGTTTTACCTTTTTCCCCATAACATAAAAAGAAAAAAGAACTGTAGATGCTGGTAGGTATATAAAAAAATATAGATATCTTTAGTTTTTAGGTAAATGCAGATGGAAACTACATTGAGATTTAATTTCACTGCTGTAAGAATGACTGGCATGAAGAACATATGATACAATAAACATTGATGAGGATGATGGAACTGCTTTACACTCGATAGAAATGTAAATAGGTAGAGCCCCTGTGGAAAGAAGTATGGAGCGTCTTAAAAAATTGAACCAGAATTTCCATTGTACGTTGCTATTCTAGTTATAGTTATTAAGCTTGATTATATCAATTTGTTTGACTTGGAAGTCACCCAGGGGCTAGGAAACTACATTTTTGGGTGTGTGTAGGTGGGTCATGGAGCCATGACTTTGGAAACTATGTATTGTCCCTGGCCGCCTCCTCTCTGGCACTGTTCCTCTTCTGTGCTTCCCATCTACCATAAACTGGCTTTGCCATGGCCTTCTGCTATGATGCTTCTGCCATGGAGTCATCTGTTTATGGGTTGAATCCCTTCTTTGAGACAAATAAAATCTCTTTGCCTTTAAACTGAGATGTCAGGTATTTGTGCCAGTCATGGGAATTCTGGCCAGTGTGGCACTCCTCAGTGCACTCTCTAAAGAACTGCAGATAGCCTATTAGGGATACATACCTGGATATCTGTATATTCCCTGCAGTCATTTTAGCCACGCTACTGAAGCAATCTAGGTGCCTATAATCTGATGAATGGATGAAGAAAATGGTGATAGGTATACACAGTGTGTATTAGCCACAAAGAAGAGGGAAATTGTGTTATCTGTAGATGTATCATTTGAGTATGATATCTATTGCCAAAAAAATTCAGTTATATTAGTTACCATTTCCTGATATTTTAGCCAGAAGAGTTGACTTTTAGTAGGAACTGTGCCTGCTGCAGTTCTGAGTTTGAGACTTTTGCAGTGCACTTTTGAGACATGCTGGAAGCCATGAAGAAACCAGGAAAGTCTTCTCCCTTTTGCTTTCAGAGCTTACCTGTGTCTGTTGTGTTGTGTCAGTGGCAAGAGAGAGCACCTGAGAGGAAAGCTGCTAATTTATCTTAGTTAGAACTGGAAGTCACCATGGTATCTTTTGAAGAATTAAAAATTTTAAGTTTAATGACATCCAACCTGTCATGTCCTTTCTTTCACGGACTGTGATCTCACTACAAAGTAAGATATTAACTGCTGACTTTTCATTAATGTCCTTTATTAGGTTGGACAAGTTTCCTTCTATTCCCAGTTTTTTGAGATTTTTAAAAGATATACCCATGTTGAATTTTGTATCATGTAAGATAATTATGACTTGTTTTAGTTTTTAAATTGCTGAGGTACTTTAATTAAATTTTAAAATGAAACTCACCTTAAACTTCTGGCATAATCACCTCACCTAGAAATGATGCCTTTTATTTCTTTCACATTATTAGACTCAATTTGTTAAAATTTTGTTTAGAATTTTGCTACATTTTCACGAGGGATATAGATCTGTGATTTATTTATTAAAATTTCTATGTTAGATTCTTGTAATGTAGCATCCTTGAACATAATGCTTGATTACACATTTACTGAGCTTTCTAGACCTTTGTAGTGACCATCTACCTCATTGCCATGTCTTGTTTTGGCAGCTTTTCTTTTGGTATATTCCCCACCTTCCCAGTCATAATTAAAGCATCTGATTCCTAGTAATTAACTCCAAGGTCAAGAATAAATTAGTATACATTTGAATTACAATCTTTGATTCATGGTGACTCTGAAGTGAAAGCAATTAAACATTGCAATTCTAAATTGTGATCAAATCTATACAAATCTGTATGTAAGTAGTTCATTTAGACAAAAGACCTGAGTGAAAAGTAAAGTTTCTGTAGGCATTTTGACTACCATTTTTTTCATTTTTTGTCTGTGCTTTCCTTATTCAAACACTTAAGTAACTATGAAGAATATAAAAATGTTCCTGTTTTTTCTGGTAGTTTAATTTTAAACTATCTTGAGCCAATTATGCAATGGGGTGATAATCAATTTGCATCTTTAGACAATTGAAAGCATTTTGCAAAGGATGATTATGAAATTTTCAGTATCTCAAAAGAAAGCAGAAAGTAAGTAAGTTCTCACTATTAGAAAAAAATATGGTATTTTTAGAGCAAAGGAATACAGCTATTCATTCTTTGGCCTTCTCTCTGTCTCCCAAGGAGATTCCAGTGTTTCTTTGTGATCCTGTTCCAAAGGGTACAATTCCCTGGACCCTTAAGCACAATAATGTCTTAAATTTAGTATTTAAATTAGAAGATCATTAGAAATTCCATTTTTATTAAAAAAAATAAAAACTAGGTCTAACACTACCTGTTAAGTAGGATTTTTGTGTCATATTTAAAAATTTCATTTTTTTCCCTTTGCTCAGAAAATGGCTAACGTTATTTTTTAAAATCTAGGTTAAATTTAATGATTGCCGGACTATTCTTTTCAGAAACAGTTTTATTTGGGATGTTTCCATGTTGCAGTAACTGTGCTTTCCAATCCATTTTATTCCCCGAACTGTATTATATATTTAATGAAATCTATAATATTCTTCGGCGAGGTTGTACAGGATAACTGCAGTGAGAGCACAGATTCAGAATCAGTTGTTGTTGAAAACTTGCATCTGCCTGGCCCTTCTTAGGTATTTTGATGAAAAGGCAGTGTATTAGCCAGCTTTCACTGTTGTGATAAAACACGTGACAAAAGCAGCATAAAAGAAGAAAGATTTATTTTGATTTACAGTTTTAGAAGTTTCAGTCCATCATTACTTGACTCCACTTTTTCTGGGCATGAGATGAGGCAGAACCTTATGTAGGAAGCACGATGTGGAGCAAAGCTGCTCTCTTTATGGCACCCAGGAAGGAGGGTGGGAGGAATGGAGTAGGAAGAGATGCAGAGACAGAGATCGAGAAGAGGGTCCGATAACCCCTTCAAAGTCATACCCAGCGACCTACTATCAGCAGCTGAGCACTGCTTCGTAAAGCCTCCATCATCTCCCAGTAGCCATTAAGTTCTGAGTTCGTTAAGTGGGTGAGTCCGTAGATGGCTCTCATTATCTAATCACTCACGAAGGCCTAACTTTTGAACACTGTGACAATAAGGACAGTTCACGAGCTTTTGGAGGACATTTCAGACCATAACAGATAGAGAAGGACATTTTCCTCAGAGCCTTTCCTTCCTTCTTTCCTTCTTCTGCTCTGGCTGTAAGAGAACTCAAATGGATCTTCAAGATAACTGTGTACAGGAAGCTTTTTGTATTTCAAGAGGAACTAAAAATTTGGGGCTTATCCATTTAAATGTTGTTTTTGAATTATTTTTGGATCTTTATGGGATTGGTTTTCTGTGTTTTCATTGTATTTGGAAAGATGAGTTGTTATGTGCTGTCTTTATTATGTATTTGCTTATTTAATATACACAATAACTCTGGATGGAAATTAATGTTATCTATACTTTTATTTTGTAATAGAAGAAGAAATGTAAATTTGGAGAGATAAGGTGACATATTGCAGATCATAAAGATAACAGGTACCAAAACACATGCTAAATCTTAGGTGCACTTGGCTATACATTTATGATCTTGTCAGGATGGCCAGCTGCCCATTTTACAGGATGACAAATGTTCAGCTATGGCAGTCACACATTTGACTGTAGAATGAGTGGAATTTTGGTAGCTCCATGAGTTAGCAGACCTCTTAATCAAACTTGAAATGTACAAGTGAGATGTTAGCTTTCCTTTTCCACCCAGTTAAAATCTACGAATTATATACTCTTAATATTCTATAAATAATCAACTGTCTGATTTTTTTACATGCAAAGATGTAGCTAGGTTAGAATGAAAATATAGTATTCTAATACCATGACAAATAGTAAGAGCTCCCTCAAAATATCAGCCAAATTTTATTTTGGGGGGCCAGTGGTACAGTGCATGGCTAACACTGGCAATAATTTCAAATTTTCTATATTTTAGCTTCTTTTTTACTTTCATTACTGAAAGAAAACCCTATTATTTATAATCATGAAAAAAACCTGAATTCATTATTCATCATCATGTAGAAAAACAGAATTGTAGATAGAATTGGTAGGATAGTTAACAAAACTACAATCATTTTTTTAACTCCATATGTCTTAATGACCTAAAGCAGTAGGTTTCAACCTTTTTTGGCACCAAGGGTTTGTTTCATGGAAGACAATTTTTCTAAGATAGAATGGTTTGGGGATGATTTGAGTGCATTACATTCATGTGTACTTCATTTGTTAGTGTTGGAACTTATGATAAAATAATTATACACCACATTGTAATGCAGAATCAGTGGGAATCCTGAGTTTGTTTTCCTACAACTAAATGGTACCACCTGGAAATGGGAGATAGTGATTACCAAAAGTGTGTTATTTACGTACAATCAACTCTGTAATCTCATTTTATTACTGTCATTGCAGAAAACCCAACTTCAGAAAGCTAGAATATTGGGAATAGAAATAGGCTTTTCAGGTCTTTTGATGCAATCTCAAAGTGAAAGGACATTTCACTTTGACTTTAATTCAAAATGTGTGGAGATCTGATGTCTCAAACATAGTTTTAAAGCCAACAAAATTTGTTATTCCAAGCAGTTGATTATTTTCTAGCATGGACAAAAATTGATCCACCTGCTTTACTCACAAATATGTCCAAGACTCAGTTTGGAAGCCTTTTGTGGTTAAAAAGTAATACTCAAATTCTTTTTAAAGTGGAGATCATATACTAACTGAGAGAAGGAAGGTACTGGCTCAATCTCATTCAAAATATCTGCTAATGCTTGAAATATATCAATAATCATAATGCTCACACATTATAGTTGCCTTTTGAATACATCCACTTTATCTGCTGGCTTTTACACAGCTGTTGTTAGCCCTGAAATGACAGTTTGTTGAGTGATTTGAATATATTTCATGAGTTAAGAATGTTTTTTGTCTCATTCTGTGTTACTGAAATGTGATGCCATTTGTAATCGTTGCTTAAAAAGAAATCTCTGAGGTGACTCTCATAACTCAAAAACTCTGGCTAATGATCCATCTTCAGACAGTGATCTCAGTTCTGTGGGTGAGGAAATGTGTGCTTTATGTCTATTTCTTTACAGAACTACTCAACTCAAACAGATGTAAGTTAGGGCACATAATTTAATATGAATAATAATTTTAACCACATTCTGGACAATGTCCTTAAGTAAAGAAGATATGTTTAAGCTAGTCACAGTGTACATACTCTACATACTAAAGTGATGCCTTTGACCAAAGAAATGGAACCAGAAAGACTTCCAGTCATTAAAGTTTCTTGATATATAATTATTTAAGACTTGAGGAGTCCTGCAGCTGTGGTGTTGGTTGGCAACAAAAGTGCACATGACATTCTAATGCACATCCTTCTAAAAAGTATTTTGTGCAAAAGTATTGTCTTGTTGACAGCTCTGGTAAACTTGTCAATCTATGTGACTGTGGCTCATTAATCCTCTTTAAGAACTGTGCCTCTGAATCTTCTACACTTTCATCATTCATCTAGTTATGATCCTAGCTGAAAGAGAAACGTGTGCCACTTTTTGAATTTCAGCTCTCCCAACAGTTCATGACAAATGTCCTTACCTACCAGCAGGATCAACTCTTCACCAATAGTAAACTGATTCTTAGTATTATCAATGCAGCTAGCCACTAAGAATGATGCTGTCAGTGCCCACACATTTGATGAAGTTGTGGCCTCCAATAACTACTTCTGTTCTTTATGGTCACTTGTGATTTTCTTTTGAAAAATTCCAAACATTTGTCTTTTAACTATGGTACTTGTTCTTCATGTGGTGAAGCAGTCTTGAAGCTTCAGTGGATAACCAGTTGCCACATTTGGTATGATACAAAGTGGGCTTGTAGAACGTGTCACCTGTTGTAATTAACCTGTCATTTAAGTACTGCTCATCATATTTTCTTTTACATGCAGCTTTATTTTTGTTTTCAGTCTTAGAGTGTTCTATTATCCTATGATTAGATCTTTTCCCTTTTTAAGAAAGCTCTTCAGTGATGGTTGTTTTTTACTCATTTTGTCTAGTATTAGCTTGTGGCTTTCCAAAACTGTGACTGAGACAAGTACACACACAGAGAAAAGATGCTTATGTGGAAGTGATAAACAAAATACTGGGTGGGCTAAACAGAACTCAAATAAAGATAGGACTGTGATTTAAAATATTCCACCAAATGCAGCTGTACAATTCAAGTACATTAACTTAATTGCCATTATAAAGTCTGCTGCTGTATGCAGCTTAATTGTCACTTGCTATTCACTGATAAGAGTTGATATGAGTCTGCAACCAAGTGACTTATTATGGACTCTGGGCAATCAAACCTTTCTGCTAATTTAATCAGTACAATTTGGAGTCATTCTCCAGCACTAGCTAGCATCACTGCCACAGCTCTCCCTCAGATGGTCAGCAATTGTGTCTCATAAAGAATGCGCAGTTTAGATCCCTTGTGCACAAAGTTCATTTCTTGTGAGGACCTAATGCCGCTGCTGATCTGACAGGTGGTGGATCTCCAGGGCTAATCCAAGGGTGAACTGTAAATACAAATGAAGGTTAGCTCTCTGGCTTGGTACTTATGTCTTGCTGTGCTGCTCAGTTTCTAACAGTGACAGACTAGTGTCAGTCCATGGCTTGCACATTTAAGACCTCTGTCATAAAGTTTCTCAACAGCATTTCAGTCTACTAAATAGATGCAAGTTATTTTTTCATCATATTCAACTAAACAAAGATTCTCAATAAATGCCATAAAAAACATCATGCAGTTTATCACACTCTGCTGGTTTCTCTTACAATTTATGATCCTTTTCTAGACTGCTGGTGTTGCTGTTGATAATGAATGAGTTACACATGAAAATATTTTGGAATACAGAAGCAGCTTTGTATAAAGGGGTCTAGGGATATCTCAGAGTCACTTCTTGACAGTCACAGGTGCTAGATAGCCACTGACTTGCCTCCATTCAGAACCAGTCTGGAACAATCTCATAAGCTCAGGTGCACCGAAAATAAATTCCTTGCTTAAATCCTCTGCTTTTATATCTTGTTTCCTTTGCTCCTACTGATTTCTCCTAAGAACATCCTCTTCAAAATAATTTTCCAAATTGTAGTGTCAGACTTTGGGGGTATGCATGGCTTCAGTTTGGAGATACCTGGATGGCTATATATTTGTTAAGTTTTCTGGTTGTGTAATTTGACTCTGTTTTCCTTTTTTCTTAAGGTGGTGATGAAATGTTGAGGTCACATATTGCAAACATTACATTACAGTGAATTTTGTAAAACTGAACTTGTAAAAACATGTTTCATGTTATTGATATTTTGAGGAAATCACTAAAGATGTGACATATAGGAATGCTATAACTAATAATAATCACATTCCTTTTTCTTGTACATTTTAGAAATGTTTGTCTGCCTGTTCGAGAGTGCACTATCTCTCACCTTCCTGTCTTGCTGGTAGTGTCTCACTGTGTTTTATGTGTTTGTCATTTGTACCAGATTGGAAACACAACAGACACAAAACAGAAGCTTACCCCTCACTACCCCACCCAACCAACTTGGACCCTGTTAATACATAACAAAGTTGTTTTGCTATGGCTGAAAAAAAAAAAAAAAAGCAAACAGCTGCTCTGATGGGAAAGCTTCTCTAATCCCGGGAGAAGAGCAAGTTCAGATGTGATATAAGCTGACAGAGGGTGAAAAAATAATCTTTAGGCTGATAAGTTAGTGCAGCTATGATGGGCAGGACAGAATGGCATTTGCCAGAGCAGAGAACACAGGGTAATCTGCGGTTATGCAGTGCACTTAGGAAAGGTGACATTGGGAAATGATAATAATCAACTTGCCAGTGTTTACGGTAATGAGAGTGCGATAAAAATTGCACAACTGAGATTTTAGAATGATGTTCACATGGAAAGATGATTTGTCTGCTTAGACTCCTTTTAAGATTATTATTCTGTCTTGGTTGATGTTTTCCTAAGCACCAGTAGAGGCCTCCAGACACTTCATTAAGCAAACAAATACATCAAGACAGAAACACCATCTGCATATAGAGGAGAGTATCCATGGAAGAGGGGAGCAATTGGTGAAATCTGATGATTTTGATGAGATTTAGGTATAATTAGAGGATGTATTAAATCTTATATCTTGCCAAGGTGCTTCTTGTTCTTTAAAAATATTTGATCTAGGATGGGAGATAGTCATGATAAATATAACGGTTGTTTTTTTTAGATTACATGTAACCAATTATCATAACCTGGGCCTTTCACTGTCAATTGACTATGGCATCAGACATTTCTCTTAAACCACTTCATTTGCCCATTATTCTTTATTCAAAGCAACACAGTTGGAGGAGAGATCCCCAGCCTGAGTCACTGGGCAAGGATCACTTTTCTGTCTTCTTAACATCTTAAATTTTGAGCTGAATATAATCCTGGAGAAAAGATTGGTAAATAGTTACTAGCTGTGAAACAACTCTTTCATTTCTTGAGTAATTGTGCATTTGCATGTATAATTAAAAATAAGTGCTAAACCTGCTTGACCATAGTTGATTAACTACATGATCCCACCCCATGTTTAGATGAACACCTTAGAGTGTCTGCTGCTGAGGGACAGAGGCTCTCCTGAGGTGGAAATATTGTGAATTCTGGTACCCAATAAAACCCGCCAGGCACCAACCTTTCACTGAGTGCTTTAAACAACTCCAATAGCTTCGTTATACAGGACCCACTTGCCTGACTGTCCCTTTAGTGGACAGTAGAAATTCATTCACTTTGCTGTCACATTAATTGATTTTAGCTAATTGGGAGCATTTTTGGGCCCTAATTTGATAAGGAAGTGTGAAAACATCTTTCTCCCACAGCAGGTTTGTTATTTGCCTGGGCATTAGGAGAGTGTTAATTAGGCCCGGTTCTGTCACATTGATGGTTTCTAAACAGCACTCACTACATAAACTAAAATGGGAGGGAGCTATTTGGGTTTTGGCCATTTGAGTGATTTGTCAAATTAGGTGAGTTCCCCGTAGAACAGAAATCCAAAACAGCTGAATGTGTGTGTGTCAGAGAAGTGCCAACTCTGTTCTTTCTTCTCCCAAGTGTGACTCACTGTGGAGAGCCCCTCCCCCTACTTCTAAGCTATTCAGGTGGTTGCAGAAATATGAGTCTTTTTAGGCATCCTTATTCTCAGCCCTCCAGCATCCTGTGTGGTGTTGTCCCTGACTCTTCTTAATTTAAAGCAAAAGTCACGTTTTTAGAAAATTCACTGGCCCGGAAGTATCTGCAGAGTTTTTTGAACAGTTTGGGCTCTGGGATTTCTTTGTTCAGTCTCTTCTGCTGTCTGCCTGGAGCTGTGATGCAAAGGGAAACAAACAACTGAACAGTGGAAAGAAATTCCTGCTAGGAACTTGTTTGTGGTCGGAGCCCATACAGTGCCTTTTGTTTATTTGTGGAGACTTTCATAGAGAAAAGCTGGGGTATGCATGAAAAGGAGTCTGAGACAAGGGCCCATTTAGGAAAGGAGGAAAAGTGTTCTTTAACAACAGTTTCAACTTTTGAGGCTGCAAGAAATACATATTCATGTAATGTGAGGTTTGTTTTGTGACAATATGCTTTTTTTCCTTTTTTTCTTGTAGCTTTATGCTAGTTGCGTACGTGTTTACTGCCTATCCTGCATCTGATCATTCTATAACTAGTAGAAGTAAATGACATTATCTCTGAACATTCTCCAATAATCACATTTTTCCATTTTGATTTTGCACATCAAACCTGTAAAGTTAGTCTCACTGTGAAGAGAAATTGTTACAATGTTGGAAATACGTGCTATTTAGAAGTGTTTGTTTGTCATTTACAAGTATCTTTGAGTCATAGAACATGGCAGAGTGAATCCCTTACCAGAATACATGGCCCTCTGAAGAAGTCTTAATGAAATAGAATGTGATATTCGAAAGCATTTTTGATCGCTTGCTTATATACTTGTTTACTTGACATTGATTTGTAACATGCAGATAATAATGCCTTTTTAGCAAAAAAATTTTTTTTCTTTTGTAACATGCAGATAATAAAGCCTTTTTAGCAAAAAAAATTTTTTTTTGGCATCTTGATGTTCATCTTGATTCTTCTTAATCAAAAACAAAAGTCATAATCATTTATAACCTGATGACAATTAGTGGCTATTCAGTAAAAGTGTAGATAATATATTTTATGGTTATTGACTGTATTTCCCCATTAATATAAACTGCATGAGGAGGAAGGATGTGTCACTGATATGTCTCTGACCTCTTAATTGTGGTAGAAATTTATTGGTAGATATTTATTGGACAGTTCAAGGGTACCTAATATCAACATTATTGCTACTTTTTTGGTTAAAAATTATTAGCTAAACATTTTTAACAAATAAAAGTTATATAAAAAGAGAAACCTTATTTCTTATTAGAAAAGTTTAGAAAAGAAATATGAAAAATGCATTATGTGAACTTCTAGATCAAGAACACTGAAAAAGATGAGTCAAAGCAAAATTAAGTAGAAAGAAAATTAAAAATAACGAATCAATAAAATAGTGTTTGTATAAGAATGATGTTAAAATAAAAGATATCAGTGAAACAAAAAACAAATATGAAAAAAAAATCAACAACTTAAATTTGACCTATAGAAAATGTTAATAGGTTAATATAGTTGATATTCTATAGGGCTGGGTATATAGCTCAGAAGCACAGCACCTGCCTGGCAAGCACAAAGTCTTGAGTTTGATTTTGAGTACAGAGAGAGAGAGAGAGAGAGAGAGAGAGAGAGAGAGAGAGAGAGAGAGAGAGAGAGAGAATCTTTGACAAAACTAATGGTAAAGAGATAACAAAACACTACTAATGTCAAAAGTAAAAATTGGTTATTAATATGGATACTAACAGCTAAAAATTAATTTAAAAAATTTTAGTAAACTATCATGCAGGGAAAGAGGGAAAATTTTATGAACAAAAAAATACTTACCAAAGTGATACTTTCTACTGATCATGGGCCTTTCAATTGTAGCTGAAAATATTATTAAGTTTTAATCAGTTTTAGTGCTAAAAAGTAAAAGTATGCATTACAAATTTTAATATTCAAAAATTTAATCATATAGATATCTTCTAATCTATTTTTAAAATTATGCTTACCTAAACACTTCAGGTGGTTGGCAAGTTACCACCATTCTAAGCAGAAGTTACATAGATTCTCACCTTAGAGCAGGGCATGGGGGGACTTGTCTGTAATACAAGTTACTAGGGAGACTAAGGTAGACAGATCTCAGTTCAAGGCCAGCCTGGGCATTTCACAGAGACTGTATCTCAAAATGAAGTAAAATTGTAAAAATGGCTGGTAATGTAACTTAGTGGCAAAGCACTTGCCTAGCGCATGCAAGGCCTGGAGTGTAAACACCAGTATTGAAACAAACAAACAAACATAAACAAACCAGAGAAAAATAAAAAGAAAAGTTCCTTAGTGCTCTGTTTCTGGCACTGTGCCTTCTAAGTTTCGTTCCAAGGTTGCTCACGCCAGTTACACACTGTCACACGGCAGTGAGGACGAGCGCCCTCGCACTGTAGCCATAGGGCTTAATCACCTGAGAAATTTTGTTTCCCCAAATGGCTTTTCCTAAATTCTTTCTGAAATAATGTTTCTAGAGATCATTCCTCTTTGGGAATTTTAGGAGATCTAGGCTAATTTAATATTTATCATTTAATCTCTCTTGTTTTATTAGCTCTGGAAGATGGGACACCATAGAGCAGTAGTTCTAAACTTTTAAACGTTATTAAAATTAAAAAAAATTTTTAGCTTAAATACTGTCAGGTTTTTATTTTGTGAGCATCATTTAAACTCCCAATCTTGCTCAAACTGTTGAAGTTTTCTTATTCCAGTAGAAACAAGTTCTGGTTTAAATGAAGGAAGGAAAGAAAGAAGGAAGAAAGAAAGAGAGAGAGAAGGAGGGAGGAAGGGAGGAAGAGAAGAGAACAAGAGGTCTGGAAGCAGGAATTCCTTATTTTCTTAACATTACTTTCTTATCTAAGTGAATGCACATCAGATTCTCAAAGCAGAAGGTGTCCATTATTCACTATTTTATAGTTAGAGTCAAAACGAAATATTTTTATGTTGCCATAATGTAAATGAACTTATAAAAGAGCATAATTCTAAGCTTATTACAGTGAGATTATTCACAAAAAGAAAAAAAAAAAACACCAAACCCTTCTTTACATGGGATCCAGCTTTAATATTCTCTTTGTCACCTCTCTTTAGGGCAGAATAAAGAGGAGATTAACCTTCTGAGAGAGCTGCACGAAATAAACCTGGGCAGGGACTCAACCCAATAAAATTTGATTTGCATTAAAGGTGAGTGAAACTTCCTCTCCAGTATTTATATATCATAGAAGGCAAATGACCTCTCCTTCTTTTAAGAGTTTTTGGTAAGCCAGTTCCTAGCAATGTTCAGCATCATTTTTCCTAGGAAAATATGTCTTGGGGGGAATGATTGATTCAATTGTCTTCTGATAAATAAACTTAAACAGTCTTGCATCCTTTCATTCTGTTTCATCTGTCATTTCATTTTAGTGTATAGTGTGTCCGATTTGCCTGGAAGTTTGAGAAAAATATAAAAATGAAAGATAGAATGGAGAAATATGCCATCAGTGTTTTTACTTTTCCATGCCTGTGAGAAAAGTTCTTATTAACTTTGCTCTAATGTCAAGGTAACACTGAATAGACACCATTTGGGGGCGATTTGCTATGGCAGACTTGCAAACTGACCCTAGGCCTTGGTTAATGTTTATTTTTTTTCTTTGAAAATCAAAAAGCTTTATTAAGCTTTCCATAAAGTAGAGAGGGAGCTGCTTCAAATCCAAATGAAGGTGACAGCATAGTAGGGTAAATGCACTAATTGTTCTTCAAATAAAATCTGTGGAAAAATTTAAATGAACATCTGTTTGAAGAATAGAGCTATTAAAGGAAATGTTCTGCACAAACAATATGCCACGCAGGATAGTTGTACAAATAATGCTGTGAAATTGTTTAATTAACTCATAAAAGAGGGAATCTAGTAACGGAAATGTATGCAGTACACTCTGGAGATATTTGACAGTCTTCAAGAGCAGATGTGATTATGATTATAATTATTTTAGTAAATTGGGCCATAATTTCTTTTTCTGTTGTAAAATAAGGTATATTATGAATCCTAAATAGGATAAACCTTTAAGCATAAATAATTCATGCAAATCCTGACTTTTGTTGGAGGTAATGCATTACTATCATTTCTTTTATTTCATGATGTGTGCCTTTGTAAATACAACTGAGAGGAGGGTATATTCACAGTACAATGTGAAAGTGACAAGATTTAATTTTTTGTGTGCTTTGTGGAAATTGGTTTCAATATTTCATAGATATGCCTTTCACCTTAGATTTGGATATTCACTAAACAATATATTTTTGTCTCTAGGAAATACCAATTATTTATAAAAGTATGGTGTATAGTGGATATAGAATAATTTTGTTTTCTTAATACCTGATAAATGCAGAAAATTATTTTCTTAATAACCAGAGAGCTTATGAGTATCAACCTACAAAAGCATTCTTTCATGTGTATGAGGTCAGCTACTTTTGTTTGAAGTAGATTCATTGATCATACATTATGTATCATTTGTTTAATATTATTATGCAAATTTAGTTAATCTATGCTACCCTATTATTTTTCATTCTTCTCCATTTTGGAAATCACATATTTTTATATTCATAATTTTAGTTAGTAATTACAGGAATGTTACATTTTCTGTATATTGCCTTTATCACCCTTATTAACTGAAATTACTGCTAGAAGGAAATTAATCAACCAAATTAGTATGCTTATTCATGAAACCTAGATTACAGTAAACTTCAAGATTAAGACTAATGAAACAATTACTTATTTAATCATTATTGAAAATGGGAACATTGCTCAGATATCTGACAGCAACTGCAGCAAGCTTTGGAGTAGACAAATGAATGTGTTTTTCTTGACTGCTCTTTCATGAAAGTAAGATTATTATGACCTGCTGGGAGTTTTGCTTTCATAGTCAACATTTTTCCTGGTAAAAGGTCTCTTCTTACTAGGAAAAGAGAATTTTTCCTGAGACTTCTGTTCTTGAAACTTAAGCTATTGTGACTCTGACATTTCAGATTTGAAGATGGAAGTCATGGCTATAGATGCTTATTATGGACATGATACTTTTGCTTCTTTATAAGAATAAACAATGCATAAGAATTAAATCATTTACATACAATGTTTTCTAAAAAAAATTAAAAATTTTAATCTTTCAGTAACAGATTTAGAAAAAAGCAAAAGGTATAACAAGCTTATAAATAAAATCCATAATCTTCTCTGTATGTCATTATACCAGCTTTCTGTTGCCCAGAGGCAATCATTATTCACTTGTCTGTGCTTAAGTTTTTAAGTGGTTGCCTTAAAGTTGAGCTGCTTTCTATTTATCAGTTTTAAATATCAGCAGAAAAAGATTTTCTGCCATAGTAGCTGGAGATTATCACTTCTCATATCATATTCTCCTTAAAATGCTTTGATTAATAATTTTGTTACCTTTAAAAATCTAAATAATACTTTTTAAAATCTGAGTAAATCCTTACATGATCTCCTGATTGTTCACACTGTAAGACGAGATCATCAGCATTCCTAACACTTTCTTATCCTACTTTTCCCCTATTTATGTTGAGATAAAATATAAGACATTAGCTAAATTTGAGCTTTTGACAAGCAATAAGTAATTTTTATTTAGGTCTCAACTTTCCATGACAATATTTGTATTAATTTTCTATATGAAATGTAGAAAACAAAATATCTGGTTAACTATATGACTTTATTGAGATATTAAAGAAAAACTAATGAAATTATATTTCTCTGCTCTCAAAAATCTTAGGACTTTTGGGTACCAGATGTTTCTAGAATGGCCTTATGAGCCATAGCTGAAATCAGGAATACTGGTAGTAAGTTCTACTTAAGGAAGGACTAACCAGATCACTTTTCCAGGCTTTGACACTCAGGTAGGACTCTCTGACCCACCTCAGCAGGATAAAAGATATTTTCATTTTCTTTCTTGAAAAAGATACAGGGATGCTTAGCAGGTGAAACTAAAAACAGAATGTGAGACAGAATTAGAAAGAAGAAAGTGTATGTTTTGTCCAGAGTGTACTCCAACTGTCTCTCCTTCTTTTTGGTTCTCATAATGCTGATGGCAGCCTACTTCAGCAGAAGACTTGACATATATAAGTACATAGTATAAGTGGAAGTGTCTTAAACTATCCTTGGGTCGAATGCCTGGCTCAAAATAAAAGTCTTAGACCAGGATGAAGTAGCCTCAAGTTCCTTCCTTATTACGCATTTTGTTTCCAGGGTTTTCAATTCTTTTCTTAAGACTACCTTAAGCTCTTGGCTAGGGAAAATAAGACACATGAAAAATCTCTATTGTAAAAGATAAAGACAAAAAATGAAGAAGAAAAGGATACTCAAAAAAACAAAGTTGGTATGTGAAAAAATAAGACTTGAAAGCAAACCGCAATTGAATTTCTCAGTGAGATAAGATGTTGTATTTAAAGCAAGAACAGGGTCCTTTGACAAAAGCACATCCATTGAACGAGAATGAATCTTTACAGATTACAAATGTTAACTGAATGTCTGGAATATATATAATTAAGACAATATACTTACAAAAGATAAGATGATGAAAATTTGGAAGAATTATTGAAAACAGTTTCCCCAGAAGCTATAACTGAGTATGAATTCCGAGAGAGAGAGAGAGAGAGAGAGAGAGAGAGAGAGAGAATAGAACAAAGTGGAAAACTTGTCAGCAAAGTAACATTTCCTAAATTGATGGGACTAAATTCTTAGATTGAAGAAGTTTACCAGGAGCTCAGAAAAAAAATCAATAAGAAAACACTAGTACTGGAGAAATGGATCATAAAATTTCTGAACATCAGAAATGAAGGAAATAAATCTTAAAGATCTGAGAAAGGAGAGTAAGGAAGTGTTGTGATTTAGATGTGAAGTTTTGTCCCAAAGACTAACGCATTGAGGGTTTGATCATCAGTGCAGTAGTAGCATTCAGAGTTGTGGTGTAGAGAAGGGACAGGTGCTATAATCCCTCTAAACTTGACTTTTAAAAACCTAAAACCTGTGTTATTACTGAAGGGAAAACTAATTTCTAGCCTTTTAAAATCAAAATAATTGCTTAGATTTCAGCCATTTGGAGTGATGATCACTAAAAGAATTGTTGCATTTTGAAGCAAATGAAAACAACCATAAGGAAGAGAACAACAACAACAACAACAAAAATCCTAAAACCTCAACATCTTTTCTTATGCTAGTTGTAGGATAGGCCTTGTTTAAGACCCTTCCACATATATTGAGTACATGTTTAAGACCCTTCCACATATACTGAGTACATGTGTATGTCCAGGTAATGAACATTAAATATAATTACTTACGCACGTAACACCAAAGAAAGTTACTCACAGATATCTAGGAGATAACACAGTTCCTAAGTTGAGCCAAACTCAATTTTAGGGGGCTTAATACCACTAACAATGCAAGGTTAAACTCTGAAAATTATGGGATGCAGATCAAGACACAGAATGATCATACTGTACATTGCCTGTCACACTACCTTCTGAACGCTTTGAGCCCTGGATGTCGAAAAGGACACAAGTTGAGTAAAGACACAATTGTAAAGAGAATAAAAACCAGATTATATAAAGAACAGTGAGAATAATCAGAATTTAAGCCTGGGAAAAGTAAGATTGATTGGGACACATTACGACTACTTTGCTAAATTTTAAGTGCTCTTCTATAGAAGAAGAAAAAGATTCTACTTTGTGCTTTTTCTTCTGAATTTGAAACTGATGTTATTGGAGGCATTTAGCAGAATAAATTTCTAACAATGATAGATCATTGTATCTTGAAAATTATTGAGTGATTCATTGAGGAAGTATTCAAGGAACAACTAGATGATCAGCAGTTAAGTACTGTGCAAGGGAATCCTCATATCAGAACAGAGATTGGACCGATTGTAATTTAATGTCTGATGTATGTCTGGTATTATAAATTCTGACAAATGTTAATTTTGAGATTAAATCAATACATACTGATTATTCAATAAATAAATACTGTTTATTTGATAATTAATTGATACCTCCCATGTAACAGAGAACAAAATAGATACTGTTCCTGACTCCTAAACTGTGAAATCCAACAAGGGAGAGAAGGATTAAAGAGATAACTTGCATTCATAATTGAACTTAATTACCAAACTTAATTGTAAAGAGAACTAGAAAGAGATGAAAATTATTAAGACAACCGAAAACACAGAATCTAATCTGGTTTGGAAGTTGCAGAAGGCTTCTTTAAGGAAGTGATGTCTAAATTGACATCTGCAAGTTGAATTAGCCACTAGGAAATGCTTTCAAGTTCAGAGTTCAGGTTCAAAATACTGAACATATTGAAACATGAATTGTTCTTCAGCACTCAACTGTCTTGTAAACATCCCTTAGCATAGCTTGATTTAGTGATTTTCTATGAATATTGGCTGAGGATTGATTCTCTGTTCTATGGGATATCCTTTGTTTATAGCCTGCTTGCTTTGTTTTAGGCTCTTACTTTAGACCTTTAATTTTGATTTAATGATTACACCTTGTTGTTATATCTGACTAATATCAGGACTTATTGTTCTGTGTTTGTAGGTATTCAAAAGACTCAGCTTCTGAGTTATACCCACAGACGCAAGTGAAGTAACTTTTGTCACTTGACTTTGGAGCTGAAAATACCTTTCCTTCAATGTTACCTATAAAAGTTAAGAATGAATGAGGAGTAGGTCTAAGGAGTCAATGAGCTCACTGCTCTCCTGGCTGCAGACTAAAATCCTTTATCTAAGTTCAAGATGAGCCTTCACAAAACTTTCAAAGCATTCGATGGTATGAATGGAGTAGCAGAGCTCATAAAGTGCTGGCAAGTGAATTACAACCTGAGATTGTAGGTGAGTACTCTTTGCCTGTAAAATGTTGGCTGATCAGGTGATGCTAGTCAGTGGCTAGAAGAAGAACTTTTCAGCTAGTCAATCTCTGGACATTTCTAGAGACTTCCAAGAGGAAACTAAAAATTCACATTATACATAGGCGGATCTTTACACAGACTGAGCAGATTAAGATGGCTCAGGCTGCTTCATTTGACAATGCCTGAAAAACACTGGCATGCTTTAGATCTTAGGGATTCCATCATGCCTGCTAAGAGCTGAGCTGAATATTTGTATGTTTGTGACTGTGTTATTGAATTCATAGTGTGGGTTAGGATCAGAAGAGTGAAGAAATACAACATTGTACAATTACATGTGACATATGTAATGTCATCAGAAAGTAAATTTTAAAACTTTTCTTGGTGCACCTGTAATCAGTTCTAGTGAGACTCTTAAATAGTGGCTTTTGTTTAACATCTGTCAGTGGTGAGGACTCTAAGATGCTGTAAGTATAAAGTAATAGCCTGGGTTCTCTTAAAAATAAAATTTATAAATGTAATCTCTAAGAAATATAACAGGATGTGAAATTATAACACTAAAATGGAGAGTTGAACATTAGTTAGTGAAAGCTTTTGTCTTTTGCCCAAAATCTTGGTTTTAATTTTTATAAAGAATTATTTGTTTGACTTCACAAATACTGCTCTAGAAGTAATAACTTATGAATGAAACAAATGATATCTTTGGTTTATCATAAGTAAAATAGATAAAGAGGTAAAATGGGAGACATGAACAAGAAAATCTGCAGACTGATTAATCTTTAGCTATTCTATATTTCCATAGTTGGTGCCTGAACAATGCAAAAATAATTTGTAAATGCCTCAAGATATCTTCTTTGTGATACAATCTCAAGATTACACAATTCATTATCTAGAAGTTACAAAAACATCATTTGGGTAAAATCGTTCATCAAGGAATGTATTTTACATAATATAAAATGAAGGTATAAAGCACATAAAGTTATAAATTATTCCCACTTTCAGTCATTTATCTACATTCTAGACACATATTTTTCAGTAAATATTAAGTATAATCTTGAAAAATAATACCTTACATTTGTTGAGGGTTTACTATGTTTTTGGCACAGTTCAACTCTGTACATGTATCATCTCACTTGGCATTCTTAACAACTTTAGGATGAGTGTTATGATTCTCATTAAAGATGAAGAAACTGCTTCTTAAAGAGACATTAGTTTTAAAAATATGTTGTTAGTAATAAATGTATAATTTGTGTTAAATTCTGAGTTCAAAGCCCATATTATTGTCTATATAGCAAAACAACTAACTAGAAAAACAATGAACTCAAACTTTGTACAACCTCAAATACTTTGTTTTTGAGGAAATTTCTTAAAAAAATAAATTGCCTTGGATTGAGTGATTTGAGATTGAACAGCTATCGTTAGAAATCATAGTCTTTTATTAAAGAAATGCCTTGTGTTAGCAGGGTATGCTGAGAACTCTCCCTCCCTCCCTCCCTCCCTCCTTTCCTTCCTTCCTTCCTTCCTACCTTCCTTCCTACCTTCCTTTATTTTTTGAGGCAAGGTCTGTCTATGTAATTCAGGATGGCCTTGAACCTGCTTTTGTAGCTCAGGCTGGCCTTGAACTCTTAGGATCTTCCTGTTTAGGTCTCCCAAATGCTGGGATTAGAGGTGTGCACCACCAGGCTGACTTCATGACTGTACTTTCATGTGGCATTGGAAGACAACTAGAATTAACGGTGATAATTCCTCGTTTTAATTTTTTCATCTGCTAGTTTATATGAAATCTGTGGAGTAAGTGGATGATAATTTTTGACAGGTATATGAATGAATTTGGGAGAAAAGGAATCGTTAGCACATTTTTAAAAGAAATAATTAGGTAGTGAAGGGTAAAATTTTCAAGATGGGAACATTCTCTTCTCTATATTATTCTATTCTGAAATGTTCTCTTTGTCAAGTTCTTGTAACTTTCAGGAGTGTTTGATTTGCTTCCCAAAGATCTGTCTTAATGCAATACAAAGTCTTGGGAGTGAAGATTACACAAAAGAGGGAGAGGAAAGTCTGGTAGGAAAGTCAGTCCCATCAAAGCAAAGTAGAAATTAGGGCAATTGATAAACTGAGTCAAACATTGTAAGTTTTGCAAATTCTTCCATTCCCTGAATTGGTTTTCATTTCCCATGGTTTTCGTTTATAATTTTGACTTTTTTATATTTTGTACACAAATATCTTTGCTTTAAAGAGTGCCCATATAGATCTAACATTGTTGAGCATTTTCATTCTTTTACATAACCTTTAAGTTTGGTTATTAATTCATTAACACCTTAGGCTCGAGTGAATAGATGAAAAAGTAGGGCGAATTGTTCTTTTTTTTCAGGCAGTCTTTGCATTTTGGTAATGTGTACTATAATGAACTCAAATAAGAGAACATTTGCCTTGGTATTTCACTAGGACAAAATAATTTTTAATAGAAATTACTTATTTCTCAATTTCTCGAGAGGATTTAAACCTCAATCTTGAAAGAACTGGGAAATGAAAAAAATAGTTTGTTACTCTTAGTGAAATGAAAATGATGGAGTCAAAGGTTAGCTTGGACAATGGTCAGTACCTCTTAGTTTATCATTGCTGTATTCAAATTAATAGCATAGGCTCCAAAAACAAAAATAAAAGTCCCATGCTCATTTCTAGCTACCACAAAGCTGTAACTCAGTGTCTATTTTGTGAAAACATTAAGTTTCTTAAAACAAATTTCTATAAATCTTTTGATATCTGCTTATTTTCTGTAGAAAAGTGGTCTTTTCATGTTTGATGTCACAGAAGCAAGAGTCTGTTTCTTTTGAGTTTGATTATAGAAAAAGATCTCCTCACAGTGAGCTCAGCTGGGTATATCCTGCTGGTTGCCTTAGCCTCTTTCATGGAAGGAGAGAAGTGAAGGAGAAGAACACACCATGGAATTGGTAATTGTTTGTAGCACTGGCAAATCCTCAAAAGATATTTTTTCTGTTGCAGTCTCTTCCAACTGGAGGCTTCAGTTTTGCAACTGATGAAAGATGAACGACATGCAAATGCTTGGGCTGCACATTTTCTAATGCTTTGAAGTCCTATCTGTCGGTCTCTGTTATATAAGTGTTGTTTATAGACATATTTTGCTGCTGCTGTATTTTTTTTATTTAAAGGAAAAAAAAAAACAAAACAGTATAAGGGTACAAGTAATACAGAATTACAAAAAAACGGTAAGAAACCACTAGTTAATAGATTATTTATTGTCATCTTAAAACTAGTTGTTTAAGTTACAGGATTAAAGCATACAAAGTAGGCATGCTGTTGCTATATGGAGGCTTAATTAGAATAAATAGAAAAGCCAAAATTATTTGCTTTCTACCAAATATTTGGATAGGAGTCAGACATTTATTAAAGTAGAAGGAAAAGGTGCAAAAGTTTAAAGTTTGGCCTGTTCTAGATTTAAGAATTCTTCATGATTCTCATTCAGTCTCTTAAAGGTTATGAGACTGATATTTCTTCAAAAAAAATTTTTTTTTTTTGGTTAGTACCAGGAATTGAACTCAGGACCTCGTGATTGCCAGGCAGACACCACACTACTGAGCTATATCCCTGGTCCTAATTTTTTAATTTTTATGGAAAAAAATAATTAGATTAATTATTATGGGATGTGTTACGCAGGAGGTATTGCTTAAAGGTTACTTTTGAGTTTATTACTGGAAACGAATGAAACTGGCAGGAACAAGGTCAGTTTTCTATTATGCTTGATGACCGTTTCCAGGAAAGTTTGGTTAGCCAAACCACATGGATTCCTGGGCTCCATTGTAAATTGCCAAAGGCAAGTCCAGTCATGGAAATTTTTATACTTACTTTATAATATTATCTCTATAAACTCTTCATGAGAGGAGTAAAATCTTGAGTAGGAGTCTAAAGAGATATAAATCCTGAGATCCAGTAAATTGAAAACATTCTGTTCCACAAGTAGAAGATCTAACTGTCCCTATTACATGTACTATAATTGGGGAAAATATTAGAAGTGGGAGAGACTCTGTGGTGGTGATTTAACTTTCCTAATGGTCTCTAATGAGATTCCATTGAATATTTTGTCATATATTATTAATTCAGATGATACTCTCATTAAGTCCACAATTTTATAATCAATATATTTTATTAAGGGACATTAAAATTAGAATGTTAGTATTATTTGTTTCATTCAATAAATAATTATTGAGGATATTGTAAACTGCAGAAGCCAGCTACAATTTGAGAGACCAAATAAAACAAAATGCAAGCATTTCTACTTGCACGAATCTTTTGTTTTAGTGGAATAAAATTTGGGAAAATATTTAATACTATCCTTAATATTACAAAATGGAAAAATATAATAACTTTCAGTTAGTCATGGACTCAATATATTTTTCTATTGACTGAGATCCCATCATGTTCTCTGTTTCTGATTTACTTGTGATAACACGAAGGCTTTTTGACAGATTTTTACCAAGTGCTAGATCCTAGAATAATGTGAATTTATGAATCATAGAATTTACGGCACCGAGATTATTTGTTTTAATACCTACAGTAATCAGTTGTAGCACTAATTGGCTTCCTTTCCTGGCTCTGTGGAATTTAGAATATACTTGTGTCTATACAAAAGTATATCAATTTGCAGTTTTAAAATTTACTTTGTCTCTTTTTGGTATTTTTATATACATTCATAGTAGAGGTTGTCAATGAATCTCAAACTTATTAGTCAATAGTTGACATAGTTTCAAGTCTCAAAAGAAAAATAAAGTTTTGATAGTTTGCAAAGCATTACTGCATTATTGTTCACTCCATTTCCACATATTGTTATTGTGAAATGTACTTGTAATCATGACCATTGGCATATAATATATGGTACATTCTAGTTTATTTTATAATGTTAAATGTACAAGTTACTCTTCTGTGTTCACAGTGAGAGTATAATATGGAAACTGTATTGAGCTCATGATGAGGAAAAGCCAGAAATCCTCCATGTATTTTATTAGGGAGTCTTTCATTTCTTGTTACTTCTGCCGCAACTAATTATTTTGCTAAAGTAGACTATCAAAGGTTATGAACTATCTAATTTTCAGGAAAATTGTAAAGTACTCAAGATTATCCTGATAATGATCCCAGTAATATTATGCATTTTACACTATGATATATGTTTGTGAAAGGAAAAGAACAGAATTGTTCATTGCACCTGGCTGCAGCTACAGAAGTGGGTTGCATTTGAGACCTGTATTTGTTTTGTACAGATGGTGGATGCACTTTTGTGATCAAATTTGGCACAGAACTGAAAAATTCTCTTGCTGTCTTACGAATCCCACTTTCACTAATACCTATGTTCTCACTTCCTATTATACTGGCAAACTCATTAAGCTGTTTTCATGAAACATTCAAATTCAAGAGGAAATGGCTGAGATTAAGAATTCTTACTGCAAAGAATTTACACTTTGAAACCTTCTCTCTGTCCTTCAACTATGAAAGTCAAAACTTGATTCAAATAGATTTAAATTTCTTTTGATTTAATAGTCTTCTATTTTTAATGTAAATAGTCTCAAGTCCTTTTGGATTAATGGTTCCACTTTTTCTATAAGCTTTCTCAAGTTTTTCTTATTTGATATTTGGGAGCAGGTTATTTAGCGTTTGATAGCTTCATTAGGAAAGCAAAGATCACACTAGATACTACAAATAGAGAAAACATTTATTTTTGGTAATTAATAATGTAGGTGAAAGAAAAGCTGGAAACCTTAATGGTGAGCAGAAGAACCTAGGAATTACTAGCAGTAGGAAACAGGTTTATGTTTAACAGAACATGGTGCTCAGCCATCTAATATCCTTGTTTGGTAGAATCATCAGCAAGACATGCTACCAGATTTACTAAATGGGAAAGAAAAGATGAAAATATTTTGATTTCTTCCTTTTCCCCATCATTCCCTGCTAACCAGCCCAAGTCTACCATCAGTCCTTCTTTTTAGGTCAAACCCCCTTAAAAGAGAGCATATACAGGCTTCGAAAATCCATCCTTACGTGTCTGGATTTGTTGTCCTCACAATGCAATATAACATGTTAAGAAATTTCCAGAAGGTTGCGGCAGAGTTTGTAATGAATTTCAGAACTTATTTATAGAAGGAGAAAGCTTACATGGAGCAATCAAGATTAAGAAATGGATTTGTAAAGCATACGGGACCAATATGAGCATTTTGGTTCATTAACCAATACGAATGATATTTTACTCATAGTTACAGTATCTTCTGGAGAAAATAAACTAATTGATAGTAAAGTTTTTTTTTAAGTTTGGATAAGTCTCATTTTTCTCCTCTGTTTTATTTATTTGTTTAGAATTAACACATATAATTATCAATGTGATAATTTAATATGGGTGTACAATGTATAATGATTGAATCATGGTAGGTAATGCTTCCCTCTTTTAATCATTTACTATTTATTTGTTCTGAGGACTTTTAAACTTCTCTTTATTAGTTCTTTTTAAAATATAATAAAATTGTTGTGAAGTATGAAAATCTCACTTTACTAAGAGGGAAGCTAGATAAATGGCTTCAGAATATGATTAGATAGAACATGTCCTTGATTAACTCCAAAAAACTTGTACTTTCAAATTATCATTAGGTAAAACCTGGAGTTTTATTCATCTACCCTCTAATAAAGCATTTAGTAAATGAATATAAACCCAGAGACAAAATTTTGGAAGAAATAAGGCTAATTTCTTCTGAAAATGTTAGAGTGGTATTCAGTTACTCTAAGTACAGAATTTGATATATTTTATAGGTTATACAGCTTATAAAATTAGAAGTTGTATTTAGTAATAATCATAGAGTCTATAATTTTTTTTTAGATATAAACTGATGAGAGAGACCTAAAAGAGTTAGAAGGTATCCTGGAAAATAGAGTTATATACATGAAACATGTATGGATTTGTTGCCTTCCCAAAGCAATACAACATGTTCAGAAATTTCTACGAGGGCATGCCAGAAGTTGCAATAATTTCCAGAACATACTTGTATTGAAAAAAATCTCTCCTATCACTGCAGCATAAAAAATTCTACAAAATATTTATGCTATAGAAAGTTCAGATGAAACTTGAATGAATCAAATTGAACCTTGAGTGGATTTCATTAAACTTAACATGAAGGTTTCGTGAGCCACTGAACAGCTCTTTTTTTAGGTAACATCTTCCTAAAATGTTGTCTATCCAGACAGGATCCTGAGACTTTTTTCACTTGTCACAAGAAGATTTTTACTTATAAATGGACTAAAGAACGTATACTTCCTCGGAGAAAAAGTATCTTCTTTATTAAAATGAAAATACTTTTTCTAGGGCTGGGGATGTAGCTCATTGCTAACACTTTAAGATTATCTGCTACTTGAACAAGGTGGATGGAATTGGCAACATGATGTGTTTGAATCCAGGAAATTAAACCTAGAACTGTGACTGGAAAAAAATGTTTAAAAATCACAAATTTGCTTTGAAATAATAGAGCATCTTGTTGTCACTTGTGATTTGACAAGTGGTCCCATCGCTATTTTCCGTGGTGTTGTTTACTGAACCATTGCAAAACAAACAGTGAGGCCTATTGTGGAAGTCCAACTTAGTAATGCCGGAGAATCATCCTGAAGCCAAAAGAGAATTGGGGCTATATTTTTTAGTTTCTAGTAAAGTAAAAAAGCTGCCTCTTTGTCTAAAGGACCCTGTTTTCTAAAGTTAGAAGATTAAAACATGACATAACAAACTATACATAATATATATATATATTTCATTATTAAAATATTAGACACATTACTATGATTTTTTATAAATTAATGTGTTCTTTTTCCATTAATTGTTTTTTTTTTTTTTTTTCCTTTTGGTACCGGGGATCAAACTCATGACCATGCGCTTGCAAAGCAGGCGCTTATGCTGCTGAACTAAATCCTCAGCCCCACCATTAATTATTTTTAATATGTTCTTAAGGTAGGGAGCTGGTAAGAGAGATTGATCAGATATACATAAACCATTGTAAGGAAAATTGTTTGACAGTTTTGTAAGAGGATATTCCTTTATAATAGTTTATATAATCTTTCTCTGCTAGGAGATTTTAGGTAAATCACTTTACTCAGTTCTCTTATCTATAAGACAATTTGGATAAATTGTAAATAGCAAGTATCTTTGAGTATATGCAAACTAATAGATAAAGGGCCAGAAGTTTATCCTGGGCTTACAACTTTCCCTCATGTTTGAGGGGCACTGGATACCAAAATCAGTAGATGTTAAAATTCCTTTTATAAAATGGCATAATATATGTATATAATATATGAACATTCTATTGTGTACTTCATTTTATTTCTATCCTCCTCATTGTTCCCCATACTATGTACATTTTATGTTAAATTCATGGGGGACTGACTTTACCCCTGTTCATGTAAGTTGTGTAGAATCATTCTGTGGGGTATATTTATCTTTCATTAAAAGTGCTGTGCTGGGTTCTGGTCAGTTTCTCTTCTTATGAGGAAGCACTTTAACTCACAGGAGTTAGTCAGTCTAGAGATGAAGACTAAGGTAGGAGCTTATGCAACGTACTTTGAAGAGCTGAATCTGACCTTACACTCCTGGAAAGAGTTTTTAGTTATGACTACAGAAATAAATAAAGTAAGTGGAAACTTCAATATAGGTGGAAATCTTTTCCTGAGACATTCCAACTTATAGAGAAGAGAAAAATTCAGAACCATGATAAGGTATCTTACTGAGAGGTGCAGATGTTTTACGATTTTACGTGTGTTATTATAAAGGAGCCACAAAACATATCCATTTTCACAGGAAGTGAGAAATGATAGTACTCCTTCCTTGTTTCCCATATACACGTTTACATGCCCACTTCATATCCAGGCGACACAGGACTGCGGGGAGTAAACTACTGGAAAAGTTGGGTGTTCAGGAGAGTAGAGGTGAAAGTTCCAAGCTCCTCAAGGGAGAAACCTGTGAAAATAATATTGTACTTTCCCTTTTAGAAAAAAGAAATAATAGCTTAGGAATTTAGTTCCCCTATTTCTCTCTTTAATGGAATAATGTGCCACTGTGAGAAACAAAACAAAACAAAACTGTATCAAACACTTGGACAAGCTAAGCTAGAACACCATATAATTAAGAGATGTTAGCAGAATAATTCTTTAGGAGAAAGAAAAGAGCAACAGATAGCTCAGGCTTGGGATCTGTCCACACTCATCTCTATAATGTGAAGAATAAAGCCAATAGGAGAAAATGAATTATTTCAAAATATTTGTTTTCAACAATCTGAACCTTGCTCCCTTGTGAAAAGCTCAATGCTTAATTTTAATAGCCAAATAATATCTTGATATGAAGGTCAATAGCAAGTATATGCATTTAAACTGCATTTGATTTCTGCAGTAGGACAAGCTCCACTTGAAATAATAATTTTCAGAATTTGTTAGTTAAAACACACGCTATCTGGTGTTAAGATGGAGAAATGAAGACAAAGTATTTTCTGTGATGGCAAAAAGAAGAAAGCATGGCAAAAGGACAGCTAGTGCCTAGATATAATTTGATGCTCAAGCATGACAAAAATTGCCAATATATTCAAAACATATTGCTAAGAAACAACCAGCATGTTCAGAAAGTTATACTTCCTATCTTACATATAGAAAAATTTGGGTGCTTGTTTTCATAAAAAGAAAAATTATGAATAATACAGAATTGGTGATGCTACTCTGAATATTTTTATTGAATAACTCATGATTGGGAACACTATTTCCCCAGCAGAAACTAGCCTGAGAACTTTCTACTGGTGAGAATGTATATAATCAGATGACACAAACTTCAGCTTACATTCCATATTTACCTTTCCATGCACTGTTTCCTCATCTAAGGCAGTAACCATAATGGGTGGGTCATTCAAAACGGAAGTATAATAATTAGCTATCAAAAAGAGATTAGTTTTCAGTTATAATCTCAAGGAAATCTTGCTTTCACTCTGAATAGATGTATTTGTGCCTGTTTCTTGATTTATTAGACTCAATTTACTGGTTCTTAAAGAGCTAAGTTCTTTCACAATTGTTTGAAATTCAACATTTAGTTCCAGAAACTGTTCTAGCTGTTAAGTCTCACTAAATTATCTATACTGTGGAAATAAGTAAAGAAATGCATATATAATAAAAAAATGTCTAGCAACACAATGGGACCCAAAAATATGGAACAGTTTTCCATTTTATTTAGAATTTCAATAGATGTAAAAATTTTTTTTAAAATTCAGTGGACTATGTTTTTGGTTAACTTGGGGCCAAATGAACAAATTTTGTTCCTTTAGAGCTTGTCAAACTGTTTTCAGTTATACATAGCCTCGTCAGCATCAGACTTTCAGGCTTTACCATCTCCACAACAGTTTTAAGTAAAGAAAAGGCCAAAAGAGAAAATTTGTCATTTGAAAAACTAGTAACATTACTAGTTTTCTTTGATTTGATTTCTTTGAAATTACCATGTGACCATATTTATCCTTTGTCCCTTATTACAAAGTTTAATAGTATATACATAAAGTATTCACTATAGAGAAGGCATCTGATCTCATGAGAGATACACTGGTTCTTAATTACTTGCCAAAATGATCAGGACATTTTAGATACACAGTCTCTGTTTTAGTCTTTTAATATTTATTTTTTATATACCTTGATGAGAGAGAGCTCTTTGCCTAATGAACTAAGAATTGTTGGTTAACTTTTAACACTTTTTGTATTATACATAAAAATATATTTGCTTATTGATATTGTTTTATAATTAGAGCATATATTGCTAAACTGTACATAGTTTCATGATTGCATGGTGGAAATCAAATTCCATGGAGATATTTGACTTTAACCCATACCACCTTCTCATTTACTCACCTTGAGCTTAAACTGTGATTATCTCTTTTTTTTTTTTACAATTATGCACATTTCTCATTGGTCTTCATGCTTTTGCATACATCCCATGTAAGACTTCTTTACCCAGTAGCCAGAGTGGTTCAGGTAAAGCATGGGTTGTCAACCTTTTGGTTTGCCTAGGCTGTACTGAAGAGGAACTATTTTGTGTTGTATATGATATGTAATACAGTTAATGCATATGAGAACAAAACTACTTTAACTTATTAGATTATTTTAGGAAATAGTGCAAGCCCAAGTTTAATAATTAAATAAGAAAATTTACATGTTTGCTTAATAGAAATGAACACCTCTGTTCACGGCAACACACTTGAGTAGGTGGGTTGAAAGACTATTTTCAGTAATTGTTGATTTTTACTTGTCAGATTATACAAGTGTGTGATGCTTGATAACCTTGGGTTTCCACTTGACTGGCTGTACGTGATGGGCACAGAAAATAAAGACAGCACTCCACTGTGCCCTCCCCTACATGGCATTCTGTCATAACTTACACAGTCGGTGCTCAAGCCCCATCCAGCTGAGTCATGAGAAATATCACCCAAAGTCCCATAATAATGTTAACAGTTTAGGATTTTGTGGAGCCTCATTTCTAGCTGTCCTGGTCCACATTCAGCCCATGGACCTTAGGTTAGACATGTCTGATCTAAATTATATGCCTTTCGGTGTTCTACTGATGCTTTAAATAATCAAATGATTTTCATGGTAGGAAGAATTCTAAGATGACTCCAAGATTCCCACCCCACTTCAGGTACACAGATTGTGTGTTTAGTTGTTTCAGAATTTCAAATGTGAAGATGCTTTGCTCTTGAGATTATTATGTTGTATAGAAAATTACAAGTTGTAGATGTAATTAAGTTACCCAGATCCAATCTTGACTTAAGCTAATGAAAAGGGAAGTAATCCTGAGTAGATCTGAGCTAATCCAGTGATCCAGTTAGAGAGATCTTGAAGTCAGAGAGATTTGTTTTTTAGGCTGCTGTCATGGAAAAAAGCAGCCTTTCATGCAATGGACAGCAGCATTATTCAAAATAACAAAGTTAAGAAACAATAGGTGTCCATCAATAGATTCAAGGATAAAGAAAATGTTGCACATACACACAATGGAATATTATTCAGCTTTTAAAATCCCAGAAAATCCTGTCAATTGTGACATAAGTGAATCCAGAAGAGATAGAGTGAAATAAACCAGGCATATAGAGACAAGTACCATGTGATTTCACTTGTAAGCAGAGTCTGGAGAATGGTGTAACTTTGATCAATAGATACAAAGTCATGTTTAGATAAAGAAATAAATTCTTGCATTACACAGGGTGATGATAATCATTTATTTAAAGAATTTTAAATGTTCTTGTTGGAAAGGAATGACAGATAGTTGAGTTGATAATATACTAATTAGCTGGAGTTGATAATTTCACGATGTATACATGTATGGAAACATCACATCTCATAAATGAGTACAGTTATTTATAATTCTATATGAAGGTATAAAACATAAATAGTTGTTTTGGTTAGAAAAAGAGCTCTTACAAAATCTTACTGGGCTTTAACATTTAAGAATTTTATATTTGTATTTTGTAGATTAAAGAGACAAAATCATAAAGGGAAAGAAAGATGGAAAAGAGGAAAGAAGAAAGAAAAAGAAAAATGAAGAAAGCAAGCAAGCAAGCAAGAAAGAGGGACCGAGAGGCAGGAAGAGAAGGGGGGAGAGAAGGGAGAAAGGGAGAAAAGAAGGAAGAAGGAAAGAACAAAGGTCGCCAGGCAAACAACTTTATTGCAGGGAATTAGTAGCAGAGTAGTCTCAATGTTTCCCTTTTATTCTTATTATCATTTATTTTACTTATACAAAACTTATCGTTGCTATTTTGTGAACAGATTGTTCTCTGTTACTTCAAGAATAAAAAATAGCAATGTATTCTACTTCATTTATTCTTTAATACCCTTCTTTTCTTCATGCAGACGTGTTCCGACATGTTTTTCTTTCTTTTTGAAAAAAATTATTTTTACTAGGAAAGAGGGCTACTAATGATAAATTTTCTCATGTTTTGTGTGAGAGAGTCTGTATTTCTCCTCTGTTGAGTATTGATTTTGCTGCATACAGAATTTAAGCGATTACAGTTGCTTTTTTTTTTTTTGGCATTCTAAGTATTCTCCACTTTCTTCTTGCTGATATGATTTCTGAAATGAAATCCATTGTAATTCTTATATTTGCTTTTCTATAAGTTTTATTTCCTTATAGTTTTTTCTAAGATTTTTTCTCTTTGTCTTTGATTTGCTTTACTTTCATATAATAAACTCAGGTGTATTGTAATATACTTACTTTGCTAATTTTGTACATGTGATACTATGCATATTGTGTATATCCATTCTGTTTATCTATCTATCATCTGTCTCACAAACTTGGTGTTTTCTGAGCTTTCTAGACCTTTAGTTTGGTGTCTGTTATTAATATCTTAAAACACATTATTGTTTAAAATATTTCTTCTTCTCCTTTTCCTTTTGTCTACCCTTAATATTTCATTAAAATATGCATTTTTAAATTATTGCACAAGTCTTAGATATTATGTTCTATCTTTTTTAGATATTAGATCTATCTTTTTCTTTTTGCACTTCAGTTTTGGAAGTTGCAATTGATATTTCTTCATTTTTGCTTACTGTCATCTTGGCTCAATCTAGTCCAGTGAAGACGCCATTAAAAGCTTTTTTTTATTGCAGGTAATATGTTTTTGATTTCTAGTATTTTATGATTGATTCTTCCCTAGAGTCTCTACTTCTGTTTTTTCATTACTCATGTGTTGTTGTACTCTGTACAGTTTTTCAGGGTAGCCCTTAGTCATCGTTTTAAATTCCTGCTTTGATATTTCAATTTATCTGCCATGTCTGCCTGTGTCTGTTATGCTGTCTGTGTGACATGAAACTATATACTAGTATGTTTTAGTAAACCTTGGAATCTTTTGTTGTCAATTAGCCATAATGTGATGGATAAAAGCATTGAAGTAAATAAATGTGTAGGATCAGGCTTTACATGGTATTTGGCTGAGTAAACTGTGTTCACTGTTTAATCTGTGTAGGTGGCACAATTAAAATTTCTTCGTGTCTTCTTATTTTTGTCTCCTTTCTTGTAATGAGGTTTTCATAAAAAGTTCTTAAATAAGGTCTAAGGCAGTGATGGCAAACCTTTTAGAGCTTTCAATAATACAAACATCCTACTGAGATATGTGTGCCACCACTGGTCTAAGGCATGAAGTTGTTTCTATTGTATTAAATACAGGAGATGTGTTGATGCATTATGCAGTGTGGAGAGGGAAAGCAATCTAAGCTTGTATGCTTTGGTCTCAGCTGGTAGTGACCCTGTGCCTGTGCCTATGAGCTTGTTATGCTGGATGTTCTGTAAGTTATTTGGTTCTGTCTTTCCACTTCCACCAGTATGAGTACCATAGGAACTCTGTTTGTCTATTCTGTTCACTTTTCATCCCCAGAACCCAAATTATCAAAAGGCTTAGTACATATTTGGTTAATGAATTACTGAATGTTTGGTTGTCTAAATGTTGGGAACTTTGTAAAATTAACTCTTCTTTAAACCTTTTGTATCAGCCAAACCGAGATCAGAAACTGCCCCTCCTGTAGAGATCTTTAAATCTCTGTTTAAAACTTATGCACAGATGTTGTCAGATTAGCTGCTTGCATCCTTTGCTATAAGAGAGCAAAAAGAATGAAAAAGACTCAGAAGTTTCTGGGAATGGGGTGCTATTTTAAGACGAGGATATACACAGCCGGAGGGAAAATGAATTTGAAAATGAGCTTAGACTTTTAAACAATGCAATCAAATTGTATCAGTAATTTGGAAAACTAAAAAAATTCTCAACTTAAAAATTTTCACATCTCAAATTTGTTTTTGTAATCAAGAATATGTAGTTCTTTCTCACAAAAGCAAAAAGCTCAATCAGTCTTGCATAGGAAATATAAATGCAGTGCTTGGAACATTCTTCTTCTCAAGGAACAGACCTGCTAGATACTGATGCAGTTGAAATGTATACTTCCTGCTGGTTCAGTTGCACAGTCTTTGTGCTTTTTAGTCTTATTGTTCTGTCTGGGCTTAATGAGCGCATTCAGGCATGTAATGAAGAACAATACCATCACACAAAAAATTCATTCAAGTCCAAAGATATGGTGATTTTATCAACTTTATTATTCAGGAGAATACATTTGCAATTATTTAAAAATTGCAGAGATTGAGGCACATCTAGAACACTGGCTTATCAATAATCATTAGCAGCTGTGCTATAAAATAAAATCTTAAATTGATGGCATGTTTTACAGTAGATACACTGCTTTTGTCTTTCTGTTTGCTAAAAGAAAAAAAGATCTGAGCAACGCAATTGCTCATATTAACCTTAAAGTAGTTGGTAGCCAAAGGCATGTGGTTCAATTTTTATCTCCACTATCTTTGGCTAATGAAATGAACATAAGTCAGGAAAACAGATGAACCCCCTACAGCAATCCAGGACTTACCTCATGGAGCCAAATCACTTGTCTTTTTCTCTTTCTTTCCTTCCTCATTCTAAAGAAGTGTTTTGTGGGATTTTCAAAGCATATTCATATATATCTCATTTGACCCTTACATCTCAGTGATGCTAAAATCTTGTTTCCATTTCTAGATAAAAGGTCCTTGCTTTCATTTCTAGATTTGTTCCTTGAAGAGTTGAGTGGGAAGGAGCCCAGTGCTTCTGTTCATTAAACAACAATAACTCTCTAAGCCTCAGATTCCTCATTTCAAACAACATGTATACCTGCTTTGGCAACTTAATGAGCTTATTATAGGGATAATAAGCAATAATTGCAGTTTGATTAGGACTAATCAAAGCCATATGCTTCTGCAAAATAATCTTGCTTTTCTTAAATCTAAAGACTCTGACTTAAATAAAAACATTGTCCTTTTTCAATATAAAACTTTTTATGATAATTTGTTGAATTGCTTCAATGTTGTCCTATTTTCTTGCTCACTGAGAGAGATGGTCCTCTTATATTTTACTAGACTGTGTCATATAAATAGGAGTATGATTTTCAAGACAGATGCACAAAAATAAATAGTTTATCATAGATTTTTAAATATGTTTTGATTCTTAAATACATTATGACTAGAGGACTTTTTTCAAAATATAAAACAAAAGTAGAGAATTTTTTCTGTAAAGGGCCAAGAAATGGAGAGCATATGGCAGATATGAATCTTTTAGAGTTGTCAGTGAAAGCCCACTGTGGCACATGTGCTGTAAGTTTGCCACCACTGACATGTGACCTCCATCATAGATACTCAACTATGCATGGATGCTGATCTATTACTTTCATATAATTATCACATGCTATGAAATTATATATTTTAAATTTTTTTCAGATATTTGAAAAGAAAAAGAAAAATTTAGCTCACGGCTGTACCAAAGTAAGTGACAGTCTAGATTTGGTCCATGGTCATATTCAACACTGGTATAAAGCACAGGGCATTCATTGCTTCTGTAGCTTCTGCTTGGTATGAATGATTATTTGAATTAGAAATGTATTTTGAAGCAGTTTTTGTCTTATAATATCAGTGTTCAGTGTGAATCTGAGCATACAATCTCTTTATTGAGAGCTTATCAAAAATTACAGTGTATGCTTAAATTTTAAAGATAATGCATTGAAAGACACATTGTCATTAGTTTCCCTCAAAATATTCCAACTCTGAATGTAATTTTCACATTATTCCCATCAGTTCTGAAGCAATTTCAGAAGTCCTTTGTTATATCCACATATGTGACTGAAAACATAATGAATGCTGCTGCTGAGTGTTGTTCCCTGGAATGGCAGGCTTGAAAAGACATGGAGGACCCTCAGTGGCTATATTCACCATGAGACTTCTCGCTCTTGGACAAAGGAAAAATGACCATGAAAAGTAAACACCTTCAATTGATTTTTCACATTTATGCAGCCACAATAGCACAAATAAAGACAGTCACACACACACACACACACACACACACACACACACACACACAAAGACTTCTAGAACGGCTTCTAGAACTGAAAAAGTGTTTTTGAAGCAAGGGAGTATTTTGAGGGGGATTAATGATAATATATGTTTTATTGTAATAAATAGTTCTTTTATTAAATTTAATTTTGAAAGTAGTAAAAATGCAACAGCACAAGTAGAACAAAGCTAATCAAGACACTGCAGTGAAATTGGTACAGAATTTCACAGTAGGATATTGGCTAGTAGTAATAGGTGCTGTGGTATATCTTGTTATCGTCACAATAGTTGTTCAGTCAATTAGGCATAGCAAGATCAAACCAAAAACAGAACACTATAAAACCAATTGAGAGTACTGAACAGAGCAAAAGAAACATAACACAGCAAAACAGTGAAAACAACCTTTTCCTTCAAACAGAAGATAGAAGGAAATCCCCTATATTTGCTATACTGCATATGGTCATCCTCCCAAGAGATGCGGAGACATCTATCCCAAGTAGTAAATGGCGGGGAGGGATATGGGTGTTTGATGTTCAGCACACTCCGGGGGTGCACTTACCAAGAGGACAGGCGAATAAGCTGCCTGAGTCCCATCATGGCTGGATCTCAGGAGTAATAAATAGTTCTTAAAAATTTAAACATTCACCATATTATTCAGTCACCTTAAGTAGGCTTTTAGAAGTTAGGTCATCATCCTCAAAAAAAAAAAAAAAAAAAAAAAAGAAAGAAAAAGCAGCAGCCCTTTGTTAGGAAATTAAGAACTTCTTGCTTTATATTCAAAGGAGAGCAATCAAGATTTAGAATAAAGCTTTCAAAACTTAAGGCAGACTTTAATGTTGTTTTACAAGCCTAATTATATTAGAACTCTCAACTTGGTATTCAGTAAATATCTGTGGCATCAACTGGAATTCCAGTAAAGTTCCTAAATTTTTGCTTATTGTGTAGAATGAACTGCATGTAGACTGTAACTGTCTACTTGGGAGACAAGGGGTTAATTAAATGAAATTTCTAGCAGTACTGTATACAGCCTCTTGATGAAGGTTGATTAGGAAATACTTAAAGGACAGTGGAATTTCACATAAGTGCTACGTAATAGGGCAAGGTGTGCACAATATCTAAATGATTAGCCATTATTACCTTGACAACACCCATGACTAAGATAATCTATGGCTATAAATTGGATGTCTATGTAGGCTGGTAAATTCGTTTAGATCTCAAATGTGTAATTTAGTTACAATGAAGCAGTTAATTATTTCTATGTTCTATTATCTTGGAAGTTCAGACATATTCTAAACTTCTTTACCACACAGTCACAGCTATGTCATGTTACTGCTTAACTAATCTTTAGGATTTTTTTTTTCATGAGTGCTACTTTCATTTGTTTAGCTAAATCATATACTTCTTTTGGGCAGAATCTTATTACATAAAAGGAGTGGCATAATTGTTTGGTGCAAGGTTGTATAATCTGCTAGGGTTCAAGTTTGCTTTGAAATGTACTAGCAATGCAAGTTGGAGTGCATTAACTATTTTTGACTCTTTATACCTCTGCAAATAATAAAAATGAAACTATTTTCCTGATAAAATTGGATTACTTGGAGAGATAAAATTGTTAATGCATACATAATAATTGCTAACAAATAGTAAACCAGTACATGCAGGGCAAAAATGTATCTTTTGGTCTGAGTTGGATGCCATAAAATTCTGTTTATAAGATGATGACTTTTCCAGTCTTAATCCCTCTATTGAATCCCGCTTACTCACTGGGGATATGTACACATATCCACGTAGGCACTGAATGCACATCTCAAAGTTGTCAAGCCAATAAAACTCGCTTGATTTTTTTGCTACTCCAAAGTATTCTCCTTTGTCTTTTATATGCTAATATAAAAAGTAATTTATTGCTTCAATTTCCATACTAAAAAAACAAATTCAATTGGACTTCATCTTGCTATTTTCTTCCCAATTCACATTCTAATAGTTTTCTTTATTGGCATATTCTAGTAGTTCTATTGAATATGTCTAAATCCAGCTAACTTACCATGATAGTTGATATCATAACTACTTTTTGCTTAGACTACAAATGCAATAGATTCTTAACTGATCTCCCTTACTCTGTCCATAAAATCCATCTCTTCTTTAACTACCATACAGTACAAAATACCTGGCCTATAGGAAGTATACATTAAATTAACCAAATAAATGTTTGAAATATTTGGAAGCTACTTGATTTACAACCTTATGATAAGCACTGAAAGAATTTCTTTCAAAGTTATTGAAGCCCCTGGTGAGATTATCAAGTCTAACTCATCTGGCAAAAGGGAACAAGGATGCAAAAAAAGAAAAGAAAAGACAAAGAGGAAAAAGTTTTGCAATTGAAGAGCTTGTGGATGACCCCATATTCTCTCTAGAACAAAAAGCCTCATCTCCAAAGGGACCCAGGCCAACCAGGAAAACAATTTGCTAGGCAGCAGGTTTGAAATTGACTTCATCCTTCTGAGTGTACAAATGAACCTGCTGCAATGATTGAGCAGTCCCTTCTCTCCCATAAGGAGAGAGGACTCCACCCGACCCCAAAAAGCAAAAACAAAAGCAAACAAACAAAACAAAACAAAACAAAACAAAAGCTAGTAGCTTTTATTCGTATCCATCAGGGAGGTGAGCAGTGGTCCTGCAGAGTGCGTAGGAAAAACAAACTTTGTATCCATACCAGGCACAGAGGCCTCCAATTAGTTTTGCTGAATGCAAGGCTGGCACCTTTACTGCCAGGAACATTTGTTTCAGGATAACCAGCTCTATAATCTCAGTAAATAGGGTGAAGGAAAGGTCACGGGACAGGTTGAGGCAAGGGCTTTGTTTCTCAGGAGAGTACAGTGTGGTGGTCACCCACAAAAATGATGTAAAATTATAGTCTCTGCCTTTTAAAATTGCATAATAAACAATTCCTTTAAATGGGTACAAAACAAGAGGATTGTCTAAATTTAAAGGATTCTTCAGACTGTAAAATTTATGAATCTGTAACTTTTAAAAAGCTATAGGATGAGAATAAAGCAGACAAATCAGCCTACCTGAACACTTTATTGGACTTTTATTGAAAAGTATTTCAGATTGGGAAAAGTTGGTTTTTTTGGGCCCTTCTTTGTAACAGAAAGGTAATTGCTAAGTTTTGCTTTTTTACCAAACATGGATGCTTTATATTTACCCTAGTTGTCCAACACATAGTTTGTGATAAAGAAAAAATCACTCCTGAATTAGCTATTTAAATGGGAAGTTAAAGTATAAAATATATTTTGTGTCAAACTACAAATCTCCAGTTTGTTTCCTTTACAGTACTTCTCTAGTTTATGTATCTTTTATTTAAAAATCTTAAAAGAAGTTTGAGTGGATGGTATAATATCTTTAAGTTGCAAAATCTACCTGTTTGTAACTAAGGTTATCTTTGTCAGGAGGCTTCGGTCAATGGTGTTTATTACATTAAATCCTGATTCCTCTCCTTTCTCTGTAATGACTGTAATCAGACTGAGAGACGCTACAAAGGACATATGCCAGGAATAGTATCTTTCACTGTTCTGGCCGGAGAACAAAGAACTCTGCGGGTCACATCTTGCTGCTGACTGATGGTGGGTCTATGTCTCTTCCTAGTACACTTTGAGTCTGCTGAAATATCTAGCCAGTTTTTCTTTGAGTGGAAGAAAGAAAGAAATATATAATTTCCATATCCTGAAAATTCAGAAGCTCTTGTCTTTTGAGAAGAGACTGAGTAAAGAGACCGTGAATGTACATGGCAATAGGAAAGAAAGAAAGGAGAAAAATAAAAGGAGGGAGGAAAAGAGAGAGGGTGAAAGAAATGCAGTGTGTGTGTGTGTGTGTGTGTGTGTGTGTGTGTGTGTGTGTGTGTCTTTATCTTATCTCTATCTCATGAGATGCCTTAAAGCAAAACTGAATCTATAGAAAAGTATACATTTTATCCAAATGATCTTTATTTCTAATTAATCTTCTTCAAAAGGAGTTGGGGCCAGGGTTTTATGGAAGAATGACTTATTCTAGTTGAGTGGGAAACATCTTATTTTGGCAGAAATTAAGAATGTGTGTACTATCATTTGGATAAGTATCTCTCAAAGGTTCAAGGGTGTTATAGTCAATCTTTGCAAGAGAAACAGGTTTAATGCACGACCCAGAAATTTACAAGATTAGCTCACAGTATCTGCCCACAGAGTCAAATGTAGAAAAGTGCAAGAGATTCGTGCATGCACTGAAGATCTAGATTCCAGCTAAAGGCCTGGAGGCCATGGCAATGTCCCGCACAAGTCTGTATCAGGAGGCTGAGGAATCTGCAATGGAAGATTGAGGGATCTACGCTGGATCCCAAGACCCAATATGGGAGGCTAGAAAGTGTACACTAGCTGGCCAAAAGGCTGGTCCTGGAAGCTAAAGAATCTGTGCCAAAATTCAAAAGAAGAGTGCCAAGGTGAAGGCAAAGATGAGAGGTCCCCCAAAGACAGCAATAGCTATCATTGGCTAAGGTGCTGGAGGCTCTAAATGTGAGACTGGAGTGCAGCATAACTGAGTTCTGATGTAATCTTCCCTTAGGTTTTGGACAGTTATAATTTTTCTGAGTGCTCCTGGGACTTCTTTCTATGATACACAGAAAGCAGGAGTGTCTCGGTTACTTTTCTCTCATTACTTGGACAAAAGACCTGCCACCTCAAATGAAGGAAGAAGAAGTTTACTTAGCTTATAGGTTTGGATGGCTTCATTTTGTAATCTGTAGAGAGTCTTGAAGCTGGAGATTGATCACATGTGTGCGGCTAAAGCAAAGCCAGCACAGGAAAACACTTGTAAACAAGTTGTTCCAGCACCAAGAAGACAAGGGGCCCAGGCCTGCCGAGCAATGGGTTGTTAGGCAGAGGGGCTAAGACTCACATCATCTTTCCCAGTAGATAAATAAAGGTGCTACAGTGGTTGAGCAGGTCCTTTCCTCCCATCAGGAGGATAAGGGCTCCACCTGACCCCAGCTTTGTCTTTTCTTTATTTTTCTCCTCCTCTTGCTGGTGCTTAACCCCAAGAACCTCAGGAGCCCCACTGGGTCGCGGCAGTAATCAGCTGGCTGCAAGGCCAGGCAGCATGGGACTGAGGCAACACCTCAAGGCAGCAGCAAGCAAAAGCAGCCAGAACAAAGGCAGGGAGGAGGGTACAGGACTCTTCATCCCTTATGCTGTACACAGGCCAATCCCCTTCCAGGGCAGGTGCAGCACTCACAAAATTCCCTCACCCTCCTCTTGTATAGGATGAGGATATTTACAAAGTACCCACCCAGACTCCCTGCTGAGTCTCTTAGTTAAACTAAACTGCTCAAGTTGACACTGTGTATCAACCATAACAGGGAGCAAGCCAGCCCTCCGCTGAGAAGTGTGCAGATCAGAGGGCAGTAAGAGGCTTGGCCGACTCAGTGACTACAGAGATGATGTGCATGTTGAGCAGAGTTAGACCAGAGAGAAACCCCCAAACCAGAGCCTTCATAGAACTAATCACACAGTCAGAAGCTGCCACCTGTGTCCTCGCAGAAGCAGTATTTCAAGTTTCAAATGCCTTTCATACCAACTTTTTCACTTTCCATACTGTCTTTATTACACCTACATATCAGAATTATACATACATTATAAAAAAGTTAGTTATTCTTTGTTTACAATAATCTGAAGTAATTTGGATATCATTGGGAACCACTTGTCTTTTCTAATGACATTATTTTGCTTGATAAATAATAATTGTACACATTTATGAGGTGCAGTGGGGTGTGTGTGTGTTGGAATTAAATCTAGCTAATTAACATATCTACCACCTTAACTATGTTTTTGTGGTGAGACATGAAATTTACTCTTAATTATTCTGAAATAGAAAATATCTTATTGAGTTAATCATCCTATTGTGCAAAAAAAAAAAAAAATCTCAAAATCTATGATTGCTCTGTTTCTGAAGTTTTTAAGCCCATCTTTCTCCCCTGCAGTGGAGGCCTTTCCTGGGGATCTTCCTCTGAGGCTCTGTGTAACTGAGTGTCCTGCTTGATCGTACACCACCATGGAAAACTAAGAGCTGCTGTGTGTGTGCAGGGAGTGGTGGGTACTATTATGCTTTCCTTTCTGAGCCTCTAAAGCAGAACGGTTAATTATTCAGTGTGCCAACTTGTTTACAAATCTGCTATGAAAAGTATTTCTTGCACATAAACTAGTGTTTCCTCACATTGTCAAGTAGGAATATGAACATTTCACTTTTTGTAAATGTGCCAAAAATTCAAAGTAATCTGAAAATTTTAAGCCTTGATAGAGAAAGCAAGTCAACCTAGAGTCTGCAGAATCTGTCTTCTTAGCTCACGAGCATTTCTAACTGACCTGTCCCCCATGTCCTCAGCCCATGTACAAGGTGTGGTACTGCTACATCTGTATACTTCTTTCTGGCAACTAATTTAAGTCTTTTTTGACATTTTCAAAGACTTAGGCAGGAACTTTTCTTTAGAAGCATTGTAAGAAAGTTGGCAAAAGGCAAAATATCCATTCATCTCTCAGTGTCTAAGGTGTACTGGTTCCTGATGGCCCCCATTATTAGACGTCAAAATCCACAGAAGCCAAACTTTATGTAATGGTATAGCACTTACATGTAAATTATGGACATCTTCCTATAAAGTTTAAACCATTTCTATATTACTTATGATACCAAATCCAATGTAAATGTTATGAAAGTAGTTGATATACTATATTATTTAGGCAACAATAGCAAGAAAAATATTCTGTATTTGTTCAGTACGACATAACTCAGTGTTTTCAACCTATAGTTGCTCTAATCCATAGAAGGGGAACCCATGGAGTGTGTGGCTATGTATATGTTAGGGGTTACGTTCTCTTACATGTAGGTTTCCATGGTCACGGGGCTCTAAGTTCAGAAAAACAAGGAAAGAAAGAAATACATGTTAACAGGCTTATGCATCACAGTATCCCCTAAAAATCTGAGGTGATTCAGGAAACATCTTCAGGATGTCTTCTTCTTCCATTAAGAGCAAATTTATATTTCTCTTTGAGATTTTTGAGAAAGAAGTGGTGGGGGCGAATTGTAGGACAGAGACCTGTGTATACTGCATGTGGGAACCCCCAAATACTATTAATTTGGCACTACTGATGATAAAAATTAGCACTGATGTTAAATATAAGCTCTAATCTTGTTTCTTTCTTTTACTAGAGCCATTAGCTACACAGCAGTATTTTGCTTTACCTTAAGGAATAGGGAAGACACAAAAGGGACATGAATCAGAATAACGTTTAAACAACAGTGGTGAAGTGTCGGCCATGGCCATCTCAACATGATGTCATAAGTAGCTGGGGTTGCCATGGCAATGTGACAGTGGTAAACAAAGATGTTTTCAGGATGGCCAGAGCAAATGTAGCTTTTATGATCACATTCTCCCCCTGCTCCAGCCTCCATCATGAAAAAAAAAAAAAAGAGTTTCTTTCCTTTGCTATGAATTGAATTTTCTACATGGAGAGAGAATAGATGAAGTGGGCCACTATTTTTTTCTGTCTAATTTCATGTTCCAAAGTTCTGCAATACTGGGAATATTGTTGAAATTGCCACCCCATTTAGAGAATATGATCTTGTATATAGAATTCTAAAATACTCCCGTTGTGTAGAATTGCTGAGGGTACGCAAGGGAAATTTTATAGTACGAAACCTCTGAGCTATGACAAGTTTGACAAGATGAGCCCAAGTGACCTTACCTCATGTGGTCACACAGCCAAGGATACAATCAAGGTTTCCAAAAGCAGATAAGGCAGATGAGGAATGGATCTCCTGAGACACTGATAGGCTATAACCTAAGTACATATAACAAGATAAGGGCACTTAAAATATTGTTGAACGAATATAATAATGCTATATGAAGAAAGATGGAAAACAAGCAAACACTTGAATAGTTATAATTTCTCTACAAATTTTGCCAAGCATATTACAAACTATTATTCTTCAGTAAAAAATCAGAATTATTTTAAAAAATTCAAACGAGAATAGAGATGAAAAAATATGCCAGAAATTGTATTTACTGAAGCATTTGTGGGTGAATTTTGGCTACTCTGCTACACAGACTGACAAAACCCTTAAAAGCAGTGCACCATGAAATTTTTGCAGTAGTTCTCATCCATAAAGGACCGATTCCTGTGAAGGAAAGTTGCTTTAAAAAGATGAAGTAAAGAGATGCAAATCTATGTTGTTATGACGCACATTAGCTCAGATGCCTTCCCTGGTGAAAATGAGATTTCCTAGTGGAATCTTTGGGTATAGAGGACGCATTTGATCCTACTTAGGACTGGGAAGCGGTGGCTGATGTCTCGGATTTGAGTGAAAGTGAACCTACATGGTCCTTATCAAACCTGAGTCAAAGCCTGTGATTTGGAGACAAAAAAAAAAAGGTATAAGTAGAAGGAAATAAAAAAGTAGTGTTGTTTCACAAACATTTCTGCCCAGGGTGAATGAAAAAGATCTATGATTCTGAAGAAAGAGGAAAAGAGGCTAACTTTTAGTATCTCAAAATATATGTCCTTCACTAATGCACTGGTGCCTGGCTGTGTGGAGGAACTCTTTGCATACAGAAATGGAGAGGATGCAGGAAAAAATAATGTAGTGATGTGTAACATTAACACAGAAAGGAGAGGAGGTTGTCCACAGAGATGAGATGCGATGAGGGAAAAGCAGAGAAATTAATGTTTTCATAAAAACTTGTTTGTTTCTTCCTTGATCCTGTCTTCCCCTCCGTGCTTGCTGCAGGTATATAGAGACAGTAATTTGTGAGCATCTGTTCACCAGATTTGAATTCCATGTTCTCCAGGGGAGAGTCTGTGAGGCAATGAGCATAAAATGAATTGCTGAAGCTTTAGGAGTAGCAGAGGTGGGGAGGGTGCCTCTTACCTGAGGTGCTGCTTTGACAACATCCTCTCATACTCTTAGCTTCCCTAATTAATGCTATCACCCCTGCAGATGGTAAAAATGATGTGTATATTTTACTGAATTTTCTGAGCAAGGAAGCTTTCATTTGGGGAGTTCAATGACATTCTTTGAAGAAAGAAAAGGTCCCAGAGGAATCTATAAACTTAATCCAAAGTAAATAGCACCTGAAATTATTATTTAACAGCTCTGTGATTCTTTGAATGTTAAAAGATTGAAAATTGGAAAAAAAAAAGAAGCATGTTTTTAAAGGAACTTTAAAAGAAGAAAAAGCTGTCTATTTCAGCTCTAAACTCCATTCTTCTTCATAATCGGAGAATCTACCAAAAGCCAGAAACATTTCATTTCTAGTCATTTTCAGGGAAAAAATTAAGAACTCAGGTGACATTTGCATAATTTATCACCCAGACTGGGACATTTAAAAAGTGTAAGAGGACATTATATGTTTTGAAAAAAATTAATGCACATGTGCAGTGCATAATAGTTATGTTCATTTTTGGTAATTGGTACATGTATATAACATACCACAATTACTTTCAATCCTCTTTAATCCTCCCTCCCCACTGCTATTCTCCATCTCCAAAAAGTCTGTCATTTTATAAGATAATCATATTATGATGATACTATAACCCAAGATAAGCAAACTAGACAAATAAGGTATGGCCATCACAATTATAATTTTATCTTATATAAGGCACAATTAATTATGCAGCCATTGATGCAAACCATATTCAAGACTGATAATGAAGTCCCCTATACAGAGCCCTTTCCCATCCTCATCATGGTCCAGGAAGTTCATATTTGTAATCCCATGGAAATGTTATTGCTATTCCAGCAAGTTAATTCCAACCTACCACTTCCAGTGCATCCCAAGGAGAGAGTAGAGACATTAAAACATTGTTATAGTTACAGAAAGCCAAAGAGTACTAAGTCTCATCAGGATGAAGGTTCATCAGAAAAAGGCCTAGCCTGGGTTTTGTTAATTTGTGAAGAAGGATATGGTTTGAGGGTGAGTGATTGTGACAATGGTGGGCAACATGTGAGTGCTATGAGCAGAGCTAGGTAGGAGGCCTGAAAGCACCTTGCAATATGTAGAGAGAAGGATATGTAGAAAGACAAATGTGCATAGCACTACTGAGGTAGTATTTAATGTTTGGAGGGTAGTGCGTCAGCCCTGATGTGCAAACTTCCCTGCCCTGGGAAATCATAGCTTTTTATCTTAAAGCTGGAACCCAGTTGACAACTTTGGAACCATGGCTTGTCATCCTGCCCAGCTGGCTCAACTGGCTCAACAGGGAAACAGTGACTGTTGCCTAGCTTCAAGGAGTACACAGCAGCCCTCAGCTTACCCTGTTTACGTTTTTTAGAGCCAACAGAAGGGAAAAGGAAATGGCTTAGCCAGCTCTGTGTATATCAGTACATGGAGACAGGGCCAGTTTTAGCCAAAATGGAGATAATCATTCTTTGTTCAAGGAGAGTCATCCAGGGTGTCCTCCACAGTCACTATGGGGCTGGCATCCTGTAGGTGATTCATGTACCTTTCAGCTTACCACTTATCATCTAACAATATACCTGTACAATCCAAGAAAGTTGAAGCCCAAAAAAGCTTGGAGTTTCTCACATTCTCACAGTAATCTAGATGCTATAGTCATCCTTTCACTTAGGAATATTCTTCCTCGTTTTCTGGGTCCTTAAGAATATTTCCTCTGGCCTCCTTGGGGCTAATTACAACAGTAGTGATGCCCTCAGGGAAACAATTTAAAGTGTGTTATTTGTTTCCCGAGCATCTAGAGCTTATAAATCATACTAATTTCCTAGATCAAAAGACATAATTGGAGTGACATTGAACTATGAAATCATATTTCTTTTTTGACAGTATGGGATAAACTAAACATGGCTTTCATTACATTCACAGAAAAGCTTTCCAAAAAGCCCAAGCTAAGAAATTATGACAGCTTCCTTTTCTACTTCTTGAATGAAGTTTAATTTTATTAGTTTGTAGAAAAGGAAAAAAAAAAAAACCAAGGAAAGGTCTGTCTAACATTTAAGTCCTTGGTATTACTAAACTTTCTTCTTTTAAAAGCAAATATTAGCCATGAATTCTGGAACTCACGAGGATGAACTAGCATTACAGGCACAAAGGGTAATGCTTAAGGTAAGAACTGAAGTGTAGATTTATGTCAATGAGGTGTTAAGGATACTTCATAGAAAGAAGTTCAAAGCATTTAGGAGAATATTGAAAATTGGGAGGTTTTCCAAGACTGATAACCATTTGTGGGGAGTGATACTGAAGTACATAATGTATTGTGTTAAGAATATTCTATGTATCCTATATCCAGTGGATTGAATACCAGAGAGATGATCTGTGTGCACTTTTGAAGAGGGTGCTTCTAAAAAGGCTAGATTTAGGCAAGTCATCACAAAACAACATCGTAGAGGAAGCGCTGCTAGAAGGTTCTTCCAAAAGCTTCAGTAGGAGAGAACAGAGCTGAGTTAAAGATCAGACTGAGAAGACCAGAAACAGCTGATTCAGCAAGCGATCAGGTACTAACCTAATGGAATTAGTTTTGCGCAAGTTAGAACATGTAGAAATTGATATTAAATTACCTGAAGGAAGTTTATGTTAGAAAAATAGGAAAATGACTAACAGATTCCTGGCTATGAAAATAGAGAAACTGCTGGTATTTTAAATTGCAGTGAGGAGAAAGAGGAACATTAGTTGGGCATGAGGAGAAGTAATGGATTACAGTTGAATGTATTAATTTCATGTGCACACGAGATATCTGACAAAGATGTTGAAATATTTTATAAGTGTCATCAAGTTCAGTGTCCTTTGACTATCTGAGAACACTAAGACTGTAGGGATATGGTAAGTTCAAAATGAGATCTCAAAATCTTACAGAGCTAGAACTGAAACACAAAACTCCTAGAATTCAGCCCAAACTTTGGTTGAGTATTTTTCTTTGAGCCAAAATCTAACATGTCTTGATGCTTATTTGATCAGTTAAAAGGAGAACTGGTTGGGTAAATAACAAAATTTTAATTGCAGGAAGGTAGTGCTTTTTTTTTTTCTTTTTTCCTAAGTTCTGGCTTTGTATGCTAGCTGTATTTCAGCATTGATTGTTTACATTAGGAAATTGTATAAATTTTGTTTTGGAGCAAAGTTCTATAAAGAAGATGAAACTTTGCTGTGATGTTAGAAGTTCCTAGCAGATTTGCTAAATGTTTCTACTGAAGGCAGCTGTAATATTTAGATTGGGTGTCTCTATTTCCTTTTTCTGTTTTATTCTATGCAGCTGTGTTGGAAGCACGTACAGGAAGTATCAAAAAGTGGATCTGGTTGAGTATAATTTTCAAACTTCCCTCTCCCATGCATCTGTCTTGCTATCGGATGATTCAAAAAGAAGGTGATCTCACAACTAGCCTTCTATTAAGGCTAACAGCCTATTTTTCTTGTGAGAGAGGCCCTTTTGGCAAACTCTTGCTCCTCGTATGTGAAGTGTGGGGAACTTCATCAGTCTTCGAAGTGCAGGCAGATGTGTGCGATGAGAAGTCAGCATTGAGAAAGTATTTTAGGGTCACATAGAAATATTTATTAAAAGGAAATTTTTATTCTAGAAGAGATAAAGAGCCCAGAGTCTATCTTTCAAGCATCCATAAAAGCTGCCTACAGGACTCCAAAGGATGTTTCTCAGAGGTGTTTCCATTCAATAATTCTAAAGTTATAGTGACTCCATAAAATTTCTTGGATTACTTTCTGAATATTTTTAGAGTATAAAAAATCTTAAGATACTGGTTTGAATTTTAGTGAATAGTAGGTTTTTGTAATACATTTTATAATATTACAGTATTTTTGAGATCAGATTGATGTTTTATATCAATTTTGGCAATAAAATGAAGTTGGATTAGTCACACTAGGCTTCTGTATTTTAAAGTGCTTATTGTGATTTTTATTATGGGGGTCTCTTTGCCTCTAGACTCCTACCTTAAAGTACTGCTCAATCATGTCAACCATGAAAATATTGTATATTTCGGTTTGTGTGTGTTACTATTGTTTGGTTTTGCTTTGTTTCACTGACTACAGTTAAGTCAAAGGTAGATGGATATATTTATCATCATTCTGATTATTCAATCTATTCCCTTGCCTTTGAGCAAAAAAAAAAAAATTTTTTTTCTGGTCCTTTACAGTGCTGGGAGACTGAACCCACCCCTTTGTACTAAGCTATATACTCAGCACTCCTTCCCTTAAAAATGATTTTTTTTTGAGACAAGGTCTTGCTACATAGCTTAGTAATTAAGTCTGGGCTTTAATTTACAGTTTACCTGCTTTAGCATCCTAGAGTGCTGGGATTATAGTCATGTACCACCACACCTGGATGGGATAAATTCTTTACATGAACCAGTCTTCACCAAACATGAACATACATCCCTCTTGAAAGTCTTCCAACTGAGGCATCCAGATTTTTTTTTATCTTATAATCACTTTGGTCAGTGAAGTTTCCTATGATTTGTTTCAGGGGTTGGTGGAGAGGACTGAGCGTTATGCCTCCTGAAATGTGCACCAATGTGTTGATCTCATGGTCACATGAAGGAAGAGAAAAGGAGAAGAAGGAAAACTCTATGACTATCTGATTCTCATGGAAATTTTATTTGTTTTGTTACTGGAACATTGTAAGGCTTTTAAGAAATCCCAGCTGCAGAAGGAGTTGCTGACCACAACAGGGACCGTTGCCAGAACATTCTGCTGGAGCGCTGCTGTGGCCTAGAAATAGTTGCGAATAAGCAGACGTTCTCAGAAAAAAAGAAAAATGAAAGCTCATGGAAACATTTTTAGATAAAAGGAGTTTTTATCTATGATTATGTCTCCATAAACACAGTTTGTGGGTTTAAGGACCAACTCCACATTGTTGTTCATATTGCAGACTCTTGTTCTACATGAGTTATGGAAATTTTTTCTATTAGCTTAGATGACATTCAGGTCAATCGGTGGCTCTGGGGTATTTTATCTGAAAAACTCACAAATTGTTAAAAGTATGAGCTGCGGTTAAACATTTTATTTCTTTACTTAGACAAAGTTAATTTTGACATTATAGCTGTGGACAGTAGGTAGATTCTGTTTCAGTTGCTTTGACATGGTACATCTCTGTGTCCTTGAGGCTACTTCTTTATATAATTTGGTTTCAGCTGACTAAGACTCTAAACATGTCATTTATCTCAGGCTTTGAATAAAATATGGCACTGGGGAGAGAAAGTCATATGAGTGGATGTACCACTACCATTGTTCCAAGCTTCAGGCATGGCTCTGGGGATGACACTCATGAAGGTCAAGATGACAAACTTCCTCCATAGGATGATTTACAATCATAACAAAGTTTTTGGTTAATGGAATCTTAGAGATTTTCAAGGAATTATTAAATAATGTTTTCCTCTTTTCTGAGCATTGAATCTATTAAAAATAAGGCAGAATAATAAAAAGGGAGACAGTACTGTCACTACTGATACAAGCTGCATTAGAGAAATCAATGTGATATTTCACCAAGCAGGCATCTAATACTTTCTTTACTCTTTTTAGTAGATATTCTTCATGTGACATGAGAACATCACACATGATTGAGGGAGAACACAGCATCTTTGTGTTCAGATAGAGAAAATAGCATAGAGAGGACATAATGAGAAACTAATATGCATGCAATTGAAATCTGAAAGATAATGTGAGGAAAAAATAACGAGAAAAAGGTAATAGCTTAAGGAAGAATGGTTAAGAACTCTCAAAAACTGACCAAAGACAACATGCCACATAAATTACCATGCCAAAAAATGTTGTGGAGCATAAATTTTAAAAGGCCCTATCTGGACAAAACTGTCAAATAAAAGAAGGAAAAAGAAAATGAGGGTCATGTTTGTGGATGGTGACGAAGAGAAAAAGAGAATGAAAAAGGGAAATAACAAAGCTTAAAGCTTAATTTTCTGACAGTAAAACGGCAGCCAGGAGGAGTGATCGCTTCAAAGTATTGAAAGAAAATAACTGTCAAGCCATAAGGCTTGCCAAGTGGTAAAGAGAGTTTAAAAAAAGAAGATGAAGTAAAAAAATTTTCAGATAATCAGAAATTAAGACGCTTTTCTATCAGCAGGCCCACAAGGAAAAAGATAAATTAAACAGCATTTTTTAGATGAAAGAACACGGTTGCCATGTGGAAACTCAGAGGTGTTTGCACAAAGAAGAAACATGATAAACACACTACTCAATAAATTAATATTGTCTGTGTAAAGTAAAAATGATGTTTGTGTATGTAAGTTGGAAAAATGAAATAAAGTATCTTAAGAGTCTTACATTGCCTAGGAACAGGGGAAGGTACCAGGGAAATTAGGTCTTCATAGGATCTAGAGTAAGTGAAGAAAGATGATAAAGTCGTGTATAACTTCTACATTAGTGAGAGGAGGTAGTAACGTAATCAACTTACAATGAAAAAAAAATAAGGAAAAAATGAGTAGGAGAAGAAAGAAGAAAAACCTGAAATCCAAGCAATAAGAACATGAGGGATAAATAGCAAGAACAGAGTAAGACAGCATATCTAAATTTTGCATATAAAGATAAAGTTGAATACCTAAACCAGTTTTGAAAAGAGGGAAGAATCTGTCTGACTTCAAGATTTACTATTTACAAAAACCAAGACTACATGGTACTTGCAAAACAGATAGATATTTCAATTAATAGAAAGGAATGATGTCCAGAATAGCTCCAAATAAGTATAGCCAACTGATTTTGCACAAATTGCAAAGGGGAATCAATGGATGAAGGATAGTTCCATCAATAAGTAGGGATGGATCAGTTGGAAATACTGTCCCTCTATATCATGTAAAAGGAGGAGGAGGAGAAGGAAAACTAACCCCCTACAAAAACCAAACCTCATAAAAAATTAACTCAAAATGAATTATAGATTTAAATGTAAAACTATGAAACTTATAAAAAATAACAGGAAACTAATCTTCAGAAACTAGGGTTTTGTAAAGAGTTGTTAGACATGACAAGAAAAACATGATTGATTTAGACCCTGGCAACTGACAGGGAGAAGAAATTTAGGCTATTCCTGGCTATTCCTCCCCTACATCAGAGGGACCCGTTGAGTGAGGGAATGCAAGTCACACAGTAGGACTCTGACTAGGGCACACATGATAAACAGGCAGGACTAGTGAGGTTGAAAAATTCAAAGCAACATCAACCAACAAGTGGTAAATTAGGTGAACCAGTGGAGTGCTTAGGAACAGTCACAAACAGGCAAGTAGGATTGTACCTTTTTTTTTTAAAGCTTAATTTAATTTAATTTTTTATTTTTCTCTTTTCCTTATTTTTCCTTTTTTTTCTTTTTTCTCTTTCTTCTGTAATGATGGAAACCTTGAATAAACAATATAGGCAAGAAATAGAATTCATGAAATAGTTTGAAACAGATATCCAGAAAATTACATTTCCACTGAAAGCTGGAAAAACTGCTTGAATGAAATCGAAGATAGAATTTTAGACCTTGAAGACAGAATCATAGCTAGTGATCACAAAAGGAAAGATCTCTTTAAAATAGAAAGGAGTCAAGAAATAACAATTTGCAACAAATTGTTGTAAATGCAACAAATGCAAAGAGAAACAATACAAGGATGATAGGTATCAAAGAAAAAGCGGGAGATAACAAAAATGACGTATTTATAGAAATAATAGAAATTTTTTCAAACATGGGAACAGAATCTGACATAAAGATAAGTGAGGCACATAGATTCTAAATAGTCATGTCCACCATATAGCTATACCCAGACATACAGTAATCAAAATCCCAGAAATTCATGAACATGAAACATGAATACTAAAAGCTGTTAGAGAAAAGAAAAAGATCACTTATAAAAGAATACCCACCAGAATCACAGCTGACTTCTGAACACAAATCCTCAAGAATTTGAAGTGCAGAATTTCAAGTCCTGAAAGAAAACAACTTCCTAACCAAATTGATATACCCTGCAACACTATCCATCAAATTAATGGAGAAATAAGACACATCCATGACGAAGAATAACAAAAGAAATTCATGACCAACAAACCAACCCTACAAAGTGTATTGAAATTCTAGACAGAGATAAAAATGATCACAATTCCAAGAACAACAACTGAAAGAAACTACTAAGTAGGGCAAGCAATTAGAGGGAAAAATCAGAGAACCAACAATTGGAAAATGACATGGAAAAGGTAAGAATACACATCAGTTACAACTGTCAATGTAAATGGCCTAAATGTAACAATCAAAAGAAACAGCCTGGCAGAATGGATCAAGATACAAGATTCAAAAATATGCTGCATTCAAGAAACACATTCATCTCAAAAAGAAATTTACAGACTAAAAGTTAAAAGGTGAAGAAGATTACTCCATTCAACAGGAACATAGAAAAAGGAAGGGATAGTTATTCTGTTTATAGGAAATGTGAACTTTAAACCAAAAATGATCAAAGAGATAATGAAGGTCACTATATACTTGTTAGGGGAAAACTTTGAAAGGAGCAGATAACAATCATAAATATGTATTCACCAAATATGGGAACATACAACTACATAAAAATCAAATGAGCAATAACACAATTGTAATGGGGGATCTTAATTCCCCACCGTCATAAAGAGATAGATTAACTAGGCAAAAAGTCAGCAAGGAAATATCACAACTGAACCAAACCTGTGAACAAATGGACTTAGTAGTCATTTACAAAGTGTTCCAATCAACATAACAGTACACACTATTCTCAGCTGCATATGGGGCATTCTCTAAAATAGATCATATGCAATTTAAGTATTGAAAAAGAATGGAAATTATCCTATGCATATTATCTGATCATAGTGCAATGAAATTGGAAATTCAAGACAAAAGGAACTGCAAAAACTACATAAACACATGGAAATTAAATAACATCCTCCTGAACAACCAATGAGTCACAGATTGAATCAAAGAGGAAATTAAATAATATCTATAATTAAAGACAAATGCAGATACAACATAATGGAACCTGTGGGACACAGTGAAAACAGCTCTCAAAGAGAAAATTATGGGGGCAAATTCTCATAGGAAAACAGAGCAAGCATAAACAGCCTAATTTTGCAATTCAAGTTACTAGAAAAAGAGCAAGTCAAGCTCAAACCCCACTGTAGAGAGGAAATTATAAAGATCAGAACAGAAATTAACACAGTTGAGACAAAGAAAACAACACAAAAGAATTAATGAAGAATTGGTTCTGTGAAAGAATAAATAAAATTGATAAACCTTTAGCCAACCATATTAAAAAAAAGGAGACAGGACTCAAATTCATGCGACAAGGTATGGAAAGGATGAAATTTCTACAGACATTGTAGAAATTCAGAAGATCATCAGTAACTACGTTGGAAATCTTTACTCGTATAGGATGGAAAACACAGAAACTATGGGCAGATTCATAGATACATGTGAATTACCAAAGATGAATCAAGAAGATGTAAAAATTTTGAGTAACCCAATATCAGTTAATGAAATTGAAAATGTTTAAAAACTTCTAAACAAAGAAAATTGCAAGTCCTGATAAATTTCCTATGGAGTTCTATAAGAAATTTAGAAAAGATTTAATGCCAACACTCCTCAAACTCTGATGAAATTGAAAGGGAAGCAATATTTGTCAACTCATTACTGGAAGCAAGTATTACTCTGTTATGAAAAATAGAGAAAGAACCAACCAAAAAGAGAACTACAAGCCAATCTCCTTAATGAACATAGTTGCAAAAGTCCTCAATAAAACACTAGTAAACAGAATGCAACAAATCATCAAGAAGATTATACCCCCTGACCAAGTGGGATTCATTCCAGAAATGTAGGAATGGTTCAACATACACAAATCAATAAATGTAATACACCATATAAACAGATTCAAACACACAAACCGCGTGATCATCTCAACAGATGCAGTAAAAGCTTTTGATAAAGACTAACTCTCATTCATGATACAAACCCTACAGAAAACTGGAATGTATTATCAATTGCAATCTGATAAAATCCATCTATGACAAACTAACCCCTAGCATCATACTAAATGGAAAGGAATTTAAAGCATTTATTCAAAGTTCAGGAGCAAGACAAGGATATCTACTATCACCACTTCTATTCAAATATAGTTCTGGAAACATCAGACAGAGCAATTACACAAGAGAGAGAGAGATAAAAGGAATAAGGATTGGAAAGGAAGATCTTAAATTATGATGATTCACAGATGATATGATTTCTACATAGAAGTCCCCAAAATTCCATCAAAAGAATTCTAAGTTTTGTAAACGTATTCAGTAGCATAGCTGGATGCAAAGTCAACACTGAAAATTCAATAGCATTTCTATGCAGAAACAACAAACTCACTGAGAGAGAAATTAGGAAAACCACACCCTTCACAATAGCATAAAAAAAAATACTTAGGAGTCAATCTAACAAAAGAAATAATGTATCTATATACTGGAAGTTTTAGCACTTTGAAAAGAGTAGATTGAAGAGAATATCAGAAAATGGAAAGATATCCCTTGCTCCTGGATAGGAAGAACTAACATAGCGAAAATGGTCCTACTACCAAAACTGTAATACAGTTAAATACATTTAATTTAATCCTGATCAAAATATAATTAGCAAACCTCACAGAACTACAGAAAACATTTCTAACATTCATTTGGAGACAGAAGAGACCTAGAGTAGCTAAGGCAATCCTGGGTAACAAAGGCAAGGCAGGAGGAATTGCAATCCCTGAATTCAAATTATACTACAAAGCTACTATGACAAAATAAACATGGTACTGGCAAAAAGTACCAGACCAGCAGATCAGTGGAACAGACTAGAAGACGTAGACACAACTATAAACACATTCAGCCACCTTATTTTTGACAAATGAGCCTAATATATTTGCTGGAAGAAATAGCCTCTTTAACAAATGTTGTTGGAAAACCTGACTTTCCACATGTCAAAGACTAAGATTAGACCTTTTCTGTCACCATGCACTAAAGTACAGTCAAAGTAGATTAAATATCTAAATATTAAAAGAAAAATACTAAATCTGCAGGAAGTGAGGGTAGGTTGAAATCTAGAAAACATAGATGTAGGCAGAGAGCTCATGAATAAAACACAAACTGCATGAGAAATACTTCAAAGAGTCAAGAACTAGGATCTCATCTTATTAAAAAGCTTTAGCACATTAGAAGAATTCACCAACAAAGTGAGAAGACAATCCACAGAGTAGGAAAATATTTTATTCCAGTGTCCCTCAGATGAAGGATTTATATCTAGAACCTATAAAGAATTGAAAAAATTCAGACCCTCCAGATTCAAAGACCCAATCCAAAAATGGACATCTGAAATAAATACAGATGAAGAAATACAAATGGCAAATAAACACATGAAAAAAAAAGTTCAACATTATTGGTCATTTGACTGATGAAATTAAAAGAACACTGAGATTCTATATCACTCCAGTAAAAACAGCTGTCATCCAGAAATCTACCAATAGCACATTCTTTAGGGGGTGTGGGGGAAAAAAGGAACCCCTCAGTGTTGGTGTGAGTGAAGAATGGTGCAACCACTATGGAAATCAGTGTGGAGACTCCTCAAAAAGCTAGGATTAGAGGTCCCATTTGACTCAGCTATTCCCCTTCTGGATATCTTCCCAGAAGGAATAAAAATGTCATATCACAGCAATATATGTGCACCATGTTAATAGCAGCACAATGTGTAATAATAGGTAAATCTTACAAACAATCCAAATGCATATCAACTGAAAATAGATAAAAAAGATTTGGTATTTTTATATAATGCAGTACTACTCAGCCATTAAGAAGATTAAACTTGAGACATTTATAGGTGAATGGATACAACTTGAGACTATACTCATAAATGAAATCAGATCAATGAGAACAAAGATCATATTCTCTCCTTGGTGTGACAAACTGAGAGTAAATAAGGTCTAAAATGTACAATGAATATTGTGAGAAGAAAAATTTTAAAAGAAAATAGAACCTAGAATTGGAGACACGAAAGGAAGAAAGGGAAAAATTAGAAATAAGCAAGTTAGCTATAATGTAGGGTCACTTAGTTCACTGAAAAGGAAGGTTTAGTCTAATACTGATTGGAGAATATTTTATGCCTATATCTTGTACTCTGTGTAACTACTTTGAAAATGAAAATTTACAATGTATTAACTTTCATTATTCTCCTGTTATTTTGTATGAAATTTCTCTTACCTTTTTAAATAAAATAAAAAATTTAAAAAATACAAAGTATGAGCTATATATACCAATTCCCCACAAGGAATGTAATCCTTATGCCATATAGCCATTGTTCAATAAAAAATACTTGAAAAAATAAAAAATATAGATAAATTGTATTTCATCAAATACAAAAACCTTGATATTCAAAACTTTAAAGAAATGGACAAGCTACTAACTGGGAGAAAATATATGAAGTTCACAATTCCTACAAAAATCTTCTCTTTCACACATAGAAGAACTGTTAAAATTGATCAGTCAAAATAGAAACAATCCAATTAGAAAATGGGCAAAAGATATGAAGAGAGATGTCATTAAAGAGGATCCGTGAATGGCAAATGTCAATGTGACTAACCATTAGGGAAATAGAAATGAAGACCAAGATTACTACATAGGGATTAGAAATGCTAAAATAAAAATAGTATTTCAAAATGCTTAATAATCCAAGTTTTAAAAATAGACAAAATTTGAATAGACATTCATTTAGAAAAGGTGAATGATATCAGATATATAAAAAGATGCTGTACATCATTAATCATTAGGGGAATGTGAATAAAAATGAGATGTTTTATATCTTCAGGGTAGGAGTTATCAAATAAACAAGATGAATATGTTGGGGAGAATATGGAGAAATTGGTGCACTTATCTATTGTTGGTAGAAATGCAAAATAGTGCAGCTGAAAAATAGTATGCAATCACTGCCAAAATTCAAAATAGTACTAATATATGATTCAGCAATCCTACTTCTGGGTATTTATCCAAAAAAAGTTAGTGTCATGTTTCCAAAAGGGTATTAGTACTGCAGTGTTCACTGCAACACTATTTACACACATACATATATTCACACACACACACACACACACACATACACATCATATTAATATATAGTTATTTTTAAAAATACATGTATATATGAATCTTATTCAGTCTCAAAGCAAGGAAATGCTGCAATGTGACAACATGGATGTACCTTAAAGCCACCATGTTAAGCAGATCAAAGCAGTCACAAAAGGACAAGTACTGCATGATTGCATTTATGTGAGATAAGTAAAATGGTCATACTTAAGCTGGGTATATCAGTCAGCACTCACTAGAGAAACAAATTTAATGCAAGATATATAAATATAAAAGGATTGACAAAGTGAGTTTACAATGGAAGAGCACCAAAGGGCTGTTGGTGGTTTGGTGATGCCATGGACGCAGTGGGCGGTCGAAGGCCTGGAGCTCACTTTAAATTCCTGTGTGAGTCTGTATCAGGAGGCAGCGGGTCTGTGCTGGGAGCCAGGAGATGGTATCCAAGGTGAAAGTGAAGACTGGATCTCCTACAAAGAATCAGAAGCAAGCTGAGCCTTCCTTCTTCATTTTCCTTTTATTTCATTCAGGGATGAGCCTATTGTTTGGTGGCACTCACACCCAGGGTGGGTCTTCTGTCTTCAGTAAATCCTTTCCGCCATACCCAGGTCTATGCTGATCCACTTTAGTTGCACATTTCTTATTCAAGTTGACACAATCAGTTAACTTTCACATTACTGTAGCAATTCATGTCCATAATTCTAGCCGTTTGGGAAGCTGCAGCAATATTCCGAATTCAAGCTCAGACTGAAGAATTTAATGACTTAGACAATGTCTCAAGGAAACAACAAAAAAGGGCTTAGAATGTATTTAGTGCAAAAGTACTGAGTTTAATCCTTAATACCATCAGTGAACCCGAAGAAAACAATTCTATATCTTACAATTTAAAATATTTTAAGTGAGTAAATCACCTGCAAAGTGTCATTATTATGATAAAATAAAAAGTTATAAATATTTACAATATCAAATACTTACACACATGTCTAGAAATGGAATTTCTCATACAAAAAAATGCAGTGTGACACAGAGACTCCAGAAGATAGCTTGTTAGAAATTCTCAAATTAAGCATAGAACCGCAATCCAATCCAGCAATTTAGCTGTTGGACAGTTGTCCCAGAAAAATGAAAATGTATATTCACACAGTTGTGTTTGTTATAGCCAAATATTACAAAAATATAAATGCTGATTAAAATGGAAACAATGTCAGAGCTGCATATCATAGTAGTCCACCTATTTAATATTTTCAAAATGACAAAATGAAAAAATGTAGAATAGATAAGGGTTTGGGACGATGGGGAAAGGGGTGGCAGTGACTAAAAAGAGGTGGCATTAGGAAATCTGTGTGGCAAAGGCATATTTCTCTGCTTTTCTACACATGCGATAGCATTAATGCTTTTCACACACACTGAACCACTGTAAATACCTGGTGTTGGTTTTATATGGTACTGTATTGACATAAAATGTAAACTGAGTAAATGATGCAGGCTTCCTGCACTGTGTTCTATTTTATTGTAGATCCACAATTGTTTCATAATATAAAGCAAGAAACTGGAGACACAGCTCATCTGCATGGTGCCTGTCTGGCAAGCACGAGGTCCTGAGTTGGATTCCTGATTCCAAAAAAAAAATCATAATATAAAGCACAAATGTTCCCAGATTTATTAGTAATATGTCAAGAAAATATAAGTGGATTAAATATTCCAATTATAGAACAATGATTACTAGACTAGATTTTTTTCTATACAAATATCAGGGATCAAACTCAAGACCAAATGCTGGCAAAACAGGCACTTATGTCGCTGAGTTAAATCCCCGGCATAGAATAGATTTTTTATAAAGCCAAGATATAAGAGTTCTTTTTAAGGCATTAGGATATAGAAAGTTTGAAGAAAAAAGGAAGGACTTGTGAATCAAAAATATGTATCCTGTTGCTACATATTCATGTCAAATAAAGTATGTTAAAACAAATGCCACTTGAGAGCAAGCTAATAGTTTTGGAGGTTTTTGTTTTGAATATTTGTTTACTGTTGTAGGGCATTCCAGAATAAAATTTAAATAAAGCAAAACTAAATAAAAATTTATGCCTCTTTTATGATGGATTAAAACTATAACAAGCACACGCATACAGTACATAGTAATAACTTTCTCTAATATAAGCTTAATTTTTAATAATTTCAAAAATTGGCGGTACATTTTTGTGGTTCATCTCATGATTATGTGAGTTATTCTAGCTAAATTATTCTATATGCATTTTTTTGCTTTATTTTCTTCTTTTTTATTGTTTGATTCTGTTGTGACCTGTTCTATGGACTGCACGTGCAAATATCTTTTGAGATTAATATAAATCATGTTGTTCTATGCTTACTTATTTACTCTCATTTTATTAGTAATCTTGTCTAGATTTCAGGAGTCTCTCTAGATCTCACACTTCACCTTCCCAGTATTATAAAACTGTTCAGAAACAGGCAGTATTATTAAAATGCAGAAAGTAAATGGAGGCCCCTGGAAAGAAGAATATATTGTGGTAGTTAGAGAAGGAATGTGAAAGCATCTCTATAACCATAAAAATAGCAATTTTGCATGTTAAAATCAACTTATTCCATTTCAATTTCTCCTATAGATAACTCTTTTCCCCCGAGAAGCTCTTCAATAATCAACTGTCATGAAGAAAACTTATTTGAAAATGAAAGTACAAAAAATTCTCCTGAGATGTAGATGTCATTTAATTTTCTCTTTACAGTTATGTTGTTTGCATGCTAATAGCTGCCTGTCTAACTCAGAAGCAAAGCATTTATTTTTATTAACAACTGAAACATGATGATTAATCAGACCATTTTATATTCATATAAAGTTCTATATTACATAAGATAAGTTTGATCAACACTTTTGCATTTGACTTTCATAACTATCCCGGGGTGTTACTGGCGGTAATTATCCTTCTCATACAGAATAGGAAATTGAGGCTCAGAGTAGTCCCATTCCTGGCTTACAGGGGCATGAGTATTTAGTGAGATGTCTTGGTCTCAACTTGATCTTCTTAACTTATGGTTCAGTATTATTTTTACTATGTTGTCCTTCCTTCCTTTATTAATGCAATGTGGTAGCAGGATCCTGCTCTTATGAAAGGGACATCTTGGGAAAAGTGCGTCTAACATTCTGGTTCCTTCTCGTTCCATATTCAGTCTCAAGCTTCCTTTTCCTCGGTTCCCAGGTAGTGTACTGAGGCCAGGCTGCTGCTGCAGTGCCTGTTGTGAATTTGTTTCTGCTCAGCAAATTTATAAGACTGTTTCTGCAATGGCGTGAGGTCCCATGACAAATTTATCACTGGCTGATTGCAGTTTCTTCACCTCCGGATGTCAGTTGTAGCCAAAGTGATTAAATAGTATCCAAATCAGGATAGGTGTGGTGCTTAGACAGGGTACACAAAAAAGCCCCAGCTGTGAAAATAAGATTGGCAGCATTTTCTTTATGGAACTTCCTAAAAACATTTCACTGGTGAAAGGCAACCAAAGACTGCTGAGGAGTATAAATTAAAACAAAGTGTCTATTCTATTTTCTTTAAAAAAAATATGACTTTATTTGGATTCACGACAGTCTGATGATTAATTTCATCGCAAATAAAAATAGAAGGATAGTAGTATAAGAAGAGCCAATGAAAATAGAGGAAAAGGTAGGAATGTAGCAAAACTGTTTACAAGGGATAGGAAGAACTGTGTCTCTCCCAAGAGCTTTTCATGACCAGGAAAGAGCACCTACAAACCACTTGAATTTCAAAAGCTTCCTTGACCTTGCAGGTCAATCAGTGACTGGGAGGTAGCTGACCTATTTCTAAATGATGGAATTCATCTAGCAAGGCAGCATGGCCTGGTGCACACAAAAATATTTTTAAAGTCCTGTTTCCTCTGATTAACTCCTGTATTAAAAATAAACTGCCATAGAAGGCTTTGCTTTCTGATGACTTTGGTGTGCTTGCTATTAACCAGGCCATTGCAGGATGTTTCGTTATACAAAATCCTCCTTTGATATACTTAGAGCTCAGGCAAAGTCAGTCTGAGAACTTCAAAGAAGATAATGAGAAAAGAAACTTAAAGTAGTGGGGAAAAAGTTTTAATAAAAAAATTGAGATTTTTTTGAAAGGAAACATAAAGAAAAATTTTGCGGTGGGAATGTGATAAAGAGTGAGTTAAATTCGCCACTGATCTGTCCACTGTCCTGATTTCTTGACTTGAACTATGTTTCTCAAACTTCATTCCTAGCATGATCTTTATTTTTCTCATGCTAATCAGCATCTGTTCAGTTTTTAATTTAATATTTTTATTCAAATTGTTTCTGTAAAACAATACTTGTGACATACCATTAACAGAAAACCAATAACATTAGTTATAGGTGTAAAAATGAAATATAAGCAATTCATTAAATTCTAGATGCTATTTTTTCTTAAAATTCTAACATAAAGATATGTTTGAAAGGGAGATTAATAAATATGGAAGGAGTTTCAAAATTTTATCATTACAAATTGTGAATAGTGTTCTCATTTTGTGAATGAGCTCTGTTGTTGTTATTTGATTTATTTGGCTGAACTCAACAAAAACAGTATTGGGAGAACATACACTTCTTCCCAACAGATCTTCATAAGGTCATTAGCAGAAACACGTCTGGGAGTTGATTGGCTGCACCCTCTATGACTCCTCATACATAATTTTATTTCTCAGGTGAGGAGTTAAAGATTCAGAACAGGAAGTCTAAGTAGGTTAAAATGTGTGTCTATTTCTTGAATAATGGTGGTTGTTGTAGGGAACTTGAGCATCATTCACTGATGATCCAAACAGTGAGAGAGACCTAATTTCCCCAAAGGAAACTGGAGTTCTGGTGCAACAAGAGAAAGGATCAGGTAATTGAAAAACTGCAAATGTCTGGCACCATGATTGGGTACCACCAGTGGTTTCCTACCACTTCATTTCTAAGACTGTGGGGAATACTGAGTAGAGAAGATTATTGTCCTGGAGTGTAGTGGGCAGAGTGTCTGAGTCACAGGTATCCTGAGAACATCTCACTATTGAAACCAGCCTGAACTTCATAAATTAAGAAAAATCAGTTTTTGGCTTTTGTCTTAATCTCCACTGAGGTGTGTATTAACAGGAAGTCTTGGGATTCTGCTTAGCACCTGTATAATTAGTATCTTAAGAATAACGAAAAAGAACATTGAGGAGATCTTCAGATGAGAGAAGATGCATCACATCTGAGGGCTTTATGAGACCAGGGGGACCAAGAGAATCCTTGAAGCAGAGAACCTGAGAAAGAATCCCTGCCCCCTTACTGCAGGTGAAACTTAAAACTTGACACTAATTGTTTTCCTTAGCATAGTATTTCAGTGTTTATCTATGTGGGAGCGTACGTTAGCACTTCATTTTTATTAATGAGTAATATTTCGTTATATAAGCATAATACATTTTGCTTATCCACTTGTGAGTTGATAGATATTTGAGTTGTTTCTACTTCTTGGGTACTAGGAAAAATTCTGGTATAAATATTTATGCATAAGTTTTTGTGTAGACATGTACCTTCATTTCTGTCCATTATATATCTAGCAGTATTTCTACTGAGTCATTTGGCAGTTCTGTGACTAACATTTTGAAAAAATGCAGGAAAAGCAATTTGTTTCCCAAGTTAAATGTACTGCTTTATATTTCCACTGATAGTATATGAAAGTCTAATTTCTCTATAGCATACAATTATTTTCTGTCTTTCTGATTATAGCCAAATTAATAAAAATAATGTAGTGTTTCCATTTTGTATTTGCATTTCCTAATGACAAATAATTTGAGCATCTTATAATATGATTTTGAAATGTTGATTCAAATGTTATGCCCATTTTAAAAATTGGGGATTTGTAATTTTAGTAATTGGTTTGCAAATGTTTTTCTCCCATCATTAACATTTCTGACCAGTATCCTTTGAAATACAAAAGTTGTTATACATTGATGAAGCCCTGATTTATCTAGTATTCTTGATTGTGCTTTTGGTGCCTGTTTGCTTTATTTATTTATTGCAAATTTGATGTTTATGATTCATTTAGTTAATCTTGTGTATGATGTAAGAAAGGAGATACCAGTTCTTAACAACACCATTGATACTAAAGAGAATTAAAATTAAGATTGTAAAATTAAGATTGTAAGAATGTCTCAAAACTGGTGAGTGGCTATAAAGACAGTGCCTTTTTGAAATGAAATGCAACTTTGCACTAAAATAGAACAAACTGCAAATACATGCAATAATATGGATATATTTGAAAAACATTATGCTAAGTGAAATAAAAGACTACATATTTTATTACTGTATTTTTGTAAAGTTGTAGAAAATGCAAAATAATTACAACATATCAATGATTGCTTACATGTGGGATAAGGGATAGAATCATTGGAAAGAGAAATTGGAAAAGTTTTGGGAGTTTTGGAAATATTCTGTATCTTGTGTGTGTAACTGATTGCTCTGTGAAAATTCATCAAATTTATTCATATCATGAATAATTATAAGTGCTAAAACGTAATGAAACATGACACTAACATGGATGAGTTTCTGACTACCAAATCGAGAAATAATGATAGTAATAAAGGAATAAACATGATAGAGTTACACACATAGGTGCATCTAAACTAGAATACTCCAAATCTATTTTCTTTTTTCTTTTCTTTCTATTTTCTTTTTTCAGTATTGGGGATGGAACTCCAGGGCACTCTACCACTGAGTTACATCCTGGCCCTTTCTCTGCCCTATTTTTTAGGTAATAAAATGTTTCCCAGATTAGCCTTGAAATCATGATCCTTCTGCCTTAGCCTCTTGAGTTACTGAACTTGTAGGTGTGTACCGTTAAGACGCCCCTAGCGGTCCCCTGTGAGAAGAAGGGTGGTTGTAATGATTGGGAAAGAACACCATTAAGGAGATCTGTGGCGAACTGGTAATGTTCTAACTTTTCATCTGCGTAATAGGTACTGGAATGCTCACTTTGTGATAAATTATTGAACTCAACTGCATATGTATGTTTGGGACATGTTTCTGGTGGTGGCGTGGAAAGTAGATACATGTTCAATGTGTTTTGCTTTTTAAATTTTTTTTCAGATGTAAATTGAGAAATACTTTTCTAATGGAACTGATTTATAGACAAAAATTAAAAATAACTGGATGGAAGCAGCAATTGCTAGTGTAAAATTTCTGAGAGGATGAAGGGTTAAGAAAATTAAGAATCGACCTTTAACTTCACTGAGGGAAGGAGAAAAGAACATGGCTCATCCAGTGTGCAGGTTTTCAGGTAGCAAGAAGAGGGAGTTCTTGTTCTTGATGGGCTGAACTGGAACAGTACTGCAAAATCTGTATGTCCTGAGCCCTAGGAAAACATAATATAATTGTATTTGACGACAGAGTCTTTAAAGAAGGAAATGAGGTAAAATGGACCATATGGGTGTGTCTAGTCTACAATAATTAACAATCTTAAAAGTTTAAGACATGGACTGAGAAAAATTATTGGAGTGCTGGAAGACTGTGAATACGTGGTCTTGTGATTTTTCAGCCGTGAGGAGATACATGTAGAAAAATCTCAGAAGAAATCACCCCTTGTTATACTTCAATCCTGGAATTGTATCCTCTAAATCATGTCAAAATAATGTTGTGTTATTTAAGTCATCTACTCTCTGGTACCTTGTTATGAAAGCCCTGGCAAATTAACACAGATGGCTTTTAATGTTATCTAAATTAGAAATAAGGTTGCATCTTGGATGGACTTATGAAGAGAAACTTGAAATATTAATTTCAGAGAAGATAATCAGAATAACTGGAATTCACTGGAGAATTGCTTTCACTTACTGTAGGCCCAGGACAGTTTGGGGAATTGATTACACCATGGAGTCTTTATGACAAAAATCTCTGTGCTGATCTCTAACCATAGAAATTTGTAATTTGAACTGACAATCTCACTATAGCTAAATTCCAGATTTCAAAGGGAACATAGACCATATGTGAAATCACTGCAGGTTTAAATACACAACTACAACTCATTCTTGAAGGAGGTAACAGAGGTGGAGCTGTGGGAAAAAATCTACACCTTGCATGGCCAAGATCACCAAAAATAGGAGAACTTTTCAGTAATTTCAGAAATCATCATAGTAAGATATTCTTCAAACATCCTCATATCTGAGTTATTGGTCTAAATCACAGGTTTCAGAAACAAAGAGCTATAAAATTATGTGGGTGTCATAAATAGTTAGATATGGGTCTTGTTTTGCCAAATGCTGATTTCATATCCAAAATGAAAACAAATGATAAAATGTGAGTGAATAATTCAAATGTGAAATGATTTCTATTTTTTCAAAGTAACTCAAATCAGTTTTCATAGGTGAGACTACTCAGTAGAATTGTTTGTATATATGGAACCATTTAGCATTGTTTTAAATATCACTTGAATTAGTAATATGTATTTGAACGAGAATAACTCCTTTTAAATTTAATAACAGTCAGTTTGTCAAAATTAAGTAACATAGAGCTTATGCTATTAAGCACAAATAAGAACAGTGAGAGGCTATTACACTCCCTGTTGCTTAATAAGAACAAGTGAAAACTTTAACATCAGGGGTTGAAATTTAACTATTATTAATATATTTTTAACATTTTCTTGGTAAATATAAAATATCAAAAGGCTCTGGTTTGGATCTATAGCGTATATATATGCCAAAAGATTATTAATAAAAACATAAGGATGATTTTCTTTTTCTTGTTAGCTGTTTCTTGTGTGGATTGATAGAGATGCAAGAAAAAAAGATTTCAGAAAAATTTCCAACAGAATGTTTACCTTTAGACTCAGGAAGACAGCAAAGATGAGTAGAAAGGATGTTGGTGCCAATTAAAGATTTAAATTCATTAATTAAAAGGAAAGCATAAAAATCAAGACTTACAAACAAAATTAGTGGCTTATTATACAGTTAAAGACATCAGATATCCAATGGAATCTATGAGTTTGTTTTGCTAATTTGATTTGTTTCCTCTCATCACAGTAATGTATGTTTATTTTTAAAATTAAACAATAAAAATATATAAACAAAATGTTAAGATTCTCAACTGTGCTTATTATGCCATGAGCTAATGTTATGTTTGATATATTTCTTTTATAATATTTTATTCAAATATATACAAATGAGCATTACATTTATTACATTTTTATTAGTGTATGAGATTCATAATAAATACATTTATTGTATTTATATATTTATGGTATATATACATATCTCATCTTGATCTTTTTACTACCCTTCTTTTCCTCCATCTCCCCTCACTGTTTTTTATACCTGCATTTAAAAACAAAATGCCAAACCAACAAATAGATATACTATAATTGCACTCCCTCTTACCAATAGGTGAAGAAAATTGTATTTGTACTCTCATCTGTTACTACTTTCTACTGTTAATAGATGTCTACACTTTTCAGTCTTTTGCTATTATCAAAATAAGTGCAGTAAGCACACTTTCATGTATATGCTTGCATACTTCTGATTTTAGATATCTTTCTATTTTCCAAGAAGTTTGTAACAATGTATTTCACAGTTAAATACAAGATTGACTTCTTACATTGTCTGCACTGAATATTTCTAGTCTTTTTCAGTTTCTGAGGTTAAAAAATAATGCCTCATCTTTAAACAAAATTGAGAGAAATTTGTTCCCTGGGAGTACTAGCTTTAAATTAGAGTAGGTCTTTGTTTATACAAGGGTATCATTTTTGAAAAATATTTCACTGCTAAGATCTCAGAGCATCTAATAGAGTAAACTCAAATTTTAAAGCATATTCATGTATTACATGATCTAGTCCTCAAACAACTCTGTATAATCTCTGTTTTATGGGGAGAAATCAAAGTTTCATTAGGTCATTGATTTAAATAAATTCATATGGACAATAGCTTTCTGAAATGGAAGTTTAATTATACTTGTTTTAATCCAAGAACTATACCCCCCTCTATTCACAAGACCTGTTAGGTGGGAATCCTAATGGTGGTTGATGCTACACTAGAGCCTCTGACAACACTATCTATGGGTAGACATGTAGGTAGGTAGGTAGCTAAGCAGGTAAGTAGATGAAGAAATTGATTAATCAATAGATGATAGATAGATATATAGATAGAACTTTCTTAAAGGAACTGGCACAGGGTTGTGGCATCTGTGGAGAGCCAGGCCCCAGTCTAGAGATTCAGGGGAGACAGTCTGTTACAGGGGCTTCACCTTAAGGTAGTCTGAAGATAGAGCTTCTCTCATAGAGAATTTCAGTCTTTGCTTTTATAGCTATTAACAGGAGGAAACTTGACTGCATTATAGAAGATAACCTGTTTTACACAGAATGTACTGACTTGACTATTAACCATATCTGAAACACACTTTTATAGTAACATCTGTATTGATGTCTGAGGCTACCATAGCCTAGTCGAATTGACTATAAAATTAACCAATTACACTAAGTAAATTCCTATAGGATTTATTCTATTTTCAGTTTTGCAGAGGGATAGGATTCTCTCAGACTATATTTTTAGTTTCTTGGCTAAACAGTATTCTGTTGTGTGACTATTGTGGTTCATTTATACACTTGTTCCTGTAGAAGAACATTACTTACCTCTAGGTGATGATTCCTAAAGTTCACTTATAATAGCTTCTTTAGTGTATATCCTTAAGAATCAACTTGCTGGGACATGGGGTCTTTACATATTCAAATTGAAAGATAATGGCATTATTATCCAAAGTGCTGTATTGGTTTACACTTCTGCCAGCAATTGTGAGAATTGTGCTTTATCACACTTCATTTTGTCATTTCAGAACTTTTGATTGCTACCAATGTTGACATTTCTGGATTTTTTCATGATGTCTGATAAATACTAGATGTGTAACGATTGCTAAATCACGAACCACATAGTTCTGCTACCTTGAATTGTACTATCTTTAACTCATTCCTCAAATTGTTTGGAGAAAAAGTAAATAAAATTCACATCAGCTTTCTGTGCTCCATCACACTGACATGATTTAAAATTTTCATAGGGTCAAAGAGCTAGAGAATGCCAGGCAATTCAGGTGTCAGTTTCTGAGTAAGGAATTTACCCAGTAAAGTGTGTGTGTGTGTGTGTGTGTGTGTGTGTATACACACACATATATATGTGCAAAGACATTTGAGTAAGAATGGAATTTCAGCCTGCCTAAGGCAATGGGCTGACTGAAGCTGAATTTTTCATATTAAAGTAAGTAGATCTTATAAAGTCACTTGAAATATTACATTTCACTGTAAGTCCCTTACTATTTAACATATTTTTTATTAGATGCCGTGAATTTGGTAGAATGAAGGGCAATTGGATGGAGCTTGAGAGCTTTGCTTTGTCAAGTGTTGATTCTTTTAAAAAACTGTTTTCAAAAGCAATTTTCTCTTTATATCATTGTTATTTCCAAGAGAGCCTAATTTATTTTTTTGTTTTGTTATTTTTAAGAGAACCTAATTTAATACCAGTTTTTTAAAAAATGAAACCCAGACTATTCAAATGCAGAAAATAGCTACTCTAAAGGCAATGTTTAGCTTAATTAAAAAAATAAATTAGCATAGTAATTGTACATATCAATGGGATTCATTGTGATATTTCTATGCATATATAGCCTATGCATTGATTGGATCCACAGGCCTTCTCCACTTTCCCCACTCCCTTCCTCCATTCCAATCTCTGGCAGTCACTATTCCATTTTCGGGTTGATCTTTTTTTTTTTTTTTTCCACAAAAGAAAGAGAGTGGTATTTTTCCTTTTCTGTGACTAATTTTACTTAATGCGGTGTTCTCCAGTCCCCTCCATTTTGCTGTAAATGACAGGAGTGCTATAATCTTCATTACAGCTAATACTCAATTGTGTGTATATTACATATTTACTTCATTTATTCATTTGTTGATGGGCAAATAAAGTGATTCTATATTTTGTCATTTTGAAAAGTGCTACCATACGAAATGGGTGTGCAGGGATGTTTTGGGTATGTTGATTTAATTTCCTTTGACTTCTCCTCAATTTTTTCTACTTTAAAAAGAGTCAGTAATTTCATTTCAGTCTCTTATTGGTGCCACATGTAATTTATATTTCATGGTTTCTGAATAATAATAGCTTATAAATGAACGTCAAAAACCTAGTATAAAAATTGCTGAAATAAGCCCACTACTCAACTAAACAGGTTCTGTTTTAGGATAGAGCAGGATTGGTGCACATTCTTTCTAAAGGGCTGAGTGAAAGACACCATATTTTAGGCTTTGTTGGTCAGTCTCTGTTGTATCTACTAAACTGTGCTGTTGCAGTATGACAAGGACTTTAGATAATATCTAAACAAATGAGTATGACTGCGTGTCCATAAAGCTTCTTTTAACAAGAACAGATGGAGAGACTGCACTTAGCCTGCAGACTGCAATTTGGCCACCCAGTTTCATTCAATAAGCAAAACAAATCAAGTGCTAAATATAGCACAGAAAACATTTTTTATCATATTCCTTTTCTTTTTTGGTTAAGACTCTAAGATCCCTCTAAAAGAGATAATCTTTACCACTCTCCTAATTATCATTTATTCAGGAGACAGTTACACTAGGCTTGGTGCCCAGCTACTACATTTAGAATGGTTAACATAGTCTTTCCAATGACATAGCACATTTCATGGAACTATTTTTAGGAAGGCTTTGATTGAGTCTGTTTATTATTGATTGTAATAGTTCTTCCAGCAGGTGGAATAAATGTCTGCTGAGCTAAACTAGTGAAGGCTGCAGATTTGGCAGGTGTTTAAAGCTTTTAAATCTAGAGCCCACCAGGAGTGGGAAAGCCTTGCCCTCAGCACCTGTGGCCTGCTGACAGTAACATTCCTCCCACTGCCTGCCATGTGCCAGCTCCAGGAGGCAAAGTGCACACGTTGTGACCCATCACTAACTGTTCTTTCTCTGCCTATTATGAAATCAGCTGAGCACAGGGTAGAACATCGCACACTTGTAGCTAATAACCATGAAGCTTGTGTACTACATATGAGCCAGTGGTTAATTCAAGATGACTAATGTGCATGTACCTGGGGTGTGGAAAGGGAGATGGGTGAGGTCTGCTTTTATTTCTTGTGAGCCTGTCATCTTATTTATTTTCTTTATCATAAGCACTGTAGTGCAAGCCACTCTCCTTTCTCTTGCTTGTAACTTTCGAACTCTATTCCTGATGGGATTTTTGGAGTTGTCATGTCACACTCTATTCTCCACACCATAGCCAGAGTGACTATTTGAAAATGTAATTCTTATCATGCCATGCATGAATAAAATTTCTTTTTTGGCTTCATATTGCTTCTAGAAGAAAGTCAAAATTATTGTTACAACTTTCTCATAAGACCATGCCTGCTCACCTCTTCAACACCACCTAAGCCCATACTCTCTAATACTCTGTCAGTCATAACTATATGGTTCCCTGTGCTGCTTCCTACATTAAAGCCTTTACTTCTTAATATTACAAGCATTTTATATACAAACATTTATTTTCATAAAACTCTCTTCCCACTCAGCCTCGCCTGACTCCTTACAACTAGTATATCTATTCACAGACTTGTGGATTCTTCATCAGTAGAGATATTCTAACGTTAACTGAATCATTTGGAAAGATTGTAAAAGTGATTAATCTATTTTCAGATCATAATAAGTGACTTTTAATACTCCTTAACAATTTAGATATTAAGAATAGTCAATTTAACATAATTTTATAGACGCAGCATAAGTAATTCTCATCACATATATGTAGAAAAAAGAAATATATCTTCTGTTGATAGTTTTGATTTTTTAAGTAACACCATATGCCCATATCTGACAGGTCATATTTTCTAGAGTGTCAACTTGTTCTAGCAATTTCTGCAAATCTGATAGTTTGCTTATTAAATTTAGTAATTTGTTGATTTGAGCTATGGTCTAAAAAATAAAGCAGAAATTCAATGATTTAATCATCAAGGTATATATTCCAACTCTTATGAAAAACTAGTAAAACGTCCTAAAATAACAGTGCTTTTCAATGCTGATAATTTCTAAATTTGGCAGATTCGGAAATTTACTTCATAAACTGGGCCCAAAAATCATATTTACATGTAATATGCATTAAAATATTGAGTTAAAGGCAAGTTGCCTACAATTTGCCTTGAAAATAGCATAGTTCTAATAGCTAAGACGCCAAGAATGTTGCACAAGGTCAACTTTCCAAAATGTGGGACTTCAGTTGCCCTTTAACAATCCCTCAAGTTCTCGCCAAGGTGGGGGGTCAACAAAAGCATGGTGATTCTTTCAAAGAAATTTTCTGGACTTCTTATAGCAAATGAAACCACTGATACCTCCAATATGATTGTATAATTGTTTTCCTTTTCTCCTACAAATAAATTTTATAAGGTTTCTGAGGGAAGACCTGAGCGAGGAAGTCAGTCTTCTGTCAGTCTTATGCACAGAGCAAATGCTTAATATTCATCGTGAAGATTTCCCTGTGTATCAGTTGATACTCATGTTTTGCCATGACAATAATTTATTCAATTAGAAATAGAAGACAAAAATAAAGAATGCGTCTTAAGCATGCTAGCATTTCCTTACATATAACCTCAGAATACGTATGGTAGTAAAATCATGGATTTATAAAACTCAAAAGCTAATATGACATTCTTAATGAAGTTTTACCAAATCCCAAAAGTGACAGATGGAAAAGAGTGAAAGAGAAAAAGGAGAAAAATAATTCATAAATATGTGGTAGAAACTAATCATGTTTCATTTGTTCACTCATTAATTTTGATTTTATAAGCTATGAAATGTCAATATCATAATTGCAGAAACTTTAGCTACAAGACATTAAGAAAATTTAATACCTCAGATAATTTTACAACTTGGTTAGAATTTTGTCTATAACATCAGACAGGATCAAAAAGGCCGTGGTCTAATGTTAGCAGGCTTTGTATAAAATTACGACTTTCACATTTTAATTTTTCTGTAGAATCACTCATTTAACTACTACAAGGCTCACTTTTCTCTTTGTGTACAATGAGGGCCCTCACATCAAACTCCAAGTGTGATTTATTGATTAAGAGAGCTGATTCATGAAAAGATTCTTTGTAAATTATGAAGTACAACACAATCAACAAATTGGCACCTCAAGCAAGCAGAAATGCAAATTTATTTTTCTAGCGCTCACCACAGAGGAAAAAGTCAAACTACTGTTTGAAGCATGGTTAGTAGATAAAAAAGGAGTAGGTAAGTCAAGAATTGGTAATGTCGGGGCTGGGGATTTAGCTCAGCGGCATAAGCACCTGCCTTGCAAGCAGGCGATCATGAGTTCAATCCCCAGTACCGATTTAAAAAAAAAAAATTGGTAATGTCTACAACTTCCCGACATGACGGGATGAATCTCTAAACTGATCAACTCTTGATATCCACAGTATTCAGTAACCACTAATTGTTTGAATCACAAATCCTATCTTTCTACAAATATTTCACATTGAAACTAAAAAGTGGAAAGGAATGAAGAAGAAAGTTATGTTGATTTAACCTCTACATTGTTTTCCCAGTAAGATCTTGTGCAGCCTAGCAAATATTAAGTGCGTTCCTCTGAAGATTAAAGACCAATTTCACACAAGTGCACTGAGGTCTGATGTTTGCATCAGAGGCTTTGTTGCAGAGGCTCTGTAAGTTACTTGCTTGTTTTTGACTTAGTATATAACATTTAAAGGTCTTTAAAAATCTAATATTAAATTTAAAAATATCCCATGATGGTATAATTTGAAAAGTAAAGAAAATATAAAAGAACCTCATTGTTTATGGCATGAAATTTGCAGTTTATGGCATGAAATTAAAGGAACCACACAACTTCCTAAAATTATTTTTTAAAATCCAGCATAAAAGGAGAGGCTTAGAAGCTTCAATATATATATATTGAAGCTAAATGTATATATGAAAGGCAATATTAGAATACTGACAACTTGTATGCTTTAGATACTACATCATGTCCCCCCATTTACTGTCATTGAAGGTCATAATCTCTCGAGTGTAGTTGATGCTTACCACAAATTTTTCAATTACTTTACCAAGTTTTTCTGTTTTCAGAAATCTTCTCTGATGAATCCAGTTGCAACTAATGTTTCCACTAGAATGTTATTTAAAAATATATGTCTTAATAACTCATTAGATAACACTTTACAGAATAACAGATATGTTCCCCATGCTGTACTAGACACTGAGGATATCAGGGGAAAAAAAAAACAGACAAAAATCACATTTAGGGAAATTTCTTCTAAGAAACAGCAGTTAATAAAATAAAAGATATAAAGTATGTTTGTGAGTGATAAGTGCTGATCAAAACAGTAAGCAAAGGAAGGATAGGAAGTGTTCAAGATGCAAGATAATTTTTAGCTTAAATAAATCATGGAAAACCACTCTGGGAAAATGAAGAAATACTCCCAAAAGATAAAATAGCAAGTATAAATGTCCTGTTGTGGGAGGTTTCTTACTAGTTCAAGGGAACAGCAGAGGTTTTAGTAATGTTGAAGTGGTTTAGATATGGTTTCAGGATGTGCTCCAAGATTCACATGCTGAAAGCCTGGTTCCCAGGGTGGCAGTGTGGAGGTTGTGGACTTCTGAAGCTGCTGTATCTAGAAAAATATGACTCAGACATGTAGAGTACCACACTGAAAGAGATTAATGTTGATCTCAGAAGCGAGTTAGTGCTCATGAAGGTGGGCTATAACAAGTACTTAGGCCACACATTTTTTTTGCACGTAGGCATTTTTCCTCATGGCCTCACCATGTTGTGATGCAGAGAGGCCCATATCAGAGCATAGCAGATACCAGCACCACACTCTTGGGTATTCAGAATTATAAGCTAAATAAATTTCTTTTCTATATAAAGTCTTAAGCCTCATGTTTTTACTATAGCAATAGAAAATGAATTAATATAGCTACTTTGTAGTTTTTTCTCAAAATGACTTTAGCTATTCAGGGTTTTGGAAGGTTCCATGAAAATTTTAAGATGTTTTTTGTTAGTTTTGTCAAAGAACAAATTGGTATTTTGCAAGCCACTTTCCTGAGTCTGTAGATTGGTTGGGCCATAAGAACATTTCAAGAATATTGATTCTTTCAACCCATAAACATGGGATATCCTATTCAATTTATTTCACCAATACTTTAGTTTTCATAAGAGAGATCATTCACTGTTTTCATTAAATTAATTTCATTAAATTAATTCCTTTTATTTTTATAGCTATCATAATTGGGATTACTTTCTTGATTTCTATCTGAGACAGTTAGCTAATAGTATTAACTCTACATTGAAAAACAAAAGCCAGGCACACAATGCATATTGCACACTCTGTGATTTGAAGTATACAAAGCTCCCAGAGAGGCAAAAATAATATATGGTTCTAGTAATAAGATACTATTACTTCTTAAGGGAGAGAGAAGAAATTATTGATGCAGAGGAAACAGAAAACACTTCTGGGGGCTGGTAATGTTCCATATCTGTTGTATCTACTTTATATGTTCACTTTGCATTAATTCTTCAAATTGCTTGTATATAATGTGCCCTCTTTTTAATATTTAGACAAATCTAGTATAAAGAAGAAAAGTCAGGGTCTGATAAAAAAGAAAAGAAAAACCAGTGTCAATAAAAAAGAATAAAAAGCAGTGTCTGAATTCTACATTTTGGCATTTTTCTGAAGTGGTTGCCTAGTTGCGTATTATGTAGATGGAACTAATTGATTGTCCTTGGATGCTCAGTAAACTGATGGCCATTTCGTGACATTTATGTTTGAAGGTTAAATTTGAATTGAGATCTGCATCATAAGCTCAAAAATTCCAAGTGTGTGTAGGTTTTCAATGTTTTTCTATTATTTATGCCATTTAATTCCTTTTCTATTTCTTTTAATCAATAATTTTATGAAATGATTGACACAAAGACCTAGAAAATCATCATGTAAACTGAATTGATGATTCCTTCCTTGCTGGAATAGAAGACATCATTCTTCTTTTATAATGCTAAATGCCAGTCAAAGACAAGAATATTTATGCTTTGGAACACAGCAGTTGGTTCTGTTACAGGTTTGGATTATTCCTCTCATCTTTTAAAGGTTATGGTCTGGACATAGGGCTCTTTTTCAAGGCATACATCTTGGTAAACTGTCTGAAGCAACTGAAAATCAAATAATCACTTTCTAGCAAATGCTTTGAGACCTTAAAGAAATGACTTAGTGTTAAGACATTCACAGTTTTAATTATAAACCAGAGATGAATTAAAAATTAAATTTCTTTACATTTGAATTTTCCAAAATTATTCTTTATAATTTCTGGCTTCTGATGGAGCACATTTTGTAGATTGAACTAAATTTCTTATAGAATTTGCTTTTTGTAAATTATAATAGCTAATGTAAATATTGTAAATCTTAAGAATAATGAACAGAATACAGACTAATTGAATACTGCTAACATATCAGAGCTGTATTCTCTTCATATCTTATTATTGCTGTCTCTACTTTTTCCAAACATTCATGTGTTTGTTCATTTCTTCATGTGTGATAATTTGAAAGAATCTGGGGCTGAGGAACAAGGGCGGAGTATAGGTATAAGGGGCAGTGGCTACACAGCATGATTTGAAGGGTGCTAGAGAAGTTCTCCTGCCCATCTAATTCCCAAATATTAGCAAGTTGTTAGTAGTGTAAGTTAAAGCAAAACTTGTAAAAGGTCATTGTTAAAATGAAAATACTTTATCTCTGAGGATGTGATATGTTTATCTATTTTTCCTTTTAATATAAATCAAGTGTACAGATTAGAATAAAATTGAAATTAGGTTCAAAGTGAGAGCTTTGTGCTTTTCACATGTTGTATCTTCATCTGGTTGCTCTACTATGGAGACCTGAACTTTTGCCTCCCATAGGCAGCCACTCAGGATGTGTTGTTTCCCATGTCAGGTACAGCCCCCAAAGTGGATTTGTTTATTGTTTTTCGTCACATTCATTGGAATCTTGACAAGTGAAAGAAGTGATAACCAATGAATTCAGAGGAGCACAATATAGATAATGAATCTGCATATTCACTATTCCATCGGTTTTACCCAGATCAGTTTAGTATTGTTCAGTTTAACATATCTGGCTAAAATGTCTTTGCTACAGTCTCTGTAAGTCCTTGTCTACTCTTATTCTGAATAACTATTATAATTAAGGCTGAAATTTATTCGATTTTTTTTTCATTCCAAACACAATGCTATGCTATTTGTTTTATCTTATTTAGCTTTTAAGAAATCTCTGGGACCATCAGCCCATTTAGTAGATAAAGAAATCAAGAACTCAGCCAATAAGGAGTTTGACAAAGGTTCTAAAGAAAATAAATAGTGAATCAGGGATTTGAACTCAGGTAGGGTGGATCTCATTACTTTGCCTGAAACAGACTGAACCTCTTAAATGCAATGACTATGAAGAAAGCTGTGAATAATTAGCAAGTAATTGATAAAAGGAAATATGTAGATATTTTGCAACTTTCTATCAGAAACTGCTTGCTTATAGTTTCTCAGTCATAGTCTATGGTCACTAAGAAGTATTTAATCTATGAAACCGCTTAGTAGTTCAGGCTTGGCATGATGGTTCAGAAGAACGTCCCAGTCAGTACCAAGAGTTGACATGGAAGTGTCCCCGGGGTGGAAATTCATATGTCTTCCTCTCTCTCATATTTACAGTGAAGACAGTATAGAAAGAGATATGAAACATGTAGAGTGGATGATAACATGCACAGTGTTGTGTGACTTGATTTTCAAACTGGGGTAAGGAAGTCATTTCATAAGGCAAAACAGCACGACTGTCTCCTTGGCACTTGGGAGGGTCGCTGGATTGGTATGGATGAAGAGCAGCAGTTAGTTATCTACTGGAGTACTGAGTGATCTGGCTACATTTATTGATGTTTTTTTTTACTTTTGCACCTTTAGAAGCAATGATTTTCAGAAGAGAACTCGAGAGTAATTATATATTAGAAATATCTAGCTTCACAGTGGGATGTAATTGAACCTGTGAACCATACCTTAATCCATTTAACCTCACTTTTCTCTTGGTTACATGAAGCCATGTCCACTGGAAGAGTCTTTCAAGCCATTCCCTTTTATCCCCTCACTTTACTACCCTCAGACTCCAGCACCTTTTAGTCTCCTCCCTTTTTGAACTGTGCCTCTGACTAACTTAAAAAGGAATATTTACTTTACACTGAACCTTCCAGCATCAGGCTCTGGCAAACAGAAGTTTAGACTTCTGTGGGCACAAATCTTGTGGGTTATTAGTGAGAAAGAATAAATGAAATCTAGTGAAGAAATTTACTGCAGTACACACCAGGGATATTTTAACTTGTGTTGTTTGATTCTGTCTTTGACATTTCCCATTTAACAATTCTTTATGAACAGAATCTAGCTGATTTGCAAACTGAGTAGTGATTTGTTACCAAGTGCAACTGGGTGGGCTCATTATCCTAAGGATGATTTTACGTATGTGTATTCAGTGGCGGGCTTCTCACCCATGGAGGTCTGAGTGGTTTAATCCTGGTGTAACTCTAGTCCCAGGATTCCCATATCCAAGAAAAAAGAAATGAAATGTTCTATATAAAAATGTTATGGTAGTGAAGAGACTTTGTAACTTGTATGATACATTATTTAGACAGAATCCATAGTTGCAACAAGGTTTAGAGCCTTCCTCTTCTGTTAAACTCAGTTTTTTCCATAGGTGTTTTCTTGATTTCCCAGTTACCTTACTCCCTAGAGTTAATGCATGCATTTCTTATGTTTCTCAGAAAATGTAATCTCCAGTAGAGACAGTGATGCAGAAGGGTTATTGGAGACTGGAGAGTGTACCCAGCAATGGCCCCGTGAGGAAATATAGCAAGTGGCACTGAGCAGAATGAGGGGAAACAGGATTCATTTGCATGAAGTTTTGAAGCTGATCTATCAAGGATCACTGAAATGCAATGACCCTTGAAAACTGTCCTCAAAGAATGCAAGCTACCCCAGTGAGCTGCCTGAACTTCAGCAAGAAAGCATCCTTGCAGTGTCTGGGGAGAGATACAGGCAGAAAATTCTACAATTAGTTCTTACAACTCTATGAAGAGTGCATTGTTATGGTTATATTGTGGTTTGTTTCCTCCAAAACTCAGGCTGAAATTTAATTAACATTATGAGATTTTAAGAGGTGGACTTTTAAGAACTGATTAGGACTCTATTGTCATGAATGAATTAAGTTGCATTCATATGATTAATAAGTTAAATGTGTGCTATAAAAGTTAGTTTTGCTAGTTATATCACACACTTCCTGTCTCTTGTCATATGGTGCCACATGGTCCTCAGAACTCTGTCAGAAGAAAGCAATCATCAGATGTAGCTTCTTAGTCTTGCGTCAAAACAAAGCTCTTTTCTTTATAACTTATCATGCCTATGGCATTTGTGATTAAGAACAGAAATCAGACTAAAACATGTACCTTGACAGTCACTTCAGTGCATCCCTGTGCTGGTAAAATCCATTTGCTTTGTCTAACATTTTATTCCATCTGGTTCTACATTAGAAAAATAAGTCTAATGTGGCAAAACATGCTACTTTAATAGTACATGATCCTAGAGACACAACTGATAACCTTACTGCCAATTTTAGATTGCTTTGTTGTTTGTTGGGCCGTGCTCTTTTGCCCAAATGATTTATCTGAAAGAATGTTCCAGAGGATCATCCATGAAGCATCTAAACCCCTGACACCAGGTTTTATCAAATCATAGTTATTGCACTTGTTCATTCAATCACAAACTAAGGCAAGAAAACAGCAAGTAATGGGGAATGAATTCCGTAACCAGAATCATGGGGGGAATTAAGGTACCACTGTACTATCTACTGAAGGAAAGTGTGATATTAAAAGCAGTTGTCTTTCACATCAACAGCAGCTTTACTTTCTCCTAATGATTAAAGTGTGTTATTTTGATAACTTTATTTTATTGCTAATTAGTTTCTTGGCACACAGAAACTCTAGGTGATTAGTAGATAGCCCTAGCTTATGCTCAGTTAAAAATTTTCCTACGTGCCTTACTAGAAGCTTCCCTTCATTTAACTCATGTAACCCAGAGTTGTGGACACAGAGCTTAGATTTCCCAAGTCATTTTCCGTGATGATGTTAGTCAGGCCCTCACTTACTTTCAAAATTTGTTTCAAGGTTCATGTTTTGTACTTGTTGTAGATGGGTGTCTTAGTTACTTTTTTCAGTGCTGAGACAAAATACTCAATACCCAAAGCTAAAGTAGAAAAGTTTATGTAGCTCAGAGTTGGTAGAAGTTTCAGTCAATAATGTCAGCTCCAAGGCAGAGTGGCCTGGCAAATGAGAACAGTTCATGGAGGGCAGACTGTAACAAAACAGTGAGAGAGAGAGAGAGAGAGAGAGAGAGAGAGAGAGAGAGAGGCAGAGACAGAGAGAGAGACAGAGACAGAGACAGAGACAGAGAGAGAGACAAAGACAGACAGAGAGAGAAAGAGACAGAGAAAAAAAAATATATATATATATATATGGAGAGAAAGAGAGACAGAGACAGAGAGAGACAGAGAGAAAGAGAGAGAGAGAGAAATTTCACACTTGCACCCCTAATTCCAGCACTGGAACATGAACTAATCACAAACTCTAGATTTAGCCACCTCTGAAAAGCCTACCTCCCATGATTATATGAGGCTCTGGAGGAACATCTAGACACAAACCATAACATTCTGCCCCTGGCCTCCCAAAGAAGCATGCATATCCTTTTATGCAAAAGGCATTTAGTCCATCTCCAAGAGTTGCCAAAGACCTAACTCTTCAGCATTACTGAAAAGTCCTGGTGCAAAGTCTCCTCTGAAATTTAAGACAAACTCTTAGCTGTGAACCTATGTACAAATGAAAGGAAACCGAAGCACTTCCAACATTTAGAGGCATGAGACAGACATTTCTATTCCAAAAGATACAAACAGAGGGATAGAAATGAATGGAAACATAAGTCCAAAATCCAGCATGGCAAATATTAAGTTCTCTAGTTCCATGTGCAACAACTGAGGATATGTGGCAAAATGTGAGCCTCAAAGGCTTAGCTGGGCCTTTTCCTATGGCACTTCCAAAGGTTGTACACCTCATGGCTCCTCTCTTGTGCCAAACCCGCAACATTTTAAATCATTATGACATTTTTGCTCTTGAATCTCAACATAAAATCTTGTTAAAAGCTCCCAGAAGTATCCATGCCACTGTGTAAAGATTAAACTCCCTTGAAATTTCTTCTGACAGATTAACTGGTCTCAGTTAACTCTCTGGACACGAGCAAAATGCAGATGAACTTTCTGCACTGTCTAACACACATTGGCTGAACTACAATAACATTTGCAGTCCTGAACAGAAACATCCTAAGCCTGTCTTTACCAACAGAATTTCTGTCAACCTTCTAGTCTTCTGCGCTCTGATCAGAATCTTCCATACAGAGCAGCTAAGGCATTCCTCCTCTGCTATTACAGTTGACATCTCTGAACCTTTCCAAATTCTTCCCACAAGTCATTTCCAAAGCCTACTGAACGACATTGTCAGGTGTAGCCACAGAAAGGAATTTGGTACTTCTCTTATACCAAAGTCTGTCCTATTTACTTTTATTGGACAAAATATCCAACACCCAAACCTAAGAGAGGAAAGATTTATTTTGCTTACAGTTTGTAGAGGTTCATTTCACAACTGGCCTGCTCTCAGGCAGGATGGCTTGACAGAGGAGAATAGTTTGTGGTAGGCAGACTGTTGCAAAGCAACAAAGGAGACTAGAAGGGACAAGCCTCATACCCACAACCTTAATCCCAGAATTAGACCATGAATTAATCACAAGGTCTACATTAAACCACCTTTAACCCCCACTCCCCATGACTGCTTGAGGCTTTTGGCGGAAGTCTAGACACAGACTATTGCAATATGCAATACAATCATCATTGGTGGAGAGTCCTGTATAGAGCAAGTTTATTTTCTTTTTTTTTTTTTAATTTAAGGAGAAAAAGAAAAAAAAAAACAGAAAAAAGGTACAAGTTATACAGAATTTCAAAAAAAATAAACAGTAGGAAATCACTAGTTAATAGATTACATACTATCATCTTAGAAATAGTTGTTCAAGTTACAAAATTAAAGCATATAAAGTGGACATTCAAACAGTGAGACTGCAAACAGTTCTGTTCAGTGATCCAACAAAAACTCAGTAATATGGTTATCTATCTTATACGCTTAAATATACATGCAGTTATACCCTTTAGAGCACTTTTTTCCCCTCTCTTTTTTACAATGACAATTACACATTTTGGGTTTTATTACTCCCACAGTTCTTATTACTTTTTTTTAAGAGAATGAAACCAAATGTGACATAACAAAGCAGTCAGTTAAATCAAAAGGATGGACATAGTACATAATATAAAAACAGAATACAAGGTCATCAACAATGGTTACCATAATGCCTCTTACTATCTTAAAAAGAATTTCCTATATCATCAGTTATAATAAAATTGAACAAAACAGTAAAGAACCAAACCAATAAAACCAAAATATTGGAGACATTACAGGACTTCAAAAGAAGTCAAACAAGAATGGGCACCATAGTGAATCTTATTGTCTTCACAGTTGCTGCCTATACTCTCAAGCTTGGCACTATCAAGCAAAACAGAAGAGAGTAAAATCAGTCAAAACAAGATGGTGAGAGCAATACAGGGTTTCAAATCAAGTTAATAGGAAATCAAAGTGGGTTACTATAATATATCCTGCTATTTTTATTTATTTTTTCTCTTAATTAAAAAGATAAAAATAAAAAAAATAATAATAAAGGAGATTGAGATAAAAGAGAATATAACAACGAAACTGCACAGGTCAGAACATAGCCATTTAAAGCAAAATAGTGTTTCACCACAAGATATCCCGACATAAAAGTAGTTACCATAGTGTCTCTTTCCTTGAAATCTTTGAGTATAACTTTGTATACACATAGCATCAAACATATCAAGACAATGTAAAACCATTCAAGAAAATGCCAGTATTACTGGGTATTTAGAACCAACTAACAGAAAATGGACAATGGTTTCTGTATTATCTCCTTGTCTATAAAAGTTTTTGTTTATATTGTCACATATAATAAAATCCAATAAAATATGATGGAGACAGAAGAACAAAAGCTTGATGGGACTTCAAAACAAGGTGATATTAACTCAGCACTAGCTTTTATGATGTCTTGTTTTCTCCAAAATAGCTGTTCATATCATCCAACCTTCTCTGCCTCATTTCTGTTAAGTTCTTTTTCTGTCATTATTCATCAGTTTGTCTTCTTCATTTCTCTTTCTGCTCCATCTATTGTGGCCTCTCTGCCACTATTTCTGGAATCTTGGTATTTTTCTCTTTTAGAATGTCCTGCAGTATTCTCTGTAGAGTTGAATTGGTGGTTGCAAATTCCCCTAGTACCTCTTTATCCTGGAAGCACCTTGTTTCTCCATTAATTTCTAGGGAGTTGTGCAGGATATATCAATCTTGGCTGGAGGTTATTGTCTTTCAAAGCTTGAATTATTTCACCCCACACTCTTTGTGATTTGATGGTTTGTGCTGAGAAGTCTGCTGTAATTCTGATGGATGTTCCTTTGTAAGTGATCTGTTTCTTGTCCCTGAGGGCTTTTAATATTCTGTTATTATATGGGATTTCTGGAATTTTGATTATTATATGCCTGGGTATAGTTCTGTTTGGGTTGTAGGTGGCTGGGATCCTATATGCCTCATAGATCTGAGTATCTTTACCTTTTCCCGTATTAGAGAAGTTCTCCTTGATTATTTCTGTGAATAGCCTTTGCAGTTCATTTCTTTGTATTTCTGCTTCTTCTTTTACATTCTTAAGTTATAGATTCTCTTATCTTCTAGCCTTTGTATTGTTACTGCTTGTTTCCTTGTTATTTTTAATACGTTTTTCCTTTCATGTTCCCACATTACAAATCTGTCCTCCAGTTCAGATAATCTATCCTTAGTTTCTTTCAAACTGTTATTCCAGCTTTCAATAGAGTTTTTAGTTTCCTGGTAATCACTTTAAACCTGCTTCATGTATTTTACATTTTCTCTATTTTCTCCATCAAACAATTCTCCCCTTTTTTTCTGTTCTTCCATTCCACCATCTGTTTTTCTTGGGAGGTGCTTAGCATTTCTTTAATTATTCTACTTATATCTTGCTTTACTTGGGTAAATACTTCACTTTTGAACTTGTCTATGAGGTCCCGGATATATTGCTTTATGGCTATTGGTGCAATGCCTGATATTGCATGTTTTCTGTCCTCATTTTCCTTTGCATTTACCTTTCTTGAATCAGTGTTCTCAGTATTGGGGACTGAGGACCCTTTTTTGTTGCTCCCTCTTCCCATACTTTTTGTTCCTTCCATACAAGCATATATAGGAGGCTCAGTTTCTTTCTTTGTGGGTTATAGTTTGAATTGCTCCAGCTAGGTGTTCCCACCCACTGCAGTGTACTAGGGAGACATAGACCTGGGAAGCCTATGCTGGGCCCACCCCACCAGGTCAGTCAACCTGCTGAAGGCTTCACTGCATTAGGGTGCACTGCCAGGTGCAGGGACCTGGTTTGGGCTAGCCTACTGGGTCTTAGTCCACAGCATCACCCAGGTCAAGTGCTCCCCACCAATCCTACTTGAGAGGGGACTATGTGACTGAAGTTACTGCAGTGTCCTATTCCCGCTAATCTGCCTGGTCCCAGAATGTCCTCTGTTGGAGCCTCCTAATCTATGGAAGCGTCCCCATTCCTCTCACTCACCACAGGTTGATGCAGGGCTCCCCGTGAGCTCTGCTCTCAATTAGGTTTGCCTATTCCTGCTCTCAGAGCTTTTGCATCTCTATCCCTACTGTGCCAATTCAGATGCAGCAGCAGAGACAAGAAATTCAAGCTGCGGTTTCCAGAAGCACGGGTTCCAGCTTTGGCACTGAGACTTTAGTGGTTCCAGTTGTAGCACCGGGATTATATTACCAGTTGGTTTCTCTCAGTTTAGTTTGTTCCTGGGTTGGCAAGGTATATCTCCCCTTGCTTAGGACTCCCCACACCATACCATTCCTGGAATCTAAGCTGGCTATCTCAGAGAGCCTCTGTAGCTGCTGTTATCTATCTGCCATGTTCTCCTGGAAGTCCAGCTAGTATATTTTCATAGTGTTTATTCAGATTAGTATCTCAGCTATGCTTTCCAATTCCCATTGCTCCACTATGCATGTAGTTTCTGGATGGGTACTCCATGTGATAGGACATTTGGAGCACATGACCCATGTGCCTATCTCTTTGCTATCTAGCAGATTGTTTGATCTAACATGTTGTTATTCAAGAGCTTATATTGGTGGACTTTGTAAACCCTCAGTGGCCCTGGTTTGCATCTTATTGAAATGAAAAATAAGTTAATACCTGGAATATGTGTTGCCTCCAGGTGCATGGCTATTCTATCTATTCTATCTGGAGAAAAACAGAACAGTGTAATGAACTTGCCACCAAGTAGCTACTGTCTGGGAAATTCTGCCTCATTAGTTACTCAACATAGGATTCTGTTGCTAGCAGGTTGACCATGCAGAGGCAGGAGCTAGACCCGATTTTGGATAGAAGGTCCATATATCACTTCATGGCTTTAACATGGTTAGTATGATCATTTATCGACATGCCAGAATGGAAGTGTTGATGAAAGAAGCTGACTAAAATAAATTGAGTGAAACACTGTGTATATATGATTGTGACACATGCTGTTTTCTGTGTGTGTATGCAAGGAAAAAAAAAAGGTTATTGTTGATAATCTTTTGCAAAGATTCATCCATGACTGTTTTCCTCAGATGTATTTTTTTGGTCATCTTTCAGTCTCTTTCTTTCTTGGCCCTCATAAGATGGTGAGATGAACAAGAAGCACCTGATTTGTTTTTCTCTGCACTGGTTGGAAGGGTGTGTGGCTTGGCCAGCAGCTGTCTGCCCTTCCCTCACTCCTACTTCCCTTTGCTCCCACCTTTGCCCTGCTGATTGTAACAGTTTCCTTCAGGGTTTTCCCTGACTATCTAGTATTGTCCTTCCTGACTATAAAGGTGGCATTCTTCACTCCAACATGAGTGTCAGCAGACTGTCAGCATGGTGCCTCCCCCCACTCTACTACTTAAGACAATGCTGCCTTTCAAGAAGGGGGGAGAATCCTGATGTGCCTAAAATCAGGAAGGGAGGGATCTGAGTCTCTTATTTGCATACTTAACATTCACAGAAAGCCTTCCAGAAGATTCCCTGGTTTCAGCCCTACCCCTCACTGACATAGGCTTGCAGTTGCTAGTTAAGCAGCACTCCCCAGCCACTTCTAAGGTTTTAGTTTAGGAGGGGTCCCATCCTGTGTACTGATGCCCATGTATTTTAGAGCAGACTCTCTTAAAATAAAGACTCACTATGATGTTCATATAAAATTTCTGTTTTATTTCTTGCATAGTATGGACTCTAAAATTCCTTTATATCTACTTGGGATTTTTACGCAGAGTATTGTGGACAAAGAAGTAATTTCAAAAGAAAGTGCAATAAACATAGTGCACAAAAACTCCAAAGGCCAGTAACCAATATAGGAGTTGTCCTATTTGTGACCAGCACATGCTGGCACTGGAAAGTGGCAGCCAGTAGCAGCAGAAGTCAGCATTAGATGTGATGGCAAACAGCAGTAATGACCAGCAACAAGCTGTGTCAAGTGTTGGCATCCAGGATTATCCATTATCATTAGGAATACTAGTGGAGCTATACTTTACTAATTCACCATTTCCATCTGAATTGAGCAAAAGAACCCTAGAATGATTAGAAACAATAGTATAGGCCTAATTACTTTTTCCTTTCCTTAGATTCATGTACGGAAGTCCTACATCTCATTACTTAAGAACTATGTTTGGAGACAGGACCTTTTAACAGATGAGTTAAAAACAGAACATTAGAGTGGGTTTTCTATTCCAATTAGTGTCTCTATAGCAAGTGATTAGACAACAGAGAAATACCAAGGATGTACCAAAACCTTGCGTTTTTACTTTTAGCCTCTAGACCATGAGTTAATAAATTTCAGTTGTTTAAACAAGCCAGTCTGTGATATTTTCTTGTCACAATTCTAAAATCTAAGAAAGGAGCTATGCTAACTGCTTAGTTTATTCAGTATATCATCTGTCAGCACAGATCCATTTTCAAGGTGCCTGTCTTTCTATACCAAGTGAAAGACCAGATCTATTACCCAAAGTTGGTTCAGTGGGAAGGCTTTCCCTTATTGCTGTTAATCAGGGCCATACCTCAACTGTCCTTTCTCACTTTGCACCCACATACTGAACCAACACATTTCTTAATCAGATTTAGTTTTTGCTTTTCTACCAGTTGGTCATAAGTTATCTGCCACTTGTTCATAGATGTGAGTGGAAGTCTCAGATGTATCATGGAAAATAAGTACCTGCTACTCAAACTTACTGGGTTAGGGGCTGGGGATTTAGCTTAGTGGCATAAGCGCCTATCTTGCAAGCAGGCAGTCATGAGTTCGATCCCTGGTACTGATAAAAAACGAAAAAGACCAAAAAAAAAAAAAAACTTACTGGGTTAAAATGCCCTGGTTAAAATGCCTATGAATGGTTAACTCATATGGCAATTTCAGGTAAATCACTGGATATACAACTGGAAGGAACATACATGATATTTGTTCTTATCATCACATTATTCCTCTTGCACAGAAAGATTAAGATCTGTTGTCAGGGAGAGATACGTTACGAACCTTTTCTTTTTGTTACACTTGAAGCTTGGAGTCTTCCAGGATGCTTCATAACTGGCTAGAGGATTTTAAAGTCCGAAACACATTCAGAATTCACAGTGACCTAGCACACATTGTGCTTCCTTTTAATGGTGGGAAGAATAGGATAAAATATTTTGTCTTTCACTTTGAAGTGAATATTTTGTCATGACCCAAACTACTGAACTTTCAAAGACTTCACTAATATATCAAGACTCTGCATCTTTGTAGAGTTTACTTTCTGCTCTTTGTAACGTATATATTTTATTAAAATTTTTTAGTATAATTGTCACTACTTTTTGATCCAAAGAAATTTCATGAGCTTACTGGTATATGAAATAATATTATATTTTGTGGAATGCACATTATAATAATTTTTCTCACTTTGTCTAATGATTAAGCAGTGAAATGTGGTTTCTGTACAATATTTATAATTAATGATTTTAAAACTCTGCTACATATTATAACCACTTGTATGCTAAAAAAGTTCTGATGTTCCATTTACTATCTGTTCCTCTTAAATGAAAATATTAGAGTGAGATACAGGCATCAATAATTTTAAATATTCCTAGGTGTACCAAAGTTTATAAATTTCTGCTATAATCCATATTGCTATCATGGAACTCAGTTTTGCCTCAGAATCTCTATCTCCTGGCATCAGTCACCCTCTCAATGAGGCTGCTAGATTTCCTCATAAATCCATTTCTTGTCTCCTTTGTAAATGGAAAGTATTCCAATCCTCTGAAAAAGTAAAACTCAACTGATCAGTTTTCAGGCCTCACACTGCTTTTCGTTTCCATTTCTCTGGGCCATTTGACCTTTTGTTCTGTTGTCTATACTGCAGCAGTTGTAAAATTTGCACTTTACTGTGTGTGAACCATCAGTCTTCAAGCTCTAGTAGTAGCATGCTATTCTAGTTTTCAGGAGTTTTTGCTTAGATATTAAAACCTGTAATTGTGGATAGTGTTCCCACATGATCAACTCTCATTTATTCAACTTTCAGTGCCTTATTCTTCCCTCACCGTGACCTAACTCTCTCAAAATTCATTCCCATTCACATTCTCCTAACTCCTACACATTAGCCAAGTCCTTTATTTATTTATTTACTTATTAATTTTGTCTTTTTGTGGCAGAGTCTCGTTATGCAGTTCAGGCTGGCCTTGGACTCACTTTGTAGCCCAGGCTGGTCTCAAACTTGCAATGATCCACCTGACTTAGCCCCCCAAGTGCTGGTGTTACAGGAGTGTGCCACCACAGGACCCAGGCTTGGTTGTACTGTTTCCTAATCCAACTTTTTGTTTTAGCAATAGTAGGTGAAGAGGTGGGTAGGCCTAGAAGGAGAAAAAAGAGGAAGAATATATGGCAAGGCAGTAGGAGGTTAGTTTAAAAGGGTTAATTGGCCAGCGTTCCTTGGCTGTTAATAGACTGATCAAGTCTCCTGCAATTTTCAAAACCAAAAGGAAACTTAGAGATCATCTAGTGTAGTGGTTTCCAGCATTTGAAGCATGGAGACAGGGTTTGTAGAAGACAATTTTTCTGCATAAGGGATAGTTTTTCAGGTTTTTTTTATTAGTACATATGTGCGATACATAATAATAACATTCCTTAGCACTAACATCACCACTCAACTCCTCCTCAGATGATCAAACATTAGATTTATATAAAGAATACACAGTATAGAACTAACTCATGAAGTTCACGGTAAATTCCACACCTGTGTGAGAATTTAGTGCCACCCACTCACACTAGGGGAATGCAAGTTAGTATGGGTAATGAGGTGTGGCTATGAGTACAGATGAGACTTTGTAAACTCACTTGATGCCTCCTACTATACAGGATGTTCCAAACAGGCCACGAAATGGTACTGATCTGTAGCACAAGGCTTGGGAACTCCTGATCCAGTGTATCTTCCTTCTACCATAGCCTCTAAATTAGGGGCACAGCTAGAGCAAATACAGAATTCTTCCTTTATGACTTAGTACTTTTTGGTTTTTTTGTAATTCATCATGCTTACATTGTATCTTGGTATGTTATGTATTATAGATCAAGAAGGTAGAGGAAAAAATGAAATAATTGCATAAAATATCATTTGTCATTTCTAGGTCAACTTTTATTTAAGCAAGGAACAGGCTTCTAAAAGACTTAAGCAAGAAACACATTCTGAAATAACCATCTCTACTTTCCAAAGAATTGCTGCTTTTTCCAAAAGGACTGATGCAAAACAACCAGAAAATAAACGGAAACGTGAAATCATTGTTCAACTTCACACCAGGCACAAGTCCTAGGCATTTACACACAACTCACTTTCCCTGTTGTTTTCAGCTAATCTCCCTTTCAAAAAACATCTCTTCACACTCTTAAAAATTTCAAAATTTGTAATCTAATTTGGAGTCCCAATAGTTCCAATACATCAGAATGTGTTTGAAAGTATTGTTTTTAAAAAGGAAAACAGTCGTGGACATTCTTCCTGTGAATTAACATAGTTGTTCTTGCCACTTGGCTGAAGCTGTCCAAACTGAACGAATGGGGATTTGACAGAAGAAAGAGCTTGCCTATGAGCACATTTTATGGCTGAGGGTCAGGAAAAAGTTCCTCGTGGAGATCAGAAGATTCATACTTTGGCAGAAGTTGGAACATGAGGTGACAGATGGCCAGTGGGAAATTTCAGGATGTGACTGCTGTGGAATATGAGAATCATAATGTCTAAAAGTTAATTTTAAAATTTCTTTCTTTCCCCTTAGCTCACATGGAAGATAGTTCCATTTACTAGACTGTGTACAGATTCTTTGAGAAAGGTCAGTGGAAGGTCAGGGGAAAAGACAAGGACAGTAGTTGTACAAAATACGCCCAGACGAAAAATTTAGAATCAGTTATAATCAGGAGAACTCAAGCTCCTCAGAAATTTTGAGAACACTGTTGAGACACTGCTTCTCCACAGCATGTCAGACAAGGGCTTGAACCTTTTTTTTTGGATGCTAAAGAAAATTGTCACCCAGGAGACCCAAAGGCTTGGAAAGAAGTTATAGACCGCATACATTTCATTTTCATGCATTTTTCAGCATTGAAAGTAACATTTAGATTATAAAGCCTACTTTTCCCTATTCATTTCCTTGACTTTCTTCTCTAGAATAGATTTTCTCAATGTTGTTATTTCCAAAATCCACGTATAATATATTTTCTATATTCACCATAAAGGTGTGTGTGTGTGTGTGTGTGTGTGTGTGTGTGTGCACTTCCCGTTACAGTTGGCACTATGCATTCAATTCTACACCTGCAGTTTATGTGCTCCAGGTGGAACTGTCGGGGAGGCAGCCTATGCAAGCAGTTAAACAGTGTAGGCCCAGCAACCAGAGAGATTAAGTCTCTTTTTTTTCCTTTCTACTTAAAAACTACAATCATGGGCAAGTAACTTAACCATCTCTACTTTCAAAGAATTGCTGCTTTTTCCAAAAGGACTGATGCAAAACAACCAGAAAATAAATAGAAATGTGAATTCTTGTTGTATGCATTGTTCAACTTCACACCAAACACAAATCCTAGGCATTCATGCACAATTCACTTTCCCTGTTGTTTTCAGCTAATCTCCCTTCTGGTTCACTGGCTTCTTCTGTAAAACAAAATCATAGTAGTGCCTATCACTTAGAGTTGCTGTGAGGATGAAATGTATAATAAAGCACATTAGAGAACATCTGACATACACAACTGTTAATTTACTCTCACCACAAGAGAGAGTTTTATGGAATTCTTTGATGAGTAGATATGAATCGGAACAACTACTGAGTTTCAAGGATTGTGACACTACTTATTAGGGTCTGGAATTCAACAGACATAGTGGTGAATAATGGGATCCTTAAATAGTAAGAGAGCTACATTTTCAAATATGTTCTTATGGTTGTGGGAACCATGTACTAATGGGCCAAATTCATGACAATTAAAATTTCTGACCATACTGATTCACTTCTGTATCCCCATCTATTTAGGAGGATGAGGCAAGAAAATCATAAGTTCAATGAGAACTTACTTAAAATAAAATAAAATAAAATAAAATAAAATAAAATAAAATAAAATTGGGGGATATATAAAAATCAATATTTTCTATGTTCATTCTCCATACCACAAAAAGGGGCAATCAAAATTTGGAGTGAATAATGTGTAAAAGTGTGTGCAATGCAAGGAGTCCAACTGCTTTTTTAAAAAATTATGTCCTTGTGCATATCTGCCTATCTCTTTATTCATCAAAGGTTTAGAACCAATGCACAGATAGTATTTAAAAGAAGTCAAGGTAAAGAATGAAGGATACATTGGAAAAAACATTGCAAAATATATGATATACATAAATAGCTGATATCATCCATAAATAATACTCTTATCAGTTGTCAAAAACAGTCTCTGAAGGGAAAAACAGACAAAATATATGACTAATTAACAGAAAAGAAACTATGCACAAGCTGATAACCAGTTTCAATAGCAACAAAAATGCAAATAAGGTGATGATACAATTCTAATGCTCTCTATTACATTAGTACTTATTAAAACATTGCAGGAAACTGATGGTATACCTAGTCAAAGAGAGAAAACAGAAAATAACATAAAAATGCTGGTGCAAAGAAAAGAATTTTGCAATATTTTTGAAAGACAATTTTGTTAAATTTACTGAAATGTATGAAAATTTGCATTTTAATTAAGGCTCAGGAATTCCAGTTTTAAGACTTTTTCCAGAAATAATATTTAAAGCTAATTACAAAAGGATTTCATTGCAGCACCATTTAGCTAAACATTGCAAGTATCCTAAGTGCACATCTACCTATCTCTTTATTCATCCAAGGCTTAGGTTTTGTTTCTTAACTTGAATTTTCTACATAATGCATGATTTATTTTGTCAGAAAAGTAAGCTACTTCTATTTTGATAAATCAAAAGGAGTCATTCCATAATCCAATCTATCAGAATTTCACAATCCTAACAGATACAGCCATGGCAACTTCTGTGAATACCATGTCTCCAGCCTCTCCTTAGCATGTTACCTACCTAGTGAAGAAGCTGCAGGGTCCAAGGGAAACAATCACTTTTCCTTTGAGGTCATCTCTGAATTCCACAGCAGAGGCTGCCACCCAGTTCTGGAGATACCTTTTCTTGCTCTTTCTATTACCAGTGCTCTTATTTTTCCATCAGTCAAACTTCTTTCTCTGCACTTGCTATAGTAGACAACAAGGCACCAAAATATAACAGTTTTATTGTCTGTGATAAAATTCTGTGTACGAAATAGTAAAGGGAAAAATCTTGATAATTAAAGGGAATACAAGGTACAACTTCCTGGAATTTTAATCACTGCTGCTCGGCCACTAGTAATCAGCCTTGCAAGAGTCTAGTAGCTTCTGAGCTAACCTGGCCTGTGTCCTGAGTCCAGAAACCATGGATGCTAAGATATTCTTTAAGATCTATGATTTCTAATTATAGAGTCTACAAAAGGGATAGCAAGGCACTCTACATATGGGTTCAGAAAATGCATATTGAATTTTAAAAAATATTCAGAGAGGTGATTGTCATTTTATTTATTTGAAAAAGCAAAGTCCTGGTATTTTATAACTTAGAAATCCCCAACACACCCTATTTACAGTTGAATAGTTTGCATAAATGGAAAGGGTGACACAAAAAAGAATAAATACAATAGTTTGTAGGAAAACTATTTGGTGCACACAGGTTTATGGAAGATTTAATTTCTTGAGGTGGTCATAATAGTACTATGAAAAATTTAGTAAAAGGCAGCCCTAAAAATGCCATGACTTTAAAAAAAGTGACTTCAGTTTCCTTCATATTTTTAGGATATTGATTATTAGCTAAGTGCTAAAAGAAATTTCTTTATGCTTCTCTGCAAAATAAATTTTGAATGTGATAATACTGTCAAACATTTATGGAAAAATCTTTTGTACCTTAATAAGAGCTAACATTAATTTTTGGGTAGAAAAAGTATTAATTTAACCCTATTTTTAATATAGCTATACTTCTCAAATGAGTAGGTTTCTTTAAAAATATTTGAGTATTTTTAAGATATGTGTCCAGGAAAATCCAGAGTAGAACTATTGTTCAGACTATTTCTTAACTAAACTTTTTGTCAGTTGGTGCAGTAAATTAATTATTTACTTGTATTTAAATTAATTTGTGTGGGATCCATCTTCAAGTCCTTATATACTGTTAGGTGATGCTTTTCAACATAGGTAATCAGATAATTTTTTTTGTTAAAATTCTGTTAAAAACTTTATTCTTTGTTCTGCTTTCATAGATTTAACAAAGGCTACAAACCTTTATATTAAAACAAAAATTTAAAAACGGTATTAGTTCTGTAAAATATATAAATTTGACAAATTTTCCCTCATATGTTTAAGTAGAAAGGAAATTTGTTAAGTTTTTTTGAATTTTGTCTTGCACTCTCATCTTTAGAGATTTGTTCCTTTATTTCTAGCAAATGCAGTTTATTTGTTTGAAAGACAAAAGTTCATAGTGATTTATGAGAAACATATTTAGATTTCTAAATTATGCCACAAGGCTATTTTAAAGAGACAAACAGAGTTTTCTGAAAACTAGTATAGAGAGAAAAACAAAGGAGGGGAAAGCTAGGAGAAAATATTTTGGATTTTCCTGACACAATCTTAACAAGTAATTAATAATTTATTCTAAAATCCAAATATGGACTGAATTTTTTATTCCTTGAGTCAGGGCGCATTTCCATTAGCTGTGCAATCAACAGGATATTTTCTTTTGCTTTTTCCTCATTTTTGCATTACTGATGGAAATTTTGTTAAACTAGCCTAGAAGTAACATTGGAAATACAGCATCTTTTCTAAGTGAATTGGCTTTTCTAACAGAACATCACCATTTTAAAATTGTATATGTCAGTGTCATTATAGTTTTGCAAACTGAGTGGAATGTTTATCCTGATCTTTTCATCAACTTTTAAAATCCCTGTCTCCATGGTTGAATACTCCAGTTTAGGTTTTATACAAGTTGGTTGAAGGAAGTGAAAAAACTTGAAATAAACAAGTCAGAAAGCAATGTCTATTTATTTTCAAAGTGTATTAGCTATTGGGGTAATAAGCACATTTCTAAACCACCCGGCCAGGAATTGTTGGGTAGGAATTTTTATAGACCAGAACCCCATGACTGCTAATGACTAGTGAGGTGAGGCAAAAGCTTGGCTTATTGCTACTTTTTCTCTTCAATTGTTGAGAAAATATACTGTTACAAAACTGTGACAAAATATCTGGCATAATCAACCTAACAGAACAAAGGTTTATTTTGACTTCAGTTTCAGAAGTGCCAGTCCATGGTTGGGTGGCTCTATTTCTTTCTTTCTTTCTTTCTTTCTTTCTTTCTTTCTTTCTTTCTTTCTTTCTTTCTATTTCATTTCAACTGAATTTTTTTATTTAAAGGAGAAAAAAAAAAAAAAAAAAAAAACCAAAACAGTATAAGGGTACAAGTAATACAGAATTTCAAAAAAAAAAAAAAAAAACAGTAAGAAATCACCAGTTAATAGATTACATATTGTCATCTTAGAAACAGTTGTTCAAGTTACAGGATTAAAGCATACAAAGTGGACATGCAAACAGTGAGACTGCAAACAGTTGTGTTCAATGATCCAACAAAGACTTAGTAATATGGTCATCTATCTTAACACACCTAAACACACTTGCAGTTGTATCTTTTAGAGCACTTTTCTTCCTTCTCTTTTTACAACAACATTTACACAGTTTGGGTTTTATTACTCCCATAGTTCTTATTACTTTTTTTTTGTAAGAGAATAAAACTAAATATGACAAAACAAAGCAGTCAGTCAAAACAAAAGATGGACATAGTACATTATGTAAAAACAGAATACAAGGTAATCAACAATGGTTACCATAATGCCTCTTGCTACGTTAAAAAGAATATATCATTAGGTATAATAAAATTGAACAAAACAGTACAGAACAAGACCAATAAATCCTAAACATTGGAAACATAGGACTTCAAAAGAAGATAATAGTCAAACCGGAATAGTGAATCTTATTGCCTTCAAAGTAGTTGCCTATACCCTCAAACTTGATCCTATCAAACAGAACAGAAGAGAGTAAAATCAGTCAAAACAAGACAGTGGGCTTCTAATAAAGTTAATAGGAAATCAAAAAAGTTACTATAATATATCCTTCTCTATTTCTTTTAAGAATATGGCAAGGTAAAAACAACACGCAGAAAGATATCATGGTTGGGAACTACTCAATTCATACCAGCCAGAAGGCAGAGAAAGGGAGTGAACCACACAGGAAGGCACCAAGAACAGGATATAATCTCCAATGTCACATCTTAATGACCTCCTACCTTTAGCTCTCACTCTCTAAATTTCCATCCCTCTCAATAATGCAATAAAATTATAAGTTCATCAATGAATTAATTGATGAAGTTAAAATGCTCACATTCCAATTACCTTTCAAATGCCCTATTTTTGAACACATGAGTTTTTGAGGGATCAATTAAAATTCAAATAATATCCAAAGCAAATGCAAGTTTTCTCTAGGTTGTTGACAAACAACAATGATTTAATTGTGTCTGTGTGGTTCATACTTCTCCAAACTTAAATTGTCTGCCTTCTTAAGGATCTGATGACTGTCTTTTGATTGTATCTCTCTAGCCCTTTTATCTCAAAAAGCCAATATATATTAAGTACAGTATCTGCCAGATACTAGACACTGTGAGAAAATTTCAAGATAATTAATCCTTGGTATCCATCCTAGAAAGATTTCACAATTTAGATAGTGAGTGAGATAACACACTGTCACCAGGGCTCCCAAACCATTTCCAGTTATGCATAGGCTATACATATAAAACTATATGTATAATTATATTTATAATTTAAAAATTTTGAATTACATATATATTTGCAAAAAGTATTTCTATGATACAACTTTGTTATATAAACATTTATTACAAATAAATATCAATTCTATGAGCTGCATTGTAAGAGGTGCAAAAATTGTCACCTTATAACTTATTAATTTACAGTTTAGTCACATGGGCCTTTAGTACTTGAGGAGTTTAAAAGAGAGTCCCTGTAGTCTTGGGGAGAGAAGAATTTATGTTAGAAAATGAACTTGATTTCTACTCTGAAAAATGTGAATAACTGAGAAAATCAAAGAAAAAAATAGGTTAGTCTTCAAGTTCTTTCAAATATTTTTCAAATCTCTAGAGATGTGGCTCTCTAGAATGGTTTCCCACTTATGATATTCTATGAACTCTGGCCTGTCATGTTCCTAATGACAAATCTATGTTTTTTCTTCATCTACTAGGCAATGTAGTCAAAGTACCACAGCATGACATGCATAGTGTTGATGACCTGGATCCCATCTGTCTTGAGTCTCATTTCCTATAATGTTTTACTTCACTCCCTAAATTATCAGTAAGTTGATGTGCCTAGTCAGCAGACTGATGTGCCTAGTCACGTGTTTAGACCCTCAGTGTGCCTGCCTTCACGTTGGTAAGGGGAGGAAGGCAGACAGACAAAAATGCCAAGTTAGAACTTTTCCTGACAAATGAGACACATTTTTTATGCAGGAATTCAGAAGGCAATTAAAAGTGACAATAAATCCTATAAAGTTGGACCTGAGAGATAATATTGGCTTAAAATTTTATTGGAAATAATCTGTAATAAATTAAAGGCACAAGAAGAATGGAACTATGAGCTCAGAAGTCAGTACAGAATGTTTTGGTGCAGGTCAACATAGGAGAGCTTTTCAGACATGGAAAATGAGGTCATGTAGTAGTACACTGGTTAGGAGCACAGTCCCCAAGATTCTGAACAAGATTCCTATCTCAAAGAACTATGTTACTTAAGGCATGTAATTAACCTTTCAAAGTCAAAAGCTTTTTAAAAAACCTACATAGTGATTAAATGGAATAATGATTATGAAATTATTAACATGATAATTGGCATATAGCAAATCTAAAGTAAATGGGATTCATAAATGTTAAGAAGAGAAAAATCTGAAGCAATAGTAGTATTTCTTTACTACAGCAAATGCATTTGAAAGGCAGGAGGTTTAGCCCTGCATATAAAAATGTAGGATGATATAGCAGTCAGATGACTTTATGATTACACTGGAGTTTTAGGAAGCTAGACACAATAGAGAGAGAACAATGTATGGCAAAATCCCAGATAGACCTCAGCTTTCTTACCTATTAATCTAGATTTGATGTTATTTTACAAACCTTCCAGCTCTAACATATTATGACTCTATAAAATGAAAAAAATTGTTGAATAGTGATAGACATACACTTTTATTTTTTATGCCTTACAAAAGAATAATGCCCTCAGATGATCTGACGTTTTCCAGCTTTAACTTGCCTCGTTAATTTAAGATTGAAGCAATAAGAGATGGGATTGACAGTGAAACTGAAATTGAAATTAGCACATAAATTATACAGAAAATTACTAATTTGATATAGCAATCTCATAGCTAATTCACAACATTTGGGATAATAGTTATGTTAAGAAAAGTCTATGTGGTGCTATAAAACCAAACTAAAACAAACCAAACAATTAATAGTAAAGAGGAGAATTTCAGCCCAGAAAATGATGGGAAATGACACCATAAAGATGGTAGAATAGAAACTTTCTACCATTATCCACTTGCAGAAGTATAGATTTTAACAATTGTAAAGCAAAATATCTTCATGGTAGTTTTGTGGAAGAGTTTCAGTACACAGCTCGAACAAAGAATAAAAAAAATAGATGCATTGAAGAAGGTAAAAGGATATCATCATTTTATTCCTGTTATCTTTTCATAAAATGGCACAGCTCAATGTGAAAGAGATTCTCTTTCTCCCACAATTTCTCTCAAAGAAGATGAGACAATAGTTCATGAAACTTCAGGTGCCCTAGATATATGAGATGGTGCCTAAGGGACCCACTTCTTTCCTATCTCACCCAGAATACTGAGGTAAACATCACAATTGATTGGTTTTGTTAGGATGTGAACAGGGAAGAGACCACATGATGCTAATACTATTACAAAAACTCCAGTAGGAATCCAGTCTGCAGGGCACTTTGAAAACCTTGCCAGGGAATTAACCAGTGGACCTACAGCTATCTCTAATATTTCACATTCCTCACTTACCTTCTAGGCTGGCTCCCAAGGGTGCCTTTTTCTATTGTGAGTGTGAACATCTCACATGATAGTGGACTCTGCAGGGTTCAGAAAAGCCTTATAAACTTTAGAGTTTGGGCACATGATTCTAGAGAAAAAAAACAAGAACAAAAACAAACCAGGAGAGATTCTTTCAAAGTCAACTTGGCTTAAATGGTTAAGAGAAGACTTCCAATCTAAAGAAATTACGCCTAAGAGGAAAAAAGAGGAATAAATAACAACAACCACAGAAAGGATCTAAAACACAATTAGTAAGTCTAGTAGGGCTCATTGATGAAGGTGTTTTCTTTGCATTCCAGTCAGTAAAGACTGGAGAAGGGGACTGATCTTTTATGTATAGATAGTAATGCAACATTTTAACATGAAATATCAAGAGAAATGTGAAACCAAAAAAGGGATAAAATAATATCCAGTAATCTGCTCCAAAAAATTGATGTCAATAAATTGTCTAACAAAAAGTTAAACAAAATTATTTTAAGAAAGCTCAGTAAGCTGCTAGAGTATATAGATACACAACTCAGGAAATCAGAAAACAATACATGAATAAAATGAAAAAATTAATAGAGATAAAAGTGAACAGAAATTCTGGAATTGAACACTATATTGAATAAAATGAAAAACAGAGGCGAGTCCACCAACAGCAGGGAAATCAAGCAGAAGAATCTGTAAATTTGAGGGGCAGTCATTTGAAAATATCTAGTCAGAGAAGAAAAAAAGAACAATGAGTAAAAAATGACAAAAACCCATAACACATGAAACCCAATTAAGAAAGCTAACTTACACCATAGAAATAACTCCATGAAGCTATAGAGGAAATCAGATCAGAAATAATCTTCCAGGTAAAAAAGGAAATAACAAACACTATGAAAGAAATGTTGTGTTCCTGAAGAGGATTTAGATAAGAAAAACAGAGCAATATAAGAAAATGATGTAAATTTTGAATGAGCAATATAAGAAAGAATTAAAATACATGAAACAGATTCAAAGATATATTCAGGAAACTAAAAGTTCCATCAAAAACTGGCAAAACCACTTGAATGAAGCTGAACATAGATTTTCAGATCTTGAAGACTGGATCAAAGCTAGTGATCATGAAAGAAAAGACTTCTTTAAAATAACAAAGAACCAGGAAACAACAATTCAACAGGTGCAAGATGATGCAAAGAGAAACGATATAAGATTGATAGGTGTCATTGAAAAAGCAGGGCTCAACACAAACTACATGAGCAAAGCATTTACAGATATAATAACAGAAAATTTTCCAAGCATGGGAACACAATTTCACATGCAGATAACTGAGGCATAGAGAATTTCAACTAGCTATAATCAAAATAAATCTATACCCAGACTATAATAATCAAGATCCCAGAAATTCAGCACAAGAACAGAATACTAAAAGCTATCAGAGAAAAGAAACAGACTACCTATAAAGGAAAGACTATCAGAATTATGGCAGACTTCTCAACACAAACCTCCAAGTAAAGAAGAGCTTGAGTGAAGTATTTCAAGTCCTGAAAGAAAACAACTCCTAACCCAGATTAATATAAACTGCAAAACTATGTTTGAAAATTGATGGAGAAATAAAAATACTTCCATGACAATGAACAACTGAAGAAATTTATGACCACCAAACCAACTCTAGAAAGATACTCTAGAAAGAGATAAAGATGACTACAATTACAAGAACAACAGCAGAAGAAAACCACTGAGGGCAAACAGTTAAACAGAAAAAATAGAAAAACAAGAGAAACATGACAGCGATAAATCAGTATGTATCAATTATATCCATCAAAGTAAATAGTATCAAGTCACCAATAAAAAGAAACAGATTGGCAGATTGGATTAAGAAACAAAACCCAATAATATGCTGTGTAGAAGAAACACATTTAACTCAAAAGGAAATTCATAGACTAAAAGTCAAAGGATGAAAAACAATTCTCCATGTGATAGGAATCCAGTAAAAAGCAAGGATAGGTATTCTGTTTGCAGACAATGTGAACTTCAACCAGGAATGACCCAAAGAGATAAAGAAGGTCACTACATACTTATTGGGGAAAAACTTCAAGAGGAAAACATTACAGTCATATATGTATACACACCAAATATAGCAGCACCCGATTAAGACAAATTTAAACAGACATGAAAATTCAAGGAAGCAGTAATACAGTTAAAACAGGGGACCTTAACACCCCATTATCACAAAATATCAGCAAAGAAATAACAGAACTGAATCAAGCTTGTGAACAAATGTGCCTAGTATATAGAGTATACTAGGTGTATAGAGTGTTCCACGTAACAACATCAGAATACGGTCTTCTTGGCTGCACATGGGTCGTTCTCTAAAATAGACCATAAACAATATCTAAAAGCAAATGAAAGGACAAATGCAACTTACTGGAACCCATGGGACACAATGACATCAATACTCAGTGGGAAATTTTTAATGGTAAATTTCCACATCAGAAAAGCAAGATGAACAGAAATAAACAACATATGGCTGCACCTCAAACTTATAGAAAAAGAAGAGCAAGTCAAGTACAAAGAAGGGAGGAAATTATGAAGATCAGAGTAGAAATTAATGCAATTGAAACTAAGAAAATGATACAAAGAATTAATGAATCAAAGAGTTGGGTTTTTTTAAAGAATAAATAAAATTGATAAACCCCTAGCAAACCTTTTCAAAAAAAAAGGAAAGAAAAAAGTCAAATTCATGCAATAAGAAATGAAAAGGGTGAAATCACTGCAGACAATGTGAATATACAGAAGATCATCAATACCTTCTTTGACCACCTTTACTCTCATAGGTTCAATAACACAGAAGAAATCGACAGGTTCCTAGAAACATGTGAATTACCAAAGGTGCATCAAGAGGGTGAAAAACTGCTGAATAACTCAATTTCAGTTGATGAGACTGAAAATGTAATTAGACCCTTACCAAAAAAGAAAAGCCCAGGTCCTATGGATTCACTGTTAATTCTATAAGAAATTTAGGGAGGACTTAATGCCAACACTCCTCAAACTGTTCAATGAAATTGAAAGTGAAGCAAGTCTTCCCAAATTATTCCTGGAAGCAAGTATTACTCTAATATCAAAACCAGAGGAAGACCCAACCAAAAAAAGAGAACTACAGGCCAGTCTCCCTAATGAACATAGATGCAAAAATCCTCAATAAAATGCTGGCAAAAAGAATGCAGCAAATCATAAAAAGGATTATACCCCAAGATCAAGTGGGATTCATCCCAGGAATGCAGAAGTGGTTCAACATATGCAAACCAATAAATGTAATACATCGCATCAACAGAGCCAAAGATAAGAATAACATGATCATTTCATAATGTAACAGATGAAGAAAAAGTTTTTGACAAAGTTCAACACTCATTCATGATAAAAAAAAAAAAAACCCTATGGAAAATTGGAATAGATGGTCTTTATCTCAATCTAATAAAAGCCATCTATGATAAACCAATAGCCAAAATCTTACTAAATGGACAAAAATGGAAATGTTTTAACCTAAAATTGGTAACAAAACAAGGACATCCTTTATTATCACTTCTATTTAATATAGTCTGGAAGCATTAGCTAGAGCCATTATACAAGAGAGAGAAATAAACGTAATAAGAATAGGAAAGAAAGAAGTTAAATTATAATTATTTGCAGATGACATGATACTCTGTATAGAAGAGCCCAAAACTCCACTGAAAGACTTCTACATATAATAACCAAATTGAATAATGTAGCTGGATACAAAGTTAGCACTTAAAAAATCAATAACATTTGTGTACACAAACAGCAAACTCACTGAAAGAGAAATAAGGGAAATTACACCCTTTACAGTAGCATCCAAAAAATGAAATATGTAGGAATCAATCTAACAATGGAAGTAAAAGACCTGTACATTGAAAATTACATTACTCTGAAAAAAGAAATTGAAGAGAATTTCAGTTAATGGAAAGATATTCCTTGTTCATCAATAGGCAGTACAAACATTGTGTAAATTGCCATTCTTCCCAAATTTTTAAACAGATTTAATTCAATTATTATGAAAACACCAACAGTATACTTCATAGATCTAGAGAAATTGTCCCTAAAGTGCATCTGGAACCAGAGGAGACCTAGAATAGCAAAAACAATTCTGGATAACAAAGACAAGGCAGGAGGCATCACAATTCCTGACTTAAAATTTTACTACAAAGCTAATTATAAAATGTGCATGGTACTGGAATAAAAACAGACCTGAAAATCCATGGACTAGATTAGAAGATACAGTCACAACTACAAACACACTCAGCCAACTTATCTTTGACAAAGAGGTCAAACATGCTCACTGAAAGAGAGCCTCTTTAATAAGTGGTGCTGGAAAAACTGGCTTTCCATGTGTCAAAATCTATAACTAGACCCATAACTATCACCATGCACTAAACTAAAGTGAAAATGGATCAAAAGAGCTAAATATTAATACAGAAACACTAAATCTGTTTGAAGACAAAGTTGGTAGAAATCTTGAAGACATAGGAGTAGGCAGAGCATTCATGAATGAAAATCAAATTGCATGGGCAATACTTCCTAGAATCAACACTGGATCTTGTCTTATTAAAAAGTTTTTGCATGTCAAAAGAAATTTCGAACACAATGAAAAGAAAATCTACGAATTGGGAACACATCTTAGCCAACTGTCTCTCAGACAAAGGACCTCTATCTAGAACTTACAAAGAATTAAAAAAAAACAAGTTCCCAAAATTAAAAGACCCCATCCAAAAATGGGCATCTGAGATGAATACACACTTCTCAGATAAAGAAATACAAATAGAAAGTAAATATATGAAAATGTTCTCATCATTGGACAATAAAGAAACACAAATTAAAACAATACTGAGATTTCATCTCACTCCAGAAAGAATGGCCAAGATCAAGAAATCTACCAATAACAAATGCTGGAGGGGATATGGGGAAAAAGGAGCTCTTCTTCACTGATATTAACAGATCAGCAAGAAGAACTCCCATTGTGGTGGAGTGTAGACTGGTGCTTACACTGTGGAAATAAAAAGTCTAGCATTAGTGCTTCAATTTGACCAAGCTATCCTGATTCTGGGCATTTTCCCACAAGAATTGAAGACATCATACAACAGTGATATAGGTGCACCCTTGTTTATAGCAGCACAATTTGTAGTAATCAGATCATGAGAACAACTCAAAGCCTTTCAAATGAGGAATGGATAGATAGATGTGATACTTTTATATAATGGAGTATTACTCAGCTATAAGGAAAGATTACACTGAGGCTTTTATAGGCAAATGGATGCGAGTTGAGACCATATCCCTAAGTGAAATAAATCAAACTCACATGTGTAAATATTCATTGTCTCCCTAGTGTAAGAAACTAAAAGAGAAAATAAGATCTGAAATCTCAGTAAATATTGTGTAAGGGTAAGAAACTGTTCAAAGGGGAAAAGTAACTGGGACAGGGGAAAGGAGGAAAGAAGGCAGGGAAAAGGAAAAAGACACAGTTTTGTGTATATATATATACATAAGGTAGCTAAGATGACTACTACTAATTCTATCAGCTCTTGGAAAAGAACAGTTAATGCCCATATGATTAGATCAATTTTGCATGTTTATGTCTGATAATCTAAGCACCTCTCCTGAAGATAACAATATGTAATATAACAACCATTGTTAAATGCTTATCATCTTGAAAGCCTATATTATTATTGTTTTGGGGTTTTGGTTGTTTGTCATTTTTGTTATTTGTTTTTCTTTTCTATGTCTTTTTTTCTCTTAAATAAAGCAAACTACTAACAAAGAGTATTTTATCTAATAAATCTGTACATCAGAAATCAAGGAGTTACAAGAGATATGAAGGAGATACTAGAAATATGAAAATACATGAAACTGTAAAAGTTGAAATATTAAGGATAGTCAAATTCAGAAAATAATATAATTATGACATTTATATAACTTATTACAGTAAATATTAAATTAAATATTATAACTATTTTTCTGTGATAATTTCTTGAATCTATAATATAAAGCCATGAATTATAAGACTGAAAACATAATATGGGTCAAGTAAAAGATGGAGTTTTGGGTGCCTGGAGGTAAACTGATTTGCCTTACAGTAAGCTATTATAACTTTAAGATGATTTCTGTAAGCAAAAGAGAACCAGATAAAAGAAGAGATAGCCACAGTTAGATGAGACAATAGAGACTTAAGTCAAAAACTGTCCAAAGCCACAAAGAAGGTCATTATAAAATAGCAAAATGCTAATTGGTCAAAAAGATTTGACAATTACCAGCATACAATTCATCTCATACTAGATAGAGTACCTAAATATATAAAGACAAATATTAACAGACCAGCAGGGAAAACAAAATATAGTGATTTCCAAGGACTATGAAGTAGGAAAAATGGGGAATTGTTGGTCAAAGTCTACAAAGCTTTAGTAATAAAGTGAGTATGTTCAGGAGATCAGATTACAGAAAGGTGTCTATTGTAAATAATGTGCTATATATGTGAAAGTTGGTAGAGAGTAAGATCTTAAATAGCACTCTTAACATGTATATGCAGTAACTACTTGAAATGAAAGATACATTAGTCATGGCAATCATTTCAGTGCATATGTGTATCAAAGCATCACATTGTATACCTTGAATGCATTCAATTTTATTTTTTCAATTTTACCTCTATATACCTAGAGGGAGAAGGTACAGTGACTCAGTTCAGCTTAGACCTCTTAATGAAAATAGAACTAGGAAGTTTTAAAATTTGTTATATATTTTATTTGAATGTAAGAAAGAATTAAGCAAGTGTGACTTCTTTTGATTTCTTTCTTTCCTTTTCTTTCTCATTCTATACTAGTCCCTTGACTCATAATGTTGCAGTATTCAAACCGGTCATTTTAGATAGTTTGTTGCATTGTTGAGCTTTTCTGCTGAAGCAAAGGAGCAGGAATGTGGGTAAATAAGCATAAATAGCCATAACTCCATTTCAGACTTTAACTGAAATCATCTAACTGTCAGAATTCCTCAGAAGGGGCTGTAAACCAGAGTTTGGTGGGATCCAGCTTTCTTGAACTTCAGAAAGGAGAGTCTGCAGAGATATCAGACTCAGAATTATACTTTTATAGTTTGGAGAATCAGATAGTTGCCTTTAAATGAGTTACATAAAAATTAGGCATTGATGTAATTATTTAATGACTTGGAGAAATTCCTGAGAATTCAGAACATGGCAAAGAAAACTGGATAGGAAGAAACTCGGGATAAGCTCCTGGTGATCCTGGGCTGCTGCAGGTGGTGTATAAATTAGAAAGGAAAAAGAAGAAAATTTAAGGCAATACTGATCAATACAAAAAAAATGAAGAAGAATAAAATTAGTTGCAAAAATAGTCAAAAGGATAATCAGTGTTATGACCTGAATTATCTACATTGATATTAAATGGGAAAAAATGTCTTAAAGAGTACAGTAAAGAAACACAAAGATGAAGGGTAGTGTAAATAACCAGCCCCAGGAACCATAAATTTCGAGAAGAAAACAAATAGGTGGTAGAAACAAAAATAAACAGATACTAGAAAAAAAGTTGTAATAAAGATGGATTCTGGCCTGCAAACTGAAAATTCTCAGATCCTAAGCTATCAAGTAACAATAAGCCCCTAATGGAAGGGTAAACATACCGTTTAACAAGCAACGTCCCTTAAACACTTACAAAGATTAGCCAGAAAAGCATAAAAACTTTTATATCATAACTCTTACAATTTACTAAAACATAAAAAATTAAGAATGAGATTATATATCTTATTTCTGGAAACAAAGTAAAAATGTCATAACAATGTAAGTATAAATATGCAAAGTCAATACAATTTCAATTTGAATTTCAGTAGTGTTTTTGATTAGATAAAAGTTCTTGAAGTTCACATGGAGAGGAAACTGACTTGGATGTAAAGCTAAAAACAGTTAAAAGTGGGAAAGCAGCAGGCCGATTTGCTTTGTGAAGTATTAAATATGCAATTGTGTACTGCAAACATATAACAACAACAACAACAAAAAGAGCAGGGGATCAAAGGATGGGTGAAAGGGGGGAAGAGGAAAGGGAAAGGGCACAAAAAAGAACTAAGATGTGTTATGTGTATGTACCAACTTCCCACAAGAAATGTGACTATTACGTACTGCACACACATACTAATAAACTAAAAAACTTGCAGTAACAAACAATATGAAATGGGGTACATTACACAGATATTATTCAGAAATAAAATAGAGAATCTAGATGTAAATCCCAGTATGTAGGAGAAGTAACATTTCATAGGAAAGCTAATGCTTTCAAAAATTTCATTTAGATAAGTGTAAAAAATAAAATCTTTAACAAGTTCAAAAAATCCATAAGACTATATGATAAGTAAAAGTGTGAGTTGGCCTTATTAATTTAGGGAATCCAAAAAATAGAATAGTATCTGTAGGTATTTTAGCTGCATTAAGATCTAAAAATTTTGTCTACAAAATTTTTGTCTAAAATTTTTTAGACTACAGAAAATGGATAATTGAAAAACTTTGCCAGGTAGATGGCAGAGCATAGTCTATTTAAATAATATACTATAGTAAGAACCTTTAAAAATTAATAGGAAAAAGATGTGTACGTTAGTAAAAAGTGGGCAAGTAGGCAATTCACATGAGCGAAACAATACATATTTCCTTTTATTTAATTAATTAATTTATTTTTTTGGTTCCAGAGAGCCAACTGACTACCTTGTGCTTGTCAAGCAGGTGCTTATATCGCTGAGCTAAATCCCGGCATACGTTTGCTTTTTGGACAGACAGAGCATAAGCAATATTGTGCATACTGTGCAAGTGCAAGAATGGACCATCACCTAATTTCTTCTTTGCTGTGTTTCCTGTTGTAGAGCAGTGTGTGCGAACATGGAAAGTGCTAAATGTGTATTCTTTTTGTTGTGTTTTGAAATAGGGTCTCCTATGTAGTTCAGGCCTTGATCTGACAATGTAGCTTCGGCTGGCTTCAACATCCCAAGTGCTGGGATTACAGGTATGTGCCACCATAGTCAGCCAATACATATCCTTAAATAAATGTAAGAACATGCACAAAATTCTCCAACTTGGAGTGGCCTGAACAATACAATTTAAAAGAAAAGGAAGATTTAGGTTCAAACCCACTACACTGGTTACAGCTTTTAAAGCTGAGACTAGAGAAGGTAGCACTATGGATAATTTGCAAAAATATTCAAGATAATTTGGAAAGAATTTATCTCTATCTTAAAATATACTAAGAATATTCTGCATATTTTAATTTTGCAATCTTATGCCTAAGACTTTATTTTACATGTACATGTATTCTTATATAAATAGATACGTAATGAATATATATGTTCGGAGGAGTTAAAACAAAATGAATATTCTTTAGTGGTACAACGAATCCCTGAAATTCATGAAGATTATGTTCTTAGAGCATCTGCAAATTGGGAAAACCTGAGAATTTCAGATACTGTCATAAAAATGTCTATATCTATAAATGCCTAATTCTACAGTTTAAACCCTACATATGCTATGTCTCTCACAGTTCTGTAATTCAAGTTAATAAAATACTGTATTAACAAAGCCTTCGAAGATGCAGGCCATTTGGCAGCATCTCAGGGGTTCTCAGGGTTTAAGAAGTACTGGAGACAGCTGGGTGCAGCAGAGCGGCCTGTTACGATGCGGGTGCCGTGCATCTGCGGAGATGGGTAACAGTAGCAGTCAGTGAGCAACAAGGAGGACTAGATAGTACTCTTGGGTTGGCTACTTGCAAATGTCCTGCCAAAAATACAATCACAGAAAATATTTGGGGTTTCTGTGAACTTGCAAGAGTTTCCACAGCAATTATTAATTAGGTCCTAAGGGAAAAAAAAATCTGTAAATAACTGAGGCTGTGAACTCTGAATCACAACTTTACAGGGTATAATGTAATAAATAAATAACAGTGTGCACACATTTTGGAACGTTATACTGCCATTAGAAAAAATAGTAAATATACTTACTAAAAATGTAGTAAAGATGGAATAGTTGATTCGTGACTTTTTTCCCCCCACTTTGGTACCAGGAATAACACTCATGATCTGGCGCATGCCAGGCAGGCTCTGTGCCTCTGAGCTCAATTCCAGGCCCTCTTTTCCTGATCAATATTTCCAACCAAGAAAAGCAAGATGAGAAAAGAAGGAAGAATCAATTTCTGACTTGTGAAATACACAATGTTATATATGCATACACAATGCTATGAACATGGAAAAGTGGGAAAGATGCATGTTAGGGCCTCACAATAAGTTGGTGACATTGAGGGGATGTTGACACTGATAAGCAGGGCAGCAAACATGGCCACAAACGTTATGTACTGTACATTCCAAAAGCACCATCACATTGACTAGGGTGGACACATTCTTATTGGTCCCTGAGGTTCTGCCTTCTTTGTTGTTATATACCATTGTAATTTCTTCCACTTACATGTGGGTGAAAAGTGATATGAGCTTCCAACCAATATAGTGCAGCAAAGTAAAGCACTGCCTGCGGTTATGTTCCCAAAGACCGCTGTGCCCATCTTTGTGCAATCTGTGTTCCCCTTGCTGGCTGCGAAGAAGCAAGTAGCCATGTTGGCCAACCATACATGACAAGGGACTCTAAGTGACCTCTAAGAGTTGAGAATGACCTCAAGCCCCATTTTAAATGAAAGCCAGAGACTGAAATCCAGACATACAACCTCAAGATCCTGAGAGTTGCTGAAAATCACACAAGCAGGCTTAAGAGATATTAAGCAGAGGTGCAAGCCATGCTCAGACTCCTTGACCTATAGGAACTGTGAGAGAAATAATTTGTGTGTCTTAAGCTGTCAAATGTGCAGTAACATTGTTATGCAGCAATCAATAACTAATTTATGTATAGCAATGTGATCTGATGCTTGCAGTTAGCAATTTGCATGACCCTGCATGGCAGCCCTGAGTGAATGAAAAGGTTCCAGATGAAAAAGAAAGGCTTCACGAGCATATTTTAATACAGTCCTGTTAGTGTTGAATTTATATAACCATACACTGATAATTGAAAAGAATATTTTTAAATGACAAGCAGGCTGTATAGAGAAGAATATATACAATTTACTTTTTCTAAAATTTATCAAGCCAAGCAAACTACAGGTGAGTCCTTTGGCTCTGTGTGCTGTCTTTACAGCATAGGTGTTCTGCTTTTATAAACCAACTTCTAGTTTTATGTTATGATGTCTTTCTAAAAAGAAATTGTTCTAAGCCTGGCCTGGAAGATTCAGTGAACTTTTCAGGGTTTGTGTATCACAAAACATTATGGCTTAACTACCCTTAATATTTTGATAAGATATACTCCATTAAATTACCTTCATCTGTGGGTTGCCTAAATTTGTCCTCTGAGTCATTATCCTCACGTTTCCCCGTCATTTCTGACATGAAGGATACTTGCAATCCAGGACAGATGCTGTTCTAATAGTCTGTCAGGTACCTTTGTTTTTCAAAGTGAGATGGCAGTTGAATTGGGGGTTTATTTAATTTAAATTGTTTTGGTTTGGAAAACAATAATTCATTTTTATTAATTGTTTCTTAATTATCATCCTTGAAAGCTCTTTGGGACTAGGTTGTTCCCTTAATTATTCTTTTACCAAAGAATTAGAGTTTTAAAATATTTTCTGTAAATCATTTAGAAGTAACATTTTGTATCAAAGCAATTTTAAGAAAAAAATTCACAATAGGAGAAAAAACTAACAAATGATCTCAATAAAATATTTCTTATAATATGCATGTTTCTAGCTTTTGATTTCACAGATCACTAGTTTTGCAATCACAACTTTTCAATGGAGAAACAAAAAGATTTTATAGATTTATGTTTTAACAAACAGAAAAATAATTATAAAATATTTCAATGATCTTGAAATATTTGTGCTTAGAGTATAACTTCCAATCATTTTTTAGTGCATCTACCTAGTAGCTTCACCACACCTTCACAAACATGTGTGAAATTACATAATAACACATATATATATATATATATATATATATATATATATATAATTTGCAACCGAGGCACATGTGAATTAAACTACTTGTTGGTGCTAGGTCTGTAGGAATAATTCATTCATTCACTCAATAAATGTTAGGCAGCACTGTATTAGCAGAATATTATGCAACACTGAATAAGAAAAAATATTGTGACTAATCCTGTGGAGCTCACAATATAGAGGACAGAGTTTTTTGAAAGAATTATACAAATAGTAACAAATAGCTTAAATAAGATGTGTCTGTTGCCTTAAGTCTGTTGCCTGGCATGTGAAAGAGATCTGGGAATGTTGGTAGGGGTTCCTCGGAACAGTAAAAAGTGACCTAGCTCTCAGTGCAGAGCAGGAGTTATTCTGGTAGTGTTAGGTGTTCTAGGGTGGAGGGGAAACCTGGGCAAAGCCCTAAAGCAAGACACAGAAACCCATGTTCAAGCCACGAGAGATCAGGGCAGCAGGCGTGTTGAGAGTGAAGGGTGGAGTGGGACTGGAAAAAGCGTAGGAAAAAAGACCAGGGATCCTGAAGCACGGTTGCTTAGGAGCCACCTGGGGAACTGTGGGCCCACCTCAGACTCATTCAGAGACTAACTCTCAGGCAGTCTGGACGGCAGTCAAAATCTTCCCAATAGAATTTTACGTACAATTATAAGATGGAATTTATTAGATTGACTTACATAATCAGAAGTTTGATAGCTCCATAAAGACTGTCTTGCAGGCTGGGGAGCCACGGAAACAAGTCCACAAAGACGGAAGCCTGAGGACAATGGAGACCAGGGATTCAGCCCCAGCAGGACGTGGAAGTCCTGAAGCCCCCTGGAGAGTTGTTGGAGTGAGTCCACATTCGAAGGCTGAAGAACCTGGAGGCTGATATGGATGGGTTAGGAGAATCAAGCTTGTCTGGGTGTGCGTGTTTCCCTGTTCTTCTGCTGATTGCTCCCGGGAGGCCACCAGCCTGATGGATGTCCTGCTCGTATTAGGGCAGGGATTTCCACTCAGTTCGCTGATCCACAGGCCAGTTGTCTCTAGAAACAAACACATACAGAGGAACGTATTTTATAGATTTTCTGGGTGTTTCTCAATTCAGTCAAATTGATAACTAAGTTTTACCACCACAGAAGAGATTTTCAGATCTAGTGTGGAAACATGGATGTGGCCATTAAGGATCTTAAGCTATGTTAAAATTATAGTACTGTAATTTCACAAAAGTGATGAGTTTTAGTTTCAGGGCAACAAGCTAAGATTTGAGGATTGAGAATAATATTTAAACCTCTCTGTGGGGAATATGTTAATGGATTGTGACATAGTAGATCAGAGAAAATCTGAAGGCTACTGCGGTAGTCTGGAGAGACTGATGGCATGCCTAGAGTACAGAAGAAAGGAAATTAAGTAAAAAAATTAAGCAGTCCCTAACCAATTAGATGAAACACTGAGGTATGTATACATTTTTGGAAGTGTCTCTTTTCTCTGCCCTTCATATAACTCAGTGCTATAACATGATTTGCACAGGTGCTTTTCACTTTATTAATAATTTTAAAATATTATGTATATATGAATATTCACCTTGAGGTTATTATTATATCTATACATGTAGTAATATGTATTATAAACCTTGTCTCAGTGACCCATATGTGGTATTTCTATTCATTTTAAAGATATATTTGAATATTTAAATACTATTTTAAAAATTAGTTAATGTTTCTTTGTGGATGAGCTTGAAACACCTATGTGTACTAAAATCTGATATGCTTGGTTTCATTTTTGTGTGTTTTATGCATGTTTGATAACAATTTTGCTTTCTGATTTTACTATGTCAATTTTATTCAATAGATTCAATAATTTTAAAATTATATCTAATATATAACATAACATATCCTGCCTACAACAATTCGTGGTAGTTTCCTTCTTTAGATGGGATAATTTTTCTCCAACTTGTCACTGGGTCCACCACTTCCTAACACTGAGATTGAATTTCAGTTATGCTTATAATTCTTTTAATGTTTACGTTAAATAGAAAATAAAATATTTTTATATTTGTTCTAAACATAAATTTGGATCAAAAAGTCGAGGGACATGAAGGAGTAAAAAGGTTTAGGGTTAAGAAAAGCTGTATATACTTTTTCATTTGTGGACATGATGAATATTGCTTCATGTATCGTACGCATACAAGAACTGTGCTTGAAGATGTGACTTAGCTTTATAAAAGAAGACTAAGGAAATAAGGTGGGAAATACTGAAAAATCAAGTTAAAATTTAATGAATGCATTAACTGTTGCTGGGACAAAAATGCCTAAGGTAAATACTTTATATGGAATAATGATTTATTTTGGTTCATTGTTTCAGAGGTTTTAGCCCATGGTTAACTGGGTCCAATGATTTTGGGCCAGTGGTATGGGAGAGCATCACTGTATAGAATCATGGCACAGCTGCTCACTTCAGGGCATCCAGGAAGCACACAAGAGAGGCCCACCCTCCGAGACCAGTTTCCTTCCACTCAGCTCCCCCTCTTCAGGTTCCACTACCTCCCAATAGCGCTACAGACTGGCAGTGACACCTTTAACACATGACTTTTTGGGGGACGGTTATGATCCAAATCACAGGTATAAAATGAACAAATAAACCCTAAAAAATAGTATTTACATTTCCATATGTAACAAGATTTATTTCTGCAAGACTTTGAGTAATGAAACTGTTCCAAAATTAAAATCTTTTCTATTTGCTTTTGGAAAATGTATTGAATACAGTAAAAAAAAAATGTTTTCCAATTAAGAAAAAGCACTAACATTTAGAAATATATCTAAAATACTGTTGCTTCGCAGTTCAAAGCTATGGTTTCGTAATTATAGAAAAAAAAAAGAATACAAGAACCATTTTGAGTATTTTCAAATGCAGCTGGACAAAACAAAACACATACTGAAAGCAAATTCATAGTATTGATGAAAATTTAATCTGACCAACAAATTTTGGACACTAGGTTATTTCATAAAATGATGTTGTAAGTTAAAACTTCAAGAGATGGAGAGAAAGGAGACACAAAGGTGGGGAAAGAGAAGAAAAAAGATTTAAAATGTGTTATACACATGTAGCAACTCTCTACAATGAATGCAATCATTGTGTACTGCAAACATTGATCTTTCCCTTACAGATCCTTAACTTTAATCTCATCTGCAAAGACACTTTTCCTAAACAGTGTCACACTTAGAACTTTTAGAGCTCAAGACTCAGTATCTTTGGAGCCACAATTTATCGCACTACATATAACTTTGGGAAATTCATTTGGAATGATTAAGTCTGACCCTAATTCCAAAGCTCAAATCAATTCCAAGATATAAAAATAACTTGCGGAAGTACATTTCTGACATTACGTATGTGCAAACTGGATTTTCAAAAGGTGGTGTAATTGAAGATTTTCTGAAAATGAAGTAAAATTGTTTAGTTCTCTTTCTCAATTATCACTAATTAATAAACAAATACAAATTTTCAAATCAAAGAGGAAAATGATACTGAAAATTAAACCGGGAGCAAGAGTTTCTATACTATCTTTCTTTGACTTATAAATTCAAACAGAGAATGTGTGTATATGTATATAACACAAATATAATATATTATTCATACTTTTGGAATAATCAAAATACAAAACATAAGTACATCATGACCTATTTTGTAGCTTTCATATATATATATATATATATATATATATATATATATAAACATAAACATGTATTGTGCATAAAAAGGCATTGAAGTCATTTGAAAACCTATTAAAATATTAAGGTTTATCTCTGGGACTTAAAATACAATTGAATAGCTTTTTTTCCTCATCTATTTTTCTCAAATTTCAAATTAAAATTAGTTTTGTGTAATTAACATGGTTTTTAAAAAGAATTAGTGTAATATCAACATTATTGGATAGGTTGAGAGAAACATCTAGGATTTTAATATCTGCTCAGTTTCCTAATTTTTTCATATGCAAAGTTCTGTGTATGCAAATTATGTAATTTACCTCATTCCCTAGTATCCTAAAATAATGCATTTGTACAGAATAAAGGAAAAATGCATAATAAACCTATTAGACTTCAGTATATGAAGTTTCCTTTCTTATGTATATATGTACTTTTTTAACAAGAAATGTTTTAGGCAACATGAATAGGCAGGGTAATTTTCTCAGTATGCAGTGTCTCAAATTTTATGATTTCATCAGGCCAAACTATTTGTTCTCTTTTTTATGTATATTGTACTGTAGTTTCAATAATGATTTACTAACTAGATTACAATCTACAGTTCTTTTCAGCTACCCTCTTATTTTCTTTCATTCACATGATTTTTTTTTTTTTTTGAGTCAAATGTTAGTAACTCATGTGCTCAGTTCCTGTGTGGAGATGAATAGCTACACAGAAATATCAAATCCACAGGGCAATGTCAAAGGGGTTTCTTAATCTGTTTCACAAATGATTACAACAGCTGAGAAGCAAGCCAAGGGCAGGAAATCACCTTTCCCAGTAGACATTTATTAGTCATTTAGGTCTAAGAAAAGTCTAACTCAGCGGAGATGAGTATAATTTCTTTTACTTTAAATGTAAAAGATTTAGAAGAGACATAAAAGAGAAGTGCTCCGTTATTACATGAATTGTTCTGTTCAGTTTGAGAGAGCCGAAAATTTGAATGGAGTACTGTTATAAGAAAATAAAATAGAAATAAGATCATGGAAAGGTCCAGTTACATTATACTTAGATTTTTTTCATTGAAAAGTTTTGTGTATTTATTTGCTTACTTTAGAAGATATTTTTGAATTGTCAGATGCACTCATTCAATAAGGGCTTTAGAGTAATAAAAAGAAGTATTTTATCTCTCTAGTATGACTTTCCTGGACAGAAGATATTCTTAGAATATCACATATATTTGCATATAAATATACCTGAATATTTCCTGCCTTTTAATATTCAACAACTGGTAATTCTATTAATATTGGTAGCATTTGTTTGCTTTTTGTTGCTGGGACGCAATACCCAATAGCCACAGTTAAGTGAAGAAGAAATTTAGCTTTAGGGAATTCAGACCATGGTTGACTGGCTCCGAAGCAGAACCATCATGGTACAAAGCTACTCAGTTCATGGAGACTTGGAAAGCAGAGCTCAAGGGAAAAGTGTCACTAAGGAGTGAGGGACTAGTACTCAACAACATCATGCCTCCGAGATCCAGCCAGATACACCCAGAAGTGTATTCTACTAATCCACTAGGCATCTCTTAAGACACTCAAGTAGGCATACTTACCATCGAACTAGCTTAAGTTTTTTTTCCTGTAAAAAACAAATCAGGGTTTATATGCTCTTCATATCTTATATTTTAATATAGGCATTATTGCCTTTGCAGTTCTGAGTCTGCCTTGATCAACACAGCACAGACAAAGTCTGTCTTGGGTCTATAAAATACACTCACCTATTGTTTTCCACACCAAAGCTTCTCCAAAACCATGATGGAGGATACGTATGAGAGTACCTGGGACTCAGTCATGTGCGATGGAAAGTTAATGCCCATGGATTATCCATGACCAAGGGAAGACAGAATCTATGAGAGAAAAGTGTTGCCCTCATGAAAAGACTTCAGACTCATTTAATCATGTCCTCTAAAAGGTCTCGTCTGCATTAGCACCAGACATTTTCAATGAGGTTCAGTATAAAAAGTCCATTTCTCTTTCCCTTTTAACTTTACTTCTCTTTTGTCCTCTACACTCACTTCCTAACCAAAATCTCTGCAAACAAGCTTTGTTTTCAGCTCTGTATTTAGGGAAGCCTATGTTAAAAGAGAAATATAAAGGGAAGCCTTAGCTATCAGAAGGGGTTTGGGAACAAGCAATAAGGATCAGTGAGTGATAGTAAGTGAGGTAGTCATGATCACAATCCTACAGTAGCATCATAATGACCAGGACACATCCTCAAGAAGGGTGAGGCATGGAGTTCCACTGTATTTGAGATATTCAAATAGAATGGAGCCAATTCTTACTTAGATAGAAAGTCTTAAAAAATAAAAATTAAAAAAAAAAAACCCTCAGATTTGTTCACTTCAGCTCCAGACATGCCATAAAACCCGAGGTCTATGGCAAATGAAACCCTTCTATGATTGAGGGCAGAGATAGAAGGAGCAGAGCATACTCTTTCAGAAAGCATACTTGTTTGCGACTGAATTATAAAAGTGAAAGAACTGCGCAGAAGAAACAGCACCCTATCTCCAAATTCACCTATCCAAAAGTCAGGATCCCTTCTGAGAAGGAAGGAGCAAGACTCTTGGCCCTGACATGGAGACATTTAGACGAATCAACAAGAGATTCTTAAAACCCCAGTTTGCCTTGTATCTTTAGAACACAAATGAGAAACCTCTTTAGTGTATCTAACACAGAGATACTGTAAAGGCTTAACTTGGAGTGTATCCTCACAATGGGAACCTTGTCCTTCTGAAAATTTGTTCCTTATACTCCAAATTGTTGAAATAGGCTGAGGTAAGTTACTTTGCTTTTAGTGGAATATACTTATGTGGTTTACTGTTCTCCCTGGAACAGTTAAGTGGGTGCTAATCATCCTTGTGCTAAAAGGGCTTCCGTGGACACTGTTGTTATCTGCTATATTGAAACCCTCAGTCATGCACAAAGGTATAGAAATGAGGTTAAATTTTGACATTAAAAATATCTTGCATTATCAGCACCATGTGCAAGGCAGAGAAAAAGAATGTTAAAAAATAGCAAACTGATTTATAGGAAATTCATCCAAATTGTTCAACTTAAACGTAAAAGAAGTTTGACAAAAACTTTCACATATTTGACTGTCTAAAATGATAACATTTTTATGTAAAATAAATTGTATAGCTGGAATATGAATTAATAATCTATCACTAAAGTATCAACTATGCTAGAGAAACATTTATCTTTCTATGATACCTATTGAGAACATACAGTATTACCATGAAATATAAAACATTCCACCAAAAATGTGAGGCTAATAGTATTGAGGAGGTGCAGTTAAACATTAAGTATTATTATTTTTTAAAATACTGTAATGTTTTGATACTTTTCAGAGGGATACTTCGCAGAGGGTAACAGATTATCTATGCAGGGCTTATTTGAATCTTAATACTTATCATGGTAATAGAATATTTTAGCAAGATTTTAACCTGGAAGATTTTGCCTGAGAAAAGGTGAACTACTCTCTTGCAATCATATTGAGTTGGATAATGGATGTGGTACTAAAGAGGCAATGACTAAAAATTAAAAGAGAGCGAATTATTTAAACCTTACAATAAACCATATCTGAAACTACTATTCTATTAGATGAGACATAATTCTCCTTTTTAATAGAGAAGTTTGACTTGAGTTCATTATTATTCAAGGCCAAAAGAAAATATACATATGCTGTACTGCCATCTGAAACACAATGAAAGACAGAGATTTTGGCTCTTGGTTCTCCTACATGACAATCTTATCTAATTATTTGTAGTTTTTTTTTTTGCAAACATAACCAAGATCATCCTGAATAAATGTTATTTATTCATTTCTTAGGGTTTCTGTCACTGCCTCAGGAAAAATTGTTCGGGTTCTGAGTACAGTTTTTTCTCTTATTTGAGTCTCATAGCATAGTGTATTTCCTTTTCATATTATAGAAAGACAAATATATGTATGGCATCTAAATACGTGATAAATAGGCAGGTAGATAAATATTTGTTTCTCCAGCCTATATGCACAGCATGGAAAGAATATTAACTGGCTGAGGAAATACTTCCCAAAGAAAGAAACAATGATTTACTTCAAATAAACATGAAAAAATGAATTAAAAATTTTAAAGTACATGGTTACATGTATATGCATGTACATTTGCATGTATATACGTGCTTATATGTTGTATATATGTGCATATTCATGCATACATACTTTTATATGTATATGTGCTCACATACATGTTTAAGAATACGGAAGACAGATATATTTATATCTGGGATGTAGGAGCCATGAATCTTAGCATAGGGTAGTTAATGGAAAAAAATATATATACTTTAAAGGAAATCTAGAAATATTTATTTTACTTTACGCTTAAATATTTTATTTCTTCACAAATCACATAAGAGAATGCTTATGATAACGATATGATATGTGTGATAAGGATTGTTAAACATATGAGGTAAAAATGAGTCCATAAATAATTGAGGGTTAAAGAACTTGGAATGAAATAGACTTAACCTTCTTGGTGATAATAGAAATCTTGGGAATAGGATACCATAAAAAGATATTAACTGAATAAAAATTAAACTGAAAGCAACTCAGGAAACTGAGAACTCATCTTGCCTTTATTGTAGCTTAATAAAAGTCCTATAATTTCTCAGAATTGATGATTTCCCAGAAAAGATCCAATTCTAATGTAGAAATAAAATTTAAGAAAAAGTTACTCAAAATTTGAAGTTAAGATAAAAAGAAAGTATAGCATATTCTTTCTGTGGCATACTCAGATATTTTGTTAACAGGGACTTCCTGGGGTTATTTAATGCCCTGAAAGGATGCTCTTATGTTTGACTTTGTTATTTACTCCTTAACTGGAACTTGGAAGCCCTGAAGCTGCATAATATTTGGAGATATTTTTCTCCTCCTCATAAAAAAAAAAAATCACCACAATAGGGTGTGGCAGTGTACATCTGTCATCCCCAGAACTCAGGATGTTGAGACAAATGACTGCAAGTTTGAAGTCAACCTGGAAATTCAGCAAAACTCTATCTGAACAACAACATTGACATCTACAACAGAATTAAAGACTGGGGACATAGCTCAGTGGTAACACACTTAGCAACCCTGAGTCAGCCTTCATTACCAGAAAAAAGTAAGTAAAAAAAGGAAAAAAAAAAAACCGGATAAAACATTATCCCAATGATTATAGTATTACTGTCTTGTTGAACCTGAACAAACTTTGTATTTTATATACGTAAGAAAGGTTCTTTGCATTGGTGTTTTCATTCCACTGTTCATATAATTAATGAGTTAATAAATCAGTATTTTTGAAAATTCCTTAAATAAATGTTATACTTAAGTCTTTTTACAAGAATTTTGAGAAATAATTAAGTCACCAATAGATGCATTTTTGAATTATCTTTAGTTCCATAGACCTCATGAGAATAAACATTTTGCTTGTTCGTTTGTTTTCTAAATCACTAGAGATATTTTTCTTTAGCATGGGTGGGCCTTATAACTTTTTATTTGTTTGTTTGTATTGCTGGGCATTTAATCCATGACTTCTTGCATTTTAGGAAAACCCTCTACCAACCCTGTAAGACAATTTTTCCATATTAACAATACAAAATGCTCTTTTTGTACTGAGTGTTTAGTTCCATAACCAGTCCTTCTATATTCTATTCTCACATAATAGTGTGACACATCATAATATCCTAAAGGTTCTCGGGCACAACCTGTGGATGTTGACAATTTCAGTTTTTGAATACTCTCAACCTTTCTTTCCTGCACTTTAGCATTCTTTCTCAAAATTTGAAAGATCAGAAACCAGTGAGCAGCTCAATGGAGTGACTCACTAAGTGTTTAGAACTGTTTGTTGCTAGAAATTATAAAAGCTGTGTGAGATGTCACGGGGTCAGCAGCATTGGTGAGTTGTTACCAAGGTGGGAGGTCCAAGGGGTGGTATTAACAGTGTCTTCTGAAGTCATCTTTTGGTTCCTCCATCCTTTAAAGCCAGTACACCATCTGGCATTAGGCATCGTGCCATTTCAACAGATGGAACCAAGTGGAGGCAGCTCTGAGATCATGTTCTCCTCTCAACCACGGTCCTGGACAGGATTTTCACTGGACTACTCAACCAATTCTTTTGTACCTCACCTTTTAATAAAAGAATAAAAGGAAATGATATATTTTCCACGTAGTGAGAAAAGGAAATTTTTCTTTTGGCTCTTTGGTACTAACGGATTACAAATAGATCTATTTATATTAATAAAAAATAATGAATTAAAAATTTGCACATGCTACATTATTCCACAGCTTTAGAAAACTGATTCATAAGGTTAAAAAATTATCTGAAAACAGTCGAGTTTTTAGTTTCATAATTTATTGCATGTATAGAAATAAAATTCTGGGATGTCAGAAAGAAAGCAGACTGAATAACATTTCCCCCTTTTAGTGACTTAGAAAGTAATTGAACTTAGAGGGGAAAATGCATCAATAATTTTCTACTTGGAAAACTTTTACTGGGCACTTAATTTTGGCATAATAGTATAGTACAATTCAAAGGTGTAAGTTACACAATTCTTGCCATCAAGAGTCTTACCAGTTTGTGAGGAAAATAACTATACTTAAAGTGACAACATTTCTTGTTCATTATAGAAATTTTCATCACTTTTCTTCCATTACGATTATAATTTTTTAATTCAAATAAAACATTTAAAAATGCAGAAATGCAGAAAAAGAAAGTCATTGTAGCTCCATCACACAAAAACCATTCCTACTAATACTTAGAGATATAAATCCACTTTCAATTTTCAATGTATGCTCTTTATTTGGTTATGTACTTATGACCCATTTTTGGCATATATCAAATTTCTATGTTGATTTTTAAAAATACACTACATCATATGCTTCTCACTCTTATTATTTTGTTGTTGTTTGTTGAGACACAGTTTCATTCATATCCTAGGCTGGCTTTGACCTCATAGTTATCCCCCTGCCTCAGCCTCCTGAGTGCTGAGATTAAAGGTGTGTGTACCACCATACCTGGATCTTTCTGATTTAATGAGTACATTGTAAGCATAACTTTATTATACTGTGAATATCTTTCATATTTAAAGAGTATATCAAACTACATACAGCAGAATTTATAAAATAATTCTTTTATGAGGTTTGTGATTATTTCTAATTTTCATTAATATAAATAAAGCTTTAATAAGCATCTTTAGAAAGAGAGATTTTTTACTTTCTCAAATATATTCTTAGAAAAGATTACTAGAAGTACATATTTTTGCATTAAGGGAAGTAAAATGTTTATTAAAAATTCATGATTAGAATATATTTTTAAAGTAATTATTAAGTATATATTTTGTTTCAGGATTTAAGTGAGGCATTTATATTCATAAATCTTTTCTTGACATTCATAAACTCAGTTGGACAGATATTTTTAAGTTCCAGCTTAACTGCAAGACTACTGAGAAAATCAGTAGAGTATAAAATTCAAAGACTAAAATTTTAGCCTTTGAACTTCTAATCCTTTCTTTTCCCTCTACACTAGCCTGATTCCTTTAGATGAAATTCAATTAAGAAAAGAATATTCATTGTTTATTGATTTGAAAAAGTCAGTAGCATTGTTTGCTTATATACTAATATTTGCTTCTAGTGAGTTCTGGTATCTTCTTGATTCTCTAAGTGAGGTTTTCATCTTCTACCTCCCTAAAACTATCCCTCTTTTAGTTTGCCAAGTCCTGTCTCATGATTAAGAGTAATCCATATAAAAGAAAGGAGGAATTATCTTTGGTAACAAGGAATTCACAGACTGTTTGGAGACCTCCCTAGAGAAAAGACTCATACATTCACTCTGTGCATTAGTCAGATTTTCTTACATGGATAAAATTCCTAGTACCTGCAATTTAAAGGAGGTGGGCTTTATTATGCCTCACAGTTTCAGAGGGTTCAATCCAAGATAGGTGGCTCTAAGAAAGAAACAACATAGCCAAACAACATGGGGGAGGAAAGCTGCTCATGTTATGGTGGTCAGGAAACAGAGAGGAAAGACTGAAGCCTGGAACAAGAAGGCACCCTTCCAGTTCATACCCCATGGCAGGCCTCTTCTGGCCAGGGCCCACCTCTGAGTATTATAGACAGCTCTGAATTTATCAATGCACCAGCCCACTGATGAGCATGACCCAAAAGCCTTCTAAAAGCTGCACCCCACAATATGAGATTCTTAGAGGTTATATTAGAGCTAACCCATAACACTTTCATAAATCATCGATCTTTTGTTATGCTTTGTGTTGGATGCCCTCCCCAAGCCTCATGTAGTCATGAAGCTGGCTGCATCCACCTTCATGACTGGCTCATTGTCCAGCTCTGGGATTGGCTGTGTGAGTGCTGTACCCACCACAGGGATGGGTAATCATCATACACCGTAAGTGAGGGAAGTAGGATGATTTTCCTCTTTTGCCCTTTTTGCCTTTCTCACTCTTGTTGCTTGTGGCTACCCTGAATAACTGCCCCTTAGCTGGTGCTGCCTTGGACCCAGCTGATTATGGACTGAAACCCCCAAAACTGTAAGATACATAAATATTTCCTTCCTTCATAGGTATTTTGTCTCAACAATGAGAGAAAAGTAACGAAGACATCTTTCCGCTTAGTAATTTTGAAACATAAATATATTAAGAGGATGGGAAATATACAGTAATAAGAAGTCTGAAAATTTCAACTTGAGTCTGAGTTGATTTTATATATTTTACATGTTTCAAAAAATCAAATTACAGGGCCAGGGATTTAGCTTAGTGGCATAAGCACCTGACTGGCAAATGCAAGGTCCCAAGTTCAATCCCCGATACAAAAAAAAAAAAAAAAAAAAGAAAGAAAAAAAATCAAATTACAGAGATGTTTATTAGTTTCAATATTTGGTATGTTTGTATGTATTTAACTAATTCTCTTATCTCATAAGAATTTTAAAGTAAAATTTCTGTTCACGACATAGGTTTCAATGTGCAGAGTCACTAAAAAATTCTCTTTAAGCTTTATCTTCAAGTCAAAAATTACCTTCACCTGGACAGAGAGGGGAAAAAAAATCCACTGTCTTCAGTTTCTATATTTCAAAAGGTGTTCTTAGCATCATCAGGAATGTTCTAATGTTTTTATGAAGATAGTATCACAAATAATATATTTTTAGTAATACAATATTTTTTCTTACTACATGAGATTTGTATTTTCTTTAACACCTTAAACCAAAGTCTGGCATTTTGGTCAAAGAACCACTGTCATGAGTTTGCCCCATTGATTTAGGAGGGTAGCATTTTATATGCATGTATGATTCATTTCAGAGACTAACCTCTTGAAAAGTACGAATGGTGCAAAAATATTATGCTAGCAAAGCCCATCATGAAAAACATAATTCTTCAAAATAAATATGTATATATATGTTTTAAAATTTAATAATCAAAGTCCTACAAACCAAAATATATGTACGTAACTGCTGATAGATGAGATTGTTTGCAGAAGGTAATGAAATATCAAAACTACTCATTTCTCATCTAAGATGAGTTTGTACTGGTTATTACTCTTCCGTGACTGAAATATCCACACGCTTTAATATTTAATAAACTTGACAGAATAGCTTCCTATGGTACGTTTCTGGAATATATCAAAATTTTGCATGGTAGGCAAGCGCTTCCGGATCTCACCCTTAGTAGGGCCTCATATCTTAGGGTCATTTCACTCCTCTCATTTAGTATGCATTCATGTACTCATGAGGTCTGATTTAGTCGTATTTATATGTGCTATTATTATTTTCTTAGTCTTTGGTGAGAACTCTGGGTATACTATCAACTTTACTCAGAAATCCTAGGGAAAGTCTTGTATCCTGTCAGGTGGACAAGATCATTGCAGTTCATGATGAAAAACCAAGCAAACGATCAAAGACATGATTTAAAATGTCCCAGTAAAAAACAACTGCACTGAAAATTACAACAAAAACTTACAAACAAATTATTTTCAGTTCACCTCAAAGAAAACTAAACATCTGTGATGAGTGAGCTAAAACATGTATAAATCGCATAAACTTTTAATTCATCAAAAGTAAACCACAGAAGAATACAAAAGCACAAAAATAGTAACAGTAAATGATAAAAATATAGATAAAAACAAATAAGAATGCAGTCAAGTTATTTTTTAGGAGAAATTAAGGAAATTAATTCAAGTAGTACTATTTGAACAGATATTTCTAAAAATATATAATCTTATTTTAAAGTTTTGATATGGGGAAATAGTCACATCTTACTATTTTTTCTAGATAAATTTTATAGAATTTTTGTATAATGTAATCCTTCCATAGTAAGCTAAATGAATTCTTGCTTAAAATTTATTAAAAACAGCTTAGTATAATATTATTTAAAGTATTACATAATATGTCATTATATAAATTTTGAGAAATTTTCCTGAAAATTAGGTTTTAGGGTCTACATTAATATTTTGCTGCTGCTATTGACTATAAAAGTTTGGGCAAATTATGTAATTTACCGGTTAATTTTCCAATAGTCTTTGTTTTATGTTAGAATTTTTTTCAGATTCAGATGAGCTCTTGAATCTAATGGACCAATACAATTTAGAATATAAAATGTTTTCTATAGCAATATAACAGTACATATTGATGGGGTTCCATATGTTTTCTCCATACATGTATTCTGAAAGGGTTTTGGCCCAGACAGGACACTGTAGCCAGGAAAACCTCAACCAGAAGCAGGAAGCCCCATCTCCCCTGCCCCTAGGAAGTTACCTGTGACACCATCTTCCCGCCCCTGGAAATTTACATATGGTGCCAAATCTAGGACCAATGGGCTACCTGTGCATCCCTAATGCCCGCCTTAGGTTCCACCCCAAACCAAGGCTATTTACATGCCCCCACGCCACGTGTCCGCTGGAGAGATTGCTGGACGCCAGTGGTGTGGGTGCCGGTCATCTCTCTCCGTGTTCTCAGAATAAAGGCCGCTTTTTATTTTATACTTCTCATCTTTTGGAAATATTTTTCATCCTTTGGAAATAATCCTAGCATTTGGTGCCATGACTCGATCGGCAGGCGATTGACTCCTGGGACACACCCAGTTGAGTCCCCTAGCTGATAACCAGATAACATCCTGGATTAATCCCAAGCTTTTTCCTCTTCCGAGATGTCCCTGTCACCAGCTGCCTGCACTCAGCATCGGCCAGATTGATTTCAGGTGAGCACTCCCCAGGGTTTGGCACTGGGCAGCCCAGTTTAATGTTCTCCCCGTCTGTGTGGGTCTGTGCATTTTCACCTCCTTAGGACAGCCCAGGGCAGGGTTTTTCTGGGCAAACCTGTGTCCACAAAATCTCTCACGTTCTTTGGGTTCCGATAGCCCAGAGCAGAGATTTTGGGACTGCCCACACTGAAAAAATGCCTCACTTCCCTTAAAGCCTTGCACTTTCACGGGCAAAACTGTTACTGACCCCACGCGGGCTCCACTCATAAATCTCTCAGTGATGACTGGAATTTACGAGTTTTTGGAACCATAGCCACCTCTTGGTGCCACAAACAAGTGACAGCTTGTTCTGGACCTCCGGCTTTTTTCTTGCCTGAATCAGTCATGGGGAACGTATTTTCTAACTCCCAAAAGACACCTTTACAATGCCTAATTTCCAACTTACATACTCTAAAAATTAAAAGTACCATAAATCTAAACAATTAAGTTTTTACTGCCAGAAAGTCTGGCCAACCTACCCACTTATCGGCAAGTGTTGGCCCAAAGAAGGAACATTTGACCCCTGCATTCTCAGGAACTTGTATGATTCTTGTCAAGCTGGCAACAAGTTATTAGAACTCCCTTATATTCAGGCCTTTCTTATTCTGAGAACACACCCATCTCTCATTAAGTCTTGTGCTCCCGCTCAGATACTTTTTGCTAAGTCTACTGTGCTGCAAACTTTTCCATCCTGCCCTCCAGTGTTTTCCGGGCTACCGCCTGCCTACCACCAAACTCGTTCCCTGCCGTTACCTCCCGCCGGACTGCTCTCCCCTCCCCCTATGCCTGATTCTCTCAGCAGCTCTAATCCCTCTCTGTCGCAGATACCTCCTGCTGGGCAATCATCTCCTTCTCCACTTTCCAGGACCCATAACTCTCCCAGCAGCTCTAATCCCTCTGTGTCGCAGTTATCTCCCACTGTGCGATCCTCTTCTCCTCCATCTCCTGGGACCCATAACTGTCTCAGCAGCTCTGATCCCTCTGTTAACACTTCCTCACAGTCTCTGACTTCTTGTTCTCCTGAGAATTCTCTATCCCCTACAGCATTCTCACCACCCGCCCACCATACTAGGTCTCGGTTGCTATGTCCTTCCAGCAGGCTGCGTGATTATTCCAGCTTGCTCTGGAAACAGTCGCCATGTTGCAACCCTCTGCTACATGGCAGGGTGCCACCATGTTCAGGAGGGTCACATGACGACAGGGCGCCGCCATGTTTTGGGTCACGTGACAAGGCACCGCCAAGTTCCCAGGATCCTCACTGTCAACGGGCGCCCCCTTGTGGCTCTTCTTGTAAACTGCAACAGCCGCCCTGTGGCAGTGCACATTATGCTTCATTGTGCTGCCGACACCAATCCTCTCACTGCAAGGCACACAGTGAGACGCCATCTGCCTGTGTTTCCCAGGGTGACCGGCAGCAGCTCTGTAGCCGCTCTACAAATGATTGCTCACACGTGTCTACTGGACGGATGGCTGCCCAATGGCCCTCTGCTCTGGAATCTTCTCCTCAGGCTCTGCTACCACTTCGAGAGCAAGCTGGCCCTGAGGGACTTGTTAACATCCATGTGCCTTTTTGCCTTTCTGATCTATCCCAGATTACCCATAAATTAGGTAGCCTCTCTGTTGACCCACAGAATTATATCAGGCAATTTAAATTTATTACTAATTATTATAATTTACATTTTAAGAATGTTTATGTGATTTTAAATACTGCCCTTAGCTCACAAGAATGGAATCAGCTGTGGCAAGCAGTTCGAGAAAAAGCTGATCACAGACATAAAGTAAACACTGCTGATAATGACTCTGGGCCTATAACTGTGCCAGAGCAGGACAAGCATACTAACTATAACAAACTTTTAAAACAGGTCCAGGAGACTAATTAAAACCCAGCTGTGTTCCTAAAATGGCTTTCTAGTTCTCGCGCCCCGCAAGCAGTTCCAGCTTCGCGCGCTGTGTCGGGCTGCCTCCCAGCCCCTCCCCCATGCGCCGTCCCAGCCCCTCCCTCCCTCATGCGCCATTGTTGTCGCTGCCATCTTACACATTTCAGAGGGCAGTCCCAGCCCACCCCGCACGCTACGTCCCAGCTCTTGCCCCATCCACTGGGTGTGCTCCGCCAGAGCGCTGCAAAACAGTAGCTCAGCAGCTCTACTCAGGCATGCTTTTTTTACAATTTGGCTCTGCTCAAGAGATGCTATTTTTTTATTATAATTCTCAAACCATTTAATCAAGGTTATTGGCCACCTGATAATTTTACCAGCCTTGTTTATCAATCAAAGCCTTTACTAATCTCCTGTTTAACAACTGAGGTTATAAATTCCTTTTTGCTGGGAACCACTAGCTCTATTTCAAGACAAGGATTTTCTTCAAAGTTTTATTTTATTTGTCTTGGTTCATACTACTGCAAACAACAACTTCAAAAGTAAATGTGTTCAAAATTTGACAGTATTAGATCAGTTTTGATAGATTTATTCATAAGATTACTAAACCTTTACTGCAAAATGTTTCCATTAAAGCCTTTTTGGGCAGATTAAAGCCTTTTTTGTTAATTCCACGTGGCACCTTAAAAAAAGCGATATGCCATCCAGATAAAGCCTGCTCTCTGATCTAAAATGCCAACATTAAACTCCTGTATACTTACTTAATTCTACAGATACCTTTTACTGTAGTCCAAATCCCAAACAAAAAGGCAAAACTTGACCTTCAAACCTTAGAGAGATCTTAATATGGTGTTTTTTATATTTTTAACACTTGTGACACTTGGAGTTCTGAGGCAGGTAAATCTACACAAGGTTGAGCTGCCTGACCCCCCATGGACCACGCTCAAATGCAGCAGAAGACATTGGACAACAAAATTCCCCATCCTGGCATTTTTTGAGACCTTACTTCAGGGCTGCTGGACTGTCCTAGCCACCAAAGCGTGGGTAAGCCATCCTAACTTCTAGCCCTCACAGGAAATATTGACACTGCCAGATTTGTCACTGACAGAAAATTGCTGCTGAAGACTGAGGGGGTTCAGGGCAACAACAGCCCCCTTTAAGGTGTCCGTCTCAGATTCCAAGTCACACTAAAGTCTCAGGTAAGACATTCTCTAGATTTGTGGACATAGAGGCCATATATACAGAGTTCTTCCTGAGTATTCAGGCTGCTATATTAAGTCCTCAATCTCTATGACAGCGTATTGATGGTCAACCTATGCCATTTACAAACAGGGCCTATTTTGTGCAGGTCCCAATCCTGAATCTTAAAATGCCTTTTATACAGGCTGACTTAGACACACTGAGGCCTCAACAGCTTCCACCTGTTGTTGCTGGTGGACCCTTCCTCAGTGATATAGACCATCCCCTTCCTTTCTTATTCACCAATTTCTCAGGTAACCCTAGTCAAGACTCACAGATACATTTTTGTCTTCTCACTTGGTTTATACTTTTTCAGGATACATAAAAGCCTTTCTCATACTTGCTAAAGTTCTATTACAGCAAATCATTCCAAGGACTACAACCAGGTTACAGCGACCCATGCCTAAATCAAAGTTGCTGGACTGCCATCCTGGTTTCACATCACTCAGGCTAAGAGGTGCCCTCCCAGCCCTAAATCTGATCATTCTGAGTGGTCATCTCATCTTCTGTTGCCTACCCGTCTCCATCTCACAAAGGCCTCATAGTCACAGTTAACAGGCTAAGTCATGTTTTGTTATCCATTTTGGTTCCTAATTTCTTACATTCTATTAATGATCATTTTTACAGCAGGACTCTTGACAGTCTTTCCTAAAGACTCCCACATCATGCTTAAGATAATCTTCATAATGTTCTATATGATAACAGTTGCAGTTCTTTCTACCCTCAGGTGTCTGGTTAAACGTGACATCCCTGAAAGCCCCCTTACCTTCCCTATACTGGTACAGCCACCACCTTCCCTGCTCCCCCTATTTTTTTCAGTTCAACTCCTGGACCGGAGACAAGTTTTATACACCTACCCTCTTAACTTTTATGCTTTCAGATGGGGGAGTAATTACCTCTCATAACTCCACTCCTCCTAACCCCATGTTTAATTTTCAGAATTCTGCCTTACCGTGGAAATGTTTCTACCTCAACATGGTCCTGATAGAATGATATGTCTAAATCAAAGGCATCTTTCCTTCTACCTCACCTGGGTCCTTAAATATGACAGTGCCATGTCTCCTCATAACATCTTGTCTCTTTATGTTTCCAGTCTAACATACGTGCATTCACCAGTGAAGCTGTCCTGGCCAAAACACCCGGCACCAGTGTCTACCTGGGCATCAACCTTCATCTCGTCGACTCCCCTATGGTCCAGTACAGCGCCCTCTGCCAGCAGGAAGTAGTTAAAGAGAGAAATCTTCGCCCCTTTTCATAATAATAATCATAAGATGGGATATGAAAGGGTTTTGGCCCAGACAGGACACTATAGCCAGGAAAACCTCAACCGGAAGCAGGAAGCCCTATCTCCCCTGCCCCTAGGAAGTTACTTGTGACGCCATCTTCCCGCCCCTGGAAATTTACATATGGCACCAAACCTAGGACCAATGGGCTACCTGTGCATCCCTAATGCCTGCCTTAGGTTCCACCCCAAACCAAGGCTATTTACATGCCCCCACGCCACGTGTCCGCTGGAGAGATCGCTGGACGCCAGTGGTGGGGGTGCCAGTCATCTCTCTCCGTGTTCTCAGAATAAAGGCCACTTTTTATTTTATACTTCTCATCTTTTGGAAATATTTTTCATCTTTTGGAAATAATCCTACCATATTCATTGTGGATTATGCATATCTACTTTTTCAATCATTTTCATAATAGTAATTGCTGAACTTTTCTCATTTGTAACATGTCAATGCTAATTTATGGAAAATGGTTCATGCAGTAAAATGATATAATATTGTAAGTACCTTTTGTTGGGAACTTTTGGATAAAGTTTCAAGTGTAAGTCTTAATATGTCACATATTTTATGCAGTTGGATTTATTCCTAACATTATCAAGTGGCAAATGAAGTTATGTTCTTGACTGTTTATTAATAAAAAATGCATTCCACTGAAGCACTTTCACAGTACTAATTATAATACTCAAGGAAAAATTGGTATCCAAGTATTACAACTGACGACTCTTCCTATTAATTGTCTTGTTGAAATAGAAATTTCTTGAAAACTACTTTATAATATCAATTTTTGAAATAACAAATTCATTGAATTGAACAAATATTTCAAATTCCTTAAACAATTTGCTCTGGTGAATAGTAACATAGTTTAATTTATTGAAAATTACCTGATAAGGGGCTGGGGATTTAGCTCAGCGGCATAAGCACCTGCCTTGCAAGCAGGCAATCGCGAGTTCGATCTCTGGTACCGATAAAAACGAAAATTACCTGATAATAATTGTTGTAAAATAGTTTTGAATTTTGGCATATTCTTATTTTGAATTTTGGCGTATTTCTTAATTGACACATTAAAATGATAGTTAAGGGATGCTGTGTGATATTTGGATTCATATACCCATTTGTTCAAATCTGCATAAATATATTTAACTTTTAATATACTTGTTCATCATTGTAGACACATTTTCAAATATATAGACTATTGTTCAATAACCAACAGGTGAATATATCATTCAGTATTATTTAATTTTTCTAAAAACATGGTAAATTTGATAAACTTAACAAGTTGGTTACTTATTAAATTGATACTTTCAAGTAAATTAACCTGCTTCTTGATGATAGACCTGCGGAGATTTTATGATGTTTTATGGTAGTGGGATAGGGAACCTGGCAAGAGACTCTGTGGGGGAGGGGAGTGCACATAAAGGGCTTTGGAAAAGATAATTGATAGATTTGAAAACCAGGACTGGGTTGGTAAATCAGACTCACTTTTTCCGGTTACCACATTTTCATAAGGATGTTTCATACCGTAGTAAGCACGCAGGCAATTATACACTAGCAGATGGAGTAGAAAGAAGAGTAACTATCTCACACATTTCCTACACTCTTCCTCTTCATAACTCACCTAGAAGAAGAGATTAAATATCTTTATGGGGCTCACAAGCTCTTTCACATGACAGAGAATGTTCAAGTTAACACAGTGTCAACATAGAGATATATTTCAAAATCTGTAGATCTTGGCCTTATTTATTGCAATAGTCACTTGATTAGCATGAAATTGTATATTATATTCTATAGCTATAGTCATTGCTCCTTAGCAAGTGTCACTATTTTATTAACATTTATCTTTAGTTGGCAAAGCCTCTGGCCCATTTTCTGGCCTTTTTTCCTGAGAGCATGGATATCACACCACTGAAGGGGAAAATAATCATAAACCAATCCTTGATGCCTTTCTCTCAGAAATGTGGATGAATTTAAAGATACATTTCTTGCAAACTATGCAATGAATAAAACAAGCATAAAAAAAGAAAAGAAAGAAAATTGAACAGACACAGGAAATTAGAAACTTAGGAGAATATCAAGTAGATACTAGAAAGGCAATGAAAGTATAGTAATTCCCAGCTTTTCAGAAAACACTGTAAAATCATAACAATATAAGCACACTTGTAAACTTTGGTTATAATAAAATGCATCAAGGTATGTGATTTCAAATGAAAGTTGATAGCTAGATGAGTCAAGAGAAATAATATAATTAGCATTTTTAGCTTATAAAACTGGAAGTTAGTTTTCATATTGATGGAAAATTAGGAAAGGAGCTTATAGATTATTTTATATTGTTAAAGTAACTAACTTTATATTATAGTTGTAAAACTCAAGTTAGAGGACTGATAGGGAGAGAGAGTATTTGTCAAAAGTCAAGTTCTCTTTGGTTGTTAATAGTATGTTGAAAGACCAATGTTATATTAGGGGGAAAACTGCAACATAAGTGGATCACATAGAGTTAACTTCCTTGGTATGCAAAGGATATCCACAAAACAATAATAAAAAATTAAAGCCTGATAATCTGATAGAGAAATAGACAAAAAATTGAGCAAACCATTTATAAAATGTTTTAAACAACTAAAAATGAACTCTAGTGAATGGCAGCCTGCTTAATTTTATTGATATTTAATGGTTTAAGAACAATATGACAATATTTTTGACCTATCAGATTACTGAAGGCAAACAAATGATGGTCAATGTTTCAGAGGATTTTAGGAAATAGAAATTTTATAAATATTTACAGGGATAAATTTTATATGTTTTTTAAATACTCTTTTTATTTTCAAACAATTTTAGATACATAAAATTATGAAAATAGTGCAGAGATTTTCTGTGCATCTGCATTCAGTTTCTTTTGTTATTAGTAACCAATGTAATGTCACTCTTTCTCTGCGGCTGCACACTGTGTGTTGGTTGGAAGAGTCATTGTGGGCAGCCCATATGCATGAAAGTACAAGATACACTTCACCTTCCTGATAGAAAAACATCTACATCTTTGTATTTTTCGGCTTTAATTTCCTTTGAAACTTTGCCTTTTCCAGAAAATCATGTAGTTGGAGTTACACAGTTCAAAATCTTTTCAGATTGGCGTAAGGCAAGATTATATTTAGATTCTAAGAAATTGCCAAGTTGCCTTTATGTGGCTGTAACCATTCTTGCATTTCTATCAGCAATGAATTAAGTATTCTTGTTGCTTGAAGGCTTTACTAGAAATTGGTATTGCCAGGATTTATTTGAATTTTAGCCATTTTAATAGGAATACAGAGGACAATTCGATATTGGTTTCCCAAATTTAATAGTATGAATACTATCTTACAAAGAAATAGATATTTAGGAATTTGTCTTAAAGATAAGCTTGCAAACATGTACAAAGACACATGTATGTATAACATATATGCACATATAACTAAAAATTGTTTGTAACTGAAAAAATATAAACTAATGATGCTCCTGAGCAGAAAGTCAATGAAATAAATTACAATATATATATATATATATATATATATATATATATATATATATTGGTGCTGGGGATCGAACTCACAACCTCGTGTTTGCCAAGTAGGCACTTATGCTGCTGAGCTAACCCCCCAGCTCAATATATATTTAATAAATATTATGTAGCTATTAAAAAAGAAGTGCATCTCCAAATATTGACATGGAAAGAGACAAAATATATGAAGTGCCAAATCAAATACATTGCAGCATTATATGGAGGGAATATCTGTAGGGGCATATGAGAAGCCAACACTAGTGACGTCTTCTAAGGCAACAAATCAAGAGGACTTAAGCTGGGGTTGTGTGGCAAGAAAAGGAAAGTAGCCGTTTTCACTGTGTGCTTTCACGTTGTGCTTTGGTGCTACTCTTTAAACTTTCTTTTTGTACTGGGAATCAGACTCAAGACTTTGCACTCATCAGGCAGGTACAGTTTCACTGAGTTATATCCCCAGCCATAAATTTTAAAAGTTATATATTGTCCATAACTTTCAGAAAAGAAAATTTTCCCATGACCTGAAAAACAAGACTACATTAAAGAGAATAATTTATTTTTTACATTTAAAAATTGAAATGGAATTATGTTCAGAATTCTAATTCTGATAGAACTCATGTTAAAGCTAGGAATGCTATAACAAATTATGGACTAAAATTCTAAAACTCTCTCTCTCTCTCTCTCTATATATATATATATATATATATATATATATATATATGCACATACACACACATACATATATATATATGTATTCCTAATATTCACTTCCAATTTCCCAAATGCTCTTTCTGATTTCTGTAGAAGTGCCCCAAAGAGTTTCATCATTTTTCGATTTGTGAAAACGTTTAAAGATTGGTAGTTAAATAGCTTAATATGCAGATGAGCTTAAATAAGCCTGATCCAATATTTGAACAAAAGAATTCAGTATCAAGTGTTTTATAGGACAATATATTTGGAAAATCCCCTTTCTGAAGATATAATCAATTAAACAAAGGCTAAAGCTTATCAATCAGTCATTTGCTTGGCAAATTGATTTTTTTTTGTAGTTTTGATTATGCTTCAATGTACAAGGATTCATTGATTTTTCCTTTTCAGATGAACATTATAGATGTAATTCTTGAGGATTTGTGTTGATTCTTCCATCCAGGCCAAATGTAAGAGAAGCTGGCCAATGATGAGAGTTTAAATCTTACAGTTAGTGACTTTCTTAAAAACAAAATGTATTCCAGTGAGTAGCAAATATTAAAACACAGTAAACATCTGAAAATCCTGCCAGGACTAACCAGAAGTCCCTGATGAATAAGGAGTAGTACATATGGTTGGGGTGGAGAGGGAGCTAAACAATTCCTGGTGAAACCTACACACCACTTCCAACCCAAAGTGTATACATGTGTGACATTATTATAAAATATGGGATCATATACATTAATACAATGCAACACTTTAAAAGATACATCCAGAATATGGGATAGCTATTAATTTTTCTTTCCTTTTTGTCACTAACTTTCAAAGAAATGCACTTTTAGCTGCAGCAATGATGCTGAAGAGATCAAAATGTCACTTTTGGGGCTATATATATCCTCTTGAAATTCTCCATGGTTGAAGTCTTAAAATGGGACTGTATTTGGAAACAGCACTGCTAAAGAGGTAATCATATTTTTAAAATGTTATGTTGGGTTGTAAAAAAAGCTGATTTGTGTCCTTGTGAGTAAAGGAGATTAAGCCACACAAAGAAACATCAGAGGCACATGTACTTTTACAAAAACAACTGTGAGGACACAGAAAAGGCTGCCATCTGCAAGTTGCAGAAAGAATGCTTGGAATGAAACCAACTCTGGCGGCACCTTGATCTGGGACTTACTACAACTTCCAGAACTGTGAAAAAGTGTGTCTTTCTTGACTAAACCAGAGACTACGGTATTTGGTGATGGCAGTTTGAGTTAACTAATACAACAACGAGGATTTAGGGTTGAGGGGTGGGAAGCAAGATGTACTTCTGGGTAAAGGCATAGCGATCAAACATATGTTAGAAGAAGATTTTTAACACAGCACAGGTGAAAAGGAAACAAGTCTGACTCCATATCCAGGGCCCTTTTGAAGGAATACAAGGCAAGCAATTCACTGTGTGGAGCAGAGGGAGGTTGCACACCTGTCTGGGCGGCACATGACTTCATGCCCACAGTGGCCACACAGCGCCAAGACTAAGCCAACCACCTCCAGCTAATCACCATGAATTCCAAAGGGCACAAATAGTGTGTATAATTCCACAAAGACACTTTAGTGTTATGTTTTATAATTTCTGAAAAGACACCTATGTACAATTTTAAGAGCTGAGCTTTAATAGTCACAGAAAACAATTGAGACATAAGTGATATATTTTCTCATCCAGGCTGTTCCTAAGCAGCTTATAGTTTTGGTATTTGACACTGTCAATTTCAAAGCTGAAGCCAGATCAAAAAAATTTTCATTGTATCAAATGATCTCGATCATCACGTAATCTGGCAGATTTTCAATACTGCATCAATCCCTTTTGAATAGCTCTTTTTTTTTTTTACCCAAATGTTAGAAAACCATCTATAAAGTTAAGCTAAGCAGAGAGCAAATTACTTAGTAAGGAATTACTAAGGAATTACTGTAGTAGGACACAGAGCCACACCTGGGTTAATCCATGAAGCAGGACCGTGTAGAGGATTTAGTGTAATAGACTGAGGAGTACTAATTAATTATTAGTAGGGGGATTTGTTTCTTGGAAACTGCAAGTAAAGAGTATCTTTTGCATTTGTGGGGTGAGGCTACCCTGAGGCATGGAGGTTATATGGATGTTCCATAAAGTATAGGAAGGGCAAGGACAACTTATATTACCAAAGTCTAAGAGGCCCCAACTAAATTAAAGTACTGAGTTCTGTGTTGGGGAGAAGGAGGTGACATGGGAAAGACAGAAAGACAGACAGAGATGGAAACAGAGATAGAGATGGAGAGGGGGAAGAGAGAGGCACAAAGACAGAGACAGAATGTAGACAGAGATAGAGACAGAGCATATCAGTGATTTTTAAAAAATATTTCTCTCTGTGGTCCATCACAGGTCATACAGTAGTCAAAGTGTCAGGGTGTCCACTGCCTGCTAGAACCAGGATGATACTCAGAGAATAAAAAATTTTCTATGAAGAGAAATACTAATTTTCCTGCCTCTTGCAGATTCTTTACTCAAATGATAACATTTTCCTAGGACTTATTCAACACTATATACCTCTGGCATTTCCTGTCCCTCATCCCTGTATCCCCAGGGGTTTATGTATGATATAACATCACAATACTAATATATGATGTATATATGATATTGAAGTCCCAATATGACTGAACACAAGAATGTCTGCCCAGTGTGTCCAGTGTCGTTTTTGTAACACCAAATACAACACTCTGCATATGGTAGACCCTTAGTAAATATTTACTTTATATTTTATGTACTAATCAGCAAATATTTTGTTATATTATTGTTATCTTTTTTTCAGCGGAGGGATCTTCATAGGGAAAGTACTTGGGCCTAAATAAGGCTTAGCACAGAACTCTTAGGCAACAGATGTGAGATCCTGAAGCAGACAGACTTTGGCTTAAATAATACATACACTAAGGCAAAACAACCAATCTTTTCTCAGGTTCAGAGGCTATGGTGTGTGAATTTAACTGTCAGAAGACAAATTAACTGCAAGGTTAAAAAGAATCTTATTTAGTGCAGAGTACAAGGACTCAAAGTATTGTCAGGTATAGGCTTCACATAAGATCTTAATATAAAATGGTAGGTTATAGAGAAGTGATGAGACAACTGAAATGAAAGATCTGGATCCCGAGGGGGGAAATTTTGCAAAAGTGTATGGTAGACACCGTTGGTTAGGAAAGATTATGAAGATTTATTTCAAGCAAACTTTCTGCCTCCTGTGATGAGTTGTTCTTGTGCTTCACGATAAATTTATTTATTTATTTATTTTTTTACAAAAGGAAAATCATCCCCTGAAGACAAAGGAGAACAGAAAGGTCTCTCATTATTTACTATTTTCAACTGCTTTTAGCTCAAAAGTTTGACCATGCCAATGTGGAATATTTGGGGGTGGTATATTTTAATCACTTTTAGATCTTTACCTTGTGTTGAGACATGGTTGATTTTCTAAATGGTTATAGAAATAGCAGCCAGATGAAAGAGCTGTCTTTCTAAAAGCAAACACACAGGTTCCTAGTATCATCTGAGGTGGAAGTCATTCCATGGCTGCCAAAACTCTTTGACATAGGGAGTAATTGTTTTGATTTCCAATTCCTGCTTAGTTACTATAAACAAACACCTGACTTATTATTAACAACATTCATAGACAAATAGGAGACACTATCAGTAAGAATTTCAAAATGATGTATGGTAGTTAAAACTTTGCATTTGGAAACACAATGACAGTTTCACAGGTTCTAAGTTACTTAAACAGCTTAGGACACTGTGCCAATCTACTGAAACTGCCCTTTGACAAAATTGGCACTGGCAGCCAATAGTGTAATTGAAAATATTTTGGGCAGTGGAGGTGCTTTGGACTCTCTCCCACATGCCAATACAGCTCTTGAACTTAGCAAAATGTTTTCTGATATTCTGCAGCTTTCTCATTGTTTCTCTCTAAAGAACACATAACTCTTTTTAAGACCTCTGACACTCATATAACCTTCATAACTATTCCGCAGGCCTTTTGCATTGCAGAAGTTTGGGAGGTGAAGAAAGGACTAGAGAATATCTTTGGAGTAAGTAGAAGTTTTGTATGGGGAGTTCTAGTCTGCTCTGTCACCAAAGCAGTGTCCATAAAGCAATGTTCCCAGTGCATTTTGGGTGAAGAGCTAACTTACCCAAAGGTTCAAACTTCATATCATACCAGAGTAACTAAGTTACCTGTGGCAGTGATCATTTTCCTGTTAATTGGATCATTTTTTAAGTTAAACATTCCTGAAGGCGTGCACATTAAATGATCTGATACAGTATTGACAGATTTGCCAGCTCCAAAGCAAGCCATTTTCTCCAGTTCGTTGCTTAACACTAACTTTATGAAAGACTCCATGAAAAGGAAAGTTTTTCAAGACCACTGACTTCAGAAATTCTGTGTAATCCAAACCTTTTTTTGAAATTGTAATGTATTTTACATTGAATGACTTGAAAATAACTAGTAAAAATAAATATGCTTTCTTTGATTTATTTCAGAAATTGATGAAATTATTTGATCAAAATTTTTCTTCTGTCAAATCTAGCAATCCACAAAACTAACAATTATTTGAAGATACTGAGTATGGATGACACTGTTTTAATTATAATGAACCCAATTAACTATCAGAGTTTAGAATCTGACTGACACCCTTATTTTATCTGGTAATCCCAAATATAATTGTTGTAAATCAGGAGTCTTTTAATTTTTTTCTGTAATAAGACATACAGTAAATATTTTTGTCTTCAAAGGACATACAGATTCTGTTAAAACTTTCCAACTCTGCGTCTAGAGTGTTAAATTACACAGGAGCAAAACAATGGTTTTGGCTGTTTTCCAGTAAAAATTTATTTTTGTAAAGACAGGCCACAGAATCAACTTGGGAAATAATATAGCTTATAAAACTGGGCTAGAGTGGGATAACTCTCATTCACAATTCAGTTGTCTAATGTCTTGAGGGTATTAGGAAAAAATTTAAAAATAAATCAAAATAAAAAAGGGATCATTGTGATTTTGTTCTACAGCCTGATCTATTCAAAGATTTGGGAAACTCAAGCTTAGTTCACTTAGGTCATTATGTGAAATATGACTTGTGGTGATCACAATCAAGACAAACCAGTATCCCCAGAGAAAGGCCAGATTATGGTTTCCCTCTGTAGTTAAGAGAAAAAGATATGAAGGAAATGCCCCACTACCTAAATATTTTCATTAATTCCCCCCAATGGCCAACTAGGAACTTATTGGTGAAGGAGGGGTGGTTTATCAACAAGACTCCAAATTCCCTCTTGGAGGTTAAGTTCTTAGTAAAGGAAGTTTTTAGTAAGGAATTTGCAATAAGTACTAGAAAATATAAAACCTGGGGTTATTTTAAGTCCAGCCCTACTGCAGAATCAACAGTCTCCATTATGCACTAGGGACCACCCAACAAAAGAGTATCCAAAGATAATAATCTATGAGAAAAGCGACCACAGAAATGCGGATGCTGAATTTCTGGCAGGCCCTGATTGCTCATGTTTAAAGAAGTGATTGTCCCGTAGATACAAAGGCCATGTTACTAGGTTTATTCTTGCAAGGTTTCTGCTTATTGATGCTCTCTTTGTATGACCTTAAAAAACAAAACAAAACAAGAACCTCCCAAGTATTTAGATTTTGCTATAATATCAAAGTAAATTTTTTAAAGAGAAAAGTAATTTATAAAATCTTTGAACAGAATGAAGACACAGTATTTTAGTGTTCAAAGATTTCTAAAAATACATAATTTACATTGAAAAGATCAATGAGGCATCTTGGACAAGATACCAGATGATCAATGACCAGTTATGGGTTTCCTGAATCACATCTACAGCTATTCAGAGGACAGAGTCTCAAAGCAGATGATACAGACCTTATGAATGCTCATTATCAGATTCCTGGCTGGGCATCTCTTCTTAACATGAGTGACATTGGCACATCCCAAGGCAGAAGATGTCACTGAGTGATAACAAGTACACTTACTTCTACTCTGTTGTGGAAAAATAGAGAAGGTTCAGGTACTGAGACGAATGCTTTCTCACGAAGAAGAGGAATTTGGGCAAAAACTAAATTGAGAAGGAAAGTCTGGTCCTGTTTGCAAACTAATGATCAGCAAACTTCCTGCATCCATGGATGTCCATGTGGAGGAGATGATGCTTTTGAGAATTTGGGAGTAGTCAGCTGTGAGTTCAGGTCTCTAAGGTAGAAATAAAAAATGGAGAGGTTTTTATTTGGTTTCTACTTCCTGTATCACAGAGACTGATTTCTCAGCTTTTGTAGGCAGAAGCCAAGGGAAATTTTTTTTCTGCAAAGTGTCTGGAAATCGGGTGGGCTGCAGAGTGGTGACTCAAGGTCTGGAACTGGGGAGAAGGGTTTTCTTTTATTTTAGCTTCAGTGATGTGAAAGCTGAAAGGATCTGGTGCAATTTGTCAGTTTGACGGTTTTACAGGCCTTGAAAGTCTATGGAAATGGCAGGAATGCTGTTGTTTTTGGAGGTATCAGCAGGTGTGCTCATTCAGCTAAACTTGAGGCGTGTGACAGAGGAGAAATATCTTTTCTTCCTGTCTTAGGTTCATGGCTGTGGCCCCTACGAGAAAAAATAGATTAACAGGAGGAAAGCATACAAAAGCATGGAATGTATATGTTTTACTTGACACAAGAGCCTCCAAGAATGAAGATCGGAATACTGTATTGTTATGTTTAGGTTTGATGGATAGCAGAGATTCCTGGAGAAAGATGAAAGCAGAACAGAAACTTCAGAACTGATTGCAGGCGAGAGGAAGAATGGGAGAACGAGAGAGTAAGAGAGATTTTTCAGTTTCTTTTGAGTCCTTGTGTCTGTAGAGGTATGGATGCTCCTTTTCCCCAGGGATAGGAACAGCATTCCTGAATGCAGTTAAGATCTGTTTCAGAAAGCAAGAATTGACCAAGGTCAGAGTAGGACCTTCCTCAATTTTATGACTTGCTTCAGAGTAGAAGTGTGGTGAGAGTGATCTTCCTACTTCTGCTGGCTTTCTGAAAAGCCTTGGTACCCTATTTTGAGATAGCATGACCTGAACCCATGAGGCAGCAAGGACATACAGTGTGGCTCTGTTCCTACCACCCTGTGAGGGATACAATGAGAAGGGAGCCCCCGGGGAACTCTGAGGCTGCCTGTGGCAGGAGCTTGCAACACTGAGTCAGTCATGTCATTATTCCCATGTTAAGCTACTGAGGTCTGGGAAAGTTTTGGTTATACTTGGCAATAATAGGATAAAAACTTTCCAAAGGAATATTAGAACACTTTCTCAAAATAAGAACTTTAATTTTTTGCAGAGTATGATTCATGTGTTGTTGTTAAGCAACAACCAGGAAAAATTTAAAAACACCAAATTTTAATATTCCTTTCATTGTTTATATTCTAAGATACATTCTAAGATAACCATTCCTTCCCACCTAAAAAGTTGTGAATTAAAAGCAGAATAGTCCATATATGGGGCTTATATCAAAAGAAGTTAATTAAAATATAAAGAAACGTTGTTTTGTCCAACTAGCGCAAAGAACCCTGTACTCCAGCAAGTAAGAGCAACACTCAAAGTACTTTATGCAAATAAATTATAGTATGCATATTTCTTTTATTGCAATTGGTAAACCTGCATTATAAGGATAAATTTTGAAATTAATCTTCTGTTACTTGCCCAAGAAAATTTATTTTCAAAGTGAACAGTCATGTTTTTCCTGGATGATAGACCCCTATTTTAACTAAGTTTCTTTGCATATGCTCTATTATTTTTCTCCACTCTCTTATGCACACTTTTTTGGAGTGGTTCTGCCTCTAGATCATCATCTCCTGGTCCCTTGAGGCACTTAAAGGTTATGACTACCCCTGACTTTCCCTCCCAGCTAAATCTTTCTTTCCATATTTATCCACAGCTCATGCTCACTGCAGTGCATACCCTCCACTCACCATTACATCAGGCCTCCAGCACTGCATGGGATCCGGAGGTGGCCGGCTGCCTATCAGGGGACAGATGGGAGAGATCCAGACTTGACAGCAGCCTTTTAGCAGCTAGGATTAACTTTCACATTTGAAGCATCAGTTTTCAAAGCTGTAAGCCCTGGGTGTGCCCACAACATTACCACAGTTCTGCTGTTCATAGAGACCTAGACTTGCCTGAGCCATAAACACACACAAGAATGTAGATGCCACACATTCCAAGGCCTGTGCTGTCATTACACCTGGCTTTGGACTGTGTAACTACTGCCTGAGGCTGGTCGCCAAGTCTGCTTCAACAAAGGAGTGCTGCTTACTGTCCTCTCATCGGCCCTGTCTCTCTCTACTGCTTTTTCTACTTTTTTGCCTAAAATGATACATACCCACATTCCATCTTTCCCTCAAACCTTAATTTCAGTTCTGCTTATTCTGTGAGTTTTTTCCCTTAAAAACTCCACCCATAGGGCTTCACACTTCTGAGATTTCACTGTACTTACTGTCCTAATGTGAAGTTCCCTAAATGGTCATCCTTCTGGATTATTTGATCCTTTTTCATTCTGGTACTCATGTGACCTTTCTGGAGCTTATGGCTAAAATTTGGTTTAACTAAATTGTAAAAATTGGGTGAATGTGAGGCTCTTGAATGTTTCAAACGTACTTTAAAATCTCATTCTGTTGATTTTAGTGTGAATTTGGCTACAGAATCAGTGGTCCCAGTGAACATAATGTGAAAAACAGCAACTATATTTCATATCACTGGGTTAGAAGAAAACAATTTCAGATGTTCCTTTTGTAAAATTTTCTAAATTTTCAGAATTAATTGTGGTTTTTTTTGATATCACATGGCACAAACAAAACAAATGCATTTGAACCTAATCAAGTAATTAATTCCTTAAGTTAAACATTGTCCCAAATGTGTCATTTTTGACTTTCAGTGTCTGGACTGTAAATCCTAACAGATTTGACTTCCTGGTTTTTCTGTTTCTTTCAATCAAAGGCAAGTTATTTAACTTTCTTGAATCACAGTTGTCTCTCTGAATTATTTAAGAAACTAAATATTACAATGTAAATCACATTTTGAAAAGTTTTACAAATGGGAACAATTACTTCAACCCAGTTTTTATAGCAGACTTTATGGGGATACAAAAGTGACAGTTTAAAATGGGTGAATTTAAGAAAATTCTTTTGGGCAGATAAGAATTAGTTTCTCATCTTTGCTTTCGTGTAGCATATTCTTATGTTTGCTTGTTAGTAATTTCATTACAATTCTTGCATACTAATGTATGCCCTACTTCTGTTCTTTCTTTACTTATAGGAAAACAGCTTAATCCCTCAATAACTGTAATTGTTAACTCTTGTGTTTATAAAACCTCTGGGGCTGGGAGTGCAGCTCAATTGCAGAACATTTGTATAAGGTCCTGAAATTAGTCTGTAGCACAAAAAAAAGAAAAAAAAAAAAAAAAACACCAACATGAAGCTGGTTATAATATGAATCTGTGCAGTTAGCCTGAAAAAATATGTGGCAATATGTACTGAAATACACTTGTGGCTTAATAATTCCTTTTTAAAGGTATTATATGCTAAGCAGAAATGCACTCAGATAATCACCAAAAAAGCACTAGAATGTTCAATTCAGTTTATTCATAATGCTAAAAATTACTCCAATGCCCATTATTAGAATAAATAACAAGTAAATTGTGTCATATTCAAATAGCATAAATCTACACAGCACTAAAAATTTGGAAAATATCTCCACAAGCAATGCAGATGAATCTCACAAATATGTCAAACAAAGAAAACATATCCAAAAACAGATGTAATGTGATTTTATTTACATAAAATAGAAATAAAGACAGCTTTACCCATATTATAAATTCCCCTTCGTGGTATCTAGGATCCTGTGTGTCATGGTTTATGTCTGTGTCCCCCAGGCCTCATGAATTTGCTTTGTGCATTTGTGATGGTTCATTGTCTAGTGCTTGGTTTGATGGTGTCAGTACTCTACCCACAAAGGGATGTAGCCAGGATGTGATGTAATGGCAGGAAGAAGGTATGTCTTGCTCTTTGCTGGTTCCTGCTTGCTGTTGGCAGCTGCCATGAACTGCAGCCCAGCCATGCCCACCTGCCTTGGAGCCAACTGAGTCAAAAACTGTAAGAAATAAACTTTTCCTTTCCCAACTTGGGCTTCAGGTATTTTGTCTCAGCAATGAGTAAAAAGTAACTAAGACAGAATTTGGTACCGAGAGAGGAGTGGGGTCATTTGCTGTGACCAAATCTGACCATGTTTCTTGAGAGGCTTTGGAAATGGCTTGTGGACAGAGTTTGGAAAGGTTCGGACATGTTGCCTGTATGCATAGAGCTGGAGCAGCTTAAGCTGTTCTGTAGAGGAGATTCTGGTCAGACCTCAGGAGACCAGAGGCTGATAGAAAGCCTGATGGTAAAGACCAGGCTTGGGAGGTTTCTGCTGGGAAGAAAGACTACATTGGTTGTTGGACTCCACATGATGTGTGTTATGGCTTGGCAGAAAGTTTGTCTGCATTTTGCTCCTGCCCAGAGACTTTGCCTGAGACTGAGACAAAGGGCAATTGACTGATTAATCTTGAAAAAGAAATTAAAAAGCAATCAAATCTTGAGGCTGTGGCATGGCTATTATTGGGGGCTTTTAGCAAGCTTTATGTTGCAAATCAAGAGCAAAGAGCACAGCAGGATAATTTGCAATACTGTGAGTTTGGCCAGCAGAAAAATTCCAGGAAGGCTGTGGATTGTAAAGACAGAGTTGAGAGTTTGATTCCTGAGGAGAAACAGAGAGATAAAAAAGATGGCCCTGGGGCATCCCAGGAAGCAGGTCCCCATCCTGTGCAGCCTCACAGCCAAGGTGAAAGAATTTGCTCAGAGGGAAAAGCTGCAGAGTGCCATGTTCCAGAATGGTGACACAGACTACATGAGGTCCAGAATGGTGGCAACATAGAGGAGCTTTTCCTCACAACCAGGTAAACAGAGCCCTGAGATCCAGGCAACTGACCCCGACAGCCAAGAGAAAGAAAAGCCTGGCTACTGCTCCAGCTAGCAGCAAACCTTGGCGGCATCCACAAGTTGCTAATTTTAGGTGCAAGGAAAATGCATGAATTCTGAGGGTAAGACGACTTCCACCTCGATTGCAAAGGGCCTGGGAGGCCAAGCAGTGTGCCCCTGAGAGGGCAATTTGTGAAGATGTAAGGGTGAAGCCAAAGGTGCAGTGGAGACCCCAGAAGTTTGGGAAAGCCAGGAACATGGGTGATCCAAGGAAAGTTGCAAAAAGTGAGCAGAGAGGATTTAAGAGAGAAGCTGCAGGAGCTAATATCCCTGGAAGTGCCACAGGGGTGGAATCACCCAAGCCTTTTGGAGCTTGCAACCAGATTGCTTCAGATGCTGAGCATGGAACTCTAGGACTTAATGTTTGCCCTGCTGGATGTTGGACTTGCGTTGTTTCCAATGCTTTCTATTTCCCTGTTTGTAACTTTTGGAATGGTAATGTTTATCTTGTGCCTTTGCATTTCAGAAATGTTTAATCTTGTTTCATTTGTACAGGGGTTACAGTTAAGAGTTTACCATAGATCTTGGAGGAGACTTGGGACTTGGACTGTTCAGCAATGCTGAAACTTAGGACTTTGGCAACTCTTGGAGGTGGACTAAATGTCTTTTGTATAATGGTTGTACATGAGTCCTGGGGGCCAGGGGTGGAATGTCATAGTTTATGTCTGTGGCCCCCAAGCCTCATGAGTTTACTTTGTGCGTTTGTGATGGTTCATTGTCTAGTGCTTGGTTTGATGGTGTCAGTGCTCCACCCACAAAGGGGTGGAGCCAGGATGTGATGTAATGGCAGAAAGAAGGTGTGTCTTGCTCTTTGCTGGTTCCTGCTTGCTGTTGGCAGCCACCATGAACTGCAGCCAGCCATGCCCACCTGCCTTGGAGCACAACTGAGTGTGGACTGAAACTGCCAAAAACTGTAAGAAATAAACTTTTCCTTTCCCAACTTGGGCTTCAGGTATTTTGTCTCAGCAATGAGTAAAAAGTAACTAAGACACTGTAGAGTTTCTTTTTCAGGTGTGGGTTTGTTAAACTGTGGAAATTCACTGAATACTGTCTTGTATATATATTATGTTTGAAAAGGTTTTTTGTCCATTTGTTTGTTGGTTGGTTTTGTTTTCTATTATTTTTTTCCTTTTTGGTTTTGAGTGCTCATGTCTTTGGTGCCTGCAGTTTGCTTTGAGTGCCCTAGCACCCCTGGGCCGGTCAGCCAGTTCTGTCTTCACCGTCAAGTAGGCTCCTTGGAGTCCCCCTGCTCTCCCTTAAGAGCAGGAGGAACGGCCCATTCCCTTGCTCTGATTCCCCCAGTACATTAGTGTATATTGCCTGGCTTTCTTATCATAATCTCCAACTTAGTTTACGCTTTGCTTTGTTTCTCTAATAGATAATCTTTCAAAATCGAATTTCTCATCTTCATTTCATTCTTTCTCATTTTTGACTATTGCAACATGCTTCTTGCCACTTACTTTACTTTTGTTTTTCTTTTCTCTACATTGCTACCTTTGAATCTGCAGCCATTTCTCTAATAACCAATAATGTTCTGGGGGCCTGTCCTCTGATGACACCATTAGGTGGGAGAGTGTGCTCCATAGTGCAGTTGGAGATATTTAGCTTAAGGAGTCCCATCAGGGTTTGTGAAGAATTCTTTCTACCTTGCCTTATTTCTCTTTGTTACACTGAAGCTGTTAAATATGGTGAAATTCACATTGAAATACTGCTTAGTGCTGTCTTCATAGCCAGCATATGGATGCCCAATGTACGGCACCTCCTTCCTTAGAAAAGGCATTCAAACAGATTATTAATTCTGCTACCCTTCTCAGGCTTGTCTGGCTTAATTTTGCTATTATATCTCAAGAAACAATTTTATTTCCATATACTCTTATATGTAAAATCTCATCTTATAATAACATTAAGGGATTATGACCTATTGTCTAGAGTAAGAACATATGGACCCAAGGAGATAGCACACATAAACATAAGTAAGCAAATAAATGAAGAAGAAAGCAAAGTTCTTCACTCCCATAGATGACCAATGAATAAATATCAGTGTTTTATACACATTATAGTAATAGCTGATGCAGCCAGAACTCATCAATGGTGACAAAGGGAGAAGGCGAATATTTCCTGGAGAGCAATGTTCGTATAGTTTCAGGAATACTGCATCTCCCTACGAATATCCATTGATAAGAAAAAAGGGGTGACCATCTTGGCAAAACTGGTTGGGACCAATTTGTTCAAGTGAGCAAAGTGATTGCTGCCCCCTTACCAATCACGAGATAAACACAATCTGTGTGCCTCCTGATGTGATGCACTAAAGACAAAGTACCACTTTATCACATTCCTGCCAGAAATGCACGAGTCTAAACATGAAAAGCATCAGATAAACCCAAAATGAAAAAGTCTCTTTTCAAAAATTTAGTATCATAAAGGCAAAGATGAGAAACTTTTTTAGCAAAAAGGAGCAAAAAGAGACTGATTCATTGAATTTATGTATGGTCTTTAATTGGATCTTGAACACAGGAAAAGAAAAATAGCTATAAATGGTACTATTGAATTTGCAAAATTTGAATATGGATGGTATATTAAATAATGGTGTTTAGTAGATGTCAACTTTTCTGTGTATAGTAATTGTAACATGATTTTGTTACAATATGTGCTTACTTTTAGGGAATGCTCGTTGAAATAGCCTTGGAAAATCCTCACAATATTTACCATTTTCTCTGGAGTAGTTTGGGAAAATGATAGGTGAGACAGTACAAATGTAGAAAATTCATAACAGCTGGCAAATTTGAGGGGAAGGGTTAAGGGTTTTTATACTACTTTTGCAACACTTTCAAGTTTGAACTTTACTTCAAAATAAAGTTAAAAATAAGTGTTCCAGATTGTTCTGAATTTCTTATACAGTGAGAATGGGTATATATTAAAGAAAAAAATCGATTTCTCGCAGTATATTAGAAATTATCTGATGCCCAAAGACTGCTGTCCTGATATCTGAACATGAGGTGAGAGCATCACTGTGTCATCTCTTCCAAGACTACAACCAATCAATATCCCACAAGAAGATTTTAAAGTGGATGCTTTCTGATTGAGTTTTCTTGAACTGATTTTCGTTAAAGACATTTGTCCAAAACTTTCATGGTAGAATCTTTGCCTGTCTCGGCTTTTCTGGCTTAACCTTCGGTTCCTCTGTGCAGGGCCCTGCACCTCTCAACTCTGAGCCGTCCTTCGGTGGGCTCTCACGCACTCCCACACTGCCCTCCACTCCAGTGCCCACGTAGATGAAGGGCTTGACCACGTCTCTTCCTCTTTCTTCCTTCTGTATTGGGAATTTATGTTCCCCCAGGAAACAGTCAAGGGTCTAAGTATTACACTGTACTCTCCCACTTTCTCTTAACTTCTTCACCTCCTTTCTTCATTCATGCTTATATGTTCTATGTTAGGAGCTTCTTAATCTGGATCTGTGACAGGCGCCAACAGGTGCCATTATTTTTGTCAGTAAAGAAGGTAAAGTATTAATACCATCCCACAAAAAATAAAGTAATAATAACTTCAGATTAGTAATATGTACATCGTACGCTATGTATGTGTGTGTGTGTGTGTTTGTATGTATTCACTTCAACTAGTTTCCTATGAGTAATTGTGTTTTACAACATGAATAATATGTTTCCTTCATTTATATCAAAGCAGGTTGGGCTCTGCAACGATTATAAAATCTAGATACATTTTCTAATTTTATTCCTAAAATAATCTTATGAGAAGAAGACACTATTTGGGGGAAGGAAATTTTGCATCTGAACTTGTGCTAGAGAAATCTTTCCCTCTGTGGCCTTTCTTGGAAGGCTGAGCTCAGCCTCCCGCAGAGCTGGCTGTGAGGATCTGATCAGACTCCTTCTATAATTCTGGAAGCTGGCTAGGAGCAAGTGGTTTGAAAATGGTAAATCAGATAATTTTATCAGGAATTTGGTCTCAAGACCAATTTTTCCCAAAGAAGCAGGAATATGTGAAGATGCACTGTGCTGGCCACATTCAGTGTCCAGTGTGCAGGGCCAGTGGTGACCCCGACACAAGGCTAAATAAGCAGTGTCCTAGGTTCACAGGTCTCCTTTCCTTGTTTCTGCAGTCTCTAGGCTCTCAGCTGATCAATTCTCTTCTTTCCAGCAAGTCAAGGTTCATCCAACTTGTGAGACTTATAATGTTTGATATTAAAAGCTCAATTACGCTAATTTAAATTAATTGATTTATTAAAATAATAAAATTTCAATGAAGAACCTGATGTCCACAGACATAAATTCACCGGTGTCCCACAGCAGGTGATTATCTCAGCTAGAATTATAATTCTGGATTGCACATTTCAAAGCAACTTCTCTTATTTTATACTACAAAGTAGCTTTTAAATATTATTTTTAGCTTATTAATACTCTAAAATTTGTAGGCCATTCATTCCTAATAAAATTACCAATATGTTTAATGCTGCACAGGCAAAATCCAACTGCCACATTTTTTTATACCGACCAGTAAACTGAATTTACTGCTTTTTGAGCATATGTCATTGTGATTTCTTTACACTAGTTCTGTTTTAAAAAAATCACTTGCTTTTCTTTTCCTCCAGCTGACCTTGGAGCTATTCTGTAGCTACAAGAAGATAAAGATATTTCCTGGAGGAGATTTCCCATTTGGCAGGCTTACCTCAATATCTCGACACTGACCTTTGTGAGGGTGGAGTTTTTCTCAATGCAGAAAATGAATCACTAGTATCAGAAAAAAAATTCTTTAGAATATATTTGATCAAGGATATTGGCTGTGTGTTTTCTTCTTTCTCAGTAAGTAGCTCTACACCAAACATTTTTTACATTCTCATAACCTGCAGAATTGTTGGAAATGCTACTTCTGAAAGCAACATATTGTGAGACAGTGAAGAATGCCCTATTCAAGTCTTAGTGGCCCCCAGTGCGTGTTCAGTGTGGGTACCCTTGTTGGGAGCCGCAGCCCCGAGCCCGGTCGCCTCACTTGGCGGACGTGAGGCCTGTAGTAAAGAGTAAAGCCTGAGGTAGATTACCCCTCCCATCGAGCACGTTAGTTTCCTGCTTAGCGTAAGCAACCCGCTCAACAATATAGTCTGCCTGGCAACTGATGATGTTAGCCAATCAGCTTGCCTTGCTCACTTTAACATGATTGGACACTGTATCCGTATATATACTGGTGCCACCCCTGGGGGGGAAGAAGAAGCCCGGAAGTAGAAGCCCAGAAGGAGCCGCGGGGAGCGGACCAAAGGAGGCTTCGGCTGGGAGCGATCCCAGGGCAGGCTGTACGGAGAAGAAAAATAAAAGAAAAGGTTGTCCACTGCCAGACTTTGTCGTGTGTCCTTCCTGCCGGCCGGGAGCGACATCGACATACCCTGACAAGGTTTGTCTCTCAAAGGGAACTTTTCTTCCCCCTTTTAACCATAGTGATATTGTAAGGTGTTTTTCCTCTTACTCTTGAACTTGGTGATTTAAAGTCTGACTTGTGGAGGAGGCAAAATACATTTAGTTGCAGAAATCGTGAGAATAATACCATATTGCCTGGTAAGGAATGCAAATCCCAGCTATCAAAGCAAAAGTTCCAAATTAAAGTGGTTTAGCTCTTCTTCATTTGCATGTAAATGGGTCAAAGAAAAGCGATGAGGCAGGAAGAGTGCCTATCTGGCCACTGATGAGATAGTTTTTCAACTTTACCTGTCTTGTCTTCATTCTTTTCAGATGTGATGTGGATCAGAAAACATTACATAGGAAAGCTGAATGTTATTCTAGAAACTTCCTCAAATCTTCCATTGATGCTATTATTACTGTATTACTCATAATATCTTTCATTTGTAATACAAGACTTTTTTTTTCAGTACTGGGGATTGAACTCATGACCATGTGCTTGCAAGGCAGGCACTTATGCAGCTGAGCTAAATCCCCAGCTCCAATATAAGACTTCTTAGTAACAAATATATATTTGAGCCAAGAATGTATTATAGACAAATCTTTCAAAGAAACATATTTGTTTTGTTATTTTATAGTAACATAATACTAGACACTAAAAAATTTTTAATTGTAATTAATATTTTTTCTACATTTGCCTTAAAAATAAGAGTTTCTCATTAAAAAAGGAGAGCAACCCCTAAAAAGTAAAGATGGAAGGTATCATATATTGATTTCATTAAGTTTGATTTGTTAACCTGAAAATTTATACATACTGTATTCTCATAACATATTTAATAGCAACCTTATTAAGACAAGTTTAGGAAAGAGAAAGCAAAGCACTTGCAACTTCTGAGAATAAGTTTAGTAGGATTTATTCATAAAATTTAAAATCTGAATTTTGATGTTAAAATGTAATATAGTTACATCCACCTCTAGCTGCAATTTGATCAGATTTTGGGTTGGTGACACAGAATGCTTCTTCTTTGATTGATGCTGACAGCTCCAAGTCTCTCTGTGGCTACAGGGGTTGGAAACCCTCAGTAAGATCTGTTCACATGGCCTTGAATTGCCCTCCCAATTAGAGTGTCATATTTCCCCAGGCACATGGGGAGCACATTGTTCACATCTTTTGAAGCGTGGCACAGTGTTTAGTGTGGTACTTTGCACACAGCAGGCACACCGTGTTGCCAGTGACCAGCATTTATACTCTTTCTGCACTGACAGTTGTCAGACGGCCTCTTTCTGTGCTTCTTGCACAGTTGGGTTATATGTATCCTGGTCAACTTGAATTTACTATCTTTTACACATCTATCAACTGATTTCCTAAATTATCTTTACAAGCTTTGTCACTTTGGACCAAGCACTTCCACCTCAGTTATGTTCATAAAATGAAGGATTCACACACAATAATTTTTCTGTACTCTTCTAGATTGAAATTCAAAGACATGATGATCCACAGTCACCTAACATCTATCTTCACTTAGATATTCTGTGGCCTTATTTAATTTAGCAAGTTCAAAACTAAACTTCTTTCCCCCAACACTTCAATACTATCTATATTTCATGTCTTAATTACTTTTTCCTTAGCTGAAACAAAATATCTAACACGCAAAATTAAAGGAGGCAAGATTTACTTAGCTCTCAGTTAGTAGACATTTTAGTTTATAGCTGTCTGGCTGCAAGATAGGGTGGCATGGCAGAGAGGCATTGCAGAGGAGAAACAGTCCACAGCAGAGCAGTCAGGAGACAGGTAGCAAAGAAAAAGCACTAGGAGCAGTACTGAGCTTGCCTTCTCTCTCTTCCTTTATGTTTCATGCAAATTGTAAACCTTTTCAGAAGTGCCACTCATTCCCAGGGTAGAACTTCCATAATCCATACCATGTACTATGCTAAGCCAATTAGTGAACTAATTCATGTATTCTTAAACCCTGTATGTCACATTTAATCCACATTCACAAACTCTAGATCCAGTCATTCCAAAAAGCTCCATCTACGAGTGCATGAGACTTTGGGAGGACATCTAGATACCAACCATAATGTATCTTTTGTCAGAAGTGAAAGTTCCTCTTTCTATGAATCTTCTTTCTTCTACGTATTTATATCCAATCATTTGCAGGGCCTTCCAGCTTCTAACTGTATTGTCTTTCCAGTTACACTTTTCTTGTTAGCACAAAGATTGGTTAAGATGTAATTGCTTTTTTAAAAATAGACAGTTGATTTTTTCTGTCTATATCTTATCCAAATTTACCACATACATTTCCACTGGACCACACTTTTGAATGGTTACAATTTCTGTCAATGGTATCTGGCTAATTAGATGTGTATTTATATCTGCTATCATTTTAACAGAACCCCTACTACCTTTCCTGTTATTTGCCTGCTCTTTACAATGTGCTTCCTATGCTTCATTTAAATAAAACTCAATAGTGTTCCATAACACATTTCAAATTTTCTTGGGCAAGTCACTCATTTCAAGTAAAAGTATCATCTCTTCCCCTCAAATTTTCAGGCTTCATTTGTTTATAACTTTATTTCAACTGCTGTAACATCTTTCTCATAAAAGTTTCTTGATACTTCAACAAGATTTAATTACACAATTCTTTGACTTGCCAGAGTATTTTATATACTTGCAATATTACTTTCATGTGGGAATTCATGTATGCTATGCATATAATAAACTAATACTCCAAATTTACTGTACTGTTACTGTATCTTATTTGTCTTTCTAGTCTTTGAGAATATAATATAAATTGTATGGAAATTCAAGGAGAAATTATTAAAATGAATAGATAAATTTAAAAGATTTTCTGACTGACGATTGGATTGCAACTTACAGAAACTCACATGAAATAGCTCAAGCAAAGATTTTTCTGAACAGGAAACATATCACAGAACTTAAAGTCAGATAGATTTCTCAGCTTCCAAGAGTGTACATGTTTTATTTTTTTATTTTTTTCTTTCTCCAGATACTGGCTTCTCTATGCCCAGGAAAATGCAATCTGAGTCAGGTTCTTCTTATTCAAACTTTCAGCAGAGATTAACTCAAATCTCCGAATCTCAAACCAAATTCTCCTGTGTCTAGCCCTGTCCCAGTGAACTTTGAGTTAGGAGAGAGTATCTCTTCAGTTCTTATTATAGGCATCGAAAGCAAATTGTCTGCAAAAGAGGAAAGAAACAGATGAGTGAATAAATGTTAATTATAGAGAAAGGGAAAGACATGGAACACACCAATAAAAAATCATTTCAGTACCTACAGAACTAAACACGAGTTTGTATATAGGCAAGTGCATATTCAGAATTACTCAAATTTTCATTTAGATCTGTGAATTTTCTGCAGTACCTCTATTTTCCATATGACTTAGGAACCTATCTTACATGTGTATTATATCATTATTCCTTGTACTGTATTAGAACTTTCTGAGACAGATAAGTTTCAAAAAGAGTTATAGATATGACTATATTTGTATTTTTTGTTGTTTGAAATTAAATAGTAAGCAGCCTACTAAGTTTCAGAAAGCTATACTATCAAGAGTCATCTACTCTTGATATTATATGACTTCTTGAGATTATTATGTGAATATTTGAGACCAAATAATTTAGCTCTCCTTATTTTTAATAACAGAAAGTAATTTTAGGAACCTTCACAGATCTCAAAAAGACACATTTCCAATTCTGTCTTCATACACAGTTAAGGAGACTGGAGCATGGGATCAAGAACCCGTGTGGTAAATGGTGTAGCAAGCAACACTGAGCGTGCAAAACTGGAGCTTACTCAAGGGAGAGTTTTTCTGCTCAGCAAGGAGGCTATGAAGTATGATCAAAGATACTGACAATTTTTGGAATTGCTTTAGGCCAGGGACTGTTGTGTGCCCAACATCTTTTCTTTCTTACACTGTTAGCCAAAAAGCCAAGAAGCAACTTTTTCTTTCCTAATGGAACCACTGATGTGGTTATCACATCCCTATTCAGCTCCCATATATATGTGATGGAAGACACTAGCAACTTTTTTTTTAACTTCATAGGGCTCTAAATAAAAAAAGACCTCTGTCTGGCCCTGATGTAAGTGATGCAAAATTTTGAGGCTGGTTTGATTAGATTTTGTTGTTTCTTTCTGGGACAGGGAAAGAGTGTATGCTATTCAAGGAAGAAAAGAATAAAAATTTAGAACCAGAGAATAGAATGAATAAATGTATGAAGAGTACATTGTAGTAATTGGTCTTAATTATTTTCTGTTAGAGGATTCAAAAAGATGATAATTTTTCCCCCTGCTTAACTACTGGACTTCGTCATGTGGCTCATTTTAGTCAATGACATAAAGGTGGGATTAATACAGGTCACCACTTCACAGAAGTATCAAACTATCTCACAGTCCTACTGTTTTTTTTTTTTTTTCTCTCTGTTCTGGCACAACACTGTGGTGGTGAATAAAAAGGACTCTTTTTTCACTGTGTGTCCTAAAATGAAGACAACATGATGCATAATCATTGCTGAAATTTATAGGACAAGTAATGTGAATGAGAAACAGCATTGGTTATCCTAAGCCTCTGAGATTGAGAAATTATACTATAAAATTTGATCTGATGCTACCTGGTTTGTGAAGCACACTCTAGATAGTTTAAAATGTTTAGTCTCTTCTACATTTGTCCTGTTTAAGATGGCTAAAGCTCTCTAAATATTAAGAGCTCAAATAATGAAGTTACGGTGGTTTTAAAATATCTTCTTTCTTTCTTTGTGCCTGACTTTATCCTTCCATGTCATATACACATCCTTCCTTTTTAAGCACTGGGACAATTATTTTTTCCAAATGAATCATTTAGAAGAATTATATTAAACATCTAACAGTTGAATTGCTCTGGAGGTAAAGGAGTGACATGAGGGGACGTGAGGGCTGAACACTTTCTACTTTCTCCTTTGTTTCCTGACAGATGTTCTTCTCACTCGACATGCCTGAGATAAGCCTTTGAAAGCTCCTTCAAGGTAAAGGGTAAAATGGGTTTGACACTTAAGGAAGGAAAGTTGCACTCACACAGCTTTACAATTATTTTGTGAACCAGGCAGGAGGCCATTAGTGCGGTAGTTCAGAATGACACAGACAGGTGTGAGTGTCTGTCCTGGTAGCTATTACATGTATCTTTGGGCTGACTCCTCAATACCTCTGAGTCTTTTGCCCATCCATAAAGTGGGAACATTGAAATCTGTCTCCTGAAGCAAGTCAGAAGGTTCCATAAAGCTGTGTGCTTGCGTGAAGGACATTATTACTTGTTCCATTTTCTCTTGATTTTTTTTTTTTGTCAACACATAAAGATTCACCAGAATGTTGGAAATAGTATCAGAAAAAGTGTTTAAAGTGGGCTTTTCCTTTATGTTTTATGCCTCCATTTCCTTTCCTCTGAATGTGGCAGAGACTGAGTCTCTGAAGAGCTCTATGTGTGCTAAAGTTGAGTGAAACTCTTGTATTTACTGTAAGCTCTTCTTATGCTGGAGTGAGCAACTAGTAGGTTTCATTTTTCTTCATTCTTTTGACATTCTAAGACTGAAATGTTTCCACTTCGCTCAGCAAAACCCAGCGGAGCATATCAGAAACTGAGAAAACTGTACTTTGGGGTTCAAACTGTAATTGATTCTGAAGTAGCGTAAAATGCTAGTGTGAAAGAACCAGCTCCCCATTTCCCTGAAGACATTTCATGCCTAAATGACAGATAGTTGGTGCCATAAAAGGAAGGGACTGAGACCAAGGATTTAAAAAACAGTTATCACATCTCTTCTCTAGGATAAAATAAACGGATATGACTTTAACATCAAAGATTTCTCTCCCAGAAGCAAGAGGACCCAAGAATGAAATCTACTGAGCAATATAGCCCAACTTGTCAGTTTTATTAAAAGGGTGCCTGACTTGAATGGCCTCACCCCCATGAAGTGCAGTTTCTTCAACATGCCACAGCAAAATTTTCCTTCCAAAGGAAGAAGCAACAGCTTTTGGGTATGACTAATCAGATATGACTTTGGTTTCCCAACCTGCCATTTTAGTAAATGTGAGCCAGTACCTTTGGGGCCAAGCAGGTTGCCCAGAATAAAACCACTGAAACTGAAAATTCTTTTGGAATGCCGTCTCTGCTTGCTAGGTCTTGAAATTTTTCTCTTCTCAGGATTTACACAATACTCAGACAACCAAAGAATGCTGGGCTAAGTGTTCTCTTGAAGGCTCAGGTCCAAGTGTGCTTATTGATGTAGTGAAGATATTTTTGTCTTTGCTTCTATTTCTATTTCAGTTTTTTCTATATGAAAATGGAATTGATAATATGGCATGAATGTATTTGCTTTATCTTTTCTGATTCCATTTGTAAATCTTTATTTATAGTCAGTTCCTTTTTTAGTCACCTTTCCGTACTCTCCTTTCTCCTTCCATCTCTTGTTCCCCTTCTAATTTGAAAATCTCCTTACTTGTCTCTGTCTGAAGGCTTCACTATAATACACAGTGATAGATGGATGCTTTCAGGTTAGATGCGATCTCACTTTTGCCCTTTAAGTGGGAGGTAACATGGTTCTAGAGTTCCAGGATGCAGCTAATAGATGTGACTAGGCAGCTCCAAAGGAAGTAAATGCTGCCAAGTTCAACATTACAAGTTAGTTTCAGTGCTTTTTGAGAAAGTCTAGTAACAAGTTTGGGAGAACGCCAATACTCATTCATTCAAATCTATATTTAACTCACCTCAATGAGACTTTGTCTTCTCTTTAGAAAAAAAAAATGGAAGAATATTCATACCTCATTACTGGTTCTTTCTGATAAACCGTGGGTGTTTAATAATTATCAGTTTCCTTCACACTCTTTAAATGACTGAAATGATTCTGGAAGGCTCACCTTAACACACTTTCAGAAATGCTCTATAAAAGTTTAATTTTAGATTGCTTTGCTCTTTTTATTGTCTGGCTTTTTTTCTCTTCAGCACTATTTTATAATATACTTACACTTTTGTATGCTTTTAAAATACTGTCTAAATTGTCTAATTTGCTGTCATGGTATAGTAGAGATCCATTGTTCAGTGGCTCCAGTCTTAGTGCATTAATACTCATGGTTCATAAAATGCAAAATTCTGACTACCTTAACGTGAGAGACAGAGTCTATTTGCACTATGTCATCTGTTGTGGTGACCCTGGGTTTAGGCAGGTGCATGGTCAGCATTTTAGCCAATGTGACGGAAAAAAAACAGTGATTATTGACTATATAGCATTGCCCATCATTTAGAGTGGCAGCAAACCTATGGCACATGTGCTGCAGTGGGCTTTTTGCTATCATTGAAAGTTCTAGAAGTTTTACCATTTCTGGCTTAGAATTTCACTGACTGATTTTTTAGTGCAAAAGCAAGATCACTCATGTTCATGTTTTTAAATGTCAATTTCATGAACACTAAAATAGTCTACATAGATGAATCTTGGGAATCTGATTTTGAGAACTCATTATTGTGACTATTTGTGTTCGAGAAATGGTACCACTTTGACATAACATGTGAGGAACCATTTGTTCATTTCCAAAGTTGTGTGTTTTTTTATTGAGTAAACTAGAATAGTATAGAACTCCCCAGGGAAAGAATGCATATTTTGGGGATTATGTCAAAGAAGAAACTGGATTTTTTCTGAAAACATGGAGCATTTTCTGAGATTTCAAATGTATGCAAGGATTTTGAAGAAAAAAATTAAAGCATTGGCAATATAACATTATATAATTTAAAAAATAGACATGATGTAGAGAAAAAGGTAAGATTCACATGACTGAAATAAAAATATCTTCAAAGAAATACCAAGTAGCTGTAAGTACGTGGACTTCTTTGCCAGAAATGAAATTGTACTCACCTTCCCCTGTTAGGACATTTTGCAGTTAAAAAATATGAACCATTTTTATAGGGAATTTGGCTGACAGGAACAGAAAAATAGTAACTTTTAAAAATGCATGGTGAAAACTTCCTTTATGAAAACACGCAAGTTGTTGATTAAAACAGCAAATATTGGATGCTCAAATCAATAGCTAATTTTGAAATTTTTTTAAGTTGTAGAGTATGCATGGGAGACACAGAAATTCAGTCTTCACAGACTGATGCATTCATCTGCCACATCTGTGGCATTTCCGGAAGATAAACGAAGTCCTACAAATGAATGAAAATGTGAAAACTCCTCATTCCTCCCCTATCATTAGACTTGGAACTCTTTACTAATATTTTTGATGGCTCTTTCCTCAGTCTCTTTAGATTACAGCCCTCTGCATTTTAAAGAGTTTTTTGAAATACAAATCCGATGTTTTTTCATCTTTCTCAGTGTCAGTCATTCCCACAGCCCACGGCCAGACTAACAGTGCATATGTATTGTGGCCTCATCCCTACTGTTTTAGGCTCTTTCCATCAGTGCTCCATACGCCCCCTTTTGATGTCCTTGTGTTTAAGACACAGAGCAAGCATGTTTTGATGGAATCCTTCCACCACACTATTGCTAGTAGCTTTTGTTCTCTTATCCCAATGGTGTTATGTGAATGACTGTTCCATAGAAATAAATACTAGTCTTTCTAAATGTTTATTACTAAGTAGTAACTATTTTGCTGAAAATTTCTTGAAGGCGTAATATAGAAGTTACCTTTCTGCCTTTCACAGTGAGCCTACAGAGGAGGCCTTAATAAATGTTCAAACTTTTTTTTTAATAAAAATTCAGATGTTATTTTAAATCTACACATAGAAGTACAATTTTATATTGTGAAAATATTAGGTGGACATGGCCTTTCAGAGACAGACTAGCTTGAGTTTTAATTTTATGTTTTCCAAATATTCAGTCTGTGGTTTGGACCAACTTACTTTTTAACTGTCTGAGTCTGTTTCTCCTTTATAAAATTCATAAAATTAATGCAAACCTCATTGTAGTATAGATAAACAATATCTGAAATGTTACCTTTTTTCCTCTTTCTAAAGGTTTGAATTTTTAAAATAGTTTTGTTTATTTGTTTAAATCATACTCAACTAGAAAATTAAGTTAAATAGAAACCCATACCCAGAATTTTCTAATCTTGGAGTCATTACTGTGTGTGTTCTCATATACCACAGAGGTCAGAGGTTTGTGTTTGTAGTAACACAGAGCTGGAACTGCTCTTCTTTACCATGCACAGGAACATCGTTATTTACTGTCCAACAAAATTCCCATATTTTCTGTAATCTGACCCAGATCCCAGCTCTCAGAAGATAGGCACAACAGTTAAGTCTCTCGGAAGCCTGTCATATTTCAGCTTTCTCAGTGTACAAGAGACCCTATACACAGCTAGTGGGATACCTATGATACACTGGGAAATTTCTCACCCAACATGTTCCCAAGCCACTTCCACTCATGGGGATGGGAGAAGCCAGTCAAAATGATTTGATACTAACCTCAACCATGTGAAAACACTATGTATCTCAGAAGTTTGAAATTCTCCAGATACAGACACTTGGATTACTTTGTTTATGAGTTAGTGTTGGCTGTAGTTTGGTCTGTTTCATTTCTAAACAGAGAGATTTTGCTTTTCAAAAGAGTATATGGACTCCCAAGGTTTTTTTTGATCATGTTAGTTTTTTGGCTGTTGTTGGAACCTTTAAAGAACTTCAGAAAAGTGGAACCTACTCAAAATGGAAGCTCTGGGCTCTGACTCTCAAGTAGAAAGCCAGATCTTAGGCCGCTACACATCTAGTGAAAAGTGGCTTGATGAGGCTGGAGGGACTGGGCTTTTATCAAACAGGAGGAACTAGGGATATATATCTATGTGTCTATATCTAGATGAACTACGAACACTCAAGGAATTTGATTTAGCTAAAGGAAGTGAAGGCAATGGAAATAGGAAGATGGATATGAAAGATACAGTAATGATTAGTCAAGCCCTAACATTTCACTTTGACTGTGACCTTTTGGCTTCAAGGCAATTTTGTTTTCTTTCTCTCTTTTTTTCTTTCTCTCTCACTTTCTTTTCTTTCTTTGTTTCTTTCTTTGTTTCTTTGTTTCTTTCTTTCTTTCTTTCTTTCTTTCTTTCTTTCTTTCTTTCTTTCTTTCTTTCTTTCTTTTCACTGGAAATTGAACCCAAGGCCTTGGCCAGGCACCATGCTGCTGAGATTCTTCCTCAGCCCTTTACACAGCAAATCTGAATTGAGTGAGATTGCTCACAATTCTTTATGCATTAAGAAGTGAATGCTTTAGGAACCAAAGCAATTGTGACTAATGAGTGGCAAAGGTATGGCTAAAATACCAGAAATTTTGGTGTGCACCAAAGCACAGTTCTCATAATACAGGATAAATTGGGACTTCATTTCAAATATTTCATTTTTAATGGAGATGGAATTCAAGGCACTTTTCTGCCAAACTGTGAACAATTAACTATATGTGACAAAAGTACTACTGACATGATTTGTTTCTTAATGTGAAATCAAATAATTTCTTGACATATAACTTTGTCAGGCAGGATATGATTTAGTCATTTAACGGTGATGACTTTTTTCTACAAGGAATAGAAGGATATTTGCCATTGAAAAAATTTCATGTCCGTTTTTTCAGTATTTCTTCCTGATTTTAAATGTTGTAGTCAAACAGCAAGAGAACAAAGTTTAAAGCAATCTGAAAACTGCTGCTTTGACAAAGAAAAACATGATCACTACTTGTATTTAATACTTACTATTTTGTACTCACAATAATCCTGAGGTAATTATTATTGCACTAATTTTAAGGATGATAACACAGGGTTGGATATACTCTTTGATCCATATCTCATAGTACAAAATGATTTCCGAGTCACATTCACTTTTCTTATCTGAGCAAATCATATTGATGTTTAACACAGGTCCTGTGAACAGATGATACATGAATAGTAGCAAGTGTCCTTCTACTGAAAATTTCTTTGTCAGGTGAGAAACCTCCGAATCACTTTATATTCTTAGACTTTGAAGAGATTATTGGTCTTTTATTAAAACAGCCCAGAAGCTTTAGTAGAGCCCTCTGAGAGACACTGTTCAGTTGGTAAATATGCCACTCATTGTTTTAATTCTTTTAAAGTCATTATCATCTTTTAATACCACAGTTTCCATTTCTGTGGCCAAATACTTTTCAAAGAAAGTGGACCATTTCTTAAGAGATTTTTCTCTTTCTTTTGAAATGCTAAAGGAAAGGAGAAAGACACAGGACCCTTTTGTATATCATCAGATATCAAACAGTAATACCACTCTATGCAGCAGAAATTTGCAAACAAAATTTTAAATCCATGTAAGTTTCAGGCAACAAAGACAAATCTTGAGCTAAGTAGGATAACATTTGCTAAGCATATCCTCTTACTATTTAGAGACAGGATTTTATGTAACATTGGTTCTTTATGGAAGCTTTGTAAAAATAATAAATAAATCTTCCATTTCCTAGTATTTAAAGATAGATTGCGCCTTAATTTTTGACTGTGGTAGGCCAGCAAAAGTATTCTTCAGTAAAAAGAGCTTACAGTATGGAGCTTGCCAAAAATATAAAGATAGAACTACTGTATAACTGGCAATCCCATTCTTGGGTATATTCAAAGGAAATAAAATTAATATGTCAAAGAGACTTCTGCACTCCAGTGTTTACAGCAGCACTAATCACAGTAGCTAAGACATAGAAATTTAAGTGTTGTCCATTAACTGGTAAATGAATAAAGAAAATTTGGTACACAAATGTAATGGAATGTTATTTCCTCACAAAAAAATGAATGAAATCTTGTCATTTGCAATTATGTAGGTGAAACTGGTGATAATTATGTGATGTGAAATAAGCTAGGCACGAAAAGTCAAGCACCATCTGATCATACTCATCTGTGGAACATAAAACTATTCAGTCTCATAGATACTGAGATTAGAATGGTTACCAGACACAAGGGAGAGGAAAGAGGAAAACTAGGTAAAGGTTGAACACATGCATTGCAATCTCGTGTTTCCCCATCAAAATGTACTATTTTTATCAGTTAAAATTATATTTGTAAAAAAGACTTCTTATAAGTATACAAATTTTCCCGCATTTTAGAAGTTTGTATGCTATTTTTTCTCTGCAAACAGCTGCATAACCCATGTGTAAGAGAGCTCAAACTTTCTTTAGTGATGTAGTGATTTTCTGATGCATTCCTAAGTGCTATTTCTCTACTCTGACATTTTTCTGTGAAAGGAGAAATGCAAGGTAACTAATTAAAATGTATAACGAGCAGACATTGTTTAAAAGTAGTACCTTTTATCCATGATTTAATTTACCTGATATTAATTGTGGTCTAAAATATTAAATGGAAAATATCAGAAATAATTTATGAATTGTAATTTGTGCATCTATGTACCATAGTTAGATAAAATCTTATGACATTCCACTCTGTCTTGTCTAGGATGGGACTCTTTCCTTTGTTATATGGCCACGCTCTACATGAGATCCGCTTGTTATCCACTTAGTAGCTATCTGGGTTATCATACTGTCACAAGTATCCCATTGCTTATATACAGGTAATTCTTATTTTGCTTAATAAATGCCCTGAAGTGCAACACTAATGATGCAGAGGAGCTACCAAGGTACAAAATTTGGAATAACAGAGTAACTGTCACTGTGTGCGACAATGCTTCTGGGCGTATAGGAAAAAAATACAGTTTATATAGGTTTCAGTATAATCACCTGTTTCTGGTATCCAAAGGGGTCTTGGAACATGTCCTGCATAGGTGAGATAGGAGACTTCTATACTTTGAGAAAAACACTTAAATTGTTAAAGTCACTGCTTCGGAGTTGACTCTTTGAGTCTATATATTTCACTTCCAAATATGTATTTTTGGAAGAATAGTATTCCATTGAATACCATTCTAAGGAGTAATGTGGTACTGTATGTTTTTACTTAGAAGAAAAAGGAATATGAGACAAATACTAAAGTTCTTAATATTCATGTAAGGAATAACAACTCATCACTTGAGAAGATTTCTTTCCAGTTTACAAAAGTCTTTATTTAAATAATCTCAGGTAACCAAATGCATACTAGTGTAAATCTGATGGAATTAATTTTGACAGAATGATTTACCAAGAGATTAAATTTCAAATTCAGTAATGTAAAATTAGGTGAGTTTAATTTTGAAGTTTCAATTATCCTTTGCAGAATAATAAGAACACAAGTATTAGAAAGGGGAGGAATTTCAAAGTAGGTTCTATTGCTGTTGGAAGAATCAACAAAAACAATTAGAAAAAGAGGAAATGCCAGAGCTACATTTTACAAAGGTGCATTTGCCAAGTATGTCTTTCTGTTCTGAAACTGGTGTGGGAGCAATGAAGTGCAACGTGTTTCTGGATCAAAACACTTATGCAGCTCTTGAATTTCTTGTGGTCTACGAGTGTTTTTAAAATTGAAGTCTGAATTTGCTAAGCAGAATTCACATTTGAACATAATATCCACAGTTTGTATCCTACATATGATGCTTTTGCTATGAATCGTCAGAGCTTGACAAAATTTCTTAAAGCATATAAAGTTATTACAAGAAGGTAGTGGGATAACCAGATGATTGCACACAGCTAGAATATAAAGAGAGCCCATGTGACAAAATGGTAGACCTGGAAATTCCAGAAAATTCATTTATGACAACTACATTTTGTAAATGTCAGAGCTGAGGTGCATTGCAATTCACTATCACCTAACTTGTAATATTGGAGATGTATTTTAAAGCCATATTTTGAAATTAGTACATTTTTTAGTATTAGAGTTCATATGGTTCTGGATTGGACCAGCAGAAAATTCTCTGAAACTTTGGAAGAAGCATAGGAACTGTATGCGTTCAAATGTCAAAGGCAGACAGTACTGAGTAGCGGTCAGCACCTTTCTGCTTCTGGCCACTGCAGGTGGCCCAAATGCAATTTACATTAACATGCCTTGTATAATAAAAGCTCTGAGCACGGTAAACATATTTCTAGTCCCAAATCAAGACACATTTTATGAATGATGTGAGTACATTTTAGCAATAATGACATTTAACATCTGAAATCAGATTTTTTTTTCTCTACAATTTTAGGCAGAGAAGTTGATTAACTATTTAAATATGCTTTATCTTTAGGTTCAGCCAGAGGAACTCAGAAAAAAGCCTGTAAGAATGCAAATCAGAAGATGCAAATCCACTTTACTGTTGCATTTCCAACAACCAATCATTGTTTACAGAGGAAAAACTTGTGTGACCACTGACCCTGGGGTTTAGTGTCAGGAACAGGTGGTTAAGAATGAGTTCCACATTGGGGTGTCACAAGGAAGAGAGTTGCTTTTAGAAATTGGAGAAAGCACCCAAAATTCAGCATTCGAGATAATTAAGATTTTAATGTAAATGTTTAAAGAAAAATTAATGTCCTCAAATCCATGTTGAACAAAATACCAGTGATTTAAATGAAGGTAGTCTCTCATCCATGCATAAAATTGTTACATTTGTCTTATCCTAATTCTGGTCTTTACATATCCTGTCTTAGTTTACATTTTTGATATCTTGTTTATTGTGCAGTTTTAACTCATAACTTTAAAAATTACCTTGCGTATTATTTATCTGATCACTGAGTTTGGGGTGCCTCCTAAAATTTTGTGCTATGAGGAATGTTTCAAATGGATCATCCCTTTCCTGTCCTTGCCTAACTAGCACATGACACATAGTCATTAAAAAATAGTTATTAAATCTATTACTACAGGAATAGTTTCTATTTCTCTTTCTGATTTCTTCTCCACTAACTTCTCTTTGGAAGAGACAGAAATGTGTGCCATGACTTATTTTTTGACAGAGCCATCATTTTTCATGTCTTAAAATAATAGGTGACATTAGAAACTTTAATTTTTCTACAGCTAAGATAATATGATTATAATTAATCATTGTCAAGATATTTTAGGCACATATGGGAATTCCTATTGAAAACACCTTAGTCTACTTCTAATTTATTCTCAGAATAATCATCTCTTGATAACATGTGGGAATAGCCAGCTGGATGGTGTTAGAAAGTCTAGTTTTTCCAGTAGATTCAAACAATGGTCTGTGAAATAATACAAAGCTAGTACAAAGCTAGGAACAAGTCAAAACACTAGGAAGGAGTTTAAGGGACAGAAAAAGTACTCTACTTCAGTTGCGTGTATGTGTAAGTAAATATATGTGTGAGTGTGCTTAGGTGTGAGTCCTCAGTTATCCATAAAATAAATGTGCAAACTTTTAAACCTGAGATAGAGCTAAAATACTTTTTCACTCAAGTCTTTTAATTAACCAGAATGCATGGTTCTGCTTCCACTGGGAGGACAGGAGGAGGGAATGATCATTAATAAGCTAGAAAACAAAGACAAAGGCAAAACACAACACCTTCTATGTTTTTCTGAAGGACGTTGGAGTCAGTATCACTGTATATTAAATGCTTGTAACATTAGAGAAAAACAATGAGAAATGAAACACACAATGTCAGCTTCTTTCTTTGTGCTGAGTTGAGTTCAAGATGACAGGGAGGATTCTTTTTAAATTTAAAGGTGTATTTCTCTTCAACCTCGACATTCTTATCCTTGCAAAATTATCCAGTATGTTAATTCCACAAAGGCCATGACCCTTTGACAATCCATGGGATGGGTTTCTCTCTCTATGAATGTTAGATGACCTACTATCCTGCTCTGGGCAGCTTCTGTGAAAATACGGTGTTTCAACAGTTTCTTGGTTTTTCATCATCTCCTCCTTCCCTTCCTCTAGTAATGAATTTCTCTGTGTAGATTAGAGCAAGCAGTTAGAGAGCTTTGGCTGGGCACTAATTGAAAGAAGCCATCAAAAAGCTTGAACATTGAACAGAGAAAGAGTCTTTGGGGAGCCCCTTTGTAAAAGTCTGCAGGAAACAGCATTTCTGCAAGCCCAGCAAAGACCTTGAGTATATTTTATTGTTTATTTAAGGTTATGCAAGAGAGAGCATCTATAATGCTATTCTGCATTTTTCTGTCACAGATAAGTGAAAGGAATGAGTTTAAACATGAATTGAAAAGTGTTTAGGATGCAGTGGTGGTGGGAAATTGCATCAATTTATCTGTGTAGATTGTCGCCTACAATTCAGAAATTAAAAAAAAAACCAACTGAATTTCGGAGAATGCAAACATGTAAACTAAATTTTTCCAAAATTATTTTGTGGAGCAAATATGATTAGAAGTTATTGTGTTGAGATGAAATTTCCAGTTTTCTTTCAGTTGTGATGTTGTATGGGTCACAAAAGAAGATAAAGTTTTCACACACTAGTTGCTGCAGGGCAATTCTTCTTTCTTCTTGCACATCTGCCTGAAGGAATAAGAACACTCTGCACTCAGAGGCATATCTGGGGATCTAATTTAAAGGCATCAGCCTCCTAGAGTGTTTATTTGAAATTTACACTGGTGAAGTTGAAAGCATGATTTTATGAAACTGTGTTCGATACTTATCTACAGTTTGATAGTGATTCTCTCTCTCTCTCTCTCTCTCTCTTCCTTCCTTTCTCCTCCCTTTTATCAGAAACATACATATGGATGCTTTTACCATGTTTAAAATACTTCAAGTACATGATTTGGGCTTATAGTCATATTGGCTTCATTCCTCTGAAGCTGCTTTTATGTCAGTAAGAGGTTGTGCCTGTGTGGTGAATTACACGGTTGAGATGAGGTACTTGATTAACTTGTTACTTTTTACTCTTGGAATGTAGCAATCTTCAGTTTTTTTTCAATAGAATTTACATGTCATACATCAGGATGCTGTGTGAAGTCTTAAAGTTCAAACACTCAGCAATATCAATCAATCAATCAATCAATCAATCAATAATTGTTGGATATCCATTGGTAGAACAAGGTGACTGGAGCTGGTGCTGGCACATATATAACTAATCCACAGAGAAATAAACACAAACACTTTCAGTAATCACCAAATATTCTTAAATAATTATTCAGCAGGTGTTTAAAAGAATTGATTATGGTGTGAAAAAGTTTGTGTAAAATTGGTTTTGCATATTTTTAGTGACAGACAAAAAGGTCTAAAGAAACCTGAAATATTGTTTGAGTCCCCCCACATTCCCCAAATAGAACAAAATGGAATGAACAAATAAACATTGAACTATAGAAATATTTTAATGGAAATAGAGCTGATATCTTTGAGTGAGTTTAATTCTTGAACATCACAATGAGTAGAAATGCTTTTACTAAAAAGTGGAACAGACAGAAAAGAACAGTTTTAGTGCTGGATGTTGACTCCATGGGTCAGGACTATAACACAGAACCAAGCTAGAAACTCCATGTGCGTCTATAGGGAGGTTTCCAGAAAGTGTTTGTGTGGCCCATTATCTGACGGACACAATTTGGCATTTGCCATTTAACAGGAGTATGATATTAATTCTTACCTGCTATAGTAACAACCATCTTCTGTAATGTCCCTCTGCCAGGTTCTGATCCAAGGAGCTGACAGTTTCAGTAGAGTCAGGAGCTTTCTCAGTGTCAGGCAGCTAAAAAGTGGCAGAATGAAAATTGCAATTTTTTACATGAAATCTATGCTTATACCCATAATACATATATCACTAAGTTGTAAGACTTTATCGTACATTGTATCATGTGTAGTTTTACAGGCCTACTGCTCATATTATGTATCAAAATATATGTGGTAGAACTATATAGAAATAAGATTATGATACATCACCACATAGATTTTCTGCAATTTCTCTCCTTTTCCTGGGTTCTTCTACAATATATTCCCTTATAATCGCTACTTTACATGTGGTGATTACCCACCTTGACTCACTTTTGCTCTAGGCCATATCCCCATAAATGCATATTTATTGAGTAAAAGGATAAATGAATATCTCTCAGAAGACTGTAAGTCTTAGAGTCAGATCCTTATCCATTATCATCAATATCAGATTTTTTCTTATTTAATGTTAATACACAAGATAAGATCAAATTAGGTCAAGTTCCTTGTAATTTTTAATTTGACAGCTGGTTAATGCAAAAGATTCTGAAAAGGGGCCGAGAACCACGTCTTAATTCTAATTGTGTTTTTATCCTATCTCTGTGTTTAACAGATAGTAATGCTCAGTAATAATTTCCTGAATGATCCAATCATCATCATCTTAAAAACCACAAACATTGTTCAGTAACAACTGTGAACAAGATGCTAAGCTAGGTGATGAAAAGAATTGAGGAAAATACAATATTCATAGTGACCAGTGACTACCATATGCTGGCATTGTGCTGAGTATTTCCTTTTGATCCAATACGACAGTGAGTCTCCCAACAACCTCAAAAGGACAATCACTGCCCTACTTTGGAAGTAGCAAACTTAACTCCTACAGCAGTTTAATAGTTATCTTTCTAAAGTTTCAGAGCTGGTAAAGTTACATAGCCTACATTAAAACTAAGCCATGTAAAAATTCCAAATACCAGAAGTTTCCCTTCAATATCTGTTACCTGGTACTGAAAATGTATACAAATATCCATTTAAAATGATACATATTTGTTAAATATGTTTTTAGTCTTATAAAAATTCATATTAATTTGCCAAACTTTTGCTGTAAGCCACTACTTGGCAATCACTATGGGTGGTTTGATTGGCAGATCTGTTTTCTTTCTTGCACAGATCATACACACTACACATTATGTACAATTTCCATTTTCATCTTGTATTAAGTGGATCCAAAACTTAGAGATAACTCATACAAGGAAAATAATTTTCAGCATAAAATCTTTCCAAATTTCTATGATTATTTGTTAAAATCTTTCAAGTGCTTCATAAATAACCGATCTAAGAGATTTATTATGGCTCTATAAATCCTTTGACTTAGCTCTTTTAAAAACTTTATTTCTGAATGTATATATATATATATATATGTTTATTAATAATATTTAAATGTGTAGTGACACACTGAAAGTAACTGTAAAAAAAGCAGACAAAAGAACAAACATTACCTACTCTTGATGAGCAACTCATTCTTCCCATGAGCGGAGTGAGCGAGAGAGCAGCCTGATAACCATTCAGGGTCCTGAGGCATCAGACAATGCTTTGCAAAGGCAGTGGTATGTTGATTAATTGAGTGGAATGTACTTAAATACATGTATTTATTGTATTACCTTCAGGTATTTTTCTTTAACAAACACAAATCTAATGCTTGTTATGTTGGGAGCATAGTTCTCAGTGGTTTAAGAATATATTATTATCTAATACTTTAGAATATTTTCTAATTACTTTCTATATTATTATCCTACTTACAGAGAAAGAAACTGATGCTTCAAGAAGTAACTTACCTTGCCAAAAGTTAAATATCTGTTATGGGGTAAAACCAGGATATGATCTTATTTGTGTACTTTTATATGTATACTTTTAATGACCTGCCTGCCAAGCGAAAGTCATTGTACGTCCTCTCCAAAAGCCTTCATTCAAAGGGAAATAGCACATATTTCTCTCATATAAAGTAGCATATGAGAGTTATCTTATGGAGGCCTGAGAGTTCACAAATATCTGTTGTCATGACTATGAAGAGTGCAAATGAATTTTCAATGTACTGAAAGCCCGTCATTAATAAACCCAGTTTCCATTTATCTTTCCTTTCCTAAATGATAACAATAAACAGAAGCATTTGGTTTTCTTTTATGAAACCACTTTTGTTTATCTCTTTAAAACCATTTCCTTTATGTGTTACTACTCTCTATGATAACACAGACCATGTGTGGAAGAGCTGTAGGGAAGAGATGAGCAGGTCAGAGGAGTGAGCAGGTAATTGTCCTGGGTATGCACCCCAATCCTTTTATCTCTCTTCCATGGATTAGGCCCTGTAATCCCCACAAATTCCAGAGATTCTAAACTCAGGTCACAGAGTAATTTTCACCTCCTAATCAAATTATACATTTTAATCTGAGACAAGCACCTTTACTTCTAATGCCACAGAAACTAGGTCTTTGTTTCGAGGCTGATAAGGAAAAAGAAATGGATCTGAATTCTAGCAGTAATAACAACACCCATAATGATACCTTGCTCTTCTTGCTAAGTGAAAGCATCCCAGAGACTTCTGATGCAGCAACAGGTCAATATTGTACTTAAACACAATCAACACCAAAAAGGACTACAACCTCTGTGGTTTACAAAGACCTCTGTAAGCTTATATAAACCATCCTTTGGGAAGTTCAGTTGTGAAAAACTCAAGACATCTGCTAAGTAAAAATCAAGATTACAAGTCTTTTTGACTAGTGATGTGTCCTAAAATATATATTTCATTAGTTTATTAAAAGAACAGCTATTCTAGAAATTACAGAAAATGAAAGATTGTGGATGGAAGCTAAATATAACATTTTAGAGTTGCATTTGTTTGAAATTTTGGACTTATGTTCCTACAGAGTTAGGATACTTTGGTGGAAAGCAGGGCATATACATCAAAAAAGATTCTCTAAAAGGTCATGTGCAAATGTTTTAAAACTAATTTCCCAGGAAAATATACCTACAAGCACTTTTAGTTAATATTGTAATGACTACATATACTGGGAGCTTTGTTGAAGTATTTCCGCATTATCATTAGGCAGCAGCTTGAAGGCAAGGATTTGGTCTCTGGAGAATCTCATTAAGATTTCCATGCACACAGCAAGCTGGAGAGTTTTGTTTTTAATAAGGGCATCCATATATATATATATATATATATATATATATATATATTGACTATTTTCTTTGTAGGCATACTTAGAAAATTGCATCATACTCAGCTAAGGACAAGCTTTGTCATATTTTGTGTTGGAATGTACTTCAAAGGGTCATGTATTGTTGAAGACTTGGTCCTCAGGATAGCTTTACTGGGATGTGATACGACCTTCATGAGATGGACTCACTGGAAGATTTTAAGTGGCGGTAGGATTCTGGCCTCCTCTTTCTCTTTCTCTCTTTGCTTCCCAGCCTCTACACAGTGAGCAGTTTCCTCCACCACGTACACCACTTGTGATATGTTGCCTTCTGATTGTGAGAGTAAGAGAAGTGAATGAGACTTGCTTGGCTTTCACTATGTATTTCTCTAACATTTGAAGCCCTCAGTGGCACAAGCCTGAGACAGTATGTGTTATGCTCACAAAGGTTCCATGGTATAAAACTGAGAACCAAAATAGTTTACATTTTGTTTTTCAGAAATGACACTAGATTTCATTACAAAAACTCCTAAGTGATATAGATGCATTTGGTGATGCCTATATAACAAAGACAAATTTAACCAATATTTTAAACTTGTTACATTAGCCTTATGGAAAACAGGAAGCATATAAAATTCCATGGAGTCTCCTGAACCAGTTTATTGATTAGCTTTTCCCTGCCCACTCCTACCTTGACCTTTTTGAAAACGGAAGTAGCCTAAGCAAAATTAGAAGTTACCAGTTTTTTTTTTTTTTAATCATACTTTCCTTAGGTCCTAGCCAATGAAAATAAGCAGCAGGGGGAAAATCCAGAGGTTGACTGTATGTAAGGAATCTGCAAAATAGATTTTAAAATGCTACTGCATTTTAAAGATTTGATTATAATGATGAGTCTCATTATGTTTACTACATTGTGAAAATCACATATTATGAGTGTGGCTGATTTCCAGGTCTAAAATAATAACCCATGTCTGAGCTTTGGTCCCATGACATTTATTTTACTGTGGCCATCACTGTCATTATCAGCAGGGGTGGCATCTCTGTATAAAATCATTGTTTGCACATGTTATACATTATGCCCACTTAGCACTTCCCAGGTTAAGTGACCCCTATCCATTAACTTACCAAAAATATAGCTATAGCTGCATATTCTAGCATTCAAAAGTTTGCTTTTATGACTCCAATAAACTGATCTAACAATTTAGGGTCAATAACCCCTTGTGAGCACTGCAGTTTCTCACATCAAAATGTATGTAACCACAGTCTATTTGGGCTAAAACAAAACTGAAGCAAATTAAATTAGACAAAAACAGCACAAAACAAAAAAATATATATATAAAGAGTTGTTGAGGAAGTGTTACATTCGGCATCCTGCTGTGTATAGAATGCCAGGTAGCAAAAGATGCATTGCTGATGTTCTTGTGGAGATTATGCACCACTGAGATAGAAGGAAAAAAAAAAAAAACTTTTATAAGGAAAGGATGAAAGTCTGGGCAAATACACAACAGATCACCCTTTCCAAGTTTGAAAGATAAGGCAAGGCTTCACCAAAGGCTTCATCAAAGAAGACTTACTGAACTGAGCTGTGAAGCCTCTGTAAGAATTAGCCCAACCTGTGAGGTCAGGGAATGAAATAGTAATTCTAGAAGACAAGTCATTGTGCTAAACTACACAACCTCAGATTATCAGATAATGAAAAACTGTAAAGGCACTTAGTGTAATAAACAGCACAAGGGAAAAGAAGGTAGTCAGAGATGATGATAGAAAGCAAGTTAGTCCAAGGCACAAGATGCAAGGACTTGTTTAACTTCCTAGTATGTCTGAACATAATTTTAGGAGTAATGAGAAGAAAATTAAATAATTATAAGATCATCAAGATGACTGGACTAGAAAGAACAATGATAAACTGACCACTAGGAAACAAGTAAAGCAATTCTTGTGAGAAATGATGGAGGCAATGATGATAGGAAGGAGTAAATGTGTTCTAAATATCCACAGCAAATACAAAGGTATCAATATGCTTGGCAAATGACTAAAAGAACCAATTTCCCAGTTGGTTTACAGGAGGCAGCCCAAACTGAGGAAAGTTTGCTGAGTTCTACCATGGCATCATTGGATTTCAATTCTCAGTAACAAATCCAATTGGAAATATCCAATGGAGTACTGGATGTAAACATCTCAAGCTCAGGGGAAAATCTTAAAAGTTGTAAAATTGGTAATTACCTACATATGGCCACAAAGTACATGGTGTGATTCAAACTGTGTGACAGCAGAGAAGCGAGTTTGAACAATTAAGCAATTGTGTTTAGCAACAGATAGCTCATGGGGGACCTTGACAATAACAATCTCCATGAAGTAATATTAGCAAAATCAGAATGGCAGTGGGTTGAGGGGTGGGGAATGGAGATGAAAAGAATAGGCAACATTTTCAAGAAGTTTAGCTGTGAAATGGAAAAGATAAGTAAAACAAGATATAGTACAAAAATAAAATTCTTGATAATGTTAGTTAAACTTAAAAATTATTTAATATTATACAAAACCATAAAGTACAAATGATTCTAGAGAACATATTAAAGAAAATACTTTTCTCTCCAATTCTTAAATGTTTTGAATTTGTGCCAATGGTTAGTATTCAAAATTCATGTTTAGCATATTTCTTCTGAACTGACTCCATTTCTCTTAAGAAGAAAATTCCAGTGTCTCTGCTAAGGGGATATTTGGCTCCACAACCATGTGGCTTTCAGCCATTTTTGTCATCAAAAGCTGTTTGGATAGCTCCCAAAGACGGAATACTTTAACTGCTCAAAACTAATTACAGAAAATTTAGATATGCCTTTCACTTTCCTGAGTATCTTGTTGCATTTCTACTGAGAAATAATTGAGAGAACTTACAGTCCAAGTAATTTAATCTTCTTAGTTTACAGATGAAGAAATAGATGCTTAGGGAGGTATTTTATGTACAAAACATAATATGTCAGTGGCAAAACATGTAAGGTGTCAGAACATTGATCATGATGATTGGCTGTACAGTATATTCCATATTTTCAGAAGAATACGTGCTGTTAAAGGAGTCCCATCCTCCTCAGAAAGAAAAAGTTTTAAAATATGAGAGACACATCATCTCTTCCTTATTAGTAATTTTTAGTGGTTACTGGAAGTTTATATGAAGTGTCAGGTTCTGGCAGTATCTGTTTGTGTTAGGATCTTCTACATGGGACCAGATGCAAACTGCTTCACAAGAATGCTCCTTAAATTTCAACTAGAGTTTGTTACTAAATGAAAACATGCTAGCTTTTCACACTTCTATATGCCAAGTTAGCCAAGGACTCAAAGATCTAACGACTACTGTAATTGTAAGTATTAGGCAAATTTTCTTAAATGTGTTGGATAAAAACTTTCCCAAGCACTGTAGATATTGCAATAGTTCAGTTCCATAATAAGAAACTAGTGGAGATGTTAAGCTTTGATTGCTCAAAATCCATATGGTGTGGTGGTTTTGAAAAAAGTTGTGTGTGTTGTCAAAAGGAAACCTGATAAATGGAATGGTTGAAAAAAACCAATACTAGAACATAAATAGTAGTCTTGGCTACTGCAGTGGGTAGATTTGGTAGCACACATGCACAAACATGCATCTATAATAGCAAGAAAATGATAATTTTAAATTACTATGTGATGACTTTTTAAAAACTTGATTTAAAAATGAAATAAAGAAATGTTTTCTGAATCTCTCTTCTAAAGGAACTGATTCTACATTTCTAATACCTGAATGATGTATACTGTTAAACTCCAAAATGTTGCATTCATATTTTACTGGTAGCTTCATTAAAGTTGCAAAATTTAGAAACTGGCAAAGTTTTATTTGTCCTCTCTCCACTTTGCCATTGGCTGTATAGTTTAATCAACATATTTAGTTTCTTGTAAAATTATCCTGTTAGATATGTTCTCATCAAAGAAATAGTAGATAATAAAAACTATCGATGCAAGTAAACTCAAATAAGCATTTCAAAAATGGTAAACAAAATGAAATAATTTTCTAGACCAAATATTAAACTGAATAAGACAGAAATTTAAAATTCAGTAACATAAATATGTCAAAGAAATGACTGTTTTTGGAGGCATAGTAATGAACAAGTCTGTACGGTGGGCATAGAGCCCAAGAAAGCTAGTAATGGAGGCGGAATTGAAATTTTTTGTTTCCTGTTGTTTTGTTGGTTCAGTGTATGCTGGGATAATAGATAATATATAACATTGTAGTGGATTGATAACTGGTGGTCAACTTGTAATAATCAGTGTGGACATAGCCCACCTGAGGACTGTTGCTAAGACAGAAAGGAGAATTTGAGAGGAAGAGTTTAAGTGTTGTTTATAATGCTGTTCGTTCTCCTGTTGCCTTTAGCTCTCCTGGAGGAGCTTGTTGAGCTGCTTTCCTGATATGAACTTGGCTGTTCTCATCATCAAAGGAGCTCAGGACCTTGTCATGAGAATGGCTGTTGTTCTATTTGGGGGAGCTTCGGTCCTTACTTTGTAGATCATCACTTCCTAGCTCTGAAGGGGAAGATTGTGTGCTGTTAGTCTCCAGGATGTTTGTCATGCTGGATTCCTGACATGAACTTGGATGTTCTCATTGTCAGAGGAGTTTGGGTCCTCACTGTTGCTGAGGATGGCTGTGGTACTTTTCGGGGAGCCCTACTCCTTACTTTAAGTGTTGCTTCCTGGTCCCAGTGCAGAACACTCAGCCTGCTGGCACAGATCCTTCATCCTGCTGTTACAGACTTTCTAGCTTCCACCACTACCTTTGGGCCTTCCCAGCACAGATCCGTGAAACAGACTTGCATGAGTCATTGTCATGGGTTCTAGACCTCTTGTTGGATTCCTGGGGGGCATTGTCTTGGGCTCTAGGATTTCAGCTGGACTCAGGTAGCTCTTGCTGTGGGATCCAGGCCCTCAGATGGTTATCTGGGAGTCTTAGTGTATGGACAGATTTCCTGCACTTTCTTTGTATTTGACTTCTCAGGTGACTATTATAAATAATACTATCAATTATTTGTCCTGTATTGTCTTGTTCTCCTTGCAATTCTTGTCTACAACGAATAATTATTTTCTAAAGAGATGAAGATAGACAACAGGATTTTTCCTTGTATGAATTTTATTTTAGAATAAAAATGGAGTAACCTTAGAAACAGCTGAAACTGAGAAAATAATATAAAGCTAAACCATTTCACAAATACTTTTTGTAATATTTTAATATGAATGAAATGTTCTGTTAAAAGAAGTCCACTAAATCTTTCTTCAGTATTGTTATAAAACATTGGCTAATGTTGGGCACTGTTTTTCAGTGTACAAAATACTTTCATTTGATATCTGTCTTTAATTTTCATAACCATTTGAGAGTAGACAATATCATAAAGATCATTATTTTTCAGATGAAGTTAAAACTAAAAGATTAAAGATATCAAAGGCCATTTGAATCTTCATTGAGTTTTTTTCTATCTACCATTGTGACATTATTCTGAAAAGACGCTGCTTTGACCTATTTTCTGTTCATTAGGTCAAGGTAGATAGTCACATAATGATGAAAACTGAATACGTAAAAATTATGTATTAATGCATTTCACTTTTTATTTTTAAAAAGCTAAAATATATCAAATAACAACTATAATTTTCAGATTGTTTATGCTGCTTTTTCGTAAGTATTTACCCAGGTTTGGGCCAATTATTGTATATATGATGTAAGTCCCTCATCTGAGGATAGGCAAGCTGTATATTATCTGTGATAGGGTTAAAACAAAATTAGAAATAAAAAGTCGAACTGTAAATTAGTCTTGTTCTTCCTATTTGCATCCAATGTCAGTTCTACGTCATGTCAGTTTCAAAATAAGCATCCCCACAAAGGTGAGTGGGTCCTATTGTCATGTGCTTACATTTTATACTGCTGCCCTTCCTCACTTCTCCTCATTCTCCTCAATTTTTTTTGTGGAAAAAGTACAACAAAATTCCATAACAAAATAATAACAATAGTTAACACAGTACATGCCATTATCTTTAAAGTAGTTGTTCAGAGTACAAGATATGGGAATAAAATTTTCTCCAATCAATGTTAGCACAAATCTTCCTTTAAATGAACTAAGATAGTAATAGAATAACAGACTTGCATTTTTCCCTTTTCCTTGCTGTCCTTTGCCTTTTACTCATCCTAGTTCTTCTATTACTTTTGAAAATTTTCTTCTCATTTCACAATATCTAATGTACATTTTATACTTTATTTACTCTCAGCTTCTCACAACACGGAGACAATACAGTGTTTATTTACACATGTGAGTCTGATCCATTTCATTTATCTATAAAAATTTCAAGTTTTACCTTCTTTATGGCTGAGTAGTTCTCAAAATAAATTGCATAAATACACCACAAATTTTAAATCCATTTCTCAGTTGATTGGTGTTTGTGTTATTTGAAAGATTTAAATATTACACACTGTACTTCTATAAACATGTCAGCACATATATTGCTGTGATGTGACGTCTTCAGTTCTTCTATGAAGGCATGCAGAAGGGGAATCTCTGAGTGGAATGGGACTCTAATTCCAGATTTTTGAGGGACCCCCACATGGATTTCCACAACGGTTGCACCAGTCTACATTTCCACCAACAATGGAGAAGGGTTTCTATTTCCTCACTGGCATTCCTTATTGGCTGGTTTCTTGATGACAGCCATTCTTTCTGGGATGAGAGGGGATCTTAGTGTTGTTTTAATTTGCCTCTCTCTGCTCTTGGCTTGGCGAGGCCCACTGCAATCCATGGAGGAAAGCACTGCTGAGCCCCCATCATATGTGGGCACCCACAGGAAGGCTTTGGGCTGCGTGGTCACCAACTGCTTGGACCAGTTGTTTGACTATGAATCAGGCCATGGCTCAGACCGACTCCAGCGCAGCAGCAAGCAGCTGTGAAGGAGTGGCAGGAGGACCGCGGGAACCGACTACCGCCCAGCTTAGGTTTGCTGAGGGGAGGCTGGAAGCAGGCCATGGTACCCAAGCAAAGGAATGGGACGTGCTGCAGGGAGACCTGATCAACAGCTCGAGGGGAGGGGAGAAGAACTGATAGGAGACTGGGACCGCGGAGACAGCTTCGTAAGAGAATATTTGAAAAACCCCTTGAAGAAAAGGGTGAAGGAGGAGAATTTTGAGTTGATGGGCCCAATATTGAGCAGCCTAGCGGAGGACAGGTGAGCCGAGGAGCTGGGTGGGATGCTCCTGGCAGGCGGGAGTTGGATGCACACAGCAGCAGCTGTAGATCTGTTTCACAGCACAGTGATCTGAGTAGGAGGACCAGGAGGAGCCAGCGGACCTCGCACTGGGGAGCTGGCACCCTGACTTGGATCAGTCAGTCCTGGCTGAGGAACCCCCGAAGGTGAAGAGCGCCCTGCGGCTGACACTGACAAAAGAGAAGGCAGCTGAAGAGGTCAAGGAAGGGGGTCCAGAGGAGAGGGCCTCGGAGAGTGGAAGGCGACCCAACACAAGGGCCGGCGGAAGTACCATCTGACACCCGAAAACCACATGCAGGTGCTGATGGCAGTGCAACAGGGATTTGTCATCCACAAATGAAAAGGCGGAGCGGCTCACGCTGAAGACTCGGCCTTGGACCGTCATCACCTCCGGCAGCCGGCCAAGGGCAGCGCGTCTCAGCCGGAGACCAGCTCTGGGGACCTGGCCTCCAGGACGCGGCCGGGCAGGGCGAAGTGCACGTGGGCGTGGGGGCGTCTGGACCGTGGCAGCAGGACCCACAAGGCCAGCACCGATGTCCTGGAAGTGGGCGACCCAGCGGCCTTCCCCGCGCTGGCCAGACTGGAGGCCCTGAGCGCCCTGGCTCCTGGGCAGAGCCTCCTGTTCAAGGCTTTGTGCATGCTTAAGGATCCTAAACAGCTAAGAAATTTTAAAAAGGAGAAGCAACAACAACACAACAACACTGTCATTCATACCATTCAAATCTAAAGGCTGAATTTTACCTGTTTTGAAAATGAATTTCTCTTCCTGCACAGAAGTTAACAAATATGGTAGTTACTTTTAGAAATTTATTGGTAGCATGGATGTTTTCATAATTTTCCGAGATTACGCATTTTTCATGAATACTTTTGTATTGCAGCTTGTGTATATGCATTTCCAAACTTGAAATATAAATGTGAACAGTGTGTACCAGTTTAAAAAATAATTTGCATTTCTCAAATGACCAGTGATATTGAGTATTTTTTTTCACATATTTACTTGCCATTTGTATTTTCTGAGAATTGTATATTCATCTCAGATACCCATTTTTGAACTGGGTCTTTGAATTTAGTGAGGGGAAGTCTGAGTTTTTTCAATTCTTTATATGTTCTAGATAGAAGTCCTTTGTCTGAGGCACATTAGCTAGAATTTTTTCCCCACTTTTTGAATTGTTCATTCACTTTGTTGATGATTTCGTGTGCTGTGGAAATCTTTTGGATAAGTTGAGATCCCAGCTGTACACTGTTTGAAGTAAATAACATTCAGTCTGGGTTTTGTTCATGAGCTCTCCGCCTATCTGTACATCTTCAAGGTTTCTACAGCATTTCTGTTTTAGTATTTTGATCTTTGATCCATTTTGGCTTTAGTTTTGTGCATGGTGATCAACATAGGTCTGGTTTTGGGCTTTGGCATGTAGACAGCTTGTTTTTCCAGCACCATTTAGTAATGAGGTTTAAGTATGTTCCTATAATAGTATGTTCCTAAGGACATACTATTCCATCAGATACAAAGGTTTTCTTGTGGGCTCCTTAATGTAGTCTTAAAATATAATCCCTGTCTCTCTCACTAGCTTAGTAAGACCTTCAAAAACACAATTAAATCTTAGTCTCTTAGCTATGGAAAAAATTAAAAACTATCTGCATTACTTCTGAATGTGGCTAGTTTACTAGTTAATGTAAACTTAGTTAAGAGAGAAATGCATACATAATATCTATGTGACCATGGAAAAAATAAAAAATAAAATATACTGATCCAAAAGAAGGTAATAAATGATGAAAGAGGGTCATAGAACAGCAATTACTACATACAAATGAACTGAATAATACAATTAAAGAATAAAGATTCTCAAATTGAAAACAAAAGAGGCATTTCAGTAGCATAAACAAAGAGTAGAAAAAGAAATATGTTTAGGTATTAATCAAAGAGATCTAGCACACCATACTAATATTAGGCCAAGTAAACTATAAGGAAAAGAAATAATAGAGGTTAAAAAACTTTTAATAATAAAATTTTTGACTATAAGGAAAGTGAATTATAATTTACATGTATATAACAAATAGGCTCAAGATATATAAAGGTAAAGTTTACCAAAGCATGGGAAAAATAAATAGAACTGCAATTATAGTAGAAAATCGTTCATATAATTATTCTTGACTGATCAATAAAGTAAATGATACTGTTTAGATAAATATTTAATAACACTATTTAGCAACTAACTAATAGACATTCATATATAACTGAACATAACACTGTCAAAAAATAAGTACACAAAATATAAGGGAAAATAAGCTAGACCATAAAGCAAGTATCAATAAAACAACCCTGCATAAATTTCTCAGGTTTAGTTATTTAGCTCTTTCATATTTATTAATATCTATTAGTGTATCATGCTAACTTAATTTGCATTTGTCAGATTTCTTGTTGACCAACACGTAAGACTTAACATCGTATTGATTCAGGTCATGCTGAACATAAAATCAATGTAAAACTAAAATAAAAATAACCTATTTTGGGGATATTATGGAATTTGGAGAGACAAGTAGAAAGTTAAAATAAGAGTCATAGATCATTTAAAAACTGGAAATATTACTATTGATAGTAAAAGGAAAACAACATATTATGAACATTATGATGATAATTTTAAATAGAGCAAAAGTGAAAAAAATTAAAATCAAGGCAGTTCTAAAACATTTGAAGGATCCATTTTCTAATTAAATTTGCTTTCACAAATAATAAAATTGTTGCTTTCCCCAAATTGTTTTTCTAATGTACTATACTAAACACTTCAGGAATAGAATAAATTTAAACTTGGAGATAGAAAACAATGAATATTTCCTTGCTTATTTTATGAGATCAGTATAATCTTGACTTTACATCTGACAACGAGAGTGCAAGGCACAAAGCTAGCGGTCTGCACTGTGAACATAGGGGCAAAGTCCTGAATGGAACAGCAGATAATTAAATCTGACAGTGTATACAAGACATAGTTAACTAGGACTTAGGTTTATTCCAGAAATTCAGATACATGTACAAGAAAAATTATGTATTCACTACATTGGTAGAATAAGAGAAAATGTCTGATCATAATAAAGGCAGAAAGGAATACTTACTGAAATATAACATATGTGCATGATTAAAAACAAAACACTTGGCAATGTGAAGGTAGAAAAAAAACCTTATCTAATCTTGTCAGAAACATCTACAGAAGCCTGTAGCAGCAACACAGCTACTTTTTGGGGAGGTGGTCTTTTTTGAGGCAAGATGTCATTATAAGGTTAAGGTTGGCCTTGAGCTCACTTTGTAGCCCAGGCTGACTCACAGCAGTCCTCCTGCCTCAGTCTCCTGACTACTAGGACTGCAAGCATGTGTCACTACACTTGGCTTTTATACCTAATTCTATTTTTGTTTTTTGTGTTTTTGAGACAAGGTCTCACTATGCAATTCAGGCTGGCCTTGAGTTCACTTTGCATCTCAAGTTGGTCTCAAACTCACAACAATTTTCCTGCCTCAGCATTCCAAGTGCTGGGATTGCAGGCATGTGCCATCATGCCTGGTTTACACCTAATTTTATATTGTTGAAATTGTTTTCTTTTGGGATTGAAAAAAATCCATGTTGTTTGGTATAATTACTTCTATTCAACACCGTATTAGTCAGTAAGACAAAAAAATAAATTCATAAAATGTATGTGAGTTAAAAATGAAGGAATAAAAATATTGGTTTTCAAAGATGAAGTTAGAATGTTTTAGAATTCATATGAGAACTTGGCAAGCATGCCTGATAAAAGTGAAGTACCTCCAAATTATATTTCTAAGTATAATACAGAAAGAAACAGAAAATAAAATTTAGAAAAATATGCTACTTCCAAAAATATCCAACTAAACCTTCAAATATGTAAAAAAATGTAATTATGCAAAATTTTCTACACAGAAAACAACAAAGTAATAATTTGAGAAAAAAATATAATCTCAATATAGCAATATGCTTGGTCCACAGTTTAGAAAACTCAGTATTTTATAGTCATCAATGGTTCTTATGTTGATTCAAAAAAATACTTTTTACTTGTATTGTTTGAAAATACTTGTGTTTTGAAAAATTGATTTTCAAATTTGTGTAGCAATACAAATGATCAGGTATAGGCAAACAATTCGAAGGAAAAGAGAAAGATGGGAGGTTTTGTTCTCTTAAATATCAAGTCATTATAAAGCTCAGTAATTAAGATACTCTGATCTTTCTGCAAAGAGAAGTAGGTGAGGAGAATTGAATAGAAAGCAGAACAACTGCTCTCACACATGAGTTCTTGATTTATAACAAAGGACAGCTACAGAGCTGAGATAGCACAGCTTCTCAATAAAGAGTCCTAAGGATATTCAGTATTCATAGTGATAAAATGAATCGTGGTTATACCATTGAACAATGAGTAATTCTAGAGAACACTACATGTTAGCAATAAAACAAGATAAAGTTTGCAAGATGTTAGCTAGGAAGGAAGTTATGTTTATGATCTGAGTGGTGAAAAATGTTTACCACGAACATTGCTAAATTAGACTGTATTAAAATAAAGTGCTTTACTCATAGTGCTCAGAGCCTCCTGCCACTAAGGAGGGTTTTTATAGTTTTTCTGGAAATGTTAGAGCCCCGTGAGTCTATTTGACTTTAGAGACCATTGAATATGTGATCCTTGATTTCAAAGGGAATTAAAACACCTATCCAACTATAGGAATATTTATGTCCGACAGTCAGAATCAGTCACTGGACACACACAGAGCACTCTTCAAGACTGAAAAAGAATGGCTTAGTTCTTTCATCCTGGCTGGAAGGCCCAAGAGTTAGGGAAGAAAGCATGACCCCAAACTATAAACCAGAGCAGCTAGGAAATAGCAACTCATGGAGGGCAATAATATATACTGCATCATGGCCCAGAACCCTCATTAGAGTCAAAGAACAGAGTGGTTGGAGAAAATTCAGGGATCTAGAACAGAGATGGTTACTTCTGACACCACAATAAGCATAATTAGAAAAAATTAAAACTGTATAATAAAAAATGTATAGATCTCACTACACAGTTGAAATGAAGTCTATCCATTCTCACTGAATTTCTGTTGCCATATCGATTGACTTAAAGACTCTTTCCTGGAGTGGTTGTATATGGAACCCATCTATATAAGGAAGGCAAGATACTGGTGGTCCACATAAAGAGGTTGAGTTAAGTTGTACATCTTAAAGAATTCTGGTCCAGGCCTTAAATTCTTCCTGGATTAAGTTAGGGGTACTCATTAATGAGTTTTATTAGAACAGCATAAATGAGAACTTCCCCAAAGATGCAATTGCTGCTTTCGTGTTCTGAAGCCTATTTCTGACAAAACAAGAACTCTGTCTTGTTTCTCATTGAATGCTTAGGCCCAAACTCTAAACAACACTCAATAATTACTGATTGGAGAAGAGAAATATTGGAAGACAAAAGGAACATTCAGGTAAGTGATTTTATATTATACTGACCAGACCTTCAATATAAGACACTAATTTTAATAAAAAACTATTAGAATGAAGAAACAGAAACCTATACTCTAGACAGTGAGAGGAAACAGCTTGGTTTTTCTCTGTAAGACATCTGAATTTAATATTCAGAGGCTACATTTCCACAACACATTAAGAAAGTTAATCTCATTCAGGATGGTGACCAATTGATGAAAAATGTGCAAAACAAGTAAACAAAGAAACCAGAATTACATGCCACGGAAATGAGAAGGAGCAAAATGGTCATTTTCCCATACAGGAAGAGAAGAGTTTTCATGTAGAAGATGTGGACGCGTTTCTTGACCATGGTCATGGAACTGAAGAAATGTTCTTCTTTTTTTGCCCTTTCTGTTTCTTTTTCATTTTCTTTTTTTTATAATGAGAATTGAACTCAGGACGTTGCACTTGCCAGACAAGTGCTGTGCCAGTAAGCTATATCCCCATCCTGAAGCGGCAGAAATATGAAGGTCACTTTATACCCACTGAATTAGACTGTCTCAGGGTGGAACTTGGACCTCTGTGATTACATATGAAGCTCCAAAATGATTCTGATGCAGAGTTAAAGTTGACAACCAGCAAAGCAGACATACTTTGTTTTTCCTAACTGAGTATGTTAGGATCATTGGGTAGAAATTATAGGAAAATAGATATTACTCTTTTTAAAAAGAAAGAATAAATAGTCTTGTTAATAATAATGATTTATGAATAGAGCATCTGTGTTAACAGCAAAGTAGTTTGGGAAACTTTGGAAGTATAATAAAAGAGACTAGTGTAACAAAATATTTCAATAACTTCGTGAACATATCTCCGAAGATGAGAAGGCCACTGTGGAAATCTGAGCTACTTTCAGAAGTTACAGATTTTTGAAACCAGGGACACAACTGCTTCAATGATCCAGTAATCAAATTTCCAGAAAACTTCAGCTTGCAGAATATAACCATTGGGGTCTTTATTGGGTTTCACTATAAAATTTGATAGTAATGGATAATCAAGTTTATCAAACTTATCAAAGATTGATAAAATTGATGATATGTTTCTCCTTTAACCTGTAACTAGGAGAATATGAACAATGAGGATGGCAAGGTTATTGCAGGTGACATAGGACAGTCTGGAGAGTGAGCATAAAGAAAAAAAGCCAGAAAAACATAAAAAAAATGTAGATAGAAACTATTACTACTTGGGAGGTTCATAAGTGCTAAAACTGATTCACCTAAAAGTATTGGACTCAGTGAAATCTTGACATCAGAAGAAAATTTTCCAACTTTGGGAAAATAGCAGAGTGGTGAGAAGTAAAGACCCTTTCTGAAATTTGGTGTCCAGACATCTGGATATAGCAACATGAGGAAGAGCAGGGGAGGGCAGTGCATTCCTCAGACCAAAGAAAGATCTGAAGCAAGTATTGAAGTCTATGGGGAGAGTGAAGAGAGAAAATTCAATGAAGAAGAAGGATATGGCAGGCAGTACTTTCTCCTCAAGCATGAGCTCACTATATGGGAGAGATAGTCTGAACCTGCTGACACACAGTGCCTGGGGACCCCAGAGGCTTTCTTGGGGAAATGAACCAGGGAGCAGAGCAGAGGATGCAGTGGACTGGAGTGGCTGGTTAGTTATTTGGGTTTAGATGTCCAGCAAAAGAGGACAATTGGCCAGGAACCATCTTAAAGAAGGCCCAACAGAGCTGGGAACTCAGATCCACTGCTGGCTCCATCTAGCAGCTCCTAACTGAGTTTAAGCCAGCCAGAGGCACACGAACTGCCGCAGAAAGAATAAGGCTGGTTTCAGGTTTATGGCCAGAAACCAGCCTAAACTTCTGTTGAAATAAAGGAGAAAGCTTACTGGAATTACTCGCCGCTCCATCATAAACTACTACTAACCTGCTGGATCAGTGTGGATCTGGACTTTGTTCACATTCTATACCAATGACAGCTGAAATGCATCTTGAAGTAGACATATTTTTCTTTTTTTGTTTTTTTTTTTATCTTTTCTTCTGTTTTTACATGAGTATGAACATAGTTTCTAGCTTGTCGTTTGGTTCTGTTTTTATTTTTAATTTCTTCTCTCTTTCCTTTCCCTCTTGACTTCACAAGTTGCCCAAAGTTTCTGACTCCCCTTTGTCCTCCAGCCTTGCTTCTAATCTTTTTGTCTTCTACTATTTCTCCATTTTTTTCCCCTAATCTCCTTTAAAATTTCTCTCCTGAGCTTCAAATTGCCACATTTAGTGCTTATTTACTGCATACAATTTCTGGTTCATGTTAGACATTGTTATATAACCACAAATCTAGCTCAGATGGTTAGAGATAGCAAATTAATAGTTACCTTAGTTTGATATTTTCTAGGCTATGTTTGATGCCACTATTATTGCTGATTGTAACACTTTAGTCAAAGTGACATAATTGTTTTTTTAAAATTTTTTATCTTAAAGAGATTAAGATAAAATGGGACATAACAAAGCAGATCAGAACAGAACAATTTAAGCAACACAGTATTTCACCACAAGACAACCTGATATAACAGTAGCTACATAGTCTCTTTCCTTGAAATAGTTGAGTTTACCTTCATACACAATAGTATCAAACATAAAAAAATAGTATTAAACCATTAACAAGAATGAAAGTATTACAGGGCATTTAGAACCAAATAACAGAAAACGAACAATGGTTACTCTTTTATCGCATTGTTCATAAAAGATTTGTTTATACTATCACACAAAGAGACGTAACTGTTATAAACAGTTGTTCTTACTGGTACACCAAGACTGAGCTTGCCTAAAATTTATAAAATGTACTGTACAATAGTGCCAAACAACCAGAGGCTGATCCAAGGAGGCAGAAACTTCTCATGCCCAAGAATGTGAAGATGTGGGATCTTACAACTCATACAAAAGCCAGTTTCATCTTGTGGACACCTCTGAGAAATAATAATTAATTTCCTAAGTGTTCTAAAGACTAGCAATAAAGCTACTCACCATAGACAATTTTCCAGGAATTCAACCCAAATCAGAAAAATTTCTCAGATAAAAACAGAGAAGGTGCCTATAATGAAAGACATACTTAGTGGCTTTAGAACAGATACAAATAAAAAATAGAGAAGCTTAAGAAAATGATGAAAACAAGGAATGCCCAACACTGGAAATAAATGGAATTCATGAAGTAGATTCAAATAGATACCCAGGAGATTAAAAATTTCATTGAGAATACATACAGCAAAATGATCCAATGTGAGGACAGAATCTCAGTATAGAAGACAGAATTGGGTCAACAATCAGGAAAAGAAAAATCTCTTAAAAATACCAAGGGATCAAGAGAAATCAATTCAACATGTGCTAGACATTGCAAGAAAGACTAACATAAGATGAATCAGAGTTGATGAAAGGCAGGAGATAGCACAGATGACATTAAAAAAAATCTATTCACAGTTTTCATGAGAGAATAATTCCTTGGTAGGGTAAAACATTTTGACATACAGATAAGTCAGGTATTCAGAATTTTAATTAGCCATGATCAAAATCTCTGCAGCAAGACCTATAATAGTAAGATTCCAGAAATTCAGCATAGGAACAGAATATTAAAACCTGTTAGCAAAAAGAAGCAAATCACCTATAAAGGAAAGCCCATCAAAATCATAGAAGACTTTTCAACACAAATCTCAGAGAAGTAGTGCTTGGAGTGAAGTATTTCAAATCCTGAAAGAAAATAGATTGATGTACTCTGAGAAACTATCATTCAAAACTGACAGAAAAAAAGATACTACTGTGCCAAATAAGACCTGAGAAAGTTTATGAACACCAAAGCAGAACTTCAAAAAGCTCTGAAGGATATTCTTCAAAGAGAACAAATTTAATAACTCCTTAAACCCCAACAGAATAAATCCACTGGGCAAAGTAAGCAATTAAACAAAGGACAAAAAAAGGGAGTCAACAACAGGAAAATAACATGACAAGATACATCAATATGTACAATGATAACCATCAATGCCAATGGTCTCAATTCCCTAATCAAAATAAACAATCAAACAAAAAAGAATCAAGAAGCAAGATCCAATGATATGCTGCATATAAGAAATACATTTAATTCAAAAAGAAATTCATAAGCTGAAAGTCAAAGAATATAAAATAATACTCCATGACAGGACATCAGAAAAAAGCAGGGGTTGATAGTCTGCAGTCAAAGTGGTTTTCAAGGAAGAATGATTAAGAGAAATAAAGAAGTTCACTACATCCTTGTGAAGGAAACAATTCAAGAGGAAGAGATAACAATCATAAATATATATGCACAAAACACCAGCGTGCCCAAATATACAGAATAAATATTTATGGCAATGAAAAATCAAGTAAGCACTAATTTGCTTGTAACGGGAAACCTCAAAACCCCATTGTCATAAGTAGACCAACTAGATAGAATATCAACAATGAAAATTAGAAGTGAACCAAAGTTTTGAACAAATGGACTTAGTAGATGTCTAAAGAGTGATCCACCACACAACATCAGAATACATACTCTTCTCAGCTGCACATGAGATATTCTAAATAGATAACATACTAGTGCTTGGAAAATTCTTAAGTAAATGCAAAATAACTGAAATTATTCCATGCATATTATCGACCATTGTGCAGTGAAATTAGAAATGAATGGTAAAGAAACCACAAGAATTTAATGAAAAAAATGAAACTTAGAGAAGAAATTAGTTTCTGCAATTAAATAAAAACACCAGTATAACACATCAGATGTTATGGGGCACAGTGAAATCAGTCCTAGAAATTTATAGCAGTGAACACCTATATCAGGAATACAGAGTGAGCTCAAATAAACAACTTGATAGTGAACCTCAAGCTTTTAACAAGAGAAGAGCAAGCCCAAAACTCATATGTGAGAGGAAATTACAAATATTAAGAGCAGACTAATGCAATGGACTAAGAAAACAGCACAAAGTATAAAGGAATCAAAGATTTGGTCATTTGAAAGACTAAAAAATAAATTTGCAGATCCTTAGCCAATTTTATCACAAAAAGGAAAGAAAAGACTTGGACCCATGAAATTAGGAGTGAAAAGTGTGAAATCACTACAGACTCTGCAGAAACTCAGAGAATTATCTGTATCTCCCTCAAGAAGAGGAAGGATGGAAAATGCAGATGAACTGAGCAAATTCCTAGATCTACATCTATTACCTAAGATGAATTAAGAAGATATCAAATTCTAGATAACCCTTTGTCAGTCAAGGAAATTGAAGATGTAATTAAAAATCTACCTATTAAAAAAGCATAGGCCCCAAATGGAGTCATTGCTGAATTCTAGTAGAAATTTAGAAAAGACTTAATACTAATACTTGTCAAACTCAATGAAACTGAAAGCAAAGCAGTACTTTCAGATTAATTCCTGAGAGCAAGTACTAGTTACAAAAACAAAGAAGGACTCAAAAAAGAAAGAGAACTATAGGCCAGTCTAATAAATAATAGGTACAAGCATCCTCAATATGATACTGGCAAACAGAATGTAGAAAATTATTAAGATTACACACCATAACCAAGTAGGATTCAACCCAAAGATGCAGGGATGGTTCAACATATGCAAATCAATAAATATAATATACCTTATTAACAGAGCTAAGAACAAAAACCACATGATTATTTCAATAGATGAGACAAAGCATATGACAAAGTCCAACATATATTCATGATAAAAACCCTACAGATAATTAAAATAGGTAGGGTTGTGGTTTGTTTAAATGTCCCCCCAAAGCCTCATGCTGTCATGGAGGCAGCTGAAGCTAGCATTTGTGATTGTTTCATTATCTAGTGCTGGAACAGGAGGTGTAAGTTCTGTACCTGCTCCTCCTCCTCCTCCTCCTCCTCCTCCTCCTCCTCCTCCATACAATATAAGAGTAATTGGCATACAACATAAGGGAGAGAAGGAGACATACTCTTTCTTTTTTTACCTTGCTTGTTTTTTTGCTTGCAGCTGCCATGACTGGCAGCTCCTTAGTCACTCCACCCTGCCTTGGAGTCAGCTGAGCACCGACTGAAACCTCCCAAAACTAAATAATAAGCTAAATATACATTTCCTTCCCTCATTTTTGGTGTCAATATTTTTTCTCAACAATGAGAAAAAAGTGACCAAGATAGATGATCTTATCTCAATCTGATAAATGACATCTATGACAAATCAACAACCAACATCACTGTATTAGTTACTTTTGTCTGTTAACTGAAACAAAATCCCTGACACCTAAAATTAAGGAAGCAAAGGTTTATTTAGCTCACAGTTTGTGGATGTTTCAGTCCATAATCAGTTGGCTCCAAGATAAGGCGCCATAGCATCTAGGCAATGCTTCAAGGCAGTGGGAGACAGCAAAACAACAAGAACAAAAAGTGAGGAAAGAACAAGGCTTTTTCCTATATTATATTTACTATATTATACTATACTATACTATACTATACTATACTATACTATACTATACTGTTATACTATACTGTTATACTATACTATACTATATTGTTGGCCTGCTACCTGCCCCTGGGTGGTGTAGCACTCACACTACCAATCCCAGCACTAAACAATGAACCAATCACAAATGCTAAATTTAATCAGCTTTGAAAGGCCACCACCACCACCACCACATGAGGCTTTGAAGGGATATCCAAACACAAACCATAACAATCACACCAAATGGACAATAACTGAAAGATTTCACCGAAAATCAGGAACAAGACAAGAATGTTCACAATTATTACTTTTATTCAGTACAGTTCTAGAGAAATTAGCCAGGCCACTACAACAGCTGAGAAAACAAGCCACAGTGTTAGTAATTTGACTCCAAAAGGCAAATGATCGTGCTTGGCTTGGTTTGGATTGTTTTTTTTTTCCTTCCAACTGAAGGCTGCCATGTTAGTCACAACCTGGTTGTCACTATCTAATTGCTACTCTTAGTCTTGGTTTAAAGCTCTCCTTGCTTCACCTCTCTCTCTCTCTCTCTCTCTCTCTCTCTCTCTCTCTCTCTCTCTCTCTTTCTCTCTCTCTCTCTCTCTCTCTCCCACTCTCTCTCTCTGCATATCTATATCTATATATATTTGCAGACAAACTAAATCAATAACAGAAGTTATCTCTGTAAAGTATAAATTAAAACAGATTTGTTTACAAAAAGAAAAACTCCTAGGGATATATATTTAGAAATTGTTAAGATTCTTGAAATCTTTGAGTTATAATGTTCTGTTTCCTTGGTATTTCAATTTACTATTTGGGGTATGTTGGTGAATGTGATATCCTGCTGCATTCTTTTTCATGTTTGTGATTGATCTCTGTAATGCTCTTTCTTTTTCTATGGCTCAGTTTAATTTTGTACTTACTGGGAACTATAATTTGTTACTTATTGGTTTAAATTAATTTCACAACGAAATATAGTTAAAATTATTTCTTCCCTAAATGTAGTAACAATGGTTTAGAATAAAAATTTGTTTTAAATCTATAAAAAATCTATAGCTATTTTATGTTCTTTCAAAAAAAAAGGAAATGGAACAAAATGTAACATGTTTATAAAGTATAGAAAAGGGTATCTTTAGCATAAAATTGGATAATATAAAAAAGCCACTCTAGTCATATATATAAGCAAGTGATAAAGGACAGACGTTGAAACAATCTCATTTTCATTTTCTGCTCAGAAGTCTCATGTGGTATATGATTAAAATGAAAATTATTTGCTAGTTGAAGTTAACCCTACCCTGACACCATGTTTGTGTCATGTCTAAATTCACACTTGTTAATTATGTGAAATGCATAGCTAAACATGAAATTTGCAGATGTATCTTTTTGTGTATCACTTTTCATCACTCATGCATAAAATATTCATTTGAAAGGCATTTAAGGTAATACTTTCCAAATCTATTTTTAGAAACGCTTTTTTAGCCAAAGATTTAAAATTAATTTCAATTGCTTTTTGTTTTCAAAGTCTCCATAGTAACCTCAGAATTCTCAGACTTTTTACTGCAACATGACAGTGAATCTAAATTATCACAAAGGTTTCACAAATTTTCAAATCTAGATTAACTTCAATTTCAAAATCAGAACTTGATCTTTCTAATGTGGGGAACTTTTAGAGGCTGAAAAGCACTGGCTGAGTTACTTAAACATGTTTATTGAAAACATGAAGTTATCTTTGCTTCACTCACGGGCACTTTCCCATTCAGAAAATGTCATGAGATTGGAGCAGTAGAATCTGTCTCGTCAGGACAGGAAGGGTAGCAACCAGGCTTAAGAAACCCCAGTTCTATCTTATTTGAAAAGGATGTCACGTCAATGTGCACTGTGTTTCCTACGGAGAGGTTTATGTGGCTGTAAGTAGCAATGCCTCTGAAAATGTGTAGATGCTGCACACAATTTCACATTATTGCAGTGTTTCCATCTAAAAAATGGTTACAGAAACTGCCATCAGCCTTCTTTATATTCCAAAATACAGGCTTTTGCAAACCAGTTGTGGATTTCAAGATGATCAGGAAGACTTAGAAATAGGGAGGAAATGGAAGCTGACCTTTTTCTCTCTTTCCCTCTATTCCTAAACTTGAGCACAGCCTCTCCTGACTTGATTTCCTTTTCTCCTGTCCCTCTTTAAGTTGGATAGTGCACGAGGAAGAGGGTAGAAGATAAATAGAAAGTCCAAAAAGGACAAAGCTACATGTAAAAGAAGAGTACAACATAGTTTTCTGAATTTCTTGTTTCTCTGCTCCCGAAATACTGGTGAAAACACACAGGGAATTGCCAAAAGTATGATCATCTTCTTGCTCTTCTCAGTATGTGGATGGAGAGGAGGGTAGGATAAAGGAAGGGAGAGAGAGAGAAAAGATATTAACAGACTTGAATTCCAGATGGGCCAGGATGAAAAAAAAGCAAATGGCATTCTGGCTCTCCCACTCAACTATTCATGCTTTTTCCTATGGGAGGAAAAGGAGGTGCCTCATCCTGGATACTCTAAGTCAGGGAAGACAATAAAACATTGCCACTGTGACAGCCAGGTTATTACTTTCCGGCTTGTGACCAAAGCGAGGCTCAAGTACGGCAGAATTAAAATTCACAGTGTCATCCGTGAAAAGATTTTCTGTACCAGACATTTTGTTAGAGGGCTTTAGAAAACTAGCCTAATGTGTTAATATTGAAAATAGATGCATGTAATCTGAGAGCGAGTATAAAATACCATGTGTATTAAATTAATAATGTTTCATTACTCACCCATCACAGAGTCATTATTTTAAATAACCATATTTCATTTCAGTGGACAGGGTGTGTAAATGAGTATGTATTTTTATGTAAAGTGGACCTGCATCATTATTTATTCATGAGTTTTAAAAGGATCATTATTTTTGACAGACAGCCCCTGTCAAAAGATTTATGCATAACAGCTCATGTTTTCCCACAATAATCATCAATCAATAAACTTTAGAACTTGGTACTTAAAATTCAGTGTTATATAGATGCACATTTTGTTCTAATTAAACACATGTTTGCATTTGAAAAATAAACTGCAACCTCAGTTCAATTATATATAATCTGAAATATCAATATTGCATGTGTGGCGTGAGTCATGGTTTTAGTTTGGAATAAGTCTTGTTACATTTTAAGTGATTGCTTTGCTTCTCCACACCAGGTTTTTTGTTGTTGCTGTTTCTCTATGGGGCAGACAGGGACGCTTACAAGATTTGGCTTTTAACATCACAATTGGTTATCAGCGATGGTAGTTTTCTCAGCAATGTGGTGCCATCATTCTCTGATTTACAAGAAACTTGGAGGATATAAGCCAGATGTTTCAGTGGCAAAGAAACCAACTTGCTTTCTGTATGAGTAATAGTAGCCAGTTTGGGAGATGGGATGAGATTATGTATAGATGATAACATCTAATTATGAAACATCAAACTGTAACTGAGACGGATGACAAGGCTGCTAAGAGACAGTTTCTGAATCCCCAAGATGGACCAAGAAGGCAAGGAGTTACCAGTGTGATACAGAGACACCCTGCTCAAAGGGAAATCCATAGTGCTGCTGTAGTCTTCAGTCCCAGAGGAAATAATTGAAAGGTTCAGAGTCCCCCAGGACTAGCTGCTCCTTCAAGGTTTCCATAGACATTCTATTAATGTGCTTTTCCTAGAAAACAATGCCTCTAGATGAGCTGATAGTGCTTAAAACTTTCCTTATCTGAAGCTCTTTTTAGTAATCTAAATCTGGATGCTTGAATTAAATATACTTTCCCACTCAGTAAAGCCTGTTTATATTGAGATTTCTAGAATTTAGATTATCCATTATTTTGATATATTGCTTGGCTATCAGACACTTAACACCCAGCTTCCCTGTGTTGGGGTTTGGAAGTACAGAGTGGCACAGTTGCCTCCCTAACCATCTCTTGGTAAAGCTTGGAACAGAGACAGGGAGGACCACAGCCACATAGCACATTTTAGATGTGTGGGACAGGTGACATGAGACACATGCAAATGCTATTTCTAGGGGCAGTTTTATCAAGTGACTAAATACCTAAGCTAATGAACAAAATGTCAGGCCTTGTCCTGGATCAAAAGACCTGGGGAAGAGACAGTGAGAGGGAGGAGGGAGGCAGGAGAGAAGGCCACCAACTTGGAGAGCACCTCCTTACAATCTTCTGAGGAAATATGTGGCCACTGTGCATCCTTCAACAATCACAGAAATAATGATGCCGCTATATTTCTCATCAAATTAAAAGGGTAACTTTCAAGCTGTTGATTGGCATTCTCTGTAGGAAATGAATTGCCAGTTTCAACGATGTGAATTCAGTGGCTTGATAATAAAGCTCTCTGAGCAGTGCTGAAATGAGGTGAGGGGAAGAAGAGAAGAAATTTGAATTACAACCTCTGTTCAAGGGAAAAGAGCGACTTTTGAGCAACGTCACAAGAAAGCAAACCAGAGAAGGTGGGGGAGGGGTACTGTGCTGGAAAGTTAGAAACTTCAGGAGAAAAACCTGCCAGTGAAAAGTACCCTGATTAGGAATGTATCAAAGTTTAAAAACTAGATGCTTCTTATTGTCAAGTTTTAAAATGTGCTTTAGGGGAAAGGTATAAAGAATGGTGTCACAATTTATGTACTGCACAGGAGAGATCAGCTGCAGAGCAAAGAATGAAAGTATAGAGGACTTAGGAAAAAGAGAGCCAGTAAGTGCTGCCCAAGGCAACAGAACCTTTAGACTTTTATAGAAACCCTGAGAAAGTTTTCTGAGAGGTCTGGGGTTAGCCATATGGGTAGAGATGGAAAAAGGAATGCCAGTTTTATTTATAGATATTTTTTAACTTGAAAATATACTTTCCAAAAACTATAGTGCAGAAAGAAGCCCACATATTTATTTTGAGCATTGTATTGTGTCACAAATTTAAACTTGTTTTTACTTTTGCATTGGGTGTCTGGCATTTTTCACTATATATATGAATTGGAAAATGTATTTCATGCTAAATAATAAAGACTTAGATGTTAAAATTTCTTTTTGAATACATTTATAAGGGACGGAGTACTATTGTTAAGAAACAGAAAGGAGACGCAGATGTCACATAGAGTAAAAGGAAAGGAAGATACTATACTGAGATGCCCTGAACATGTAGTATGGTCAGGTCAAAGACAAAAATCCACTCCATCTGCATGAGAAGAGAACAAGTGAAGCTATGGAAGATTTTAAATCATAGTATTGTGTGCAGCTGAATTAGATAAAAACATAGACAGTCAGACAGGGCTGGGCCCTCGCAGAAGTCAGTGTAGAACACATTACAGCAGTGGGTGGATGTGCATTCCTTGAAGACAAAAATGAAATGACTACACCTATTTCCTTAGGGATAAACAGTAATGAAGGATAGTTTAAATAGCCATCAGTCACTTGGGTGGGGGACCAGGCTCTTGACCTATCGTGTCCAGGAAAAGCCCTTGTTCTTTCTATGCATGCTCACTACTTGACTGGCTCCCCCACTGGGGCAATGTTTATCTAAGTGACAAATTTGTAATCAATAATTGATCATAGTTATATTATACTCACCTCATGATTTTCTTTTGGATCAATATTACCTAAATGCCTATACTTGCAATCTTATTGATTGGTCATAGTTTTGTCCCACCTTATACCCACTTTGTGACTTTGCACTATAAAACTTCTTTTAAGGCTGGTGGACAACCCACTTTCCAGGTCCTCTTCTGCCTCTCTTGGACAGGAGCTAGCTTTCCTTCAATAAACATTTCCTATTCTTACCCCCTGGTGTTCCTTAGAATTTATTCTCAGAACACAAATTCAGAATTCATTTGGGGAACACAAATGCAGTGTATCAGACATCAGCAGGTTGACAGTTATAATATTTCCCATATATTATTTGTATTTTTGGAGGTCCTTATATCATCCTTATTCCACTATTCAGGATTTCTGATACTCATCAGAATTACAGTTGTAGGTTGTGATTGTAAATATAAGACTGTATGACCCTCCATCTCTCTCTCTCTCTCTATGTGTATATATCACATTATATAAATAGGTAAAAGTATTTAGATAAATAATTTAATCATTTTAAAATAAAATATCTTCATACATGGCACTTGAAAATATTCAATATATTTCCATAGATGTTTCTTTGGAGTGGTTTCATCCATTCTCACCAGTTTTAGTAGGTCAAGTGAGATGAGAAAATATAAAACTTGCCCAACAGTAGGAGTGTTGCAGCTATCTGTCTATAGTGCCTGCTCCCTTGTCCATGAGGATCGGTTCTAAGATTTCTAGCAGATACCTGAAATCACAGATAGTGTTTAAGCATCTTGTTAGAGTTTTTATCCAGACGTCTCCCTAAAGCCTCATATGATCACAGGTGGAGATATTAGGGGACATGATACTCATGAATAGGTTAATCCACTGATGCATTTATATCTGAAAATTATTTAAGAGGTGAAGCCTGTTTGGAAGAAGTGGGTCACTAGGGGTGTGACTTTAAAAGCTGTCTCTCTCCATCCTCACTTGATCACTTTCTGCTTGTCCCTGACATACCATCAGTGAGCCATTTCTGCCATGTTCCTCTGCCATGGTGTCCTGCCTTGATGCCAACCAATTACAGAACCAAAACCTCAACAGACTGTGAACCAAAATAAACTTTTCCTCCTTTAAGTCATGGGTGTTGGGCATTGTGTCTCAGTGATGAGACAAGTAGCTAAGATAACTGTGTATACCACATACACACCCTAATGCAAAGTGTGGCACTGTTTTACAGCTTGGGATGAAAGACCCAAGCAATTATGAATTGATTTTTCCTCCACAGTTCCACAGTTAGAACACTAATTTTTACTTAAGATTTTGGCAACCTCTGTTTTGTAGTCAGGGATTGCAAAGAGAAGAATTACTCACAGGAGACAAAATTTATAGTATTATTTTATAATAGTCACCCAAAGAGTTATATACAAGAAGTGCAAGAAATCTGTCCACATTCTCAGACCCAAAGAATCCAACTCAGAGCCTGGTTCAAAATAGTGTCCTGCCTGAATTCAGCTGAAGATCTAGAGCCCATAACAATGACCCTTGGAAGTCCAACTGGAGGCCTAGAGCCTGTGCAAGTCTGTTTTTGGATCTGTGCTGGAAAGACCTAAAGGTTAGTGGCAGAAGCTAGAAAGTCTGTGCCAGCAGGATGAAGGGTCAGTGCCAGCAAGCTAAAGGCTCTGCACTGGGGCCAGGAAGCAGTGCTCAAAGTAAGGAACAAAGCTGCCCTGAAAAGTATCAGAGCCCTCCTGAGTGACAATAAGTTCCCAAGCTCCTCCAACAATGAGTGCAGCTGAGTTTACATCAGGAAGCCAGTATGACAAGCTTATCCTGGAGACTGAACAGTACACCATCTTCCCATCCAGTGCCAGGAAGTAATGCTCAAAGTAAGAAGGAGAGAGCCTCCAAATGAACTGCAGTCATTCTTAGTGACAAGGTCCTAAGCTCCTCTGATAACAGCCCAGTTCATAACAGGAAAGAAACTCGACAAATTCCTCCAGGAGAGCCAACAGCAACAAGAGAACCAACAAGCATCAAACAAAGCAACACTAAACTCTTCTCCAAGTCTCCTTCTTTTCCTTGGCAATAATCCTCAGGTGGGCCATCCATGCTCAGCACCATACTGATTCAGTATTACAAGTTGACCACTAGTTATCAGTCCACCACACTGTGCAAATGTTTTTTTCTCTTCCCATTAAATTAGGTACTTTTATTTTTCATTTAAAGGATGCATTGTTTCTGGCATATCCAAATGGTCAGCACCACTATTCTTGAACTTTGCAAATATTGTTAAAAAATTTGAATTATTTGAACTCAAGGATCTGGTAGGCAAGAGGGCTTGTAGGCACCTAATTGTTAAGCAGTATATGCAGTGTGAACAAAGGAATGATTCACATTCCAGGTGGAGCAGGGGGAGATAACATGAGATTTCATGATGGTAATCACAGCAGCCTACTACTTAAAAGTAAGAATATTTGCATTATCTCGATTTTCCACATAATATTTTCCTATTGAAGTTGATAGTAGGTACAGAAAGCAAAAGTGTGGCTAAGAATTCACTCTACATTTTCTGTCTACTCTTAACGTTTACTTTTCTTGGACTTTATCTGAAACTGATTATTTTTAAGTAAGCCTCTTAAAATGGAATATATGAAGAAAATGTGCTCAACATCAATGTGTATATAAATTTGGGGTACATTTTACCCAAGAGAATGTATTGCACCTTTGTGATTACCACCTATATTAACAATGTAATACTGACATCTCCAAAGCCTGTCTCTCTCTCACTCTCCTTTCATCTTCCCCCAAAGTAATTAATATTCTGACTTCTATCACCAGAGGATAATTTGTATCTATTTTAAAACTTTGTTTGTATTTTCTTTTGTGTTTTGCTTCTTTTATTCAACTTTGTATTTCTAAGATTCATCCAGATTGTGAGGATATAACCTTCATATTCTCTCTTTTTTAAAACTCTGAACCATTCCACTGCATAACTAAACTACATTTTCATTCCTCTAACAATAAGCATTTGGGTAGCTTCTCATCTTGTGCGATTAGCATGATGTTACTGCATATATCTAGTCTGTTGGTGAATACATGGTATCTTTTTCTTAGATGGACACCTTCAAACTGATTGTTGGAGCACAGGTATGTATTTTCATCATTCAGAGGCTGTCAATTTTCCAAAGTGGTTGTGATAGTTTGTACTTCCATAGTATACAAGAGTTCTATTTTCTTGGTATCCACCGTCATTAGCATTATGTCCTGCCAACCAGTTTTAATTTTATATACTCAAGTATTCCTGTAGCAGCATAACAATGAGATTGAAATATTTTTCTCTGTAATTAACAAGGTTTGGTGCCTTTTCATGTTAGCATCCCCTTTTGCTAAATGCTTTATAGTGTAACCAATTTGTAATTAGTTTTTCATCCTTTCATAATGATTCATAGGGCATATTTCATATTGACTCATAGGGTATATAAAATACATATAGGGGTATATATTGGGTATATGTATATATAAATACAGTATCTGGATTGATATTCTACAAAGCAAATGATATGGTTTATAATAGAATAAAAGCATTCATATTTCAGTAGATATTTTTCATCCATAACTAATTTTAATAACTAGAGCAACTCCATTAAACCAAAGGACTACTGTAAGAAATATCATCATTATATTTTTATATTTTAAACACCTGCCACCCAGATCTCCCATCATCTTTGGAAATTTCTTTACAAAAGGAATCTACTGGTTCTAGCAAAGTCCCTGCAGAAAGGAAAAGAGGAAATATAATGACTTTGATCCTAAATGTCTTCAAACACACATGTTCTAAAGGCTTGGTCACCAACCAGTGGCATTATTGGTAGGTGGTAGAACCTTGAGGAATTGGGACCTGTTATGGATTGAGAACTGGTGGTCAACTTAACGCCACTTGGATTACATCAGCATGCATTGAGCAAAGATGCTCCACCTGAGGAGGGTTGCCAGGATAAATAGGTGGAGAAGAAGAGAGGTGTTGAGAGGGATTGAGGTGTTAAGGAGGCATTATGGGTTCTCCTACGAGCTGCTGTCTGAGCTGTTGGTTTGCCTGGAGAAGCTTTGGTCTTCACATCGAGCATTGCTTCCTGGCTCCAGAGGGGAAGACGTGTGCCGCCTGGTCTCCAGGATGAACTCGTCACGCTGCTTCCTGGCACGTACCCGACTGTGCTTGTCATTGGAGGAGCTCGGGGCCTCTGTGTCGCTGAGGACAGCTGTGGTGCCTTTCAGGATAGCCCAAGTCTTTGTTGTGAGTGTGACTTCTCAGCTCCAGCATAGAACCCTCATCCCACTAGCACAGCTCCTTCATCCTGATGGCATAGACTTTCTGGCTTCCAACATTGACCTCTGGGTCTTCCCCGCACAGATCCGTAAAAGAGACTGGTGTGAGTCCTTCTTGTGGGCTGTGGACCTCTGGTTGGACTCGTGGGAGGCATTGTCCTGAGCTCTGGGTTTTTATCTGGACTCATGTGGGACATGTGCTGTTGGGTTTAGGCTCTTGACTAAATAATCTATGTCTTTGGTGTTGTGGGTAGATTTCCCGCATTTTCCTGTGTTAACTCCCGGTGACCATTATAAAAATATTATAAACTCCATGTCCTGAACCTAATTGTTCTCTGTGTACAACCCCTGACTACAACAGGGCCTTAGCAAAGAAAGTCAAGTCACTGGTGCCTGGCCTTCAAGGAGACACTAGGGCCCCAGTCCTTTCCTGTTTCTTGTCTATCTTCTTTCTTAGGTGCTGTGAGTTTAGCAGTTTTGTTTCAAGATGCAATCACTTATCACACTGTTCTGCCTCACCACTAGGCCAAAAGAAATGGAGCCTACAGAACATGAACTAGATCTACAGAGACTGTGAGCCAAAATGAGTCTTCCCTCTTTATAAGTTGATCAGCTGTTTGCTTAAAAATAGAAGGTTGATGGACCTAGCTGAGAAGTCTCTGAGAACAATTGATGAAAAAAGATCACCAAAAAGGCACAGAAATACTGCTGAAACATTCACTGAATTTAGAAGCAAATCCATTCTTGCTGACTGAGGATGGCAGAAGTTTTACCTGCTGTGAAAACTTACCATAGCCTTCATTTCTATAAGACAGCTCTTTGATACACTTTTTGATTATGCTTTCTAAGAGAATTGGTCAGTCACACCAAACTATCCATCTACAGATCCTATCTGCTCTTGCAAGTGAAGATATTCTATATTTGCATGCTTTTAAATTGCCTTCATGATCAACTTTTGAGATTGTATAGATTCACACAATATATATAGAGTCAACTAAGAACAGAATTTTTTAAAATATGCACTTATTCATAGAACAATTGTTTTAAAAGTTCTTATTTTGACTGCTTGCACAACTAAAAATCTTACATGAGTTTGAATCAGTGCCAGAAGATATTTATATATTTTTATCAGATATAGGTAAATATTTCTGATTAAATGAAATTTGTAAAGAACATGTAATATTTTATATAATGATGTTGGTAATGATAAAGGAGGAAATATTAAAACATTTATAATTGATTTTATTGATATTGATGGTTTCATTTATTGTACTTTATTATCTTAAAGGCAGACTCTACAGATTATGTAGAGCCGTAGCCAAGGAGAATGTATCACTGTAACCCAGGACACAGTTTTTCATTTCAGTCATGAAGTGTTCAGTGCTGATGCAATGTCAGTCAGTAAATGCCTGGTACAGAGAAAAAGCCACAAATGACTGCCTTGCAACTTGTGAATTGTCTAAGTTCTCAACTGACCTGATGGGAGGTTGCCCGTGGTTCATGGAGCAAGGTATTTCATGAGATTTGCATGCACTTGTGTCCTTAAAAACCAGTGGCATTTGAGGATAAATTCTCTTAGTTAATCACATCCATGATTGATAGGAAAAAATTTAAATGGGTTAACTTTATTCTGTACCTAAAATCATAGTGTCATCCCCCCTTTAAAGAAGAAATTTTGTTTGCAGTCCCAAATTACCTTTGTCTCATTCAAATTAGTAAAAACATTTATTAAATGCAATTGCACCCTGGAGCCTACCTAAAGCACATCGCTACAGTGCTACTTAGGAATAAAAACTGTGTTGAGAAGTATGTGTGACTGCACAACTCCACAGCTTCTCTGAAGATTAATTGCACTCCCGTGAGCTCTCACATCTGTATGAGAGATACCACATGACCATTATTCTCAGCTGCATTTGCAGTTTCAGAAGGCAATGAACTTGCCAAGTCATTTTCACTAATGGACTTTGGGAAGGAAATTCTTGAACATGGCGTGTTGAAAGCAAATTTGATCCAAACATGTTGTGGCTCTCTGAATGTCAAGCCCTTTGGAAATGCAAGGCACTCAAGGCAGACCCACCTGATCAAAAATGGCACCATCATCAATTAATGCCAACAGCTAAAATTAGGAAATCACAGATGAGTAGAGACATGAGATTCTAATTTCTCCTTGCCCAGAATCTCTGTTCTTGGTGACACCTGTCATGTTTCATTGACGTGAATACTTTTGGAGGCTAGTCACCATCTTCTTGAAAATTGCATTTCTGACCAGAGCTCCCCAGGCACGCTGTCAATTTATCTTCATTTGCAATGGTTCCCTAGACAGACCCTGAGTGCTCCCAGACTTGGGGCCCTTACATTTGAAGAAAGGTGAAAGGAAAAACTAGCTTGCACCTATGTAGTGAAATACAGACTTTCAGGGAAAATCAGATTAGATGGTACACAGGGAAACACAGATCTTAGACACAGAGAGAAAATATGGCAGTCATGCTTATAAATCCCTTCTTATCACGGTGCACAAAACTTGAACCAAGGGAAGCAGTTTTACACTTTGGAAATGTAATCCGTGAGATTGAGAAACAGTTACATAGTTTAATTCCCATGCTAAGAGTGTTATATGGAAAAATTGAACAAGGATGAACAGGGCAGAATTATCTTTCACTATCAGTCTCTCACTTTTTAAAATGTGGTTCCTGTCTATGGTTGCAAACCTGTCAATTTTGGGAAAGCAAGATGGCGAGAGTAACAATAGATAGTGTATATTCACAGAGACACAAACACAGACTACCACAAGCATATGCACACACACACACCTGACATTAAATACCACTCCATAAATCAAGCATTGAGCAGGTAAAAGTATCTGTATAACCACTAGCATTTAAAACTCAAAGATTATTTCAACACTTTACATTCTCATGAGAAATGTAAATGCTAAAGGCTGAGGTACATTTTCCTGATAACATTTTTGTCTTTAGGAGAGGTAGGAAATCCTAGAAATTAATCCAAATGCAAAAGTAAGTTTATTCCTGGTTATAAGTTTTGAATGGATAAATTTGAGAACTACAATATGTGGTGTGTTGGAGAAATAATGTTTTTACTTTCTCCTTTGCTGTTGCAAGCCTTTTAAAAAGGCATTTGCCCCCTAGATCTTTAAATTTAACTTGAATTGATCAACAAATGTTGTAGCATAGGATGTGTATTGAGGACATAACTTTATACTGGCTTCTTTTTTTTCCTTACCTAATAGAATCGAGTTTGACACGTGTGATCTTGATGGATGATCCTTAAGGAGTTAATCAAATCTCATCTTCCTGTTAATCTAATTTTATTGTCATAGATGTGGTCTCAGCAGTTTATCTTTATCACTAATCAGATTTGATTTTTACTCACATAAATTCAATTGAGTTTTAACTTCTTCACATTTTCCTTGTTCTGCCAACAGTGATTTAAGGACGGTTTGGATTCTACAAGTGCTTCTTTTGTATCAACATTTGCCAGCTTCTCTTTATGTGCCATATATGTGGGCCATAATCAACACACAGAAGTAAGAGGCAACCACAAGTTTGGAAGCTAATAACAGGGTGAGACACTAGAAAGAGTTATAGAAGTTTAAATTAAGCAGGTAAGTTCTTCATTTGCGAGATGGGGAGCAGATTAACCCTACCTCATAGAATCGGGGTGATGATTAAAGGAGATGGATGTTTGAATCACAGCAGACATAGAGGAGTGATTGTTATTCTCATCACAGAAAACTAATGTTTAAAAGGCAACGTTAAGCTAGTGTTAATAATGTTTTGAAGAAGAAATAATAATTTTTTAGAGGGAGTTCTTAAGTGTCTTCCTCTTACCATATAAACAAACCAATGGTGTGGAAGAACAGGATATATAGTCATACGTATGCATGATCTTTGGCCACATCGGAGAATGGAATTGCTGGTGGACAGGAACCGCAAGCATGTGCATTAGTAGATAATGCCATACAGTGAGTCAACCTCACTTGTAAATCCAGAGAGGAAGCTTTGGGAGAGTGGTGGGAACCTCCTGTATGCTCAGCCCTCAATATTGAAAAGTGCACCTCATGAGACCAATGGCCAAAAGAGTAAGGTAGAATTAATCAAAAATCATTCAGTCAAAGTATCATCCTTATTAAATATCATAAATATGCTCTGATTTACAAATTCTGGTTTGTTTTAGAGTGGTAGTCCCTAACAGTTGCAATTGCACACGTGGTTTTTTACATTTAAATTAACTGAAATTAAGTAGAAGAAAAACTTTTTTGCCCCAGGGAAACAGTAACATTTTGAGTGCCCAATAGCTACCAGTGAAGAATGATGAATATTAGATGGTTCAGGTGTAGGATATTTCTTTCATAGCAAAATATTCATGATTGATAAGCTGTTGCACAGGACAGAAGATAGTACAATAGGAACTGACTATGGAAGCACCAAAGAGAGCATGGGAATCCTGGCCCCAGCATAAACCTGCTGGAAAATTTATGCTGGCTTCTTCTTATCTCAGAGCTATATTGTCCTTGACTCTTAAGTGGGGATTAATAATGCTCATCTTGTAAGCCATTAACAACATTAAAGGTATGAAAAAAGCCTAGATTGATGTCTGATCCAATAAATATTCAATAAATGACACCTTATAATTATTAATAACTAAAAATGATAATAAAAAAATTGAAGACCCTAAATACTGAAAACAGAAATGTGGCATTTGTTGGAGACAAGGTCAATACTTAGAGAGATCTTTCCAGTAACATTCCAGGTTATGACGGTAGTGTGGAATTTCCAAAAATTCCACCAACTAAAATGGATCTATTCTTACACTTATGCATACTATATAGATACTTTGCAAACAGATTTGGAAAGTAAAGAAAAGTTATACGGCCTTGCATTGTTTTTCACAAGAAAAAGGGCTAAGTTAAAAGGTTAAAAGCCTAATTAAAATGCATAATACACTCTAAGCATAGATGCTCTTGTCTATCATAAATTTTTGTGCAATTATTAAATTTAATATTTTTCTGCTTAGTATATACAATGTATTGTGACAAAAGATGACCTCTGGGGGGAGGACACGCAACATCGCTCATTAAAATGACAATGAAATAATTTTTCTTTTTCCATGCCTGATAGGAAACTGAAAATTGAAACTCCATTAATTTCATACTTTCCTTCCATTTCACATGCATTCCTGATAGTCATTTAAAAAATCTTTCTCCAAACTAAAATTAATATTTTCCAGACTAGTCTGAAGAACAACAGCTTTTTTTGGCTGATTGTCTAGCAATCAACACAATAAGCACCACTGCATAGCAAAGCTAGTGGAGGCCTGTGGGGGCACAGAAAGGCTGCTGATAAATAATTCAGACTCCTAGGCCATTTCTGTTGGATCATTGGGCAGAAGCACTGCATTTATGCTTCAGTGAACTCCAATCCTTTTTTGCCTCTGTATAGCTTCTTTTTGATAAGGATGTCAAGTTCTTTAGCAAAATGTCTTCTCTTTTCTTGTCAGTGAATCTGGAGATGCTCTGTGTTGTGCAGCTCCAGTTCTTGGTCTGGGATCCTAATGACTCTGAGGTACAATTCAGGTGCCATCTGCTCTGAAATGAGGAAGGGTTGTTTGGTCAATCTAAGGCCCTGTAATGTGAGCATTACTGAGTGGCATATTGTCAACATTACACTTGAGAAACACATTTGTCCTGCTGATGATAGTGACAGTTTATGAATGAGTGGATTTTGATATTGTTTAATTAGAAGGAACTTGATTGCAGCAGCTGTCACCTAGTAGCAAACAATTTCTTCTGTGTGTTTTCCAGATAATTTTCTGCATAGTACAAATATGGCTAATATAAGGTACCTGCAATCAAGGATAAAAATATGTGCTTTTAAATTGTTTTCTGTAAAATAGATGGTATGAGTTTATGGTACCAATCTAATAATCAAAAGTTCCCATAATTTGTTATAACAGCAATAAAGCTAACAGTCATTGAACTTTTATAATATGATTGGTACTACCTTAAATACTGTATTAGTTTTTGCAATATTTGGATAAACTTTTTGATCATTTTAGATGCACCAAACTAGAGTAAATTCTCTTAACAACACTGCTGAACTTTGAGAAAAACAATAACAAAAACCTTTTCAAGTTTTGTGAAAACTGTAAAATGGGATGATATTCAGAAGTATCTTTTTTATAGTCTGAGTTCTAAGCTAATTTTGAGAAAGCAAGTTAGGGTATTGAGCTGAAAGTGCAGGTGATACTGTCCCTCATGTTAAGTCCTCAATTCTGGTCAGTCCCCTCCTCTATGAAGCCTGTGTTTCCCCATCGTCACTGTAGTTCATCTTACAAGGTCATGTACGTCAAAGCCTAGTGAGAATTTTATAATGGTAAGTATAATGGAATGGTTTACTTACTGGTATAAGCAAAATAGATTAAGTATTAAAAGAGTACTTGGTATAGGTGACAGAACTCTCTGAAACTCCCAATAACAAAATACTAGTCATTTCCCTGGCTTTTTTCCTAAGCTCCCTCCCTGGTCCAAAGTTCTGTGTTCTCTACCACAGGCTGCTAGTGAGGTCCTGATAGTGCCCTGTAATAATCTGCTGCATTTCTGCCTGGCTCTGCTAATTCTTTACCACTTGGCCTTGAGCATATTTTCCAATATTTCTATACTTCAACTTTAGTATCTATAAAGTGAGGGTCATAATAGTAGTGTTTATTTCATAAGGCAATAGTAAGGAATAAATGTCTTTGAGACTTAGAATAGTGCCTGGCAATTGGCTTGTTTGGTTTATGAACTAAACTTATATTTCCTGTACTGGCCTTATTTTCCTTGGTTTCTGTCTATGTTTGGCTTCTTTATTTCACCAGGGACACAATGGAAACCATTGCTTGGGTCTTTTTATAAACACAACAGCCAAAAGTTTTTGGAAACTGGAATGGAAATGTAGCTATTATTACTGTCTCCAAGAATATTTTCCCCCAAATTGAAAAATAACCCTTGTGACTCTTTCTTTTTTTTTTTTTTACTAACTTACCTTCTTTGTATTCAACAATGGTTTATAGAAAGAGCAGAACTAGCACCAAGTAAAATCACCCAGGTATGATGTGTCTGACAGAGAGAGAAATAGAAAGAAAGATGAGGTGAAATTAGGAGAAATAGAAGAAAAATATGCAAAGAAAATATTGCAAAGAGAATTAAAAATAATAGCAAAAAGTCAGTCAAAAAATTAGGTGAGAAAGTACTAAGCACAGGGAGAAGTTGTACATTCTCACATTTGGAAATCTATGTGATGTGGTAAATCTTTTTAATTCTTGTATAGTTAAGGTTTTGGTGGCAAAAGCTCCAGCTGGACTTAGGAACAAGAAAGCAATGAAATGACAGGATTAGAACAGCAAGTAAAACACTAAGAGTTAGACACATCAGACTCTTAGTAATCTTAGTAATCTGGTTTTTCCAGGAAATTCATGATAAGGTTATACTCATTAACAGTAAATTTATAGACTTTGACTCCTTTATGAAACTCACCCTGGCCTCCCTGTCTCCAAGATTGAGAGATAGACTCTCAATGGCACTGAGTGTCACATCCTTTCGTAACATACTATCTTGATATTGTATTATGATTATCTGCTCATACTTTTTTGTCCATTGTACTAGATAATGAAATAATTTTCTTGAAAGTGGTCTCTGAATTATTTCCCAGCCATTGCGTGTGCTGAGTAAATGTATACAGAGTCAATAGTTTGTGGTCCTCTATCTACTCTTTGCTTTTATTTTTATTTATTTATTTATTTACTGCCTGTGCATATAACATAGGAAACAGATTTCAAGTTGAAGTGATACGTTGCCATTAATAATTTAAAGCAGCATGACATTTCTGAAATGTTCCCACCGGTCATTAATTAAAATAATTTCCTTTAAACAGTTGTCAAAAACAAGACTAGCTTGAGCCAGAGCTTCACGTAAATTTTGCTTTTTCCACATAAACTTTAGGGTTGATAGCCATAATAACTGGTTGGCTCTAAATGCTTATGTAATTCTGTTAAATGAAATAGGTAGACTGTGTAAATAAGACATTGGTCCAATTTTCAGTTACTTCATGCTGTGGTGTGACTGCTCAGATATTTCAATATAGCAAACTTTGTCCTTTAAATGTCCTCTTAGGAGATTTGGTCTTTTTGTGGGTCCTTTGATGAATTCTGTCTTCCACTCTTCCCAGTGGGTACACATTAAAAGGTTTTCTCTATAATCACTCTCTAATTCTCAGGCCCTCTTTTCCTTAGCTCACATAGAGTCCACTTGAATTATAGAGATGCTCCAGCATTAAGAGGTGGGGAAAGGCATCCTGTGACTGGTAGCAGACTGAGGAGCATGAGATGGTGATGATAGTCACATAGGACACTGTCCCTCAGCTTCCAGGCTAGAAGTCTTTATAATGGACTTTATAATGTATTGATTAGCATAAAAAAGACATAAAAGGATTGCTTTTTTTTTTTCATTTTTATCGGTACCAAGGATCAAACTCATGACTGCCTGCTTGCAAGGCAGGTGCTTATGCCGCTGCTGCAGACCTTCAGGATGAACCCTGGTTCAGGTCAGCTTGGCTGGAATGGCTGAGTTGCTTCTGGAAGCAAACTGGGGATATGATGAAGATTTCCCATCATAGCTGTATTGTGGACACAGGAAACTTGATCAGGTCTATTTTTATTCAGCCTAAAGCTAATGACAAGATAGATATATTTGATGTCCTATTTTTCATCAAAAGGTATCCACACTATATGCATAGCCAGGACAGAAGAGAAAAATAGATCTGAATAGGAATATTATCTCAAAGTCTGAATAGTAATGAAAAAGGAACAGGAGAGGTAACATAAACTGCATTTCAATTGTTAAGCTACATCGAAGTGATGATGGCAATTGGTAGCAGGAAGTTGATAAAAGAGATGATAAGCTATTACTTGGAATGTTTTTGTGTAAGTGTCCTATGCTGAGAAACAAATTGGTCCCAAGCATGTGAAGGTGAACACTTTAGATAAAGATGTACAAGGTATGCTACTACCAGTATGAGGTAAAGAGAAACTATAGTACTCAGGGCAGCACTGCCATCTAAGGAAGCAGAGTATGGTGGTTGAACAAATAGATTCTATGGCCTGAGTCTGAATTCTGGAAATGCTATTTTTTTAAATCTATCAGTAATAACATTTCTCTATGATTCAGCCTCTAGAACTGTAAAATAGAATGATAGTAATAAAACTTATCTAATTAGGCTGTTACAAAATTGTGTAAGAAAAATGATTATGTGACTTGGCCTCACAAGTGTAGTAACACACTGGTGGTTGGCACCTCGTGAATCCTGTATGAAGATTTGAATAAATAATAACCCATGTAATACTTAATAATTTACTGTATATCTTATACATGTAAAAGTCTCTCTAAATCAAAGAACATTTTTAGTTTAATGAGCATTTATTACATTTTGATGTTTGGACTTTCACCGAGACACAAAATTTGGACACAGTTCTCAAAGAAATTATAGTCTGGTTGAGGGAATTGGGTAGATGTATAGATGACAGTTTAAACACTTGTCAAAAAGGCAACATCATTCAAAACAAAACATAAATTATGTTCTATATTTAGATTTTTGAATGAGCACTGAGGTGATATGTGTGACAGAAATTTAGGAAAAATCCCTTTGTCTCTGAATTGTTATAGATGGCTTATTTGAGGAGTGTCCTGTAAGAGAGATAGTGCCATTTATATGAGTTAATTTCTGTTCAAAAGCGAGTTACATAATAAGGAAAACAAAAGGCATCATTAGGATGTGACATACACCCTTGACTCCAAGTCTCTGTTTTATTTAAGAACCTGTTTTTCACCTGTCATTCACTCATATGCAGCTAGAAAGACCTGCATGCATTTCATATTTAGTAGTAGAACATTTTATACAAATTTTCCCAACAGTTTGTGAGCACAGCAAAAGATTTATTGCTAATCTTCACAGGATTTTTGTACCCCATCCAAAGGAATACATGTGACTCACATGATACCAGGCTTTGCTTACTACATTGCCAGAAAAAGAAATATATATATATATATATATATATATATATATATATACTTAGAATCCAAACCTGTTAAAAATAAAATCAGTTAGGGCATTGGAAAATAAAAAGGAAAATAATCAGCAACGTACAATACAATTAGAACTTACATTTGTCCATAAACATCTGAGTTCATGCTTGTATAATCAAACTAATGTGCACGATAGTCATACGATGAAGGAAAAGTATTGAAGGAACTTTGTTTTTGTTTCTGAGCCACTTTTTCCCTCTTTCTGTCAACCTTCCTCCCGCTTTCTGTCTCCTCCTTCTCTGTTTCTTTTGCTACTTTCCATTCATTTTTGCAGTTCAACATTATTTTATATTCTGGAAAGTTATCATCAGTAACAAGAGCACATCCAAGTTTTCTTATATCTTCCATTTCATAATTGATATCTTTAGTTTATTATTATTACTATTTTATTATTGCTTTTTAACAAGATTTTTTAAGTTCTGTGTAGTATGCTATAAGTACCAATATGTACCTATTAGATCCAAGGAGCACCAGTGATATTAAAATACACACTGTTTTAAGTATCTCTGTGACATTGTGACAAGTCTCTAGAGCAGTGGCCTAACCTGAAGATTAATCCTGTTAGGATTACTTAAAAGATTTAAGATGTCATGCTTCGGATATTATAACCTTAGCTGCATTAAAAAAAAAAAAAAGCTTTTATGTAGTTTAAGTTCCACATATCCTATTACAATCATCTCAGTTTCTTTGTGTTCACTGTCAAGAATGTTCCTTATCTTTAAAAGAGGCTTTTGAATTTATGCTTCTTACACCACAAGCAATTACAGTCATGGCAACAAAAGATTAACATATAATGAAGGGGAATAGCGTCAACAGAGCCAAAAGGAGACAAAGAGACAGCAATGACTTAGAATCAACAGTGATGAATCATTTAAACCAAGCCATCTACCTCAAGGACTAGATGCTCTTCCATGAATATTTATTTGGAATAGATTTAAAAAGCAACATGTCCTAAAGCAGTTTTTATATAGCTACCCCAATACAAATTTTTCTACTGATAAATAAAGTAGAAAACATGAAATGCTGTTTACAGATCTTAGACATTTATAATGTACATTAGCCAAAGCAATCCTTAAAGTCCTGTAATTTTAAAAATTTGGGATGTAACTCATATATCACAAAATCACTATTTTGAAATAGAAAGTTGAATTGTTTTTAGTATATTTGCAAGGTTGTACAACTGTCACTAATATGCACTTCTGGAATACTTTTTCACCCCCTCGTCAAAGAAGCTTCATACCCTTTAACAGGTCCTCCCTATTCACGCCTCCTCCTAGAACTTAGCAATCTTTTATCTGTCTCCAGGGACTTGTTCAACCTAAAAATTTCATATAAATAAAATGGTATTTTATGTTTTGTGTCTAGCTTTCATATAAATAAGATGGTATTTTATGTTTTGTGTCTAGCTTTCACTTATAATATTTTGAAGTCCATCAATGTTACCAGTTCTTTATTCCTTTTTATGGCTAAAACAATATTCCATTGTATTAAGGAATGTATTATTTTCAGTTTTAAATATGGATAATGTTGTTGTAACAATTCATATACAACTTTTTCCATGAAGATATAGTTTCAGTTTTTTGGATATACAGCAAAAGTGGAATTGGATGGTATAATACATCTGCTTAACTCTTAAGAAACTAAACTCTTGTTCATCAGCTTTACCACCACTGTCTGAGGGTATTAGTTTGTCTGTAACCTCACCAACACTTGTGATTTTCAGGTTTACCTTAGCTGGTAAATCCATTAAATCAGGATTTTATTGTGGTTTTGATTTGTGTTTCTCTGGAGTCTAATGATTTTGGATATCTTTTCATATGCTTATTAAGCATTTGTATATCTTCTTGGAAGCAATTATTTTATTACAATCTTTGCTCAATTTTAATGTGTTTGTCTTTTTAATTTGAGTTGTAAGATTTTCTTATGCACTAAAAATACACACCTTTATCTGGGTCTTTAATACACACTTGCAAATATAATACACAACTTGCAAATGTTTTTTCCAGTTCCTTTTTTTGCTAGTTTTTTGTTAGTGTGGTCCAGAAGTTGATTTTCTAATCATATCTGGCAACAATAAGACCATGTTTTAAACAGCTTAGTAAATGCTGAGATAAACCACTGTCCATATTTTTCCCTTCTTTATTGTACAGAAAAGGTATGAATCCAAATAGAAGAATAGAAATGAACATGTTTCACTGTGATTATCAAATCTGAACATTTTTGGTGATCTGTATTTGCAATAAAGGCCACATGAAAGGCTCATGCTAGGCTGCTTGTGTTGATCACTTTTCTTATTTTCCAAGACAAAATACCAGATGCCCAAAATGAAGGAAGGAAAGGTTTATTTAGCTCACACTTTATAAAAGTTTCAGTTTATAACCAGCTGTCTCTAAGCAGGGTGGCATGGCACAGGGACAGAAGAGAGCAAAACCAACAAGAGCAAACCTTTTTTCTTCCCTTACAGAGTATGCAGGCTACCAGCCCACAGGGTCTCCCTGCACTTCTCTTTCAGGGATGAGAATGTTTACTGAATGAGGACCCTGGCCCCCTGCTGAATCACTTAATTAAACTTTTAAACTTCTCAAGTTGATACAATGTATCAACCATTACACTGCCTTAAGTATAATTCTTTTATTATTCCATGAAAACGAAGTGATATTATTGGAGGACAATAGGTTAGTTTTTCTACATACTGTATGTAGAGAATGAGTCAGACCAAATCTCTATGCTATAGAACACAGATAAACATCTTCCTTTCTTCCCATAGAGATGTCAGTGAGAATAAGGTGAGAAAATGTCAGAGGCAACAAAAGGAGACAGAAAAAGACTCTTCTAAGATACAGAACTAGACCTAACAGTTCACTCTGTTACCATCCACATAACAGCTGGATGAGAAGAACAATCTGTGAGACTCCAGATTTGATGACTCTGGATGGTCAAATGGAGCCAGTGGAACCTAGGGCTATGAAGGGAGCTCAAGGTGACAGACTCCCAACTTCTATCAGTCTTGCAACAATTAAGCCCAGTTTGCAATGGAAAATGCTAACTGTAAGAGAAGTCAGGATTGGCCTTAGGCTAAAAGATAGAAGATGTGGCAGGAATCATATGCCATTTGAAAAACAGAGAACAGAACATATGCAACTGTGTTTTTGTCCATATTATGCTTTAGGAAGACTGTCAATTTTTAAGACAAACTTTTATCCATTATTGTATATGTAAAGGAATTTTAAAGCAAGGAATAGCACATTTGTTTTTGTTGGTATCCACAATGAGAATAAAGACTCCAGGAGCTTCTTCTTCAGCCTCAAAGGTATATTTTAGTTACAAGTAGTTACTAAAAGCTCTAAATGTATGTATGTTGTGTCTTATCCCCTCTCGTCTCCTGAGAGTTTATAGATCATACAATCTAGGATCTGACGCACAGTAGTACTTTCTATGAGCTCTAGTAAAAGAAATTAATCAACAATTTCATGGATAAAAATTCACAAATAGCACAAGTTAACAGTCATAAAGACTTTAAAATATTCAAGGATTGTTCACAGTACTTTTCACCTACTTACTCATGTGAACTATATGTCAAAGCATAAGTACATTTAGACAAACATGGCAGAGTAGAAAATCCTAGCCTTCATTTCCCCACAAAGGAATATAGACCAAAAAAAAAAAAAAAAAGACCTATGAAGATTCAAGAGTTCATTAATTAATCTACAACAGAACTTCAATAAAACAAACAAAAAGACCCAGTGAATATCCATAGAGAAAGGACCACTTTTAAAGTTAACATACTGTAACTTACAGTGATGGCTAAGAACAAGGAAGAAAAACACAGGTTGTTGGAATCAGCCACTGAGGATAAACCATAAATATCTCCAAGAGTTTTTTCTGAGGAGAACAAAGCATACTTATCACTGGGGTAAACAAGTGTTCCTACTTGGAAGCCCCAGCAAGGGACACAAGGCTGAAACTCCTTTGCAGAACCAGGCTCTGTATTTGCACAGCTCCTGCCCGTGTCTCAGCACCAGAACAGTTAACCTATAGAAAGCTAGTTTATACAAAGGCTCTATTGGCTGTGGTCTGGGCGCTGTTCAGTACTGTGAAGAATTAAGATCTTCTTGAATCTTGGAGTCATAAAACTTTGTGCGTACCTGTGATACTGCTTTTGACTCTCTGACTACTTGACAAACACTTGTGCCTGGCCTGTTATGACCAATACAACTGTAATGTCTGTGTTCTGAGAAATGGTGGTGTTGCTTCCATGCCTCTATATCCATTGTCTCTAAAAATGAGGCTATATTTCAGATGTGGCACTCTAAAGGCACTGGTATTATCATCACCATAAGTGATGCTACAAATCAAATGTGGACTTTACCAAATTTAGTACCAAGAGAGATTCTGTCATCTACAATTGCTTTGGTGGCCATATTGTTTTCAGGTAAGTAGATGTCTCACATAAGTCACCTAGAGCTACTTTCCTATTTGTAGCTTCCAATGATCTAAAGTAGTAACTACTGAAACCTCATGGATCATGCTAAAGACTTTACCAGATTATTCACTGCTAAAGATCCCAACAATCTTAACACCACTGTGGACATCGAAAGCATTGACTCTTAAGGAATCTTGCAATTTTCATCAACACTTCAGCTGACAGACCCTCCAGAAGACTACAGAGCTGCATCCTGACTGACATAGAATGGACGCATTCTAGCCGACACCCTCACATCAAGTGAGGGTGTTTTTACACACACACACACACACACACACACAAAGCCTGTAAAATCTGCAAGAAATGATGGTATCTCCAAATGTCCCAATATCAATTTAAAGGGAACAACAACAACAAAAAAAAAAAAAAAAAAAAAAAAAAAAACCATGAAAAGAAAAGAAACATACCACCACAAAAAGAAAGGAAAAAATTTTCTAGTGGCTGACCTCAAATAAACAAGAGATAAACAAAGTGCTTGACAAAGAAGTGGAAGCAAATATTTTGAAGAATCTCAGCCAATTTCAAGGAAACAGAGGAACTATTCAACGAAATCAGGAAAGCAAATGAACAAATTTAGAAAATTGATGGGAAGTTTGAAATTATAAACAAAACCCACAGAAATACTGAAGCTGAAACTACAATGAATGAAATGAAAAAAATGCATCAGGAACAGAATTGACCAAGCAGTAGAAAGAATCTGTGCACTCAAAGACAAATTATTAAAAATCTATGCAGTTCAGAAAAGAAGAAAAAGAATTGAAAGGAATGACAAAGGCTTGTGGGACTGGTTCATTTTTTTCCTTTTCTGGTACCAGGAATCAAACTCAGGACTTTGTGCTTGCTAGGTAGGCCCAAGTTTGTGGAACTTATGAGATAACTTCAAGAAACCAACTATTTGAATTAAAGGAATTAACAGTAGAAAGAGACAAAAGCTAATTTAAATAATTATATATTTTTCCAGGTGAGCATTCTTTGTACATCATATACCAAAATATCTCCCAAACTCTATAATTTTAAATGAATTTCTTACAACTGAATGATTTCAAATGGCTTTGAAAATCACTATTTTTATTTTGTCATTTAATTTCTTAAAAAATTTAGTTTACTAGTACATGTTTTGCAGTATATAATGTTTATATGCCTTGTGGGAAGTTGGTACATGTGCATCACACATCTTAATTTCATTTTCTGTCCTATTTCCCTTCCCTCCCTGCCCTTTCCACCCATTTGTTAATCTTTTCTTTTTCTTCTTTTTTTCTGTATGTGATTTTAGCACACAATGTTTACATTCCTTATGTGGAATTTCTACGTGTACATAAGACATTCCAATTCCCTTTTCTCATCCTTTCTCCCTTCCCTCCCACCTCACTTTATCTCTTGTTCTCTTTCCTTTTTGACAACAATCTAGCTCCATTCTTCTTATTGTCCACCTTTAATTTTCCTCTTCATTTTCCTCTGGTTTTCTCATATAAGAAAAATGGTGTGATACTTAGGCATATGTGTCTGATTTATTTCATTTAGATTTGTCAAGGTGCATTATTTTCTGAAAAATGACTCATTTTTCTTTTTTTATTGTGGAGTAGTGTTGCATGGTGTATAAACACCACATTTTTTTTTTTTTTGTCTTTTTTGCTTTTTATCGGTACCAGGAATTGAACTCACGACTGCCTGCTTGCAAGGCAGGCATTTATGCCACCGAGCTAAATCCCCAGCCCCCTAAACACCACTTTTAAAATCTATTTGAAAATAGACATATATGCCACTTTCAAGATTTAGCTATTAGGAATAATACTGGTGTAAATATGGGGCTACATGTGTCACTGTATTTATGACATGTTTAACACATTTAAGAAGGGACCTATGAGGACTAGCTGGTTCAAATGAAATTCCTAGTTCCAGTTTTTTGAGGAATCTCCATACAAATTGCTCTAGTTGTTGTAAATTTAAATTCCAACTAACAGTGCAGGAGAGTTCCTTTTTCTCCATGCAACCTCTCAGTTTATTATTTGATTTCTTGGTGATGACCATTCTTTCATCAGTGTAAGGGAATGTAGTTGCTGTTTTAATTTGTATGTCTCTAGTGATCAATGATGTCAAGTACTGCTCTAAGTATTTTTTTGACCATTTATACTTCTTCTATGAAGTGTCTATTCATTTCTCTTGCCCTATATTTTGATTGGATCTTTTAATTTGAAGTTTAATTTTTTTGTGTTCTTTGTATAGTGTAGATATTAGTCCTTTGAGGAATCACTGACAAAAGTTTTTTCATGTTGGTAGTTTATCTTTTTACTCTGTTGGTTTTTCTTTTGTTGTGCAGAAGGTTTTTAATTTAATGTAATCACATTTAGTGATTCTCAGAACTACTTCCATGCAACCAGGATTCTGTTCAGAAAGTCCCTTCATATACACATGACCTCAAAATTTTTATCTATCTTGTCTTCCAGCACATTGAGTGTTCTGGTTTAACATTATGTTCTTTGCTTCATGTTATTTTAATTTAATTCATGGTGAAAGATATGGACCTAGATTTAATCCTCTGCATGTGGATAGCAAGTTTTTCCAAAAGCATTTATGAAAGAGTCTATGTTTTCTCCAGTTTGTATTTTTGATCCCTTTTTAAAATACCACATAGTTGAGCGTACTTTGAGTTCCTTTTATTGTTCCATTAATGCTTATGTCTGTTTCTGTGCTATTACCCTTCTGTTTGTTATGGTTTGTGTCTGTGTGTCTCCCCAAAGTCTCATGTGATCATAGAATCCTTTCAAAGGTAGCTGAATCTAGAGTTTGTGATCCATTAACCAAGTCCATTGATTGGTCAGTATTATTCTGTGTGTGGATAATGAGAAGCTCCATCCTGGATTGACTGGCAGCACCCAAAAGACTTAGAGCCTGGTAGGATAAAAGGGAATGGGAGCTCTTCTGCTGCTATGAGCTCCTTCCTACCCTGCAATGGACTGTTTCTCCTCTGCCAGGCCCTTCTGCCGTGCCACCCTGCCTTAGTGCCAGCACTATGCAGTAAAATCTCTACAAATTGTGAGCTGAAATAAATGTTTTGTCTTTTAATTGTAGATGTAGGGTATTTTGTCTCAGCAACAAGAAAAATAACTAAAACATCTCCGTTGGTGCTACTTGAAATAATTTAAGTGTGAAGCTTTTGGTTTCCTCTCCTTCAATATCTCATTGTTCACTCTGAAAGGAGTTGGGAGTTTTGGGGGGCTTTTTTATTGGCTTGTTTCTCATGCTTTTATGTTTGTTTTGTGTTGAAGCTTGTGGGTTTATTGTAGTGGGAAATTTTGTTTTTAGTACGGGGACCTCTTTTGTTAATGTCCACTTTTCAGGGGTGTTCTCTGAGTGTAACTAACTATTATCTTTTGCCTTTGTCTCAGGATTCACCTATTTCATTTTATTGGGGATGGGAGAATGAGTACCACTGAGAACCCAGTTCCCCTTGCATCTGGTTTCACACATGGGGGTGGGATGTTTCTTCAGATCTGTGTTTTCACCAACAATTATAATATAAATAAATAAAATTAAAAATTTCCGAATCCGGGTAAAGATATACCCCCAACAAGTAGAAGATCAAAAGATGCTAACAGGATTTAAACCAAGAAACGCAATAGCAAGACAAATTATAATAAAACTGTGAAAATAGCAAAAATAAAGAAAGGAATCTAAAACAGTAATAGAAAAGAAATTGATCATAGATAAGGAACTACTAATAGGACAACCTAGATATGATATAGCAGAAACTTTACTGGTAAGAGAGATTAAAGATTTATTCAAAATACTAAAAGGGGAAAAACGCCAACCAAGAATACTTTATTCAGCAAGACTGTGTTCCACAAATGAAGAAAATATAGAAATTTCCCCAGAAAAACAAATGCTGAAGGAGTTAATCGCTATCAGGTTTGTCTTACGGGTGATACTAAGAGAAGTTCTCAAGATAAGGATAATTGGTTAACACAAAGATACAAGATGTGAAACTTGCTGATAGACAGAAAAACAGTATCAAAAATTTACTGTAATGGTGGTATGCAAATTACTGTATTTTTAGTATATAGGTTACAAGTTAAAAATGTTAAAAATAATACTATCTAAAATAATTGAGAAATACACAACATAAAAAGAACTGAATATATCATCAAAATCATAAAATTGAGAAATTAGGTAAATGTGCTGAGTTTTCATATATGATCTAAATTAAAGTGTTATTTACTTGTTATTTATTATCAAAAATAGTCTGTTGTAACTGTAAGATGATTCATATAGCTGCATTAAACATAAAGAAAAAAAAAACAGATATACGTGAGATTCCATGGCATAAAACTAAAGACAATTGTCATCACACAAGAATTTAACAAGGGAGTAAGAAAGGAATGAAAGCACTATAATAGCCATAAAACAATTACCAAAATAGTAGCATTAAGCACTTACCTATTTATAGTCATTTTGCATGGAAATGAATTAAAAATCTATAATCAAAGGAAAGAGAGTAGCTAACTCAAGGAAATAAAAGACAATGCCCAATTATGCACTACTTTCAAAAGATTCACTTTATCATTAAAGATACCTACATATTGCAAAATGAAAGAATAGAAAAGTCATTCCCTGAAAATCCAGACCAAATGAAAGAAGCCACTATACTTACTCAGTAGTGATTTACTGAGTAGGGTTATCAGGGCCACCTGTGGGATTGGGTGGAAAATGCAAAATGGTTGTTTGCACATGAAGAGTCAGGAGAACAAATCAAAAGTCAATAGCCTGGAACTTACACAGAGGTTGGTTTTCATCCGTATTGGACAGCCAAAGTGTCTGTGTTGTAAGGCTGAAGAATCTGCGCTGGAAGTCTGAAGGAGATGAAGATGAAATCCAAAGGTGGTATTGAAGATCATTGCTCCTCTGAAAAAGCAAAAGGGATGACTTTCTTCTTCTTTCTCTTTTTTAATCCATCCAGGCTACAAGCCTATTGGTTGGTGCCAACTACATCCATTGAGTCTTCCCTCCTCAGTTGATGCCTACAGGTCAGTCATCCACAGACACACTCAGGACTGTGCCCCACTAATCCACTGGTGTTTCTCTAATCTATTTAATTTGACACTGCAATGAACTGTCTTACTGTGTTATGCAAGTAAATTCACAGCAACAAGCAAGTCAGTTCAATAAGATGTAACAATTACAAATGTTTGGGCACCCAACATTAAATTATCCAAGTATATAATGCAAATATTAATCTATATAAGAAGAAATTTTACAGTAGAAGGGTAAGGAATAATGGTACCTTATTTTCAACAATGAATAGATTATTTAGACAGAAAATAGTGTTACAGGGAGCTGAAATATTTAGAAACATTATAGGAAGTCAGACAGCGCCGTGCCCTCGAAGAAGCTGGCACAGAGGACCAGATGTCTGGTGACCTTGGAGGAGACTACACACCTCTTGGTGTGGCCAGATCTCAAGATGGAAGACAAAACAAATGCAACCACATCCTTAAGTATAAACCTTAGAGATTAAGCCTGGATCACCTTGAGATGCCAGGTGATCTGTAAAGAATGCTCACTTAACAATGTGACTCACTTCCCCATTTGTCCCTGATTTGGTCAGTTTTACCAGAACAATTAAACTTATTGGTTGACCATAACTCTGTCCCACCTCATGCCCATTTGCCTTGTGAGTTCCCAGTTTTATCCAATTTAGACCCACTTCAGAATCACTTCACCTCACAGTTTTACTCTATAAAAATCCCAAGAAAATACAGAATCTTTGGTATCCTGCTCGGGAACCCTTCTGTCTCCTTCTCAGACAGAAGCTTTCTTTGTCTCAATAAATATTTCTGCCCTTAACCTCTATTGTTCCTAAAATTCATTTTTTGATTTTAGACAATATGAACTCATAACAGACATATAGTAGGTCACGAGTTTTGTTTGGAACTATATTTGAGATAAAATGAACAAAACTGAAATAACAACCAACAGCAGCAGAATAGACATTTTGTAAGTAAACATAAAACATTCTCCAGGACAGATCAAATAGAAGACTACAAAAATAAAAACCGCAAAACACAAATATAAGCTTGAGCCTGGCCATGGTGGTGCATAGCTGTAATTTCAGTACTCAAGAGGGAAAGGCAGGATGACTGTTGAGAGTCTGAGGCCAACCTGGACTATAAAGTGATTTCAAAGTAGGCCCTGTCTAAAAAAAACAAAACAACAACAACAACAACAACAACAAAAAACATTGAGAAGGAGTTAATACCAAATATCTTTTTCTAGCCCCAATAGTGAAAATAAAATTATTATACTAAATCTATCACAAAACTTTTAAATACATAAAATTTTAGAATACACTTTAAAACAACAAATGGATAAAATAATAAATTGCAAGAAAAATTTTAAAGTAATATAACACAAGGAACAAATGTACAAAAATTTATAGTACACAGAAAATACTGATCTAAGAGAAAAATTTGTAGTGGTAAATATCTACACTAAGAAAAGACAACAATTTAAAAAAAAAATTTCTGTGAAGGAGTTAGGTAAAAAAGTGAAAACCAACCTGGAATTTAGGAGAAGGAAGAAATTGATAGACATCTTGAGTAAAATAAATGGAATAGAAATTAGTAAAATATTTGAAAGCCTCAGTAAAACAGAAATGAATTTTTAAAAAGATAAATAGAAATCAGCAAACTGAATCAATCTAAGTAACCTAATCAGTCAATGAAATTGAAAATGTAGTTCAAAACTTATTAACAAAGAAAAACCCAGACCTAGATGAAGTCACTTTTGAATGCTACAAGAAACTTAGAGAAGATCTAATGTCACTAATGCTGGTTCTGTTTAATGAAACTGAAAGGGAAGAAATACTTCCAAAATGTTTCCTGGAGCAAGTATTACCCTGATACCAAAACTAGAGATGGATCCAACGAAAAAAGAAAACTACAGGCCAATCTCACTAATGAGCATAGGTGCAAAAATCCTCAGTAAGATGCTGGCAAAAAATGTGGCAAATTATCAAGAAGACTATACTTCATGACCAAGAAGGATTCATCCCAAGGAAGCAGGAATGCTTCAGCATACACAAATCAGTAAATGATTAACAGATCCAAGGATAAAAATCACATGATTATCTCAATAGATGCAGAAAAAACATCAAAGTAAAATATCCACTCATGATTAAACCCTACAGAAAACAGGAATAGATGGTGTTTATCTCAGTCTGGTAAAAGCCAACAAATCTGAAAACTTTAAAATCAGGATAATGATTTTCCATTATCAGCCCTCTTATTCAATATACTTCTGGAAACATTAACTAGAGCAATTAGACAAGAGAAAGAAATAAAAGGAACAATAGGAGAGGAATAAGTTAATTGATCATTATTTGTTGATGACATGATGCTTTATACAGAGGACCTCAAAAGCTCCACCAAAAAATCTACTAGATTTAATAAGCAAATTCAGTAGTGTAGCTAGATACTAAATCAACACTCAAAAATCAATAGCATTTCTACACCCAAAAAAATAATTCACCAAGAAATAAATTAGGGAAAACACGCCTTTCACAATAGCATCCAAATATAAATAAATAACTAAGAAATACCTAGGAATCAGTCTAACAAAGGAAATAAAGCTCTATATTGAAAACTAGTACTCTTAAAAGATCAAAGAGAATAACAGAAAACAGAAAGGTATCTCTTGTTCTTCAGTAGGAAGAACCAATATAGTAAAAATGGTCACAATTTTAAAATTGTTATACAAATTTAATCCAATTCTGATCAAAATAGTAATAGTGAATCTCACAGAAGAGGAGAAAACATTCCTAAAGTTCATTTGGAACTAGAAGAGACCTAGCATAGCAAAAGCAAAAAAAGTACAGTGGGGTCATTATAATTCCTTACTTGAAAATTAGGTAAAAGACAAGAAAAAATAATTCTTAAAAGAAGCCATAAAAGTAACAAATAGGTACAGTCTCAGCACTTGGGAGGCTGAGGCTAGTGGGCAGCTTGGGCTACACAGTGAGTTCGAGATTAGGCTGAATTAGAGTGATAATGTATCTCAAAAACCTGCAAAAAGGAATATGAACAAATGTTCAAAATTGTTAAGCATCAAATGCAAATTAAATCATATTGAGATTCCATCTCACACCTGATATAATAACAATTATCAAAAAGACATGAGATAACAAATCTTGACAAAAGATAAGAAGAAAAGAGAATCTTAGTGGTCATGGCAATCTATATCAGAATAACCATTAAGAAAAATAGTATGGATGTGCCTAAAAATTCAAATAGAGCAGTTGTATGATCCAACTAACCCACAGGTGGATACCTATCCAAAGTAAATTAATCAGTACATTGCAATTTCTGCATTCTTTCATTCACTCAAGTGTTATCCAAAATAGCTAAGTGTCTTAGTCACTTTCTCATTGCTGGGACAAAATACTAAATACCCATGGTTTAAACAACGATGTTAATTTGAAGGAGGTCAACTTTAGCTCATGTTTTCATGATTGGGCAGCACAAAGCAGAAACAACATGGTATAAGGGTGTAGGTACAGGAAAGCTGGATCTTGTTTATTACTGAGATGCCCTCCAGCCATTTTCACTATTATACTGTTGTAAAATATTTGGCTTCTTTTTAATGCTGAATCTTTTTAGCAACCAAGTTCTCCTTTGCTCCAAATTTGCAGCAGTTTCTGGGGAAACTGAAAACTTTTCAAATGGGTTTTTGCTCTTAGTTTTAAGTATACACATGATTGACTACTGTCAGCAGTGCCCTTGTCACACCTAGAATGCTGGACTGCCTTAAAATTTCCTCTACCAGATTAATTAGTTTGACCATCCTTAATCTCAGCCTCCCCCAAAGTCTCCGGACCTAAGCAAAATTTAAACAATTTTCTTTGTCAGTGCCTAGCATTCTATGGTCCCAACTCCAGCTGCAGATAGAGTCCTGGTTTCAACTGGAACCTCATGAGCCTGGCCTTTATTATCCACATTTCTATTAATATCCTGGTCTTCGGAGCTCTGACCAGGACCTCCCATATAGCTTGGTTGGTATCATTTTTGGCTTTTTTTAGCTGACATTTCCAAAGCTTTACATATTTCTCCTGCAAACCATTTCCAAAACATTTCTAAACCACATATTTGGATAGTTACAGAAATCACTTCTTGACTACCTAAATTTGTCTTGATGGTGTATGTAAATACTATTTTTTGAAGAAAAAGAGCTTATTAACATGATGAAGGACACTTTTTCCCTACATCCCCGCTTGGCAGCACCTACAGTTTCTTATCTTAGATTGCAGAATTAGTTTTCATATGATAGATACATTAGTTTAGAGTTCACTAGATAGAAAGATTCAATATGAAATATATGTATGATTATACAAAGAATCATTTAGGTAGGCATACATGTTCAGAATTAGAAAAGTCCAAGTCATCTTCTGATGGATCAAAGACTGAAGAATCCAAAATGGTTATCCATGTACTAGGTAGCAAGTGGTCCAGGAGCAGTTGAAGGTCAGACTTGGAAACTCATTGTAGAGTCCATGATGCAAGTCTGTGTCACATATCTAGCATCTGTGTTGGAAGGCCTAAGAGTCTACACTGGGAGTCTGAAGGATCTAGATACCAACGTTCCTATTGAGGACTGGAGTTCATATAAAGAAAAAGGGACCACTTCCTTCTTTCCTTTTTCTTTCTAAGTTAAAAATCTGTTCATTGATATCTCATATATGGGATGAATTTTTCCTTCTTAATGTGTTGGCCCACATGTCAGTCATCTACAGACACACGCAGAATTTACTAATTTAGTAGCAGGTTTTTACTCGAGTTAACATATCACAATTATTGATCACACTGGCATATGGAGTCATCTTAAATCTCCATTAAAAGATGAATGAATAAAGAAAATGTGGATTATGTATACAATGTAATACTATTCAATCTTCAAAATGTGAGGAATCCTGTCATTTGCAGCAACATAAGTGAAACTGAAAAACATACTAAGTAAAATATACATCAGGTCTGGAAAAGGAAATTCTGAATGATTTCACTTATATTTGAACTGTAAAAGCAGTGAACTCATGGAAGTGGAAGAACTCAGGTTAACAGAGGCAAGAAAGAAGTTGTGAAGTTATTGACTAAAGGATGTAAATTTTCAGCTACATAGTAAGAATAAGATTAAATATTCTACTGTAAAATATGATGATAACAGTGTATTCTTGGGAATTATTAATTAAATAGATTTGTAATGTTCTACTTCAAAAATGAGAAATATACAATGTAAAAATTGTGCTAATTAGCTTGATTTAGCCACTCCAAAATGTATCAGTAAATAGGAACATCATATACATTATAAATATATCCAATTTACATTTGTAAATTTAAAAATACACTAAAATACCTTCATGTTAAAGATAAGGAAATTTGGATGTAATAATATGTATTTATAGCCAGTTATGCCAAGCATTATGTTAAACAAGCTTTTCTCAAACAAAACAACAGAAAGTCCCATTTGTTCCTGTCATGAGTGGAAGAAATAAGAAAGTAGTCAGTTCTCAATTCAGTCTGCTGTTCCTGTCCTATAGTCCTTACCCCATACACACTCAGGTTTTTGTTCTTATATGGGAATGCTAAAGAACAAGTTCATTCATCAGAGCCCTCCAAAGAAACAGAATCAATACTGTATACACATAGGTACATATGTGGTACAGGATTTACTGTGATTGATTGTATCATACAGCTGTAGAGGTTAAGGACCCCTTCAGCCTGCCTGCTGCAAAATGGAAGGTGTAATTTCAACCTCAGTTCCAAAGCCTGAATCTCTGATGTACAAAGGGAAGAGAAGAAGCAAAGCCTGGCTTATTCTTGTTGTCTTTTGTTCTATTTCAGCTCTCAGTCGGTTGTGTGAAGCCCACTCTGATGGTGAGGGTGATCTTTACTCGGTATACTAACTCAGATGTTAATCTCTTAAAAACTTCCTCACAGACATACTTAGAAATAACATTTAATCAGATATTTGGACATGCTATGACTGCATCAAGTTGATACATGAAGTGAAACATCACAGAGAATTGTCAGAACTTTCTCTTTCTTTTCTTCTCTTGATGACTACTCAGTGTGAAAGAAGATTGAAGCCCTGTAAACATCACTCTGTCTCTGATGTGAAGGTTCTGGGAGCAGCACTGAAGCCAGATTGTACACTAAAAGACTAGATGCTGAAAATGCTCAAGGAAGGAGCAGCTTAAGATGACCCGAAGATGGCAGACTTTAGTGGTAATGGTCACTCTCAGATGTTCTAAATGTATTCTTGTAACTCTGAAATTGTGCATCATCTTTAACACAGTGCTGCTGCCTTTACATTTTGCTCTTGTCTGACATAGTGATATAAAATGCAGGTACCATTTCTTCTGTTTGGGTAGGGTAGACGCAAATTGGGAAAAGGTGTTTAAAGTAATACATGATTAGTCTTGTTCTTATAAGATTATAGAAATAGGTGTTTAAGCATCTTTATCCTGGGGAATCTCTCGAGACAAATAGTCTAAATTTGAGTTGAATTATTCAGAGCAGCACAAAGGGTGCTCCTTCCACTCTGACATGATTGCTGATGACTCCTGTGTTGCTAACTGCTTTCCACAGCAGACAAGGACATCCAAGTTTAAGGCCAAATAAATATAACACTGAGTGTTCAGCCTCTCAACTCATCATGAAGATTATAAGAGAGTGATCCAAAAATTTACTTACCTGCCTATTGGAATTATCTGGGGCTCTTAAAAGGTACTGATGCTTGCATACTAGATTTGGGCATTCTGATTCAAATGACCTGGGATGGGGCTTGAATGTGGGAATTTTTTAAAACTACCAAATGAATCTGATGTGCAGTCAAGGCTGAAGCTATTGCTCTAGTGTTGTTTTAAACTGCTCAGCTCGCATTAGCATTTTTACTTATTTACTATGGATGGGTTAGTGTTAGCTATCTTGTAAAGCAGGAATCAAATCAGTGTTTGTAAAATTATTCAACCCTTCCTGACAAGAGTAAGGTCTCAATAAATACTTTGATATTTGACCACAATATTAGTCTTTATTTGTAAGCATAGAAAACATGCATGTGTGTGTTTGTGAATGTCCACATGCACCCAGATGGCCTATATATACCTGACAATAAAACCATTAATTAATATTACAGGAATTTTTCTAGATAAGGAGTAACATCATGATTCCATCATTTTAATCCCTAATTGTATCAAATTTTTCTAAATTGTAGCTACTACCCATGTTGTTTAAAGCTGCCCATTTTAACTGAAAAGACATAACTTTCTTGTATAATGAGGTGTTAATTTATGATTATTTTAGTAACATATATATATATATATAAAACTAGGAAATAAATTTATTTATTTATTTATCTATTTATTTATTCATTTATTCATTCATTTGGTACTAGAGATCAAACTCATGACCTTGTGCTTTGCAGGCAGGCACTTTTACCAGTGAGCTAACCCCCCAGCACTAGGAAATTTAAATATGAGAATTCAAGCATTATTCAAAGGTCAATAATTTATCCTTTTAGACTCCTTATCTTTCACTATGGAAAATGAAAAAAAGATGTTCAATTCAAAGTTCATATCATTTAGAATAAAATAGTGCTTTTTTGAAGTTCTGAGTATTTTCACATGCAATCACGCTCTTGTACATATGAACATTTAGATCACAGAGAAATTTAAGGGAGTTTGTATATAGCAGGTACCCATCAAGAAAGCATTTTTACTGATCTTCACATCAATAAAATTCCTCCTCCAAGGCTTCTTAGGTCCACTTGAAGGACAAAGGTGCCTGAAGGACAAAGGTGCCTCACTGGCTGAAAAATTAAAGACTTAGTTAAAGCATTCAGCAGGTGGGTAGAAGTAGGTAGCAGTAACCAGTGCAAAGAGAGAAAGTGGCTTGTGTGATATCTTCAGGGATGAAAGAAAGTACTTGACTCTTTCAGGAACTGGACAGAGACTATCAAGACAGAATAAAATGGAAAAATGAACCATATTATGGAGCGTGGCTGGAGAGATAGGTTCACATCTACATCTTACTGGAAACTGGTCCCTTCATTTTATTTCTTATTGCCATCTATTAAGTTCCATCCTGCTTTGTTTTTACAAGAGAGGTCAACTATTTTCACAATAATCCTGTGTAATGAACTACTTCAAAAGGCACTGGTTTAAAATAGAGTTATTGTACTTATTCTTTTCTAAACATCATTGTGTTGGCTGAAAAGTAGCTGATATGGACTGTACTTCACGCCAAGAGGCAGGTTGGGGCCAGATCTGCTCCGGGAGACTTTTATCTTGCTGGATCAGTTGCTGCTGCAGTGTAGTTATGTCTGTATTAAAAGTACAAGCAAGTAAGCCAGTAAACAAGTACATTTGATGATCCTGTATGAATCCTGTCTGCTAATATTCCTTTGGGCAAAGAAAGTCACATCAGGGGCCCTATATTAAAGGTTAAGAAGACAGAGTTGTATGAGTTAAAGCATAGACTAAGAAAAGAATAAGAAGTTTCTGATAAAAATTAATCTCCTATACCCAATATATTAAGGATTTGATGATTGATTTCCGTATTTTCTCCAAGTTACTGATGTTTTCTTCCTACTAGGGCTTAACATGGCCCTTCCTGCCCTTAATATTTCATCTAGCTCTTATTCTTTTATGGTTCCTGAATTATTTCCTTCCTCATCCTCCCAAAAAATAAGAACAATAATCCCTATTCATTAACTTAGGGAAAACATCTGGAGATTTGTTTTTGTTTTTCTTCAATTTTTATCTGAATGTTTGGCATTGTGTCCAAAGTTTTGCTCTGAGAAGTTTTAAAAAGTGAATCTAGTTAGCATATCACTTCCTCCACATTTTATAATAATACACTAGAGTCATTCAGATGCTGCCCTTGGGATGCATGCTAGAAGTCACGTTACAGAAGAAAGCCAGGTTGCTTTCCTTGTGGTCTTCACTCACAATAGTAAATTCCTTTATAAACTAGAACCAATTAGCCTACTTTACAAGTCACCCTAGACATTATATTGTCACATTATAGTGAGATTCTAATGTGTAAGAGAAGCTTGGTGTTATTGTATTTGGATCATCACAGTTTCTACTATTTATTAATTATTTCTACTATATAGAATGCAATCATTTATAAATTTGCTGAGATCTTCATTTGAGAGTCATATGCATGCATTTTGGTGCAACAATTTTTGATGGCTAATTGTTGTTGTTTCTATGAGAGAATCTTGACTTTAGTAACAGTGTTTGGAAATTTGGAAAATCCCTATGTACTGGGGATATAACCTTTATGAAAATCAGATATCTCTCATTATTTACTCTGAAAAGGAGAATGATTATCAAGTCAGAGATCAATAGTTCAAGTGAAATAAAACAAAAACCTATAGATATGGTACCTCTTTAGTGATATTAAGAATATAAGCACACTTTTTTGTGTGTTCTTGGACTGGTTTTTCTTTGTGAACAAAGCCCCTGTAAAATTAGTATGCTAAAGTACTACATAAAGCTTGGGAAACTATCAATCCTAAAAGGGTTCACTGCTCAGAAGGAACTATGTGTGTAGAACTAAAATCTGATTATGAAAAAGCAGGCACTATGGAATAAAGGAAGGCAGAGTCAAACAAGGGAGATGAAAAATCAACAGAACATGGGAAGAAATAGCCTACATGTGGCTACTAAGGCAGGAAACTAGTAAAATCAGAAGGAGGATTTAGGATACACACGTCATAACTCAGCACTTTCCAGATGCATGTTAGTGAAAGAAATATCCACTGGGTTATGTGCTATTGGAAGAAAGTCCTCTGTATTTTTTGGTTCTGATTTCTGTGATACTTCTGGAATCACCATAGGAGATCTGTACACATTTGATGAACAAGTAAATACTGTAATAAGTGAATATGTGAAAGTCTGTTAGTGGATGATAAGCCCTTGTTTTTCAGGACAGTATTAGAAGCAGACATACTATGTAGGCTGAAAAATTCATGGAAATCAAGGTAGATCAAATTTTGTAGAGGGTGATAATATATACACTATTAAGAGAAGTAATAAAGTCCTGGGATTAAGACTATGCTCAATTTGCAGACCTGAGAAATAAGTAAGCATCTATGTAGAAGAAAATTAGACACTAAACTGGGTCACAAGTTCAATGTAAGAGGAGGAAGACTTCCTGCTACATGTGAAAGTGTAGAGTTGAATCTCCTTAAACATTCCCAACTAAGTACAGAATTTGTTCCGAGGACAGATGTGAGGGTCAAGTGGCCTCAACTAAATAGAAAGAAGGACTAAGTGGGTTAGGGACTTGGAGCTTGTTCAACTAGATATTCATGCCTGTGTATTAAATGTTAAAAACATATGAAAGTCAAAAAAAAATCTGAAGTCCCATGTTGTCTGCTTTTGACATTTTAACATATTGAAATTAGATGATTTCATCAGAGTAAAGGAAATGTGTGTGATCCGTATTTGAACACTGTAGGAAACCTACTTATTTTACGTTTTGAAAATCCATTTTCCTCACCAAAATATTTTCTGCCAGAAAAAAATGCATGAAGTAGCAAATATAAAAAGTTATGGAAAGAAGCTGGGGATTTAGCTCAGTGGCAAAGTACCTGGCTGGCAAGTGCAAAGTGCTGAGTTCAATCCCCGGCACCAATCAATCAATCAATCAATCAATAAATGGATTGTGTTGAGGACAACAAAATAAAAACAAGGAAAAATAAAAATATAAGTGAATTATAAAGCAAGAAACAAAATTTAAAAACTACTAACTAAACCCAAGAGTTGGTTGAGAGTGAAAAAGTAACAGAACATGAGAGCAACGAAAAGAAGGAGCAAAGGAGATGACAGAGAAGAAGACAGGCAGAAGGAGAGCAGGAGGGAGGGAGAGAGAGAAACAGAGAGAGAGAGAGAGAGAGAGAGGGGGATGGAGAGAGAAAGGTGGAGACAGAGGGAGAGAACTGTTCATTAACTAATAAAACAAAAGTGTATGTGGAGTAGAGAAGAAAGTATAAATGCAAACAAATTTTATATTACAATGGAGGAGAAAATAGGTAAAGATAAAAGACAAACTTTTACTTTGCTCAACTTTGTAGAAATTATTAGAAATAAACATGAAACCTGGGTTGAAAAAAATAAACTATTGAAATGTATTGTGTCAACAAGATTCCAAAAATAAAAACTCTTAAGCCAGATATTTTTGACGACTGGTCAATAATCCCTGAAAAAAGTAAGAAACTCTGCTTTTATTTGAAGATGTTTTTAAGCATCAAGGAAAATGGAATGTTTACATATCTGTTTTCTGAATTCAGTATTACCAAAACTTGAAAAGTAGCACAATACAATAAAGTTAAATATAAACCTCACCTATGTTATTAGTGCAAATACTAAAAATTAATTATGATCAAATAAACTGCAATCACATATATAAAAATAATAAATACAACTACAAAATTTCAGGCCAGGGATGCAGGGGACAGTTCAATACCAGGAGACCTAGGAACCTGATATCCATATTAATAGATGCAGGGAGAGCAGTCATTTGATCATCTCCTTATATGACAAAAAACATTTTACAAAATACTGCTGAAGTTTATGTGAATTGATATTTCCCTAATCATAATATTGAATTCTTATGAAATTAATGGTAAAATATTGAAAATTATTCCATTAAAGTCAAGTGTAGGCTGATGGTGCCAAGTACTCTTTATATTCTTTCTGTGGTTAGTTACAATATCCTCAGTCAAAATAGAATAATAAGAAACATAAAAACTAGAAGTGATGCTGTTAAATATTCGTTACTTGCAGATTATATTCACATTAGAGAATGAGAAGAATCTCAAATGTAGCAATGTCTAATTAAAATGCAGAAATCTGACTGCACAAATTTACTTATTAGCTCTTTAAGATAAATCATAATTAAACTACAGTGAAATAACAATGCTATCTAGTAAAATCATGAAGCACCTAGAAAGTCTCCATATTTATTTGAAGCAAAATAAAACAAAGCAGAGCGAGTCTGTCACCTATTGCACCTAAAAGATTTAAATAAATACCAAGAACTGAATCATTTTAGATGAGAATAGTCTACTTGCTATAGACAGAGTGATATCTGTCAATTTTTCACTATTTTCTCTTTAAGGAGATTTCTAAGGCATTTTCTCTCAATCACTCTTTCCCACTAAATTGTAACAGAGATATATCAAATATTTTTATGTATTCTGTGTGTAGCTATTCCTAAAGTGTAAAAAGAATAAGCTTATTTTCTCAAAAAAAATTTATCACTTTAAGGGTAAGACAACCCCTATTTAAAATACATTCTGAATGAATTTAAAAAATCAATTCAATGTCATTTAAAGCAGCAATAATTTTTTGGTGCAAATTCAAATTTACAAGAAAAGAAAGAAAAGTTTCAAAAAATCAGAAGAATGAGGGTTCTAGATCTTGATCTTTAGATATTAGACATATTGTAGAAAATCAGTAAAATATATTTTAATAGATATTGTAAAATAGATATTTCATAGAGCCACTATGTATAGAATTTAAAATTTAATAAAGAAGAGTCATTTGAACAAATGAATTTGGAAGAGTTGACTAGCTGGAACGCTAAGAATGTAGAAAGCAGTGAGTTTCTACTAATCTTCACAATGAAACAAATAAGGTGATGCAAAGATTTTAACACAAAGTGATATTCTATACACTTTGTTGAAGAAAATATGAGAGATTTATTTCCATCTTTATGAAGTGAAAACTCGTGGAATGTGACAAAACACAGGAACCATACAGTTAAAGACTAACAGCTTTGCATAAAAATTAAAATTAAAATATTTGGATAATTTAAACACAATGAATGATTTTAAAAGCCAAAACCACACTAGAATAAAATGTATATTCACTGTATGTGTAAAAATAAAGCTAATGTCCTAATAGTATATTGAACTCTAGTAAGTCAATGACAAAGGCATCGATGATAAAAAAAATTACAATAAGCACAGCAGGAAAGAAAATCCAAGTAGTTTCTAATAGTAGGAAAATCTCTCATTCTTAGAGCGAGATACTATATTTTATGTAATAAAGTGGCAACGTACAAATAGTTCATGACATACTGTGTCTTTCTGAGCACCTAGGAAAAGGAATTCTTACTCATTTTCCTAGGTATGTAAATCAGCAATTGCTATTTTGATGACAATTTATCAATTACTATGAAGTATAAAATTTCCATTCTTCTTGACTATTATTTTCAGTTGTAAACACTTATCCTACAGGAATTTTCAGATATTGCAATTATATGCTTTTTCCCAAAAGTATTCATTGTAGCCACTTTTAATAGCAAGCTTAAAATTGAAGAATAAAAGACTGTATGAATATGATAAATTTATATAAATGAATACTATGTACATACTGATAAAGAATGATTCCCAAGGCATGGTAAGAAGAAGAAAACAGATTTTTCTGACAGTTATTTATGTTATGTTGCATATGATGATTGAGTTTCTGTGTTAACTTGCAGAGAATATGATACACAGTTTTCAAATACTTGAAAGTGATGAAAGGATTTTGTACATTAATTCACATTCATATTCAATTGATGTTAAGTAAAGCATACTATTTTCTATAATATGAGTGGGATTCATTCATTCAAGTTAAGGCCTTCAACATAAAACTGAAATTTCCAGGAGAATAATAAATTCAGCCTCAAGACAGGAACATTTACATCGTTCCTTAATTTCTAGTCTTGACATGCCCTAAAAATTTCAAATTTTCCAGTCTCCTACAATAATATAAGCAAATTCCTTAGCATAAACCTTTCTCTCTCTGCATACACACATATACACACACATCCCATTCTTTCTGTTTCTCAGAGCACTGACTGATAAGCTATGATATTGCGTCTTTCATAAAACCATGTTAGAGATGCAGTAATTGTATATTAGAAGACTGTCTCAGGAAGAACATTCATCAAAAAAAATAGTAACAGTGGGTAGAGCCTCTGGACCCACTCCAGGCCCTTGGAATCGGGACTCGCATTTTAACAAGTAGAATTAGAGTAACTCTGGCAAGGTGAGCGACCTTGCAAGGTAGGAGTTTGAAAGACAGACTGTCACTTCTTCAGTCTGGTCTCTTGTGCTGGCTGAAATACCTTCTCTTTTCGCTCCCAGGTTTTCTTTTCCTTTCCAATTTGCCCAGTTTAAAGCATCTAACTCTTTCCTAGGCCCCTTCTCTTCTTACTTTCCAACTTGTTCTGATATTCTGCCTATTAATGAATGACCTCGTTTCTTTTCAAATATCTTCTTTACTTCTCTTGGGAAAACTTTCGATAATACAAATTCCTTCCTTCCTTCTTACTTCCTAAGATTCCTCTATTCCCAATCTCTTACAACTCAATCATTCATATGCCTTATAGCACAATTTTTGGGATGCAGAGAATAGACTCTACTATTTGGATTTGCTATTTTTCCCCAGCAATTTTGGAAACTAGGCTGCAAAGGAGTAGGATGGAATTTTCTGGTGGTTGTTTTTGTGTTTTTTCCTTCTCTGTGTGTGTAATTCATGATTTGTTTACGTTGTATTTGAGATAGCACTTACTATAAGTTGAAATTTTATTTAATGAATGGATTTATCTTTTGATATTCACAGCAGATTCTGAAAATTTTCTGACTTTGATACTTTGGGAGCATTTAAAATAGTATAATTGACCGCAAAGGTCAGGCAACATAAATTGATCTTACTAGGGGAAAAAATTATCCAACAGGGGCTTATCTGATTTAGAGAAAAGCTATAGCTGAAGAAGGGAGAGAGGAAAGAAATATAGAAAGATTGTCTTGGGAAAAAATCCGGCATGACTAAAACTTGAAAATATGGCTTGTTCATACCGTGACTCGTGTAAGGTTTCCAAAGAATAAATGAGTCTGAAGTCAGTTGTATGTAATTCAGTAAGACCTTAAGCCTGCCTTTTAACAACGCAAAAGCCATTGAAACAACTCAGCATCCAAAGGGATTCTTTAGATGCTGTGAGTCTTAGAAAAATGAATTCCATCCTTTTCTTGCTACTGAGCTCTCGCATCAATGCTCAGACACATCCTGCCATGCATCGCCTCCTCTGTCCAAATAACCACCTTCAGCTTCAAAGACCTGCCTGTCTCTACTTGCTCAAGCATTTTCTCTGCAGTTTAGGCCTTCAGGCCAATCAAATCCTGTATGTTTAGCACAGTCCAATGCCAACAGCTTAACTGCAAGGTGGCTTTTACTGCAAGCAGAGGGCTGTAAGGACTCAGCTAATATCAATTTTAAACCATTGTCTGAATCATTGTCTAAAATAAACCATGTTTATTTTGCTAGATAAAATTATAATATTATAACCCCTCTTACTTTGGTGTTAATTTGCAATGGACAGAAATACCCAATAATGACTAATTGTTTCATTAGAAATCATTGGTCCTTTCCAACACTAATTCTTGAGTCATTGTAAAGCACAGTTCAGTATTTGATATACTCCTATGGCATGTGTGAAGTCTTCTAATTGTGGTTAATTTTATATGTTATATTTTAGTAGTAAATTCTTTCCTAAAGTATAATGTTAGGCAGAATCTTAACATTTAAACAGAAAAGCAGGATTGCTATTAAACAGGCCAGATTTATTATCTGTTAAGATTGCCTTTGACTGTACGACCTAGGACAAGTGTGATCCTGGGGCTGCATGGGACACGTGGGTCAGTGGTCTAAATGAAACCCCATTTTTATTTGGTGTTCTCAGTTTCACTACTTTATTTAACTCCCCTGCCAGATCTGTATCCTCTGTTTGATTTTTTTCTTGATTTTAGGATATCTACATGTAGAAACACCATTATTAATTTTAAACGTCAGAATTAAAATCTTTCTAAAATATACTGTATACTTGTAATACCCTTAAACAGTATAATAAATAGAGTTTTCTTGTTCTTGGATTAAAATTATCATTTTGAAAATGATAAGATACACTGTGGTGTATTAGCTAATAAACGCAAAAGAAAGTATACAGGCTGTCAAGTCCATGATATCTATGTGGGTAGAATGAAAGTACAATTAAAAATAGGAACTTCAGACTCCGAGGACATTCTCAAGCTGTTCAGCACAGTTTTGATTTGGGGTAGGAACCTTCTCAGAAGAAGTTTTGGTACTGTCCATTCCTTGAACTCTGTCTAAGTAACAGAAAAAGGGAACATTACTCATTGACTCTTGGTCCATGGATCAGGGGGATCAAGGACAGCCTCCGAGAGTTAAATCCAGGTTTGCTTAAGCACAGGAATGACCAGGCGGGCTTCTTTTGATATTTGATTTCTCTAGTAATACCAAAGAAATGTTGGCCCAAAAAGTCCATATTGTATAGCAACAGATATGGAGCTTTTAGATGACATCTGCTTGCATCTAGACACTGCACCTAGTTTTAGAGTTTAAAAAAAGGCAGGACATTAAAAGTACCTGATAACATCTGAGACTATTTGCCCTAAAGTGGCTGTTCAATCTATTTTTCAGTAATAGAAACAAGATAATTATGATTTTTCTTCAACATTTTTTATTTAGAGAAAAAAGCAAAACAAAAAAGTAGAAACAATACAGAATCAATACAGTAGAAACAATACAGAAAAAACTGAGAAATCTCTAGTTGATAAATTACATATTGTTATCTTAGAAGTAGTCAAGTTACAAAATCAAAGCATAAAAAGTGGACAATCAAACAATGACAGTACAAACTTCTGTTTGAAAAACTAACAAAAACCTAGTAGTATGTTTATCTATCTTACACAATTAAGCATGCATACAGTTATATCATTTAGAGCACTTTCCTTCTCTTTCATTATTACACTATCTATTGTGCGTTTTGGATCTTATTACTCTTTCAGTTTTTATTATTTTTTATACTAAAGACAATGTGATATTTAAAAATATGAGTCTGATTTATTTCACTCATGAGGATTTATAATCCTTTTGTTATTCATTATTACTTTTCACCCTTAATCCTGTACTTTTCAATAGCATTATTTCACTTTCTTATTAACTATTTTTAACTCTGCCTTTGAAATCCAGTTGCAAAGTTGGTTAGGGTTGTATATAAATTATGAGTAAATGGTCCCTGAGTGAAAATTCTGCAGCACTTTAAAAGCATATGATATTAAGAATTTTGATGTGCCTCTTTGGCCATTTATTTCCCTCACTTATTTCTATATATCTAGTTGGGTAAACATAAATGTTATTTTCTCACAATATTATTATTATTATCATTATTTTGAATGAAAAAATTTAAAACCAGTAATTATTTTGTGAGCATTATAGCTCTATTTTGCTATTCAATAGCATACCATAGATATCTATCTATGGTAGATATCTATCTAAGATAGATAGACAGATAGATAGATAGATAGATAGATAGATAGATATAGATAGATAGATTCATATGAAATTGAATTTGATTCATAGCCATTAAATTAAAAATTTAACAGTCTATTAAATGATACATCATAATACTGTGCTATGAATAATACTTCCAATATAGAATTCTAATATTTTTCCAGTAAAGAAGGGTATTTTTTTTGAAAACAAAACATTTAAATCAAATATCTATTTCTCCCAAAATGTTTCACAAGAAAATGTTAGAGACAAAAACAATAATGAAGAAAAAAACAAATTCCTCTTTAAATTGCTTTTATCTTTGGTGCAGGCATTAACAGTTCAAATTAAGCAAAGACTAAAACACAAATATTGATTTTGGTCCTGGCTACATTTCCAGGGTCTTTGAAATGTTTAGAAAACAGTCTGCACATTTCATTTCCTTTTTGTTTGGACAGAACACTATTGCCAATATTTCTTCGATTCATACATCTGGAATCACTAAAACATGCAGCTGGGACGAACTGTCAGTGATATTTTGTTTTCTTGACTAAGAATCAGAACCTTGACCTCACCAAAGAGTGATTATGCGGTCAAGTTAATGATGAAATCTTGAGTGATGACAAGATGAAGGCTCAGGTACAGGCAATAATGGTCTTGAAACTGGCTCATAGCTTTATTTTTCTGAGTTTTAGGAGAGGCTTGCTGTTGAAGATGTCACATTGTTTTTGTAAATGCTCTGTGTCTCATCTCTGTTCAACTATAGGCTAAGTTATGACCTTTCACCTCTGATGCTGGCCAGATTCTTGTCCTACATGCAAGAGATGAGAGAGAAGAACATGGCCCACTCTTTTGCTAGCAGTTTACCACAAGTGCATGTATAGGACCCATAAACCGGTAGAAATGTCATAAGGAAACACCTGTATCCGTGGAGAAAATTTTTAGAACTGAGGTAAAGACTACGAATTTAATGGGTGAGAAGAGTTGTAAGCCAACAAAAAGAAAAATAAAAAGGCAGAAATTCATTTTAACATCTTAAAACTTCCCTTAAAAGTAAACTTATGTAAAGAAATAGTTTAAAGATATACATAGGACAGCAAAGTGCTAGTCTTTTTTTTGTATCATTTAAGAAACACAGGACAGTGAACTGGTAAAATCACTTTGGAAAATTTTGGCAGTGTTCATGAAAACTAAACATAAGTACAATTAAGAAATTCTTCCAGCACTAACACGTTCAATAGACATCAGTGATTAATTCTACCCAGGGACGCATGCAAGAGTGTCTCTACCAAAGCAGCTCCAAAGAATAAGTAGTTTGGAATGGCTCAATGAATGTACTTAACCATAAAATTAAATATTCAAAGTCACAGAAAAAAAATCCAGAAGACCATTACTGCAGGAACATTCACGAATCTTATAGATATGATGTTAAGTGAAAGAGATCAGAGGCAAAAGAGTATAATTTTATGATTCCACTCATAAAAAAATTGAAAGTAAGCCAAGCTAAACTACTGTGATTTGAGATCACATTAGTTGTTATTCTGCAGTGAGAATACTAGTTATAAGGAACACAGAGAGCTTATGGGATACTTGACAAGCTAGATATCCTTATCTTGGTTTTGATGCACAAAATATATACACATATATTAAAGGTATTCAGTAGATATACATTTTTGTCTTTAATTGTAAGCTCTACTTCACTTCAAAAGAAAAAATTCATAGTGACAAATTATTAATAATAAACAAAATGTGAAGTTGCTATTGAAATTAAGTATTTCATGCATATTTTATTTGAAGAAAGTTCCACTCAGACTTTTTTGTGGTACTTGGAATTGATCACAGAGCTTTTCGTAAGTTTTTTTTTTTTTGTTTTTTTTTTTTTTGAGTCAGAATCTATAAATTGCTAAATTGTCCAAACTGGGCTCAAATGTTTGATATTCCTGCCTCAACCTCTACTCATATTCAGCATATAAGGCTTCTGAGGAGAATTCTTAAATTAAGCATGCAAATATTTCTAGACTCAAGCATAAAAATGAATGAGACCACTTAGCACTATCAACTTGGAGACCACTTTTCAAATTATACTGACATTATTGTACTTGTTGGAGTTCCTTTGTAAAAACTGTCTCCCTAGATTATGAGATGTTAGAATAAACAGCATAAAGGATCAAATAGTTGCTCTTAGAAGACACCTACATTTTTACTAGATGTAAATAATTTGAAACTTCTCTGAGATATATACAGGATATGTAATATGACTAATGACACTTTTCATTGGTTTTTCAACAGTTAGGAATTCTTTGCCCAGAAATAATGAGAGCAATTATGTTGTCTGGCTCCAAAAACATTCCTAAGGCTCATTCCAAAGAAAGTGTCCTAAAATATGTAGATTTTTGTCAGCAACAGTGATTAAAGGTTTATGGTTCACCAAAGCCTTAAAGGTTTGTACAGTCTAAAAAAGAAAATTGGATCTTAGAATCTAAACAAGTTCAGATCCAGGAAACTAAGAAACTTTATATTTATTTGAGCAATTCCAAGAGGAATTTGCCATAGGATGTTTGTTTTCAGGAATCCTCAACACCTTAATTTACTGAACAGTACAAAAATAAGCAGGAGCTTCATCTTTAGTCCAAAAATGCTTTCATTCCTCTTTCAAAGAGACAAATGTTTCCTTTCTGCCGCCAGGAGGGATAGCGCCAACAGCAGGAACTTGCAAGTCACCTTATCTTCAGTTTTAAATTGTACTATTCTATTTAGTAAACCAAATATGCACTCTTGCCTCACATTTTTCATATCTGTCCAGTTTTCACATTTCATGTTGAAAACGCAGTACAGCCAGCAGACTAGGCTTGTCATCTGACCACCTCCCTGCTGGGGAATGTTGAAAGAGTTGTCTGATTTGCCCAGGTCTCAGCTGGTTTATGAAATGATGATGATATGTCTACCTTGCAAGATTGTTGAGGAGTGTTTAAAGGAAAATTCTTGGCCAAAGATCAGGGGAGATTCCTTTCTCTTTGTGAGGCCTTAGCATTAATTAATTTTCCCACTTTATAAGCTCGGAGAGAAATTTTCAGAACATCAACACGAGCCAAAAAACATTTTTCTACACGCCCTTTAAGTTTTTTCTCTAAGTAATATAAAGTTTATTCTCACATTTTCTGCATTAGATTTTCCACCATCTTCCTGTTGGGAAGCTTCTTTCTTTGAACCGTCTAAGAAAGATTAAAGCAACGAAGGGGGCAGATATGACACAAACGACTTCGGAGCTCTTTTCTCTGGGGAGTACATGATGCACTTTCTTCTTTTATACTTCAGTGACTGGCAGGGATGACTTCCACTCTCATCTCTTCTTCCCTACGTGAGGCCCCAAGAGCAGGACTTCTCTTTTCTATCAAAAGTATAATAATATATTGGTATTCACATTTATCTCAACAGAACAAGGTACATTTGATGAATATTTCATACTTAATGCAATTTATATAAAGCATTTCTATCGACTGAGAATAGATGGGTACAGTAATATAAATTTGTTTTAGTCTATTTAACTCAGCTACTTTAAAGTTTTAATTTTCTAAGCATAATTTATTTAAGTCATCAAGTCACGAACCACTGTTTACTAGTATAGCTATATTAATAGGCATTTGCCTTGTTTTTGAATTTTCTTAATTTCCAAATTAAAATACCTCTTCCCTTATCTTCAGAAACAATGTCAGTTAAGATTTGCCTATTCTAATTTCTCTAACTTAACACTATTCACAAACTAAAGCTTGTACTATTTACCTTAGCTTTTCATAGTTCCTGATGATCATAGCATCAAACCAAAATACAATGTGCTTCTCTGAGGTACACTGTCTTCCTTCCTGGGAGACTGCAATATATTTTCAGATTCCTATTTTTATAGCTTCTAATGGACACTAAGAGATTTAGTTGAGTTCATTAAAATGGTAGACATGTAATTGCTAAGGCCTCCAGACGTGCAATAACTATAGAGTCTTTTATTATATGCAAAGCAGCACTTTCATATGACAAAGTGTCACTTCAAACAAGACCAGTTTTTGCTTGTTTCTTTGCTAGATTTTGTTTGGTTTTGATATTAACTACAAATTCACTAAAATTCTAGAAGTATTCTGTTGCTGCTGTGAAACTTGTGTGTGGAGTACACACAGGGCATAGGTCATAGAGTATAAAAATAACATTGATAAAAAGAAAGTAAGTGAACTGGTAGTTCTAAGGCTAGCAGCAAGGCTATAAATTCCCTTCCAAACATACTGCTTGGTAGAGTTGGGGTGTTATATAAGCCTGAAGCACTTAATCTTGCACATTTATTCTCTAACCATTGCTGATTCCCCTGCACGAACTTGAAACATAAAGTCCGTGACTCAAGCTAAAGAAAATTACCACTTCTTACTCATCGTACAGTTCATCATCTCTGTGGTTTTGGTTATAGTCTCTGCACAATCTTCACTTCTTTGGGAAAAAGTGGCCTGCTGGGTTGTCCAGTTACCTACGTATTGTCAGTGGATGTCGAAGAGCAAGTGCTTTGTAGTACAAAGTCAAAGGCCTCCTCAAGGGTTTCCTTGATTCAGACACATAGGGGTGGAGCTAATTCTTTCCCACAGGAAGTGTGCAAGTTGCCAAGAGTAAGCCAGTTTGGATGGACACAAAGCAGTTAGGATATCCTTGATTACCAAAGTGTCATTAAAATTTATGAAGGAATTTGAAAAGAAACTTGAGCTACCATTTACTTTTGTGCTTCAGATTTCTTAGTCCTCAAAGCTCTCAAAATATTGAACTTTTCTCTCATCATGCAATGCCCCAAATGACCCCAATCTGAAGGATGAAAAACAATTTCTTTGGGGTTTTTACCACACAAAATAACACTGAATATTACCGAATATTTTGTCATATTAGTTGAAATATTTTACACAAAATCAGGCATTTATGGATATATTTTTTGCTGTTTTAGTACTATTTACTTAGAATTGATTTAAAAAATAAATAGAAAAATTATAATTGACATTTATTTCAATTCACTGATTACTCTCTGTAGTTAATAAAGTAATTTCTCTTCAGTAATGAGTTGTATTCTAATACTTCCTAGTCTCTGCCATGGCAGAGAAAAAGGCAGGGATCTGGGGAGAGAGATACACCCTTACATACAATGCTTCCTGTGTTCTGCCTCTTCCAACCAGCTAACACCACCAACTAACTGCAAGTCAGTTATAATTCTCCCTAGCACAATCACCTTCCAAAGGTCTTGGGGATGTTAACACAAGGCTTTAGAGGGACATCTAGATGTAGGCCATAATAACATATATCAGACATCCTTGGGTGAGCTCTATGTGCAGCTTCCTCCACAAGTGTACTGCTGGTACAGATTCTATTTCCTCTAGACTCCTGCAAGAGAGGGGAAAGTGTGCCAAATGTTGATTCACTTAGAAGATCAAATTCTAAGTTCTACATAGTATATATGGGTAGGGTAATTCTGGTTTGGGAAGTAACATTCCTCATTGGAATAAAATGGAGTTAAGGAAATGTAATAAAGAAGAAAAATATATTGACTGAAGGCCTTTGGGGCTTTTGGGTCTCTCTGAATTCTTTTCCATCTCTGACTCATGAGACATGTAGAAGCTATGCTCTAGAACCACAGTTCAGCTGAACCTCCCAAGATTTTCTAAAAATTTTGTGCTACTTTTCGTAGTGGAGAGCAGTGATCTGGATAGTTACTTCTTGACTGCGTGGTATGATCAAGTGAATTCAAGGCATGCAAAGGGGTGCAGAATCCAAAGGTATTTGTTTAGCTAATTACCATGCTTCTCCTTTAACGGTAGGTAACTTCTCAAAGAAGAACGCACAGGAAAATTTCCTGGATTCACAATGCATTTGCTTCCATACTTATGTAGAATGAAAGACAGAGCTTCAAATATTCCTACCTCTGAATTCCTCTGATCACCACACATTTAATATTTTGAGAAATAGCAGCCCTAAATCAATTCTCAGGTACCTGTTTAAATTCCACCACAATGATACACAATATTCAAAAACCAGCACAGACCAGGAAATGTCTGTCTTCTTCTTTCCTCCCAGCAAACACAAAGGGATGAGATATGTTTCACTGTCAAGATGATTTGATGTATGTAAAAAGCACTTCAAAAATATATCAGTATTTAATTTTAATGTAATATTTTGATGATATTTTAGCTCTTGAAATAAGAAGCACAAATGTTTCGGTAAATTTACTTGTGCACTTTCAGGTCATACTCAATATCTAGTTCATTCCACCAGGATAATTCCAACAAAAATCCCTTCAGGATAAAACTAATAATTTTATATGTGTTCTAAATTTACATATAAGGTTATTTGCCATTATCCTTTGTATCTATAACTTTGAAAATTAGAAGCAGTTTAGTTGTCCAATAACAGGTGACTATTGATTGAAAATTACAGTAGTGTTCAAAAGTTAAATGCACATTGAAAAAGAATATTTAGTATTCTATGAAAATTACCACAACTTTTTTTTTTTTTTTGTACTGGGGATTGAGCTCACAATCTTGCACTTGCCGAGCAGGCACTTCTACCACTGAGCTAAATCCCTAACAACCACAACTTATTTTTAAGGAGGAGAAACATGTAAAAAGATAATATGGAGAATGTATATGTAAAAAATGCACATATATAATTAAAATTAAGATTTTTTTAAAGATTGACAAAATACATAAACTGTTGCTAGTATAGTAATTCTGAAGTTTAAAAAAGACAATTTCTCATCTATACTGAATTTCATGTGTTTATAATGACAGGCATATATTGTATAGAAAACAATTATTAGAAAATATTCAATATAATGAAAACAATTAGACAAATTAGCTGTAGATACTGTAGAAGCAAAAACAATTTGTGGAATGAATTTCCAGTGCTTAGCTAGTTGATTTCACTGTATAGTCATGGCCGTATGTGTTATTTTTAGAAGCATCATGCTCCATAAAGTCCAAACAAAAGAAATGTGAATACTAATGCAGGAGACTGTTGATTTTTCCATGAGACCAACAATCTGATTCTCTGATCCCAGGATGAGTTAGATAGCTCTGTAGATCGGTTAACTGTGAGTAAGGCTAGAGGCTGCCAATGGTGGTAGCCTTCTGCTTCTTACAGAAGAGTGATGAATGATCTCAGGCAGATGTCCAAGAAATCCAGATGTTGAATTAGATCACTTTGCAGATAGAGGAATATTTCAGAGCTTTACAACAGAGAAGACATAGCAAAGCAACAATCAGAAACAAATGTTTACGCCAAAAAATAAAGTTTTCTGATGCATAAACGCAAATCCTTTTTGCATGTCAAAGAGATCAAGCTTCTAACTCCTATCCTGCTCATTTTAAAATTTTCTTTTTACATAAATCAACTAAAAATAAAACTCCCTGAGCTATTAGCCCAAATCATAAAAATAAATACTGGGCTTTTGGTGTATATCAGTTGCTGCTACTAAATCATGGTTAAATTATTCATCTTAGATGGATTGTTTTTGCATTATATTTCTTTTGGAAAAAGACAGGTGAACCTACAGGTATCCTAGTAGGTACTGGCCTGTTTCCCTTCCCTTCCCTCCCCTCCCCTTCCCTTCCCTTCCCTTCCCTCCCCTCCCCTCCCATCCGCTTCCCTCCCCTTCCCTCCCCTCCCCTCCCCTTCCCTTCCCTTCCCTCCCCTTTCCTTCCCTTCCCTTCCCTTCCCTTCCCTTCCCTTCCCTTCCCTTCCCTTCCCTTCCCTTCCCTGTCCTTCTTCCCTCGCTACCTCTCTCCTTTCTTCTTCCTTCCTTCCTTCCTTCCTTCCTTCCTTCCTTCCTTCCTTTCTTTCCTCCCTTGTATTCTCCCTCTTTCCCTCCCTCTATCCCTCTCTCCCTTTTTTTCACTTTCATTGTCTAACTAAACTTGGTATTGCATTTGATATATATTTTCTGCACACAGTCACAACATATTCTACCAAGAAAGAAACATTTTAGGTAAAATAAGAAATCCTAGGAAGCTTTTAAGAAGTGCAATACCTGAATAAAATACTGACATTTATTTATACATCATATTTGATTGGTATTTTATTGTCTTAAAAAATTGTACATGAAGTCCACAGCCAAAGAGATGGAGCTAATAAACCTCGAGTATCAAAGGAGAGGGAAACTTCTGCCTCTGCATCTTTGCTGCTTCTGCAGGCATGGTGGTACATGGCATGTAAATGCTCATGGTTACACAAAAATAAAACCCGGGTATAAAGGTTTGGGTCTCATCTTAAGTGTTTGGAATGGAATACTGCATTTAAAGCAGGACATTCACTGTCATCAAAGAGACTATCTGCCAAAATGATAACATTCTATTTTCTAAGAAAATCACAAGAAACAAGCTAAAGAACATTAAAATTTTGTTGTTTTCCTTTAATGCTGGATTTCATGCACATTTCTAAAAACTAATAGTCACTGAGATCCCAAAATATAAGGAATTGGGTCTACTACATCCCCTTGCTGATCCATAACACCTATGACATGTAGCTACTTAGTTCTCAGGCCACCTTAATCCTTCTATGCTCTTTTTCCTTGGGGAGATTTTTGTTTGTTTGTTTGCTGTAATAATTATCATTATGTTTTTGTGGTATATAGTGAACAAAATACCATGGGATAGGTACAAATGCATTTCACATCGGTATCGTTTTTACTCCCCTTTCCTCTTGCCTCTTCCTGTCTCCGTCATTTCCACATCTTGATTCTTCTTTTCTTTTAATGTCGATCACTCTCCAATTTGGTCAATTGTACAGTGAAATTAGGATCCACTCACGGTTTTCATCTTTGCTTTTTAGTTCTATTTTGACTTCACGAAGGAAACCATGTTTGTTGTCCCTTCCTCAGATGCTATCTTATAGAGCAAAATCTGCTGGCAAGTAGCCTTTTCCTGAGGTGATGGAAAGCCGGAGCTTCCTGTGTCGCCTATGTGGGATGTGGAGAGTGAGTGGGAGCAGACGGTTGCCACTGACTGGGGACAAAGTGGAAGGCCAGGTAGGCAGGTGGTGAATAGCCTAGTGTCCGGCTGGCCATTTAAAAGACTTTGGCCTTACCTGGAGTTGGATCGGAAGGTATCTGAAGATTTTGAATAGAAAAGTGAATGCTCTTTCATTTTAAGAACCTCGCTCTGTTGCTACCTTAACAATAATCTGAAGGAGGCAGGGGATGTAAAGAAATGCTGGCAGCTACCCCAGCGTTTGTACAAGAGGCTAATGCTCCAACCAAAGTGGTGATTGTGGGGTTGATGAGAGTGACTGAGTTTTTGGGAGAGAAGACCTTTTGATATTTACTTCTTTTTTAAAAAAATTAATTTCATTTCATTTGATTATTAATTGGCACCTAACTATATACATTTGCACATGTTATATATCATGTAACATACATATTACATGATACTCTGTAACATAGATATATAATTATATATCATATATATACATTGTATAATCTTTAAATCGGGATAAACATATCTAATTGAAGACTTATTATTTCTATATGGTAAAAATATTAAAAATTCTTTCTTACAGCTTTTAAAAATATATAGTATTTATTTACATTATTTTGATTGGCAAATAATTTTATACATTTATGGGACACTGATGTTTTGATTATATACGTAATGTGGCATGATGAAATCAAAGTAATTAACACATCATTGCCTTATTTCAAGTGTCATGAGACACTTGAAATTTATTAACTTAGTTATACGGAAATCTATAATATAAGAAATTATTCCTCTAGTGATGCTTTAAAGCAAGAATTAGGGATACAGGCATCCTTGCAAGGTATATTATCAAGGACTGTGAATTTGACGATTATATAGTCTGCAGATGTGGACAGAGAAAAGCTCGCAGTGCCCAACCACAAAGGCATTGAACTCATAACTCTGTTCTCATTAGTTTCCACTTTAATCAATTCAGATATAGATCAAGACACTGCAGAGATCCACAGCTCCCCTACCACCAAGTCTTACTTAGAATGAGCACTGTCTGGCACCCCTACATGAAATCCTTGACATTGCTTTGCCTTTTTTGTTAAAACAGTATTAAATGCCTATGAAATGGACTTAGAAAATAAAGCAAAAGGTTTGCGGCGAGTTCTGCTAGTAAAGCACCAAATCCTATCCCTACCAGATTAATGCAGACATTCCAAAAACGTCAATTTTACATGTCTAATTTGATACTCAACTTTAACTGAAAATTTGATAAAATGTTTGGAATTTGCTCACTTTTCCAAAGTGACTCAGTTTACCTTCTGGGCTCACAATCATATGTTCTAACTGGCTTCCATGTGCTAACGAAATGCCATGTATTAAGGCTCAAACAGTAATAAGATGGAGATAACTAACTCTTGAATAATAATTTTCAAACCCTTCTGCACCCACAGCACAATTTTCCTTCACAGGAGAATAATCATGTGGGGAACATTCCAATTATAAGGCAATTGGTTTGTTTTTCTAACAGACTTGCTTTATTAAGAATCCCCTAATGTGTTACACGTTCTGCTACAAAGTGTGACAATTTATGGTTCATTCTGGGCATTTTTGAAAAGGAAAAGATCTTGCAAATTATTATCTGTGACAGAATTATAATTTTACAAATGGTTAATCTCAATCATCTGTCTCTTTTTTCTTGGGTTAAGTGAGAAAATTATATCTTGCAAAATTAGCTGTCAAAATGTGAGCCTGTGGTTTTGGAGTATTCTTACATCAGGAAAACGAAAAGAATGATCTGGATTAAATAAATAACAAGGTTATTGTAGGAGACATGCTGCTCTGTTGCTACAATATGTTTCGTGGTTCCCCAGCAGTCAGATAATATTTACCAAGTTGCATCAGCATTCCATATGATATTACCTGTTTCTGGAAACATCATCTAAGTGTGAAATTTTTACCTGGCCTCCTTTTTGTACTGGGTATGAATGATAAGCATTGTTTTCCATTGTTATCACTGTGACTATGATAAATAGTTTGATGACAGAATCATCTGGAAAATATTTGAAAATAGGCAAAATTGTACATGTATCCTTACACCAGGGTTTAGGTTGAAGAGCTGCAAGAAGTCAAGAATTGTGTGAAAATGTCAAAGAAACTTGAATTCAGTCATTTCACTGGATGTTACTATATAGTTCAGTATCATTGATTCATGTGTGGGATGTATATAGCAACTACAATGATAACTTGGTTCATAGACAGAAGTGTACAGCAAAATTTTGCTTCTGTTCTAGAACTCTGCATCAGGTGACAAAGGATGTCTGCATCAGGACCAGGATCATCTTCTCCAAACAAACACAAATACAGACGTCTTCCCCATTCTGACGCAGGGTAGTGGCTTTTCTAGCTGAGATCAAGGAAGCAGACAGACTGAGCACACTTGCGGTGAAGCTTTTCTGTGTGCTTTCCAGGAATTCAGTCCTGCCCAGTATTATTCAGTCCAGCCTGGCTCCTAAGAAAGTGCAGAGCAAGCAGGGTGGTAAAAAGCAAGTGCAGAGTGGTGATGAGGGTGACAAAATTATGCAGTGTGGTAATGAAGACAACCAGAATGCGTGGAGTGATAATAGAAGTGACAAAAATGTGCACAGCAATAATGAAGGTAACAAGAAATGCAGAGCAAAAATGGCAAGAAGCAAGTTTGGAAAAACATAAACTGTTGAATTGAAGCAAAAGACTAGAAAAGCATGAGCATGGTGCTCATGTGATGAATCTGGCCTCAAAGTACAAAATGAGGAAGTCAACAGTGTTGACTCTTAAAGAATGAAGATGTCATTAAAGGAGCTGAGTGGCAAAAGGAGTGATGATGTTAGCCAAGCAGAAGACATAAGTTCTGGAAGAGATGGAAAAACTTTCATTAGTGTAGTTGAATGTGAACAGGTTATAGCATTAGTGAAACTATGATCTGCAAAGAAATCAGGAAGCTTCACAGTGATTTACTGTAGGAAAATCCCTCTAAAAGTTCAACCAGTGATGAATTTAAAGCCAGTAGAGTGTGCTTTAATATATTCTGCAAGACAAGTGGCATCTACACTGTGATAAGACATGGAGAGGCTTCCAGTTCTGACAAGGCCACTGCAGAAGCTGACAAGAAAGAATTTGTGGAATTCATGAAGAAGGAAGGATGCGTTGCTCAACAAATGTTCCACTGAGATGAAACAGAGGTCTTCTGAAAGGAGACGCTGAACAGAACCTGTATTACCGAGGATTATAAGGCATTTCTAGGGTACAAGCCCATGAAAGACAGATCGACTCTTTTGCAAACAAAACCCATGTGTGAGCATAGTTACTGCTTTGAAGATTAGGCCACTACTGGTATAAAATTCCCTTGTGCATTCAAGCATCAATCAGAATGTGAACAAGGGCAGACTGCCTGTCATGTGGAGGCTTAGTGCAAAAGCTTGAGTCACAAGGCAATTGCTTGTGGAATGCTGCATGAGATGTTCATACCTACCATTAATAAATAGCTTTCTGACAACCAACTGCCTGAAAAGTAGCTTCTTCTGATGGACAGTGCCCTGGCACTCTTTAGCCTTAATAGATGCTGAGTGTGACTTCATAAATGTCAAATTCCTTCAACATGACCTCTCTTCTTAATTGATAATCTGCAAGTGATTATCAACCTCACTGAGTAAGCTGGGGAAGATGTAACACACCAGACCTTGGACTCAGCCTGGAGGGAACTATGGCTGGAATGTGTCACTGAATGTGACTCTTAAGGGTCTGATGCACAGGTTGTAGAGGAGGTTGTGTCCAAGGGCAAGAATATGGGTCAGATCATCAGTGATGCAGACATGGAGGAGCTTCTTGAGGACTAAAAGAAGGGCTGATGATGGAAAAACTTGCTGAACTCCAGAGTGAGTAGTAGAAAGTGCTTGGTAAGGAGCATTCCACTGAGAAAAAGAAGGAAGAAGGTTAGCAGTGATATGATAAAGTCCATTACAGAAAAATGTAATGAGCACCAGGATCTCTTTGAGATGCATTACCCCAACATAACTATAATTTCCAGGGAGTTGAATCTGATGACTGACAGTGTGGTCCCTCATTTTCAGAGGGTTATGCAGTAGAGGGAAAAAAACAAATAACATTAGACAGATTTTTCATCAGAATTGACCCTGCAGCTAAGAGATACAGAAGAGAGAAAACCTCTGAAGATCTTTCCAATGTCCTTCCAAAGGGGACTCCCCCCTCCAAAGAACAGCCTCCTTCCCACCCATCTTCCTGGCTCCAAGCCAGAAGTTGCCTCAGGCCAGGTTAGCACTCTGTCTCTGTCTCTCTCTCTCTCTCTCTCTCTCTCTCTCTCTCTCTCTCTCTCTCTCTCTCTCCCCCCTATGCTATATTCTCATTTTTATGGTTAAAAATATACATATGATTCAGAATAATTAACCTTATTTACATCAAACCTTACAGGGAAATTTGATTCAGTTCACAATCAGAATCATGGCGTGAATTAAGTTCATAAACCGAGGTACTGTGCATTTGTCATTTAATTGTTTATGTATGTGTATCTGTTATCTTCCCTTACCTGGGCTACAAGTTCAGTTTCTGGATTATAGCAGACACTAGATTGGTGACTTTGAGTAAGTCAGTAATAAGCAGGAAGAAAAGAGATTTGAATGTTGATTAACGGACATAGCTAAGAATAAAACTAGCTGATAAATAGCACTGTATGTATACTTACATGACTGATTAACCCTCATACAACTCCTGATAAATTTTTAACTTGGAAAAAAGAGTCTGTGCCTGTATTTTTTTCCAAGTTTACGTAATGGAGCAAACAAAAGTGGAGATTTTGTGAAGCATAAAGTGGTGTCTCGGGCTGCTTTATACACAAATGTGTTGCTGCAGCCTAACCTCTGGTTTTGTCTTAGAATGCCATGATTTAAAAAAAAAAAAAGAAAGAAAGAAAAAAAGAAAAAGAAAGAAAGTAGACATTTATATTCCACCTTACAGATGATGATTTTAAAATCATCAGAATTTCCAGACCTCAGTGTATATATGTTAAAATTTCACAAGTCACCCTGAGATTGGCCAGAGCTGAGGATTCCTTCCAGGGATTGTTGCTGTCATTGTTCCTGAGGAAGGGGCAGAAGATGCTGGACTCATTTCCCTTTCATTTTCACTACTCTTACTTTGAACATGTCTGTCTGTCTTTCTGTTTCTCTCTCTCTCTCTCTCTCTCTCTCTCTCTCTCTCTCTCTCTCTCTCTCTCTCTGAGACACTAGAATACTGAAATACTGGGGATTGAACTCAGGGTCTCGACACTAAGCTACATCCTCAACCCATTTTTTATTTTTTATTTTTGGGACACTTTCATAGCAAGACCCTAAATTATCTGAGTAGAGCATAAACTTGCAATCCCCGTGCCTCAGCCTCGCAAAATGCTGAGATGAAGGATGTGGGCCATCATGCCCAGCTTTTAGCCAGGATTTTAGTTGAAACAATAGAAGACTCCACTCAAACTGATAATATAGATACCCACGCTAGGCTGTAAGCTTCACAGGATAAACCCACTGCAGGGACCATGAGCAGGTGTTGCCGCGAGCCCGTGTGGACCAGCACGGACCTGCCCTCCTTCCTCACCCGCTCTTTCGTGTTTTGCTTCCCTTTCTACCTTCCTCCCTTCATTCTCCCTCCCTCATCTTTTCATTTTTCCCCTTCCTTCTCTTTCTTTTGGCCTCTGTCTCTTATTTTCAAACATTTCTACAAATATCTCTAGTGGCATATTTGTTTTTTTTTTTTTTCAATTCTCCATTTAAATGCTTCTTCATTCTTTTTTAAAAAGCAAAACAGAAGAAAGGTTAGAAATGATACAGAATTTTAAAAAAGAAAAGAAGTAAGCAATTAACACTAGTTAAGATATTGCACATGGTTGTCTCAGAACTAGTTGTTTAGGTTACAAAATCTAGACACAAAAGTAATCAATCACGCAACATCACAAACTTTTTTTGATGAACTAAGAGAGATTGGTATATAGTTATCTACCTAGTGTATATATACATACATAAATTTATGTATGTTTATTAACATACATATAATTGAAAAGGTGATGTCACAGTGATATATGTGCACCCATGTTATTAGCAGCACAATTTGTAATAACTAAATCTTGGAAACAACCAAAATGCCCATCAACTGCAGAGTGGATGAAAAAGATGTATTTTTACACAATGGAATATTACTCACCTATACAAAAGGATGATCTTGAGGCTTTTATTGACCTTTCTTGAGGTAAATGGAGGCAATTTGTGAAATAAACCAGACTCACATTTGTAAATATTGTGTTGTCTCTCTAGTGTAAAATATAAATTAATTAATAAAAAGTGAAAGAGCAGTAAGATCCAAAGTGTGCAATAGATATTATAATAATGAAAGGGAAAGATAGTGCTCAAAAGGACAGAACTACTAGGATGGGGAAAGGAAAAAATGATCCGGCCTGTGGACCAATCTATGGGTCTCAACCTGGAGAGGGGACAGGGGATGGGGGGCAGGGCAAGAGAAAAGAGAGATGGAGACAGGATGCGATTCCAATCAAGTCTTGTTTATTTTCAAAATGGCTACAACTTATATAGGGTGGGGGGCGGGCCAAAGGCAGGAAGACGGCACAGAGTGTTATCTGATAGGTCACCATCACATCCGGATATGTGACGTAAGCAGGAAAGGATTATGGGTAATGTAGGTGGACATGAGGATCATGGGAAATGTAGGCTGACACACAAAATGCCCTCCGGCAGGAGGGGCAGGGCAGCAGCAGCTATTCAAAGCCGCTCCCTACAAAAAAAGGAAGAAAAGAAAAGGTTATATGTATGTTGCTTCCTCACTCTTTATGTTCTCCTTAATAGCTCTGTGTTGCAGGTTCAGCTTTCTCTTCATACCGTTGGCTTCCCCCGAGATTTGGAAAATGATCAGATTCTTACTGTAACAAAACACCTTTCTCAGCTCCCTTGTTAGCCAGTTTACTCCTGAGGGAGAATCCCAGGGCTCAGCTCATCTTCCCACAAGCCGGCTGTATCTTAGTTTGCTGGTGCAACACCTCTAGAGCAACCATCTTTTAATGCAGTCATCTTGGGGCTGGGTGTTAGGAGTCATGATGATCAAAGTTTATCATCACACTCTCTTAGAGAAACTACGCATATAGCAGATATTTGGTATCTTGACTATGTTTCAGCATCTGTTGAGTTTTACAGTTACTTATGTTCATTTAAATCTATGCTAAATCTTCTAATTTTTGAGCTCTTGGAGATCTGATGCATTTTTAAAATAAGTAATATTGAGGAAAACTTTTTGCATACTTACTATGTTTGATGCACTCTTCCACTTGATATATGTAACAATATCCCTGCCCCTTCTTTTCTTTTATTAAATTTTACTTTTGCAGTGCTGGTAACAGAACACAGGGGATTAGACACGTGAGGCACTCACACTATAGCTAAGCCACACGCACCACTAGGCTTTTATTGCTTTTTCTTTTTTCTTTTTTCCTTCTTTCTTTTTATCTTTCATTTCTTTTTCATTTCATTTTCCTTCATTTCTTTTATCTTTCCCTTCTTTCTTTTCACACAGGTAAGGGGCACTGTATTGAAGGTTGTGCTACGTACCACAATATCAAAACTAAAACACATCTTACTACCTATGAGATGCTCATTGTCTAATCAGGAAAGATGTCTACAGGAGGGTGTGATGGTAAAAATAGCATATGCAATGTGATAATAAATAGCGTTAACATTTAAGTTTTTAAAAAGAAAAATGATGAGACATATTAATGTCAATCCTCCTCAAAATAATCCCCCTCCTTTTGAACAACTTATCCCATCTCCTACTACTTTCTCTCTCTCCCTTTTCCCATTATCCTTCCTTCTCTTCTTTCTTTCTTTCCTTCTTTCTTTCTTTCTTTTTTCTTTCTTTCTTTCTTTCTTTCTTTCTTCCTTCCTTCCTTCCTTCCTTCCTTCCTTTCTTTCTTTCTTTCTTTCTTTCTTTCTTTCTTCTTTCTTTCTTTCTTTCTTTCTTTCTTTCTTCTTTCTTTCTCTCTCTCTTTCTCTCTTTCTCTCTTTCTGTCTTTCTCTCTTCCTGAGACCTGCTTTCTCTTTGGAAGGAGGGCTCGGTGTGTAGCAAGGCTGGCCTCATACTCACTGCGCTGCTTGAGCCTCACCCTCCCAACCACTGGGGTTACAGGCAGGCACTACCACCCACAGATGGTGCTTGCTGCTTTCTGAAGTAGTTCTAGACTATTTTGTGCATGTGTTTAGTTTCAGCTTCATGGCTGCCTTCATGTCCTAAGTTGATTCAATGAGAGAAGATCAAAAAATACTGTGAACATTTAAACTTTTTTTTAGTAAAATATGCATTGCTGCAAATCTGTTTCAAAATATACAAGATACTCTCACTGGTTTCAAACACACTCATTTCATTATTTTAGCTAATGAGTCTCAGTGTAATAAGTATTTTTTTATTTAAATGTTCATCACCTTTTTGATTAGCCTCATAATTTTGCTGCTGTCATAATTTTATTTCCCTTTTGCTTTGTACACATAGCTTACTAATTCCTAGTTACTGCACTGCTTTGGGGAATGTGGAAAACATAAGAAGCAGATGTCAGTGTTTTCTCTTCCCTTTTATAAATGACCAAATTCATTACAGGAAGGCTGTGTATACCGAAGGGAAGTTAAGAGATGGTGTTTCTCTAGGGAAGTGAGAAAACAGGAAGAGAGGTTCCAATAGCTGTGTCCAGTGCATACCTTGGGAAGGCGTCCCAGGAGAAGTGAGAAGTTAGCTTCCCCCTGGCAGCACCTCCAGGAGAGAATCCTAGAATCAATCATTATGGGTGCATTACAGCCCAGTAACCCGACTCCTTTCACGTGAATGGTCATTTGAGCTGAGACATTAATGAGAACAATTCCTAATGTCCAGGAAATCCATTTCACATCTTCTGATAGATGTAAGAAGCTGGCTGGGCCCTGTACCTGTAGGAAATCACAGGCAAAGAGAATTCCCCTGCGATGGCAAATGTAACTCCATTCTGTAACCAGACTTCTATTTTGTACAGATGAACTCTTTTTGATCCAGCTTATTCTCTGTATATCTAGCTGCTGCATGTAAGCATAGGTCCCTGGTTCCCACTCCCTTTTACATCCTGCTTTCCAAAATATTTGGCCCTTTACTCAGAAACAGTTGTCAGATCTAATGGTAAAGTAGTAACTGTTCCCCATGACCATTCCTTACCCTGACCCTTAAAGCCTTCGAACCTTGATGAATGATTCTCTGCATCTGCCACAACATCCACGCTAAGGAGCGGGATAGAACTTCATATTGGTTGGCAAGAGAGAGCTGATAGTGACATTTGGATTAATGTAAATGAGAAGATACAATACAAACTTTTATAAAACTAGGTTGAGCATCTATAGTACAAAAATCTGAAATATGAGAAGGTCCAAAATCTGAAGTTTTTTGAATACTAACAAATGGAATATCCCATATGATAAAACTTTGTTTCATGTACAAAATTATTGTGAATGCTCTATGCACTTACACTTACCATCTATATAAAAAAGCATTAATTTTGTTTTTAGGCCTTTGTCTCATTATGTCATCTGGAAGCAGCCAAAATCCAAACTGTACCTGGTTCTAAGCATTTTAGAAAAGAACCATTTAACTGGTAAATGCCAGTATATGGATGGAATACAGTAAGTCAGTCTGAAATGGCAATCATACAGCATAGCCTGGGGCCATACAAGGAAGGATGGCTAAGTTTAGTTTAGCGGCAGTGTTACTTTTGGTGGTTACTATGAACTTGGCCAGTTTATCATTGATATTAAATATAAATTCACTTAATAGCTTAAAGTGTCTTTCAGTTTCCTCTTAGAGTAATGGACAATCTTTCTAAAGAAATTTGGGTTGGGTTGAATCTATATAGAAAAAAAAAGTACTTTTAATTTAGTGAACATCTCATTAAAGCTACGTAGCTGAAGTAATTTTATTAGTGTGAATTAATTTTTATCAATATTCACCCCAGCAAAATATTGCCATGCTGTGAAATCTCCAAGAAAGAAAAGACTATTTTTTAATGCACTAAAAAGCATTCTTTGCTTAAGTACATGTCATGTACAGAATGATATAGTTATCAATAATTAAACAGGGCCAAGTACTAGGTTAGGTGTTGTGTAAGTAGGGTGAAGAGGCAAGATACACATAGATCACAGTCTAGAGCGGAGGTCAGTATGATACAAATCGAAAAAATTGTGGGAAGTTGTACCAAGATCACGAACAAGGTGTTGAAGAGAATTCCAGTTTGTCACCCCCAATTATGCCACTTGGCACAATGATGATTTTGATTTGCAGGCAATTGAAAGTCAAATGATGAAGAAAAAATTCTTTATCCTTTACTTTTATCTGTCTAAAGGCAGGGCATAAATTTCTTTTCGAGAAAAGTGGATTCCTTTCCTCTTCCCACTGTCCGTCCCAGGGAGAAAAGAGCGGCTTTATCACCAAAGATGGGGAATCAATACCAAAATGGGTCTAGCTTAACAATCCTTAATAAAAAGTGTTTACTTTTCAGTAGTTTCTATAAATGTCCTACTCAATTTTCCGTAATGTACCCTCCTTGAGCCAAAACTCTCTTTTCTTTATGAAAGTAGTCTGGCTTTTCCTCTGTTATTATGCCTTTTGTTAATTTAATTTGTAGGCTCTGAGGATAAAGTTAAGAGGATAGAGGAAAAATGTCTCCCTTAGCGGTGTTTGCATAGAGAATAAGAGTGGTGACCTGCAAAAAACAGCCCAGGAAACACTGTATGGGAAACTAAAGGTTTGTCTGAATCATAAATGACGAATAGGAGCCTACGTGTGTGAGTGTGTGTGTGAGTGTGTGTGTGTGTGTGTGTGTGTGCAAGCATGCATGCATGTACAAGAGAGAGAGAGAGAAACTGAGACAGAGACAGTGACAGAGACAGCAACAGAGAAAGAGAAAAAAAGAGAAAGAGAGAGAGAGAAGGAGAGACATGTCCTGGGTAGAGCACGGCATGAGTAAGCATCTCTAAGGCTAAAAATTTCTTGAGGTCCTAAAAAGAACACAGAAGTAGTGCACATATATTTCTCAAATGTCTCTCTTTCAAGTCATTTTTCTGATAATTAACATTTCAGGAATCTTCCTACTGGCATTTAAAACATGATTGTATAAATACATGTGGAATAAATGGGAATACAGGGTCATATTCCATATACACTAAATCCAGAGTTTTATACAACCAGTACATATAAAACTAGCACCACACTATAGTTCCTATGAAAATTAGGCTGATTTTGGCAACTTTTTCCTCCTGGCAATACATTGTTCAGTGTAAAGTTTTCTGCCAATATCCATTATGTTATCTACGTTTTCCCCTCTCATAAAAAACAGAACATCTCTATTGTTTACGAGACCTATTTTCCACACTTGATTAGTTCATGATTGTGGTTCTTGTGTAAGACTGTTAGCTACAGCTTAGTATCTTCCTTGCCCCATGATAAAGGTTTTTATTTTCTCCATATTACAACAAGCAATGGTAAAAATCAAAGTTTATATTATATATTGTTTGTGTGAATCTTTCTGATCTGTGTAGACAGACACTTTCCCTGAAAGAGTATAGTCTAAAATGCGAGCTTGTCATCAGTTGATTCAAAGCCTATTTCCAAAATGATTAGGTGCAGGCAAGTAAAATCAGCTCTCCACTGCAGAGAATGCTAAGAGTTCAATTGCCTTCATTAAGACATCTAACTGTTGCCCATGAATGCTATTCTACCGTTCCTGTCCCTATTGTGTGGCTTTCTGGTGCACTGTGACTAGGAGTTGCCGTTATACAAATCTACTCAAAATTTCTTTCCTCTCAATGTCAATGACTGCAATTATTGAAGCCACGTTACAAAAGACACTTACAGTTTACTTCAATTTTATGCACTAATGGTACTTTCCCAGCAGCCAAAGCTAGAGCAATCCGAGCAACAAATATAACAAAACATAATATTAGATTACAACCTGAAGTGTAACGTAGATGTGTATATGCATATTTGTACATGAATATATACTGATAGAATAAATAAAAACATAAGTGAGAACACAGTAGAAAATCATTTTTATGAAAAGATTAAAGCAAAGAAAACCTGTTCTGACACATACAGCTTTGTTCCCTTTTCCTTCAGTTTGACTGTAGTAGACAACTTGCTTTTTAAGTCAATATTAAAGAGAAAAAATTAGTAACTTTACAGTGGAGAAATCAGGATAACCCCTAACTTTGCCAATGATAAGTTATATTGATAAAATATATTTTCTGATAAAAAATGGTGACAAAGACACTGCATGTCTGAAATATCTTCCCAAACCCCATGACCATGTTATAATCATGAGAAAAAACATCTGATACAGCCATACTCAGATTCAAAATAAATGATCTTCAAAAAAAAAAAAAAAACAATGTTATTTAAACTATCAAGGTACCTCTGGAATCTAGTCAATAGTAATGTAGCAATGCCAGTTTCTTAGCTCTGACAAATGTACCACAATCATGGAAGACGTCAACAGGGGGAATAGGATCAAGTACACAGAGAAACAGTGCAATGTCTTTGCTGTTTTTATAGTATGAACTTATTCCAGAATGAAATAACTTTTAAAAACACAAACAAAACTTTAATGTTATTCTATTTCTAACAATCAAGTTTCTTATTAATAAAATATTTTACAAGATTGTATTAACAATAACTAATAGTCCTTAAATAATTCCACTACATGCTTTCAGTATATGAGGTACATATAATGATTATTCTTATTTTAAGGAGACTTAAACTCATTAGAAAGCTTAAATAACTTTATCAACTTCCTATGGCTAATGAATGCTAAAAACTTTCATAGGCCATAGGATCATAAGAGAGAATGAATGAGTTTTAGAATTGTAGTTGTGGATTAAGAATGGGTGAACTTTTTGCTATGAAGATATTCAATTATTAAGAAAATCAATTTTCTAAATTACTGTACTTGTGTGTGTTCACTATAAAAATATGTGTATTGTGCCTATACTTTTCATCAGTTCTCCACCATGAGAAACTTGATTTTTAAACATAGGAGAACACACTCCTGTATTATTTCTAGTAATTTCCCATGGTTCCCAGTCCTGGGTTTGTTCTCTGCACAGGGGGAGCTCATTGTATACCAGAGCCTGACTGTATGAGCGATGGTCCAAATCAATCATTTCTGATGCTGAGCATTTACATTTGAAAAAGGCTGTTCCAAGTCCCATGGACACAACTATCAAAAAAAGGGAAAATCCAGGCAAATTCCTGGTTCCATTGTTGTGGTGGAATGGTGCTGATCTGTTTTGTTTTGTTTTTTGTTCAGAGATTAGATAGCCCATTTAAGCATTTTCATCCTGAACTGATCCAATTACTTAATTATGTTATCTTGGTATAAAGACTTCTGGAAAGGAAACAAAATAAAATAATTAGGGATAAGATAGACACATACCCAAGGGGAAGGGGAGGGATAGGTCCATCTGTATTCATGTAGAATGTGTTTCTTTCCACCTCAGGTTCCTCAAGCTCACATCTTTTGTAAGCCCCCAAATGTGGTCAATGAGTGTTTTATCAGATTCAGTAACTGCAACAAGTTTTTTCAAATATAACACTGCTGTTTGCCTCGCTGGCTTGCAGTAGCTATTTACATAAAATGTAGATAAATAAAAAAATCTGTTTATTTCCAGGAACCACATTAGTAAAACAGAAAGTTAACGAAGACCACTGCAAAAGAGTGTGGTGTGTTTAATAAAACACTTTCCCTAGGAATTGAACACCCCCCACCATCACCACCACATGTGGGATGCAGCAGCTTATCACTAATTCAAAATCTCCTTTCAGGCTCGGACTTTTGTCTTTCTTCCTCCTGCTCGCTGTACTTTCAAGCGTGATGGCTTGCTTTGTAGTTCTCCCAGCTCTGAAAGGGAGCTCAGAGGAAGCCAAGCAGGAGAGTTCATTAGGGGTGTTTCACAGTCGCTCAGATCCCAGGGCCTCTGTCTCATCTTCACAGATCACACTGCTTATGGAGAGTCTGTCTTTATTTTGTTACTTATCCGTGTACTGCCAGACGTCTACAAAGACTCGGGCTCCTTTGTGCTTCCATTCACTTCAGGGGGAGGTGAGCACGATTCAAAGTGTGTCCTGAGCCACTGTGCATTCCCTGGCTGCAAATCAGCTTATTGTATTTTAAAAATTCAACATTTTCTTGAAAATGTGGCATTTGAACATGAAAATCTTACTATAATAGAAGCATATTTAAAAAGGGTGAAAAAAAAATAAAGAGATCAGAAAGTAGCAAGAGAAAAAGGAACAAAGAAAACATAGATGAATGGACAGAAAGAATGATCAGGAAGAATTATGTTGTCCAGTTCAGAGGGCTGACCTATGAAAACCAAAATTTGTTTAAGGTTTTGGGTTAATTCTATGCGTTTATTTCTTTTTCAAACATCTCCTTAAAGTCAATCATGTTTGCTAATATATTGGTCACATTTCAAGCTCTAGAAGTGAAGGTGAGCCAGTATTATTAGTGCTTTGCAAAATCAAGAGTCAAAGCCTGTTCTCCAGCAAATGGTCCCTTTTTCTGTCAAACTTTCTGGACGTGGACCCCCTAGTTATAGCACCTTTCCCTAATTTCAAGGTTTAATTTGAGCACAGTGCTTTAATCTCAGAAAGTCAATGGCTATTAAGGATTTTTCCACTGAAATCCATGGTTACAGGTACAAATCTGAGATATATAACAGGAAGCTGTTTGCTCAAAGGGAATGTGTTTAATATTATTTAATAGGAGCTATACATTTCTATGGATCCATAGGAGTTAGCTCATTTTCCATTGATGAAATGAAATTTCTGAAGCTTCCAAGAATATCTGTGTAAAAAATGGGCTAATTGTATTCATTAGAAATCTATGTATTCCCTTATTTGCCAGATGCAGTATTTAATCCTTTGAGTCTATACTGCTTGTCTTTCTCATTGGGCCCAAGATGATCATTAGGGCAGGGAAACTGATGTCTTTTGCTCATGAGAAAGACAACTCTCAAAACTTGAATAATCCTTTTAAGCTACTGTTTCTTTGCCAGAATGCTAACAACTATGCCTTTGTGTATTTAATTACTATTTCGATGCATATGCAGAAACAATTTTGTACCCACAAGTAGACACGTGTATTTCTTTTTTGATATTTTAGATCCAAAGACTATTTATGCAAAGGCAGTAGCATTGTGTTTAACTAACTTTTTGGACTTTTCTTTTCCTCAGACCACTAGAGCAACTCTAGAAATTTTATACTATAGCAGATTTCCCTGTGTGGCATCAAATTAACCCATATTCACTGCTTGTTTATAGCTTCCTGTTACACAGCTCAGCTGAACCTGAACACAATGTGATGTTCCTAGATTTGCCATGCAGTGGTATGGATGCCTCTTATAGGCAAGGAATTAGGGTAGGTGTTATAGAAATACATGTGGCATGAACTTGACCTCAAGTTGGTTAGTCTTGTAATGGGAAAGTATACATAAACAAGGATAAAGTAAAACAATGATTCAAGAACTGTTACAAAATATGAGAGTAAATGTATTACAAGATATTAGCTGGTTCACTGCCAAATGTTTGCATCTGAAATTAATCTTATAAATTGAAATGAATAGCATGAGCTCAAATTTAATATTATAACTTGGAGACAGTGAGAAGTTTCAGTCTTCATTGCAGAAACCATCTATTTTCTCAGGAGCAAAATTTGCACTTGCCACTAGGCACACTCAGCAACACACTGATGTTATAATACAGTTGTAAAATGCCAGTCTATTTCTGTTTTCATGTTATGGCTTCTTCTGCAATACTTTTTCTTTTTACTAACTTCTACTTTGAAAGCTTGATCTTACGCTCTGAGCTTTAATGCTTTGCATTTCCAATTCTGTTAGTTTTCTCTGAAGCTAAATGTGCTTACATTCTTGTTCACCCAGTTTAATAAAAAGGATGTTTGCACAGCAGGGAAGCATATTCTCATTTATCTCTGATCAGAAATGTGAAGAATGGAATGGCCTGATGGCCATTATCTTAACCCTGTGTGACTGCAAACATTTTGAAGTCATGGAAGAGACAATTGACCAAAAAACTCTCATTAAAGTTTCCTGCTCTCAGCACTAGACTATAGATTAAATTCCTATTCGCATTTCTTATAGAACTCTTTTTGGAATAAATAAATATAAGATTATTTTATAGTCAACAAAATTGTGTCACCTAACTTGAAAGACTACAGAATTCATGTGTTTGGAAATCTCAGTGGGAGTTATTCGGTGTATCATCCTCTGCAGTTCCTCCCACACTCCACCTCATTAAAGAGAAACATTAAAGGTCATGACAGTGTTCCTCTGTTGTGATGTCCCAGTCATCCTGTGGAAGGAAGTAAAGCCAGGGAAAGCTGTTTCTATTATGTCTACAGGGACAAGTTTTTTATATTCAGTTTGCTGAAAACAAGATTTATACATGAAAGAATTAAGATGAACGTATTGATATACGCCCAACAAAAATCTAAATGATTGAGAGACTTTACTCACAAAAGAAAATCTTCTAGAGTAATGCAAGAAGCACACACACACCCAACTAGTAAATATTTATAAGCAAACTAAACTAAGTGAAACAAAACCATGAAAAAATCTTTAAGTGGTTTCTCTTTCTAGTGCCTAATTCTACACTTATCAAAGAACATTCCAGTGTTTTTATATGTGCATGGGTTTTAATTATGAATTGAAAGGGTCAGATTCTCTATACATACATCGTTTCCCCTAAATTAATAGATTGAGTACAAATTCATCTACTAAGTCATAGTTATTGTGCTGACACAGAAGGAAAAGTAAATGAGCTCCTATTCACTGTCTGATGCCCTTGAGAACCAGTTAAGCAATTAAAAAGCCTGCATTGAACTCTGATAAACACCCAATAAAGCTCAAATAGCATCACTATGAAGGTATTTGGCAAATGCAGAAGTGCACAGGGAAGGCGTTAGGGAATGGCAATACTGGAAATGATGTTTTAAGAAAAAATGTAGCTTTAGGAGAACTTTAAGGATGATACAATGAGGGATGGTACTGAGAGGGACAGTTAGGGTTCTTGATCTGTCAGAATAGTTGTCTTTCTGGGTCAGTTCTTACCAGGAGGATTCCTAATACATCACATTTCCATCGAGTTTCTCTATTAGATAGATTACCATCCTACAGCAGTGTTATGGTTTGTGTCTGGATATCCTCCCACATCTTCATGCAGTCATGATGGGGGAGGTTTTTTCAAAGGTAGCTGAACCTACAGTTTTTGATTGATTCATGATTCAGTGCTGGGGTAAGGATACAGGGATTAGGGTCAGTGATTGTTGGATCAGTTCACTGACTGGATTTTCTCCTTCTTAATCTCAGCAGTCTGGATAAGATAAAAGGAGCAAAAACAGTCTTATTTTCCTCCACCTTACATTTGCTATCTTCAGCTATCATGAATACTTGCCCCTCTGCCATGTGCCACCCTGATTTAGAACCTGCTAAATATGGACTGAAACCTCCACAAATTGTGAGCTAAATAAACTCTTCATCCTTTAACTTTGGATGTCAGATATTTTGTCTCAGCAACAAGAAAAGTAACTAAGACTAGTAGGAAAAAGTTGGGCTTTCTCAGTTTCAGCAATCCAAAAGGGAACTTGACCATACTCTCTGCCACTAAGGAAATTGACTCCTTCTTCCACTTATAGGTTGGTAGATGCCACTCTAGAAGCTGAACATTTCTTGATTTTCTTCAGCTTTTGAGCCATCATAATTATACCACAGTTCTCTTTTCTAGGAAAAAAAAAAAAACTCAAGGGAGAACTGTTGAGCTACTGAATTAAATTGTCAGTCTGACCACCATGACTCATAGAATGACAGAAAGTAGAGTATTAAAAATGACTATGAAAAACACCCACACTTTAAAGCAGTTGGTTCTGCATTTCAGGGCATTCAGTCCATAAATGGCTGGCTCCATGGCAGCAACATCATGATGGGAGGACATGGTAGAGAAAAGTTTCTTTGTTCATGAAAGTCAGGAAGCAGAGAATGAAAAGAGCACCAAAGGAAAGTCAGAGACCACACATAGCATCTAAAGTTATGCATCTATGATCCACCCATACACATGTATAAATGAGTTTTACTAATTCCATAGGTGACCTGAAAGCCAATCAAGTTGATGTGAGTAAGCTAAACCATCACAGACTGCCAGTACGCTGTCTCCTATCCAGTCCCTCATCCAAGTCCCTGCAACTCTTCCGTGGTCTTTGTGGAAAACTACTTAACCAGAATTAGTGTCCAGTTTGTTGCGTTTGTCTTGTTGTTGAGTAGTGAAAACTGTGGTTGGGACAGGGAGTTTGTTGTTTGGCTGCTTAAGCAATTACTAATGTCAATTACAGTCACATTAGTCACATTGAGCCACAGACTCAAAACATCACATGCCAGTATTTCTGGGATATGAGGGCCTTCAGCATATGTGATGAAAGAATGAAACAATGTTTTGAAAGATGGAGTTCTTTATGCATAGAAATATTACTAAGAAAACAAAATAAAAACATAGGTGACCAGAGTGGCTATCCCGTGTTCAAGACAAACGCATTTCTCTGGAGGTTCAGAAATTATCTGTTCATACCTCTTGCAAGTACCAGGGATGTGAATGGACCAAAGAGAAGCCACAGCATAAAATACTGTTCCCAGAAAATTTCTGGAGTCTACTTGGCCACATTTCACCACAGTAGCAAGAAGTTTGGATAATGTCTCAAAACAGCTGGCTTGACGTGAAATCTCCGTGAGTGACATTGTGATATGCACCCAGGCTGAGGTCCCTGAACCAGCTAATGCTATTATTCAGAATTCATTGTTTCTCACTTTTCCTCATAAGACAAAAAAGCCTCGTCATTTCAAAAGCCATACAGGCACTGGACAGGCCACACGAAAGAGGTTCATGTGGATGTCAACAAGCGGTTGTCTGGTGTAACTTTTGACATTTAACCAATAGATGCCAGTGTGGATAATAAAAACATAAAAAAAAAAATACAGCCAAAAATTGTTCAATGTGTTTATTTCAAGCAAAGTAGATTTTTCAACACACTCTTTTCCCATTTTATAAATTATATCATATAAAACGCTTTGGTTTCATGTTTTTGAAATTATTATTGAAATATTCCTCTTTTTTAAGACAGTATCTTGACTGGTCTTGAATTCACTATGTAGTCAGCTGGCCTTGAACTCACACTGATCCTCTGCCTCGGCCTCCCAAGTGCTGGGATTACAGACACCACCACCCCTGTCAAAGTCTTCCTTTTTAGTCATCTAATAATAATAATTACTCAGTCATCTAGGCAACCATGAAGAAAATAGATGCTTAAAAATTGGCAGATACCAGAATGATTCAGGTGTTCAAAATGCAAGTCAGGACAACACAATCGTCAGGCAATTGTCAAGACCTTCTCCTCCCTGCCTCTTGGCATGGCAGCTGCTCCTGGATTGATGAGATGATGTGACACAGTGCCTACTTCTTCGCCATGGGAAGAGAAGCTGTGTGGGATTTGCTGATCTCTCAGTTTAATCTTACAAAGCATCCTGATTCACCACCACAGAATGCAAGGAATGCATAGTTTAAACAAGGAAGGTGAGGAAGCCAATGCTTGTTTTCTTTGGGTATTAAATCTGAGGATCTGGATCCTGTGATAACCCCAGCCTACCAGAACTGCTGTGTGCTGTTCTAGACTATTTCTAATGTTAAAGATGAGGTGCAGGATAGCACCTAATAACCTCAAAAGAAGCAGCTTGATATAGCTGAACTGCTTCCTGAGGTCGTCAGCTGCTGTGAAGTGAAGGACTTCCCTGACAACATACCACATACGGATTTCACTGCACACATATCACTTAGGGGATAAGTCTGACTGACCACATTTGGTTACAGAAACACAGAGGTGGGAACCCTTAGGAGAACAAAAGATCCTCTCCTGACATCTAATTATACAAATGAAGCAAACTGAAACTAACTCTCTCTCGTTTCTTAGAATACTTGTGATTTAAAAGGCCAAAAAAAGTACTTCCTTCACAAATACAACCAATGCACTAGTTAGTTTATATCACTTGTACTGATAATATTTATGTCAACCAAATTATTAAATAGAATGGTAACTGTGGTCTATGTGCTCAGTGTCTCTGACAATCAAAAGTCTAAAATATAGTCATGGTCTTAGGTCTCAGCTTGAAGCTGGTTCCCTGGGCCTGTGCTTTTGATATTAGAAGTAGCCTGAAGTTACTCATTCTTACCTACTGAGAGAGATGACAAATCAACATATCTACCCTTTCCTGCTTAGAGAGAAACCAACACCCCTTGCTATAGTTTGTGTGAGTCCCCAAAAGTTCATTCCTTAGAAATTTAATCCTTAGTACTAACGGTGTTAAGAAGTGGGACACGGGAAGAAATAATCAGACCATGGATTAATGTCATCAAGAGAGTGGATGATTCCAAGAGTAATTTTCCTATGAAATCAAATCCAGCCTTCTTTCCTCTTTAACTGGCTCTCTCGCCATGTAATACATTCTGCCATGTTAGAACATAACAAGACCCTTACCAGATAGGGCCCTGGTATCTAAGACTTCCAAGACTACAGAATGGTACTCATCTTGACATCCACATTCACATACATAATATGGATTTGAATCTGTGAACCATGCTGTGTTATGCAGTATCCTATTACATGTCACTTACTGTACCACCTATGATAGCTGGCCTGGAAGTTTTAGTACAGCCTAGATGACAACTGCTGAACAGAATACTCTGTGAGCTGACTGTAAGAAATGGCACAAACTTGGAACTTTTTCATTTTCTTAAAATTATATGAGAAATAGTATAGAATCTTTTACCTCACAAAGTTTGAATTGAATTTCTAATAAAACTGGTAAATCCAGGGTTTACTGTGGTATATATCTGGATTTCACCCCAAGGCCTCATGTGCTCATGGATGGGGCATTTGGGAAGTGATTGGATCAACAGATCAATAGATCATGATACTCGTGAATGGATTAGTGTGCTAATGAGATTATAGCTACATTTGTTGTTGGTAAGTGAGGCCAGGGAGAGGGGGTGAGTAACTGGGAGCATGATCTGGGAGATTATATTTCCATCCTTTGTTTTCTTATTGTTTTTTGCTTCCTGTCACTTTGCCATAAGCTGTTTCTTTGCTAAGAAAAGAAACAGCTACCGTGATCCTTTGCTGTGCCAATCTGCCTGGGAAGCAGCCAACCATGGACTGAAATCTCTGCAAACTATAAGTCATTATAAGCCTTTCCTCCTTTAACTGTGGGTGTAACATATTTTGTCTCAGGGAAAAGTGTGTAACTAAGACAAGAAGAGGGGCTTATATTGGCTCACCGTTCTTTAGAGTGTTCAATCCATTGTTGCCTGGCTTTGAGGCAGAAATGGCATGGCAGAAATGTATGGGGGACCAAATCTGCTTGCACCATGGAAGTCAGGAAGCAGAAAAAGAGAAGGGAGAAGCCAGTGACAAGCACGTATCTTTCTACATCTCACCCCTTTTCTGACCTTCCTTTTCTGACCACTCCCCACTCCTGAATACATGAGAATCTTGAGAAACATATTATAGATCTAAATCATAATGTTGGTGGTTTTCATTAATTCTCTCATGTTTATCTGAATAAAGAGACAGAACCAGACCCACAGAGAAATTATCCTTTCAGTCTCTACAGCACTGACCCAAGTTTTAAAAATAGTTTTATATGCATCTTTATCCTTCTTATAAAAATAATCACTAAAAATTCTTTGCTTGAAGTGGTTATATTAGCATACTAGCAGGAATAAAGTAGCAAATTATGATAATTACAGTACTGACTTGTACAGTTTAACTTTTCCACCTTCGAAACATAAAAACAAAAGCACAGATAAACACCCAATGCAATTTAGACCTTAATTATCAAACATTCTAGATAGCAAACACTTTAAGTAGTTATTTCTTGTTTTTGTACTAATAAAGTTAATGGTCCTTTAAATAAAAATTAAATGCTTCTTTTTATAAAGCATTCTCATAAAGACCAGAAGAAGTTAGGGATTAAATTCAATAAACACATGAATATTTCATATTGAACCTAGATCATAGGCATGTGTATTTCATTTTCTTTCTGCAATAAATTCCAATGATAAATATGGATTTGACATGAAGACCTAATGAAACACAAGTCTTCCAATTTCATCTTACCTTATACATTTTATTTTCTGCTTTTTTCCCCTGTATTTTTATATTTTCTTTTTGTTATACAACCAAAGCTGGCTTTTCTAACTTTCTCATTCTTGTCTGAAGAAAGACAGGCAGAATCAAATGTAAGGCAAAATTATCAACTTTGTATTTTATAACATTGCCTTGAATGAATTTTCTAAATAAATCTTACACTGGAGAACCAGGTTGGATGTTGATGGCTCCTATCTGAGGGGCTTCTTCTGAAACACACACTTTGTACTTTATGCCCCAGTTGGTCTCTGTCCTTCATTCTGATCATTCCAGATATGCACATAATAAGATCAAGCCTCCCTTTCTTCTCATCATGGTGATTTGCAGACCTCAGAAGTCTGTCACACTGACATTAGTAAGTCTAGCTTTATATGCAGTTTGAGCTCATTCTGACTTCAAGCTGTGAGCAGCATGTTAAACATTCTGAAAGCATCAAGTTGTTGTCTCTCTGGAAGCATAAGAGAGACTTGTGCTAATATCTCAAGTGTCTTTTCATGTATTCCTGCTTTTCTAATTGTCCTCTCCTCAAGAAATCAGAGAAATTTTAAACAAGATTATGTACTCTATTTAAACTATAATCGGCTTATTTCTATAAATTTCCTTTTTCTTTTCTCCAAATGTTAGCACTCTCCATCCTTATTATGCTCCAGAGCTGTGTCCTTCCAAATTTATCTACAACTCATTAAGAGACCAAACATTTGGAATCAAATTCTATGTAAATCCTGGAAGAACTTTTGGTTTTAATCAAGATACACTAACTTAATCTTCACAAACTCAATGCATGTATTTTGTCATTTTTCTTTTCTTTTTTTCTATTTAAATTCTCTCTTTGTTTTCTATAGATTAGCTATATGTATCTATATAGATATGCAGATATACACAAATAACAGATTTACAGATATGTAGATATATAGATATATAAATGGATCTGTGTTCAGACAGGAAAAGTCAGAATAAAAGCAGAATAATGTCTCTAAAAAGAATCATAAAAGCACATTATTTCCAAACTAATTTCAGAATGACAATAAGTCTGTAAGACTTAAAAGTATTTCTGATTATAGCAGCAATAAATGTTCATGAGATTTTGAAAATATAGGGGGAAAGATCAAGCAAAATTACATTTAATGTCAATACTGGAGAAAATTATTGTTAAAATATTTACCAAAATGATATAATGGTTAGAAGTATAATTATTATAAATATATACTATTATAACCAGTGTCCTTGTTTCCTCTTAATGTTTTATAAAAAGTATTAGCTTTATAGGTTCCACACATACATACATACATACATACATGTAAGCCAAGCACTAAAGTACTTGCAACTTGCACTTAGCCAAAGTAGAGTCTGTAAAAATCTACTCTTGTCCCTAGGAAAGTAATTTCCACATGCATGTAATCCTATAAAACCCTTTCAAATACTTGAGCCAATTTAGATCCTGAGCACCTTGGGGAAGATTTTATTGTCATCTGCCTTTATCAAAAGAGATTGAATCCTGAAAGATCTGTATGGTCAGCCCAAGAGAAAAGTCTGAGCCAGGCTTATGGGGACTCACTATCTCAGTGTTCATGCATTACAGACAAACAAAAGGAAGCAGATGGAAACCAAAGCTAAAGATCACAACTCACCTGAGAGTTGTGTCCATCCTCTGTCTTGCATGTTCCCACTTTCTTTTGATGATGTCTCGTATGAGAAAATGAAGCCTTTGTGGCACACAGAAAACTTACTGTCAGAAAAAGTATGTCAAAGACAGGACTGGCCATGGTCTAGATCAATGATGGTGAACCTTTTTTAGAGCTTTCAATGGCACGTGTGTCATAGGTTTGCCACCCTAGTCCTCATTCCATACCAATGCTAGTTTTCTCAGGGTGTGCACGCCCTTCATGGCAGAATTACATGTGGTGGTGGTTAAAAGGAAGGTTCTAGAACCTTACTCAGACCCTCTGAAAAGTTAGTTATGGAAGTAGTCCCAGCAATCTTCTCTTTCAATACTTCAGTCTTCTTAAGTATGAGAAATCGGTGACATTCCAGGTCAGATAAACTGCTTTCTTTCTTAATGTGCCATTGTGTCTCCAAGCTTTTCTGCTTTTATCAGGTAATTGCTTCAATACCAAAAGCTCTTCCCTTTCTTACTCCCTTATTCCAATTCTGTTTTTCCTTGAAGGCAAGGCTGGATTGCCACCTTTAAAAATTTTGGATACTTTGCATTTTGTTCCAGTAGTAAGAAAACTAACACAGAAAGCTGATTCCAGAGAAGGTGAGTGGTATCATTGCTGTGTCTGTACCTAATTATGTGGTTTAGAAACCTTTGGAATTGGATTGCAGGAGGAGTTAAGAAATGTTTGAAATGCTAGTTAGACAGTCCTTAGGGTGTCGTAACCCGAAGTTGATGGCAGATTCTAGTGAGAGCTCAAATGACCAGGATGCTCAGAAGAATGGAGACATAAGACAAAGCACATAAAGTTTCACAGAGGAATAAATGTGGTACAGAAACTAAACTAAAACTATATGTTTTATCCTGGCAAAAAATTTTTCTACATTTTGCTTGTGGTAACGATTTTATGTGAGGTGGAATTTAAAGATGGTGGACTAATTAACCTAGAACCAGAAATTTCAAGGTAACCCAAGATTCAGACAATGGATTATGGGTCCTGCTGGCTACTTGTAGCTTGATCAGTAAATGGAGGGTTAGATGAATTCAAAAGTTTGCAGCTTTTTTCTAAAGGAAGTGTATGTACACTTGGTGTCAAGGAAGGTATAGTTTTTCAAATAATGGCTATCATTTTATTTTAAAATACTGATATTACTCTTTGAAATGCTTTATTTCTATTATATTCCTTTTAGTAGTTTCTTATTTAGCAAAATATTATGTTGTTCTCCTTAAGTATAGTCACAGAATTCTATTAGGAAAATAATGATGCTCAAGAATCCTGAAGAAAGTACAGTAAAGTCAAAGTTTAAAGCTGAGTCCAAACTGAGTATTTTTGAGTTTTAGAAGTATTAGTAAGAAATAGTTTAGATGATAAAAATTATTCAAGTATATATATTAAATGTATAATGCCATTGTACCGATATTCTCTGTGAAGGGAAGGAAAAGAAAGAACATAAAAATTTAGACAAATCTCAATTAGAAGAGACACAAAGACTCAGAATCCAGAAGTGATGATTTTCCCCAATATTAATCCTGTCTACTGGGTATCCTTCATCAAGAAGCCTCCTCCTCATGGATTAGCTAATATTCTTTCTCTCTTCCTCAAAAGAAAATTGACTCAAATACAGTATCAATCAAAAGAAATATTTGAGATTCCATTGGAGAGAATAACTGTTCTTGTTAAATGTCTTGCTGAATTGCTGCAAGAACAGTAACACAGTAGTGCAACTACGCAGGTATTTCTCAGCACATCTGTCTGTTTTTAAGTGAAACGAGCAGCACAGATTATCACTGTACAGGTAGCAATATGGAATCTTTCTTTACAGAAAATATTATCTGCCTTTAAGCATTTTGCAATGACATCAAATACGAACCTCTGATTTCTATTTGAAATCAAAATAATTTCCTCACCAAAACTGAATGTATAGAAAATACAATGGAATAACCTTGACTTTATACTTTGAAAGGAAGTGGTGAGACTCACATCTGCTCCATTCTTCAAGGTATGACTGTTAAACAGAGGAAGGTCATAACTGTTTATTTTCACCTGCTTTTCTTCAGAATCCTGTTGATTACATCAGTGTCCTGTCTAGAGTGTGAAGAATAATGAATATTATAAAACTCATAATGAACACAGTCTGGGACAGATCATAAAGTCCTTCCATAAGCATTGTCTTTGCACTGATACAAAGGTATGAGTCACTATGACTCACTGGGCTTCCTGAACTCACCGCTTGTCTGGCTTTCCATATTTAATACAGCTATCGGAACTGGCTTCTCCATTCATTTGTCTGAATGCAGGGAATTCACCTTTGTTTCCCAAGCATCCACCTGGAAATTTTACTTGAACTTTAAGTTGTGTACAAAGGATAGACAAAGAACCAAATAAACACATTATAGCTAAATTTTGTTTTTATAGAAAAATATTAAAATTCTTTGGAGTCTTGAGGGTGCTGACCGTAGAATGAAGCAAACATGTAGATTCTTTAGACAACCTAGTCTCACTATAGGCAAAGGCCTGGGCGGAGTGAAACTTGTAAAGATACCATAAGCAGTACTGAATCTTGTTCTTCTTGGTTTGCCCTCGTTTCATACAGGTCCATTGCTAAACTATATTAGAGCTGTTATGCTGTGCAATCCCAGATGCTGTCTTCTCCAGCACAAGTTCTACAGGAAACAACAGCAGCCCAGAGAGAAAAAGTGGCCTGTTGCAAGTGGATCTGAAACCTTGTCCAGCTTGATGACAGAAAATTCCAGAGTTCAGTGAACTGAGTGCAGCATATGCCCTGGGGGCTGGGAAAAGTGGGGAGGCATCACCATTAGCAAATGAGAAAAAGCTTTCTGAGGCAGAGAAAAAGCATTTCTTCAGCCAATTAGACAAATCACTCTTAAGGGGAAACATATTTCTCCATTAAAGCCTGCCAGCACACAATATTTCCCAATTAGTTCAAAGAACACAGTCAAAGAAGTGGGCCAAAGTATGTTACATCCTTTAGAAGTCTTCATATCAATGGTTAGAATCTCTTTGATTTCATGAGACAGTTTAATGTTCTGAGTGTGCTTTTCTTTAAATAAAACAGACTTATGAGAGATTCAAACACAAATAATTACACCCACTGAAAACACATCAACAGCACATAGCTGTTTAACACTGGAGTGTCAAAATGGGAAAAGTAGCCCAGATTGTCTTCAGTGTTCTAGTTTCAAACACCTTTGACCTCAATTCTGCCCAAAAGACTAAATAAACATTCTTTTTCCCATAAAGAAACTTGCCATATTTCGCAAATAAAAATTATAAAATATTTCATTAAATTTGAAATTCAGATTAACAAGAAATCATTATTTAGTGCAAATTTGTCCCATGTAATTTGGGTACATTTAATCACTCCACGTCTACCTGAAGTTCAAATTTGACTTACTCAATACGGTCAATGAGAAAATCTAACACTATATCTCAGAATTCATAAATGTATTTTGAAATATTTTCCAACCTATGAAAATTGCTAACTTTAGAAAGCAGGTCATTGAAAGAGCTGGCATCAGTCAGGGTGGAGATTCCATATACAAAGTTTAGAGGCTTGAGTTCTGAGGAATCTGTGAGAGGAAAGACTTAAAAGGAAAACATGCTGCAGCAAAGATAGAAAAAGTAATTTTATCCACCAGTTTGCAAATTTTACTCTGTTGCCAAGTTGCCTGCTGGTATGTTTTTCTTTCTCTTTGACCAAAGTCCATCTAAAGTCCTGTATTAGTGTTGGGCTACTTCACTGGAAAAGCAGCATCGGAAAGTCAGAGAACATGCTGCAAATTAATTGCATGTGTCATATGGAGGGGTGGAGGATTCTCAATCTCATATGACTTTTAGACTCTTGGAATGTTAGAACTGAAAAGCTGTATTATTTATAAAATCACTTAACTCCTTAATATCACAGATGTGGAGGAGGGATGTGTTCAGCAAATCCAAATGATTTAGCCAAAGATTCATTGCAATAGCCAGGACCAACGTGAGAGGTGCTGATTCTAGGCCTAAATCACCATTCTGCACTCTCCACTGCAAACAGATATCAAAATTGGGGCTGACAATATGGGGTTATGAATGATTAGCAACTTACCTGCTGAATATTTATCACCTGAGAAGCCCCTTTTGCTTCTGGAGTCATTTCTCTGTGCATGCATTATAAATAGAACAGTAGTTGTCGGTGTCGGTCCCGGCCGGCAGGAAAAGCACACGACAAGAGTTGTTGGCGGACAACCTTTCCGTTTATTCTCTCTCTCCGTACAGCCTGCTCCGGGATCCCCGATCCCGCCCGAGGGAAGCCTCCTCTGGTCCGCCCTCCGCGGCTCCTTGCGTGCTTCTCTCTGCGCTTCTTCTCTCTTACTCTATTCTCTCCTATATCTCCTTCCTATTCTGCCTCTCCCCAAGGGTGGCACCAGTATATATACGGATACAGTGTCCAATCATATTAAAGTAGGCAAGGCAAGCTGATTGGCTAACGGCAGTTGTTGCTGGGCGGACTGTCTTACAGGGTGTGTTGTTTACTAAGCAGGAAGCAGGATATAAGCGCCATCTTGGCACACTCGATGGGAGGGGTAATCTAGCTCAGGCTTCACTCTTTCCTACAGGCCTCATATCACCCGGCCAGGGCCCCCAACATCTCCCCCTTCTTTATTTATTAAGATAGAGTGGTCTGTGGGTCCATTTAAGGTGTCTAGGAGTGGGCCTACTTTGTAGGCCGAGGCATGAGAGAATGTAGAGGTCTATACCCTGCTGTGCATCACCTTGTTTTGTGCATATCCTTGGCCCAGGACCATGCTCAAGGTGAGTGGTTCATTTTTTTGCAGGGCCAGGCTTTTGTGAACCGAACCTGGATGCATATAGACATTCATTCCTGTCTTCCCCCCAACCTTTGAGGCGGATGGCAGTGCAGTACCCTTGGTCTCGCATCTCAATGCCATTAACTTTACTCCCGGAGGGACCTTCGGCCTTACAGGCCAAGTATATCGGAGTGGAGCCTGTCTTAGGTTGATCAGGAGAACTTTTCCCGTCTTACCCGTCATTGGCTTGTCCACTCAACTCTTAGAGCTGATGTTTGGGGGAGATACGAAGGGGTCCGCCGAGTGACACTGAGGAACTAAGTAATCACCATTGGAGTCGTGCCTTCCTGGCCTGAGCCCAGAAAGCACTAGGAGTGGAATCCCCTTGACTCTGGGCCAGCAATATCATCAGTGCCATATGTGTCTTTTGGGTCGTCCTTATCGACCGCAGGCACAGGTTGTCGACCGCGACAACCATGAGAACAAGAATGATCCCATACACAAGAAGTGATGAGGGTTTGAAGAAAGAGCCTATCTGGCCTAGGACATCATCAAAAAAGGAGGCTCTAAGTATAGGTACTTCTATCTGATCTAGCTGCCGGATGGTCATATCTAGGCGCACGCTAGCATTCCAAAAGGAGGAATTGTAGGTGGTGAGAACATAATCCTGAAATTGCTTGTAGGCCGAACGGTTAACCTGAATGGGGGTAACGCATAACTGGGTGAATGCCCATCTGGCGTCACACAAATTGTTAGCCACCTCCCAAAGTCCCTGGACTTCTTGGGCAATTAGGTCGATCTGTTGCTGTAGTGCCATTATGGCGTTGTGCTGGAGGAGGTTAACTTCTTGCTGTTCCCTCAGCGCCAAGGAGGTGGTGTCTGTAAGATTGGCAAAGGCCTGCGCCGTCAGCGTGGACTGAGTCAGAGCAACGGCAGCCGTCACAGCCGTTGCAGTCAGAGTCACGAACAGTGCTGCCAAGGCCGCTGTGATCCCAAAATCCCTCTTATGCCTGAGCATGGGTAGCTGGTCCTGTTGGTAGACGGGATGAACCCAAACAGATTCGTTAAAGGGAACCCACATCAGTGGGGGTCGAAGAGCCAGCATAGCATACGGGAAAGACCCATTCCAGCAGTTTCCTGTAAAACAAGATTGGTTACTGCACTTGAAGGTGATGTCAACAGAGAACACCCATAAGTAGGGCGGTTTTACACATGCGGCCTCAGAGTTAAGGGTGACATTGGTGGTTCCATTAGAGGCAGAGGCGTTAATAGCAAGCACAGGTCTTAAGTCCATGCAGGCTCCCGTGGAGAGGCATAACCAATTTTCATTAAGGGGGAAGGGGAAACTTGTTGCCAAATTGTTGCTTATTTCCTTGTAGGGCTCCCACCAAGTCACAGCGCCATCAAAATATTGATGTCGCTGTGACTCCCACCCAGTCACAGTGAGTATGCCTGTACTGCGTGGAAGAGAGAACCGGGACCACCAAGACATGTTTAGATAAGTAACTCCCACGCCATCGACAGTGCAGGGCTGCCACGAAAGTTGAGACAGATCCACCATCTGTCTTTTACGGCTTGGGGATACACGGTACGGGCATGTGGGAAAATCGGGACGGGTGTGCATGGCTGCTCGGGGTCTACAGGCTAGTTGGCTAGCGTGTTTACCCGAACATTCAGGCGGATACAGAAATGGGGCGGACAACTTTACCGTCAGGGAGGTGTCGTGCCATTTTATAAAAAAGGGCAGGAAGCCTATGCATGATCCCAGATGACATGAGGGGTAGCTAACAGTGGAAAAGATGACCACATCATTAGTGATGGGGAGGTCAAAACGTATGGGTTTGATGGTTAGCGGTATATCTGGTATGCAGGGCAATCTGGCGGAGCAGCTTTTTGCGTACAGCTTTGGGAGAGAGGGGGCTGTAGTAGAAATCATGGCCAGCGCTGGCGGATGGTGTATTGCCGCCCATACCAGGTCTGCTCCTATTTCAGTGGTGGTGGTGAGCATCAGAGCCGGGAGGAAAGGGGTTGCCGGGAGGCGGCGTGGCCTAGCCATTCTGGCTGCGCCGTACCCTAAAAGAGAACCAATTACTATAGAGAGCATAATCATTATTGTGCTCCAGAAGTCATACGGTATCGCTCGGTCGAGCAGCAGTATCCTGGTCGGACCGATCTTGACCGGGCTGTTCGTTGCCGTTGAGTTTTGGAGTGTCCCCTGCATTGCGCTCCGTTGGATTCGCTACGCGCGTCAGCCGTTCTGGAACCCACAATGGTTCTCTTCCTGGTTCCTGTGGGAAAACACAAACCGCACCTCGGTTCCAGCTGACTACTGGATCCGGGCCCATCCATTGTCCCGTCAGGACATCTTTCCATTTCACCCATCCCCTATTGCTAGGAGATGGATTACAATGTTCCATAGCCGGGGAGTGGTTGTTGTTGTTCAGGTTCAAAAAATTGTATGTGAATAGTGCCATGGAGAGCCGTGCCTTTGGGGGCAGGCCCTGGCTTACTCCCCCTTTTTGTTTTTGTAGAATTTCTTTAAGGCTTCTATGAGCCCTTTCAATGATTCCTTGACCTTGGGGATTGTATGGAATACCATGTTTTAATTGAACCCCCATTTTTTTGCAGAACTCATTAAAGGCTTTGCCTATATAGGCTGGTCCATTATCAGTTTTTAATATTTTTGGTTTGTCCCATGCGGCCCAGGCCGCCAAGCAATGGTTTATCACATTAGACACCTTTTCGCCTGTCTCCGCAGTCGCGAATATAATATGAGAACAGGTGTCCGTGGAGACATGGACATATTTAAGAGATCCAAATTTTGTCATGTGTGTGACATCCATTTGCCAAGTATCGCCAGGGATCAACCCCCTGGGGTTAACCCCCGTTGATACGGCAGGCGTGTATGTGGTGCATGAGCCGCACAGTCGCACGATGTCCCGCGCGTCAGCCCTGGAGATGTGGTACTGGTTGGCTAGCGTCCTGGCGTTGACATGGAATTTGTCATGGAACTGACGGGCTTGCTCTATTGGAGATAACATATTGAAAATCCACAACGGGCGAGTGGCCGCGTCAGCAGCCGCATTGCCCTGTACCATGGGCCCTGGTAGGCGTGTATGTGCTCTTATGTGAGTGATGTATATTTTGTTGTGTCTATTTATGAGCAATGTCTGGATAGACAGAAACAAATTAGTCACTTTGGAGGTTGGCTTAATTGGGCCTGCAGTCTCAAGGACCTGTATGGCATTGATCACATATTTTGAATCAGAGATAATATTAAGGGCTCCTGGGAACTTCTCGAGGACGGTTTGTACAATTTGTAACTCTACCACTTGTGGTTGATCTGGTTCAAATTGTATGCTGATCGGAGGCATACCTGAGACCACATAGGCCCCTATCCCGGTTTTTGACCCATCAGTATAGACCGTTGTTGCAGGAGTAAGGGGTGCAGGGGCGGTGATTTTTGGAAATATCACCGGATGTTGAGTAACAAACTGTAGTATAGGGTCCTTGGGGAACTGATTGTCTATCTCCCCAAGAAAAACACATCTCAGGATGGCCCAAGTATCTATGCAAGCAGTCAGGATTTTTATTTGAGAAGCGGTATAAGGCACCCGAATAGCGTGAGGCGTGGAGCCAAAATGCTGGATGGCTCTACCATGTGCCTCCAGAGCCAGGGAAGCAACTGTTTCCGGGTAATGTTCAATAATCTTGGCAGGTGAAACCTTAGGGTGCACCCACAGAAGTGGTCCTTTCTGCCAAATCACTGCCGTGGGCTGAGAACTGGTCTGCAACAAGCAGACCTCAAAAGGCTGTTCTGGGTCAATTCTCTGTAATGTAGCTTTGCTTAGGGCCTCTTCTATCTTTTTTAGAGCAACTCTGGCTTCTGGGGTGAACTCTCTAGGGGAGGCAATATCCGGATCTCCTCTCAGGAGATCAAACAGGGGCTTTAAGTCCGAATTAGGGATGTGCAAGTAAGGTCTGATCCAATTTATATCTCCCAATAACTTTTGCATGTCATTTAGGGTTGTAAGATTATCTGTTCTGATGGTTACCTTCTGTGGAGAAATCGATGTAGGGGAGACTTTGGTACCCAAGTAGGTTACTATGTCTCCTCCCTGAATCTTGTCAGGGGCAATATGTAAATTGGCCTTTCTTAGGGCCTTGACCAGTTGGCCTAGCATATCCTCTAACCTATTTACATCTTTTGCACTGATCAGCAGATCATCCATGTAATGAATACACCTAACTCTGGGGAAGGCCTCGCGTAGGGGGGCCAGTAGAGAATCAAGGTAAATCTGACACATGGTGGGACTGTTGGCCATACCCTGGGGTAATGTGACCCACTCGTACCTCTGATCAGGACTTTCTTGGTTAATGGTGGGTAGGGTAAAGGCGAATCTATGGGTGTCCTCTGGATGCAGGGGGATTGAGAAGAAACAGTCTCTAAGATCTATAACATAAACTGGCCAGGACTGAGGGATGGCCGAGAGAGCTGGCAGCCCCCTCTGGATCGCCCCCAGGGGTTGCATCTGCGCGTTGACTGCCCTTAGATCATGGAGCAGCCTCCACTTACCTGATTTCTTTCTAATAACAAAAACAGGGGTATTCCAAGGGGAGGTTGATGGCTTTATGTGCCCTGCCTGAAACTGGGTTTTGACTATCTCGGTTAATGCTAAAAGCTTCTCCCTGGGTAGGGGCCACTGAGGTACCCAAACCGGATTTTGGGATTTCCAAGTGATCTTAATTGGAGTGGGCAGGAGAACTTTCTCAGTGGCCCCTAGGGAAAACCCAGCCCATGTCTATCTTTCCTTTTTTCTACAGACACGGGAGATGTCCGGCCCTGCAGGGCAGAGCCCAAGCCCTTGCCAGGGACATATCCCTGATTTCTAAGTATGCCTTTAGCTTGGGGAGAACAGGTGGATGTAAGAGTGACATCCATCTGAGTGAGGATGTCTCTTCCCCACAAGGATATCGGCAGCTGTAGAACAAAAGGTTGAAAATGTCCTTGGTGACCTTCCTCATCACACCAAGGCAGGGTCACGGCACTAACCTGGGGGGCAGCCATCATCCCCAACCCTTGGAGTGTGTTATCAGCTGTATTGGTGGGCCAGCTAGAAGGCCAGTCTTTCTTGGAGACAATGGAGCGGTCTGCCCCTGTATCCAGGAGTCCTGTTATTTTTTTACCATTAACCCTGAGCGAGAGCATGGGTCTTTTATCAAGAGTCATATGAAGTCCTTCAAAAATTTCTCCAGAGGAGCCAAAACCCTGATCCCCTCTAACCCGTTGTCTAGACTGGAATCTCTCATGGAGACTGGGGAGCAATAAAAGTTGTGCTATCTTATCCCCCTCATTAATCACCATGGTCCCTACATGAGATTGTACCATAATCTTAATGTTTCCTGTGTAGTCTGAGTCTATAACTCCAGGGATCACGGTAAGGCCCCGGAGGGCTGTGGAGGACCGTCCAATCACTAAACCAACTGACTTTTCAGGTAGCGGTCCTTTGAAGGTGGTCCCGACCACCTGAACGCCCATATCGGGTGTTAATAGGAGTCTGGAGGCGACACAGAGGTCCACGCCTGCTGACCCAGGGGTAGCCCTTGTGGGGGGCTGCCACCTTGTGCTGTCCTGTCTAGGGGGTGGGGGCCCATCCGTAAGGAGGGCCCCCTCTGGCCGTTTTTTGGCTCCGGAATCTCCCTGCCACTAATACGGTTTCCCTGGGCATCAAAAACTGATCTGCAATCTTTTGCTTTGTGAGAACCTTTACCGCACCTTTCGCAGGTCCCCGTTTGTTTGTCTGATTCCTGTCTTCTGGGTATAAATTCCCCCCGTCCAGTCTTGGGGCAGTTTTTTCTTATGTGGTTAGGATCCCCACACTGGAAGCATCCCCTGGGCTTACCAGGGTCATTAGCCTTCTGAGGCCTTGTCTGTCGTAAAGCGGCAGCTAAAAGGGCAGCCACGCCTGAGTTGGACAGTGGCCCTCCTATTTCTCTGCAAATCTTGATCCAAGCTTCTATGTCTTTACCCTTGTGGGGCGCTATGGCTGCCCTGCAGTCCTTGGTGCACTGCTCAAAGATCAACTGTTTAACAAGAGGAGCAGCAGCAATCGGATCTGAAAAGAGTCTATCGGCTGCCTCTTGCATTCTGGCCACAAAATCCACAAAAGGTTCTGCGTTGCCCTGAACAATTTTAGAGAGGCATTGTGAGGCCGCTCCTGTGTTGTTTACCTGCTTCCAGGCACGAATACCTATGTTGTGTATTTGTTCATATACACCTGGAGGGAATCTGGTTTGATCTTGGGCATATTGACCCTTACCCATAAGCATGTCCTCATTTTGTCCCCTATGGCCCCTAGCCGCATTTCTCTCGGCCTGCTCGGCAGCAAACTCAGTGTACCAGGCGCGCCAGTCCAGAAAAGCCCCGGGGGCCAGGCAGGCTTTAGCCAACTGGGTCCAATCACTGGGTGTCAGGAAACCACCGGCGGACAGATTTTCCAACATTGTTATAGTGTAAGGAGCAGTAGGGCCAAACGTGGCAACCGCAGTTTTGAGCTCCTTAATTTGCTTAATCTCCAGTGGTTCCCAGTAATTGGGTCCCTGGCCTTGCGCCAGGTGTACCGGATAGAACCCACATTGTTCGTACTCATTTGCCCCATGGGGGATTTGTTCCATCTTAAATGTCCATCTACGAAAGTACTTTTCTTGGGACCTTGGTATTCTCTCACAAGATGGTGTCTCCCTGTGAGATGACTGTCTCTCCCTATCACAAAATGGCGCCTCTTTACAACATGGCCGACCAGCCTTTAGGGCACAAGATGGCGGGTCGCCAGGCAAATAAGATGGCGGCTCTGCATGTGACAACGGTCCAGGCCACTCCCTCCATGGGGGTGGCAACGGAGGTGGGCCCCAGGCTGCCATCTCCCCATAGGAACTGGCGTTTGGGACCCCCCAGGGTGGCGCGGAAGGCTCTATGACCTTCCGTTGGGGAGTGCTCAAGAGTTCTTTTCCCTTTTTTAGGTCTGTCTGCATCTTGACTAGATCTCTACGTAAAGCTGCGAAGGGATTAGGGGAGTCACTTACCTCATTGTCCTCGCCCTCCGAGGTATCTGAGTCTGAGGAATCCGAGGCAGGGGGCGCCTCTCTCTTGCCTCGCTCTCGCGAGCGCCCTCGCACGCTCCCTGCGACGGACCCCTCCCGGGAGGACTCCGAGCGGGCCCCCTCAAAAGCTCGGCGGGCCCGAGAGAGCCCGTCCGCGCTATCTTTAGCCCCGTTCCTCTCCCCTTTGAGGCAGGAATGAATCATCTCCCAGAGCGGCCGAACCGAAAGTGGAAGCCGGCACTCCGCTTCTGCTCGTTCTAAATCTTTACCCAATTTCTCCCAACAAGGCAGGGACAAATGTCCCGTCGGCAGGAACCAGGGTGCCGCCTCATCTATTTGTTGGAGGAATTCTGCAAGTGTCTTGGAACTTATTGATATGCCTGAAATCTTGAGCAGGTCTTTCATTGCTCTTACCAGTGACTTGGAACTCTTAGTGGGTAAGTTGCCCATGCCTGTCACTGAGAAGTTTGTTCTCACCGTGTGAGGCTAGTCTGCCACGTACACGTGAGCCTGAGGGGAGTCTAAAAAGCCCTATAGGTGCGCGCCACCCAGAGCCCAGGTTTATCCCCTACTCACCTGTCCTGCAGTGCAGTACTGGAGCGTTGTCTGCCTCGTCTCGGGGGTGATCAGTTCCCCGTACGGGCCACCAATTGTCGGTGTCGGTCCCGGCCGGCAGGAAAAGCACACGACAAGAGTTGTTGGCGGACAACCTTTCCGTTTATTCTCTCTCTCCGTACAGCCTGCTCCGGGATCCCCGATCCCGCCCGAGGGAAGCCTCCTCTGGTCCGCCCTCCGCGGCTCCTTGCGTGCTTCTCTCTGCGCTTCTTCTCTCTTACTCTATTCTCTCCTATATCTCCTTCCTATTCTGCCTCTCCCCAAGGGTGGCACCAGTATATATACGGATACAGTGTCCAATCATATTAAAGTAGGCAAGGCAAGCTGATTGGCTAACGGCAGTTGTTGCTGGGCGGACTGTCTTACAGGGTGTGTTGTTTACTAAGCAGGAAGCAGGATATAAGCGCCATCTTGGCACACTCGATGGGAGGGGTAATCTAGCTCAGGCTTCACTCTTTCCTACAGGCCTCATATCACCCGGCCAGGGCCCCCAACAAGTAGTAACTGTTGCTTCTCATTCATGGAAATCTTGCATACTGAGCTGATCTCCAGCTTTTGACTCAAACAGACTTGTCCAGTCTTTGGCTTCATCCCTAACTAGTAGTGAGGACTTAGATGGTTAGGAAATTTCTCCACTTCTTAGAACATTTCTTTCCTTATTTGTGGAACAGGGGTAATTACCATACCTACTCAAACAGCTGACTCTGAGGATGACTTCAGATGGGCAAGCAGAATTCTCAGCACAGGACAAGGCACAGAGAAAGACCTTGGAGAATGGCAGCCACTATTCCAAATAATCAATGTTTGTTTCTGTTTTCACTGCATTTTTATTTCAACCAGAAATGACACACATAGTCATTTCTAGTTGGAGAGAAATGTTTTAAGCATTTCCTGTTAGGTACAGTGTTTCATGAAATAAACATTTGAATTGAGGCAATTATCCAACAAATCCAGTAAAATATCTCTCTCGTTATTCAGAATTTAAGTCAAATTTGTTCAAGTCTTTACCAGTGTTGTTGGGAGTAAGGCCACATGTTATGCATAAATGTTTTCTCCCTTTCTCTCCTGCCTTTCTAACATATTCAAATGTGGCTGAGCTGATTATTTTATTTGGGGTGTTTTAACAACTGTATCCAATTAAACTGCTGACTCATTTAGGAATGATGGAATTTAAAAAATGATTAAATAAAGCAGAAGCAAAATTGCGAAGCCTACAGAATTCTTCTCTGGCAGTATATCACCGCTCATTGTCTAATTCCATTTCACTATTACATACCTTGAGCATTCATTCCTTTTTTGTACCTTTCTCATTTTTAAAATCCTAATTCCATCATCCATGCACACATGGCAAGTTACCAGGGGGCCAGATGACCTTTCCCTACACTACCTTTTTGGATGTTCATCACATTTTCCATTTCCTAAAGTGTCTCATCAATTTAGGTATTCTGAGTAATGAAAATTCAACTAGCTCAATACAAAATGTACAGGACTGATGACCTACTGAATTCAGTCATTGTTTTCAGTTTTTCAAATAGAACATTTCAAGCTGGGAGCAGGGCAAAATGCCTACCTGGTAGGTTCATAAATTCAAGTATAAGGTGGGCAACCTATTTAGACCTTGTCCATAAATATATAAATGTGGGAATGTAGTTCAGCAGGCAGAGTATTTGCCCATTAGGCCCCTGGGTTGAATCCCCAGAATGTGTGTGTGTGTACGTGTGTGGGTGTGAGAGAGACAGAGAGAGAGAGAGAGAGAGAGAGAGACAGAGAGACAGAGAGACAGAGAGACAGAGACAGAGAGAGAGACAGAGAGAGAGACAGAGAGAGAGAGAGACAGAGACAGAGAGAGAGAGAGAGACAGAGAGAGAGAGAGGAAGAAGAAGGTAGGAAGGAAAGAAGGAAGAAGAAAGGAAGCCCACTATATTAATGGAAGTTTTTGACTCTTGCTCTTCTTCAAAGTCAAAATGTCTGAGAGAATTTTAAACCAAGAAAGTTAACCTAAATATTTCCAAGCTCTTTAGGCTTCAGAGATCATTCATTTCTTTAACACCAATCACATGGAATGTGCCCTGCGCTGCACAGCCATGGGAAGTAAGATTTCCCTCCTCCAAATGTCTCCAAATCTTAAGGAATACAGAAAATGTGAGACGGACCCATCCTGTAGTGATTCGGCAGTTCTTATTCTAATCTGCTGCTCTGAGCACCCTTGCAGGCTATTTCTTTCCTCATTGTATCCCTGCGTTGGGTTGCTACCATCCTGCCTTATATTTCCAGGTACCAAGTGTTGAACCAAATCTTTTCTGTATTCCCCAAAGTATAGCTAACACCAGGTTATGGTGTTTAGTAAAACTTTACTAAGACCGAGGTTATCAAAATTGAATTGGAAAAAGTAAAAATAAAATTTAAATCTTCCAAAAGACAAAATTCAAAATCACTGCTCACATAGAATACAACCTTCTGCTTTTTCTGAAAAGGTTTCTTGCCTTTGCTTGCATGTCTCTCAACTTGCCCCATCTTTTTCCTTCAAGCTGAGATGCAGGATTCAGATCATCTGCTAACTCTATAGGAATGATAGGAAAACATGAATCAGGTATCTGCAAACATCTTGCAACGAGATTAGCTGTGGTGTCAAAGAACACATGAATCAATCAAGAAAGACATTAAGTTGCATTAATTTTCTCCCCAGGATATCCCAGGAGAACATGCTGGGCTCATGGTGATGTTTGGCTCAGGAAAACAACACCTTCCTGGATCAATTTCAGAAATGTATTCTATTAAGAACAAATTTCTTCTCTAAGTTAAACCTTTCTCTTCTTAAAAGGCCTGTATGTCCATGCAACTTTTATTTCTTCTTGATTTTCACCTTTTGCACTGTTCTTAGATATGAGAACATACTCATTCATTCATTCAGAAGTTATTTATTATGTAGGTATTTTGTGCCAGGTGCAGCTATTAGGACATTGGTTTGAAATCACATTCTTTGTCCTTCCTTAAGGAGATCTGGTGGCGAGGCAATATATCACTAGAAATAACTCTTGAATACATAAATTGCAAACTGTTTGACATTCTAAAGAAAAAGGATGAGACTTTCTGAGTAACTGGAAGATACCCTTTAGGTGAAAGTGGGACAGAAGATGCTCTATCAGGGGATGATGTGTAAGCTGAGAAAGAAGAAAGAAGCGAGCATGAAAAGCAGTGTGTAGCCTGGGCATGATTGTGGATCAGCAAGGGGTGGCGTGTGGAGAAAGCAGAGAGAAAGCAGTCAAAACAATGGAGAAGCGTGTACAAAAGACCCTGCTAGCATTTTACAGGAACTAAAGAATAACAACCAAGCAATAAATAAGTGACACACCTGTAACATGTTGAACAAAAATTAGAGGAAGGTGAGATTGAAAGAAGGATGCCAGGCACCACATTTTGAGGATGTTTATTTTCAAGCTCAGTAATGAGTTTCTATCGATTCTAACTGTGAAAGAAAGTTGGTGACGAAAGTAAGGGCAATGATGGTCAGAGTTATGACTTTTAAAAGACATCACTGCGAGAGAAAAGTAGGGACAGGACTAGGGCAGCTCAGGTGAAAGACGACCATGGTGGAAGTAGTGGAGACGGAAAAAGTGAAAAGAATTTATGGAACAGGGTAGCAGAGCTGGGAGAGATGATCTGTTGTCTCTCAGAGAGTCACAAAAGAAACACATTCATCTTGAAAGTGGTCTGGGTGCTGGTTGCACAGTGCACTTGAAGCAGAAGTTAGCCAGGCTACATTCTTCAGTTGCATATAATCTATGCTCTTTGTTCTCTGTTGGCTATATCTGAATAAATACACATATAGTTAAATACAGTTTCTGGCTTAAAAGCAGTGTGCGTACCAGTTCCCTTTTTCCAGCTGGGAAACCATAGGAGAGGAAGGAGAGGAATTAGGAGACCCATTCTGATGGTTTAGCACTGAGAACCCTGAAAGTCACTGCGCAGACAGGACGTGTGCATAGGGAATTTAGACAGAAACCTGGAGATAAACATCAGAGATCCTTTTCACTTTTAGAATTTTACTATTACATTCTGAGAGAAATCAGATATGAAATAATAAACACACTTTCTGAAAAAACCATGGAAAGTTAAATAGGTTTATAAATCTTAAGGAATTCTTACAGACTGTCCCCGGTTCCTGAATTTCTGGTGGTAACCAGAGGTGCTTTCACTCTAGGAAACATATTCTGGCACTCTTGAAACAGACAAAATAGCCATAAGGATTATTTGTAAAATCATAATTATTGTTCAAAACATTTCACAGAACCGTAGTATAATTACCAATTACTTATGCTTGTGATTTTGAAATTACTAGATAGAGACCAAGCATCATAAAACCTATGGTTTCCAAGGTATCAGGAAAAGTAACCAGAAAGAAGTATTAAATTCAAGTGCTTTAAAACCTAAAGGATATGGAAAATTATAATATTGACTTCTTTAATTTAATATCTACTAATTGTCAAGCAGTGGCACATGTATACCTATATAACCAAAAGTTACACTTTTTAAAGTGTTCCTGGTGCTTTAACATAGAGAATTAAAACATTCAGATAATTAAAAAAAGAAATTTCACTGTCTCTTCATTAATAATTTGAATTAATCAGGAACTTTTTTCTTGGTAATTAGCTAAATTATTACTTAGTGGCTTGATTATATATTACTCTGCATCACTATTCCTTTCCAGATGAGAGTATTTTAGAAGATACAATAAAAATAAAGGTATATGTGTGCTTTTGTGTTACACATGCACATACTTTTTTTTGTACAGAAAATTGTACCCAGGACCTTGCACTTGCCAAGCAGACTTTTGTGACACTGAGCTATATCCCCGGCCACACACAGGAGTTTTGCTGTTGACATATATAACTGTTACAGAATATCTACTGCAAAGAATAGTTATGAAATATAAATGCTACTAGGAATTTGAAGAAATATGAAGAAATATGTTCAGAAACAGATCTACCACTCACTGAACAGAGTACATATCTCACCTATAGGTTATTATAATTATTTCAGAATGGGTTGACAGGAAACTGCACGGAGAGTTAACCACATTTAAACTGCTTCCAAGTTAATCATGGTAAGAGCTACACAGTCATTTTTTTCAGAGCTGGAACAGTAATTTTCTGGCCCATCACCATTTAGTTTATACCACGTCACTGGAGATGCAAATACATGTTTAAGACTCCTACATTCCAATAAATTATACAAATTGCCTGACAAAGAAAAAGTTTGATTTAATCGACATTAGTGCTAAGCAAAAAATCCCAGGGAAACAAAGGAAACCCTGATAGAAAGCAAAACCAACTGAAAATACAGAAAAATTGTGGGGCACAAGTTCAACAGAAAGAATATAAGGGACATGTGGCACCTCACAACACACATGGCAGTCATTTATTTGTGCACACTTATATACACACTTGAAAAAGCCACACCATATTCCTTTAGGGAAAAACACAAGAATAATATAGACATCAAGGGTTTGGAAATAAAGCGTAAATGAAGTCTTCTAAGGGTAAAATGAGGATAGAATTAATGAGCTAATCAACATTTACTTTCTAAATAGCTCCTGGTGTGCTAAGAAATAGGGCTAAGCTTTGAGCAGAAAAGTTCAGATTCAGTTTATTAGTGAGAAAAGGTTGTATAACCTAGCATACAATGGCCATACAGAAAGCCAGGTAAGAATTGGAAGAGCTGAGCCAGGGAGCTGGAAACTAGACCACAGGGCCTGGCTCAACCACCTCCATGGGAAAAGTATGACTTTTCTCTGTCTCTGATTCTTGGTTTGTAACACAGAAATTGGAATAGGTTCGGATTAAATGTGTTCATTACTGCAAAGCACTTAAAATAATGATAAATACATAGACATAGTTTAGAGACAATAAAAGTATTGAGTAATTAAAGTAAAAGCATTGAAAAAATAAAAATATTGAGTTTAGCTCAATAAGTTTTTTCTTTATTATCCTAATGGGTTTTGTTCACATTTTACAAGAAAGAAAGAAGCAATTCACAATTTTCTGAAATCTACACTTGTTGCGTTTTCTACTGAAATGTGAAGTTGGCTTCTGAGACAGTCTTTTCCCTTTCTTTGTTCAGTGACTTGAAGGAAATGTATGGTTGTTTCTTGCAGTCTCAGTCAGGACCACACTCTACAGAAATACAAGTATTTAGTGTGTGAGTACTTTTAAACTTTTGTGCTAGGCTATGTGTAAGGGTATAAAGTGCACTAAAACTACCCTCGGGTCTTCTAATACATTGTGTGGTATCCGTAAGAATCCCGGAAAGCAGGTGGGGAAGATGGAGGGGAGATCCAGACAACACTGCTTGACATGTAACACATGCTCAGTAGACAATTTATCTTCACAGTCTCACTTCACAGCGTTTTGAAACTCTCTAGGACACCTCCAGGCCTTCACAGCTGGAACACAAAAATACTCATTATAATATTTAAGCCCTACTGCTTATTACTTCTGAAAACTGAAAAAAATAGTATTTCCCATCATGTTAAAAGACTTCCTTTTGTGATTCCCCAAACAGGGAGGAAGTTAGATATAGCTATGACCTATTATGTCATTTTATAGCTATTTTTGTTTATGTAAGATTGTTCCTCAAGGAACAATTGCCCATCTAACTCTAAGTGACTCATGCCATGCTCTTTTATCTACTGACTTTGAAAACTTAACTGACTTCAGATTTTGTGATTAAGGAATTTTACTAATCTGAATAATGAATCCAGTTCATATCGTAAAATAAATCAGAGCCTTCAAAAACATACTTTTGCAGAGATGTTTAGAAAGATAAATGGAAATCAATTTGTAAAATGCATCATTGCTGCCTCAATCCATTCCATATTATCAGTACATCAAAAAGCCTCTGTTCACAATCATGTGTCCATTTTGGGATAGCATACAGGTTTTCTATTATGTAATTTAAAATCAAAGCTACCCATTAAGCAATTCCTCAAGATAAGAAAGATAAATTTAAGTCATTTGTAAGAAAATGGATACACTTTGAGAACATAGATTTAAGTGAAATAAATCAGCCATAAAATGTTAAATATCTCAGGGTTTCTTTCATATGAGAAAACCAAAATATAAAAAAGTTAAAAAGGAAAATAAAAGATAGATAATAGGAAACAGAAAGACAGATCTTTGCATATAGGAAGGGGACTAACAGATAGAGGGAGGGAAAAGTGAGGGAAGAAGGAGACAGAAGAAGAATTAAAATGTGATATATATATATATATATATATATATATATATATATACCAATTTCCCATAGCAAACATAATCATTATAATCACATACGCTAATAAAAACTAAAATGAAATTAATAAATAACTTCCTTAAAGCAAAAAACAAAAGACAGAAAAGAAAAAGAAAAAAACATTTCAAAACATAATTCAAACAAGAAGTAATTATTATTAATTACTACCTGGAACCCTTTTCCCAGTTCTAACATTAAATACAGTTAACATCTGCTATATTTTGTATCTCGAATATTATCCTTCAAAGATTCATATGTTACAGATGTGATCCCATCCTGTAATGCTATCAGGAAGTGGTAGAATCTTCAGGAAATGAAGCCTGGTAGAAGAAAATCAGGTCACTAGGTGCCTGTCCTTTACCTTGGGCTCTGATCTCTCTCTGTCTCTCGGTTTCTGACTGTCTACCTGTCCACCTCTCGGTTTCGAATCCACTTCCTAGTCACAGTAAAGGAAATGGCCTCCTCCGTCACCTGTTCCCACTATGCTGCCCTCTGCCACTGTAAGTCCAGAGCAGCAAGACCAGTGAGATACTGACTGAAACTTCTGGAACTGTAAATCAAAGTGAACATTTCCTCCTTTTAAGCTGATTATATCAATATTTTTTCCTAGTGCCTGAAGGTTGATGAACACAATACTTTAAATTATAAAATATTTTAACTGTAGACTTAAAGTAACATTCTTTTGGGCTAGGGATATAGCTCAGTGGTACAACGTCTACCTGGCAAGTGTGAGGTCCTGAGTTCAATTCTTTCAGTACCAAAAGAAAATAAATAAATAAAATAACATTCTGTCAAGCAAAATCTCCCCCCAAAACATTTAACTTTAGAATGAAGTCTGGTCTCATGTGGCAAAATTATTACTCTTATTTTCTATTTTTTGATGTCTAGTGTCATACTGCATTCATATTTTTAAACTTATTAATAGTCATTCATTTATTACTTAATTCCCCACATATACTTACTGAGTGTGTGCCCTATATAAACGACATTGGCATTTCACTCAGGGCAAGGCAGGTGAAGGCTTCTCTGCTTCTGAACCTTGCATTCAACCTCTTGAAATATTGCTCTAAGCCCTCGAGAAACATAAACATTTGTCTGCAATCAAAGCTGTTAAAGAATGGGGTGAAAGTATTGGCAAACATTTTATGTATTGTTACAGATATATAAAAGAATGGAAAAATAATTCATAGCAGAAATAGTTCTCACTTATTTACACCTATTTTGTGTTAGATGAGGTAAATATTTGTTACCTTACATGATCTCCTCAAAATCTGAAAAGAAAACCATAGTTATTCCCATTTTATAGACACAGAAAGTTTTTTTTATCTAATGTCACACAACTATTTAATGATAGACTATAGATTAAAGTATAGATCAGATGTCCAACTCTGTGTTCCTAAACAATATAGCATTATGCTCAGTAAATTCTGGTTGTAGCACCATAAATCTGTAGAAAATAGAGCTTATCTAGAATAAAATCTGATGAGATGCTCAAAAACCAATATGTGTCTGTAAATTTCTCTTAGGAAGTGTAGCTATAACTTTATAAAATTAGCCATTGCACAAGAAACAAAAGGTGGTGCACATGAACTTTCAGATACATGTGACCATAATGATTAACACATGGAAAGGTTGGGTAGCCCAAGGAAAACATATTGTCCGAGAGGATAAAAAGAGCGTACAACATTCCTAAGCTCTGTTTCACTTTGTTTTTCACAATTCATCTGCATTATTTCATGACGTTTGGAATCATTCAAAGATCATCTGATTAGAGAGTTATTTCCTCAGTCTTTTTCCATCACTTATATGTAGCTGCTTTCCTGTCTCCGTCTAAGCAAAGAAGTATGAAAATAGTCATTCTTTCCAAGTCGTAGAAAAGAACATCAAACGATTGGAGGTCAGTAACACAGAGAGGGTGAGACAGCTGTGGAACAAGTGACAGGTGCTTTGTGAGTCAGTAATAGCTGGATTCCATCTCACTGACTGCAGTCTTCAAGTCTAAATATAACATGATGGATTGTACTTACTTTGGGGACTATATAAATTAGTACAGAACACCTTTTGTTTTTGTCTATTTTAAATATCTGTAACAAGCCTCTTGAGACAGTCAATCATAGTTTCAAATAATTAAAAAACATAACATGTTCTGAGCTAGTATGAAAGTCTGAAAGCAATGAGTATCAACTTCCTTACTTCTGCACAGAGCAAGTCCGTACAGTGCTGTGCTGGATTTCCCATTGTAACTGAAAGGTGTATCTTCTCAAAATCCAGAGATCTTGATGCCCTGGAGATAAAGAAGGGGGAGGTCTATAAATTCCTTAAGGTAGAAACCTTTGTAAATATCACCACCTTTATTTACAAAAACAAAGGTGACGGCATTTACATAATGAATCTGAGGCAGACCTACACGATTACTTTTGAAAACTCTGCTTATGTCAGTGTCGTATTATCCGTGGATTTTGGTCAGTGTGCTGATTGCCAATGTCACTGCAACATTTGGCAATCAGGTAGCCTTCCAGGAGGTGCATCTTCTAGCTTTCATTGGATCCATAGCTGACCACTAGCTTCTCGAACAACCTACCATTGCTCTATGCAACACAGATTGTCCTCTGTATCGTGGTGCAATCTTCTGCAACAAAGAAGCTCACTGAACAAATCTGATGCTAACTCAGACAATTCTGGACATGCAAACTATTTAACTATTTCCATGTAACACCCACAGGAGGTCATGGTTGATCTCTGCTTCTACAGAGATCCTGAAGAGATTGAAAAGAAAGAGTAGAGAGTGTTGCAAAATAAATTGTGACCAAATAGGAATTTCAGGGCAAATAACCTGACTTAGGTCCTGAGTGCACTGCTGATCAACCTGAGGTCATGAAATGGTTCTGTGCCCATTCAGCTCTACCTGAATGAAGATGAGAACACTCAGATGGCCCCTGAAGCCTGGTCTGCAACTCCCAGTGCTCAGCCACTGCATGGGTGGCAACTACCAGTGAGTGGTTTCAAAGTGATTTTCCATAGCTCCTGAGCAAAATGGAAATGAGGTTGATCTAAATAAACATAAATTTCCTGGAAAAAAAAGGAGGAAACTATGAGCGTGAAAAACAAACAAAAAGCCCAGGATTCTGATAGTTATGCAAGCAGCAAAATTAGCTTTTATTCAAAGGGCTGAAATTGGGAGATTTAGAACTTTCAGAGATAAAGAATTGATACCTGCAACTGAGAACATTCTTTCCTGCTTCCTGACTACTGCAATGGACGAAGAGTTTCTGTTTCATTCTTTATATTGTCTTTAGGAAACAAACTGGGGCTACAACCAGACAGTAAAAGAATGGTGTGGATAAGGCCAATCCGAGCCTGGGACTTGCCTTTTCCTCCTTCTCATTGAAATAAAGCAAGAACTACCAGGAGTTGTTTTCTTGACATTTTTCCCTCAGGGACCCAAAAGAGTCTCTTGGGTTTCTCTCAAAAGTGCTACTAAGAGTACACGCTTGACTATGGCCAGCATTGAGCACAGTGGGCAGTGCAAGTCAAGAATACACAGTAAAGCACAGTGGTCTTGCTACTTACTGTCTCCTTAAAATTTCAGAGACTTTACTGACCGACCCAAAGGCAGCTAGTTGCTTGGAGCATGTGCTGGTAGTTACGCTACTTTATTTCCTGTTAGTATCTGTACCACAGTCCCTGGGCTATGCCCTCAGATTCCTGGCAGAATTACTTTGTAGAACTTCTTTACCTGGCTCGAATGCTCACTGTTAGGTCTCTGCATTCTAACTGAGTAACTGTAGTAGGGTGGCCAAGACCAAGTCTGTCAATAACAATAAGGTCATTTACTTACTCTGGGCTGACACTGCAATCAGCACTATGATTTCCACTTTACCAGTGTTACAGCTGAAATTTAGAGATAACTAGAAACTCACCAAAGCAGCACAGCTAATAGGGAGGTCAGCGAGGACACAAATGTGGCTCTGTGAGCCCCTACTGCCTCCATTCCTTCATGCTTTCCCCAAGCATCATCCGGGATAAGTTATCTGTCCTGCTCAGACACTGGCTGTGTGCCTCTTAGAAGCTGAGGGCAGTGGCTGATCCAATAATCCATCTCACAGTTAAACTATGGCAAGAGTCTGAATCCACCTAGGACTTTTAATTAGGTAGACATAGAACATTTAGAATGTTTGAGATAAATGGGATTCCAAACCTCTAAAGGTTATGGTATCTGTTTTATTACTTGTTTAACAACTAGATATTGTATTAAAACAGGTCTGTTACAACAATCAAGGAAAAATAACTTTGTAAAACTTGAATAAGGACCACATATGGTGAGGTGAGTGATCTCAGGGTTTCCGGTTCTCCAGGGTCCAGAGCTATCTCATGACTTAAAGGGATGCTAACACAAATGTTCTGTTTGATCTGGTGGAGAAATCCTCTTTTTTCTGATTGAGCTGATTTTCAGCTGTTATTGTATAGGTCAGTTCTTTAACTTTCTGAGGTCATAGAGTATATTTCTGGAAAGTCTTGTTTTCACCCATCTACTTTTTTTTTTTTTTTTTTTAAAGCATAAAGCTGGCTTGAAGATAATATACTGAAATATTTTTGGAGACATGCTGAGAAAGCCAAACTGATAATGCTTCAAAATGTGCTTGTCACCTGCTGTGTTTCTGAATCATACCACAAAGAATAAAGTACTGCCAGGAGTGTCTCAGAGAAAGTGTCAGAAGTGTCTGATTTAATTGTTAGCATAGAGATTTAAGATGCTGTTTTCCCCTGGTGCTAACACCTCGCATTGATTCTGGAGTATTTTATTCCTTGTTTAACAGAAACAGTCTTGGTATTTATAGTCCTATCGCTCTAGAAGGGAAGCATTTGCAATTCGCAGTTTCAGTTTTGACTGGCTCTTACTTTTCCTTAAACGCCTTTCATATGGGTGTCAAACAGCAGCCCAGTGAATGGTTTGCTTGCAGTTGCATGTAGCCATCCCCATTCCCATAGCTGAGCATTTTCAAAAGGCCTCCATAATCTTATGCCAGTCAAAGTCTAAATTGATGAGTTAGCTTGAACCCCACTATCGTCAAAACCTGTGGGTTAACCTCTGTGTTCAGTGGTGCCTGTCTGTGTAATGCAACTGGACCATAGCTTGGCTTGTCTACAGTTGGCCATGCCGAGATGTGATCCTCGTGTCACACCATGTCATAGGTTTTTTTGTTTTTGTTTTTGTTTTTGTTTTTGTTTTTTGTCATAGGACATTAATGTTCTTCTTTCTAGATACAGGCTGTTTTTCCTCTCTTCCTGAACTTGAGGTAACCTTTTTATAATCTCTGATGAGTAAAATGTGGCATATGAGTTGCTGAATAATTTTCGAGCCCAAGTTGCAAAAGGCAATACGTATTCTGCTGTCTCTGTCTCTGCCATTCTTCCAATACACCCTTTAGAATAAATCAACACATTATAAAAGTTCTAAGGGTGATGAAACTGTGGTGCTGTTATTCATTTTTCTTTTAAGACAAAAGATGTTTATGAATGAGTTGTTTTTTCTAAGCTAAAATCTCAATATTTAGGTTTAATGGCGATGTTGGCACTTTGATAAGTAAGTGAGTTTTGCGTTACAATTTGGGCACTCGGTCTCTGAAAGATTTGCCATTACTGGGCCATATGGAAAACCCAAGTGGACATTCTGGCCAGGAATTCCAGCTAAATACCAGTTGCTATCAGACTCCAGAAGAAAGAGCCTGACTCAGAAGCACTCAGCCACGCAGCACCCAAATCCACACAAACTTTGAGACGTAATACAGGATTACAGGTTTTAGGCTGGTGTGATGACAGTTACAATCTCAGCACTCCAGAAGCTGCAGCAAGAGTCTTGTTGCAAATTCCAGGTCAGGCTGGGCTACAAAATGAATTCAAAGCCAGCCTGACCCTGTCTCAAAAATTAAAAAGAAAATAGCTACTGTTTTCTGAGTCACTTCATTTTGGGGAGGATTTGTTATTACATAATTCAGAACTAAATACATTTCTTATTTTCCCTGATTTAGAGATCATTAAGTTTCAACATACATTTTGTCATTACAAATTAACAAGCAGTAATATTCAATTTAGCTTTTTGTCATCAAATAATTTGTTTAAAAATAATAGTTAACATAGTGAAGACTTACTATTCCAGGGACTCTTCTACATAGACATTGCATATATTAATATGTGCATTCTCTAAAAATCTAATAAATGGGAACTATTAAACCATTAGACTGCACTACACAGAAAACTTACACCATGTCCAGAATATTCAGAATTCTTAGGTTCTGGGCCTGCGGATTAGCCCTGCGAGTTGAGTGAAGATAGGAACAAATCATTCATTTATTCATCAAATATTTGCTAAGCACTTACATGTACCAATCCATTTTCCAGGGTCTGAGGATACAGAAGAATAAAATAGAAGAGAACCTTTGCCCTTGAGGAACTGATCTTCTATTATTAGACAGCATATTTTCAAGTTTTACAGGATAAAATCATGCACTCCATACTGCGCCCTCTTCTTTTTCTGGATCATCACAGCTATGGAGAAGGAACCATCTTTGGAACATGCTTAAGGTTACTGCACAGTGTTTTCTCTCAGATGAAGAGAACAACTAACAAAATGCAAACCCAGGGAGAAAGAAGGAAATTTCAAGGCCAAATAAAATTGAATTCAATTAAATAAAAGTAGAATAAAAAAGAAAAGAAAGAATTCAGTAATAATTTCTGATAAGGGGAAGAAGGAAGGTAATTTTGGAGCGCAGGACATTGCTGAGCATGAGAAGCATCAGTGAGTAGGAACTTGATCCAATCAGAAGAAAGCTGTGGATCTCAGTAACTAAAGGTGGTCTGGAGAAGTCAGGAGGTTCTGTGCTTTCAGTATCTTTTGTCCCTTGAAAACTCATGTTGAAACTTGATTGCCATTATGGTGGTGGTGGAAGGTGAGATTCTGAGGGATGATCAGCTTGTTAAGAAGAATTAATGCACATTTCAGGGAACTGTATTAATTACTTTGAGAATGGATTGTTATAAAAAAAGACTACTCCTCAGGAAAATCTTCTCTTTTACATGCATTCACTTGCCTCTCCACTTTGTGTCAGAAGATGAAGCAACACAAAGTCCTCACCAGATGATGGTGCTTTGCTCTAGAACCATTGACCAGAATAAACTTCTTTTGTTTATAAACGATTCAAATCCATGGTATTTTGCTATGGCATCAGAAAACGGACTAAGATAAAGGGATGGCAGCAATTGAATGCAACATTTTGCTTAGTTAGAAATTATGCTCAGTCGGCCTTGATGGAAGGGTTGAGTTACAAAAATCAGACACTTTTAAGTCCCACCAGAGCTTATATGAAATAGCCAGCACATATGGCAATTTGCCTACATTAAATTCTGAAGACTTATAAGATGAAATATACAATCACCAGACCTAAGTTTACCTAAATTTTCACTTTCATGTTCTCATTAGGAAAAGTCCAGATTTTCTTTAAACTCCTATCAAGTGGTATTACAGATTGACTTCTTTAGAAAATGAAGAAAAAATCACTAGTTGTTTTTTGTTTTTGTTTTTTACCTTGAGTTTTCATTTAAGTATTCTCCTTAGGCAAAATGCAGAATTTTTAAACTCCCACAAAGTGGTACTACACTTTGACTCCTCTAGAAAATGGGGACATTTTGGTATAGTTACTAGTTAGGATCCTCTAGAGTAGGAGCTTGGCCAGACATTACTTGGTGTTCTATGACTCAGAAGCCCCAGACAGTAAGGAAGCTTGTGAGAAAAAGACTAGAAAAACCGCCAGGGTCTGGGTGATTTTCCAATAAGCTGATAATGCAAGCTAAGAGTTGGTAGCTGGAAAGCAGTCTTGTGCCTAAATTGAGTTCTTTGAGTTTTGTGGAAAATAATGATCTTTCCTTTGAAAAACCAATTGGTTGAATTCTTATGTATTCTGTAAAGTTCTCCTGAAATCTAAAAAATTTTGACATGCATTTTATCTTAATCTCAGATAAGAGGAAGCAAATACAGTCTGAGAGTCTTAACATACAATCCTTCCTTTACCAAAGATTTCCTAAGATAAAACTGCTTGCAAATTCCTCAGATCCCTTGAAATTGAAAAAAACAATGTGATATCCTTAGTACAAATGCCCCAGACTAAAGCTGATAAACTTGTTTAAATGGAGAAAAGAAAATTTTAAACACAAACATAAAATTTACCAAGACCTTCTAGAGTCTTAAACATGTTACATATTATCTATATAATATCTTTGAAATGTAAAAACAGAAAAAAAAAATCCCTCTTTTAGTGTTTACGTCACACTTGTTTTGACCCAAATTAAATGGGAAGCCAGGAAAATTATAAAAATAATTCTTTATCCAAACAAGAGGAGACAATAAGACACTCTGGATCAAGCTGTCTATGGGATAGCAAAAACATGGCAGAAGATGCTCCCTTCCTCATGTTTGGTAAAAAATATGGAGCTGTTCTTTCAAAGGAACAGAATCTTTATCTATTTAGTATTATAACTTCAACAGAATTAAAATACTCCTTGAAAGATACATAGTTATACATAACTAGGTAAATTTTTTTTTCCTGAGGTCTTTTATAACATAAAACAAAAACCTTCATAATAAATACAAAATCTCAAAAGATCCAAGAAAAACATTTTTCATATTTAAAAAGTTTTGATTTGCATTTTACCAAATCAAACTGATAAAAATGATGTACACTAAAAATAAAAAAAAGGAAAAGGATATAAAGAGACAACTTACAGAAAGCAATGTAGCCGGTTACTTTACAAAAGATACTCATACTCTCTCGAGAAAATACAAATCAAAAGTGAAAGAAACCAACAAACATGTGAACATTAATTAATACACTCTTGGATAATCAGTGAGTCACAGAGAAATCAAGGGAGAATTTTGAAAATTCATGGAATCAAATGAAAATGGCAGGCTTGTAGAAAGAAATAAATTGTAAAGCTCAGAATGAAAAATAATGAAATTGAGACTAAAATAGTCAATCAAGAGACTAATACAATGAATCGAAGACTTGGTTTTTTGAAAGGATAAACAAGGCTGATGAAACATTAGCCAAACTTGCTAAAACAAGCCAGGGCAGACTGATGTTGCTCTAATTAGAAATGAAAGGTGAAATCACAATAGATGCTGCCAAAATTCAGAGAATTATAAGAAACTACTTTGAAATCAAATATTCTGATACATTGGGGAGCCTAGAAGAAATAGTAAATTTCTTGCCACATATGAATTATCAAAACTGAGCCAAGAAGACAGAAAAACTCTAAACAGACCAATAACAGGAAATGTGATAAAGGTTGCAATAAAAATTCTATGAGCTGACCAAAGTTCATGGCCTGATGGATTCACTACTGAATTTTGCTAGAAATTTGACAAAAATTTCCCAAAATCTCCCATGAAATTAAGAGGGAAAGGAATATTGCCAACTCATTCCTTGAAACTATCAATAATCTGGTATCAAAATTAGAAAAAGATTCAGTTTCTTTGAGGAACATAGATACAAAAATATAGTGAAGGACTACTTGGCCATAAAGAAGGATAAACTTGAGGAACTTCTAGATATGGATGCAACTTGAGATCATGATCTTAAATGAGATAAATCAGACTCAAATGAAATAATAAATAAAGCATCACATTGTCTCCCCGAGAAAGATTAAATAAGGACGAAAATGTACAATAGATATTGTGAACTGGGGAGAAATTGTTAAAAGGAAAGAACTAGAGTGAGGAAAAGAGGAAAAGAAGGAAGTAAAAGGAAAAAAAATAAAGATAAAATGGAAACAAAGCTTTATAAACAGGGAGGAGAAAATGAATTAAAGGGAGAGAAAAAATTGGGAAAAGATAGGACTCAAAATATATCATGTGTGGATACAAATTCCCTGGGATGAATATGATCACTACATATATCTAAAATATACCAATAAACTTAATTAAAAAATAATCTGAAAAAATTCTTAATAAAATGCTTGAAAACAGAAAGCAATAAATCATCAAAAAGATCATATATCATGACAAAGTCAGCTTCATTCCAAAGATGCAAAGATGAGTCAAAACATACAAAAATAATAAATATCCACCAAAAATAAAGAGAAGAGTAAAAATTACAGTATAATCTCCAGAGGGAAAATAACATTTTTACCAAGGCCAACATCTGTTCATGACAGAAACCCTGACCAACATGGGTGTAAAAACCTCTCGCCTTAAACTGATGAGTCATCTACTGCCGAAATCATACTAAATGGAGAAACACTGAAAGCATTTCCTCAAAGTCAGGAACAAGACAAGGCTTTCAGGCATGCCACTTCTGTTCAAAATAGTACTCAAAATGTGAACTAAAGAACTCTAGTGAAAGAAAGAAATAATTTAAGGAAAAAGTCAAATGATCCTTATTTAAAGATTATAAGATTCTTTACATAGAAGATTCAAAATTTTCCACCAGAAGACATAAAAAAATTCAACAAAATAATAGGTTATGAAATAACCCCCACACAAAAATTAATAGCATTCCTGTCTACCAAGAATGAATGCACCAGGAAAAAACCCAGAAATATATTGTTATTCATAATAGCTCCAAAAAAATACACATAGGAATCAACCTAACAATGCAAGTGAAAGATTCTGAATTAATGAAAACAATAATGCTTTGAAAAGAAGAGACTGAAGAGGACAAACTGTGTGTTTAAGTGTGCAATATAAATAACCATGCTACGAAGTTTTTGTTAGTTCATAGAAAAGAATAGTTTGCACTGTCATTGTTTGTTCATTTTTTATGCTTTGATTTTGTAACTTGAACAACTACTTCTAAGATAACAATATATAATATATTAAGTAGTGGTGAGCTTTTACTGTTTTTTTTTAAATACTGTATCATTTCTATCCTTTCTTTCTGTTTGGCTTTTTGTAAAAAAATAAAAAAAATTTGAAAAGACAAAAAAAAAAAAAAAAAAAAAAAAAATGGAAAGACATCCTTTGGTCTTGGTTAGCCAGAATTAATATTGTCAAGCCAGCCCTATTACCAAAAAAGTTACACAGATTTAATGAAATTCCATTCAAGACACCAATATTGATTTTTCACAGAAGTAGGAAAACAATTCTAAAAGGTATGCTTGCGGAACTAGAAGCATTGTGGTTGATACACTGTGTCAACTTGAGAGGTTTAGAAGTTTTAATGAGAGACTCAGTAGGGAGCCAGGGCTCTTTGTAAAAGTCCTCACCCTGTGCAAGAGTAGGGCACAGAGATTTTGTGAGTGTTACACCCACCCTACACAATGTAAGAGGGGAAAAGAGGCTTGCTCTTGCTCCTTTTCTGCTTGCTGCTGCCTCGAACTGTTGCCCCTCATGCCACCCTGCCTTGGAACCGGCTGATTATGGGCTGAAACCTCCACAAACAATGAGCTAATAAACATTTCCTTCCTTCATTTTGGGTGTTGGGCATTTTGTTCCACAAGGAGAGAAAAGTAAGCAAGATGAGAAGAGACCCAGAGTAACCAAAGCAGTCATGAGAAATGAGAGGAAAGCAGAAATGATCCTGGCTGCAAAGGTATACAAAACCAGAACAATAAAAACAGTATGGTCCAGACACAGAAACAGACATGTTTAGGAATGCAGTGGAATAGAGAATGCAAGAAAGCAACCCTAAATTCACCCATTTGAGTTCCAAGGAAGAAGCTAACACCAGAGAAACAATGTAACATTTATACATCTGTGTCTGATTTATTTCACAGAGGAGTATGAGTTCCTTTTATTTAAATCTTTCTTTTCTTTTCACTTCCTTTCCTCCTTTACCTTCTTTGTTCCCCTTTCTCTTGAACAATATCTTCCTATTTCACAATACCTTTTATACACGTTGGTCCTTATTTGCCCATTTGGTAATCACCAGGGAAATTATGTGATATTTACACATGCATCTCTGGTTTATTTCATGTAAGACTTTACCTTCAAGTTGCATTTATTTACCTAGAAATATCTCAAGTCTCTTGTTCTGTATGGCTGAGTAGTATTCCATGGTATAAAAAAGCCACATCTTTTTTTATCCATTTCTCGTTTGATGAGCATTTGAATTATTTTCAAGATTTGGTAATCACAAATTGTGCTGCTAAAAACACATATATCACTGAGGTATGATGTTTTTAATTATTCAGGGAAGATACCAAGAAGGGGAACAACTGGGTAAAATGGAACCTATAATCCTAAATTTTTGAAGACTCTTCACACTAATTTCCACAATAATTGCACCCATCTACACTCTCACCAACAGTTAAGAATGGTTCCTTTTTCTTCACAGTTCTTACAACATTTTGGGTTGGCTTACTTGTTGAAAATAGCCATTCTTTTTGGAGTGAAATAGGATTTCAGCTTTTACTTAATTTGCATCTCTTGAATGACTAATGATGTTGAACAATTTTCATATATTTATAAGTTCTGGTTATTTTATTTTACACATTCATGCTCATTGTGAAAAATAACCTGTAATTTTGTGCTACAATCTATAAAAAATTCTTATCATAAGCAACATTAGATACAATTTTTATACTTCTCTAGAACGTAGTGATACTGTTTTACAATGCAAAACAGACATGTTTGGGACTGAACAGGAGGGAACTGTGAAAAGAAAAACCTCAGAGAGAAAAGGTCCATGCCAGAGAAAAAGAAGTCTGTGGTATGAAATGTAAAGACAAAACTATGCCCCTTATTGTCTAAAATAATAGTACAGAAATGATAAAACTTGAGAGAAGAAACAAAATTTAAAAATTTCAATAGTGGTCAGTGGTTATAATAATTCTGTGGGTGATATTAACAGAACTGAGCAACATTTAGCAAGTTATCCTCTAATCCAAAAGTGGGAGAAAATATTATTATATTTATGCACCTTCCAGACAAAACATTATGGAAAGCATTTGTTATTTATTCAGAACAAGAAGGTTCAAAATGTTGCTTACACTTTAGATTTGGTTTAATATAGCAAACAATTGAAAAATTCAGGATAGCAAAATTCCAACCAGGACATCAATAATCCACATCTTCATCACTGTGTCACCCATAGGAAAAAAGATAATACTGCAGGGGAATTGTGTTGTACTAAGAGAGACAGTAGTGCAAAAAGAATTTAGAAAGAGATCCAGATTGTAACATTGCATTTTGTATTGAATGTTGTAAGATATATTGTATACAGAAAAAAATTGAAAAATTGTTATTCATATATTTCTTGTTATATCTTATAAAAATTAATGAAAAGTAGGCAATTTTTGGTCATCCTCTATTTAAAAACTGTACTAGTGAGTAATTAGATATTTCTTAGAAAACTGATCATTTACAGGCAGGAAACTGAATCCAAATCCCTTTCAACATATACTCAAATCCAATCAAAATAGACAAAAGACTTTGTCATAAAATCAGAAAAACTGAATATGCTAAAAAATTGATAAAACTCTTGAAAAGAGACATATAGACAAAGATTTCCTGAACAGAATCTCAATTGCATAGAATACAACAAATGGAATTATGTCAAATTTAAACACGTCTTTAGTGAAAGGAAAGAACAGAGGGAAGAGACAAGATAGAAAATGGTAAAAAAAAAAAAAAAAAATTCACCAGCTATTCTCCTGAAAGAATACTAATAACTAAAATATATAAAGAACTAAAAAAAATAGTGCCTAAGATATAGAAGACCCAATCAAAAACTGAGCAAATGGAATGAAAAGAAGCTTCTCAGAAGTACAAATGGCCAGTTAGCACATTAAATGGTCAGCACTTTTGGCCATTAGAGAAATAAAAAGGAAAATATCTCTGAGATCTCATCTTGATCTAGGAAAAACAACTATTATCAAAAGCTCAAAAATCAGGAAATACTGGCAGGGTAGTGGGGAAAAGATAATCTTTCCAAAATCTTCATAAGAAGGTAAATTAGTACAACTACTATGGAAATCAGTTTGGAGACTCCTTAAAAAGCTAAAAATAGAAATTCTACTTAACTCAAACATACCTCTTTATGATAACACAGTGATAAATACATAGCCATGCTTATAGCAGCACAATTAACAAAAATTAATTGGTGGAAGCAGGCTCCATGCCCATCCACAGATGAATGGATAAAGAGTGACGTAGGATGAAGTACTCCTCTGGCATAGAAGGATACATTAGAGATATTTGTAGAAAAATGGATGTGTCCTGAGACTCTGCTGATTGTAATAAACACAAAAAGGTAAGTATTGCATTTTTCTTTAATACGAGTGATTCAAAATATAAGAAAAAGAAAGAAAGAAGGGAGAAATGGTGGGAAACAGGGAGGTGCATTCTTCAGAGATGTGAAAGGGTTCTGAGCATGGGGGCAGAGGAGAGAGAGGAGAATAAGGATGAAGATGCAGTATGTATCTGTACCATTCCCCAAGACAAATGCACAGTGACTCATATATATCACAAACATTGCTGATAAATCCACGAAAGGCCACAAAACTAAAACAAATAATTTTCCTGCATGTACCTAAGCAAACTTTTAAATCTATATGTTACTATTGCACATGTGGACCGTAGCAGCAGCATCACAAATATGACTTCTCTTTATAGCATTGCTTACAGAACATTAAAACTGACTGCAATTAGAACTAACTTATAGAGACTGAGCAAATCACAGGGCTATAACATAAACAATGTAAAATCTGTTTTTAAAAACAAATTAGATCTGTATAGGGTTATATGTAAAAATTTCATGTTGTAAGTGAAGAAAGTCAAATATAGAATATTATATCTAACATTATACTTTTGTTATAAAATAAAGATAAAATGTACAGGTTAAAGCAAGAAGCTGGTGTATGTAATGCCCTCCTTGCTGTAAGATGTACAGAAACCATCAATTAGACTTTGAAGAAGACCTGGGAGCAGAGCCCGGGGTGGAGGAAAGGAAAGAATTTTCTTTTTTACATTGTATTTTTTTTTTGCATTTTCTAGCCCAATACATTATTAATTTCACTTTGTTAAGTACAAGTATATTCAGTCAGGAAAATGGCAACTAAGATTTCGTTTTATTCTTTGAAATTTTTCTATTCAAATAGTTGAACTATTAACCATCCTACTAAAATGTCTTGCATTTTGGGAAACAAAGGAAATGTTATATATCTGTTATATAATTTAAAGCCTGACAGATTAAAAATAAATTAATAAAAATTTGTTTCGAAGAGTGTTCCTGAAGCCGAATGTTGTGACATGTGACTGTAATCCTAGCACTCATGAGACTGAGGCAGGAGGATTGCCAGGAGTTCCAGGCCTGCTAAGGTCAGCCTTGGCTTCAATAATGAGTGCAAGGTCATTTGATTACATAGGAAAACCCTGTCTCAAAAAAAAAAAAAAAAAAAAAAGGATGTGTGTTTGTGTGTATGGGTGTGTGTGTGTGTGTGTGGTTCCTTCCATAGGCCAGGTATATTGGGTCATTACAGGAGTAGGTTGTCCATGGACCAACGATGACAGTGTAGGATTTATACAGACCCATAAGAAGTCCTAACCAAAGAGTATAGGGCTAAGTAATACTGTACTTACTAACAAAATATTACAAGAACTACATAGTGGTCTGATAGCACTACTCTAGGGGTGTGTACTCACAAGAGGTGTGTACTCTTTACAGCACTATTTGGTAAAAATGTACGATGACTGTACATTCAACAGAAGCACCACTCAGGTCCAGTGGTGATGAGCTAGACAAGGATTTTCCAGAAATCAGTAGAGAGTACAGAAATGGCCAATTGGATTACACCACTCCACAGGGCTTTGTTCCACACTCAGCTACTGAAGGTGGAAAGGGGGTGTTATAGATTAAACTACATAGCATGACACTATTATTTTGCTTTGTTCTATTGAATGACTAGCATTACAACAAAAAACAAATAGAAAAAGAACAGCTAACTTGGCACAGGGGCAGGGAGTTTTTCTGGATTACACTAGTTTCTCCCATTCCCACTGTCCTTCATATAACACTTATGGGGATATTATATTCCTATCTGTTTATAGTGTTCCTTTGACTTGGAAGGAGTCTTGGGAACACAAAAAGGATGTTTCAGGGACATGCTGCTAAATGTTCTGCTTTCTCAGGGACACCACAGAGAAAACTGGGCACTGTGGTACACCCTTCTAACCCCAGCACTCAGGATGTTGAGACACAGGAGGATTTCTGTGAGTCCTAAACAAGCCTGGCCTACATATTGAGTTCAAGGGCAGCCTCAACTACACAGCAAGATCCTGGATCAAAAAATAGAACCAGTCTCTAAGGATGGACCACTCATGCAAACTCTGAGTAAACGCCTGTCTTCACTGAGCAATAGATTTTCCAGTCAATTATTTATGTAATTCTTGTGCTTATGTCAATTTACATTCACAGACGATTCTGATGCCTTTAAGCACTATACACACATATATATCATAATGCATATTTAAAATATATGTATATTTAATATGTTATATATATATATAAAACACTTGGTTTGCAAGTATAATTCATTCCAGAAAATGCTTGTAGTAAAAAATGTTTAAGCATAAAAGCGTAAAGGTTTATATAACAAAGCAAATTTCCCTATAAGAAATAATGGGAACTCAGATGATTCATTCCACAAACTAAAAAATGTTTCTTTACAAGTGACTATAATGCTATAATATATATTTATTACAAAATAATAAATATAATACAAAGTATAATTAACCTGTACTTACTTTTGAAAATCTTCATGGCTCGTATGAGGGAGACAGAAAAAGGATTATTGTGTAGGATGACTTTTACCGTCACTAATGGAATCACTGCTATCTATTCCTCGGTGGGGACTTTTTCTTTTCATGCAACTGTAACAAGTATTTATCCAGTGACACTGGCTTTTGCCTCCTTTTGAGAATTCTGTGGAAATGTGACACTGCATTGTTAAACAGGTTTGTTGTTTGCACTGCGCCAGCCTTCCTCAAGCTGTGCTATAATACACAATTTTGCACTGTTTCTCACATTTTCCACATCTCCCTTACCTATCTTGAAGCAAAGGATTCCTTTGCCTTTTCTCCTCCTCCTCCTCTGGAGGTGAGATCTCCTCCATATCTTCTTGCTGTTGGGAAACAGTCACCCATGATCCCTCAGAGTGGGGCAGAGGGCAGGGGCGGGTGGTGGGAAGGGTTGGGTTGGGAGAAAGAGAGCCATTTTCTCCGTTGTCACATACGACTTTTAGCTTATGATACTACTCATCTGTCAAGTTAAAATTTATTAGAAGTGTTCCCTTGTCTTGTGGAACAGTCACAGAATAAGACAGTCACAATTTAAGTTTTACAGTACGCAAATACAGATGCACACATAAATGCACAGTCATAGTTCAGGTAACGTGGTGGTCATACTCATTGTTTTATTTAATTATTCATTCATTTTCTATCAAAAATAATATATTTATGTATTATTGTCAATAACTAAGGTATAAAACATTTTATGTGTAAATACCCAAATGTTTATGTGTATGGATGCATCCATGTGCATAGTGAGCTGCACTCAGTGTAGCCATCACTGGATATAGTTCCAGCATTTTCTTCCATATGAACATATCTGAACTACACCAGAATACATCTAATATAATATTAATATTTAACCATAATATTACTGACACTTCTAAAGAGCTCTCAGAATCAGAAGAGTTTGACTATATTTTCAAAGATGTTTTCATCAAAAGCAGTGTCATGTAGCTGCCGTGAGCATAGCCTACTCATCTTGATGAAGATGGAAGACAGATATTATTATTGTAAACATTGTCTAAACTCTTCTGCTCAGTTTGGTTTGCTCTAGCCAGCAGCCAACAGTATCAGAGTTGTGCTGCTCCACTTTCAACGAGATGAAACAAGCAACAAAGTCAGTCTGTGAAAACAAAGGGTTGTCAGCAAAGGCATCAAATCAAATGTTTTCAAACTGACTGGAACATAAGAAGAACAAAGAAAACCAGTAGGAAAATAAATCTGAAAACCTAAATAAGATGAATAAATTCTTTGAAACGCAAAAATAACCAAGATAGGACAAAATCAAAAGGAAATTCTGAATAAACACACCTATTAAACAAATAAAATGACTAATTAAAACCCACCAACAAGCATTGTGTAGCTAGTAGTAGTGCTAAAGTTTAAAATAGAACAGTTTATATACTAATAGATTGGAGTTGTAGGCACTGATAGGAATTCATGCTTAGCTTAGCACCAATGCAAGTAGTTAAACAGGAAAATTTGTAGTTGACAGTGCTGGAGTGAATGAATGCAGGAGTATTAAAAATTATTATATGTTACATCTCAGTATATAAAAATTAAGTAAATAATTGAAATTATTGTAAACCTTGAAATAGATTTTGGACTTGAAAGTAAAACTGTTAGTTTAAAACTTTGTAAAAAAATGAATAAAAAGTTTTGTATCCCTGAGATAGGCAAATTTTTAGGCAAAATACAGAAAGTACAAACTATAAACTTTTAAAAACTGATGAATATTATGTATTGAATTTAACACTTTTTCTCTTTGAAAGGTATCATTGTGAACCTGTAAAAACAAATTATGAAAATGGAAAAATATTTGAAATACGTAACTCTGTCTCAGGACTTTATGATGAATACCAAAAGATGTACTGCAATGCAAAACTAAAACAACGTACTTAATAAATGACAAAACAATTTGAAAAGTAACAAGAAAATGATATAAAACAGATAATCAGTATAGGGGAAAGTGTTCAACAAGATAAACTATCTGTTTAAAAATTTTTGGATGACAATGTGACCCCATATTTGTCTACTGAAATATCTAAAATTAAAATGATTACCAAATGTTAGTGAAAATACAAAACACCTGGTTTTGTTATAAAATGGGACAAACAACTTGGAAAAATGCTTAGCAACTTCTTATAAAATTTACTTTAAACACATCATTTGCTCAACAGAAATGTGAACATGGAGTTACCTAAAAAATTTGTACAAAAATGTTCCCAGCAGCACTTTTCATAATAGTAAAGTATTTGTGAACTGTGCAGATTAAAAAACAGATTTCAATATATCAATACAAGGAAATAACTAATCAGCAGTAAAAAAGACAAACTGATTTATGCAGCAATGTAGATGAACCTCAGAATTATGTGTAGAATGGATTTTATTAGGACAAGAGAAACTAGGTAGAGGGGTGACAAATTGTTCTGTATCTTGATACTTTTTATGCTTATGTACAGTTGTCAGCACTCAAGTATTTTTATCTGTTCAGCTGACAGTTTATTGTAACAAACTTTACAGCAAGACTATTGTTATTTGAAGTGTCATTTGCTTATTATTTTTTCAGCAGAACTAACCAAAAGTTTAAAGATTGATACGCTAGAGTTGGAGTATGAGGTGGGAGAGATAATGGATAAACATTAGAAAAGGGAAAAGAGAAGGATATTTTGGGTCATAATAGGAAAATATGGTGCCTTAGAAGGTCTGACTCTGATGTTATTAAAAGTTCAGGTATCTAGTGGGGGAGTACTATCAGATCAAATCGTATTCTCTAACCAATGCCTTCCTTCACTTTTGACCTTCTCCCTGCCCCAGTAATACTACGAGGTCTGAGGTTAACACTCAGTGTAGAAGACCATCACATAAATAGTAGGAAAGTTATCATTTAAGCTAAAACATAATGTCAGAAAATCAGTGTCCTTTTCCCTCTTATTGGAGACATCAGAATTCAACAGGATGCTTCCAGACATATCTGTGGGACCCACAGTATAAATTCTCTAATGGTACAGTCTGTGTCAGGCTTGGTGTTAAAGTAGGTTTGGTCAGGGGAGCTCTGAGCTCAGGCCCTGCACCCCCCAGATGCACCTTTCTCCCAGTAAGTTCAGAACTGGGAGAAAGCACACCAGGAGATTTCACTGTTAGCTTGTGTTTGTATTGCTCTAATACCAAAAATTTGACCCATCAAATAAAAAATGTCAGTCAAATAAATACTTCCTCTCTGGACAATTCCCAAGTGTCTGTACAATGTGGCTCAGTGGAGGACTCAGGTACAAAACAGAAGACCCCAGTGTGCCCTTGTGACTTCCTCAGGACCCTCATCCATTTAATTCAACTGCATTCCTCTCTGTAAGGACACCTAGTAGAATCAGAAGATTTTTTTTAAAAAAGTAGTTGTATTATGTGGACTAGGCAGTTCTTTAACTGCTCCTCCCAAAGGCAAATCTATTTGAAGCCATAAAAAATTATATACCATATGTAGTACATGTCCCACAAGCTGGTAATTCTCCTGCTCACCTTTTTCCTTCCTTTAGGACAGACTGTATTTCCTTCTTCAAACCTCCATAACTGTTAAGAGACACATTCTTGCGTTAAGCCATTCAGCTTGTGGTAATACGTTACGACAGACCTAGGAAACTAAATACATAGACCAATCTTATTAACATTCTCTGATCACTAAAAACACTGAATTTAGACCACTTCCCAAAGTATATCAAAGAAACAAAGTACTGAAGTTAGAATCAAGATTTTCTTCATCAATGTAGCTTAAAGTAAAAGAAAAAACTAAGTGATATAATTTAGAAAAACTAAATCCTGGCATAACTTCAAACTGGTATATGTATTTCAAAGACAGTGTAGTATTATCATGTAAAGCTGAATATGTGCACAGCATTTGACAAAATGTGACCACAGCACAGGAGAGAAATTTTACCTTTGTCATAAGTGCAGGAAGCTTTCTAAGCACCATTGTTCCCAATACTCACAGATGGCAATAAGCCAAATGCCCATCAACAGAATAAGGATTTCTGAAATATATCCTTACAAGGAATACTTACAAAAGGAAGTTATTATGAGTGAATTCTCATAAAATGAAACTTCTTATAGCAAACTGAATGACTGAAAGATAATGTTGAACCAAAAATAAGAATATGTGTATAATATAAAATCCTCAAGTTTTTTAATTTTATTTTTTATTCATATGTGTTTTCAGTATATAATGATTACATTCCTAGAGGGGCATTGTACATGCACATCACCCATATCATGGGTCCTATCCCTGCCTCTCCTTTTTATCCCCACTCCCTTCCCTCCTCCTTCCCTCCGCCTCTTAATCCCTTTTTGTTTGTAGAATGCCTGCCTCCTTGTTTCCTATCATCTATCATTTATTTGGCTCTCCATTTATATTTTTTTCTCATGTAAAAGAAAACGTGGTATTTAAGCTTATGGGTCTGATTTACTTCACTTAACATTACACTGCATCCACTTTCCAGCAAATTATTCAAATTCACATCAACAGATAAATACAAAAAAGTAGTATTTATACACAATAGAGTGCTAGTCTGAAAATAGTTTTTGAAAGTGAATTATATGATAGATAAATGCATATATAGTGAGAGTGTAAAACAGAACAAGCATGTGATTATTCTAAAAATCAGGATAATAGTTAACTCCAATAAGACAGCGCGTGGTTATGAAGGGGAACGCTTTGAATGGGCAGGGTGTGCAGCCTTAATCACATTGGTAACATTCTTTATTAAGCTGAGTCATGAATTTGTGAATGTTTTTTCATTTTTTTCTCTACTTCTGTTAATTATATTATCTTATTGTAAAATATTTTCAACATCTTAAAAATTGTGGAAAAGGTTAAAGAGTTAAATGAAAGTAAAGAAAAGAATCAATAGAGGCTTTAGAAACATAATTCACCTTGAAGGAATATGTATGTTTTTCATTCCTTCAAGGTTTTTTCATATTATCTAGCCTGGTGTGGTTTCTAGCCTGTCAGCTAAATTCTCAGTCAAAGCATTTTCCACTGAAATCCCAGATTCTGGAAAGAAAATGAATGTAATAGAAAAGCTCAGCTGCTGCTCTTGGGTTAGGGCTATGTGGGATTTGTGGTGTGTAGTTTTGCCACAGACTGTTCCCTTGAGCCATTGCGTGGTGACTGAGATTGGCAGGGGAACACTCTGGGTGGGGGAAGAGGCCAGATCACAGGCAGCACACTGTCGTTTCCAAAAGGGCTTTCCACACAGTCTTATTTGAACTCATCTAAGGTCTACAAGGAAATCTTATTACTGACATTTTATATTAGTGCTGTTACACTGCAGAGAAGTTAGGAAAGTTGGCCCCAAACCACAATTTAGGAAGATGTCAGAGTTAGCATTTGAAAGCAGGTTTTCCCTCGTGAACTCAGGAACCTTTAATGAGTTCTGCCATAAGTTTGCTGACATCCCTGTAGCGATGCCACAAGAGTCCAGCAGTGAGCTGATTTGATGCAAACGTTTCAAATACAGGATTCTATGACATGGACTAGAGCCAGCCACCTCCTGAGGCCTTGTACAGAACACTCACGGATTAAGGTAAGCACAGTGCATCTAAGAGCATTTATCTTTTGAAAACTTGGCCTAGACAGTAATCAAATAACAAAACTAATATTCCTTGTGATGGTTTGTACTACTTAGCTAAGTGCCCTGTTTATCTTTCACATGGCTGATCTTTCATCTCCACCTCCAACACTTGTTCACTCTTAGCCAAACCTCACTTCTTTATGGAAACCAATGAATCATTTTGTAAACTATTTCTGATAAGCAGACATAATCAGATCTATTTGGATTGTGTGCTGGAAAAACTATACAGGACCTGAATGTTTCATATCACTGGCCTCCATGCCAATAAATCGGCCATTTGCAATATTGCTTCTGCCAAGAAATCCCCCAGGCCTTGTGTGGTTTCAACAGAAGATATATGAAAAGACTAAACAAATATCATTGTTTTATCCCCATTGCTGTCCTCAAAGCTTTTGCAAACTTAGCAAGCTATTTTTTATGATCCCTTCAACAAATTGTGGAAGTCTATTGAATTCATTCCTACTACTGTGCATTGAGCTTGGGCTTTACAAGAAAAATTTTGCTTTCCTTAAATATTTTGATAAAGTAACTTGAAATTAACAACAAGCTAAAACGAAACTAAAACAAAGGTCCCAGTACCATCGAGGTTGTTATATTTCTCTTTCTTTCTTCCTTCTGGCTTTCTCATTCACCATGAACCCAAGACACAGGCCAATGAACTACCAGTTTCATAGAAAACAGTAATGCTCAGAGCATGCATAAAACCACAAAAACACACGCCACTTACACATACTGAATTACACATTTTCTTTACCTACACACCTATGATAGATTTCAATTTCTCAATTAGGCATAAAAAGAAATTAACAGTAATAGCAAAATAGAATAATTTTTAAAATGTACTTTAATGAAAGTTGTGCGAATATGTTTATCACTTGTTTAAAAGAGTAAAGACAAATACTAACATTTTTCAGACTGTGATTATTGAGGGTAACTATGGTAAAATTGCAGAAAGTGAGAACCTTGAATGAGGTGGTTTTATAATAACAAAATTTCATTATAATTGTTAAGATCATTGGACAAGTCAAAGATGGCATTATAAAGAAAGAGTACATGGCTAGAGTGGTATTTGTTTTAACATATTTTGAACTGTATATGATATTGGGTATGAACACAATGCACTCTGTATTGTAACATGCCTGGCCAATAGACTCCCACAGTTTGTTGAAGGGATCATAAAATACAGCTTGCTTGTTTTTAGTTTGCATAAACTTTGAGGACAGGAATTGGGATAAATATTTCAAAATAGCATTCAGATCATCCTCCCTACCATCTCAGAAAGCTACTTTTCCAGTAGTTTCATATTCTAATCACCTAAAATAATCTGCCAAGATTCATCATAATTTTATCTTAAATGGGATAGAAGAAATAAATTAGACAATTTGTATAGCCCTTTTGGAAAATTACGAGCCTCTACGTTAAGAGTTTGTTAAGTTACAGTGGTATCTGCATTACATGATCAATATTTGTAAAGACAGGATTGTGTTCACTTTGCAGAGTCTGAAAAGGCCATAGAGAGTCTAAGGAAAGGCCATACAGAGAATAATTGTCATTTTGAACTAGAATTCAACATGCACCAGGTACAATGCTCTGGCAAAGCTCAGTGACGTTCAGTTTTTGTGTATCTACATGAGAATGAAATCTGACAAGAGACAATCAAACACACACACACACACACACACACACACACACACACACACACACAGAGAGAAAAAAAAAGACAGGAAAAAATAAAGAGGAAAAAATTGGCCTGAATTCTTAAATAATTATTTATAGAGTGAATTTAAGGGTTTTCTGATCTGATGAAAATCTTCAGTTGAAATTCCTGGGAGACTTTTGAGCCTCAATTTGCATACCTATAACATGAAAATAATAAATAAACTTTGTTCACTGGGTTGCCATGGAGGCTTATTTAGATCACATAAAATACTTAAGAAGAAATCAAATACTTGGTAATTGCATAGTAAGTGTTACAGCTTATATTTACGTTATTTATCAGATGATATATTCATTTGAATACAAATTTCAAGGTTAAATTTTGTGTTGGAACCCAGAAATCAATTTTTCTTCCAATACATTTATTGTTCACAGTCACCTTGAGGATCAACATTGCCATATTTTAGAGAAGGAAACCAAAGGTATATTCCCTGGGGAGTTTTTAAAGCCAAAAGAAACAGGACTACTGTTTTGCACCTTTTTTGTACATCTTTTACACCAAAAACAGTCCTGAATACACCAAGAAACTAGTTTCAAATATTTTAATGAAATGCACTTTTGAACTATATTTTTATAATTTTGACCATGATAATATGCTCTTCAAATAGAAGTGCCCTATTCAGAGACATCTCTTTTATTTATTTATTTTTTCTGTTCCCTTCTTTTTAAAAACTGACATTATAAGTGCAGGAACAAATGCAAAGGTGTCTCATGGAATTTTAATCAGCAGGTCTCAGTGACCTTTTCAAAGTGGAATTAAATAGAGGTGCAAAGAATTAGTGCTTTTTTTATTTGCTTGTTTCCAACAACAGTATTTTTTCCAATTAACAGCAGAATAGGTTAATGATAATTTCTTTTTGAAAAGTTGTTAAATCAGTGAGATGCTAGTGTTCTCATGGGAATTGTATGTATTTAAGAAACAATGTAATAGTTTCTTAAAATAGCGAATGAAATCTAGTTTCAGTAAAACAACGCACTTGTCCCACTCTGCCTGCATATGAGAATCAACTGGAATTTTCAGAAAACACTCATGTCTGCACCTTACCCTCAGAAGACGGGGACATAATTGGCTCGTGGTGGGATCTGAATATTAGTCTGATTAAAAAACACTGCAGATATTACTAGTCTGCCATCATGATTGAAAGTCACTGTGATATTATGTTAATAGTTATATAAAAATGCCAACAAAATGTAACCTCTCTTTAATAAGCTTCAAGTTTTACTTAAAGAAAAAAAAATATATGTTAAATACATTGATGTGCTTTTAAAAGTTGTTAAGCAACCCAGTCAGTGGTAAATTTTGGGTTCCTTTTCCTTTCTCTTGTCTCTCTCTAGTAATGAAGTGATTGAAGGCCAAAAAAATTGTACTTTGGCATCAAAAGAAAAGTCAACAGCCAAATATGCTTTGTTACAGATATATTTAGTCCTCCAGGAAAGGAATTTCTTCTGGAGAATGAAATATGCTCACCAAGTGTCCAAGCATAACTATGGATGCTGAGGGAGTATGTTAATTGTGAAAGCTAAGCATTAAGAATAGATTGTGCTGTCTTTATTTAAGGCGCTGTGGATGTTCATTTATTTGGTGATAAAAGCAAGATGCAGGGTTCTCCCATTAGCTTTATCTTCATCTCTGCCTTCCCCACAAAGCCCCATGGAGCTATAACATGAACCCAGTTTTGTTATTACGCCATGAGGAACCAAGCTCATCTCATTCATAGTCTATGCCAAAGCTGGAAGGGTCCCAGTGGAGGAAATCTGATTGCAATTTGGGGATGAAAGTACAATCCCCCCTGCCAGGTTTAAATTGAGAGCATATTACTCATTTTTAGTTAATTTCTCTGCCTGGAGAATAATTTGGCACATATGTGCACTATATGTTCTCTCAGCTGCTTCCTTGGGGAGCCTGACCTTGATGTGTTAGCTGTAACTAAGGGGGAAAGTTAATCAGTGAGAGTTCTGGCTAAACACCTTATTATGGACAAAAATGTTGTATTAAAATATGAATGATCAAAAACAAGAGAAATGTTTAATAAATTTTTCTTGTCTCTAACATTTTTTAAATGTCGAGTTCTGAGCATGTGGGGGAAATAAAATCCCATGATCTTCATAACATATGTACTGAGAAGATGCATGACTATAGCAAGTCACTGAGGGAAGAGTCAGCCTGTCTGCAGGGAGAGTACACCTTTCAGTGGATTTCAAATCCAGTTTCTTGTAAATAGACTTGTAAGTAAGTTAGAAATTCCAAAGGGATTTTGCACACTTGCCTTTTCATCTTTTCAACAATGTTCCTTTTTATTTTTTCAGTACTGGAAACTGACTCAGGACCTTTACACTGAGCTAATCCCAAGCCATCTCCTCCTCCTTTTACTACCTTTATTTCGAGACAGATTCTTGTTATGTCACTAAGTTGCCCAAGTGGAGCTCAAACTGCCAGTCCTCCTGTCCATCTTTCAGAGTTCTGGGATTTCAGTCATGCACCACCATGCCTGGAAAGAATGTACCTCTTGAACATCAATAATTGTTGCAATCTTTTACATGAATTAAAGAAGAGTATTTCTTAATCATCCAAAAGGCAGAGTAGAATAGTTTCCCTAGATCAAATAAAACCATAATGGTCAAAATTGCCTAAGAAAAATATATCATACATTTATAAATTTATAAATTTATAGATGTATAAATTTTAGGTGAAATTCCATTTGTATACATTTAAATGTAGTAGCATATTTTTGTCTTTCATGGTCATTCTTTGGGTGCCAACATTAATTTTCATATCCCCATTCTGGTATCAATAGGACATGGGCTATTCTCAGTATGCTCCTGAACATTCTTAAAAATATGCCTTCTCTATTCTCCCTCACTCCATATCTTTGCTTGTCATTCTTTCATTTGTATTTCTCACCCCAAAGATGAACACAAGTTGCTCCCCATTTACTCAACTGTTACTAACACCACATAGTCATTCATGAATGAGACTTGCACTCCAGGTACGGGAGTGACAAAACGTGTTGTAAAGGATACAACTGAAAATGCAAAATCAGCTGTTGCTGTCTAGTCATTCATTCATAATTCTTCAACCCTCTGTTCTCATGATCTAATCTCTGAGAACCAAGAATTCTTCCACTCGCTAATATTTCTTCAGCAACCTGTTGAAGGATCCGTACTACAGCAATAAGGATGTCAGTCTCCTATTTCTCTGGCACCAGAGGTAAATTGACAATCTCTGTTATTTCATTACACGGAGAAATTTTAACACTTTTTTATGGTTAACCTAAAAACCTCTTATGTGTCTTTCTTCCTGTTGTTTCAGAACAATCTGCCCAAACTTTAGTGAATTTGTAACATCCCAGTTTTTCCTCACTGTAATAATTATGACTAGAACTATTCTTTTGGTCTAAGACATCTCTCGGGAACACACACACACACACACACACACACACACACACACACACGCACACAGCATTCCCATCAGTGGTCCCCAGTCTGCCATGCTAGGTAACAGTTTATCTTTATTTCAGTAAAACTGCTAAGTGGGCAAACTTGGCTTATGATGCTGATCACTTTTGTTTACAAATGTTCTCTCCTCTCCATTTTATTTTAAATGTTGCTTCCTTTCCATCTCTTCACCTGGTTTCTGCAAGGAAGCACATGAATACTTACAGAGGACAGAAAACAAGAAGCCGTGCAATAGTGTTAACTCTCTCAGAAATGTCGTATTTCAATGCATGAAGAACCTTAAAGCAGAGTATTTCTGGCTATAGGGAGTTTAATCATCCAAAAGCCAGAGTAGAATATTATCTTTGGGTAAATAATTCTTTCAAATACTTAAACTCATGCAATATAACAGGACTTTCTACATGTGACCACATTCATAGGTGGTTATTATAATAAAGGAATTAAAATGGATGAGATCCAAGCAGAGTCATTTCTCTCTCTTCTAATCCAGGATATTAATTTAACACTCAAATTTATACTTTTTCAGTTCCCTCCAAATTGATCACAGACCTTACTTCTCAGTAGGTGCTCAGTAGATATCCCATATTCAGGAATTATGAAATTTGAATTGACTTTTGTACACTACAAATATGTATATCTCTTCCTCTTAGGAATTAATTAAATTGTAAATTTATCAATCAGATTATATACTTGCATTTTAGAATACTGTCAAGAAATACATCATAACCAGCATTATATTACAGTGGTGAGGGTTGTGGATAAGAGTCAGATCTTTTAGGTCGTTAGCTCAGCTCAGATATTAACCAAGTGGCCCATATGAGGTTATTTAGTATGTCTGTCTTAGTTTCATCATATGGAAAATGGAGATAATAATGTATCACCTTGTGGATTTATTGCAAGAATACAATGAAATAAATCTTCTTTAATGCTTAAGACAATGAGTAGCAAAAATTCAGCTGTGATTTCTGGTTTGTTTGCATTAATATATTTTTGATAGGTGTAGATCGCAGATGACTCAAGTAAAATTGAGAAATTACAATGGAATTAACAAGTAAGTGGTGCAACTGTTAGGAACTACAAAAATGTAAAGAGAGGATCCTTTCATAAAGAGTTTTATTTCAAAAGAGATAAGAGCATAGCTATTCTAAGTAATTTAAACACCTCTTGAGATGGGTGGGTGGGGGTGTTGTATGGTCCTGTTAGCACTTAAATCACTGTGTTTTTTGTTTGTTTGTTTGTTTTGTTACCAGGGACTGAACTCACAACTTGCACTTTCTAAGCAAGTGCTTACACCACTGAGCTAAATCCCCAGCCCTTGCCTGCTGTATTTTAACATTCAAGTGAGAAAGAACTTTAGTGGGGCCTGGATATAGTGTGTTTGGGACTGGAAAGTATTGGGATGAGGATATTACTTCTGATACTTCAGCCAGGATAACTGAATAAGCAAGGATCAGCTCAGTGACTAGGGAGCAGAGACAAGGGGGTGCTTCTGGCTTAGGAGAAGCTAGTAAGATCCTGTGCTATTGAGGGCAAAGGATGAGGTGTTCCCATGGCCCAGAAGGTGAGTACTCAGAAAAGAGAAAGTTACCGGGTATGAGTACTGTTAGGTAAAGTTGCCAGAGAAGGGTGGTTAGCCTGAGCAATTAAAGTTGGAGGAGACCATCACCTTGTAAGAGGGATCATACACAACCACCCAGCACAGAGGTGCATCAGTTATTCCAGAGAAAAGTCCATTGAGCCTCTGCAATAGGAAGAATCAAGAAAAAGTTCCACAGAGAAATGGCCAATTTGCCAATGTTTGTCAGGCACAGAGAGATATTTGAGAAATACCTTTGCTTTTTCTTGTCTCTTACCTCCTTCTCCACCATTGCCTCAGAGGGTCAGAAATAGCTAGCAGGTTGGTTGCTTGTATTAGTTAAGTGTCTGGGAGACAAAGAATCTAATATGAGATGTATGTACCTGTATGTGTGTATATTTAGAGAAAGAAAGAGGCAAGCAGACACATATAAACACACACACACACATGCTGACAGAAGTGGCAATTTACATCAAGGATTCGGCTCACATGACTATGGTGGCTGGAAGTCCAAAATCTGCAGGGTAGTCTGGCAAGTTGGAAGACAAAGGAAGTCGTGGAATTGGAGCCCTCCAAATAACAGTCTGCAGGCAGAATTCCTTCCAGAAAGAATGTGTGTGTGTGTGTGTGTGTGTGTGTGTGTGTGTGTCTGTGTGTGTGTGTCTGTGTGTGTGTGTTTGGTGCCAATTTTTGTTCTCTTAAAGTTTTCAACAGATTGGATAAGGTTCACTACGTTATGAGAAGCAAAATGCCTTAAGGTCCAATGCCTGAAATGCTGAAGAATACCTTAACAGAAGCATCTATTATCATGTCTGGCTAAATATCTGGGCTATCAAATTGACATGCATTTAACTACTGTAGCTGAGGTGCAAGGAAGACTACAAGAGGAAAGCCAGAGATAGTAGTTTCCTACATTGGGTGTGTAGACGAAGGAAAGAAGGAGAGAAGTTTTGATGTTACATCATACAGTGAGTCTGATTTATTATAGCATGGATTTTCTAATTTTTCTTATGAAGTTATTTTGTATAATTTAAAACATCAGGAGAAAAAGATATTATCCTAACTGATAGGAAGAATATATTAACATATTTAAAAAGGAAAATGAAATATTGAAAGGGGCGAATAAATGTCTCATGATAACTACCCAAGTATTCAGGCAAAGTTTGCGAATTATACATGGCTGGTACACGGCAAACAGTCACTAAATATTTGCTAATATATAATATATAATATATATATATATGATATTATATAATGTATATATTTACTATATCATATGATAATGCACTATAAATAGAACATAAAATATGCTCCTTCATGCATATACTTTTTGAAGTACTTAATAGATGAGAAAGAACAACTTTGTAATGTACATACTTCTTTTATAAAATTAAATGTCAGTGCTTGTTTTGTTTTGAATATTTCACATAATCTTATCCTCCATACTTTACTCTGTGATGTTATATCTATATTTTAATTTTAGACATACATATGCTACAGCAAGCCTTTGTTGTTATCATTGTCTGTAGCTAGAGGCACTACTGAATCTTAGGTAAACAATTAACTTGCTCAGTTAAAGTAGAAAATTGTGTTTAACTCACTGTTCAGTACTCTCTTTTTCTTACTTTTCTTTTCACAGTATACCTACTTACTGTTCTGCTTTGCATCCTAGAAAATAAAACTGCGTATGGAACTCAAAGTCAGATAATCAGTCTGACAAATAACTTAATCTGACCCAATCCTGGTGTTCAAAGGATGTTTATTCCTTTGTTTGTACAGTCTTTTAGGAGATCCCTCTAATGCTTGAGATGAAGATCAATAGAAAAAACTTGGTGTCTGCAAATAAGGAAGTGATAGTCCTGTGTTATAGAAAGCCAGTTCTGGACTCAACATGGTCTGGAGGAGTTTATACATAATCTCAGAGAAAAATTATTGAAATTTGTTGTAGTCAGGGGTTGTGAGGAGAACACTTGCAATCAGGACACAGAATTTATAATACTATTTTATGATGCTTACACAGAGTTAAACACAAGAAAGTACAGAAAATCTACCCACAACACTAAAGACATAGACTAGTCTGTCAAAGGCCTGGATCCTACAGCAATGTCCTACATTGAGTCCAGCTGAATATCTAGAGCCCATAGATAACAACTTCCATGTGTCCAACTGGAGGTCTAGAGCCCACAAGAAGGAATCATGCTAGTCTCTTACGGATCCACATTTCGAAGGCCAGCAGTGAAAGCTAGAAAGTCCATGCCAGTGGGGTGAAGAAGCTCTGAGTAGACTGAGCTGAGAAGTTATGCTCATAATAAAAATCAGGGCTTCCCTGAACAGCACCACAGTCATCCTCAGTGACATGGAGGTCCCATGCTCCTCAAAGGATAAGAACAGTCGAGTACAAGCCAACGTGACAAGATTCTGGAGATTAAACAGCACATGTCTTCCCCTCCAGAGCCAGGAAGTTATGCATGATATAAGGACCAAAGCTCCACCAAAATGAACACAGCCATTCACACCAACAAAGTCCTGAGGTCCTCTGATGATAATGGTGGAACTCATATTGGGGAAGGTGCTCCTCCAGGAGAGCTAATGGCTCAAAACAGTAACACTTATATACAACCACAATACCTGGCTTTTTTTCTCCATGCTGGCAACTTTCCTCAGATGGGCCATCTAAACTTAGCACCATGCTGATTTAATTCAGATGGTGTTAAGTTGACCACCAGTTTTTTTTTTTTATCCATAACAGAATTCCAATAAGTAAATTCAAATCTAGTGCTTCAGTACAACTCATAGCAAGGAAAAAGAAATAAACACATATCTGCAGTTGTGGGAAGTCAAGGGAGCCCTAAGTTTAGTTAAAAAATGGCTAACTGGAACAAAGGCCATGAGCCAAGGCAGAACCTGAGTTTCATTAGTTACTGAAGAGGAGAGTGTTTTGGATGAGTGACTGTCAGGATGGTGGAAAGTCTGTGAGTATTGTGAACTGGACTAGGTAGAAGTCACAACATCACTTCTGTACTGTACAGAAAGAGATATCCAAAAAGAGTACAGAATTCCGGTAATAGCGCTAAGTTTGGAGAAACCTGCATACCATAATTTGAGGAAATACCTTGTGTTTAAGGTCTGTAGCCTTGGCTTTGATGTATGACCCTGGTAACCTAAGGCATTACAGGTTTTTTTCTCAAGACTCAGTCTCAGCCAACTGCATCCATCTCTTCATCTAGCTCATGCTTAATACCTGAGAGCTTTAGGCTGATCATCACTGACCTGACATTGCTTCAAAGATTATACATCAGAGCCTTGGCTGGAACCATTTGAATTACCTAAAGCCAACTAAGAGGGTGAAGTATTATCCTAGCTAGCTCTGTACATATCAATATATGGAATTAGGGCAAGGTTTAGCCAACATGGAGACAAACGGTGTTCTTTTAAGGAAAGACAACTTGGTGATCATTCTACACTGTGTTAAAACAGAAATTCCCTTTAACACACAAGTAAATCCTTCTGAGTATAGCATTAGTAGTTTTAACTTGCCCATGGGCTTTTCCATAATCTTCCTCTTGCTTTGTTTTTGTCTATTATGCGATAAATAATAAATGTACCCATAATTCAAATAACTTAGCACTGGTTATACAATACTCAACCCATGATTATAATACAAATTTTTATCATACTTTTGAAAATTTCTGTTGAACACTAGTTTTTGCTTTATTTTTTAAAGAGAATAAAATTAGACATAACAAAACAGAACAAAACAAATCATATGATAATAAGGTAAGAGACAGATTACAAAACAAGGCAACCCAAAATCTTCACTATTTATTATATTTTCTGGTGTTTTATTACAAATAGTTTTCCACATCTTCACACATAATGAATTCATACAAAACAAAATAGTATAAACTGATCAGAACAGTATGATAAAGGCATCTTAGGTCTTCAAGACCAGATGATAAGGGAGTCAACAATGGCTACTACAATGTCTCTCATTCTCTTCAAAATACCTGTCCATACATTCACATATGTTGAAATTAAACAAAGCAAAACAAAACAGACTAAAATCACTCTGAAAATAATAATAGTATTGCTGAATTTCATGTCATGATGCTACAGAATCAGCACTGGGTACCTTAGTGTCTCTTTGTCTTCAAAGAAGCTTGAACACTAGTCTTTGATTTAAGTTGTTTTTTACATCAAAATGCCATGTATGTTTGAGTTCATGGAATCTGCAATGCAAAGTAAATTCTTATAGTGGGCCGCCTTTGAAAAACTGAGGCATCCTACTGAGGCGGGTCCTGAGCGGGCCTGCAACAGCCTTCCTGCTCCCCACCATGCTTGGCAGACTCTGGAGTTCTAAGCAAGCAAGCGGGTGCCATTGGTTCCAGAGGCTGGGCTTGAGCTGGCCTGCCCCACCCCCTGTGACCCTCTCTCGATCTGTCGAACTGGGTGGCCAGAGCCCCAGGAGCTGAGGGCATAGAAGAGGATTTCCAACAGACCCTGGGAAAGCCTTGGAATAACACTTGAAACACTTGAAACACAGGAAATGACAAAATGAAAGACCCAATTACAATCTCAAACCTCTAGCTCATCCCTAGAAACCTTAGGAGCTATGTACATAGAAGAAAATATATGTCATACACCTCAAATATCAGACATGATAGCAACTGAAATAAAGAAGCAACTCCGGGAAGCTTTAAAGGAATTCAAACTAGAAATAATCTCCCAGGTAAAAGAAGAAATGATAAAAGAAATGAAGGAGATGCTGAACATATCTAACGAAGACACAGTTAAAAAATTGGAGGAACTAAACAAAAAGATAGAATCCCTGAATGAGCAATATAAGAAACAAACAGAACACATAAAGCAGATGTGAAGAGATATACAGAAAATCAAAAATTCCATTGAAAGCTGTAAAAACCACCTCAAAGAAAGTGAAGATAGAATTTCAGACCTCGAAGACAAGATTGCAGCTAGTGAACAGGAAAGGAATGATGTTTTAAAAATAACAATCAGGAAATAATAATTCAACAACTGCAAATGATGCAAAGAAAAATAACATAAGATTGATAGGGATAAATGAAAAAGAAGGGGACAACATAAAGGATGTCAAGAGGATATTTAGAGAAGTAATAGCTGAAAATTTACCAAACATGAGATCGAAATCCGACATCAGTGAAGCATATAGAACTCCAAATAGTCGTAACCAAAATAAAATTACACCCAGACATATAATAATCACCATTCCAGAAATCCAACATAAGAATAGATTATTAAAAGCTGCCACAGAGAAAAGAGAGATCACTTATAAAGGAAAACCTATCAGAATCACAGCAGACTTCTCAGCACAAACAATAAAGTCAAGAAGAGCATGGAGTGAAGTATTCCAGATCCAAAAGGAAAATGATTTCCGAACTTGACTGATGTACCCTGAGAAACTGTCCATCAATACTGATGGACAAATAAGATACTTCCATCACAAAGAACAGCTGAAGAACTTCATGATCACTAAGCCAACCCGGAAAAGACTATTGAAAGACAGTTTAGATACACTTAGGAAAAAACCACTAAGCAAAGCAGACAAACAGAACAGAAAGATAAAGAAGCAGCAGCAGAAAGATAACATATCAAAAATAAACCAACATATAACAGTTATAACCATTAATGTAAATGGTCTCAATGCACCAATTAAAAGAAACAGACTGGCAAAATGGATCAAGAAACAAAATCCAACCATATGCTGTCTACAAGAAACCCATCTAACCCAAGACAATACTCACAAACTGAAAGTCAAAGGATGGAAAACAATACTTCATGCAGGAGTAACCCCCCAAAAAGGTGAGAGTAGCTGTTCAGTTTGCAGACAATATGAACTTTAAACCAATAATTATCAGAAGAGATAAAGAAAGCACTACATACTGGTTAGGGGAAAATTTCAAGAGGAAGAGATAACTATCTTAAATATATACTCACCAAATTCCAGAGCACCCAGTTATATAAAACAAGTATTAACAGAAATGAAAAGCCAAATTAGCAGTAACACAATTATAACAGGAGATCTTAACATGCCATTGACACCATGGGACAGATTAACTAGACAGAAAATCAGCAAAGAAACAACAGAACTGAATCACACCTGTGAACAAATGGACTTGATAGATATATACAGAGTACATCATCCAACAACATCAGAATACACATTCTTCTCAGCAGCACATGGGTCATTCTCTAAAATAGACCATATATTAGCTCACAGAATGTATTTAAACAAATGAAAAACAATTGAAGTTATCCCTTGCATGTTATCATATCATAGCTCTATGAAATTAGAAATTAATGATAAGAGCTACTGCAAAATCCCACAAACACATGGAAACTAAATAACACACTCTTGAGTAATCAGTGGGTCATAGGGGAAATTAAAGAAGAAATTAAACAATACCTACAAGCAAACAAAAATACAAATACAGCTTACCAGAATCTGGATGGATGCAACTCAATCCATTACATTGAGTTCTCACATCAGGAGAACAAAATGAATACAAATAAATAACCTGATGTTACACCTCAAACATCTAGAAAAAGAAGAGCAAGTCAAGCCCAAAGCCAAAAGAAGAAAGGAAATTATAAAAATCAGAGCAGAAATCAATGCAATAGAGACTAAGAAAAAAATCCAAAGAATCAATGAATCAAAGAGTTGGTTCTTTGAAAGAATAAATAAAATTGATAAGCCCCTAGCCAACTTTATTTAAAAAGGAGAAGAAAAAGCTCAAATTCATGCAATAAGAAATGAAAATGGCGAAATCACTGCAAACTCCACAGAAATACAGAAGATCATCAACATCTATTTTGAAAACCTCTACTCTCAAAAGTTTGATAACACAGAAGAAATAGACAGATTCCTAGAAACATATGAAGTAATAAAGTTAAGTCAAGAAGATGTAAAACTGCTGAATAACCCAATTTCTATTAATGAAATTGAAAATGTAATTAAGTCCTTACCTAGAAAGAAGAGCCCAGATCCAGATGGATTCATTGCAGAATTCTACAAGAAATTCAAAGAAGACTTAATGCCAACACTCTTCAAACTCTTCAGTGAAACTTAAAGGGAAGCAATCCTTCCTAAGTTATTCCTGGAATCGAATATTACTCTAGTACCAAAACCTGAGAAAGACCCAACTGAAAAAGAAAACTGCAGACCAATCTCCCTAATGAACACAGATGCAAAAATCAATAAAATATTGGCAAATCGGATACAGCAAATCATCAAGAAGATTATACCCCATGATCAAGTGGGATTGATCCCAAGCATGTAGGGATGGTTCAACATATGTAAATCAATAAATGTAATCCACCATATCAATAAAGTCAAAAGTAAAAATCGCATGATCATTTTTATAGATGCAGAAAAAGCTTTTGATAAGGTCCAACATTCATTTATAAGAACTTTACAGAAAATTGGAATAGATGGTCTTTACCTCAATATAATAAAGGCCATCTATGACAAACCAACAGCCAGTATCATACTAAATGGCCCAAAATTGAAGGCCTTTACCTTAAAATCAGGCACAAGACAAGGATGTCCCTTATCACCACTCCTATTTAATATAGTACTGAAAATACTAGCCAGAGCAATTAGACAAGAGACAGAAATAAAAGGGGTAAAGATAGGAAAAGAAGAAGTTAAATTATCATTGTTTGCAGATGACATAATAATCTATACAAAAGACCCCCAAAACTCCATTGAAAGACTCTTAGAATATAATAAATAAATTCAGTAATGTAGCTGGATATAAAACCAATACTCAAAAATTACATTCCTATACACTAACAACACTGACAGAAATAAGAAAGCCACACCTTTCACACTAGCAACCAAAAAATAAGTGAAATATTTAGGAATTACTCTCATGAAAGAAGTGAAAGACCTATACAGGGAAAATTATAATACACTGAAAAAAGAAACTGAAGATGATCTCAGAAAATGGAAAGACATCCCTTGCTCATGGATAGGAAGAATAAATATTGTGAAAATGGCCAGTCTCCAAAAACTGTTATACAGATTCAATGCAATCCCAATAAAAATAACATCAACATACCTCATTGATCTAGAGAAATCACTCCTAAAATTCACCTGGAGTGAGAAGAGACCTAGAATAGCAAAGACAGTTCTAAGCAGCAAAAGCACAGCAGGAGGCATCACAATCCCTGACTTGAAGTTATACTACAAAGCAACCGTAGTAAAATCAACATGGTACTGGAATCAAAGCAGAGCCAAAGATCAATGGAATAGATTAGAAGATACAACCACAACTACAAACACACTCAATCACCTTATCTTTGATAAAGGGGCCAAACAAGTTCACTGGAAGAATGACAGTTTCTTTAATAAATGGTGTTGGAAAAACTGGTTCTCCATATGCTGAAAACTAAAACTAGACCCATGCCTCTCACCATGTACTAAATTAAAATCTAAATGGATCAAAGATCTGAATATTAAAACAGAAACACTAAATCTATTGGAAATTGAGTAAAAACCTTGAAGACATAAGTAAAAACCTTTTACTCAAAAAGAAATTGAGCAAAAACCTTTTACTCAAAAAACAAATTGAGTAAAAATCTTGAAGACATAGGGGTAGGTAGAGAATTCACGAACAAGACTCAACTCACACAGGAAATTCTTCCCAAAATCAATAATTTGGGAACACATCTTGTTAAAAAGTTTCTGCATGTCAAAAGAAATCTGCAGCATAGTGAAAAGAAAACCAACAAACTGGGAAAAAATCTTAGTGAACTGTCCCTCAGACAACAGACTTCTTTCTAAAACATATAAAGAAATTAAAAAACTCAGTCCCCCAAAATTCAAAGGTCCACTCCAAAAATGGGGATCTGAGATGAATATGCACTTCTCAGATGAAGAAATACAAATGGCAAATAAATACATGAAAAAATGTTCATCTTCATTACTCATTAGAGAAATGTAAATGAAAACCACACTGCGATTCTATCTCACTCCTGAAAGAATGGCAAGAATCAAGAAAACCACCAACAACAAATGCTGGAGAGGCTGTGGGGAAAAAGGAACTCTCCTGTACTGTTGGTGGGAGTGTAGACTGGTGCAACCTTTGTGGAGGTCAGTCTGGAGATTTCTCAAAAAGCTGGAATTGGAAGTTGCGTTTGTTCCAGCAATTCCACTTCTAGGTACATTCCCAGAAAAACTGAAAGCATCATACCACAGTGATATATGTGTACCCATGTTTATGGAAGCACAATTCGTAATTGCCAGATCTTGGGAACAACCTAAGTATCCATCAACTGAGGAATGGATAAAAAAGTTGTCGTATTTTTATACAATGGAGTACTACTCAGCTATCAAGATGGACCACATTGAGATATTTATAAATAAGTAGGTGCAGCTTGAGATCATACTCATAAGTGAAATAAATCAAACTCATATGTATGAATATCGAATAGTTTCCCTGGTGTAAGAAATGATACAAATACATAAAAGTATGTTCTAATCATGATTCCCCATTATATGGCTTTGAAGCCTTATAAAGTTTTCACTCATTAATTGAAATGGTTTTATTCTTGGTGTTTGATTTTATTGTCTGTGATGATATTAACAGCCATTTTGATGAAAACAAGACATCATTATAACGAGTGCTGATTTAATATTATCTTATTTTGAAGTCCCATCAAACTGTTGTTCTTCTGTCTTCATTGGTTTTATCATGTTGTATCTTATTGGATTTTATTATATGTGATACTATAAACAAAAATTTTTATAGGCAAAGAGATTGTATAGAAACCATTGTTCATTTTCTGTTAGCTGGTTCTAAATACCCTGTAATACTTTCATCCTCTTGAATGGTTTCACACTATCTTGATATGTTTGATGCTATAATATATGAAGTTATACTCAAATATTTCAAGGAAAGAGACAATATGGTAACTACTATTAAGTCAGGTTATCTTGTGGTGAAACACTATGTTGCTTAAATTGTTCTGTTCTGACCTGTATTGTTATGTTATTATGTCCTCTTTCATCTCAATCACCCCCTTTTTATAAATTTATTATTTTATTATTTTTAATTAAGGGAAAATTTTTTTAAAAATTAGCAGGATATATTATAGTAACTTTTTTGATTTACTATTAACTTGATTTGAAGCCCTGTATTTTTCTCACCATCTTGCTTTGTTTGATTTTACTCTATTCTGTTTTGCTTGATAGTATCAAGTTTGAGGGTATGAGCAACTACTTTGAAGGCAATAAGATTCACTATGATGCCCATTCTGGTTTGACTATTATCTTCTTTTGAAGTTCAGTAATGTCTCCAATGTTTATGTTTTATTGGTTTATTCTGTACTGTTATGTTCAATTTTATTTTACCTGATGATATAGGCAATTCTTTTTAAGGTAGCAAGAGGCGTTAGGGTAACCATCATTGATTACCTTGTATTCTGTTTCTGCACCATGTACTATGTCCATCCTTTGTGTTGACTGACTCTGCTTTGTTTTGTCACATTTGGTTTTATTCTCTTCCAAAAAAGCGTAGTAAGAACTGTGGGAATAATAAAACCCAAAATGTGTAATTGTTATTGTAAAAAAGAGAGGAAAAGAAAGTGCTCTGAAGGATACAACTGCAAGTGTATTTAGGTGTGTAAGACAGATGATCATATTACTAAGTTTTTGTTGGATCATTGAACACAACTGTTTGCAGTCTCATTGTTTGAATGTCCACTTTGTATGCTTTAATTTTATAACTTGAACAACTATTTCTAAGATGACAATATGTAATCTATTAACTAGTGATTTCTTACTGTTTATTTTTTTTTTTGAAATTCTATATTCTTGTACCCTTTTACTGATTATTTTCTTTCTTTAAATAAAATAAAATAAAATAACCTGAGGCATCCTGGGAGTAACATTGCTCTGTCTTACTCTCCTGAACAATAATGGGAAGGAAAGTCCTTCAGGAGCTTACTATATGTTAAACAACTTGGGGTTACAATTTAACAAAATTCATACTGGAAAATCCTGCAACTTCAAGAGCCTATTTTCACCTATCAGACAAGGAGAGTGGGATAGAAAGAATTTAAGTCTCACTAGTGACTTTTCAGCGTCGCATAAATCACTAGGCTCGCCAACCACAAGACAGAATGAATGCCAGAGTCCAAAAGGATAAAGGCAATTGCTCTGGTAAATGTTGAGCCTCAGAAATTGAAGTGGTGACACTGTGCTCATATTAAGCAGCAGGAAGAGATGATCTTCAGTTTTCCTATTGATTTAAGTGACTGATACCTTTTGTCAACCTGTGGCTTTTTGTTAAACCCTTGGAAAGCACTTTGTAATAAAAAAAATTACTATTTCTTTCAACAGTCTTCTTTGGGTAACAAATCACAACCTATTGATGTTGCTTGAACATTTATTAAGAAGTATAATGTATATTAATAAAACAGGATGATACATCACTAAAAGGAGAAATGCAAAAAGGTGAGCACACTTACATGAAACTATACAAAGAAAAAAAATGCATTTAGAAGGAAAAATATCAGATAAGAAGGGAACCATTGTTCTCTCCCATTTCTGCCTTGGTGTTCACCTTGTGTATATTACATTGCTGATTCTCGTTGCCAGTCTTATCTATATTTAAGATCCAGAAATCATTATTACGATGGTCTAAGATGCTTCCTTTTCCCTTCTTTGGAGAATGGGCTTCTCATCTGACTGAAAGTCAAAAAGCACGTTTCATAGATGACATAAGAGCTAAAATTGTGAGAAGGTGGTGAAACTGGCCAATCTCTCCTTCTAGCTGGCACAGGGCTCTCCAAATAAGCTGTCAGGAGAGTCACCATGCCCAGGATCAGAATGAGAATGTCCTGGGCGGGTAAAGGACTTGGTTCCCTGTTGTATTCTGTCCTTCTGAAAGAAAGAGCCAAAACAGTCACATCTCTCACCACAGTACTCAGAAGCAGTGATGGTTAACACACAGAGGTCTCCCTGGTTTTGGGAAGGAGCAAAGTAAGGACACAGTGGCATTTCTAGGCATAGTGATATGATAAGGACACTGCAAGGCACCTCAATTCTCTGTCTCCACAACCTGTTGTATTTTCTTGTGGAAAATACTGGTTAGATTCAAAGTAATTTGTAATGAAATCAATTATCTTGTGGCTCTCAAATAGCAAGAGAAGATTTACAACTTATAATATGTGATCTATGTGAGACCTTATTCATTTTAATTGGGGTTTTCTATGAAGACAGAGGATATGGAGCTGTCACTGTAGTTTTACAGGCTTCTTTCAGCACATGGAAATAAGAGCAATCCCTGCAAACACCTTCCTTACAAAGATGATAAATAAATATGGAATGAGACTGCAGGGCCAAATTGGAGTTGTTATCATTTAATTTCTTCTTGTATTTCCAGCCAATTAAATGAATGGGTGCCTGTGGTAATTAAACTCACTTTGATAATTAGGCACTAAGGATTCTTAAATTACTGCATGATAATGAATATTTTCCAAGTGTAGTCCCTGTATCCTCATGGCTGCCAAATGGAATCATTCCTCCTTTTTCATTAAAATGTAAAGTTCTTTTCAAATTTCAAGTAGATACTATAAACTGGAAACAGGATTTGATTCTATTGCCCTTATTTTTAAGATTCAAAATGAATTTTATTGTAAAGAAAACATAATTGAACTTACTCCCTTGGAATTTGGAAAGCCACAAATAGTAGTGAGCAAATTAAAGCCATACACTACTGCTCCCCTGCAGCTGCCTGCAAATAATTCATTCATAAATGCCTACTTTATTTGCTAGGAATTCGAATACAATGCAGGTAAAGGGTCTAGACCATCTGGGTATTTTCCCTACACAAAAATGTACAGTGGTCCTGCTCTTGTTATTCCTCTAGAAGCCATGGTGAACACTCTTATCTGAAATCTGTGCTTTTGGTTTTTCTTGGGATTGTTTTACATTCTTTACGATTTGTTCCATAGGCTTAAAGTACAAATGAGCAAACCAAAATTCACTTAGACTTGACACATTATAAAGACTGAATGGAAATCATTCATTTCTAGGGAATGTCTTAAATACAAATATTTCGAGTGTACAGATAATTTAAATATTTATATATTTATTTCAAATATTCAGCAAAAGCTTTGCGTAATCTTCCTTGGAAGGAGAAGGAGGTCTAATGGGTAATTAGATTTTCTGCTATGATGTGAATGTTTTTGTCTTCTCAAAATTCTTATATTGAAAACCTAATCTACAATGTGATGGTAATAGGTAAGGTCTCTGAAGGGTGATTTGATCGTAAGAGTGGAACCCTGATGAGTGAAATTAGATCACTTATAATAAAAGGGCCCAAGAATCTTACAACACTTTTACCATGGACTGCATTGCTTTCAGAACTATAAAAAATAGATTTCTATTGTTTGAAGTCACCCAGTTTATGTTAGTGTTTTGTTAGAGTAACCTGAATGAGCTGAGAAAATATTGTATATCACAGGTCCTAGCTGGCTCTTCACATACCATAATTCCAACACTAAAGAAACCTGATTAGTACATCTTGAATTTCTACTGGACAAAACCATACAGAGCACTAGAATCAATCCACTGTGTTCTACAATATACCAGTTAATTATGTGCATCAGCAAAATCAAACTCAGTCTCCAAGGTCAAGCTGAGCTCTATCAGTTCAATATTACTCTGAACCTCAATTCATCCCACTCATAAAATGTAGAATATGGAAAACTAAAGAGGATGGAAAACTAAAATTGATAACATGAATAAAGAAAACAATATAGCTCCTGGTATGATACTCTCTCCCTATTTTTTAAGTCGCTTCTTAGGAAAGGAAGGAATATCATTCCTGGATATATGCTAAAATTTGGTATCAATTTAAGTTGCATTATGAGATACAAATAAAAGTGAATAATGAGTTTGATTTTTTAAAAAATAAGCTTGTCTTGCTCTTCTCTATTTGGAGATGTTCTTGCTCTAACCATTTCACCCACACTCCACTAGAAGTTCATTTCTTTGAAGATCACAAAATAGTTATGCTAGAATCTCATTGATCAGAACTCACTTATAGGCTTCATGTAGGTACAAGAAAATCCTGCAAGTGTAGTTTTTATTTATGTGGTTATGTGTGAGCTAAAAGTCAGGTTCTCCTACTACTTAAAAAATGATACCAGGGCTGAGAATTTAGCTCAGAGGCATAAGTGCCTGCCTTGCAAGCACATGGTTTTGAGTTGGATCCCTGGTACCAATTTAAAAAAAAAAAAGGATACATTGGGTGTCAGCTTGCATATAGTATGGCATTCTTTGTTACAAGGCGATATTACAAATTCATGATAAGAATTGATAGTGGCTGCTTGGATATGTTTCCAACTCTACATAACTTGGTCCACAGGCTTATAAAACAATCCATTAAATTAAAGAATATTTAGATCAAACACTTAGGTAAGGTAGCAACAAGTTAATTTATAAACTGGTTGACTGTAAAAATGTGAGACATATCAAGATAATATTTGAAGTTTGAGGAATGAAATGACAGATTCATCTTTTCAGAGCTGAAGAAAAAAGCTTTGTGGTAAGCTAAAGTGGAAGTTCAATTTGGAGCATGCTGTTTGAAAAACTTATAACTTGAAAAAGGAGAGATAGTATGGGGCTACGTTACATACAAGTCTGAAGCTCAAAAGGTAGTTCTGACTAGAAAACTGATTTGGAAATCATCTTGCAATAGAAGAAATGGGTTTCATGATTAGAATTTGGGAGTTGTAACGTTTACAGATTTGAAGGATGGAGGAACCAACAAACAACACTAAGAAGGAGCAACTAGTGAAATAAAAAGATAAGGGTGTAGTAAATTGTTAGGGGGAACATATGGAAATCATGAGTGTGTGTGTGTATGTGTGTGTGTGTGTGTGTGTGTGTGTGTGTGTGTGTGTGACATAAGAAGCAAAGCATTGACAGAAGGGTGACAGAGAGGGCCAGATGTTCTAGAGTGTTGAGAATAGAGAAAAAATATGAAATATTTACAGATGAGTTAAGCTGCATGGCTGCTCTTTATCACCTTGATAGTACTATAGTTTGTATCTAATCTATAAGCAAAAGGCCCTGGTCTTAAAAGCTTAATTCCCAGCATGGCACCATTGAGAAGAGATAGAACTTTTTAAAGGTGGAGACTAGTGGAAAGTCTCCAGGTAAAGTACTTAGAAAAATAGTACTTATAATAAACCAGTATTATTAAAATGAGAATTAATACACAGAGGAAATTGCTAAGTGACTGGGTCAAAAAGTAACCCAAAATATAGAGTTCCTCCAGGGATAAATGGGAGCTGAGCATTTACCTTTGAGACATTCTGCCAGATACCATATAAACTGTTAAGAAAACATAGGTAACATGCTTCAGTAATTTCTAGAGGCTGAGTGGGCAAACATGAGAGACAAAAGCTCCAGAATGTCCAGAAGTAGGCATATTTGCACATGCACAGTAACTGTGCTTAAAGTGGAGATTTTGGATTATGCAAAAGAAGATTTTTTTCTGGCGCTCACATTATGAAGTCAACAGTAGTCTCTGCCAAAGCAATGCCCAAACCTTCTTCCTCTATCTGTGTTACAAATTGAAGGTCTCAATTAAAAGAGAACAATGAAAACTGCCATGTTAGGCCATGAGGGGAAGCTCATAGCATCGGGAAGTAAGAAACAGAAAAAAAACAAAAACAAAAAAAACATAGAATTCCCCTTCCTTTGGAGATATATCTGTTGGGTCTAGGTGGGGTCCCCTGCACTGGAGAAGAGATACCATATGTTTGAAGGCCAGAAATTCCTGAGACTGAGGCTTACTCAAAACAATAAATCACCGAATGTTCTTTTATCTTATTATCAGATTAATAGGCTGAAATTAAAAATAGCCATATGATATCAGTTAGAACAGCTGAAAGAGACATATCTTTATGGAAAGCGCTGTGCAAAGAGAGACTAAAAGGCAAGGAAAGAATAAATATTGAAATTTGTAAACCACCAGAAATCATGAAAAATTTCAAGCCTTGGGTGTTCTTCAGGTAGGCATATATCAGCAAACCCCAAACTCAACCTCATTGCTAAAGAGATGAAAATAGATCCCCTGCTAAAGATCCAGCTAAAGAAAAAGAAAGTTTATGTAAACAACAACAACAAAAATTACTCCAGCATTTGTAGCTTTACACAAAATATTAGAGTTTTAACAAATATTGTGCCATGTGAAAAGTCAGTGTTTTTCCTCAAACATACAGTGAAGAGGCAAAGAAATAGTCATAATGAGACCTCATGTGACAAATATGATAAAACTGTCAAATACTTTAAAATATTTATGATTAATACATTATTGTCTGTAACAGAACAAGTAGAAAGCATGTAAAATTGGATTAAGTTTGCAGAGAAATTGAAGCTCTAATAATTCTATGGAGATACTGGAAGAAACAACAACAAACACAAAATATCTAACAGACTTAATAGTAAACACAGCTAAAGAAGGAATCTGTAAACATGACAAGCCATATTTTAACAGAAACAAAAGAATGAGTGGAAAAAACACACACACAAAGCATCCAACAGCATGGGATAGTTCCAAAGAGTAACATGCATAGTTGAAATTCTGAAAGGAGGAGAAAATGGGCAGAAGCAACATTTGAAGAAATACTCTATAAAATTAATGAAAGACATGAAACCACAGATCCTAGGTCATAGAACACCAAGCATAACAAACAGTGAGTGTGCACCCACACATAGGAGGGCACACATGCACATGTGCATACATGTAAGCATTAGTTATTCAAACAGAGGAATATGAAAGATGTAAAATCTTGAAAGAATACAAAATAACAGTAAAAATGTCTGTGAACAAGAGGGATGAGTTAAAATCAACTTCCTACCAGACCAATATAAACAGAGGGAAGAATGACATATTTAAAGTATTAGTAGCAGAGACTAAATGGAGAGGTCTATCAACCTAGAGTTCTGTATCTAGTAGAAAGAAGTGAAAGAAAAGTAAAAAAAAAAAGTCCTAAAAAGAAGCAGAAGGACTTCATTACTAGAAATAGTCTACAACATATTAAGGGAAGTTCTTCAAAAGGAAGAAAATTTGATGTCAACCATAATCTCTGGAGAAATGAGGAGATTAAGAACTGGAATGAATGAAAGTGAGATAAAATTTGTTTCTGAAATTGCTGTAAAACACAAGTGATTGTCTAGTACCATAAACAAAGCATATTAAAAAGTAAAATGCATAACAATAATTGCACAGAGAATATGCTGAGGGGAGGATTGGGAACGTTCAGTTATAGACTCTACTATGTAGGAGTCAATATAATATTAGAAAGTAGATTCAGGTTAATTTAAAATCTATACTGTTAACCATAGCCTAATCACTAAAAACTTTTTATAAACAAACGAAATTAGTAAGTCAATAGAACAGATACAGTAGGATCAGGAAAATCTTTTACTCAAGAAAAGACTGAAAAAGAAGAAAAGAGAAGCAAAAAACAAATGTAACAAAAACCAGGAAGGTATTAGATTTTAATAACTTTAATTAATAATTTCAATAATTACTTTATATATGAATGGTCTATATATACAAATTTAAGGACAAAGATTTTTATTTAAAGTCATATTGAATAAAAAGCAAGACATTGTGCTACCTTGCAAAATGTTTGGTTAAATATAAACATACAAATTTTTCTCTTCAAGTATTTAAAGCTTAATAAAATAACAATATATAACATATTTTATATATTAAGGAATATATAAGCTTAAACATCAATAAAACACTATGTTCTATAGGGGTTTTTTTTGCCATATACATGTGCATGTTACATCCTCATATTATCTTATAAGGTACTTACTACTATCCCTAACTTTTGAGATTACAAAACTATAGCTATTAAAACTTAAAAATGTGCCTAATGTTTCTTTGCTAATAAATAGCAGAGATGGAGTTGATGTTAGGCTATCTTATTAGGAATCCACACAATGATTAACTGCTGGAATTGCTACCACTGATAGCTTATGCTTATGAGTTTAGTAATGTCTGTGAGTCTGTTGATTGGGAATGATGTTTGCAATGTTTCCTGGTTATTATCAGTGCATGCTTTGAGTAATTATGAAAACAAGTTCGTATGATGAAAAAGAGGTGAAGTTATAGTTTGAATCTTACATGCCAATATTTTGTAGGTCTTTAATAGCATATTTATAACTTTTTAACTATTCAGTTATACTTTGCCCCAGTGATCTTAGCTTCTCACGCTCTCGAATTTCCTAAGCACTAACTGTATTATCATAATTATTTTACCTTTTTCTTAATATTCTTCTGACTTGAAAGTAAATACGGCCTAGAATACCCTATACTTAGACAGTGTCCAAGTTTCTGTAAACTTCACATAGGTATCAGTTTTTCAAACATTTTATCTATTAGTTGTATACATTTTGAATCCATTAGACTGCGTAAAATTTCATGTAAAGATAAATTGAGGAACTAAAAGTTACTTTCTGGAAAGCTTTTAATATTGTCAAAATGTTTTTATAAGAAAATAAAGCCAGTAGATTAATAAGATGTTTTATTTAAATGTTACTGTTGTAAATTTTAGAGTTGTACTTTAGGTTTAAATAACTATATTGGCATAGAACAAAAACCTGTATTATTCACTCAATAGTTATAAGAGTATATTTGGAATACAAAACTGCAAATTCATTTTTAGGTACAGATGGTTGTTGTAAAGAATTCTAAAAGTGGTCATAAGGCAATTGGCCAATAAACACATTAAATCAATAAAATGTACCTGGAACAAACTGACTTTAAAGATACCAAATGCCACCTGTTGTAATCACCAGGTTCCCTTTCAAGTATAACTAAATTATTATGAATAAGGAGAGCTAATAACTAGAAGTGCTAGAACCTGACTGGAGTAGAAGATGAACAACTGTGTCACCCGGCAATCTTAGGTCCTAAAGCTACCACAATGCTCTTTTTTGTCTATCAACAGCAATAACAAATTGGAGCAAAAGAGTTCTAGGCAATACCTGAATCTCTCCCCATAGGAAACACAACTGATGAATGATTTCTTCTTCTGCCCCATGAAATAAACAACTGTCGTATATTTAGTTGTCTTTGGTTTCAAACTAGTGTATTTGACTCTAACCAAAAAGGTTTATATTATCTTACCTAGTGGAAAAAATTTCCCTAGAGGTTGCCTATACTTGATATTGAAACATTATGTTTCTGAAGTGCCTATTATCTTTCAGGTACTGCAAAAACTATTTTACAGATATCTTTCATTTAATGCTTACAACAATTCTCTGATGTGGGATTTATGTTGCGACCATTTTATGGCTAGATAGTAAGATGTAGAGAAGTTAAATGTCTCCCTCAAGAGTTCCAAACTAGTGTCCAGTGAGCATGGTTTTAAATTCAGGTATCTATTCATCTCTTATGTAAGAGGAATATTCCCATAGAGGCAGCAAGGATCTGCTGTCTACCTTCCTGCAGACCACATTACTCAAATTTCTGTATTTGTTATGCATTAAATGAATTATTTGATAAGTTTTAAATATATCACTTAAAATTATACAAGCTACTTAATCTGTGAGGAAAATGTTGTCCCACTTTTTATTGTTAAAGAATATATGAAATTTGACTGGTCTATTCCTTCAAAAATATCTGTTTAAACTTCATGTCTTATAGCCATTCTGTTCAAATGACAGAGGAGAGTGGTGAGTGAGACTCTATCCTTGCTGTCAAATAATTACAATATTGAAAATGAACAGCCAATTTTTTTGTATTCAAAGATGTTTCAGGAACCTGAAGGAGGCACAATGAAGTGTCAAGATATGCTTTACAGACATTTGAGCTAACATCCGGAATTCATGAACCAACAGAACTGATGTACAGTGGGGAGTGGTATAATTAAAAAGCCATAGTGTGTTTTACCAAAAAAATCACGTTATGAAAATATACCCCAAACCATCATTGAGAGAATGGAGACTTTGAAAAATAAAGGATTTTGCAAGGTGATCAACAATGGTTACCATAATGCCTCCCGCTATCTCTAATAGAACTGCCTATATCGTTAGTTATAATACAATTGAACAAAACAGTAAAGAATATAACCAACAAAACCAAAACGTTGGAGACATTGTAGGTCTTCAAAAGTAGATAAAAGTCAACGAGAATGGGCGTTATAATGAATCTCATTATCTTCACAGCTGATGCCTAAACTTTCGAACATGATACTATCCAGCAAAACAGAATAGGGGAACATCAGTTAAAAACCAGATGGTGAGAGTAATACAGGGCTTTAAATGTTTTTACATTATCTATTATGTCCACCCTTTTGACTTGACCGATTCTGTTCTGTTATGTCACATTTGGTTTTACTCTCTTCCAAAAAAGTAATAAGAACCGTGGGAGCAATGAAACCCAAAATGTGTAATAGTCATGGTACAAAAGAGAGGAAAAGAAAGTGCTCCAAACTATATAACTGCATGTATATTTAAGTGTATAAGATAGAAAATGATATCACAGAGTTTTATTGGATCAATGAACAGAACTGTTTGCAGTATCATTGATGGAATGTCCACTTTACAAGCTTTAATTTTGTGACTTGAACAATTATTTCTAAGATGACAATATGTAATCCATTAACTAGTGATTTCCTACTGTTCATTTTTTTTCTGTAAATCTGTATAACTTGTACCCTTTCCCTGCTTTTTTTTTCTTTTCTCCTTAAATAAAATTTTAAAAAAAGAAAAAGAAAGGATTTTGTGTTTAAATCATAAACAACAAAAGCATGAGTTTAAGACCGGCAATGAAAAGCTACTTGAAAATATTTAAATAGAAATATATGACATGATTGGAGTTGCAGTTAAAATCATAAGAATGTAAGAGTTCAGATGAGATATTACAAGTATCTAAATTATGAAAGATTGTTAATAAGTATGAAGAGAATAATTTGAATTCATAGTGCTTAGACTTGAAATGAATATGATGGGGATGGGGATGAGTTAAGATACTGGCCTTAACATGCATATGGGAAGCAGTAAAATTTAAATGGAAAACTAATACAGGAAGAAAATAAATTAAAATGTTGAATACAATAAAAAGATCATGTAAGATTAAACATTTAAACATTCCTTACTTTTCCATTCAGGAAGTCACTGGTGACTTCAGAAAGGAAGTTTGGTCACATTTGCCTGAAAGGTAAACAGAAGACGAGATAGAGACCACAAGGAGAGAAGACTCACTTTCTTGATGAGTTGATGCTTAACAGAAATAGCAAAATGAGACTATCTGGCAGGAATGTAAATGTTAGGATTTTTGTTATTTATTAAACTATTTCATTTTCTCCTTTTGACTGTGAGAGAACCACACTCGCTAATAGTTTGCATGAAAATTTCTCATAGAAATTTGCATAGTAAGCTTGAAACCAGTTATAGCAGATTAAGAAAAATTTGAAGGCGAAGAAGAGAAGACAGAGAGACACTTAATGCACTGCAGGAGCATGAAATAATGAATTTTCTTTGGCACACACCAGGTTCAAAACTGAATAGCATAAATTCTTCTTTGTAGATGAGTCCTAACTGAGGTAGCAAAATGTTTCTCAAATTTTCTTCTCAAATAGCCGGGTAAGTTGCACAGTTAAATCACTTTAAGAAAATATGGTTGTTTTATTTGACTACTTATATACTTGTAGTCTTGGTTTATCCTTAGAACCCACTCTATGGAAGTACATCTCCCTCAGACTGTCCAGTTCCCTTCGTGGTAGCTAGTTCCCTATTGAAATCACCTTTAGTTACTCCCCCCGCCCCATCATGAAAAGGTCAAACTGTCCATTAAGAAATGGAGCCCACCTCTCTTTCTCTTGTATTTGATTCTCCTTTTGAATTACTTCCCAGAATTATGTCTCCACATTGGTTTCTAAGTGGATGAATTTTGGAAAAATCCCTTTTCTGTATTTCATTCAGATGGAATTTTTAGCTCCTTAAAATTTGGGCTTTTGTTGGAACTGGGCAAATGCATCATTTTCTCCCCCTATTTGCATAATTCCTTATGTAGGAGGTTTGTTGACAGCACACTGTGGAAATTGGTTATAGGTTCTCTTTAGGATTCACCTGATGGACACCTAGCCTTAAAAATATTTTTCTCTAAATCAGGTTTCCAGACAATGTTTCTTCAGAACAGGAGCTGAATTTTAGTGTCATAAGTTCAGAGGTCCCATCACAAACATTTATAGACACAGAATTTGAACTTTTAGGGGGGTAAATGATTTTCTCTAATCCATCTTTCTTATGAATAATTTCCAGTTTACCGCAAATTATGCAAATTGTTGGACTCAATATCTTTTGAAAAAATTGGTTTCATTGAAAGAAAAAGAAATCACTGAAGCAATTTGAAGATTTAAATTTCTGTGATAAAATTCACAAAACAGTATTAATTTCTTAATGGAAACTCATTCCTAGCCTTAAGAGATGGCAGAACAGATCTGATAATACTGTAACAAAGGTGATCTTAGAGTAAACAAGCATAGAAGAGGTAGAGCCTGCTCTACCTGAGGGAACAAGCTGCTAATTAAATTTGGCGCCTGTAAAAACCGAGGCAGTTGGCTGTAGTAAAGCCATATTCATTTGTTAATATTTAGTTTATTCTTCTCCCTCATAGTTCAGATAATTCAAATGCTTCTGTAATTCCACTTGAAAAATATTTTTCACGTTAATAGATTTTTAGTTCAAAAATTTCTCAACAAGGCTTGACATTTTCCCCCCGTCATGTCTGTCTTATCTTCTGAATCAGGAAAACAAATGCCATCTTTTATCACAGACACAGCAAAAACAGAATGATTGATATTGCTTGGCACTGGATGTGCTGAACGCCTGATGTGAAAGGCAGAGCTTGGACAGCTGATAATTTGTATAATGAGTTCATAACTAGACAACCACTGTTCTATGAAAATAGATCGGTGGGGTATATACTGAAGCTTAAATACAATTTGCAAAAGTCTTAAACAATATTTTATATCTTGCATTATGATTTTTGGGTGTCACAAAGCCTCAACAATAAAAATATATCTTCAAAAGAAAATCAGGTCCTTCAGTCTAAATTACTCATGTTCACATCTGGTTCTGCAGATAAAATTACAAGCTATAGATCATAGAGCTATCAATCATATTTCAATATTGTTTATATATATATACATCTATAACTTTTATGTATCTATTGTACACATATACATATATAACTTTTATGTATCTATTATGTAGGCATATACTCCACTATGGATTAGAGAATAAGTATTTTTATAGCCTTTGTCAGGACATAGCATTTTCTATGTCAAAATGCTTAAAACAATATTAACTTCTCAATATTGTTCAAAATATGCAAGCCATTTTACTAGAATCATATAGGCCAGGATATGATAAAACACAATGCCTGGGATTGAGTCCCAATGAACTAACTAGTAAAATCTCACAAAAACACACGCTAAACAACAGAAACAAAGCTAGTTATACTGCAGCAGTGATCCAGATAATTCTATGCTTTTGATTTGTTTTGAAAAATATCCAGTCATATATGATGCAATTATTATCAATATCATAAATCATTGCATTATACTTTGACAGAAAGCCGAGTGATAACCAATGGCGAGGGCACACTGATAGAATCCTTAGGGAGGGCTATATGTGTGCAAATGTGTGAGAAAGAAAACTTTTCCTTAATGTTTTTGAACATGTAGAAGATAATTGGTTGAAGCATCAATAACTTTCAGGATTGTGGAAAACTTGCTATGAAGATAAGAGGTATATTTGAAAATAAATGCTACATCTGTTCTTTACCTTTCCAAGAAGCAATAAAAGAAAAGAAATAATCTAAGTTTGATCTACACATGTATTCTACAGAGTAGGGTGAGTGACTGATTATTTTCTGATGCTATTTAAGCAGTAAAAAATATTATTCTGGAAGCAAAAGAATATATCTCATCACCATCTATACTCAGAGCCATAAATGTAATAATACAGATTCTTCAGTATTTTCATTATTCTGAGAAATTTTCTTTGAAATTATGACTCCATTACTGCAATAATATGATTTGATTTTTAGTGAGGAACTCCAGTTATTCTTACCCCTCCACTTATTCCACAATCACATGCATACATACAGACACAAACACACACACGCATGCACATGTACCCACATGTGTGCACACCTCTAAATATTACCTTTGGTTTGCATCAGGTTTCCTATTGAACAGCATGGAAGGGAAAAACCTAGCAACATAAATCACTGTCTGGTTTTAACATTTAAGGACAGATTTAGATGTGTATCACTTTCTTGCTTAAATAAAAGTTTCTTTTCCAAACTTTTCATTCATAAAGTATCCTACAAATAGTCTCCTCTAACAGTCTTCCAACATACGTTATATATGATGGCTTTAAAGAGTTAAATGTTTTGGGGCTGGGGATTTAGCTCAGTGGCATAAGCGCTTGCCTTGCAAACAGGCAGTCATGAGTTCAATTCCTGGTACTGATAAAAAGGAAAAAGGCCAAAAAAAAAAAAAAGAGTTAAGTGTTTTGCTGTATTAATCAAATTTCCTGTCACTGAAACATAATTTAAGCTGATGCCATAACTTAAAGCAGGTGAGGCTTAATTTGGTTCGCAGTTTTAAGGGATTCAGTTTGTGGTCTTCTGGTTACAAGGCAGAAACATGGCAGAAAGACACAGAAGTAGAAAGCTTCTCAGCATACCTGGGAAGAAAAACAGGGAAATAGTGTCAGAAAAAAAAGTGGACAGGAATTATACATTGTACCCGTGGTACTGCCTCTATGACCATTCAAATACACACCAAAATGTGCTTTATTAATCTGTTAGAACTTCTTAATCCAATACAATTGGTGTATTATAAATGGTTAATGGTCATAATCTAGAATTTTGACTCCAAACTGCATCTTCTTAAATTATATTTAATTTCCAAGTCAGTTAGAACTAACAATACCACTATCCTGTGTACAACCAAAACATAGTGATTCCTTATGAAAGCCTTAAAAATTTCATCAAGTTCAAAAGTCCAAGTCTAATTCTTTTCTGAGACTTAAGGTAAACTCACAAGTATGAACCTCTGTAAAATGGAAGGCAAATTCTAAAATCCTCAAGTACAATGGCATAGAGTAAACGTTCCCACTCCCAAAGGGAGGAATAGGGGAATAGAAAAGAACAAGACCAAACAAAATGAGAGCCCAGAAAGGCAAGCATTAAGTCCTATAGCTCCCCATCTAACATTCTAGATACTTGGTGGTGAAACATGAGTTACAGAGAGTCTGGGCAATTGGAGCAGCTAGACCACAGCATTGATAATCACAGCCTAGATGGCAACGCTTTTGTGCTGACTCTGTTTAGAACCAGCAGTTTTCCTTGTCAGATGCTTATATTCCTGGCATCTATGACTTTTTAAGTTCCTGAAATTTCCATTGCACTTTTGGCTTCATTTTTACAATTTCATATATTGCCCCTTCAGGGGCTCCCTGCCTGACCTCCCAGGCCTTCCTCTGAAACATAGGTGGAAGCCTCTGTGACCCCAGACCTGTAGCATTTCACATGCTAGTAAAACTAGTGTTATATGAATGACACCGAATTTTGCTGTCAGTGGGTACTTTGTCCCCCAGAACTATCCACAGAAAACTCTGAGTGCCTGAATGGTTAAAACGATTCCCTAGGAGTCTTTTTGTTTGTTTGTTTGTTTGTTTGTTTGTTTTTTGAGCAGAAGTCCCAGGGGCCCTCTTTTCAAATGAAAGAATTACAATTTTTATCTCTCAAAACTGTGATGTATGGGTCTTTCTTATTTCTGAGGTCCCCTCAAGTCATCTTCTTACCCTTGTACAAAATAATTGGTTTCTTTTTAATGGTTTTAATCTTTTAGGTAACCATATCTCCTACAATCCCAACTTTATGCATGATTCCTTTGGATTCAAATTTAAGATTTTCAAATTGCTCTGCTGCTTTTTACTGCCAATTAGCATAAATCTGTCTATAAGAAGCCAGGAGTACCAATACCATATCTTGAACAGAGGACTGCCTTGAAATTTGCTTCATTAGATTAATTCTTAACCTCAGTCTTATTCTCTATAATTCTTTTTTTATCTTTTTATTGGTACCAGGGGTCAAACTCACGACCGCTTGCATGCAAGGCAGGTACTTATGCTGCTGAGCTAAATCCCCAGCCCCTGATAATTCTTAATATCAGTCTTCCACATGTTTCAAGATATATGCAAAATGTAGAATTTTTTTTTGCCAGAATGTAATACACATGGGTTTTGTCTACTTATCAGTGCAGTCTTTTTTTCTCAAGTGATTCCTCTTGAGACTGGTCTTTAATGTCTACATTCCTATCACCATTCTGGTCTTCTGAATCTGAGCAGAATCATACTTCAAGCTCAAATGATAGCATTCAAGGGCTTCTATAGTCTGCATCTCCAAATCTCCAATTCCTTTTTCAAACAACTTCCAAATACTTCTGAACCACATAGCTATGTACTATCACAAAAATCGCTCCCCTATTGGTACCAGTTTTCTGTATTAGGTGACTTTCCCATTACTAAGACCCAATACCCAACACCTACAACCTACAAGTGAACAGGGTTAATATGACTCATACTTTCAGGGAATTCACTTCATGATTTGCTGGCTGAAAGGTACAGTCATCATTCTGGGACGCTTTGGTAGGAAAAGCTACTTACTTCATGGTAACTCAGAGGCAGAGCAGGGATGCAGTGCCATAGAGAAAATGTTCCAGGAACCACATATAGTACCCAAAGTCATACCTTCATAGCTTAACAGTTATGCTCAAAAGTGTGCTTCTCTAATCTGAGCATTTTAATGCAATCAAATAGACATATTACAATTAACAATTATACTTGCCTAGAAAATCCTAAAATTACAAATATGACAAGTATTTATTAAACCACAATTATAATTTATCATTCCCTAAATAACAAAATATACAAGTCTCTTTCTATATCCCCAATGCTTTTTCCCATCTCATGCTCTTTCTTTCTAGTTAATCAAATTAGAACTGCAGAGCCTGCCCCACACACCACACGGATTCTAGGTCAAGACCTTACTCATGAAGTCCTGTCTCTCTGGTGTGCCTTGTCTGTCTCTTGGTCTTCTGTCAGATTCATGTAAAACATTGTTTTATTCATGGAAGTATTGCCAACTTCCTCAGTTTGGCCTAGGATCTTCTCTGTAACTTCGTAAGAGGGTGAGTGTCTTGGTTACAGCTGTAAGTTGATGCAATGATCTATTGATGGATTTTGCACTCAGTATACTGTAGTTATATTGAGGAGAAGCATTGTGACTTTTGATCCTTGTATTGAAAGCCAGTTCTCAGCAAATTTATGAAGTTTTAATTCTTACTGGTAAAATTATCTTATGTTCTCTATTCACATCCACATGATTTGTGTGGATCTATTAAATATATATGGCCATTGGATTCTAATGAAAATTTATATCACTTATATGGAGATGAATTTTGAAAGCATTTAATTTTAGGCAGATAATGTAATTACTTTTACACATACATTATGTCAGTATTTCTTGCATGTACTTCTGTGATAATATTTGAATTTAGTATTAGAATATCATGTGTCCTCTTTATATTTCATTTTATTGTCTAACAGTGCCTTATATATTTTAAGTACTATTTTGACATCTCAGACTAAATAAGCATATATCTGGAATGTGAATGAAATTTTACACATTATTTAAAAGTGATATATTTTAAACCCTCCTACTGTGTGCTTACTGCTCAAAAAGCATGGAGGTAATTGGAAAATAAAAGTTGTAGTATTTTAGGTTTACTCCCTGAGGCACAGTAATTAAGCATAGGCTCTGTGCCCAACAGCCTGAGTTTAAATTCTAACTCTACTACTTAGTTGTATGATTTTGGACAAATGACTTACTCCTTGCTTTAGCTTTGTGATCTAGAAAATTTGGGTAAAAATATGGACTGTCTGGATAATGAATTAAAGAATATAAAGTTCCAGACACACAGAAGGGCTCAATTAATAAGATTGCCATTTATTATTTAAGTTTAATTATTATACCAACATCTGGACTTGTATTCCAAATTTTTGAACAATTTCATAAAATTTCACACAAAATAAAAGAACAATTTGTTCTTCATTTTTCCCTTCCATTTGATATTTATACTAAAGTATTTCATTTAATATTTTCAGTAAAATTCATATTTATGGTATAAACATTTTTAAAAACCATGAAATTAGTTACTATGTGTTTTCTTATATTCTAGAAACACAGTTAGTAACTAAAATTAGTTTCACTATTGCAGGAGTCAGTACATTTTGCAAATAACATTTTTCAATGAAATATATCATAACATTGTGGTTCATGCATACATTCATGTATATTATCAGCTTATTGTGTGTTTCAATGCTACAGGAATTATGGCAGATACTGATTGCTGTCATTTTTCTCCCTCATTGCCATCAGATCTTCATGTTTCTGTAGACTACCTTGTGTCAAATTAAACAGATGGATTCTGTTTTCCAGAACAGTTTTGGTTGAAGTAGTCATAGGACTTAGTTCTGGTCAATAAGGTATGAACAGAAGTTCTTGGGTGGGTGAAACCTGTAGGAAGACTTTACAAAGGAAACAATCTTGTCTCATGCTCTCTATGCAACCCTTGGCATTTGTATTGCCCCTGTTTGGTTGGTGCAGTCTATGTATGTGCCATCTGACTACCATCCAGCCATCATACCAGAGCCTACAAATTGTGGGAGCCAAAACAAGGGAAGACAAAATCTAGGTCTTTATTCATAATTCTGAAGTTCATACCAGGCCTAGAATGTCACCTCCAACAGTATTTTGGCACTCAAACTAAAGAATACTTTTGAATGCATGGTATTGTTTGTAAGATAATTTGTTATTTTTGTCTGAATTTCATTCTTAGTGAAACAAACATATACATTATTTATTTTCAAAAATCATTATTTTCAATTAGGTTTGTTTGAAACTTGGTCAAATTCTTTTGCAAAATCTTGGGCAGATTTTATAGTTATTTCTATCACTTTTAACTATAGAAATGAAGTTGAATTAAATGCTTAATTATAATTTTTTATTTTACTTGGGAAAAAATCAGCTATTAGAATCCAAGGATAAAATATGCCTAAGTCAAAGAAACTTAGCAGTGTCCGATTTTCAAAAGCTTCAAAAGTTGAGGATCTTTAGATTCTTAAATACTTGAAAAAAAGTCATTGCCAGTATTTTAATATACCTGAAATCTCTTATGTAATATATGATTCATATTAAATAACAAATACATGAGCAAAAAGAAAGTAGATGGAAATATCAGGACAGAAAATGGGTAATCACCAACTCAGATTGTTTTCTGGAGGATTATAGTAATTATGGACCCTTAATCATCTATGAAATACTAAAGAATACTCAAATTAAGGGATTCAGCTATATCATATACAAAAAATGAAGTTTTTTAAATTTTATTTTAAAGAGATTAAGACAAAAGAGGATCAGAACAGAACAATGTAAGCAACACAGCACTTAACAAGCAACCAGATATTAACAGTAGCTACCATAATGTCTCTTTCTTTGAAGTAGTTGAGCATACCTTCACATACAATAATATAAAACATAACAAAACAGTATAAAAATGAAATATTAAGAGATTACAATTAGAAAAAATAGTAGTTATTATGCAAGTTATAAAAGGAAAACTAATAAAACTTAAACTATTTCATTGTTGTTTATGGGACTGACAAAGTGAAGTCAAAGTGTGGTCATATTTAGCTGTAACCTACAACACTAACACTACCCTTTTGTGTTGTTAAACACAGCAGAGCAAAAGATGGATAAAATTCCATGAAGGAAGAAACAGAAATTAGAAAAGAGAACCTTATTTGTCCTCTGAGAATACATACCACTCAATATGTACATTCCTTCTGGCTTCCTGAAAGCTACCAATTTGGAATTCCTTTAGTAGGTGTAACCTGCATAACGTTAAATTCAGATGGCAATATATGTGCCCTTTTATTTGCTTTGGCAGACTTTTCATCTCTCTTAACAAGGCTTGAGTAACACATGAAAATCAATAAAAGTATAGCTGGTTATGAAAGACTGCAGCCCTTGCATATTCAGGGTTCATATTCCACATCCTAGGGAATAAAAATTCCACAGATTTTATGCCTCATGAGGTGGGTCAGTACAGTTACTTGAACAAACAGAAGGGAATTTATGCATTGGTCATGATAGTTTCTGAAGTGCTAATTTTCTTTCTTACTTTCTTCTTTCTTTCTTTAAAAAAAAAGTGGCACCTTTAGACTTCTTTAAACTCCTAGAGAAGTATAATCGTTCATTGGAGAGTATCTCACTTTTCTCTATAATCTCCTACACAATTTATTTTCATTGGCTTTGTGAGTCCTTTTAGATTATAGATAGATAGATAGATAGATAGATAGATAGACAGACAGACAGACAGATAGATAGATAGATAGATAGATAGATAGATAGATAGATAGATAGATAGATTTTGGAGTACACAGGGTTATAGTTGGAATTCTCAGAAGAGTAGTTAGTTAAAATCTCTTTATTTCAAGTTCAATGAGGCGTATCACAATGCTATGAAGGGTAATGTTATGTAGATAGCCTTGAATCTGTTCTGGGTTTTAGTAAATCATTTTCAAAACTTTGATATGGTAACCATTGTTACTTACAAATTACAACATACCCAGCACCAGATTGCATCATCTGGGGGAATTCTCCACTATGGTGGGAACTGATTGCTTTAGTAGACTGAAGTGAAATTTGACCTGTTGAAACACAGTGTGTCAATTTCAAAAAAATATAAAATGAGTTTTTAAACACTTCTCATATAAAATGAGTTTGTAAACATTTCTCTGCTTTATTCCTTAGATGTATTTTTTTTTAAAATTCACTCACTAGAAACTATTGAAATATTGAAAGGATGTTTATTTGAATGCAGTGAAATTCATTCATATTATGATGCTCACTTTTTGAGCTCAGTCACAAATCATACAGTCTATAATATGTCACCCACAATACTGTCAAGACAGTTTTAACTTCTCAGTACCAGCAACTGGTTCATTGCTAGCAAATAGGTGATTAGATTAATGTGAAACTTCATGTCATATTAGCATGGGAGTATCCCAAATGATCCATTTTTAGAACAAAGTTTTGGTGTTCTTGAATATAATGAGCAGCTGATATCTCCCAGAACTGATGTGTACAAAGACTTTTTCTTGAACATATGAATAAAGAGAAAGTAATGTTTGGCTCACGAGGAAAAAATGGTCAAATCAAAGCAATAGAGGAGTATGGTATATCATCTCTTTAAGGCAGCTTGAAGTGGAGTTTTAATAAACAGAAAGGATTGGAATCTTAAGCTAAGCAATATGTTTTGATAAAAGACTTTGTGAGATTCTAGGACAAGCAAGCAACTCTTCTTTGAAAAATAACAAATAATTGTAGTTTTTGCAATTTGCAGCTGGGGAGAGATAATAGTATTCTCCCCACTTACCCTTGGACAGTTCCTCATTAGCTTCCTGAGTTCTTAAGGATTCCTCAAATCTGACAGTTTCTTTTCTTAAAAGTTCAATTCACAATATTTACATTTACTTTTAACATACATTTGTTCTTATTTCTGGTATTAGTCAGTTTTTGCTTTCAAAGTTACCTAAGTTTTATATATGATTTATCTATATTTGTTTTAGTATGCTTCCCAACTTGTAGTTTGAGAATACATATTCCATTCTGTGACCTTGTAATGCTAATGTTTATAAATTTTAACAATAGTCTCCCTTATTTTTGTGTTTTTACTAAGTGAAAATGTATTGCTCCCTTTACACAATGGAGAAATAAAAACATTCATATCTTGTACTTTTCTTCTTTTTAGCTCCTGATGCTGGTTATGTTTTTAATTTAAAGTTTTCTTATAAATCTCTTTCTATCTAAAGATAATACATTAAACATCCATTGTTTGATTTACTGGCTTAAGCAAAATCATGTTACTTCTCACATAAAACACTAGAAATGGTCTAATTATATTTCTTTTCACTGTCTCCATATTTAAGAGTTTGCTAATTATTATATCACTCAGATATTCTCAAATTTTTAAGCATTTCTTTTTTGATGAGTACTATATTTTCTTACTGTTAATGCTATATCTGAACAGATGGATTGCATGCACACAACTTTTTCAAAACCTCCCCCCTCCCGTTTGATTTTGAGAGCTAAGGCCTGCTTCCATAGCTCCTTACAGACCTTGTCTTCTCCTCAGACCTTATCATCTAATAAAGAAATGGCATGTCCATGAGAAATATGCTCTACCTTTTGAGTACCTCACTATGGTAGGATGGTTTTAACTACACAATTGATAGCATGAAAGCACCTGGACTTCTGCTGTCCTCCATAATGTCTGAAGTGTCAGAGGGTAGGTAACTTCAGGTTGACTATTCAGTGGAACAGAAACTTTCCTAATAGCCAGACAGTTTTTGACTGTCAAATTTGGCACATTTGTTCTTGCCTCAGGCTGATGCCTTCCATGGCACCCAAGACAGTTGTCATAATTTCCAAGAGTCATGTGCAGATAATAATAGTCAGGAACACTAAAGTGGTCACCCTTATCTGTGTTCCTTTTTAAGGGGAACAAAACATTTCCAAAAGCACACAATTACATCCATTGTCTAGAAGTGTCACTTTGCAATCTCATACCAGGGAAAATCATTATAATTGGCCATGACTAATCATAATTAACCTCTGAAGTTCATACTACACATATTCATATAACACCCAAGAGCTACTGTCAACAGCAGGCATATGCCCAGGGAGAGCAGAAAGAGAGATCATGGAGCAGAAATAATGTCTATTGCAGTGGAGACTGTCAGAACTCTGATGAGTATATATCTGAGTTTGGTACTGTTCTTTTAGATCTGGCATTATTCTTGTAATATATGCTTATGTGATTTTTGCTATTTTCTAGCTTCAGTAATGACATTTGTTTTGTCCATTCTGATTGGTTTTAGAGTTAATAGAAGGAACATTTCCATTCTGTTACCTTGTGGAGGTAGAGATTAATGGAAGGAAGACTATCTTAGAGATAATTAACTGATACAGAAAAGGGAGATAAACTAAGATGGAAGAATACAAATAGATTGTTCTTGGAAAATTAGGGAATTCTCTGATTGGGAATTGAGCATTTCTCTTGCATATCAGAGAGAGAAAAAATTCACATTAGGAAGAGATAAAGTCAAATGATTTCATACATCTTTCTCTTTCCTATTAAATATGTGACTGAGAAAAATTAAACACTTCCTATACTGATTTCTTTTAGTTTTCTCCAGAAAATGGGAATCTTAATTCAGGTAACCCTGGGTCTCAGACCTGTAAGAGCTTGTTTGGTGATGGGAGGGAACAAGGACAGATAAGCTTTCTGTAGAAACACTCGAGTGTGGAAGCAAAAGGAGGACATGTACTTATAGTTTCATAACCTTTCTGAGGCAGAGATTGAAAACTGATGATAAAATCTCACAAACTTTCCATGTGCTAATTCCATCACATTTCATCCAGGGGAAATCCCACTAGACTCTGAACAAAGGTACAAATCCTTCTCTAAGTAGATTAGAAAACATATACCAAGCAAGCAGCTTCCAAATAAAGGCACTCTCAGCACAATTAATTCTTTTTCTTCAATGCAAACAAAGCAAATATTGTAAAAGAAAAGATTCAGTGACGTCTGGACAACCAGCTTCAGAGAAATGATTATAATCTGAGTGGATTCCTTGCATGCAAATGAGAAGAAATCATGACATGGCTAAGGTCATATACAAAGATATACTTCCTGACATCGTACACAGAAAGAAAACATGAGGTCACTGGGATGATGTACAATGAAGAACCATCCAGAGGTGGGAAGAGGTATAGAACCAATTATCATTTTACACTACAGAAAAATAGCTTTATGAGGCCAAGGGATATTCAGAATATATGTTTATACTGAAGCAAAATAAAGATCATAGCTCTTAGAGTAGATTAACCTCTACTACTTCCCAATGGACTTCTACCAGGATGAACTTAAAAGGATTACATACATCCCCAATCCTTGAGATACAGAAGCAGTTATGGTAGGGGATAATGATTCTAAATACATTTTGATGGTGACTTCTGACCAGACCTCTCTAAAAAAGGCACAGTCAACAGAGGTCCATAGGCATATAAATCTTTTTTTTTTTTTTTTGTCTTTTTCGTTTTTATCGGTACCAGGGATAGAACTCACGACTGCCTGCTTGCAAGGCAGGCGCTTATGCCGCTGAGCTAAATCCCCAGCCCCAAGGCATATAAATCTTAAAGAGTAGATGCACCACTTGATTAATTTCATCAAAAAAGTAGAACCAAAAGGAATCTCAGGACTGTTCCTCAAGAGCAAGGATATTAGCTGACTGTTGTAGTCAGGGGTAGTGAGGAGAACAATTAGAATCAGGACATGGAGATTATAATTTTTTTTTATGATAGACATCCAGAGTTAACACAAGAAAGTGCAGGAAATCTATTCACAACACTAAAGACATAGAGTATTTAGTCAAGGGCCTGAATCCCATAGCAATGTCCCACATGAGTCCAGATGAAGACCCAGAGCTCATGACAATGCCTCCCATGAGTCCAACTGGAAGTCTAGGGCCCACAAGAAGGACTCACACCAGTCTCTTTTATGGATCTGTGCTGGGAAGGCCCAAAGGTCAGCAGTGGAAGCTACAAAGTTTATGCCAATGGGGTGAAGGAGCTGTGCATCTGATAGATTGAAGTTTCCATGCTGGAGCCGAGAAGTCACACTCACAACAGAGATCAAGGTTGTCCTAAAAAGCACCACAGTCATGCTCAGCAATACAGTGACTCAGAGCTCCGACAAAGACAAGCACAATTGCATACATGCCAGGAAACCAGCATGACAAGTTTATCCTGGAGACCAAGTGGCACACGTCTTCCCCTCCAAAGCAAGGAAGCAATGCTCAGTGTGAAGTCCAGAGTTTCTCCAGGAGAACCTAATGGCCCAAACAGCAATACGTAGAAGAACCCACAATGCCTCAACGCCTCAATGCACCAACGCAATAGCTTTTCCTTCTCCACGTCTCTATTTATGCTGGCAACTTTCCTCAGGTGAAACATTTATGCTAGGTACCACAGTGATTTAATTCCACTGGCATTAAGTTGACCATCAGTTTCCAATCCATAAAGCTGGCTAAATGCAGAGGCTAAGGAAACATGAAATCCTACTTGTTAAGAATGCTTAGGAAATCAGATCTATAAATTAATTAAGTGGCTTGGTCATTCCACAAGTACATTCTGTGAATTATCATCTGTAATTAAGATTTCCAAAATTTAATTCTTAATATTATGAAAACAAAATAAAATTTCTTTTACTATCTTTTGATTATTTGGAAGGCAAGTTTAATGTGTGTGTGTGTGTGTGTGTGTGTGTGTGTGTGTGTGTGTGTGTGTTTGATAACTTCATCTTGTATTTCTGAAAGAGAAAAATAGGGCTTTTTCAAAGTTTTAGAGGTATTATCTTTCTTCAATATGGTCTTCAGGAGGGAAATGAGATACATTAAATGCTGCAATTTATTTATTTGAGCCTCTTTCATCATTTCAGTCCCTAAGGACTAATCAATAGAAACCTCTTGATTTTAGCATCTGCTGACATACTTCCTGCATCTTCTTCAAGGAATTGTCCTTAAATTGAATAAAAAGTAATATTCATTGTAGAAGAAAAGAAGAGTGACTTTAGGAGTTTGAATTATTAACATAATTATCTCCTATTTTCCCTGCAGATCTTTGTGATAGAAACCAAAGCAACTGTGTAAGTTGAAGGAACTAAAAATGTAAAATTCAAGGTTTACCTGTTTCTATGGTACCTGTCTCCATGGTACCTGGCTGAAAGAACACATTCATGACCCAGCAGGTCTTTCACCTCTGGTTTGTGTCAGTGTTACTAAATATGCTTTCTATAATTTAAATTAGACATCTTGTTCAAATCTTACACTTAAAAAATTATAGCTTCATATTATACTCCTTGTAAAATAGGAGCATCATTCTATTCATGAGATGCAATTACTTCTAAATCGTCAATTTAAAATGGTTCATCTCGTCTCCTCTCTTCTTCACCAAGTATGAATAAATTATAGTTTGGTAAGGTAATATATAATAATGATTATATGACAGCATATTATAGTAATAGAAATACAATTCCCTTCAAATAGTGAATTCCATTGAACAGGATTTTAAGCACTAGTTATTCTAATTTTCTTGCAATTAAATTCAAACTGATCTGTCACTTTTCCTGTGCATATGTTTTTTGAGACATAGTTATTTGTATGTGTGAAAGTAAACAATGAACATTAAAAATTCAAAGAGAAATCACATTAACATAAATAAATCTCTCAGTAGAAATCAAAAGAAAATGATAGTACTTGCAATGCTATTGTTATAGAAGATGAATTAATTCATTTCTTCTACAACTGAAGTCAGGTTTAATCTATCCATAGTCTATCTTTGTGATAATAGTCTTGAAGAAGGATAAAACACCAGTCATTCTTCTAGGAGAGTTATATATAAAGCCTTAAAACTTACTACTCCATTTTACCAGGGAAAGAAAGTGAGGCCTGGAGAAGTCAAGAATCTTGTCCAAAGTTTCACAGGTAGTACATACTGGAGCCTAAACTTGTACTGTAGCTGTCTTCTCCAACGTCTGTGCTTTTGTACTCTATAGTAGTTGCAATACATGATAGTATGATACAATTAATGGGGAGGAAATAATGTGAAAATAATAATGGTAGACAATGAGTCCTGTACTACAGTATTGCCTTCTCATACTTTTGGTCTCTTCTCTACCCTCACAACACTGAATGGTGACTTATGCAAGGTCATATAGCCTGTAAATGTATAAAACTATACTGCTAATCATTATATTTTTCAAAGCATTTGACTTTAGAATACTTTTCAAAGTATTACATATTGAGTTTTTCAGAATATTTAAGACACTGCACATTGCTTTTTCTCATAGATTAGCAATATACTGAAGTATGTCATAGATAAATATGTTACTGCAAAAAAAGATATATTTAACATATTGAAATCTTGTTTAATATCATGAACACATACTAAAATGAAAAGGTAGGCTATATGACATGTGATTATTCAGAAAACATATAGTGGAATGACTGGACTGAAAATGCTCAGTTTATATAATAGAGAGATCACATGGTTTATGATGGTATCTTAAAGTCAAATTATCTCAACATGGTCAAGAATTATATAATTGTGATGATATATTGCATTTACATGATGCTTCTTAAGAGACACTATTCTAAGCCACTTACTTAAATTAATTCAGTTTATCCTTATAGATATAAGGATATAAACTTATAAACTTACTTTACAGATGAGAAAATTGATATTAAGCATGCTACATAACTGACCCAAAGCCAGTGAATTACAGAGTCAAGGCTCAGACATGGTTCATCAGGTTCCAAATGGATGCTGGAAATTACTGTGTCATGAATCCCCTCATAAAATTTTTCACAAGCTTTTTATGTGTGCATACAATGGAAGTTCCAGATATAAAATAATTATTAAAAGTCCTCTAAAACATTTTATCCCATTTCATTTATTTTCCAAGATATCTACAAATATTCTAAAAAGTTTGTAGAAGAGTGGAGGTAAGTGTGAGGTATACAAAGTAAAGTTTTCTCAATGGTGAATAGGAGACCAAGAGTGAGTCTAAATAGTATTTAAATAAAGAAAAGTTTCAAAAATTTCAAATGAATAAAAATATGCATTTTCTCTATTCCCATAATGCACATGTGATATTGCCAACTGCAGTTTGGATCTGAGATTTTGCTTTGTTTATTTTTTTTTTCTTTAGTAGTATTTATTCTTAGTGTTTTATGTGCCAAGTTTTGATTGCCTTGAGGCAACTATCTAAACCTTTGCTTCTTAAAATGTGGTCAGTGGAGAAGCAACAGGAGGCTTTCCTGTTTGATACAAATACAAAACCCCAGATCCCTACCAGCTCTGACCAATTTAGAATCTGCATTCAGAAACTACCCCTAGGGAATCTTATAAACATTAATGTTTGAGAAGCACTGCTGTAGAAAACCATGCTGAAATCCTCTGGTGAAAAATTATCCTCTCTTTACAATTTTAGAACAAATCTAATCAAAGAAAAGGCAAAGCCAGTCATATTCTTATATGGGGGAGCAAAAAGGATGCCTGTGTGAAAAGGAATAAACCATACTGTGTTCCAACTCTTCTGCCCCATTACCATGTGTGCACCCTGTAGGCATACCCAGCCCAGCAGAATGTGACATCCATAGGGCTTGTCCAAAATGGTGTAAAAGAGACTAAATCTTAGACCAGCAGCCTTCAAGGCAGTGTTGGTAACAGGCAATTTTGTGTTTACCCTTTTTTCCCCCTAAGTAATATGCAATATGAAATTTGTGGGCCAATTTACTAAACTAAGTTCCCAAAGAATTAAAAATAACAAAGTACAAAAAAGTGACAGCTATTGAATATTTACACTATGCTTAGCATATAAAATCCTAAATCTTCACAATTAATGGATGAGGTATTTACTTCCATTCAACAGGCATCTAAAGCAAATGATTGCCCATATTCTCACAGCAAATTTTCTGAATTGCAACCAATTTTCTAACAATTATCTGAAGTTAGAGGTGTGAAAGGACAGCCAATAGATCTCTTGGCTTCTATTTCTTTCTTAACAAAATAAAATTTATTTTTAAGATGCACTTCTGGAGAATAATTTCCTTTTTTTTTTTTTTTTTTCCTGGTACTCTGGACCAAACTCACAAACTTATACTGTCACTGAACTATATCCCTGGCCCATGAGAATTATTTACTTTAAAGTCTTTCACTTCAGTGAATACAAAAGAAGTAGAAGATAATGTCTCTAAGATTATAAAGGTTATGGTTTAACATAATCTAGCAAGAAAAAATCAAAGAAGTATTCATCTTAACCTATGATATCAGATACTAACTAGCACAGAGTATTCAGAAAAGGAGGTCATCTGAGTCATCATTGCCATCTGAGAAATTTTTGGAATGAGTTGGACCTTGGAATAAAACCTAGAGAAACTTTACTCAGCCATCAACATTATCAAATTGACACTGCTTGAGGAAGATTGAAAGTTTGAGCAGCTGTTGCCGGTCTGGGCAACACAATGACTTACTGAGATCTTGTTTCTAAATAAAAGAAAACGTAGAAGATGTAGCTTGGTGACAGAGTGCTTGCTTGGCTCATGTGAGTACAAACTCTAGTAGTTGGGGGGGGGGGAATGAATGAGTTGATCTGTCACATATGGAAAATTCAAAATTAGAGACTTTCTTAAGTACAATGTTCATTAAGAAAACCGGGCAATTGTTCAGTCATTGGCTGGATTCAAACCATTTCCTAGTTGGTATCTATTCCTCTACCGTGAAGTTCTTCATGGTATTGGTGGCTTCATAATGAGTATGTCTAAAATGTTACCATAACAATTTCCTTTGCTGAACCCTGAGAACAATTGGCCCTTATTATTTTATTACCTATGTGAGTGGCATAGGAAAGAAGCATAAAATGGAACAAAAAGAAAAGTTTCTGAAAGTCAGCACTGGTGAATAAGGGCTGCTCCAGTCCTTATGATGCCAAAGAAGGTACTTAACTTTTCTCTTCATGTAACAAATCTTATCTTGTGCCTACTGTGTACAAGGCTTGAAAGGACTATGTGTCTGATAGAGTCTATGTAAAAATTGATTTGGATGTTTTGTAAACTGGACCAGTGTCTAAATCAAAATAATTCCCAAATAAACAATAACTATTATCTTAATGGACATAAATATATACTTTCACCCCTTCATTACACTAGTCTATTGATTTGTAAATTAAAATAACTGTAGAATATCTGCTTGCAGAGATGTAGCATATATAAATTCCATCACTAATGTAAAGTGCAGGTCAAATCCCCTATTGAAAACCTGCAAGAACAAATTTAAATGTTTCTATACACTGGAATTTTTATAAATTAAATATTGCCCCAATCACAGCAATAATGTTATATTTTTATGTAACTTAAAATGTATTTTTACATTTATTAACCCTATAGAATATGATGGTAATCTTGGAAATTTTGATATTTCATAGAGATTTGGTATGTAAAAAATTTTTAAATGAATTTGGTTTGGATCAGCAGCTAAAGTAAAACAATTAAAATGTCTAATTTAGAAAAATTCTTGGTAGCTTTCCAGCCTGCCATTAGTTTTTATAATCAAGCTGTTACATGATCTTTTTTTTTTTATTATGCATGAGCAAATAGTCTACTATACTCAATTTGAAGCAATTATTATCTGTGGCACAATATAATCAAAAGACTACTGCTATTCATTGAAGGATTCTTTGTTTGCCAAGATTATTAATAAAGTTAGGCCAGGATCACATGCAGTGCTGCTTGGCACTCAGCAGCTGGCTCTGGCAATTGGAAAATAAATCAGCATTCCTGATGCTTGTATTTTTCAATATTCCTGCTCATGTGTGTATTGGAGAACGTTTCATAATAAATGGCACTAATTGCCTTAATTGGCTCATGACTAACAAGTACACGTATTGTTGGTGTGTAGTGAAAGCCCACTGGTTTTACTGGGGGAGCCTAGATCTTTCCATCTTCAGTGGCGCAGGTGAAACACAGGAACAGGACTGTATGCATGACCTTTAGGGCTCTGCGCAACAGTAGGGTGAGGACAGGGTTAGAAGCCCCCTCAGGTTAGCCCAGGGTGATAACTCTTCATGCGGCTATGCAAAGTAAACAGCACCTTAGAGATGACGCAAGAAAGGACATCATTAGGTCTGGAGTGACTCCCATACTGACTCATGAGCAAGTGAGACTTCACTTGCTTATAGAGGAGCTGCCTTTGCAACTGCCATAGCACACTTCTGTCTTTTTGGTATCTTAGAAGAAATATAATAACACTGAGAAAATTTACAGTACCCCCCCTTTTATCATTACTCCAACATTTAATGTTTGATCTTATCTTCGTTGCCTTTCAGTTTTTTCATTTTTATATTTAATGAGCTATCAAGTGATTTTAAATGTCAGCCTGGAAGCTAGGTGAAAAATTGCCCAAGCATTGTTCAGTAGGTCAAAAGAGTGCTGCCACCAAGTATCTGCGTTGTTTCCTTTACCAGAATGCAGATACCAGAAGTTCCACAGGAAGATGTCAATCCCACTAACAAGCAGATATTCCTCACTCACCTGTACATACAATGCTTATGTAGCTATATAAATAATCACATTTTAATATGATATAACTGAATTTAAATTGCTAAAATAGAATCATAAAGAAAAGCTAATGAAAAATGATCACAGATAAGTGTAAATAATAACTCTAGATGGGGTGTGCTGTGTGTGTGTATGTAAGGGGTTGTTCTTCTAAACTGTTGTGCTCCATTTTTCTCATGTAGTGATCATTTGCTTTATTTACTAATCAATGTGATGCAAAATAAGCAAAAAGCAACTGGTTACTGTGTCTGCAATGTTGAGGATTAATTTGATTCTTTGGTAGTGTTGAGATCGCATATAGTTCAAGAAGAGCAGAAGTACCAGAATAATAATGAGGACCCGGAAAACTGACTGAGCCAGTGAGCATGCTCTGTCAATTTTGGAAATCTAGGACACATGAGCAGAACACAGTTCACAAGCCCTGTACCTGGGATCAGTGAGAAAGTGCTACTTTCAGTTATTCTGGTGCAAATTCAAGGAGATTTCTGACAGGATGGCCCAGATCTGACTTCAGCATGAAGAACAAGGGATACAAAAGATTTCTCTGCCCTTAATCTCATGGCCACTGTGAACCCTAATTAGCCAGCTCTTATTCTGCCCTCCTTTTCCTACCTTTAATAAATGTAAAACCTTGCAAACTTTTTCTTGTGTCGTGTCCAATTCTTTGTTCTAGAAACCAAGAACCTGGAAAAAATCTACAGAACCGAAGAATCAGGTAACAATAACATTTGTATTTATAGCTGGAAATAAAGCTGAAATTTAAATCAAAGAAGACTTGGAATTACATCCGATTGAATGGACAAAATTTACCATCTCAAGAACGTTTAGTGGAAGGATAAAAACGTGCTCTTAAAGAGACTGAAGTATATCAAGTGGTCAGTACCCTCTTGAGTAACTGATGTCAACTCTGTTTGAAGAGCCTGGGGCTGGTTCTGAGGACACAAGGAGGTGAGGTTCAGCCATGGGACCTCATTTTGGCCACCACAGAAGATGATCTCAGGTCCTTTCTCTGCATGGCCCTGGAGGAAGCCTGTAGCACTCAAAAATAGATGAGGAAAAAAATCACTTTCATGTGTAGTTCAATAAATGTGATTTTAAAAAATGTGAAAAGTGGAAACCAGGAGACCTGGAAATGATGATTTGACCTGTTTTACATCACTTCTGATGTTTCTGATTTAAATCTCAATTTTATAACCACTTCCCATCCATGCTTGTGAGCAGTGAAGAATATCTGCCAAGACAAGAAAAAAAAAATGAGAATAATAGAACTGATGATAAAAAAGGGAGTTGCTCATGTATTTAAGCTATAGGTTTAGAAATATACTCTTTATCATTAAAACTAGTAGAGATATTCAAATGTTCACATAGAACTTTAAAATATTAAAGCATAAAAGGCTATGTTCTTTGTATCCCAGATAAAAAGGCTCTTCATGGGGAATCAGGTTGAAAACTAGCACAGGATCACTGAATTCTGAATCAAGCTATTTTGAAAAGTATTCACATTACATTTTTTACCTCTTTGGATCTCATGATGAGTGAAAGACCTTTCTATAAGCGTATTCACGTTTTTTTCACTCATTCAACAAAAATCCATGCAACAGCTACTCCCAGAAATTGAACTAGGTTGGAAAGTAAGGCCACTTCTTCAGGGTGGCTCATGGTTGGCAAGGAAGACACTGCATGTTAAAATGTAGCCTCTGGCTGACTTAGAGTTATTGGGATATACTATAGAAAGCAGAAACTTGGCTCATGGCAAGTTGATTCAATGGTAAACAATGTCAACAAGAACTCAGGTCCATTTTTATGTTCTTCTCTGTATAACTCATTGTATGTTCATTTTATATTCTGACTCATTCTGCTAATGTTCATTGATGTTGCTGGTATCATCTGTGCCTACAAACAGTGCAAGACAGAAATAACTTCCTCTGGCTCTTACAAATAAACGTCTTTCCCCCGAGACTGAAAAACTCTGCATGTATCTTATGAATCAAAACTGTCTCACCCTTATAATATTCCTGAACAGCTCTTTGTTAAGAAGGTTGAACTGCCACAATCAGCTTAACCTAGTGATGATTCATTTTGTAAACAGCGACCAGTGAGATGCTTTTGAATCAAATAGCATGATCAGTGGTATTCAAACTTAAGAAGTTGAAAGGAATATTAGCATTAATTTTGCTGGGATTCACTCCAGAGTTGCTAACTCAAGCAATTTAGGATAGGGACTCAGAATTTGTTTTTGCTACTTCTGCTGAAGCTTTGAGAACCACTGTGTAGGTGATGCATTACTGTAATAGTCATATATCAACCTTTGGTGTGCAAAGATCACACTTCTTGGAGCCTGAAAACATTCTCCTTTCTCTTGAACATGGCCTTGTCAAAAAATTTCAGAAAAACATCAAGTATCTTTTGAAAGATATTGATACTATAAACCTAATAAAAATACCTTATAAAATTATATTTAAAAGCATTAGTATATCTGCCAAATGTAATATGTAATTCTTTTACACCTTTAAGGAAGTAACAATTCAAATTTCTACTATTGCAAAGATACCTATTATTGTGTAAATTGGGTTCTTTTATACTGACAAGGAAAAGAATTGTGGAAAATAGTGGAGAACTAAATTGGAGAATAAAATGATCAAAATATATTGACTCTGAATTTTAAGCAGTCTATTTTTGTATTGAATAAAGCAATTTAAATCAACTCTTTACTATTCAATTTATGTAGTAGACAATTGTTTAACCTAAGAGGTCAGTTTGTCACTGAAAAATTGCTGTATCTTCCAAAACAATTTGAGAAGTAATTCTAAGGAGTCAGAAAACATGACTGTCATAGAAAAAGTACCTGTTAAGGGACAAGTATTGTTATTTCAGTTAACAGATTATTTAGAAAAAAGAAAAAACCAGGAAGAGTTATCTTCATATGTACTTTTTATGATTTTAGGCTTTTCTCTTGGTAACTTCCATGTTCTGAATGTTTACATCTCCCTAAATTCATGTGTTGGAATCCTTATCCCCAACAGAATATTAAGGGTTTGGCCTTTGGGGAGGTGATTAGATAGTAAGGGTGGAACCCTCATGCATGGAATCTATGTCCCGGGAAACAGATCCTAGACAGCTGCTTTCCCAACGTGAGTACAAGGCAAGAGAATTTCCTTTATGAATAGGAAACTGGACCAATGTCACATACTGATGTGGGGCTTCTGCCTCAGGACCTGTGCAAATTAATGTCTGCTGTTCATAAGCTACTCAGTCTATAGTATTCTGTGACAGTGGCCCAAACAAACTAGCGAAAATAGCCTAGGAAATGCCAGGGCTCAGACAATATATCTTTTTTTTTTTTTTATTTTAAAGAGAATAAAAAAATAAAAATCACATAGAATTTAAAACAAAATGATAAAAATTAACAGTGGTTATTATATTGCATACTGTCTTCAAAATAGTTGCTCAGATTATCAGATATAGGCATGCAAAATTGATCAAGCAATATAACCACTAACTGTTCCTTTTAATGAACTAATAGAATGAGTAGTACTATAATCTTAACTATATATATATATATATATATATATATATATATATATATATGTACTTATCTATATCTGTATCATCTATATCTGTATCTACATTTTTGCCCTTCCTTCTTTTCTCCTTTCCCCCATCCCAGTTGTCCTTTCCTTTTGCAGTTTCTTTCCCTTTCAAAATATCTATTGTCCCTTTTGGATTTTTTTTTTTTTTTTTTTTTTTTTTTTTTTGTCTTTTTCGTTTTTATCAGTACCAGAGATTAAACTCACGACCACACACTTGCAAGGCTGGTGCTTATGCCACTGAGCTAAATTCCCAGCCCCTCTCTTTTGGATTTTATTTACTCTTTCAGTTTCTTACATGAAGGAGACAATACAACATTTGCACATAAAAGTCTGATTTATTTCACTTATGAATATAGACTCTAGTTGCATATGTTTACCTGAAAATGCTTTGAGTTTATCTTTTTTTCAATGTTAAATCCTTCAGTAGCTTCTGATCAGACACTGCAGGAAGATTTAATTTAGTGTTGGCACCAAGGCCCCCTATGAATACCTCTGTGATAAACTTGCCTGGGAGCCCTGTGCCCTGGGCATCTGGCATCCAGCCACCTACCTTTCCCCAGTGTCGTGACAGCACCACCCACTCTGGAATCTGCACACATGCATGTGGTCTTTGCTCTGTTGAGAAAGTTGTCTTCCTCCTTACTTAATTCTCCTGTTCACATCTGCACATTGCTACTCAAATTTTATTTTCTAAAGAAAGATTTGCTAGACCATTAAAATTAGTGGAATACATGTATGAATATAAACAGTTAAAAGCTTACCATAGGCCAAGCATGTGCAATATGTACACTGCAATATGGGCAATATGATAGTTAATCCCGCTGTCAATTGATTAGCCAGTTAGTAGTTGCTCTTTTACATGTGAGGTCTATACTGTGTGCAGTATGGTGTTTGTATGGTACTGAATGTGGGGCATCTGCTTCCAGTAAGCAAAGAAGAATGCTTTTAATTCCTAGAGAGCAAACAGGATTATCATATACTGTCTACCTTGATTACATGGTCTAGTGAAAGTATCTTATATTTCCCTGTACATAGATGCTGACAGAAAAAAAAGTTCAGTTTTTTCTTTTCAATTCTTGAGCCTGTATCAGACTTAATAAGATATAACAGTATACATTAGACTTTTTAAGTATAAAACCACCAAATAAATATATAGTGATAGTTTTATAGACAAATACTTTGAGAAGGACTTAACATGTTTTTAAAAATCCTGAGAGTTTTCTAAATTCTAGGTGTACCACAAAAAAGGTGAATTTTGACTGAAAAAAATGATCATGCTCATTAAAAAATTAAATAATTTAAGACCCAGGAGATGTATTCCATAAACATCCTTCAAATTTACTTTGGGATTAAACTTTAAAGCAAACAGAACAAAACAACAATAGCAAACCTAAAATCGACTCCCACAATATTCAGGAAGGTCCTGAACTTCAGACAGTCCTACTCCTCCCAGCAAAACCATGACATTCAACTCCGCTATTTTCATTTCAATGTATATTCTTCATATTCATGGTTTGATGAACCTTTGCAAACAGAGACTTCTACCACAAGAAGCTGACCAAGCTCAACATAATGGCTTAATCTTAGAGAAACTGTAAATTGTATGTAACTTTATGATGCTAAGACATTTCCTCTATGACTTTAGTCTTCTAACGAAAAACCACTATGGTATGGATGTAGGGAGACACACAAAAGTAAAAGAAAAAAAAAGATTTCAACACAGATCTTAACAATTAGGGAATACACAAAACAGTTAGGACACAGCTAAAAATTTAAACATGTTTGTGATTCTTAGGTGGATCAAAAAGTGGAAGTGTTTCAGGAAATTGCCTATGAACTATAATGTGCTGCATCCTTTCCTATAATCAAAGCAATGAGGCTTAAATTATAAATCCATGTGAAGTTTTTAGAATTTTCCGTTCATGACAGCCTTTTGCTATTTCTTTTTTAGCTTGCTGTATATATAACACCACTGCTCAACATACAATATTTCAGGAAACATTTTATTTTAAAGGGCTCTGTAACAGCTAATGAAGATAAGTCCATATGGCATAATATTGTAATGAATTTCCTAGTGGAAATTAATTAGATGTGTGAATGTATGAATGCTAACATTTATTTACATACCAGGCTAAATGTTCAAAGAGGTGTATGTTAAGCACACAATTAAAAGCAATGATGCATTAAATTGGCTTCACCAATAAATAGTATTAATTTTAATAGTGTTATAGAAGCTCCTTGGAAAATTCAAGATAAGATTTTCTCTGCCCCTTGCCTGCTTTAGAAGCTCCTTGTCCACCTAAGCCACATCTTTACATAAAGGTTGATGGAAAATTGAGGGTGGAGGAGCAAAGTGCATTTTCCACTTCATATTATAGGCTGTCTAGTGCTCTCATTAACCTTTCTTCTAGCGCTTTTTGATTTGCATTGTGCAAATAGTACCTAACAACTCCTTTTGTAAACGCCCAACTGACCTCTTAAACCAGGAAGGTAACTCCATAGCTGGAAATTTTCAGAGACCTATTCTTTTCAAAAGCGTTACTTTAAGAGAAAAACAACACTACTTCCTCTCTAGGGTTTCTTGTAGATGCAGAAAATCTCTTGACAGACACAAACCACAGAACTCTCAGTTAAAGGAGGAAGAACTTCCTACATTAGTCACTTTAGTGAATGTTCCAAGATTAAATGCAATTTGCGCTGGGAGTTTACTAGATTGCCTTTAGTCATAAATTTCCATTTGAATACTTTATTATTTGAATACTTCCTTATTTCACAATGTACATACCAATAAGAATAAAGACTACTGTTGACTGAATTTTACTCATGTGGGAGGTAATGGACTACACCATTATATAAATAGCTAAATTTAGTCCTCTTCTAAATGTTGTATATGCATATGTTCTATTTACACCTCAGTTTCATGGGAAGGAAAACTTGGGCTTGAATCATTTACTAAAACTTAAAAATTGATCAGTATGTGACCTGGGGTTTGAACCAATGCCTGTCTTGCCAGTATTTCTATTTAGCGAATGCAAAATGTTTTGAAAGAATTTTCTTATAATCTGTAAAATACTGGCTGACTATATCGTAATTATTGTGTGATTTTAAGTGATATGTTATTGGGTCCAAAATAAATTTCAATTATACATAAAATGAAAAAAGAAAGCCTGAGTAAATATATGTTATGCTAAGTAGAAAAAAATATATATTCAGGGTAAATATAGTGTGAAGACTCCTTCTGAATCAATTATCATTAACTTATCCATTTTGTGCTGAAGTTACTTTGTATGTAGCAAGACCCCTACACTTGATCCAATGTCCCTACTCTACTAGTACTCTTGATACGTAAAAACTTCATAGAAAGAAAAAACAATGATGAATTCAATGACAAGACAGAATATGACTAATCTAAAAGATACGGAATAAAGTCACATTTTTTAGTAAGTAAAAACATGATTACAGGGAGCTCAGAATTCTAGAAAAAAGCTACTTGCTTCATAAAGACCTTAATGGGAGAAAAGAAATTTCTTATTCCTGAAAATATGGACTTGATCAACATTTGTAGTGTATGCCGACTTGCACTTTGATTCCTATAAATACAGTGAGAATTTCATACCAACTCAAGGCAATGAAAAGCCCACTGTAACACTGAGGTTAAGGCTAATTTAGAACCCCAGCATCATGCTTCTTTCTCTATAATTCCAATTTTATAACCTACAGGATTAATGTATGTGACCAGTATTAGCTGTTCTCTTTAGCTTGTTGTTTAAACAAAAACCAAAAATCATAAGGAACACAGAGACTTGTAATATGAGAGAACAGAAATGAAAAGTTCATTTTTATTTTGACCTTGGCAAAAAGCAAAGATTTAAAGCAACAAGTTTCCTTGTTTGCAAATGTAATCCTATGGCAAATCTATTATAAACCATCTCATGGTTTCAGTTTCTTGCAAGCTAATTATATATAAACAGATATAAAATTTAAAGCTAAGGTGTAATTACCAAACCATCCCAGAGTCCAGTTGTCCTGATTACTTTTCTCTTATTGGTGAGACAAAATACTCAATGCCCCAAAGTGAAATATACTACCTAGAAAGGCTTATTTAGCTCACAGTTTGTGGAAGTTTGGGTCTATAATCACTGGTTCCAAAACAGTGGCATGGCACAAGGGCAAGAGATAACAAAGCAAGAGATAACAAAGTAGCAAGAACAAAAGGGGGAAAGAAGAGTCTCTTTTCCTCTTTTATATTATAAACAGGCTACCACACCACTCCCACCAAGACAGATGTAGCAATCATGCCATCTCCTGCCCTCCTCTTGCACAAACTAAGGACATAACAAAATAAGAACCCTCTCCTACTGCTGAATGACTTAAATTTCTGACCTTCTCAAGTTGACACAGTGAACAATGCCCTAGAGTGGTAATGGCTGCCCTCTTCATTCGAGGATATGGAGCCTTTGAGTCACTTAGTTAAGCTTCTAGACTTCTCAAATTGATACAATGTATCAACCATAACACCAACTTTGTTTCTTCACTAAATATCATTGAACACCTAGAGCTAAGCAGTGGAATTGGACATAGAAGAGTGAATAGAAGAAGTTAAATCTTCTTTTACTTTATTGTATGTTTGAGACTTGGAATATTATAGTATATTATCAAGTACAATTGCTGGAAAAAGTATGGTGTTATAAATTTATGAAAATAAAGGAGTGGTTAATCATTGGTAAAATCAAATAGGTAAAGTTACAGAAAGAGAAAGACCTTATAGATCACCTGGTGTATTCCTTGCTGCCAGACATAATATGTTAGTACAAATATGTTTTTGTCATGAGTCTTGGAAAGTCACACTTCACCTTCCAAACTTGAAATGGTTCTATCTCAAGTTTCTTATATGCCTCCACTAATATGAAAAGATGATTGTAGAATTTCTTACATAGCACCTTTGAAAACAGTATTAAGAAACAAATCAAAAATAAGTAAGACAATTTGGAATTCCATAGTAGATGCTGAGCATTTGAATATCTTACTGACTTCCTATGTAATTTGATTAGAAATTTCCCATTTTAGCTCAAGGACAGGGCTCCCAACATTGTTTCTGATTTAGCTTGTTTGGATGGGGCCTGAGAGTTTGTAATTCTATAAAATTTCCGTGGAAACTAAAGATGTTAGAGTGAAAATGAGAGATATTTTGAGAACTGTTGTGTGTCACTAGCTAACTTGTTTTAACTTGCTGAACCTTGGTTTCTACATTTATGAGAGAATGTCATCACCATTACTGTCTTACTCTGAAGACAACATGCACTGACCACTATTCCTGCCACACAATAGACACAAATAAATACTTTTTCATGATTCTGCATCAGTTTATAATGCAGAAATATTTAGAAGCACCTAATCGATGCACAGCAACAATATAGTTGGAGATAACATGAAGAATTTTGCTTGTTTTCTTGCTTTTGTTTATCACAACGACTCAGTTATGACCTAAATTTCCATTCTTATAAAAAGAAAAGTCTTGATTGCTATAGATTTGTATTTTTAAAATTCAAAGATATTCAATACCAAGCTTGTATGAGAAACAATATAGGTCTGAAATATTCATTATCTTCAAATACACCAGAATTTTTGGACAAAATGAAATCTTAGATTCATCTAATTAAGCCTTCTCATTTTATAGATGGGAAAACTTGCCCAACATCATTTATTGAAGTCAAGCCAGTCAAACGCTGTGCTACTGCCTTGAAAAACAGTTTCCACAATTTATTTATTTTGCTATTTAACAATATTTGTATTAAACAGTAACATCTCAGAAATGCAAAATGAGGAATATTATGACCTGGCACGAATATGTCAAAATCTTAAGTGATTACATTTGGCTTCTATACCTATCATTGGGTAGGCAAGCAGGAATGTTATAACCAGTGGGTCTAACCAGTATGGAGATGTTGGACTACATTGTAATAGTATTTGGAGGTGGGGCCCATGGGAGATTAAAGATAAATTTGGATTAGGTTATGAGGATGGTCTTTTCATGACATGATTCTTGCCCTAATGGAGATAAGAGGAGACAGAGAACATCCTCTGTTCTCTAATATACCATGAAGAAAATGGCCACCTGCCAAAGAAGAAGAGACACCACAATAGGAACTGGATCTGTTGGGACCTTTATATTCAACTTCCTAGTCTGTAGACTAAGAAGCAAATCTTTATTGTTTAAGTCATACAGTCTCTGGCAGTTTCTTATAGTAGCCAAATTAAACTAAGGATTGAAGATTAGAAGCTTGGCAAAAATAAGTCTAAGAATTGATATTTCTTTCCATCATGAAAAATTATACTCACTATATAAAAGAGCCTTATAAAATTAAGAATTGTAAAAGTCATTAGGGGGTAACACTTGAGAAGAGGAAAGGAACTGGGGAAACACAAGAGAGAGGGTCTCTCAGATGCCACCATAGCCCTGTTATCCTGAATGGCTTTGGGTGAATATTTGTCTTACAGCTATTTGTAAATGATACACACACTTTTATGAATATTTCCCCATGTATCTTACAGTGTGCAATACTTTGGGAACCTTTTAATAAACTAAATGGATGAAAAGAGTATTAGATACGTGCAAATTTGAGCTGAAATCCTGAGGAATTTGACTGGATTATGTTAATAACAGTAAAAGCAAAAATAACGTGTTTCAGTAGCAGATTTCTACAAAGTGTATGACTCTTGATTTCTCACTTGTCTTTTTCTAAGAGGCTGCTTTCTTGGATCTTCTTTTGAATATCTCACAGTGCTCTTTCGTTAGATTCTACATGTCTAGATTTTCAGAAACAACTCAGGAAGTAAACAATAAAAAAGTTCACTTATTTTATTTTGAAAATTAAACATTAAAAAGCAACACTCAGGTGAAATAACCCAGGTTTATGTGAATTGAAATGTATGAGGAAAGAGAAAAAGGCAAGAGGGAAAGGAAAGAAGGGAAAGAGGAGAAATTTTTGTAATGAGTGCACTGCGGTGCTTAGGGTGTGCTAGATCCCTTCATTCCAGGCATTACATTTGCTTCTCAGAGACCATGGGACCCATTTAACTTTTTTACAAAAGAGGAAAGAGACAGCAAGAGGAGAATTTCTTATATCCCTTCCTTTTGATTGCATCCGATCACAGCTCTAATGTTGGCAGCTATTAGAAGGGAAAGGGTTGGAACCAGGTCTGATAGTATTGACAACTTTCCAATTAAAGTGGCCTTCATGTAATCTCTCTCAAAAAATGCCAGGTTTTTGAAAAAGTTTTAGTTTCTTTCCATCCAGTTCATTAGAGACAGAAAATGGGGACACTGTAGGGTTTCACACTTGTGCTTTTAAAAGCAAGTGGACTTACATTAATAGAAATATATGTGAATAGATCTTTTCTTCAGAATCTGATATGTCACCTGGTTCCAGAGACAAGACAAAGTCACACCTTATTGGGGGTTGGTCAAATAGACCTTTGAAATTGGGAGAAATTGTATGGTATGTCATTAAATGCAATTTTTTTTTAAGATTTCTCTCACTGGTAATTATTCTTATTATGTAGGTGGACAGTCTCTTAATATAGATAAAGACCTTTGCAGCTGCTCTCATCATTGGCCTCATGTTTAATATGCACTTGGTAATTAGCGTGCATGTAAAGCCCCACATTTGCAGTCAGCCTCCCTTTCTGTCAGATCAGTTTTTAATCTGAGCTGTGTTCAGCTGCAAAGGGCTGATAAGCATTTCTGAAATCTCGGTACACGACAAACAGCTCTTTAATCTCCTCTTTCAATTTCCAGTGCACTCATTACACAAATTCAGCTCAAAGAACCTTGATGCATGAAAATTAGCCTTCCTGGATGTGGTACAATCTCTTTTAACCTTTTCTAAAATACTCTGATCCTCCAGGCCATTTGTCCCAGGAAAATATAGGCAGTGGTTTACTTATAAAATGGAGGGAATTTATTCTTAAGGCCTCTGAATGCTAAAGTTGAGCTAAATGTTAGCTATTTGTTTTAATTGAGGATGAGGAAAATGACTTCTTCAGTTTTAATCTAATTTTCAGAGAACAAACATTATTACATAGAGATAAATTATATTTTCATGTTGTACTTTTATACATAGAACCCTCAGACTAGCCCAGCTATCTGAAAGAGCTTGTTCATTTAAACCTCAAGCCAATTAGCACCAATTTTCAATCAGTTATGTAAGTATTAACCTGTTCCTCTCTGTATGTAATCTGTCTGTGAGCTGGCTTGGCAGAGATGAAATTCTTAAAGTGTCAAATTTCTCTCCTTAATATGTTCTTAGGTCTTTATTTGCATTACACCCTGGGCTTTGATTTCAAGCTTTCCAAGATGGAGAAGTGTGAGATAGCTACAATACCTTGACATTCTCTAGAGATGAAGTGTGTGTGTGTGTGTGTGTGTGTGTGTGTGTGTGTGTGTGTGTTGGGGGGGTGAACAGTGGTGAGCATTACCTTTGGGAATACTCACAAGTGCAAAAACTGAGCCCATCTTATGGGGGAGCAAGATGAATTTTGTCTTTTACTGATCTCACGTGGTACAGTATTATTCAAACATAAATTATGGAGACCTGAGGATAAAAGATTTCAATTTCACTTAGTTCGGTTTAGGTCATCAGAAGTACACCTAAAATTCTCCAATTAAAAAAAAAGATTATTTTATGTAGATGCATTGTTTAAGAATAACCGAAAGGCTTTTCTTGACAACTACAGAGGAGACTCTTTCACAGTTAAGCACAGAACAATGACTTGGAGCCAAACTCTGCCGTTGGGGTTTTGGTTCAGGGCCTCGATTCCCCACAATACAGCCACCCCCTCTTCACTATTCATCCAAAGAAGATTTGGGAAATGACTATGTTTTGTGTTTAGACTAAGGATTAAGCAAATGAAATGCAAGGTGTCTCATAAAGACAGAAGAATAATGTTTATACAATGAATTTTTTCCCAGAACTCTCATAGAGATTTAAATGTATAATGAAAAGGGAAGTTGCCTAAATGAGAAGAAATATTTCATCTGCTAAGAACAACACAGGGTCTTAAAAAGAAAAAAAAATATGAATGATGTGAACTCTATTTAAAAAATAGAGTTCAAAGTATCAGCATTTCTTCTTCTGGGATAATAAGCTCAGCCTTTTGACCCTGCTAACCTGGGTTTCCATGCCTGCGACAAAGGCAGAACATTGGAAGAGACTGGGCAGAAAAGAGTGCTGTCTGTTTCCAAATCTTGGTGGACATTATTCTGTTAATTCTTGAGGACTCAACTCAAAAGCAAATTGTAAGAGACAAGTTTCCATGACAAAGTCGCCAAGCAAATAATTACACTGAAATTACAATATCTGTCACATGTTAGCTATGTCACAGAGCTGTATGCTAGGAGGAGTAGATTTCATTTCTATAATGCCACTTGATGCAAACACTAGAACTATTCATGTGCTAGAGGTAGTAATTCTAGTACTGTAGGCAACTATAGAAGAAAATGCTTGAGCTGCCTTCTGAAATATGCTACTCTGAGAACTTCCAACCTTAGAATCAGAAAAGGTCATAAGTCCTTGGCCTCCAGTCTTGATTTCAAAATACTTCTAAGGATTTGGCATAGGAATAGTGTCAACTGCATGTGCCACTGTGTTTACACCATCATCCGGACCAGTGTCATCTATTTGTAAGTAAAACACTAATCTATGAGATTCACTCTCGAGGGCTCCAAAATGACCCAGAGGTTGCTCAAATGATCACTCTAGACTGTGACAATTCTTTGGTGTGGTGTGAGGTGCAATCCACAGATTCTGCTCTCAGGTAACAAGAACCATACCTAACTGGTCTAATTAACCACTTGTTGGTTGGAATATTGCAACTCATTCAATCATTCATGCATTCAGAAAACATTGCCAAATGTCCTTTCTATGTCTGAAATTGTTTGTGCCTGAGGGGGCGGTGGCAGAGGTTTATCTGTATATAATTGGCATTCATCATTTTATTACTTCCTCCTGGAGAGATGATTGGACCTAAGGAGCAAACAGTCAAAGAAACACTTAAGTAGTGGAAGGTGTCTCTAGGAAGAACATGTCTCTCAGCCCCAGAATATCTCTTAAGTCATTCTACAAAAAAGTCTTTAGATTTTAGGTCAATGACTCTCACTTAATTTGCAGTCTATTTATGTTGTTTTAGTTCCTTTTTATCTGCTTGGAAGAAAATAATGACTCTTTCTCAAGTAGATATAAATAAATTTCTCTCTATCCTGCTAGAACACTTTATTAATTCACCAGAATTGTACTGAACTCTAGAGATATAAAGACAAAGAAGCCAGCTGCCTGTATCTCAAAGACCTATGAGTTCAGAAAAAAAAAATAGGAACATATTTAATTATGGTAATTCAAGTTCTATACAACAACAGCATTTCTCAAAGTGGATTCCACAGATGTATAAAGTCTGTTCTTTGAAGTCTGTGAGTTTTGGTCCATCTCTGTATTTGAACCTCAGCTCAGCTACTCACTGCTCATATCATCACAGACAAGCTACTGAGCCTTGGTGTTTGTCACTGTAAAATAAGGATACTATTGTCGTTTGCTACATATAATGTGGACATTATGTGGGAAAAAAAAGTAATGAAATTATGATGTACCTTTCATATGATGTGCAAGAGGCCTGGAATGTTTAGCATAACCACACAACACTTGAATTGCTACTCATTGTGGCACAGAAAAAAACAAAACAAAACAAAACAAAACAAAACAAAACAAAAAAAAAAAAAAAAAAACAGTACAGGTATGTAAAGTTGTTAGCCAAAGCTTATGAGGCATCACTGTTTTGGACCAGCTTCCTGCACTGTGCCCAAATCAAACCATAATTGTGTTACTTGTGATGAATGCCACTAAATCAAACTAACCCTTGATTTAGGTCAGTTTTCCAGAAACCAAGGAATTCATGGCAATCTCATGATCGAACTGGTATACAGTAGGAAGTCTCTGTACTAACTCTGTAAATGATGTAATTTTGAAATAATCAGGAGGCTTTTTGTTCCATTTCTACTTCTTTCAGCCCTTTCATGACTTCTTTCTTCTGTGAAGTCTTCATTATATTTTTTAAAATCATTTTAGGCCAATTTCCTAATCACAAATAAAAGTCAATTTGATTTTTAAAATCAATTTGTTGTAATTTTGTCTTTTGCTGGAGCAAAATGTGCTGATTATGACAAAAGAAAAAGAGAAAGAGATGCTGTACATCACTGGCAGCAGACACCTAACTGAATTTCTTTCTTTCTCTTTCTTTCTTTCTTTCTTTCTTTCTTTCTTTCTTTCTTTCTTTCTTTCTTTTTCTTTTCTTTTCTTTTCTTTTCAGGAATGCTTAACTCCTGCTCAGGAATTCTTCCCATACCAATCCAAATTCAAATCATTGCATTCTAAATTTACACAGATAAAGTCTAGTTGAAACACATGTCTGAGTGTTTAATGAATGTCTCAAACCCTTGTTTTCAACAGAAATTTTCTGTTTTCAACATAAAACTCTTTTTTATAATATATCCAATTGAAATTATTTTTCTATTATTATTGCAAGCTAAAAAAACTAGTGGATTAGATTGAGATATTTTGCATCTATTTTTGGAACAAATATTTGAAGGTGATGATTAAAATATCAATTCTTTTCAAACATACTACATGAAGGAAAGAGCTAATAGCTAACCCTAATAGACTCAGTATAAAAAATATGACCACACAACTCTGGTTGTCCTAGAAGGAAAAGGAAAACGAAAACCAAAGTGGAGAGTAAGTCTGAGTCTTGAGTTTTTTTTTTCTAAATTCGTAACAGTCTATCAGGTAGCCAGATCATTTTCCCAAAGGATTCATATTACTCGCAGTCACCTCTAGAATATATGGGTATCACTCTTTAAGAACAAAGAAACATGCATTGAAAAGACTAAATGTGATGCCAACGCTTGGTGTTGTGGCATATGCCTGTAATGCCAGTGTCTTAGCTTCTTGTTACTGAGACAAAATATCTAAAACCAATGAGTTAGAGGATGAAAGGTTTATTTTGGCTCACAGTAGATTTTTCAGTCCATAGTCAGCTGGATCTAAGGCAGAGTGACAAAGTAGAAGGGTATCACGTAAGAGAAATAGTCCATGGCAAGACAGTGAGGACCAGCTGAGAAGAAAGGCTTTCTTTTTCCTTTTTATGCCTTCTGGGTTACAGACCTTTTAGTGGTGACACCCACATTCAGTGGGGCTTTCCATTATCCACACATAAAAAAAAAAAAAAAAAAAAAAAAAAAAAAAAAAAAAAAAAAAACTATGTTAAGCCAATCAGTGAACCAGTTTAGTAGCACACATCCTAGATCAGGCCATCTCAGAGAAGTTCCACCTATGAGCACATGAGGCTTTGGGAGGAAATCTAGGTTATAGTACAAGCCACAACAACCAGCTACTTGGGAGCCTGAGGCAGGAGGACTGTAAATTCAAGGCCAACCTGGGCAATTTAGTGTGACTCTGACTCAAAATTTTAAGAGATGGATAAAAGCATGCAGTTCAGTGGTAGAACACTGCTCAACATACATCATGCTGTGGATTCAATTCCCAGCACCACCACAAATCTCTCTCTCTCTCTCTCTCTCTCTCTCTATATATATATATATATATATATATATATATATATATGAATGTGCATGTTCACTCAGACCTGGTGCCTTTGGTGTGGAGAAAACAAAAAGTGAAAGTTTGCATTAATTACTTATTTTGAATTAAACAAATAAATGACATTTCCTCAATTCTTTTTTAATTTTTTTATTTTAAAAAGCAAAATAGGAAAGAGGATAGAAGTAATACAGAATTTCAAAAAATAGGAAATTAACAGTTAATATATTGCATATTGTTATCTTAGAAGTAGTTGTTTAGGTTATAAGATCTAGGCACAAAAATGATCAAACAATGACAGCACAAACTGTTCTTTTTGATGAACTAACAGAGAATAGTAGTATAGTTAACTATCTTGCATACATATGCAAACATAAAAATGTGTCTTTAATTTTAAGACATATCAAATGTAGATGGCAGCATTTCCCAGGATTTCTGGGGGGAAAAATGACATGCACTTCAACATGAATACAAACATAGTACTCTTAGTAATAAAGCCACCAGAGATCCATACAACTGAAGGCCAATTTAATCTTCACTATCACAATTTACCTTGATCCAAAACTTGCTTCACCTTTAGTGTGGAACAGTCCTCCCAAGTCAGTTTCCATGGCTGGCAGTTCTTAGCCCCAGCTGATGTCTGAATGTGTGGTGCATCCACTCTGGAAAGTCTACCCTCTTCCTCCAACTGTGGCTGCACAGTCTGAAGTTCCTGCTCAGACAGCTTAATCTCCACATCACCTAGCTGTTTGAGTTTCCTTTTATTCTCCACCTCAGTTTAATCTCTACTGGTCTTTTAAGAGATTCAAGCCCTAATTAGGTAGTATGTTTCAATATCCTTAAAGTTTTTATGATAGATCTTATACAAAAGCCTCTAAAACCCCAAAATAGTTCACAATTATAATTTATTTTTTATCTGGGTATATGTTGCCCTCTCATCCGCCAAACTGAAGCTTTTGCAAGAACATGTTTTTCCTGCCTCTTTTATATTCCACGCAGCATTCAAATGCTCTCTAGCCTATCTAATATGTGCTTGGTGTTGATCATATCATCAAAATATGCAGTAAATATTTAAAATATACGGCAGTAAAAGACACACTGTAATGAATCCACCTAAAATAACTTTTTCACTTCAGACACACATATGCCATCGTTCTTGCTATTTACTGAAGCAGTTCTAAAAGTATTCTTTTGTGTTTTTACAAGGTAGGATGAAAAATACAGGGAACACTATTGCTGAGGGCCATCCAATGGAAAGGCAGGCGTGTAAGAACACTACTGTGCATCCGTGTTCACCTTATTCACTGGTTCTGGCACTGTGTGATTTCCAGCTCAAGTAAAAATGACCATAAAATGTAGATGTTTTGGATGGATTTGGGACACTGAGGCAACCACAACAGCACAATTATGGAGACAAAAGAAGAATTAAGAAAATGGCAATGATAGAAAAAGTGTGCATGAAATGAATAATTTTTAATAATCTTTCATGCCAATTTGTCCTGTGTTCTAATGAACACTTTTAAAAAATTAAATATTCATAGGATTTTTATTATATCTTCTACAGTTGGTCACTTAAATGAAAGGATTTAAGAGCAAGTAACTGGTTCGCATTTTTACTTTAAAAACTGGTAGTGGTGGTATTTCTGAGAACTATCTGCTTTAGTTAATTTGTATGAAAGAGAAACTTTTTTTAAACACATCTCATAACTGCTAGGATTTTCTTGAATCACCAAGCACAATAGATCCTAGCTGTGCCCTGCAGTCCATCTGGAGTTTTTGCAATGGTATTCATATGAGACAAACATGTGAGTTTACTTTGCAAAATCCTGATGGAGCCCTCATCCACATTTCCCATTTGTCCCTGTTTTCTGCCTTTTGCTTGCAATTAAACACTGATTCTAAGAAAATTGCAGGATTAGTTAATAGTATTGAAAAAGAAAAAAATAAACAATGAGACAAAAACCTATAAAAGAGAGAGGTATCTCAGTATAATAGAGATAAATGGTTCTAATTTTACCCCTGAAAACTGGTTGAATAAACATTGGAAGTCTATGCTCCACCTCTAAAACTTCTTCTGGAAACAGAAAACAACCTGTATGTTTTGCCTTCCATTTAGTGCCATAGGACTGGGCAGTTAAAAGGAAAAGAGAGAGACAGAGAGAGAGAGAGAGAGAGAGACAGAGAGAGAGAGACAGAGAGAGACAGAGACAGACAGAGACACAGAGAGACAGAGAGACAGAGATACAGCGAGGGACAGAGACAGAGACAGAGACAGAGAGACTCTATCCCCTAAAACAGAAACAGGTCATTATATATTTGTGATTATCAAAGGAAAAAAATTAAAGTGTGACTCCATGTTTACTGCTGCCACTTGCTCATAGTCATTTTCATAGCTTGGAAGATATTTTTTCACTGAATTCTTTCAGTGTACCAGTTGTGCTCTTTTAACTTATTTTAAGCAATAAATGTTAATCTTATAACTCTAATATAAAGTGCATAAAGCAACCTCACCCATTTGATTCACTACTTATGTGTTATAGAGTACTAATGAAAAATCTGATACAATTTGTGCAGTGTATGGGCTTTGAAAAGCTTGAGAGTGGAAGGGGTAAGGCACTGTGATCCAGAAGAGCACAGTATCACCATTTAGTCAGTTGTGTATTCTTCACTATCTACTACATGACCTACCTTGATATGCTGTATCAACACAAAGAGGGTATAGTTTTTTAGTACAGTTCAGTTTTCTCTTACTGGGTCTAATATATCTTGTGTTTTATAACAATTGTTTTATGTGTACTGTTTATCTATTTAACTCACCTTTGTTATTTATATAAATAAAATAACACCTAAAAATCTCACTTATAGATTTTAGGACATTGTACTATGAATTCCAATTAATGATTAATTCAACTGATCTGCTACCATGTATTTATTGAATGTATACTATGTGCTAGACATTACTCTAGATATTGGGAAATTAAAGTTTTCACTTCCAAAGAAGCTTGTGTTCATGTTAGAAGAAAAACAATGGAAAAATAAAATGAAATAAAAAATTTTAAAGGTAACATAACAATGTTTAGTATTACAGATACATAACATAGTATGAAAGAAAAAAATTAACAGGACAGGAGACCCAATAGTTGTTTTTAGCCATATTGGTTTGGGAATATGTTTTCCAGAGAAGATGACATTTAATTTGAAATCTGAATATGGAGAAGTAGATCAGAGGATAGTCATTTCAAGTTATTTCACAAAAGAAAATAGGGGAAAAGGTGATGAAGAGATGGCCTACTGTCAGGTCATGTAGGATGCAAGAGCTCATGGTAAATTTTTGTATTGGCAAACGGATTTGGGAGACTATTCAGAGGGTTAGTCTAGAAGTAATTTTTCCCTTGTAGCAGTAGAGTTTAAATTCAAATTAAATGTATTATTAGAATAAATCATACCAATAAATTATGTATATAGGAGGTGATGGGTTTCTGGTCCTATAAAATTCTCCAAGTCATTATGGGGTGGCCCAACTTGGCTGCAAAGAATTCAGAGAGAACAGCTTATCCATTGGCTCTTTCTTCTTTCCTCAGCCCAAAACAAGCTTCCTCTTTTCTTTCATGTGCACACCAATTCTCCCTTAATCATCTGTTAATGTGTCCTCTTGCTTGCCTTCCCAAACCCCACCCTAATCTGATCTAATAAAAAAACAACCACTGCTTTGTCTGGGTCAGAGAGAACTTGCATTATTCTGCAGCCCTCCAGAGAGCACACAATAAAGTCCTCTTTATCTCCCTCTTTGTCTCTCAACAGCTGAAAAACCAGGCAATAGAAAATATTTGACAAATTAAAAATAAGATTTTGATGCAAGTAATTATATGGACACATAAGATCATCATTTACTTAAATCTTGAAGATTTGGTAGAAAAAGTTGTCCAAGTCATGGGACAACACCTATTTTTCTGGCTGCTGCAGTGAATGGAGTAGCAGGATCATTTAAGTCTATGAGTTTAAGACAAATTTAAACAATTTAGTGAGATACTATAGCAAAAAAAAAAAAAAAAAAAAAAAAAAAAAAAAAGAAGGGGAAAAAAAAAAGATTGGGATCTTTCTTGGTAATGTTAATTTTGTGGTAATTTTTAAACATGCAACTGGAAATGGAAAGCAGACCACTGAATATGAGTCTGGAAATCAACAAAAAAAATCAGAACTGGAAATATGAAACTACATAGGTATTATCTTGTCACTTTCCTCATCACTGAGATGCAATAACTGGTACAATTTATAGAATAAGATACAGTTTATAGGTTAAGAGGTTTATTTTAACTCACAGTTTCAGAAGCTTTAGTCTGTGGTCATCAGAACCAGATGTCATGATTCACAGGCCTGCACTGGAGCAAAGCATCATGCAGGAAGCAGAGAATAGAGGAAGGAGCTCCAGAAATTTGCATATCTTTCCAGATCATGACCTCGGTGACTCACCAACCAGCCTCTGACTTCTAGAGCATGTCACAGCACTCTCGTGATCCAATTACCTTCTGAAAGTCCCACTTCTGAGTGCGTGAGAATTTGGGAGAACATTCTAGAATCAAACTACAGCAGGTATCAATACACAGATTATTTTCAAAGCGATTAGATTAGATTAATCACATACAGTAAGTGTGATTATGAGGAAGATGTCTGGGAAGAGTGATCTGGAGAACACCACTATTCATAAATTGAAAAATAATAAGGCTTATTTTAAGGCTAAAGAATATATCTAAGAAACATGGGTTTAGTTCAGTAGTGCAAGTGCCCCCCAGCAAGCGTGAGGTTGTGTTCAATCCCCAGTACAAAAAAAAAGAAGAATATGCCCAAGAAAAAGTGTATTAAAGATTAAAGTCACTAAGAAATCAAGTTCAAACAAGAAAAAATAAACAAAAGGAAATATAAACAAGAAAAGAACCAATAGCTGGGGCAATAAGTAAATTACTGAGAATTTAACAACCTGAGCCATCTCCCTGGAAGGAGGATGTAAGGTTGATTTTTCAACTGAAGAAAGACTAAGAGATAAAGTAGTAGAAACGGTAAATACACATAAAACTTTCAAGGAGAGTTACTGTAGAGGGAAGAAATTAAAGAGTAGTAAATGATTTCGAATCAAGTCATTTTATTTGCTTATTTTAACATGCATGATATTAGACTCATAATTATTGGAAGGATAATTAAAAATAAGGAGAAAGAAATTATGTCAAAGGTCAAAGAAGGAATTCTATTAAAGCAAAGCCTCTGAGAAGTTTCGAGGAAAAGGAAGCCAAAGCTTAAGTGGAGAGTTTGTTATACATGAGAGTAAAGCTACCTCATCTGCTGTTAGAGTAGAAGAGGCAAAGTTTATAAATACAAGTACAGGATAATAGACAGAACTGACAGTAGCGCAATATCACATTGTAATGGAATATACTCTCAAATATGGCAATCGATTAATTATTTTAGTAATAATTTCTAACTTGTTGATCTTTATGGTGCACCAAAGTGGTTTCATCAGAGGAGAATGGTAAAGGAAGGAATGCATTTTCTTTGATATATGCATCACTAAAGTTCTAAATTTCTTATTAAATTTATCTCTATTAATACAGTGGCAGAAAAAAATTTAAATAGAAAGTGAACCAGGAAATTCATATCCTTGCAATACATACAAAAATGATACCAAACATGGTTGATTTTAATGAGAACTTCTTTTGTTGTCAGCAAACACATTCTCAAGGCTTCTGCATTTTGATTTTTTTAAAATAGGGCAACTGTCAGTTTGAATTACTCCATCCTGTTTTGCATAATAATGTACATATTTATCTACCAAGAATGCTCTGATAAAGGACAATATCCCTGGAGAGATGAACAGACTTGATTCTTGAATCACACTTTTGCATTCTTGAATAGTAAGCCCTCTTCCCAGCTGCAGTACTATGGCTTTGAGAATGACAATGGTTCAGGTCAGTGATTTATGTTTCACTTTTTACTATGAAATGCCAATATACAAGATGACTTTGAGCAATTTTTGTCTAAGTCATCTTGGTCAAGGCACAGTTTTTGTTTTTTAGCCATAAAGATTAATTCTTGCCTTAAATGGGGTGATCACAACAAAACTTATCAGCTTGTAACAAGAAAAGCCAAGCTACTACTTGGGAAAAAGAAAATAAAAAAGACTCAGTTGCTCACTGCTTTTACTGAACACATCTGGTAAATTAAATGCTTATTTATATTTTTTAGAAATAAAGACTTCCATCTTTAGAACTTTGCTGAGAGTTGTTTAGGGTTCTGAGAGCTCCTACTGAGGTTTTATTTTAGTCTCAATTATAAAATTGTCTGGGTCTGACCTAAAGTCTTAGCCCTCCTTTGATTATTTCCTGTCTCACTCTGAGTGAGTCATGTCCCGTGACTGCTGAGACAAACTCCCACTCATGCTGCTCTGAGAGTCTTCCTGGAGTGTATGTCCCCTGTGTTGCTATCTCAGTTATAACACACACACACACACACACACACACACACACACACACACACACACGACCACATGGAACTGAAATGATGATCACATCTGGATCAGAGATCTTTGGCATCTAAAACTAAAACATAAGATTACTTTCTGACAATGCTAAAGGGCTTCTATGATGTTAATGAAAACTCACTAACACCTGTGATGAAGACTGAAGGTCTATTCTGGTTCCCTCTGCAGCTCCACTGAGATTTGCCCCCACTACAGAGATTCTCTCTATTCACCCTTCTTCCCTCCATATTGGCCTTTTTATTCTGCCACCAAAGAGAACCAGTTAGTATACATCTGTACAAAATTTCATAGTTCTGCATAAGAAAATAATTTGAGTGTTTTTCAAGGTATGTGCCATATAGCTGGAAAGCCCCATGGATCAGCCTCAGGTCCATTTCCAGGAAGTATTTCTTTAAAGCAACTGCAAATCCTTTGTCTACGGTAGTCTTTGCAAACACAGCATCTCTGTTACTTTTAATTTTATAATATTAGGATTTTACCATATACTTTCTTATAAAAATAAAAGTGAATTTGGGTGTTGCAGAAATTATTTATATTAATGGAATAGAAGGGGTATTGTAAGAACTGTAAGTTTTCCTGGTTTGAATTTTAACAGCACCCTAGAGGCAATACATAAAACTTGTGGAATCAAGAAAGAATGAAAGTTAAGTACTGACACTGGTAGTCAATTTTCGTATGACCCTAACTGATTGGACAGCCATTTGCGCAGTTTAGATGTGCAGAGGCAAGAATTACTCTGACACTGTTAGAGGGAAACTTTCTCTCTTGGTAGCTTAAAAGGTAGTTAAGCATTATTACTCCTTTTCCATTTCTTTGTTATCTTTTTTGTTTGTTTTGTATTTCTTGCTTTAATATAGTGTCAAGGGGACAGATAGGAATTTGTGTTTTCCTCTAAAAACATAAAACACAGTTAAATGTGAGCTCACTTGCACTGTCCACTGATTCACCTTGTGAGTCACAAGTAGAATGATAAATGGTGCTTTAGTTTCTCAATACCCACAACATTAATCAGAAAAGAAAAGCATCATATATGAGGTCTATTTTTTCCTTCTGCCTTGAAGGAGAATCACAAGATCAGGATTGCCTAAAGACAATAGAGAGCTTGTGGTCCAGCCCCTGTCCTTGTCCTTCTTGGTGACCAAGTAGCTGTGCTTCAGAACACAGAAAAGACAAGGATCTGAAGACTCATAGCGTTCTGTCATACATAGACTTTAAAGATATCTCTCTGCATAACAGTCACACGTTCTGCTTAATAACATTTTTGCCTTCAAACATTTTGCTAGGTGGAAGAGAGTTATTTACTTGTTTGGGTTGGAGAACTAGGGATGAGGGAATATGATGTGCTCTCTCCCACCTCTTCATTCCAGGAACAGGTTAGTTGATTGTTTTATAAATCACTTTAAAATGTGACCCTGAGCCAAAATTCTGGCTTTGATACAGGAACACAGGTTCTGATCTTTTGTGTCTAGACAGGCCGCCATATTCCTGAAGTCTTTCAGTTACAGTGAGTAGGAGCAAGAGCTATTTCATCTGAGTTCACTAATAAATCATTGCTAAAGAAACCTGGACCTTTCTTCCTGATGGTGTTGCAAGAAAATAAATGTTGTTTTTCCCTGATGTAGCACTCATACAGTCCGGTGTATGTTGCAAAGGGAGGAAATTACCCCACGGCTGTAATTACAGTGACTCATTGACACAAATGCTGAGAAGCAGATGTGGCATAAATAATGAGGAAACACAAAAGAGAGATTTCATTATCAAATCCAGCCTTTGCGTCGTCATCATGAAAGAAGGCCACAGAGGCCAAATGGGAAGAATTCCTTTCTCCCCCAAGGCGTCCTGATTATTATCCCACCTGGAATAAGTGTGGTAGATATCAGAGTTCCCACATGTTAAAAAGGCAAAAAGCAAGCATGAGACAACCTCGAAGATTGCAAACTCTATGGCATCAAATGAGAACTGCCATATGGATGGTATAAGTAGGGAATGTTTAGGGAATATACCAAAACCACAAAGCAAAAGAGAAAGCAAACCCAGAACATGACTCTCACAAAAGCTGTGCTGATCTATAAAGAAACAATCACAGTCAAATAATTTGCCTGGTGATATAGATAGTAGCGACCTTACAAGGTATGGTGGCTTTGAAGTCATATACACCTGTATGATTTTAGGAACTCACTTATGATAGCCTAACCTCAAGAATCTCCTCTACCAAATGCAGAAACCAGTAGTTCTGCCTTACAGAGTCATCATGAGAATTAAGAGAAGGTGATGAACACGAACTTAAAGCATAGCGTACAGAGCTTGGTGCAGTATTTTCAATCAGAAGACACCCTGGTGTGGATCAAGATGTGTAGTGAATTCTTTGCTCGCTTGTCAGTTTTGTTCTCTTCCTTCTTATTCCACAGCCTCTTGTCTCCTTTTCCCACCAGGGGATCTATACCCATCCATGTGCTAGAAATGGAGTTCCTGATGAGCACCTTGATATAACTAGTTAAAACAATGGACGCTCAGGGAAAAGACAATATGAAGTCAGTTATCTGCTACTTAATTACATATATAATTCATTTGAGTTCACGGAGGTCAGCCACATGGAGAGGAAACACAATGTAATGCTGAAGAGCCCGCTGTTGGAAGACTGCTTGTGTTCAGATCCCTCCTTGCATCTTCTGCCTAGTGATCTTAGACTGATGATCAGCCCATGTCACAGTTCCCTCTATCTAAATTGAAAAAATTATACACATAAACATTATGAAATATGCATGAGGTAATTTGGAGAAATGCTAATGATATTTCCTAGAACTTAGTAAATGGTAATTAAATGTTATTAAATATACAAGTAGACATTAAGAGATATAGTATGATAGAGTGTCTCTTCACGGCGGATAACTAATCAAAATATTACCGTTTTACTCAGCTTCCTACTATTAGTGTGCAAAATTTATAATTTCAGCTAAAAATCTTTAAAGTGGTACTGGTATTTAGTATTTGTGTCTTATAGAAGAAAAAATAATGCATAAAATCTGCAAGGAGTATTATTTTAAAAAGAAGTATATAATTTAGAATTGTTAAATAATGATAGTTTTCAACTAAAGCTTGAGTGATGGCCATGTACATGTTATACCTTGAAGGTTTCTGTGTTTTGGGTGTTATTACATCCTGTAATATTACCAAATGTTAATTTATTATAGTTATATACTTAAAGGTAATGTCACTTTTATAGTTTTATGAGATGAGCATTTTAAGCCATTAGTTCACTTATGATTTGATGTTGTTCACTACAGTAGCTGTCCTTTTCATTGTCATACATTAGGAACTTATGTATTTGGATTCCAAAAGAAGTTCAAGATTCCAAAAGACTTTGTCTCACAGCTTGATACTTGTGTTTTCCAACTGTTTCATATTTGCTACAAATGATTCATTCATTTATTCATTCATGAAGTATTGAGAATTTATGACATACTAGGATATTGTCTACAAATTTGGTACTAAAAGGAGTATTTTTTTCAAAATTTTTTTCAATAATATTCCCTGCAATCAGTAATCATTACTATTTTAGGGATCGGAAGAAAATAGATGAAATCAATAATCTTTAACAGTGATTTAAAAACATTAAAATATTCACCATATCATAGTTTTTCTCGTGTTAGAAGTAGGCCACATGGAACCATTTGCCATATGAGAACAAGGAATTCTAGGCTCACAAAAGTTTAAGGATTTAGGAACAGGAAATGCTAACTCCACAAAAGGTTCAATGGGAATGATGATAGGCAGAACCATGGATAATTTCACCCCTATGTTCCCAGACCCATGCTTCTTACTGGTAGAGGCCCAATGCCATAAATGGATAGTGATTTATGATGGGTCTTTTCCTGAGTGACACTATATCACACAAAGTGACATATTCAAGTTGCCACTTCAGGGGCATCTTCAAAGCTGTTTTATGCTATGTCAGGCTTGTAGTTTCTGGATGCAGTCATCAGGTAGTAGGATCAGAAGATTCTAAAACATGTCTCTTTTAGTGCAGTGGATCCTTGTTTTGCAAGAACCTTATTATGTAGAAACCTATGCCAACAGATTAAACAATCTCTAAACTCTTGTGTGTAGATGTTGGCTAAATCTTGCAGTAGGAAAGGTAAAGACAGTGACAATTTTGCCCCAGCAACAGGAAAAGTAAAACATAAATTAATTCTAGATTCATATGTAACCTAATGAAATAATGTAGAGAAAACTTGTGTAAACTTTAAGTGGGTTTGACCAGTGCCAACATCTGGCAAAACTATAACATAATCTTGGTCCCATGATGTTGATGTTAACAGTGAAGACAAAAAACTTTTCTATCACTGTAAGGATCCATCTTGTTTTGCTGAACTATTTTTGTAGTCATATCTGCCTCCCTCCCACGTTCAACTCCTCCTTAATCCCCAATGATACACTAATCTGTTCATCTCATAGAGATGAACTTATCATTTCAAGAATTTTAAGTAACTAATATTATGCCATATATAAACTTTTTAAATTGGCTGTCTTCATTTCCATAATTCTCTGGAGAAGCACTAAAGTAACGGTGGGTAGCATCAGTTTTATGTTTGTTCATTTTTTATGTTGTTTGTTTTGATGATAAGTATAATTCCATGGTATAGAATAACACCCACTTAAAGACATATAAATTGCTTCTAATTTCAGGCCATTATAAATAAATGTATTATACATTTCTTGTATGACGTGCTTTCTTTTGCTTGTTTTTGTGTTTTGTTTTGTTTGTTTGGTACCAGAGAATCAAACTCAGGACCTTGTACTTGCCAAGCAGGTGACTGTGCCACAGAGCTATTCCTCTGGCTGAAGTATGAGTTTTTGTATGAACAGATTTTTATTTCTCTAATATAAATGTTCAGGAGATGAATTTCTGGGCCACACTGTAATTGGCTGCTTAGTTTTAAAGAAATCCTAAAATATTTTAAGATGGCAAAAAGAAAAATTCAGAATGACAATATCATTTTACATTCCAAGAAGCAAAGCATCAGTATCATAGTTTCTTTACATCCTTGCTAGGATTCTTTGAGTTTTTTAATCCATAAACATGACACATTTTTTATTGGTTTAGATAATTAATTTCTAACATCAGAATTTTATGACAATCAGAATTTTCACTATACAATCTCATATATACTTTGTTAGATTTATGACAAAGTATCCAATTATATTCTAATGATAGTGTAATTTTAATTTTAGTCCCCATATTTTCTCTGCAAGTATGCACAAATAAATTGATGTTTATATATTTATCATGCTTAGATCTTGTTAACAAAATCTATTAGTTCTGGGATACATGTATATGCACACATGGGTGTATATCCCAAGGACTATAGATACAGTGTATGATCTCTTTGTAGATAATCACTTATGTGTTTTTACAAATGTCACAGCGTCATTCCTTCTGGTTACATTATTTACGTATTTATCTTGTCTTGTTGTACTTTCCAGTAATTTCAGTGTCATAACAAATAAAAATGGCACAATTGTCTGTCCTTGTTTTGTTTTGGGGGAAACATTTATTAATTTACCATTCAGTGTACAGTTACCCATAGGAATTTTTTACATGTTCATTATCCACTTGAGAGACTCTTCTGTTTTTTTTTAAAGATTTTATATAAGGAAAAAAGAACAAAACAGAAAAAGGGTAGAAAAGATACATCATTTCAAAAAAAACTAAACAGTGAGAAAGACTAGTTGATAAATTATGTATTGTCCTCTTAGAAATAGTTGTTCAAGTTACAAAACTAAAGCATACAAAGTGGACATTTAAACAGTGAGAATGCAAACAGTTCTGTTCAACTATCCAACAAGAATTTAGTAATATGATTATCAATCCTACGCACTTAAACATACATGCAGTTGTATCCTTTAGAGCACTTTCTTTTCCTCTCTTTTTACAATAGCAATTACACATTTTGGGTTTTATTACTCCTACAGTTCTTATTACTTTTACACTAGAGACACAATATGATATTTATAAATATGATTCTTATTTCACTAATGAGGATAGCCTCAAATTGTCTCCTTTGGGCTCTGAAGGCCTCAAGGTCATCCTTTTTATAGCTGAGTAATATTCCATTGTACAAAAATAGCACATCTTTTTCATCCACTCTGCAGCTGATGGCCATCATGGTTGTTTCCAAGATTTAGCTACTACAAATTGTGCTGCTATGAACATGGGTGCACATATATCACTGTGATGTGACCTTTTCAGTTTTTCTGGGAAAATAACCAGAAGGGGAATAGCTGGGTTGAATGGAACTTCCAATCCAAGTCTTTTGAGAATTCTCCATACTAATTTCCATAGTGGATGCACCAGTTTACAATTCCACCAACAGTGGAGCAGTGTTCCTTTTTCCCTGCAGCCTCACCAACATTTGTTATAGATTGTTTTCTTGATGGCAGCTATTCCCAGAGTGATATGAAATCTCCATGCTGTTTTAATTTGCATTTCTTGAATGACCAGTGATGGTGAACATGTCTTTGTGTATTTGTTTGCCATTTGGATATGTTCATCTGAGAACTGTGTGTTCATCTCTGATGCCCATTTTTGGAGAGGGTCTTTGAATTTGGGAGGCTTGATGCTTTTCAATTCTTTACATATTCTGTATATAAGTCCTTTGTCTGAGGGGTTGCAGGGTAAAATTCTTTCCCATTCTGTGGGTTTCCTTTTTACTCTGTTGGTGATTTTTTTTGAAGTGTAGAACCTTTTCAATAATATGAGATCCCAGTTGTTGACTCTTTGAAGTGTTTCCCGTGCAGTTTGCATTGTGTTCATGAATTCTCTGCCTGCCCCTATGTCTCCAAGACTTCTACCTATCTTGTCTTCCAGTAGATTTAGTGTTTCTGTATTAATATTTAGGTCTTTGATCCATTTAGTTTTGTGATAGGCATGGATCTAGCATCAGTCTGGTAGAGACTGGCATGTAGAGAGCCAATTTTTCCAACACCTTTTGTTAAAGAGCTATCCTTCCAGCAAACATGTTTAGGCCCTTTGTCAAATATCAGGTGACTGAGTGTCTTTGTAGTTGTGCATGCATCCTCTAATCTGTTCCATTGATCCTCATGTCTACTTCTTTGCTAGTACCGTGCTGATTTTATCACTGTGGATTTGTAGTATAGTTTCAAGTCAGGAATTGAGATGCCTCCTGCCTTGCCTTTGTTGCCCAGAATTGCCTTTGCTATTCTAGGTTTCTTCTGTTTCCAAATGAATTGTAGGAGTGTTTTCTCTAGATCTGCGAGGTATGTTAGTGATAGCATAATTAGCATAGCATAGCTTAGCATAGCATAATTTTCAGCAGTTAGGGCTTTTACATTCTTGGTTAGGTTGATTCCTAACCAAGGAATTTCATTTTTTTAGATGCTATTGTGAAGGGCGATTTTTCCATACTTTCTCGCTTGGTGAGTTTTTTGTGTACAGGGATGCGATTGATTTTTGAGCATTGACTTTGTATCCAGCTACACTGCTGAATTTGTTTATTACTTCTAATAGTCTTTAATGGAGTTTTTTGAACTTCTATATAAAGTATTATGTCATCTGCAAATAGTGATAATTTAACTTGTCCCTTTCCTATCTTTATCATTTTATTGCTCTGGCTAGTGTTTCCAGAATTATATTGAATAGGAGTGGTGATAGTGGACATCCTTGTCTTGTTCCTGATTTTTAAAGTGAAACCTTTCAGTTTTTGTCCACTTAGTATAATGTTGGCTGTTGGTTTTTCATAGATGGCCTTTATAAGATTGAGGTAGACACTGTGTATTGTGAGTTTCTGAAGGGTTTTTAAACAGGTGTTGGACTTTATTGAAAGCTTTTTCTGCATCTATTGAGATGACCATGTGGTTTTTGGCTGTGTATTATATTTATTGATTTGCATATGGTAAACCATCCTGCATTCCTGGAGTAAATCTCGCTTGGTCATGATGTATAATCTTCTTGTTGATCTGCTGCATTCTGTTTGCCAGTATTTTATTGAAAATCTTTGAATCAATGTTCATTAGTGAGATTGGCCTATAGTTCTATTTTTAGTTGGGACTTTCTGTGGTTTTGGTATGAGAGTAATACTTGCCTCCAGGAATGATTTAGGGAGGATTGCATTCTTTTCAATTTCATTGATGAGTTTAAGGAGTATTGGCATTAAATCTTCTCTAAATTTCTTGTAGAATTCAGCTGTGAATCCATCAGGACCTTGGCTTTTCTTTGTTGGTAAGTTTTTAATTACATTTTCAATTTCAACAGCTGATATTGAGCTATTCAAAATTGCTTTGGTAGTTCATGTGTTTCTAGAATTCTGTCCATTTCCCCTGTGTTTTCCACTGTATGTGAGTAGAGATTTTCAAAGTGGGTATTCATGATCTTTTAAATTTCCATGGGATCTGTAGTAATTTCCCCCTTTTCTGTCCTTACTGCATGAATTTGGGTTTTTCTTTCTTTTTTCTCTATAAGGTTAGCTAGAGGTTTGTCAATTTTATTTATTCACTAAAAAAACCAGCTTTTTGATTCATTAATTCTTTGTATTTTTTTTACTTTCAATTGCATTGATTTCTTTTCTCATCTTTATAATTTCCTCTCTTCTGTGAGCTTTAGGTTAACTTGCTCTTCTTTTTCTAGAAACTTGAGATGAAGCATTAGGTTGTTTATTTGTGCTCATTCTGTTTTCTTGATATGACAATTTATTGCTATATATTTCCCTCTAAAGACTGCTTTCATTGTATCTCACAGATTACAATATATTGTTTCCGCATTTTATTGAATTGTAGGTATTGATTTATTTCTTCTTTAATTTCATCTGTAGCCCACTGATTGTTCAAAAATCTGTTATTTAGTTTCCATATATTTATGCAGGTTTTGCAATTTCTTTTGTTATTAATTTCCAATTTCATTGTGCTATGGTCAGATATTACACATGGGATAATTTCAATATATTTGCAGTTACTTAAGAAAGTTTTATGGGACAATATATGGTCTATGTACAGTTGAGAAGAATGTGTATTCTGCTGTGGTTGGGTGGAACACTCTGTAAACATCTAAGTCCAATTGTTCACAGGTATGATTCAGTTCTCTTGTTTCTTTGCTGACTTTCTGTCTAGTTGATCTATCTCTTTGTGACAATGGGCTGTTAAAGTCCCTTGTTATAACTGTTTTCTTGTGTATTTGATTTTTCATGTCCATTAGTATCTGTCTTATATAGTTGGGTGCTCCTGTATTTGGTGCATATATATTTATAATTGTTAGTTCTTCCTCTTGAATTTTCCCACTAACACATATGTAGTGACCTTCTTTATCTCTTCTAATCATTTTAGGTCTGCAGTTCACATTGTCTGCAAATAGAATAGTTATCCCTGCTTTTTTCTGGCTTCCTTTGCATGGAATACTGTTTTCCAACCTTTAACTTTTAATGTATGTTTCCTTTTGGGTCAGATGTGTTTCTTGTATACAGTGTATTGTGGGATCACGTTTTTGATCCATTCTTTCAACCTCTTTCTTTGGATAGGTATATTGAGGCCATTTACATTTGTAGATATCACTGATATGTACTGGCTCGACTTTGCCATGTTATGTTCCAGTTTTTTTCTTTCTGCTTTTCCCCCTTGTTTAATTGCTTGTCCTATGTGGTGGTTTCTTTCAGTTGTTGTTCTGGGGATTGTGGTTATTTTTATCTCTGTCTAGTATATCTTTCAATACTCTTCCTAGGGTTGATTTGGTGGATGTGAATTTCTTCAGTTGTTCTTTGTCATGGAAGAATCTTGTTTCTCCATTAAATTTGAATGAAAGTTTTTCTAGGTACATCAGTCTGGGTTGAAAGTTGTTTTCTTTCAGGGCTTGAAATACTTCACTCCAAGCTTGTCTTGACTCGAAGGTTTGTGCTGAAAAGTCTGCTGTGATTCTAATGGCTTTCCTTGATAGGTGAGTTGTGTCTTTTCTCTAACAGCTTTTAGTATTTTTTTATGTGTATGTCTGTGACCTTAATTGCTGTATGTCTGGATGTTGATTTATGTTGGTTGTGAATGTTTGGCATGCTGTATGCCTCACTTATTTGCATGTCACATTTTCCCCCATGTTTGGGTAATTTTCTGCTATTATGTCTGTGAATAGTTTAGTTATATCATTTGTACTGACTCCTGCATTTTCACTGATGCCTATTAATCTTATATTGTTTCTCTTGGTATCATCTTAAAGCTGCTGGAGTGTCATTTCATGCTGCTTCGTTATTTTTAGAAGTTCTTTCCTTTCATGATCACTAATTGAGATCCTGTTTTCAGGGTACAAAATCCTATCAGCGTCATTTAAACAGTTTTTCCAGCTTTGAATAGAATTTTTTGTTTCTTGGATGTCTCTGAGTTTTTTTCATGAATTCTGCTTGTTTTCTATATTGTTCATTCAAGATTTCAATCAGTTTTCCTTGCTCCTGTACTTTTTTCTCTATTTCTTCTTTAGCTGTGCTCAGCAACTCCTTTACTAATGTTGCTATTTCTATATTTACATGGAAGAGTACTTCTATTTTGATTTTCTCTATAGTCTCATGGAGTTGTTTTTTTATTTCACTTGCTATCTTTTCAGAGAATTCCAATGTGTTACTTTTGAAGTCCTCTATTTCAGTGTCTCCTGTACTTATTCCTGGTGGACTAGATGTTTGAGATTGCATTTTACTTTTTTGTTTTGCCATTTTCCCCTTTCTTGTTAATATTTGATCCTTCAGTCCCACTAGTGTCAACTGTTGGTAGTGTGTATATTGGAGTTCTAATACAAGGTTGATGTTTATCCAGTTGCTGGATCCCACAATAAAGTGGTGGGCCAGTCACCTGACTTCCCGCTGCATGGCCTTTTGGGCGAGTCCTATATTTTTCCTAGGCTGACAAGCCTAGTAGTATTGATGTAGGTCAACGTTTAGTTCCTGCTATTACTTTATCTTCAGGTTATTCCAGGTAACCAAATATCCCTGTCTATAGTGTCTGTGTCAGCTGAGGCCCTACTGTGCCCCTCTTGTGTGCCTGTGTGTCTCATAAGTCCTTTTGATTTTCTCCAATTTGGGGGAGTCCTTATTGGCACACTCCTCATCTTTCCTGATGTTTTCTGTATGCAGGAAGGAAATGTTTTCTTTCTGTATGTTTTCTGTATCCATACTCTTTTCAGACTCATCAATGTCTTACAATTATTTGGGGAGAGCTTTACTACTGGCCCTATTTACCCACTGTGCACTTCTATTTTAGGGGCATACTCACCACACTGCTGAGATCTTCTATTTGGTGAGGCAGTTACTGAATCTCCCTTCAAGCTAATACAGTTAATCTGAAATAGTCCAAGGTTCTGGCAGAGAGGGTGGGAGCTGAAGATGAATAGCAGTATTAGGCCCAGGAGGTAGGGAGTGTCCCTGAGGAAACAGCAGATGTCCTGGGTCCGAGCGTCCACTGGCCAGTCGCCAGAGTCCCAGGGCAGCGTGGCATTCCTCAGTGCTGATTGGAGTTGCCCAGGAGTGGGCAGCTGAGTGTGCCAAGGTCCCAGGGCAGCATGTTTTCCCCAGGGCCAGTGGGAGTCAGGCAGGAAGCACATGGCTGAGCAGGCCAAGAAAGTTTGAGGGAAGCACATGTTCCCCAGGGCCAGCAGGAGTCACACAAAAAGCATGTGGCAGTGCAGGTCAAGGTCCCTGGGCAGCAAGGCATTCCTCAGTGCTCACTGGAATTGTGCCTATTTCTGAGTTTTGAGTGATGTTTCAAAGTTTCCTTGGTGTACTGGGAATCACCTCGCCCATTTTTGGCTTGCGGGGTAGACTGCTGGCAATTGCTTGCCACTTGGAGTTTGCTGGGTGTGGGCCAGTTGGGCCCACGAGGACTCTGTGTGTCCTCTGGTGATTTCAGACACAGGGCATGGTTTTACCACCTGGGAGAAAAGTTCCAAGGTTTCCCCATATGCTGGGATTCAACCCTCATTCCCAGTCTGGGCCTGGGACTGGATTCCGGACCCTGCTTGCTGTTACTCTCCTGTTTTTTGTAGTAGCTTTTACTATTGAGTTGCATTAATTTTTCCCTTCAGTGATTAATATTTTTATGTAATTCTTATTCATTAGCCTCAATGTGGTGGATTACATTGATTAATTTTCTAATACTGAAACAGCATGGATTCCTGGGATGCACGCCATGTAGATATGCTATAGTATGTCTTTCACGTGTTGTTGATTTCTATCTGCAACATTTAAAATTGTTTAAAATTTTATAGTTGTAGAGATTAAACCCAGGACTTTTGCACTGAGTTACATCACGTTGCTATTTTTTTTTTTTTAAGCAGGATCTAATTAAGTTGCTAAGTGTACCAGACTGGGTTCAAACTTGTGCACTTCCTGTCCTAGCATCCTAGAGGATCTTAAGAACTCTTGGATGAATATTTGCTTAGGGATATTTGATCATACTTTTATTTTTGGTCTTTTTCTTGGCTATCTTTAATTTTTGGTACCAGAACAATGGTTTCTTCGTAAAATGTGAAAGGATTACTTTTTAGATTTCAGGAAAGAAATTGTATAGAATTGGAGTTGATTCTTTAACCATTTACTGATATTTTCCAATGAGATTATGTAGGCCTGGAAAGTTCTTTGGGGGAAGTTTAAAATTATGAATTAAATTTTTATAACAGCTTAGTTCTAGTGAAATTGTCTTAGTCATGTGAAACATTTGTATTTCTTTTAGAAACTGTTTTGTTGAGCTTATCATATCTACATGTGCAAGATAGAGATATTTGTAGTAATCTCATAGTATCCTTCCAGTATCTTCAGACTATAATGATGTCTACTTTTTCATTTTGGTTTTATTAATCACACTTTTGCTGTTTTTAAATTAAACTTATGCTAGAGATTTGTCAAATTTGTTAATATCTTCTAACCATTGTTTCTGCTTCATTATGCTTCTTCCTTTGATTTCCATCGCTCATTTTGGTCTTCTTCTAAGTTCTTGTGGTGCAAATTTAGAATATTGCTTTGAGACTCATCCTTTTTTTCATTGTATACATTTGGAATTATGAAACTTCCTTTGAATAACACTTTGCTGAACCTTACAATTTTGCTATATAGTAATGTGTTCATTATGTTCAATGTATGCTTTGATTTCCATTGAGATTACCTCTATAGCTAATGAATATTTTAGAAAAATTCATAATATTTAAAACATTTGAAGAAATTCCTGTTTTCTTTTTGCTATTGATTTCTTATTTGATTCTATGTGGTTGGAAAAAATGTCATTTGATTTCATTAATCTTAAATTTTTGAGGTATATTTTAGCCATTCAGAATATAGTTTACATTGGTATGTGATCCTTGAGCACTTGAAAAATAATCGTGCATTCTGCTATTATATGGAGTACACTATACATGTTGTTATACCTTATGTATTGATGATATTGATGATTTTGATATTATGCTACTTCACATCAGTTATTGAAAGACAGATGTGACCATGGCAAACTGTAATTATGGTTTTATCTATGTTTCCTTTCTCCTATTAGTTTTGCATCTTTTACTTTCAAATTTTTGTTTCATGTATAGAAATTTAAGTTTTCCATGTTTACTGGGCATATTGACCCAACCACCTTTAGACAATGTGTCTTCATCTTGGTAATATTCTTTGTTCTGAGTAAAGTTACATTACATTGATATGGCTATTTCTACCATCTTTTCATTAATGTTGATATGTTTTCTATCTATGCTTCCTCAAATATTGATATATGTCTTAGTTTGTCTTAGTATAAACGCTGAGTTTATCTTGCTTTGAATTTGTTGTTTCTTAAATTCATAATTTGATTCATAACCAAATTTAAGAGATTTTCAATCATTAATTCTTAGAGCACTTTTCAAGTCTATCTTCTTTCTTTCCCCCTCTGAGACTTAGATGACACTGAATATTACATGTTTTGTAACGGTTCCACAGGTCCTGAGCTTTGGTTAATTTTTTGATGGTCTGTGATGACAGATAGCATAATATCTTTATTAAACTGAATAATTTTCACTGTCCTGTCTCTGAGCTCACTTATTTTCCTCTGTCTTCTGTATTATAGTCTTGAGACTTCTAATGAGGTTTCTTTCTTTCTTTTTTTTTTTTTTTTTTTTTTTTTGTGAGATGGTTTCACTATGTAGTTCAGACTGACCTTGAACTCACTTTGAAGCCCAGAAGCCCAGCCTGGCTTTGAACTCAAAGCAATCCTACTGCCTCAGCTTCCCAAGTGCTGGAATTACAGACATTTGACACCATTCTCTGGCCATTGAGTATCTTAACTTCAGCAATTTTATTGTTCAATTGTAGAATTTTATTTTGTTCTTTTAACGTGTATTATTTTCTGCTATTTTATTTGTTTCAAATGTGTTTATAATTGTTCCCAGAAGTTATTTTTATATGCTCACTTTAAAATATTTGTCAGTTAATTTCATATCAGAGCACTCTTATGGTGGCATATATTAACTTACCTTTGTTTATATAATGTAACATTGTCTTGATTCTTGACATAATGAGCAGTGTTCATTGGATAAGTCAGATAATAGTCCTGTATATCTGGGTTATTATGCTAGGTGACCTGGTTCTTATTTTAGATGACTACTCTGTCAGGAAAGGGAAGTAGTAAGATCCAAATGTCGAGTTTCCACACTTATCCTCCATTCATAGTCCAAAGGGTGATCTTTTCTACTGATAATGAGGTACCCCAGTTTGTCTCCATTGATACCTCTCTAGCTGATACAATTGGAGATGCCTCATTATGGCTTCTCTTTTGGCACATGTTGCAGTCAGGGACTGTGAGAACATTTGCAATTAGGACACAGAATTTATAATATTATTTTTAAATGGTCACCCAAAGTAAAACACAAGAAAGTATAGGAAATCTATCCACAACACTAAAGACCCAGAATATTCAGCCAAGGGCCTGGATCCCACAGCAATGTCCTGCATGAGTCCAGATGAAGACCTAGAGCTCATGACAATGCCTCCATGCATCCAAATGGAGGTCCAGAGCCCATGAGAAAGGCTCACACCAGTCTGTTTTACACATCTGCATGGGAAAGACCCAAAAGTCAGCAGGGGAAGCTAGAAAGTATATAGCAGCCAGGTAAAGGAGCTGTGTTGGTAGCTTGAGAGTTCTACATTGGAGCCCAGAAGTCACACTCACAACAAAGACCAGTTCCTCTGATGATAAGCTTCATCAAAGTGTGACAAACTTTTCCGGAAGAAACAGCACACATCTTCCCCTCCACAGCCAGGAAGTGATGCACAATATAAGAACCAGAGCTCCCCCAAAGTGAACCACAACCACTCTCACCAACAAAGTCTCAAACTCCTCTGATGATAATGCTCGAACTCATATTGGAGAAGATAATCATGAAGCATTCCTCCAGGAGAACCAACAGCTCAAAATTGCAACACTTAGAAAAACACAGCTGGCTCTTCTTCTCCACATCTCTATTCATGCTGGCAACTTTCTTCAGTTGGATCACCTACATGCAGTACCATGCTGATTTAATTCAGCTGGTGTTAAGTTGACCATTAGTTTTTAACCCATAACAACACACATTGGCACCCTAGAGGAGAATATGAGTTTCTTATCTCTTCATGGTAATTAAAGTTCTGATTCTACATATTGTTGGCACTTCCAAAGGAAGGAGTTGAAACAGATAAACCTCCATAGAGACTGGCAAGAGTAAAAGACTAAACTTCCTATTATGCTACTGTGCTGATGTGAGTGGAAATGATCTCAGTTTATCCCATGTGTTTGGCTGGACTACAATGATTACTATCCAAAAGTTGTCATTGACTAACTCTGGTCTTTACTCAGAGAGAAAGTTGTATTGGAACTTTTCTATTCAGAATAGTGAATAGTGCAGAATAGTGAAGTTTCTCTTGGCATGTTGGTACATACATACAATATATTTTTATTATTTTCAACTTCATTATATGCCTTCCCTTTCCTTTCTCTATCCTTGAATCTTTTCTCTATTTTAAGGAATATACCAAAGATTGGTATTGCTATCTCAAATAGATTTTCTAATTTTAGCTTTTTGAGAACCCTGCATACTGATTCTGTTGTAGTTTTACTGGTTTACTTTCTTACACACAATGTAGAGGAGTTCTATTTTCTCCTACATAATTACCAGCATTGTTAGTTTTTTAAAATTATTATTGATAGCTATTTTGACTGGAGTGAGACAAAATTTAAATGTGGCTTCCATTTGCATTTCCATAATGACTAAATACTATGTTGGTTTTTTTGTGAATTTTTTATTTAAAGAAAGACTAAACAAAACAGTAAATGGGTAGATACAATACACACTTTCAAAGAAAAAGAAATAAACAGTAATTAAATCACTAATTGATGTTTACATATTGTCCTCTTACAAATAATTGTTCAAGATACAAAAGTGGAACATAAAGGGGAATTCAAACAGTGAGATTGCAAATAGCTCTATTCAACTATCCAACAAAAGCTTAGTAATATGGTTATCTCTCTTATACACTTAAACATATATGCAGGTATCCATATCTTCATTTATATTGAGATTAAATGAACCAAAGCAGACTAAAATCACTCTGGACAAAGAATAATAGTATTGCTGGATTTCACATCATGACACCCTGGGATCAGCACTGGGAATTGTAGTGTCTTTCTTCCTTCAAAGTATTTGTTGATTTCATCATGTGTCATAAGATCAGTTCTCATAGACTGTTCATACATTCTATGCATGCATGAGACTTAACATGTATTCCTATCCTTTCTATATTAGAAGGGGAAACAAAACAAAGTAGGACAGAACAGAACATATTCCTATAGATACATAAAACAAAAAAGACATGTAAAACCACTGTACAAGGAGTTCTACCATGGTTATTGTGTTATCTCTTGTTATCTTCAACAAAATTGGCTGTATCATCAGATATAATATAATTGAATATATCAGTATATAACAGTATTGATAGAAACCCAACTTTGTAGATAGTGTTAAACTGCAAAGAGAGGCAGTATTCAAATAAAAATGGGTAACATAGTGAATCTTGTCATTTTCAGTATAGTTGTCTATACTCTCAGACTTGATACTATCAATTATTACAGTTTTTAATAAAATCTGTCAATAACAAACATAAATCAAACAAACCAGACTTAACTAAGATCAGTCATGATACAACAATGTAAGTTATACAGGGATCCAGATTAAGTTAATAGGAAATTAAAGATGATTACTGTGCTATATCCTGACATTTTTGGGAAGGCTGCCTGTGCCCTCAGATCTAGTGCTTGTAGACAAACTGGGACAGAATAAGTTCTATATAAGCAGAGCTGTGTGAGTAATATGGGTTTTGACTCCTGATACACTATTAATAATATCTTCTGCTGTCTTTTTTAAGACTATTCCTCCCCTTTCACTCCCCCAAGGAATACTGTGCATTTTGGGGTCTTACCAACACACTTGGTCTTAAATTGGGGGGGGGGAGCAACCTGCTATTTACCTAAGTGGTTCTGAACCTTCTACCCCCTAGACTTGATTATATTCCTTTACCTAGTAAAACCTGTCTTTCCCATCTATCCTCAATTACTAGTCTAGTTGTCCTTATTACTCTCTGGTTCCCTGTCACATAGAGCATAGTTTTCTCATATTTGATTTTCAGTCCATAAACCCTTTTTCAGGTTAATTATATTTCATATAAAAAGCATCACAGTGGACCCTACCTCCTGATCTACTCTGCCTGTGACTCTCTTTTTTTAAAATTTAATGTATCAAGGCCATTTATATTAGAGATATAGCCAATCTTCTCTGCCTCATTTCTGTTGTGTTTTTTTTCCCCTGTCATTAATTGTCTGTATGTCTTCTTCATTTCACTTTTTGCACCATTCATTGAGGCCTCTCTGCCACTGTTCCTGGAATCCTGGTGCTTTTCTCTTTCTTTAGAACATCCTGCAGTATTTTCTGTAGAGTTGGATTGATGGTCGCAAATTCCTCCAGTTCCTCTTTGTCCTGGAAGCATCTTGTTTCTCCATTAATTTCTAGAGATAATTTTTCAGGGTACATCAATCTGGGCTGGAGGTTATTTTCTTTCAGGGCGTGGAATATTTCACTCCAGGCTTGTCTTGATTTGATGGTTTGTGTCCAGAAATCTGCTGTAATTCTGACGGGCTTTCCCTTGTAAGCTTTTTTTTTTTTTTTTTTTTTTGTCTCTGGCAGCTTTTAATATTCTGTTTTTATATTGGGTTTCTGCGATCTTGATTATTATATGCCTGGGTGTAGATCTGTTTCTGTGAATAGCCTTTGTAGTTCCTTTGTTTGTATCTTTGCTTCTTCATTCATATTCTTTATTCTTAAGTTGTAGATCCTCTTGCTGTCTTCTCTTTGAACCTGCTTCATGTACTCTGTATTTTCTTCATATTCTTCATCAAACAATTCTCCCTTTTTTTTGTATTCCTCTATTCTTCCATCTGTGTCTTCTTGAGAGGTGCTTAGCATTTCTTTTATAAATCTATTTTTATCTTGCTTTTCTGGGTGAAATATTTCACTTTTGAATTTGTCTATGAGGTCCTGAATATATCTTTTTATGTCCATTGGTACCATGCCTGATATTGTATGTTTGCTGTCCTCAATCTCCTTTATATTTACTTTTCTTGGATCAGTGTTCTCAGGGTTGGGGGCTGTGGACATTTTGTTGTTTGCTCTTCTCATATTTTTTGTTTCTTGCATACAGGTGTATATAGAATTTTTTCTTTGTTGGATATGATTCTTCTTCTGAAACATGCTGGGTATATGGTCCTGCCCACTGCAGGTTGCTATTGAGGTGCAAACAGGGGCAGTGTATGCTGGCCCCTCATCTTTGGGTCAGTCAACCTGCTGATGCCTTCACTGCTTAGTGTACTGCTGCTGGGCATAGGGAATTGGTTTGGTAACCTATTGGATCTCAGCCAGGGGCATGACTCAGGCCAAGCACTCTCCACCAATCCCATTTGAGAATGGAGCAACTGCCTGAGGTCACTGCTGCTCCTTGTTCTTGCCAGTCTTCTTGGTCCCAGAATGTCATCTGTTAGAGCCCCTTTTCCTGTGGAATGGTTTCATTTCCATCACTCACCGCAGGTTGATGCAGGTTCCTTGCCAGTTCAGTTCTCTGTTTGGCTCACCAACCCCCAACCTCATTGTGACTTCATGTCCAGTGGTTTGTAGTGGCAGGATTTCGGGTGGCTCTGTAAGTTGTGGCTACATGAGTACAGGTGGGGCGCTGCAGCAGGGACAACAAATCTTTAGCTATTTCCAATAGTAGCACCAGGACTGTATGTTTGATTGGTTCTTCCCATCTTAGTTTCTTTCTGGATGAAGAATATTCTTCTCCCTCTGTTTGGGACTCCCCACATTGTGTTATTTTGAAATCTAAGTTGACTATCTCAGGGAGCCTCTGTAGCCTGCTGTTGTCTATCCACAATCTTTACCGGAACTTAAATACTATGTTTTGAACATTTTTTTAATCTACTTATTGGTTGCTTGAAATTTTTCTTTGAAGTGTATATTAAACTCATTTCCCCATTCATTGACTAGGTTATTTTGTTTTTAGAATTAATATTTTTGAATTCTTTACATATTCTAGATATTAAAAAGACTAGACTAGCTAGCAAAGATGTTTTCCTTTTCTGTAAGTTAACCATTACTGTATTGATTGTTCCCTTTGTTATATAGAGTATTTTCATTTGATGCAACACCATTTCTTGATGCTTGGTATTATTCTCTGTGCTATGTGTGTTCTTTTTGGGAATATTTTGCCTATGTCTAAGATTTCAATTATTTCCCCTATGTTTTCACCTAGCAATATCGTTATTATTCTCTTGTATATTTGATTGATTTTAATTTGATTTCAGAACAGATTGAGAGCTTAAGATATAATATGAATCTGCATGTTGATGTCCAGCTTTCCCAACTTATTTAAAACTTGTCTTTACTGAAGTGTACATTTTTGGCTCCTTTGTCAAAAAATCAGATGATTATAAGTGTTTGGACTTGTTTCTGTGTATTGCCTTCTCATTCATTTAGTTTAAATATCCATTTTGTACCAGTACCATGTTGATTTTGTTACTATAGCTTTGAAGTATAACTGTAAATCAGGTACTAAAGTGCCCTAGCATCACTCCATATATTTAGTGTTGCTTTCCCTCTTGTAGGTGTTTTATGCTTCCATATGAATATTACATTTGTATTTTTTTTGTCTTTTTCCTTTTTATCGGTACCAGAGATGGAACTCATGACTGACCGCTTACAAGGCAGGCGCTTATGCTGCTGAACTAAATCCCCAGCCCCTACATTTGTAATTGTTGAAAAGTGCCTTTGAAATTTTAATAGGAATTTTATTGAATTTGTAGATCATTTTTATTATTTAAATTTTATTACTTAATATTTAAAATATTAGGTTTTTGTATCATCTAGTATGATTTCTTATTTTCTCCTTCTGATTCTCATTCGCTTATCTACTTTCTCAATATGATTTTTATTTCCCTAGATCTTGTGGTTGTGGCTGGGTTTTTTCCCCTCTGTATTTAGGATTCCCACTAGTACTGTCTATTTTATATTTATTTTGGAGATCTTTGTTTGTTCCTTCAATTTTGAAGGAAAAAACTACAGAACATAATAACTTGAGGTTACAATTTTGGGGGGAAGTAGCCTTGAGACACATCATTACAGGTGCTCCTTGCCTTTAAAATTCCATGATAAATCTGCTGGTAACTGATGAATTTTCCCTTATAAGTGAATCAAGTTTTTCTCTAGTAACTTTTTTTTAAATTTTTTTTTGTCTTTTTCATTTTTATCGGTACCAGGGATCAAACTCACGACTGCCTTCTTGCAAGGCAGGTGCTTATGCCACTGAGCTAAATCCCCAGCCCCATTCTCTGGTAACTTTTAATACTCTTTCTCTGCTGTGAATTTATGGAAATTTGACTATGATATGTGTCTTACTTTCTCATTACTGGTACAAAATACCAGGCATTTTTAAGGTTTGTTTGGCTCACAGTTTTTAGAAGTTCCAAGTCCATAGTTACCAAGCTCTGAGACAGAACAGCATGGCAAAGGGACATAACAGGTGAAACAGTGCATGACATAACAGACAAAAAACAGGGAGTCTAAGTCTTCTGCTTTTTATTCCATCCAGACTACAAGCCTATTTGTTGTAGACACTCCCATAGTAAATCTTCCCTCTTCAATAAGTTTGTCATCCATACTAAAAAATAGGCTAAACCAGTGAACTAATTCAGTATCTCATACCCAAGAATCACACACCCCTGATCCATCACTACAAAAGACTCATTTTGAGGGAGTAGTATTTTGAGGGACAACACTTTGAGGGGGCATTTCCATATATGCCATAACAATACATAATAAGTTATTTTGTGACCATGTCTGTTTGGAGTTCTATATGCTTCCATTACCTTGGTAACTATCTCATTCCCTAGATATACAGAGTTTTTCCTATAATTTTTGTGAATGGGCTTTCTGTGCTATTACCCTGTATATCCTTATCCTCCCTAAGCCACTGAGTCAGGTTTATCCAAGAGCTTTCAATAATTTATTTTCTCATCACTCTTGTATTTCAATATTGTTTTCTCATCACTCTTATATTTGTGATGAGGTCTGCAGCTCACTTGGGATGAAAAACCTCTACCATTATTGTGTGGGGATCATATTAGTAAGTGGTTTTACCTTTTTATGTGTTCTAAGTTGTGGGTATAGCACCATGTAAAAGTACTGCTCCAAGTGCTAGGTTATACTCCCAACACTGCTTTGAGAGGATGGAGATCTTTGTTCCTTCAATTTTGAAGGATAAAACTACAGAACATAGTAACTTGAGGTTACATTTTTGGGGGGAAGTAGCCCCAAAATGGAATAATAACCATAAATATAAACAATTAAAAAGACAACCATATAATTAAGAATTTGTTTTAAAAGATCTCTAATAGTTCACTAACCCAGGAAATGGCATGAAACAATGGAATATAACAATATACGATAGGTTATAAAAGTTATTAATGATATTCAGAAGAATGTTAATATTTTAGAACAGGGAAAGATTATAGGGACAGAAAGATACAAGGGAGAAGAAAATTAAAAAGATAAGGTAGAGAAAATAAATGTAAAGTGAGATAATAGATCAGAAGATTATGACAATTGGGACCTGATCAGCCCCAGGGATCTGTGGAATATACTTTCAAGTATTTCTTTATGGACCATAGAGGGAGGACATTGGAGTGTATCTGTGTCTGTTCCCTTTTTCCTGTCTGTCCTGCCACTTTTCTTAGTCATTTCACACTAAACAAATCTGCTCTACTGTGACCACCCATGAGAATATCTCTGGTTTAGAGCCATCCAATCATGAACTGAAACCAACAGCAAACTGAACCTCTGTTCCTTTAAATTGTTGAATAATATTTGTCAATGAAAAGAAAGCCAATAAAGAAAATTGGTACCAGAAATGGGGTTATTGTGGTGTCTCTGTCTGATAATGTTGTTAAGAAGTATTGAAACTAGTTTCTAGGAGAGATTTATTTTTATTATTTTTAGATCAAGAACAGAATATATATATATATATATATATTGAGAGAAGAAAAAGCTTCTATGTGGGGGAGGGACAAAAGGAATGCCGAGTGTGTTGTCCAGGAGGAGAATTTTTAAAGGATTTAGATATGTGGGCAAAAGTCTCTTTATAATAATCTCTAGGACCTCTACTTGAAAAGATCCTCAGAGACAATTTTTTCCTAGCATTTTTTTGCCAGTTTTCAGCTATTCAGGCACTCATAGGTAACTGGAGCTATGGTTTGGGGTAGCAGGTGTGTGTCTGGCTACTGCTTCCACTGACAACAGACTTTGCCATCATCCACAAGATGACAGTTTTACTGGCATGCAAAATGTCAAAATTTGAGGTAAGGAAGGCTTCAACTCACGTATCAAAGGAAGGCAAAAAGGCTCTAAGAGGGCGGTACACAAAGCTGTGGGAATGAATTCAAAGGTAAAATGGAGATGCCAAGAAATTTGAGATGTTGGGAATATGGACTGTCTGTTCATAGTTCAGGTTGTGAATAGAGCCCAAGAGGGGTTGTGTGGGCTGCAACTAACAAGCTCATAAGGTATATCTATCCTTTTGTAACTTATATCAGCATGTGACCTGGATGCCAGTCTTGGAGTTGCAGAACTTAATGTTTTTCCCACTGAGTTTTGGCCTTCCATTAGTCTGATTCCTTTTTGTCTTTCTGATCCTCCCTTTTGGAATGAAAATATTTATTTTGTGCCATTGTAACTCGGGGTTATGTAGCTTGCTTTTTATTTTTACATATGCTCACAGTTAAGAGTTTGACTAGAGTCTCAGAAGACACAACTAAACTGAGTTAGACAAAATAATCCAAAATAATCCAATGAGGAAGCAAAACAAACAAACAAAATGTACTAGGAACAATATACCTTCCCAGGTCCTAATAATTAGTAAAATTATCTGACACTGTCTAATATAAGAAGAATTATGAAAAAACTTTCTTAGCCTAGGATTCTCCTCAGTCTATAGAGTGAACTCTACTTCCTTAGGGTCACAGGTGAGTGCTAAGGCAAATCTATCAGTGTTTGATGGTTGGACTTGATCCTCACATAATAGGTTGCAGTTTGTTTGTTTGTTTCATTTTGTTTTGTGTTTTTGGTATTTGTTTATACCTGGGAATGCAGGCACAGTTAAAAATGGACCTGCTTACCAAATCTCTGACTTGTTTTGCCTGTGAAATTATCTACACTGTGGGTTCCAGTTCCATGAATTCTCTGTTCATGGTCTTAGAAATGCTGCTGGCAAGTGTATGCACTGGAAAGTACGTATCTGGTTTCAGGGCAAGCTGCATGGAACTCAGCATTTCCACCTATTCACATTTCTAGTGCCGCCCAGGAATAGGAAGGCAATATCCTCTCCCTAGTGAACATCATACTCTGCCCAGAATCTTAATGGGATATTTATAGCTTGTCCTAGCACTAGAGGCAGCAATAGTTAGACTGGATATCGCATGGCACAGCTCCTGGCAGTTTCTTCTCCAGGAGGATTTTGAAAAATATCACAAAAGGGTACATTTTCAAGACCCATTTAGTGACAAGCTCTAGGCCCAAGAACCAGTCTCATTCTAAATATCAAATTTCTGGCTTTCACCTGGTCACTAACTTGCTCAGGCTGAGTTCCAGTGATTTGATTTCTCCCTCTTCTATTCCTATAGCCACTTGTCTCAAAGAAGCCTGTCTGCCACTTGCCTCTTCTCCATAATGCCGTTTCTGTTTTTACTGATTGATACTTCCAGGTTGCTGGAGCCTTTGGTTCTAACTTTGGAATATATGAATTAAAAAGAAAACCTAGGATACTTTTCACTGTGCTCTTGACTAGGTCACAAGATCCCAAGCTAGTCAGCATTCTCTCCACTGCTCTGAGTTCCCTTATGATTGTCTCATATTAAATGTCCAGAGATTTTACATTTCTTTAATAAGTGAAGAGAAAAAGCACCTTCCTGGAAATAGAAAATTTGGAATGTTTTTAATTATGTTAAACATTTAGCCTAAATCAGTTCTAAAACAAACATACTGCATGAGTTTAGAGACACAATTTGAATTAATGCTTAGATGAAAAGTTTTGCAATGAAAAATTGGAGTATTGTGCTTATCTCTTATATTTCTTTAAAATATAAGAAACAAAATTTCTTTAGTCATAGACTGTATTGCAACACTTAATATTTATAGGGACCTTTTTATCAACTTGACTGATGGGATAAAAATTGTACAAAATTAAATATCTATAAATTTTATAAATACAAAGTTTAGATACTTTTTATATTGCTAACATGCAATTTAACAATCTGTATGAACTACATGTATAGCAAAGTCACAAAGGACTCCACCATAGTTACCTACACATCTACACATAGTTATATATTGTTACATACATCACACAAATATATAATGTGTATAACAGTTACATATTTATATATTAGCATGTTCATATAAAATAGTTTTTCTTCACATAGTTTGCTTTCAATGTAGTGAATAGAAAAATATGTCTAATATATATTAACACTGTCATTCTTCATCATCATTATCAATTATTTCTATTTCCTTTCCCACTAAAGCAATTTGGGGAAAGTAAACATAGACTGTTAATTGCCTAACTACCTAAAAATAAATAAGATTTTGGAGGAAGCACTCAGAATTAATTTAATCTCTCCAAATATAGTAATTTAATTAGTGTGTTTATTGTGTTATTTTTCCAGTGCACAGTAATAGCGGTCATAAAGTACCACCATGCTCAGTGAAAGATACATTCTTGAAAGAGTCTAGAGGATTTGAATGTGTTTATTTTTTATGATCAAGATATCTTAAGAAAGAAGTCATTCTAAGGAACTAGGGTACAGACAATAATTAGACAAAAATAATATCCATTTTAATTTCAAAACTATTCATGAAGTAGATTATAAATATTTTTGTTATTTATATAAATTTAACATCATAGGAGATAAAAGACAATTTCATTAAAGTGAGAAAAAAGATGGGGAAAACTGTTGTCACCATTATCATCCAACATTTTATAATGAGCTCTAATCTTTGAAATAAGTTGAAGTAGTTTAAAGATTAGAAAAGATACCATAATCATTATTATTTTATTTTACGATAATATATCTACAAGTCTGATGTCCATTATGGCAGGTGCAAGTACATATTGTAAGTGTCAGATGACATATGAAAAATGGCATTTTTGCATTACATTTTATATTTATTCAAGTAATATAATGTAAGGTTAAAATATGTTGCTAAAATTATAATACCGTATGTTTTCATTTCTCACATGTAGATATGTAGATGTGAAATTGGCAGATCATATGCTAAATCTATGTTTAAATTTTGGAGGAACTGCCAGAATTTTTTTCAAAAGTTTCTCACCATTCTACAATCTCTCTCATTGTGTGAGGTTCCTAATTTCTTCCTTTCTCATCATCACTTCTGATTATATCATTTTAATTACATTTAACATGATAGATATGAATAGGTAATTTTTTATTTTTATTTTGATTTTCCTTATGACCAAGAATGTTGAGTATCATTTAATGTTTATTGAGTTCACCAATTTTCTTTGAGAAAACATCTATTTTAATTTTTTTCCATTTAAATTAGCAGGTTTTTTTTTTGTTATTTAGTTGTAATACTCTCATATATATCATTGATACAAGTTCCTGATCAAACACGTGGTTGGAAAATATTGTATCTTTTATTCTTGGCAGTTTTTCTCTTGATTTTGTGGTGAAATTGGTAATACAAAAATTAATTTCCTGTAATCGAGTATTTTTCTCTCTGTGTGTGTGTGTGTGTGTGTGTGTGTGTGTGTGTGTGTGTCCATGTGTGTCTGGGTGTTTGGTGACGTATTTAAGAAAGTATTTTCCTAAATGAACATTATCAAGAATTATTCATGTATTTGCTTTTAAGAGCCTTACAATTTGAATATTTAAATCTGAAACTACTGGCTGTTTCATTAATTTTTGTGTATGTATGAATTAAAAGTCCAAATTTACTTTTTTGTGGGGAGCTATTAATTTGTCTTAGAATTATTTGTTGACAAGATATGTTCTATACCCTTACTCCTTGCATTTAATTGTCTTGGTATCCTCATGGTAATCAATTGACTATAGTCACACTTAATTCCTAGTTAATTTTATTGATTTATGTGTCCATTCTTATGCTGGTACCATGTCACACTGATTATGGAAAGTTTCATAGTAAGTTTTGGAATTTAAAAGAGTGAATTGGGGCTGGGGATTTAGCTCAGCGGCATAAGCGCCTGACTTGCAAGCAGGCAGTCATGAATTTGATCCCCAGTACCGATGAAAAGGAAAAAGACAGAAAAAAAAAAAAATAGAAGAGTGAGTCTTCCAATTTTGTTCTTTATTGACATTATTTTGCATGATCTTAGTCCTTTGTATAAGTACATGAATTTTCAGATCAGCTTATCTTTTTCTTTAAAAGAAGCTAGCTGAAATACTAATGGAGACTGCACTGGTTCTGTAGGTTAATCTGAAGAATATTCCTATTTTAATATTAAACATTCTTATCTATGAATATGAGATATCTTTTAAAACTGCATTTCTTTCCCTATTATCACAGAGTTTTCAATTTCAACTACTTGGCTTAATTAATTTGATTTAGACCTAAGTATTTAATTTTATAATATTTTAAATAGAATTATTTTCTTAATTTTATCTACAGAATATATTTTTCAAGTGTATATGAATACAATTGATTTTTTTTGGTCTTTTTTGTATTTATCAGTACCAGGGATCGAACTCACTACTGCCTGCTTGCAAGGCAGGCGCTTATGCTGCTGAGCTAAATCCCCAGCCCCAATTGATTTTTGTATACAGTATTATACAATACAGACTACTAATTTTGATTATTAATTCTAATAATTTTTGTAGGATCATTTTATTTTTCCTTTTCCAATCTAGGTGCCATTTGTATATGCATGTATGTGTGTATGTATGCGTGCATATTTATGTATATTTGCTAGTTACCCTAAAAGTGACAAAATGGATGTTTGTCTTTTCCTAACATAAGGAGAAATTCATTCAGCATGTCATAGTTAAAAATAATAATAAAAGCTGCAGATTTTCCATAGATGGTCAATATGAAGGTTTGGGAAAGTACCTATAAGCCTGGATATCTGGAAATCACTCCAGGTCAAACCAACATATTGTACAGTCACTGTTTTATTCAGGATATTGTTTAAAACCACTCTGTCCATCATGCTTTTTCTCTGGGTTGATAGATCTGTTTGTGATTTGAACAGAATTGGAAATACTTTTATTGTGCCCTATATCTCCATAGGATTGCCTCTGAATGGGTGCATTTTAGTGCTTAGAATGTCTAATCTCTGTTATTGTCCACAGTCTCAGAAAAATTCATCCTGATAATTTCTTTCTTTGTTTTTCTTTGTTAAGTCTTTGGTAGTCTTTTTTAGTGTGTTCCTGTGACAATCTCCATTATTTTAGTCAACTAATTTAGTGATCTCCTCTATTAAACCTGGATAAATTTTTATCTATATGCAGAGCTGTGATAGTTTTGTCCTTAAGGCTTGCCTTTCTGTTTGCATTAAGTCTTGCATTAATTCTCTAGATCGAGGGTCACTGTTTTAAAGGTAGCACCCCAGCATTGTAAGTGGTCATGGAGGGAGTGGCAATCCTTACAGACGTAGAACCCTTACTTCCTTAGGAGGAAAGTTGAGAGATCTAAAGCTCAATATTCTTAGGCTGTTTCATCTACAATGTGAAGACTGGGTGAACCAAAAGAAGCGAGTCTGTAGACAAGAAAATAAAATAGTGTCCTTCTTGTATCTTCTAGCTAATACCGACTACAAGTTAAAAACAGTTTTACTAAAGAGTTTCCCCTGGGAAGCAACTTGAAGGCAGAGGAGGAAAAGAAATTAAAAAGTAAAATAAAAACAGATAAAGGAAGGCACCACATGGCCTTGGAACTCATGCCAAGAAAATGAGTTGACATACAGGACATAGATAGAAAGCCAGTTGCACAAATGATACATCTTACTACTAATATAATATAATACAAGCAATGAGTATTGTTATGATTTGTGTCTAGGTGTCCCCTCAAAGCTTCATGCAGTCATGGATGCAGCTGATTTTATCATTTGTGATTTGTTCATTGTCTAGTGCTGGGACTGGCTGTGTGAATGCTGCATCTGCCCAGGGGCTATAGCCAGCATGCAATATAGGGGAGGGAAGGAGGTATACATTTTCCTTTTACCTTTTCACTCTTGTCACTTGCAGCTGCTGTAAACAGTTGCACCTAGGCATAACACCCTGCCTTGGAGCCAGCTAGGATGGTCAGAAACCTCCAAAATTGGAAGCTAAATAAACTTTTCCTACTTTATTTTGGGCATTGGGTATTTTGGCTCAGCAATGAGAGTAAAGTAACAGAGACAGGTGTCTAACTTCAATGAAGCATGTAGCCACAGCTATGTACTAACACATCCATATATATCCATGTGTATTCACTCTAGAATCACTATATTATTCACTATAGAGTCATTATAGAATACAGTAGATATCCACATGCCCCTTTACTCATTCTAAGCTAAGAATAAGGCACCCCCTTACCAACTATCCATCCATGCCAAAGAGAGACCTTTAAATGGTACATCAAGGAAAAGTAAATAGACAGAAAAAACTACACATATAGCAATAGAAGAAATGAAAGTAGGCAGAGGTACCTGGAAGTCAGTTATAGCACATTTTGGGTAGAGGCAGAGAAGTCACTCATTTCTCCATAAAAAAAATAGCTGAGAACAAATGGCTCCCAGGTCCTGCATCTTTGTGCAGCCATTTACTCTGATTCTTTCTTATCATGGTAGTTATTATCTCCTTTCTCCCACTTTTTCTCTTTACAAATAAAGTATCTTTCTTTTATTAAATTTTGTAACTCTAATTTATTATTAGAGCTGAGTTCTAGTTCCAGTGAATTGCTCAGACAATAGAGCAGGGGTGCCAGTTTCCCATATGTGGTCCCTTTATTGCATTGGCCAATAATAGTAAAAAAGTTGATGAATAAATAAGATCAGTAAACAGCCCTGGGGACTTTAGCCATTAATTATCTGCAGTCAGTCCTCCAGGATGGCCTTCTATGGGTAGATAGGTAGTATTTTAAGGTAAACCTATCCTATCACCGATTGGATATCACCAGAGATTTTCACAAGTGAATGACCCCTGTAATCAAAATTGGCATTGAGGGAACCAAGATATAACTCTCTCTCACCATGATTCCCCTTTGAGTATGCCAGGCTGGCAAATATAAAATAAGAACTAGAAATTTCATTACAATTACACAGTATAATCTGAAATACTGCAAAACAAAAACAAAACAAACAAAAAATCAATATGTGTCAGGGAATCTCTCTTTCCCTATTCTATGTTTTGAAGCTTCTTAAATCAGAGTCTTGGGATGAAAAAAAAAAAGACTGTCCTCAGATAACTTTGTGTGTCCTGCTTCCTTCACATGAATAAGTCACAGAAACACACCCTGACCTGTTCACTTTGAAATCTGGGTTTTACAGTCATTCTCAGCCCTTTAAATATGAGGGAGGGATTTCTCAGAGCTCTCTATGTTTGAAACATAGCACAAACTTAATTACTGAGGACATAAGAAGGGTTGCAGCATCCTCGGTCCAGTTACCCCCAAAAAGAAAGACTCATCAAGGACACTAGCCTAAACCCAGGCATGGATAGCCGCAGATAAATCTGAATGATAGTGGAGGCCAGAGACAAAGAAAATCAAGACCACTTTTGGCTTTCCTGATGAGATGGGAGATGTCCTATCTGAGTTTTGCGAGGCAGGAGAGAAGTCTTGGTAGAAACCTGCAGCAGGAAAGGCCAGGGCTTACACAGGTTTTCTTCCCCACTGTAGCCGTGGAATCAGGGGAGTATTTGCTGTATGGGTATGCCCTAATATATGAGAGAATCCATACTTAATCTTTCTATTAGATGAGATTTGAGCCAAGAAATCATCCCTGGAATATCTTCTAAAGCACTGAAGAGAGATAGATCCTCAGTTTTGAAAAAGAGGGTGCTTTTACTATATTACCACTTAGCCACAGTACCTCCTAGAAAACCAACAAAGATATTCTCCTTCTTTCAAATAATATAAGCACAAATATAAAAAAGTGGAAGAGTGGCAACTGCTCTAGATATGAGTTATGTCATAAGCTAAAATTTTAGTTGTGCCTGATTGATAAAATTCCATAACCAATTATGTCTGAGTGTACTCTGGTTTATGAACAATTGTATTATGTATACTTGTCCATCTATATGTTCAGTTTATTCCAATTATTAGCTCTAACTCTTACAGCTGTTTTGTTTGAATTCAAGCAATTTTTTTTCTTTTTTTCTTTTTTCTTTTTTTGGAAATTTCCCTAAAAGACAGTTGATATATAATAAAATATTTATAACTACAATTTAATTTGGCTTATACATAAAATAAGTGTCACGAAAATTAAGGACATGTTTCTGCCCAGATTGTCAGCCAATCATGATGATGTCAGGATTGGTTTTACAAATATCATGCCTGTTATTGTCTGTGTACAGTACCTTGGAAGTCTTTCATTGGTCAATAATAATGTATTATTATGATCTGGTTCTCGTAAGTCATCTAAAATTGATAAAATAGCTATATGGGGATCTCTTAGGCTTAAAAGAACTGATGTACAAGACTCTCCTTGGTGAATAAAGGAACAGCTGCCTGGAAAACAATTATTGTGGTCTTTGTTCACTAATGTGACTTCTGATAATTTCCATTGCCTTATGAAGACACACTCTAAAAAGCATTGCTAAATATGTTACTATAATATATTCCTATTGATTTTCCTCAAGGAGTTAAGTGTTAAATATGTTATTGTCATATGTTTACATTGGTTATCATTGAAAAAGGTTAAGTTTCCCATGGGTAAATCATAAAGTTTTCTTATTAGTTTTCCATATAACTATGATACATAGTATTGCTGATTTCATGATGTACTAAAGGCATTCATAGTTTCAAGGTGTATTGGACTCCAGGGATACAAAACTAAAAGTCTAATTATACTGACAGTACTCCAGCTAAGAGTGTTTACAGTGATATTTATTTTTTCTTTTAAACTCTAATCTCCCACTCATTTTCCAGTCACTTGTGATAAGAGGTACATGTCAAGTCAACATGATACTACCACTTAAATGACAATTTTCTTTTTTCAAAAGCTTATGTGATATATGTGTGTGTATGTCACTATACTTAAAAGTGCTGAGATACCAAGCACTTCTGACAATTTCACACTAAAATTAAAGATTAGACATTAATAACTTACAAAGTATGTTATAGACAGGGGCATTCTTAGATGGAACTCTATTCAAAGATAAGTTAGCTTTTAAAAAAAGACTTTCTTACATAATTTAATATCTTGTAATTAGATAAAGATAACTAAAAAGAGAACTATTCTATACTAATACACTTAAATGTGCTTTAGGGATAACAATGTAATCATGATTATCTTGTTAGAATGTTATGTATTCACTGATATCAAGTTTTCCCTGTAAAACTTTATAATTATTACCTTTTTTTCTTTTCTTTTTTTTTTTTTTTTTTTTTTTTTTTTTGTCTTTTTCCTTTTTATTGGCACGGGGGATCAAACTCACGACTGCCTGCTTGCAAGGCAGGCGCTTATGCTGAGCTAAATCCCCAGATCCCAATTATTATCTTAAAAAAAAAAAAAAAGAATGACAGCCTATAGTTCAAGCACTGCTTAAATAAAGACTCTTGCTAGAGGCTGTCAATCCCTATAATACTCATAATCTTTGAAGTAAGAAAGGAGAAAGGGACTATAAAGAGATTGACTCAAAACCTCAACCTCATTAATGAAGCTTGGCTATCTCTATATTTGGCCATGCCCAGTCCCTACACTTTATTGGCACATATACCAGCCTTAGTCAAATGCTTTTCTTAAATATTAAAGATGCTTTCTTTTGTATTTCCTTGGCACCCAATAGCCAAAAATCTCTTTTCCTTTAAAAATCCACTTATGGGAGTGGAACAATTGATCTTGACATCCTTTCACAGGGATTTTGAGATAGTCCTCATCTTTTATGGCCTTCTCTTAGAACAAGACCTGCTAGAATGGAAGAAAAGAAAAAGATATTCCCTTATGTAGTGGGTAGATGATTTGAGGCTCTATAAGGACACAGATATTCAAGTACAAAAGAGAACTAAGTCCTTCCTTTACTTTCTGGCCTCCAAGGTTATAAAGTGTCCCAAGAAAAGATCCAAATCTGTCAATCTTGTCACCTATTTAGTAGTGCTAATTTACTAGAGAAACAGATGTAAGTCCAGAGTGAATCTTACCCATCCTGGACTTCCCTTTGCTAAAACATATCAAACAGCTGAGATCTTTCTCAGGGGTAAATGGGTTTTGCTGAATTCAGATTTCAGGATATGCTGAAAAGGCTAGGCCCCTTTACTATCTTAAGAAGATTTAGACTTTATACATCATAACAGCAACACAAAGAGAAACTTGTGCGACTGTAAAAGCTGTGTGTGTTCCTGATCCTTCTGCTAGCATCTGGGTAGCTATGCAAGCTATTAGGTTAATGCCATGTCTAATTCTAAAGCCCCCTAGGCCTTTCCTTTATCCTCATCACTGGCTCTTCCAGGTGGAAGCAATTGTCTGCTACATTAATCATAGTTCTGCTATCATTGTTCGTCCTATACATATGTAACAGTTTTTTGTTTTTGTTTTTGTTCTCTCCAGACTTAAAGTTTGTTACAATTTCCATGTAGATGTCCTGTCAAGTCTATGTGGTCATAGGGTCTTTATTGTTGTTATTGTTGTTTGGAGGTGTCTGAATCTAAAGTATGTAATTTACTCAGTGCAATGCTGAGATTAAGGGTAGGTAACTGCTAGATCAGTCCACTGATTGGACTGACTCAACTGTAAGTCTGCTAGATTGGATACAATATGAGGGACAGAAAGATGTTTCTCTCTCTCTCTCTCTGCTGTCTTCCCTTGCCATGAAATATTGCCCCTCTGCTATGTGCCATCATGTCTTGTAGTCAACTGATTATGGACAAAATCTCTACAAACTATAAGCTAACTGAATATTTCTTCCTTCAATTTGCGGTGCCAGGTATTTTGTCTCAGCAAAGAGAAAACTAAGACAAATTTGTATGAAAAACTAGATGTCTAGATAAAATTATGAAGTTACCTGCTTCCATTATACAGCTGATCAACTGCTCCCACTGTATGTACTTTTGCTGGATGTTAAAGCAACTGAGGTTTGGGGCACCAAAACTAAAGAGAGTAACTTGGCTAAGAAAATAGCCAGAATTTTGACCCTGGCCTTCCAAAGTCAACAAAGTCTCAGGACATAAGAAGATCTATCTACAGAATTCTACAACTTTCGTAAGTTATCCAACATCTTGAACAAGAGATTGTTGAACCTCAGAAGACAGGAGAGCAGTGTAGAGCATGCTAAAAGGAAGGATACTAAAGAAAAAGTTGTTCCCATGCTTTCAAAGAGAAACATGTGACCTAGCACAGACCATGATCCATCCTGGAAAATAATACATCTGATGAAAGAAGACCTGAGACAGCTACGAGGCTCTGACTACGGTCCCCACAGGAATACATGAGGACATTTAACTGACCTTGATATATCAAAAAATAAATTACAATCGACAAAGTTCTCATTTTAACTTGATCTTAACCCTCCACCAACAAAAAGGACATACACACACATTCACAATATAGGCTAACCATAGAAAGGGCATGCTGCCCCTACTAATTGTTTCTAGCATCAAATGTGGACTAAGAGCCAACTGACTACAGTTGCTATTCCAGTCCCTTAAAAACAGAGTCTGATGTGACTTCTGCAATCTGCCTTTTCATTCTATTACTCATGCTTAAGTCATATGTGTTTTAATCTCTTGATAAAGTTTATTTATCCTTGCCTACACACTGCCAGTCTCTAAGTCTTTGCACAGATGGGGTTCACTGTAGAGGGGACAAATCTCAGCCAGTGCTCCATCAGACAAAATTTTCCTGTTGAGATTTCCATCCACTGCCCCATTGATGGACCCCACTCAACTTGAAGAAACAGAACAATTGTCGCCCATTTTCCCAACAGCAGTTGAATGGATGTCTCAGAGTATGGGAGTATAGGGACAATGGTCTGTAGATGAGAAAATACAATACGGGTCTCCTTAGGTTTTCTAGCTAATCCTGACTACAAGTTAAAAACAAATTTTACTAGGGAGATCTCTCTTGGGAAGAAAATAAAACACAGATAAAGCAGATAAAAGGAAGGTACTAACTCTAAACTAACCAAGAATAAGGCACTCCCTTGCAAACTAGCCACCCACACCAAAGATAAACCCTTAGAAGGCAGATCAAGGACAATTAAACAAACGTGAAAAAGCTGCACATAGAACAGTATGAGAAATGACAGTAGGCAGCGGTGCCTGGAAACCAGTCATGGTAAGTTTTGCGTGGAAGGGAAGTCACTTATTCCCGTATAAAAACAGTTGAGAACAAGGAACCCATTGGTCCTCTCTCTTTCTGGAGCCACCTGTTTTGATCCTTTCTTATCAGAGTAGCTATCTATTGTTTCCTTTTTACCTCCTTTCCCTCTTTACAAATTAATTGTCTTCCGTCTGTTAAACTTTGTCTCTCTAATTTACATCGGGCTGGGTTACAGTCCCAATGGACTGCAATGTGACTTGCTACGTGACTGCTATGGATGCTTGTTGTTCTGAAGATTGATAAATTTTTGTGATTGAGCATTTCCGCATTTTCTATATATGCATAAGAAATTTTCTAGATGCTTTTAATTATTTTTTCATAATTTCCATCAATAAAAATATTTGGTTAGTAGAATTGTCCCACTTCTGGTTTGTACTTTCCTGTGTATTTTTGTGTGAGGAAGAAAGGAAATACAGCTTTATTTCCATGAGAGTACAGGGGATATGTCATTGGAATGATGTGTAACACCATATGTGTGACACAGTAAAATATTGATGATATCCAAAATAAGCAGTCTGTGGTTTTAAGACTTTGAATAAGGAGAAATATTAATGTGATAACTGTCATGAAATGACAGTTCTTGCAACTGTGACAAGGGTATGAATTTGATAATAAGACAAGAAACAAGAAAACACTAAAAACTACTAAACTGAATCACATGTCTTATCACTTCTCTCATTTGAACTTGTCCAAAAAGCAAAACAAATGAATCCATAAAAACCTATATTAGAATTATAATGGTGACATTTAAACGAAAAACAGGAGATGAGGAAGAAAATATGAAGGATAAACCCATATGTTTGATCAGTGACTATGCTGTAGAAAATGAAGAAAAAAAATAAAGAATCAAAGATAATACTGAGTTCCTAAGGCAACCAGCCTGATTGTCATTTACTGAAACACAGGGCTCAGACAAATGTTCATAGATTTGAATACTGTCTTGATGAGCGTTAAATATCATGGCTTCATAAAGATGGTCTGGATCCATCAGGCAAGTGTTAAATATCTGGATTTTAGGAGAGAACTCATTTTAAATGAAGCTGTACAAGTAGATTAGATTACTGAAATCAAACCTGTAGATGGAAGGAAGGAACTTTCTGAAAGGCCAGCATATAAATAAATAAATAAAAGGAGTAGAAAATGATAAAGGAGTAATCAGAGGATGAAACGATACAAAAGGATAGTCTCTGGTTCCCTTAGGTAATATTGGTTATTTTTTATATCCATTGGTTATTTTTTATAATCATTGCTATCATTGGTTAGTTTTACAAAATCTTTCCCAATGTTTCTATTTGTTTTACACAGTGGCAATTTGGCATAAGCCAACGACTTTGTCATCAAATTATTTTACTATAAATATTGTTTTCCTTCCATAAGATCTTTCTGACCATCTATTCCCATAGATTGTTATAGGAAATAGAAATAGTATTAATATACAAAAACCCCAGCTTTCTTCTTTCTGGTTTCTATGTGTTTGTCCCAGTACATTATTTAAAGCAGGGGTGCTTATACCTTTGACTAATACTTCACTGAACTCTTAATTTAAAACACAGAGATATCAGAATATTTGCCTGAAATCATTCTGTGTTGATGCCTAATGTTTAGTGTGAAGTCTTCTTTCTAGTACTTTGCATTTTTGAGGCCCATTTTTTTGACTAACACATTCTTTTGCCCATAATTATAATGAGTACTCCAAACTTGGCACAGATGCTCCTTAAGGTAAGTCATCATATTTCATAATGTGAAGTGACAAAAATAATGGGTGATATTCACTGAGCACTTAATATTCACCAGATGCTGTCCTAGTTATATTAATATATCAGCTCTTCTGTTCATTACAAATGCACTCAGTGTTCACTACAGTTGTTACTTCCATTTGACACATATGGGATTGATGCAAAGATGGCTGAAGCTGTGTCCTGCCTTAAACAGTCAGTATGGATACAGAAGCTGCATTCACCCAGGGCAGACTCAGGATCAGTAACTGTCTTTTTCAGTAACTGTCAGGATGTATAGTAATTGTAACAGCCAATGGTCTTCTCATTTACTCTAGGAGGTCTTTATAAAAACTTCTACAAGAAAGTATCCTGTTTCAGATCTAATGTATTTGGAGGTTAAAATACAAATACTACTTAACTAAAAAGAATTTAGAGCAAATTCCAGTCAAACCCACAGGTTCAACAAAAATGAATTTCATAGATAATCTGAAAACTATTAACAGAAAAGAAAGATCGGTATAAAAATGAATTTGAAAAGGTGTCATCTCAAAGGAAATCCTGGCTTTTATTAATGTCATTTCCTTTCTCCATTGTCTTTCCCCTGCCACACAGTAACTTTTTTTTTGGCAAAGCAATTTCTACTTTTTTTCTCCTTTGTCATTGCTAAAATCAGTCATTGGTTACTTGCTCCCAACAAAAGTAGATGCCAAGGATCAAAAATTCTGCCAGTCCAACACTTAAATAAATATTATTGCACTCAAAATGCAAAGAGACACTAGTATGTTACTCATCATCATATTCTGCAACAGAATGAAAGACCATATGCTATTCAAATAGTTTATTCAAGTGCACATTTCAGACAGCAAATCTACAAGCACAGATGGGGCCAAAGTCCTTGAGACTGCCATAAGAAAGGTGCATTTGTATTGTAAAGTTCAAATTTGATAGGTTTCTTAAACAGTCAACTCAAACTGAAGTTAAAGATCCAGCTAGTAATTGTAATGTCAAATGTGATATTGGAAAATTTATTATATTTCTAAATGTCATTACAACTGTTCAAAGGGGAAAAAATTATGCTTAGTCCCAAGTTATATCCTGAAAATATATGTTGAAATAAGTGTTGTTATTGACAAAAAAAAGTCAGAATCATTTACAATTAACACTTAAAGTCTGGATATTTGGTCCAAATCACTATAATAAAGCTTCCTTTATTTATTGTTTCGCTTTTCATATGCTCTTTGGCTAGCAACAAGGAATAAACCAACATAAATGTTAGAATATATTTAAATCCAGTTTCTTGATTCTCAGTAGTTAGGTCACAAGATACAGTGTTCTTTATGAAAAAATATATATTCAAATGTATTAACATATTATACCAAAGATCAAAGCCCTTCCAGATCATGTCCTGAAAATCACACAAGCAATCAATTATGAGAAAAGCCTCTTTTTCTTTGGGGTAGGATGAGAAAATGCTTATTTATCTCCTATCTTATTCATGAGTATAATCATATAGATGGGAATAGGAGAAAGGGTGGAGAAAATTTTGCATCAATGATTCCTATTGAATTTTTAAATTAACTTCCATTCTAGGATCAGAGAGCTGGTGAGCTACCCTTATTTTCAAGAATATAATGCAAGCTTTTCTATTTTACTAATCTTTTTTCACTGTACCAAGGTAGCCCATTACAGAAAATAGGGCAAGTACAATTTATCTTCATGTATAAGAAGACCTTTCAGGCTCCTCTGCCTTGAATTATGAGGGAGAGTAAGAGCCATTCATGAGAAGCAAATATTTAATCAGATTGTAAAAATAATATTTACTAGTATGCCCTTAAAAAGAGCCTGTGGATATTTGGGATCTTAATTGAAATATGGCTTTAACATTTTGCTATTTGGGAACTGTTTACGTTTGCAGCCATTTTTCAATTATTTTCCTCCATATAAATTTGATTTTAATTATTGAGTTGGAAAAGAAAACACATACAAAACACTAAAAGTAGAAATTCCATCACAGCAGGATGGATTGTGCACAGATGTCATATGCAGGGATGAAAGACAAACATTTATTTAGGGGGAAAATAACAGTTTTTTTAATTCAGATGTGGAAGGGCACAGCTGATTACTTTAAAGGCACATTAGTTAGTTGATCCATTAGCTTATTAAATATTGTAAAGTTAGGAAAATAAAATCTGTTAAATCCATCTTCAAAAAAATTTCCTGTCTTATTTGTCTAGCACAATTGATATTAAAATCAGTGACCATAGTTCTTAAATATCATAGAATATCCAAGTCAGATTTGTCCATTTAAAGATAATGTGTGGTTTTAAATAAATCACTTATCTTCCCTAATCTTTTGTAGGTTTTTTTTATTTTTGTATTTAGTTAATTCTTCAAAATCTCCCTTACCAAGGTATCAGTTTTCGATATCTTAGAGCTAAGAAATAATCTTTTTAAAATACAGGCACACAAGTTGAGTTTGCTGAGCCCAGGTGTAACACTGAAGATGGTTAAGGATAACTCAAATATACAAATGTGAAAATACAAACAAACTTTGCTACCTTTTCTCAGGGCTCACCACTTAAAGGAACTGTGAAACCGTACCCACAGCAACAATACAGTTGTCCCTGATTTTCCTAACGTGAGGCCTCTAGGACTGAAAATACCTCTCCAAATGGTTTTAAGGTCCTCAAGGAGAGTTTTAAAAGTGTTCACAAACATAAAAACATGCCAAAGTGCAGTCAATCGTATACTTTTCAATAACATAAAAAAATCTGAACAAATACTGAATAAGTTTTTTGATGATCTCTAATCGTCTTTTCTCATTCTGTTTCATAGTCTATTAAGTACTCCTCAAATCAGTACTACTTGCATTCCAGTACCTTAAAATATTTGGTAAAATAACTCCTTCAATTTTTGTTGCTTCATGTTTACAAAAATCAGTTTCTTCCAAGGAGCTACATCTTAAGCCATTGTATCAAGCTAGTTGAAGATGATCAGAGCTACAGGTCTATGCTCAGAATTACAAATAAGACTTTTCAGTTTAGCCAAAAGTGCATGGCTCCTCCTCAATCCATTGGTAAATTTTGGGAAGATCCATTAGTGGCAGCTTTTGTTGCTATGCCTCAGCAGTTAATGGGATTTACTGAACCCATTCCCAAACCAGGCTGAACTCAAGCTGGAACCTCTAGTAAATAGATCATGTATTGTCCTTGTGGATACAAATTGGAGTTTTCTCATACTCCCTATGTTTTTAACAATAAAATATTAATATCATATAAACAATTTGCTTCTTTTTGAAAATCAGTGACTCCCATAGTATTCTGAGTTCATATATTCTGAAGAGGTCTAATTTGATGGGCAACAAGAGAAAAACACTTATAAGAAACAAAGAACAAGGCTGTCTTTGCTAAAGCATGACAATGCTGCATAATAGAATTAGCTAGCAATCACACTGAATAGCGACTTCTCTTTGTTCATCTGTGTAACATTTACCAGTCTTTGCATGGGAAGAAGAAGAAATAACAGTTGGAATTCTGGTCTGCTGAGACACATAATGCAGGCACACATTCAAGGTCAGCTCCACAGTCTGGCAAGTTACTGTGTGCGTGTGAGAAGAAGCATTTGTTCATTCTCCTTTCCTATTAAAGAAAGTATCTCCTCATGTCCTCTTGAGCAACTGGAGAAAAAACTTGGAGAACATCAGTGTTCTTTAGATCATTTGACAGTGCATGAATTATCAACATATTTGAAGTTATTCATTTATGCAAAACTATAATTTGTATAGCATCCTATTCAGCATAAATTCTACGCATGTGTGCCAAACATACGCAGTCGTGACTTCATTAGAATAAGGCAAGGATATCTAACTTCTAATTTGCTTCCCTGACTTACACACACACATACCAGTTGCAAGAGAAATTTAACATTTCCTCACTATAGAACCTTTTGTTCAAAGGAGTAACAAATACAGAAAATATACAGTGTTTGCCAGAGAAGCTGTTTGTAATAATATGAACAGAATTGGAGACTCCAAGGAAATCAGGAAAGCATTCTTTAAAAATGTCAGGAATTTCACATTTCTGAGGGAATGTTATCATGTAATAAAAAAGCAAAGTGGGCTCATTTTAAATATTCCTTGCACTTCAAGCAATACCACTATGGAAACTATCTTCATAGAATATTTTTCCTTTTGATGATGCCCCGAACTTAACATTAATTAGCTCAGTGTTTTAAAAGTCTCATGGTCAGAATGAAAGAGTTGTACAAATTTCATCTGTGATAAAGAACCAGCTGTTCTATTACCTAGATTACCATGGTATTAGATGAATAAGAAAGAAGGAGATGGTAGAAATGGTGAAGGAAAGAAACAAAAACAACTAAAACTCTCTCATCTTATTTAGCTGAAAATAAATAAAACCAAAGAATAAATAGATGAGTAGATTTTTATGCTCAATTCTTACATGCCTAAAATTTCAGGAATTGTGGAATGGGAGACTGAGCTAGTGCTGCTTATTTTTCCTGCCAAAAAAATTGCCATCTCTGGAGTGGTGGTGGTCATTACGGGATAGAATTCAAGCTACCTTTGTGGACAGACACAAAAGAAAGGGTAAAGGGAGCCAATATTGTACAATTGCAAAGTCTCATTAGTATCTGGTTGTGGCAATGTGGCTCTTTGTGTGTGCTTTATTAATTAATCTCCTAGGCATCTCTCAAGCCAGTCAAACTGACAGTCAAGATTAGCCATGGCACTACTAGGTACACACATCTATAAATATGTCTCTGCACAACCATGGATGTCTATGGTGAGCTAGCCACGATTTCACATCGTCTCCACATGCAATCACTACTAAATTACTGCAGCTGTTTTCCTCTGGTTATCTGAGGTTTCCCACTTCACAGACACTTCACTTCCTCCACTCACTATTATATTATTTTTAGTTGTTCACTTGTATTTTAAACATATAGTTTTACTACTGTTTTATAATTGTTAACCTGTACTCTTATGAGAAACAATTTCATCATAGACAACTCTGATGTACAGTTCCATTTTTTTTTTCCTTATGGACTCCATCCATTTCCAAAGTTACTTGCGTCTGTGTCTTTTCCTCGCACAACTTTCAGTGATTCATTCGTTATAACCTGATCCTGACCTCTGTCCAAGTTCTAAATAGTTGTTTGTTTGTTTCCTTGTATACAATAAGGCTCATAATATGTGTCGTAAGTTCATGGGTACTGACAAATGCAGCAGAAGATCTGCCTACAATTGCTAAGCTTTTGCCTTTTCTGGGGCCATGCAGGTTTTCGACTTCTTATGTGAGTTCTGATCAATAAAGTAGATCATTTCATCTAAGTTATTTGATTTGCTTACTGCTATCAATATGCCAGTAACCACTGTTTCTGTTGTATTCCAAAAATTTTGAAAGATATCTCTCATTGTTTTTGTTTTCTGTAATTTGATTATGTGGCAGTATAATTTTCAAGATATTCACCCTGCTTGCTATACTCAAATTCTTGAATCTAGCAGTGAAGTATCATTATTAATTTTGGAGGAGACAACAACCTTCAAACAACAGCACTCTTTTTCCAAAATTTAATAATGCCTGATTAAAATTAAAAAAAAATTGTCACTACAAAAAACATTGTTTTGTCATTTTAATTTGTATTTATTTAAATAATAATGAGGCTGAAGATACATTTGCATACACTTAATGGCTATTTTTCTTTCTTTTGTAAATAGCTTCTTTATATCTTTTGTCCATTTTCTATTATTTTTATATCTTTCATTTGTTTTGTAAGAATTCATGACTTTTTCTTCTCTATCTTTCCTTCCTTACTTCCCTTCTTTCATGTTTTCACTTTCCTCTTTCCATCCCTCCTTCTTTCCCCCTTTCTATCTCTCCTTCTGTTTTCAATATTATGTCAAGCATTTACTTCATGGCTGTATTTTAGAATTCATACTTTACAAACTTCACTAATCTAATACACACACACACACACACACACACAGTCATTTAAATATTCTTTGTACATTTAAACTCCTAACTCAATTTGTTGTTTGTTGTAAGGAATCAGAATTTTTCCAGGAAACTATTAATAAGTATTATTTTTATTAATATTTTCCTGGAAAAAATTCTGATACTTGTTCAATGATGCATTCTTTTCCTACTGATTTACAATTTCAGCATTATTCTATAACTTTATTCACTTCTCTGTTTCTTTACTGTGTCCCTTTGATTTTATTGACTTTTCTAGTTATTGAACACTCTTAATTTCTTGTTTTCATTTTGATGACTAAATAGATAATTTTCTGAATTTTCGTGTTGGTTAGCAAAATTCAAAATCCTTGAGAATGTGCAGATTTAGGCAATATTTTTGTTGTTTTTTACCACATCCTAGAGGAAGGGTGCTGTAGAGTTCTCAATGTCTCTCAGTCTGAAAGATCTTAGTGTCACATAATCTAACCTTGGTCTTTGTGGAAGAGAAGAACATTTCATGACCAGTGATTGCACATGAATTTCATTTTAGGACCTGAGCAATTTGGTGACCTGTATACTCAGACATTAATATGTTTGGTGCACTGAGTTCTTTTGTAGATTGTAGATTTAACCTTCAATAGGTCAGAAAGGATTGATCTCTACATCAATCTGCCTCTGTCACATAGAAGTAGCAAAGGACAAAAGCTTCCTCACTTTCAATGAGCCAACATTACTGTCCTTCATAATCTTTAGGCTTCTCTTTATTGAGGTGAGAGCTTCTGGGTTGGGTCAAAGGCTTTGAATAGAAAACTCTGCTACCTTTTAACATTTTCAGGAAGTCATTGCTACCTTGTTATTATAAGTACTTTCTTTTGGGAGTTAGTAGTTAATCACTATTAAGAATTTCATTGGTGAATTTACTAATTAAGAATGATAAAATTCCAGGGCCTTAAAATACCAAGCAGCTTCAAATTAAGCATCAGATCCACAGTAAATCTGGATGTCAGAACTGATGAGTTGAAACTGATTCTTATTTTTTTATCATGTTTTGGTTTGTTCTATTCTTCCAGAAAAATAGAATTTTATATTTGAGATGGATGCTTCTACTTACTGACATTTGCATATTTCTTCTATATATAAAATGGCTTAAGAGCTAAGAGTATGACTAGAGAATCTTACTGCCTAACTTTAAATTCTGGTGCTGCCATTGCAAAGGATAATTATGTGAAATTGGGAAGTAAAGCAAAAAAGTCATAATGAATTTTCAATGTTATATTAAAGCATTACCTAACAGTCAAACCCAAAAATTATTTAAATAGCTAGGGGCTGTATTTTCTCTGACTTACTACTTACATTAGCTGCTCTCAAATTCCTTAACTTCAAGGCACTTAAATTTTAATGAATCACTGAGGACACACACATACAAACTATGTGAATTTGTTTATTGGATATGCCATATTACATTTTTAAAATAAAAATTTGAAGTATATATTAGTTCATTAAAAAGATAAACCAATTATATATTTGAAAGATATAGCATGTTTGAAGAAAAAAACCCCTGTATTTTTTGAAACAAAATGGTGAGAAAAATAGCATCTGTTGGGGTTTCAGAATATGCTGCCTCAAAATATAATGCCGTGGTAATCTAGAAAACATCAGAAGCAAAAAGTTCTCTCTACCTTCTATGATCATTCTTCCCTGAAGTGAATCATAAAAAAGTCCTCTGGTCTTCTAAATCAGATCTTCCCTTACCCTTATAGATAAAAAAAATCCCTATTTCTGAAGATACAGGGTAATGGAGAAGAGTTTGAACAGACAGATGTTGCTAAAATTTTCCCCAAACAGGCCTTGCTATGTGGGTTAGCATCTGCATCGCTTCCTTCTCCTTCACCTGTGTCCTGTGACATCATATAAGTCCTTAATTTGGTGCATTCTACCCTGTTAGGATGCAGTATGCGGCCCTAGCCAGATGTAGTTGCTGAATCTTTAATTTCGTAAACTCCAGCATTTTGTGCTAAACAAATTTTTTGTTTTGTTTTGAGTTTTTTTATCATTTGCTTTGTTTTGTTTTGGTAAGTTATGTAGTCTTGAGTATACTATTATAACCCAAATCAGACTAAGACAATTCCTTAAATCAAATACTTTATTAAAACACACATGAGCATTTCAACACTTCCTGTGTTTGTTATCTGAGACCTGACCAAGACATACAAGCTCATACAATAAAGATTTATTAATCTATCATTTCTGAAGAGAGGGAAATTGGACAATGCTTTAATTAGAGGTCTTTTTGTCTCGGATAAAAGCTTTTGGAATTTAAATAGTCAAGACTGTATTCTCATCTGAAGTTTCAACAGGGGACCACCCACATCAGGCTCAACTTAGGTGGCTATTGATAGTACTCATAACAGAATTCTACATGTACTCACACACACCTCTCCATAGAGCTTCTTTGTAACATGGCAGCTGGCTTTCTCAGAGGGAGTTAAGGCAAAAAGAGAAAGAATAAAAGATAGAAGCCAGAGTTTTTATTATCTACTCTCACAGATGACATTCCATAATGTCTACCATATTTTTTTAACATAGTTGGTATATGTAACTTACAGTAGAGAAGTGGGGAGTACACAGGGCATTCATATCTCATAATTGGTACTTATAGCCAGAGAGTCATGCCTGGTCTCCTAACACAATACAAGTGTGATGTGAGAGAAGTCAGAGTAGAAACATTTTACAGTTAAAATGTTATACTTCTGAAAATCATAAATAACTTATGCTGGTAGGGGTACTCAGTGGCTTAGAGGACGCACAAGTGAGGGCCCCTGAAACTTCAGCCTCACTGGTTTCATAGTGAATCTCTCTCCAAGCTCACTTCTCTTGGGGCAACAGCTGGCTCTTACTCAAAACAGCAAGTGATACTCCCTGCTGCTAATATTATCATACACCTATTATCAATATTCATGTATTTTCCATCTAGATGTGGATGATACCATATATTTCTCCAGTAGCATTGTTATTAAACTTTAAATATTCTGTCCCATGTTTCTGTGTCCATCTTTTCATTTTTAGATCTTACTGACATCCCATGTGATTGTTGGCTAACTTGCCCCATTAATTTATGTCACAAGTCAGGAGCTGAGTTTTCAGTGTTCAGTTGGAAATTCTCTACAACACGAACAGGATATACAAAGTTAAGTGCTGATGCTATGATTTCAGAAAATCAGAGCCTTTCATTTCACTTGGTCTCTGAATTTACCACTGGGACTCATTTACCATTTCCCAGGCAACAAAATGGTGGTGAAAAGAAAGAAACCAGGTGAATCATCAGCAGATGTCAGTCCAGGGCTATCATTTTAGGTGGACCTCTGGAGATGCTCTTTCTTATACTGAGCTATATCGGCAATAGTTATTGCACATGTATTTATTTGCTAACTACCTTGCTCTGAACGTTGATGTGCTTTTTCCGTACCACAATGCAATATTTTGAATATTTGTTCCCCCCTCAATTCACATGTTGAAATCATGATCCCCAGCAAGATGACAGAAAAAGGAGCTTTGAGATGTAAATACATCTTAAGAGTAGAGCCCTTATGAATGGGGTTCATGGCTTTATAGAAGACAACCCAGAGAGTTCTATCTTCCTCTCTATTTTTTAGGAGGATAAAAGGAAATTAAAACCAAAAGAAGGCCTTCACCAGAAACCAACCATATTAGCATCCTTATCTCATGTTCTCAGCTCCTAAAACCATAGGAAATAAATTTCTGTTGTTTATACGCCACTCGGTCTATAATGCTTAACAGAAAGAACTGACTGAATCAACATGGCAGTCCTAAGAAACAGGCACTCTTCTTTTTTAAGATGGAACAGCAGCTGCGAGACATGAGCAGTCTACAATCATCACATAGAAAGTTCGCTGGAACTGGGATTCACAGTCAAGTCAGTCTATTTGTATAGCCCATCACCTCAAAGTAAGTTAAGGAAATACCACAAAGGCCACATATCAAGTAAAGTATAGCTAGCAAATCAGAGCCATTTTCAAAGATCTGAAGTGTTCAAAGGTATCATATGATATATTTATATCGAAAGCATTCTTGCTCTATGGGGGTTTGCCTGTGCAGTTCAACAATGTTAGTACTTTCAGGATATGCATCTAATTTTTTCTTCTTTCCCTTACTATCTTTATTCGTATCCTATAATGGTTAAGATATTGCCTCTTCTTTAGCTCCTTGAAGGGAAAATTAATTAATTGCTTTCCTACCACAGTAAAACTGCTTAACAAAAATGAACAGTAAAACAGACCACTTGAGAGTCCTTGAGTTAGGGGCAAAAAATTCAACCTAAAATATGTCTGTGTTCCTAATATTTGCTGGGGAAATATCTTATATTTCCCATGGACGAAAGACATTCTGCTCCAACAGGAAAATTTAAATCATAAAGTAAGTTCTCTGCTGATCTTTCTGCTAGCTGAATCTTCGTTGTCATTGTAGAAAATTGTAATATTTTAATTATTTTAGGAAATGTTACAAAGTTTAATGTAAATGAGCCTAAAATATTTTTTCTATGTACGCAAAGATGAATATTTGCTAGAAACATATCCAAAGGAATAAGTTCTTAACATACCCACACCCACTTATGGGAACAAATTAAAATAAAAATAAAGTGATATGCATGGTTTCTGTTTTTTTTTTTTTTAACTCCATCCTCAGAGTGTAAAGGAAGTGAAATCTCTTCCATTGTTTCAAAGAATCTAGAGAAATTTTTATGTAATCACTAATGCTGACAGTTCCTCATAAATCTCTGGGAAAAACACAGGAAAAAGCTTCAGAGTGGGTCCTTGGGGACACTGAACTTGGAGAGATGCCTGAGACTTCATGGGACTCCGAGCAGACACGTGTGGCTCATTTATCCACAGAATTCCTTTTTTTCCTATGTGTTTTCTTATACACAGTTTCAGAAGGTTCTTTTCACAACTTTCCACAAACCCTACCAAATGTTTTGGAATCTGAAACACTATGTCTTGAGACAGAGGTCACTAAACTCCCAATGCTTCATCAGGAAAGAGACTCTCTGTTCATTTTTCTTGAGCAATAACCAAGGAGATGGGCACTTTGTAGCTGCGCTAATGTAGCACATTTCCTTATGTAAAACATCTGTTTTTAGGGTCCAAATTAAATTTTCTCTTTTATTACACATTCACAATTAAATTAGAAGATTTCATGAAATCTATTTAGGATCTGCTAAAGTCATGTCTGGGAAAATATCTTATTTCTTTGTACCCCCCAAAAGACTGCACAGTAACAACAGCTCCTCTGGATACAACACCTTTGTTGCTCTAACTTCTAGATTCAGGTAACTTGCTCGGTTTTAACATTTGACAAGTTTCCTATCTCAGTTTCACTGCTGCTTCCACATCTGTTTCTCTTTGGTCCAGAAACAGATGTGGCTACTCAAAAAAGTGATATGGTAAATGGAATTCTGTTTTCATAGATATCATAATCTTTAAGGACTGTAAATTTTTATAAAAGCCTTATTCAGCAGTGTTTTCATCCTAATCCTTATCCTTAAAACACTTTCTGCAAGGCTTGTTTCTTACAGGAAATATCTTTTAAGAAAAAAATTGGATCCATTAGCATATCAGTTACTGTACTTCAGTGTGGAACTGAGCCTTGATGTTAACAGAAGGGGATCAAGGCAAGAAAGCTGACTGGGTTTGCAAGGGCAGCAGGGTGAGGAGGAGGCTGTGGGACCTGTCCACCTGTGAACAGCCCAGAGGAGAGATACTTGGTCAGGTCAAACATGCGTATTCAGATTGTGGGAGTACAGATAGGGCTTCCTCAAGACCTGTTTGTGGATGGCCTTCCTGTCTGCATAATCTTCTTTTAAGATGATTTTGGCCCTGAGCTATGTATGGTTCAGAGTTCTAGACCCTGAGTAACAGAGTCAGGCAAGAGGAAAATGAAACCTGAAGTCCCAGGGCCTGGAGGTAGGGGCTGTGAAACACATTGTTAGATCAGATTCTGTGAACCCAACACACAAAAACAATTTGTTTCTAAACCTGTTGCACATATAAGAAAAACCGATAAAAGGAAACTGATAAAAGTATAAAAGTGAGCATATTTTCTAAGCATCCAGACTATTAGTGCTGTTTAATATATAGAGAAAAATTCATATATAAAGGACACTCATTTTTTTTTTCTGAAATAAAGGTGGCACAGTGAACAGGTAAGCATATTTAAAGTGGTTGGTGCTGCTTTCTGGCTTCTCATAGGCTGGACGCCGGAAGCTCCTCCACCCTGTGGAGAGGGCAACTTGCCAATTTAGTGTGGTGGGTGGAGAAAGGCCAGAGGACATTCAAGGAAAAAGCAGAATATGTTCTGTAAAGGAACAGGGTGCCCTGTTTGCTCAGTCTCCAGCCCAAACAGTAGTCCTGTTGCTCTACATTGAAAAAAAAAAGAAAAAAAAATTACTGCATTCTTCCTGCCCTAGTTCAAGTCCATCAACTTTCCACACCTGGGAGGAAGTATAGAAATGGGAAACTTAAGAAATGCTAAACAATAGAGAGAAGGAAATAAATGCTATAGCTCACAATTAGAGCACATTCAGTTTTTCCAAGGAGCAAAGATCTGCTTTTGTCAAAGCAAAGATTTGGGGAGTTTGTGAAGAATTGTGTTGTATCCCAAGCCCTGCGTTGGTGCACTTAAGTGAGTGTCAGCACCCTTCACAGCTTCTATGTCATGTCCACATCTTTATAACTGCTATGCTTCCATGCTAAGGTCATGTGATGCACGTTAACACCTACATTGGATAGATGACCCCAGAGCAGCCGCCCAGCATGTGTTTTCAATGGTCTGGGCTATATTCTAGCCAAAGCATGTCCACAGGAGTCTAGTAAAACACTCCATCCTGTCATTCTCTTTAGTCCCTTTAGATATATGCATGAAGGAACTGAGAGGCTAGTGTGTGAGACAGGAGGGATGAAATGAAATCTTCCCTGATATTGATTCCGAAAACTAATTTTGGAGTGATGGTTATGGTTTTTATCTAAATGTCCCCATAAGGCTTCATGCAGTTTTGGATGAGAGGTTTTTTTGTTTGTTTGTTTGTTTTTTAGAGGTGGCTGAATCTAGAGTGCATGAGGCTGAAATTAAAAGTGTGTGATTACTAAATCAGTCCACTGATTGGTTTGCTACCACCATAATCCTGGTAGCCTAGACAGGGTACATAAGGGGCAGAAAGACTCCATTGTTGCTTTTGCCACCTTGCGGATCCCCTGGAACTGTTTCCTGCAATGCCCTTCGGACAAGTTTCCCTGTCTTTGAGACATCTAATGGACTGAAACCTCGACAAACTGTGAGATATATAAACCTTTTTAACTTTGGGTGCTAGGTATTTCATTTTAGCAACAAGAGAAAAGTGACTAAGACACTGATGCAATTTTCAAGAAGTAGTTGCAGAAAAAGAAAAAGAGGGTCAATAGAAGAAAATGTGAAAGGGAAAAAAATCTAAACTATAAAAATAAATAAATAAAACAAAATTTAAACAAGTGCAAAAATAAAGGAGAAAAAAAAGAAGGTGGGGGGAGGAGAAGGAGACCAGACAAAGAGAGGAGAAAAAGAGCCTAAAAACAAAAATGATCACAAAATACAAAACAAAACAAGACAATATACAACCAGACAGGAAAGGGATAGGCAATCAAGAAAGCATGCAAGAATAAAAGTGGTAAAATACCTCTAGTATATATAGTTCTGTGATAAGTACACATGATAGGCCACAGAAATATGCTGAGTATGGAGCTGATCTTGGCCTTTGGATATGGGGGCTGAGACTGGTCTGTCCGTGCAGTTCTCCAGAGCCCATTTCTGGCTCCTCAGTGCTGCTTCAGACACTTCCACATTGCTGCTCTAGCTGGTTACTCTGCCTACCAAAGGCATATATACACCTGTGTGCCCAGGGCCACACTGTCCTGAGTCTCAGTGTGCTTGGTCAGTCCACCTGTCAAAGGCATGTTTACACCTATTCACCCGAGGCCTGGTTGTCCTGGGTCTTGGTGTTCCAGCAATCCACCTGCCAAAAGCATGTGCCAATATTTTTAAAGAAATATCTTCCTTGGAAAATGACTCCAACTCTGTACAATTAAATGATTTTTCGTATGTACACATGACAAAATCACTAGCATTGACTTTTCCATAGATTATCTAAATCATCCAAATTATTCTCAGAAAGTGCTTCTCAATCATAATAAAAGGATATTAATTATACCTTAACAAATTTATCTCATTGGGCCAAAGATTTTTAAATTATTATATTTTTAGAGCCAGGACTATATCTTATGATTTGCTAAAATTCTTTGTGCATTGAGATTTTTATCATATTTCTATCTCTTTTTATTTGATTCAAAATTGAAATTTCCTTTTAAAAAATAAAAAGGATTTATTACTGCCCTACATATATTTTTATAACAGTTTACCCTTCAAATGTGTTTTTATCACACATAAGATAATATTTTTGTTTTTCATTGCATGCTTTGTCAGGAACATAATCCAAATTAGAATATTGTTCTCTTTGAGACATCAAGTCTATTCATGAATGATTTACAACATTACATCCAAAAAGCCATGAATTTTTTTAAAACATTACATACAACAGTCCATTATATATAGCCTGTCTCAATCTATATGTAAGGAATACTCACAAAATATGATAAGCGTTTAAATTTAAAAACTAGCAGAAATGATTGAAAAATAAAATGAAAGTTTATTTTTTTAATTACAGTAAAAGCTACATTGCCACTAATCCACCTCAAAATACCTCCTCCCCCCACTTTCAATGCACTTATTCCCTTGTTCTTGTTACTTTCTGAAATAGTTCTAGAATTCTTCTTTCATGTGTGTCTTTACAATATGTGATTCAAAAATAACCTGAATGTTGCTGCCCAGTGTCATTCAATTATGGCATGTCCTCATCTCTCTCACTGTCCAGATTGGAACAAGGTGTCTTCTGTCTCTTCCAAAAATTCAAGATGACCATAAAAGTTACATGTTTTGTGTCCATTCAGGACATGGAAATAGTCAGTCATGACTGTTGAAGTAAAGCCACAAAAGAAGACCTCCAGCACTATTTCAGAAAATGGCAAACATGATGGGGTAAATGAGGGAGTATCTTGGGAAGAATCAATCACAATGTGTCTTTTATTGTAATAATTTTTTAAAAATAATTTAAATAATCACTATATTTTCAACCACACTTGGTACACTAGGGGAGAAAACAATAGAGAAATGGAAAACTTTTTTGATTATACTAAATTCTGAACTGTTTTGGTCTCCATTGTGATCTATCAATCTTTCTGCTTATTTATCAGTCCAACTTATCTTAATATCTATAACTTTATAATATGCTTTAATTTAACAGAACTATACCTCTATTTTTGCTATTTTTCCCTGATTTTTATGGTTGTTCATGTAGTCTTTTTTTTGCCATATACTTACTTGAGGTTTATCTTTTCTAGTATGGAAAAAATATGTCTGGTCAATGCTTAAAATAATCATTTATATATATATATATAATGATCTGGAAAGCTAGCGTGCTTATAATAATGTAAAAAAGGTAAGCAGACAAATTAAACCACTCTATTTAAAGTTCATTTCTAGTTTCCTACTTACCATTATTGTATTTTAAAGATCATGCCCATTTCTCAAGTTTATTCTCATGCATTTATCATTCTTGATACTATTTCATAGCACCTGCCTGGCAAGTGGGAGGTCATGAGTTCAATTTCCAGTAAAAAAAAAACCAAACAAATAAAACTGAACTAAATAAATCTTTCCTCTTTTGACTTTGGGTATCAGGTATTTTGTCTCAGCAACAAGAGAAAAATTAACCAAGACAAATACCTACATAAACCTAATTCAAACTTTGTCAATCAGAAGCTTCCAAATAATGTTTAACTAGGAGGATTCTAGTTTAACCAGTTTGTTCATTGTCATCTTGCTTTTGTGAACACCTTATAATAGCTCTTACTTCTACTTTTGGAGTGCTGAATCATTGGTGTCTTACGCTGTCCAACTCGTGAATTTCAGTCTGCTCAAATTTTTAATGTCTTTGTCTTAACACACATGACCATATAAATATATGGCTAAAGATCATAAGAGTCTTAGAAAGGAGGAGAGCACAAAAGGACCAATTAACCCTTGTGTTTGCTGGCTTCATGGTGAAGTCACTTCATATATTTCTTTGAACATGAATTTGATTCTCTTTAAGATAGTGTCTGAGAGACAGTGTTAGTAATGTCAATTTTAAGGGTCTTCCTACATCAGCCCAGGACTTTTGTTATTATCATCTGCAGAATTCTCCTAAGCATAATGTAGATTCAAACTTTTATTTGAAATGATCTTAGATAAATGTCAGAAGTCTTAGTCTACCACTAAAATGTTCTTGATAGACACTGTGCCTAGTTATCTTATTCAAGGTTATGATCTCCTCAGGTTATTTCACTTAATACTCTTGAATAATATGGATGTAGTCCCTTGTTAGTGACATTTTCACAGACCCATTCATCAGGCTGATGTCTCTCCTACCAATTTCAATCTTCAAGAGAGGTAATGATACATAAATAAACAGCACCAGAGCCTATTAGTACTTCTTTTTACTTCATAATAACATCTGCAGTAAATTTAACTTCCAGTGCCATGCTAAACTACCTATGAGTCATGGACAGGGAAAGGATATGTTTTTGGCTTCTGTGTAGAAGAGATGATTTTAATTCTTGATGTATGCTTATTCCAAAGGAGAAAATTGAGAGGATACATGAGAAATAAATAACCCTCACTTAATTTTTGTTTCAATGTACACACATACACACATATACATACACATATACATATATATATATATATATATACACACACACATATATGAGAAAGGGGGTGAGTAATAGCAAAGCCATTTTCACCCAATGAAAGTAAACATTTCCTATTTTCACAATTTCTATTTTAATCCCTCAAAATCTATACCTTGTATTTTCTACAAAACTGTCTTGGCAAAATTCAAGAACTTAACTTTGGATCTTGCTGCTGTTAAATTGTTTGTTGACTTATATTAACTTATGAAAGCACATGTTAAGTGCTATACCAAACTCTACGTCTTGTTCAATAGAAAAACAACTTTTATCTGCTGGAAGGATTTCAGGAAGAGATTTCTTTGCAACTCTCACAAGTATAGTCGAGTTGACAGGACTTGGTACTGAAGAAACTAGACTTGTGGATTAAACTTTGCTTCTGCCAATTACAACTTGTGTCACCTTGGCTAAGTCATGTAAACTCACTGAAAATTTAAAACACCTGGAGGAGAGTTTGGGAAGAGTATGTAAGTTCCTGGTACATCATCATTTCTTCATAATGGTGTACTACTGTGTAATGTCATGCCTCAATGCTCAAAATTTGTGGAACAAAGAAGGTCACATTCAGGTTAATTTATGCCTGAGTGGCCCTTGGTGGTCAGCTCGTTCTGCCCTTCTTCAATACTCTCATCAGGGTGATAATATTGAATCTGAGCTAAGAAACAAGTCCACATATGTTCTTCTATGTCTTCAGGACCCCTTCTTCTCTCATGGGAACCATTACATTAGCTACCAGCTCCAACATCCCCAGGTGTTCTAAGACCTCTGGGTGCCAAAGTTGCAAAGCTAGAAGTGATGAAAGGGAACAATGAGAGAATAGCTAAGACACTTTAGGTTGTAGCAGAACAGAAAGTTAACTTGTCACAAAAGGAAAAGAAAATCAATGTTATTTTACTTACTAGAAACTGCTGTATCCAAAGATCAAAAAGTTCTAGGCAGACTTTGTTTTATCCCATCCTTGCCTTTGCTTCCCTCCCTGTAGAGGCTTATTCTCAGATAAGCCTTTTCCATGTAGTGCCCTTATACAGTTTTGGTATTTCATCTAAGTCCTATTTGTAAAATAATAAGTACAAAAGCAAAAATTAAAAATTATTTTCCAGTTGTTTTGATGAGGGACACATTATCAGTTTGGTTTGACTTGTGTGAACTAATCGATGTGAATAAGAAAAAATCAAGTTTGGTGTTCCGTTCCCTAGACAAGAAGTCTGCTCCACCCAAATTTCAGAGAGTTTGACTGAAGGAGGGAAGTTTCTCCAAAATTTCTTTGAGAGGCATAAATGAAGGCTGGATAAGACAACATAATGGATTTATATCTAGTGGTCCTTCTAAAGCTATGTCAGACTACATCATTAAGTCTTCAATTAATACTTATACCAGCACACAATCTGGCAAAGTCTTGATGAATACAATTTCTTCAGTTGATGTCCTTAAACACTTTTTCAATAGAAGCCATATTCAATACCTACAAAGAAAGGCATAAGTGTTATTTTATCAAAATTCTACCTTCACTCCCTTTTCTCCTGCTCCCCATGCTTCATTCCACTGTTACACACAAACTCCTGTGAGACAAAAATATAAAAAATAAATAAAGAGAGTAATTTCCCTATGCATATTAACCAACAGACTTAACTGATTGCCAGTGGCCTTCCAATTCTGCAAATAGAGCTGATTCAGGGTTAGCGTCACAAAATCACGCCATCATCATCATCATCTCGATGGTTAAATTCCCAGGTATTGATTCTAGCCTGCTGTATGTTAGATCAGGCACAGAGGCTTACCTCAAGATCTAAGCAACGTCTAGTGTCCTTGGGAGAGTAATTGATTTCAGGGTTGTGGATGGTGTGAAACAATAGTTACCATAACTGAATGAAACTCCTAAGAAGAAGTTGTCATAGGGCTTCCTCATGCAAGAGGAATATAACATCACAAAAAAATGGTTTAAAATATCTAGCTTGTTTTATTACCTCTGCGCCAATTTTCTATTCCACTGAAGAAACAGAAATGAGCACAGCTTTCCAGTATACTATTTGACCTTCAGAAATAGAAGGCAAGGAAAATGATCTATATTTACTTTCACCTGACTCCTGAAATGTACTTTGAGGTGTGACAGTAAATAAATAAGTACAAGAGAGACCTAGGAAGAAAATCTGTTCTCCCCACACCGTGTTGTCAGAGATAACATTCCCAAGCCAGAGAGAAATATAGAGCTCAGCCAGTGGAATATTTAACAAGCCCTACATTTTATTTCTCAAAGGCTAAAATCCCATTTACTTAGAAAGAGACTTAATCCACAATGTTATTACTTTCATAGCAGTGTTCTTTTTGCTGACCACGGTACATGAATCAGAAACTTTGTACACTGCAAACTCAAATTCTGACAGAGTGTGACGAGAGATGGCAACAGAATTTGATATGACCCTCCCTGTCAGTAGGCTCTGGTTAACTCATGCCTCAAACAGGAACCCTCCCTCAAGTGGTCTAACCTCGGAAATGCCTTCTGAACAGGGCTTTTTTTTTTTTTTTTTTTTTTTTTTTTTTTTTGTCTTTTTCCTTTTTATCGGTACCAGGGATCGAACTCACGACTGCCTGTTTACAAGGCAGGCACTTATGCCCTGAGCTAAATCCCCAGCCCCTTAACAGGGCTATTTTATAGGTAGAGAACCTACCCAACCAGGTTTCTCAGCTCTCTCTGATATTACCATCACTGTAAAGATACAGTTTATATACACATCAAAATATTTTCCATATCAGAATAGTGGAATTGTTTCTTTTAACTGAATGTTTTTTCCCATATTAGGCATCTTAGGCAGACACTGATAGTTGGTTTATAAGATATGAATTCCATTTAAATATATTCTGTAAATATAGAGAAAGAAATAATAATTCATAGAATAAATAGATTCTGTAGCTTTCTGCTTGACTGAGAGAATTCTAAGACTGTACAAGCTCCCTTCCTTTATAAGCATTTTTGACCAATAATTTGACAGTTATGTTCAACCTGAAGTTAATTAATACTTTAGTAAAATTTATCAATATAATATATTAAAATATTTTACTTTTGAAGCCCAATATAACCCCAAGATAGTAAATATGTAGTTAAGAAAATGTTGATGGATATTATAAGAGATAGCAGGAGAAGCTAAATTCATGACTCTTTGCCTTGGTTTCAAGAAGAAAATCTCAGAGCCTTTTATAATTGACCCTTTGTCTTACATAATATCTTAACTGTGAGTTATCAAGACCCTGAATGCTTTCACACTTAAATGGAGCTGAGAGTATTATATAAATAGTTTTTTCTTCCTTTTTCAGTCACATATACATATACATATACATATACATATACATACATATACATATATATATATATATATATACATATACATATAAAAAAGACTTTTAAAATCAGGTAAGATTCATTGCCCTAAGAGATGACTGATTAGCAATTTCATACAAATCTGCTTTGGACAACGTAACTGGAATCAGAATTAAGTTTTTAGTTGGTTGACCCAATGCCCAAGTTTTAGTCCTTGGTGAAATGCCCAAACTAAATAGCCATTTGACTAAAATACATGTCTGAAAGCATTAGGGATTTGGCAAAGCAACAAGATTGACAGCATGACACTCTCATATATATAAAAGAGGCAGGATAAAGAGATACATGTGGATGGCTTTCCATTCAAAACAGCATTTTAGTCTCAAGTGGAAGGCTAGCCAGTGCTTTCCCAGAGATACAAAGGAGCTATCATCTCACTCCTCTAAATGGAGTCATTGTTTAATACACACAGATGCAAAACCACCAAACACACAAACTCATATTCCAACAGAGGAAACTATTAAATTCTGCCCCTAGGGAAAAACAGCTTCACATGACCTCTTATTTTTGTTTTATTTCATTTTCTGTTGGTTGATTTACACTTTGTAAAGTTATACCCAGTGAATCTTCTATATCTTTCACAAAATCCCTGGTTAAATTGACAAACAGCTATGACTTAGTTGGGATACCTTGATAGCAATAATGTGTTCTTTTATTTTTCAGTTGTCTAAATGGCTGATTGCCAAGAATCAATCTTATTACTATTAGGCCCACCTAATGTACAAATTTTTCCAAAAGAGAAACGGCATGATAGGATGACTAGTTACCAGTATACAAAACGGTCCATTCGTTTGGGCATCGAGTATCCCCAAGATGGAGATAGTGCTTCATGGTTTTTGAAATTGCGCCTAGTAAATTTCATTTTGCAATTCAGTATACTTTTAACTAATTCACTTTATTTTGGGCTTTTACATTTTTTTTTTTTTTGCTTAAATTGGAATCTACAGATTTCTGCGTAGTTTTCATCTCTGTAACTATTTTCTATTTCTTTTGTTGTTTATTAGATTTTAAAAATTAATCAACTGAACTCAGTATTTTCATGTAACTTCATAAAATTAAAATAGAATATAAAGATATGAACATTTCTCTAAATAAGATTTTATCTGTCTATATGGATTTTTGTGTGTATTTAGTTTAATATTTGTTCAAATTACTTGTTATATTTTTTTCTTCTTCAGTATTAGTGTTATTTAAATTCTAAAAATTTAACATATGTTTCTGTTTAAATTTTATTTATTTAAAATTTTCTGTGAAAATTATTTTTATTAGGTGTGATATAAATATAAAAAGTAGAAACTAGAAAAACAAAAACAAGAAAAAATTAGAAGGACCTAGTCTTTTTGAGCTCTAATAATATAACATGTCCATGTCACCAGCATCAGAATATTCTGCTCTCTTCTCAAGTGAAATCACTTAGTATTGCCTGTTTTTGAATAAACAAATTGAATATATATAAATTTAATCACAGAACACATATATTATATGTACTATATATAGTATATATTTTAATAACAAATAAAAGTATATATTTATGTATCTGGCTTCTTTTGATTGATATCAGTTGCTGCCCTAAATGGTTGTTTGCTATTTTTCAGTGCCTCGTAGTATTTTGTTTTTTGATAATAATAAAGAACATTTACTCTGATATTGAGGAACATTTCTATTTTACCACTCTTGGAAATATTCAAATAATATTATAAATCAATTATATTCAAATATATATTGGAAATATTTAAATTAAAATGTGAATATTCTTATATATACTGTTCACATGCAAGTCAAATAAATATATTCTAGCTGTACGTCTAGGAATGAAATTGTTGAACAACTTTCATAGAAAGTGCTAAAATATTTTCTATGTGATAGTGCTATATTGCTCTCAACAATGGAAGAATTAGTCTCTGATTCCTTGTTTTCACAATCATTTTTTATTTGCAATCTTTTAAATTTTTACCATTTTGAAAATATATATAATAGTTATCTAGTGGTATTAGGAATAAGGCCGAACATTTTCAATGGTTTCTGTAATGTTTGATATAATGCTTTGTAAAATTTTTGTTCAATTTTGCCCAGGTTTTATTAGTTGTGGGAGAGGGGAAAAGCCTTTTCTCTGTAGTTTTTTGTGAATGTGTTCTCCCACTCTGAGTTTGGGTTTTGCTCTCTTCAGTATGTCTTTAGATGAAGAGAATGTATTGAACCTAATATATTCCACCTTAACATTTTATTTATGTTTTATACTATTAAATATTCACCTCCTTGAAGAACGTTAAGATATTTTGCTATTTGTACCATCCAGCTGCTTTATTATATCAGACTAGAAATGTGAGGTCCAGGTCAAGTCTCATCTTTCCTACCAAATACTTTGTATGCTAAACACTGTTAACTGATAACACCATTACCATAACTTCTGGGTAATGCCAGCAGCATTGTAAATTAGATACCCAGGTAAGTGCTGATCTGTTCTTATTTAGAGGCCCTCCTTTTTGTTCTCATACCACACTAAATGTTACTTAATTTCTATATCTCATGTTTAGTAGGGAAATCTTTTATATAATAAGTTCTCTCCTTCATTTTCTTTTTCAACTCTTACATTCCCACACAAGCAGCTTTCCAAATTTCAACACATTTGGCAAGACATTCAAAGTTAAAGAATGGGAGATCTGCCTCAGCTCATAGTTTGTAGCGGTCCCAGTTATTAGTTGGGTGGTTCCAGGGTAAGGCAGCATGGCACAAGGGCATCACAGAGGATAAAACGCTCCTGGCATGGCGGGCAGAAGGCAGCGGGCAGCAGAAGCAACAGTGTAACAAGCCTCTTTCATTTTTAGAAGATCCAGACTACAAGCCAAAGGTAGGGTGTGTCTTTAGTAAATCTATTCAGCCACCCCTAGAAATAAACTAATACCTATCAGGGGACTAATTTAGTAGCACAGACCCTTAATCCTTGCATCACACACCCCAAATTCAGTCAGCACTGAAAATCCCACCTGTAAGCACATAAGGCTTTGAGAAGATATTTGGATATAAGCTATAATATCATCTAATATTTATTTTTTATATAGCATTATTGAACTGACTAAAAATTCAGAATACTGTTTTAGTGAAGAGATGACAAAAGTCAGATGTCATATCTTTCTATATTTCAGTGTTAAAATATTAAATATGTGAGAAAATCTTTAGTGTGATTAAAAAATTCATATTTCAAGTTTAGTAAGATATTTTATCATGAAAAGATATCATATAAATTTAATTCATTTGTGCTGATTATATGGAGATTGACTTTCAGTTTTCTTTTTTGGATGGTTTTAGTATCAGGGTAATAATTGCCTCTAGGAATGAGTTAGGGAGTATTGCTTCCCTTTCAACTTCGTTAAAGGATTTGAGGAGTATTGGTATGAATCTTCTTTAAATTAAAGGATTTGAGGAGTATTGGTATAAATCTTCTTTAAATTTCTTGTAGAGTTCATTAGACCTGGGCTTTTCTTTGTTGGTAGGTTTTAATTATACTTTCAATTTCATTAGCTATTGGTCATTCAGGATTTTTTTATCTTCTTAATCCATCTTTGGTGATGCCTATATTTCTAGGAATCTATTCATTTCTGCTGTTTTCCATCTTATGAGAGTATAGATTTTCAAAGAAAGTACTGGTGATTTCCTGAATTTCCACAGAGTCTACAGTGATTTCACCCTTTTCATTTCTTCTTGTGTGAATTTGAGTCTTTTTTCCCCTTTTTTGACAAGATTAACTAGAGGTGTACCAATTGTATTTATTCTTACAATGAACCAACTATTCTATTTATTAATTTTTGTATTGTTTTCTCAGTCTAGATTGCATTAATTTCTACTCTGATCTTTAGAATTTTGTTCCTTCTTTTGGTTTTGGGCTTGACTTGTTCTACTTTTTCTACAAGCTTAAGGTGCAGCATTAGATTATTTGTGTTTGTTCCATTTTCCTGTTGTGAGGATTCACTGGTACATTTTTCCCTCTGAGTACTGCTTTCATTGTGTCCCACAAGTTCCAGTAAGTTATATTAGCTTTTTCATTCAATTGTAAATCTCTTATAATATTTTCTTCATTTTTTTCCCTGTGACCACTGGTTGTTTAGGTGATTGTCATTTAATTTCCATGTATTTATGTAGTTTTCATGGGTTTTTTGTCATTAATTTCTAACTTTATTGCACTATGATCAAATAATGTATATGGTAAAATTTCAATTCTTTTGCATTTACATAAGTATGTTCCATGGGCTAGTATATGGTCTATTTGAGATACTGTCCCATGTGCAGCTGAGAACATGCATTCTGATGATGTTGGGTGGAACAGTCTATAAACATCTACTAAATGGACCTGTTCACACGTTCTGTTCAGTTCTGTTATTTCTTTGCTTTTTTTTTTTTTTTTGTCTAGTTGATCTGTCTCTTTGTGACAATGAGTATTAAGGTCACTGTTATAATTCTGTTATTGCTTATTTGATTTTTCATGCCTACTATTATTTGTGTTATGTAGTTGAGTGCTCCCATATTTATTTCATACAAGTTTATGATTGTTATGACTTCCTCTTGAAGTTTTCCCCTGATTAGTATTTAGTGATCTTCTTTATTTTTTTTTTTAATAATTCTTGGTTTGAAGTTTAGATAATCTGCAAATAGAATAGTTACTCCTGCTGTTTTCTGGGTTGCTTCATTCTTTGCCTTTCAGTTTATGAATTTACTAGAAATGTATTTCACGTGTACAGCATGTTGCTGTATTTTGTTTCTTAATGTACTCAGACAGTCTAGTGTTGTTGTTTTTTTGTTTGTTTGTTTTTGATTGGTGAATTGAGGCCATTTTCACTGATTTTCATAACTGACATGTATTGACTTCCTGTTGTTGGTTCCCTACATTTTCTCTCTAAGCATTTGCCCTGCTTGGAGGTTTCTTTCTCTTGTTGTTGAAATTATGATCATTTTTACCTCTTACAGTGCTCTTTTTAGTGTTGGCTTGGTGGTCATGAATTTCTTCAGTTGTTCTTTGTCATGGAAATATCTTATTTCTCCATCGAGTTTGAAAGATAGTTTTGCAGGATACATCTATCTGGATTTGATGGCGTTTTCTTTCAGAAATTGAAATACTTTACTTCAAGCTCCCTTCTTGATTTAAAGATTTGTGCTGAGAAGTCTTCCATGATTCTTATGGGCTTTCCTTCATAGGTGATGTGTTTCTTTACTTTAACAGCATTTAATATTCTGCTCTTGTGCTAGCTATGATCTTATTTATAGGAGCAAATTTATTTTAGTCATGGCTAATTGGAGTTCAGTATGGCTCACTTATCTGTACATCAGATTTTTTCCCATGCTTGGAAAATTTTCTGCTGTTATTTCTGCAAATAGTGTTTTTATGCCATTTGTGTTGACTCCTACTTTTTTGCTGACATCTATCACTCTTAAATTATTTTTCTTTGCATCGTCTTGCACCTGTTGAATTGTTTTCTCCTGATTCCTTGTTATTTTTAAAGGCTATATCCTTTGATAATCTCTAGCTTCCATCCTGTCTTTAAGGTGCAACAGTCTATCCTTGTTACACTCCAGCAATTTTGCCAGCTTTCAGTGAATTTTTAATTTCCTGAATATCTCTTTGAATATGTTTCATGCACTCTAATTATTTCCTATGTTGTTCACTCAAGGCTTCCATTATTTTCCTGTTTTATTTTTTATCTATGTCTTCATTAGATATGCTCAAAATTCTTTCATAATGATGTCATTTCTTTTATTTTTCTTAATCTGTGGTATAATTCTGTTCCAATTTCCTTTAATCCTCATAGAGTTGTTTATTTTAATTAGTATCATTTCATAAATTTCAGGCGTGCCATTTCCAGTTTCTTCTATGTTGATGACTCAGGTTTGTTCTGTGTGGGCTGGAGGTTTCAGATTGCCTTTTGCTCCTTCATTTTGTCATTTTCCTGGGTTCCTGTAGTGAATCTAATTAAGTCCAAGGTACTTACTGTGTTGATTAACTGTCCCATGGTGTAAGGAGTGGGCCAGGCACCTGGGTTTTTCTGAACTGAGTTTCACTGGGTGATAGAAAAATGATATATGGAGCTTCTGCTCTCTCAGCTCACTGGGGCTACCCTGATTGCAAAGGGTCTCAGGTTGGAGCTTTTTCCCTGTGGTGCTCCACTGTTGGTGCCTGTGTGCTGCACTGGACCAGGCAAGGCTTTGCTCCTCCAAGATCTATTTGGCCATATCAGGTGCTTCCCCAGTAAGTGGTGGCAGGGTGCTGTACTGGACTGTGTAGGTTTGGCTCCTCCTGGATCTGTGCAACATACTGGGAGGCACCCCCAAAGTATGCACTGGTGAATTGTGCTGGGCTGGATGGTGCTTGGTTCCTCAGAGGCCCTCATGGTTGGCTAGGATGATCATCTGATGGATGACACTGGTACAGTGAGCTAGGCTGGGCAGGGCTGAGATCTTCTGGGACCTCTGAGGTTGGTTGGAGTGCTCCTTTGATGGGTAGTGCCCTGGGGCATTGTGCTGAGTGGGGTTCAGATCCCCTGGGACTGGAGTAGCTGGCTAGCCTCTCCCCCTGTGCATGGTACTTGGGCACTGAGCTGGGCTGGTTGGGGATCAGAGCCTCTGGGATCTATGTGGCTAGCCAGAACACACCCTAAAAGATGACACCCAGATGCTCTATATGACAGTTTTGTAATCATTTTTTATAAATATATTTTGGGTTGTGGAACAAATCATCTGCATTTTCATTACTTGTGGAGAAATTTACTTTGACATACAGGTGTTTAGTATTACAAACATGTTTCTATATTGAATTATGCTCACAAACCAAGGTTTTACTGTACTGAGTTGTTTAGATTTGGGCACAAGAAAAGTTATATGAGAAGTTACATAGATAATTTGAGAGTCTGCATTCTCTATAGCAGGGGCTGGCATACTTTTTTTCTGGAAAGACCAATAGCATATTCTATTGATGTTGGAGACCATATCTTCTGTATTGCAAGTACTCAACTGTACTGTCATTATCCTACAGTCGCCAAAGGCAGTATAAAAATGACTAAAAGAGCCTGGATACCATATAGTAAAACTTTATTTTTTAAAAATCGGTAAGCTAAGCTTGGTTTCATGATTGTAGTTTGCATTTCCCTGTTCTAGAGAAGACTGATTTTGCCTCTGATAAATGAATAATGAAAGAGTGCCAGTAATCTAATATCTTGAGTGGTGATCTGTATCTAGTTCCTCCAAACCTTAGAGTTTAGAACATGGTGTGTTAAGCCCAATACTATGTGGATCTGATAATTTTTCATTGTGTCAGGCTAGTCTGTGCATTGCAGAATGTTTAGCAACATCTATAGTCTCTGGTCTTTTATACAATAGCATATATTTGCCTTTTAGTTATGAAAAGAAAAACTGTGTCTGAGATTGCCAAAAATATAATTTAGGGCAATGAAATTGCCTCTTACTTGAAAACCACAGAATTGAACATAGATTACCAAGATCACCTGAGAGTCATTTAGTGATTAGATCTGAACCCCATTTTTTGTTCTCTAAAGCCATGACTATGAAAGGTCTGCTCAACTTGTCAACTCTCATTCATCTCTTCAAAAATGTGATTATTATTTTAGTGTGAAGCATTCCCAAATGTTGATACCATGTCTTCCATGTTCTTCTCTTCAATCTTGGCACACTATTTTTATCTTGTACACTTTTTCTAGTTTTTATTTCAGCTCACTTTTTAAAAGCTTAATAGTCTCACTACCAAAAGTAAAGCCCTAAGTATGTGACACTTTAAATAAATTTTTTTCCTAAAACAGTTACACACGTAGAAAAATACTATGCTTTCACTATCATTATTAAACTTTGTCTCTTAGTAAATATAATGGTCAGTGGTGAAAAAAATTGGTATTTTTTCAATATATTTTAAATAGATACCAGTTACAGTAAACATGAAATTAAATTTATCAGAACTTTTCTTTATAGAGAAGTCAATGAATTCTAAATATTATCAAATTTAAAACTAAGCAATCCAGTTTCTGTGAGAAAAATGAATAGCCATAATGTTTTCAGATTATTGTTGAAAAGTTTGTAGGACACATAAATAGAAATAAGTTGTTAGTCATAATCTAGCACAAAATTAAAACAAGGAGTTCATTTAAGGATATTAGAATGTTAATACACAAAATTATTTATATAAAAATGGATTGAGAAAAATTGATTTGCTTAAAATAATGCCAATTAATTTTTTAAAGTTTTAATTATGTGATTGTCAGAGATCATGTGGTTGACAAAGCTGGTTCCTTTACTTTAAAACACCCTGATTCAGTCTCTCTGAGGCATCATAAAATAACTGACAGGAAATGTTTTTGGACACATTTTATGCAAAGAATAATTTTTTATATTTTATATGCATTAACTTGGGTAATCCTTATAGTAAGCATGTGACAATGGTACTAGTATTCTTCTCAGAGAAGAATCAGGTGAGAAACTAGATTTATATGTACATTATGAATGCACATGTACTGCTTACATTTCATGAATTTTGCTTGAAAATTAGAATTACAGATTTGTCATGATAAATTCCATTTAACTTACAAAATTACTGTTAAACTTTAGTTGTGTGTAACTTTGTAAAATTTTGTAATAAACATTATATGTTGAAAATAATATTGTAAAGATTACCATTTTCCTCAAATGTTTGGATATCCCCGTATATCTAAATTTAAAACTACTTATGTTCTTTTATTGCCTGTAAGCAGAGTTTTGGCCAATCTATGTCAAGTAACTCACATATTCCATTAATCAGAGTTGCTTTCTCTCAAATACATGTTTTTCAAAATACTCTCTTCTGGCTTGTCATAAAAATTAGGAGCCTAGTTTTACAAAAGAATTTTATAATTAATGCATCTTTTTGTTTGTTTGTTTGTTTGTTTGTTTGTTCCAGGAATCAAACTCATGACCTTGTACTTGGCAGGCAGGTGCTTATGCCCCTGAGCTATATACCTGGCCCTAGCATGTATCTTTAAATGTCATGAAGCTAATCCTTAATGGCCCTTGATCTGATTCTTCTTTAATCATAAAACTTGGGATAGAATGTCAGAGACTACACTAACAGTAATAAACATTCACCAAGTGCTTGTCTGTATTCTTCTAGAGATGTGAGGGTCACTAAAGAAATTTAAGTTTTGGTGCTTATACTCTAAAGGCATTCAGAGTTTTTGACCTCCCAAGGTGCAAAAACATAAAGTAGATCAATTAAGTGCTTTATAACAGAAGTTCTAACAAAACCTAAAGGAAAATGTCCAATAAGTTAGAGAAGGCCAAAAGTTATGTTTAACTGAGAGAAGACTTGAGTGGGACAATCTAAAATAGGTAAGCACTCTGCTGTTTGAGGGAAAGGACCTCAGACATCACAGAGTTCTTTATTTCCTGCTCCACCTGCTTCTTTGAGGATTACAGTCAGGCTCAGCCTTAGCAGACCCACATACCTGTCTGAGCGCTTAATGGGAAAATCCTTCTCATCAATGGCAAAAAGGTCCCGAAGTTTGAGTACATGTGGCTTGTTTACAGAGTTGAAAGGCTACAAGCTAGATTTTTCTCCTTCTTGCTGTCGCCTTTGCTAATACTGGGGAAATATTTATTTTTATTTTACTGAAAGAACACGTGCCAGTAATGTTCTCCTAACTGCATTCCTTGAATCAGATCTTTTCTTACATCTACTATTTTTACTCCTATATTTTTTACACTCCGATTTCATATAGGTATGTAGTAGAAGTGGGCAAAGGGAAAGTTTGGAATCAAACAAAAGAGCACAGTTCTTACTACCCTGGATTCCTATGAAGGCAATTATTGTGAGGCCAGAGGGGGGAGGGGAAACAAAGAATCAAATCCTTAAGAGAGAATACAATGCAATTTTTAAAAGTTATCAGCAGTAGACCAATGAGCGTCCAGTGTTCTGGGCCCATTAAGTGCCCAGATCTAAAGTATTTAAAGAGCAATAATTTAAAGTATTTTTATTTGTAGTTACTTAAACACCTCTTGTTTTTAGGTTTTAATTCATTTATCACAGAAATGCTAACTTAGTCTGTCCAAACAGTAACTCAACCCTTTAAAAAAGATGCTGAACTCTGCTACCAGCACAGCCACACATATACATGCATACGCTCCCCGGTAGTCTCTGTTTCCCAGGAAGTAAGTGCCTGGGTTTTAGCATTCTGAATAGAACTTACTTAACTATTACTATGGTTAGGCAGTTAGTCTAGCTGTGTAATTACAGTCACAGAGACCTGAATTTGAAAACTAAATCTTTTGTTTAGCAATCATGTAAACTTAGGTAAGATGGTTGATATCTTTTTTTGGAGTAGAGGGTACTGAGAGTCGAACCCAGGAAACATCATAAAGCCTTACTCTCCTGCTATGTAAAACAAAAGAGTAACAGTAATCCCTGCCTAATAGTTTGTAGGTAATTCACACATGTATCACAATGACTGGCACATAATAAACTGTATAAAACTATGTAAAAGTGTATATGTATACATAATATATACATATATAACAATTTTGTATATAATATTTGATACTCCAAAATAAAAAAAGATTTAAAAAACACAATTTGTCAATAAAACAAGAAAATCAGCCAATACCAGATTTAAAAATTGGACTTAATTATACATAAAATATATGTCACAGAACATATGTATATATTCACAGAGAATTGAATGTAGATATTTATTAAGATTTAGATATTTATTCTAAAAGGTGTGGGAGAAATAAGATGGAAAACTGAACATTCAAAATAACATAGCAACGGTACCTAGAGGAGCACTGGAATCCTAAAGACAGTAGGATGATGTCTTTAGTGTAAATAAAGCAAGTAACAACTGAATTAGTATTCTCTCACCAATGAAAATACTCTTCAAAACAGAAAACACATGATGATTTTTTTCATATAAAAGCTTAAGTCTTTGGCAGCAGGAAGCATTCATAAAAGAAGATTGTTCAATGTTCTTCAGATGGAAAGAAATTTATTTTGAATGGCAGCTTGGATATACAAGAGGGAAGGCAGACGGATAGAAAGATTTGTGAAGTCAAGTATCTAAATGTATAGTGTTGCTCACATAAAACAGTACTAATAACATATTGAAAAATTTAGAATAAAAAAGAATAATAAACAAGAAGTGGCAAATAATTTATGTTCTAAAGGTTAGTATTACACACGCATATATGTATATATCTTGATTTATTTCTTTTTTTTTTTTACCACAAATGTTTTTCTCTAATAAATGTTTTGCACTCTTAAATCTATATCAGTGTCCGCTCCCTGGAAAAACAAAGCTGTGATGAGTTTTCTTTTTCTTTCTTTCTTTCTTTCTTTCTTTCTTTCTTTCTTTCTTTCTTTCTTTCTTGATGTTGTAATTCAAACTCAGGACCTCATGCAATGTCCTCAACTATAAAAGCCTAGTGTCATTTTTATTTTTGAAATCATACTTTCATTAGTACTACAAGAGTTTCACTTGGTCTGTATTCTTACAAAAATATAATAATGTCAGTTATATTAACTTGAACCACTTTGATCTTATGTGGTATGTAGTATTCTATCACTGAAGTTGTACTGTACATTTCTGCAATAGACAATAGTGTTAAAAATCTTTTCATATTTTTTCAAAGTTACATGAAATGCCTTTTTATGTTCTCTCCCCTTTTTGGCTGGTTTTCCAGTAGTAATTTTTATTGTGGTTTTATGTTCCTCAAAACATTATGGTGACAGACACGGGCATAGCTAGACTGGATCCATGTTTGTCACCATGCACTAAACTGAAGTCAAAATGGACCAAAGATCTAAATATTAAAACAGAAACACAACACCTGCTAGAAGACAAGGCAGGTAAAAATCTTAAAGACACAAGGGTAAGCAGAAGGTTCATGAACCAAAACCAAATCACATGAGAAATACTTCAAAGAATCATCAAATGGGTTCTCATCTTATTAAAAGTTTTTACATGTCAAAACAAATCAAGAACAAAGTAAAAAAGAAAACCCATGAATTGGGAAAAAATCTTCACCAACTGTCCCTCAGAAAAAGGACTCAGAAAAGAACATATAAGGAATTTTAAAAAATCAGGTCCCCCAAATTCAAAGACTCAATCTAAAAATGGACATTGGAGATGAATGCACACTTTTCAATTAAAGAAATACAAATGGTAAATAAATATGTGAAAAAATGTTCAAAGTCATTGACCATTTGAGAAATGCAAATTAAAACAACACTAAGATTCCATCTCACCCTAGAAAGAATGGCTATCATCAAGAAATCAACCAATAACAGATGCTGAAAGAGCTGTGGGGAAAAAGAAACCCTTCTCCATCGTTGGTGGGAGTGTAGCCTGGTATGACCACTGTGGAAATCAGTGCGGAGATTCCTCAAAAATCTAGGACTAGAGGTTCCTTTCAAGCCAGCTATTGCCCTTCTGGGTATCTTCACAGAAGAATTGAAAACATCATACAGTGATGATATACATGAACCTACATTTGTAGCTGCACAATTTATAATAGCTAAGTCTTGGAAACAATTCAAATGCCCATCAACTGCGGAATAAATTTTTAAAAAGATGTGGTATTTATATACAGTGGAGTACTAGTGAGCTATAAAAATGATAAATTCGAAACATTTGTTGGTAAATGGATGCAACTAGAAAACATACCTGTAAGTGTAATAAATCAGACTCATGTGTAAACACGATATTGTCTCCCTATTGTAATAAACTGAAAGAGTGAGATCTTAAATCCACAATAGATAGTATGAAAGGGAAAGAACAAGTGAGATGGGGAAGAAGAGAAAAGAAAAGAGGAATAATGCATATATATATATATATATGTATATATGTATATACATGTACACACATGCATATATTTAGCTGAGATAATTGTGCTCCTATTCCTATTAGTTCATAAAAAGAAAACGTGAGTACTTATGTTGCTTGATCTGTTTTACATGCTCTAATTTGTAATCTGACCAACTATTTTGAAAATAACAATATGCAATAGTGACCATTGTCAATTTCCTGTCATCTTGTTTTGAAATCCTGTATCATTTTTATTGCTCTGTTTTATCTTTACTGTTTTGTTTTCTTTTAATCTCTTTAAAATAAAATAATTCTGTATAGAATTTCTTTGAGGCATGAAGTTAAATTGTGTTCTATCAGAACGGAATTGCACTTTGATTCACTGTGAATCTGCTGCCAACTACTGTAAACAAATGGTTGAATGCAGAGGCAGTATAAGGGAGGGTGGATATTTGGAATCTCTTCTGAAACTGAAATTACTATGAATTTTGACTAGAATATCTCATCTTTTCTTTTCTTCCTCTCAAAGCTAAAAGTAAGGCAGATGAAAATCTCCAGTGCCTTTCTTTCAGAGCAATTTTTTGTCCTGAATTAAAGCCATTGAGAGCACTGTCCCTCAGGATCTAGCTTGCTAGGAGAGGTCTACCAGTTCAGCCTTTCCCCTTGATTGACTCAAGGGTTTGTCTCCTTCCCACCCAAGTGAGCTCATTACAACAGCTCTTGGCTATCAAAGATTAGGAGATAAGCTCCAGGGAAATTTTCATCCCCATGACTCATTAAATTCCACAAATCTTGTTTTCTTATCATATCTAGTTAGTGGGTAGAGGTGTTCTGGTGAATGTTTAACAGTCAGATCTCCAGGAAAAAGGAGAACCTGCCCTTGGAAAACCCCAGATTCATAGTGTTTACCAATTCCTATGGTAGAAAATAGTCCCACTATGATCAATTTCAAGTTACTGATGTAGCCTCACTGAACACAGTGTGAGGCAGAAATATGCAGTAGCACACAATTCTATAATAACTTTACAGTTATAATTGATGTGATTATATTAAAATTCATAAGCAATAGTACATTTGGTAAGTGATTACAAAGTTGTATGCTTTAATATTTATTACTGTCAATATAATTTATTTATTTATATGTTCACTTAATTTAACTTTAAAGACTGGCAGATCTTTAAAACTGGCTTAGACAGTTTTAAAATTTTAAAAGACAATTTTTTTGTAAATCTAATGCAGTTCTACTGACTTCAAGGAATTAATTTTCATTTTTTAATTCTATCAACATTTTTATGTGTGCTACACTATATACCATATCTGAAACTGGAGTCTTTTGAATGTATTCTCCATGTATTTGATCCACACAACAGCGCTAGAGATTTTGTACTATCACTGAGCCCATTTCAGAGATAAAGAAATTAAGTCACTGAGAAACTAAGTTACTACAGCTTCAAAGAAAGTAACAGAGCTAGCACTTGGATCCAGATAATATAGTATTCAGGGCTTATTTTTTAACTATAAGCTACCATTCTTCTCAAATGAATAACCAAGACAGATTTTTGTTTTTCATTCATTAGGTTTAAAGGAGGAAAAACCATTCATGTTATTTTTTATTTACTAAGGAAAATTCCAGAAATGCATCCTAACCTATAAACAAGACCTTCAGAGAAATTCCATCTCAGTGTCTCAACTAGAAGGACCACAAACAAAAGAACAATGAAATTTGCTCCATACTCAAAGCACTATTTTAGCCAGAATCCAATTGAATAACTGTTAAAAATAGTCTAATCAAGAAACATTTTATAAAATAATTGGTCTGTTCACTTGAAAAATACTCATTTACTATATACTAAAAGAGAAAAAATTATTTCAGATTAAGCATGACTGAAAAATGGAACAATAGAACATAATACATGAATTTTGGTTCATTTTACTATAAAAGACATTACTGAGACAACTAGTTAAATCAAGATTAGTACTATAGATGACATCATCATACCAATGTTAATTTCTTTATTTTGATAATTATTCTGGGTTAAATGAGAATTTTTGCTTGTGGGAAAAAGACCAGAAAGTATTTAAGGCAAAAGGTCATCATAAGCAACTTACTCTTATGTTCAGAAAAAACAATATAGAAATATAAAGAAAAAATTACACTATGTTTGTATCTCTGCATACACGCACACATACACACACGCACACACACACACACAGAAAGAGAAAGTCAAATGTAGTAAAATACTGTTTGGGAAAGCTGAGTCAAAAGACTATTTTCTACTCTTGAAACTTTCAGTAAGCTCAATGGAATTCCTAAATAAAAGATTAAAAATCAATAATTGGAAAAGAACACATGGAACTCTATTCTCATGTTCTGTCATGAATGTAATTCAACACTTCTAAAGCATGTATCTATTTCAGTGTCCGTCTCCTGACTTCCACATTACCTTTGAACTTCAATTCCATTGTAATTCTGAGAAGTCCTCAGAGTGGTCTGACAACCTCAAATTTTGGTCACTGGTTAGGCTCTGATTTGGCTGTGATTGTTTGAGTTCTCATAGTTGGCACACTCAGGATAATGAGAGAACCACAAACAAACAAAACTTAAATAAAACAAAACTAAAACTAAAACAAAAAAACCTGGTTGCATGATTTCCAGTATGTGCAAGATTTCCGCTGTTCTAAGTTCAGCTAATGATTGCATTGAATCAAAACGTGAGAGCAACAAATAAATTGCCTCATATCACAAAGAAAGTTAACATCAAAGTCTAAAATGCCACAGTATTCAATAGGTTAAATGAATTTTATATTTTACAAATCAAGTTGATCCATAAAGTGTCGTCTTCATATTAAATACTAACTCCATAAACATTTTCCAAAATCTCTATTTCTTTTAATGGGTTTTGCATCTTTCTGGCTTGTTAGTAGCAATCTTGTGTTTTGGAGTGACAGTTTAAAGGTTAAGGACTTGGTTTTGAATCATTTATTGTTCATTGTAGCACCATAATTGCAACTTTAAAAAGCCAAAAAGACAATATTTTTGTTTAAAACTGTATCTTAAGATACTAACAGCTTTCATCACCTTTTCCAAGAAGAATTTCTCTAGAGGAAATGGAGAGATCTGGTTTTATGTTATTTAGGTCATTTAATCAGAAAGCAAATAATTTGTCTTTGATGGTGCCCTTGCCAGAAGATCCCTAACTCATTAGTGTGCTATTAATGAAGCTGGATTTTAAAGCAGGTGTTGTTAAGTGCAATCAGAGCAGCTTTATTAAGCTGCAAATTGTCTTGCGATGACAAAGGAAGTCAGATTGGTCCATATGCAGTTAACCTTTGTCTGTATGCATGACTTGGCTGATTAAACAGCAATTGATAATGACCTTCAGTCTGGCAAAGCTAGGAAAAGGTGATGTCTGATGTTGGCATTCATTGTGTTTGATGTGAGTGACAGGCAGTCAGTCTCTTTAATTTAGAAATCTATAATGCAATTTCAAAATTAACCAATACTGCAGTGCAATGAACCACTAATTTATGTGTATTAAACTGGTATTTTGATGTGCATGTTATTTCAGAGTAGAACACTGTTGCTCTTGAGGTTTAATGTTGAGGTAAAGTTGCTTTGACCATCCTGAATAGCGAGTGAAAGAAGTCTATGGAAAGATGAGAAAGTTGGTTTGAGGGATTTATTACTTTCTTTACTATGGATACAAAGGATGCAGACTCTGGCCTGGTAAGTTAAAGACAGTCCCTGCTTCTGATGAGTTCATAATGGGGTGATAGACAAGCACACCCAATTTTATTTCAATGTATTCAGTGAAATAGCGGTTTATCATTAACACCTGAGAAAAAATGCTTTCTGTCATTCTCAGGATCTCAACTGATCCTAAAACTGTGAAGGAAGATGTGGCACACAATGAGGAAATTTTAATTTATAGAGGATATGTTATATGGTAGATGTTTCCTTCATGCAACTTCATGGAATCCTGGAAGCAATTCTTAGATAAATACAACTGGCCTTGTTTTACAGATAAAGAAAATAATTACTCATTGTGAGTTGAATATTTTCCTTGAACTCAAGTAATTAGTAAAGATCTAATCAAGCTCTGTTTGTCTCTAAAAGACTCAACATCATAAATCACCAAGTAGAAACCACTAAAATATAAAGAATAAGCCAATGGCAAAATTTAAATCATTTGTACTATTCTTATGAGTGTGTGTATTTGTGTACTTTCTAATTTGTTTAGTTTGAGGAACACAATAATAGGTTATGTTGTCTTAAAATCAATTTTGAACAATGGTTTTTGTCTTGTGTCATTATACATTTGCCTCATTTTTTGCATTTTCATATTCCTGGACATTCCACAACTTTATCATTTATTATAGCATCTGTCCTTTGCATGTAATAGCTTTTATAAAGTACTTCACTAAAATATATATAGCATAAAGTGGTCATAGCTTGAAGTTTTGCTAAAACCTATTCTTGCCAGTTTGGGATTAAGGATGTTTTATTCTGAGGTATGTTAATAAATGTGGTGGGAGTAAATAGGTTTGTTTAACTGTTAAACAAAGCTATAAAGGTTTCTTTCTGAATGCAGAAGCTTTAATATGCTAATGATATTGTGACTTTCCGAATAGAGAATTTTGGATTCCACATTTCCCAAGCTTTCTTGACCATCAGGCTCTTTGTTCCTAGAGCCCTAATTAACACTCAGAAGAATTAAATGTGTGCAGAACACAGGGAGCCCCTCCTTGATAAAACATTAGCAACCAAGTATCAGCATAGAGCAGCCAGAGAAAAGAAATAGAGGCAATGATCCTACTCTAGGAAACAGAAAACCCAATGATTGATTTGCTTTTTTCTCAGCTTTGCTAGATCTGTTTTGATTATTTAAACACTGCAACAATCTTAATAAATGATATGATCATTAATCACACAAATATAAGTGATATTCATCTAAATTGCCTAAAGCAAACATCATTACTATAAATATTACTTGAGCTTTCCTGACTCCTACATCTCTTCTGAATGACACTTGAATGAACTATGCATTTTCAGGTTGTAGAAAAGTAATTAAAAGATTAATTGGGGCAAATGGAATGTGAGATTTTGAAATAAATGCTTCAGATTTGCTAAGAGTTGGCTAAAACTCATAAAAGTACCAATTATTTTCAGCTTTACTTGTTATACTATACTGTTCTAAGTTAATTATGGTTGCAATTTTAAAATCATCATCTCAAAAGTATATTTAAAAAGCAACTTGGAGATTAAAATTTCTGATGTACAATCGAGTCAACTGTCAATCATCCCTCACTATCTCTTATGTCCTGGTTAGGACCTTCTGCATTTTGTCTTTATTCTATGACAATATTCTGTTCCATATTCATCTTACTGGTTGCTTCCTGGCAACAGTGCTATGAAATGAATAACACTAAAATCAAACTCTCACCTACAAGAGCATATTTTAAATTATGGATTATCTCTGCTACTCCAAGTTCATTTGCTATGTGATACTTGTTATCGCTGTAGCACTTCCTGTTCTGGTCCTGTTGCTGTTTGAATTTAAGTATCATTGTAACTGTGGGAGCTCACCTGCCCTGTAATTGCCCCATGAAGGCCCTGGCATGTTTCCATGCATGCCCTAGAATAGTATCATTGCTTGGAAATGCTTTCTACTCACAGGGAAAGAAGAAATTCTGGAAGACTGAGGGATGTTATATTTAACAATACATCAAATCAATTTGCCATGGCTGTATGATTATTTTTTTGTCAATCATGTGTTTTCCAGAATTCCTTGGCAAATCACTTGGTCCTAGTCCATTTTTTACAAATCTATTTTATTCTATCTCATACCTAAATTTTCATTCTTGCATCAAAGAGATCCTCCAATTAATATATGATAAAACTTGTAACTGCCCTTAATTACAATGAAGACACCTGCTTAGCCAGATGCCAGTCTCAAGTGGCTTTCACATACAGACTGGAGATCAGCAGATAGACAGCAATGAAATCCGGTCATCTGACCATTAGTACAGAACAGAGTTAACCACATTTTCTCCAAAGTCATTATGTTTTTTTTATATATATATATATAAAAAAAAAACAAAACAAGTAAGTTTGAATAGGAATTCTTTTACAGGTTGAGCCACACTGCAGGTTACAACTTGCATAGGTGAAAATTATTTGGAGATGAGGATAAGAAAAGTGCACTTTGGCTGATAGATGTTTCAGTTTTCTTGAGAAAAGAAATGTCTTTTCCATATCAGAACCGTTTTGTTGCAGTGGTTGCAGGGCTGAGTCACCTGAACAGTAATGAGATACTACATGCAATTTGAAAGAGTAAATGTGTTGCTGCACTATCCCAATTTCTACATTAGAAATGCATTTCAGGGATCCATGAAAGGAAGTCAGTTCATACTGGTAAACTTCAAACTATTATAATACTTTTGAAAAAGGAAAATAAGTCCAAAAATCTTGGAAAGCATCTGTAGGAAGTGTTTGCAGTAGAAGGAACATTGTTATAAATGACCAACTTGTTTTAGATTTCACAGACACTGTCACTGTGTCCATCAGACAGATAAGAATGACACAATATTAATGATGGCATTGCGGAAGCTTCCTAAATGAAATCATAACCATTTTGCTACTTCATTTTATTCATCTTCTTTTACATTTTTTTGTTCTTATTTGGGTTTTTTCCTGTTTTATGAGGTTTTGTCTTTTTACTTTTCTTTATTATTTTGCTTTACATTTAGATGAAAAGCAATGTATCTGGGCATGGTACTGCATGCCTGTACTCCCAGGAGTGTGGGAGGCTGAGGCAAAAAGATTTCAAGTAGCAACTGAGTTTTGACAACGTAGTGAGTTAGTCAGACCCTGTAACATAAAAATGAAAAAGTAACTCAGTGTGAAGCCTCTGCAAATTACAAGAAAAGTATGAAGGAAGAAGGAAGGAAGGAAGGAAGGAAGGAAGGAAGGAAGGAAGGAAGGAAGGAGAGAGAAAGAAAGAAAGAAAGAAAGAGAGAAAAAATGAGAGTGGGAAAGAGAGAAGATGGAAAGAAAGAAAGAAAGGAAAGGAAGAGGGAAGGGATGGAGGGAGGGGTAGGGAGGAATGGAAGACACTGACATTCTAAGATACAGCTATCAGAGTAGTTCCCAGGCCAGGAGCATCAGCCGAGGGAGAAACTGCTGAGAAAAGCCAAGGCTTGGGCGCTATTGTGGACCTACCGCATCAAAAACTGCAAATGTGCCCAGGAATCTGCACCTAACCTAGTATCCACTTACAAATGTAAGCCCTGGTGTAATTCTAAACACCCTACAGTTTGAGAATCTTCTTCTAAACTCTCTGGAAATAGGAGATCATTTCTCAGGGGTCTTAATTTTTTACCTACAAATTGAGGAATGTTGATTATATTCTAAGATATTCTCCAATTCTGTTAATTATACATTACTTATATTAAAGTATAAATTCCAACATAGCAGGTGAGTCTTGAAAGTCAGAAAGCCATGGTTTGAAGTTTACACTCTGCTCCTCAGTACCCGTGTCCTCTCTGACATAGCCTTTTCAGAGCTTTAAACTCCCCACCTACAAAATGCAGAAAATAGATTTTTAAGGAGTCAGATGATGCATGAAGGGTGCTTAGTTGAATATAAGACCTTACTAAACGGTGATTAGGGTTACTTGGGAGTAGAGCTCTAAAGATAGATGATCAAGTCACAGAATTAGAAAAGGGACTTCCAAGTGAATTCCTGCGTGGCAATATAGAAACTTTCAAATTTCCAGAACAAATGGGTATGATTAATTTCATTTACTTATGACTGAAGCTATCAGGAAAGTCATTGGCACAGAAGACATATTTCTCCATGAGAAAAGAAGTGTCTTTTTCTATTTTATTTAGTTGTCACAATTATTTTAAAATTTGGAGGGGATTTGCTGACATTTGAGCGAAGCAATGTGATGCTTATAAAATAATTTCGTAAAAATGTCTTTCCAGCTTTATTTTTGTTTGGTAAAAAAAGGAGACCATAATTGCTTGTACTGTATTTGCAAACAATCCGTGATGAAATCATGCATTAATTGTACAGATGAAAGCATGATGCTGCTTATATTCATCTGTGTTTATCACAGCACCAGACGGTCTGATTGGGAAAGTACTTCTAGCAGGAGAGACTGGGCCACAGCAGCTAAATAGATGCCTGTGTAATGTGAGGTGTTCAGTAGCAGACAGGGCTTTGTTGACCTTTTTTCTAAACACAATGAGTCTATGTGGAAGGCTGTGTGCAGCAGCGCCTAGGCCTCTGTTTTAGTTCTTAATTTCTTTCACGGCATCAAAAGCCTTTTCTATTCAAAAGCTTTGCTTTTTCTTTTACCCCTGAGCCTCTGCAATTGAGGCAGCCCTACAATCTACCAGCAGCAGCCTTTGTTCTGGCCTTTCAGGAGGCTGTGGAACAGTGTGAGTCCTTCCTAATTAGCCTGTGCACCAATGAAATATTCTCTGGGCCAAGAGAGGCTGCAATCCCACAGCCCAAGTGGCAGAAAGGGAGGAATGGCCTCTTTAATTAAGGCCCAACAAAACCAAGCAAAAAGTGGTATTTTGCTCTCTACAAACGTCTTTTTTAAATAGCCATAAATGCTGGCACATCCACATGCTTTTAAAGGGTTTCTGTGCTCTTGCCAATGTACTGCCACTCTGCTCTGACTAAAGATTGCAGACATTTATTGGGCCAGAAGAGTTTGGGACTCAGTGGCCTTAGGCTTGCTTGTGTCTGAGTCTGCATGAGAATTCAAGGTTATGCTGGAGAAAGACTGCGGAGGATCAGAGACGCTCTTTACTTTTGAAAGTGATGCCCACCTTACAAACGACATTTACTCAGGACATTAGCAAATGTCACCACACAAAAACCTCACCAGCACAACAGATGTATTAATTTATTACCTCTCTCTGTTGCTTGTTTCTCTTTTATGCCTTTTTACTGTACTATATCATGTATTTCTTGTGGCACAATAGCAAGAATGTTAAGACTCTTCCCTGAGCATAATGCTATGCACTATTCTTCTTGCCTGTGTGTGTGTGTGTGTGCGTGTGTGTGTGTGTGTGTGTGTGTGTGTGTTAAAACTTTGCTGAGGATGTAGCTTAGTGGTAAGGCATTTACCTAGCATGAGCAAAGCAGGAAAGAAAGAATAAAGATGTGAGGTAAAACCACACCTCCCCTCCATAAGTAAATGATTAGCCTTTGTCTTATTTTCAAACTAAAATTACTTTCCCTTTATTTTAAAAATTATGAATGCTTGCTGCAAAATGTTTGAGAAATGTTTTTCATGTAGAAAAACATAGTGTCTTGGTTATTTTTCTTTTAATGCTGAGACAAGATACAAAACACCCAAAAGTAAGAGAGGAAAGGTTTACTTTGCTTATAGTTTTTGGAGGTTTTGGTCCATAGTTAGTTGGCTGCTAGGCAGGGTGGATTGTACTGGGACAATACTTCAAGGCAGCAACCAGAACAAATCGGAGAGAGAAAGTCTCTTTTCTTTCCTCATATTAACACAGGCCACTCTCTCACCCCTCCATCCACTCCAGCGTGGGTGTAGCACTCATAAAATCTCTGTACCCTCCTCTTGCACAGGATGTGAATATTTATAAAGTAAGGATCTGGTTTCTGCTGAGTCTCTCAGTTAAACTTCTAAACTTCTTAAGTTGACACAATGTATCAACCATAGCAATCCACCCCTTGTTAACTTGGAAACCTGACATATTTCTTTAAATCAGTCTCTGTGCTTATTCTTAGCACTTCACAACTTCAACATTGTAACACAGGTTTATCAATACTTTAGAACCTGTATTAAGTCTATCAACATTATATTACATTAGAACCATAACATTCTGTCCCTGGCCCACCAAAGACTCGTGTATATCCCTTTATATAAAAGGCATTTCATCCATCTCCAAGAATTGCCAAAGTCCTAACAGTTTCAGCATTGATGAAAAGTTCAAGTCCAAAGTCTCCTTCAAGATGGAAGGCAAGCCTTAGCTGCAAGCCCCATACAAATGAAAATAAAGTTAAATACTTCCAACATGCAATGGCACAAGATAAACCTTCCAAGACATACAAATGAGGATGCAAAACATTGGAATCAAAGCAAGTCCAAAACCCAGTAGGGCAAACAGTAAGACACATCCAGCATCTGAAGCACTCTGTGGCAAATTGTGAGCTCCAAAGAGCTTGTGTAGGTCCACCACTATGGCACTTCTAGTGGTTGTAGCCCCTACAGCTTTTCTTTTAGGTCTGCTTTGTTCGCTCCTTGCAGCTTTCCTTAGATGATCCACATTTCTGGCTTTTCCAAACTTCTGGGGTCTCTACTGCACCTTTATCTTCACACTCACAGCTTCACACACTGCCCTCTCAGGTGAACACAACCTGACCTCCCACCTTCTAAAATCATGGTGGAAGCTTTTTAAACCTCAGAACTCTTGAAATCCTGTATGCACCTAAAACCAGCACCATGTGGATGATGCTGAGGTCTGCTGTCAGTTGAAGTAATAGGCAGGTTTCCTCTCTCTTGACTGTAGGGGTCAAGTACCTGAACCACTGGGCACTCTGAATCCAATTCTGAGGAACAAATTTTCTATGCTGCTGTCATTCTGGAACATTGTACACTGCAACTTTCTCCTCAAAGCAAAGTCTTTCACTTTTGTACTTTTGAGGCTGCAAAAGTTGTAGACTTGCTCCTTTCTGTGATGTCTTCAGGCCATCTTTACTATTCTCCTGTTCCTTCTCAGCAATGGAGATCTTAAGCTGTGTCTTGGCAGCCCACAGCTTTATCGGAGCTTCCTTTCTGGCCAAACCAACGCTGTAATTCATCCTTCTGGGCTCTTAGGTTTTATTCACAACATAAATCTGGCTAAAAGTCCCCAACAATAGCCATGCCATGGCCTCAACATTTGACTGCCTTGAAATTTTGTCTGACAGATTAATTATTCCACTGTCCTTAATCTTTGTCTCAGGCAAATTCTCTGGACACAAGCAAAATGTAGACAAACTTTCTGCCAAGCCATAACACGCATCATCTGGACTCCAACAAACAATGCAGTTCTTCTTCCTAGCAAAAGCCTCTTGAGCCTGGTCTTTACCAGCAGGATTTTTATCAGCCTTCTGGTCTTCTCAGCTCTGACCAGAATCTCCCATACAGAACAGCCAAAGGCATTCCAGTGCTCTTCTTCCAGGGAACAGCTCCAAATCTTTCTAACCTCTTCCCATAAGCCATTCCCAAAGGCTCTTGAACCACATGGTCAGGTATAGTCACAGCAATGACTCCACTGGTACCTAATTCTGTCTTGGTTACTTTTCTGTCATTGCTGGGGAAAAAATACACAATGCCCAACATTAAGAAAGGAAAGTTTAATTTAGCTTACAGTTTTGGGGGCTTTAGCCCAAAATCAGCTGTTTGCAAGGCAGGATGGTTTCAAGGCAACAACAAGGGCAAAGGAGAAGAGCAAGCCTCTTTTCCTCCTTAATACTGTACACAAGCCACCCCACCCTTCAGGGCGGGTGTAGTACCCACAGAATCTCTGTACATTCCTCTTGCAGGAGATGAGGATATTTACAATGTAAGGATCTGGCTCCCTGCTGAGTCTCTCAGTAAAACTTCTGTACTTATCAAGTTGACACATGTATCAACCATAACAATAAGAAATATTTTAAAAATTCATTCAAAATCCTATCTTGTAGAGGCAGCAATTATATTTGGTGCTGAAATTAGTCCATCCATATATTTCATGCAAGTTTATACAAATAGAATACTTTCATACACTCTTTCCACTGAACAATATGTGGAAACAGAGTTAAGTCAGCACATATAACTGTATTACTGTTTTTAAGGGCTACAGACTATTGTCTTTTGAAGTACAAAAAGATCATTACTGAATATGATTATTCTGTTTATTTCAATTTAATATCTCATTGGATTTCTTTGACTACAACACATCAGACAATTCTCCCATTAGAGGAGGTTTCTGTCTTTTGAAGATAATATAGTTTAGCTAGAAATATGTGATGAGATAGAAAATTACATGTGTTTTTTCTATAATCAGAAGTACATAAGCATGAATAGTGTTATTATTTTAAACTGTCTATTAGAGTTCTGTTTTTAAACCAACAACTGCATATAATATGCTTTTAGTCAGGGAATATTAGTTCTTTCTTGAAACTTTCTTTGTGAAGGTGCCAAAATAATTTGGTTTGTTTTAAAGTAGTGCTATGATTTAAATCTAAAATGATTCCCAAATGTCTTGTGTTTAAAGTTAGTACTTGGGTAGAGGGAGCAGTCCATAGGAGTGTCAACTGGCAGGAAGTATCTTTGTCCTGCCTGTAAACTGGCAGGATGCATCTTCTCTATCTGCTTCCTGTCACCAATCATGAGAAGCTTTCCCCTCCCAAGCACTTCTACTATTCTTTTTCTGCTTTAGAGTCTTCCAGCTACATGAACTGAACCCACTGAAACTGTGAGCGAAATAAACTTTTCCTCCTTTAAATTGTAAAAGACAGGTGCTTTGTCCCAATGATGACTAATCCAAGTACCTTAGGATTATACTATACTAAATTTTTAATAATTTCACTACAAAGTTGGTCAAAACTTGCAATATGTGTGTGAACCACGACAGTCAGCACCATGCTATATACTGTGAGTAAACGGGAGCAGGAGAAAGCAGAGCTCTGTTTCTCTTTAGTTACTAATATACTTTTATGAATATATAAATACAATATGAATTGGAGAAAGGACAGATTTAAAAGCACCCTACCCAAGAGTTATCATTGGTACTTAGTTACTTATACTGTGTGGCCCTGACATCATTAACTCCTATCTAAAAACATAAAATGTTTCAAGGGAATGCTCTAAGGATTGAGCATAATTCCAATAGCAAGCACTTCAAATTTTAATACCATTAGAAAAGATTTTTTAACTACTCACTATGCTAAATGCTTTGTGTGAAACAAAAAACTAGTTTCATCTTCTTAGCACATCACAGCGCACAGGCAAATTTCACACACATGAGCTCATGATTTAAGTAAAACTCTGAGTTATTGCTGTGCTTATCATCCCCATTTTGCAGTAAAGAAAACTGAAAGTTTAGGGACAAAATAATCATTTCAAACAGGCAAAACATTAAATATCAGAGTTGGAATTGGAATTCATCCATGAATCTTATCTTTGTTAGATTTAGTTTCTTCTTTAAGTGCCTTTGACAAATGTAGTGGAGCAATATTATCCAACAATGGATTCATGAACATTTTGCTGTTTTCTTCATTGTCTGTCTCATCAACAGATATGTGAAAGCTGAGATATGTACATCTATACAAAGTTATCAATCAGGCAAGACTCAGAGAGACACTCTGAAATGAAGTTGTCTAATGTACAATCCACACATCTGAGGATGCATAGAGAACTGTGGGCATGGGTAAGATGGCACAAGAGCATGTGGAGTAAATTTCAGAATGTCATAACATTCTACTCCTGACTCCCCAACTAATTCATGTGCATCCTTTTATGAAAATTACATTAGTCTATCTCTAAAAGTTGCGAACTTCATAAGTTTCAGCAATGCTGAAAAAATCTAAGTCTAAAGTGTTCTTTGAGATTTAAGCCAAGCAAGCTCTTATGAAAATGAAAAGAAAGTTAAACACTTCCAACACACAATGACACAGAATAAAATTCCCATTCTAAAAGGTAGAAATGGGAGAATAGAAAAGAATAGAACTAAGGCAAGAACAAAATTCAACAGGGCAGATGTTCAATTTCCACAGTTCCATTTCCAGCATTCAGAGAGATCTGCGGGGAAATGTAAATTCTAAACAAACTGAGTGGATCCACCCTTATGGTATCACCAGTGGTTGTAACCCTCATGGTATCTCTCTTGGGCTGGCTTTGTTTACCCCTAGAGGCTTGTCTTGTTGCCCACCCTTATCTAGAAGTAAAAATGATAAAGACATTCAAAACAGTCTTGGAAATAGTCCTTAGAGCTGCAGAAAACTCAGTTCAATGATGCCAAGGGTCCCAAGATTTTTGCAAGAAAATGTAGGAGGCTGTGAAGAAAGAAAGGTGTTGATTGCCCACCATGGGCCTGGTGTGGTGCTGGGTATTGATCATACTGTGACATCCTCCCACATGCAAGACCTTGTTTAACTTTGTAATTACGTTGTGAAGTCAAATAAGACTGGAGAAGCTTTGATAACTTGCCAAAAATTTCACACCTTCTAAGTGCTGTCTGATCAGGAACTCTTGGCACTAAGACCCATGTTCAACACCGTTAAATCTATCTACAACAATTCATAGAAATAAGTGACAGGAAAAAATGAAAAATCTGTTTTGAAAGTTCTAATACCTCAGGTAAGATTTGTCTCAGTCGAGTACAGAAGAAATTAAAAAGATAAAAAAAAAACATAGTAAAGAAATACATACAACAGTTACTAATCACTTATTTCCAAAAGGTAATTCTGAATCTTAGGATAACTCCATGTAACCTTATCAGTAAAGACAACTGATTGTCTTTTAATTATTTCCAACAATTTAGAAAATCAGGAGTGGATTATTTCTTGAGGTTCTATGTAACAATAATTTAGTATTTTTAAAAAATTAAAGTATTATATTTTTAGCATTATTTTTCTCTCCTGATAGTTAATATTCTCTTCCTGATTTCAATATTTTTATAGTACCATGAACAAGTCACTTTTTTTCCATAAACCATCCTATTTTTATTAATTCAAATATTTTGATGCTGAGAGTGCCTCTTTGAAAATGTTTTAGAATTTAATGGTATTAGTATTAGAAATTAATGGTATTAGTCTCATCAAAGATCCTCAGTACTCACCTAATTTTGAAATTCAGGAGCTGTCTGTAAGTCAGAGGTTAGTTTTAATAAGGAAAACCTCTAGAAAGAAATGAATATACAGAAGTGAGACACGTGTTTGGTGATCAAGCAATCATAAGCTTTGATAAAAGACATCCTCTGTGATTAGAAGACTATGCACAGTAGTTGTGCTCCTTTTCCTCAGTTTTCTTTAATGCACTTCTTTTCTCAAGTAAGCTGCTTTGGGTCAACACTAGATTTGACAAGGAAGGATCTTAGTAGGTCTAACATAGATCTGCTTAATGCCATCCATTATGGATTAAAAACTAGTGGTCAACTTAACACCAGCAGAATTAAATCACCATGGTGCTGAGCTTAGATATTCCACCTCAGGAAAGTTGCCAGCATAAACAGAGACATGGAGAAGAAGAAGAGAGACGTTGAGGCATTGTGGGTTTCACTAAGTGTTGCTGTCTGAGCTGTTGGTTCTCCTGAAGGAGCTCTGGTCCTTATATTGAGCATTGCTTCCTGGCTCCGGAGGGGAAGATGTGTACCACTTAATCTCCAGGACAAACTTGTCATGCTGGCTTCCTAGCATGTACTTAACTTTGCTTATCATCAGAGGAGCTTGGGGCCTCTGTGTAACTGAGGACATCTGTGGTGCTTTTCAGGATAGCCCTGGTCTTTGTTTTGAGCATGACTTCCTGGCTCCAGCATAGAACCCTCAACCTTCCAGCACAGCTCTTTTACCCCGCTGGCATAGACTTTCTAGCTTCCACCACTGACCTTTGGGCCTTCCCAGTACAGACCCATAAAAGAGACTGGTGTGAGTCCCTTTTGTGGGCTCTAAACCTCCAGCTGGACTTGTTGGAGGCACCGTCGTGGGCTCTAGATTTTCATCTGGATTCATGTGGGACATTGCTGTGGAATCCAGGCCTTTGGCTAAATATTCTATGTCTTTAGTGTTGTGGATAGATTTCCTGCAGTTTCTTGTATTAACTCTGGGTAACCACCATAAAATAATACTATAAATTCCATGTATTGATTCTAATTGCTCTCCTCACAACCCCTGAGTACAACACCATCTATGAAGCTACAGCTTCACCTGGAGTTCCTGAGTTGAAGCCACCCTCTAACACACTGCCTAGGAGAGCCACATAACCTGTCAAAGTGATGACAGAGAATGTGCGGCTCTGTTGAGTTACAGACTAGTGTTCCAATGTGGTCTTACATTAATTGAGTTACATCCCACCTCCCGAGGGCATGAAAAATCAAATTACTCTATGGTTCCAAGAGTAAGCTTGTAAAGCTCTGACAATACAGAAATAGCAGTCATAAGAAAGTTGCCAAAAAGCTTATGGTAGTAGAACCCACTACAATATGTGCAAAGGTATATCATGCAACAGTAAATGGCCAAAGCCAAAATATGTTATGTGTAAAAACTGCTTGGGTTGCTTGTCATTTCTAGGGCACCAAGTTTTAGATGTGTTGGGATTATGTAGACCTGATTGAAGCAGAATCAGTAGTGTTTTAATTTATATTTTGTTTCATGTTCCACCTTTGTCCCTCTTCTACATGGGCTTTTTGTGTTTGTGTTGTTTTGTTTAAGAAAAACATTTTCTCTCAATTCACAATAAGAATGTGTAGTTATCCTATCATTCTCAAAGAAAAGTAAAAAATAAAAGTGAATTATAATTTTCAGCTTCAGATTCAATTCAAATTGGACAATGGTGCATTTGCTGGATCACTCTGGCTCTCTTTAAATTGGAATATATTGTGTGTAACATGGGAGAAAGATTAATAATAAAGCAGACAGCAACTAAAGAAAAGCCAAATTGGCTTCTTTGTTAGAGGCTGACAAAGTAGTAATTGATATAAAATTTGGAAGGACTGTCAGAAATTTGTGACATCAGAATATATTTCAAGATAGAGTTACAAATAAATAAAAGGAAGTATGAGGTTAAGATATTTCAAACAGACATTCACTATTGTTCTTTTACACTGATTTGTTTCACTGTTAACTGTACTAGTGTTTTCTTTTGCCTGCTCTAATGAAGCCCTGACTTTATGAAAAGTATTTTAAAGCTGTGCACAAGAATACATTTCATGGGTCATCTGATGAATTTTTGTTTCCTGTACAGACTTACACACTAGATGCTTAGTAAATAATTACTGAACAAATTCTATGTACAGAAGTGTGTGCTCTACATTCTCTCTTCACAAAGCGACATGAACTGATGCGAGTTAAGATGACATACTTCAGTGTGGTTTGTAAGTTTAATCACAGTTTGCAAAACATTGTTAAGATCAGGAGATATATTTTAGTGAGCCAGCATTTTTTATGGATGACACAATGCGTAGATTTACATTGCACAGAACTGATGGCAGGGAATTTTAGTCAAGGTTCTTCATAAAAACAGAATCAAAGGATATATAGAGACGTGTGTAAGAGGATTTATTATGCAAATTGGCCTCAGAACTTACGGAGGCCAAAAAGATTATGACCTGCCATATGCCAGATGGAGATCCATGAAACCTGGTGGTTCAATTTCAGATGAATCTGAAGGGCTGAGGAACCAAAAGAGCTACTGTGCAAGCCTTACAATCTGATGGTCCAAGAACTAAGACATTTAATGTCCTAAGATGGAAGATGGATGTTCCATCTCAAAGACAGACAGAGAAATATAATACATCTGTCCATTCTAGGATTTCTGCATTTGCTGTTCTAACCAAGACAGTAAAGGATCGTAAGATGTCTGTTCACATTTGGAGAAACTGCATTATTTTAAATTCAATCCACAGATGTAAATGTGAAACTCTTCTAGAAACACATCCTCAGAGACACCAAAACAAAGTGTGTTACTGTTTATTTGGTTGTTCCTTTTCGCAGCCAACTTGGCACAAAAATGTTACAATCACACACAGTTTTGTTGAGATTAGTGGTTCCCCAACAATTATGGCACTGGTCTCACAGAAGACTACTTTTCATGAACTGGAAGTGGGGATAGTTTCAGGGTGATTCAAGTGCATTACATTTTGCCCTTGATATCTATTATACTTACTATGCACTATTTAATGAAATAATTTTAGAGCTCATTAAAATGCAGAATCAGTGGGACCACTGTTTATTTTCCTGCAACTAGAGGATCCCATCTGAGAGATGTTTTGCTTGCTACACTACAGAAGAGTACTGCTTCACAAGGATAGAATGTTGGAAATGGAAGAAAGATTCTCAGTGCTTTTCTGGAAATCTCAGGCTACTTTGTTTTAACTTAATACAGAGCTTATGGAGACTGAAATCTCTAACACTTTTAAGGCCGCTATCATCTGTAATCTCAAGCCATTGATCCTCTTCTAGCAGGTATAAACTCAGTTCATCTGGCTTATTTACAAGTGGGATGTGGATCGATTCCATACTAGTGTGGGGACCTTTTGTAGTTAGGAAGGAATGCTTAGACTATTTTGAAAGTTGAGACAGGAGTTTATGCATCAGCCAGAAGAAAGACAGGCATAGCTCAGTCACTTTCAAAATCTCTGCCACTTGAAACATGTCAAAAATCTTAATGCTCATTCATTGCCCCAGTAATTCCATTTTGGCTTTGAATGCAGCTATTTTATCTGCTAACTTGAACAAACTTGTCATTCTTCCCTGAAGAGGCCAATTGAGTTCACTGTGCTGGTTGAATATGTTGCACAAGCTAACAAGTTTTTTGACTCAGTTCGAGTAACTGAAATGTGCTGCCACTGGTGACTGTTTTTCTATCAATAGTTACTGGAATAGCTCTCATAACTCAAAACCTCTGGGTCTGTTTTTACAAAGCTCTTATTTCTATGTACAGAAGTGCGCTCTACACTTTCTCTTCACAAAGCGACCTGAACTGATGCGAGTTAAGATGACATACTTTAATGTGGTTCATAATTTTAATCACAGTTTGCAAAACATTGTTAAGATCAGAAGATATTTTTTAGTGAGCCAGCATCTTTTATGGATGACACAATGTGTATATTTACATTCAAAAGTGACCCATTTGACTTAAATAGTGAAGCTAGAAAGTCATTTAGGTATGGTACCTGGTCCTCTGCATATACTGACAAATTCAGTTTTTGTTTTATGTAAGCCTAAGACTTCGATAGTTTTGGAGCTGTAGTGTAGGTTGGTAATAAAAGTGTTCATATCTTCACAAATATGCTCCTGAAAAATATAACACACCAAAACAAGAACCGTTGTCTTGTTAATATTTGTAGACTTAACCTAGATTGTGTGCTACAGTGATTTATTAACTTTCTCAAATATTTGTGCCTCAATCTTCTGTGTCATTTCATCAAATCATAAACTTATGGTGTTAGCCAAAAAAAGGAGCATGTGACATTTTTTGAACTGCTATCTCTTCTAAAATTTTACAATAAATGATTTTAGGGACAAGCAGGATCAACTCTTCACTAATAGTAAAGAATTTATTAGCGTTTTCAATCCAGTTAAGCATCAAGAATGATGCTCTCCTTGCCTAAGACAATTCTGTTCTTCATGTTCATTCTTTTTTTGAAAAACAGCAAAGTATTTTTATTACAAAGTACTTGGTCTTTTTCCCACATGATGACCACGTGCTTTTCAATAAAAATACTTTATTTTGACGGTTTCATGCCCTTGTTGCACAGTCAGTTGCCACATATCATACAAAGCTGGCTTAGAGAAATGAATCACCTCTGGAAAGGAGCCTGTAATTTAAGTGAGGTTCTTTATATTTTCTATTAAATTCAACTTTCTCTTTGTTTGGAGTCTTGGAGTTCTGCTGTTTCATCACTAAATTTTTACCATTTTCAAAGAAGCTCTCTAGTGACATGTGCTTTTCATTCATTTTGCCTAGGGTTAGTTTATGGATTTATCAAAAACTGTGACTGAGATAAGCACATGGTTTGTTAAAAAAAATATAAATGGATGCATAAATAAAATAATGGGCAGGTCACATGCAGATTAAAATATGCATTTTGTTCTCTCTGAAAGCCTGCCAACAGATGCAGCTTAATTGTCACCTGCCACTCATTGCTAGGGTTTTGATATGAGTCTACAAGCAATTGATTTATTATGGTCTCTGCACAGTCAAATGTTAATGTTAATCTGTAGTTTCCACCACCACCCAGCACTAGCACCACTACCTCAAGTCCAACACAGGATATGAGATATTTGATTCTCATTAGAAGCATGCCACATGGATTCCTCACATGTGCCTTTCACAAAAGGTTTGCACTCTGAGTGTCCAGTGTTGCTGATGAGCCAATAGCAGGCACATTCAGGCTTCACTGTGAGCTGTGGGAATGGCTTCAAATATAGATAATAATTTATCTGCTTGCTGTTCATCTCTATTGTGTAGACTGGTCCCTCAGAGGTTCCTTATTGTTTGAGGACTGCTGAAGATGATTATTGGATGTATCTCCCACTGTTTTGTTTGATTTTTGGTCTTTGGTCTTTTATCCTTTCTTTCCTCCTCTTCTTCTCCTTTCCCTTTATCCTTTGTATGTTTCTTCCTTTTCCTGTTCCCTTTCTTCTATCTTCCCTTCCTTCCTCCTTCTTTTGCTTGCTCTATTCTCTCCTGCTTTCTCTTTCTGTTTTCCTTTATGCACTTTTTATTCATTTTACTATAATTTGCACATCAATTTCTAGAACTCTGAAAATCATTGTGTAACATTAGTAGGAGACATGGTCGCTAAAGTGGGTGGCCAGTGTGATGAATGAACTACAATCTAATTAGAGTGATCAACATTTCTATAGTTATGTGTGTCTGAGGAGAATTTTCTACAACTAGTCAGCAACTTAGATATCAAATGTTTGCCTTGTTTTATTTGGCAAGCCATTGACATGTGGATAACTATCCACAATAGAACTGGGAAGAGATTATGAAAATCAAAACAATACAGAGCAAAATGGCACATTTTACAAGGGATAAGATTCTACTTATGGCATAGTGTAATCTATTCATTGTATAATGGCCCTGTGTTCTCTAAGGAGTGTCTGAAATCTATGAGATATCCCTACATCCACATTTACATTGGGGTCTCAAAATCTCTCTCAAGGCATTAATTGTAAAACAGATCAAGGTCTCCCTTGATTCCATTGTGCTTGTAGCAAGTGCTTTGGGAGATTACATTTTTCTGACTCAAGTCACAGATGCCCTGAAATTAATATGCATCCCTGATGCATATCCAGCCTGCAGGGAGTTTGGCCTGTGCATTTAGAATTCAAAAGGACAGGAAAAATAACTAACATTAACTCAGAAATACGCAAGCAGTATGTGCTCACTCCCCATAGCCCCTAGTTCTAGATATTTCCTGGATATTTCTTTTCTTCTTCTTTCTGCTTCTTCCTTTCAGAATGACTGGGATCATGCCTATCACCATGTATTAAATTAGAATCTAAATGGATCAAAGATCTGAATATTAAAACACAAACACTGAATCTATTGGAAGACAAATTGAGTAAAAACCTTGAAGATATAGGGGTAGGTAGAGAATTCATGAACAGGAATCAAACCACATGGGAAATACTTCCAAGAATCAATAACTGGGATCATGTCTTATTAAAAAGTTTCTGCATGTCAAAAGAAATCTCCAGCATAGTGAAAAGAAAACCCACAAACTGAGAAAAAAATCTTAGTGAACTGTCCCTCAGACAAAGGACTTCTGTCTAAAACATATAAAGAATTAAAGAAAATTAGACCCCCAAAATTCAAAGATCCAATCCAAAAATGGGCATCTGAGATGAATACACAATTCTCAGATGAAGAAATACAAATGGCAAATAAATACATGAAAAAATGTTCATCATCATTATTCATCAGAGAAATACAAATTAAAACCACACTGAGATTCCATCTCACTCCTGAAAGAATGGCCAGTATCAAGAAAACTACCAACAACAAATGCTGGAGAGGCTGTGGGGAAAAAGGAACTCTCCTGCACTTTTGGTGGGAGTATAGACTGGTGCAATCATTGTGGAGGTCAGCCTGGAGATTTCTCAAAAAGCTGGGATTGGAAGTCCCATTTGTTCCAGCTATTCCACTTCTAGGCATATTCCCAGAAGAACTGAAAGCATCATACCACAGTGATATATGTGCACCCATGTTCATAGGAGCACAATTTGTAGTAGCCAGATCTTGGAAACAACTTAAGTGTCCATAAACTGAGAAATGGCTAAAAAAGATGTGGTATTTTTATACAGTGGAGTACTGCTCAACTATAAATATTGATCACATTGAGATATTTATAAATAAATGGGCACAGCTCGAGACCATACTCATAAGCGAAATGAATCAAGCTCACATGTATAAATACTGAATAGTCTCCCTAGTGTAAGAAATGGTAAAAACACATAAAAGTATATGGTAATCATGATTCCCCATTATATTGCTTTTAAGCCTTATAATGTTTTTATTCAAAATTGGAATGGTTTTATTCTGGACTGTTTGATTTTATTGTCTGTGATGGTATAAACGGCTAATTTGAAGAAAACAAGACATTATAATAGCTAGTGATGATTTAATATCATCTTGTTTTGAAGTCCCATCAAGCTTTTGTTCTTCTGTCTCCATTGGTTCTATCATGTTGATTTTATTGGATTTTATTATATGTGATAGAATAAACAAAATTTTTTATGAACAAGGAGACAGTACAGTAACCATTGTCCATTTTCTGTTAGTTGGTTCTGAATACCCTGTAACACTTTCATTCTCTTGAATGGTTTTAAAGTGTCTTGTTATGTTTGATACTATAGTGTATGAAGGTATACTCAAGTATTTCAAGGAAAGAGACACTATGATAGCTATTGTTAGATTGAGTTGTCTTGTGGTGAAACACTATGCTGCTTAAATTGTTCTGTTCTGACCTATTTTTCAATGTCCTCTTTTATCATAATCTTTTTTAAATAATAAAAAAGAATGACTGGGATCTCCATGGATCCACTAATAGAGCCTAATCCTAATCTCTCCACTTTGAGCATCTGACTTCTTAACACTCTCAATATTCTTGTCTACTGCACATATTATCTTTACCAATTTTGATTCTGAGCATAAATTAACTGTAGAATTCATTCTCACTATTCTTAATTTGAAACATAGTTGAATTACCTGTTTTAGTTTTCCATTTAGAAAATACCCCAAATAAGATTAAGCTACATTATACTTCCACTGGAAACTCAATAACTGTTACAAAGTTAAATATCTCTTTTCTCTTGCAATTCTTAGTAATTCTGGGTAGAAAAAAATCCATCCAAAATGTTACAGTCATTTTAGAATAATACTGAGTGATTTCTTAAACAACTAAACATCCTCTTATAGTACAAGCCAATTATCATGTTCCTTAGAACTTTAATCCAAAAAAGTAAAAAACTTAGGCCTACAACCTATGCATAGGTGTTTATAACAGCTTTATTAATGTTTTCCAGAACTTGGAAGCAACCAAGGTAAACCTTCAGTAAGTGAAAGGATAAACTGTGCTATATCTTGTCAGTAGAACTGTACCAAGTAAGCAAAAAACTATAAAGCCATAAATATATGTGCAACATATTTATGTTCAAATTACTAAGTCAAAGAAGCCAATCTAAAATGGCCACATACTGTATGACTCCAAATATATGACTTCCTGGAATGCCAATTCACTGAAGACAGTAAAAATATCAGAGTTGAAATATGGATAAATAAGCATAATGAATGTTATGATTGATAAATAATTCTATACGCTATCATTGAAGACACATCATTGTACATTTAACCAAATCCATTGGATATACACCAAGAATGAATTCTAATGTAAAATTATGGGCTCTTAAAATAATGTGTCAATGTAAGTTCATCCATTATAACAAATATACTATTCCAATAGAGGTGATATTGAGCAGACTATGCATGAGACAAGAAGCTATATGGAAAGGTTTTCTGTCATTCCCTAAATTTTTAGTAATAGGAGAAATGCATTAAAAATTGTCTACTAAAATGATTGTTATACATATAATAATATTTTTAAAATTTTACACCAGTGGTGTATACTGCCCCACAGACCTTACCATGACAATTAAAATGGCCTGTTTCTGCGTTGTCCAACGTAGGAACTACTATCCATGTGGTCTATATCTTCATTGCCCATTATTCATGTGTAACTAATACATACAGCACAAGTTTCTTCTCTTCCCTCTATTATCTCCTTGTCATGAAATTAAATTACATACAAAAGAAAAAACAGAATTCTCTGCATAGAAGTAAAACACTAAATCAAACTTCGAGTGATACCATGTACAATGAGAAACACAGAAACATAAACTTTTCAATAAATAAATTTGATTATGATTTGAATTAAAAAACAGTAATCTGAAAGAGGTAGAGGGGAAAAACATATTGACTATTTAAAGAGTTTGAGTCTATCTAACAATTGGTTTTGCTCAACTGTTCAAAAAATTTGGTCAGAAGCTCATAATTTGCATTCAAGTGATATTTTGACAACTATACTTAACCCAGTTTGTGTATATAAAACATTGTAAGAGCTGTGAGTGCATAAGGCTATTAGGGAGTCTACCCCAAACTTAAACTATGGAAGACTCCATGGCAGTTGGACTAGAAGCTGTGTGTGCTACACTCTGACCAAAGAAAGTTTGTCCATATTTTGTCCACGTCTTGAGACTTTGGGGGTGGCTTTATATTAAGGGTTTTACACTAATTAATCTGGCAGAGGAAATATCAAGGTAGCCCAATGTTCAGGCTACGGTATTGGCACCACTGGAAGTTTTTAGTGAGATTTATAGTGAGAATCGGAAGCAGAATGTTCACCTGAAAAGTTTTCAGTTTTGATGAAAAAAAGAGGAGCCTGAAAAGTTGGAGCAAAGGAAGAAAGGTTGCTAAAAATACTAGTATTAAAAATAAGCTAGTTAGTTTATGTGAGTACAATAGGAAAGATGGTTTCAAGAGCTCTCAGGAACCAGAAAGAACCCACTATGCCCTGGATTAAGATGTAAGAGAAAATAAAAACTCTTTGAAAGACTTTTCTCTGAAAAGAGAGCCATGGGGCATCCTGCCCATAAAGGACTGCCTAGAGAATAGATTCTCTGGAATTCATTTCATTGTTTTCAGATACCTAAGCACTTGGAGATCTCTACAGCCATGATCTTAGAAGTTCTTTCAAATATGCAAAATTGTGGCAAACACTGCCATTATCCAAGTGGTGCTGATTCTTCTGGTAGGCAAAATAAAAGAGTTACTGGGTCATGGAGGTCTCCAACCAGATATCAAAAGATCTGGGAGGTGGGCAAGGTGTCTTTAAAAGGACACTATATGAAGCTATGAGAAGGATGTTGGAAGTGCAGCGGTGAAACCATGGACTCGGAGAATATAGAAACATGAAATGTCTGCTAACTAAAGTCTCAGGAAATAAACAACAGCATCCTGAGAGTGACCAGAAGCACTATGACTGACAATACCATACTAAGCAATTTGGAGATCACATTTTGCCATATTTTTTTTCATATGTTGAAGATGGAACTACAAGATTCAGTATTAGCCCTGCTGGGTTTAAGTCTTGCTTTGCTCTCATTCATTTCAATCTTTTCAGAATAGAAATATTTACAATGTGCCATTGCATGCATGTTAGCAATGTTTAACTTATTTTGCATTTTCACAGTGGCTTACACCTTTGAATTTGCCTTGAGTCTGAGAAAAGACTATAGACTTGTCATTGACTTCCAAAAGTTTGGTATCTCTTAGAGATGGACTAAATGCATTTTGCATGAGAGATGCACATGAGTCTTTTGGGGGTCACAGGTAACATCATCCTTTTTGGATATCAAATGACTCACTCATAGATTCAGAGATGGGATTTTTGAAGAGGGATTGAATTCTGGCAGTGCTGTAAACACTGATGGATTTATGGATTCATTCTTTGGTAAATGTAGCAGCTGAGGCTTTTGTAAGGTGAGTCCAGGCTGGAAATGCAGGGTTGCTGAGAACATGCCCTGAAAACCTCTATCTATCTTGCCTCCTTCTCCCTTATCGTGCTCTGACTCTTGCTTGCCATGGGATGGACAACATTCTTCTACCTGATTCATTAACTATAACCTTCCTGTCATGGTATATCCAAGTATTAACGAGGTCTTCAAGAAACTACAAGTCAAAATAAATTATCTTCCCATCATTTATGGGAATTAGATAGCATACCTCAGTGATGAGCAAAGTGGCTTAGGCACAAAAGAACAGAACTGACAGAGATGTCAGTAATGCATAAGCGGTCCATACTGAAAATAAAATCTAATTAAAGTACAAAGGCAATTATGACAAAATTCTGGAAGTTTACTTTAACCTCACCATCTTAGTCACTATTTTTAATCTCTTAGACATTATACCTAACAGGAACAACATAAAGAATGAAAAGGTCATTTTGAATTACAGTTTACAAGTTTACAGTCCATGTATGACAGAAATAGTATCTTGGTAGAAGCAGTCTGTTCCTTTAGTGGTGGCTAGGAAACAGAAAGGAAAGGGAGGCATCGGGCATTAACACCTTTCTAGATCACGACGCACTGACCTGCCTCTTCTGATCAAGCCTACCTCCTAATAGCACACTGAGCTGCATTACTCCCGTGATCTATTCACTTTCCAAAAGCCCTATTTCTGACTGCATGAGTGTTTTGTGAGTTACTATTGATCTAAATCACAGCATTTCATGCATGTGCACCTCAAGATAAACCCACATTTTTAATGAAAATTGCATTTATCTTTATTAGAGACCAAAGTCTTAAATTTTGGCTTTGCTGAAAAGTCCAAGTCCAAAATGTCCTCTGAGACTCAAAGAAAACTCTTAGCTGTGAACCCCTATAAAAATCACAAAGGAAGTTAACACTGCCAATATAAAATTACACAAAGTAAGTATTCTTATTCCAAAAGGAGAGTGTAGGCAGATAGAATATGATCGAAACAAGACCAAAACCCAGCAAGGCAAACATTAAAGCCTGTATTTCTTCTGAACAGCACCAAGGGTTAAGTTGTGAGGATGAGATGTAAACTTCAAAGAGTTAGACACTTGCAATTGCAGTACTATGGCCTCTGCCTTGGACTGTATTTTCTCACTGCATTTAGTTTTTCTCAGCCATTCCACATTCCTGGTGGAATCTAAATTTATTAGGTCTCTACTGTCCTTTCACCTTGATTCTCAGACCTACACGCACAGAGGCACACTGACCTCCCAGGCCTTACTCTAATCTGTGTGAAAACTTCTTGATCCCACAAATTTTGCATTCTGCTTGCCTTTAAAAGCAGTGTGGTATAGATGATGCCAAGGTCTGCGAACAGCCTGAGCAGTATCACAGCTCTCTTGTATTGAGATGGCTGAGAACTACAAAATTAATCACAGTAAATCAATTCCTTAAGCAAATCCTTCTCAGAAGATTGTCCTATGGCTATATCTTCAAAGCAAAGTCACTCACTTTTGGATGCTGAAGCCTTGGAAAGGCAGGGTCCTGCTGGTTCTTGGAATGACCCTCAAGACAACTTTTCTATTTTGCTGATACAAAATGCTTGGTTTCTTTTTCATGTTAATATTTTCAGCAACCAAGTTTACCCAGATCAAAATTTTATAGGCCTCAACTTTATAGGCACTTCTTTTTGAACACCGGTATTTTTTAAATTATTTACCTCTGCTTTTTAGTCTTGCTTCTCACAGTAGATATGGATAAAATCTGTCTTTAGTACCCATTCAACAGTCTCAACATTAACCTACCTTGACATTTCCTCCAATAGATTAATTACTACACTGTACTTAGTTTCAGTCTCCTGCAGTCTCAGGATATGAGCAAAATATAGACAAATTTTCTGCCAGAGCATAACACACATGATCTTCATTCCAAATGTCAATGGATTCTTTGTTCCCAACTGAGAACCCTCTTGAGTTTCTTCTTTACTGTTAACACTTTTATGAGCATTCATGTTTCTGAGCTCTGGAAAAAAATCTTGATTTGCAGAATTCTGGGGATTTTTTGTCTGGCATGTGCAAACCAATCCAAACTCCTCCAACAAAACACTTCCAAAGACTTGTAAGCCACCTTTTCAGGTATATTCATAGAAATAGCCTCACTCTTGGTATGAAAATCTGTCTTAGTCTTTTTGTCATTGGTGGGACATAATACTCAAAAAGCACAACTTTAACGTGAAGAGATTTATTTTGGCTCACAGTTCCAGAAGTTTTAGTCCATGGTCAGCAGACTTAAGCAAGAAACAGTATGATGGAAGGGCCTGGGCAAAGGGAAGTTGCTTATGTCATGATGGCCAGAAAGCAGAGATAAAGGAGCCAGTGATAGAGATGTATTCTTCCAAGTCATGCTCCAATGATGTATATTTTTTGATCAGGTCTCACATTCCAACATTCTATTGAGTTATAACGCCCTCATGATCAAATCACCTTCCAGAAGTCCTATCTATTCATGCATGTTTTATTGGGGGAGGGCATTTTTTACTGAAACCATACATCCACTGAGCATATAATATTGAAATCTCTAGTATTTGTTTCATAAAACAGAGGACTCTGGAGTTTCATTCATTTTAGCCTAAGTAGGTTTCTGATGTCTTTTAATTTACAGTTTTTGAAAAGTAATAGCACTTATCTTTAACACTTGCACTTATCCAAGTGGAAATTGAATTTGAAGACTGTAGTAGATTAGACATGTTATGATCATTATCTATAAGCTTTAGTTTTACTTTTGAAGGCTGTTGGAATGACAGAATATGATAAAAAGACATGGAGTCAATGCCATTCAGACTTTAGTTTTTGGGAAATTTGGGGAGTTATTTGATTTTTCTACTACTTAATTTTCTCCTTTGTAAGATAAAAAGTAAACTAAATTATGGTTCCCAGATTTTAAATTTTTAAAATCTTATTGTAAGGTAGTAATGTAAATAGATATGAGTTATGGTGTTATAAAATTTTAGTTTTGCCAAGAAAAGATATCAAAAAGCTGTTATCATCAAAATGATTTTTAAATAGTAGTAAGCTTTAACACCAAAATATTAAATCCACCTTTATAAAATTTTTTTTCTCATAATTCTTATATTTCTAGAATTTTATTATTGACCAGTATTGATGTTTGGAACAGTGTTTAAGAATTCTTCATTCTTATAACCTTGACTAATTTTTTAGTACATATTTGTAGTACATAATGATTTCAAGTATTCTGGGAAGTTGGTACATGTACATAGCACATCTTAATTCTGTTTAACCTCTACCTATCTTGACAGGCTCTGCTTCTTCCAAATCTTGTTCTTCTCTCCATTTACAAAAGTGCTATTTCCATATTTTTTCTTTCATTTCTTTCTTTTTCATGTATGATATGAGTGTTTTTGTTCTCCTTACATGTATATGCTGAACTCCTAGCTCCCATAGTGAAGGTGTTAGGAGATGGAGTTTTGAGGATGATTGGCCTATTAGAGAAAGATCCTCATGAATTTTGTTAGTACCTCTGTGAAAGTGGCCCAAAGTGCTTATCTGTCCTACCATTTGAAGCCAAATTGAAAACTTACAAACTATGAAGCAGAAAATAAGTTCTACATCACACATTGAATGTACAAATACTTTTTCCTTGGACTTCAAGCCCCCATAACTCCTGAAAGACATTTATGTTGTTGCTTAACTACCCACTTTATAGCATTTTGTGATAGAATTCAAAGGAACTGAGAAACTGAGATAAATAACAGATAAATCTAGTCTCTGAATTTTTCATTATTCAGTGCTTACTACTCACTTATTTTCTCCTGTTTATTACTTTAAATTCTTATAGAAACTCCCTATTGAGAAACTCTAGCTTCCAAACATTGTTTTGCAGTCTACTGGTTATCACTGAATCATAGGTTTGGTGTTGTTAGTTTTTCCATACCCCAAACCATTGTTTACTAAACTTTGGTTTACTGAAAGAAATCAAGAAAGCAAGAAAGCAAGAAAGCAAAAAGAAAGAAAGAAAGAAAGAAAGAAAGAAAGAAAGAAAGAAAGAAAGAAAGAAAGAAAGAAAGCTACTGATATCCAGGTCATGTTGTCAATGTCACATGTGACGAGTGGTAACTGTGTTGGACAGTGGAGACTTGAATGAAAATTCTGTTGGAGAGGGCTTGCCTAAGAGTAAAATCAATGAGATGTGAACTTTCTAATTTCTACGTAGAATTACTGACTGAGTAGTTTAAAAAGAGAAGGATTTAAACTTTGTTTAGTCATTGACTAAACTCTAGTGAAAATCAACTAGATTTTTTAAATTGTTTTTTAACCCAAATATTTATTGTTGTGTTCACCTCTGACATTCTCCTAGTATATCTGATCTATTTCTATCTTCATATATTGATAGCATGAAGCAAAATATATTTAACGATTTCTGTTTCTTGAGACCCAATTCAGAGTTACACTATCTTGTAGGAATGAAATATTTTTGGAGACATTTTCTGAGACTGTACTGTCTTTCTTTTCTTTTTTGAACCCACTCCATCCCTGCCACCACACGCTGTAGTTCCCCATTTACTCAGAGGAGTAGCCAAATCTGCCAAATAGTCTCAATGGGCTCCACGTGCTTACTACCTACTTGCTATTTTAAAAAATCTAGATAAACACTATTATTCTGGGAAAACTGGCTACATTCTGTAGAGGAACTGTATGGAAACATCTCTGTTCCCATCTTTCATCATATTTACGTCTGAGGTTGGTTATTCTTTAATATCTTTCCAGACTGTGCTGTAATTAGCACTGCAGCTTTGACTATGTTTAAAGTAATCGTCTGCCCAACACAGCAAAAGGCAAAGCTTGTGGTTATTTGGTTAATTTAGTCAGTGGATTCAGCCACAGTACATAATTGTTCTCTTTTAAGAAAATCACTCAGAGGATAAATTATATAGTTAAGTTACCTGCAATGATCTCATCCATCAGGCAGTGAGCCCTGCATCTCATGCTCTCTGTCTCTATTACATTTTGCCGTCCTATTCTACCTCCGCTCTCCCTCTTACTCCTTAAAAATTGAGGAAAGTGAAATTAATATTCTTGTTTCTTTTGTCCATTAATCTGAAACCTAACACAGTGTTCCCTGCAAATTTTGCAGTGCTCTGCCATTTCTAGGTAGAATAATCAATTCCAGAAGTAAGGTATGATGTGTGAAATTAAAATCAAGGAGAATTTTAGTCATTTTCAATGTTTAATGGCCTCTTATATTTCAACTGTTAATGGATTTTTAAGCACAAAAATCTTTGACAGAAAATCATGCATGAACATTCCCAGTTTTACTGTAGAGATTATTTGTGGTAACATTTTCTGGTCCCAAAGAAGACAAAGAGAGTAAGTTTTCATAGTTACAATGAAAAGTCATGAAAGGACCCTCTTTCTTTTCTTACTTTACAGTAAAATTTAAGTCTTTGATACAATCTAAAAGCTGTAGAGTTTCATTTTGTACTTTTGATTTTTCTGATAGATCAATCTTTCCTTCTTTTTAAAAATCTATCCATATCCTGTCTTGCCCCCAAAGGAGCACTACTTAGCCCTGTTCTGGTGCAAGTAGCATCACGCTTTCTTGGACCAGACTCTTCAGAGAATTATGCACACTTGGCCCACCTTGATTATATCAAGCCCATCTGACTCTATTTTTATTTCTTTCTTTAGAGGTAGTCTGTATCCCAAGTATGTACTCATCAGTGGCTCTGAGGATAAGCACCTTTGTATTATCTATATCCAGTATTTCTTTTTGAAGACCAGAAAAATGGTTTTAGTTATTGTTCTTACCTGTTCTATCAGCAACAGTTTCACATATCCTACAAACAACTTTCTTAGTACCACTATGGCTAAAGGTAACATGAGCCTTTTAATCATTATGTCCAACAATTTAGGTTATTGGTAGAAGCAAAGCCATTATTCCCCTCAGTTTATTTATTTTAATAAGTGTGCTTAATCATAAGAAGACTGGATTAATTCATTGAAGAATTCAAGACTGATTGTGCTGTTGACAGGTGGGTCAGTGGGATCCTAAACCGGAAGGCTATAATACATCTCTCCCCAATTCCTCTCTTTACTTTGTTTCCTGTGTGCCATTAATTGAGTACATGTTCTTCTGCCATGACCTTTTGTGTTTCTGTTTCTGAGTTACATTCTGCCCACCATCTTTGCTGTCAGGTTACAAGCATTAGGTATTGAGTCTCAGTGATGAGGAAAATGAGTAAGACAGAATCGATGCAAGAGATGGCACTGTCACTGTAACTATACATGACCATGTGGTCGGAAGCCTCTGAAAGTGGTTTGCAGGAACTTTTTGAAAAGGTTTGGAGATCTGAGCCAAAGAAGCCCTAGAATCCTGAAAACTAATCTTGGTAGAGTTTCTAACCAGAACACATAAGACCAAAATGATGATCCAAATGAAAAGAGTAAATGCCACAGTCAAAATGTTTCAGCTGTGAACAAGGATTCCATTGACAGTTGGACTAGAAGACACATGTATTATGCTCTGGAAGATTGTTTTTCAACATTTTCCCCATGTTCTGAGGCATTATAGAAGACCGAAGGTAAGGACAGCGGGCTAATTAATCTGGCAGAGAAATCTTGAAAACCAATCATTGTTCAGGATAGGAGAACTATATTATTGGCAGTAGCTTTTAGCCAGTTGTATACTGAAAGTCAGGAGTAAAATATCTCATTTTAAGTCTTTAGTAAAATATCTCATTTAAAGTCTTCAGTTCCAGAAAGTTCTTGCAAACTTGGGGCAAAAGAGAGCTTGATTGATTAAAAAAAAAAATTACCTTTTTTTTTTTTTTTTTTTTTAAAGCCAAGTACTTTGCATCAGGACAATAGGAAAGATGGCTTATAAGCACCTCTGGAATTGCAAAGATCCCACTCTTTGCAATTTTAAGAGTACAATAGTGTAAAACTTTTACTTAAAAAGCAATGCCAGAGCATCCTGCTCATTCAGGTCACAGAGGGAAATGTTTCCACAAATTCAGCCATCCATGCTCTCAGAAGTCACTACCTCCATGATCTAATAAGGGCCTGGCTACCGCTTGAGCTGGCAGCAGACTTTGGTGTCAGCATGTAGTACTATTTTAGAGGAATTCAAAACACAATAAAGATCAAAGAGCCTTCTACCCAGATTTCAGAGAAAAGCCTTGGAGGCCAAGCAATGTACCCCGAGAGGTGCTGTGGTTGATACATTGCATCATTTTGAGAAGTTTAGGAGTTTAAGAGACTCAGCAGGGAGCCAAGGTTCTTATTTTGTAAATATCATCATCTTGTGCAAGAAGACGGCAAAGAGATTTTGTGAGTACTATACTGGTCCTGGGGGCGGGGGGCGGGGAGTGTCTGTGTAGAAGAGAGGAAAAGAGGCTTACTCACTCCCCTCTGGCTACTTTTTCTGTTGCTGCCTTGAAGTGTTGCCCCTATGCCACGCCACCCCAACTTGGAGCCAACTAATTATCAACTGAAAACTCCACAAACTGTGACCTAAATAAACATTTTTCTCGCTTAATTTTGGGTGTCAGGTATTTTGTCTCAGCAATGAGAGAAAAGTAACCAAGATAAGAGGGCAGTGCATAAACCTATGACAGCAAAGCCAAAAGTTCAGCAGAGACCCCAGGGAATTGGAGATGCCTTGGACATGGAATGTCAACCAAAGGAAGCTGGAGACCCTCAAAATAACTAGTCCAAATGTGCTGCCGCAAATGCTGTGACTGACAATGCAATAGAAACTAGGCTTTCAAATTGATATCGAGCTACAACTTGCACAAGGAGATGGACATGAAAATACAAGAATTAATGTATTCACTGCTGAGTTTTGGTTTTTGCTTTGGTATTCTTTTCTTTTCTCCTACCCCTCCCTTTTGGAATATGAATGTTTAACCTGTATCTTTATATGACAGCAATACTTAATTTTCTTCTTTTTAAGGAACTCATAACTATGAGTTTGCAATATGTCTCAACTGATATGTTGGACTTTGACTTTTCAGTAATGTAGAAGTGTTAGAATTTGTACCTCCTATAAATGAATGAAATGCATTTTATGTAAGGAGATGTATGTCAGACTTTTGAAGGTCAAGGGTATGATGTTGTGGATTAGTTTAAAATGTTCCACAAAATACTCATGTGAATGGACCCGTGGCCACAACAAAATCATAGACCCATGAACTCATCTCTAGTCAACTCCATAACTGTTGATTCTATGTCTTGGCTTAGCCATTGCCAACTTTTAGGTGGCTCTCCATTGTTTCCCCTCTGCATGGGACAGCAAAAGTGCCAACCAAACAGTGGACCTGATCTTGGATAAGGGAAAAATCTGAAATAGGGTATTCAACTGACTAAAGGAAGACTCTAGTAAATGAGACAGTGAACCTCTGGCTCACATATACAAATATAGGAAAATTCCACTGAGAAGGAAGGATCAGAGAGCTCTAACATGGCTGAGTAGAGAAAGAGCTATGTTAGAAAGACTCAGAGAACATCAACTATGAACACAGAGAGGAGGACAAACTATCATAAACTGAAAGAGATATAAGAGACAGATTCACCAAACAATGTGGTGACCATGTCTGAATTCTAATTTAAGATTATAACCCAAAGAATATTATTCAGAGACAATCACAGACCATTCAATGAGAGGCAACCACATTAGGACTGAAAGAAACAGCAGCAGTTGTAACTTGTGAGGAAAATGTGGGATACTGCTTCCAGAGAGGCCTCCCACAGTCAACAGTTGCTGAGTGATCTTGGTCCAGTAGCCACCACCGCAATTGCAAAACAAGAGTTGGCAGGGACATCATTGTAGGGAAGAGTTCATTATCTGAACTTGGGACCCAGAGCAGCCCCTTGGCCTCAAGCCATGTTGCACACTATCAAATCCACGAGTGGATGAGGAAAGGACAGCCGTGGGAAACAGCCAGCGGACAGCCAGTGGCTGGAGGCTGGAGGCCTGCTGAAGAGCTGAAGCTGGTGAACACAGACATGATTTCTGCAGTTGGAGACCATTTTCAGCACGAGTTAAAAGAGACTCCCCTAGCATTGCTGCCCTGTTCCCACTGTACCGAGAAGCCTGCATCCAGCACCGTTATAGGGATGGACTGCTGCCTTAGATGTCCAGCAGGAGCAGAGGTGTGCTTTGGCTTGATCTCTGCTCCTTATTCCTAGGCTGTGGGGAAAAATTACACATACAAATCAGTAGAAACTGTTTTTTGCTATTATTTCTCATTGTTTTATTCCATCATTTCCCTTTTTTTTCTTCCGTGTGTGCTGTTTTTCTGCTTGCCTTTTTATTCCAATATAGTTTATAAATGCTAAAGATATATTCCTTTTTATTCCTTCTACTTTTATCCATATTTTTACCTGATTTGTCTTATTTTTTCTCTATATTTCTTATCTTTTTTCTTCCTTTTTAATTTGTCTCCTCTAACTTTTTCTGTAATATTTATATTAATCATAGAATACATTCTGAGCCCCATTTCTCACTACCAACTTTCTACAGTTCCCCTGTTATTCCCCTTATAAATACATCAATACTTGTACCTCCATTAGAATCTCTAGTGCCCTTTTATTTTCTCCTTCCCATACCACATAGCAGAATACCTTAAAAGAAAAAACATTTCTTCATTTTTGCCCACCCTCCCGTAGCATTATACAATCTCCAACACTTGGGTTTTAGTTAATTAATTCAAAAAATTACTGTTCAATATTATTTTTCCATTAGAGGAGACACAGATATCATTTTTCATGCATATTAGCTTTGGGTCAATAGTTGGGCTGTTATGATACACTGTAAATGTGAATTTCTTCTCTAAGCTAAAAGGAGACCAAAATTAGGTGTCACATTATAATCTCAATTTGCCCTAATAGATACCACTGTAACTATCTTTTTACCACTGTAGTTTATTTGATTGCATAGGAATACCTTTGATTCAGTGAATAGTTTAATGCCAGTGAATCTGCCTACCAATTCCATCAAAGCCAGGGAGGGGGACAGCAAGAGTTCCTAACTGAAGAATTTGAACTGGATCAGACTATGAAACGTGGTTTGACAAAAATCCTAGTGTAACTTAGCTTCGGTATTGCAGTGGAAGATTCAGAGGAGTTACTGGGTTGTGAACACTCAGACTCTCTAGCAAATAAGCTGCATGTGAATCACATATGCAGTTCTCCTTGGAATATTTAATCTGTGTTTACATTGGATGTATTCGAGATTTGAGTTTTTTTATTGATGTAATTAGGAGTGTGTAGATACACTGTGTTCACTGGGTTTTTACTTTTGTATATTTTTCTTCCACTGGCTCCAATTAATAGGTATCTATGTTCTCACCCTGTCTTAGCTCTCTGTATACCTTGGTAGCCTCAAACATCCAAGGTAACACTACTACATATTTCTTTCTTCTTTTTCCAAATCCATAGCTTCTTCTCCCAAGTTTTGAATTTCCTATTCTTAGTTCCCCCACAGTCACTCCCACAGTCACTCTCGTACTAATCTTTGATCCTCATCATCCTAAGCCTTTGGATTTCCCATGTCTTACCCAGCCTACTGTCCTACCAGTAGGTTCTGACAACTACATATCTTTCCTCAATCACAAATCAAACCTCCCTTTCTCCCTGTCTAACCTCTGATCACACACATATCCATAGCAAATTCTCAATACTAACTGACTCAAATAAAAATACTCCAATAGACTCAGACTCCATATCAAAATGTTCCCTACATCTATCTCTATCCCCATTAAAATAATCATTTAGTGTCATATATTTATCATCTAACCACCTTCCATTCTTCACCCTCCACTTCATCTACTCATTGAGAACAACTACAAATAATAAACGATCGTATTGTGCATAGAGAATAGACTAAGACAGCAAGTGTAACTGAAAGGACTATTTATATAGAAGTGCTTAATGATCGAAACTGTTTTTGCTGTTATTATTAAAATCAGAAGTAATTCTTTTGGTAAAACAGAGATGGAGCCCAAATCATTTAAAATAAATAGCAGAAGGAATAAAAACTAGCACTGGACATATAAACTGAGTTATTCATGGATAGGAAAAACCTACTAAAGATCTCCATATAGTCCATAAGCTCCCCACATTCTTCTAGTCTTCAACCTGCAGTGCACCCCCAAGAAAGAGGAACACATATAAACAGATATCTATGTACTTTTTATGCACATATATGCATTTGAAAGTAAGGCAACAGAAGAAGATCCCTGAGTACTCCTAACTCACCAAAAAAGAACAAGAGATCATAAAGGTAGAGGAAAACAAATACCAGGTAGAAGAGTTCTATGAAAAGTTTATAGAAGAGGGGAAGAAAAGAAATAAGTTCAAAGGAAATGAACAAAAAGGTCACAGCCACTTCATTCAGTTTGCACTTTTTGGAGACATAGGTTAAAAAACTGGATGAGTAATCAATACAGATCAAAACTTGAATGGCAGATTCAACAAGGGTAGAGAACACTTAAAAGATGTTACACAGAAATGCCTAAAATAAAAAACTGTGTAGAAACAATAAACTCCAGAAATGATCAATGTGAAGACAGAGCTTCTGAAACTGAGGAGAATATCATAAATAATATTGAAGTACTCAAAGAAGAGAGAAAACAAATAAGAGAACAAAGAAGTTTATCTAGAAGCTCTAGATGAGTGTAAGAGGTCCAATTTAAAGCTAATTGGAATTAGAGAAAAAATTAGAGGGTAATATTGATGGATTTACTACCATGTATATCAAAGAAAACTTCCAAACTTTAAGAAGAGTTTAAAATGCTTATAAAACACCAAATAAATACGAAAAAAGATGATTACCAAGAAATATTCTTATTGAATTATCTGATGTTCAGCAAAAAAGCATACAGAATGTCAACATCAATCAGAGAAAAACAATAAAAAATCATATATGAAGAGAACCAATTAAAATCACAGGAAATTTTTCCACACAAGACCTAAAAGCTAGAAGACCTCGGATTGAAGTATTTCAAGCCCTAAGAGCAAATAATCTCCAACCCAGAATAACTTATTCACAAAGGTATTCTGCAAAGTAGATGGATAAATAAGCTATTTCCATGAAGACCACAACCTCAAACATACATGAATGATAAACCACCATTCAAGAAAATGTGTAAGAATAATCTCACCAGAAATAATAAAAATGCAAAGCTAAAAATACTGAATAAAGTCAATGGGTAAACAACAGCAGCAATAACAAAAGGTCAGGAAAAGAAAAACAAAGAACAAATAATGAAGGCAATGATACAAATAATAGTAATCAACATATCTCTGTAAGATCTCTCAAAGTTACAGCTTCAGCTCTCCAATTATAAGACATTAATTGATAGACTGGGTCAGAAACCTGAATCCAACAGTGTGTTGCACTCAAGAAACTCATATAATTTTAAAAGATATTTATAGGCTAAATATTAAAGGATGGAAAACAGTATCTCTTCCACAAGAACTCCAAAGACAATTAGCAAGTCTAAGACATGAGAACTTTCAAAATAAAAGTGATTAGAAGAGAAAAAAGAGAAGCCCACTGCATATTATTAAGGGAATTACCCAACAAAAAGAGATAACATTGATAACATATATGCACTAATTATAGGAGCACTATTTTCATAAAAATTTGTTTAAATAAAAAGATTAAATAATTATAACACAATCATAGTAGGGAATTTTAGCACCACACTTTTACAAAGACACAGATCAACTAATAAAATCAATTTAAAAAATCAGAGCTGACAATCTGATAAAAGCCATCTATGACAACAAAAGCTGACATCACACTAAATGGTTTAAAAAAAAAGCTGTCTCTCTGAAGTTAGGAAAGAAAAGGATGTCACATCATTTCTATTCAATATAGTTCTGGAACCATTGGCTAGATTAATTAGACAATAGAAAGAAAACAGTGGTATAAAGATACGCAAGGAAGAAGTTAAATTAGCTTATTTATTTATTTGTGTATTTGGTAGTGGGAATTGAACTGACAACCTCGCACTTTGTCAGGCAGGAGCTTGTGCCACTAAGCTAAAATCCCAGCCCTACATTAGTTTTATTTGCAGATGACATGATATTTTACAAGAAGATCCTATAAATTCCACAAAAGACTTCGAGATTTAATAACCAGAATCAAGCACATAGCTGGATACAAAGACAGCACTCAAAACTCAATCACATTTCTGTACACAAATAACAAACTCACCAAGGCAGAATTTAGGGAACAATTCTTTTTTGCAATACCATTGAAAAAATAAAAAAAAAAATACTGAGGAATCAATCTAACACAGAAAGTAAAAGATCTTGACACTGAAAACTACAGTGCTCTTGAAAAAGGTGATCAAGAGGATATCAGAAAATGGAAAGGTACCCTTTGCCCATAGCTAGGAAGAATGAACACAGTAAGAATGGCCAATATTTCAAAATTGTTATGCAGATTTAATGCAATACAATTTACATATATCACAGAACTAAAGAAAACATTCCTAAAATTCATTTGGAACCAGAAGAGACCTAGAATCTGAAGAGTCTACACTGGGCAACAAAGGCAAAGCAGGTAGCTTCATAATCCCTGACCTGAAGTTATACTACAGAGCAACTGTATAAAAACAGTCTGGTACTAGCAAAATACAGACCTAAGGATCAGTGTAACAGATTAGAAGAGGCTGAAACAACTTCAAATCCTGCAGCTGTCTAATTTTTGATAAAAAGACTAAATACATTTAGTAGAAGGAAAAAAAGCCTCTTTAAAACTGGTGCTGACAAAATTGATTTCCACATACAGAAAACTAAAACTAGCCCCATGCCTATCACCACGCACTAAGCCACAATCAAAATGTATCTAAGATCTAAATAAAACTGAGTTACTAAATCTGCTGGGAGAGAGAATAAGTAGGATTTACAAAGAAACAGGGTTAGCAAAGACTTAATGAGCCAAACCTTGACTGTAAGAGAATACTACAAAGAATCCACAACTTGGGTCTCATCTTATAAAAGCATTTCACAGCTAAGGAAATCACTAACAGAGTGAAAAGACAGCCCACAGAGTGTGTAAAAAATCTTAGACAGTTGTTCTTCACATAAGGAACTAGTATCTAGAAATATACAAAGAATTGAAAAAAATCAGACTTCCCCAAATTTAAAGACCCAGTCCAAAAATTGACACTTCTCAGAAGTAAAAATGACAAAGAATTACACAAAAATGTTCATTATCACTGATCATTTGAAAGACCCTAATTAAAACAATTCTGAAACTTTATCTTACTTCAGAAAGAATGACAATTGTTAACAAATCAAACAGTAACAAATACAGAACTGTGTGGAAAATGGAAGCCTTCTCCACTGTTGGAGGGAGTATAGACTGATGCAACCACTGTGGAAATCAGTGTTGGGATTTCTCAAAAATATAAGACTAGAGGTTCCATTTGACTCAGATATTCCCCTTCTTGGCATCTTCTCAATAGAATTAAAAGCATCAAACTACCAGGATATATGCACAATCAAGTTTATAACAACATAATTTATAATAGCTAAATCTTGGAAACAACCCAAATGTCCATTGACTGACAAATAGGTTAAAAAGGGGCTTTTTTTCCCACAATGCAGTACTATACATTCATAAAGAAGGATAAATTTAAAACATTTATAGCTAAATAGATGAACCTTGAGACCATTCTCTTAAATGAAATAGTAACCCATATGTGTAAATATCACAGTGTCTCTCTGGTGTGAGAAACTGAAAGTTTAAATAAGAATCAAAATGTATAATAGATACTATGAAATAGGAAACTGTTGTTTAAAGTTAAAGAGTAAGGGAGTGGAAAAGAAAAAATGAGAGTAAAAAAGGATACAATGGAAACAAAGTTTGGTAAATAAGGGGAGGAAGAGGTGTTGAAGAGAGGGAAGAGAAATGGGAAAAAACGAAGAACTAAGATGTGTCATATACAGGTACAAATAATCTATGATGACTGTGATCAATATGCATATCTTGTACCAATAAACTTAAGTTATAATAAATAATAATATAGTATACATGCAAGAAATGTGGAGCATAAAGCAAATGTAGAGAGGGCTGGTATGCACATTAGATTGCTTTGTACAGATTCGTAAACATGTATTACTAACAACAGTGACTGAATATTGCCAGAAAATATAAAAAATTAACTGGGACCACCACAAAAACTCAAGAGTAGTCTGTATTCAAAACATTTGGAATGTTCTTGCTCTACTTTAAATAAATCAAGATAGAAGTCAAAACAAAAACGAAAAAAAAAAAAAAAAAAACGAAATATGAGAGCTGACCCATACCCTTAAACATACAGACTTAACATGACTATGAAGTACTCCACTTCTGGACAACAAAGTATGCATTCTTTTCAGAAATATATGATACTTTTTCCAAAATGATCACATGATAGTCCACAAAGCCTGCCTAAGCAAATATAGAAGAAGTGAAATTACCCCATGCATCCTATCAGATCACTATGTATTAAAAATAGAAATCAATGATATAAGGAATTTTGGAAAAGGGAAAAGCTCCTAGAAAATTAATGAAATACTCCTAAACCAACAGTGGGTCACAGAAGGAATTAAAACCTTTCTGGAAATAAATGACAATGATTTTACAACTCAGTGAAACCTCTGGGACACTATGAAAGCAGTCCTAAGAGGAAACTTCATTGAAACCAATATTTACATTAGTAAAACAGATCAACATCAAATAAATAACACTATGAGAAATCTAAAGATACTCAAGAAACAATAACAAACCACCCTCAATCTAAGACTGAAGAGGGAAATTATGAGAGTGAAAATTAATGAGATTAAGATGAAAAATATGGAAAAATAAAGAGTTGATTTATTGAAAATGTATGCAATCCTTTAGGCAGATGTACCAAGAGAAGGAGCAAAAGATTCACATCAATACAACTAAAAATGAAAAAGGTGAAATCACAACAGACATGGTCAAAATCCAGAAGACAGCAACTAACTTGAAAAACTATCTTGCAACAAATTAGCAAATTTTAAAGAAATGAACAGATTTCTATATGCACACAAATTATCAAAACTTATCCAAGAAGACATCAATATGACTAATGACCCAATAACAAGGAGTGAAATTGACATAGTAATTAAAAATCTATCAATAAAAAAAGCCCCAGGCCTGATGAATTTACTACTGAATTCTACAAAGCAATTAAGGATGTTATATCACCAATAGTCTGCAACTCTTTAAACAAATCTAAATGGATTAAGTGTTCCTAAAGTTATTTATGGATGTCAGTACCACCCTGATCCTAAAACGAGACAAAGATCCAAGTAGAAAAGAAAACTATAGGCCAATCTCCTTAGTGACCATAGACTTAAAAATTCTCAAAGAGATATCAGCCAATAAAATTCAGAACATAATAAAAAAGATAAAAGTAGATTTTATCCCAGAGATGCAAGGATAGTTCAACATATATAATTCAATAAATGTAATGCATAACATAAAGAGAAGTAAGGTCAAAAATCATATGATCATGTCAATAGATGCGAAAAAGTCTTTTCACAAAATTCAATACCTCTACATGATAAAAGCCCTAAAAAAAAAAAAAAAAAAAAAAACAGGAATACAGGACCGCACTTGATTATAATGAAAACTATGTATGGCACTAACAGCCAGCATGACACTGAATGGGGAAAAGCTAGAAGCATTCATTCCTTTTAAAATAACAAATACAAGGGTATCCACTATCACCAATTCTTTCAATCTACTAATTGAAACATCAATCAGAACAATCTGGCAAAGAAAAGAAATAAAAAAGGTGTATGTGAAGGGGGAAAAGAGCTCAAATTATCATTATTTTCAAATAACATACTACTCTACATAGAAAAACCAAAGAGGTCCATAAAAATACTCTTAGAATAGGGGCTGGGATTTAGCTCAGCGGCATAAGCGCCTGCCTTGCAAGCAGGCAGTCATGAGTTCGATCCCCGGTACCGAAAAAGACAAAAAAAAAAAAAAAAACTCTTAGAATTTACAACTAAACTCATCAATGTAGCAGGACATAAGATCAACACACAAAAATCATTACCACGTGTGCTAAAGAACTCAATAAGAAGGAACCTATGAAAACAATGCCATTTGCGGTAGTTTCAAAAAAATGAAGTGACTGGGAATTAACCTAAGCAAAGAAATGGCAAGCTACTATGTAGACAGCTGCAGTACTCTGAAAAAGGAGACTGAAGAGGAAATGTCAAAAATGAAAAGACGTCCTCTGCTTCTGGATAGGCAGAATAAATCAAATATTGTCACATTGCCCATACTCTCAAAACAGTTTATGGATTCAGTGAAACCCTAATCTGAATACTAACAACATGTCTTACACAAAACAGAAGACAATCCTAAAAGGCACATGAAACCAGAAAAAAATCTAGAAGATTTCTGGTTCTAGCAATCTAGAAGACCTTGCAGTACCTGACGTCATGCTATACTTCAAAGCAATAGTCATAAAGCAGCATGGTACGGGAACTCAGAGTTATGGTTCAGTGAAACAGGCTAGAGAGGATGCAGAAACATCCTCAGACATGTCCAGCCATTTGACCTTTGATAAAGCTGCCAAAACCCGTTGTTTGAGGAAAGATAGCCTATTCAACAAGTAGTGCGGGGCAAACTGGTCAGCTGTTTCCAGGAGACTGAAATCAGACTTTTTCCCCTATCACATACTAAACTACAATCACAATAGATCAAAGATCTAAACATTAAAACAGAGACATGAGACCTACCGGAATTTAAAATATGTAAAATATTTGAAAACATATGTGAGGGAAGGGATTTTCTAAACAGAATGCCAATGGCTCAAGAAATAACAGCAAGAATCAACAAATAGGATTATACTAGATCAAAAGGCTTCTATAAAAGAAAAGAATCAATTAGTAGAATGAAAAGACAACCTACAGAATGAAAAAAATTTGCCAGCTACTCCTCAGACAGAGGACTAATATCTGGAATATAATAAAGAACTCTAAAACTTAAACCAACTAAAATTAAAGACCCAGTCATGAAGTAGGAAAGATAAATGAACAGACCCTACAGTGAGTAAGATACACAAAGAGGAAATAAATACTTGAAAAAGTGCTCAATACCTTTGGCTATTAAAAATGAGAATTAAGCAAGCAGGCAGTCATGAGTTTGATCCCTGGTACCGATAAAAAGCAAAAAGACCAAAAAAAAAAAAAAAAAAAAACCACGAAAATTAAGATTCCATCTTACTCTGGGAAGAATGATAATCATTAAGAAATAAAACTATTATAAATGGTGGTGTGGCTGTGGTGTAAAATCTACCCTTCTGGATTGTTCATCAGAACATAAGTACACCCATTATGGAAATAAGTGTAGAGATTTCTCAAAGAACTGACTTATAAGTTCCATATGACCCAACTATCAAGGTGTCTTCCCTCACAGCTAAGGACATCATACTATGGTAATACATGCATACCAATGTTTATGGCAGCACAATTTGTAATAGTTAAATCATAGAAACTGGCTGTGTACCTATCAACAGACAATTGGGTAAAAAGTGCTATCTGTATATAATGGAATACTACTCAACTATAAAGAATGACCCATATGAAACATTTGTAAGAAAGTGGATGCTCCTGGAAAATATAATGTTGACTGAAATAAATCAGACACACAAGCTTAAGAACAATATGACATCTCTCATTTGAGTGAGGCCAAACACAGAAAATAATAAAAGATGGATAGAGGTGGATAAGAAGACAGATCTCTTACAGTAGGGAAGAGGACCAAGAGAACAAGAGCAAAGGGTAAAGAGGAAGGGAAGTGGAAACGAGAATAAAGGTGTGCCATGCACAGGCACCCAGGAACCCAACTAATGTAAGCACTGTATGCCATAAGACGAGCTCGTATTAATAACATTAACAGAATGAAAACTGGAGTAGGAGAATCAGAGGAGGGAGGGGGAAGGAGAGAAGGTTAAGAAAAAAGAAACAAACTGCATTATGCACCTGTACCTTCTCCTCAAGATGATTGCACACTGTGTGCCCTGCAAACATTTACTAATAAAATTTAAAAAGTTAAAATAAACAAGACTTGTGTGTTCAGAAGTTTGGACTTGGATGATGATTGGACCAGAAGGCCTATGTAATCAGCAGCGGACGGGTTCGTTGATGACTGCAGTACAGAACACGCTGTTTGGAGGTGGTGCCTGAGGAGAAGAGGTCGTCACTTGGGTTGTGACCTGGAAGGTGTATTTCCCTCCCTCTCTCCTTTCTTTGCTTCCTGACTCCTGTGGATTAGATATATTTTCCTTTGTCACACCTTTCAGCATCCTGTTTCTGCCATGAAGCCTGCCATCCTGGACTAAGATTAAAAAAATTGAGCTAAATAAACTTTTTTTCCTTTAATTTTGGGTGTCAGCTATTATGTCATGGTGATGAGTACAGTAACTAAGACATTGTGTATTTAATAGTCCCTGTGATATGAGAAATATTACATGAACAATATCACCATGCAAGGACTTGGCCAGTTCTTCCCTGCCACTTACTGGCCTTAAGATATAGGCCTTAAGATAAGATATAACATTTAATAAATTAGTTGATGATTCAGTACATAACAGATTTTTTTTCAGGTATCCAAAAGAACTTAACTGAAGGAACATTTAATTCTCTTCACTTGTCTCGCAATCTTCTATGGCACCCTACTACTCATTTCCTCTCTCTACCATTCAGCAAATCAAAGCCATGTTTTAAAAATGCCTTTCTTTTCTACTTAACACCATAGCTTTGGCTCAGCTGAAGTGCCGAGACTGAAAATATAACCTAGTACTCATCTAATGAAACACTGGTCCTGATTCCTGTTTTCTTCCATCTTCTAGATGCAACTGAGGGATTTTTTGGCACCAAGGTGTCCATTTGTAACAAACACCCAGGTGATTCAGTCAGCATGGCGCTGGGTATGGAAGCCCTACCTGAAGATCACGGCCTAAAAGGAGAACTAGAAGGGAAGACAGGATACTGTTGATTCTTCTAGAGAAGCTTGTCACACTGGTTTTCCTGATATGAACCTAGTTGTTCTCATCTTGGAGAGGTTTGAGTTCATGTTGTCATTGACCATGACTGTGATTCTTTTGGGGGCAGCTCTGGTCCTTACCGTGAGCACTGCTTCCTGGCTTCAGTGCAGATTCCTCAGCCTGCTGGCACAGACCCTTCATCCTGCTGACACGCATTTTCTAGTTTCCACCAAGGGCCTTTGGGCCTTCCCAGTGCAGATCCTCGATACAGACTTGCATGAGACATTGCTATGGGCTCAAGGCCCCAGACTCGTGGAGGATATTGCCATGGGCTCATTTGGTTCCTTAGCTAGATTCTTTGGATCACTAGCGCATGGACAGATCTATTGTACTCTTCTGCATTTGACTTTTTGGGTGAATATAATAAAATAATATTACAAATTATGTGTCCTATAACAAATCTATTCCCTTGCAAATCTTGAATATAACACAAAGTCATGGCTTTTACATATTGCCCTGAATTGTTGATTTATCATCCTCAGCCTGTTTTTTCCAGGGCATTATTCTTCAACACATCAGTGCTCAGAGAAGCAGTCTTCTAATTCCATACTTCTTCATTAATCATTTTTCCAAACTGTTCTAAGTCTGGGACCCTGTCTCCCTTCTCAGTGTAGTCCTGTTTTACCAGTGATGAAACCTGTGACAGCCATACCACTATAGCATGATGAAGCTATCGCAAGCCTGCTTACTAGAAGCAGTTCACAAGTATACAGTGCCTGATATTCAAGTTCACAATACTTCCTAGGATCAGCCCTGGTACCCTCTTGTATATCAAGTTTTCTTGAAAATACCTTCTGCTATAGAGTTTTGCTTTCAGGAAGTTCCCTGGTATTCTCTCTCAAGGTCTTGGCTGTGCATGAATGAGTGTAAGACTGAACAGAGGAATCAAATTGTGTTGCATTCTCTTCTGAATCCTCAGGTGATCCCATAGTGAGCTCTGAAACTAGGATATTTCTTTGTATTTGCCCCATCTTAAGTCAAGGGAGTATGGGATTTTTGTACTTATTTTAATCATCTGCTTTTGAGACACGTGCTTGACTAGAGGCAAGCCAGCTCTCTTCAGATGGGAGCAATTCTAAGGGAGAATGGATGAAAGAAGGAAGGCTATCCCTGAGAGTCATCAGGCCAGCACATAGTCCTCCATTTTGATATGTAGTTTGTGCGATTCATAAGTGTACGGTCAGCTTCTAGCATGATACATAGCATACAATATATATAGAATAAATATGGCTAACTAAATGAATATAGGTTGCATGTTTAGAGGAAGAAACAGTGAAGAAGGTAAAGTTTAGGGATCTAGTTAAGTTTAAGAGTTCATTTTGATTTTTTGGTATATAAGCCCATCAGACATTTAAATGAATGAGATTAAATTCTGAGGAATTTCACTCACAAGTGAAGGCAATAGTTTGTGGATCACCAGAATACGAGTGCTGTTTGAGCCCTTCTTCCTTATTCAGATGATATCTGAATAGCAGATATCATCCTACTGTCCTACAGCTCCCACGTGAGCTCAGGGTCATCTAACCCATAAATTTGCCCTATTAAAGAAAGATAAACTCTACATCAGCCAGTTGCTTATGGGGATGAGGAGGGAGGGGAGTCAGGCTGTGATGATACCTAATGAGATAAAATACAATCTAATGCTTATAGTATTTAGTGTTTCATTGACTTTGCAGGCCTAAAGCTGATCATTCATTTAGAGGATAACAATACGTGAAGTAGCATATATGGGGGATCTCCTTCTGAAGGTGGTAACATTGTTAATTTCCTATTGTTTCAAAATCCTGTATCATTCTCATTGTTTTGTTTGGTCGGGGTTTATTCTGTTTTATCTTGTTTGATTTTATTATATCTGGCATGGGCAGCTATTTCAAAGATAACAAGATATATCATGGTAGCCATTTTAGATTTACTATTATCTTGTTTTGATATCTTGTATTGCATTCATTGTTTAGTTTTTCTTGGTTTTATTCTATAATTTTGTTTGATTTTACTATGTCTGAAGGCATGGGCAGTTATTTTGAAGACAAAGAGACATCATGGTAACCACTGTTGATTTCCTATTATGTTGTTTTGAAATCCTGTGACACACTATCTTGTTTTCATTGGTTTTATTCTGTTTTATTGTGCTTGGTTTTATTATTTTTAAAATAAAAGTTTAAAAAATAATTTAAAAAAGATAAACTCTGGTCTTTTGCACAGTATGTTTTTCAGTTCTTTCCTGTGGTAAATGAAATCCATAGCTGATAATAATCTTAGAGGATAAGACTCAGGGAAGTTGGAAAAGTTGCTGCTACAAAACTGTAAAGGACACAAGTGCTTAAGAAATATAAGAAGAGTAGCCCATGAAGAAGAGTAAGAAGTTAAGAGAAAGCAATCGTGGTTGCAAAAAGAGGCCTGGAAGAGTGTGATATATCCTTGATGGCAAATGAATAGTCGGTATTTAAAATGTAGCTGAGCAGACAAATCAGAATTAAAATGTGGTCTTGTTCTCTACTGTCTTGTTCAACTTTATAATACCTAATGAGATAGACAATTCTTCTTAAGGAAGCAAGAGGCATTATGGTAACCATTGTTGATAACCTTGTACTCTGTGTTTACATCATGTGTTATGTCTATCCTTGGTTTTGACTGACAGCTTTGTTTTATCATGCTTGATTTTATTCTCTTACAAAAAAGGTAATAAGATCTAAGGGAGCAATAAAACCCAAATGTGTAAATTTTGTTGTAATAAAGAGAGGGGATAAAAAGGGCCCTAAAGGATACAACAGCAAGGATGTTCAGGTGTGTTAAATAGATGACCATATTAATATTTTTTATTGGATTACTGAACACAACTATTTGCAGTCTCACTGTTTGAATGTTCACTTTGTATGCTTTGATCCTGTGACCTGAATCACAGTTTCAAAGATGATAGTGTGTAATCTATTAACTGGTGATAGCTTACTGGTTTTTTTTTTTTTTTGTAGTTCTGTATTACTTGTACTCTTACACTGTTTTGTCTTGTTCTGCTTTTTTTCTCTTTTTCCTTTTAAATAAAAAAATATGTTCTTTGGATTTGAAATTCAGAAACCTGTGTAGTTTAATGCTTTAATAGAGAAGGCAATTATGAATTATTTTTCTTTATTTTATTTTATTATTACACCTTTGCCTCACATAAAGCTTACAATCTTCTTAGGGTACATGTACATAGCACAAGTTGCCTCTTTTTTATTTTATTTTACTCTCATTCCCACTGATGTTACTTTCAGTCAACAAATAATAACACTGAGCAAATACAAGATGCTATGTGTTAATGATAATTGAGGGATTAAAATATGATAATTTATAAAGATGCTCCTACTTTACTAATGAAAATATTAACATTCATAACTTTGGTTTATTAAAATACTTGAGTTAAAATTCCCTTATGAAATCTTTCAAACAAGGGCCGTAGTATAGCTTATGTTACACAAATACTTATTTACACTCTTTCATATAGGATAGAAAACCCAAATCTTTTACCGTATTAAAGATTCTAGAAGCAGCAAGGGGGTAGAACTTAGGAATATGGTTTAGGGAGCAAGTTATGAAATTAAGCCATAAATCAACTACATTTATTCCAACAGGTGTGCTAGCTCTTGTGCTATTCCATCCTTGGGCAAACAACTGAAGTAATGGGGAAAATGCATCTAAATTAAGGAAGGTAAATATGTAAATAATTATAACAAAATAATGCATCCATATCATTTTTAAATGAAATATAATATCAGAATACATGTAAAAGCTTTTACTTTTTGAACTTTCATTCATTTTTTTATAAAGAGACAATGTGTTGTAAATTTGAAAATAAATGTAAATGATAGCTCATGTCACAGTTAACATTTTACCTCAGTTTGGCAGTTGCTGGAATTCACTTGGAGATCATAGTAAAGACTAATTCACAGAGTCAGATTAGATGCCATGTTTCCTGGTAGTGTGTGCACCAAAGCCAAACCCTACTGCATGAGAATTGGTTTGCTGGGCTTGAGCTTTACTAGATGAATGGATTTCTATTCTCTCCCCAGGCTAGTCCCGTTCTACAGATCAGTAACACTGTCTGGTTACAGGCAGTTACAAACAAGGCAAAGCAACGGCAGGAACGGGTTATTACAAGAAGAAAAATGAATGAGTCCAGAAAGACTAAAAACATAGGCTAAAAATATATATTATATTGCACTCTAGGGTTGATAGTTATGGATATGAATGAGTTGTAGGTGTGAGGAGGAGTGATAGCAAAGATTGATAGCAGATTTCAACTATTCAGAACCTGTATGAGATAAATGAGTGAGAACTCTTTTGCTGGGGTCACTGTAATTTCAGTTTTAACCCTTTTAGCTCAACAAGAGCTTTCCCAAAAGACTTCACACAACACAAATCTGTCTTACAAGTGTGAAAGATCTTGTTTCCTATTTTGTTGTTATTATTGAGATGTATGAAAACGCAATGTCAAGTAAAATTATGGTAAGATAACTTTACTGTTTGTTATTGAACCTTTTACAAATTTCATTCAGTATCTCTATGCATATTTTACAAAGCATTAGTTATTTTCAAGATAATAAGCAATATTATATATATAATACAGTCATAATTGATATGCTATACTCCCACCTGAATAAATGACTGATATAAAATATATATACTATATAATGGTGTAACCTATATATAAATGACAAAAGTCTGGAGATAATTTTTAAAGTATATATTTTGTTATCCTACCTATTAGAGAGATTCTTTTAAAAAGATTGGTTTAAATACTTAATACTTTTCCACACTTGAAATTTAGCTTGACAGTGGCTTGGGGGCACATATGGGATGCTTTAATAGCAAGGCCTTAAAAAAGCAAACAAGCATTCAACAACACCAAACCCAATTATTAACTTTAGAAAAAAAAAGGTTGTAGAAAAAGGAGAGTAATCATAGAATGCCACATTACTAGGTATCACTATGTATACATATATTCACATAATGTATATATTAAATACCAGTCTACATGGAATTCTCCCTAAGCATATGCATATAGCATTGAGCCAAACAGATAATGTGTGTGCATGTGTGTGTATAAACATGTAGGAACAAGTACATGGATATGGTTCAATAAGTAATGCCTAAGATATTAAAGAAAAGATGAAGAATAAGCATATTACTAACAAATGTAACAGTAAATACATAATAAGACAAACAACATTTTCAAAAACTAACAGTTTTAAAAGTGGTTGTCTCTGGAGAGCCAAGAATGGAAAGCAAGATGATATTTGCAGTTTGTTTTTTTCTTAACAAACTTTAGAGAATAATTTTACTCTTTATAATTTGTATATACTTTGGATAAAAATAAGTCCTTAAATCTAAAATATACTGTGGATAAAGTATATTCTTTGGATAAAAATAACTACTTAAATCAAAATACATTTTAGGTCACAGATTGCAATAAAATAAATCTGTTTGCCTATGCATTTGAGAGCACTTTAAGAATTAATTATATCTAATAATTCTTATTTCTGAGGGATAGGATTATGGCAACAGAGAGAATAAGATAATGACTCATTTTATCTGCTTAAGTAGATTTGAATTTGTTTGAATGAGAAGATATTGTTTGTAGAAATTAAACACATTTATACATAAATAAAAGCATATATAAATTCAAATTGAAATAAAACGTACTGTGGATCATACGATGATTTCATTTTTTAAAGTGCGTTCACATCCACTCTTAAATATTGTGAAACCCAAATGAATTAGGAGAATTATCTAGAGAATTATCTAGGACTCTGGAGACTGCAGAAGATATAATGGCGAGACGCATGGTGACAAAGACTGACTGAGGAGCATAGATGATGAGGTTAAGTGAGATAAGTACTCATCAGATACTTTGTACATTTTAGGTACAGAGCAATGAATGTGTTAATTTTCACACCTGGAGCAGATACCTACATGGCAAGTGGCAGCCAAGGGACAAGCTGTCTTTCAAGATGACCCAAAATCTCTCAGAGCCTTCCAGAACTGATTATCATTCAGATTCACATCCAGACAGCTCAATGTTTGTCTACTGTGACTCTTAGAATCAGGTGCAGCATTGAAATGACACTCAGTCTCCCTGAGCTGAGTTTAACTCTCATATGGGAAGCATATGTGGTCAGCTAGTTTGCTTAGAGGACTGAGTACAGCCAAGTTTTTTTGCTTTCATTTCCAAGTGGGCTGCCTATTTCACTCTGAGCCTTAGCCACAGACAGTACTCCCAGACCAACCAACTTTACAACTGCATGTCTTTGGCCACAAAAGAGATTAGACAGACAAGGGAGTCTGGTTAACCCATGCAAACTCATCCACATTATTAGACAGAGTTCAAAGAAAGTCTCACCATAATAGGTACCTAGCAATGCATTTTATGGGTAGACAGTACATAAAAGTTCATGTTGGTGTTGTGCTACTTCTGCAGCTTACACCTCTGAGAACAGTTCTGTTTTCTCCAAGTTGAGACACTGAAGAGTCTCAACCTTGAACCAGTCTAGATAGTGTAGCAGGTCTATAATCTGAGAACACTAGAAGGCTGAGCCAGGAGCACTAAGCTCTAGGTCAACCTGGAGAATATGGCTAGTTAATGAGGCCTCGTCTCAAAAATCAGAGGATTTGGGGAGGAGGATACAACTCAAATTTGTAGCAAGTTTGTCTTAATCTATAATGTTTTAAATTCTGAAAAACCTTGTGAGCACAGGAGCTTTTTAAAAATTCCATACTTAAATTTGTATACATATTCTGCTTATAGTTTTTATGGAATGATTAATGAAAGACTTTAAACATCAAAATAAGATAAATAGCATGAAAATGTGAGTTGTCATAGCAAAAGAAGCAATATAAAACTTCATATAGTTAAAAGAAGTATGTTTCCACATTTTTAAAATGTATTATTATGAATATCAATTTCTTAAATTATCTAAATTACTTTGGATACATTTAAAAATTGGAATAACTATCATTTTAAATGTCATTATTACTAGCATGCTTGAAATTATATCCTTTGAAATGACTTAGACGGCTATGTTTCTCAAAATTATGCATGATCAAGCCAGCTGAGTATGGTAGTGCACCCCTGTAATTCCAGTATTTTAGAAGCTGAGGCAGGAAGATCACTGAGAGTCTGAGGTCAACCTGGAATACATAGTGAATTCAATGCCAGCCAAAAATACATAATGAGACCCTGCATCTACAAGACAATAACAACAACAAACTATGTATAATGAAAATGTTTAGTTGTCAAACTAAAACTGTATTTAAGAACATATCTTTTTTAGTGCAAATTAAATACATTTTACTGTTTTCTCTTTTATGTGCAAAAAAGTTGACTGCCACTTCCCTAGTCTCTCACTAGGAAGCCAGATATTATTCACCCTAGAATAACTAACTAGACCAAATAACTTAGTCCCAGTCACTAAGATTTTTGTGACCTTGGTTGGAGGCCAGATGCTGAGAGCTGAAGCCAAACACATGGTGGTCAGCACTGGACAGGGAAGGAGGGGTGGACCAGAGGGAAGAACAGTGGTGACGGGCATATGTTTATCATTAGAGCTTGATTACTTAAAAGATCTGAGCATATCTCTGCATTTAGAGATAGACCTTGCCTACCAGACTTTTCTTAGTGTGTAAGAAACAAATATTTGATGTTGGCACGTCAGACAAAACAATGCCCTATACATAGTTCGAGCAGAATATGTATTTCACCTACTTCTATGGCTTTTAAATTGTTAAAGTCTTAATGACTATAAGAATTTCATTTGTGGACTCTCCATGGCCAATTTTAGTCATGCTGTACTTAATGATTGAAACCACTCTTTGCTTATTGATTTTCCATACCACATGAAATGAAACCCTGCTATCACAGAGTTCTGAAAAAACAGAGATATTGCCACAAACCATGATTTAATTTGAGGGCTTCATTTCCTGCCTGATTGAGCTCATGTACTTCTATGGAAAATTATTCAGTCTCATCAGAATGATTGAGTTCTTTGAAGCAAACTGCAGTGGGGTACAGAGCATACTCTATCCAGAAATAAGCATTGGTAACATACCAGGGCCAAGGAAGGAGAGAACACAGTTAACACGACATTGATTTAGGTGTTCCTTAGAAAGGGAAAACTTTTCTTTAAAAATATATGAAGTTAATTTCAGAAAACAGAAAATGATATCTCAAAAATTGCTGGGTTCTCAATTTTTCTATTGCTTTTAAATAAACCGTTTAAATAATTCCAGTGATTTTTGATGCATCCTAATTAAAATGTATATGTATATATATATAATTTATATGATAGATAAATATCTATATTAATTAGAGATTTAATCTATATTTTCATAAATAGATTATAGACAGACAGACTCTTTCTGCACAGACATAACCATACTCCACAGAATTAGAGAGTTGTACACTAACTGTAATGTTCTCATAATTGCCTCTGGTCCATGAGAGATAATCTAGCCTCTTATATGTAACAAAATCAACAGAAAATCAGCCCTGGAATTAGAAAAGTACCAAGAAACATCCTGTTAGTAATACATTAATAAAATTACAGACTTTCTGAAACAAGAGTTCTTTTTAGTTCCAAAATTCAGTAAAGTGAAGGTTGGTGAGTTCAAATTGTTTGATAAATGATGATAACAACAAAAGTAGAGATGGTATCTTGATCTAGAGGCCTGCTGTTTCTCATACCTTTTTTCTACTGTTCTTATGCATGGAACAGAAATGTTGAAACAGAGACAGAATGATCTCCCTCTCTGGCAGTCCTTTTCATCAGTAAACAAATGTAGCTCCCTGCTTTCCTGCTATCTGGGGAGGAGAGGCCAGCTAAATTCTCCCTTCCCGTGTTCCCACTGCAGAGATGCTCATGTGACTTAGATAAGGCCCATGGTACACAAATAGGTGTCAGTGAAGTACTCAAGGGAAGACTTTCGCCTATCTGGATAAAACAGATAGTGTACAGGACTACCATGAAAACAAGGCCTTACAGATACAAATTAAAATTCTTAAGAAAAGATTGGCCTAGATTTAGGATGGACCTCAAATTCAAATACTAACACACTTATTTAAAAAAAGAAGAGGAACGTATGAATCACTCTGACTCAAAGAGAAATACAACGTGAGGAGATGGAGATAGAGTGGAGGGCAGCCACAAATAAGGAACACCTAGGAGATTCTGCTCTCACTGACTCTCAGGAAGCACACGGACCTTGATTTCAAACTCTTCACTTTTGAATTATGAGAGAATATATTTCTTTTGCATTAAACCATTAAGTCTTCAGCTATTTGTCCCAGCACCCTAGAAAATAAATAGACTTCCAAAGGTCCTGCTACTTTGATGCTGCAGAAGAATTTTAAAAAGAGACCACAAGCTACATTTATAACAAAACATATCACTAAAATGGTGGGGTTTCAGGAATCAGTAAGATGTTCCTTAAATCATGTTCATTGCACAAAAAAGGTTGCCTTGGCAGACCATTTTATTTTTTGTGAAAATCCTACTTCAGAATATCCCTAGATTGGAGAACTGGCAATGTGATGTGAAAAGTTATTGTAACAAGAGCCCTAACGGTTATCTGGATATTAAAAAAAGAAATACAGAAAGCAAATGGAGGCGAGAAGGGAGTCAGTACTCTGCCCAAAGCCAGCCATTATGGAGACTTAACTGGTTATAAAGAGTTGAACAGAGGGGATTTTAAAAATAAGTAGTTTATCTTTATTCTTGGATTATTGGGACTATGAGTAAAGAAGGAAGAAGGTTATTATTTAATTGATGCAAAACTGGTATACTAATTGTTTTGTAGCTCTCAGGATTCTACAAGATCAAGCACTGTCCCTTCATATATACACACATATATATATATATGACATCTTACTAGAAACACTATTTCAGAAGAATTTAGGAACACTCAATATTTCTACCTTATTTCCAATAGGAAAAAAAAAGCTGATATCCACACAGTAGTCCCTGTGGCCACAGTAAATAGGGAATCATCGTTCTTCTCAGAGTTAATTTTGGCCATACTGGCCAAAACTACTATCCTAAATTTATGCCAACCCAACTTCTTACTTATTTCTTTGACTAGGGAAAGGAAAATGAATTTAATAAATTCAACAACCAAAGTCTTTATTAGCCAAGAATAAGGAGACCAATTTTATTTTAAAATTCTCTCCTCTCATTATGTATCATAGTAGAAGCTTTATCAAAATTGCATTAAAAGAAATAAATGTTAATTCAACTGATCTGTTACTTAATGTGCACAAGATTCATTAACATTAAAAGAATCCATTTATAAAAATAAATCTCAATGATAGAACTGCATAATTATTTGGTATGAATGATAGCACATTTAATAAAATTTAAAAATTGATAAATTTTACAGATTAGATTAATGATAGTTATATCCAACAGTTCCATATGTTATATGTGTAAATTACAGCACTATACATAAAATCTTCCAATAAATTCTAATATAACCATTTTATTATTGTTACAATAAAAGATTTATAATTCAACAAAATAAACCAAATAAAATTATATTTTTATAATCAAATATGTTTCTTTAAGAGCAGCCTTATTTGACAAGGAAAATCATTAATTTTATTTCACTTGAGCTGATAGAACATTCTTTAGTGATCACAGTCATTTTAAATCTATATTCTTTTTTATGAAAAAATAAAATTTTATAACTAATACACTGTGTATCATTATCTTCTAGTAGTTACAATACAAAATATAGACAAAATGATTCTCTTTTATGAAGAAGAAATTTTTAGATCATATTATTAAAATGAAAATATTATACATGATACTTTCATAGAAATATTTTCTATAACAGTAATTTTTGTCTGTTAGAAATAAGCACAAAATAAGGAAAAGTCTAAAAGATTTACTGAGAAACTCAATTCAAGACAATTGCTAACTTTGAGATATCCTTTGACTCAGTTATTTTCCTACATAAAAGAAAGATCATTCTAGTAACATTGAGAGCCAGCTGCATATAGTTTATATGCATTTATAGTTATAGTTTCTGTGGTTTCAATTACTTGAAATGTAAATGGAAAATTCCAGAAATGAACAATTTGTAATTTTTTGTTTGGTTCACTAGGAAGTAAACCCAGGGTACTGAACATGCTAGGTAAGCTCTCTAATACTGAGTTACCATTCTATTCCTTTTAAAATTTTTATTTTGAGACAGGCAGAATCTTTTAAGTTGAGACAGTCTCTAAGTTCCACAGGCTGGCCTTGAACTTGCAAACTTTCTACCTTAGCATTCTGAGTAGCTAGAGTTACAGGTGTGTGCCACGCTTACCCAGAAATTCTTACATCTTGAATGTTGTCCTCTCCAGAGTAGCATGATGAGATCTTACACCATTCCCCTCTGTCTCACTCAATATTTGAATTATTTCCTTGTCCATCATATCCATGCTGTGCACACTACCTACCCGCTCATTCGTCACTTTGTAACCATCTCAGTTGTCAGAATGACTGTAAAATATCACAGTAACTGTGTCCCAATATCCTTAGTCTACTTCATAATGACCCTGAGGTGCATGAACAATGATGATGCTAGTCATTTGGGTACGATAAAGAGATGCATATTCCCTAAGCAAAAACGTGAAGGCATAATAACATATTTCATAAGAATGAGACAAGACTTACATAACTTTGATTATAGTACATTGTTATAGTAGTTCAATTTATTATTAAATAAGTTAAGGTGAATTTCTTATGATGGCTAATTTGCAAATTCAACTTTATTATTGTATACATGTCATATATATATATATGTATATATACATATATATATGAGATATGGCTTAGTATTGTCTGTAGTTTTAATCATTCACTGAGGATCTTGACTGTCTTTCCACAGACAGAGGAGGACTGATGCAATGCAGTCATCATATTCTTGATAGCTGTTTTGCTTTTAGAACATTTGTTTTATTAAGAAGCTCTAAGAAAAAATGGTGATGTATTAATAACCAAAAAATAGGAGGTAATTTTATAACAACTATAACAGAGATACAAATTCATGAATTAATTTGCCTCAGTCAGCTAGCGAATGAGACTGGAATATTGATGTCCTGAATCTCCAACTCTTTATTCAACCTAAGGGCTAGAAATAATTTCAGGAAAATGAAACTAAAAAGAGAAATTTATATGGATAGAAAATATTTTCATTACAAGAAAAGAAAGTCCTATAAAAGTACAAGGATTTATACAAAACTGATTCCTAATCTCATAGCTAAAGACATTTTTTTCTAACTGTGTTGTCATCTGGGACTGTTTTAGGTCAATACTCTTTCAACAGTAGCTATTTCTATACATATTCAGCTGTAACATTAAGTGAGCTCCTTGTAAGTTCATGCATGTAGTGGCCTTTGAGAGGGAAATTTTCTAAAATGTGTGAGTCACATATTGACTTGGAAAAAGAAAATACAGGTTTGGAACTGTCTCTATATGACTGGGTGGCTAAGTGCATAGAACATACTCTTTCAAGCTATACATTGGTGTCTATCTTGTTTGAATTTCACAACTATCACAATAAATTCCAGTATCAACTTCAAGAAATTGTGTATACTTAGTTATAGGTCTGGTACAGATAAATAAAGTGAGTTGAATCAGCAGAGGAAACATTATTTCATGTGTTAATTTTTGGATAGGACTGAATTTATCATTCTTTGTGGAATATTATGCTAAGCTTTTTTTTCTTTATCTTTACTGAGTATCAATAAGATTTCTATTTATTTAAAGATATAGTATGTGTTTTGTTATTGGCTAAGTAATTCATTTATTCAGCAAATATGAATTCAGAAATCTTTGTGGGAAAAGCTTAAGGGGAAACACACATGAAAAAGACCTAAAGGTATTTTCTTACTGATCAGCTTTTCATTGCTAGAACACAACATTTGATAGCCACAACTGGATGGAGAAGAGGTTTAATTAAGATTCAGTATATTGTTGGCAGGCTACAAAGCAGGAAAATCATCATGGGAGAATGTAGTGGAAGAAAGTTGCTTGGTTCATCATGGCCAAGGACCAGAGCAGAGGAGGAGCACTAGAGAGATAGGAGCAAGAGGTCAGGTACACCACCTAGTGTCATAGCTCTGTGGGCTATGCGGAGTCATCCAGGAGTGACACAATCAACCTCAGCTTTCGCATCTCATTTCTTGTCAATCTAATACACAAAAACATCTCCTTAAACCAGACTTAATCCCTGATTCACTTCATGATCCAGTCATCTTTCATACTGTCAAAAGTGTAATAAGCCCTCCTCCAAAGCTTCTATATAGTTCCAGTACTGCTAAAAAAGTCAAAGTATTTTCTGAGATTGAAGGTAAACTCTGCTGTGAGCCAGTGTAAAAGTAAAAAGTAAGTTATATCATTTCAAAGTACAATGGCACAGGGAAAATATTCTCATTCCAAAAGAGAGGAATCGTATAATGGAAAGGAATTGGTCCCAAAGCAAGACCAAAACTAGCAGGGCAAATATTAAGTAATGGTGGTCTATGTCTAGCACACTAGATACTTAAGTGGAGTTCAAGAGGACTCGAGCAGCCCTATCCTTTGGTGTTGCTGGTTAAAGCCCACATCAGCTCTCACTTGGGATGGCTCCCCTTGAGGTTTGTAGAGTTGCTTGACAGACATTCCACATTTATGCCATCTCTGACTTCCTGGAGTCTCTGCTGTACCCCTTCCTAGCTTCACACGTTTCTTCTCAGGGGCTCTTTGCCTGGCATTCCAGGCCTCCTCTTGAAATCTGGGCAGAAGCCTCCCTTATGTTACAACTCTTGCCTTCTGTATGCTGATAAAACCTATGTCACATGGACCATGCTAAATTCTGCTATCAGCTAGAGCAGTAGACAGGATGAGTAGACAGGCTCCTTGGAGCATGACTGCTTTGACCTCTGAGTGCCTGGAATGCTAAGCACAGTGAAATGAATCCCAGAGAAGTATTCTCTAGGGAGGCTTTTCTTGATCTAGGTTTTCAGGGGCTATCTTCTCAAATGAAGGGCTTAAATTTTGCACCTTTGAGTTCGTGCAATTTATGAGATGTTGTTAAGCCATCTTGCTTCTAGTCCCTGTTAAGGTACTTGATTTTAATGGTACTAATTTCTTTGGGAGCCTCACCTTCTTTGGTCACATATACATGATTCTTTCTGAGCCAAAATTTCACATCTTCAAATTTTTCTGCTCTTCTTTTTGCCCTCAGTTCTCACTATAAATCTAGCTAAAAGCAGCCAGCAGTGCTCAGTAAGGCCACAACCTTAATTGTAGACCAACTTTGAATTTATTCCACCTGATCAATTAGTCCACATAGTGGTTGATTGATTGTGTCAACTTGAGACATTTAAAGCTTGACATTTAAAAGCTTAACTAAATGGGTTTAGCAACTCTACACCCTAGAGAGTAGAAGACCCACCCTAGGATGGCTCATCACCTTGAGGTATAAAAGGCAAGGAGGAAGGAGGAGTGCATTCCGTTCTTGGGAGAAGTTCCAGTCTTTACCTTGGGTTTGGACCTCTTCTCCTGGCTTCCAGGGTAGACTCTTCAGCCTTTCATCGTAGAGCCTTCGGCCTTCTGTCGCAGACCCATCAGCCTGCTGGTGTGGACTTGCATAAGACACTAGGGTGAACTCCAGATCTTGGATTGAATCCTTTGGCCTCCAGAGTCTAGGCATCCTTTGCACACTTCCTTATTGGACTCTGTGACTGACCATCTTAAGCCAATATTGTTGTTTCTCTATATCTCGGGTTCTGTCTGTTCTCTCTGGTAAAACATTAACTAATACAGTCTGTGACCTGAGACTCAGTAGACAATGGCAAAATCTCAAGATACAGACAGGATGTAGAAGACAGAATTTCTTTTTTTGCAATTTGTAATATATGGAGTCTCTATCTTAATTGTCGATGAAATCATTATTCTCAACTCAAATCTCCTGAACCTAGTCTTTATCATGTGCATTCCTATCAGCATTTTGATCTTCTGAGCTCTGACCAGAATCACTCATCTGACTCTTCTTATAGAATTCTAGGGTCTCTAGCTGACATCTCCAAACCTTTCCAAACTCTGCACAAACAAGTTTCAAATTCTTCTACATCATATGATCAGGTTCACTCACAATAATGACCCTTTTATCTGTATCTATTTTCCATATTAATCACTTCCCCATGGCACTAAAATACCCCGCACTTAAAAATTAAAGGAGAAGAGGTTTATTTTGACATCACATTTTGGTAAGCTCAGTCTATTATCATTTGGCTTCAAGGCAGAAATGGCATGGCAGAGGCCTTGACAGAGAAAAGCTGTTCATCTATGGCAGCCAGGGGGCAAAGAAAGAGTACAACTTCCAAAGGGAAGGAGTAAGGAACCTGACATAACACCCAAAGTCATGCATTGGCCCTTCCAAAAGTATTCAGAAGTGTGCTCCATCAACCCCCTGGTGGCTCCCAAATCAGTCAAGTTGCACAATTAAGCTCAGCTGTCACAAAGTTTGCAGCTGGTTGGTAAGACAGACAGTAATCAGTAATTAGTAATGAGGCAGTCATAATTTTTCTGGCAGTGCTCTGAGGATGCCTGGGAGGACACAGTCAGTCCTGTTTGGCCAAGTCTGGGAGTTTTCCCAGAGATGATATATTTAAACTAGAATAATGAGATAGAAGGAAGGAGCATGAGTGTAAAAGCATTCTAGACAGATAAAATGCCAAGAAAGGCCATAAAAGTATAGAGCAATACGACATTACAATTTCTGAATATTTCTATGGGTCAGTTGCTATTTGTTATAAATATTTCCTGGCATTAACTCAATTTAATAACAAACCAAAGAGGTATGTTTGTTTTCAAAAATTGGATGTAAAAAATCAAGTCCATGATTTCAGGGCCAATGGTGATTGCATAGTTGGGGTTCTGGGGCACTCAGAGCTGACACCACAATGTCCTAATGTTAAGTTTGGAAGTGAAGAGTGATTTGGTGTGGCTAAAGCCCATTCTGTAGGAGGACATGTGGAAACAGAAAAAACAGAACGAGCTGTCAGGGCAGCCAATACCTGTATCCAGGGCTCACAGCTGAAAGGCGAAGATAGTCAGAGCTGAGTAACAGAGAGAAACAGCCATTGTGTGATGTTCCACTATTCTAAAGTCCAGAAAACAAAGCAAGTACTGAGAAACATCCATCACTTGCCATACGCTGGTCTAATTACACATACAGATGAGTGAGTCTCAACCACGTTAGTGTTGAAACACTGGTTTTTGTTCTTATGTGACATTTTTATGCTCCAGCCAGCCCCCCTCAAGTGCTATATGACATGCTTTTATTTTTAATGTAGATGTTACACTGGAAATTTTATGACAGTGCTTAACATAGCAGGAGATATCCTACGGTATGACAGTTACCAGAATGGCTGGTACACTGGTTTTATTGCCTCACATCTTGATAGCCCAACATATCTGTCCAGGGTTTTCTTTATCCTGTAGGCATTTCTCTCCCAGGCACAGGACAGCAGAGGCAGCTAGTGCACCATTTGACATCAGTTGCTGCCCAGTGTCAGCAGGCACTCATATAACTCAATTCCAATCATGGTTTCTTTTCAAAACTGTGCATCTGCTTTGGTCTCGCCAGTCATATGTGTTCCAAAGCTCATGGCTCATACCCACATTCTAAACTACAAATGTATCCCAGGTATTTCATGTGCAAAGGAGCATGCTGTAAAAAACTGTCAGCCTCCAGGGATATTAATCAGTAGATTCTGATGGCAAAAGTGTTCTCAGAACTGACAGAGCCTCATGGTGCTATCACAATGACCCTGTTGATGAAGATAGATCACATACATCTTGACATTTGCATTTGCTTTTCTTGCATGCCTACTGGAATGTATTTTTCTTTCTTTGCATCTGTTGTGAGTAGGAATGTCTCTAGGTTTTAAAATACATAGAACGTAAGAGCTGGAAAGTTGAAAAATAAAAAACTATTTTTTCTAGCCTCTTTAAGACTGATTCTTCTTTAGAGTCCAATTTGGTGGAGGATCGAATCTTAGAGAAATATGGAGAGAAAAATAGAGAAAGCAGACCTCTGATTAGGGAAGTATGAAGTCTCTCTGTCATGCTGAAGCATGCAGGTCATATGGCCATATCCGAAACTGCATGCCTGATCCCTTGTTCCCATATGAAACTCCAGAAAGGGCATAGCTAAGCTCTTAGAGAATACTAGGGGCAACAATTGTATGCTCCTTTACCACCCTACCCCAATCTGATTCTTATACAGTTATCATCTTTCAGTGCTGCATTTGAAGAAAATGATTGAGAGAAAAGTGAATTTTCTCTATGTTTTCTTACTGCTACATCATAGCTGGACAAGTGTATATGTTTAGTATTTATCAAAAGGCACAATGAATGGGAAATTGAGAAACCAAGTAAGATATAACCTTCCTATAAGGTTTTAATCAATTCTTATATTTGTTTCAATATTTTCAGTGACATTTCTCAAGCATTCTTACTATAGGCATTTATAAAATAATATGCCTACTTTATCTCAATTTAATATTCAATAAAATTGTGTAAGATACATAAATAATTCTTACCCTAGGGTCTTAGAGTGATCAGGACCAGATCACATAATTGTTTAAATTACAGAATTGGGATTCAAACTTAGACTCCATAGTCAATGATTCGAGCCACACAGACACACTTATAGAACAAAGGCTTCATGGTACTCTTTGGATTCTTTCCATTTACCTTTTATGATTTCTTGATCATTGTTTAAAATATATTACAAAAAATGTTTGATGGGGAGTTAAAATATCTGTATTGAACCCCATTCTTGCTACTCCACGGATATGCAGCCTTTGAGAAGTGTACCTGAACTAGTAATTTCCAGTTCTTTCACCTACAAACAGAATATCTTCAGATGGTACTTATGAGCACATGGGCCACAATATACCTGCATGTATCTGTGTGTTGGAGATACATCTTAGACATTTACTGTCTTCAACAGCATTTAGAGAACAACACTGAGTCACAGAATATGCTAAAATTTTTTCTTTGAATTGAATTTGATTTTAATACTGGAAAGTAATTAAATTTATACACAACCCAGTTGCTAAATATTGTTTGCCATCTGGTCTAATCTAAACATTTTATATTTGGTGTTTCCTGTATTTGTAGTCATTCATTTCTTTATTTAAAAATTAAGTTTAATTTTTTTGTAGCTTTTGTTATTTCGCAGTGTAGTAACAAAACATGTACAACTCTGCATAATCTACCACTTTTTTGTGATAATTGGGAATAAATAAGCACAGGAGTCTGAATAAGCCCAGTCAATTCTTTGCCATAGAATTTCAAGTGAGTTAATTCATAGACTTTGATATTCACATGTGTGATATGAGGCTAGATAGAGATAACTTCTAGGATTCCTTCCACATTCTACATTCAATGAAATCTATTCTTCATCTATGACATCGGTGGTGCAGTTCACGAATAAAACACAATGAGTAGACTATTTACCAGTAACCTAGAATAAGTTCTGCTGACAACACAGACTTGTGTTGAAACTTGAGTCCTCCAGACTGTCCAGAGTTCTCTGTTGCAGACCACATATATGGGATGAAAGCTAGCATTCTACCCAAAATACCCAGTGTACCTCAATTTTTAAAAAATGGTGATTAAAAAAAATGAATGTCTATTGCTGTCATTCAAGTTGGCCTGCTGTCTTGGCTAAATATGAGGTTTTTACTCCATGTTCTTGAGTCAGGACTCAAAAAGAGGACATTTCTCAACATCTAAATGAAATTGGTGAAGGATCACTTTAATTATGTCTCAGGCTGGTCACCTTCACATTCAACATTTGTATCTTGTTCACAGCCTTTCTTCACTGGCAGCATGACTTTACTTCCCTAACCCTACCAATTCCCAAATCCCCCAAGTGGCAGGGATTTCCACTTTCACCTATGTGTGAATCCTCTGCAGGAAACATCTTTGGCTGAAGTTCAACAAAAATGTCATTTTGATATAATGGCCCTAGACCTCCCAGGAGTCTTCCCTGGCTTGGAGTCTTAGACTCTGGGTGGGCCATGGGAATTTTGGAAAATCTCTTTTGACTTTGCCTTAAGTATCTGCTAAGCGGGCTTTCATAGTCAAAAACAGAGGAATCCTAAGCCATTCCCCTTGTTAGAGTGCCTTAGTCAAAGACTGAGTACATATCAGATGTTCAGTAAATCTCTGTGTACATATCAGATGGTAATAAATCTCTCCTTGGTTGTAATTCCTGCTCCTCTTATTTGCTCATGTAGAGAGCTGTGGGTTGAATTATATCCTTCCCAAATTCACATATTAAAGTCTTAACTTCCAATTCCGAGAATATAAGATTATTGTAAAAGGGTTACTAGAGATGTAATTAGTTAAAATGAGGTCATTAGAGTGGACCCTAATTCCATAAAACTAATGTCCTTATAAAAGATTTAATGTAGACACAAATACATATTTAGATACAAAGATGGTTGTCCTCAGCCAAAGGAGAGGAATCTGGAACAAATTTTCCATTCCATCCCTCAGAGATAACTACCTCTGCTAGCATCTTAATTTCAGTCTACTAGCCTCCATAACTGGGTGACAATAAGCCATGTGTTTCTGGTACTTTGTTTATAGCAGTCCAGTCAGGCCTCTTTCTGGATCTCTCTTTGAGAATTGTCCCATGCTTGTAGATGTAGATTAGGAAACGAAAAACAGTCTCATGCCAGTGTGTCTCTCTCTGATACTCCTGTCTTAGTCTCTTACCTTCTGAATATCTGTGACTGCACCTTCATGACCACGGAGACCTGTTTGCCTCCTGCTGGCTGGGTTGATTCTGGGTTCTCAGCCACTGGTTCCAGGGGGCCGAGGCTGATCATAGGATCTTATTCTCACATCCGGAGGGTGCAATCTGGTTCACAGAGAAGTTGTTGATTTTTCTTAAGAGATTTTTTTTTGCCTTTTATGAATTTAAATTTAGTTGCAATATTAAAATTTTTCACATAATTTTTGTTTTAAAAAATAAATTGGAGAGTTTAACACACTGCATCATAATGCTACTCTATTGCTTTTGCAAAATTACTAAAGCAACTCCCCTTATATCAGTATCAGGCAAATCTCAAAACTCTTAATACTGTTAGAAGCAAGGATCCCATATGAACTCTTTAGAGGTAACGGGTCACAACACTATTGGCTTTCTCTCTCTCTGACTCTTTTTCTCTCTCTCTCTGTCTCTCTCCCCCTTTCTGTCTCTCCCCTTCTTCCCTCCTTACATTCTTTCCTGCTTACTTTCTTCTTTCCTTTCCTTTCTTTTTTTCCCCAGTACTGAGAATTGAACCCAGGGACTACATCTCAAGTCCTTTTCTTTATTTTTAAATTTGAAACAGGGTTTTGTTAAGTTGCCCTGACTGGGCTCAAATGTGTATTCCTCCTGTATCAACATCACAGAATACTGAGATTGCAGGCATGCAATAAAAATCTATTTCTGAAATTCATCACACTAATTAACAAGTCAGTGTTAAAAAAATAATTAAAACTTTGACAATCAATGTGTTAGTCATTTGAAATTCTCATGTTGATCTGACTTAATTACTTAGGTAGTAGCCCCTTCTGGAATGTGGTCTTTTTAATATAATAATGGTTGACTTTCCTTGCAGTGTGAATTATTTGCTGATTATGTCTGCTGTACTTGGTTTGCAGCTTACCCTTACCCAAACCATTACATAACATATCTCATTGTCTAGACTAAAAGCTGTTGCCTCAGCTACACATTAGAATCACCTAGAGGGCTTTAAATCAATTCCAGTGCCCAACCACCAACTCCAGAGATTTTGATTTAATGGATCAGAGGTAAAACCCAGACATCAGTGTATTTTAAAAGGTCCTCAGGTGATGCTAAAGACCAGGAATGACAACCACTGGTTTCTGCTGAAGTATTTTAAAATGCATTATTACCATGGTAACAATAATTAGCTGGAGCTAAGAGGAGGCTGGTCTTTTTCAATGGGCTTGGTGTTATCCAGTGGCTTTGTAGAAACATTAATGTTAATCACATGACTTGTTTGGTTCCCAAGCAGCCCTGGAAGCCACAGAAAATTTACTTCCAGCCTCCAAAACATCATTATGCGTTCCTAAGTGCAATACCTCCGTAACTAGTTCGGCCTTTACTAGTCAGGTTTTGTCATAAGTAAATACGAAAAAGTAAAAATTAATTACAGAATGACATTTTCATGTAGGCAAAGAATAGTTTGTTTTTGTCACATAAAAGAATGTTCTTAAAAGCATTTATGCCTGAAAAAGTTTTAAGTAGAGACAGGATAGCTTTCAAAAGTTTTAATTTTTCGAAGTCTTCACACTTTATCAAAAGGAAGCTGCCTCAGACAAACAGGAGAAATGTAGCAGTTGGGCTTATTTCAAATGTGACCAAGAAAGCAGTGTGGGCCTATACTTTGCCATTTATTTGGCCCTAATTTTATACAAGAAAAGATTTTTTAGAGAAGATTATTAACCCTGGTGTGCTGGTACATACTTATAATACTAGTATTCAACAAGCAGAAAGCTGAGGATCCCCTTGACTTTGAGGCCAACCTGGGCTACATAGTTAGTCTGTGGCCAGCCTGGGCCTTCATTGTGAGTTCAAGAGCAGTTTGGACTACATAGGATGATCCTTTCTTAATCCTCCCCAAAATATTTATTATTTATCTTATTTATTTTATTATTTATATTACTTAGTAGATTACCTATTTCTTCCTACAAATGCCACTGTTCCACCAAACTTGAGTAAATGCTGACAGAAAAGTATTTTTAAATATTAAGTTATATGGCTCTTTACTCCACTGTATATAGGTTCAGCTTATTCAAAATATTTTCTTTTTTCTTCCTTTGTGACTCTCATAGCTATTTCCTCTCTCCTCCTATTTTAGCTTGCATCAGTTGTTAGCTGGAAGAACATTTTTTTAATTTCCTAATTAGAATATGAGGATTAAAGGGAGAAAATTTTTGTTTCCTCTGATAAAGGATGGAAAATATTAGCAAGTGCAAGTACTTGGAAAAAATTACTAAGAGATTCTTAAGTGTAACATTACTTATCTCTTTCCTGCATTCTGCCTCAACTGCTCAAATCCCTGTATCCTCACTGTAAAAATAGATGGATGGATAGATAGAGAGATCCTCACTGATCACAAACCCCAGGGCTTTATTTATTAAACACCTTAGTGATTTCTGAACTGTCTCTCAGCCATTTGATATTATATTCTAATCTTATTGCCATCTCCATGCCATAATTGGAATTTCAATGTTTCATCCATTCTTCTCTCACTCTCATAATTCTAAATTTAAGTTGGCCATCGAGTCAGCAAAGAGCTTTTACTAATGTCTGTTTTTATTGCACCACAGATCAATTAATTAAGAATATTTAGAGGCAAAGTGGGATCCAATAATTTTTAAAACATCCCAGGTGATACCAATGGCTGAGAAGCACTGCTCTAAATTGAGTAACAAATTATGTGCTTCTAATCCATTCAGCAAATCCCTATAAGAAGTTCAAAATGCAGTGATTCCTACATTTTATTATGCAAATGTTCTCTCTAGAGTATGGTGACCATATTAGTAAATAACAAGGTAAGTTTACTTAAATTTGAAGCTCAGATATACCAAGTAGACTTTTCTTCATAAATATATCCCATTTAGATTATCATTCAATCACTTGCTCATAAATTTTAACAGGAACCTATGATGTACCAAGCTTTTTGCTATCAGTAAACTTCGGAATTAAACAGGCACACATAATATGTCCCTGCACTGGGACAACTCTCCAACTATTGGTTCCAGAACTGCTTTACACTCTGAAAAAGTATGGAGCTGGCAATTTAAATCAGTGGTGTAAGTGCTTGCCTAGCAAGCGTGAGGTCATGAGTTTGATCCCCGGTATCAAAAAACAAAAAATGTACAAAGCCTGTCAAAGAAGCTTTATTTGTTAAATTCATATTAATCAGTGTCTTAGTTACTTTTCTTTCTCCTTGCTGAGACAAAATACCTGATGCCCAAAGTTATGCAAGGAAAGGTTTATTTCTTATGGTTTGAAGGTTTTAGTCCACATTCACTTGGCTCCAGGTGGCAGGATGGCATGGCAGCAGGCTGCAGCAAACAACAAGCTCCAACTGGGCAAGAGAGCAGCACACCTTCTTCCCACCCTGATACCATATACTGGCTCCGCCCCCAGGTGGGTGCAGCACTCATACCACCAATCCAAGTGCAAGACAATGGGCCAATCAGAACTGGTAGATTTGGTTGTGTCCATGATTGCGAAGGCTTTGGGGCAGAATCACAGGAATATAAACCAAAAGTATTAGTTTAAATTAATAATTGCAAAGAAATATAATCATTTTTCATAACATTTTAATGAAAATAGCCATTTTACATATAATAGTGAAAGGAGTTACATTTTTTCCCAAGTTTTAAACTATCTAACTTAATAGAAGACAGCTGGAATCTTATAACTACTTTTACATTCAATCTGTTGCCTTATGTTGCTGGTTGAAGTTTGTGAGGAAAATTGGCTTCATGCAGATATTTAGGGTCATCAGAACACAGGCTGCACTGGGGAAACTTAGAATGTAGCCATGTGGTAGAAGAAACTCAGGAGGAAATCACTGATTACATCATTGCTTCTACACGTATTTGATTATCCATCTTTGGCAATCAAATATCTTTATTATGATTACATATATACTATTACCCATGGCAAAAAATGCATTTACAGTGAGGTTCTTAGTTATAGGGTACATAACTCTATCTTTAAAATAGTCATTTTTGTAATCATCCAAATCTTGAAAGACCTGATTCTGTAATATGGCTGATAACAAAAGTGCCAGTTCTACCATTTCCTGATTTTTCCTATTTACTCTTGTAATTAACATTTATGTTAATCTGTGCTGTCTGCTCAAGAATCTTTTAAAGCTACTCACTCCTTTCAAGAAGATTACTTTATTCAACCTGGAAGGTATAACCCATGACTGTGCTTACTTGAACTACATGAATTACAAGGATACCGAGACCCCAAAGCCTACACTGTCATTTCTGCAGAATCTTGGAATCTGTTTTCCTCACAAACACTTTGATCAAGACACCTATCATCTTATTATCTGATGTGAGGAGTCAGGGGAGATGCTGGATCAAGCAATGTGTTTGATAGGAAAATTATGCTTAATTTTTTATTTCTTTTTTACTCCTCCTCTAGATTACAGTTCTAATTTTTTTTCTGCCCTCAATTTGGTCTGGAGTACATCCTAGTATTGCGTATATTGGGATTGGTCTGACTCCAGTCCCAGAAGACCATGAGTGTAATGGAATATTCCTCAGGATCCCTTGGCAATGCAGTAGCTTCTAAAATGTTTGCTGGAGGAACCAACTATTAAATTAAGACTTGCTCAAGAAAAGGTGTGTGTTGGCAACAGATAAAAATTTCCAAACAAGGTGAATTTATGCCTCATTATATTAACTGTTATGATTTTGGAATCTCTTCCACTGGAAATGTTGAAAAAAATAGATGACACTAATTGATCAATAACTAGAGTCCAGATTTTCTAAGTGTTTTACACATAGTTGCTCATCTAGTGTCTCAGTAAATCAATGTTAGATACACCTGAGTAAAGTGAGACTCACAGAATTGATAGTACCCAAGGCAACAGAGCTAGAGACCAGCAAAACCATAGGTACAGGGTTTATGGTCCTAATTCCCATGTAATATTGCCTTAAAATAATCTGGCTAAATAAGCCTAAATTCCTACCGGAGGATAACTAGTAAGAATTGATTTGCTCATTCAATGAGTGTTTATTGAACTACAACTATGTGTTAAAGAGTGAGGTCAGTTCCAGTAATTCTATTGTCAAAAAGACAAGTGAGTCTCTATTTTCATGGCATATATGATAGTGAACCAAAAAAAAAAAAAAAAAGAAATGATTAAAGTTATTTTAAAGTATGATTATTGCTATGAAGGAAAAATAAATGGACTGAGATAGAAAATATTAGAAGAGTCTATTTAGGTAGTACAAAAAAACAGTGTCTCCAAGATTATATTCAAATTGAAATTTAAAGGATGAAAATACTGTGGTCATGCATAGGGAATGAAAGAAAATCACTCCAAGACAGGTAATGGTATTTGCAACGGCCTGATGTAAACCTGAATCATGCATAGAAATCAGCTTCTACCTGTGGCTGTCGGCATGGAGATAGATAGATAGAGAAGGTGGCTGGCTCTGCATGGCACCCAGGGAAATGAGCTGTAGTTCTTTGTTTTGTATTGTGTATTATGTCTCTTTCAATTCCTCTGCTAGTGACTGAGATATTAAAACATAAATCTGCCATCTGAGCCATGACCACTGTGTTGTCATCTGGACACTCTTATCATTTTGATAAGATCACTCAGCCATGACATGTGAACAAGGTGCAGCTTGGCCAGTGCTTAAAGAGAAAATGTGACACAATTTGTAAGGTAAAATGCAGAACTGAACAGTCAGTTAAGAGACTGCACGCATGAAAGTCTGAAGTTGTGTGAAGAAGTAGAAATATTTTCTTCTAAACTACTTTTAATAATGCATCATACTATCCATTCACCATATTTTCTTCAGAAATAATAAATATGGCTTCACCACATAGTAACTTTCTATATAATATTAACAATCCAAAAAAGTGTATTTTTGTGATTGTTGGACTGTTGGTGAATAATAGATAGTTCTCACAGATTATTTGCTTAATCTTTTAGCCCAATATTTTATATCCAATCTCTTAAGCATTATCCACTGGGACCACAGAGTTGTCACTAGCACCAAAGGGAATGAGATTTAGATGTGTGGAGCACACGTTACATTTTCCTAGGCTCTGACATTCACTTAGCAGGAATCAATGAGGTACTGATAGCATTATTGATCACAACGATGGTGCTGTTGATCTTAGAAGTCATTTTAAGCTATACAGACCTTTGCACGTGGGTTCTTGTTTCACAAAAGGAAATACTTTTAAGATGTGGTGAGTTTGAGCCTTTATTCTCTTGGTGAATAAGCTGCAGATGGTTAAGAAACAGGGTCAGCCTGAGAACAAATCTTAGACTTAGTACCTTTTCAAATTTTCTTATTTAAATAAATTTTAGGGATAGTCCAATTGATTCTGAACCATGCTCATCCTTGTAGAATTCCATTTCCTAATAAGCTTCTGCATGCAGCACACAGGTCATAGCATGTAAATTCTAGAAAATCTCATGCCCGGAAATTCTTCACTGCAATGGCCTTGCCTTGCCTTTGTAGAAAACACTTACCACAGTGAAGTCACTACATTAAACATAACTAAAATGATGATCAGAACTCAGCTCTTGCATTTTTCTCACTGTCATTTTAAATATATTCACATCAGATGAAAACAGGTAAACCTGTGATTTTTTTCTTATTTCTATACAAATAACAATCACAGCATCCTTTTAAATAACAAACTAGTTCTCAAATAAGAAGTAAACATCTAGTCCAATATGTTTATCAAAGGCCAGAACTTGATTCAATGTCAGATCTTTTTTCACCTCTTGTGTGGTCAGCTTTAAGCTAACAGCCTAAGATTTAAAAAAAAGGAAAAGAAAAGGAGCAAAATTCAGTTTTCTGTCTCTTTCCTAGCTTGTTCTTCCCTCTTTTTATTGAATGGCTGTATTCTTTGCTAGCCAAAGAATATAAGAGAGAAGGATGATACAAGGATAAGAAAGTTGTCTGTGGTGCCTGGGTGAGCTGACCTGATGCTCTGTTCCGACGGTGTGTGTGAAGAGGACCCTCTTGGGCATCTGTGAGTCTTTGGGCTTCCCTGTGTCTAACATTGCTTGTCTAGGCTGTGATGTAATGGTATCTCCTACAAATCAGCAAGGGAACAGCCCTGTCTTACAGGGGAAAGGTTATTATCGTGTAATCAGTTCATGGTATAAGCAAAATTGGACTTAGAATGAGAACGCAGCTCTCTCTGATTTGCCTTCCAACATTTATGATACGAGTAATGAGCATTTCCTTTCACTGGGCTTCTCCCACCTGGCCCTTGACCTTTGGTCTGTTATTAGTTCTCCTCACTCCTATTCAGTTTTGAGCCACTTTTTCCAGAGCCATGTGAACTCCATCTCTCATGTGATCCACATGTGGGACTCAGACACACCTGAACATTTGTTGCCTCTGAAAAGTACATAGAATTCATAGATCAGCTTAGCTTGCTTGAGCTGCAATCCATCAAGCCTTGACTTCAGAAAACACCTCACAACTCTCTGAATGGTCCATTAGAAGGACTTCCTCACTAGATGTGGGTTTAGACTCAGCAGATAATTCTCATGCCAGAGGACAAGTGTGTGAAGGGAAGTAGTCCTCTGTATAGTAGCATCATTCAACAGAAATACAGTATAAGCCACAGATTTTCCAATAGCAACAGTAAAAATAGGCAGACATACTACTGATAACATATTATATCTAATATAACTATATATTTTAAAAAACAGTCATTTCAACAAAAAACCAATAAAATTTATTTATGAGATTTTTATAATCTTTCCTCCATACTCAGTCTCCATGATCTAGAATGTGTTTACAGTTGCAGCACAACTGAATTTGACTAGACAAATGTGACTAGTGACCTCCATACTGGAGAGTGAAAACCTTTGACGTCTCCACTTTCACTTTTTAAAATGTCTCACTGAGCTAATTTACATGACATCAAATGCTCCATTTTGAGTATACAGTTCAATGGTTTTTCATAAATTTGTAATTTTGCAACTATAACCTTAAATCCAATTTTAAACCATTATCATCATCCTGAAAATGATCCTTTGCAATCACTATCAGTTCTTTACATTGTCTCTATAAAGTGGTCTTTCAGGACACTTCATATCAGTTGGATCATAGCATGTAATCTTTTTCTCCTTTCTCTTAACATAATTTTTGACCTTTATCCATGCTACAGCATGTTTTATTATTTCAATTCTTTTTCTTTGCCATGTAATATTTTAATGTATAGTTATACCTTAGTGTTTTTGTCCTTTTCCTAATTGATGGAAAGAATGCATGTAAAGAATTTGGGGTAAAAAAATAATTTACAAAAAGAGTTCTGGATAATATGAATAATCCTTCTGTAATATTTATGTTAAAGTCTTACTATAGATACATATTTTGATTTTCTTGATAGAATACTAGGAGTGAATTTGCTGAGATATATATTAAGTATATCTAACTTATAAATAAAAGACCAAATTGTTTTCCAAAGTCATTGTAACATTTCTTTCCACTTTCAGATTGCTTTTAATATATTTGATTCCATAAAGATCTAAGATCAGAAAATTGTTGTGTATACAATTTCCTCTGAAAATTATGTATTTGGGGCTGTATATATTAATTGTTTACTGTAGTAATTATAACATGGCTATTTCTGTTGAAATTAATTCTGGAAGAACCCCATTTAACATATTGTAGACATTGACTCTCAGCACATTTACCTGTTAGGAGACATTAAGCACACTCTTTTAAAAAGTTCTTAGTGATTCCTTACAATGGGTCAGAGAATATAAGATTCTGAAGCACTAGAAAATAAGATCTATTTGTCCAGCATCTCAAACATGTTGCTTTTGCAAATAATTATCTGGTACAGATTGTACTTAGCCATGGACATTTCAATTTGTGCATAATAAAACAAAAGATCTTGCAGCCTTTGCTAATATTCTGGGAGAAGTGGAATTTCTATTTGAGGGACTGTAATGGGCAAGCTGACTCTGAAAGAGAACTGTCTCTCTTGTGAGTGGACCTACAACTGATTAATTTTAAATAAAAGGCTCCAGAGGAAGCAAAAACTGAAACACACTCTGGATAAAACCTCTGCATAGATTAAAAAGAAATATTCTGCTCCTTCTTGTTTATATCAGTTTAATAATCAGTTTAATAAGGTTCTCAAGAAAGCTTGAAACCAAAGACTTATAACTCCAGTGATTTTTCCTGGTGTTAGGAAAATGGAGGATAATGGAAAAGACAATGTGTAGATTTAATCAGGAGTTGATTTTTCTCAATCCCGTTGCCTGTAGAGGGTAGCAGCTGGTCATAGGTAATCTTGCTCTTGGGAATTATCAAGTGAAAGAAAGAGACAAGCAGTAGCTTCTACAAAGGCTGCTTTTATGAGGCTGAGCTAGGGAATCACCAGGGAAGCAGCTGGGCTCACCATTTTCATCCAAGTAATTACTGGAAGAGATAGATGGTTTTCAAGGTCAGTGATAGAAATGGGGAACTAATGGGCAGCCTTTCCTCTGGGAGAACATGCATGAAAGAGTGGATGGATGAAGATGTCAGTTTCCTAGCCTGTCTAAAAAAAAACAAGGGCAATGCAGTGATCAAAGTGGAAGGCTTTTCCCATCAGGCAAGAAAGACCACAGTTCAAATCCTGCCTTTTTTATTAGCTCATGTGCTTGACTTTGTGCACATACCCTAACTTCTCTAAGTCTTGGTTTCCTCACTGGCAACACAAAGATAATAAAATCCACCTTGCAGATAGTTTGTGAACATTAAATAAGGTAATCAGGTAGTATCCATTTTCATCCCCTCGTCAGTAACTATGTCAGCTAATTTATCTAACAGTCTCCTCCTTCAAACATATCTAACAAAAAACTATCCTTTCATTTCAAAATTAGTGATATTAAAGAAATTTTGCAATTGATTTTTTTGTTATCAAAGCTACTATAACAAATCAGATCTAGGATGTTTTAAATACATCATTTTTTAAACTGATTAAGGCTAGGTGTATGTGGCACATATCTGTATTCCCAGCACTCAGGATCCTGAGGCAGAAGGATTGCCATGAGTTTGAGACCAGTCTGGGCTACATATCAAGATCAAGTCCAGCCTGTACTACAGAGAAAATCCCTGTAGAAAGAAAGAAAGAAAGAAAGAAAGAAGAAAGAAAGAAAGAAAGAAAGAAAGAAAAAGTAAAAGAAAAACAAACCTGAATTAAGCATGAGCCAGTTCTTGGTTTCAATTTCTAGCACCATAGAGAGAGAGGAAAACAGAACTGAATCAAAATAAATTAATCTCATTTTGGAAACAGCATTCACTAAATACTTATTTTATCATATAGCTTGCTCCTATGATTAAAGTCAATTAATAAGGTACTATGACTTACAAAGGTCTCTACTTAGCTTTTAGCTTGGCCTTGTACCTCAAATTTATTCCAAGGAGACCTGGTCCTTGCTGAGGTCAAACTAAGACCTCTTGGTTCTCTGGGTTTCTAGAAAAGACAGACTGATGCTATAGAGTGATGCAGTTGGGTAAGATAATTTTGTAGGCCAGTCAGCCCTTGAGTGCTGTTAGTAGCAATACTGTGTTAAAAATGGTTGCTGTTGCAGTCTCCACTAAAAGTGAAAATCAAACTCTACCATATAAATTGTTACCCATCGATTGAAGAACTAGCTTGATTGCTAAAGATCTTTTCTGCATCTCTGAGGGGAGTGGAATATATGCCCTTGAAAATCCTTGTAATCACTGTTCAAAGAGTGTTTTCAAAACCACATAGATCAGAACCTCCAAAAACACGGGGTGAAGCGCGTATTCTTGGGCTCTATCTATTTAAACAGTCCCTGATACAACCTAATAAAATAAATTTTAAATAATCTCCCAAATGAGACTTTGAAACTAAAGCTAGAGAAGCCCTATGTTGTCAGAGTAACTAACAGCATTCTATGCAGAGGTGCTATGCTCTGTATTCTCTTCACATATTAATGCTCCCCATGCTCTATGATGACAGGTCAGAGAAATTTAAGAAGTACCAGATAGCAGAACTTAACTTTTCTGTGAACAGAGAAAACAATTTCATCGTGAGATTCAAGGAAATTTTGTCATTAGAGAGAAAAGAGACCTTCAGAAAGTTGTACATTTGTGTCACTTGCTCCATTCTTAATCAGAGATGGTTCCCATCTCAATTTCAATCTGGGACAGAATTAACTTTTTTCTTTTAAATACCAGAGGCAACAAGTCTTATATTAATACAGAGTTTTGGGAGAAGACTCAATGCAATGTTGCCTTTTATCCGTTATGACTTTACTCTTATCTCCTTTCTTTATGTTCTTATTAAGAACTTTTACTTATTGCTATGCTTCCCATTATAGAACGATATGTATACTTTCCAACTTTTTGTCTTTTTAGCTTTATGAAAAATAAAATTGATTTCATTATATGCATGAGTAGTGATCAATATTTGGATCTCAAGCCCAGTGCTGGTGTTCTCCCTTTTTGGACAAGGCATCCCCCCTATGGGTTTATAAATGGGACCGGCTACGATTTGCAGGTGCAGTCATTTTGTGGGAGCCCAAGTTGAAATTTGCATATGCAAATCTGGACGGATTTGCCCAAACTGTGTAATTGTGCATGCAAATAGGTAATTAAATAGACAATTACTAAATCTGCATGAATAAGTGAAAGTTGTGCATATTCAAAAAGCAGGGGGCACCTGAACATTATGCAAACAGACAGCTTTTCTCCAGGCCTGTGGAAACCTGGTCCCTGGGCCTCACAGTTGCCTAATGCAAGAGCAAACCAAACTCTCAAGTTGCACAAGTGGAATTTACACTTTGACCTCAGTTGCTATGGTAATGACCAGATCTCAGAGAAGGTCATCTCCAGGAAGTATCATGAGGAAAGGGTTTGATTTCTGTCATTTTTTTCCATAAACTAGATTTAAAACAGAAATTGAAACTAAAGATATTTTCCTAGAAGTTACAAGAAATGAACTTTGGCTCTCAGTGGACTCTGCTCCCCATCCACTCGCCAAGCGAAAACCTCAAGGCAGGTACAGAGAATTCAAGGCACATTAAACTACTGTATCACAGTGGAGGCAGTTCCACAGACTCATTCTCACATCTGAGTACTGAAACTAGAGTTAGTAGTTTTTATTTTGCCTTTGTGGGGTAGAAAAGCAGCCTATAGTTTTAATTCTTCATTTCTTCACAATTTGAGGTCTTAGTTTTCTACCTCCCACCTAACAGTGATGGATGGTCTTGTCAGCAAACACATGAATGAGAAATGATTTCACATGACCAGGGGGGCTTTTCTGACAAAAGATTAGTGGCAATGCCTAGACTAGCTCACCAGGAACCAGAGATAAGTAGAGTTTGAGGCAGCCAAAGAGTACTGATTGCTGAAATCCTCATATATTTCAGGAAGGTATTTCATCTGTAGGATAGTCTACTTTTCCCACATCCAGTTTTTATGAACCACTTCAGGCTTTTGCTTCTCAAAGTAAAAACCGATATTACTGCAGACCATAAAAATCCATTACTCAGTTCAATCAATAACCCAGTTAAGTGGAATAATTTCTTTACTTAGCACCTGTCAGTAAGAGATTTCCAAATAGTCTCACCAGGGTTCAGAAGTGAATAAAATTAGCCATATTCCACAGATAAAGGAGGCCAGTCTCCTCTGTAGAATGTAGGCCCTTGGTGCCACAGGAAGAAAGACACAGAGAAACATTGAGTAGTACTTGTCCAAGACAAAGGAGGTACTAAGAATACCACCTTTCTAAAGCATTCTTCCTACACAGATGAAACATTCCTTCCTCTGAATTTTCAGTGTTGGAATTGGGCAATGGAAGATTAATTTCTACCAAGGTGTGGAACTCAATAATATATCAAATGGTGAAAGAGTAAAATAAAATAGAATACAGGAAATACTCAGGAGATGGGGACCAAGTAGCAAGCCCAGAACAGAGAATTTTTCCAGGTGGAACTAGGCCCTGGACAAATCACCAAAGATAAAGTACCACATTATGAGACAGCAGAATCCCAAGATTTTAATACCAAACTTATCCTGATATCCACATCAGCTCCAAATTTTGGGCTTTTATTTAGCTATTGCAAAGGAACATCAAGCTTAATTTTATCTCAATTCACTATTTTATCCTGCTAGTTCTGTTCTATGTCAATTGTGGTATCATCATTCACTCTGCCAGTAAATCTAGATCTTTGGAATCTTGAAAAATAAAGGCTTACGGTACAGAGTTGTCATTTAGATGCTGTTCAAAGTTCAAACCTCTCAGTCCAGTTTGGGGAATCCACCAGAATTCTTAAACATATGCCCCTGCTTTTGCCAAAAAAACAAAAGATTCTTCTAGCCTATACTGTCAGTCTTGGGAAGCAGAATTCTGAATCCGTCTCAGTTTAACTCTGGTGGAGCAAGGTATGGATTCAGGAGGAGCAGGTTCAAGGGAAGTCAAGCTGGGTAATCACACCATTGCATTTGGGCTGCATTTTCCTACTAAAGATGGTGATAATCTCCTCTGCTCTTCATAAATACTGTGTCCTGCACACTTTTTGAATTTTGGGTTTGTATTTTTATCCAAACCAGTATTTATGCAATCTTTCCAATAAAGTCCTTTATTTTCTCATAGCCAGAGTCAGTTTTTCTTGCTTTCAGCTAAAAGTTCTTGAACCACATTCTATTTCCTTTTTTATTTTATTTTTTAAAAATTTCTCCCCTGCACACCTGCTCATCTACCCTAGTTCAAAAACCCTAGTTCACTTGGACAACTGCGTCTCCTGACACAAATCTCTCCCCACTCCCACCCAACCTTTATGTTCATGTTTTATTTTTCCAGAGATCTTACCACCATATTAATTTATTCCCTTCATAATAATAATAACAATGATAATAATAACATTTAAATTATTTTAAAAAATCAACCAGATCTTCATGGCTCCCTTTTGATTACAGAATACTGTTTGCACCCTACTACTTTAAAACCTTTCTCTAAACCCTTCCTGCGAGCAAGTGGCAGCCATGTAGCCCTGGAAGAGAACCAAAATAAAGTCAACCTCTTCCTGTGAGCCAGCAGACAGTCGTGGTCCATGTCAACCCCTTCCCAGGAGCCAGGCAGTGTGCAGGCTGAGAGACACGAAGTGCCAACCTCACCCTGCCCCGCGTCCCCGCCCTTGGTAAGCAACAAACTGATCCAGAGAAACATAGGTTGAGGTGAAAAATCACCAAAGCAAAAAAAAATAACTTAATACCTGTTTTGTTTGATTGATTTTACAGGCCTAAAAGCTAGTAGTATGTGTGTCTATTTAGAGAATAACAATATGCAATATAGCAATCATGGGGAATTTCCTTCTGAAGGTGGTAGCCACTGTTCTCTTTAATTTTATTTGACAGTTTTGTATCATTTTCATTGTTTTGTTTTGTTTGATTTTATTTTATCTGATAGCATGCATAGCTATTTTGAAAGTAACAAGGTATATTATGGTAGCTATTGTTGATTTCCTATTAGCTTGTTTTGAAGTCCTATATTGCTTTCATTGTTTCATTATGATTGGTTTTATTCAGTTCTGTTGTGTTTGATTTTATTATGTCTGATAGTATGGACAGCTATTTTGAAGATAGCAAGAGGCATTATGGTAGCCATTGTTGATTTCCTATTACCTTGTTTTGAAATTTTGTATCACTTTCACTGTTTTGTTTTGCTTGGCTTTTTTCTGTTTTATTTTGTTTTGTTTTATTGTCTTTAAAATAAAATAAAATAAAAAATCTTCTTTAATATCTAACAATCAGCTTGTAGAAAGCAGAACCTAAATCAATTGATCTTTTTAGTTCTAGGATCTACCACGAGGCAGTGACGTCCAATAAATATTTTTAATAAATGAATCAATGAATGACTTATGTGTTGTTCAGAAGCCTTGCACAAAGAAAAAATAAATTACAAATATTCATGTCTCACTACATGTGTGAAAAAATTCTATAATGTGTGCATTTTGGGAATCTCTGCTCCACACAACTTTGTTTCTGTTTATATTTATTATGATGTATTCAGGCAGATTTTGCCTGCCTTGTCCAATAATATATGAGGGCTCCCAGGGCAAGGACCATGTCTTATTCATCTTTGTGTCCTTAATGCTTAACCATAAAGTATATTCTTGATATATCTTTGCTGGTCTTGCCTCATAGAAAGGAAGTCTGTGATATAAGATGGGCAAGTCTTATATGTGACAAAAATTTCACTTCCATTGCTCATGTAGGAAAGGTTAAAACATTAAATATGATCTTTGTGACAGTTTTTTATGAACAGTTTTTTCTTGAAATGTCAATGTAAGTCATGTAAATTCTTTTTAATTAGTGTATGTTTGTAATGTGTCATAGTTCTTTTCATTTTAGGAAACTTTATATATAGCATATGGTGATCAGTTTTTATTCATTTACACTTCTCTGCACATTTCTCCTCCCCATCCTCTTCCCCATCTCCAACAGTTCTGCTTTTTTTTTCCTCTACCATCTCTCCCACATTTTACGCTTTTATTTATTAATGTTTTAGGTTTCCTATGTAAGAGAAATCATGTGATATTTACCTTTCTCTGCCACTCCGCTAGATTAAAAGTGTCTTTTTCACTCTCTGTTCCTTGAACATCGTGACCCTAAGGGCTCGACATTCACATGCCGCAAACTTTCTTGGCTTCAACATTTCCTTACATCCCTGACAGCAGAGCTCCCAAGGCAGGATACTCATACTGTACACTGCACAAAACGTAAATAAAATCTCAAACTATTTCTGATAATAAAGAAGATTCTGAAAGACTTTGAAAAACTCTGTAATTACTTCAACTGAAACTTTCTTATTAAGCTGAAAACTTTTTCCATTCTGGTTATTGTCATATGCATGAAATGCAGGAATGGGAGAAGCCTAGGACTATTTCAGAGGTGGTTAATCCTGTTTATGTTCATTTAGCACAAAGTTTGAGTTGAAAAGCTGGAATGAGTATAGGGGAAGAAACTGAAGCATCTTGATGAACTAAATTCAGTAGTAATTAACTGATGTTATGGCTTAACTGCAAAAGAGAAAGGGATCAAAAACAGGTAGTATTTTATCTGTCTTGTCTCATGGTAGACAAACAAAATGTTTTGTGTGATTTTTCTTTTTGGTTTTTGTTTTTATTTTGTTTTGCTGCTAGCATACCATGCTCTTGGCATGCAGACAAGTTCTTAACTATTAAGCTATATGCCTAGCTTGCTAACCCTGGCTCCTTTGTGTACAATGAGACAGCAGTGTAAATGTTTCCAGCTTATGTAAAACAAACTAAGCAATGCAAATATTTTCATCAAAGAAACTGATTTCCAGTGGTTCCCAACCTGTCTTCAAGACCCATAGTTAAAAGTCCCTTCTTGGGCCCAGTAGCTTTCTTTTGTAAAGGTGTCTCAGCCAGAGAAACTAAGCCAGGAGGGCAGAAGTGGCATGGATGAATAGCAGCCTTTGGATGCCAAGTGGTGTACCTGCTCATCCATCATTCCATTTAGACAAATGAAAGATTACAGCCCTACAAGAAAAGGCAGCCACAGCTACACAATGCTTTGTGCACAGAGTAAATTGCTAGTTTCCTGTGATCCTTCTGACAAGTAAATTACTGCAGAAAATAGCATAGATGAGAACGCAATGACAAAAATGCAAAGACTTGGTCCTTCAAAGGAGTTATTAGACCTCAGATATAACCATTACTAAAGAGCTTCAAAACCTCACCCCATCCGCACTGGAAAGATTTTTTCCCACATATTTCATAGCATGCTTTAAAAAAATAATATATGATGAGTAGGGTGAATGTGGGTTCCTCAGTGAACACATACCCTCTTTTCATGATCAGGATGATGTTAAAGAATATGTATACATACAAGAGATGCTTGCTGTGAGAATTGTAGCTATGCTCATTCAATAATAAAGCATAAATTCTTACTTTGCTTCTTAAGAAAATAAGAAAAGTCTATCTCATTAGAATTCATTTGTCCTAGCCTATGTGAAGCCAGAATTATCAAATGTGTGTTAAAGGCTGTGTGAGTACTGAGACAGAAAATAAAACCTTTATCAGCTAAGTCTAATAAGTAAGCAAAAGTACATATGATAATAAAAATAATACCCAAATCACGTGTATCAGAAATTTCAGATCTTCAAATTCATCAGATAAATATCTTAAAGTTGACAGAATTCATGTTATAAAGTAGAATTAGGGTTTTTACAAGACTCGTGACATGATATGACCTCCCCAGTGCCTACCATACTGCATGATGAGGCTGACACTGGAACTTGCCATTACAAGTCTGTGGGATTTGCCACTAATATATAGGGTTTGCTTCTATTAAATCTTACAGAATAATGCTGTACACAGTAGAACACTTAGTAGGAAGAACCAAATCTAATCAGTTCTTACTGATACTTTGTTGTATGATTTTACAGAAGAGCTAGAAACTTGGGCTTTGAATGGAAAATGAGAGTGCTAGATGAGGTCAGCCAGCCAGGATATATGTACCTGAATAGCAATAGTAAAGACCACCTTCATAATTCTTCATTTCAAACAATAAAAAGCAGTTCTTGCTTTTGAGGATGAAAACTACAGAAGGCAAATGTCAACCAAACTGGCTAGTGAGGCTTATACTCAATGATTAAGAAACAGAGAAATAAAAAGCTAAAATCTTTCCCAAAGCTGATTGCTTCTATGGTTCAAAGCGATTGACGGTGATTCCTCTTGGTTCACAAGATGCTGCCTCCGTTCCACTTCCTTACTGTTTATTTGCTGCACATTAGGTTTTCCTTTATGGTTTTTGGAAAACAGACCTAACAGCATAAAATCATGGACAGATTTTTAGATACTAACCACCAATACTCCTTTTATATTTTAACAGTTTCATTTTAATTCAGTTCAACAAACATACTTGTTCCCTTACTGTATCTATAAGACTTTGCTCCTGCTGTTGAAGACTTACAAGCTTGTGTAAAGACAGATGCATTATCAGAATATGATCTTTGGGGCTATGTTTACTTAAGGTCCCTGTTTCTTTTTCAGCTTTACCCCATATAACCCTACAGTCCAAAGCATTTGCAGAACATGCACGTACACACAGAGGGAAGAAGTGCTCCCTCTTTGAAAGAACAAGCAAAAAGGACATTCTTGAAAAGGTTAAATTCTTTGTGCCCTTTTCCAAAAAGTGTTTATTTTCAATGAAGTTTTCCTATCTCACTTGATTGAGTGGATAGCAAGTCTTTAAGGTCAATTCTAAAAGTTTGTATTTTCAATAAATTTCAAATGGATGCTGACATTGCTGGTGCAAGACCACATCTAAGGGCTCTGGACAAGTAACATACAGTGTGCATGTGTGTGTGTGTGTGTGTGTGTGTGTGTGTGTGTGTGTGTATGCCTACACAAGAACATTTCCAGAAGTACTCAGAAGTGGTTTCAATGAGCTCAATTTCATTTATTTTTTCTAGTTATTATGTGAACAAAATTTCTCAATGTGTGTGTCTATTTAAACAAAATAACAATAGTACTAAGGTTGAAATCCAATTTATTCTACTATTCAGTACTATTTACTCACCAATTCAGTAATGAATTAAAGCAAAAAACCTTACTCCTTATCCTAGTAAATATTTTCTCTTTGTGATTATTAATTATCTGATAGTTAATATTTCTATTTTGCTTTGATCAACTACACATAAAAATAATTTTAATAACAACTCAGTCTAAAACTAATTTAATACATAAATTCTGTGGTTATAAAATAATTTTTTTAACTTTTTTTTTCATTTAAGATTGGAAAGAAAAACAAAGAAACAATACAGACAAACAACAAGAAACCAAATACAATAACAGGATAGGTTTGCAAAACAAGATGATAGGAATTTGACAATGGTTGGAGTATTATATATTGTTACCTTCAAGAGGGTTGCTTAAATTAATAGATATAGACACGTAAAATTGATGTAAACATATGCGTATTGAATTCTTTTCCAATAACTAATACAATTAGTACTATAGTCAGCTTAGCTATCATATATATCTGGTATATAAATAAATAAATATATATATATATATATATATATATATATAAATTCACATCTTTTTCCTTTTCCTTCTTTGCTTAGAACAAGAGAAAGAGCAAAATAAAAATACAATGTCACTGTGTATAATATATCACATAGAAGATTATGAATAAAAATTTCAAACATGAATATATTAGAATAAAAAGCTATAAGGAAAAAATGAAAATATCAGACCAAGGGGGGGGAAACAGTTTGTAATTTCACACTGTCAAGTGTCCATATAATTTCAAAAGAAATGATAGTGTATGTCATTTCAATATTTTATTCTATACATTTAAAGAGGTAAATACTATTTTCATTTTAATGTAGGCTTGTTTAAAATATGAGAGAAATTGCTTTTTTAACTACTACTTAAATTTATGAAATAATTTTTTTTACATCTTTGTTTGAAAATCATAATTCTTTTAGGAGATTCATTGGGAAAAATCGAGTATGATTTTGATTGAACATGTAGCCAGGAGAATTTGGATTCTTTGAACCAGTCAATCCTCACCTATGTTAGTTAGGGTTCTTTAACAGAACAAAATGAGTGTAAAATATATGTATAATTACATAAAGGAATTTATTGGGCAGGAGGAGGGTCATAGTGGCTTCTTAGAGATCTTAGGCAAAGGACCCAATATGGCCACATGAGAACTGGAGACTCAGAGAATCCAGTCAAGCCTTCAGTGGAAGGTGAGAGGTCTGGAAGCTCACTGTAGAATCAGTAGTACAACAAAAGGCTGAATTGTATGTATTCGAAGACTGAAGAAATAGGAGACAATGTCCAAAGGCGATGGTCAATACTGAAGTTCCTCCCAAAAGGAAGCGCTTCCTTCTGTCTTCTCATTATCCTATCCGGGTTATAAACCTACTGGCTGGTGCCGTATGCATCTGGGCTGGGTCTTCCCTCTCCAGCTTGCTGGCCTACATATCAGTCATTTCTGAACTTACTCACTGCTAGATAGTTCTTACTCATGCTAATACATCACAATTAATGATCACATTACCACTTATTTTATCACTTTCTATACATTACTCAAATAGTTTTCAAAAAGATTAATAGCTCACCCATGATGTCCTCAGGACCTTCAAGGACTGTGAAAAATTTACCTTTGTAATACAAAGCATGGCCCACTGCCCTAATTTGGACACCCAAAGATTTTGCATCTTAGTTATTTATTCTTCCTGATATTTCTCCCCTCTTCTATTTCCCTACTTCTTGTTGTAAGAAGAGTTCCCTCACCACCATCATGTTCAGTTTCCACAGGTTTTATTCACACTTGTCTCTTACGTTCCACGACACAGAAGTCAGGACGGAGAGCATCCTCAGACTGTGTCTCTGACCCTTTTTATATTTTCATTCATGGTGATCACTTTACCACACAGAAGTTTACAGGGTGAATGATGGCAGGGCTAGAAGTGTGAGAGCTCTTCCTGGTATAATTGATTTTAATGTAGAATGTCTTATTAAGATGAAAATCATATTCAAGAGAAAGTTTAAAATACACCTCTCCAAATACAAAGTTAATATCAAGAGAGGATTTAACCACTTTATAGCAAAATGAAAATTTCATCTTTCAATGTCACAGTCACTTACTGTGAAATGCTCTTTAATTGATAGTGTTATACCAGAACTTTAAACACTATGTCCAAAAAATATTAATAAAAGACTAGGAGATAACCAGATATGATGGGATATACCTGTAATCCCAGTTATATACTTGGGAACCTGACATAGAAGATCCCAAATTTAAGACTGGATTACATAGCAAAATTCTATCTCAAATATAAATAAGTAAGAGGTTTTAAAAATAAAAGACTAGAAAGATGACCTTGAAAGAATACTCCATATACATTAAAATGTTATTTTTAATGTCAATATACAATATTTTCTTCTTTTTATTGTACATAGTTAAGATATATGACATTTTGATATGCATGTACTTAGTGAGGTGTTTACTACAGTCAAACAAACTGCTATATCGGTTATCTCATTCTGTGTGTTTGTGTCAGGTGAAGGGATAAAACACCCTTATTCTACTTTCTTGGAAATTTTCTAGTATACAACACAATATTATTAATCATAGTCTTCAAGTGATATATTTGCTCTCGAGAGTTATCACTATATGATGGTAAATAGACACCTGAACTATGTTCAGCATCACTAATCATTAAGGGAATTTGAATTAAAACTGCAATGAAATATCACTTGGCAACTATTGGAATGACTAAAATTAAAAAATAAACTATACTATACGTTGTCAAGAGTGACATCTTAAACAGTGATAAGAATATAAAAGAAAATATACCTTCAAAGAGATACATCCTCTTTGGAGAATAGTTTGGCAGTTCTATAAAAAATTATGGATATACTCACCATTTGAAAACATATGCTCATAAAAGACTTGAACATTAAGGTTTGTAAAAGCCTGATCTGTAATAAATCAAAACTAAAAACAACCTAAATTTTATTATCTGGTAAACTCTTTTATATCCATACAGAGAAATACTACTCAGTGATATAAAGGAATGAAATAATTGATAAATGTCAAAACATGAATAAACCTGAAAATAAATTATGAAGAGTGAAAAATGCTAAATAAAGAAGAGTACAAACCATGATATCATTTTTTGAAGAAACAAAAATACTAACCTACAATGACAGAGAAAATCAGTGGTTGCTTGGTAGTGTGAAAGGAAAAAAAAATGAAGAAAGATGTAAGATATAAGGATCAGGAGGAAACTTATGGGAGTGATGGCTACATTCATTTTCCTGGTTATGGTTATGGTTTTACACACTGAAAGTGCAGTCTAAATATGTATACCTTTTTCTTCATCAATCATAAATCAATGATGTTTTACAAAGACTTATGATTTTAATCTATGAAGAACTCTTAAAATTCACATAAAAATATAAACATCAAGTAGAAAAATTGTAGAGAATATGAACATGAAATTCACAAACAAAAGAGAGAGATATATAAATAGTCAATATATAATATTGTTCAGGTGTCACATTTATTAAAATAAATTTTAATTGTAAATGATTTTAAATTGAAATAGAAATACTAAATACTAATAGTATCCAGTGTTACATAAAGAATTCCTTAAAACCAGTATTCTCACATTCCTTGTCAAGATTAAAAATTTAACACAAACATTTGAAAATACAGTTAGACAACATATGTGTCAAAAATACCAAGAGTAATCAAGTTATGTGGCATCAGTATTTTAGCTCCTTGGAATTTATCCAAAAACAATTATAATACAAATTAATGTCCAAAAACATAAGAGTTACTTAAACAATTCAGGATATGTTTATATGATGAAATGTCACTTAGTTCAATAACATCAAGCACTATTTAATGACATAAAGACATGTTGGGTGCAATATTTAGGACCAAATCTATTCATGAAATCCACTTCCAGTATTGGTTCATATTCATTGGCAAATACATATGTGCACAGAAATGTTCTAAGGTTTAGAAGCAAATCTATTGGAATATTCAAAGTTGCTATCTTTAGCTAATCATAAACTATAACATGAATTTTAATATTGTTTTTAATGCTTTATTTCCAAGTTTTTTTTCATGAAATATGTGATTTTATAGAGATAACAGTAAAAGTTGGGAGAAATACTAAATAATTTTTATTTATCTTCCATGTCTCATATATTATTTGGCTTAAGAATGGAATGAAAAGATGAGTCCTGTGTTGGTAAAGCGAATGATTTGGAGTATTTATTTTGCCAAGAGGACCAAAATAATCTCAATAAAAACAGTTAACCAGCTTGTACAATGACACTCCTACCATCTCAGTCCCACTCTACCACTTTTAGATAATCTCTTTATGGATCATTTCAAATAATGTAAAATCTAGTTTGGGAATTTTCTTTAAAAAAGCTAGTGTGAACTTTCTGCATCTCAGAAAGTCAGCTTAAGTGATCCACAAAAAAATGAAGAAGAAAATATGGGCAGAAAAATAGAAATAATTTTAAAACTTCCGGTCAATTGTCCAAATTTTACTTTGTTCAACTAATTAAAGGAGGAGCCACCCTAAGAAAGGAAGAAATCACTGATTGATAGCAGCAGTTGTAGCTTTCTTCCAACACCAGAAGGGGCCCCTACTAAATCTGCTTTTGGCCCAGTAACATTAGCAAGATTGGGTCTGAAAGGGGCAAAGTGTAATTTCCCTGAGGAATAATTCTAGATGTTTGGACAGCTCTGAATTATGTCACCATTAAGGTTTGGTGACCTGTATGATATATCTTATTTTATGGATGAATTAATCAGAACATTTTGTAATTATAATTCCATATTCTCTAACCTATAGTCTTTTTTATTTATTACAAAGCAGTAAAATATTCTCCTTCATTCCTCTTTTACATGGTGCTGGCTTTTGTTGGAACAATTGTTTATTATAGTTTCAGTGCAAATGTTTAAATCTCATATTGGTGGAGGACTCTCTAGCACCTCAGTGAATGGCCTGAAAGTCATTTTTCCTGTAGACAAATTGTGTCTCACATATTTGCCGCCACATCCTTACTTGTCAAGTCGAGGCCATGAATTTACAAGAATGCACACAAGCAACTTCAAACCTTTCCATCTTCAGTTATTTCATTTAAACACTTTAGCTCCTTGCTTCTATAACTCCTCAGCTGCTCATGTCACAGATCTCAGCTCTGATGGTAAACAAAGTGAAGATAATACATACATATTTCTAGAAAGAAAAACAAAAGATCACATACAGCAGATCAGGAATTAAATGACTTTAGACTTCTCACCAATAACTCTGGGAAGCTGGAACACAATTGAGTAGCACTTTCAAAATTCTTATTTTGAAATTTATTTAAAACTAGAATTTTATCCTGAGCCAAATTATCAGCCAACTCTGAGGATAAAGCAAAGATAATTTCTGATCTCCAAAGTCTTGAAAATTTTACTTTCTTTGCATGGTTCCCTAGAAAGTTCTCCAAGAATTTCTTTCACCAAACTAACACAAAGATGTGGGTTCCCAGACAGGGGAAGGATCAAGAGACCCCAGACACAGAGCACCGCAGCCACAGAGCACTCCTCTAGAGCATCTATAAAATGGCAAGTGCCTGTCCTGGCTGGTGTATCTGAAAAGCCATCAAGAGAAACTGCTTTAAAAAGAGTTGATTGATTGCCTGATACGTTTGAAAACAATAAGAGATTATAAAAACTGGAGGAGAACTGGGGCTTCGTTTCTAATGAATATAGAGGAAACTAAAAAAGAAAAACAATCATTAACTCCAGCGAAACTAGAATGTTTTAAAAAAGGAAAATTAATCCATGTATACTACTCTATAGATCATTATTAAACAAGCACTGGTTAGTGATACAATCAAATTAAAATTTAACTCTATTAGAATAGAGGAGATAATGAGAGAACAGGAATGGCAAGGTGCAATAAGACAAGAAAGTTGAATTCTTATCTTTTATTGTGAGAAATCAATAGATAAAGCCAGAGAATGGAAAGCAAGCAATTTAGAGATGTGAAAAGCATAGTAAAAGAGAGAGCAAAAGTTGAAAACAATTGCCTTTGGATACAGAGAAGCGTAGCCACTGCTCTGCAGCACGACGCCTAAGAATTTAACTTTTAAAAACCATGTACATAAACACTTTATGTAGAACTAATAATGACATAACAAAAAATGGCTGTTAACACTTAAAGAACCTGAGGTTTTATTCTTCTGTTGACTTCTATTTAGAAATAGTGATCTTGACCCTAAGTTTGTGGTTTTGGTATACAGATACTGGATGCTATCCCTGCCCTCTGGAGTTTATGGTCTGTTAAAAATGATATCGTATATACTATTATTAAAAATTAGAAAATCTTAAAGGTCATGAAAAATAAAGAAAACACTGCAAAATTCAGGGAAGGCCACCACAGCCAGTGAAAGGAGGCTCAGAGAGAAGGCTGTATCTGAGATGTCTTCCAGCGTGGAGGCTATCAGGAGCTCCGAGTCTGTGGCACAGAGCAGAGCAGCTCAAGTCTCATGCGGTTTACTTTGTTGTAGTTCTGTGCATGTGTACTTGTAAGATGAATTAAGCTGGGAAGGCAGGCTGCAAATACATTGTGGAGGTTGGTTGTGCCGGCTTAGAGCTTTCTGGGGCTTCAAATGCTTTTCCCATGTACTTTGACCCTTTGTTTTCAGAAATGTAAATCTGGAGAAAGAGGATGGCAAAGTCTAGCTATTGCATTATTCATAATGCATGCTGTCTCTTAAAGTTTTCACCTTCTGAATCTTCCTGTAGCGCACAAGAGACTTTACTGGTCTCTTTAATTAAACTTTCATTCCCCAAGGGATTTTTTTTTCCATGTTATGGATACCATTCTACCAGAAAAGCTAAGTTGTATTCTTTCCTCTACTCCAATTATTCCTTTGCCTCAAAAAATTAGACACTGAAGTAAAAGTAAACCCCATTACCTTCCTGAATTATTTCACATTTCTAGTGATTACTAAAATGGTTTTAATTTTTTGCTAGACAGGCAATATCAATTTATGAACAATAGGCACATACAAAAATATCTTCATATAAGATAAGAAACACTTGGGGGAGAAGGGGTGCTTTGTATTTTTACCGTTCTTTCTAATGTGTTCTTCAAGGAAAAACTGACCTTAATGTCATAGGAGCACCAACGGCATCCCCAAACAATACAGATATGTTAAAGACTAACTGGCAGTCTAAATTAAAGCCCCCTCACAGACAGGCAGGTCTTATAAAATTATAAGAACAACTAAGATGACAGACATCTGAGAAAATCTTTCTGATCCTCTCGGATCTTAACATTTGCTCTTATTTCCAACCAGTTTGGTTTTCCTCTCCTTGTAGACAGTGCTTTGCCCAACCTTTGAATTCTTACGGCCTCTGGGCATATTTCTCTGGAATGTATTGTAAATCTCTTCCTTGATTCCCTGGGATCTATCTATCAAAGCTGATTTTCAGATTATGGGCTCAACAGCACCACTGATATTGTTATCTATGCAACAAACACTTTAGCACATCCCAGATTTTCTTTGTGGCCAGCCTCTGGGACTGGTAGAAATAAAAACAAGAGACTGACTGACATAAGCGTGAAGTCTCTCTCCAGCAAACTCATTAAACCTTGAGAGGCAAGGTTTTTTAAATCTATTTCTCATTTAGTTTCTATGGAGTACAGCAAAATATTTGAGACTGGCAAATCTGAGGCTCTTATCTATTGGCCCTAGAACAGAATTTGGGGTGAGAGAACTATCATCTAACCACTACTGAATGCTGCAGACTTAAACCCAACACTAGGGCCTAAATTAGGATAAAAACTAGAAAGCAAAACAGTTTCAAATTACAGGTTTAGATAGTTGTAAGAATAATGATGATGGCTGGGAATCTTAGCATCTACCTCTATCTATTCAATACCCAAAACTCAAATAAAAACCAGAAAAATTACAAAACCAGTGAAAAAATAAGCAGAGGCTGAGATGGAAATATTTAAGTATGTATATACATAATGTAATTTAACTTTCCCAAAAAGTAAGGAAAAGGAAAGGAATGAACAAACACTTTGTGATCATGGTTATTTGTCCATTTTTATTTTAATAATAACACCAAAATCCCAGTTGTTTTACACCAAGTCTATGTGTTGACTCTGCTCCCCTGGATTGTACTGGACTCACCTGAATTTAAATAAACATGAATGTCTTCGTGTTTTGGAAGAACTAAGTAGATTTGCTTTTATGATGGAGAAGAGAATCTCAAAAGAATAAAAATAAGCAAACTCATAGGATGCCTCTAAAAGTCTCAAGACAATCACTTCTACCCACTTTCTAGGGTTGGAAGCAAGTCACATGGCCGAGTCACACCAGAAACCAGTGGAATGAGCATGTTAATGGAAAGAGAAAGGAGGATATTAAAGATGCTGTGCAGAAGTCACATGACAGTAGTTGATGAGTGTTATCCTTAACAGGAAATAAAATTTGGGTGCAGTAATCTAATCAACTTTGATCTTTCTCTCCTGTTCCATCACCCCACTTTAAAATTTCTTTTCACTATGGTAAAATTAAGAGATTGGAAGAATTTACTTTATAGAGAAGTAACCTAAGATTTAGAGAGGCTAATTAATTTGCCCAAGGGCTGTCAAGTATTGGTTCAAGGCTTTAAACTGAAACTGTCTATTCTTAAATTCACCTTCTAGTCACAATGCTTTTGCTCAGAGGAATTCAAGTAAAGACTTAAAAGAACCTAAGATATTCAGTAAGAAATTTTACATTAAGTGAAAATGTGGGGATTTATTTCAATTCAGAGTTAGAATATAAACCTCTGAAAGCTTAATGAATATATACATTAGAAACAATTTTTTAAAGAAATCTTTTAGAGTACCACTTTTTGGAAAGATGAGATATGAAGAAGAAATGGTTAGTGAGCCTTAAACAAAATTGTGAAAAGAATTTGCTTTTCACATTTTTCTTTACTTATTTTTAGGTCAATAGAAGACCTGCTGTCTGTCCCGGGTGGCCGATACCTTGTTCCCCAAGCTTTGTGTTGCTGTTCCCTATTATTGTCCAGGTAGGAAAATACATCTCTCACCTCTGTTACATAAAATCTCCAGGCCCCTAATAATCTCATCAGAAGAGATTCATTTTGAAAGAAGATTCCTGAAAAAGAAATGTCTGATTTAAGAAAATACGTTACTTATGTTATTATCTGATCCTGGGGCCTATTACTAAAAGAAGCAAACTTGAGTAGGCAGAACTTTATGATAATTCAACAACCAAGCATGTACACTCCAATTAACGTGAAAGCATGAAAAATGATTTAATTCTTGTGGAGGAGGAAAAAGCCCTCCTTCCTTCCCATTCACGCTCTAATGTCAAGTGCATTTTATGCCCTGTAGAAAATGGATGTGTGTTTGCCAGCTGGGATGCCTCGCTACCTTTTTTTCCCATGAGATGCTTTTTGTTTGGAAAAAAACAAAAAAAGTTTGTGGTCTGTTCACTGGGGAAAAGCCATTCTATGCATATTGATGGTGAGGGCCAGTTACAGAAAGAATTGCTTTACTAAGCCCTTCCAAAATATTTTCCCTAGCCCTCCAACTCCACTGAAACAGTCTCTCTGCTAAGGAAACCTGGATAATGAGGGAAAAGCATATAACCACAATTCTTGCCTTCATCTTTCTTTAGCTAACATGAATACAACAAGCAACTAGCAAGTAACAAAATCATTTTAAAAAGAATAATCCATAGTGTTCTATTGCAACATAGTTGTCATTTGATATCTATTTGTTAAGCGAATGAATGATTATGTTGGTGAACACTAATCAGGTCTTAGAATCTACTAAATACATTAGAGAACTTCCTTTTGTATTTATTCAATGTTTGCACATTCAGATATATACTTGCAAGTTTTATATCATGATTTACAATCTCTGTAATCATCATAAACTCTACGGTCATTTAGATATACTGATAACAGTTTTCTTTATGAGAAACAAACATGAGTTAGGATGGCCTGCTTTTACATCTGGTATATACATTGCTAACATATGTATGCAGCATGATAGAATTGTGAATAAATTGTCAAGAGAAGAACTACTTTTTGTAAAGTGTGGAAATTATATTTGCACACGGAAAGAAAAGACACCTCAGAGTTTAAGAAACCTTCCATCTAATGTGGGTGGACACGCCAGTGTTTTACACTGTAGCAAGTGCTTCTTTCATGTGCTGCCTCTCAGTCTTGGTTGAGTGACCTTATGTTATGGCTTGGTGAAAGGGACTAGAAGTCCATAAGAGAAGAGCGGTATGGCAGAGAAAGAAGACAAAGCATGAATGAGTGGATCATTGCTAAAGTCAGAATTCCAGAAATGCCTGGGATGCCTGGAGCGCTCTTGCTGGAGATTGAAATAACATACCAGAGTGACCCCGGCTCTGAGGATTCCTGCCTCATTTATTTTGCACTGGAAACCATTGTAAAAACAATCCTTAGCCTTAGCCTTGCTTCAGCACTGACCTCCCCTTAAATCGAAAGAAACCAATAACAATTTTAGTCACAATCTCCAATGCCAATATGTCTGAAAAAATCATGTTGTGAAGGGAAAAGGAAGCAGACAAAAAAAAAAAAAAAAAAAAGCTTTCATGAGCATAACTTATCTTTGACTGTCACAAAATCAATAGGCCTTACAGAGCAGGGGAAATTCAATAGCTCAGTATTCATAATAAAGATTGGTTTGGGTGATTTGTCTCTCTCTAATAAGGCAGACTTCAGACCCCAGATTCCCTTCCTTTAAAACTCAAAGGGGGTGGAGATTTCCTCATCACAGCCAAGTCCTCTTGCTTGTCTATTGTCAGGACTTTACAATGGTACTGTTTGTCTGGCCAAGCCTTGCTTCACTCAGGAGAACAGACCTCACATTGGGGCGTGGAGTAACAGATGCCCAGCTTTATACCAGCTCTCAGCCTCCCTCGGCCTGTCTGACAGCCTTTTCATGCATCGTGGATTCATCTTTTTCGGTGAAAAACCCAGAGCAACGCTGCAAGTATTTATTTCTTTTCCTAGGGACTACTTTATAGAATGAGTCCAGATATTCACTCTGGAAACTGGGCCCATTGTGGAAACATGCAAAAAAGATTTGAGCACTCTGCACTGACCCAGCTCTCATCGGGGGCATTCAGGGATGTGTTTAGTCAAGTGGAGAGATGGAGGACCAGGAAAAATGAAGTGGGTGGGTACAGCTGGTGCAGTACCACAGTCAAAGCTTGCCAACTTAGTAACTATACAGCACCAGACAAGTCCTCGGGCAAGGTAGGGAATAAGTAGATATCAACTAAATTGAGGTAAATGTCTATTCTATACTGAATCTTAACATATAACCTCATCATCATCTTCAAAATGTGCTGAAAAATAGATACAGTAATAACTACTTTGTGAAAGATGGAAGGAAGGCAGAAAGGAAAGAAGGAAGGAAGGAAGGAAGGAAGGAAGGAAGGAAGGAAGCAGTAGGAGGGATTGAGGTTCAACGAGGTTATAATCAGACTATAATCACACAGATAGGCAATGTAAAAGGCAAAAATCCTCCAAAAGACCTCTTTTAACCTCTGCTGATATCTGATGATTAACAAGCAGAACCCTAGACAAAGAATATTCCTTGAGAGCTGTGAACACTAAGACCTCCTTAGGAAACCTAAGCCTATATAACTCTATTAGACCATGAAAATCTGGTTTTTAGTCTTGTTTCTGCCACTGACTCTCCATGTGATGTTATGCAAGTTTACCCTTCAGAGCCTAAAGTCTCTTTGTTTTTTTCTTTTTAAATAAATAGATGGCTAAGAATCCCAGTCTATATCATTATTCTTAAGAAATAAGGAAACTTAAGAAGAGAATTTAAGAAGGAGAACATAGAGACAGTTTGCCTCTTCTAGGTAGTCTAGAAATGTAAGTTAGCAATAGTGGTCTGAGAACAGAAAGAAGAGATTATCTGCCGAACAGAAGAGGGACTGAGCAGCACCCGCTAGGTGGCAGGTATCTATCTCCTTGGAAGTTCTCTATGGGTTTTTTGGAAAGGCAGAAAAGACATAAATCAATCAATCAATAACTATTGTGTGGTGTCTGGAGCCCAGATTAACAATAGTTAATCTGGAGCCCACTATAGTGTGGATCAGATGACAGGAACCTGAAGCTACAGTGGAGAAATAAGGTGATAAATGTCTGGCCAAATGTAGCAGTAGAAGAGAAACTGAAGAGGTAAGGCTTAGATAGCCACCAATCCTTCTACTTCGCTCTACGAGAATTTCTTTCCTGACTTCCTCACCTGTATTCAGAGCAATTCTGCATGAAGCTGCTGGCCTGGAAAAGACTGCTCTTCTCCCCTGCAAAAGCAACTGGTGGATGATCTGAGTGGTTTAAGGAAGAAAACGGAAACAATGCACAGAGTCATAGAAGCAGTGTCAGTTTTTGCTGGGTTTCAAGAATGGGGTATGTTTAAAAACTTTCAGATTTTGACATAGGTGTAGCAAGGAAAGGAAAAATGAACATTTTTATGGCTGTTAGATACAATAGTACCGTTATATGTGTTGTATGCTAAGCCTGTGTTTATAGCAAGTGACAGAAAATTGAAATTTAATTGGGCAAATAAAACACACTTACACACATGCTCACTTATGCATGCAGTCTAAAAATGGTGGTCTGGGCCTAATGGGACTGAATCACCCTGTCCTGGGAGCTGGCTTCTTCTTCCATGTTGTTTCACCATCCAGTCTTCAGCTCATGGTGTCACACACAGCAAGACAAGAACCAAACCTGTAATCACCATCTCTGAACTCCAACCAGCAGAAAGGAAGAAGACAAACAGTTCCCTACTTACTTCATGGAACTTCTTCAAAGTCTCACAGGATACTTAAATCCTGTGGGCCAACACTCATGGATTGATCTAGCTGTTGGGGTGATTTGTGGCTTTATTCCCACTACGATGTATCTGTCCTGTCATTAAAGAAGAAGAAGGGTTGGATGTTTGGAAGTACTTTGTAGAATCTGTCTTTCAGTCTTAATTGAAAATAATATCTGAGCTTCTTTTCACATCTATAGAAGTGGCTAGAAGAGAAAGTGATGACCTGTATCCAGCCTGGAGAAAGTAGTCAGTAGGTCAGACACAGATCCACTGCTGCCCACCACCTGAACTCACTTCAGAAGGTGATGCAATAAAGCTTCCATGAAAGCAGAAGAGCAATAGAAGGAAAAGAATGAAATGAATTACAAGAAGGAAAAATTAATAAATGTTGTCAGCTGATTGAACTTGGGAATTTTAGTAATACACGTTACTTGGCATAAATGCATAGATGGCCCTGGAAATCAATTTTTGTGTCCTATAAAAAATACACACCGACACACACACACACACACACACACACACACACACACACACACACTCTCATATCCCCACAATTAAAATTCCTCATGCTTTAGACTCCTCTAAAGAGGAGTGTAGTAACAGCTATTTCTTGTTTGAGAAGTATTGTCATTTCATAAAACATGATTTATTTAAGTGCAATTTCCTTAGCACCATTTGCCCATTCAATCACCACCGATCAGGATATAAACTTTGTATCTGTTACTTCCTTTGAAAGTGTAAGACCTAAATTGACTAGAGAGGAAGAAATGTTTTCCTCTTCCATTCTGTGTCACTGAAGGTCAGTAGATGAGGATAAAATTATGTGACCTTTGCTTAAAAGAAGAAGCTTTGGGGATTTGGGGATTTGTGACAGCCTTTTCACAAAACTAGTGAACCAGCTAATCAAACTGACAGGAAGCTTGTTGCTATGTAAAAGAAAAATGCACTTTTTTTCAGATAAGCAAGTTCTCTAAAGCAGGTAAATTAGTGTGAGATGAAATGTGATGCAAAACACTCATTAAATGTAAAGCTAAGGAAACTTTGGATGATATTAAAAAACCCAAAGTCATTTAAAAAAAGGCTAGTACTTTTTGGGAAAAAAAGTAAACTTTACTGTTTCTTTTAATTGGAAACAGTAGTAAAGTAGCAGACACACACACACACACACACACGCACGCACACACACACACACACACACACACACACACACGCACACACACACACTTGAGTTCTTTGCCTGCAAATACCGTGCAGTTTTAGTGAGTCAACTTAGAGATTACCAATGCAAAAGAAATCGAATATGTAGTAACATTCACTAGATATTCAATTTGTTTCTCTACATTTCTCAGTTCTGTTGCAATTAGGCTGAGCCACTGGACTAGTTTTGTCTAATAAAATGTGAACAGAAGTGACAATATTTCCAGTCTGAGTAATCATGGTCAAGTTTCTTATTTTGCTTCATTTCCCTGTTTTTATGACTAAGTATGGTTAGTATTCCACATACCAAAGGTACAAAATAATGGAATCTCTCTTTGTCTGATTTCTTGAGTGATAAAGCAGAGATCTGGTGAACCAATGTGGGACATGTAACATGAATGATAAATATAATTCTATTTCATTATGTACTATGGAATTGTTTATTATCACTGCAAAATCTAGCTGGTTCTTACTAAAACAAGGAGTAAGTAATTAAATATTCAGTGAGGGCTGTACTCAGATATTTAAAATGAAACACAGAAAAAAAAAAAAAAAAAAAAAAAAAACTTCAAAATTTCCAGGTTCTCCATAGCCCTCTAAGAAGGAATTTTGGCTTAGTTAAGAAATGTACTCCTAGGGGCTGGGGATTTAGCTCAGCAGCGTAAGCGCCTGCCTTGCAAGCAGGCAGTCGCAAGTTCGATCCCTGGTACCGATAAAAACGAAAAATTCGGCCATCAAAACTGTTTCCTAAGTGAACAGCTCTAGATTATTTATTAATCAAAAACTTTATGAAATGATTTTTGTTCATTTGTTTTTACTGAACTATTTTACCATTACCTTCCATAAAATTCGAGTGAGTAGAAGCTCCTCTTGTGGATGCCTGATTCGTTAGTTTCCTGACAGTCAAGAGCTTGAACCTCCACAAGCCAAATCTTCAACAGAGGATATCATCATAATTTAGGAAGAATGTGTCGCCTAGATTCTGCCAAATTGCAAAATGTATTGTGACTGTGTGCTGGAAATCCCTCAATTAGGACCCAATCTACAAAGTGTTAACAGTTCAAATTAACGGTGAGCAGTAATACAGAATTGGCTGCCTGAATAATGAGTTGATGGAGCCTGTGTCAAACTGCTGAAGAAAGGGCTTATACTGTCATTAGCCTAAGGCACCCAGGTGTCACCCTGAAGCACGCCACGGTGCTCTCTAATTTTATCTGCTTCTCAGAACCCACAGAGAAGCTTGAGGCTATCAGTTGGAAAGAAGGAACATTTATTGAACATCTAAAGTGTGATAATGGCTATGCTATATGCTCTCTAAAGCAGATTTCCATTTTACAGACAGGGCAACAGAGGCTAACATTCTTAGTTCCAACCTAGAGCCTAATGAATCTAAGATCTTGGCATTTCTTCATTTTATGTGGCAGCTTTGGCCACCATATACACAGATCCACGTAGCTGTACTCATCTTGATGAAATTTGTTTCTGTGGGAAGTCTTAGTGAAATTAATGTTATGTTTAATCAAAATATCTAAGTCTGTTTATATGAATGCATAATTTCATACTCTCAGTAAGCAAAACATGCAGATTTTAAAACAATTCTCCTTTGAAAAGGAAGAAATAAATTCAACTCCAGGAAACAAGATGTATCATATTAAATTTATGCTGCACAACCAATAAGAAGAAGGCTGCTAGTGGAAGAATGCTAAAAGGTATAATTAAAGCTAACATTGACACCTTGCTGGAAAGGAATCAGCACAGTGGAAAACGTTTCTTTGCTCTGCTCTATGCAGATTTTGCTCTTGAATAATGCATATTAAAGTTTATTTAAATTTTTACCTTTATTTTAAAAATATAGTAATGTAGGACAGAGATAAAGAATCTAGGGCACAGAAATTTCATTTTTTATTTATTAGAACTTGGAAATAATCGCATTGTTTTCCTTTGCAATATATTTTTGAAGAATAATCTTTCTGGCCTTTCCAAACCCCCCATCTTGGAGTTAGTTCATTTATTTAGTCAGTGGATTTATTCCTTCTGTGTGTGAGCAATATTCAGATCATCATCACCTTTGATTCTTACAGTATGCTGTTAGGCGGCTGTGTAGAGACTTCTGTCTCTACATAGCACTTGTGAGGACAAGGGAAGGCTAAGAGAATGAAGATGGGGATGTGGTCTTCTGTTTCTTTAACTCTGCCAGCTGTGTGCTGGGTAAGCAGGGACAACTGGCATTACCATCCCACACGTCATGCAGGCAGCCTAGATACTGTGCCTCTCACTCCTGGGGTTTCCTCTCACTCTGACCCAACCCTCTTCCATTCACTCTCAGTTTTCCTTTTTTTACCAATACTATCGTTTTCTTTATGTGCTGTATTTGGAGGACCTTGAAAAGCAATGCCATCAAAGTTTCAACCCTGCATCCACATTCTTAAAACCTAAACTGCTGGGTCTAGATATGTAGCTTGGGAGTAAAGTACTTTCCTAAAATGCAGAACACAGTGAGTTGGATGTCCAGCACTGCAATAAGAAGAAGAGGAAGAAGAAGAAGGAGGAGGAAGGGGAGGAGGAGGAAGATAAGGAGAGGAGGAGGAAGAGGAGGAGGAGAGGAGGTAGAGCAGGAGAAGGCAAATAATACTAGTGAAATAAATGTAACTTTAAATGAAAAATGGTAATACTTTCATGTAAATAAACCTTATTTTACTTTAATAAATTTCTTTATCTGTAGAAATACAAGAACTGAAAAGTAAATATAACTGAAAGGAAGCAACATTGCCCTAGTCACAGTCTGTGATCAGATTATTCTCACTTTTTTCCATATCCTGTTTTGTGCCTATGCTAAATATTCATAGAATTAAAGCTCTTTAAGTGAAGATCAAGCACCTTCTAAATTTACCCCAGTTCTACTGAGCTCATTTAGTATCTAACACCTTAAGCATTGTTCGTTTATTTGGTACAGGGGATCGAACTCAGAACCTCACTCCTGCCAGGCAGGCGCTTATGTCACTGAGCTAAATCTCCAGCCCTCTTAAGTACTGTTTCTTAATGAACAATTATTTATTTCATTTTCTGTTAATTTTTATATCCACTTTCAAATTTTCATTTTTCTCCTACAAACTAAAAATTAGGAACCTGCAGATGGTACTTCCAAGTTTTGATATGACTATAATTTTTCTTGTTACAACATTCAAGATGACTTCTCATTTCACTAAAACAATTCTCCAATTCCTCCTGAGGGATTTAAAAATATTTCATTTACGCTCTGGTTCAAAGTTCTTCTATAGAATGTGATTTTGATGGCTACACAAAACATGCAAAACTTTTGTGTGTACATAAAATGCTCAGTGTCATAACTTATTTCAGGAACTGGTCATTTAAAAGAAAAATAAAAAAGAAAGTAGTCCTAAAATCCAAACTTAGAAACATCCATTGACTGAAGAATGCTCTTTACTGCTGTTATGCTGTCATACTTTGTCGTTGCTTTGTTTTATATCATAAGGGAACTAGAAATGCAGTTTTCCAGTTAGCTAAGAAAGCAAAGATTAACAAAATGATTATAGTTTCTCACTTTTGAGTCTACTTAGATCTGTTTCTTGTTCTGAAAGAACTTTTTTTTTATCCTCCCATTTTTCCCAATTAACTCTGTGTCATTTCCACATTAACTTTCTAGTCATTGTGGGAGAAGTTGTTTTGTTTTGTTTTGTTTTTTTTAAACCTTGAAACTTTTTTTTTTAAAGAAAGCTTGTCTTATACTACCTTTATCCTGAGAAAAGCAAAACCAACTCAAATATTCTCTCAGTCTTTAAAATGGTGGTTGATCTTTGCTAGATCAATTCTTCCCCTAAATAAAATCTTTATTTATAATTTCTGTATATAGTCCAAAATAGGAAGAGAAGAAGAAAATTATATGCATAGAACTTTATGTAGTCACTAGAATCAAATCTCAAAAGTGAACTGGTCAACCATAACAATTAGACTGGAGAGGGGACTTTAATATGTTCAGTATAAAGATAGCCTAGTTTCTGATTATGCCAGGAGATTGCTTTCAGTGCACTCAGCCCTCCTAGCAAGGAGTAAGGTAATCAATGTTTATTGCTATGTGGCTAAAAAAGTGGCACAGAGAAGTCTGCTAACCTCATCGTTATCAAAGGAGAACGTGGGTGAGGCTGAATGGAGTCCCTTTGAAAGGCTTGTGGAAAAGCAGAAACAAAATAGGAAAGAACAAGAAGTAGCACCAGGAAGTTATCAACTCTGCAATCCTGACCAGGCTGCTTATTTATCTGCTCTAATTGCTTTATGATGGCTTTCTTGCTATCAGCCTCTGTTCTCCACAGTCTCCTTCAGACCAACATATCAGAGTTGCAAAGTTAAGGAGGGCTTGCCCAAGGCAAAGTCTCAGGAAAAGTTCCGAAGTTCTTTTGTACGTCCTGACCTTTATTGCTACGTCCTGACCTTTATTGCTACCTGCCACCAGCTATTGCTTTAGTAATGTCAAGTTCCTTATCATTTTCCTAGCTTTGTGTTTTTTCACAAAGTCGTGTGCCCCACCCAGAAGCCAGTCACACTCTTCTTTGGGCCATCTATGCACTTTGCATATTTTATTATTGTATCTGCCCTACTATATCTTGAGTTATTTGTTGGTAAGTTTAGTCTTCATTGTGGACTGCTATGTAGGACCATGCAAATTTTTCCCCTCACAGCTTCAGAAAGTGTTGATCACATTTACCAGCATGATAGTCTTGCCTATATCTCCAGGTACTGCTACCTACTGAATTTAGACCAAGCATTACTCTTTTTTAATCAGTTCATTTTATCTGCACAACAAAGTTGTGAAGTGACCACCATTCCTTTCTCCAGGTTACAGTGAGGATATTGATACTTACAGAGTGTAGGTAAGTTGACAAAGGTCCCCTTTCAAATTGTGAATGCTGTGGCAGCAAAGACTAAGCACATTCCGCCATATGTATCCAAACCTCCTGTAGTGTCTTGTGTCTAGTCCACTGTAGTGTCTACATAGCTACCCAAACTAGGCTTGAATTAATAAAGGGCCAGAGGGAAAATGTGACTCCTCTTTCCATCCAACAGAAGTGCTTCATAGAAGCCAGAACTCTTGGTTATGCAAAAATCTAGAATATAAATCCATGCTATACTTCAGATATGGAATGTCCCTGACAGGACCATGTGGCAAAGGCTTGTTCCCCAGCCGAGAGAACGTTTAGAAGACGGTAGAATGTTTAGAGGAGGTCTGTGCACCCCGAGAGCATTCTGGAACTCATCTCTTGCTCTTTTTTATTCTCTTTCTGACTGCTAAGAGGTGAGTCATTTGCTCCACCAAATGCTTCTAGTCATCATGTAATGCATACGCCCACAAGCAATGGAGTCCACCAACCAACTACTGAAATCTCTAAAACTGTGAGCTCAAATAAGCCTTTATTCATTTTAAGAGGATTAACTAATATTTTGTTACAATAACAGAAATGAGGCTGCTGGGGAATTAGTTCAGCTGCATAAGTGCCTGCCTGGCAAATGCTAAGTCGCAAGTTCGATCCTCAGTACAAAAAAAAAGATGCTAACACAATAAGTTTATGCAAAAAGAAAGTTATAAGCCCAAAAAATCTAAGTAATGAAAGTGAGTCTTGGAATGAGAGCAAATTCTCTGCCATCCACTCAGTTGTTGTTTGTTGAGCACCTACTTACGTGAGGCACTCATGGAGTTTAGTAATGGATCCCCGCCATCTTAGAGCTCACATTTTAGCAAAAAGCAACAAATAGTAAAAATAGACAAAATAAATAGTGAAAATATGTACTATGCTAAAAGAATAGCATTGGCAGACACAGAATATCCTATGCACAGACCCTAAAGGTGGTGGACTCTGGCATATCAAGAGGCTGAAGGAGTTAATATATGTGGAATAGGGTGATAGATGCAACACAAGATGCCTATTCAGTTTGGATGAGGTATCAGTGCTATAACCAGTTATTAGAGGACTAAGCCAGAAAAATATGTATGGCAAGGGAAAATTATAAATATCCCATGGAATATGCATATGCTAAAAATTACTAGCTTTTTAAAAAACCTGCTGTGTAAAATTTACTACCTATCCTGTATTTCTATTTGCTCAGTCTGAGAACACTATCCAGATCAGAGTGAGAAGAGAACAGTCCCCCTTTCTCTGCCCACAGCCTTTTATTTCTGCTCACATCTGTCTGCTTTCCTCTGTAGAAAGGACGCTTCAGACTTCAGAGTTAAATCCCATAAAATTACCCAGTGAAGCAGTGTGACAGATAAGCATTGTGGCTTCAAGTTCAAGAACCCAACAACTGGCACAGAAGTTAGGAGCACAGTGGTCAATGGGACTAGATGCCATGAGACTTAGCTTGCCTCTGTCCAGTACATTCAGTCGTGTTAGATGGGGCAGCTCCCAAAGGAACCATGTGACTGTGACTGAAGAAAGAAAAATGGAGCAGAATGATATATGCAGATAAAAGACTTCCCCACTTAAATACCACAGCAGACCCATGGCAACAATTGCTTAAGTGCATTCAAACAATGACATAAAGGCCCTAAGTGAAACTTTTTGATGTAACTTCCACTTGAACCACATTGTCCTCATATTCTTATTTATTTTATTTTAAAATGTTTCATTGTAAATTATTGTTTTATTAATTAAGTCAATATCATTCTTACTTGTTTTAACATACACCAAGATCCTTCAGAATGAGTTGTTCTGTAAGAATGTTTGGCAATGAACTGGTAAAGCTGTAGGTAGAGCTTCCTGGAGCAAATAATTTCTCATAATAATCCACTACTGGGATTGTCCTCATTTAGTAAATTACAATGTTAAGCTTTTTATCCTGACTCTAGTGCTACTTGAAGGGATATAAATTTCCTAGCATAAAATTAAAATCTCACCTGGATTACTGACGCTGAAGTCATGATAAAAAATAGTGTTTGGATGCCCTCAAAGGCTAGCACACCTGCAGTCTTTTCACTCAGAAGCCTTGGGTAAACTGATGACAGTAATTTCACAGAATTCAAGTGATTTGTCACTAGATTTTTGCAATATATTTTGCCCGATAACTATAATTATGAGGTGTCACCACTATAGCTGGCTGTCGGGGTGTCAAGGTGGAAAAGTGTCTGTGATAAAAGACCATTTACAAGCAAACTTAAGTGAGAGAGTGTTTTTGTAGCAGGAGAAGAAGACTGTGTGTGGTTCTGGTGTTTAGGGTTGTAGGAGGCTGTTTGGCTCCATGCAGCTGAATAGAAATTGTGCCCAGGGGTCACAGCCAAAACCCATCAGACACCACACATTACAGCTGGAAGTGTCCTCTCTGTGCTCCCTGTGGAGGCAGGCCGTCTTCATTTCATACATCATTTATTCCTCCTGTGGAGGGATTTCACAAAGAGATGGTCTGGAATAGTTATCAAGCTGCTTGTGACTCTAGCATGTGTGGACCCCCCCATGACTCAACCACTCCAGTTTCATACCATTCCTTTCTTTCATGACAAGCTTCTCATTTGTTAACTTGTCTATAAAATGAACTTTACATTTCTCTAGAGTGTTATTCATAAGCCGTGCTTTTGTTTGGCAGTGTTGCTGGAATAACATTCAGCAGAGGACACTTTTCTGATCCTTTCTCTGTCATAACATATGAATACAAGTGGTACGTAGCAAAGCAAATAAATACATTTGGTGACATTGCAGTGTAATAGATCTAGGACTTTTGAGAAGTCTTGCTTAATGACTCCCCTCGTGTATGACATTTCCTCAAAGATGTGCTTATCAAAAATAATACTAAAAATCTACCATGAATTTTGATGGTTGATAACACCAATTGTTTGATACTCAAAGGGTACTCAAGGAATTGATAGATGTTTCCAGGCATGTGACAGAAAAAACTGAAATGAAGACAATTTGTTTATTCCCTTTACTTATAAAGTAGCAACATGCTACCCAATTATTGCAAGAATAGGAAAATTTCAAGAAAAGAGCCCATGGGCTCTGTAATGGTCAAGACATGAGATACGTTTGTCTGTAGTCTTGGGTAGTATTTCAAAAGCTGACAGCTATTGCTTTCATTGAATTTATGCATAGCACCTAGGAGTACCCACTGGGTGCCAGGAGCTCTGTGGGCAATAAGCAAAGACAGCATTCATAGCCTGTCATTGTGGTCTTGAGAAACTAGTTTTCAATATGTACTATTTTATTTATTTTTTGGGTACCGGGGACCAAACTCACAACCTCACATTTGCCAGGCAGGCACTTTTGCCACTGAGCTAAATCCCCAACCCTCAACCTGTAACATTTTAACGTGTTGTTACAAGACTTTCTTCCTGGAGCTGTTAAGCCTCTGCAGAGTTTCTTCTTTTCCTAAGCCCATAGATGGCTGACCCTCGAAGGGATAACAGTGAGCTGCGCTACCCTTGAGCTCTCCGCTCCTGTGTTCACTGAAGATAACCCAAGATAGGAAGGCCTTGGGACACAATCTCAAAGTAGGTTTGCTCTCTTTGTCCATCAGCCAAGTGCTGTCATGGAGAGAAAGGCAGTGGTTGTTCGGTTAGTGTTGGAATTCCTCCCCTCCCCATCCTTTATTTTTTCTCAACTCAAACCCCTACCAGGACACAGAGAGAGAAAGCTGTCACCATGAAAGGTTTCAGCTGTGTCACAGTGCTGAATTGCTCTGCCAGCTCTCCTGGCCTGGGCACTGGCATGAACGCTGTACTTCCATTTAGAGGAAAATGAAAGGATGAAATGAACAGGCTTAAGCCCTTTTACGTCTGTCTCTTTTCAAGTACACCCCATCTTCAGACATCTCCAAAAATGGCTTCTTCTAGACACCCCTTAAAATGGTCTCCTTTTCTGGTAAGAGGACAATGGGATAGAGAAGAAACACTGCTCCTGAAACACAAAGGGCTTCAATGCTGGATATTCTACACAAATCCAGATTGCTGCTTAACAGAGAATAGGGAAATTTCCTTCTTTCACAGTATAATTGATGGAGGGCCTACCCCAGTTTCCTCCCTCCGCCTCCACTTGAATTGCCTTCCATACACTGAATGAAACGTAGTTTTCATCTTTATTCCAAAGAACTTCATGAGTTTAAGGAAACTGGACGGAGGTGAAACAGTCTATGCTGTGTTTAAAAGGTGGAAGAAAGTCATCATGCCAAGATTTTCCCAATGCTGAGCAAAAGCATTTGTGTGTAAGTAGGGCCCTGAAATTGGAAAAGGAAAGAGGAAAAAGTACTGCTTGAGCATTTGCACTTTGCCAACTCGTTCTCTTTCTTCAGACTTTTCAGCAAGTTGATTTGCAACTCACTCACCTCTTTTCTGGAGCTCCTGGAGCTAAGCGTCGCTGTCACTGAGGCCAAAGTTATTCAAAACTTTTTGGAAAAAGACATAGACCGTCATTAGCCACAACTTTAGACCCTTGTTCTGTGAGAGAGGTTTTAAAAAATATGTTAATTTGGAGCGTGCAATAAGGAAAGTCAAGCTTAATGAAACACTACTAGCATTAAGGATTCCCAGTCCTCATAGCATGCACTTGGGACTTGTGGAATTGCCCCAAACAAGGTTTTGTTTGTTTCTTGTTGTTTATTCACTAAAACCTCATTCTTCACACTGTTGCCCTGTTTCACTTCTTTGACTTCTTACAGTTTACTGTATCTATTTTATCACTGTGTTCTCACTATGCCTCCTCAAATGCATGTTGTAACAAGAATTTCTTGAGAACTATCCATTGTTTATAGTGAAAAATAATTTGGAAAAGTAGAACAGAAAAAGATCAAAGGGCCTTTTCAAAACATGCTTTGAAACACTCCATGAGGCCCTATAAACCCTTAGCCTCTTCATTTACCTTTGTATTGTTATCTTAAAATGAATGTACCTTCTGCACTCTAACTGGTGAACTCAAACTGCAACTCATCTTGCAATGCCCAGCAAGAGATGACCATCCTCTGTTAAACTTTGTGTGATTCATGTAAGCACACATTTCCACTTCCTGTGTTGCAAAGCTTCCTGTATAAATGCTGTACATTTCTCTCCCTGGAGCAAGACCACCCACTCTTAAAGAACAGAAATTGTGCCTGCCCTCTTGAGAGTTGTGGCTCCTGGCATATGATGGGAAGTCCGTGTTTCCCCTATGTGTTTAAATAGACTTTTTATGTCTTTTCACCCTATTACTTGAATTTCGTCTGACTTGGAATATTTCCTTTATCTTCATCAGGGTCCATTGAAATAATGATACATAATACCAAGTATCTTTGAGTATGGAGTGATAAGAATGTTAAACAAGGAGCATGTGAGTGTATTGAGTGGTTTTTAAAAGAAGATAGATAGGTGTATATAGATATATATTTTATTATTCTGTAAATTGGATGCTCCTAAGCCTTTTATAATTCAGAAACAAAATTCCAGACTAAACTGTGCTGAAGCAATTTGCTTAATGAACATATTGACACTCCTCCTTAACTGTGCACTGCAGGATTGAGTAAGAGGCTCTCTGCTGTCTCTTTAGGTCTAGAATGGTCCCTGAAGACCAGCCCCAATATGGGGGTGTGGCAGGTAAATTTTGACTGGAAAGGGAATTAATAACAAGGACTACCCAACCCTCATAGACCAGAAAAGCAAAATCCCACAAAGGGCTACTTTGATTAGTGCTCATCACTGCCAGCTGTGACTCCAGCCTCAGTGACAAGGGTGGAGGGGGAAACTGCCCTCCTCATTAAGAAACTGAGGTGAGAAATGTACTGGGTGAAGTCAGGGACAAAATATACAATATTAACAAACTTGTTTGTATTGATTATGAATTTTTCCTTCATTTGATGTTATCTATAGCAATAACATAATACAATCTATTTTTAAAAATAATTCTTCTTTCCATTAAATACTTCTTGCAAAATCTAATAAACATGTTCTTTTGTGGTATTAGCATTTTGGAGGTATGCTGCCAAAAGTTACCCAGAAAGAAATGAAATAAGGATAGAGTCATAGCACAGCTTAATATTTTGCTGATGTGGTTGTAGGAGCTTGTTTCAAGCCAGGTTTTCCAAAATATAACCATATGCAGAAAAAAAAAAAAGAATCTAATATAAAAGCATTACCTAGCAACATAAGCAGTGAGATGCTTATTGTCATAATTATACTTTTAAAAAGACTCATCAGTGGTTTTACAAGTAGACATATATCACATTCAAAAGAAATAAAGATTGCAAACAATTCCAGTGATATGGCACTATGAGAAAATACTGTATGGTTTTTTTTTGTTTTTTTTTTCTTGTTTTTGTTTTTGTTTCATTTTTCCTTTTTGTTTTTAACAGTCACTTGTTAGAATATTAAATACCATTAAATGAATCGATTGATATAAACATATTTTTCTCAATACATGTATATAAAATCTTTACAAATATCCAAATCAATATAATATACAAATAATATATTGATTTATGCAAAATTAATATAAGTACCATTTGGGCAATTGAGTTTTACTCAAATGTTTTGACACTTCACTCAGGCTCATTTTTTCTGTTGCTCCATGTCTAAATTCCACATACCTGGCTAACGCAAACATGCGAATTATATTTACATGTGCTCGGTCTTGGCAAATTAACATATGTATATTTGTGCATTTCTCCTTTGTCAGCTGTAGCTGTACCTGTATCTGTTTTTCATTTTTCTAACACCTCGAACAAAAGCTGCACTCACACTCTTTTGGACTCGGTGGCAAACCTACTTCTGTCTTTCAAACTTGGTATTTTAAATTCTAAACAGATTCTTTCAGGGATGAAAATTTCCAGGTACACCTGTTTTTATTTTTTAAAAAAGTAGACTGCTAAACTCCAAGAAAATTTGGAGATTACATAAAATTATCTTCCCTTACTGCCACACTCTATTTTCTCTTTACTGTTTTCCACTTCAAACACCCTTTTAGTTCCCTCCCCCTCCCTTTCTGGGCCTATTTGCTATCAAGCACAGCCACTTCCATAATTTGTTCTGTGATGAAGTAACCTGGGATGACGGTGAGTCTGAGTTACAGCCTATCCACTGATGGTTGCAGGAAACAGTGCTCACTATTTACCCAATGCTTCATGAATAGCAAAATTTGACCTAACATAACTGCAAATCCAGAGCGTTTGTTTTCCCAAAATAGTAAACATATTTGTCTGTGATAGTATGATGTGCATTAGATATTAAGATAACTGTTAATTTGTAAATGTAAAAATTCTCTTCACCTCTGTCTCTGTCTCTGTCTCTGTCTCTGTCTCTGTCTCTCTCTCTCTCTCTCTCTCTCTCTGTCTCTGTCTGTCTGTCTGTCTGTCTGTCTCTCTCTCTCTCTCTCTCATTAGAAATTGCATTTAGCTGTTAAGAGTCTGCTAAGTCTCCCAGAACTGGCTAGTCCCAAGAATTCTCAATAAGATAAAGAAACAGTACCAGGGTTGGGAGGATCCAGTCCAATATAAGTGAAATTGTCAACCCTCCAGGGAGGCATTAATAGTTTATTGGGTATGGAAGATGCATAGCAAAGTGAAGGAAAAAGGCTAGTAACCTTTAACACTAAGAAAAATAACTATTATTGTGACCAGCGTAGCATGAAGCACAAACAGAGTATTCTCCGGGCAACAAAACATAACATGTAGCCCACCAGAGCAATTAATAAAATGAAAGCACCGTTTCTTGCAGATGGATATGGAGGAGAATAATGGTGCAGGGCTGCGCTGAGCTGTCATGCATCAGATACTACATCTGTTATGGAAATCAGGGGAAGTGGGGGCCTTTTGTTCATGGGAGAGCCCTCCCAACAGGGATTTGGCTGGAGTAGATTTTCTTGTTATTAAACATGATTTCTAGCTAGTCGAGAGCAGATGCTTCTGCAGCATTTGGAACTAATAACCAACCTTCAAGTGTATGCCATCCCTCCTTAAAGAGGCTGGTACTGTCGTAGAGACCAATTTCAGATCCAAGATAATATGTTCAGTTCAGTTTCTACTTTGCACATGAATGACACTGATACCAGATGAGCCTGCTGGCCTGGGGTGTTCTGGAGACAGTAAAACAATAATAGTAGTCTTAAAGAAGATGAAATTGTATTGTTTCCCAGTCAGAGCAAAGGTCGAGGCTTTCCTGGTGTACTTGAGAGGGACAATTCTGAGTCGAGTCTATAGTGTGGAAGATCCTAGCTGGAGACCAGGGACTGGGAGTGAAGGGAATGTGCAAACTCATCCCGAACTTGACAGGTATCTGCTGGCCAGGCCTTTCCCAGGCTCTGACTTCTGTGGTATGTCTTCTGTTGAATAAGTCACAAACTCACATTTCACTGCCTAATTCTCTATAGAAAAGCATGTGTTGTTTTTTTTTTTTCATATTGCTAAACCAAGTAACTTTAAGCTACTCAACAGTTTACCCTTGAGAGTTCATTGCCATGCAATAACAATATATTCATTTTACAAAAAAAAGAAAAAAAGAAAGAAATCACATTGAGCCGTTATTGTATTCTATTATATAGATGACAAAGAAGTATTCAGATTAAAACCTCTGCATTTATAAATGAAATTTGAATTAAGGTGATGAAGAGTCATGTCTAAAATTTTACCAGTATCTGAAAATTTCTAAAATACAAAGACTAGGAATAGTAAACAAATAGTTTTACATGATACAGATGTTCTTATTTACTGCTTCAATATAGACTGCCATGAGAAAAAGTATGAATATAGATGTAGACAGTGCTTTTATTTTACAATAAAATGCTTCGGACTCACTTCTGTTTCAGCAACTCCCCTGTAGCTCCCATTTACCTTCGTAGGACCTAGCTAGTAATTCAGAGGCAGACTGTGCCAGCTGTGATCAGCTTGAAATGGTAGCCTGAAAACCATTCCTAAACACAGAAATGATACTCCATATCTTGTTCTTGTAAATTTTGTTCAAATTTTACAGGCTATATTTTAAGCTTGCCCAGACAGCCCTTGGTTACAGCTTGATATCCTGTTCTGAGGTAAGTTTACTTCAAATCCTCACCTGTGAGTCTATGTTACTTGTCCCATAAAAAATTACTTTAACCTGTTGAGCTCTCAACATTTTGTAGGGTTGCCTCTTTGAAACAGATTCAATTCAATATATATCCAGTATATCACCTGGAGCTCAGTCCAAAGCATATTTTCATTGAATACAATCAGTATAGCTGGCTGACTGATTAAATCTGATTTTGAGAAATTTGCCTATCCATTCATGGATGAGTCATCCCAAATGGTGCTTTCCAATTTGACTGCATAAACAAAAATCACAACAGTAGTCAATGGATTTCAGCTTATCAGCTTTCACCTGTTTGTTGACATTGGATCAGGGGCCTGGGATTTAGCTCAGTGGCAAAAGCAGATCCTCGCTATTATTCAGAGAAAGCTATTATGCTTTCCAAAGAGGAACTAAGCCTGAGATAGATCAAGTAGTTCACTGGATACCACACAGCTAGAGCAAGAAAACTGGAACTCATACCTGGGACTTTTAGTCCTATAAGAAAAGTTTTTTAAAAACTTTTAAAAAATTGTCTTATGTCATATTACTTGAAAAATGCAATTTTTTTTTTTTTTTTGCTAGAACTGTTGCTAAAATATCCACCCTAAATGAGTATTCTTTAAGCCAACCACTGTGTTTCTGTGTCTGCTAAGTTTTTGCCAAGATTTTGGCAAGTGTTAAGGCATACTATGTATAAAGAAAGCTTCTAAATGAGATGTGAACCTGGATATTTCAGACTCTGGGATCCCTAAAAACATAGTGGGTAGATATTTTTTATTATTATTTTGCAGAAACTGTGTTGTTAGCCCTAACACCCTGGCCTGTTTCCAGATAAAGGATTACAATTTGCCTTGCTAAAAAACGTTCCCTGCTGCTTTAATTAGATATGGTATTTCCCTCCCTTTCGGCACCGTCTGCAGTGCTGCTCTGTCCTGTCAGCCAGCTGCTATTGCTCGGTCTAAAGATAAAACGATTCTTCTAATATCAAGAGACAAAGCAATAGTCACAAAGCTGCATTTCAAAACAATATGTAAACTTAAGTGAGTGACGGCTAATATTTTAAAAATTAAATTGTAGTGGGAAAGGAGCTTTTAATATTATCCCCTTAAGCTGGATCATAGAGAGACCTCATCCACAGGAAACCAGAACATCAAATTAATTTAGCCAACCCTGCTTTGAAAAAAATTCATCCAATTCTAGCCAAAAACTCAGAAAAAAATTCAACAGATATTTGCATTAATGTCTATTTTTTTGTTTGATATATACAAGTGAGATCAGCAAAGTCGTAATTATTATCATGATATAAATAATTATAAACTCTAGAATATCCTACATTTGATTAGTAAGCATTTATTTAGCTAAAAGAAAATCATTTAAACCAAGAACCAAGAAAGAAGAGAAAAAAAAAAAAAGAAAAAGAAAGGAACATTCCACACTTGCAAGTGGATTTGTGAAGAAAAATGAAATATTCATAATGTGTTACTGTAAAACAGTTTTCATGGGATTATGTGCAAAAGGCTATATCCCATATGGTGTTTCCAGACTGCCATCTCAGAAAGCTGCCATAAGGTGAGAGCTGGCGTGACAGAGGCAGCGCCCATCTGCATTTGGAGGTGTGGCTGCTGCTGACAGAGCAGATCTCCAGATCTGGACATGGCTCAAAAACCACTCACTCCCCCCTGAACCCGCACAACACCTGGCCTTCGCTTCTCAACTGAAATTGCAGTGTCTGACTCCATCTCTCCGCTAAAGTAAATAACGTACCTGACTCTCCCCCAGAACAAAATGAAATCTCAGTTTTGGTTACTTTTTCCATATTTACGCATCTGTGGATTCCTTTTATGCACAGGGAATGTCACAGTTCACACACTTCTCCTTTTTCTTCTGTTTCTCTAGATCCTTTTTCTCATTTGTATTTCCAATGAATCACAAGACTGAATTTAAAGTTGCTCACTACTACTCTTTAGGTGCTTGGTGCTTACTCAAGGAGTTACAAGTCTGCACATTTCCTTAAATTAATGGAGTTTAACTGCCCGACATAAAAATATGATATGCCTATGCCACTGCTCTTGAAGCCTCTTGTGAATGCCTTGTGTTCAGGAAGGTTATCATTAAGGGAAAGAAGCAAGCCTAAAGCGGGGCAATGTGGAATGGCAGGAATTCTGGAAAGCTGGAATGTCCATTCCCCACCCAAGAAGCAGCTTCAAATCAGAACTTTTAAAATTTGTAAATGATACTAACTTCTGCAACATTTGAGAAATTGTATCAAGTTCAAGCTAAACATAAACATGATTATTGGTACAGGTTTATGTCCTCAGAAGAATAGTTAGAATGCTACACTGATGTCAAACTCAAGAAGAGGCCAAGCTAGAGTGCAGTGTGAGTTGTTCAAAGGTGGAAGTTTGGTTTTCCCCTTCATCCAAATGGGCAGCATGTCTCCTCAGTAGAAGCTCTACCGAGAGGATTGATTTACCATGTGAAGGACTCTGAATTGCTCATGATTACTCCCAAATCTAATACAGAATTCTAGGACTTGCAGGGAATTTTTCCAACCACAAGCTTTCTAACTACTGTACTTCATCCTCTCTGAACGAACTTTTTAAAAAGTATTCAATGAAAGCAGAAATATATGAACTGAGATATGCATGAAATTGTAAAATAAACAGTACATTTTTAAAATAAAAAAAAAAAAAACTGTGGTTGGTAACACCAGAGTAGTTATCAGATCTAATTCCTTGACTCTTGATCTCATCAGAGATGTGTCTTTGGATAAACTATTTACTATTTCTTGACCTATCTCAGTTTTTTAATAAGATAGTTATATTTTATCAACTTAGTCATAGACTAAGGATGGTCTTAACAAAGACTCGTTCTTTCGGTGAATTCAACTATCACAGAAACTACTATGAGAGCAGTTGAAAGTAAAGTACTTGCCCAGAAGAATATATCACCTTTGACATTGTTCCACTTAGAAAATTTGAAATTACTGGGCAAAATTAACTCTAAGTTTCCTGTATCATTCAAATTCAAAATATGATTAATTAAAGATATGTTAAATTCTACCTGAAATAAAAGCAAAGTGATTTTTTGTCTCAATATATATTTCTGCCACAACACTATCAATATGGATTGCACACTAATACTAGCCTTGATTTCAAGCAGCTAATAAATATTTGTGAGAATGAAATTTTTGTATGAAGTAAAAAACTATCATTAAAAACCAGTTAATAAGAATAAATTTTATAAATTTTAATTGTGCTAACTAGGACATACTGTTCATTTGATGATAAATGAGATCAACTTTATTTCATGGTCCAAATTATGTTGCTTCAAATTCCCAATGTGTGTCTCCAAGATTTACTTCAGTTTTGCTCACAAAACAATCTATCTGCTACAAGTAGTTCTCACTGCCATGAATTTTCCGAAGAGGCTGTATCTCTGTCTGCTAATATCACAGCTCTCCAAAGAGTTGGATAGGGCGTGTTTGTCAGCATGTTGTTGCTCTTCAAGAAACAGTATTTTTGATGGTTCAAAAATCCCTTCCCTCTATGAGTCACAGCAGGTTCAGTCACTGTGGAAATGAGGAAAGAGGCTTCCTTTTCCCAAGACCATGCCACATCTGTTTTGGCTGATCTTCAAAGCATTGCTATGCATTTCCACAGCCCTGGAAAGATTCTTAAAAACTGGTACTGTGCTTCTCCACTCTTGATCTTCTGCTGTAAACCCACAGTGAAATTCCTCAGCTCAGCCACATAGCATTTGAGTAAATAAAGCTTTTAGTTTTCCCAAATAAAGGATGTACACCTACTCTATTTGTTAAATTAAAACCACATTCTGGGAATTTTCATAAATAAAGTAGATCATTCAGGATAGGTTAAACAGGAATAACAAATAATACCTAATACTTAATGACTTAAAAACCATATATTAATTTCTTCTTATTGTGATATACTGATCATAGGTTAGCATCATTCTAGTCATAAATTTATGAGTTTCATCCCACCAGAAGCTATAATTTGGTGAACCGAGGAACTTCTTTCTTTAACATCTAGAATCATGTTGAAGTAGCAACCATTATTATAGGATGGGGCTGATTGAGAAAGAATTTGGCAAATTCACATTCTGATTCTTAATGACTGCAAACAGAAGTGTCACATATGTGTAACTCAAATTCACAATTCATTGGCCCAGGCAAGTTATGTAGCCTTATTTATCAGCAGAGAAGTACAATCCTACCATATACCTGTAACTCAAAAAGGTAGAAATATTTGATTCAAACTAGCGGTCTCATCTCAAAACAGTCTTCTGCAAAATTAGTTAAGAGTTTCTACCTAGAAAGATAGGAAGCCACTTAGAACTTTAAATTCCAGCTTACTTTACATGTTTCAAAATTTACTTATTCCAAAGATCTTGAAAATTAATATTATCTAATATCTTATGGATATTGAATAAGGTATTATCCAAAAATTTTATGATATTTCAAATTCTTCAGAGAACGAGTAGCCATTAACATTGAAAAAGTCGGGGAAGGTAACAAGAAAGATATAGAATACAAATCTCAAAAGAAAGTGCTGGGGACTGGGGATTTAGCTCAGCGGCATAAGTGCCTGCCTTGCAAGCAGGCAGTCGTGAGTTCGATCCCTGGTACCAATAAAAAGGAAAAAGACAAAAAAAAAAAAAAAAAAAGTGCTCAAATTTTTCAAAAGCGAATGAAAAAAATCTGGTGAAATCACACACGTGGCCACAAAGGGCAGAAGTGATATCAGAAGTAGATGAAAAACAGTAGGGAGAGTGATTTGCTTCACTAGCAGATCTGTAGTGCAGTAATCAATTACATAAGATTTGAATGGCATTTTGGAAACATATTTAAAAGACGAAGATAAAGAATTTGGGCTTAGTGCTACAGAAAATATCAAGTCATTGAAGGTCTTTGAAGACAGCGCGCTGATTGCAATGTAAGGAGATAAATCTGTTTGTGGAGAAGTTGATAGATTGTAAGTAAGAAAGACTGACAGAAGAAGCTAATTTACTCACTATTGCAGTCATCAGTGTCCAGACAAGAATGGTGACAACCAAAATGATGGGAATAAACACCTGGGGAAACTTCACCAAGGAAGATTTCAGAGGAAGGAAAGGAGAAAGGCAGAATAACCAGTTCCTTTCCTACTTCTGACTGCTAACAATGGCAGAATTAGCAACAATTACTGAACGGACTTTGGGGGAGGGGGACAGAACAGCCACCTCAACCTCCTACCTGACTTTGTTTTAGTCTCCCGAAATGGTCCTGTTAAACTTACATTTCATCTACTTCTGTAAAGTTAGATTCTTGTTATTATTAAGACAAATTCAGCATTCAAAAAATTGAGTAGTGTCTTAATTATTTTTTCTCATTACTGAGACAAAATATCCATCAACCAAAGTTAAAGGAGAAAGGGTTTGTTTAGCTTACAATTTGTAGAGGCTTAAGTCAGGCTGGCAAGGAAGAGTAGCATGGCAGAGGAGACACAGTTCATGTTATGCAGAAACTAGTAGAGCAACAAGACATAAGACAAGCCTCTTTCTGTCCCTTATACTGTATCCAGACTAGCAGGATCAGGGCAATGCCAAACCAATGAGTGGACTGATTTGTCACTCACCTTTATTCCTAGTGCCCTTAATCCTAGCATTGCACCATGAATCAATCACACACTAGATTCAGCAACCACCAAAAAAGCTCCACTTGCAATCACATGAGGTTTTAGGGGGACATCTAAACACAAGCCATAACAAATAGTGTTACTATGGTGGGTAACTGTTTCTAGATAGCGCACATTTTTCTTATTAAATAGTTTATGACTGTACTACTAGCATCACTTTGAGATTTTAATACTGTATGCTTAAAAATCCTTCTGTTGGGTTTCCTTATTTGAAATTACCCTAAAACATTAATGGAATTTAGCATTTTTATTTATTTATTACCATTCAGATCTACCTTGCCAGTTCAGATTATACCTCAGAATTTTTTTTTTCTTCTACCTCTCGAATTTATCAGTCTAGGCCTCCAGGTAAGTCATCTGTTTTGCCTGCTAATGCATTTCCAGAAACATAGTACTAATATTTGTAAATGTTTCCTTCCAACAATTCAAAAGGTTTTACTCATGGTGTTTTTTCCAACTGCGAACTTTGGAGTACTCCCACAGTCAACCATAATTGCTTCAAGTGACAATGGAAGAAAAATGGACTGTGCATTTGGTACTCTACCTTGCATGGCTGGCAGCTTTGGTCAGTAACAGGTATTACTGTTTGTGTAAGATTCACAAAGACATGTTTATTTCTGCTCTTCCTCTCATACTCCAAAAGAACTATCTGAAGTCTGTACTGTAACCATTAAACTTAACTCAAGATATTTGCATCTTAAACTCAAAGACTTGTGCAGTAGAGTTACTCTCAGAAGTGAGCAGTTATCAGAGTATCTAAAACACTTTTATTTGTAATTTTATTAAAGTCACTATTGCATTCAGATTGCTTACCTGTAAGAAGTAGGTAATTTATTAAAGAATTCCAATAGTTTTTCTTTAGATTATATGGTTTAATACATATGTATCACTGAGCATCAATTCTCAGTTTTAGCCAAAGATGAACTAAAATATTCTGATGATGGTAGCATGCTGATATAAAAATGTACTGATCATGTGTTTTGCAGGGTAATAAATGATCATCGTTTAGGGCTTGGGATCATATCTGACCTGGCCCCAGTGATGACACTTTTTTCTATTGTTCTAGGGTTCACTTGGCTATGAGATATCAAAACATGGAACTTTAATAAAATGAGGTTGTGCCATCATAATAACAGATTGCTAAAATAGAAAATAGATTATAACAATGTATCTATGTTTATGAGAGAATTTAGAATGCAATGATGGTAAGCAGCAGATGAATGATTCCATGACTAGATTGTACAAAATACAATATGTTAGGGGAAAAAATAAATTGTAATCTCACTTCAAGAAATGCACAAAAATAATTTTTGATGCATTAAAAAGTCAAACAAAGCTAAGAAACAGGATAAATAATATGTGATTATTAAAATATAATTAATCACTCATCTATATTTTATACAAAATTATGAAAAATAAGAAAGGCATTTATAGTGAATAAAAAACTAATTTCCTGGTAATACACATAATATGACTTCCTTATGTAATGTATGCAAATATAATTTCACATATATGTGTGTACATACACATTCAAATACATGTATATGAATCTCTGTGTATAAACACATATCTATACACATACAAAGAAAAAAATGACAATTTTCATTAACAAGACACTGGTAAAAAAAAGTGCGGGTGATTGAAATATTATTTCTTTTTTTCTTTTCATATTTCTTCTGTATTGCCTATATATATATTTTATTTTAAAAATAAGTCAAGCAGGCCTCATTTTGAAAAAATAGACCATTTCTTAAAATAAAAATATACATCTGACATTGTCTTATGGTAATGAATTGAGACAAGCAGAGCATTATGTTACTTCCAGAAGTTTTCCCAGTATTCCTATTTAACCCTCAGTATGTCTGCTTGTGTTATCCCCTCCAAAGTCAGAAAGGACACATAGGAATCAAGTTTTCCATCCCTCAACTGTCTTACCTTGAGTGTTACTTTCGTGTTGTCGTAAAGCACCCTGTGCTTTTTTTCTTAGTATTACATAGTACATTTTATACTTGAAGTTGTTGAGTTTCTTCATTCAACGTCTACTTTATTATTCTGTAGGCATCATGAGGACAGGGACAGGGTCTACTTTGTTCCCTATAGAAATCTTGTCATTTGACATGGTACCTAGCAGGTAAAAGATAAGTAGGTAATAAGTTAAGTACTGCATAAATGAGTGAATTGCGTGAGTTACTAAACCACATGCATAACTGAATAAATATAAAAAACAGAAATTACTCATTGCAAAGCCTATCTACTAAAGAGAAAATAGAAACATAGAAATTATTTACAGAAAAGGGAATTTAAACACAGGTACCCAGAGAAGTGAGCAATGAATGAACACTACTGCTGATTTTCTTAGAATCTTTTCCAAGAAGAAGCTTGCCAGGAAGTGTTGAGTGATGAAGGTCAGGTTTGGTATTTACAAATCTGCCTGGTTTTTTTTTCAGCTGTATTTCAGGTCAGTCTGCAAGATAACAGGATACCTGAGAGAGTTCTTCTTTGACTCTCTAATGTTCTAAAAGAAACATACTGGTGAAAGACACAGCGCTCAGACCTGGAAAAAGCATAATGCAGGACTGGCCTAGAGGAGGGAAAAATCAATAGCTTTAACAATGAATGAGACCTGCTCCCTGAGAGCTAATGTTGGCACAGGGAAAACCCTCAGGGATACTGATGTTGGCACTGTCTCCATCAATTTCCTCAGGCTCTGCTTGAGAGCAGGGCATGAGGATTCTGAGGGCTTGGCTGAGGCCAGCAGAGGAACCAAGGAAGCCCAGCTGGTTCACAGAGATGATTTCTCCCTGTTTAATTCCCTCCTCTCGGCCCTTCAGAGCCCATGGGGGCATCTACCAGGCAAGAGACTGACCCTGGGGTCATTAATTATAATTCTGAATTGAAATCAGACTCAAGTCTTGAGCTTTCTCTTCATCAGCCATTGTATTCTGCCACATAATAGAAACGAAATTAAAAGATTTTCAAAATTAGTGTCCCACCAGTGAGGCTGATGCCTCTCAAATGTTGAAAAGAATGCCTGGGCATAATTCTTCTCAACTCAATTGTCTACAGAGGAACGGAGGTTTTTAATCCAAACTTTTTCCTTATCACAATAGTCTGTGTTCTTTCCAAGAGAAAGAAAATGATTTTCTATGACAGTATCCATTAATCAAAATCAATAGCCATAAAAGCAATAGTTTTTTTTTTTCTGCTCTTAGTTACTAGAGAAGAAACCATCTGGAAAGAGAAATCTGACTCTTCAGCAAGCAAACGTCCCCAGCCTTGATCCACACTAAATTATCCTTTCAGCGGTAAAGCAAGATGTGTTTTAAAGTGATGATATCACCTAATCCCATAGTCGCTGGTACAGTACCTCCATTTGTATTGTTCACTTATTTTATTTGTTTCAAATATTAGTAATTATTTAGATTCCAGGCTTTCCTTCCTAATTTTAATTATGGAATTCTAAAGTCACGCAGTTGAAAATAGCTGATCTCTTAGTCTATTCTTTTTGTAAATGAAAAAAAAAAAATCTCACAACCTGTCTGTCTTATTGCTCTATAACAACTATTTGGTCCCAATTTTGAGTGTGATGCACACATATTTATTGGGCTGTAGATTTTAGTGTATATAGATTAGTCTCTATAGTTTATCCTAGAGGCAAGCTAAAACCACAGGAAATTTATTAAAGTTTGACTATATGTTTATAGTCTTTAAAGATAATTTTAGATGGAAAAATATTAACTTCATATGAAAGGAAATTGTATTTTTCTATTTTCTAGTATGTAATATGAAATATAAGATCTAATTATAAATATGAATTCTCTCATCTTACTATTTATACAGCAGAAAGTAGTAATATTTCAGCAGTTTTGTGCCAGTATCTCTATTGAGTATTTCTGATTTATTGCAGTCTCTTGAAGAGTGAACTCAGAGAAAGTCCACCTGGTCCCAGCCCGCAGACACAGACATCTGCCTCACTAAAAGTGAAATTTGTTGATCTGAAGTTTTGTCGGTGTTCCTTGCTAACAGCTAGGAAATTTGAACTCTATTTGGCTTAAAGAAAGCAACTGAAAGTATCCAGTTAAGTAACTTAGTTATTTCTCATTTCCTCATGACTGCCCATACCAGCACTTTTTTAAAATGTAGAGTATGATTTCTCATGGCCTAGAAGTAGGATAATGTAATGATGGTGCTGTTTGAGAATTATGCAGTTCTGTGTTTAAATACTGAGTTGAAAAATCTGAGTAAATTTGCACAGTGTATTTTTCTTTAAGTCTCAGTTTCCTCATTTGAAATGAGTTAATGAATTTAAATAATGTTTGTAGACGCTTTGGAACACAGAAGATGTTAGTGACTGTTATTTTAAGTGTATTTGATTTTTATTATATTTACAAGTAGAAATTTAAATAGTTTATAATAACAAAAATTCAATAAACTACTTTTCATTTGCTGATGAATGGATTTGCCATGCTGATCAGTATCAAATATTAAATGAAAACATTATTATATTTTTTCTAAAGCAAGTGTGCTTGACTCACAGTGACTGGTTTAAATGCTTTTCCAAATGTACTAATCTTATGAGACTCTATGTTGAGAAATACCATTCATTCACATATGAACTGATAAGATTGACTGCACTTTAGGAAAAGATGTATTCTTGCTTGGAGGCTGTCTTAGCTAGTCTGTAAGAAGACACATGATCACACATATAAACTTCTTCTGAATCTCATTTATTCATGAATTAATATATGCAGTTTTTCAGCAGACATATTTAAGTGAGAAAAAAGAGGTTCAAATTGACAGATTTGTAAGAAATTATAAAGAACAATTTTTAGAGAAGTAATACTAAAGATAGGTACTTCACTATTGTTGCAAAAAATAGTACTCATTTTGTCCTTAAAAAATATTTATAGAAGAAATCATTAGACAGATTTCATACAAATGGCAAATAAATACATGAAAAGATGTTCAACATCATCCATAATTTAAGAACTACAAATTAAAAAGTGCTGAGATTCCATCTCACTCCAGAAAGAATGGCTACCTTCAAGAAATCAGCAATAACAAATAATGAAGAGGAATAGGGGAAAAGGAAACCTTCTCCATGTTGGTGAGAGTGTAGACTGGTGCAACCACTGTGGAATTCAGTATGGAGGAAAAAAAAAACCTATGAGTAGAGGTTCTATTTAACCCAGTTATTCCCTTTATTGGTGTCTTCTTGGAAGAATTAAGACTATCACACCATTGTGATATTTGTGCACCCATGTTTATAGCAGCACAAATTTTAACAGCTAAATCTTGAAAACAACCCAAATGCCAGTCAAATAAAAGGATAAAAGGATGCAGTTTTGTATACAATGGGATAGTATTCAGCCATAAATAAGGATAAACTTGAGACTTTTATAGGTAAATGGGTGCAACTTGAGACTATACTCATCAGTGCAATAAATTACACTCACACGCAAACATCGTATTGTCTCTGTGGTGGGAGAAATTGAAATAGTAAATGTGGTCCAAAATGTACAATAGATATTGTGAAATGGGAAGAAATCGTTCAGAAGGAAAAAGAAATTAGTGTGGGGGAAAGAGGAAAGGGAGGAAAGAAAAAAATGAGATAGTTATATTTCTCTTAGTTCACTGAAAAAAAAGAGGTTTATGTTATTGTTTGGACAATTTTTATGCCTGTATCTTGTATTCTGGGTAACTACTTTAAAGAAAACAATATGCAATGTATTATTTATTGTTATTCTCCTATTACTTCGTTGTGAAATTTTGTTTTATTTTTCCCCATAAAATAAGAAACTACTGTTTTCAAAAAAGCACCCAGTGGTACTATTCAAATTATAATGTTAATAATAGTAACCATAAACTATCACTATGTATAGGTGATATAACAGTAACCATAAACTATCACTGTATATACGTGATTTTAAAATGACATCATATAGTTGGCACTAGGCATCTTCTTAGGAAGATATGTATCATGGGGAGTCTTTTAGCCAGAAATTATAGCACATTCATACTACTGCTTAAAGGATGAAATTTATTATCTACTCTCTTAGAAAAAGTTAATCTTGAAACATGGTGTAATATATTTAAATTATTTAATACTTCAGACAACCCTGTAAGGTTTTTGAACTCTATGCTGTGAAGGCAAAAGTAAATGTAATGTGTAATACGAAGTTTAAGTTAAATGGATTGAAAATAAATATCTTTACATAACAAATATTCTAATTTTACACATACAGTAATTGACTTAATTTCCTTTTGTTAGACATATGTATTAATTATGAAATGGATTTAAAAGACAGTCTTAAAAATTTAAGGTTGAACAAAATACTTAATGTCTGCATTCGTTCATCTCAAAAATGAACATAATAATGGAGCCCACATAATACAATTGTTTTAAATTTGAAATCAATTAACTTATGTAAATTGTTCAAAGAAGTTTCTACTACACAGTAGGTACTGACTAAAAGGTGATAGTATTTTTACTGCTTGTGCACTAAGAGGTGGATTTTTGGGAGGTGATTTGATCATGAGATGGTATAGCTGACTTGATGTTGAGGTTGGGGTCTCCTTGGAAGAGCTAGATCATGAGAGGCAGACTTGGAAGGATATATCTCCATTCTCCATTACTCCCTTGACTCTCTGTTACTCGGCCACCATGATATGAGCAGCTTTCATCTGCATGGGGGTTCTGCAGTACCATTTCTGTGTTTAAACCTGCCAAATATGGACTAAAACTTCTGAACTGTGAACTAACATAAGCCTTTCCTCTTTTAAGTTGCCAGTATTGGGTATTATATCCTGTGGCAAGAAAGTGACCAAGACAAAGCAGCATCATTGGGAACAACTGATCATGTAGTTTAGAAGCCTTTGGAAATGTTTCATGGGAAGAATTTGGAAATATTTGGAAATGCTGACTGGAGAAATCCTAAATTCTAGAAGCCGATCTTTATGGGGAATTCTGCTCAGAACTCAGAAAAATCAAAATGCTGACTGAAATTCAGGCAATAAATACAGACCAATCTCAGGAGTTTTTACTTGGGAATAAGGACCACATTTAGACTCAAGACTATGTGTGTTGTATCTTGGAAGAAAATTAACCTACATTTTGCTCATGCCTCAAGACTTTGCTAAACACTCAAATTCAAAACTGCAGACTGATTAATCTGAAGAGGAAATTTCAAGGTAGTTCAGGCTTTGGCACAGGTACTGATGGTAGCTTAGCAAGATTTACACTGTAAGTCAAGAAGAAAAACCCATTTTAAAATCCCATGGAGTATAAGGCTCCTGAAAAGATTAAAAAGAAGCCAGGTATGTATGAGGATAATAGAAAGGATGCCTCAGGGATACCCCAGGAATTAACAACACCTCTCCCTCCTCAGATTCAGAAGTATAAAAGTGAAAGACCTTGTTTTGTGGAGAAAGCCCAGGGTAGAAGGGCTTCATTGGAAATTAATTCCTCTGGATACAGCTCATAGTGCTCAGCCATCAGGTACTTGGAGATTTTTGGAGCCACAGCAAAAACTGGCCCAGTGGCCAGCTGGCAGCAAATCTTGGTGTCATCCAACGCAGTGCTGATTTTACAGACATACAGAATGGAAAAGTTGTGGGACAGAGGTGAGTTCCATTAGATTTCAGAAAAAGGCTAAAGAAGCCAGGCAGTGTGCCCTGAAAGACAGTGTATGAAGCTGTAAGAGTGAAGCCTAAAGTGTGGTAGAAGCCCTAAAAAGTTGGAGACACCAAGAACATAGAATGTCTGTTGATGAAGGCCACAAGCAGTGATGAAAACTGCCCTAAGAGGGAAACGGTGAGGGCTACAACTTGCAATTCACTAAAAGCAGGCTACTCAAGCAAGTTGGAGTTTACTTTTTTGCTTTAGGTGCTGCACATGAAGCTACAGAATTTAGTGTTGCTTGCTGAGTTTTGGTCTTGCTTTGGTCCCTTTGGTTTCCATTCCCTCTTCCTCCCTTTTGGAATGGGAATGTTTACCGGTGCCATGGTATGTAGGCAGGGTTTAACTTTCTTTTCAATTTTTATAAGCACGCACAGCTAAAAGTATACAGTGAGTCTCAGAGGACACTTTGCACTTGGACTTTTCATCAATGTTGAAACTGTTAAGACTTTGGGCGCTCTTAGAGATGGACTAAATGCATCTTGTGTAAATACATGTGCATGGGTATTTGGGTTCCAGGGATGGAATATTACAGAATGTGTCCCATAAGTTAGTGTGCTCAGAGGTGGGGCTTTCTAAGGTGTTTAGATTATGGGGTGATATAGCTACATTGCTTTCAGGAGATAAAAGCTCCTTAGAAGAGCTGAGTTACAGATCTTTGGAAGTTTCTATCTCCCTTCGCAATTAGCATTAATCCCTTCAGTCATCTGGGTCATCGCATGTGACAACTTTTCTCCAGTGAGGCCCTTCTGCCAGACCTGCTGTGTAATCCTGCTGAACATGGATCAAACTTCTAAACTATGAGCCACAATAAACCTCTCCTCCTTTAAATTGTGGATATCAGGTCATTTGTCCCAAAAATGAAGAAGGCAACCAGTACACTGCTACTATTATTACTATTATATTACTTAGTGTCACAGTGAAGACTATATTCCCAAATATGAGGTAAAAAATTTGGAGCTTTTCTCTTTGTTTTGGAGCTTTCTATACTTAGGTTTTAAAATCTATATTTCTGTTGTTGTAATTGTTTAACAATTTTAACAATTGTGACTTTTCATTTTTAAATTTTTTGTAAGAATACTTTGACAGCTATTTTGTGTTGGAATTAAACTTTTATGTGTATGTGTGTGTTTAAACTCTTTTAATGTTTATAATTATCCACATTATAGCATTATTCTCATTTTAAATCACATACATGTATTTAAATATACTTTAAATATATTTTAAGAAACTACACAGACGTATTTTCTAATTGCTCTTGAGTATTCCTTTTTGATCCATTTAAGCATAAAAAACAAGTAGACTAAGTATGAAATCCTTGATTTTCAATTGTTTATTTTCAAAATCCTATAGATGTTGTTCTACTAATATTTGTTTTTGTTGTACAGATTGAAACAGTTTAAATTTTGTTCCCCCTTTAACTGTCTTCTTTTGAATTCCCTATAGTTTTACTTTAAATTTTAACTGAAACCAGCTAGGAGTAAATCTTTTTCACTGCCATTCCCTTGCAAATTTTCTTCTATAGTATCTTTGTTTACCCTATCCTAGGCTATTTTGTCCTTCCACTTTAACATTGTGCACTCAGCTAAGTCATCTCCATTTGCCTGTATCATTCTCTACTATATTCCACTCAGTGAATTCTAGCCTTTAAGACTATATAACTTGGTTTTCTTGGTATTCTCTTTCTTGGTGTCTAATGGTATGAGACCTCTGTAGGGGACTGCAGGATGGGAAAAGTTAGACATCCATTGCCTCAATTTCTTCTCCACTGAGACAAGGTTTGGCAATGCCTGATTTTTTGTTGTTTTGTTTTGTTGGGGGTTTTTTTGTTGGTTTTTTTTTCCCTCCTGGTCACAGATTCTGCAACATTCCTAGTGTTTTCTCCAGACTTCAACATTGGCAGCTTCTTGCCTCTTTTACCCTATGAGTGGTAATTTGTTTCCTCTATATCTAGCATACTACATCTCAGATGTTTCACCAGCCCGTGTTTTCCTTATCTATACCCATGCCATTGCACATAGCTGTTTTATTAACCTGAATTAGTCTACTCAATTATCCATTTGTTTATTCTCTTCTAGAATCTTTACTCATTAGCTAGTATAATTTTCCTGCATTTTTGTCTTTTCATCATTCTATGAAAATTTATCACTTTTGTCTCTACGGGCTCTTCAATACCCTCGTTAAACAATTATTTTTAAAATATCCTTTCACTGCTTGCTCACCCAGTTTCTTTTACATTTAAATGTCTTTTTATATCAATGTTATATTTTAATATTTTAAGATCTAGTTGCCTTTTCTCTATAGAAGATACATTTCCTTGCAATATTGTTTTGTTGCAGATGTTCATTGAAATTCCTTTCCTGAGGCTAGAATCTATTTTTTTCAAAGACAAGGTTTTATTCTAAATCTTGTTATTACCATGCTCCTTTTTCCTTTGCAGACATTTTTTTTTAAACTTCAAATCTCCAGTTTTCTCTCTGCATTTCTCCTGTACCCAGGCAGAAGCTGTGGAGACACATTGCACCAGTCCATATATCTTCCATCTTCCTTCTCATTTATTACCTGGGCTTCGTGTCCTTTGTGGATATAAGGAATAATGCTAAAGATGAGCATGATCTATCATGGAAAAGTACCCAGGGGTGAATAGTAATGGCTACCAGTTCTTCTTGAGTTTATTTTCTGTCTTATAGTAATGGATACATATTAGGAGAGTTGTAAAGTATTTGCCTGCTTTTTTCAGGTAAACTCTTTTGTCAAGAAAGAACATAGATATGCTGAGAAATAGTATGTTCTGTTTTGGAATTCAGACACTCTTTCACTGATGATGGCTTAATGTCCCAATAAATTCAAGGTAAGGTGCAAATACCATAATTTAGAAATGCATTTAATATTTCTAATCTACAAAATGTCATACCTACATTTACTTAGAATACTTTAGTTAGCCTACACTTGGGCAAAATATTTAAACAGAAAGTCTATTTTATAATAAAATGTCAAATATCTCATGTAATAAAAATGTATAATAATGTATAATAAAATATCATGTATAATAAAATATCAATAAAATATCAAATATCTCATGTAATTTACTAAACAGTGTGCTGAAGTGAAAAATAAAATGCTCATAAGGCTTGATTTTGTATCATTGTAAAGTCAAAAAGCCATCTTTTGAGCCAATGTAAACTAGGGACCACTTGTATGCATGTTCTTGACTTTAACATTAACATTGCCATTTACTAGCTGCATGTGAGTAAACTTCTCTGTTTCTTTTTCCTCCATGGAAAAAATAGAAAAATGCAGTAAATTATTTTATGATCTTTATTTGTTTGGTGTGCAGATCTAATGATTAGTATAAGTAAATTACATAGAACAATGTCAAGCATACAGTAAATACTTCATAACTGCTTGTCATTACTACTGGGAGTGGCAGGCTAAAGTTCTCTCTAAACTTGACCTTTTTATGATAAAAGTCAATCATATGACACCTTAGTAGAATCTTTTGTGGGCTATGCTTTTTGATGTTGTAACTGTTCATTTCTTCTTTGTCTTCTAGGTATTTAAAACAGTATTTCTTGTTGGTAAAAAAAGGAGCAGCACCAATTAGAGAGGTTTTCTTAACATCTTTTTTGACATCAAATATGTTTGGTTTCTAAATCAAGAAATTATCCAATTCTCTATGAATACCAGCTAATATGAATACCAACTAACAATCAATGCATTCTAACACTAGCTACACAGAACAGCATACGATCCATAGTTTAAGAGTTCTGTTCACCCAAATGCATCTACTTCGTATTTCAGTCAAAAAAATCTCAAGTTGTGTTCTGAACTTCTGACCAACTAGCTATATTCTGCAATATATACATACCCTTCTTCAAGTTCAATAAATTGGTAGAATTGTTCACAATTCAGGAAACCACTTTGCTAGATACAGTCCAGTGATGAATAAATAGAAGAGATGCATCAGGCAAGACATGGGCTTGGGGACAGAAATTTCTATGTCCTCAATGCGTCCACCTTTCTAAAACCTTTATGTGTTTGCTCACTCAACAGCTTTCCAAAGTTTGTGGTTTAGGATCTTCATGGAGGTTTCACTGCACAGACAGGACAGATTCAATCATTGGGCGATTGTGAATAAGTGCTCTCTTTCCTCCCAAAAGACCAGGAGGTAAGGCTGAAAGTTCCTCATGCATGGCAACCCAGTCACCCCTTTTCCTGCAGTAACCTCCTTACCATAAACTCAGGTATGATTGTAAGTGCCTCCTTATGAAAAATAAAAGATATTCTTCTCACTCTGGTCACTCAAAAAATTTTAGGATTCTTTCTTTGGAAGCTCTGTACCAGGAACTATAGGGAAAGAGTAAATATAAATATTTCTTGTTATGTCACAGAACAATAAAGTATTTTATTATTGGCAAAAGGGCAATATCAACATGTGGTTTGGCAAAATATCTCTAAACAGCCTAGAACCACCCTCCAAACCCTACCAGGCTGCCTCCTTCTGTTTAGTGCTGCTAAAAGGAACACCAAGCTTCTCAGAGAAATTATGAAGGCAAAGATTATCCTTGCTTTGGAAACACCTAAAAAAGTACCTTTTTTTTCCTTTTTTCTTTTTCAGATCACACAAGTTTCTGTAGAATTGTAAGAGAAAAGGAATATAAATCAAACATGGTCTCTTACTGTAACGATATACATATTTTTGGTACATATTTTTATTTTGAAGTTTCTAACATTATTTTTGTTAATTTAATGTTCCAGCAAGATAGTAAATGTACAAAAAAGGATAGAAAATAATTTGGAGTAATATTAACATATTAACTAGCTTAATTAATAATTCTTTCACTAAGCTATCCACATCAATGTTTATATTTTACTTTTTAAATTCAGTTTCTTAAATTTCATGTCATTTCTATATGTACAGATTTGCAATATGAATTGTGCTTTAAGATACTGGGATGTATAAAAAATTACTATCGGGGGCTGGAGATTTAGCTCAGTGGCATAAGCGCCTGCCTTGCAAGCAGGCAGTCGTGAGTTCGATCCCCGGTACCGATAAAAAGGAAAAAGACCAAAAATAAATAAATAAATATATATATATATATATATATATATATATATATATATATATATAAATTACTATCAAGCAAGCTATCTCAATTAGTCTTTAATGCACTAAATAATGATTTGCATTGTCATTGTGGTTGTAGTTTAAACAGGGTTAACAATTTAAATGATCCAGATCATTGACAACATGAATCTATAGGTTCAGAAACTTTCGGGGAAATAAATTATTTCTGCAGTAGTTGTATTTTATGTAGGTTATATGATAATGATCTCAATTCTTAGCCAGGTAGAGTTACTGTATTCCCAAAACAAATCATTACTAGGGGAAATATTAGAAGCAACAGTGCATGTTATGAATCTGGGCAGATCTACCCAATGTATAATAAAATTTGGCTATTATTTAATTTTTGTAAGCTAACACAAAAATCAAATTAAGAAATATATCAATAAACCAGTAAATGAATATATCTCTGCTTAATTGTGACCCTGAAGAGAATGATTTAGTATTATCTCTGCCAAGTATTTTGCTTTTAGTTATTAGTTTCTTAAATCTTCACAAAACACCAATCTCAGTACTATGCACTATGAATGTTTCTCTGTGTGTTTTTCCTCAAGTAAAACATAAATATTGCAGTAGAATTCAAGAGAAGGGACCACACATGTGAATGAAAGAAATTTCAGTGCCTAAAATAAAATGAATTATGTACATAGAATTGTTTCTGGCAATGTGTGCTTTGAAGAGAAGAATGGCAAAGCCAGTAACCCTCATCCCTGAGAAACTACAAGGATAATCTTCTCTTCAGCAAAAGGAATGCATAAACTATGCTACAAGTTTCCCCTTCGCGTCTGTGGAAAAGCAGGTTTTTGTTCCGGAGGTTACCCATACAGGAAACAATTGTGTTCCTGAAGATGAAAGCCTGTCAGAGGTCCTGGGAACTTGCCAAAAACCACTAACATCCTTGACAGGATGTGATGGATGAAAAAAAATGTAGAAGAGACAGTGTGTAGCTTAGTGAAGTGATCTTTTTAGAAAAAAATTTTAAAAATACATAAATGTATAAAATCTTAGGCATTCTCATACCTAAGAACAAAAGAATTTTTCAGTGAAATTAATTCCTTATATAATCCACAAGCAACAGAAGTCACTCAAAAATATAATCACCTTTAAAGTGATATTTTAAAATAAAATGTAACAGATTTTAAGCACAAATATAAAATTGTCTGGTGTGTTTTATATGCAATAAGAGTTGCACTTATATGACCTTCACAAATAGCTTAGTAAATGTGCTATGGAATATGTGTAAAAACAAAAAAAAATCCATCTTTCTATATGCCATAGCTTTTCAAAATCCTATTTCCTCATAAACTTTGTAAAAACACAAATCTCAGCTTTCTACATGTTGCAGTTTTACACAACTTTATTTCTAAAATTCAGCCTCAACAGTTCAAAGCATAAAGAAAATTGGTACTTACAATCTCTGATTTGATTTTGTCCTGTGTCTCTAAACACATCTGCACTGCAATAACATAGCACTCCTTTTATAGTACCGCTTATTCCAAATTGCATCCTTTTTTCTTCCCTGTGAAAACAACCCATTTTGTGGTAAGACATACAAAATACAAAATTTACCATTCCAATGATTTTTAAATGTGCAATGCAATGATTCAAAATGTACAATCATAACAACTGCCCATTTCTAGGACTTTTATATCAACATAAATAAAAACTCTATATCTATTGAAGGATATCTCCCAATTTCTTTTAGCCACTGTGAACCTCTGACTCACTTTTTATGAATGCAACTATTATAGCTACTTCACATAAGTAGACTCATACAGTATTTGTGCTTTTATATATGTCTAATATGAATTAACATAATGTTTTTAAGAGTCACCATATTTTAGCATGTAGCAGAATTTTATTTTATAAATATATAATGGTTTTTTTTTCATCTGTTGATGCAGAGTTTAATTATTGCTAACTTGTGACTTCTGGAGATGGCTACTGAGTATTATAGTACAAATATCTACTTGACAGGTAACCAGGGAGAATGGGCATGGGCAGAGAGAAACAGACCCTCTCCTATATGTCCACCACCATCACAAAGCATGACTCCTGTGGACAGCCAGATAAGCAGGCAAAAACAGCCAGATCTGCCCAGCATGCCCATTGCAATTGAAAGGCTTGCCTCCTGTGGGCAGCCAGTGCAGGCAAAGAAAAACAGCCAGACTTTCCTCTGCATACCCACCAACATACAAAGGCTTGCTTTCTGCAGGCAGCCAGCACAGGCAGGGAGAAACAGCTGGACCCACTTCTGTGCACCTGCCACAAGCAGGATGCTTGCTTCCCTCAGGTAACCATCACGGGCAGGGAGAAAAACCCACATCTGCTCCCTACATGTATACCACCATCAGGAAGCTTCTTCCCTCAGGTAATCAATGCAGGCAGAGGGAAAGAGCCAGATACACCCCATGTGCCCCCACAGGCCACCATTGGAAATGGCTTCCTGAACATGGGCCAAGAGAATCAGATAATAACACTCCTGTGCACCTGCCACCATGGAGGAGACTTGGTATAGCTGCCACACAGGCTGATTAAACAAACAGCTCCACCACCACTCCTCCATGGTCATTGGTAAAGCCTAATTGTAGCTGCATTAGTCTGGTGACTATGCCCCATTGCCTCCCTGGGAACCTGGATTCAGAGAAATCCAAGTGTCTGGCCCATTTCCCTGCACTGTGGAGGGGTAGCCAATGTGTGAAGCACCTGGGAAGCAATCAGGTCAGAAATAATATTGTAGGTAAAAGAAGAAATGATAAACATAATGAAAGTATTGCTGAACATATCTAAAGAAGACATAGATTAAAAAAAGAGAAGCATAGGAAAATGATGGAAACATTGAATGAATAGTACAGGAAGGAATTACAATGCAAAAAGCAGATTCAAAGAGATAACCAGAAAATTAAAAACTCCATCAAAAGGTAGCAAAAACATTTGAAAGAGACTGAGGATAGACTTTCAGACCTTGAAGACAGGATTGCAGATAACAATCATGAAAGGAAAGATCTCTTAAAAATAACAAGAAACTAAGAAAAAACAATTTAGTGGCTGTAAGAGGATACAAAGAAAAATAATTTAAGAATAATAGGTGTCAATAAAAAATCAGCGGCCAACACAAATGACATGAAAAAACTCTTTACTGAAGTAGTAGCAGAAAACTTCCCAAACATGGAAAAGGATCTGGCATATAGATAAGTTAGGCATATAGAACTCCAATTAGTCATAACCAAAATAAATCTGTACCCAGACATATAATAATCAAGATTCTAGAAATTCACCACAAAAACAGAATATTGAAGGCTATTAGAGAAAAAAAAATCAGATCATCTATAAGAAAAATCTACCACAAACATAGCAGACTTCTCAACACAGACTATCAAATCAAAAAAATACTGGAGTGAAGTGTTTCAAATCCTGAAAGAAAATGACTTCCAACTCAGATTGATGTACCCTATAAAAGTGTCTTTCAAAATTGTTGGAAAAATAAGATACTTCCATGATAAAGAACAACTGAAGGAATTCGTGACCACCAACCCAGCCCTACAAAGAGCACTGAAGAATATTCTATGGAGAGATAAAGATGACCACAGTTTCAAGAACAGTAGGAGAGGAGGATCACAAAACAGGGCAAGCAATTAAATGAAGGGAAATTTAGGGGGCCAGCAACAGGAGGAAACATGGCAGAGATGAACGAAAGCATGCTGGATGTAACCATTAAGGTAGACAGCCTCAATTCACCACAAAAAGAAACAGGGAGAGTATTGGATCAAGAAACAAGATTGATCATAATGCTGCATGCCAGAAACACATTTAATTTGAAAGGAAATTCATAGATTGAAAGTCAAAGGAGAGAAAATTGTTTCATGCAACAGGAAACCAGAAAAAAAAAAAAAAAAGCAGGGATAACCTGCCCACCATCCACAGAATGGATAAGAAAGATACAATATTTTCATACAATGGAAACTTACTCAACTATAAAAAAGTAAACTCTTATGGCTCTTGTAGATAAATGAAGGCAACTTGAGATCATTCTCATGGGAGAAATGATTTGGACTCATATGGGGAAACACTGTGTTATCTCCTAGCATAAAAAAAAAACAGAGCAAGTGGGATCAAAAATGTACAGTGGATATTATGAAAGTGATAGAAGAGGAAATAGCTAAAAAGGGAAAATGGTAATCATTGTTAATTTTCTATTATCTTGCTTTGAATTCCTGTATCATTTTCATAGTTTTGTTAGATTTGGATTTATTCTATATTGGTCTAGTTTGATTTTACTGTGTCTGATGATATGGGCAGCTATTTTGAAGATAATGGTATATATTATGCTAGCCAGTGCTGTTTTCTTATTATCAAGTTTTTAAGTCCTGTAATGTTTTCATATTTTTGTTCTGATTGGTTTTATTCTGTTTTGTTTTGTTTGATTTTATTATGTATGATGGTATCAACAGCTGTTTTGAAGAAAACAACACACATTATGGTAGCCATTTGTGATTTTCTGTTGTCTTGTTTTGAAATCCTGTATCACTTTCATTGTTTTGTTCTGATTGGCTTTATTCTGTTTGTTTGATTTGGTTTTATTCTCTTTAAAATAAAAATAATATCTGCTTGAGTTCTTGTCATCAATTCTTTGAAGTAAATAACTTGAAGAATTGCAGGATTATATGGAATTTTTGTGTTCAAAATTTAAAAAAAAAAAAACTATCAATCTGTTTTCCACAGAGGCTGAATTATTTTATATATCCACGACCAGTACGAAAGTTCCAATTTTTCTATATCCCTCTCAGTGTCTACTACATCCCTTCTTGCTCCTTCTTCCTTTCACTCTCTTCTTTCTTCTCTGTTCTTTTTTTATCATCTTCTTCTTTCCTTTAAATTATTTTAAATACTTTGCTGAGTGTAAAGTGACATCTCTTTGTGATTTTTATTTTTGTCTCCCTAATAGCTGGTGATGTTTAATAACTTTTTATGTACTGCTGGCCATTTGTACATCTTCCTCAGAGGAGTGTCTATTCAAATCATTTGCCAGTTTCTCAATTCAGTCATTTTTGGTGTTATTCTAGGAATTTGTTTTTAATATTCTAAATATAAATCTCTTACCAGAAGTATGCTTTGCAAATACTTTTTCCAAATTTTCAGATTTTTTTTACACTTTTGAGAGCATCTTTGATGTATTAAATTTTAAAATATTTGTTAAAGTCAATTTTTGGTCTGTAATTGCGTGTGCCTTTGCTGCCATATCTAAAAAGTCATTGCCAAATTTAGGGCTATCAATATTTTTTCCTTTTTTTAAAATTAGTTTTTAATGGTACATTTTAAAAATATATAAAATGATCACACTTATCATAGAGAATTTGTATCTATGATATGAGTTTGTATCTATGATATGAGTTTTTTCCTCCATTCTCCTCTCCTCCCTGCAACTCCTCTTCCCCTCTCCATTTGCAAAGATTTGTTTCCATATTTTCTTCTTTTCTCATTTTTAACTTTTCCCTTCTTTCCACCACCTCCCTTCCTTATCCCTCTTTTTCCCATTTGAACATTTTCTTCCTATTTTGCAATACGTGTTGTATGTTTTGGTCCTTATTTACACTTTGTATTCTCACACCAGAGAAACTTTCTGGTATTTACACATGTGTATCTGATTAATTTCACTTAAGAGCATCTAATTTCCTAGAAATTTCTCCATTGTATTCTTCTTTATGGTCAAGTAGTGCTCCATTGTATAAAAAAACACATCTTCTTTGTCCATTCACCAGCTGATGGCATTTGGGTTGTTTCCAAGATATGATTATTACAAATTGGGCTACTGTGACATAGGTACGCATATATCACTATAGTACGATGCTTTTAATTCTTTTGGGAAGATATTCAAGAGGGCAATGTTTGGGCCAAATGGAAGCTCTAGTCCTAGTTTTTGAGAAATTTCTACATTGATTTTCAAAGTAGTTGTACCAGTCTACACTGGTACAACCAACAGCACCAAAGATGCCTTTTCCCACATTTTGATCAATTCAGTTGATTCTGAATGGTGAGAAACATGGTAGGAGCAATGAATTCTATGAGAATGAGCCTATTTTCTTACTTATTTAGCTGTAAAATTTTTTCCTTGATCAGAGGCAATGCTTTGTAAAATTCCATGATGATGGATAAGGCATTCTGTGAGTTCATGGATGGGGATTTTGGCAGAAGGATTACATTCAATGAAGGCAAATTCATATTCAGAATATTTGTCTATGCCAACGAGGACAAAGTGCAGTCCCTTCCATGATGGAAGTGGTCCAATATAATCAACCTGCCACCACATCTCATCTCAGGTTAATCTCCTTGGAAAATGGTGCCATACTGGGGGCTCAATGTTGGCCTCTGCTGTTGTTGTATTGTGTATTCAGCAGCTGTAGCCAGATCATCCTTGGTGAGTGAGAGTCCATATTGCTAAGCCCATGTATAACCTCCATCCTTGCTACCATGACCAATCTTTTCATGGGCCCTTTGGGCAGTCACAGGAATGGCTGAAGGAGGTTGGCCACTATCCAGAGAACGAGTCATGATATCCACTTGATTATTAAAGTCCTCTTCTGCTGATATTCCTTTTTGGGAAACATTTTTATGGGAAATAAATATTCTTTACCCATACGAAATGGTCTAACTACATACCTCTTCCCTAACTATCTTTGTCACCAATTTTCCAATTATTTTCCTTCCAAGTTCCTGACCATATAGCCACATCATTTGCTATGGCTCATGAATCAGTATGTAGGTGAACATCTGGCTATTTCTTCTTTCAAGAAAAATGTACTACCAAATGCACTACCCAAAGTTCTGCCCACCATGACAACTACCCTTCATTACTATCCTTTATGGGTATTTCAGCAATTGGCTATAATGCTACAGCTGTCCACTTACAGGTGGTAGCTGCATACTATGCAGAGCCAACTCCAAGAACCTGTAATGCCAAGGTCTGGAGTTCTCTGCAGTATACTGTGCAAGTCTGAAATAGCAAGCTGATAGGTCCATGCTAGAACCCAGGAGATGATATTCAAGCTGATGGTGAAGACTGGAGCTCCTCCAAATACCATAACCTCATCTGTTCTTCCTCCTTCCCTTTTATGCCATCCAGGAGATGAACCTGGTGGTTCATTTGATTAGATGAACCACCTTAGGGTGGGTCTTCTACACCCTACAGTGTAGAATTGCTAAGTTGATTTATTTAACCTTCTAAATGTCTCAAGTTGACCCAATCAATTAACCACTACATAATCCTTTTTACTGAGGAACCACTGGCAAATATTTTTTCCCACATTGTGAGTCATTGCTTTACTTTATTGGTGGTTTCCTTTGCTGTGTGTAAGCCTTTTAATATAATGAGATCCTGGTTGCTAATTATGATAGTTCCTGTGTGATCAGAGTCTTGTTTTAAGGTTGCCCACACCATGTCTTCAAGGGTTTGACATATTCTATTTTCTAGCAGATTTAATATTTTTGTTTTAATGTTTAGATGTTTGATCCATTTTGACTTTAGTTTAGAGCATGGTGAAAGATATGAGTCCATCTTTAATGTCAGGCATGTGAAAAACTAGTTTTCTCAATACCTTTTATTAAAGAATCTATCTTTCTTCCAGTGAATATGTTTGACACCCTTGTCAAAGAGAAGATGTTTGAGTATGTCTGCAGTTATTTCTATATATTTTAATCTGTTCCACTGAAATTTTGGTCTGTTTTTCCCCAGTATTATGCTATTTTTATCATAGCAGCATTATAATTTAATTTCATTGTGGGAATTATAATGTCCCCTGCCTTTGTTACTCAGAATTGCCTTTGCTATTACATTGAATAAGAGTAGAGCTATTGGACATTCTTATCTTTTTCCTAATGTTAGAGTGAAAACTTTCAGTTTTTTGTTCATTTAGTATGATGTTGATTGAATCTTGCTTTGTCCTATATAGCCTTTATCAGACTGAAATAAAAACCATCTATTCCAATTTTCTGTAGGATTCCTATCATAAGTGGGTACTTCACTCTGTCAAAAGCTTTTCTGCATCTATGGAGATGATCATGTGATTTTTTTTCCTCACCTGTGCTAATACAGAGTATTACATTTATTGGACCATCCCTGCATCTGTGGAATAAATACAACTTGAACATGCTACCTAATCTCCTTGATAAGTTGCTACATTCTGTTTGTCAGGATCTTTTTGAGAATCTTTGTATCTATGTTCATTGGGGAGACTGATCTATAGTTCTCTTTCTTAGTTGGGTCCTTCTCTGGTTTTGGTATCAGGATAATATTTGCTCCAAGGAATGAACTTGAGATTATTACTTTCCTTTCAATTTCATTAAAGACTTTGAGTAGTAGTTATATCTTCTCTAAATATTTTACAGAATTCAACAGTGAATCCATGAGGGCCTGGGCTTTTCTTTGCTAGTAGATTTTTAATTACACAGTTAATTTCATTGACTGATATTGGTTCATTTAAGATTTTTATATCTTCTTGATTCAGCTTTGGTAATTCATATACATCTAGGAATCTGTCCATTTCTTCTGCATTTTGTATCTTATTAGAATACAAGTTATCAAAGTATGTACAGATGATCTTCCTGAATTCTCTAGGCTCCAATATGATTTCACCCTTTTAATTCCTAATTGCATAGACATGTCTTTTCTTTCCTTTTTTTGATAAGGTTGGCTAAGTGTTTATTGATTTTATGTCATCTTTCAAAGAACCAACTCCTTGATTCATTGATTCTTTGTATTGTTTTCTTAGCCTCCAATACATTAATTTCCACTCTACTGTTTATAATTTCCTCCGTTGTACAAGCTTTGGGATTGTCCTGATCTACTTTTTCTAGAAGTTTGAGTTTCAGCATTAAGTTGCTTATTTGAGCTTGCTCTGTTTTCCTGATATAGGCATTCATTTTGGTAAATTATCCTCTTAAGATTGTTTTCCTTGATTCCCATAAGTCCTGCTCTATTGTATTGTCATTACCATGTAATTGTAGAAACTGTCTAATTTCTACTTTTAGACCCATTAGTTGTTCAGTAGAGTGCTAATTTCCATGAGTTTATGAGGCTCTCGTTGTTTCATTTGCCATTGATTTCCAGTTTCATTGCACTGTGGCTTGATAATATACATGGGATAATTTCAGTTCCTTTAATTTATATCAGCATGTTCTATGAACTATTAAATGGTCAGTTTTGGAGATCATCCAATGTGCAGCTGAGAAGAATGTGTATTCTGATGCTGTGGACTGGACCACTCTGTAGACATCTACTAAGCCATTTATTCAAAAGTTTGGTTCAGTTATAATACTTCATTGTTGACTTTTTGTCTGCTTCATCTGTCTTTTTCTGACAGTGGAGTATTGAGATCCCATAACACAATTGTATTAGGTGTTTTTTTTTTTATTTTTCATGTCTATGAATATTTGTTTTATATAGTTGCATAGATTGGTATTTTTTACATGTATATTTATAATTATGTCTTCCTCTTGAATTGTTCTGTTTACAAGAATATAGTGAACTTTTAAATTTCTGTTAAACAATCTTGGCTTGAAATTCACTTTGTATGCAAGTAGAATAGATACCTATACTTTTTACTGAGTTCTTGTGCCATAGAGTAATAGTTTTTCATACTTTGACTTTCAGTTTATGGACTTTTTAATTAAATGTATTTACTATGTGCAACAAATTGTTGGTTCTTGCTTCTTGATCCATTCTGCTAGTATGTGTCTTTTGAATGTTGGATTGAGAATATTTACATTGATTTTTATAAATGATATGTATGCACTTGTCCTTGTCATGTTATTTTCCTATTGTTGGCTTCCCCTGCCCCTATGTTAGATTGTTTGTCTTGCCTAGTGAATTTCTTCTGTTGAGGTTCAGAGAGTTGTAGACCTTGTTATCTCTTAATAAAATATTCTTCAGAATGTCCTGGAATGTTGGTCATAAATTTCTTCAGGTGTTCTTTGTCATGGAAGTATCTTATTTCTCAATTTTGAAAGATAGTTTTGCAGTGTACATAAATCTTGGATAGAGGTTATTTTCCTTTATAGCTTGAAAATATGTCCATGGAAGCTCTCCTTGACTTGAGGTTTGTGTTAAAAGTCTCAACTCAGAGAGACTATTCTGCTAGCTACTTCCTTCTTCTTCGATAAAGTCTCTCTCTTCAATCTCCCCATGGGATTCAGGTCCTTCTTGTGTTTCTCACGTTGCTACATTCTAGAGTCTGGACAGCAACAATCGTGGAGGATCTTTGTCTTTGTTTACTACTCTGCCATCTTTCCAGAAGTGTCAAGTATTTTTTTCTTTAAAAATTAATATCTGAAATCTTATGTCTTTGACTGATTTTGATATAATTTTGTATATGATATAAAATGAAATCCAGCTTCTTTGCTTTGCATGTGACTGTGTAGTTTTTCTAGCACCATATATTAAAAGAAATGTCCTTTCTGTGTTAAATAGTTTTCACATACTTGTCAAAAATTAATTGACCTTATGAGCAAGTACTTATTTCTGGTCTCTGTTCTAGTATATACATCCATATATCTAAACTTATGAAATCACCAGTGTTTGTTTACTATTGGTTTGTAATGACTTTTAAGTCAAGGAACTATGTGCCCAAATAGTTTATTTTTTTAAATTTCTTTCACTGTTGTTTTGGCTACTCCTGTCTCTATATATCATATGGATTTTAGAATGAGGTTTTTATTTCTGCAGGGAAGGCCCTTGTGATATTGATCAGTTCATTTAATCTAATTGTTATTTTGGACAATATGATCATTTTAATAAGTTTCTTTTTTTCAATCTCTGAACATGGGTGTGTTTTTACTTACATTCTCATTTTTTTCAGCAATTTTTATATTTTTCAGTGTATTCATGGTAAAAAAAAATGTACTACTAAAAACTCAAGTGTTCAGATATGGTGTTTTTGAAGGGGATTAAATCATGAGGGGGGCAATGGGTTCATCCACTGATGAGTTCATAGCTGAACATGCTGTTGGGTGATGGGGCCTGGCTGGAGAAAGTAGATCATTGTGGGCATGACCTGGAAGGGTGTATTCGCATTTCCAGTCCCTTTCTCTGGTTCTGGTTTTTCCTGTTCTCTCTGCTTCTCAGCTCCCATGAACCTAAAGAAATTTCTTAGCCAAGGGTATGACATCACCAAGAGACCAGGCACTGAGCTAAACATGCTAAATATTTAATTCTTTACATATATTTTTTCAATTATGTATTCAATTAAAATTTATTTTGAGTATCTGCTTTATTTCAGGAACTAGGATATCTACTAGGAACACAATGCTGAACAAAAAAAATTGCAGGTATAGAAATGAGATTAGAGCTGTGACATAAGTTAAGGAAAGGCATGATACACTATGAGAATATGACAGTGTCTAATGCTAAGAAAGATTTCCTGGAATGGAAATCTAAATCTTGCTAAAATTTAAAGGAAATTAAATGGTTTGTGGCAAACCTGTATTATAGGTATCATAATAGCATATCAATCTCTTTGAAGAGAGCACTAAAGTCTTATAATATACATATATATATATATATATATATATATGTATACATATATATATACACATACATGTGTATATATATATATGGGGTGAGGAGTGGAATTTTAACTTTTCTCTGTGATTTTTACAATCCACTGAGTATCCAATATACTGAGTGACTTTGTGTGTTCTTTTATTCTTTTATGAGATGTTATTGCATTGCTGGAACTGTTGTGCATATGTGTGCACTTATTTTTGCTGTTAGACTGAGATGTCCTGAAAAACAGAAACTATAGACTACATAACACAACCCCTGACACACAGTTACATAGTTCCATTCCCCACAAGTTGACCAAATGATATATAGTATATTCAAGACAACTTTCCTCATTTTTAAAGGATTTTATAAAGGGAAGGGATTCTGTAGGATATTTGCATTTTAAAATAAAGCATCTGCAAAAAATTTGAACTGATATAGTTTCTTCTTCCTCAATTATAGAAGTATTCATTAAAAATTCACTCTTGAAATTAACACTATTCCTCAATTTGTATTATTCCTTTTTTTAAAAAAAAAAAAGTGGCCTTTGGCTTGGAGAACTGTGGAGTTCTAAGCAAGCAGGCGGGCGCCCACTCTCCCTGGAGCCCGGCTTGTTTGGGACCCTCGCACCTTCTGGGTGCACTGAAACAGCTAGGTGGGTCTGGGGTGCCTGCATCTGCCTGCCTGTGTGCTTGGAGGACTATGGAATTCTAAGCAAGCAAGTGAGCGCCACCAGTTCCAGAGGCCTAGCATCCTGGGGTAAGTGCCCCACACACCTTCTCCAGAGCCCAGCTTTTTTGGGACCCTCAAGCCTTCCGGGTGCACTGGAAGAGCTAGGCGGGTCTGTGGTGCCCACATGTGCCTCCCATTCTGGCTGTGCTTGGAGAACCGTGGAGTTCTAAGCAAGCAGGGGGCTGCCCACTTTCACCGGAGCCCAGCTTCTTTGGGACTGTGGAGTTCTAAGCAAGCAGGCAAGTGCCACTGGTTCCAGAGGTCCAGCAGCCTGTGGGAACTGGGTGCCAGGGTCCCACGAACTGAGGGCATAGAAGTGAATTTCCAACGGACCCTGAGGAAGCTTTCGAATAACACTGGAAACACTTGAAACAAAGAAATATAGGAAAATGACAAAAAGAAAGACAAAATTACAATCTCAAACATCCAGCCCTTCCCAAGAAATCTTAGGAGCGATGTATATAGAAGAAAGTATATGCCATACACCTCAAATATCAGACATAATAGAAACTGAAATAAACAAGCAACTCCGGGAAGCTTTAAAGGAATTCAAACTAGAAATAATCTCCCAGGCAAAACAAGACATGGTAAAAGAAATGAAAGAGATGCTGAACATATCTAAAGAAAACACAGTTTAAAAAATTGGAGGAACTAAACAAAAAGATAGAATCCCTAGATGAGCAATATAAGAAACAAATAGAATACATAAAGCAGATGCACAGAGATACACAGGAAATCAAAAATTCCACTGAAAGCTGTAAAAGCCACCTCAATGAAAGTGAAGATAGAATTTCACACCTTGAAGACAGGATTGCAGCTAGTGAACAGGAAAGGAAAGATATTTTAAAAATAACAAAGAATCAGGAAATAACAATTCAAGAACTGCAAGATGGTGCAAAGAAAAACAACATAAGATTGATAAGGATTAATAAAAAAGAAGGGGATGACATAAAGTACGTCAAGAGGATATTTAGAGAAGTAATAGCTGAAAGTTTCCCAAGCATGAGATGGGAAACCGACATCAGGTTCAGTGAAGCATATAGAACTCCAAATAGTCATAACCAAAATAAAACTACACCCAGACATATAATAATCATCATCCCAAAAATCCAACACAAGAATAGATTATTAAAAGCTGTCAGAGAGAAAAGAAAGATCACTTCTAAAGGAAAAACCTATCAGAATCAAAGCAGACTTCTTAGCACAAACAATAAAGTCAAGAAGAGCATGGAGTGAAGTATTCCAGATCCTAAAGGAAAATGATTTCCAACCTACACTGATGTACTCTGCAAAACTGTCCTTCAGAATCGATGGTGAAATAAGATACTTCCATGACAAAGAACAGCTGAAGAACTTCATGATCACCAAACCAACCCTTCAAAAAATGTTGAAAGACAGTTTAGATTCAATTAGGAAAAAACTACTAAGCAAAGCAGATAATTAACAGAACAGAAAGATAAAGATATAAAAGCAGAAAAATAACATGTCAACAAGAAAAACAACATATAACAGTTATAACTATTAATGTAAATGGTCTCAATGCACCAATTAAAAGAAACAAACTGCCAGAATGGATCAAGAAACAAAATCCAACCATATGCTGTCCACAAGAAAACCATCTAACGCAGAAGGATACTCACAGACTGAAAGTCAAAGGATGGAAAACAATACTTCATGCAACAGGAACAAAAAAAAAAAAAAAAAAGGAGTAGCCATTCTGTTTGCAGACAATGTGAACTTTAAACCAATAATGATCAGAAAAGACAAAGAAGGTCATTACATACTCATTAGAGGAAACTTCAAGAGGAACAGATAACTTTCTTAAATATATATGTACCAAACTCCAGAGCACCCCGTTATATAAAACAAGTATTAACAGAAATGAAAAATCAAATTATCAGTAACACAATTGTAACACACCATTGACACAAAGGGACAGATCAACCAGACAGAAAATCAGCAAAGAAATAACACAACTGAATCACACATGTGAACAAATGGACTTGATAGACACATACAGAGTGTTCCATGCAACAACATCAGAAAACACATTCTTCTCAGCAGTACATGGGTCCTTCTCTAAAATAGACCATATATTAGCTCACAGAATATATTTAAATAAATGCAAAAGAGTTGAAAATATCCCTTGCATGTTATCAGATCATAACGCTTTGAAATTAGAAATTAATGATAAAAGATACTGCAAAAATCCCACAAACACATGGAAACTGAATAACACACTCTTGAGTAATCAGTGGGTCACAGGGGAAATTAAAGAAGAAATTAAACAATACCTTCAAGAAAATGAAAATACATCCCGGAATCTGTGGGATGCAATGAAAGCTGTCCTCAGGTGAAAATTTATTGCACTGACTTCCCATATCAGGAAAACAGAATGAACACAAATAAATAACCTATGCTACACCTCAAACATCTAGAAAAAGAAGAGCAAGTCAAGCCCAAAGCCAAAAGAATGGAGGAAATTATACAAATCAGAGCAGAAATCAATGCAACAGAGACTAAGAAAACAATCCAAAGAATCAATGAATCAAAGAGTTGGTTCTTTGAAAGAATAAATAAAATTGATAAGCCCCTAGCCAACCTTATTAAATAAAGGGAAGAAAAAGCTCAAGTTCATGCAATAAGAAATGAAAAAGTTGAAATCACTACAGACTCTATAGAAATATAGAAGATCATCAACACCTATTTCGAAAACCTCTACTCTCAGCCCATATGGCTGCTCACTGTGGTCATAGTGCTGCAGCCTTAGCTACAGCAGGAGTTAGCTTCCATGCTGGGCTCTGTGTCTTTCCCCTTCGCTGAGCCCCTTAGCATGCAGATCCCTGGCAGCCCACACTGGAACCCGCAGTGCCATAGCTGTCCCGGGTTCTTCTGCTGCCCTTTTGGACCACTCAGTGGGCCCCGGAGCCTGGAGGCCCCCATGTCCGCCCTCAGTGCAGCACAGCCCCAGTCCTCAGGCTTCCTTCCAGCCCCACCTGCATCTCCTGCGTGCCCTGCAGACCCAGCCCACCCAGCACACATGAAGTAGCTCTGTGTCGCTGTCTCAGAGAATTTTGAAATCAGTGCTTCCCCTCCCCTCCCTAGTAAGTGGAGGCAGTGTGGCAGACTACAGCCCTGGGGGGGGGGGGGGACCAGCAGTGTCTCCTGAGATCCATGCCATGTTGGAACTTAGGACTCTGGGAAGCCAAGCAAGCACCTCCCCTCCCTGGTAAGCAGAGGTAGTGTGGCAGACTGCAGTCCTTCCAGGGGGAGTACCAGCAGTGTCTCCTGAGATCCATGCCATGTTGAAACTTAGGACTCTGGGAAGCCAGGCAAGCACCTCTCCTCCCTAATCGGTGGTGGTCTGGCTGACTGCAGCCCTTCCAGGGGGAGAACCAGCAGCAGCTCCTGAGATCTATGCCATGTTGGAACTGAGGACGCTGTGAAACCAAATGACCATCCTGCCTCCCTGCTAAGCAATAGTGAACCTCCTGCTACGTGGCCTAGAGTCAAATATCCCACTTCCCCTATCCTCCTTCCCCCCCCCATTAGCAAATGGGAACCAGAAATCTGTTTTGCTCTTTTCTGATTAATGGTACTGCTTTATTGAATATTCTGTTTTGATAAGTTCTATAGTGTTTTATCTTTCATCTCATTTTGATATACATGATTGAAAGAACAACTATTATAAAGATAACAAAATATACTGTGATACCTATTACTGTTATCCTGGTAACCTGCTGTGAAGTTCTGTACCAATTTCACTGTATGATATTAGTTGGCTTTATTCTGACTTGCTCTGTTGTATACTTTCAAAAAAAAAAAAAAAAAAAGAAAGAAAGAAAGAAAGGAAAACCTCTACTCTCAAAGTGTGATGACACAGAAGAAATAAACAGATTCTTACAAACTCATGAAGTACCAAAGCTAGGTCAAGAGGATGTAAAACTGCTGAATAACCAAATTTCTATTAATGAAATTGAAAACGTTATTAAGTCCTTACTTACAAAGAAGAGCCCAGGCCCAGACGGATTCACTGCAGAATTCTACAAGAAATACAAAGAAGACTTAACGCTGACACTCTTCAATGAAATTGAAAGGGAAGCAATCCTTCCTAAGTCATTCCTGGAAGCAAATATTACGCTAGTGCCAAAACATGAGAAAAACCCAATGAAAAAAGAGAACTATAGACCAATCTCCCTAATGAACACAGATGCAAAAATCCTCAATAAAATATTGGCAAATAGAATGCAGCAAATCATGAAGAAGATTATACACCATGACAAAGTGGGATTCATCCCAGGAATGCAGGGATGGTTCAACATATGTAAATCAATAAATGTAATCCACCATATCAATAAAACCAAAAGTAAGAATCACATGATCATTTCTATAGATGCAGAAAAAGCTTTTGATAAGGTCCAACATTCATTCATTCATGATAAGATCTTAGCAGAAAATTGGATTAAATGGTCTTTACCCCAATATAAAAAGGCCATCTATGACAAACCAACAGCCAATATCATACTAAATGGCCCAAAATTGAAGGCCTTTACTTTAAAATCAGGCACAAGACAAGGATGTCCTTTATCACCACTCCTATTTAATATAGTACTAGAAATACTAGCCAAAGCAATTAGACAAGAGAGAGAAATAAAAGGGGTAAAGACAGGAAAAAAAGAAGTTAAATTATCATTGTTTGCAGATGACATAATACTGTACATAGAAGACCCCCTAAACTCCACTGAAAGACACTTAGATATAATAAATAAATTCAGTAAGGTAGCTGGATACAAAATCAATACTCAAAAGTCAATAGCATTCCTATACACTAACAACAAAATCACTGACAGAGAAATGAGAAGCCACACCCTTCGCACTAGCAACCAAAAAAATGAAATATTTAGGAATTACTCTTACAAAAGAAGTGAAAGACCTATACAGGGAAAATTATAAAATACTGAAAAAATAAATTGAAGATGATCTCAGAAAATGGAAAGACTTCCCTTGCTCATGTATAGGAAGAATAAATATTGTGAAAATGGCCATTCTCTGAAAACTCTTACAGATTCAATACAATCCCAATAAAAATACCATCAACATACCTGATAGACCTAGAGAAATCACTCTCAAAATTCATCTGGAGTGAGAAGAGACCTAGAATAGCAAAGACAGTTCTAAGCAACAAAGGCAAGGCAGGAGGAATCACAATCCCTGACTTGAAGTTATACTACAAAGCAACCATAGCAAAATCATTGTGGTACGGGAATCAAAACAGAGCTGAAGATCAATGGAATAGATTAGAAGATACAACCACAACTACAAGCATACTCAACCACCTTATCTTTGATAGAGGAGCCAAACAGGTTCACTGGAAGAACAACAGTCTCTTTAATAAATGGTGTTGGAAAAACTGGCTCTCCATATGTTGAAAACTAAAACTAGACCCATGCCTATCACCATATACTAAATTAAAATCTAAATGAATCAAAGATCTGAATATTAAAACAGAAACACTAAATCTATTGGAAGACAAATTGGGTAGAAACCTTAAAGACATAGGGGTAGGTAGAGAATTCATGAACAGGACTCAAACTGCATGGGAAATACTTCCCAGAATCATTAATTAGGACCACCTCTAATTAAAAAGTTTCTGCATGTCAAAATAAATCCCCAGCATAGTGAAAAGAAAACCCACAAACTGGGAAAAAATCTTAATGAACTCTCCCTCAGATAAAGGACTTTTGTCTAAAACATATAAAGAATTTTAAAAAATCAGAACCCCCAAATTCAAAGATCCAATCCAAAACGGACATCTGAGATGAATACACACTTCTCAGATGACAAAATACAAATGGCAAATAAATACATGAAAAAATGTTCGTCATCATTAGTCATTAGAGAAATGAAAATTAAAACCACACTGAGATTCCATCTCACTCCTGAAAGAAAGGCCAGGATCAAGAAAACCATCAACAACAAATGCTGGAGAGGCTGTGGGGAAAAGGAACTCTCCTGCACTGTTGATGGGAGTGTAGAGTGGTGCAACCATTGTGGAGGTCAGTCTGGAGATTTCTCAAAATTGGATTGCAAGTCCCACTTGTTCCAGCTATTCCATTTCTAGACATATTCCCAGAAGAACTGAAAGCATCATATCACAGTGATATATGTGCACCTATGTTTATAACAGCACAATTTGTAATCACCAGATATTGGAAACAACCCAAGTGTCCATCAACAGGAATGGATAAAAAAAGTTGTGGCATTTTTATACCATGGAGTACTACTCAGCTATAAATAAGGATCACATTGAAATATTTATAAATAAATGGACACAGCTTGAGACCATAAACATAAGTGAAATAAATCAAACTCACACGTAAGAATACTGAATAATTTCCCTATTGTAAGAAATTATTCAAATATATAAAAGTATGTGGTAATCATACTTTTATGGAATGGCTTTGAAGCATTATAAAGTTTTCACTCATTAATTGGAATGGCTTTATTCTGGGCCATTTGATATTATTGCCTGTGATGAAATGAACAGCTATTTTGAAGAAAACAAGACATCATAATAGCTTGTGCTGATTTAATATCATCGTTTTTTGAAGTCCCACCAAACTGTTGCTCTTCTGTCTCCATTGGTTTTATCATGCTGTATCTTACTGAGTTATCTTGTGGTGAAGCACTAGGTTGCTGAAATTGTTATGCTTTGACCTGTATGGTTATGTTGCTATGTCCTCTTTTATCTCAATCTCCCCATTTTTTATAAAAAAATTATTTACTTATTTATTTTAATTAAGGGAAAAAATCAAAAAAATTAGCAGGATATATTATAGTAACTTTTTTGATTTCCTATTAACTTGCTTTAAAGTCCTGTAATACTCCCACAATCTTGTCTTTACTGATTATACTCTGTTCCGTTCTGTTTGATAATCAAGTTTCACATCATAGGCAACTACTTTGAAGGCAATAAGATTCAATATGATACCCATTCTGGTTTGACTGTTATCTTCTTTTGAAGTCCTGTAATATTTCCAATGTTTAGGTTTTATTAGTCTTGTTCTGTACTGTTCTGTTCAATTTTATTATACCTAATGATATAGGCAATTCTTTTTAAGGTAGCAAGAGGCATTATGGTAACCATTGTTGATAACCTTTTATTCTGTTTTTACATCATGTGCTATGTTTACCCTTTGTTTTGACTGATTGCTTCGTTTTGTCATAATTTGTTTTATTCTCTTCCAAAAAAAGTAATAAGATCTATGTGAGTAATGAAACCCAAAATGTGTAAATTTTGTTGTAAAAAAGAGAGGGAAAAAAGTGCTCTAAAGGATACAACTGCAAGTGTGTTTAGGTGTGTAAGATAGATGACCATATTACTGTTTGTTGGATCATTGAATACAACTTTTTGCAGTCTCACTGTTTGAATGTCCACTTTGTATGCTTTAATCCTGTAACTTGAACAACTATTTCTAAGATGACAATATGTAATCTATTAAATTAGTGATTTCTTACCTTTTTTTTTTCTATGCCTGTAATACTTGTACCCTTATACTGTTTGGGTTTTTTTCCTTCAAATAAAAAAAAGTGGCCTTTGTAACCCATACCTATTTAAAAGTATACCTACTTTTCTGATTTGTAAAGAAAATTGGAGCTAAAATTGTGGTCAATTTTGAAGCAATTGGATTCAGTATGCCATAAATTTTGATGCAATTTCATTTTTTTCGTATATTTATTTATTTTTCCTTGTTTTATACATGTCATGATCTATGTTTAATCTATTTTTGGAGTATGGCAAGATGTAAGTAAATAAATTGTTTGTTCATTTTTTATCTTGTTGGAAGACATCACACAAAGAACATGACTTCCATAAATCTAGATTTGTTCTTATCGTGTTTAATTTTAATATCATTATCTGGAGAAAATTAACAAAAGCACTTCAAAATAAAATAAGTCAGAAAAGAGAGTTGAAGGGGACATGTGAAGCCACAGCAGTGAAGTCATTATATCTTGCTGGGGAAGATGAAGGCAATGGTTGTGATGAAGTGAGTTCATGGGAGAATTGTGAGGATTATTCTACAATGTCCCGAGTAAGTGGTCCTGTCAGTAGGATCCTGATTCACTGCAAAGTGTCAGAAATAAATGGGCAAGTGAATGTAATAAAAAATGAAGTGTATGTGTATTATGCGTGAATGAAAGCAGTAACATGGGAGAAACAAGGCAAAGTTGAAATCTTGAGCAAGGGCATGTGGAAGAGAAGACAGGCACTGTATTAGGTTGTTACCACAGATTACTTCGTTTTCTGTGTCTCATTTTCCTAAAAGAAGAATACATTCTAGAAATTAATTTATTTCTAGTGCAGGTGCCTAGAAAGTAAACTTTGGGACCAACATTTCCACATTTTAAAAGTTCTGTTTCACTGTGATTATGTAAACAGCCTTGTAGTTGAACCCAAACTTTATTTTCACCAGAATCCCCAGGCTGTTTTAAGTCTTACGTGATAAATCACTATTCTCAAGACTGTGTTAATCATTGTCTCTTACTAGAAACACACAACTAGGTCTAAATCCAAAGAACACTTTAAAAAAAAAAAAAAACTTGGTTTACAAATGTTACTTAATAAGGTAGACACTAAAGTTTGGTAGACTCTGGTAAAATAGGATGATTTTAAATGACTGGGTGTTAGCAAAACAAACAATTCTTTCAAAATGACCAAATGCAAGAGATAATCCAATAGTTAGAGAGATACATGAGAACTGGACTTTTGTACAAATAGTTTCTCTTGATTAATTTCATTTTCTAGTTTTATAGAGATATGGGCATCCAAAAGGAAGAAAAAAGGCAGGACTTCCTTTAATGCTGTTTTTATGTTAATGTGCAAGCAACTAATTCTTAACTCATGGAAGATTTAGCTTGATTCTTTTTTATTTTTAAAATACATAATTTTAAATAAATAATTTTAAAATAAATAATTTTACCCTCTTAAACATAACAAAACAGAAGAAAAACAGATCATAAGAGAACAATTTAAAAATCACAGATTTCGAAGCAAGACCACCAGAGATCGTCACTATCCATCATATTGTCGCTTGTTTTCTTCCAAATACTTGTCCACATCTTCACACATGATGAATTCACACTGAACAAAACAGTGCTAAACTGATAAGAACAGGATGATGAAGACATTTTAGGTCTTCAAGAAGAAACAATAGGGAAGTTGACAATGGCTGCCATAATGTCTCATTCTCTTCAAAATAGTAATCAGGAGTTCCAGTACACCAGCGCAGGTGTGAGAAGAGTCTAAGATTATTGTTCCCAACAGTTAAGTAGCTGCCCAACTTCCAGACGCACTATACTTGGCTCGGGAGGTTACAAGGGTCTACTAAACCACACCCAGTGACAATCATTCAATCAGGAGAGCTGAGAACACATGAGGTGAGTTCCAATGCATCTGTGCTAGCCTAGGGAGAGCTTTGGACCCATAGTGGTTAGGAACCTGCCCAGCTTCCTGGAACACCAGAGGTGGCACAGGAGGTACTGAGGGCCTGACTGGACAATGCTCAGCAACCTCCATTCAGTCCCAGAAGCTGAGGGCATAAGAGGTGATTTCCAACATGCCCATGGGAAGCTTTGGTACATCACTTGAAACACAGAAATACAGGAAATTGACAAGACTGAAAGACCAAAATGCAATCTCAAACCTCCAGCCAATCCCAAGAAAGCCTAGGAGCCATGTACATAGAAGAAAATGCAAGCCATACACCTGAAATGCCTGAAATAATAGCAACTGAAATAAAGAAGCAACTCTGGGAAGCTTTAAAGGAATTCAAATTAGAAATAATCTCCAAGGTAAAAGAAGAAATGATAAAAGTAATGCAAGAAACACTGAACACATCTAAAGAAGACACAGTTAAAACATTAGAGGAACAATGCAAAAAGATAGAATCCCTGGATGAACAATATAAGAAACAAACAGAATATATGAAGCAAATTCAAAGAGATATACAGGAAATCAAAATTTCCATTGAAAGTTGTCAAAACTCCCTCAATGAAAGTGAAGGTAGAATTTCAGACCTCAAAGACCAGATTACCGCTAGTTTACAGGAAAGAAAAGATCTTTTAAAAATAACAAGGAATAAGGAAATAATAATTCAACAGCTGCAAAATGATGTAAAGAAAAACATAAGATTGATAGGGATAATTGAGAAGGAAAGGGACAACACAAATGATATCAAGAGGCTATTTACAGAAGTTATAGCTGAAAATTTCCCAAATATGAGAATGGAAACTGACATATGGATTAGTAAAGCATATAGAACTCCAAAGAGCCTTAACCAAATTAAACTACACCCAGAGATATAATAATCTCCACCTCAGAAATCCAAAATAAGAATAGAATATGAAAAGCTGTCAGAGAGAAAAGACAGATTACCTGTAAAGGAAAACCTATCAGAATCACAGCAGACTTCTCAACACAAACAATGAAGTCAAGAAAAGCATGGAGAGAAGTATTTCAGATTCTAAAGGAAAACAACTTCCAACCTAGACTGATGTACCCTGAAAAACGGTCCTTCAAAATGGATGGAGAAATAAGATGCTTCCATGAAAAACAGTTGAAGAACTTCATGATCACTAAACCAACCCTGCAAATACTGAAAGACATTCTAGATACACATAGGATAAAACCACTAAGCAAGGCAGACAGTTAAACAGAATGGAAATGTAAAAGACACAACATCAGAAAGATAACACATCAACAATAAACAAATATACAACAATTATAGCCATTAATGTAAATGGTCTCAATGCATCAACTAAAAGAAACAGACTGGCAGAATAGATCAAGAAACAACATTCAACCATATGTTGTCTACAAGAAACTCATTTAACCCAAAAGGAAACTCAAAGAAGGAAAGTGAAAGGATGGAAAACAATACTTCATGCAACAGGAACATCCCAAATCAGGTGGGGGTCACTATTCTGTTTGCAGACAATGTGAACTTCAAGAATGACCAAAGAGACAAACAAGGTCACTACATATTAGTTAGGGGAAAACTTCAAGCGGAAGAGATAATAATCTTAAATATACATGCATGCACCGAATTCTAGAGCACACGGCTATACAAAGTAAGTATTAACAGAAATGAAAAATCAAATAGGCAATAACACAATTATAACAAGAGACTTCAACACACCATTGACACAAAGGGACAGCCAGACAGAAAATCAACAAAGAAATAACAGAACTAAATTAAACCTGTGAACAAAAGGACTTGATAGATGTACACATAATATTCCACTCAACATTAGAATACACATTCTTCTCAGCAGTACACGGCACCTTCTCCAAAATAAACTGTATACTAACCCACAGAACATATTTAAATATACACAAAAGAATTGAAATTACCCCACGCATGTTATCGGATCACAGAACCATGAAACTGCAAAAACCCCACAAACCCATGGAAATTGAATAATACACTTTTGGGCAATCAATGGGTCACAGAGGAAATTCAAGAAGGAATTAAACAATACTGACAAACAAACAAAAATGCAAATGCAGCTTACCAGAATCTGTGGGATGCAATGAAAGCAGTCCTCAGATGAAAATTTATTGCACTGAGTTCCCATATCAGGAAAACAGAATGAAAACAAATAAACGACCTGATGCTATACCTCAAACATCTAGAAAAAGAAGAGCAAGTCTAGCCCAAAGTCAAAAGAATGGAGGAAATTATAAAAATCAGAGCAGAAATTAATGCAGTAGAGACTAAGAAAACAATAAAAAAAATCAATGAATCAAAGAGTTGGTTCTTTGAAAGAATAAATAAAATTGATAAGCCCCTAGCCAACCTTAACTTTAAAAAGGAAAGAAAATGCTCAAATTCATGCAATAAGGAATGAGATAGGTGAAATTACTACACACTCTGTGGAAATACAGAAGATCATCAACATCTATTTCAAAAACCTCTACTCTCATAGGTTTGATAACACAAAAGAAATAGATTCCTAGAAACATATGAACTACCAAAGGTGGGTCAAGAAGATGTAAAACTGCTAAATAACAAAATGTCTATTAATGAAATTGAAAAATGTAATTAAGTCCTTACCTACAAAGAAGATCCCAGGCCTAGACAGATTCGCTGAGGAATTCTACAAGAAATAGAAAGAAGACTTAATGCCAACATTCCTCAAGCTCTTCAACGAAATTGAAAGGGAAACAATTCTTCCTAAGTCATTTCTGGTTTCAAATATTACTCTAGTACCAAAACCTGAGAAAGATCCAACCAAAAAAGAGAACTACACACCAATCTCCCTAATGAACATAGATGCAAAAATTCTCTATAAAATATTGTCAAACAGGATGTAGCAAATAATCAAAAAGATTACACACCATGACTAAGTGGGATTCATCCCAGGCATGCAGGGATGGTTCAACATACATAAATCAATAAATGTAATCCACCATATAAATAGAATCAGAAATAAGAACCACATGATCATTTCTATAGATGCAGAAAAAGCTTTTGATAAGGTCCAACATTCGTTCATGATAAGAACTTCACAGAAAATAGGAATGGATGGTCTTTACCTCAATATGATAAAAGCCATCTATGACAAATCAACAGCCAAAACTTCATTGAAAGACTCCTAGATACAATAAATAAATTCAGCAATATAGCTGGATACAAAGCACCTAAAAATCAATAGTATTCCTATATACTATATATCCTATGTACAACAAAATCACTGAGAGAGAAATAAGAGAAGCCACAAACTTCCCTTTATCTACTAAAGCCTCAAGGTTTTCCTTCCTTATAGCTGAGTAGTTCTCCATGGCAAAAAAGTGTCATGTCTTTCCAACCTTTCTGCCACTGCTGGATGAGCTATCCCTATTTCTCTCTGGTTCCCTGTCACATACAGCATTGTTTTCTCATGTTTGACTTTTGGTTCATAAAACCTCTTTCAGGATGATTATATTTCCTATACAGAGCATTTTGATGGACCCTATCTCCTGATTTACTCTTCCTGTGTTTCTTTTTGTTAGTGTATCAAGGCCATCTGTATTAGAGATTATAGCAAATTTTCTCTGTCTCATCTCTGTTATGATATCTTTCTGCTGTTGGTTGTCTACTTTTCTCCTTCATTCCACTGTCTGCCCATACACTGAGACCTCTCTACCACTGTTCCTGGAATGCTGGTGATTTTTTCTCTCTCTAGAATGACTTTCAGTATTTTTAATAGGGTTGGATTGGTGGTCACAAACTCCCCCACTTCTTTGTCATGGAAGTATCTTGCTTCTCCATTAATCTTGAGAGGCAGTTTTTCAGAGTACATCAATCTGGGTTGGAGGGTATTTTCTTTCAGGGCTTAGAATACTCTGCTCCAAGCTCTTCTTGATTTGATGGTTTGTGTTGAGAAGTTTGTTGTGATTTTGATGGGTTTTCCTTTATACGTGATCTGTTTCTTTTCTCTGACAGCTTTTAATATTCTGAGTATTTTAATATTCCGGTCTTGTGATAAATTTCTGGGATCTTGATTATTATATGTCTAGATGTCTTATACGCCTATTTTGGTTGTAGCTGGCTGGAGTTCTGTATGCTTCATATATCTGAATATCATTCCCTTTTCCTATGTTTAGGAAGTTTTCCTTAATTATTTCTGTGAATAGCCTTTGTATTTCATTTGTATTTACCCCTGCTTCTTCACTCACTTTTTTTAATTTCTAAGTTATAGATCCTCTTGTCGTCTTCTAGCCTTTGTATTGTTACTTCCTGGTTCCTTGTGGTTTTTAAGAGATGTTTCCTTTTGCGATCATACATTGCAAACCTATCTTCAAGTTTTGACAGGCTGTCTTTAGTTTCTGTCAAGCAATTTTGCCAGCTTTCAATGGAGTTTTTAATTTCCTGGTAATCTCTTTGAATCTGTTTCATGTACTATAGATTATTTTATATTCTTCATCAAAAGTTTCTCTCCTTTTTCTGTGTTCCTCCATGCTCCCATCTGTGTCTTCTTGAGAGATACTTAGCAGCTCTCCATACCAATTCCATTCTCTTTTGTGGTACATCCTCCTGCCAAGAGCCTTGGGCTCACCAGTCTCAATTTCAGCATAACTGTGACTTCAGCACAACTGCGACTCATCTAACTCCAAGGCACCCAGTACATCATGGGATCAGCTCCAGTGAGAGCGCATCTGGCTTCAGCCTTCTGTACACGTTTTACTTTCTTTCTTTCTTTCTTTCTTTTCCATTAATTTGTTCCTAGGTCATGAGAATCCCTCTCTTTTTCATCTGGTCTTCTCCATGGTGTTAAATTCTAGCATCTGAGTTGTTTCTCTGAGAGAGGCTCTCTACCCTGCTACCTATCAATCCTCCCAGTTCTCCAGATCTGTTTGCTTGATTCTTGAAGTATTCTTTTTTTTTTTTTTTTCAAACCAGAAACTCACAATCTTGCTCTTGCCAAGTGAGCATTTACAGCACTGAGCTAAATCCCTGGCAGCTTGATTCTTTAATAAGTATTTATAGAACTATTTGCAAAAGGGAGAATGATGCTGAAGTTTTGTGCTAAATCACGTTGCTCATAAAAACCAGGAGAATAAAGGAAATAGAAGATAAAAAGGCAGTAAGTTAACTTGGGTAAATTCTTCTGCATTATTTACTCATCAGTCAGTAACACTATTTAGTGAATGTATAAAAGATGCTGGGTAATTGTGTCCACCCTGTAGCCTGCATGTTGGACCCGACTATGTATAAAATAAACTATAAAAATAAAGGAACTTTTGTTACATAAATGTATTATGTACTTTATAAATAGCTCAAGATTATTCCTCTTTACTCAGTGTGGCCCAAGCAAGGCAAAGTTGTATGACTAACAAGCCATGAATTGGACTTAGCCACAAGGACAATACTCAAGATTAGAACAGATGTAACAGAACAGCATCAGATCAGCACTCTAAGGTTTAATTTTAGAAAATACTTGAATAACTTTAATAATGATTCATTCCTTTGTAAGTTGCCACATAAATTACTTATAACACAATGGCAAGTAAGTTGTTTTTTGTTTCTCTGGCTTACACTTTATCTTTTTTTCATGAGATACTATAGTGCACTATGTCATAAAATAATTCAATGATTCTTATTTATAAAGAGTACAAATATGTACATTTTTACATTTTATATAAGTGCAGCTTGCTGCTAAAAGTTTGAATAAAAGATGTTCATGCTTTCAGCATGTAATATTTTTCATCATTTATGAACAGGTAAATATTGGCTAATCATTGTACACACCAGATCCACTGTTAAGTGTTGAGATATAGCACCTAATTTTATAACTCAGTAGTCATTATTATAATATACATGACAAATTTTGGAAAATTTCACAAAGGAATGTAGATTTAGATAAGTGGGTTCTAAAGAATCTAATTCCAGTCTTTAAAAAAATGTAATTTCCCTGATATATAGAATGGAGACCAGGGTCTTTGTTTAACTTAAGTAGTATAGAAAGTCCTGATGAGAATGTTACCAGGACAAGTAAAATTATGGTGGGTCACACAAAATAATGGAAGTGGCTACATTGGGTTAAAATAACAGGGCCATCCAATGATGAGAAAATACAGGAAGATGAAAAATTACAGATAAACTAGCCAGAAAAAAAGTTACTACTGTGTAATTATCCATTACTTAAGGATGTGGTCCCTGCGGTTTGGGTAGACTTGTTTAAGGCATGTTTGCCTGAAGGGTTTGCTGAAATTGTGATGGGAGAACTAATACAAATAAATCTCTTCTGGGAACAAGCACAGAGAAAATGACTGTGAAGTCTTTCATTTCCCAGATACTTTCAATTGTCCTATGAACTATTGTTGGAAGCTACAGAAGTTATACATACTCGTTTTAGGCGTAAACAAGCAAGCCAGCAAACACAGAAGAGAAGTATTGGTGATCTCTTCGTATAAACATAATGGAAGAATGATCCCAGCAAAGGCAAAGCTTCTTCTTTAAAGCAAACTGTATTTTAACAACATGTACTGTTAGCCTCTGTCACATAACTTCTAAGAAAAAAATGTTAACCTTGTACTGAGGTAATTGAATGACAACTGAGCAATAAAGCTAAATTCCATGAGCCCCCTTTGTTTCTTCATTTTCTCACCACAAAATCACATAGCTTTCCAGAAGGCAGTGAGGACATTGCTCTTAATTTGAATATTCTTATTTTTCTCAAGCTTGTTCTATAATAAGATCAGTCCACCCTGCATCGTTTCAGCCCCTTCTTTACGTGCACAGCCTGATTCCAGTGTCAGGCTGTGTAAGTCCCTCTGTAAGGTTTATAAAAGGCAAAGTCCTGTTTTCCTGACGAGTTCCCTCCTTACCATGCCTCCTACTCCAAGACTGAATGTATTTTCTGAAACATAATTACTTGCTTTTTTCATGTATTCACTTGGGTTCATATTTAAAATGCCCTAGATTCTTATTTTCTCAAATATAGTTAATTATGTTCCATATTCTATTTTCAGTTTTCTATGCCCCTTCCTCTCCCCAATTCTACTATATTTAGCACATTAATTACTAGATTTCTATCTCTGGTTTCAAATGAGCACAAACATGGTTTGATCTCTTCTGCTGAAGTGAGCTTGTTCTGCTAGGAATTTTTATTGAGAGAACTTCTGGCTTTGTTGTTCTTTTAATAAATACATGCGTATTGAATGCCTGATGTGTGTAAAGATCCAGGTCAGGTGCTTGGCCGTAATGATTGATAAGGTAGCTATGTCTCCCTTGCACTGTGATACAGCCCACGATGTGGTAAACACCGTAAGTCCAAACGACTGGAACATCTAACCTTGCTTGCAGGATCAGTTTTCCAGCTCTATATATTTGGATGTTCTGCGTAAAGAAAGCTTCTGTAATGAAGCTGTCAACTAAAGAAAACCAGCCCTGTCAGTTGTTCCTTTCACATCGTGGCTACTTCTTTTATTTCTCTGAGGTCCTGACATGGTGGGAAGAAAATAACTTTCTGGTTAGAGCGCTACAATGTTTGTCTTAGCATCTCTTGACATTAGGCAAAGGGAAAATTGGGTAGGATTTCTAGTTCCTTAATGAGATAAAAAAAAAAAAATAAAGTTGCAAAAGGAAGGGCAATGACAATAGCTTTTGAGAGATCACAGCCAAAATAGTAAAATTTTAAGTTTCAAACAGTGAACCTCAGATGATCTAAGTTTTGCACTTATTATTTTAAGTACTTTCCACAATTAGATACTGAGAAAATCTTTTTGGTAATAACTTTGAATATTTCTTTTTTCAAATCAAAGCACGCTAGGATTATCAATTAGATTGTTTCTCATAAATATTAGGTTGGTTAAAGTGTTACACCTGTTCATTGTTGTTGCTTAATGGAGGCCAAAAGATTTGTTTGAAATAGAAAGAATGGATGGGATGCAGTCTTTGATACTTTTTCAAGTGAAATAACAGAAATTGTCTTAAAACTGTGGCTTCTCATTGCCTGACATCCTATTCAGACATCTTTGCATGGTTTGTAAAGTCAGCCATAGATTCTTTTCGTTTATTGATTTGGCCTCATCTCTTATAGCATTGTTCTTTTCCTTCCCACGGGGTCCCTCCCTCTCTTGTTATCTCTGCTCTGGGCACGGGAGCATCTTAAAACTTTAAGTCTCTTTAAGAGTAAAAGCAGTTTATCCCCTTTTCTCCAGACACCAATTTATTTACAATTAAGTCAGTATAAAGGAATTCCCCACCATCTTCAAAAACTGCAGAAAGGATAGCTAACTCCTAAATGAAGCGTTCCTAACAGATTATGAGTGGTGAAAGTCTCCTATAGAAAAATAACTAGATATGAAAGGAAAAGAAAGATGTTACTCTCATGGTCCCTCCTCAAGGAATTAAAGACCTAGATTTGAATTTCAACGTTCTGTTCCTTAGCACAATTCAGCTGTTACTCCTATTTTGCTCTTATTAATTTGGATTTGCTGTGTTAACTATATTCTCCTTTGTCTACTAACATGTATTCATGCCATAGTGTGTAGGTGTTGAAAACGTATGCTAAATCTTTTATTATTGATTATGAAAATTAATGTCCTCTTTCTTCTATAGATGTCAGCAGATACCTGAGTCTTCTCCTTTCTATTCCCATAAAAAAATTGAGTTTTCATTTGAAAGACAAACAGTATTTTCATCAACACAGTTAACTACATCAGTCTCCTCATATCCATGGTTTAAGTTCCTGTGCTTTCAGTTACTGGCAGTCAACCCCAAGTAAAAATATTAAAATTTTTAGAAATCAAGAATTCATAAGTTTTAAATGACAATCTAAATACTGTGGTAAAATTCCATATTTTTTGCTCCATTCCAACTCAAATATGAATTATTCCTTTGTACATCATATCTATGCTGTATATTCCTTCTGCTTTTGGTCATAGAAATGGAAGTGCTTGCATTCAAGTAACAAATGCTTTACTTAATAATGACCAATAGTGACCCTTAAGTGCAAGAGTAATGATGCTGATGATTTCATCACAGAAGATTGTTATAGTAAAATGTAGCAACTTATTACAAACAAGAAGTTCCAGTTCCTTGGAAAGTCTAACAAAGTGAGTCTTATGTACCTTTGACACAAATATGTAATGTAAGGCATTTAAAAAACACAAAAATACTGTACATAAACTATTTTAATAGTTACCTTAAAATAGTAGTATAGTATAACAACTGGCATCTAGGGGATTCCATGGTCACAGTGAACTGACAAGCAGAGAGTTTCTAACTAGAGAAGGAAGACAGGTGGGAGATAATGGGGCAATGTCTACCACCGTTTCGGCTCGGTCTAATCTCTCATTATTTTCACTTTTGTTTTCATGGTTGTTGCTTTGTGCTTTCTAGGGCTGGGGATTTAGCTCAATGGCAAAAGCACCTGACTTGCAATCAGGTGGTCGTAAGTTCAATCCCCGGTACCGATTAAAAAAATAGAAAAAAAAAACATCAGCTGCTTTGTGCTTCCTAGCCATCTCCTTTACATCAATATTGCTTTTCCTCTTACTTCCAGATGTCCTGGGCTCTGATTGAGCACCGTGCTGCTATACACTGTCACTCTGTACAGTAACCAAACAGCAGCACAGCTGTGGCAGTGCTCGGCAGACCTGTGAGCTACTTCCATGGTTCGTTTGCCTCTATCAATGTTGGTAATGTGAGGTCCATTCATACCTGTGAATGTTTGCAACTACAGTTGCAACTTGATCTCTTTTATTATTAGTTATTTTCATTAATTTTTACTGTGCTTCGTTTATAATTATTATTATAGGTAGGTATGAGGCATGGTTTCTTGGTTTGAGGCATCTATTTGGGGGTCTCAGGATATATCTCCTACAGACAAAGGAAGACAAGTATATTCATTATTCCCTATAAGCTATAGAGAAAGAAGTATATCAACTGAATAGAATCTAATCTCACATTATTTGTCCTATAATCCTTCTAAGAATCTTTGAGATTCAAAACATTATCAGAAAATAACAACAATAAATAAAGAAGAGGACTTTTATGTCAACCCAAAATTATTTATACCTCTAAATTTTGATTTTAATTTCTATTTGTTACGTAGTCCTCCATAAAGTAAAAATATGGTGTAATTTGTCTCTTTTTATGTTGAACACAGCATGTAGTATATGACGCATAGAAAGTATTCAGAAAGTGTTTGTGGGTTACATAAATGACCAGATCTACAAACGAGAAAGCATCATCCAAACAACTGTTTTCATTATATGATTTTCCACTTTGAGAAAAAATTCCTCTGCAATTGCCAGTGGTGCCACATCCAGATTTAGAGGAAATTATGCACTCTTGCCACATCAAATGGCAAACACATGGTGACTAAGCCTCTTCATGCAAGTCTGTTCATTGGTCACAATCTGTGAGGACAGCAACTGACATATCAGAAGACTAAGATTTAGTCTGTAATTAGCTTAGTGAGCTTGGAGAAGTCTCTGAATATAGCTGGCTTCCATTTTCTTCTTTGTAGAATAAAGAAGTTGTGCAGAAGAGCTCCTAACCTGAAAAGCATAGATTTGTGAACGAATGTCAGGACAAGTATGTGACATTCCTGCAATTGTGTGAATGTTCTTTCCTTCTTTCTTTCTTTCTTTCTTTCTTTCTTTCTTTCTTTCTTTCTCTTTCTTTTTTTGAAAAAAGGGCATAATGATTAAGCTTAATTGTCAATTTGACTGGTATAAAAGACTTCTGGACATATGATTAGATCATTGGGAAGCTATAATCTCAGTGGATTGATCTGCTCATGTTTATAGTTGAATGTGGTATTAGGAGCTGGGGCCTAATGAGAGGGGCCTGGGGGCGTGCTTTGGAGGCACTCTTTCCATCTGCTCTCCCAACCATCTCATGATAAACTAAGCAATTTTGTGGTATCCTGCATTTCCAACATGATGTTTTTACCTTGGAGCTAGCTGACAGTGGAATTGAAAACACTGACACCATGAACCAAGTAAACCATTTCTTTCTTCATGTTGTATATGTCTGGCGTTTCAGTAACAACTGTGAAAAGCTGACTAATTAATACAAAATGTTCATAGCTTTAGGTATCTTTAAAAAGGAACTAACTTGTTCTCTTCATGAGTCTGTGCCATTCACTGACTGCAGGGGTAAAGAACCAGGGGCCTCACCAAGAGGTGATCCCCTCCTAGAAAACAATGCCATGCCCAGGCTGCTGCCTCAGTAGGGACAGTCATACCCAAGCCTCTCTGCCATTCCAAAACTGTGGGGAGGGGGGAGACATCCAGGCCTTACCAGGAAGTGATCCCAAATGGAAAACCATATCATCTGCATTGTTTTGTTGGGTTGGGTTTTATTCTCTTTTATTTTGTTTGATTATGTTAAATCTGATGGCATGAGCAGCTATTTGAAAGAAAACAAGACATACTACGGTAGCCATTTTGGATTTACTAGTGGTCTGTTTTGAATTTATTTATTGCATTTACTGTTTTAGCTTTATTGTTTCTGTTCTATTCTGACCTGTTCAATTTTTACTATGTCTGAAAGTATCTGCAGTTATTTTTAAGACAACAAAAGGCATTATGATAACTATTGTGGGTTCTTAAAGTTTTGATGTCCTGTATCACTTATACTGATTTATTTTTTATTGGTTTTCTTCTGTTTTATTTTCCTTGGTTTTATCATTTTTCAAATAAAACATAAAAGAGAACTAACTTTTTAAAAAGAAAGATAAAGAAACTCCAGAATAGCTAACATTTGATAGCCCTTTCTCCTATAAAACTATGAAAACACTTTGAAGACTTCTAAAACTACAATTGCTTACAATATTTTCTTTTTTTCTCTGTTCGTTTTCTGTGTTAATCATAAACCACTTCATGATATTCTAAACCTATTCCTATTTTAAACATCATGCATACTATTTGAATCTGGAACTAGATCTTTTATTCCTATAAATTCTATACAAGAATTCTTAGAGTTAAGGCCACAGTAAATATTGAATGAACATTTTTATAAAGTTATTTTACCAAGAACATAGTTATATTCCCTCAAATACACTATGCTTAAGCAACTTGGCTTAAAGCAACACACGTTTATTTTCTTTACAGTTTTTTGAGATGAAAATTGTCTGTCATCTGAGACACTATACCTGACACCAACACTTTAAAAGAGGAAAAGTTTGTTTTGGCTCACGGTGTGTATAGACTTCAGTCTGCATTCCGCTGGCTCCAAGCAAGATGGCATGGCAGAGGGACATGCAGGGACATGAGGTGCTCATATCCTGGCGGCCAGGAAGAAATTGAAAGAGGAACCCTGAGGAATCAAACCACACCCTCAGTGATCTCTTCTTCCAACAGGTATTACCCCTTAACAGCAAGTCAACTGTAAATTCTATATTCCAATCACCTTCCAGTATCCGTGCCTGAGTAAGTACATAGGCTCAAATGGGGGAAGATCTAGATACAAACCTAACAGAAGTCTAAAGTAAAACTTAGATTCCATAGGTTTGCAGTCCTGGGACATCAGAGAAGTGTTCCTTTTTGTTGACATTTCTAGCTTCCAGAGACCAAGAACATCTTTTAACTCATGGCTCCCTCCTCCATCTTCAAAGAACAAATTTTTCAAATCTTTCTCTGTCTTTTAGCCTTTGGCATCACACTGTCACTATGTGATTCTGACTTCACCTATGTAATTTATATAAAGATTTGTTGATTACATAGGGCCCACCAGGACAATCCAGAATTATCTTCCCATCTCAAGGTCTTTAACCTAATCACACCTTGGGTGTCATCTACTAAATAAAGCTACTATTATTAGGAGATAAAGACCTTTTATTCAATCCATCACAATACTTTGCTTCCTTACTTGTGTTTATTTATTATGCCATAGTTTTGCAGGGAAGACTTGCTTTCACAAATACATGCAGAACAGAAAAAGTAGCAAGAGAATTTATATAGTTAAGGGAATGGGGGCTGGGGATTTAGCTCAGCGGCATAAGCACCTGCCTTGCAAGCAGGTGGTTATGAGTTCAATCCCCGGTACTGATAAAAAAAAAAAGGGTCACAAACAAGTGACCAAAAAGGACGACGGAACGATGCATGGAAGGGAGCATAGAATTCAGGATGTCAACAGTTGCCTCTGGGGAACATAAAAAAATGAAAGAGTCTCCTGTCACTAAAACTATTACATCTCCCATTTCTGTACTACTCTTGTGGAAGATTAGAAAATTGAGAAGTTTAAGTCATAATGAAAATATAATATAATTATATGTTGTAATAATATGTCAATTCACTAGTGGTACACTGTAGCACCGTGATGAATTGGGAAAGTTCTATCACATTTTCATATGCTTTTATTTGAGTCATTGCTGCTATAAAAGCATATCTGAGACTAAGTAATTTATAAAGAAAAGCAACTTATTTCTGACAGTTCTAGAGTTTGGGAAGTCCAGAATCATTGTACCAGGATCTGGTGAGTGTTGTGACACTATATTCTCATGTGGCAGAAGGCAGAAAGGCACGGCAGAGGAGGAGATGTCAAGTGCTGTAGAAGAGTGAACCCTCTCCTATACGGACTGAAACAATAACCTCGCCACATTGGAGAGCAAGAGCCTGTTGAATACTTTAAAAACACCTGTATCCTGACCTTGCCACACTGGGCTCCAATTTCCAACTGTGTGAATTTGGGGGGCACATTCAGACCATAACGACTGATGCTTGCTGTGCCAAAGCAGGGGCAAAGTGAGGGGTGGGGGTGTTTATGTCAAGGACATACCAGATTTCACATACGAACAAGTCTTTCCTGTGTGTAAGTCTTGCTTTCCTTTATGGCATTTCCAGGCCCATACAAGTTTCTTGGGAGCCACAGAAAGCAACAATTCCATTTAATCCAATGCTAGTGATAATTCATGTTGGGGCTCAGCAACTCTAAAACTACCCTTTCTTTTAGTAGTTTAAGGTATTCATTGATATGTTGATTGACTCATTAATTTACTTACTGCCTACTCTAGTAGGTTAAGGGTATACATTGGTGATAAAACAAGTCTCTTTCTTATGGATCTAAGAGTTGGAGCATTTCAGAAGACCACGAGTACTCACTCTCCTATAAGGAAAGTCTGCTATCTAGGAAGGAACCTAGCTGTTCATATTCAAAAATCAGAGTGAAGATTGTTACACAGTGACCGAGAAAGTTTAGACTTTTGTCATTTTAGGGTGATATTAAAAAGACCACAAAAGTCACATGGAATGAAATCTTTTTACAAAATATGATTGAAGGAAAATGAACAAATGACTACAAAGGATCACTTGGCTCAAGTGTAAATGAAGGCCAGCAGGTGAGACTGTTAAGTACTAAATAAGCAGGAACGGTGAAATAAATTTATTTTCCAGAATCATGAAATGGCTCCTTGAGAAGAGAATACCCTAATAACATACTCCTAATGAAAAGTAACACGTACCATCTCTGCCAGCTCTACTGACAATCCAATTGCTCTGAAGACCAAAAGTTGAACTGAAACCCGCTTCGTTGTTTGAATTGAGTCAAGTTTTCTATGTCCTTCCCTGTTCTCTGGGATTAGCAGCCCCTGTGAAGGAAAGTGACTTGATCTTAGTTCATCTTCAGCATTATAAATAGCAACTTATTGAGTGCTCATCCTTGAGAAACCACAAGTGAACAAGGTAATTATGCCTTTTAACTAGCTTCTTAAAAATAAGGAAGCTGCTTCTAGAGGCTGTGGTTAATATTGCCCTTTATCATTTTTTCATCTTACCCATAAAAGCATTAAACTCAGATTTGTAGTTGCACAGCAGTCAGTGTCAATTCTTTTTTTTTTTTCTTTTCAGCAATTTGTATGTTTTAATGTTGGCACTTCCACACCCCATTTGAGGTTTAAGGGTTCTATAACTATTACTGTAGAACCCACTGGTTTTAGAACAGTTTAGGAATCTTTGGATGTGGAGTGTCACATGTACAAGCCATCCATGGTCCTTTTTATCATTCTCTCATAATTGTCTTACCACACAAAGGCAGACAAATGATAAGGATAAAAGAAAGGATGACATAGGGACTAGGAGAGGGGTAGGAATCAGGGATTAGAATCAGGAGAAGGGCTCAGTGTGCAGACATGGAGAGTTCAGGATGGATGTGACCCACTGTATCTTAGACAGTAGCTGAAGGGCCATGACACACTGCTGTGTCGGGACACCACGCCACAGGTATGAAGGTTTACCCATGAAATGGTGGTGTTGTGGAAGAGTGGCCTTGCAGAGAATGCCTCTTGCCCATTCCAGTCTTGGCCCTTGTGTGACCCTGGAGAAGATGCCTGTGTGTCCAGCTGTGAAACAGGGAACTTGATAGTGCTTAACGTGCTGTGTGTAGCTGTGATGGGAAAAAGTGTGTTATACAGACCATTTAGAACAGTGCCTTGCATATAATTTGGGCGATTTCAGTGTAAGCCATTTTTCTGGCAATGAAGGTGGTCATGTTTATCAACCAAACTTTCACTTTTTATTCTGAAATGTGTCTCTGTCCCTCTCTATCTGTCTGTCTCTCTCTGTCTCTGTCTCTCTCTCTCCCCTTTCTATTTGCTGCTTTAAAGTAGAAGGGCTCTGTCAGTTCCTCTGTGATCATGGAAGAAAGGCACTAATGATTTCCTTCAAAATAACCAAAATTCAAAAGAAATGGCTTTGAAAGTTCCACAAAATTTTTATTTTTGGATTCATTAGATTTTGTTTCCTGTGTTCCCACGATGGAGCAGAGTTGAAAAGCCTTAGCATTCTCTATTAGTGAATATTTTTAAAAGACTGTTTAGGGTTCCACAAAATATATATATTTTAACATTACAGAGTGGTTTCTCTATCTTCACGTAATTACTGCTTCAGATTTTTTCATCTTGGGATTAATTTCAATTTTGTAGTACAATTTTATTTCACTTATGCCAAATTTTTCAATTTCTCTTTTCTGATTGACTCAGCAACTAAAGATTTCACGGGAGAAAACACAAATCTATAGCAGAGCCAGCACACTGTATGAAATGACTGCTTGGGAGCTGTTCACACTCAGTTGTGGAGTTCTTTCCCTACTGGACTTCTAAGTAGCCACAAAAATCTATATTCCATACACATGCTACAATGGTGAGCGGAGATACAGTCATTCCCAGTGCTCCATAATCATCCTAAATGGACTTCAGTCATTATTATTCACTCCAAAGTTCTGCTTGCACCATGGTACTGCAGTGGTAATAAATGCTGTATTACCTGTAGCTATTGCACTACTATACCTAATTAACTACCTTCTGGAGTATTTACTACCAACCCAGGATCCATGAGTCAATAGCAATCACCCCTGGCAGAAGACCACAGTGTTTGACTGTGATTGCCTCTTGACTGGATAATAAAGTCCCTCTTATACAAAGATTGTTTTAGACCTGATTAAGTGCCAAACCAAGAAACACTACACCATAGTTAAGAAGAAGGCATGCATTAGGCACTCAGTCTTTGTTGAATGGAAAAATAACGGAAACAAACACTGTGGTTTTTAACAGAATGCTAATGTCAAAGTAATCCATCAAAAAGAAGAAAAACAAGTTTTAGAGTTTAAAAAGGCTTAGAGCATGAGGTCATTTAAAAAGCCCTTCAAATAAAACTTTCCTGCATTCTAAGTTTACAGTTAGGATATGTTCCCAGTAAGTCTAGTATCTTCTGATGAATGGTTCCTGGAAAGGATTAATAGAGGTGAAAAACACATAGCTGAAGTCTTACTAAGGGCTTGAAAATCACCTTTTAGTATTTCAAAAGGCATTAATCATGATCATTATCCAACAGAAAGGAATTTTCACAGAATACATAGAAGAAATGTTTGTTAAGCATACATGCTCAAAGCTGAAGACAAACTTTTTTTCTTTTTGCTTGAACAAATTAAAGCTAGTGAGAAAGAACAATTGACCAGAGGGAAACATTACTGTATGATGTATAAAATATTGCCAAGGTCAGCAGAAACTCAGTTGTATGTTTTGTTTCATTTTATTTTTTTTTTATGTTAGTGATTGTTTTTTTATGTTAGTGATTGTTGAGAAACAAGTTTTTTGTAAGCCTGACTTAGACGTTATGTTTAGAAGTTACTCAATACTAAGGATTTGGAAAGTACTTTTATTCTCTTTAGTATTTGATGACAGGAAGGAATTACAAAGATATTCGGTTAATCCTTGTGCTTTTACATTTGTTTTTTACATGGCTATCTTTACTTGTTTATTCATGAATTCTCTGGTTTCCTTTTTGCTTTCTGCTTCTGAGAATTGTGAACTGAAAAATTTCTAAAGCCACTTAAAAAATACACAAAAATGCGATTTTTACACAAAGTGTCATAACTGTGTTGAAAGAGTTCCACATGGAATGTCTTTGGGCATATGTAAAGTAAGGATTTTAACAGAACAGAATTGACTTTAGCTCTGGACACCAAGGCCTCTATCCTCAGCTATTCCATGCTAAATTTGTTTGAGCCAGTAGGGAAACCAGTATGATACTGTTGTATCGTTTAGGATGCTATGAGACTAGTGTTTTCCTTCCACAAATTGCTCACTCTTGAATCATCCACAAAATTGGCTAATGTGAACAAGAATATGCCTTGTCAAGGTGGATAGCTGAGGTAGGGATCAACACTCAGAGCCCCAGAAAACAAAGTAGCTACCTATGGTCACATTAGAATTAAACATGTCTCTCAGGAAGCCTCAGACAAGAGGATCCTCAGTTCCAGAAAAACCTCAATAATGAAGTAACTTAATGAGGCCCCATCTCCAAATTTTAAATTTCAAAAAGCTGAGGACATACCTCATTGCAAAGGCCCTGGATTCAATCTCTGCTACTAAGAAGAAGGGAGGAAAGGGGAGGGGAGAGGAAGAAAGGGAGAAAGAAAGGAAAAAAGAGAGGAGAGAAGAGGAGGGAAGAAAGAATTAAGTCTGTGGTCTGAGAACAGATCACACTGTTTAACTAGTAACTTCAGGAAATTTCTATCCTTTCTTTGGCTTAATTCTAGGCAGTATACTGGCTTTTAAAATTAATTTAATCTAAATATGCCTCGTTTTCTTATGATTTAAAATCATCATAAAAGCCCCTTCAATTCAGATTTATCTTTCTCTGACAATTCCTACTGCTGAGAATTTAAAAATTTCAAACCCTGCCTATTCAGAAAAAGTTAAGCCAGATTCTAAAATCGTCTCTATTAAACAACAAAGTGAAATGGGAAAATTAGGAAGTAGAGAATAAATGACCATTTAGGCCACATTTAGACAAAGACATGGTTACGTTTTTATTTGAAGAGGGGAAAAAAAAGTATGTTTTAATAAATACTGCAGAAACACTGACCAAACAAACATACAAAGTGACTTCAACATTTTAAAAAATGCAACAAAAATTCTGCTTTATAACAGTTATAACTTATTTTCTTTTTACAATATTTAAATACAGAATGCACTTGCCAGCTATTTTGTAATACTGCCCAAAGCATAATGCTGCATCAACCAAAGGACATTATTTTCAGAAAATGTCTATATTTTGTGGGAAATGACTTGAATGGTATTTTTTTTTTGCAGAGACAAAACAAAGTGCTTGTAAGACACTGAACTGAGTGTTGTAATTACCTTAATCTACTCTCCTGCCACATTTTAATGGGAGCACAGCTTTAACACTTCAAAAATGAAGCATTATCATTGGAAAGAAAGCTCGTTTTTAACAAGCGCCAACAATAAACAAGTCAGATCTGGCTTCTTCTCTGAAAGAATCCCTAGATAGAACAGGTCAAAAATCTATCTGTAAACTATTTTAAATGCTGATTATTTATGTAACAATGAAGATCAAGCTTTAATTCTGGACCCTGGGTGAATCTGGTTAAGTGAGTCTTAGCACTCTCTCTCTTAGAAATGCCCCCCACCAAAAAAAAAAAAAAAAAAAAAAAAAAAAAAAAGGAAACAAAGAAGAAAGGAAGGAAGGAAAGAGAAAGACCCTAGTGTAATGTCAGGACTGGCATTGTTTAACTTTCTACTAGGGATTCTCTAATGCTCGGATAAGTGGGTCTTTCTCAAATGGATGCTCATTTAAGGAAAGTGAAATAAACCAACAGATCACTAGATGCTGCCAATTGGAGCTTCATCACAAAATAAGAGTCCTTCTGCTTTGTACATTTGGTAATGTATTTCCTCTCACCTTTACTCACAAACTGTGCTTTCTAATTCTACTCCTTCATTCATTACCTCTCCTGGTGAAAACAGTACCTATGTTTTTCTCCCTTGGATCATTCTATGACACAAACCAAGACACTTTCATTTGACTTTGTTATTTTCATCAATGATGGCCAAAAAAATCCACACACCCTCTTTTCTAAACAGCGCACAAAAATATTACATTAAGCAATTTGCCACTTGTTAACTGACAATCACAATTTTGAACAGAACCATCAGACTGAATAAAAATCAACATTTCTATTTGATCTAGGCAATCTTTGTAGTGCTGGTCTACGCATCTTGCAAGGCTGAAAACGCCTTCCTCTCGAACCATCTTGTTCAGCAGTCATCTTCAGGAGGGCAACATTTCAAAGCCTCATGAAGTTTCCCTCTGGAATCCCACGGGTCCTGATACAATTTCCACTTTAATGATGAGCTAGGAGGAAATTAGATCACATCCTCTAGAAAACTAAATGCTAAGGTCACAGTGCCAGTTCCCCAATGAGATGGTACAGTACTATATCTTTTTTGTAAAGGAGAATAAAACATTTAAAAATTAAATCCATGAATAGAATGTTACAAGAAAACAACAAAACAAAAACGCGAGCACCACTCAGAGTGTCATTTTCTTCTTGGAGGTACTCGCCTTCCTCCTCACCTATCTCTAGCCCATTTGTATTACTCCTTTTTGGCATATTTTTCAAGTCACACTTCAAAACACCTCAAGGTATTCACTTCTCACACTCGGTCTGCTTGCCGAGCTTAAGGACAGGATTCCAACAATGGGCGCCCTCTCAGGGGCCTCCTAAGTCTGCGGTGTAGGTGGCTTTGGCTGTGCACTTCATTCAGACTTCACCTTTGTGTTTTGCTCTTGTTTTTACACTAGATTCATTTGTCCTCATTAAAGATAACGAAAGGTTCACATCACAGTGCAGCTCTTTGCCTTGTCTTTTCTTAAGTCCGTAGCAACTGCCGAGAGTTCTGGCCTGCTAGGCATGTGTGAAATCCGCTTCGTGGCCCTCTGTGATTTGTTCCTTTTAACATTTTTATTGGTCTTATTTACACATGCCAAGGTGGCAACATGAAAAATGTCTCTGACACTATTTTCTGACTGTAAAGCTGAGCATTCAATATAAGTAGCTGCTCCAATTTGTTTGGCCATATTGGCCCCCTGAGAAAGAAAAGAGGGGATTTTAATTAGCAATAAGACCTTGGGGAAAAGCTATACAGTGTCTTCTAATAACACAAAACAATTCTCACTGCAAAATCATTTTCTAATATGTCGACTGAATTTTCCAAGTATTGGTGCAAACAAAACTTACTCATAACTACAGTTCTCTATTTATTACTGCATGAATATTTGTAATCAAGACCCAGGCCTAAGGTGCTCAAATATTACTACTCATCTGAAGTTACTGGGTCATTAGTATATGAGGGTTCTGATCATCAAATACTTCTTATGAGTTGATACAAAGAATTAGGAGAGGAGCTAAGGAGACCATTCATTCTCAATAACAAATTTAACTAAGAGTAACTGGTTACCCCGGAAGACTGCACAATCTCTACAAGCACAGAATCTTCCTAGTGCAGGACATCAGCCGAAGTACATCAGCTGAAGCACAAGCTATATTTTACAAATAGTTCTGGCAGGGGCACAGTGTGGCCTTCAGTGCCTGTGCCTGGCCGCTCATGGGCACTCACTTTTTCTCTTCTTTACTGTACATATCAGTCAAAGTTAGTCAACAGGTTGTGCAAAATATAAGGGCAATGGATGGAATTTAAAATCAATTTTAAATAAATCAATTTATGCAACTGCATCTTACAGTCAAAACAAATTGAGAAAAGGAATACGATCATGACATCTATTACTCTGTGAAACATAAAATATGTAATTTGCATGTGTGGATGATGCTGTCAGGATACATAATAACAAAAGTGTACATAATCAAAATTATTAATTTAAATAATCAAAAAATTTTAAATTACAAATGCAAGATGAACAACATTGCAGTGTATTTTTTCTTTTTTAAATTTTTGTGGTGTTGAGAGATTAAATCCAATACTTCAAGTGTCCTACCACTGAAATATAGCCTCAGCCCTAGGTTGTATTTTTTTTAACTTTAATTATCTATTTATTTTGATACCGAGAATCAAACTCATGACCTTGCGCTGCCAGGCAGGCGCTTATGCCACAGAGTTAACTCCCCAGTCCTGGTTGTATTATTTTAAATGATGAATGTGAAATACAATTCTAGCTATTTCAAGATGAGCCCTTATCAGGATCTGGTTGTGGGTATTAAGAGAAATTAATTCATCTTTCTAATGCTGGTTGGAAACACCTGTAGAAATACTAAAAGATGATTTTATGAATTAATCTACTGGCAACAGCTTGTTTTAGAATTTTATTAGGCTGCTGAATATAGTTAGATTAGCACTCTTAAAGAGAACTAGTAAATTTGACCATGTTCTTTTTCAAATCTTCTGAGTTTTAAAAACAGTGGTAGTTGTAGGGATATACCAGAGTAGCACATGATCAACTATTTAAGTGTGCAAATATCATGTGATTTTACCTATTGAATGACAGGGCAGTTCACGTCATAGAAAAAAGCAGCTACTTTCATTATATTTATTATGAGTTATAATCCATTTCTTTTACCCTGAAATTCACTTTACACACTGATACCATACGTACCTGATCATATGATACTGGTGTCTGCCTGTGATTTGAGAGCTCTACTAATGTACTAACATCTGTCCTCAGGTCAGACTTGCAGCCAACCAAGAGCATTTTGGTATTGGGGCAAAACTCCTGGATTTCACCCTTCCACTATAAAGGGAGGAAAAAAAAAAGAAAAATTAGCAAATACTGGAATCCAGATGATGAAATGATATTTCCACTGACAGAAATTGGAAGGAGTATTCAAAAAAAAAAAAAAAACATTGAAAAGAGTGTTACTTCAAATGAAGGCATAAACTTAGATTTATTTCCTAGATGGATATTAACTCCTGCTACTTTTTAAAGTGGATCCATTAAAGAATGCCAATGAATATTATTAACTACTCTGTGACTCATCTACCCTACTGAAAGAGATTTATTGGGTGTTGTCAGAAAGTAGCTTGAACAATTTCTTAATTATTGGTGGTATCTCTGAAAGACAGTAATTATATAGGCTAACCAGTGACTATGCCATTGGATCTGTTGAGCTAATACTTTCCAAGTAGAGGCTGGGCCTAAGAGAGCCAAACCCAGCACAAGTATGCATTCATTGATTCCATCAGGAAAGATTGAGCATGTAGTCATCTGCTGCAGGCTCTAACAGGCACCTTAGTGACAATAAAATAAAATGTATTGCCTTCAAGGAGCTTCCTTTCATTCAAGTAATTAAATGAACACAGAAGATCTCAAGCGCAAAGAATAATCTCCTACGTCCTGCAGAAGAAACTTGGTGCTGGTTCTTTTAAAGTTGCGTAAACTGTAACAATTTCAATTTAGTTTAGTTTGACCAGTTGTTTCATAACCTCCACGGAATTATTAAAACCTCACAGGGAATTCTAATTGTCCTCTTTAAAAGCAAGCAGATGACGTCTTGTGGCTTTGCTTCCTCCCATATGAGCTCCCCATCATCAGGATGGGATCGGGAATTCCAAGTGTTCACAAGAGAGCTCTAGCTCTTGGAGACCGGGGTTATAGGGGCTGAGACTCTTCAACCCACATCCATAAATATGTCTTAAGTGCTCTATGAAGTATTGTGCTGATGACAAAAAAGATTAAGACACAGCTGTGTCTTCCGGAAAGGAATTCACAGAAGAGCAAGGGCAATGAAGTCATGCATCCAATGTAATATTAGATAAAAAGGACATGCTGCAAGCATAACTTAAAGACCACCAGAGGAGACCATTCCAGGTTTAAAGGTGAATTCTGGGGACACTAGGGTATTCAGGGAAGCAGTGTACTTCCCACAGAAGCTAATTTGGGGAAAGTGATAGCTTCCTTCCTTCTTTCTTTACAGAGTGATTTAAGATCATTTACGAAGAAGTGTTAGACAGCACTGGAATCAGAATTGAAATATAAAATGAGAAAACAAAAAAAAAGGAGTACAAGGTCTTTCCTGCTTTAAATCACTCTAACCTCTTTGATATTCAAGGACTGAATAAATCAAGACCAACCACAGGAGGGGTTATCACGAGCCTTAAACCTCCAATGAATGGAAAGCACACTCATTAATATCCATAAGGCCAAAGACACTATTCATTTGGTCTTAGAAGACAAAAGCAAAATAGAACAGGAAAATGACTTTTCATGATATAATTTGATAGTATATCAAGTAAAAACCTCCAGTAAATAAGCAAGCTCTTTTATCTATAGACAGAACTAGACATGTTCTTCAGCTGGGTAATGATTGTAGCTTCTCTCTGCCTGTCTAGCAATTGTTTACAAGCATTAAAGACAGGAAAGGTATGTTCCTGCCAGAATCCAGCAAACATTGGCCCTATTTGTGCTTGATATACAGCACTCGAAACTAAAAGGACTTAAAACAAGCCTTTGATCTATTAAGAAAGTCATATTTCACTGAACTGTGTTTATGATGTTTAGTGAAAACAGAGAAGGATGATTATATATCACACCCTAATTTCATAAAGACACAGAAGCCAAGCGATCACATATCATAAAGAAAAACAAAATAAAAGTACACAGAATTAAAACACAAAAGATAAAAAGAAACAAGCAAAAGAACCCAAACAAGTCAGAACAAACCAAAACAAAAAACAAACAAAAAAAAAAACCCAGATCCTCTCTAACAGTGCTTCTTCTTCTCAATCCCTTCACTCTGTTTGGGTCACATGGGTGGCTCCTTGTCCTCAGCCACTTCCTGTGCCTATGCCTCAGTGCTAGGAGAAGAGGGTACCCCACTAAGGTCTGACTCTGAAATTCACAGCACAGTTCAGGGCAAGAAAAGTGCTAATCAGTGCTTTCCCCTGAACACCAGGCACTGAGTAGGTGTGAGCTGAGCCCTAGGTTGGCTGGAGGCCAAGGACTGCCCCTCCCTCCCAGGCCCCCTTAGGACTCCTTCCTCATCTTTAACAAGTGCTCCCCCGTTTGACCTCCTCTTCTATCCAGAGCTACTATCCAGAACCTGTCTACCTTAATTATTAGTATTAGTATGACACGTATTTAATCATAAATCATATAGTACCATGTCTGGAGATGTATTTTTATTCTTTTCACACTAGTACATTTCACAAAAAACAGTATCATAACTAAAAAGTTTCTTTATTAATATAACTATTACTGTGTTCATTTCAATATTTGAAATGAAAATCTATTTCACAGAAGGAAAGGAGGAAAGATAGATGGAAAGATGAAATGAAGTCAGATATGAATATGACAGCACTAAAACATAACTATGTTAGCTACATCATTTGTCCCAGAAAACAAATATGGATGCTTATAAAGAGTATTTGCTTTATGAAATAAAAACTTAAAGATCATCAAAACTAGTGAAACACATGCATGAACCTTGTGATAGTGTGTTTTCCAGTATTTTATTTAGAAACATGAGGCAGGGAATCAGTTAGAGCCTTTGAGCTCCCTGGTTAACTACATTTCTATCTTTCCTATCTTCCAGCACTGAACTGTGCTGAAGCCCCAACACTTGCCTTTTTTAGAACACTGTCCAGAGTCTCCGGTCTACTGATGTCAAAGCAGATCAGCACAGCGTCCGAATCTGGGTAAGAGAGGGGACGAACGTTGTCATAGTATGGAGAACCTAGGAAAAAATGACACACAGGTTAACATGAAAGTCCCTTTGTCTGTCATGCAGTAACTCTTCTATCTTGAGATAAATCTCTTTATTGTTCCAATGCATTCTTATCCTTGCTTCCCCTAATTCTTAGAAAAGAAATGCAAATACACAAAAGCCAGGCTAGCAATGTATTCATTTCTTTCAGAAGATGAGTCATAACATATATGTATCTGACCTGGAGGAGGACCAAGATCTTAAGGCAAAGTTCAGAGACTAGAGATGGAAGGTACTTGGTGGAAACACGAAAGCACCTTGGGCCAAGTGGCTTTGACTCCAAACCACCTCCACCATAAAAGGGGAGGAAGCCAAGTACCTGTAAGACTATGCTTCAGAGTCTTCATTCATTAAATGAAAATGAGGACAACACGCTGTCTGGGATTAAATAAATCCAGGAAACATCTGGCATTTCAAAAGGCACAGTAAGTATTAACTAAGGATGTGTTACCTCTGTTGTTAAAACTGAGCAGCATCAACTGAGCCATTTCTTAGAAAAGAGACCAAAAGAAGATCAATCCAATAGTAGGACTGGAGTGGATGGAGGAAAGAGGACAAGAGTAGGTTCAGCTGTGCAAAGAGAACCCTGGTAATCCACATCATCGTCATCCTATCTCCAAGGTATCTCCAAGTTTGGACAAGTCATTGACCTTCAAGTCTATTTATTTAAACGTAGCCCCACCTCTTATAGGTTTTCTTTCTGTTACAGCCAAGACTGTAATCAATGCCATGTTGGATCATGTCACTTTTTTCTTATACAGTTCTGTTTTTAAAGGTGACACCACAGCATGATCCAAAGATCTTAGCCTGTATTAAACCCTGGTCACCTTAAAAGCTCAAATGACCGAACAATTATTTTAGTCACAAAACTTTTCTAGTCTCTTAGGAAGTTTCTTCTACTCCTTTAAGAATTCTGAAGGATGGTGAACACAGGATGGCACATGCCAAGACTACTCTACATGACAATGGAGCCCATCTTTTAGGAATACATAAATTAGGAAAGGTGGCTGAGGAAATCCAAAAGGGCAAAAGTAGTTTATTTAAAATTTGAACTACAGGAAAGTCTAGAACACTGTCCTTCAATATTCCTTCAATATTCAGGTCACAAGGTGGCTTACTGAGAATGCCCCACACTTCTTGTACAGAGTTTCCCCTCCCCCAGCCATTTTCTGGCCACAAAATGGGTATCTCTCTGGCTTTATGTTCAGCCCTGTTACAAAGGCTGGAGATCTAGGATTCTGTGCTTACCGGGTATATGCAAATATCTGCAAATTTTAGACTCTGGCTTGATTTTAAGATGAAACAGATTTTTGAAGTTAAATCAAATTCTCATAGAAGCTTGTTTCTGCTTTTGTTTTTATCTGGTTCAACATTCTGAATGAAAATACATATGTGTTGTGAAGGTTCATGAGAAATAAATCACTCTGCATGTGGAGGTAAAAAAGTAATTATAAAGAGCTTTAACAAGATCTAATTGGGAATGATACTTTGATCTGATCTTATTGCTTTTGGTAAGAAAGTGCTGGTTTTAAATCAGCAAGAGTATCCAAAAATAGTAATAAAACAGATTCCCACATTTATTAGTTATAAGTACAACTTGTCTGACCACCAATGATACCAATAATTTGACATTAAAAATAACAAGGCTACTTAGTCATTACATTTTTTTGATAGGTTAAAGTTAAAACGTTTATGGGGTGGGACAATAGTAAAATCACTGCTTCGATTTTTTCACAGTAAGAAAACTTGTATAGAATTAAAAAAGGGCTGGCCCATCAGAAAGGGTCTAAAAATTCATTGGCTGAGGAGAAACTTCAAGAAAAAGAAAAATTCTGTGACTTTAGTGTTTACTCTGTTTAAGCACTTTGCACACTCTCCTGTTCGTCTGATCAAGCTCATATGACCTCAGGAAGGAGGCAAGGTGAGCAAAGCTGGGCAGAATGGCAATCCCAAACCAAGAAAGAATGGAGAGGAATCCCAGGAATGTGCTGCTCCAGTGAGAAGCAACCCAGGGAGGCAGAGGTGACACTGGAAGAAAAGCCAGAACAAAGTCCATAAAGGAGGCACAATATCTCCCAGGGAGGGCTCTTACATGTCTCCAGAAAAGTTCTATGAAACTTTGTAAAAGTAAACAGTAAAAAAGTCAATTCTTACAGATTTCTTTTCTTAAAAAATGCACACAAAGCTAATTGTGAAAGCACAAGAAAGAGAGCTGCATGTAGGTACTAAACTTTAGGGCACACTGATGTACAAGAAATCCGTACTCTAATAGAAATGTTAAACCCACAAAGCTGTCGAATAGCCATACTTTCAAAAGGAAACTGTAGGAAACTCCATTGTAAATATGTAAGAACAATGCAGAGGCAAAATGTGCACCACCAAAAAATATAGTTCAAAGGTTTTGTTTGGGCATAGATTCAAGTAAGTCTGCTTCTGAAATACTTAGTTTCTCAAGTTTGACAAACATGAGCAAAGTTTAAAAGATATTTGAAATCGTAGCTTTACCCATCTTTGTCACTGAGATCATTAAAGTGAGAGTACAATTTCCAGCCCAAGAATAGTCACACAGCACCTCACCCAGAAACTAATTCTTCAGACACATACCTGCCCGTTGAAGTCACCCTTTCACAGGCATAGAACATACCATATATGTACATAATTAAATGCATATGTAAGAAGATTCACGTCCAAAAAGGAGGCTTCATGGACTTTCTGCAAAACCAGTTCAAACACTGTGGGGTTTTAGGAGACTGAGAGCAGAAACTCTTCTTGTCCAATATTTTTTAAGTATAATTTCTTAAACTTGGAACTTTAGTTTGAAAAGATTCCCTTTCCCTATAAGAAATTCCTACTCAGAGCAGGAAATTAGGAAAACTATAGATTTTTGGCATGGAAAAATACATTAACGTTTTTCGTGACCACCAAGAGCACATCTCTGCCAAGCAGAAGCCAAAGTGAGAGACTGCATGAACTGCCCAGTTCTCACAAGTGTGCACTTCCTCATGTTACTCTTAATTGAAACGAGAGCTTTCCATTTCCAGCAATCTCAAGAATGCGGACTAAGTCCAGGCAGAATTCTTATGGCTCAGTAGAAGACCTTTTTAACTCTTTTTCCAATTGTCTACACAAAAAAAAACCATGCCCCCCAACATGTTACAAAGAGCCCCAGGAATGGTATTTGGTTTGTTCTAGAGAATCAGATGAATAAAAATTGTAAACAGAGTTTCTGAAAACTTTGGGCATTTATGTATTTCTATAAAAACTGAAATCACTATTTTCTATTTCTAGAGGCAATGCAGATGCACCATTGGGTAGAAAGTGAGACAAGTAGAAATAAAATTACTGTTTTAAAGCTTTAGCTAAAACTTTTGCTTTAAATTCCTAATCTTATCAAAAAATTAAAAATACAGAATAGTCCAAACAATTTCCTGACAGTGGAAACAGAGAGATAAAAGTATATATGCACATATATATACACATACATCTATACATATTTGAACATTACATCATTCAGTAACAGATCAAAGCTGTTATCTCAGATATATGAATCAGAATCCTTAGAAATGAGGCTCAAGGATGAATTTACCTTTTCACACACTGTGTCATAGGGCTTATTTTTCAAAATGTGCACAACACCTGATGAGATTTTTGAAGCAGCTTACATGCATGTCAGCCCCCCCCCCCTTACAGGGCCTCTGAGAAAGTAACTAAAAAGACATTTCGAGGACATCAGAATTTAACTGAGGCACAGATAATTTATTTGGCATAGCACAGCTAACTAGAGAAACTATTAGTCCTCCGTGTCATATTTACATGCAAAAGAACTAGATTAATGAAAAAACATCTGGTTATTTCATGTGGCATCAGCATGACCAATCTGGATACCTCACTGACACACGCAATTTAGCAAGGAACCAGATTGGAAAAAATTCTAGCACTAAATGAGATTTTTAAAAAGTACTTGGAAGCAAATGAAGACTTAGCAATTCATGCCTCCTCCTGATTCTGAGGGCAGGTTTTCATTATTTAATTGGAAAAAATTACCTACTAGATAAATCTCCAAATGGAAGAAACCACTCACCATCCATGGCTATCTGTTTTGCCTTAGCCTATGTCTCTTACAAAGCATGAAAGTCAAGAACCTGGCTTGCAAACCTTAAGCTCTTGAGATAGATACTACTTAATGAAGTACCTGATTTTCTGCAATTTTTCTCTTGATGTATCACAAGTACCTGCGCTTTTCTGACTCCTTTTTAAATTTACACCCTCTCTTGCTCTAAGAAGGTTCACTTAACTTGAACTTCTTAACTTTCAGAATGTTGCTTTCCCTGGAAGCTATAAAGACTAAGCTTGTTTCCAACTGGAAGCCACAAAGAACTAGGTCCATGTATAGAGGAGAAAGGGGACTCGGGTAGCTTCAGTGAGCAGGAAGACCTGCAGGAATTGAGCTGACCATGTGGCCTTCAGCAACTGCCTGGGATCAGCATGGTCCTGCCATGGTGATTTCAGCTTCCACACCTCAGGTAATCTCTCTTGTACTTCCACGTCTCCATCTGTCCTGGGGTATTCTCAGAAGGCTGCCAGATGAAGAGCTCTCAATGGACCCCCTTTCCTGTTCACAGTAACCCCTTTTCCTGTTCACCGGAACTTCCTCCCACCTAAACTCCTGACACTTGATCTAGGTTCCACATCTGATTTTTTTGTTACTTTGGAAAAGCCTGAGCATTTCTAATGTTATTGCCACCTATATTTTCATTACTTCAGCTTATTCTGTCACCTTAATTAGACTGTGAGCATCCTGAGGGCAGAAGCTGCTCCTGCCCAGCTTGGAACCCCCTCCCAGGCTCCCTCCTCTCCACAGCAAGAACAGCATCTGCACAGTATTCTCTTATGCAAATTAGCTCATTTCATACTCACAGCTTACACCTTGCTCATATGTATTCATCTGTATGTTAAGCCACAAAAAAAAAAAAAAAAAAAAAAAAAAAAAAAAAAACTAATGATGTCTTTTTAAGTTGCCTGCCTGGATTAATTACATACTAATGTTCAAAACTGCTGAACTATTTCCATTTCTGTTAAGAACTACTTCATTAGCACACTTGCCACCAAGGTCTTTGCTCAAACTCAACATCTGAGCTATACATGCAACAATGTGCACAGAGTTACATGTATAGAGGAGTTTGTCCTGAAAATAAGGCCATGAGGTAAATCAGCTTTTTCTTTCCAAACTCTTTAAATAGAAATTTTTAAAAATATTATATTCACTGCTAATAATGCTAAAAATTTAAATAGGAAATGCTAAGTTTAGCACTTAGAAGTCTAAAAGAAGTCTGTCCCACCACAAGATTCAAAGAAGTGCTCACGAGGCAATCACACTTATTGGGGGGAATTTTAGCAGCTGAATCGAGTGATTTAAAACTAATAATACACCTTAAATAAAATGTACATTAGCTTGGTTTGGTTAAAAGCTGGCATAAATGATTATTATTCTCTCAATCACATGTGCCAAAATTACGCTACAATCAGATCTCCTAGGAAAAGGTAGTGATTCTTAAATGACTAAGTTTCTATTATTAGTAGGCATTTGTCCTCATGCTACAAATCACTTCTGTGCTTGGCAAATGTGGCAGATTTTGAAGTACAAAACACTAGAACTACTTTGGTCTCACTTGTCACTTTGAAACGTTGAAACCATTACCCACTGTTGTGCAGAAACTCATCGAGGGAATTTGATAATCATTCGGTGCATTTCTGAACGTATTACTGCAAAAGTGTTTCTTTTATAATGAAAAGGAAATTTTTAATAAAACAAACAAGTTACAGAAACTACCTGTGCTGTAACTATCTTTTACAGTCTCCCCTCTTAGATGATTCCCATGGCTTTTTTTCAAAAGTTTTGTTTCCTTAGGGATGAGAAGTACTTCCATAAGCCACAATTAGTCAACTGACAAAGTGCCATTTCTGGTTGTTTAACTGCTATGTGCTTGGGCCGGGTGGGGTGGGGTGGGGGGTGGAATGTGCTGTTTTCTACCTGAAGTTCTAGAGGATCTATATAAAATGAAATAAAAACAATAACAGCAACAAAAACCTAGAAGCCAGATAAGGGAAATATATTTAGCAATCAAGTGGAACTGGACATCAGGGTTTAGGATTTTGACAATACTGGAATCTTTAAAGGCAAAGAGACACACTAAATGAAAACTTTCTATCCCTATACTTAGCAAGGTCTAAGGTCTAACAGAGGATCTACTTATAATAGATGCAGAAAGAGGGAAGGGAGAGAGAAAGGAAGGAAATAATAAATTAATGGGCTTTGAAAAGTGAGGAATGAATGATTTACCTGTTGGTTCTTCATACAAAGACACCCCACACATCCAACTTTCACTCACTGTTCTTTCTGCATCTAAATTGACATTCTGCCTACGCATAATCATTTATCTGCTGAGGAAAAAGTTGATCCCTTATAAGAACAAAGGCCAGATAAGGGAGGAACACTTCTGACTCCTAAATGGCTCCCCCTCAACTGAATGAAACAGGAATTCCCAAGGACAGAATTTATACCATCTCTATGAAACAGTCCTTAGCTACCTCCAATCTCTCCAATCTCTTTCACAAAGTTCTTGGAAGAAAATGATTGACATTAAGGATTTTATGGACTTGGCTTGGGTGTTTCTCTTCAGAGTTAAACTAAAAGCAGTCGAGGAAAAAAAACGCATCAAAAGCTATGTGTATGCAGTTATCTTCACAACCTGGGCTAAGCACATGTCTTTGTGAGCAAAGAAAATATCGAACACTTGACAAAGAAATTCTGTTTAGAAATTTGCCTTGAAAAACTTGGAATGAAATGGAAAAATGTTAAAAGGTACTCAGAATAATTAGTTGCTGATGCAGTGATTCCTGCTGGATGTATTTTATTCATGAATGACAAACCATCTTTGGTCAAAACAGGTTGTTCTTAGAATTTAAACTACTTGTCGACTATTGAATTAGTATTTCACCCCACAAGCAACATAATAGAAGTCTAAGTAATTTCCTATGTCTCTTTCTCCTATTTGTACAAATCTAAATTCAAGACTTCATTAAAGAATAATCGTGCAGTACAACAGTTGCTAATCAGTTTTCAAACCATATTTTAAACGTATGCTATGTTTTTGTTTTATTAAAAATATACCAGTGATTATTTCATTATAAACTTCATTCCAAGTGATTGTTTAATTTGCTTATGATTAATTTAATTTGATGAATTTGATGTTAGTATCTATAAGTTGTCATTCTTGGAGTATAGGTAATTCAATGGTAATAAAATTCAGAAAAACTCATCTTTAGAAAGACATATATTATTTATTTGTTTACCCATCAGATTTTATTGGGTGAGTACTGCGTGTAAGACATTATGCTATGTGTTAGAGATTATAAACTAGAGTTTGTATTGTTTGTCAAAATATTTGAAGTGACTTTTATCTGCATGTTCCAAGGACAGCCTCCAACAATAAATTGTCTACATTTTGCTTGTTTCATTTTTCAAAGTTTGAGAAATATATCTTTTCCTTCCTTAAAAAAAAGGTCTATTTCATTCTTTGGATACCTAATCTGCACTCTTCACTGGTGGTCCTGAAACCCCTGAAATTTGAAACAGGGATCAAGACCTAACATTCCTACAAGCCCATCCATTCTCCCTCCTGAGTCTCATTCCTAAATTCACCAGGAAGCCTCACCCTGCCCAGAGCTTGGTTTGCTTTGTAGGCACTGAAAACCCTAGCACTGGATACCAGGTCCACTGGGACTAACAGCTGATGCCAACTAACATCCTAAGAAACAAAAAGACTCTTTTTGCCACATGTATTAAAGCCAAGAAGAGAAGAGTTGGGAGAGACCCTGTACATTATGTAGCTCTGGATCCCTTCTACAGATGATGAATATAAGAACCAGGGAAGTAGAGGATTTGCATGCAGAAATCCGTTGTAACCAGAAGCTAAAATCTCAATACATCTTATCTACGACTGGAACAGACTCACTGCCCCATCCCAGGCCTAAATCATTCTTATCAAGCATTAGGTTTGAACAGGGCTAGGGAGGGAGTACCGGTGCTAATTTTTGGTACCCAACCAGCTGTCCTGCCCACAAGGCATAATTACCATGCTATGTCCGGAAAATGCAGCCCATTAAATATTAGGCTGGATAATAATTCAGATGATTGGAATTACTGAATAAGAAACCACTGCAATTGAATCCGTCAACACCTTCTCTACAGTATCAGGTCTGTTAGTGTGCAAGCCCCAGCACAAAACACAAAGCAGCTAGGTCCAGGTTCAGCTGCCCTTGGCGCAGCTGGGAGGAAGAGCCTAGCTCTCCGGGGAGAAATTTAATCGGCCTTTCTCACTGCATCTGGCACAGACCGTGGGAGGCGCTCGTGTGAGACTTCTCCCTGCCCTTTGTGAGGGAACTGCCTCTGGCGACCCTATGTGTCTGGCCCCTTCCCCCCTCGCCTGCTCTCCAATCCCCCTCGTCTCCACCTGGCTGCAGATACTCAAACCGAGGGCTGTGGGAATCCCACAGAAGCACCTCCAGCAGGCCGCTCCCGGGAGCGGGCTCCACCTCGGGCCTCCCTGCCAGACGGCCGAGCCTGCGTGTTGGCACTTGTGCGCTCCTGCGCTCCTCCTCGCGAGTTTCGCCCAGGATTTGGCTGGGTCCCCCTGCGGCCCAGCACCCCGCGCACAGAGGCCGTGCACGTGCCTGCCTGGTAGCTCCAGCTCCAGCTCTAGCACAGAAGATCCGCCTTTTTATTATTGTTATTTATTTGATTATTTATTTTCCTGCAAACAGCGTGCTCTCGCATTGGGCAATGCTGAGAAGCTCAGGTCCTATCCCCAGATTCTGGGTGGTGGCCTACCCCCACCGTCCTTGACTTGGCCCAAACCCCGAATTCAACATGGAGCTAGAGCCGGCCCACCGGGTGTATTTCATCCACTCTGCTACCGCATGCCAGGTAGGTGGGTGGGCGCATGGGAAGGCAATAACCTGCCTTTGAACCCCAGACCTTTGAAAATAACCTACCAGGACGCTAATAATTCAAGTCGACAGGAAGGTCAAAGGCGAACAGTGTTGCCCGCAGCCCTGCAGGAGGACTGAGGGTGGTGCAACAGCGTTAGGAAGGGACTGGGAAGGTCCAGAGACCAAGATGTGAACAACAGCAGGACAGGACGAGGTGGGGAGCTAAGGTGCGGGTAGGCACCGAGGCAGTGCGGGCTGGGCGAGGAGGAGCCAGGGCTGCTGCCGCCTGGCGCATTCCTGGGAGGAGACATCACCGCGCCTTGGCAGCCTGGGTTTACTGCTAACTCTCTCCAAGCATGAAATACGCAGGTAACTGCGACGCTGCAGGGATTTTCCACCACCTCCCACGGCCGCTCGAGCTCCCCGCCTCCCCGCCAAACTGCAGGACGGTAGCTGGGCGCGTGCCTCTAGAGACGGGTGCTTCCGCGGGGACACAGGCACTCCCCCTACGCCGGGCCTCGGGACCGCCTTGGGGCGGGCGACTCGGGCGCGGTCCAAGGGCAGACTGCGGTGCTGCCTGACCACACGCGGTTCCAACCTCGGGGTCACCCTGCGGGCACATGGCGCTCTCCTCTCCCCACTGCCACCCCACCTCCTCCCGCGGTCGCCCCCCGCCCCTACCCAGAAGGCATAAAATTTTCCTCCAGCGGGAACCGTGGGAATCCGTCGGAGGGGCAAAATTAAAGGAGGCGCGCGGGAGCTGTGGCGCGCTGGGTCCCGAGAGCCGCCGCGCACTCCCGCCGCGACCCTGAAACCCGCCCCGAGCGCCACGCGGTCGGGTGATTCTTACCCGAAGTGTCCCACAGGCTCAACTCTATTCTTTGTGTGTCGATTTCAAAACTGGCTGTGTAATTCTCGAACACAGTGGGGACGTAATTCTAGACAAACAGAATGGGCAGGAGAGGAAAGAAAGGGAGCAAAGAGGTTATTTTAAAATACACGTCACTCATCGAACACTCTGAAAATTGAACCCCTTAATTCCCCCATTTAAAATAAAAGCCGCACCCTTCCGAAACCCTCATCCCCGCTGGGCTCTCAAAGACAGGTTGACCTAAGTCTCCCCACCCCCCGGCTCCGCGAGCAAGCGAAGAAGTTTCGGAGCTATCAGCTCCCCGGGCGGCGCGCCCCAACCCCACACGCTTCCAGCGCACTTTCCCTTTCCGAGCAGTCGGACCTGGGGGAAGACAGACAGGGGTGAGAAAGCCGATTCAAAAAAAAAAAAAAGACAAAAAACGTGTGGGGTGAAAGGAGAGAAAGAAGCAAGGGAAGCTTATCTCGAAAGCGGGGATCCCCACGGGCAGCCCCAGAAACCCGGCCGACCCCACTCACCTCGGGGAAGCAGTCCTTGGCGAAGACGTGCAGCAGCGCGGTTTTCCCACACTGACTGTCTCCCACCACGACTATCTTGCATTTCACGTTCTGATTAGGATCCATGATAGATTTGCTAGATAATTTTTGGCTGGCTCTTCTCTCCTTCATTGATGTTGCCTTACAGTCTCTTGGAACAGGAATGTTCTCTTAAGAAGAAAATATATATATATATATTTCTTTCTATAAAAAGATATAAAAATAAATCGCAAGGCTGGTGGGAACCCCTTGAAGCGCAACGCAGACGAAGAGGAGAACCAGAGGAGTCAGCTCGTTACTCCTCTCCGACAAGTTTTATGCTTGACTCCACGCTGCGCCTCCCAAGTCCAATTCCGATCCGACTGCTTTGTTTCACGCTCTCTGCGCGGCTTTATACGCCCGGCCTTCCAATCCTCTCCGTTCTCAATGAGAGAAGGGAACTGATCCGCCTCCTCCCCTTTTATGGAGCTTGGGAGCGAGCGCTGTCTCGCTGCTTGCAGAAAATGTAGGAAGCGCGCCCTCTAGGGTGATGGTGCAGGATGCATTTCAGAGGACAGCTTTAGTTCAATTTGAAGGCCCCAAACACGATTTGATGATGGATACGACTGTGCAAATCCAGGAGGAGATGAACAAAACAAAACAGAAAAAAAAAAAAAAAAAAAAAAAAAACCACCCCTGCTATCTGTGCATAGCAATTTGCATCAGAATTCCTTTAGGGTGGCCTTATGTGAGTTCCTTTCAGAAGCCTCAGAAATTATGAAAAAAAAAAAATGATTTCCCACCCCAGTCAGAGCATAATGTGAGAAACAAATCTTGGATGCAGAAGGGTAAAGTTGTTGCATTAAAAAAATAAAAAGAGTCTGCGTCAGGTGCATATGCTATGAAACAGTTGAGGTTGTTTGGGAAGCGAGTGTACTGCACTGCCAGACCTGTCAATTTTAGTCTTTCAGGAGGAGGAAGAAAAGTTTTGAGGAATGAAGTGCGTCAAGGGAGTGGGAGAAGAGAGGAGAAGTGGAAGATGCTTATAACTGAGTGGCAGAGGGACCCAAGGGACCCACTGCACGAGGGACCCAAACAGCATCAGAAGTTGCACCTACTGCCTGCATTGCAGCAAGATTTGGAGGGAGGGATTCTGTCCTTATTTCCTGTATCCCTATCCTCTGTCTTTCAAAAGTCAAAGCACCCGTGGCTGCACTCAGAAGGCTTCCACCTCTAGGTCACCTCCACATCCATTTTCCTGGTCTTACACTTCTTCCACTCAAGCAGTCTTAGGAAAGACCAAAATAGCCCATCTCTCTCTCTCTCTCTCTCTCTCTCTCTCTCTCTCTCTCTCTCTCTCTCTCTCTCTCTCTGTCTCTTTAAGAACATGATCTTCATCTCCAGTACCCCAAACGGCAAATGGCAGTTTTCACTTATTAAATTGAAGTAAGGACCTTGGCCCAAACTAACTTACAGATCCCCTGTAGAAACTTCTTGACCTGTAGGTAAGAAGTTGAGGTGAAAAGTTTAGTGTAGAACTGGAAGAGACATAATGAACGGTAGTTAAAAGCCTTGATATAAATAACAGATGGTCAGACCGTGAAGTTTAGGGGATTCTGGGATAAACTTCTCTTTCTTTTAGAGCTGAGAACACTGGAACCTTCTTCCAAAGGAAAGTGCTGTACACAGGATGTATTTGTCTGCTGTACACAGAAGGGTATAGGTTGCCCTGCTAGGGTTTTCAGAGGACCATTTGCAGTTTGTTCTGGAGAGCTTTGGCCCTGCTTACCCAAATGATGCAGATATCTTCCCTTGGATAACTATGGTATCAAGTACTTAGGTGTATTACAGACACCCAACAGTCCTGTAGAAAAGCAACCTAACACTGTTTAACCTAGCACCTCCAAAATCTACTTAAGTACAGTAACCTTAGGTCTGTTTGAGAAGTCTTGGGCATGATAGTTGGGCAAAAGATGACAACGATATATCCTACTCCTGAGCTTCACATCTTCTGGTCATTGGATGAGTTACTTAACCTCTGCATGTCTCAATTTCATTATTTTAAAAAGAGAAATCATAATAATATTTATGAGGAGATGCAAATAAAGTTTCAGAGCAGTTTGTGTTGAGATAAAGAGCTCCACCTACTTTATACTTCAATATAACATTTTTTTTTTCTCTTCCTGGAACACGTCAACATATCTTTAGGAATCTTGTGGGCTTACTAATTAGCACTAGGTCCATGAGTCTCTCTCTCTCTCTTTTTTTTTTTTTTTGTCTTTTTCGTTTTTTATCAGTACCAGGATCAAACTCATGACTGCCTGCTTGCAAGGCAGGTGCTTATGCCTCTGAGCTAAATCCCTAGCCCCCAGTCTCTTATTTTTAACTTAGGAAGTTTTTGATTGCCAGAAATATGACTTGACCTGCTGTATGCTTAACTTGGTGTAGCTGATGTAGTTAAACGATCCTAGCTAGCATTAATTATTAATTATTTTGAATTGATTGACCAATGAAGAACACAATCATATATTCATCTAAATGTAGATACTTCCGAGAGCAAAAGAGAACACTAACAATGACAATGGCAGGGTCACAGCCACAAAAATACAAAATAAGAAGCATAATAGTCACTTCACCAATGAATAATCTGGAATCACAAAGGAAAACTAATTTTGAAAATGAGGTGACCTGAATCTCTAGGAATACTGAGTGAAATCTGAAGTGAAATTCAATAGATGTGTAATTCAGTAGATGTGTAATACAGTAGAAAATCACTTGCCTAAAGATACCTGGTTTGACTAAGGTAAGAAATGTTTTTGTTTTGTTTTTTGAATCTCTGGTGCGGTGTGTAATGTTTATTGAACATATTTGAAAATTTATGGGAGATGTAGTTTAAGAATTGTTTATTAGGTATCTACTGTATTCCAGGTGCTGTATATATAGCAGTAAACACATGAGATCTGTTATTTTATTTCCTGTCACACAACATACATTCCAGACAAGAGAAAAACAAAATATAAGGAAACAAGTACATACATAAGAGTGAATGTGTAAACTCTATGATGGGAAGAGAGGGCCAGCATGTTAGAGCACAATACAGTGAGGCTTGCACTTCGTGGCCTGTCAGTACCTTTGGAAGTAGATAGCTTTTAATGATGAAGACACACCAGCCGTGAGGAGGTCCAGCAGAAGAGCATCTCAGGCAAGTTATAGACAGTGGAAAGGTTATGTGGAAGGAAGGAGACAGCAGGTTTGTAGAACAGAAGGAAAGCCAGATGCCTGAATGCCACTGAAGGTGGGAGCAGAAATGGGAGACAGAAGGAAGAGATGGGCTGCAAAACTGGTCCTGAAATCTGCATTTTATCCTAACAGCAGTATGAAGTCAGTGAAAGGAGGTCTTGTAGACAGCACAGCCTGATTACATGAATGAGTGAATGAACCAATGAATGAATGAACCAACCACTCTCGTTTTAAGTCTGCATCTGTCACATACTAGCTGCACAACTTTGATGGAATTGTTCATCACCTGTGAGGAGTTAGGCTCCAAATATAGATCACATTCTGGAAAACACTAAAATTTTATACTGTGATGAAAAATTTTCCTCTAAGAAATATATTCACTCAGAGGATGTAAATCCTCATCCAGGGAATCATATATTACCTAATATCTTTTCTTTGTTATTTTTGTTTTTCTGTCTTTGTCTCTTATTGCTCTCTGTTTCAGATTTACCACTGAGATCAAGAGAAAAGAAAACAAATAGGGAAGAGGTTTGGACTTCACAAGTCTTTCTTTTGTGGTTAAACTCTTTAATTATTAGGGAAAATTTTCCTCACAGAGAAACGTTATCTCTGTCACAAAAAGGGGTGACTTCAGGCCTGGAGAGATGAATAACTGAGAGAGTCTGCACCTAGGGATGACAGAGGACCAAGAAGCTACAATAGTGCTTTCTTTCTTTGAGCACTGGGTTGGTTGGGGCGTTGAGTTTTAGACCAGGCTGAACCAGCACGCTGTCTGACCTTGGGCAAACACTGACTGAATTCCTTTCTTCAGTTTCATCCTTATGTGTCAATAATATCGGCACAATAAGGCTGCTTAGCAAATCATGTGCCCTGTACTTTCCAACATTCTTCTTTAGAAATGCATTACAGGCACCTCCCTTTTCAAGTGTGTTGTATTCACAGAGACTTGGACTCACAGTAGAATATTGTGAACCATAATCCTGATTGTTTGTTCATGGCTTCCTGCCTCTCTTCAGATGTCAGCAGAAACCTTTGAAAAAGCAAATACACAGTGAGGAGAAACACAGGTCACTTCTAAGTACTATCAGCAAAGTAAAGAGAATCCTAGCATAAAAACAAGAAAATGTGCAGGATATCTGCATTGACAGACATTATGTCAAAATATGAATACGAGTCATGGGCGTTCTCTTTGAGGATTTTATAAGATGATGGATATTAAATAGTTTTAGAAGTGTGAAGACTAAGGATAAGAGCACAAACTTAGAAACTTTTCTGTACTGAAATGTTTCATTTGTCTCTTTTACAGGTGGCCAGAATGAGGTGATCCATTACTGGTCTTATAGATTTCAATATATTTGTTCATATTTTTGTCTTTTGATAAAGAGGAGTTGAGAAAAAATGTTCACAAAATGCAATAGTAAATTGAACTTGTCACTTGGGAAGAATTTGTTTTCTCGGAAGAGAACATTTTCCTTTATTTTCTCTTGATTTTGCCTGTTTGTCCTGTCAGGGGCATGATAAGTTATGTATGCTGTTTGGTAGGAATACTGCAGTCTGGATGGAGTATTTGGTCTTGTTTTTCTTCTTAATGCTGACTGCTAATATGATTTACTGCTGCTGTGTGGATATAGACTGTCTCTTCAGCCAACAGGATATGACAAGGCTGTGTGAATGCCAAATAATAAGTCATTGCCCAATTGACCATCCCTTTCTCAATTTATAACAAACTTGAGGAAGAATTTGTTACATTGTTTGGAGAACCAGACCACACAATTTTGGTTTTGTTGTATTATAGGTCACACACAATCCTTTATAACTGCTAATCCTCTCCTACATTCTAGTGTCTTTAATTCTTGATTTCATTTAAATATTTTTAAAAAATTTTATTAGTAAATGTTTGCAATTCATGCAGTTTACAGTCATCTTGGGAGTGGTTATATGTACATATTCTAACTTGGTCTCTTTTCATTTTTAATTCCTTTTCCCTCTCCCTACCTCCAGTTTCTCCTATCCTCTTTTTCATACTTGTCGATATTAGTTGTTTTGTCTCATGTTATGGCATATAATGTTTACATTAATTGGGATTATTAGGCTCCTATACCTAGCATATCTTAATCCCTTTCATTTCCCTTTCCCTTTCCCCTTATTCTCATTTCCCTTGGAAAACCTCCTATTGAAAGAAATCCATCCCCTTATCCCTCTTTATTCATCCTTTATCATTTTCTTTGCTTATACTCTGTGTCACTACAATGAGAATTACCTTACAGTATTTAAGCTTGTGTATCTGGTTTACTTCACTCAACATTATATTTTCTGGGTGTAGCCATTTCCCTGCAAATGTCTCAAATGTGTTTTGATGTCATTTCTTTATACTTTATTATTACCCAGGAGAAGAAAACAGACAATGGGTTAATACAAAGTTATCAGCTGACTGATTACATATCAAATATCCAATCATACTTTGTATTGACTTGTTCATATAATATAAAAAACATTTACTGTCTTCCATACGAATGTTTTAAAGAATGAATTCTTTATACATTGTTCTCCTGAAAAGCATTCAGTAGTTCCAGAGATATTTTTCAGTGTTTTAAAGGTAGTTAAAGGAAAGCAAAGATTATTAGTGAGCACCAATCAGACTATTTTTTCAGAAATTGCCCCACATCAGTAATGAATGAGCTGAATGAATTATTTATAGGTATATGTGTAGGCAAATAACACTTGATATTTTAATGTAAAATTTAAAGGATAGGGCTGGGGATTTAGCTCAGCGGCATAAGCACCTGCCTTGCAAACAGGTGATTGTGAGTTCAATCCCCAGTATCGATTAAAAAATTAAATAAATAAATAAAATTTAAAGAATAAAATAAAGACGTTCCATTAAGTTTCCGGAAGAATTATTTTTGGAAATTCTTATCTCTTATGCTGAAATACTCAACACAAGGATATGTAAAAACTTAGCCAAAGTTTATACTTGTTTAATAAAAAGGCAATTTTTGTTAGATCAAATTTAAAACACCCATAACTACTGTTTTTCTCAAAACTTTGTTTTGAGGAAACAAGAAATCACTGACTAAAGTAACTTGAAAAGAGTCATTAGCGTAGGCAAAGGCAGAAGTGGAGAGTAAACTATCTAATGGCTTATTAGTGTGTTCTACTCAGAATTCAATAACCCATGCTCTAGATCATTTGGGTGGTGAGGAATGTTTTCTTTTGATACATTATCACGGGCAAGTTGGGTTAAGTATTTTGCAACTCTGTTCTCTGCCTTTGCCAAAAAGACTCTTATCTTTCATAAGCACCATCTATTCTCTTTTCTTCCACAGCTTCTAGAATCTCTGAGAGGCCCTGTTTTTTCCAGTGCTAGCTGCAATACTGCTCATTCACTGAGCACTGTAGAATGTGATTATGGACTGACTGCCAGTGCCTTGATTGACCATTTAAACTGAGGACAAATAAGTCATCAAAATCTGATATTAGCCCTTATACAAGAATTTTCTGTAAGTCACATCATTATCACCACACCCTAGCAGACTAGCTGTAGATTAAGTGGGTTTGTAAGTATTATGATGCAGTGATGGGTAACTACCAAGATACATAAAGTATGTGAGGAGCAATACTGTCCTGGCTTTAAAAGCAAAAGGGAGGTCCTAATTCACTAATAATATAATCTTTCTTAATTCTAAATCAAAGCAAAAAGCTACCATCAGCACATATATGCGGCCATTGAACTGAAATATTTACTAACATTTATGCCAGTACCCTTTGTTCTCAAGTATAGTCTTTATGTCACCTCTGAAAATGCACCACTCATTCTCCATTGTCACACACTACTGAATCAGTCAAGTGACTGCTCTCAGGAGTGTCCCATGCCATCAACTCCTGTGTATATAAGTCTAAGTCAGTATTAAATGAGGTCACTAACGGCTCTTAATAGATTGGCACAAGAGCACCTAAAGTGGTTCACATACAATTAAAACAGACATTTGAAACTAAACTTTGGGCTTCATCAGAGATAATAGATAGTGAGGAAAAAAAGACATAGGAAAAATGTGAATGCATTATTTTTATTAAAGCATGAGAATGAAAACAGCATATTAGCATAACTTAAAGAGGCTTATTAATTATGTTACAATGAAAATCATCTAACTTTGTTTCATTCTCCAAAAAAGCTAACTAACTCTTTTCCAATTAGTATATTTTAGAAAATTTTTAGAAGTGGTATTTTGAATTTTTCAAAAGTTTACATAAAACTATTACATAAGTACATATATATAAAATCCATGGGTTTTTTTTTCTCTAAAACCTTTCTATTTGTGTTTCCAAAACTCTTTTGAATTCTACCTGGACTACAATTCTCAGTCATTCTTCTTGCTCAATTAGTTCCTGTAAAATCTCTCCCTTGTCGGGGTTTCCTCACATTATATGCCTGCAGACAGTTAGCACAAAGTCTGGAAAGTCAGGTCAAAAAGCATTGGAAATAAAGAGAATATGAAGTTTGCAGTTCTATGGAGCTTGCCTACCTGCCGCAGCCCATGAAGTATCAAACTTCCTGAATATTCCCAGACAAACTGATGCTGAAGAATTCATCATAAGACTTTCAGAGATTCTCAGATGAAGGACTGGAAACTCTGTGAACTGCAGTTAAATTCCTGTAATCTCTCTATGTAACCATCCAGAATGTCTCAGCCATAGAACAAGGCATTTTCCTGAAAGCAAAGACAACAGTCCTTTGTAAAGCAAATTATCTGGAAAATTTCAGGTCCTAATATTCACTGTTTCCACTCAGAAGCTTCTCAAAGGCTTTCACTATGGACAATATCAGTTTGCATCAAAGATACACTGAGTATTAGGCTGTAAATCCACTCTCCAAAGGAAATCTGGGACATAAGCAACATCTAGGCAGTCTAAAATTACACAGTGACTGCAAATAATGAAGTTAAAATCTGGAAAGAATAATTTTGTGAATGTCTAAAATTCATAAATGATCCTTAAATTTCAAAGAGAGCAAAAGAGCCAGTTACTTTACTATGTTTTACTTCACTGTGTTTACATTAAATGGAACTAAAGGAAACTAAAGGAAGTTCAGTGATGCACTCCACACTGTATGTCCCTCTCTGATCTTTAAAGCACTGTGGAGAAGTTGTGATAAGAATCTGAAAGCAGTCCTCCTGCACAAAATTATTTCTGAGTCATGAGACAGCTTTAGCAGATTAGAAGTGGAAGGAAGCATAGTTACTAGTCCTACTCTTTCTAATTTAAATCTGGTTTGAATACAGAGCAAAGCAAGCTTTAAAGGGGTGGGAGAGCCTCAAAAGTCAATGTTTAGACTCAATGCCATGATGGTCCATTCTTGTTTTGAAAATGGCGAATAATTATAGTTGAGAAAAGCATCCATATATAGTGACTTCTTCACATGGGATTGAGAATAAAGATATTTTGATTTTAGCTTCAGGTCATCATTAACTAGCTGTGTGTTCTTGGACAAATATTTAACCTCTCGGGAAGTCTAGTTCTCCATCTATATAATTACAATGCTGAATTGGATGACCTCTGAAATCTTGTAAGGCTCTAATATGCCATGACCTATGACTCAGATCATTTTCAGATCAAGAAGGATAATTGCATCCTCTCCTGCCTGCTCTGCAGAACCCACAGCATCAAGGCTCTGAAATGATTTTGAACTGCTGCCCCACTTTTCTAGGCCTTGGATCCTCATTGTCAGTTCCATATTCAACCTGATGTGGCATGCTGAGATCATTGGCTAATAAGGCACTAGATTTCCATCTCATCTAAGGCATTATCACTTAAAATGCCGTAGGGAAAACCCATTGGAGTCCAATTCAGAAGAGTAGATTCCAATATGGTCAAGTAAACTGATTTCTCTATGTGCAATAAAATGTGTGTGCACAAATATGTTCTATCATACATGGCAGATTTACCTTATTGAAATATAATTACATGTAGTAAAAGTATATAGGCAAATGAATTTTGATAATCATATAAGCTCATGTCATCAAGATCCCATCTAAGACAAAAACGCTGCATTAGAAGATTTCCTCATGTTTCTCTTCAGTCTCTTTTCTATGAGAAAAAAAAAAAAACATTATTTTGATGTTTTCTCCATGGATGAGGTTTTTTGCTTGTTTTTGTTTTTGTTTTCAGTACTGGGAATTCAACCCATGCTTTCCCACTGAGTTACACTTCCAATTCTTTTTATTTTCTATCCTGAGATGAGATCTTGCAAAGCTGGAAATTGCCCAACTTGGTTTGAACTTGTCATGTTTCTATCTTGGCACATTCCAGAGTGGTGGGATTTCAGATGTGCACCACCAGGCCTGGTTTAGTTTTGCTTATTTGTGAATGCATAATATTCATATAATGTTGTTTTGCTTTATCCATGTGATTACATGCATTTGTAATTTGATCATTTTTACTGTAATATTTCATTGTATGAACATACTACAGTTTGCTTATCTATGTTTCTGTTGAAAGATGTTGGAATTATTTCCAACTTTTATGATTATAAAATCACTATGAACATTTCTGTATGTGTCTTTTTATAGACATTATTTTATTTTTATTGGTGAATATCTAGAAAGCTGAGGTGTATGCTTGACTTGAAAAGTGACTAAACAGTTTTCCAATGTACTTATACTATTGTACTTCACACCAGCAAAGTTTGAATAAGTTCATTGTTCAACTTTCTCTCTTGTATTTGATTTCATTTTAATTTTAATATTCTAACATGTATCCCTATAATTTCAGTTTTCATTTCTCTAAAGTGTTTAGTATACTTTTATGCATTTGTTAGATATTTTTATAGCTTTTTGTGAAGTTGTCCACAGAAAAGTTTTGCCCATTTTTATTAGATTTATTTATCTTCTCATTCTTCTGTAGGAGTTTCAGAAAAAATATTGTTGGATCCAAATTATGTGCATTGTGAATATTTTATGTCCATCCATAGCCTGAACTATTTTTAATGTATTTAGAAATTTTATTAATGTGTTTGTGATACATAATAATTACACTTGTGTCAGATAATTGAAACAGACACATATCACATATTTTTTAATCTTTACTTCTACCCCATCTTCTTTCTTCTATTCTTCCTTCTTCCTCAGAGTCCCTTTCCATCTCCACAGAGTATATTTCCCTGCTGCCTACCAACTACTTCACTCTTTAAATTATTTATATTTTGCATTTCTCATATTAGAGAAACCATACAATATGTATTGCGACTTATTTCACTTAGCATTATGTTCTCAAAATCCATCTGTTTTTCTACAATTGACTCAAATATATTCTTTTTTATGGCTAAGAAGTAATCCATTGTATATACAATACTAAATACATATGCATGAATACTTTATATTATATATACTATGTATATTATGGATACTATACTATATTATATATATACTGTATATGTATGAATACTATCTATGGTATATATATATATATATATATATATATATATATATATATACATATATATACTTTTTCTATTCATCTCGATGAGCTTATGGGCTGCTTCCATAATTTATTTATTGTAAATTATGCTTCTGTAAACCTGAGTCATTGTAATGACTTTAATTGTTTCAGAAAGATATCTAGAGGAGGTATAACTAGGTCAAATGGAATTTCTACTTTTAGACAGTGAAGAATCTCCATACTGATTTTTACAGTGGCTGTATTAATTTACATACCCCAAAACAATGTAGATTTCCTTTTTAGTCATAACCTTAACAGCATCTACTGGGTTTTTATTATTCATTTATTTATTTTTTGATACTAGGGATTGAACTCATGACTTTGCAGTTACCAGGTAGGCACTTATGCCACAGAGGTAAATCCCCAGCTCTTTGAGTCCTTGATAAGAGCCATGTTTAAAGGTGTTAGGTGAACTGTCAGTGTTGTTAATCTCAGTGCCAAACAGGATAAATATTTTTATGTACTTATTGACCATTTGTACTTCTTTTGACAAATGTCTATTTCAGTTACCCAGTTTTTTGTTGGATTTTTATTTTGAGGATCTATATTTTGAATTATTTATATGCTCTTTACATTAGCTCTTTGTCAGAAGAGTAGCTAGCAAAAAATTGTTTCTGTCCTGAAGGTTGTTATGCTCATTCTGTTGGTTGCTTCCTTTGCTGAGTAGAAATTTCTTAATTTACTTTAACCCATTTGTTGGTTCTTAGTATTAAGTATTGTGCAATTGAGGTTCTGTTTAGAGAGTTCTTGACTTCTGGTGTTTTACCAATTTTTTCTTCCATAAGATTCAGTGTTTCTGCTTTTATATCTAGGTCTTTCACTCATTTTGATTTGCTTTTAGTACAAAGTGAGAGCTTCGGATCCAGATTCTTTCTTCTGCATGTGGATAACCCATTTTTCCAGCATGTTCCTTAGAGAGGTTGTCATTTCTCCAACACAAGTTATGGTCTCCTTTGTTAAGAATCTGCAAGCTGTAGGTGGTTAGAGTTGTTCCTGCAACTTCTATTCTATTCCGTTGCTCGGTTCCTCTGTTTAGTGCTAGCTCATGCCATTTTTAATACTGTAGCTTTGTAGTCCAACCTGAAGTTTGGGATTGTAATGCCTTCCACTGTGCTTTTATTGCTCAATTACTTTGGCTAGTCTGGACATGTTATGGCTTTTGTCTAAATGTTAATATTGTGTTTTCCTGTTCTGTGGAAAATACTGATGATATTTTGATTTGTATTGTATTAATTCTCCTTATAATTTTTGATAATATAGCCAATTTGACAGTGTTGGCTCTACCTATCCAAAACAGTATAAATTTCATTGCTCTCTCATTCTCTTGCTTTCTTTCTTTCTCTTTTTCTCTTTCTCTCTCTTTTTCTGGGTAGTCCAGAGTAACCTCAAACTCATGGTAATCCTCCTGCCTCAGCCTCCTGAGTGATGAGATTAAGGGTGTATATTGCCACACCCAGCTCCATTATCTAATGTCCTCTTCCTTCTGTTGTTTTCAAAGCAATATAGTATTCATTTATAGAAGTTGTTCTCCTTGGTGAGGCCTTTAATTTTTGGGTTAAAAAATTATGAATGGGATTGCTTTTTAAATTTCTTTCTTGGTGGGCTCATAGTCTACGTACAGGAATAATGTTGATTTTGTATCCTATCACTTGTTGAATTTACTATTGCTACACTTTTGCAGGTGGAAGTTTTAAAATTTTTACATAAAAGACAATGTCATTTGCAATAGGGATTGTTCAATTTGCTTCCTTTCTTATTTGAATCCCTTTTATTCCTTTCTCTTATCTAGTTGCTTTTGCTAAAATTTTGAACACCATTTTGAACACGCATGGTGAAAGCAGACAGTCTTTTCTTATTCCTGATTTTAGAAGGAGAGCTTTTTGTTTTCCCCCATTCAGAATGATGGTGGCAGTGGGTTTATCATAAATGGTTTTTGTCAGTTTAAAGAAAGATCTCTCTATAACTATTTTCATTAGTGATTTATCATGGATGGGTGTTGAGTTTTGTCAAAGGATTTTTTCTACATCTTTTGAGATGATTTTATAGTGTAGATCTGGAGTTCAGAGGTGGAGCTTTTGGAAAGGGATGGATCATGGGGGCACTAGAGCTGACTTGCTATTGAGAGGTGGGGTCCAGTTAGAAGGGGCAACTCACTGGAGCTGTGGCCTGGAAGGGCATCTGCCCTGCCCTGTATCTCTTTCTTCTCTCTCTGCTTCCTTGCCATCATAATATAAGCACTGTCAGCCACTTTCGCTATGCTATCTCTGTCTCGGAGCCAATGAGCCAGGGACTGAAAATATAAGCCAAAACTAACCTCTCTTTCCTTAGTCTCTGGGCATCTGACGTTGTGCCCCAACAACAAAAAAAGTGACTAACACTAGTCATGATGTATTTTTTATCCACACTTCTTACGTGATATGGTACATTTATTGATTTATGTATGTAGAACCATCCTTGTATCCCTGGGATGAAAAAGCGTGGTCATGATACAAGATTTTTTAAGTGATTTTTGCATTTTATCTGCAGTATCTTTTTGAAGATTTTTGCATTCATGTTTATTAAAAACACTGGCTTTTAGTTTTCTTTTTTCTTGATTCCTTTCCTCATCTTGGAATACGAGTAATACTAGCTAAAAGGAATAGTTTGATAGTGCTACTTCCCTTTCAATCTAATGGAAGAGTATGAGAAGTATCTGCATTAGGTCATCCCTGAGGTTCTAGTAAAATTCAGTAGTGAGTTCATTGAGTCTTTAGCTTTTCTTAGTTGGTAGATATTTTTTTACTGCCTCTCTTTAATTTCTTTGTATTGGTCTGATCAGGTTTTTTAGGTCTTCTTTGCTCAATTGTATATTTCATATGTGTTAGGATTTTTTTTCTATTTCTTCTAGTTTCTCCAGTTTATTGGAATGTAAGTTTTCAGAGTAATTTCTTATGAATTTTGGCAGTAAAAGGATTTCATCTTTTTATTTCTAATTGCATTAATATGAGTCATTTCTTTCCTTCTTTTAATGTTTGGTTAAAAGTTACCAACTTTGTTTATCCTTTGAGAGAACTAACTCTGATTCACCAATCATTTTCCTTGTTTTTTACCCTCAATTTTTTAAATTTATACTATAATATTTATAATTTCTTTCCTTTTAGAAGTTTTGGACTTGAATTGTTCTTATTTCTTTAAGGTAGCTAGTAGGTTACTTACTTGGGACCTCTTTATTTTTCTAATGTGGACATTTGCAGCTTTAAACTTCAATTGCAGAATTTCTTCCACTATGTCTACCACTGTCATTTGAGTCTATAATCTCCATAATTTCTTCCTTGGTTTTTTCTGTGACTCATAAATTATCATACAGCATATTGTTTAACCTCCATGTATTTGCATAATTTCTTGGTTTCCTTGCTGTTAACTTCTATTTTTCTGCTATGATTTGATTGTATCCAAGAGATTATTTCAATTGTTTTGTATGTATTTAAGCATACCTTATGACGTAAGATGTGGTTTATTTTGGAGGAAGTTCCATGTGTTACTGAGCAGTGTGCATCTTGTTACTCCTGGTGAAACCCTGTAGATATCTCTTAAGTTCATTTGTTTAGTAGTGTGATTCAACTGTGATGCTTATTTGTTAATATTTTTTGTCTGGTTCACCTATGTATTTTTGTGAGTAGGGCCCCTGAAGTCCCCTACTATCTTTGAGTTGATGTTTATCTAACCTTTTATTTGTAATATTATTCCTTTTATAAAATGTGGTGTGATCTCATTTGGTGCATATACATTTATACAGTTATTAGGTCAACTAGTTGAGTTCGTACCTTTGCTAGAATATATAGTGACCTTCTTTCTCTTCTGATCAGTTTTGTTTTGAAGTCCACTTTGTCTGAAAATCAAAGAGCTACTCCTATTTGCTTTCAGGCTCCTGCTCTATGGAATAGGATTTTTATCTTTTCACTTCAGTCTTTGTGTTTCCTTGTGGATGAAATTTGTCTCTTATTGGCAACATATTACTGAGTGTTGCCTTTTGATACTATTTGCCTGTTGCTGTGTTTTGATTGGGGAATTATGATTATTAATATGGAAAATTGTTACTGAAAAGTATTTACTAAATCCTGTCATTACATTATTATTCATGCTGATTCTTTTTTCCTTCGTTGTTCAGCCATTCTGCCAGTGAGATGTACTTTTTCTTTTGAGTTCTTTAGAATGTTGGCTTTACTTTCTCTATTGAAAATTCCCTTAGGTACTTTCTGCAGTGCTGATGGTCATGAATTTCTTTAGGTGCTTTTTGTTATGGAAAGTCTTTATTTCTCCATCAATTTTGAAAAATAATTTTGCAAGTTATACTAATCTAAGTTGAAAGTTTTTAATTTGATGCTTTTTCCTATGATTTGAAAAACTTTAAGCTCTTTTGCTCTTTAATATTTGTGCTGAGAAGTCTGCTATTATTCTAACAAGTTTGCCTTTACAAATTGATTTTTTTTTCTAACAGCTTTTAGCATTCTCTCTTTGTGCTGAATTTCTGGAATTTCCATTGTGATATGTTGAGAAGTTCTTTTCTAGACATAGCTAATTGGGAATTTAAATGCTTTATTTATCTGGAAGTTGAACTCCTTCCCAAGATTTGGAAATTTTCTAACAAGATTTCAGAGGATATTTTTAAAAATATATCTTGTGTCACCTTCTAACTTTTCTTTAACTCCTATAGTTCTTAGGTTGGTTTTCTGAATCATCTAGAAGTTTTTGGATCCAGTTTCCATAGTGTCTTGTTTTTAGAGTATTGCTAAGTGCATGACTACTGCTAGTTCTGACACTCTCCTCATACTGACCATACTTTCAATTAAAGTTTTTATAACCTGAGTTTCCACTTGATTTATTTTCATGATCTCTAGTTGTTTATGAAATGATAATTCACATCTTATTTATGTCTTGCCTAATTCAGCCAGCTTTTGCTTGCATTTTTAATATTTTGAATATTTTATTAATTGTATCTTTATCCGTTTATTTACATTATCTTTTAGCTCACTGAACATCTTATGGGTTTATTTGTTTCCTCTTTGATCTGTTAAATACTACAATCATTGGTTTTGAGTTCTTTGCCTGTGACTTCCTCTGCTTCAGTGTCCATGAGGTCAGCTTTTGGGAACTGACAAAAATTGGAGATATTTTGTTGCCTTATTTTCTAATATTTCTGTTGTTTTTGTCCTAAGAGTTGAGAATCAGTTAGGGTCGAAAAAATTTGCCCTTTCTGTGAGGATACCTTTAGTTGATGCGTATTTTCTTTTGGTTGGATCTTGGCTTTGGTTGTATTTGATATCTGTACATTGCTTCATTACCTAGTGTAATGGAAACAGTCCTGCTCACTACGATGAAGAGGGGGAACCTCTGACAGTTCTATTAGCATTTACAGAGTCAAGCATATATCAGCCGTGCAATTTAAAACTTAGTTTAACAGTGTCAGGCTTTCTTCAGTAACCCAGAAACACTGTGATATAGTAATGATGACAGTAGTTTGAGATGTAAAGGATGAGGGAAATATTAAAAGAAGAAAAAGAAGAGAATAGATTAGAAAGAAGGAATACTGAAAAAGTAAGTAATAGAAAATGAAGGAAAAACAAGAGATCAGACTTTGTGGATGCTATTTTATAACTAGGTGGGAGCCTGGGGAAGAGGGAGTGTGAAAGGTTATTTGCAAGGGCAAGAGAAAGGAAGAAGGGGAGATGATTGGAACTTGAAGAAAGCTATGATGTCAGAACAAATTAATACGCTGATAAAAGCTTGCATTTGAATCCCTTATATACAATATTTTTCCAAGAGTTAATCTGACATTCCCATGAAAGATATGATTTAGACTAAAACAGCAATACATTCTTACTCTCCTAGTTACACAATACAAACACCAATGAAAAGAGAAAAAGGACAGCGGGGGAGTTGTGGGGAGCGGGGCTGACCTGTAGTCCTTTGGCTGTGTCTAGGCGGTTGGATGTGTCTGAGGTGCCTGAGCTGTTTCTCCTCCTACAGTTTTTTCTTTTGCCTGACAGTGGATTGGGATCTGGATGGACCACTGAACCTGTTTCTCTCTCCCTTTGCAGGCAGTGCTCTGCTGGTTTAATTGCACTCCTGTGGACATGGCTAACTGGAGGCTTTTGCCTTTGCCTTATGACCTGACACATTCAATTGTGTTGGAGGGCAGGAAGTAACAATGTGGCTGGTCAACTATTCAGTCTTCCACTGATCTCTTTAAAGACTTGTCAAGCTCTCTTCTCTCCCTTCACAATAATCCCTGAAGCTGCTTGCATTTGCTCTTTCTATACCATTCTGGGTGAGTGCACTACAGAAACCTCCTCTGGTTAGATTGTTTGTCTCTGGTTTTTTGCAGGAAACTTTCTGTCTACTCCCACAGAATCACTATCCAGTCCATGATATCAGTGACACATAGAGCTCACAGAGCTCATTTGCCTTTGGCTGACAGTGAGATTGTGCCTATGTGTGCACTTAGATCTGCAGCATCTGGAAGGTGGGAAGTTGGGCAGGATATCCCAGGGCTTGGGAGGGTGTAATAAGATAATGCACACTTTGACACTGTTCCAGGGTCATCTCTTCTCCCTCGGATCATAGCCTTTACAAGTTCACCTATTCCTGCAACTCACTGAGCGATGATTTACTCACAGTCTGGTTCCAGGACCTTAAGACTGAGTTGTTTTTGTTTTGTTTTGTTTTTACCTTTCTTTCCCATTGGTTGACAATCCCAACTCAGACAATACCCTTGCAGTTCTGCCCTTTCAGTTTCTCTGCTGCCCTGTTGCAAACATCTCCCTTGCAGGCTTCCTCTATCAAAAGAAGGGAGTCAGGCCAGGTGGGCATCTGGATAACTATTTTAGGACCTCTAGCTATTTTCACTATGTTGGTTTTTCCTAACCATGAGCAAGGACTATCTTTCCATTTTCTGATATCTGCTTCGATCTCCTTTTTCAGAGGACTGTAATTTTTACTGTGTAGATCCTTTACCTCCTTTGTTAGATTGATTTCTAGGTAATCTTCTTCTGGATGCTATTGTGAAGGGTGTGGTTTCCCTAGTTGCTCTCTCAGTGAGTTTATTGTTTGTGTACAGGAATATCATTGATTTTTGAGTGTTGACTTTGTATCCAACTATACTACTAAATTTGGTGAAGTTTTTGGGGTCTTCTGTATAGAGTCTTATGTCACCTGTGAATAACAATAGTTTAACTTTTCTTTTTCTATTCTTATTCCTTGATGTTGGCTATTGGTTTGTCATAGATGGCTTTTATCAAGGTAGAGACCATCTATTCCAATTTTCTGTAGGGATTTTAATCATGAATGAGTGTTGGACTTTACCAAAAGCCTCTTCTGCATCTAATCGAGATGGTCATATGATTTTTTGTCTTTGATTCTCTTTTTTGGTTGGGCCTTTCTCTGGTTTTCATCATATCAAATGCTAAGATTAGGTTATTGAAGTCTCCAAATATGACTGTAAATATGTCTGTTTTCCCATTTGGTTTTGTTAATTTTTATTTCACATACTTTGAAGCTCTGTTATTAGATTTTTCACATTCAGAATTATCATTTTAGATGAATTCAGCTTTTTTAACATTACAAAACATTTCTCCTTATCTTGTATGGTACTAATTGATGCCTATGTTCTCTGATACAGACATGGTCACATGGGCATTCTGGTTAGTGTTGAATGTATTTTCTGATCATTTTACTTTCAAGCCACTCATTTCTAAAAGTGTGATTGGTTTTGACAGTCTATAGTTGGGTATTGTGTTATTATCTAATAGGTTAACCTTTTTTAACTGAAGGGTTAATCTATTTATATTTAATATAGTAATTGATATAGTTCAATTAGTTATGAATTTTTTTATGTTTTCCCTTTCCATTTGACTAACTAGAATCAACTAAACAACTAAATGCTAAATAAGTTACTCACAAATTTAGCTTCTAGGGTGGATCACATAATTTATAGTCATTATGCAGGCAGGTCTTATCAGAAGATCAGTGTCAACATTAGTGGTACTTTTCTGGGGTTAGCTTTGCCCTAGCAGTAGTAAATATTTTCTTTGGTGATTTGTAAGACTTAATTAAGGGAGTAAATGATGAAATGTCAGGTGGAAGCATTAGCTAGTTTGAGTTGCCTAGATAATAGAAAATGATGTTGGTGAAATAGTAACAAAGAAATCCCATTTATGTGAACATTAACTAATATGCTGGAAAATAAAGCTAAACATGTCAGAGATAATAGGATGATTAAGATTAGAAGTGAAAAAATTTTGAGATCAACAGAGATAATTAAATGATTCTTTCACAATGGAAATCCCTTAATTTAAAAGTACTATTGTGAGACAGATATAGACATAGGAGTAAAGCACATTAGGTTGATAATGTAACCTCTATGCATGACATGAGTGTACTGGATTTAGTTCTAGGTTCCCTGATTAGATTAGAAAACTAGATGTATTCTTTGGAGAACTAGCTCCTGCCTCGTTAGAAATTAAAAATGGATATTATGTGAGAGACGAAGACTATACTAATTTTTTTTTTACTACAGGAACCATTTTAAAAATTACGGTGTGGGCCCTAAATATAAACAATGACTTATTTTTAAAAAGTGAAACTTCTAAGAAGATATCATAAGCCTTGATACTACTATGTAATAAGTGTTATTTGGAACGTGTTTACTAAATTCCTCCTGTTGTACTTTATTGTGTATTTTGTATCGTTTAGTATTCAGTGGCAATGAAGTCCCTTGTTAAAGAAGACAGAGTGTCTTAACCACACTATTTTACATAAGCAAAATTTCATATGCTTGATGATAGATATTGATATTTAACCTAGCAAAAATGCTAGGTATCTAAAGTGAATAATCTCACCTTTCTGCATGTTCCCTCATCTGCTCTAATTTCAACATTCCTGATATACACTGAAATCTTGAAGGAACTATAAACAAGGATTAAGAGGCAAGATTGTAGATACAGTTCTGCCACAAATTAACTGTGTACTTTGAATTACTTATTTCTGAATAAAACTTCCTGAGCTTTATCATTGGTCAAAATTTTTTGCATTATCCTATCTTTAATGAGCTATAAGTCCTAAACAACTGTGCTTTAGTTTATTTTAAGGTTGGTTCTTTCTGATTATTGAAGAACGTTTACAAATGATTCTGACAAAGGGCATACAACCAAATATTATTTTTCTTCTAAGAATGCATCTCTGTAAGAGAAAACAAAATGAGAGCCAACCAAGGAAAGTAAACAAATTTGCTTATTTCCTTTGAACATATGTGGAGAACGTGTCACCTATTCGTAACCTATTTAATTTATAAAAGGAGAAAAAACAAGGATACTGTAACATTTGGTTGTTTGACATGGTTTTAATGTATTAAAAAATAATATTTTAGATGGTCTTACACTGAGTAATATCAACTCATTAAAAGAAATTATTTAAAAAATCCACTTCTCCTCTAAGTTGTAATAGGAACTTTGACTCAGAAATTGAACCTACCGTCCCCACATATCACAAAATGAAGGTCTGATGGCCACCACAGACAATTAGCAGCTAAAGTATTTTTTCAGCCCTTTGTAGCTTCTGACTCTCTTTACTTTGCTTTCCACATTTTCTGTATTTCTCCATCCAACAACCATTCTTGTACCCATCCAAATATTATTAGAGTTCAGAATCAGATTTAAAACTTCTAAGAGTGCTTTTGAAGTGTAACTTGAGTTTATAACTGAATGGGTGCTGGTACGTATGAAGCAATAGCACATCCTGTCCTTATAAATTCATCCAATAAATCTGAATTTCAGAGTAAATAGATGTTTGCTATAATTCAGTGTGTCATAAGATAACCTTACAGGGGCTGGGAATTTAGCTCAGCGGCATAAGCACCTGCCTTGCAAGCAGGCGGTCGTGAGTTTGATTCCTGGTACCAATAAAAAATGAAAAAGGCAAAAAAAAAAAAAAAAAAAGAAAGAAAGAAAACCATCAACACAGCTTTCCAAATTGCCTACAATATTCCAGTAGCACTTTAAGTATTTCAAACTGCTGAACACAGTCAGCAGTTAAAATCTAAAAATAAAAATAACAGATATTTTAAAAACAATAGCTATTTTATTACTTATAAAGTAGTAGAATTATGGTAAAAACTTCAAATTTGCTTCACAGTACACATTAGCCATAGGGATTGAAGAAGAACCAAAGGAGAAGGAAAAAGATCCTGAATAACTCCTCTGTCTTGTTAATGTGCTACTTGAGCATTTTGGGACACAAAGTCCACCTGACTTTGTCATAATAGTTTTCTTAACCGCCACAGTGTTCTTGCACTAGCTCGAGTACCTCAGTGAGTTGGGTAGAGAAAATTAAACCTGTATTCTCATGAGTCATAAAATACTTTGTTAATAATAGTGTAGGTGAGTGTCTGGTTCAGAAGAGGTTAAATCAAGGGTATGGAATATTTGTACTTTGGGTGGAAGATATGTCAGGGGTGTTACTGAGTCCAAATGTCATGCAAATGACTGAAAAGTAATAGTTAAACTTATACTTTTTAACTATGCTTAAATGGATTATTTATTTGGAAAGGTCCATCTCTCTGGAAAAAAATAAGCAGAGTAAGTTTACAGGTAATAACTACAGTGATTATATGGCACATGTAGTTAGGGATTATTTGGATTAGGAATAAATTGTATGTGTGGAGTATACAACTGCTCAAGAAATACTATGATTCTTCTAGTATGTGCTCCAATATTATAAGCTATAAACATATCAGATGAAACCAAAATCTCTCTGGAAAAAAGATCAGCTCGTATTTGAGTGCCTATGTGTTTAAAAAGAAGTGAGAGAAATTTAAATGTGCTTTCTTTTAAATCTTAATACAATAAAGTTTTAGATTGTGAGATGTTCTTCAGTGTTACTAGGAACAGTGTTACCAGTGTTACAGGAAAATATTATTACAGAGACCAAATGGAGGAAATAGAATGAAATAAACTAAAAAAAAGTCAATATTCTAACAAACCTCAATATAGTGACAAATTAACAAACAAAGGCTTAATTCTATCTCAAAGAGAAGTTGATGGATAAAAACAGCTAAGTGTCGAATTCAGCACTTGCCATTGACGTTATGGACTTTGTAAAGAAGACCCTGTGTCGTTTTTTTTTTTTTTTAATTCTGTCAGTTGTGTGTGTGTGTGTGTGTGTGTGTGTGTGTGTGTGTGTTTGCACTTGCTTGCTTGCTTGCTCTTCTTCCTTTTTCAAAAACTCTATGTTTGGTCTCTTTCTCTCTTCTCTATGTAGGTTTATCTTTTAGTGTAGATTGTAAGACTGTCCAAGGTAGGATGCCACACAACTATTTCTTTTGGGGTTTTCCAAGTACACAACAGATAGGGGCAGCCTATCAATGGATACAACCTTTTCTCTGGACACAAGAGTCCTGTTTACTAATTGATCAATTCTAGAGAATTGAAGAATAATTTTCTTTCTGGAGAAATCCAGACTTAGAAGAGATCATTTTCCCAAAGAAACTTACTTGTTTTGCACTTGCTCTGCTGAGTCGGCATTCACAGTTATTTGGAGGAGTCCAAAACATCACTTGTCCCTGGTCACCTCGAGTTCCATAGATAGCCACACAATTACCTAGAGGCATCTCAATTAAGTGAGCATGACTGTCTTAATTAGGCAAGAGTCCTCACTATTAACTATCATTAGACTTAATTTGATGCCCTAGGAAAACCCGTGATGAAAGCCATCCCACTAAGGGCAGGGCATTGTCTACTTAAATCTAAAGCAGGATGCTGAGAATACACTTGACAATAAGGTTCATTAAGTCTCAAACTATATCATTTGTGAACATCTAGAAATGTGTGTAGGAACATAAACCATGAAAGTTGGAAAAAACTTTGGAAATGTCATTTCACCTGACACTTACTTTACAGTTGATAAAATAAATGTCCATGCCGATGGGATATAACAGAAATAATACTAGATTTTAAGTCTCCTAACTCCTCCAGTTGAGGCCTCTTTAATATACCATCATACATCCTACAATACCAGCAACTGAAGCTTATCTCAATGAGTGAACCACCTCTTAATGAGTTGCTACATTGCTGGTAGCAACGTAATTGATGGGGGGATTATGATCAGAACTGAACTCGGAGCTCTAACTAGTGTTTTAACCTTGACAAAGTGAATCTTACTGCATCTAATTTTTATTACTTGTAAATTAGAGATAATTTTGTTTATCATGAAATTGTGGTAGAGATTTAATAAACAATTTCATAATATGCTTTATAAATGGTAAATCATTCTGTAAAATGTGTTAAATTGGTGGTAAAACTTTGTCTTTAGCTTATCTGCAACTCTTGACTCTAGATGATAGATGTAATACAAATATTTATTTCTCTCTTACATCTTACCTCACTTGCAATGGCACTAAAAATAGTAGTAGAGAATGAAGAAGATATACAATTACAATAATGAGACAATGGCCAGGACTATGCATCAACAGAAAAATGATTTTGACAGGTTTTTGGAAGACAAATGAAATCACTGACAAGTGGATGTTGAAACTAGCTGAAAACAAATAACAATACAGAGTTTATAAGAGAAAGAAATTGTTTTTAGGAAATAGAGTCAAAATTAAAAGATACATGTGAAAGATAAAAAAATGTAAAAGTATTGTTCAAATAATGAATTTCAGAAAGAATAGTAAAATAAGATGGGAAAGGTTTTATTAAAATAATACAAACTAATTTATCAGAGAATAGCATAAGTGTTTAATGAAAGGGGCACAATGACATTTACATGAAATGAAAGCAAAATACATGCTTGATCAATATTTGTTAGAAATGTTGGAACATTTCCAACAGAAAGATGTCAAAGCTTCCACAGAAAGCATGTGTTTATCACTCTGCATACCAGCAACCAACAAAACAAAGCCATCAAACCAGGAAGGTGGTCACCAACCCAACCAAACTATTAAATGTGATTGTGATAGCTTTCTATTGTTCTGACAAAATACCTGAAGCAAATTGGAAGACATATTTATTTTGTCTTTTGGCATCAGGGGTTTCTTTGCATGGTTGGCTGGCTTCCTTCCTGGCTGTGGCAAGGTGGAGCATTGTGGCAGAGAGCTCTTTGCATAGCAAAGTGCTTATTTCATGTCAGGCCAGAAGCAAAGTGGGAGGGGACACCTGAGTCCTAATATCTCCTGCAAGGCCACACCCACATGATCTAACTTCTTCCAGATAGGCCCCCTCTTAGCCACCTATGAAAGATTTTACCACTTACTAGTGCACCACAAGCTGGTGACCAGGACTTTAGTACAATAGCCTTAGGGAAATATTTAAGGTCTACACCATAATACCCTGGGTCAGAACAAAGCTTTTTAATGATTTAACATTTCAAAAATCTTTTTTCAGGATTTTAAAGGATATTTTTTCAGTAACATGGGAAAATAGGTTAAGAAGAAGAGAGGTAGCTACACTGGGAAAAGAGTTGTAGAAGATTCTAGAAAGACAGTTGCCCAGGAGGCTCACAGAGTGACAGGGCTGATGGAAGACAAAAACAGCTCGCAGAAGGACATCTCTGATGCGACAAAAATCAGAACTACAGAGAAGTGATAAAGGAAGACTGACAACAATAGAGAATATGATAAATGTAAATAGATCAAAAAGAAAAAAAGCAAAAGTGCCAAAAAATTATACAAAAGGAAACTACAATGGAAGTATGTATATAGTTAATTGAATATAAACACTGAGTTTCAACCAAAGCACAGAAAATTTAACTCTGTTTGAAAGTAAATTTATCTTTGATTATAACATAGCACATAAGCATGTCAGTGTAAACTACAATTATATGTTGTTTTTTAAAAATGGTGTTATGTTTAGTCTGAGGGTAAAAAGCTATAGAAGGGTGATCCCTCATCTGACAATGTCCCAAGTTATAAAATATTGTCTTTGTGGATTGAACAAGAACTATAAAATGTAAATGCATTTTTATGGTCATAATAAGTGTAATGTTTAGAGGGAACAAAATAATGACATAGTTCTATTTTGGGAAAGAGTAGCCATAGTGGTATAAAATGTAAATACACTAAATTCCTATTAAATTTCATAGATAAACATAAAGCTAATAAATCAAAATATGGTAATGAAGCATGCTATTGATAGATAGGAGTAACTGTCTAAAGACAGCTAAAGGATTTCAAAGCTATTCCTTCATGAGGGATTAGGGAAAGAAGTTATGCAGGTGGAAATGGTTACTCCTTTTTATGATACACTGTAATTCAGCTGGTTCACTCTCCAGTAGCTATCCCTTTTTCCTCTCTAAGAAAACCCAGATTTTATATGTATTCATGGAGCCTGGAGAAAGTCGACTCTATAAAACTCTAAGCATAATGTCTTTTCTTGTTGGGGATGTTACTCTGGCCAGTGGAATGGCCCCAGAGTAAGACAAGGTGTGTTATGAGTATTTCTCATTATGAGTATTTCATTGGAGAGACCTGTGAGGTATGTCCTGCATTATTCTCTTAACAATGTTGCCATATTTATGTAAGTCACTTGTAGCCACCAGCTATTTAAGGGTAAGAATCAAGGAGCTAGTAGAGCAGAGAAATGAAAGAATCTCCATTTTTTTCACTAATATAACACCAGCATCAACAAAAACTCTTCCAGAAACATTTAGGTACATACTTCTTTATACAAATATTTTTCTTAAGATCAGTTTCAATATGGGAAATTGGTAGTTCACAGGACATGAGTCACAAGTTTTAGTAGATCAGACATTGAAAACTCCTTAAGTACACTATACTTTTTAAATGCCCACTAAAACACAAAGTAGCTGATTCCCACTTCTATATTAACCTTTGATCCTATCAGCCACTTACAATTTTGCTCTGTGAAATGAGAAAGCCCAGGGGTCAGCCTTTTCTAAACTTGACTTTAATAACTCTTCTTTTCAGGTGTTTAATAGAACCAATCGAATTCCATTTGTACTAATTATTATTTGCCCATTTTGTTTATTTCTTTTTTTTTTTTTTTTTTTTTTTTTTGTCTTTTTTGAGACGGGGTCTCGCTATGCAACAGGCTGGCCTTGAGCTCACTTTGTAGCCCAGGCTGGTCTCAAACTCGCAATGATCCCCCCACCTCAGCCTCCCGAGTGCTGGGATTACAAGCATGAGCCACCACGCCCGGCTATTTTTTTCTTATAATTATATAATTCTTTGTCTCTTAGGAATATTCATTTTATTATACATAAAGCAAGTCTTTTTTTCACAAATAGTTATTGAACATTTTAGTTTATAATGATTGGATCATTGCCATCTAGGGTTTTAAATAATTGGCTAAGATTAATTATTTGTCTAATCAGAGTGTCTTCATCCACATTAAAAATAAAGACACTCAGGAGGCTGAGACAAGAGGATGGGGCAATTTTGAGACCAGCCTGGTTTACAAAGTGAGCTCAAGGCCAGCCTGAACTGCCTAGAAAGATAGTATCTAACAAAGACAATAAATAAATAATCCATTGAGTGAAGAAGAATGGTCCAGCAGCCCCAATTTTATTATTTATATTAAAATTACTTATGGATTATAATAGAAGCATTCACAGAGAAAAAAGAATGTTTGTTATTTCTATGAATTTTTAACTTTCATATATATATATATATTAGATAGATTTAACTATGATTATTAATTTTGTATAAATCAAGTAAATCTGAAAATCCACAGAAGACTTGATTTAAAAAAATTATCTTCAATTATTTTAATATAACCTTTCCAAATCTATGTACCATATTGCTATTAAATCATGAATTTCTTTTTTCTTTCTTTCTTTCTTTTCTCTCTTTCTTTCTTTCTTTCTTTCTTTCTTTCTTTCTTTCTTTCTTTCTTTCTTTCTTTCTTTCTTTCTTTTTCTTCTTCTGCCCCGCCTCCTTTCTCCTCCTCTTCGTCCTCCTCCTCCTCCTCCTTCTTCTTTTCTTCTTTTTTTCTTTGTCTTTTTGAAACAAGGTCTCACTATACAGTCCTGCTGGCCTGAACTCACTGTGTAGCCAGCTTGGCCTTGAATTCAGAGTGACCTTCCTGCCTCAGTCTCCTGAGTGCTGTTATTACAGGCATGTGCTTCCATGCCTGACCTAAATCATGAATTTCTAAGAACCACTGAAGAATGATTCTTATAAAAGAGGAAAATGTATCTCCTTTTTTAAAAATCATACATCTTAGTATATTTATTCTGATTTTTCATTCTTACAGAAAAATGGACACCTCTCAACTTTTTAGACACAATTACACTGTTTTCCAAGAAAAAATTTATAAATACACGATTCTGAAAACTAGTATTTCCTCCCAATGTCTTGCAACCACACCATCAAACAATAATATTACAGTGCTTATTTTAAATCTTTGGACACTTTCCTTGATTGGTCTACCCTTCTTTGTCTTTAGTGTTTGTCTAGTCCTGCATAAACTATCCAGACCAGCTCAAAATACAATGACAAACACAACTTCTTATACTGTCTCCATACTTTTTCATTGCTTAGGATATTAAGTTCAGGCGGTAGGCTAGCATTCCACCATCAAGAATCCAAGGCTCTTGAACTACTTGTCACATGCCAAGGCACAGCTGGTTTTGTTGCTGTGATCGTTACAACAAACCCTGTTTTGCACCCTGTCCTACATTCTTTTCAGTCTGTCTCAATGTGCACGTGAAAAACATAACTTTGTCCTCCAAGTGTCTCCCCTCTTACCCCTTTCCAACAACTCAGAGCATAACCTCTGAATGCCTGGAATTTTTAAATAGAAAAGGTCCAAGTAAATTGGCTCTACCTATGTTCTAAGCAATCAGAGATTTGTTTCTAAATAGCTCTGGGAGATTTCACCATATGACTCTCATTAATGGAAATTGCTAAGCTAATCTCTCTGTGTGACATTACAAATACAAGCTTCCTGTCCAACTTTGAAGCTTCTCTGTATTTCTTTTGCTGTTAGAACAAGAACTGTAAATCTGGAAAGGATTATCATGATCAATCAATTCTGTCTGATTTTACAGATGAAAAATAGTTTTCTAAGGGTTATTACTATTAAATGGATATATGTTTTGGTATTTTAATCTACCACCTACAAAATACCTTGGAATTTAGGAGACATATTTTTAGGTATAATCTACATATAGATATACAGAGTAATGAGAAAACTTGGAGAAAGACCTGCACTATCCGAAGTCAATATTTTAAAACTTTTCTTTTATCCTGCAGACATTCTCATTAGTGGTTGTATTAATAGTTGGAAGATCATATTCTAGAAAACATGTTAAATGTCACCAGATCAACCAGCTAATGGGTTATTATTATTAATAGGGCTAACATGATAGGATAATCTTTTGAGAGTACATTTTGTCATGGTCATCTGAATTTAAATATATTTCAAGTTATAGTAGCGTCATTAAAATGGATTTTAATAAGTTTTGGCTGAGTGGGTTCCTGCTGCATAATTTACTACTATAAATGCCTCTTGAATTTTCAGTGAAATTAAAGCAATTCTGAAGAATTTTTGAATGGTTATGCATAAGCCATAAAAGCTTTACTTGTGTTTTGCTTACCAATCATTTTCTTTCTCAGTAATTTTGCAATCATTCTTAACAATTTGTGTAATTGAAATCTTCTAGTTTTCTAGATTTAATTGGGGTTTACAGGTTTATTTAGAGAAAATAAGATGTCTTTTTCTTTCATGATATTCTAGGGTTTTTTTTTTTTAATTTTAGATTTTAACATGAAAAATAAAGTTTTTTTTTTCTTTTGATGATTTTTTTTCCTACAGTCCAATAATTTTATAGGTTCCCAGGATTATACAGAACACATCATACTTTGAGAATTATTTTTTTCTTTCAGTTATCCCTGCAAGCGAGAGATGCATTTGGCATTCATTCCTGTATGATTCAGGATCTTCAGCTTTGTATTTATAGTGGCCATAGCGACCCAGGTCTTAGGAAATGATCTACTCTTTCAATTCGAATCTGACTTTTATCTTTGTTCTGTAGCGTGTTTAGGGGTGGAATACTGTGAAAATAAATTTAAAAAAAATCAATAGCTTATATAGTTTGTTTCTCCTCAGGAAGGGGCAAATGTGTGACTTATTAAAAGAAAGCCTCTCAGTATTGGTGTGACATATTCAAACCTGAACCTTCCCTGAAAAAAAACCAATCATTTTACAATGTGTGTATTTCTATCTGGAACCTGCTTTTCCATCAAAATCTCTTATGAGAGATAGATGATAATTGATTTTAGTTGGTAAATATTACAACACAATTTTTCATGTGCCTTTTAGTGTTTTTTCCCCCCTTTTTTCACTCACTTCTTAAAAAACAGATACTTGTAACTCACCTTATATTGAGTTTTATCATGGTGGAAAGACAATCTAATAATTACAATGTAGCTACTCATGTTATTCCTACTTTGTAATTCCTGAGGAATGACTCATTATATGACATCAGAGCAAGGTTCTTCAACTAAACAAGGGTTTGTATTAATTATATTTTGAAAAAAGAGAAAATAAAAAACCACACCAAATTCTTCGAATAACAAAAGGGAAGAAAGAACAATAAAATTCCCATAAGTCTGTCATTTGCTTACCTGTTGTAACCCTTGTTTCTTCATGAAATAAAAACAGATTGGAGTAACTTTTTATGAACAAAAGGTTTTAATTGCAAGACATTCTTTAGGAATGTTTGAAAGGAAATGACAGAGCAGATTTATTGAGCCTGGACAAAGCACATGTGTGTCACATTCTTTAGTATTGTTATACCTCAATACTCATTTAGAATCTCAGTTTAGTAATGACACTAGTGGATTCCTTCACAGATATTATGTAGAGAAGATTAGTAAATACATGGCAACCAAACAAACAAAGAACATACTCAGCAACACATGCTGTAGGCATAGCTTATGAAAAAAAATTTCTCCCGAGGTACGTGTCATTTTTGAGATCAAAGCTCTCTGAGTATGTCTCAGAACTGGAACCCTATGTTGTTAGGAATGAGCATGGCTTTTCTGGCTGCACCATTTTAAAAGGCACAGATTCATATATACAGAGACATTTTTGGAGTATTGATGACAGGTAGACGGTTCACCTCTAAGTAGGATGGATAGAGCTAGGTACAATAGCTTTCAATTTTCAAACGCTGTGATTCGTTTTGTATAGATGGAAGCCATTAGTTTTTAAAGCATGTGGTTTCAATGGTGTATACTTGATTTATGACTGAGAATTTTTTTTCCTCTATGCCATGTTGGCGTCCTCATATCATTAATTTTCCTTTTGAAACTTAGGTTGAATGGTTTTAACAAAGTAGTAAATATGACATTACCATTATTTGTGTTTACATTTTTCCACATGATTGTTGAAATAAGTGCAGAATTGAATAATAATGTGGACAACCTAGGTTTAGAAAATGTCAGAAATATGGAAAATTGAGATGTTTCTTTTCTTAGATTTGAGCTGAAAATTTCTGTTCCCTCGCCCCCTTCAACACACTTGGCAGACATAAATATAAGGTTAGTCTGAATGACTTTGAGAATCTTTACTTTTATCTGCACTTGAGTCTTGTCAAAATGTGTGCGCTGCTTTGGATTTAACTAGATATGAACCTGAGCACTTATTTCGCATGCAAATCAGGTCTCCATTGTTTTAACCATAAAAGGCATGAACATGAATTCTACAGCCGACTTCACAAGAAATGATGTGGCACAATGATATTACTTCCTTTTGTGGACCTGTTTCTTCTCCCACAGGACTTACAACTTCTTTACCTCTCTTGAGGCTTGTCGGTGCAAGCCCACAAACATTTATGTGAATAAACTTATAATTAAACACTACTTCCTAATCCTCCAGCAAGTAATTATATTGAGTATTATTCATCCTTTACAAGAAACCCCTTAAAGATCTAAAGAGTGACAGCCTCATCAAGTTTTCTTGCCTCCCTTGATGCACTTCCATTTTTGGAAGTATCCTCTCACTTTCTACTTTACATACAGGGATATGAAAAGAAATTCAAAGGAAAGTATCATGACAGAAGCGCTTCATTAAATAATTATCAAATTAGAAAATTATGTGCTCAAATATCGTATATATACATAAGGTGAGATATGCATGTTTTTGCATGTTTGATTGGAACTGTGTTAGTCTCTGGCAGATATAAATATGCATAAGTTTTTCATATGACATAATTAGAGAAAATTACACATCTAGCCAATTAGCCTTCAGAAAGATCTTCTTCTCCCTTAACCCAAATGATCTTGACGACACTACCTTTATTTTCCTTAGTTTCACCCTGACCTGTTGTCCCCCTCCTCCACCATCCTTCATACTTCATGTTTTCCTTAAAGAACAATCTGCTTTCCCCTGCTCTTGTCCTATTCATTTTCCTAACCCTTTCCCAAGTCTCAGATACTGGGCATGACTCCAGCTGTTTGTGGGTGGACAAAACAATTACATAGAAACTCTCATAGAACAAAGACTCCATCTGATCTCATGGATGGTCCAAGATGACTGCTGGCTCTCTCCATCTATTTGTCCCTCAATCACAAATGGGACTATGTGTCTTCACTCTAAGCAGAGTTTATCACCAAAATTCCTTGTATGCCACTCTAGTGGCTTGTAAAAGCCCCAACATAGCCAAAACACTTCCTTTTAGAGGACTTTCATATTTGAGGAGAAGAGCAATACTCAAATGCTTTGAAGAGACAGCACTTAAGGGCAAGCTCGGCTTTGCACATCTGTCTGTGAGCATAGAGCAATATAGGGAAGCCCTGTCACTGTCATGACAACCTGAGGGTCATGGGAATTCGCACCCTTGAGCTCAGTGCACCACTCCTAAACCAGCTCAGCATCTTAGTTACCTTTCTCATTGCTGAGACAAAAATACCTAACACCCAAAGTTAAAGGGGAAAAGAGTTGTTTGGCTCACAGTTTGTAGAGGTTAAAGCCCATGATTGGCTGGCTCAAAGGCAGTGCAGAATACAGACAGGCTTCATAAAAGAGAAACATTCATGGCGGGCACAAGGTAACAAAGCAACAAGGAAAGGTGTGGGGACCTTAGTAGCTTCTTTCTGCCCCTTTATTAGGATTAGGGTGGTGCCAAACCAATCAGTGGACTGATTTAGTTATCATACACCTAAATCCCAGAATCACACATTGTGGATGGAGCCACTTCTGAAAAATCCCCACCTATGACTGCATACGAGGCTTTGAGGGGCCATCTAGACACAAACCATAACACACAGTATACCTCATCCCCAGTTTCTACCCAGCGGGCTTTCATAGCCTGTAAGACCAGGAGTTTCCTCTTCTGCCTCAACTTGCTGAACAGCCTGTCTGAGCCAATGCTGCAATATTGGACAGCTCTGCTTCAGTTCAAGACTTGGAATCCAGGTGGATTTTCCTCTCTCATTCTCTCCACTTTCTCTATGAACCTGCTGGGGCCTCTGTGATACCATTTGCCAGCTTTTCTCATCATGGCTCCTAAGAAGACAAAGTTAAGACATTTTGTCTTGGTATAATATTAAGTAAATAAAATTTCTTCCATGACAATTTAATGCCACAACTGTACTAAACATCTGTTTCTATAATATATATTACATATATTATATATTACATATGTAATATATATTCCATATATGATATAGGTGTGTTATGTTGTGTATGTATACATGTGTGTATGTTATGTACATATGTATGTATGTATGTATATGTTTTATACACAAATTAGATGATTTATAACATAAATTAAATGTTTCACTTCCCAACAGCCAATCTTGGAGGCAGTGTTGTTCTGTGAACTTGAAGGCTGTATGGGTTTCTGTATTTCTGAGGTGAAGCTGACACTGAATTGGTCACATCTAAGGTCTAAAGCCTTAGGGTACCTATTTGAGATACTCTCTTGTGGTTACTTGTCCACTATGTCCTTTTACCTGTAGTTTACTACACTCCCATTTGTATCCTCTGAATATTAAGAAGTCCAATGATCTTTGCAAGGCTGTTTGAGGTCAGAGATAGAATTTGAAGCAGATGGCAATGGTCTTCAAACAAGGAATGTAAAACATTCCTCTGGAGTTAACCATTGTATCATCCAGAAAGCATTTCACTGATCTCAGGTTGATCGTTGCCCATTCTTTATCTAAACACTAAGATATAAAAAAAAAAAAATGCTGTATAGTATGTGCATTGTTTATGAGACAGTCTCATTGTGACAAGGACCGATGATGTAAGGAGCTTATCTGGATGCCAAACATACAAAGACTGGCTGGGGATGGTGGTGAGGGGAAAGGAATGAAATGCTACGAGTCTTAGAGGAGAACGTGGAAAGGATATTCTCAGTATACGGTGTTAGAAGACATCCCTGGGCTTTTCTGGAGACCACAACTCACATAGCCTTGTAACTCCCATCTTGGCAATTGCTGTACACGCTTCTTCAAGATATCAGTCTGGTTAGGACTGCATTTTAGGAAGCTCAATCACTACTTAAAAAAAAAAAAAAGACACCTCAAACCTTTCTATTCAGGTTGAACCACATTTTTCCTAAACTAACATTTTGCCTCTCCATTAAATTATCCTTTATATGCTGCCGATCTCCCACTTACGTATCTGTAACTCAGTCTACATTTGCTCTGTGACACTAACTATAAACTCACGGCTGGAACATCAGCTAACATATTTTTGGTGATGCTGTGTACACCACTTGTAGTAAGTTCCCCTTTATTGGCACCTGCTAAAATCTTGTTATTCCTACATCTTCTGTTCACCTCTGGGAAGTAACTATTGAATATGTATTAATTCTTCCGTTTTTGAGTTCTCATTTCATTCCTTTATGCAGGAATGAAACAGATAGAACAATGTGTTTAGCTCTTCCACTTTGTCAATTGCAAAAAACCAAAGATTTAACATTCAGCTTTTAATCTTATACCACATCCATTGTCCACACTAAAGACAACACAAAAGTTAAAAAAAAATCTTGTTGCTTCAGTTGTGTTGTAGTCTAGGCACTAAGTGGAAAGAACTTTACTGGAAACACCTCATAACTTCTGTTCTCTGATTAACAATACAGTGGGTTTGAGCTGACTCTAACACTGAGTTAGATTCATATAGATTAAGTAAAACAAGGTATACATTTTTTTTTTTACTTGGTTTGCTTTGCATTCTCATATTTTCTTTGAGGGGGGGAAAAAGAATTGAGCAGACCAGTGAATGGTATTATGTAATAGTTTGTCCTATAGTAATTTAATGTTTCCTGTTAACTGCAAAGCTAATAGTAACCACATTAACAGGTACTGAAAAGAATTATTGCGTTGCTTCACTCAGCCCAACGACCTAACTTGAATAACCGTTTGTTTCATCTTTCCATCTTGTTTAAAAAAAAAAAAAAAAAAATCAATTTCTCTGATAACCTTTGTATGGTTAATTTTCCTGCTCTCCCAATGCCTTCAGATTATTTAAACACTGCTGTAGAGGCTGAGGATTTAGCTCAGCAGCATAAGTGCCTGCCTTGTGCTTGTTAGTTCCATCCCTGGTACTGACTGAAAAAAAAAAAACAAACAAACAAAAAAAAAAAAAAAAAAAAAAAAAAAACTCATGGCTTTATCAGGTACTTATTATAGCTGGGGATTTAGCTCAGCAGCATAAGCACCTAACTTTCAAGTGCGTAGTCGTGAGTTCAATCCCTGATACTGATTTTTTTAAGAAGTCTCTTAAAATTTAGGGGCTGGGGATTTAGCTCAGTGGCATAAAATTTAGGGGCTGGAGATTTAACTCAGTGACATAAGCACATGCTTTGCAAGTGCACGGTCCTAAATTTGATCCCTGTACCAAAAATAAAATAAAATAAAATAAATAAACAATGCTGTACATATGATCCTAGCTTTCATTATCAGGCTTATAGAAAGTATGCATTATTTGCCTGTGGCTATTTCTGCATTGTTCTCTAAGGGAAGAGGACAAGTCTTACCCAAATCAATTTAAAACAATGAAACCATCCAAGAGATAATGTTCAGATGAAAGTATCTTGTTGGTGTTTTTTGTTTTTTGGGTTTTTTTTTAATTTGTTTGTTTGTTTGTTTCTTGGTGCATGGGATTGAACAGCAAAGTAGTTACAATTTGAGGTACTATATATTGCTTTTTTTCTCTCTTTTTAGTAAGCATGAGAATAACAAAGGTATACACTAAGCTTGTACAAAGGAATAACTGTAGAAATTTCACTGAAGAATGATTTAAACCTTGTCCTGACACATGAATCATGGGGAGGTGCTTTCTGTCAACATTCTTCACTCTTCCAAACCAGAAAAACCAGTATCTTTCTGGTTACTAAAGCTGCCACCAATTCTGGTAAATAGCACTCTAGCAGTGGAATTTTTTAAAAATCATACGAAATATTTACATATATCCAGACACACTCAGATAATAGTTTCATCACAAGTTTTTTTTTTTTTACTATTGTTATCATGAACTATGTAAATAACACTGTGAGCAAATAAATTCTACTGTTAATTCAAAGAAGGAGAAAATATTCAAAGAAGTGATTTTAACATCTGGACAATATCTTGGCATTCAGGTGATTGAAATAATATGTTTGTTTTAATTCAGTATTTAATCTTCACTTCCTAAAGTAACTACATAAAGACATATAACTTCTTTTAAATTCAAGTGATTTATATTGTCTTCTTTTGCATTTTGTGAAAATTGCTTTTTTCTTCAAAAATAAAGATGAATGTAAACACTCTATAAATTTTTCAATAACAGCTTTATTTCAGTGTAATCTTAAAACATTCTAAAAAGAATTAAATTAAGCCTCCTTCAGTGGACTTTACCCATTAAATAGGAGAAGAAGAATTTGAGGAAAATATGTTTAGATCATGCAGCCTAATAAGTTTTTATTTACTTACCTGGAAATTTTATTTAAAATATTTTGTATTTTCTTTGGTGGTTATACTTCTTTGAATAATTGCTTCCATGTTATATCTTATTTTACATTCATTGACATAATTTCACTACAAATTATTCCTCACACAGCTTTATAAAAACAATGTTAACTTTAAAAAGCAGTCTTCGTATATATAAATTATTATATTTCCATTAGTAACTTTTCCATTTCAATCATAGCTTCAGCAGCTTTCTTCATCTCAACTCGGCTACATGTTTATCAAAAACCTTGTTCAGTGCCTAAACTTATACAGTACATTTGCCTTAATTTTCCCATCCCTAAGGAAAGATGACATACATGATGATGACACCACACTGTTTCTCAGAGTCACGGAAATATTTTCCTTTTCTTAATCCATCATACTCATTTTCCCTGTTCTTCTTACACATTTTTTGAAAAATTCTGATGGCGTGGAATAGTACAGGAGGGAAGAACTCAGGAAAAGAAGGCAGATTTCTGGTACCTGCTGTAGCTTTATCAAAATTCTAGAATAGATAAAGTTCATTTTGGACACTTTCCTACATCTTATTTTTTATTTGCAATTGTCTCCAAATTGTGCTGTTTACCCATTCCTCCATTCTACCCCCACACGATATTTTACTGATTTATAGAGTACTTTCACTATAACATCTTTGCAGAGGTGGATGATGAGAAAGGCTAAACACAGAAGTTAATTTTAATGAGAATGACAATAGCCTGTCTAAAGTAATGTCCACTACAATTTGAATAACATATAGTATTTTTAGTGTTGCATTATTTGTAGTTTGAAATCTTGCACCATGGCAAATTATACATTTCTACTTTTCATAGGTTCTTTTCTCTACATTGTTCTCCACATCTGGTATTTAGGGTGGAAAAAATTCCTAGCCATCCAAATATTCTTCACCATGTCTATATGATGAATCAACATTTTTGTACAAAGGTGAATACCACTTCTGTGGAAAAAGTGAAATCTTAAGCTTGACATTCTGATGTATGACTTTGGGTATGGAAGTCAGGAATGCATAGTATGTGAGAAAATGCTGCTCTAAGATCCCCTTTTTAGTCTCTATTTCGTAGTCTTTACAGCTTACAAAAATAATGCGAAGAAAACCTTTCTTTTTCTCCTGTGATTCCAGAAATTTGATTATATCCATTAAGCAAGGTTTGAATTTCTTAAGTATCTCTAGGGAGCTTCATGTTTTTTTCTTTGACAATTCCCATAGTTATGAGTATGAAAAACTTCAGATACCAGAGAAGTTGCCAGAAGAATCTAATATGAACAGTACATAAAACAGTTCATTGGGTCAATAACATACGACATAAAAGAATACATGAGCTGCAATGATATTGTCCTACATTGCTCTACCTAATAAATAAAAATATACAGTAAGTATTCATATAACATATGTATTGTGAAAGCTATATACAAAATTTATATATAGAATTAAAATATATAATAACAAATGCACACAACATATGTACTTATACATTTATGTAAATTGTATAAATCCAGTGTACATAAATTAAATGTAGCTATTTCTGAGTCACAAACATCATGTTAACATTAGAAGTTTGGATATAAACTACTGAAAACCCTACAATATGTTCTATCTCCCAACTCCTCTTCCCAGCAAGGACCTTGCTGGAGCAGGGCACAGCCTGAAGAGCTGAGCCAGTGAGATTGCCAGCCCCTCAGACCTCAGTCTTGTGCTTTTCATCCATTACAAAGGTAAAGCGTAGGTTGGTGTATTATTGTATCTTGTTGACATATTATTTTTTGCTCAACTGTCATCTCTCTAAAACAGCAGATTTTTGCTATAATTATTCTGTTAGTATTAGTTTAACATGTTTTCGTATGATCAAAATATTTATCAAGGTTCTATGATACCAAGATAAAGAAGACATATCTTTAGAGAGCTCATAGTCTAGAGAATATCTTCTTTATATTAATCATGTATATAAAGCCATGTTTTATAACTGTGTTCAAGTTTATAAAGGATACTTATATGCACAGATATGTTGAAATACAAGATAATTACAATACATAGTTGTGTGCAATAATTTTAATTGAAAATCTAAGAACCAAATTTAAAACAAAAATGCTAGGGTAATGAAATGATAAAGTGCATCTTACAAATGAAAAAGAATTTTGAGCTTGTGAAGGAAAAACAACGAAGTGCATTTTTCTGACAATGATTGGTGAGTTTCCAAATATTTTGAGCCTAAGTTATTAAAGTTAAATAGTGAAACAATATATCTTCATAAGACCTTCTGTACTTTGACTTTACAACTAACTGTGTTATTGATCAAATGTGGTTTCCTTTTTCTAGGAAAAAAATGACCTTTAAAACTCTCACATAGCTTGCTAGTGATCAAATTGCTTGTGGAAAGTAATATTCTGATGAAAAAATTGAGACCAAATCATGACCACGTGGTTCACATTACCTCCCAATACATGGATTTTTAAAGAAGCTATAAGGGAAATTTCTAGCAAAATCCTCTTGATTTGGAATATTAAACAGATCTGAAAAAACAAAAAGAAAGGTGGTATCAGGAAATTTTAATATACAAACTCTGCAGAGTTTTAATTACTTTCTTATTTAAAAATATCTAGGATTATTCTAGAAAAATCTGGACAAGTCCTGGGATGGCATCCATAATAGAAATTCAGCTGTGTATGAAATTTTGAAATGTCCCCAAAGCAACCAATTGTACAATTTTATACATATATATCACCCTGAGTAATTTAAGATTTCTAATATGTGACCTGGAAAATCTCTTACTAGTCGCTGAAGGAGTATATAAGGAGCGTGTATTCATATGTGCATGAATATGTGTAAAACATCTTCTACCAACATGTTTTGGAAACAGGATATTAATATCTCAATAATGCATCCTTCCACCACTTTTGTGATATAACTATACTAATTTCATTTACATATGCTCTGCTATTCAATTTTTCCCTAATTTATATGTATAATAGCCTTTTCAAAAGGAATGTGTGCACACCTGAGGTTTTAGAAAAATACAAAGAGCGCATTCCCCTCCCATGCTAGGAACAGTGGCATTGTTGGTGAGTTTCTCTCAATTATCCTATGCTTTAATTCACCCATAACCTATATAGGAGCAATTCCAAAATTTCTAAAAAGACCAGCAAAAAGCTGCTTAGGGTGCAACATTGATACACAGTGCTCTGTGAGACTCAACTAAAACAAGATGCATCACCCTTCTCTCCTACAGTTCCTCGTAGGCAGGAGAATACTGTAAAGTTCTAGAGACTGACTAGAGGAAATGACTTAGAAAATAGACTCAAAGTAGACCGACATCCCAGTGGTGGGTAATCCTCAAACCCAATCATAGCCTGAGAGATCAAGTAATCAGATTATTCAACATATGAAGCCTCCTCACTCAAGTCCTTATAACCTCTGACTGTGTACTGCACTTTGGTATTTTATTCAAGGCTGATGCCAAACCTCAAGGAATTACACTTATTGTTTTATAATCGAACCTTTAACTGGGGCACAAGGGGGTTTAAAGTTTCCTTAGACCTTGTCTCTGTTATCCGTATGAACAAGCTGCCAACCTACCTGCACATGGTTTCTCACAGAGCCCTAAGTTTCTTACCGCTCATGATATATAGAGAGGCTTTGTGACCATGAGAAGTAGGAGGAACTGCTTGCCACACTTCAGTAAAGATTGTTCAAATTTTTCACTGGGGTGGATTTTTTTCTTTAGTTAAAAAATACAACCTTCTTGAATGATAATTATTAAATTTTTATAATGCCAGGAATTAGTCACTTTCTATTGCTCATGTCCTCATTATAATTTTTCCCCAGATTACTTAATATTCCTGACTTTACTAACAGTATTTTGGAATTTACAAAGCATCTGTAATGTGGTCTCTAATGTTTGACCACAAAACAGAGATTCCTTCCTTATTCTTGCATTGGCTCCATAAAAATGTCAACATCACAACTTTTTAGGTACAAGCAAAAGAAAGTATAACTTTGCTTCTCACCTGCAGATCTTGATCTATGTGAACTTTGACTTAAAATGAGCAGACCCCTAAAGAACTTATAAATTATAGTGGAGAAACTTGACAAGAGAATCCCCGAGCTTCACAGCAACCATCACAAAGGTGGAATCACCATAAGCGCCTGGTAGACAAGTCTCCCTTCCCAAATGCTATAAGGTATGCACACCCATGGCCAGGGAACTTATGGCCCTGTTCTTCCAACATCACCCTATACTGCATCTTTCTTTCATCATACTGACAACATACTGGCTAAAAATGGAAAAATACATCAGTTCAATGCTCTTTGATGAACTTGCCTAAACACTTCATAAGGCTGTTTGTCCCTTAAAAGAAATGACACAAAGAAAATCAAATTTACTGTTACTGTTTTGTTTATTGATTTGAATGGTGCTGTTGGTGATGAAGAATATGTTTAAACCATGGTGATTTTTAAGGGAATTTTGTCCCCACGGCCATTACAACATTCTGGGAGAACCAGAAGGAATCTGCTCCCTCACTGATGTTCTGAATTGTCTCATCAGCTCCTGGCATCCTGTATGTACTTCTGTACCAAACTGGATGGTTTCCAATTGTGCCACTTTTGCCCAGCCTAGATTCTTGGAATCTATTGACACTGTAGGATTACTATACTTTTCAGTTCACATAGAAGCAGCATTCAATCTGTCCAAATCACTCTTTATGCCCTGGGACAGGCCTTCTGGACCAAGTAGCCAGTCAGGCAAAATGGACAGTAGTTCCCCAGCTAAATGCTAACTTTTGTGCCCACTGTGCTTAGTTAATGCAGCTTCTGCCTCACAATTAAAGCCTTAACATGACAACCAAACTCAACTTATCCAGCAACAACAAAAGACATTAAAACAGACAAACAGAAGAAAAAACAGAAGTTGCCCATATTAATCTGCTGACCAAAAATACAGAAGCACTGCTGGAATTTGTTGGTAATTTTCCTCTGCTTTGATGAGAAAAAAGGAAATTAGTTACAATTAAATAGGAAAAACGTTGTGTACAGATTTTCAGGTCTTCATATGATTTTATTGTTTTTTGGAAACAGGAAATCTTAAAGCCAGTTCAGACTCAAATACCTGTGTGACATGACCTTCAACAGGTCAAGAGGTAGATATTAGAGGAGTCCCAGGAAAAATGAAACCCTCTACTCTACTGAAATAAAACTGTCCAGAAGAGACCTGTAGAAGTACTCTTAAAAAAATAAAAAATAAAAAGACCAATGGAACCAACATATATGTAAGTAAATTCTTAAATATAATAATCTTAATAAAGATACTCAACAATTATAAGGAGCAATTAGTACTCTAGCACACCACTGGCAGCATTCTTCTATAAGTCTAATTCCTGCATTAGTGACAGTGTGAAATGATGTATATATTTGGTTATGTGCTTATTTATCTCTCAATTTTTCTACTTGTCTCTGAATATTTACTTTGAATTGCAATAGTCAAAAGGTTAAAGGAGTCTAGACATATCTTGAATTTTATTTTAGTTTTCTTGGTAATATTTTTAATGTAAAATTAAAATTATAGCTGATCAAACCATAAAAATGGCCCTATTAATGCAGTCTCATGTGATATTTTGATACATTATGTATTATATGTTTTAAATTAAATTAGACATCTATTTCCTTAAAAATTATCATTTTTTAATGGTGAAAACCTTTAACATTCTTCCGTCTAGTGTTTTGAAACATTCAGTACACTGTTGTTATCTATATTCACCCTTTGGTGCACGCCAGAACTTCTCTCTTTTTTTTTTTTTTTTTTTTTTTTTTTGTCTTTTTCATTTTTATCAGTACCGGGGATTGTACTCACGACCGCCTGCTTACAAGGCAGGTGCTTATGCCGCTGAGCTAAATCTCTAGCCCCAACACCAGAACTTCTTAACCATATGAAAGTGTAACTTTGTATTTGTTAACCCACCTCACTTTATCCCTCCAATCAACACTAGTAATCCTGGTATTATTTTTTTAAGAGAACAGAGCCTTGCATGTTTTTTCGCTTGGTTATTATATAGACTTCCTTTGATTACAGAGAAATATTAATATTTTTCCCTGGTAAATCATAATTCCTTGATGGTTGAAAAGCCAGGTAACAATCATCTCCTGCCCTTTTCCATGGCCTGTGGGAATCCTCCTTTTCTCAATCAGAGCTTTAAAATGACAAAACTTCTCCATGTGACAGTCATAAGACATCAGGAAAATCATGAATCATCACGTATACAAGAACTGAAAGAAATTCTGACAAAATGTTAAGAGGATGTTTAACCTCTGTAGGGCCGCCTACCCTTGTCAACCCATGATTACATTAAACAAGTGGTGACCCTCAACTTCCTGGAAGAGAAACCAAAGAAAATAACTTAGAAAAAACATGAAAAGCATATAAACAATGGTCAATAGATGGATTCCAATTTAATCAGCCAGCCACACCTAAAAGACCACTCATTGGAAGTCAAATTCAGAACTTTTATTGCTAGTAAAAGTCTGGAAAGGTCAGACCCTCCTGGAAGATCAGAGAAGCAAGTAATTATCCATCAGAATTCACCTAGGCTTTACAGGTGCCAGGGCTATTTTTTAACTTAATGGAAAATTTTTGTCTTTAGTACTTTTTTTTTAGTTCTAAAGTAATTTCTAACCATGTGCACATTTTCACACTTCTCTCTTGAAACCCCTCAGAAAAACTACAATTTAAGATTGTTTTATATAGTATGACATCATGCAAAATAAACCAAAGCAGATTTTCTGAACATACTACACATGACAACAAATGCTAAGATATGGCTGGGTTCCATTGTGAGTTCTGCTTTAAACATTTAGTTAGGAAAGAAATTACATAATTTTAAAATCTAAATGTATTCATAAAAATCTAGAAATATGTTCACATAAAAAAAAACAATTACTGAAATTTGCAATGTTTTATTTCACCTTCAGTCTTTTTGAGTTTTCAAGTTTTTTTTGGCCACACTATATTCTGAACACAGGATATAAGACAGCCAGAGGCAACATTCCTAACCCACATAGTCACTTGTTTCGAGGTCTTGTGATGAGCAATAACGAAACTCATAGCATAAACAAACATGGCCCTCAGAATCATGGATTTTAATGATTTCACACAAATGAAACATTGCAAAATTGCATACGGATAGCTTAGTGAATAACAAAAGCATTCTTTCCATATGAAGTCCATGAAATGTTAATATCCTAGTTTCATTTTCTCCTGATGCTGGGGGAGGTTTGTGGGATAACAGAAATCCTGAGGCATAAAACGTTCAAGTGTGAAGTAGGAATATTGAGTCTTGTGAAGCCCCAGTCTCTCACTGGTTTTTTAACTGACACAGAAAACAGGAACTTTAAAAGTTAGACTTTTTTCCCATTGGAGACAAACGCGGCTTTCCTCAAGTGTAGGGCACAAACCACCACTTGTAACTCTCCTCTGCCAGGTGAAGGGAGCTTGAAGATGCTGGCATCAGGAAGTCAAAATCTAGTTTCATTTCCACGAGGAAGGTAAGGAAATGAGGTAGGGGTGGCAGGGACCCAGACAGGGATGAAACGAAGCTATACGTGTCTATGCCTATTGCATTTCCTTCCTACACTGTTCTGTTATAATACGGCCTAACATGGTGCAGTGGTGATTTGGGTGGTGAGGCCACTCATCCCTTTGCAGCTGGCTTTGAAAATATATTTTATTTGACCAGTGGTGAGCAAAGAATTTAAGCATGTGGAAATAAGTGACCAATAACAGTTTCCCCACTGTGGGCTTCAACTTTTTTCCTAAAACCAACTGCGAAAAGTCAATATCCAAGATTGTTATCTCTCTAGATTGGGAGCTGTATGATTCTTCCAGAACTTGAAGTGTGTAGGTGATAAACTGTCTTGCTAAAAGAAGTGAACATTTATTTTGCTTATTATGATGTTTGTGTAAATGTATTGACTTCTGTGCCGTGATTCTTATCGTTTCCAAACTGGAGTGATGCCCTCCAGGGTGATTCCCAGTTCTTTGTGAGGTGGCATCATTGATCAGTGGTCACAGTTTTATGAAGCTTTGCAGGAGTTTTTCAGGGTTGCCTTAGGTTTTCTTTGAAATGGAACTAGTAATGGAAATTTTACAGTCTAATTAGAAACAATAAGTTAATTTTTTCCCAGTTAGATATCCTTTGTCATTTATACATCTGAGTACTCAGTGACTGTGAAGGCAAATATTATTTCAATATCTTAGTTTATTTGTGTCACACTTCCAAGAGGTAGAGAACTGATAATGACTCATGAGTTTATATTATGACATTATGGCCTACATATTTCCTCAGTCTTTTAATATTCATCATTCTTTTTTAGTTTCAAGCTTCGTTTAAAGGAAGTGAACTTTGTTTCCTTTAATTTTTATCATCATATATAAGAAAAAAATGAGTGAAGAAACTCCATTAGATTCAAGGAAGGACAGAACAGTAAAATGAAAGAGGGAAAAATCAAATTCATCACAGTTAGAGTCAACCTCTTATACATATATTACACATAATTTCCATTTTTCAAAATTTATTCAAGTGACTAATTATCCTAGTCATGTTGCTCATGCTTATATAATCTTTGTAAATAAGAAATTAAAACTTTTATTTAAAAATGATGAGGTGGTTTCTAACCCCTTATTAACTTATTAACTTTTCAAAAATGCTATGAAAGAGACAGTAACATTTAAGGAAACATAAGCAGTGCTGGGCAGCAGCCAGCTCTTATCTGCTATAAAGACACTATTGTTAAATATTCAGAACTCCTGCAAGCCATTGTCAAACTATGGGTGGCTTAAAAAATAATCATATTACAATGTTTACAACACTAATACCTTCAAATGCTATGGAACAAAGCTTTTTCTTTCTTTCCTTTCTCCCTTAGAAAGCCATTTAGCAGCACACTACTAAATAAACACAAGAGAGAGATGACCACTAGGGACACTAGGGAAGTAATGCAGCAGATGAGAGTTATCTTCAAGAATGAGGATCAAGAAAGCAGATATTTGCATGGTAACTGAGGCAACCCACGAAAGAGAGGAAGGGAGACCTTCACAGGGTGATGGTATACCCTCACCCTGACACCATCGGAAAGCAATTATTACTCAATGAGGAAAACCTTGCAGTGGTTTATGAATTTGAGACCTCTATTACCTGTGGCACTGAAAACAGAAAGAAAGGCTGAAAATCTATTAAAAGAGAAATTATCCCCTCAGCTACTACTCTCCACTCCAGATCATCACTGCATTCATTCCCGAAAGAAGACCGCATGGTTTCACACAGGCTGTAACACTTGGTACACCCGCCATACTGAGAGTCATTCTGCTGTATTGTAATGAAAACAGGAGTGTTAGGTAAAAATTAACATACTAAGTGGAGACTCTCAGGCTTTCTTCTTCCATTCAATTATCAGTGTATTAGTAGCCAGGTTCATAATCTCCAGGCATGAGATTAGAGAGCTAAAGTCTGAGGAAACATTCCTAAGGGTGGAGGGTGGCTAGCGATAATAAGAGGTGATGATCTCCTGTAGGGGGTTAGTCCCTACCAAGATTACTCTGTGGAAAAGCCCATCAGCCAGTTATTATAGACAGCTAAGCTAGGTAGCAACAGCACAGGAGGAAAGGCAGTGTAAAGGGCAATTTGTATGATTTGACCCTCAACAGGGGATAAAATTTCAATTTTGATGGAGAATAGAAATATGGGGTGAAAAGAAGTACATCCAACACCAAATAAAAATATTTTCAAAATAAGTCTATTCTGGATTTTTTTAAACTATTACTAGTAAAGTTGCCCATAGTATGTTATCTACTACAGAAGTATCCTTTTCACATTTAATGAAAGATCACTCATTTTTTATTTAATTACAATATAGTTATAAAATATACATGTTAAGCGTTATTAGGAGTCAGTATATAAAAATGAATGAGAAAAAATATATCACAATGATTAAATTCAAAATAGGGGTGATTCTTGGTGTAGAAATAAATTGATGCAATTAGTGAAGAGTAGGACCTTTAAATAGTTGGATAAAATTTTATTTCCTAAGTAGTTACTCTTGTTAAGTCCACATTTTATATTGAACATAGAAGAAAAACCTTTTGTGAACACAGTCAGCAAAGTATGAGCTACTCAGTAGCTCTGATTTTGCCAAGTTCCGATGGCTCACAGGGAATAAAGTCAGTTTTAGCACATACAGGCTTTGTAGCTTCAGCTCTGCTATGGAAGGACTGTTACATCTGATGGCAATAGTAATTTTGCTACAATTTAAGAAATCTCCGTTCTGTACAGGACAGCTGGAACCACTGGAGAAAGGTCCTCATACTGGAAGCTAGAAGCACAGAAAGTAGTGTGAAAAGAAGTTTGAGTGAGTCTCTTTCTCCCTCTCCCCCATCCCCATCTTCTCTCGCCCCCTCCTCCCTCTTCTCCCTTCCCTCCTCCCCCTCCTGCTCTGTCTCTGTCTCTGTCTCTGTCTTTGTCTCTTTCTGTGTCTCTGTCTCTTTCTCACTCTCATGTTTCACTCTCTTACATTTAGATTTCCGGACAGATAAATACCCCAGGTGTTCACTATAACACATCATCTGTGGCAAATCAATCCAGGAGCTACAGGGGAGGAAATTAATTACCTTGAGTTCTGCATTTTTTTTTTTTTTTTTTTTTTTTTTTTTACTCCTGTGACAGGAATGATCTCTGAAAATGTCTAAGATACATTATCTAGTTTTATGATACAGTTTGGGCTTTTCTTCTTTCTTTCTTTTCCTTTAACCTTAGAGCCTACAATAGACTATTGTTTATTTTCTCATTCCTAAAGGAAATGATTAGAATCAAATCTGAGCTCCCCTGTATCTTATATGGATCATTAAATTTCTGCCTATTTTAAATCAACTGGTTAATCTAAACTCTTATACAAGAATTAACACAAACATTTTCTTTACAGTATTCCTTGAAAGCTGTGGAAACAAGTGTGGATGTAACAGAGTTGTTATATCCTGCACAGTAGCACAGTTTAAAGAACAAAGAGAGAGTAGTCATGGATAAGGTGAGTAACTGTCTTAATCTTTCTTGTCTGCAAAATGAGGACTTACATGTAATTATTTCTTTTAAATGTCTTAAGCTATATTGCTGGTGTTGACTTCAAGTTTTGTGGGTAAATGCCAGACCTTGTCAACCAGAGCTTCCAAATCTAGTGAGCAATTGTGTGACTAAATGTGTTAACACAAAAGCTTAACTATGCCAGAAATCCTCTTTTACTGGAAACTATACAGCCAGAAAATCTGTACTCAACATAAACTGAACAATTGACAATCTGTCATTTGTAGTACTAGATGAGGAGACATTGTTTCTTTTTCAAACCTGGAATCCCAGAAATGGCAAGTAAAATTGTGAAAGTACCACTTCATATTACTGCCCTGTAGGTAATTCTCTAAGTGAGTTATGTAATATTAAGCATATAATGTTGAACTACCAAGATAATTATGTGATTTAAAAAAAAATTTTGCTAATCAGAGTTTGGAAAAATTTCTCCTAATTTAGTAGATTACATTGTGCTAAAGAACTCCATGTTAACAATTACATTTCTTAAAATACAAAACTTGACTTAATAAAATTTTCCCTTCCCGTAGGTATTTTTGTGAGGAAAGTCATATTATTTTCATTCCTAAAAGGACTTCTTGCATGAGATTATCACCTGAGAGAACATTTATCGCCATGTATTCTGTTTTATTTTGCTTGGCTTTATTCTCTTTAAAATAAAGGTTACCCAAAAAAAGAACATTTATCAATTGTAAACAAGCATATTGTTAACCTGTTACAAAAGGGAAGTTAAAAGAGCACATAATTCTATACATAAGATGAATTATCACACTAACATTAGAGAAATGCCCAATGGTACAGGGCTAAGTGTCTCCCACTGAAGTTTCTGCTCCCAGTGGGAACTGTTATGCAAGCTGATTAAAAAGAGAACACTTTCAAATTAAAATTATGGAATGGACAGTTTTTTATTTTTAAATAACAAATTTCACATAATTCATATTTTATTTTTTAATTTTATTTTAACGAGACTAAAACAAAACAGAACAAAGCAGACCAGAAGAAAACAATGTAAGAAACACAGATTTCAAAGCAAGACAATAGGAAATCATCTCTGGCTATCATATTGTCTCTTGTCTTCTTCTAAATAGTTGTGCATATCTTCTCACACAATAAATTCATATAAAACAAAATAGTATTAAAGTGATCAGAAGAGAATGATGAAGGCATTACAGGCCTTCAAAACCAGACAATAGGAAAATCAACAATGGCTGCCATAATGTCTCTTGTTCTCTTCAAAATAGCTGTCCATACCTTCATGTATGTTGAAATTAAACAATACACAGCAGACTAAAATCATTCTGAACAAAGAATAATCTACAAAATCAGCACTGGATATGATAGTGTCTCTTTTTCGTCAAAGTAGGGGTTCATTTCATCACACATTATGTAATTGATTCTCAAACTGTTTAGGAGATGTTCTATGCATGTATAAAACCCTACATGTATTCCTATCATTTCTGTCTTAAAGGGAAAAACAAAACAAATTGCTAGAAAAGACAAATAAATAACAATAGCAAAGAGCCCAACACACTGACAATATAGGCCTTCAAAACACAGTAGTAGAAGCATAACTAGAGTTGTTATTTTACATAATGATCTTCTAGAGTTCCTCAGATCACCATACAATAATACACATAATTGTTCCAATCCTGTAAATGTTAACTTTTTGTTCCAACAAACTGCAGAATTTATAGCATAATCATCTTAGCTATCCTAAGTGTGTTTATATGTTTTTATACATTTTTTCTTTTTCCTCATTTCCCTGAGATACTATTTTCCCCCTTTAGGCATATTCTTATCCTTTTGCTTTATTTATTGAGTATTGTGTATCTTATGTACTCTTACTGTTTCTTACACTAGGGAGACTCTATAATATTTATACATGTGAGTTTGATTTATTTCACTTAAGAGTATGATCTCGAGTTGCATCCATTTACTTGTATTTCAGTGTGATCATTCTTTATAGCTGAGTAGTACTCTGTTGTATAAAAATACCACAGCTTTTTTATCCATTCCTCAGTTGATGGACACTTAGGTTACTTCCAAGATCTGGCTATTACAAATTGTGCTTCTATAAACATGGGTGCACATATATCACTGTGGTATGATGTTTTCAGTTCTTCTGGGAATATATCTAAAAGTGGGATAGCTGGGTCGAATGGGACTTCCAATTCCAGCTTTTTCATAAACCTCCAGACTGACCTCTGCAGTGGTTGTACCAGTCTACACTCCCACCAACAGTGCAAAAGAGTTCCCCACCCCCTCCACAGTCTCTCTCCAGCATTTGTTATTGGTAGTTTTCTTGATCCTGGCCATTCTTTCTGGAGGGAAATGAAATCTCAGTGTGGTTTTAATTTGCATTTCTCTAATGACAAACGATGGTGAACATTTTTCATGTATTTATTTGCCACTTGTATTCCTTCATCTGAGAACTGTGTATTCATCTCAGACACTCATTTTTGGATTGGATCTTTGAATTTTGGGGGTCTGATTTTTTTGTAATTCTATATGTTCTAGACAGAGGTCCTTTGTGTCAGGCACAGTTCAGTAAGATATTTTCCCAATTTGTGGGTTTTCTTTTGACTATGCTGGAAATTTCTTTCAACATGCAAAAACTCTTTAACAGGATATGATTCCAGTTATTGGTTCGGTGAGCCATTTCGTGTGCAGTTTGAATCTTGTTCATGAATTCTCTACCTATCCCTATGTCTTCGAGATTTCTACCTATTTTGTCTTCCAACAGATTTAGTATTTCTGTTTTAATATTTAGATCTTTGATCCATTTAGACTTTAGTTTACTACATGGTGATAGGCATGGGTCTAGTTTTAGTTTTTGGTATATGAAGGGCCAGTTTTTCCAACACCATTTATGAAAGGCAATATTTTTCTTCCAATGATCTTCAGGTATGTTTTTATTCCAGTACCATGCTGATTTTATTACAGTAGCTTTACAATATAACTTCAAGTCAGGAATTGTGATGCCCCTGCCTTGCCTTTGTTACTTAGAATTGCCTTTGCTATTCTAGGTCTCTTCTGGTTCCAGATGAATTTTAGGAATGATTTATCTAGATCTGTGAAGTATGTTAATGATATTTTCACTGGTGTCTTAGTTACTTTTTACTTGTTGCTAAGACAAAATACCTGAAGCCCAAGTTGGGAAAGGAAAGGTTTATTTCTTACAGTTTTTGGAGGTTTCAGTCTACATTCAGTTGGCTCCAAGGCAGGCAGGCATGGCTGGCCACAGTTCATGGCAGTGGCAAACAGCAAGCAGGAACCAGCAAAGAGCAAGACACACCTTCTTCCTGCCATTATATCACATCCTGGCTCCACCCCTTTGTGTGTGTGGAGCACTGACACCATCAATCCAAGCACTAGACAATGAACCAGTAACAAATGCACAATTCAAACTCGTGAGGCCAGGAGGACACAGACATAAACTATGACAACTGGGATTGCATTAAATCTGTATAACATTTTTAGGAGAATGGGCATTTTCACAATATTTGTTCTTCCTATGAACAAAGGATGTCTTTCTATTTTCTGAGGTCTTCTTCAATTTCTTTTTCAGGGTATTACAATTTTCCCTGAATAGATCTTTTACTTCATTTGTTAGATTAATTCCTAAATGTTTCATTTTTTGGATGCTATTGTAAAGGGTATGCCTTCTCCTATTTTTCTCTCAGTGATTTTGTTGTTAGTATATAGGAATGCTACTGATTTTTGAGTATTGACTTTGTATCCAGCTACATTATTGAATTTACTTAATATACATAGGAGTCTTTCAAAGGAGTTTTTGGGGTCTTCTATGTAGAGTATCATGTCATCTGTAAATAATGATAATTTAACTTCTTCTTTTCCTATCCTTATTCCTTTTATTTCTCTCTCTTGTCTAATTGCTCTGGCTAGTATTTCTAGCAGTATATTGAAGAGTGGTGATAATGGACATCCTTATCTTGTGCCTGATTTTAGGGTAAAGACTTTCAGTTTTCAGCCACTTAATATGATGCTGGCTGTTGGTTTGTCATACATGGCTTTTATCATATTGAGGTAAAGACTTCCAATTTTCTGTAAGGTTCTTATCATGAATAAGTGTTGGACCTTATCAAAAGCTTTTTCTGCATCTATAGGAAATGATCATGTGGTTTTTATTTTTTGCTCTATTGATATGATGGATTACATTTATTAATTTACATATGTTGAACTATCCCTGCATTGCTGGGATGAATCCCATTTGGTCATGGGGTATAATCTTCATGATGATATGCTGCATCCTGTTTGCCAATATTTTACTGAGAATTTTTGCATATATGTTCATTAGGGAGATTGGCCTATTGTTCTCTTTTTTGGTTGGTTCTTTCTCCTACCAACCAAAGATATTAGAGTAATTTTTATTAGAGTAATATTTCCTACCAGTAATAAGTTAGGGAGAATTGCTTCCCTTTGAATTTCCTTGAATATTTTGAGGAGTATTGGCATTAAATCTTCTTAGAATTTCTTGTAGAATTCCACAGTGAATCTGTCTGGACCTGGACTTTTTTTTTGTTGGTATGGATTTAATTACATTTTCAATTGGGTTAATTGAAATTGGATTATTCAGCAGTTTTACATCTTCTTGACCCAGCTTTGGTAATTCATATGTTTCTAGGGATGTGTCCATTTCTTCTGTGTTATTAAGCCTATGAGAGTAGAGGCTTTCAAAATAGGTATTGATGATTTTCTGTATTTCCAGAGGGTCTGTAGTGATTTAACCATTTTCATTCCTTATTGTATGAAGTTGAGTTTTTTTCTTTCCTTTTTAAAATTAGGTTGGCTAAGGGCTTATCAATTATATTGGTTCTTTCAAAGAATCAAAACTTTGATTCAATTCTTTGTATTGTTTTCTTAGTCTATTGCATTGATTTCTGCTCTGACCTTTATAATTTCCTCCTTTCTTTTGGCTTTGGGCTTGATATTCTTTTTCTAGATATTTGAGGTGTAGCATCAGGTTGTTTTCCTGATGTGGGAACTCAGTGCAATAAATTTTCCTCTGAAGACTTCTTTCATTCTATCCCACAGGTTCCAGTAAGATACATTTGTATTTTCATCTGCCTGTAAATATTGTTTAATTTCTTCTTTAATTTCCTCTCTGACCCACTGATCGCTCAGGAGTGTAGTATTCAATTTCCATGTGTTTATGGGGTTTTTGCAGTTTCTTTTGTCATTAGTTTCTAGTTTCATAGCACTATGATCTGATAACAAGTATGGGATTATTTCAATTCTTTTGAATTTACTTAAGCATGTTCTGTGGGCTAGTATATGGTCTGTTTTAGAGAATATTCCATGTGCTGCTGAGAATGTATATTCTGATGGAACATTCTGTATACATCTACCAAGTCCAATGGAATAGTGTGATTCAGTTCTGTTATTTCTTTGCTGATTTTCAGTCTAGCTGATCTGTCCTTTTGTATAAATGGCATGTTAAGGTCTCTTGTTATAATTGTGTTATTTCTTATTTGATTTTTCATTTCTGTTAATATTTGTTTTGTATAGCTGGGTGCTCCCCAATTTGGTGCATAGATATTTAAGATTGTTATCTCTTCTTGAAATTTTCCCTTAACTAGCATGTAGTGACCTTTTTAATCTCTTAGGATCATTCTTGGTTTGAAGTTCACATTGTCTGCAAACAGAATAGTGACCCCCACTTTTTTTGTGGATCCTGTTGCATGAAGTATTGTTTTCCATACTTTGACTTTCAGTCTATGAGTTTGCTTTTGGCTTAGATGGGTTTCTTGTAGACAACATATGGTCGGATGTTGTTTCTTGATTGATTCTGCTAATTTGTTTCTTCAATTGGGGAATTGAGGCCATTTACATTAATGGTTGTAACTGACATATATTGGTTTACTTTTGACATGTTATCTTTCTGCTGTTGATTCCTTAACTTTCCAGTCTGTTTAATTGTTTGCTTTGCTTAGTGGTTTTTTCCTATGTCTATCTAGAGTAACTTTCGGTATTTTTTGAGGGATTGGTTTGGTGTTCTTTGTCATGAAAGTATATTATTTCTCCATTCATTTTGAAGGACAGTTTTTCAGGATACATCAGTCTGGGTTGGAAGTCATTTTACTTTGGGATCTGAAATACTTCACTCCATGCTCTTCTTGACATCATTGTGTTGAGAAGTCTGCTGTGATTCTGATACTCTTTTCTTTATAGATGACCTATTTCTTCTCTCTAGCAGCTTTTAATATTCTGTTCTTATTTTGGATTTCTGTGACGTTGATTATTATATGTCTGGGTGTAGTTTTCTTTTGGCTATGGTTATTTGAAGTTCTATATGCTTCACTGATCTGTATGTCAGTTTCCATTGTCATATTTGGAAAATCTTTAGCTATTACTTCTGTAGGTAGCCTCTTGATATCATCTGTGTTGTCACCTTCTTTTTTGTTTATCTCTATTAATCTTATGTTGTTTTTCTTTGCAGCTGTTGAATTATTTTCTAATTCCTTGTTATTTTCAAAAGATCTTTCCTTTCCTGTTCACTAGCTGCAATCTTGTCTCTGAGGTCTGAAATTCTATCTTCACTTTCATTGAGGTGGTTTTGCCAACTTTCAGTGGTATTTTTGATTTCCTGTATATCTCTTTGAATCTGCTTCATGCATTCTGTTTGTTTCATATATTGTTCATTCAAGGTTTCCATCTTTTTGTATTGTTCCTCTAATTTTTTAACTGTGTCTTCTTTAGGTGTGTTCAGCATTTCTTTCACTATATTTATCATTTCTTCTTTTACCTGAGAGATTATTTCTGATCTGAGTTCTTTTATAGCTTCCCAGAGTTGTTTTCTTACTTCAGTTGTTGTCATTTCAGGAGTTTCAGGTGTATGGCTTATATTTTCTTCTATAGTCTTCTTCTAAGTCTCCTAGACTTACTAGGGTTGGGCTGGAAGTTTGAGATTGCATTTTTCTCTTTCATTTTGTCATTTTCCTACATTTCCAGGTTTCAAGCAATGTTCCAAAGTTCCCCCCATGTGCTGGGAATCACCTGGCCCACCTTTTACTCCCAGAGCTGAACGCAGGCCCCTGCTAGCTGATTGGAGGTCATGGAACATGGCCCAGTTAGACTCACAAGGATCTCCTATGCATCCTCTGGTGATTTGGGATGCTGGGTGTGGTCTTACCAACTGGGAGCGATGTTCCAAAGTTTCACCTGAGCACTGGAAATCAGCTCACACATGTTCTGCTCGCAGGACTGGATTCAGGCCCCTGCTAGGCACTTGGAGATCACTGGCTGTGGCCCAGTTAGCCCTGCAGGGACCTAATATGAGTCCTTTGGTGATTTGGGATGCTGGGCATAGTCATACCAGTTAGGAGCTATGTTCCAAAGCTTCCCCTGTGTGCTGGGAATCAGCTCACACATGTTCAACATGAGACTCCATAATTAATATTTTAAAGAATTTTTATCCTTTTTATGTACTTTTAGACTAAATTCATCTTTTTCATTTTAGTAATTACCTATACACTGTTACCTTAAGCATTTTTGTAAATAAAAGTTCCTCAAAACTGCATCATTTTGTGATAATTTAAAGAGTGTGACTGGACATCTAAATAAGAGTGTTACTGGGAATCTACATAAGAATTTAGGTAAATATTATGTTGCATTATATTTATTTGCAGTAATATAATGGGCTTTTCACAGTTAATGTAGTATATATTGTTATAGTTTATAAATGTGAAAAATAGTTTTCTATAAGAGTTCTTGGACAAAGAGTTAAATAATGCAAATGTCATATGCCTTCAGATATTTCTTTTTACTCATTTCCCTACTTTTCCTCTTGTTAAATTCATGATTTAAAGTACAGGTTTTGGTTCAGCCAGATATGGATTCTAATTGTCATCCTTTCCAAGCAAATTTCTTTTCTACTTTTAAAATGGATTAAAATCAGAAGTTTCAGTGATTTTTATCTTATAATTTTGTAGGTCAGAAGTACAATATATGCTACATGGGTTTGAAGTGAAGGCTCTAGCAGGACTGTGTTCCTTTCTGATGACTGTTGGGGAGAATCCAGTTCTTTATCTTTTCTAACTCTAAAGGCTGCTCACATCCATTAGCTTGTAGCCTCGTTCCTCCGTATGCAAAGCCAGAAGTGTAGCATCTCTTTGATTTTGCTTTTCATATTGTATCTCTGAATGAGAACCTTTAATTTTTTATTTTACAAATCTTCATGTGTACAATATTGATAATAATGTGAATATCTGAAAGTTATTGTGAGTAGTTCCTGCCTTAACATACTGTATACATGCCTGGTTCAGTTTTTGACAAGTGGCATGCATCCAAACTGTCATCTCTGTATACCTATATCAAAAGGACTGGGTCATAAAGAGCAGTAAGGGCAGAGAAAATTGGCATGTTTATAATGGCATTGACGCAACCTCTTTCCCCATACCTGTGCTTCTATCCTTATCAAAATATCTTTATGGAAAGATTCTAATAAGTCCTAAAAGCAAACATGATTCATGAGCCCTTTGAAATAATTGTTTTTTTCAGAAATGTTTATATTTAAATGCATAAAATAAAATAGATGACATAAAATTAAAATTGACATGAAAATAATAAAAATTAATATAGAATTTTAGGTACCAACAAGGCAAATATCAAGATATTCATAACTTCATAGTCTAATGCTTCTACTTTTTGACCTACTCTGTCTCTCTTGATTAGGAATGTTTAATTGCTAAGAAAGAAACAACTGCATATGTGATATTAAGAGTATAAAATTAATGAAATCATATGTTATATAAAGAGGAAAATATTAATGACAGGGAAGTATTAAGAATAATCAACTGTATTTCATTCAGCCCAATGATAGCACACATTTTCCCTTTAGTTGTTTTCTTAATTGTGGAGACTTGTTCTCAATTGTCCAAGGCTTGTGAGTCAAATATGACCGTCTCTGCCCATGACCATGCTCATGGATTTTGGGAACACTCTCCCTTTTATCTGCCATCTTATAACAAATCTTTCTGCTGGATGTCACCAACTACTATATCTTTTAAAGAAGGTGATGCCTCCCTGTCTTAAATGTAAAACAAAGCAATCTTAGTTAAGACTAAATATTATATCCATTTGTGACATGTGCTGTAATCTGCCTAGAAAGTAAGAAGCTAGAAGCCTTTATCCTTTTGTAAACTAGATAATCTCATTTTACACACTTAATTTTGGAAACATAGGAAGTAGAATTAAGTTTCTTTTGTTTATTTATACTGTTTGAATCTGTCTTCTAAAGATGCCTGTATTTCTATTTACATCTATATCTTTATCAATATGTGTTATTTATATCTGCATCTGGCTCTATATCTATATCCCTCTCTTTCTATATATATGTACCTACATATTTTAGTTTCAATTTTAGTGCCAGAAAAATAGTCTTTGGTTAATGACTATACTTGCTTCTCAGTACCCAGTAGTGACTGGCCAAATTTTGTGTCCAAATGAAAGTTTACCAAAAACTCCCAACCTATTTTGCTTGTGGGGACAATCTATGTTCTAATTACTCGAACAATTAATAGAGGCTGTACAACTCAGACTATTCAGACACAGGGTGAAGGCAAGTACTTTCAGAATAGAATGAGAGAGTAAGAAGGAAAAATTGGAAAGGAAATATACAGGAGGATCTTACCACATAGACTGGCAGACTTCACTTTTCAGAGGCATGAGAGTTTATCTGGGGCATTTGATTTTTTAATCAAAAAAGTGCCACATCTTTTGAACATGATTACTTATATTTAAAAGTGCATATTTCCACTTGTTGGTGAGTCCCATACTCCTAAGACTTGATATGGGAAACACACCAAATTTATCTTCTCAATATAGAAAAAGAGATTTTCAGAGATACTTATAGCAATAATGAAATTGAAATAATGCTTCTTTATGTATAAAATTGTACATAAGATGACATTTGATTAAATTGGAGAAGTAATATAAAAGAAGTAATCTAAAGGTTACTTATAGGGTAACTGATTTTATTATTCCTGGTGAATGTTATTATTTAAAATTTGAACTGTTTTTTCATGAAAGATTTTCTTAAAAATTTCAAGTTTTCCTTATATTGTAATTCAAAAGTAATAGTGTATTATATCTAACTGTGGACCATATTCTAAATAAATATTTCTGGATAATTTTGGGGGTCATGATAAGATGGCCAATTGGAAATACTCCTTGAAAATGATTACTTACTTTTATGAAAGGAGAAAAGAATGGATTCCTTGCTTTGTGTATTTTGGGATAACAACCCTAATTAAACATTATTTCTATATGAAAACTAAGAAAATGTTAAAGTTGTCTATTCATTTGACAGTGTTAAACTCTGCAAGGTAGTTGCTTTCAAAAGCATCAATAAATCAACCACACAGATAGGAAGTATCACTGTCAGAAGCAAACCCAAGCCATCTGTTTCCAAATTTCAGGAACTCTTTAGCCCAATGGGCTTCTTTCTCAGGCACTGCTCCCTTAGCTAATTCTTCTAAAATCTCCTTAGAAAGAATTTATAGTCTTACTAATTATTAAAAAAAAACGATTAAACCTAGGATCAAATCCATTTGTCACTTGAAATACATGACTGTACTTAGTGATCCTTAACTAAAAGGCTTCTCTAACCCTCAGACTCATCAGCTGAAAAGGGCAGTAATAATAGCCTATATTTCCTTGGGAAACTTGTAAGGATCCAGGGGCAGAATATGTGTAAAGTGCTCAGTACAGAAACTGTGAGAAGAGAAAAAAGAATAAATCTGTTACTACTTTACAATTTACAGAAAACAGGCATCACAAATTAGGCATTCTGTTTATGTTCTACTAGCATAGATGTTTTTAGTTCTGGGTGATTAACAGAGATTTATTAGAAACCACTTAGTGACATCATAGAAACTTCAGACAATAGTTGTGACTAGCACTATTATTTCTCCTAATATATTATTATTATTATTATTATTATTATAGTTTTTCTTTTTTCCAAAGAGAACTGAGCAGACTGACAGGTAGGTAAATAAGTAGGTAGATAGGTAGATAGATAGATAGATAGATAGATAGGAACTAACAACAAAAGTAAATGCAAGCCATAGAACTAATAGTTTAAAATTTCATTTTTAATATAAATTTATCCTGTTTTTATCCAAAATACTAATCTTGTATCTTTGGAACTTTTAGTCCAATCTCTTTGCATTTTCCTAGGATTCTGCATACATATTTTAATCACATCTAAATATTTTTCAAGTTAAAGAAGTATGCATTTCAGAATTATTTTCTTTCTTAAAAATATATTTATCATTTTTACATATTCATCCTGCAATCTTCATCAGTCCTATTTTAAATTTATTCTCTGACTGTATCCTCAGCTTTGTGTACAAGTGAATGATCTGGATAATTTCCTACTTTCTGGAAGAAAGCACTGTTTTGGGGATATATGGATATTTCAAAACTGTTGCACTCCAGTCTTTAGAATCATTAACTGTTTGACACATATTTCTGCATAGTTTTGTTCCCATCTCTTCTCTAACAATCTTCTCTGAAGGAGTCCTTTCTCTCTCCTTTTCCCCCAGAATTCAAAATTGGTTTCCCTAATCTTAGAACTGCCAACTAATGGAGATATTTGCCTGTAGTGAAGATCTGAGGGAAACTGAGCCATGACGTAACTGGCTTGCTTTCCCAAACCTGCTGTCAATGCTGACAATGTGGAATCTTCTCTCTCCCATGAAAGCCATTTGGGAATTGTATTGTAAACATGCTCTTCTAACCTATAACATTTGGAAATTCATTGATTATTAACTCCAGCCTGTGTCCTTGGCACTAGGGTTGTCCCTGCCATCAAAGGTTGAGTTGACAGTGGCTTCTTTGTGGTACTATTTACAGGGTGAAGAAGAGTTGTCATGAGGACCAGGTTTGCACAGGGTCACCTCTACCCTGGAGTCATAAATGTGACAAGCAAACTCTAAAGTTTCCTAAGGAGTGTTAATATTTAAGAGTAAGGTGGATCCAGGAATTTGTAAATCAGCTATTTTACTTTGAACAGACCGCCAGCCAGTTGTGACATGGTTGAGAAAACTGACAGCTTGTTTGCTGTTGTTTCTTCTTTTTGAAATTTAACCTCTTGGAAAGCTGCAGTCTGGGCTGTTCCATGTCTACACCTAGGCCACCAGAGGAGATCACTTAAAATTGTTTTTTATCAGGGCTATAAATTCCCCTCTAGCAACTTTCTTTCCTCTTTTTAAGTCATTTTGACAGAGCTGCTTTTCTGGATGCAATTTTTGTGTCTTTTGAAAACCTGAGGGCAGAGCACTTAGGATAGGACATTTACTGGTGGAATTTCCTTCCACTTATATTATAAAAAGAGAAAGTTTTACAGATTTTTCACAACACTACCGGATGACTCTTAAATCCAGTTACATATTTATTTCCATGCAATAGCATTTTGGATGTCAGACTCTGTAAGTATTTTTTAGTCATATGCAAACTAAGAACTTTATCACAGCTTCATGACTTTCACATTGCAACCAACAGTTTACCACTTGCAAATAGTTTCAAAAAAAATTAACAGGGAAGAAAAAGCTTTAGAATGAAATCAGTCCCAGATATTTATACCCTGAGTAAGTCTCTCCTTGCAGTGGATGGGGTATGGAAATAATATGATGATTCATGATATTTCTTTCAAATTACAATTGGTCTGAGTTGTTCTATACCAGAAATAACCCTATACAAATAGCCAAAACCTACTGTTTTGGTTTTCTGTTATTATTGTCTCAAATGTCAGTTAGTGGAATTCCTTGGAAAGGAGACTTTGAAACAGTCAACCATGTTGGTAAAATAATGTTTTGTTTGGAAATATCACAGACTGCCGCTTCAAAGTGCTTAATGAATGACTGTGTGTGTGTTACTACAACATTGTTTTTTTTTTAAAGGAAGCTGGAAAACATGAACTATAAACCTACATATTGAAGATTTGTGCCAAATGAAAAGCTCTGTACTTCTTATAAAGAAAATTTTTGCCAAGCACTTGCTAAAATCCTATTGAAAAGTCATAAGTAAATCGGGAAAGTCTGTGATTGGATGCCCAGTGTTTCTATGTGCATTGCCAAGGAATCACTGCTCACCACGCAGAGATGGGAGAGGAAATTTACTTCAGTGTACACCAATATCCTGCCATTCAGGCTGTAGCTTCAAAACCATGATTACAAAGCATTAATTCCCATAAATGTTCTGCAAACAGTGGACCAGACAGGGGAGGGATTTTATAATTTGTAGGTTCTTGTGGAAAAAGAAATGTTGGTGTCTCATTCCCTAAAACCTGGAAATATAGATTACATATTTCTATCTAGAGTTAGTTCATATTCATTTTTAAATGAAATTGTTTATCTAGAAAAATAGTAATTTAAGCTTTTGAGCAGAATTATGACTTACTCTAAAACTTGTGCTCTGAATAATTGTATTCTAATGATTTCCTTATGTCACTCATGACGAAATGTATCTTCCTTGACATCAGAAAGCAAGTTTAAAATTTCATTTTTAAGATAAATTTATCCAAAATACCAATCTTGTGTCTTTGGAACAAAATTAATATTTCTTTGCAAAAAAGCTTTTTACATGTTCTTCCACCCTCTCATATTATTTATACAGTCACAACTGCAGCCACTACCTTTGATTTCATCTGAGCAAGGGCCCACAAACACAAGGTGCAGCTGCTGCAGCCTTCTCATGTCAGGCACTGTAAATCTAAAAGATTGTGCTCTGCTCTTTGAGGCCACTCTCACACTTCTATTTCTCATCATCGTGCTCCAGGCAAACATTTCCAGTCATCTGAGTTTGCACTAAAAAAAAAGAAAAAGAAAAAGAAAGAAAACATATTGCCATTGATGATCCATCTCATCCTGTTGCCTATTACCAGGCAGTGAAACATTATTTTCATAATTTCACTATCCTGATAAAAATTAGCCAGCAGCTCAATATTGCCTGTTAAGTCTCTTAGTTCCTTCAAGACCTACCACAAAATTTCTTCCCAATTTTTTCTTCCTCTCTCTTTACTCTTCTGCTTGGGCTTTTACCTTCCCTACTCTGAATTTCCCATTCTCTGACCACTTATGTGTTTGCTTTCATGTAAGAATCATGATTTGTGGGGCTGGGGATTTAGCTCAGTGGCATAAGCACCTGCCTTGCAAGCAGGCAGTCCTGAGTTCGATCACTGGTACCGATAAAAATGAAAAAGACAAAAAAAAAAAAATCATGCTTTGCTTCTCCACAGTGATGATATCACACCAATCATTGTAAGTCTGCCTCACAATTAATTTCTTTTTCCAAGTTGTCAGTTTAGAGGCATTTCTGTAATCTGATGAGAGTAATAGTGTTAGTTGATTCATCAGTCCACTAAACAAAAAGAATGACTAGAGAAAAAATCATAACATATCTATATCATAAATATTCCAGTTCAAACTATAAAATATGTAGTTACATTAAACTTTTTATTTTATTTTAAAGAGGATGAAACAGAATAAAGCCAATCAAAACAAACCAGAGTAAGAAATACAGGAATTCAAAACCTTACAAAATCAACAATAGTTACCGTAATGTCTTTTGATGTCTTCAAAATAGCTGCAGACAACTTTGGGCATAGAAAAAATCAAACAGAATAGAATAGAACAGGAACAATAAAAACTAAACAATGAATATAATAAACAATTTCAAAACAAGCCAATAGTAAGTCCAAAATTGCTACCATAATATGTCTTTCTATCTTTGAAATAGTTGCTCCTGCCATTGGATTTCACATAATCAAACAAAACAAAAGAGAATAAAACCCATCCCAACAAAACAATGAAAATGATATAAGGACCTCAAAACAAGACCATAGGGAACCAGCAATGGCTGTAACCTGCAGAAGGAGATTCCCCTAGATGACACACTGCATACCACTATTCTCTGAACCTATGATCAGACCACTGGCCTTAGATCTGCAATGATACTGTAACACCAAAGCACCACAGGCATCCAATTTCATTTTACATCAGTAGCCATCATAACAGCCTGTGTTTCTCTGAATAAGCTGGTCTCTTACACAAGGTCAGGGAAGGGGTTGATTGGTACTTCTGATTGCCAGCACTTGTGCTGGAAGGGGCTGGGTTCTGGCTGTTCCCACCTGGTGGAGGCCCACACAGGGCACTGATTCCCAGGCTGGGCTTGCTTGCTAGTGTGACCTTGTTCTCTCTCTCTCTCTCTCTCTCTCTCTCTCTCTCTCTCTCTCTGTCTCATCCACGAATGGCACTGACTCATGGGGAAAGGCATGGGTCTGACAGTTCCCCATCTGATGGCAGGTTTCACATGGCACTGGTTCCCAGATTGGGCTTGCTTGCTTATTAAGCTTTTCATATAGGAACCTTTTCTGTAATTAAGAGCCTGCTCCTAAGAATTCCATAGCATCTTTTTTATACAGAACATATCCATGGTACATCCCCCACAACTTTCATCTTGGTTTATTTAAAGTAAAGCAAGAACATTCCAAGTATTTTGAGTACAAAAATTCTAAGTTTCTGTACTGTTTCCGGTTAATCTTTGACATTTTCTGGCAATACTTAAGTTAATTAGTCAGTATTGTTATTAATTCATGTTTACAAGTCTTTACAAAACAATCTAACTTCCATTTAGCCCCTTCTCCAATATTTGCTTTATGTCCCACATACTTTATTAACATACTTTATATTATTTTAATGACAAGTACTAGTGATAGTTTGATAGAAACACACGTGGACAGCATACTACTTAACTGGCCCAAACAAAGGCTCAGATGTCCTAGAGGGTGACCCCCTACCCAGGCGTAGTTTAGTAGGCTATGACAAAAGGCAATGTATTTTACAGAGTGAAACAGAAATGACATTATCCCAAAGGACTGGTTAAGTAGATGGTAAAGAGAGAGTCTTCTTATTTATATTTGTAGTTTAACTCGTTACTTGGCTCTGATGATATGCTGCTTTTTTGGGGATAATTATCTTCCTGTGTAAACTGTTTTCATTGGCTTCACAGTGCAAGAACATTGTTTAAGATTCCTGTAGCAGCTTCTTCATAGCAAAATGCAATAAAATTATGCTGAAAAAATATGAGTATTTAATAAATTATTGTTACTGATTAAATTCATATGGGAAGGTGAAGTGAAAATACTTTAGAAATCCATGAAGGGGAAACACTGAAGTTTATGACATCAAACAATACACTATAATTTGGATTGAGACACATAATCAGAATGCAAGAACATTTAGGAAACTAACCATAGGGTTCTTGCACTAATTTTTTTGATACCTTGTGGACATGATGCAGTGTCTAAGGCATAAAACTGTTAAGGGGGGGAGTAATTGTTCATAAATATGATGTTTTCTTCTTTGCTAGAATGAGGATTGAAGAAATGAAATAACACTCTAGAAATTTAAAATTTTTTAATTTTTTTATCCCACTGTCTAGACATTGACAAATCACTCTATGTTTCTTAGCTTGACAAAAGAGAAAAGAGAAAGACTGGGAGGTTTGTCCCAGGTCACAGAGCAAGTGGTCTAAACATAGCCAACCAACCACAGGGTAGCCAAAATGTTCTTAGTCAAAAGACTTAATAGCTTTTTACCAAAAATAACTATTTCAGTCAAAGACAGAGGGATAATTGCTAGTTCCATGGACAACATAAGAAACCACATCATTTCAGCCCAGAGAGCAGCATTAAATGCGCACCCACATGTCCTTCGTGTATTTATGTCCTCCAGCTGTGAGACCTTCTTCTTTTTGGCTTCTCTTTGACCCAGAAAAATGATCTGATGAATGTATAAATTCTAGAACAGTTGGAAAGGCATAGTACATAAAAAGTGCCACTATACTAGATAAGCAAATATTTAATCCTTGGATGACCCTCCCTTGCTGACCACATCCTTGCTCAGTCAAGGACCCAGCCAATGCTTTGCAGAGACTGAGGTGATTCTGCATCTGCCAAGACACAGAGAAATGTGTAGTAAAGGAAAATTTAGCCTGGCCTCAGTTTCAGCAACAGGCAACCATTTGCTGGGACTAACAACACTTTCTTTTTCTGTCTGTGCAATGAGCTATTGGAAGTTCCTGGGTTAGTCTTTGTTAACTGCATATGTGGTTGTGATAGAGGCCTTGACTGAAGTGGCTGCTCTTGTAGGAGCTTGAGATTTATTAGTTAAAGAAGTGTTTGTTTAAAATAGAAGCCAAAAACTGGTAGCTCCGAGTGCCGTTCAACCTTTAGTATATTCCTGTGGCCCACGAACATGGCTATTTATTCATTTTTAGAAAGTACACATGGATTTAGATGAGCAGCAATCAATTTCTGTAGTGTACATATGTTCAATGTTTGTTTGTTTTTCTGTGGTGTACATATTTTGAAAACATCTAGTTTCAAGCCACCAACATGACATTTACAAACATGGACTTTGGAAGTGGTTGATAGCAGTGCCTCATTACATAGGTTTCCTACCTCATAGTTATGGTGAATTCAAGTAAACCCAAATGCATATAATGGAAAATGTAGTGGAACAAGTATAAGATGATGAATTCTGAGTGTTCCTCATATTTGTTTTAAAAATTAATTATAAGTTTTTAATGTGTAGTTTAATAAAGGCTGTTTAAAATCTGAATCTCAAAAATTCCACAAAACTTAATACATAGCTGCTGTGAATCAGTATGAACCAGAAGCAAGCATATCATGACAATAACAGCGGTGACCCATCGTGGCTCAGGTTTGAGAGGTTGTTTTTAAATCCCAGCTCTTCCACTTAACTAGCTGTGTGATCTTATCCAGACTACTGAGCTACATATAACCTCCATTTTCTAAAAAGGAAACTAAAATTCATGCTTTTTTGTGGGTTGACAGCAATGAATAAATAAAACAGACTAACAGAAGAGTTAGCATGAGAACTGGCACATAGTAATTACTCAGTAAATAGGGACAATTATTTATTTTAACTTTACATGGGAATTACTTCATTAGATTTATTTTGGTGCTACCTTGAAAGTCTGCCAAAACCACCCCAAAGAAATGAGGATTTTCATAAAACAGGAAAGAAACTAGAGAGACCAGAGAAGCCTGAGTTGAAAGCAAAATTAAGGTACTGAAAAAGAGAAAGAAAAAATGGTATCAAAACATACAGTATTAGAAAGTAAAAGACGTTGGAAGTTTTCCTAAGGCAAACTATAGTTTAAAGATTCATTCTGAGTGCCTCCCAAAAACTGTATAATCTCTGCATAAATGATCAGAATCATTTGGGCTGCAGCAAGCATCAAACAGTGTCATCCAATATCTGGTCTAGCTAATGGGATTGATCTCAGACTTGTGATCTACACTTGATCATTTCTGATGCTCTTAACCTGAAGCCTGGATTTCATACTCAGGGTCAGATGCTGCCAGGTTACTCCAGGAGCACCTAACGAAAGGAACCAAAGTTGAAGAGATGGACAAGATGAATTTCCAACATATAAAAATGGACATGCAGAAAGCAGAGGGGCAGGAGGGAAAGAGAGAGAGCGAAGATAAACGATGACTTCTCACTTCTGGGAAAGTCTGGTTTACCTTGTAATGGTTCCTGTGACATATGACGTTTTCTTTACAATAATTTTTTTTTCTCAAATCCAGTTTGAATAGGTATCCATTCCTTACAAACCAAAGGATTCCAAGCCAGATAATCTCTGCCAGATCTAAATGTCTATTAAAATATATAAAATCACAGTATTTGTGAAATAACATAAGCTGGAAGAGAGGAGATGCCAGCTCCTTTTTTTTTTTTTTTTTTTTTTTTTTTTTTTTTTTTTGCACAGACTCGATGAGCTCTTTGGACTCCAAAGAGATTAAATGCCTTGTACATCATTGACATTAAGCTAATCACTGAGATATTCTAATGCTCAGGTCAGTAGACATCAGGTAGTGCTATAACCCTCTGCCAGGAAATAATGAGCGTATGCTTCTACTGTTGGAATAGCTATATATTAAAGAAGTCTAGAAAATGCTACTCTTCTCAAAGACTCCAGCCCATATTTCTTTGTCTGTTGTTTTCCATGCAAATAGTCAAACCGAAAAAAGAAGCAGAGAGTTAGTAAGCCTAAAACCAGGCTTACAGCACAGGCTTTGCAGTCAGATGGTCCAGTTTTCAGATACTTATTCTTACCTTAAGGAGCTACATGATTGTAGATGAGACACAACCTCTTTAAGGCCTAGTTTCACCTTTGAAAAAACCAAACATAAATAAAATTATCATATACAGAGTTGTTAAAAGACTGAATAAAATAATATACAGAAGTCTCTTTGTTATGTATTAAAAACTGATGGTCATTTTAACACCAGCTGAATTAAATCAGCATGGTATTGAGCGTAGATGTTCCACCAGAGAAAAGTTTCCAGCATAGAGACATGGAGAAGATGAGCTAGGTGTTGTGGGTTTCTCTAAGTGTTGCTGTTTGAGCTGTTGGTTCACCTGGAGGAGCTTATCATGACTAGCTTCCCCAGTGTGAGTTCAACCATTTTTGTTGGAGGAGCTTGGACCTTGTTGGGGAGAATGGTTGTGGTTCACTTTTGAGGATCTCTGGTCCTTACATTGAGCATCACTTCCTAGCTCTGGAGGGGAAGATGTGTGCTGTTTAATCTCCAGGAGAAACTCATCATTCTGGCTTTCTGGTATGTACTTGACTGTTCTTTATCCATCGATGGAGGAGCTCAGAACCTCTGAGTCACTGAGGATGACTGTGGTGCTTTTCAGGACAGCCCTGGTCTTTATTATGAGCATGACTTCTCAGCTCCATTGTAGAACCCTCAACCTGCCAGGACAGCTTCTTCACCCCTCTGGCATAGACTTTCTAGTTTCCACCATTGACCCTTGGGCCTTCCCAGCACGGATCCATAAAACAGATATGTGAGTCCTTCTCGTGGGCTCTAGACCTCCAGTTAGACTTGTGGGAGGCCTTGTCATGGGCTCTAGAACATTCCAGGTCTGCATCTGGACTCATAGAACATTGCTGTGGGATGCAGGCCCTTGGCTGAATATTCTGAGTCTTCAGTGTTGTGGACAGATTTCCTGCACTTTCTTGTGTTTAACTCTGGGTGGCCATCATAAAATAATGTTATGAATTCTGTGTCCTGATTCTAATTGTTCTCCTCGCAACCCTGCCTGTAACACTCTTCTACATAGGAAGCATTCCCTAAATATTAAATTATTCTTGATCTTAGTATTTTTAGTGGTAACAGGTGAGACAAGAGTCAATTTCAGCGGATATTTTCATCTCAAGGATACAGAGATTTTTTTTTTTTCTTAATGGCAGCTTACATCTTCAGTATGAGCATTTATTCATGAGCACCCATTCAGTTTTTCCCTGAAATAGGTATTTACTAAACCATTTCCTGAGAATGAATATGACTTCAGTTTAGAGTGTAGTTAGAATGTAACATGCTTTGAAAATGAGAACTTTCACACTGAGTGATTAAAAATGTGGCTGGCAGTAAATGTAAGAAACCTTGAATGTTAAAAGTCAGCATTAAAAATAAGCAATGCTTTTCCTGGACCTTCTTTTAGGCAAAGCTAACAAAGATCATTAGCCCAGAAGCTCAAATCAGGAAATACTCTGTGAGCATATTTATGCTTCATTAATGCAGCAGAACCAGAGTGTTTCAGCTAGAAGCAATGTATAATGCAACATAATTAAACAGGGGGAGATAGCTCTACCTAGAAAGTTTAACGGACACTGTTAGAACTTTAAAAAAAAAAAAAAAAAAACTCTTACGGTTTTTCTTTATTAGCAAGATCAAAGTAATCTAGGGCAGTGAAGCTCCTGTAGCATATGGATCAACTTACAGAACTTGTTTTAAAACGTGGTTTTCTCAAGTCTCACCCCTAGACATTCGAAGTCAGTAATTCAATAGCACTAACCATTTATCTTTTTATCAGCCTCTCCAGATAATTAGAACCCAGTCCTCACTTGGAGAAACAGTGGTCTAGAATCTCAGATTGAATAACTCTTTACAAAAGAAGGAAGCAAAGACTTTGGAGAGAGCTTTTCTCAGCAGGCTCAGAATGGAATGCAGAACTAATTCTTTAAAAAAGAGAAACACGCAATTCAAACTATTTAAATCTTTCCAAGTAATGTATCTTGACTTTCACTGAATTTTAGAAGGTAGGATCTGTGCATGTACCAGGTGTCAGATACCAGGTGTCAGCATGAGCTCATTCCATCCTGGGAAAAAGTGACTAATGCAGAACAGCAGAAGCATGGGAGAATCTGTTTTGCTGAATCACACAGTGCACAAGAGAGAGAGTTTTCAGTATCGCACAGACATAAATAGTGAAACATAAATTTCTGCATAGTAGCTATGACATAACTACTTTTAAAATATCTCAAAATCTAAGGAATTCTAAGAGCACTCTTGGGAGGCTGGCATAGGGTGATTGCAAATTCTAATCCAGCTTCGGTAATTTAGTGACTTGGTAAAACCCTATCTCAAAACTTTTTTTTAAAAGGACTGGACAGGTAGCTCAGTGTGATGGCCCTGAATTCAATCTCCAGCATATTACAGCAAAGACAAATGAGCGAGCAAACAAACAAACACAAACTCAGAAATTTTGAATTTCAGTAATAATACATGTTTCCTGCTGTATTGGTACTGAGTCTACCCAGTCAAGGAAACAAGGACAGACTTCTGCAGTGGAAGCTGGATTGGTATTTGGCCATTAGAAGGCTAACTTCATCGCTGATAAAATTTCTCTGCCATCAATTGGATTTGATATTTCAAAATTTCGTTTCTGTTCAAATGTTTTGCAATAAAGTACTTTCTATATGTCAGGCACTTCTTTAAACACTCCCCTTAGAAATGGGCCTATTTAGCCCTCATATCCTATGATGTACCCATAATTTCATTAATCCTATACGGTTAATGTTCTTTTATAAGGGAACACACTGAGGCAGAAAGAGGTTAAATAACATGCTCAAAGTCAATGCCATGGGTTATTTTATGTGCCACTTTGGTTTGGCCACAGTGCCCAGATATTTGCCAAATACACTGTTTCTAAGAGGACATTTTTGAATGAGACTTGTATTTAAATTATCAGACTCTGAGAAAAGCCCTTGCCTCCCACACTATCAATGAACTCCATCCAATCAGTTCAAGACTTGGACAGCCTGAAAAGCTGACCTACCCAGAACAACAGGGAGCCCTTCAGCAGACAGTCTTACAACCTCACTTGCAGTTTGAGCCTACCTGGCCTGCTAGAAAACTGCCCTGGATTCAAATGCAAAACTTTCCTGAGTCTCTGGACCACCAACCTTCTCCATCAGTTGTGAACTCAGCAGGCCTCCACAATCATGAGAGCAAATACCTTAAAATAAACCTCTTTCTCTCTATGTCCAGACATGTATTGTTTCTGTTCTGTTTCTCACACAACAGTTACACAATAACACAGTGCAAAAGATTGACTTTGCAGGTGGAGAATAAGGTCTACTTTGTACTTCTAGAGATGAGCCAAGTATCTCTTTTATAAATTCAGAGTCATTGGTGAGTGTAGTATTCTTCATGTTTTTTTCCTATTTATACTGAGGGTATAGTTCAAATGGGAACAATAAAATTCAAGACACACAAAACTCCTGGCAGTGGCACTGAAAAACCTAATGTCATACATGTTGAAAATATTGTATGTTTTGAGTACATCCCACTGGCAAAAGAAAAACTTTTAGAGCATAAGAGATTCAGTGGGCACTTTTTTTTCTTTTAAATCTTTACCTTGCTCTCTGTTAAGTGAACCTTTTCCTACAAGAATCTACCAATACTTGTTGGTAGTATGCAAATTTTAAAACATCACTTTAAAGTTTTATGTTATTGAAAATTAATTAAATAATAAGACAGTATGCTTTTTCTTCTTTCATAATGTATATATGTCCATAATCATTTTCCTTTTCAAAAATCCAAATTTAATTTTTAATCTTTAGGGAATAGTAACCATAAAAACATGACTTCAGATTAGTTCAAAATTAGACCTCAGTCCTTGCTGTGTCCAAAAATTTCAATAAAGAGGGAAAAGATAAGGGCATCCTAAATCTTCCTTTCATTAAAAATTTGTTTTAGATCTATACAAAAAGGCAAATAACGGTTTTAAAAAGTCAAGAGAAGTCCCTGCCAACCCACATACTGAATGTTGGAAGTCTGCAAGGCTTTGCTGGTACAGGTCAGCTTTCACTCTAGAGATAGGTGGCTGGATTTAGCAGTGAACCAAAAGGTTGAGAGTTCCAGAAAAACATAGCTTCTGTACACAAAGAAAACACTTAGCTAAGTTTCAGGACCACTATATCCTTTCTGGCTTTCATTCGTGGCTCAAGTGTTGTCTATAATTTTCCTGACCTAAAATATTAACTGTGAAATTTATATACAGTAGAGGAGGAAGAATGAATTGTTCTGCTTAAGACAGGCTGAGTCACTGTAGTTAGATTCAATCAGTGCAAGAGAGAGAGAGAGAGAGAGAGAGAGAGAGAGAGAGAGAGAGAGAGAGATGGAACACTTGGTTAGTTTCCATCCCACACAAATGTCTAGACACTAAGAACATTGTGTCCAGACCTGGCTCTGACTATTCTTATTAAAAGCTTCATGTAAAATGTCACTGGTTATAGGGGTTTGTTTCTATTATCCTTAAACCTTATGTATATTATTCTACTTTTGTCAACATTCATTCCCATTTTCTATAAGCTTTAAACAATCCCATATGCTGAGTAAATGTAAACACTTTGGAATGTGGCTGGCCTCTGTAATCTGGTTACACAATCACTACTCTCCCTCTCCAAATTTCATGTAACTGTCAATTTTAAGCATGCATTGTCTGGGGTATTTACCTCCTGTAGTTTAAGACAGACACTAAATGTGTGCAAATGTAACCTTGATCTAGTACTATGGTCATCTATATTTTCTAAAAAGAAAATGGACTCTCAAGAAAGCCTGAATGCTTATCTGCTGTTCACAATTGCTTGATGATCCAAAGCAATGCTCCAAAGTGTGTACTCCCAATGTCAGATCTTTATCTGCCAGTTAAGACAGACATTCAGCTTCCAGTACATTCTGTACAGAATATAGCCAGAGTTTCAAGGATGTCAGTTTGGATATTAAATAGATAAGTCAGCATCAAAGTCCTCCAATACTCATTTTTCTTCAGCAGTATGGTATAACCAGCTTCCTTATGTTTAAACTCTGCAGAAACAGAGAACATCTTTTATAAAATTGTGCTTAATAAAATGACACCCTAGATTGACTGTAAAGCAAGCTAGACATGGGCTTGATAAAAATGCATGGTCCATATACCATTTGCTGAGATTTAGATCTTTCCTATTTTCAATCTTCTGGTATATTTCAATTTTTTTTTTTTGATTTTTTAATATTGAGCTCTAAACATAAAAGGATGGAGGAAATCATGAACAAGAAAGTGCAAAGAGAACAGAGTTAATCCAAGGAAGCACTGGCCTGGTCTCCAGTGACACTGAAACACAGTTTTGTGTATTATTTATGAGTTTCAGAGATGGGCTATGTTAGACCAATGAAAGAATATTTTTCAAAAATAAATCAGGTAACTTTAGAAAGCATAAGCTGGGCTTAGGGAAAAAATACTTGCCTTTGTCCAAAAACAGATCAATATTATCCTTCTAAAAGGAAGCTTTGGGGAAAAATCATTAAATAATATATTGTCTTCCTAACATCAATGGCTCTGTTTTTATACTGGCATTTTAATTGGTTATCTCTACTCTTTTTTTCTGATTTTTGGTTAATCTTTATAATAAACAATTTTGTGTAATCAGATTGACTAAGTAATAGATCAAATTCTGTTGGTAAAGAAATGTAGTGCTAAACATCTAGCTTAAGCCATTAAATTATTGATTAATTAAATAAAAGAACATCATATTTTTGCTTTAAATATTTGTCTCAGTTATATGTCAGCCTTTCTTCTAGTGGTTAAAGATTTGGTCAATAAAACTTGCCCCTTGTGGAAAGAACTCAGTTGTTCCGTATGTTATAAAAAGCCTTGATGGAACTCTTTGAGCAGATTGCAATTCTTTCTTTTTGAAAGGAAAATGTGAAATATTTTTCTGCAGCTTTTAGATTCTGATCTGAAAGCTAAACAAATTATTTTTACCAATTTGAATGGGCTATAGCACATCAGAACTATGAATGAAATGATATAGGAATTTCAAGATTCTGTGCTTACTTTTCTGAGTAAAATCCAACCTGTTGGAAACACCATTATCAATAATGTAGTGGCTATTTAAATCTCTTGAGTCTTCAAAAGCTGTAGTCAGTTCAAAACTTCAGCTTGATTAATGACTTGTATATAAAGACAAGGACATTCAAAAGAGAAAATTTATATAAAAAAATCATAATTTTGCTTCCAGCTAAACCTGAAGCACTACCCTCTTCGGTTATGCTTTTGGCGTTTAGGAAAGTGCTGTGTTTGGCCTGCATAGAGAAAGGTGGTGAGCCACTTTCAATATCGCCTTCACCTGTTTGGAAGCAAAGCCACTGTTAAAGTCTGGTCCGATTACATTCCAGCCAATTCCCAGCATGAAGACAGCTCTGGAACTGCTCAAGGGCACAGATTCCTTCATTGTCCCTTTATTGGTTTGTTGGCTAAGGAGGAGTGAGGAAGTGACTTTTGAAAATGAGTATATTTTGCAGAGTTGTCTATTGCCAGAAAGAGAGATGCTCAACATTGCTTCTAGGGAAGTTTTTTTCCTGAAACATTGTAATGCAGAGAAAATGCAGCTAGAGATAGGGAAACAAGATAATTCTAGACTTGCAGAATGTTAGCAGTACTGGCATTTCTATATTACACAGCAGTGTGCTAGACAATGCTGAAAAATTAAGAGGCACATCTGGGCTAGATAATAACAATATAGTTAGAAAGATGTAAGTGCAAATGGATAACTGTGCAAGCTAATACAATGTGTGTAATGACATTTGAACTACATATACAACCTGGAACTGGTACAGATATGGACAGGATAATTGCTCTGAAAACAAGTTCAGGGCTCTTATATGTTAAAATAAGAGGAAATATGGGAGCTGGGGATATAGCTTAGTGGCATAAGTGCCTGCCTGGCAAATGCAAAGTTGTGAGACTGATCCCTGCTACCAAAAAAAAAAAAAAGTTTATTCAGAATGTACAACTGACAAAAGATCTTAGCATTCTACTTTGTGGCTTTTCTTAGAGCCTCAATGCTCTTATTTGTAAGTTATAAGGCAGGATTAAAGGTGTGTGTGTGTGTGTGTGTGTGTGTGTGTGTGTGTGTGTGTAAATGAAGAGTGTGGTATAAAATTTTACTTTTTCTGCCTCCCATGTTTTATCAGTGAACCAAATTGCCATTGGTTCTTCCTTTCTTTGCTGGTACTGTGCTGGTACTTCCATTTATGGGTAAAAGTTGACTTGTACAGGTTTATGCTGATAACCAGCACAGAAAAAATGAACTAGGAGTCATAAAGACTTACAATTAAAATGTATCATGGATTTGCCCAAAATCATATAATTTATTGTTTAACTTCTTAAGGAAATTATCACATGGAAGTTACTCATTTTCACATGATCTCAGCTAAGAAGAAGCTGGATTAAAGGAAATTTTAAGAGCAAGGAAAAAATTAGGCTAGTACATGAGAGGCATTTGGAAAATCATGTGCTACTTACTCATTTTGACACACCCCAGTTCCAGAATTGACATTATGGAAACAAGTGAAACAAAAAAGAAAAATAAGAACACCAAAAAATCAGCAGCAGCTTCACTTAATTGGAAAAGCACTAGCAAACGCATGCAACAAAGGAGCAAAGAAAGGGAATACAGTAGTTCTAGTGAAAACAACTTTCTATGAAGATGGAAATTTGAACATCAGCACCATGCACTATCGTAGTCATTAACCTTGTGTGTCTATTGAGACTTTGAAGTGTTTCTAGTAAATTTCAATGTTTTTCTTTACATTTGTTAAATTAAATTGAAAATTTTTTTTTTTTTTTTGCTGGCTTTGTCTCAGTCCAAGTCTCAGAAATAGTGCTACAAGTGAGGAGCACTTATTGTTATTTTAAGATCTTTCATAGTCCTATTAATTGATTTTGATCAAATATTTCTGTACCTTACTTTCCTCTCTCAAATGGTGCTAACAACTCATAATCCCTAAGCAACATCAATGGTGCTGTGTGACTTAAGTATAAGATCCTTAAGTATAGGTGCCTTATTGGTAAAATCCTAAATCCAAAATACTTGGAAATTAATATAGAATTTGTCTAGAATTACATTGTGTAGCACAATATAGAAAAATGGTTATTAGAGGATTTCTGCTTGAAAGCTTGAGGGGTAGTAGAAAAAGAAAAGATTTTATGGAAAAATAAATAAGGGAACACTTAACTCTGAGAGGAAGAGGATTTGGTATTAAAGCAGAAAGATGGTTTGGGCTGCAGGAAAGCATAAAGGAGAGAACATTGTTCAAACAAAGGGTTCATCATTGGCAGGATGTGGCCATGCGAAAGGGGGACGTACGAAGTCTTCAGGACGTACCATGTCAGTCTGGACACTTTCAGGATAATGTGCTGCCCTTGGTTAGGTCGGGCAAGAAAGTAAGTTGAGCTGACTCTGAAATGCTTGACATGCCCTCTCTGGATTTCTATTCTAGAGTCAAAAGAGTAAAACTAGAGTTTCTCAGGTAAATTAGAAACAAAGTAAGATTTGTGATTTAGAAAAATAACTGATTTCAGGGTCAACAGACTTGCAAAGAAAGATGTGAAACAATGAAGAATAATTAACAGGGGGTCATGTAAAAGGTGCTAAGATTAACTAGGAATCCTAATAAGAAACTAAGAAAATAGGGGCTGCATATGATCATTGAGAGACCACAAAACATGCTGACCTAAAAGATGTGGGTATTTTGGGAAGAAGGAAGGACAAAAGTAAATGTGAGGCTTCAAGCTTGGGTGACAAAGTGATACCATTCATCAAAGTAGGGGAGAAAGACATACATACCTTGCTGATTTTGAAGCATCAACTTGGCATCATTTTGAGATGAACAAGCAATATAGAGATGAATTGAAAGTTTGCAAATTGATAGCTTTAAAGTATGCACACCCAAGAATTTATTGAATGTTCAATTTGTTGTTGGAAATTCAAGTCTTCATCTCATCAGAGAAGTCAGAAACAATGACACAGTTCACCTGAATAGAAATGATGCTAAGATTCCTCAAATGGTAACCTTAATTCAGAAGAGAACATGAGGTAGCTCACAAAAGAGGGAGAGGGCAGGTCCTTTGGATATGAATCAGGAAGGGATATTGAAAAATCAAAACAGAATTTGGAGAACTCAGCAAAAAACTGACAAAGAAAAGGGTATGTCATACTGAGGTTTACACATTTCATAATCTTAATACCAAAGCAAACCATCAGTTACTTGCTATAAATTCCATTCTACCCAAAAAACCTGCTGGGAGGGACAAAGTATCAAAGTGCTATATAAACAAGGCTGTTTGACAGGAAGACAGTGTCTGGGGACAGATGGATGGAAGGGACAGCAGATTCAACAAAGGAGGCCCTCCCTAGAGTGGGAGATCTGACACAACAGAAGGGAAATACAGAGTCCAGGGGGAAGAAGCTACACTATAGTTATGTAATTGAGGACTTGGGATGAGCTGATGTCAGCAGTGAGGAACGGTCAAAGATCAGCTGTTTCTTTCTATCTCGATCCTGAAAAAATAAACTCAACTCTTTGAATCTCAGTTGCCACCCATCTGAGAGAGACGTAATTATAGTATTCAAAGGATAATTGTGAGGATTAAATGAGATGTTGCACCCCATATACTAGGGCTCATAAATGTCAGTTCCCATCCACCGTAACCTCCTCCAAGTTTTGTGTCAGACTCACATGTTAGCTGATGACTTATCCATAATGTATCAGTTGGATGCAGAGTCTCCGTGTACTTGGAAAGAATCCCAGGTCTCCAGCAAAGGACAGTTTCATCTCATCAAAGATTGCCTCATTGCAGTGCCCACACTTTTGAGTCATCTCAGATTGCCTGAAAATCAGAAATCTTTGATCAGTGTCTCAGCATTCAGTATGAATATAATCAATTTCAGATTTGGAGCACACATTTCAAAGAAAGTAACAAATACTGTCCCCCAAAAGAAAGAATAATTATGTACAATGAAGATTTTAGAAATTAATTCATTTATCTATACAACTGCAGAAGAACTAGTGATTATTTACCAGGGCAACAGAAGCATGTAGGGTGGGAGGACCATCTGTTTTAAAATTTTATCAGAATGATCACACACTCTGGATAATTTATTTATCTTTTAAAATTTATCATTAAGTTTATTAGAACAATGTAGACAGACATATTGATCATATTCATTATAGGAAGTTTGTACCTGTATATAATACATATTGATATATATCTCTTTTTTAATCCATTATCCTCCTGTTCATTCAATTCCTCTCCCCCTTCTTATTTACAAAACTTGTCTTCTATTTTCTCCTTCTTTTCTCCTTTTTCTCCCTCCTTCCTTCCCATCTTCCCTAGCTCCCCTTTTGTTCTGAACAATCTTCCTACTTCACAATATCTATGATGCATTTTGGTTCTTATTTACACTTTCAGTTTCTCATACCAGAGAGACCATGTAGTATTTCACTTAAGATTATGGTCTCGAAGTGCATTCATTTAGCTATAAATCTCTCAAGTTTCTTTCTTTATGGTTAAGTAGTACTCCATTGCATAAAAAGAAAAATTCCACACAATTTTATCCATTCCTTTATTTATGGACATTTGGGTTGTTTCCAAGATTTAGGTATCACAAACTGTGATGCAATAAACATGGGTGTGCATATATCACTAGGGCACTGGAGTAGGACGCTTTTAATTCTTTGGGGAAGATACTAAGAAGGGTAATTTCTGGATCAAATGGGACTTCTTGTCCTAATTTTTTGAAGAATCTTCACACTGACTTTTGTAGTGGTTGCATTCATCTACATTGCATTAGCAGTGGAAAAGTATTTCTTTTCCCCCGCACTCCGTACAGCATTGGTTGTTAGACAGTTTCTCCACAATTACCTTTCTTCTGGGGATGAGCTAGAGTCTCAGCATCATTTTAATTTTTATTTCTCAAATGGCCAGTAACTTTTTTTCATATCTTTATTTGCATCCATACTTTTTCACTTGATAAATGTGTATTCATCTCAGATGCCCATTTTTGGATGGGGTCTTAAAATTTGGGGAGATCTAATTTTTTCAATTCTTCATATATTCTAGATAGTAGTCCTTTGTCGGAGATGTAGTTGGCAAATTTTCCCCCAGTATGTGGGTTGTTTTTCACTATATTGATTTCTTTTGCTGTGAAAAAGCTTTTTAATAAAACGAGTCTTTATTTAATTATACCAATGTCTTCAACAGTTCTGCCTATTCTTCCAGCAGATTTAGTGTCTCTGTTTTAACATTTATATCTTTAACCCATTTCCATTTTAGTTTAGTGCACGGTGATAGACATGAGTTTAGTTTTAGTCTTTGGCAAGTGGAAAGCCAGGTTTTCTAACACCATTTATTAAAGAGGCTATCTGTTTTTCAGTGAATATGTTTAGCCACTTCTTCGAAGACATGGTGGCTGAGTATGTCTAGATTTATTTCTGCATCTTCTAACGTATTCCACTGATTCACAGGTCTTTTGTTTGTTTCTTTGTCTTTTGTTTTGCCAGTTTCGTGCTGTTTTTTCATAGTAGCTCTGCAGCTTAATTTCAAGTTAGGGATTGTGATGCACCCTGCTTTGTCTTTGCTATCCTATATTGTTTTTTGCTCTTCTAGTTCTTTTCTGATTCCAAATTAACTTTAGGAAAGTTTTCTCTAATTCTGTGAGATATACTGTTGGAATTTTTATGGAGATTGTATTGTCTATATAACAATACTGAGAGTATGGCCAATTTCTTTCTATGGATTGTTTCTACTCAAGAGCAAGGGGCTATCTTTAATAAATGGTGTTGGAAAAATTGGCTTTCCACATGCTGAAGACTGAAACTAGATCCATGCATATCACCATGCACAAAACTAAAGTCTAAATGGATCAATGATGTAAATATTAAAAGAGAAACACTCAATCCACTGAAAGATAAGGTAGGTAGAAGTCTTGGAGACATAGGGGTAGATGGAGAATTCATGAACAAAATGCAAACTGCACAGGAAAACTTCAAAGAATCAACAACTTGGATCTCATATTATTGAAAAGTTTTTGCCCTTCAAAAGAAATCACCAACAGTGTGAAAAGAAAACCCACAGAATGGGAAAGAATTATAGCCAGCAACCCCTCAGACAAAGGACTTATATCCACCCTATTCAAAGATCCTCTCTAAAAATGGGCGTTTCAGATGAACACACAATTTTCATCTCATCATGAAGATATACAAATGGCAAAAAAATACATGAAGAAATGTTCACCATCACTGGTCATTCGAGAAATGCAAATTAAGACAGCATTGAGATTTCATCTCACTCCAGAAAACATAGCTGCCATCAAGAAAACAATTGATAACAAATGTTGGTGTGGCTGCAGGGAAAAAGGAACACTGCTCCATTGTTGGTGGGAGTGCAGACTGGTGCAGCCACTATGGAAATCACTGTGGAGATTTCTCAGAAGACTAGGATTGGAAATTCCATTCAATCCAGCTATTCCCCTCCTGGGTATTTTCCCAGAAAACCTGAAAAGGTCATGTCACAATGATATATGTGCACCTATGGTCATAGCAGCACAATTTGTAATAGGTAAATCTTGGAAACAATCAAAACGTCCACCAACTGCAGAGTGAATAAAGAAGATTGGTATTTTTATACAATGGAATATTACTCAGCTATAAAAGGGATGATCTTCAGGCCTTCATAGGTAAATGGAGGCAACTTGTGACTATCCTCATAAGTGAAATAAATATGACTCATATTTATAAATATCACATTGTATCTCTAGTGTAAAAGTAATAAGAACTATAGGAGTTATAAAGCACAAAATGTGTAATTTCTATTGTAAAAAAGAGAGGAAAAGAAAGGCTCTGTTTACTAAGTTTACTTAGAAGTAAATTACTAAGTTTTTGTTGGATCATCAAGCAGAACTGTTTGCAGTCTCACTGTTTGAATGTCCAGTTTGTATGCTTTAATTTTGTAACTTGAACAACTATTTTTTAAGATGACAGTATGTAGTTTATTAACTAGTGATTTCTTACTGTTTTTTTTGAAATTCTATATTATTGCTTCCCTTTCTGTTTTGCTTTTTTTTTCCTCTTTAAATAAAAATTTTAAAAAAAGAACAAGGGGTTATCTTTCCACTTTCTTTTATCCTCTCCCGTCTCCTTTTTCTAGAGTGGAATGGAGTACTGTAGTTTTCAAAGTAGAGGTCTTTTACTTCTTTTGTTACATTGATTCCTAAGTATTTCATTTTTTGCTTGCTCTTATGAAGGTATTATTTACCTAATTTTTCTCTCAGTAAGATTTTGTCTGTGTACATGTAGACTATTGATTTTTGAGTCTTGACTTTGTATCCAGCTACAATACTGAATTTATTAAAGGTAGAAGTATTTTTGGGAAGTTTTTCGGGCCTTCTGTGTAGAGTACTATGTCACCTGACACTAATGATAATTTACATTCTTCCTTTCCTATCCCTATTCCTTTCTTTCTTTCTCTTGTCTAATTGCTCTGGCTGTTGTTTCCAGAGTTATACTGAAAAGGAATAGTGACAGTGGACACCTTTCTTCTTGTTCCTCATTTTGGAGTAAAAGCTTTTGATTTTTGTCCATTTAAATGATGTTGGTTATTGGTTTATCATAGATAGTTTTTATGAGATTGAGATAAAGACCATCTGTTCCAATGTTCTGCAGAGTTTTTATCATGAACGAGTGTTGGACTTTGTCAAAACCTCTTTTTTTGCATCTATTGAGATGATCAAGTGATTTCTATTCTTATTTCTGTTAATTTGTTATATTACATTTATTGATTTACATATGTTAAACTATCTCTACATCCCTAGGATCAATCCTACTTGATCATGGTGTATAATTTTCTTGATAATTTGCTGCAAACTATATGCTAGTATCTATCTGAGGATTTTTGCAACTATGTTCATTAGGGAGATCGACCTGGGTGAAAATATGGCCCCTTTTCCATCAATTTTGAAAGATAATTTTGCAGAGAATATCAACCTGTGTTGGATGCTTTGGAGTTATTTTGGGGGGGGGGTTGAAATACTTCACTCCAAGGTCTTTTTGACTTGAGGGTTTGTATTGAGAAGTCTTCTGTGATTCTGATGGTCTTTTCTTTATAAGTGATTTGTTTTTTTGTTTCTAACAACTCTTAATATTCTGTTCTTTTGTTGAATTTCTGGAAATTTGATTGTTATATGTCTTGATGTAGATTATTTTCTTTTACTTCACAAATAAACCAACTTTAATGTCATTTTGTATTTTATAAAGTGACTTCTTCAAGAACCTTAAATGCTTTATAGACATTATTTCTAATTAATTCTCCCAACCTCTTGTTGGATTTTGTGAGGTAGGTATTACTACCATTTTACAAGACAGAAAGACTGAAGCACAGAGAGGTTAAGTGACTTGCCTAAGGTCACACACTTAAGTTCACTGAAGAGCCAGGACCTGAGCATTTTAGCCTCCCAGCTCCCAGTCAAACACCTCATGAGAGAATCTTCAATGAAAAATATCTTTAAAATAAAATATGAACAGTATTGTGTTATATAAATGAGGTCTTCCTACTGCCACCAAAGAAAGAAAACAACCTATATTGGTGGTGAGATTGCAATATATATATAGGTATATTTTTTTTGATTATGGTTAATTGGAGTCCGCAAACCCTGTGTATCGGTATGTCAAATTGTTTTTGTATGCTCCAGCAGTTTACTGCCATGACTTCTGTAGACAGGTTTTTATATCATTTGTGCTATCCCCTGCTTTTTCATGATTAATCTTATATTATTTTTATCTAGGAACTGCAGAATTGATTTCTCAGGGTCCCTTGTTATTTTTAAGAAATTTGTCTTTTCATGATTGCTAACCACAACTTGAGATTTTGTCTTCACATTGACTCATTCTGCTATGTATACTTTCAATAAAATTTTTAAGCTTCTGGATATTTGTTTGAATCTGTTTCATGAAATTCACTTCTTTCCTATATTGGGCATTCATGCTTTTAATAATTTTCCTAAGCTCCTCTATTTTTTAAAAAGTCTGTATCTGTTCTAGAGTCAATAAGCACATCTTTCATTATGATCATCTTTTTGTAGTCGTCTGAAAGATTATTTCTGATTTGATTTTTCTAGAGTTTCATTCATCTACTTTGTTACTTCTGTTGTTACCACTTCAGAGAGCCTAGGTGGGTAGCTTTTAGGTTGTTCCACTTCACTGTGCCCTGGGTTTGCCTTTGGTAAGCTGAAAGTCTGGGGTTACATCTTGCTTAATTATCTTCTCATTTTCAAATTTTTGTTTTTTAGTTTAATTCCTGGGTTGATTCATGTAGATTGCATCTAGTGAGTATCATTATGGCTAGTATTTAGAACCTTAGGAAATGACTACTTCTTGGAGGCATCTTCCTGGTGAAGTTGGGTTTTAGGTTTTGCATGTGTTACAAGATACTACCATTTTAATTTATTGGAGATGAAAAGTCGCCTGCCTGTGTGGCTCATCCCCTGGTTATTTCGCACTGATCTATAGTATTTTTTATGACCCTTCGGCAATCTCAGCTTGCAATAATAGGAAGAATTGATTAAACAATTATGTCACCTTAGCTAAAGTGGTACAAACAGCAATTATGATAGCATCAAACACAGCATAGACAAACTATAGTAAATGTTATTTTACCACCTTTAACCATTCTAACAACATTGGTGGTCCTACAACAAAGTAAAAAATGAACCATAAAATTGTATTCAGCAATTAAGCCCTCAATCTGGTGATTTTATTCTCAGAAGAGATAATTTATAAGAGTTTAGAGGGAAAGAATAGAGAAATGAAAGAAAAGGAAGAGATTACAAGCAAGACTCAACCACAAAGGAAGATCATGTAAAGTTTGGGAAACTCATGAAGAAGACAGAAAAGAAAGAGAAAAGAAACAAATAAAAACAACAACAGAACAGAACAACAAAAATTGCAACCTGTGTTCAAACTTATATAAAAACAAAAGTAAGCAATCAAGCCCCCAAAAATCCCAGCAAATAAATAAGCAGAGAGAGAGAGAGAGAGAGAGAGAGAGAGAGAGAAGAGAGAGAGAGAGAGAAAGAGAGAGAGAGAGGTGAAGGAAGAGGAGGAGAAAATTTTAAAAATGTCCACTTGAAGCTGTGTCTCTGATGTTACCGGTATATGATACGGGCAGACCGGATCCAGATCTAAGTTCATCAATGCCACCAAACCAGATGCAGCTTTATGGTGGACTAGTAAATAATCTAGTGAATATAAGTAATTATAAGTAAGTGTTAGAAAGGCACTACTAGAAAGCCCACACCTTTATTTCCACTGAAGTTCAGGCTTGCTTCTGGCTGTGAGGTTGCAACCAGTTTTATTCAGCCTGCAACAGACCGTGAGTCTCCTGCGTGCTTGAATTCCAATCCCAGGCAGTTTGAACTCAGCTCGCTGAACTCCTGCCAGCTTGAACTTGGCAGCCTGAAAAGCAGCGGTTCTGAGTTCTGAGCTCAGCTGACCTGTCTCCAATATGGATGCTGGAAAACTGCCCTCTCCTAGGGGCTTCTAAACATGAACAACTCACCAGCCATTGTAACCTGCTGTGTCCGCTGCTCCATTGCATTGGTGTGCCTCTCCATGGAGGCCTCTGGTGTCACCAGCACTCATTGTGCATCTGGAGTTTCAAGCTGCTCCTCCCACATGGTGAGTCTATGCTCAGAGAGAAAACATCACCTGCCACCTCTTTCTTCTTGTTGAAGTTTGTCTCTTCACTCTCCCTTTGGATTTCAGTTCTCACTTCAGATCCCTCCTGGGTCCTGGGACCCACTTCTCTCTTTCTTCTCTTTAACACATTGCTATCTTCTAGTGTCTGGGCACCAAATGTCAGAGAAGCTCCTCTCCTGCTCACCACTTTGCCATCCAGGTTCACAGAGTTCAACCCTAGAATCTACAACAATGAGACCAAGTCTCAAAACATTGTGTAGCTGGAAGCTCTCCCTGGATCCTACTCATGCAGGCTGCAGTTGGTATAAATCCTAAAGCAAGGCATTCTATCCAGCTGGGAAGCTCTCAGCATTGTGCTCAGGATCTGGACCTTTGCACAAGCACTCTGAATAATTAATAAGAAAAAAGTAGGGTAGATACGAGTGATTTCAGCCAGTGTGTACATGGTGACATAGGAGGAGACGGTTGGGTAGACTGATCTCAGTCTCATGACTAAAAGTACAAGTATGGTTGGAAAAGTTATATTCAAAGCTTACAGCAGAAATTAATGCTTCTGTATGATGCATGAGTGATTGAGTGCATAATATATGTTCTGTTTCAAAAACTGGTACATAACAGAAATTAACTAGAATGACTGAATGATTCATTCATTCATTCATTCATTCATGAAACTGAAGTGTGTATTGAACCATAGTATGTTTCACACTGTTTACTAAGCAGGAAAAAGCTGTGGCTTAAGTAAATAGGGCCCTTGTTTTCATATAATGTTGTCTACAATGTAGGGTAGGTATTATATGAGTAATTATAACTGTTAGAAAGGCACTATAGATACAAAAGGGGCCTGTCATGTAAACTGAGAAGTGCAGTAAAAGTAATAATAATAAGATAGAACATTCAATATTTACCATGGACTAGGTATACACTGCTCTAAAATGTTTTATATATATTATTTTAAAAATACTATGCAGTAGGTATTTCATTACTTCCATTTTATAGACAAATAAATTGAATCACAGAAAATTTCAGTAACTTGTCTGAGGTTAATATGTAGAAGATTTTAATCCAGAAGTTAGGTTCAAGAACACATGCATTTAATAACTGCAGTTTAGCAATTTAAGAAATCTAAAAAGTTCATCTGTTTCATTTTGTATATTTTGGATCAGAAAAAAGATACTTAGGGTGTCTTTTTATATGTAATTTTTAAAATCTTATTTCTGATAACCATTGTTGGCCAGCTATGTTGCTAACCAAAAAAATGTAATTTTTTATGTGTTTCTTATTAACTAAATCTAGTGTCAGGGCCGTCTCCTGATGGGGCAGTAACTGGAGTGTACCTTCACAAGCCACACTGCTGTGTTTGTTCTCATGGGAACAAGAATGGCAGCAACAGTTCCTGTTGCTCAGGACACAAAGATAAGTCCCAAAGATAGGCTGTGTGAACTGATCTGCCTTTGTCCCAGCCTTTCCCACGCTTGCTGGTGTCATCGAAATGATGCAACCTGAGGCTCAAGCATGATAGCTAAGCCTGCCTGTGCTGTGTGAGCTAACACCCACCTCGCTGTGTACACAGGAGCAGGTGCTCTCGGTACTGACAGCACCCCTCTGGACCACCTCTGCCGGTGATGCTGTTGTGTGCAAGCTCCTGGCTCTTCTGCATCAGGGCTCTGTCAAAGTGAAGGTGACACACTCAACTCAGAAAGGGCTTGCAGTGAAAGCTAAATTTGGTGCTCAATCCAAGATCACTCTCAAGCTAAGAGGTGAAACATTGTTTAAATCTGCACAGTTAAGCAACATAGGATAAAGCATAAAGACAAAATGGCAAAGATTAAGGTAGAATATTTATGATCACACAAAAATTGGATAGTGCCAGGAAAAAGGGGTAAGAAATGGAACAATGAATAACCTGTCATTATTCATGGGAGGAATTAATAATCTTTTGAAAGAAGTAGAGAAATAAGAATGCTGCATAGAGATAGAGAATAGACATGAGGCTTTTCAGATTGTCAATACATAAAGGAAAGAAAGTGTAGGTCTTATCAAAATCAAAGAATAAAAAGAAAGATGTCATAGAAATTATATACACCTAAAATCAAACATTATTTTATACTAACATCTACAATAAATAATTTTGCTAATTAAAATGGAAAAGAATATGTTTAGAATTAAAAAGCTAAGCACAATCATATATTTAACCTAATAAATACTTAAAATAACTTACAGAGTTTGACAATCAAAATACAGGAAATGCATGTAATAGAAATGCAATAAAACACAAAAGCAGGGGTCACAGTTTTACTATCAGAAAAGAATGAATCAAGAGAAAAAATACAGTAAGTGATAGAATTTTAAGCAACTTTTTGGGGAAAAGATGAAGTTTATAATTTTGGTAAGTAGTTATGAATGTTCCTGTGTGAGACATTGAAGCTTTATTAATCATAAAGTAAATACTACAAGAAACACACAAAAAGGAAGAGTCATATTGACACTTCCACTCAGCATCATTTTATGTTGATAAAACTATAAATTAAATAAGCACATCAAAGATCTAAATAATCTTATTAACAAGAAAGTTCTGTTTGACTTTCAACTCTGAAACCAGAAAAGTAAAAATCTCAGAAGCCCATGGAACAGTCACAAAACCTGGCCACAAAGAAAACCCCCATAGTAAATAAAAATAAAGGTAACCATGACTAGTAACTATCTATTAGCCGTAAAATTAATGTGGAGATTAGGAAGCAAACAAAAATGTGCTGTCTCTAAGTCAGAAAAGTCTTTTAAAATCTCTTCGTTCAAGTGTCTAATAGATATTAAAACATAAATTTAGTTGGAGAGATTCTTAGAGGAAAATACTTCTTTCTAAAATCTTGCATAAATCAATAAGAAAGAATACAAACAGATGAATTAAACATCTATACTAAAAACATAGACCAGGCTTGGTGCTGTAATTCCAGGACTTTGGGGTGATAAGGCAGGAGGATCACAACTTTAAGTCTACCCTGGAGGAACTTAGTGACTTAGGGAGATCCTGTTTCAAAAAATTTAAAAGATCTAGGGAAATAGTTCTAACACACACACACACACACACACACACACACTCACACAAACACCCAAATAAAGTTAGAAAAAATCCACAACAAACCTAATGAAAGTAGAAATAATTAAGACAAATGCAAAAACTATATAATTAGATAATGAAATCATATAATTAAGAAGCAAATCTATGAGTTAAGAAACCTATCAAATTCATTAGCTAATTTAATTATGAAAACATAGAGAATGTAAAAAATATGCAAGTAGAAAATTTCAGCGTTGGAAGTGTTATAAATAACATTAAAAGAAACAGAGGGTCATATTTAGTTGAATACTTTGAAGAAGTTAATGAAATAATGGCCACCCAAAGTTACATCTTTGTACACATAATTAAACTGAAGATTCTTGAGATGAGAAAATTATATCTTTTAGGATACACATGTGCCCTTCGTCCTATAGCGAATGTCCTTAAAGAAGCAAAACAGAAGAGGAGAAGACAATGTATGCAGAGAGGCAGAGATTGGAGACTAGTGTGAACACTAGACCAAGAATGCCTGAGCCACCAAAAGATCGAAAAGTCAAGACACAAATCCTCCCCCAGAACTTTATGAGGGAGCAGAGTAGTGGTGACCCCATAGGTTCAGACCTGTGGCCTTCAGAAATGTGAGAGACTGAATTTCTAATTTTTTAAAACTCTCAGTTTGTGGAAATTTGTTACAGCAACTCAGCAAATTCATACACAAAGAAGGAACTATATGAATCTTAAATACACAGTTCTCCACTCATTGCTAAAATATATTGTATCTACCACTCTCACTTCCTTTTCCTATGCTAATTCCTGCCCTCTTATTCATATGTGCAGGGCCCTGTTGGCAGCACATGAAAAGGCTCAGAGGCAAGAAAGTGTCCAGGACTCAGTGAAGAGAGAAATGGGGAGCTTTAGCCCACACCAAACAGTTCCCAATCTACAGTCTGCTGTCAGATATTAACTCACCTATATACTTGACATTTGAGGATTTCCAATATCTGGTTGAGTTCATAATGAATCAGATGACACATTAAAGACAAAAGGCACAAACAAAAAGTAAGGCAAAAAGAAAAAATAGTTCCTTTGGAACAAAAGTAACTATTGACTTCCAATTCAATCCAAGAATGAATTTTAAAAAGCATTCGCAATATATGAAAGATGGGGGCCACAATCAATACTAACAGTTATTTCAACATCTCAACCCACTCATTGTGTTCAAATAAAATGAAGAAAGTTAGAGCAAATAATTGTTTCTGCTTGTTTTCATTTCATTGTTTGGCTGTTTGCATTACTATACACTCAATACTTTTGTCATGGATTATTAAAAGAAATCAAGAACAGCTGTTGGAGGCTTTGAGATTATTTGTTTGAAGAAACATACCATTCCTTTTAAAGTGCACACAGACACACAGACACACACACACACACACACACACACACACACACACACACACACATTAGCACTGAACCATGGTTGAGTAGGCAAAGAAAAATGTCCAATCAGAAATGATCTGCAGCCCAATGTCCTTCTGACTCCAAGATAAACACATCAAATCTTTAAAGGACAAAGAGTTAATAATTGTTTCCAGCTCTTTCCTTCCTCTAACTTTCAAATATCAACATTCTTCCTTTAAACATTATTTGTGCATTTGCTTCCCTGTTAACTTCCCAATTAGCTTCTGAGTATCACTTTTTAGTATCTTTGTTTTTGTCAGTTAGAGCTGGCTCGCTTTAAGCAGTTATTTAATGAGTTATACACCAGGTAAGGTATTTCTCGTGAGGACTTTTTCCGGAGCACTGTATACCTCTTCCTTTACCTGCCATCTACATGATCAGAGAAGTTTCATCATGTTCATTCCACCTCTGAGACAAACAGGGCTTTACAAGGCACAAGGTGAATGGCTCTTCTCTAAGAAAATATGTATGTGATAAGGGCGACAACTGTCTTTCTTATTTAACTATTCATCAACGCTTTCTATGTTTCAGAAGCTTTTCTGGTAAAGGAACTCTAGAAGGAGTAAGCAGGCTTTTCTGAACTTAAAAGAACTTACAAGACTGTGTGTGTGTGTGTGTGTGTGTGTGTGTGTGTGTGTGTGTGTATGATGAACTCACAGTTGCACTAATGACCATGAAACGAAGTAATAGAGAATTATTTCAAAGAAAATCACAACTTTTTTAAGGATGTAAGGGGAATCAAGTCTATATAGCTAGAGAAAATTTTCTGGGGAAATAAAAGATACTCAAATAGAAACCTAAAGACCAGCAATTGAGAAAAGGTATTTTAGACAGTACAGGAAAAGAGCCTGAAGCCAGAAAGAAAGTAGCACATTCTAAGACCTAGAGGAAATTCAGAGAATACAGCCAATCTGTGACTGGTGTAGGCGGCACCTGTTGAGTCTTCAGAGATACATCCCTTGTGCTTAGAAGCTCTGCTGTTTCTTAAGTGAAGTAGGAATCCACCAAAGAGTTTCAAGCATGGGAGTATTACGCTCTGATTTCTATTTGAAGCAATTATAGCTATGGCTATAGTGAAGGATCAAAGTCAGAATTTGAGAGAAACTAACCAGTAGTTTCTTCTCTCCTTTTCAACTCAGTGTCATTTTGACAGTTTCATAATATAAGATCATAGTTTCCTTAGTATACAAACAGCTGTTTTTTTTCTTTATTTGCAATTTTTGATCAATTTCTTATTAATGTCATTACTTATCCAATTGCTTTCATAAGCAGTGCAGGCCCAATTCTTTAGAAAACATTGATTTTTTAATGCTTTTTATCTGAAGCTAGATATTTAATGGGAGTTCCTCAAATGTGTGATTTATGCAGAGATAATTTAGTTGTTGAGGATGATAGTAGGAAAATATCCATTTTCCAGGATCTGGGTGAAAGCAGTGTAAAATTCAAGTTTTTCCGGGATCCACAGTTCCCTCTACATTTTCTCAAGAGGTTCTCTAGCAACTTTGATTCCAGATCAGATCAAAGATGATAGAAATTGTTGCTATTGTAGTCCATTTACACAAAGATGAAACCAGCAGGGCAAATGTTCCCAGAAAAATAAAATGTAATTTAAGAAAATAACTCTCAATTTTGAAAATGACATGGAGAAAGTTTGGACTCTGATTTCAAGAGGTAGGTTTTTTTTAAAGAAGCTATTTTAAAACATGCCATCCCCTGATTTCTTCTTCAAGGTTGAACTGATAGATTCTCCAATACTTACAGTGTCTTTTCTGATTATACATTGATCCTGTTCTGGGTTGGACAGGTCTTAAGGGAATATGACTGCTTTGGGGCCAAAAAAAGTATCTGTTAGTTGGGTCCTTGGTTAATGAGCACAAACAGTTTTTAAAAAGCCTACCTAAAGATGGTGTTATTCATTTGGTTCATGTAAAATAAAAATAAATTGTGGATTCTTCTGGAAATACTTGTAACTTACAGAGCTTAATAAAATGAACATTTAAAAATTTCAAGCTATTTGCTGTCCCCCATAAAGGTAGGATCTTAAAACTGAGACATAGTGAAGAAATGTACATTTCTTTTAGAAATCCCTTTTGTAATCTAGAAAAGAAATACTGCCATTTTTTTTCCTGTTGGCACAAGACAAGGTAGTGTTTGGTTTCCAAATGTTTAAAATTAATTCAAGGAAAGTATTTACCTATGGCCAATCTTGTCACTGGAATTTAACTCTTTAATCTGTTACTGACAATTGTAAAACTGAGAATTCTAAAGGTGTAATTTTTTTTTGAAAGTTTGATCTCAGTTCTCATTGGGGAAAAGAATTCGCCTTAATGTGGTATGAGGCTATTTATGGAGTTTATTCTACTAAGAGAGAATGTTCATTCCATTGCAAAAATCTTTATTTGTTATGTGCTGATGCCTTAGGTTTAGATTTATGCAATATTCTTAATAGTTTCTGTATATCCTATTAAAATCTAAAATATGCCTTTTTTCTAAGGGTTTAGGATATGGGAATGTAAATCTGCACCACAGAGAAAAGAAATTCAGCTCACAGAATGACCGTGTCGTAGCACCTATCTTTGCCTTTGGAGAGACTGGCTGCATAGAGAACTGAAGTCCATCATTGCCTGTGAATCACCCCACCTTTCTCTTCAGCCAGTCTAGTCTATTAATGGGCTACTGACAACACAAGTGAGAGAATCACAATGCTCTACAATAAAACGAGCAATCAGCATTTGGATTCTAAAATGCCTAAATTTTATGTTTATTAAGCTACAATGCCCAGGAACAAAGACAGTTCACTAGAGGATTCATTCATTCATTCATTAATTCATTCATTCAGTAAATACATATTGAACACCCATCATAATATAATAGACAAATGAATCTGGAGACTTGGGTTTTAACTGGTTTATGCCACTTCTCTGACTTTTTGTCTTGATACATATAATAATTAAATCTAAGAATATCTAAAAAGCATATTTGTACATTTATTGAGCTTCTGTGCTAAATGCTCTGAATGTTTCACATAAAGAATTGTCATGCACGGAGCAGAAGATTAGGCAGTCATGCTAAGATGGCTAAGACGAGTTACTTAGAGCAAAATGATGGAGAACTAACATATGCACCTACAGGACTGTGCCAAGCTGATATTTTTTAAATCACTGATATGCAGCACCAAGAAAAGTTTGGATGACAAGCTGTTCTAAGTCCTTACAAGAAAAATACGGAAGGGGAAAGGAAGAGAGAAGCATTTGGAAGGAATTTCATCTGAAACAGCTGCCTTGCTAATTCCTTGTTTCAAATTGCCTGTTAGCTGATCTGACTTAAGACTTTTTTTTAATCAAGTAACAAAATCTGTGGGGTTTGCTAGTTCAATTCATTTGCACATTCCACAGAGCTACATATGGCAGGACTGAAATGATCAGGTTTCCTCCAGCTTTATCATAAATCACAGAGATTCCAATGTGTCCTTCACAGCTTTAAGTTTTCAAAACCATCACAACTAATGAAATATTTATTCTAAGACCTACAGTCACTTGCACACAGTCACGTTCCTTGGAAGAGAGACATTGAAAAAGAACCCATCAGGAAAGCAGCTGGAGGCCCCTAGCCTGGCCCCACCACTGTCCTCCACTGTCAGCCTCACATCTGCCACCTTCAGGTCACCAAATGGCATCCCCTAAGCTGTGAACATGAGCTATTTGAGCAATTTGGCAGCTTTCAGTTGGAATCCAATCAAAGTTTAAAAGATTCTACTTAAGAGCAGTAAAAGACTCTCTTGGAATTTTATTACTTTATAAAATTTATTAGGTTATGAATCAAGTTAATTTTAAAAGACTAGATACATTTACTAGCTGGTTTAAAAGTTTGCAATGATATATAAAGTCCACCAAGATCAGGGAGGTTTCCCTACAATTTGGCTAACAGCCAAGTGTTTACAGAAGAACTGAAATCTATACATTTGCTGTGAAACCACACTGATGCAGATGGTGAAGGAATCTGCTCACAGAATATTGTTTTTACTTATTAGAATTGAGAACTTGAGGGCAAAGAGCATTCTCAATAATTCTATAGCAATTCCTTTCATGCTGGTGATTATTTCTTTGTTTCACCTCCCATTAAGAAGTGAACCTCATTTTTCTCTTATTGTGGTAACATGTTCCAAAAATATGTTTGAAATCATAGATAATACTAAATCCTACGTATGCTATGTTTGTCCTCTAGATGCATACCTAGATGATAAAGTAGTATCTGATTAAATTCTTCATTAATCCTATATACAGTTACCATTTTTATGCCTTATTTTAAAGATGGGGAAATTGAAGCTCAAAAAAGTTATACAACTTGCTGAAGGTGCTTCATCTGGTAGGTAAATATGTAGAACTCAAACCAAGACTTAATCTGGCACCACGAAGTGTAAATGCACTACACATGTCCTGGTTTCTGGAAAACATTAATTTCATACATGTTATTAGTCATCAGTTTTGCTCAGTAAGGAACGGAGATAAGTGTTGTGCTCCCTGCATGTTAACACTCTGGCATATCATTCACACATCTATGAATGTATGTTCTTTTCATCATTTTATTCCAAAATAACCCAGTTTCATTACATTAAATGAAGACTTGCATTTGGAAATTCTTCTTTCCCCTTTACTTTCCAATCTTCACATCTGCCAGGGCAGCTTCTGCAACAACAGACATAGGCCTACAAGCAGTGTTGTATTTTGTGGCTGGAACTTACTCTTAAATCTTTATTATCATTTTTTATTTGTAGTGTGTGGTTTGGTTTCCCTTGTTTGAGGACTGTCATGCTGAAGTCTATTTACAGGCTCAGTGATTTCTGATGCAACATTTCACTTTCAACTGGAGCCTGTTTCCTGTTTATGTCTTCATGCACAATGTTGTGCTTCTTCATATTAACTATACATTTTTACCCACTGTTGCTGTAACTCTTATAGTTTGGGCTACAAGAGCAACCAGCACAATTTTTTCCTTTTCCATAATGTAGCAGATAGATTTGTTCTTATCAAAGATTTTAGCACTCAGAACTTTTAGTTTTCTTAGTGAGACTTTCACTTTTACATTTATTAGAAGTGTTTTGGTATAGCCAGACTGCCACCGTCAGTCTTTTTCTACATTTAAATCATAATTAAGTAACATAAGGGTGAGTTGAGCACAAGCATTGGAGTGCTTCAAGAGTCGATCTGATAGCCAACATGGCTACAAAGAGAATGCCAGATGGGAAAACTGCATGTGGGGTACATAACAAAGAGACGATTCACTTACTTGGGAAGGCAGAGCAGGATGGTGATACAAGATTTCATTGTGCTGCTCAGAACAGTAACAATTTAAGATTTACACATTTTTTTTGTAATTTTATAATCTCTAGAACTTCTCATTTAATATTTCAGACCACGATTGATCACCACTAACTGAAGTAACAGAAACAGATAACACAAATAAAGAGACACTGCTATATCTAGTCTGTCCGTACAGCTAGCTTTAATGAATAGAATGAGACAGAAGTGCCAGTGCATGTCCCTGGTGTAGGTCATAAGAGGTTTTGCAACTTTACTTTTGTTCTCTTGAAACACTGCCATGGAAGAATGCTGACCCAGGCTCCTTGAGGATCAGAGGCCATGAGGAGAAAACTAAGTGGACCAGCTAACAACACAAGTGAGGGAAGCCATCATATTTCTTCTGGCCCATTGTAATTGTAGCTAAATGAAACTATGCATGTAATGCCAAGGGATGCCACAGGAAAACCCTCCCAGCCAAATTATAAGAAATCCCTCCCAGCCAAATCATAAAAAATAAATCACTGCCATTTTAAGCTCATGAGTTTTGTGTGCTTTGTTAGACAACAATAGATAACTAAACATCAGTGTTATGGTTTTGGTCTTGCTACTAGTTAATTGAGTTACATGAAAAGGTGAACTATGTGAAAAGGTGAACTTTAACCAGTGCTGTGGGATAGGTTAATTCCAACTGTGAGCTGTCAGAAAGCAGTGGAGATTCAAGATGGGAGTCAACAGAGTAAATCCTAAGGGAGGATGGTTAGAGTGGTTACTGTTGTGATAGACAACATAATCTCAAAAACATACAGGCCAAAAAAGTAGTTGTCATATGTCTCACTTATAGGTAAATTATGAATTGAAGCTTTGGGAAAGTCCAAGGAGCTTTCAAGCCAAAACACAAGGGGAATAGAGTCAGTTTGAAAAAGAATTGTTCTGCTTTATTTTCCATCTCAGTACTTGAAGAATGTGAGTGGCAGTAACAGTGGACATGATATTACAAGTTAGTTGTAACTATGAGTCAAAATCCGTATGAATATGTGCATATACTTCACTAAGTCTACTGTTAAAAGTCAAAGTTAGCCCATCGGCTTCCTTTAAAAATCCTTTCCAGTTATTCATTTCTGCACTTTTACAAGCTAACAACACCATATCTTGCAGATACTCAGCATAATTGGTGATTTTTGATTGCCCAGCTGAAATTCTTTCTTGATGCTGGTGGTAATCATTGCCTGATGGGAACATTTCATTCTCCAGCATGTGTAGTCATAATTATTTTAGATTCCTATGTAAAGTTAATCAACCTTGAAGGGGACTCCCTGGATGCCATCATAGAGGAAACATCCAGCATTTCTGCTATTTTACTTTGCCTGATCTCTGTTGAAGAAGTAATCATAGTCTGTTTACAAAACTAGCCTAGTGAAATTGGTCATATTATGTGAAGCATAATCTGCCTCTTTGGCAGACAGCTTCACCTGGTATGTGCTGAATAACATTAGCAACAAAACAGAGTTATTCTGAATGAAAGAAATATGCACCAGGTAACATATCTCATTCTTTCTAAATTGCCTAGGAAAACTAAGTTAAATAAAGAAGTCCTAGCAATTGCTGACTTTCCAGCTACTTTTGTCAAATTTTTCTTTCCTACCGTGACTGTTACTAAGTAATGTTGAATAGAAAATTTGTGACATTTTCTATAATAAGACAATTTTGAGACCAACATAACATATAATCTCAAAGATATTTCCAGCTCCAAATGCCTGCTGCTATGGAAACTTCCAAGAACTCACTTTTTAAAATATTTGGATATACTGAGAGTGCTTTAAAAATTTACTAACTTTCCCAAAACTCTCTGATTTGGACTAAAACATTTTTATCTGCCTGTCAAAAGTAGCCCTATTCATTGAAATGTTTGTTAACTAGTTTTTTAAGGTTGAACAAAGACTAGATCAATGTTTTGAGAAGAAACACAAGAAATGCTTGAAAACATTACATGAACACAGAGATTGCAGCAAAACTAAGTCCAGCATTATTCTAGAGTTCATATTTTAAATTATGCCTGACACATGTAAACTGGCAGAAACTCATATCAAACTTTTTTAGGCAGTTTTACTTATGAAGGAGATTAAGCCCTGACTCGAGCTTTTTTCTCCAAAGACATGGGAAGTAACAATGACATAGAAATTACAAGGGAACACTCTTTCCATATCTGCGCATGGTCACATTTCACAGGCAGCATCCATCTCTGGAACCGTCCATGTTCACTTCAGTGAATGTCTTCTCCCTCATCTTTGTGAAGGAAGCTGCGTAGTTTTTGAAGAGAAACCCACCCGTAGGATGTTATCATTGCCTCACATGGCTGTATTTATGGCCAAAAAGATATCACAACCAGGAAAAAATATTCCAAAAATCTAAACCTTCTCTATTCTTTTCTAAGCAACACTTTGTGGGAATATTCTGTGCAAAGATCGAAGGTTGCATGCATAAATGTGCCAATCAGGGAAAGAAATGAACCCACAGGAAAATTCTCCCACCTCAGAAAGACTTAATAGTATGCTTCTGAAAACTATCTTGATTTTTTTCTTTTATTTTCTTCAAATAAATAATAAATCTATGTTAGCTATTATATTTTGCCTTGATATTAAAAACAGAATAAGTTTATCTGAATTATATATAAAGTCATTATAAATGACATGCACTATAAGAATTGCCTCAGACAGAATTTCATTTTTTTTTTCTTTCACAGTTCAGGTAATTTTATTTATTATCTGCGAATTTTTATCATCCTACAGTTAAAGTTGGATTGAGTTGAAATAGAACTGACAAACACTTTGAGATATCCCATATTTTACATCATTTAACAAAATTCTGTCACCAAGGAAATCCTGGCCTCTGGAGAAATTTAAACTCTTTTGATGCTAATTGACAGCCAATATAAATCCGAGAACAAAGCAAAAAGTACAAAATGCACAAGTGAGCTCAAATTCAGAAGCCAAGTTCTAAACTCAAGTACTTTATTCTTCATTCTGCATGTCTAGGTAAAACTCAGAGTCACTATTTCATGACAGAACTTGAAAGTCACAAGAGACTCAAGACACCATCTATTCATTCATTTTACAGATGAGTGGGTGTGAAGAGATGATAGAGAACTTGTCTAAGATCATATTTGCACTTCCAAAAAGTGCCAAGACTAGAATCTCAGTCTCTTCTGGAACTTACTTTCTTATCCACCAAATAAAGTTGGAATAGGTGTACTCCAAAGCCAGGTTTATTCTATTATTTTGTCTCCAACACACAAAGCGCTGGGCAAGGCACAGGACACAGACATCTAAGACTCCACTAATGCCTGGATACTTCCATCTAAAGGGAAAGACAAAGAAAGAGGACGTGCAGAGTGAACATTCTAAGCTGGAAACTCCCTTTATTACCCACTACTGATATAGTCAAAGTCTATCATTTTAGTCTCTCCCTAAATATTCATGAGAGATTACTCATTAAAATATAATGCCAGGTTTTAGGAAGAGTAGCCAGAAAAGTCCTCATTAAAATTGTCTTTTGGTTTGTGAAAATGACTGGATTTGTTTCAAAAACTCTGCAGTCACTGCTGAGTATAAAGTTTGGAACGTGGCTGTGTAAATGTATTGAGAATGAATGAGCAAACTTCAACTTTTATGTTTCTTTGGCTGGGGTTAAAAGATAGAATGTACAGGACAATATGGCACCAACAGTCACCCCAGGGTATGTCCATTCTACCATTTTTAGTAATAAAATTCCTGATTTTTAAATAGGCATGTGGTCTCCGAGAATATAAACTATAATTTCCAATCTCCCTTGCAATTCCTTGTGGCCATATGAACAACTTACAGCTAAACTTTGTAGGCATCGTCAACATTGCCACTATTGACACATTGGCATGGATAATCCTTTCTTGAGGCGCTATCCCATGCACAGGGGGATAGTGAACAGCATTCCTGCATTCCTGCCTTTGTACAATCCAATAGTCTCTCACTGCCCCACCCTTCAGCCCAGTCAGTTGTAACAGTCAAAAATGTTTGAACATGTCAAATATTGCCCAAAGGGCAAAAGTTCTCCCAGATAGGAGTCACCACGTGAGACAAATGAAAGCACTGGCATCCTGTGCTACTTCTAGGAAGCAACTTTAAATGAGGCATGCTTTGCTTCTTATTCCCTGTAATGGTGTCTGGAGTTTGAGTAACTATTTTGGGCAAACATGAGAAAACATATTATTAAAGCTAAAAGCAAAACATAAAGAGAGAGAGCATCCCTATGATCAGTGGAGCCATTCTATAGCGTTGGGTCTGCATACCTCCAGACATTTTGCAACAGAGTGATCCCAACTTCTGTCTCCTTCTCTTCATTGTTACATTCAGTTCTCTAATCAGGACATGGTGTCTCCACCTTATTTTCAAGTCTTTTCTAATTCTCTGCAGCACAGTCATGTAAAGAGGGGAGTAGTAATGTTTTGTTTCGAATTTTGAGACAGTATCTTTTTATGCAGTACAAGTTGGACTTGAACTCACTACATAGCCCTGGCTGGCCTCAAACTTATTTTAGTCCTCCTGCCTCAATTTCTAAAGTGTTCACATTTCCAGCTAAAGAGAAAAATATTGATTTTAATGAGTCTAAAAAATCTGACTTGTCATTGAAGAATCACCATTTAAAGTTGCCTGTCTTTCTACAGGAATTTTGTGATAAACTGAATTTGAGGTGCACAAGTGTAAATTCTAGAATATGGCTACACATTAGAGTCATCTAGGGAGCTTTTAAAATCTCCTACCTGTACTGCACCTCAGATAATTTCCAGCAAACACTTTGCAAGTGAGATCTGGGCCTCAGTATTTTGTAAACCTTTTTAGATAATTCCAAGGTTGAGCCAAGTTTAAGAATCACTCAAGTAGACCATATTTATTCAAGCTCTTCTAGCAATATTTCAACATTAGTTACTCTTTTTTGCCTTGTAAGGGTTAAAACTGGCATTAGACTTTGCACTGGAGACATTCTTCTGCAAAATATTATGTTTCTACCCTGAGTACACTCACATTTAATCTATGAGTATCAAGGGTGGGTCAGATGTAATTTTATGCAAGTCAGTAAAACCTGGCAGGAGAAATATTTTGAAATCTCATATTGCTGAAAATAATTGAGCTCATTAAACATGTGTTCCATCTCCTCTGTTTCCTCAGCTCGAAACACACACACACACACACACACACACACACACACACACATACACACACAAGTAATATATTCAGCAAAGGCAGATGAACTTGAGAAAAGTTAATTTAGCTCTGATGGTTAAAAACCTCAGTGCAAGAAATATAAATTAGGGCAAATTCCTGTAGAGGTGGTTGTGGGGTTACTGCTGGGTTCAAATATATTTGGAAACCAAACCACATGCATTTTAATTTACCCTGGAAGACTAAGCAAAGCAACTGTAAATGGAGACAGAGTATCAGCCATGATTGTAGAATAAATCTTTTATGCCATCTTCAACTCATACCATCTTCCCCAGTCAGGCACTGGAGAGAAAAATGATAATTTGCATTACTCTGGTGTTCTTTTTGTTCACTCTTTTCAAGGAAGATACCATGTTTAGTGTCTGTTGGTAAAGAGTTCTTAGGTCACACTATATGAGTGATTTCAGCATTAAAATGGTTGTAATCCCAGAAAGCATTCTATAATAGTAGAGATTCTCTTATACTAATAAGATAAAAGAGAAAATGGAAAAAAATTCACATTGCATTCTTCTTCTCTGCCAGGCCCTGTAATAAGCAATTTACTACTATGATCTCTAAAAAGCAATTTAAAAAGCAATAGTCAAACATCAAAGTGCTTAGGAGAGTTCTGCAGGTTGGAGGTGAAATGAGCTTAGACGATTATCTACAGATGAGAAAACTGAGGTTGTTCTGGAATACTCAGCTGGCTGGCACAAAACTGGGTCCAGAATCAAAATCTTGTAGTACAAGTTGCTTGTTCTTATATCTTTTTTTCCCACTTAATCTCCAGCCAATCATCATCTGCAAACTCATGAGCAAAAGTCTGTCCTCTTAGCAAGAGTGAATTTAGGATATTAGTCTCAATTGCAGTACAAAAGATATAGGTAAGATATAAGACAATTTCCTTCTGTGAGCATCTCCTTGTCATTAGAAGTTGTGGAATATTGTTTTTAAGTCTCCTTTAATGCAAAGTTATTGTCATCCATATATAGTTTATTGCTCATTTATAAGAGAACTGCACTGTGCTTTGCGTGGAAAACAGAGAGTAGAAGTTCTAATGTGGCAACTCTATGAAATGCTAGGATTCTGCCTACGTGCAAGCTTTCACTACATGCTAAGTATTGGTCAAGGATGGCCTTGTAATCATAGTTTATTAAAAACTAGTGACAATCATTCAGACTCATTTCACAGTTTTTGTGGGCTAGCACTGTCCCTAGCAAATTACTTTTTTTATTGTTAGTATTTTATAAAAGGAAAAACAACTTTTGGTGGAGAGGAGTTAAGACAGGGTCTTGCTATGTAGTCCAGGTTGGCCTTCAACTCACGGAGCACCTTCTGTGTGCTGGGATTACAAATGTGAGCTGCCATGCCTGGTGCATAATGTTTTGTCACTTGCTTAAGGTCATGCAATCTAGCCTGCAAGTGGTGGAGCTGGATGGAAATTTGCATGCTCTGTTCCTGCAGTCCTGGCACTAAGCTACTGTGCAATCTTATCTCCTCTCCGTGAACTCTGTGGCTTAAGTACAATGAGTGGAATTTAATATTCAGTAATTAATGTGGATCTAAAAGAGACGTAGGCACTACATGTGATATTTTAGGTTTTACTGAGACAAGCAAAACATTCAGTCACTCCAAACAATAGTAAAGTGCTTTTCAGAACTATCATGTCAGAAGTAAAATAGATGGTGGCAGACTCTGTTTTTAATATTGTAGCCAGGCGTAGGTAGTAGAGTCAGCCTGGCACGCATCATCTGACCAGCACCTAAGGCAGACAGATAATCTACAGAGTCCAAAGCTCACTTTGATTGGCAGTTGGCTTGGTGGGAATAACAGAAGTTAGCCTCTAGAAGGAACAAAACCAGGGAGGGAAGGGAAGATCCATAAAAATAGGAATAAGTTCCTTGAATATCAAATATTTCTAGATAGTCTCAGGCCAGACCCCATTTTCTTGGCTCACATTGACCCAGAACCTAGTAGTAATCGGCAAGTCCAAGGTAAAGGTTTTACACATTTAAAATATTGCCCTCGCAATCTGCTCCCTCATAACAGGTTAGAAAATGTAAGGATGGCACACAGATAGTGTACTCTGATCATCTAAAAGAATGAAGATGACAATGTGGCCACTTCTGCATGTAACGAGGACAAAAAAAAAAAAAAAAAAAAAAAAAAAGGAACTGATACTTACACACGTAGCCCCTAAGAAATGAGTAGTGTGGTCCGGTGGTTCCAGGGCTGCAGTGCTTTCTTACTGTTGTGAACTCCATGATCAGCAGGGCAAATGATGAATGACTGAAAGCCCAAACATGCATGAACTTTTTTCCAAATCCTACCGTTTCCTGACTTCAACACATGCTCTAAAAGTGCTAAATGAAATCCTATTCTCAGACTATGAAGCCAAATATTTTCCTTCGACATATCTCAAATTGTTCTGTATGCTGGGGAAATTTCCCATGACCTTCAGAGTCACCTCCATTTATTTGTTCCTGTAGACACTTTTCCTCGGGTGTAAGACAATCCAGCTGCAGGCTAAGGTGTAAGTATCCAGTGGCGTGTCCCAACAAAGCTGTTATTTTATCAGGAAGAAGTAAAAGCTCATTATTTCAGAAACTGAAGCTTCTCAGCAATGAACTGAATGATCTGGGAGACATGCCTTGAAGCCTATTAGAAAATCACAAGTATTGTTTAGTAAGGAGATAAGAGGAAATAACGGGTTTCTAAAATGCCTGAATGTTAGATCAAGAATTTAAGCAACCTGATGCATTCATGATGGAGAACTCAATGGAAGGCAAATGCCGCCTACTCTGTTTTATCAATGTAACAAGGAATGAACTTATGCTATTGTATTGACAGAGATTTTAAGATAGACCATGAAAGACAATTGTGTTTCAAGCAGTCTTTACCCCAAAGGCAACTAAAATTGTTGCCTAAAAAGGCAACTTTAATTGTTGATTGCTGTGAAGAAAGAAAATTAAAGTTAATATGCAGTAAACTTGGTTGTAACTAAGTAGCATTTGAAATCTGATTTAATTCACAAATGGAAAAAACAACAGTCTAATACTTCAAATTAAGAAAATTCTATTACTTAACTCAATGATAAATGTTTAAATATAAATGAACCAGAGAACACAAATAGGATCAAGTGGCAAAATTAATTAAAAAAAACACCTCAATTATCAAAACTAGTGACAATGGTAAATATTTCAGTGACAGAAGAGCAAGGAATCATGATGCTGAGTATATTCATTTAGGTCTGTCCCAATTGGTTATGCTCATCATGCCCTCTCAAAGGATGAAATGTTCTTTTCTATTTAATTTCCTTCTCTTCCTCCCATCTTCCCTTCCTTGCAACTTCCCTCTATTCTTCTTTCATCCATCCTTCCTTCATTATTTTCTGCCTTCCATTTTTGTGTTTTTCTCCTTCTTGAGAAAAACTGGGTTTTTGTTTGTTTATTTTGGGTCTATAGAGCAAAGAAACCAAACAGGAAAATAATAATAACAATAATGATAATAATAATAATAATAGCAATGTCTTACTTAGGTTTTGGAGATTATTGAAAAAACTAAACTAATAGAATGTAAAATAGTTTAAAAAATAGTTCTGAATGTTTTTGTCATTCTTATTCAAGTCTCATTTCCGTTATATTGCTGAAAAAGAAACTCCAGATTCTAAATGTTCCACATCAAAGATTTTGGAATTAGTCTCCTAATGTTTAATGTGTGAATTTCACTAATTCAAGTGTGTTTCGTCTTACCGTTTCTTCATTTAATGCTCTGGGAGTTGTATATTACCAGAAAACAGAAACGCATAAAGCTTTTCCATTTTACAAAAATTTTTAAATTTATGTGTACATAGGAGTCAGCAAAACATGTAAGTTATTCTCATACATAGAAATTTGTTCATGATGAGAATATGATATACATTTTAATTTTATTTCATATTGTGAAATTACATATGCTCAAGGATAGGTTTTTTTTAATATCCCAAAGATTATACTATTAGATGATCATGGGTTTCTTAAATATTGCTTATTGAAATACATGTATAGTGACATCAAGCTCCTTTTATCAACCATCTATACATTAATCTCCTTATAGATCATTTATTTCCGTTACTGTGTTAGTTGGCTTTCTGTCACCATAACAAATATCTGAGATAATCAATCCATTATCTCAGATAGGGACTGATTTATTTTGGTGCAGAGTTTTGAAGTTTCCGTCAATGACTGGTTCCATCAATGATTGGCTGTTATTTCTGAGCATGTGAACAAAGAGCAAATTATGATGAGAGCAGGCTGGGGATTTAGCTCAGCGGCATGAGCACCTGCCTTGCTAGCAGGCAGTCGTGAGTTCGATCCCCGGTACCGATAAAAAAGAAAAAGACAAAAAAAAAAATTATGATGAGAGCATGTGACAGAGTAAAACTGCTCAACATATGGATGAGGAGCAAAAGAGATGGTGATAAAGGGCTAAAAACCCCAAATTTCCTTCAAGGGCAGGCCCTCCACTAGGTGTCATCTCTTATAAAAGGTTTCTCCATCTTATAGAAGCACCACTCTGGATTTTAAGTCTTTAACACACAGGGACAGAGATATTTAAGATCCAAACTGTAGCTCTAACTATATGGTAGAGATCTCCCAATTACACCTACAAAGGCTGTCTCCACTCTGCTCACCCCTAATTTGTGCTCCTAGACGGAGGCTGGTCCACATGTACCAGGTGAATAGGTTTCTTTGTCCTACATCTGCCTTTGACATTCGGCAAAAGATAGAAAGCAAGAAATATTGGGGCATTTATTCCCTTTGGTTTCCTCCCAGGGAGGTTTCCTACATGGGTAGAGACACAAGCAAAGGGCCCAGCTGCTGCCAGATGACCTGTTTTTCACAACTGCCCTTTCTGGTTCCAGGTTTACCTTTATCACCTCAAGCCTGGAGGTGGAAAGCTTGCTGCTCTCAGTAATCCTGGGCATCATGCCCTCATCCGAGGCTCCTTAACTTCTATTCACAACTTTGTAGATAGTTCTTTTTATTAATCTCCTTAGATTACCCTTCATAGATGTACCATTCATTTTATTCTTACTCACTTGATTTTTATCATGACATGACCTGAAAAAATCTGGCTAAGTATAGTTCCATTCATTTAAATAATTTTCTATGTGATAAAGGGTCTTTGTTTTTTCATGGCTTGTTCTTTAAAGTATTAGTGAATTTTTAAACAACGCATAAAGTATATAAAATAAAATAAATGGTTTGAGCAAAGAGAAAATAAGTCAATAATTTTTCTGAAATTAATAGTTACACTAGCATATAAGATGAGAAAGCTTTAGCTTTAAATGACTAGCCAAAAGCCAAACAGAAAAAAAAGATAAAACCCCAAAGTTCTTAGAATATGACATTTTTTATATTAAAAAAACCACACAATTCTGCTACACTGGAGAGGAAACTAAAATACAATAAATGATATCTCAGTAACCCATTGAATCAGATAAAAATATTTTCCTTTAAATATCAAAGTGTTCCTGTCTGACTTCTGTGATTTTTGTCACAGAGGATCTTTATACAGTCTAAATGCAGAGTGATGTTTTCATTTTCAGGGGTTGGGTCAATAATTAGAGAACTTTAAACTTTAATGGGCTTTAACTTTTAATGAGCTCTAATGAGTGAATCTGAAATATTATGGTATGTGTCTATTTTTGTTTAAAATGAATTTAAAGGATTTAAAAAATTGTTGGCTACCACTAAAGTGAACAGGAACTAAGAACAAAATACATTGAGATATACTGTGTTAAAAATTTTTATTCCATTAATGTAGCATTAAAATGACCACAGGCCAGGCATGGTGGTACATGACTGTAACCCCAGCACTCAGGAGGCAGAGGCAGAAGGTCAGAATTTGAGGTCAGCCTAGACTAGTTAATGAATTCAAAGCCAGCCTGAACTATAGAGGACCCTGTCTCAAAAAAAATAAATAAATAAAATAATCACAGGATCAGCACGTAGAGTATAATTAAAGAAACTTTCAAAGACATTTTCCCCTTAAAAATCTTACAATTGTCACCAGCCCCACTGGTGGTGCTGTGATGGCTTAACACCACATGGCTAATTAATGGTCAACTTGTAACATCTGGCTGAACTGAGTCAGCATAGTGCTGGGTATGGAAGGCTCACCTGAGGATTGTTGCCAACAGCATAAAAAAGAGAACTGGAAGGAAAGAGGGAAACTGTTGGTTCTCCTGGAGAAGCTCCTCACTCTGGTTTTCCTGATATGAACTCAGTTGTTCTCATCTTCAAGAAACTCAGGACCTCACTGTCACTGAGGATGGCCACAGTGCTTTTCAGAGGAGTTATGGTCCTTACCTTGAGCATTGCTTCCTGGCTCCAGTGCAGATTCTTCAACCTACTGACGCAGATCCTTCATCCCACCGGCACAGACTTTCTAACTTCCCTCACTGACCATTGGACCTTCCCAGGGCAAATCTTTGATGCACACTTGCACGAGACATTGTTGTGGGCTCTAGGCCTCAAGCTGGACTTGTGCAGGACATTGCCATGAGATTCAGGCCCTTGGCTGGATTCTTTGGGCCTCTAGCATATGGACAGATCTCTTGCACTCTTTTGCATTTGACTCTTTGGATGAATATTGTAAAATAATCCTATAAATTATGGATCCTCTATCAAATCTTTTCCTCTATTAAATCTCTATTAAACCCTGATTAATGTGGACATATGTTAACATTTCTAGCCCTGTAAGCACAAAGTCACCATCTTCATAACAGACACCTGCAGTGCTTTACAGTTTCAAGAGTTTACCACATCCACACTGTTTTAACCTCCCACAATGTAATGAGACAAATATTGCTGTCACACTTTTACATATTAAAAAAATGAGTGCAAAAAATACAAGGTGACTTGTCCTAGAGATTATAGATGGTAGGCCCTGAAGCTCAGTATAACCTCCTGAACCCAGGAGGTCTCCTTGTGTAGGTGTAGTTTGTTTATAATATCATGGTTCTATGGTCCAGTGTTTAAGGAAACTGGAATGGAGGAGATCCTCACATGGAAAAGCAATGTAAATTGCAATATTAGAGGTTTAGAAAGGATTTTAAAGAGCATTTAGTCCAACCCATGTTTTTAGCTATAGAAATACAAAATGGTTGTAACTCAATTGTTTCATTTTAATTACTAAGATTTGTAATATTTTTTGCAGGAGTGGTAAGCTGAGTAAACAGCTCCTTTAAATGTGTGTGTGTGTGTGTGTGTGTGTGTGTGTGTGTGTGTGTATGTATCAATGTCACCTACAGTTAAGTGGCAATGTTGCCTACAGTTACAGTTCCCAAACTGTTCCAGAGTTCCCCAGGGTGATACAAGGATCTCACAGAGAGTAGAGCTACAAAGAGTATTTCAGGTTTAGGAGAGGAATATGTAATTAATAACATCCATCAAAAACATAAGAACCACTAATCAAGTTACCTCAAATTTAAGCATCAGTTCATGTTACATTAATTTCAATGACAAATTATTGTTTAAAACTATTTTGGTAATTACTATAATAAAATCAAGTATGATACCATAATTGAAAGGAATCAGAAAATATATCTAATCTGACTCCAATATTTAAATCATGCAGGACTCAAGAGGTACACATAGCACATTTGTAACTAATTGTGGCTATATATGAGTAAAGTATATTTTCTGTATTAGTCTTCTTTCCATCACTATGACAAAATATCTGAAATAATCAATAAAACGAGATGTTCATTTTGGATAATGGTATCAAAGATGTCAGTCCATGGTCATTTGGTCTTGTTGTGGCAAGCCTGTGGCAGCACAGTGCATCATGGCAGAAGCATCTGACAGAGGAAGCCTTTTTAACTCATGGTGACTAGGAAGCAAAGAGAGAAATAAGAAGGACCACATTCTCAATATTTCCCTCAAGGACATGCCACCAATGATCTAACTTCCCCGTATTTGGTGAGGGTTCCATGGCCTTCCTGTATTACTATAGCTGGGGATGAATCTTTTAACACGTGGACCTTGTAGGATGTTTCATGTGGGTGTATACTCATTTCAAGCCAAAGCACTTTGTTTCAATGTACACATACTATATTTTTAAATGGTTAATACATGAAAGTAATCTCTTGACTTAAATCTTTAATAAATGGAATTTTTGAATAGCCCTTGACCTAGAGAGTGTGAAGAACTTTATTGGAACACTAAAGGCATTCTAAAGCAAGAAAGACTGAGAATCTTTGTCTTAACAATCAAGAAAGTTGACTTCCGGTCTACTTTTACTTGTGCTACTTTTAACTAAACCTCCTTGTACTTCCACGTTTTGTTAATACGATGAGGCTTCTAATACAGCCTCCAGAGAACTATTGTGTGCATTAATAAGTCACTATAGTTAAGCTAGGTGTACGAAAGCCACAAAATGAAATTTCCCACTGTTACCATTAGCCATGATGCTTAAAGTACCTTCTACCAGACAGTTTGTTAGCAGCAAGTGCCTGCTCCTGTATCAGTCAAATACAGACTAGCTCAACTTGGGGAGCCTTTGCATGAATTAAAGAACTTTCCTTTCTCATTAGTGTACTTTCTTATTCCCATATATAGGAGGAAATGTGCCAGGATTTTTTGAGTAATATCAACTAGGGTTGACAGTTCTATCAGTCATAATTCCTGAAAAGGAAAAGAATTTATTGTCACACATATGCTCAGAAGCACTGCATGTGCACCTTTTATTTTTTTAAACCAAGCTAAAAGTTACATCTGAAGGTAGAAAACAGAGTAAAGGTCTACACTGATCATTCCTTTGAGTAAATGTCCTCTAAAATCAATTGCTTATTCTCACATTCAAAAATTGACTCTTTCTTTTCTTAGCTCTTTAAAGTTATTCACAGCTGTATTTTGCAAATGTCATACACAACTTGAGTTTTGTCTGTCTGACTTCCTGTGTAACTATCAATCTTCTAAAGAAAAGCTATACTTTCATTTCCTTTAAAGGTTTTCCTCCCTAACAATTACTTTCTATCTAGTCTTTGACCTGAAAGTGGCACAGTACCGTGACCCAGATATTAAATAAGAAAATGAAACACTGTGCAAACTTACCGTGACACATTTGTATTATTATAAATCATGGTCTTAGTAATTATTAAGTGACTTTCTAAGACACAATATAAGTATAAATCAGAATGCAAAACTCTGTATCAATACAATCCTAGTTTTATAAAATAATAATTAGGTATGAATACATACAGAGAAAAATGTCAGAAAGAAATATAGCAAATATTTTATTAGATCTGATTAAAATATCCAATAACTTTTCATTAGTTACTTTTGGTTCAGATATAATTATTTCAACTAAAAGAGATAGAGCTTAAATCACAAAATATTTCATCATCATAGATGTCTATTGATGTGATTCACTGGTTTAGTGACTCTATAAAGTAAGCACTTGCATCAACATTTGTAAATTCTCTTGGGTTGTCACTCATGCAACAGTGTTATAGCAGCTTCAAGCATTACCTTCTCACATGACAATGTCCAGAACAGGAAGGAAGGGAACATGCAGCTCTTCTTTTTGTAAAGCTGTCCTTGTCATCAGAGGGGGAAATGTGTCCCAAAAGCAGACTGTGCTTCTATCACTAGACACAAAATTGCCATATTTGACACTGACCAATTAGGATGCTTCCTAAGTACATAACAATGTGGGGCTGAGGGTTATATAATCAAGTAGAAGGAAACTGTTATGCAATGAATAATCAATCCTAGATAACAACCTATAAATTTAATGTATTTCTCAAACATTACCATCTGTACCACTTTGAGTTAAACCACTTTGCACCTCCATAGTTTGTCTATAACATGGGGTTTATTATAAAACTGTTGTAGAGAGCTATTGTGCACATTAATAAGTTGGCATAGTAAAATTAGGTATAAAAATGCTCTCTCTGCTATCATTAGTCTGGTGCTTAAAAAAGGCTTTTACTAGACAATCCATTTGCAACATGTGCCTGTGGTTATATCAAACATTTTAATCCAAAATCACAATTTAAATATTACAGAATAAACAAAACTATAACCAAGATCAACTTAACTTCCAAAACAACTCTTTACAGATTAGGAGAAATAGGACACAGGAAAATGTGAACAATGTTTATTCATCTTTCTGAAGTGCATTTGGCAGATTAAAAGTGAACATGTCTTCCATTCCATGGGCAGAATTTATTAAATGTTCACAATAAAATTCCTTCTTAAAAATAACTGCAACAGCTCATGTGTTGACAAAAGCTGGTCCAACAAAAGAAACAATCTCAAACTTTTTGAATGAAGATTGCTTTCCAGATACTAACATGCCAAGAAAGAGATCTCTCAGGTATAGTAGACTGTCATCCAGAGACATACTCACTGGACTACCATCAGAATGGACAGTACACCTGGTGTAAAATCCTTATATGACTTAGCACTTAGAAAACTGCATGCCCTTCCCTGATCAATAGATTTTAACAACATATACTCAACTCAATGTAATTAACAAAAGACAGTTGGAATCACAAATGGGGTATAAAAAAGAAATCTAAAATACATTGGAAATCTATTTCTATAAAGATTTGACCAGGAAAGAATTATTTTCAAATCATAGCATTCCATACTGATAGGGAGCCTTTAAAATTGGCCATGACTTTACTTTAGGAGGCAAAAAGTGAAAGTTGGAGGAAAATCAAGATAAGTGCTACAATGTCCTGAAGGCGAATTTTCTCTGGAGGAAACAATACCAAAATGTAAAAAGACCATAAATATAGAGAATACAAATTATGTAGTAAGAAAAAAATGTAGGGCTGTATGAAAACTAGGCATCCCTTTGTGGTTTCATCCACAGCTCCTGCTATAGTTTCAGTTCCTGGCTGTCCTGTATTCTAGAGCATTTTGAAGGCACTTTCCTGCAGCATCTGTAGCACAGGATTTGGAGTCAGGTCACTGAGCATATGCTCCACTTTGGGGCTGGTTTGAGCTACATTCTTCATTTGGTTTATAGATACTGTCTTAATTACTTTTATTTCATTGCTGGGACACAATACAAAGTTAAAGAGGGAAAGGTTTATTTAGCTCACAGTTTGTGGAGGTTTCGTGCATAATCAGTTGGCTGGATGGCATGGCACAGGGGCAAGAGTTCAAGGCTGCAGAAGACAGCAAAACCAACAAGGGCAGAAGGGGAGAACAAGTTTCTTTTCCTTCCTTATACTATAAGTAAGCTAGCCCTCAATAGCAAGTGTAGCACTCACACCATCTCTGTGCTTCCCTTTTGCACAGGATGAGGATGTTCAGGAAGTGAAGATCCTGGCCCCCTGCTGAGTCACTTAGTTAAACTTCTAAACTTCTCAAATTGATGCAACCATGCCACCAAGCTCTGAAGGTCCACAATTTTTTTTTTTTTTTTTTTTTTTTTGGTACCTGGAACTAAACTCAGGACCTTGCATGTGCCAAGTAGGTGCTTGTGTTGCTGAAGACAAGTACCCTATCAACCATTACAGATACCCTATTACAGATTACCCATTACAGATTACCCTATCAACCATCTCCGCCCTATCAACCATTACAGGTACTTAAAAGCAGTCATTTTGGGATTGCTGTCATTTTATAACTTTGAAAAATGGATAGTCTATACTGTTTTCCAACCCTTTTCTCTGCTGTGGAACTACTGTTGCATATAAAATCAAAGTTTCCGCCCTCATAAACAGAACTGGGCATGAATGGACCTAGTTGAGACTCTGTGACCCTCTTAGGTTCTTAGAGGGCACGTGTTCAAATACCAATAGAGTGTTAGTAGAATTCTTCCCAACCTTCTTCTTAACAGAGTTAAACTTAAGAAGAGCATTAAATGTTTAACATTTTTATGCTCTACTCTTTCTAGAAGCTTTCTCAGGCATACAATACTTTAATGAAAATTCTGTTTGAACAAAGCAATACCTTTGTTGGTTCATACATGTACAAAAGGAAAGGAACGTACTTTTGTTGCATAGAAACCTAATAACTAACATGGAAGACATTTCTATCATGTGATTAAAGAATGATTGGAAGCATATCAAAGAATGCAAATAAATATAGCATTTTATTAAATTCATCTTAGTGAGGGTCACTATATGTACATGTAAATATAATCCCTTAAGGGATTCATCAGGTCTGTGTGCTTGGCTTTGCCTAAAATATGAAGTGTAGCAATGTGCTTGCTTTGAAATCTCTCAGTGAAATATGTAGCATAATATAACTAATGAACTGCTTTATAAACCTGGCATTTGTGTATGTACTCTCATATAAACCTTAACCAGAATTAATCCTTTTATTGTGTTTGAGCATTGAAGCATAAAAATAATAAAATTAATAACATATAAATGATAAGGCATCATGACTTGAGGTTATTGTTAAATTGTCCCAACAGATGTTAATTTTAATAATCTTGGAAACTGTAATAATTATTTATTTGGCTAATTGAAGATTGTGTATAGTTTCACTGAACTGGTAATATTAATTACATACTTTAATTATTTCTAGGCTCTCAGCTTCTGTTGTTACCTAAAATACCATGAAATTTCAAGATAATAATTAAATAGGAGCTTTGATATGTTCCCCAGAGTAGGGACCTTGTGTAGCACATGCTCACAAATGATAATAAGTTAATAATGTAAATAACAAATGATGTAAAAATAACTTAAAGCTGCACTGTTTTCTGAAAATTTCTCAATGTAAGAAATGAAGTGAGCTCTGACTGTCAAATTTCTTAGCCACCATGCCAATGAAAAGGAAGTGGAGGACATATTGAAATGTACCTGATAGCAAAGGTAATGAGTAGACTAATTACTGTTTTACAAAATAAGATCTTAGATAAATAATGTCTTATGTACCTATATAATTGTGAGCAGGTGTATGAAAATATGCAGTGTAGGCTCTTGCAATCACATAAAATTCTTTTATCCTCATTATTTTATGATGCTTTTCAAACATACAGAAATAACAGTAAACACCTAGATATCTACCAACCTAAACTCAAGAAGGTAGTATTATTTTACACTTGAAGAAAGTGTGGCACTACAGACAAGCGGAGAAATTAGTTAGAGCAGTAGTTAAAAATACCAAGCATAATAAGCAACTACATTTTATATCTAAGATAAGCCATAGAAAATAAAATTAAATGTGGGATCTCATTTGAAATAACAACAAACTATTTAAATATCAAATAATCGGCAAGGTATGTACAAAATCTATCTGAAGAGAAATCTTGATATTTTGCAAAGTCAGGTAAATAAGGTTTAATTAAGTGGGAAAGCATAAGCTTATCATTAGATAAAGTATCACTCAATATTATAAAGATATTAATTCACTCTAAAATAATGTTAAAATCATATCAATTCTGTTAAAATAATCAAACTATTTTAATGAAAATATTTTAACATCTATTTCAAAGAATAAATTTATAAAAGGTGAAAAATATGACAAAGTCTAACAAAGAAGAAACTAACAAAATATTAAAATATTTCAGGGAAGAGATAATATTTAAAATGGTGGTCTAAGGATAGACAAGAAAGTCAATGGAGAAGTAGTCTCTGAGAATAGAGTTCTCAGAAATATAGTCATGGAGAAGGGAAGATTTTAGTACATAATGAAATGAATGTGCTAAACACTTAAGAAATACACTATTCAGTGCATGTTAATTCTTCAAATACATAGGTATTTGAAGAAAATAGAATAAGTTTTCCTTATTTCTAACAAATTGCACACAGACTAAAGGTTTAAATAAAAAAATGAATAAAAAAATGAACTCTTCTTTAGCAATCTTGGACTAGAAAAGGCATTTCTTAGTATGAACAGAAATCTGTCATAAGCAAAGCCCTAGGTAAGTTTGACTACTAAGATTTTCAAACATTTTTGCTGCACAAAAAAATTACTAAAAAGTAAGACAATAACATCAGCAGCCTAGATAAGCATGAAGGACTCTTAAAGGATTAATTTAATAAACAAAAAGATCAAAACTCAGTCAAAATATCTTATAGGCTATTGAACAAAAATATGCGAATTCAGGTAATATAGAAAGAAGCATAACACATTTTTAAAGTTAATATTGCATATCTTCACTATAAACAAAAATGAGACACAATACTTAAGTCTTCCAAGAAGAAATTTCAAAATCGCAAACAATACTGAGGATTAATAAAGGCCACAAAATATAGGAACTTGTATTTATTTGCTAGGTTTATAAGTCTAAATAACATGGAGACCAAAATTAGGAATATCTAAACCATACAGTTATAAACCGTTGCTCGAAATATGTTGCTAAGTAAAAGAAAGTTATGGAGTAGTATGTTTAGTTAATACTAATGATTATTTTTAAAAAGGACACATGTATTACTTACACACTAATACATGGGTAGAAAATATGATGAACTTTATATATAAAACTGCTTACAGAGTCTGTTTCTTAGTGCAACAGATAATGAAGAACATGAAAAAAGACAAACAGGTACCTCTTATTTTTTATGCAATTCTGAAATTTTTGAAATTTAACTTCTTATTGTTTTTAGATATTCATAAATTTTCTTACCTTGTCTTAGTATAAAAACCCTTGTGAAATACTAAAATATTTTGCAAAAATTAAAAAAGCTAGTAAAATAACAAAAGCAAAGACAGTTCAGCAGCTTCTCTACTGGGGTGACACTGAACACTAATACTACCGCTTATTATGCGTTACGATGCTGGAGGTAACTGTGTAGTGTGTTCTTCGTAATTTTCACTCCACTGGGTGGGCCCAGTCATTTTCGGATAATAATTTTGTTATCTTCACAACGTTCTCATTTAAGGAGCATGCCAGGCATCATTACAGATAGTTATCTGGAAAGAGAGGACCCCACCTGCCTATTATGGTCAAAATTCTGGGCAGGACAGGTGAATCCCCTTCCAGCAAAATGCCTTCATAAACTTTGTTTGAGACTGCACCACACCTCAGCATATACTAGGTGATTATTAGAGGCTACAACCACTATTGATAAGAGATCCTTTTTTCGTACACTCAGTACATGCCAAATACTGCTCTGAGTTCTTTATATTTTTAACTGATTTGAATCTGATAAATAACACCAGAATATTATTATCACTTTTATTGTATTCAACATATAGGTAAAGAAACTCAATGTTTGCCTCACTTGATTTACTTTTGCTTTGGTTTTGATTTTTTGAGACAGAATCTGGTATATAGTTCAGTCTGACCTTGAAGTCACAGAGATCCTCCTGCGTCAGCCTCTGGAGTACTGGAAATATAGGTACACAACACCATGTCCAGCTGGCATTCAAGTTTAATAGGGTCAATTAACTCCCTCAAGGATGTATAATTAGAATGGTGTTGACAGTATAATCTAGAACTTGACAATTCTGATGTTTATATTGCCATATGATATACTTACATAGTGAACTATATAGTCAAGGGGACTTTTATGGAGGATGAAGAGAATACAACTATTTATATACAAATTTGTATGATCTCTAGAGGTAGCACTGGAATATTTTCACAGGGCCATAGATCTTCTGAAATTTCTGCTCTATTTTCAAACTAGTGTGACTTGTCTTTGTGATCTTCACCAATGTCCAGTGGTTGGCAAAACTCTGAAAGCTCCAGAAATAAAATTTCCTTTCTGAGCAAAAGGAAATAGGGTCAGTAGTCTGACCTATCCACTGAGAATCTGAACACTAAAACCTTTCCTAGTCTTAGTCACACTTTTTGGGAAGGTGCTTCTGTGAATATAGAAGCTTTAAGGAGAAGATGCTTCTTAGAATTAGATGCCCTTCGATGAAATTTCAGGTTTTGCAAACCTGAGGCCTAGGAAAAGACTTGTGACTAAAATATGAGATGCAAACAGTTCTTCTCCTGTAGTAAGTGCCATGTCATGTTCTTGCATCGTAGCGGCAGACCTCTGTCCATGTGGTGAAATGCCCAGTGGGTCTCCAGTTTTGTCAACTGCACTACATCACAGTGTGTTGCGTCGAGCTCACAGTATTGCTGCTGGTCTAGAAGATTGGTTATGATGGTCTCCAAGCTGAGAAGCATGTGCAGGAGCCTTACTCCAGGGCTATTTTGGAGAAAACAAGACCATCTCTTTGGACACATGTGAGCACCACAGGGGGAATTCTTGGAAAAACTGGAAGGAGGGCCATCCTAGAAGAAGCAGAATGAGTTTCCTGATGGTCAGAGGTGAAGATTATTTAGTGATAGGCTTTGAGCAAAAGTATTCACAGGCCACATTGTGAAACTCAGTTACCCCAGATTCATCCTTCAGAGTGGGAGTTTTGTTTATTTATTTGTTTGCTCTAAGGCAGAAGGACTCTCCTGCTTTGAAACATCATTCTGGCAATTTGGAGAAGAGAACTGGTATCTGACGAACAGAAAATGTGACCATTAGTTTAATCCTCCAGCAGTGAAATTGTTTTGTGACTTGGAAGAATTCCAGAATATTGATCAAGATAAAAACATCACACAAGCTAACCTGGGTAAAATTTACCTGGAGTTATGCTGCCACTGGTGAGAGACCAGTGAGTAAAGGTCACCTGCAGTGTAGCATTCAGTAACACTTTATGGAGTACTGGTAATGTGGCAAGTTTAAAAACCTATTTCTAACAATTAGGTGTATGTGTTCCACGGAAGTGATCTTTTCTGGATAGCTGGCCACAAAAACTTGAAGATTTCTTTTACTGAATAAACAGTAAGCCTGAATAGTTGACTCATGCTAAAGGCAGTTCTTTCCTAGTCATGTCTATGGAATTACAGTCTGAAGATCTCATGTGGTGAGTTCCGTTTCAAAGTTTTCCCTAGCAAGTAGGTCACTAAAGCAAAGACTTTTGAGACTTGAGGAAACAGAGAGCTATTATATCAACAGGCACAAGCCTGTTGCTTCATGGTTGCGGACACTCACCAAGTGCGGATACTCACCACTGGCCTTTATATCACAAACAAAAAGACCAAGTGTTTCCAACGTTGACTAATGTAGATAGCAGCCATACCAAATATAGAAGAGATTTTCTAATCCAGCTCACTTCCTGATGTTACCAAGCACCGAAACTTGCAATTGACCTTGATGCTAAATGTTGTGTGATGGTGTGTCCAGCTGTGCCTTCCCATGCTTCACCTCCTTCCTGTCCTAGCCATCATTATAAGGTTCTATTGTGCACTGAACACCTGTATTTGGGTAAGTACAGTGACAAACAGGCCCACTACATGGAATGTAAAGTGATTCATAGTAAAACTTAGGTCACACATGCCATATCTGTGTCATAAATGCAAATGCTACCTCTTCATTGCTTTTAGACAATAAAATTTGTTTTCTCTCTTTGCTTGTGCATGTGTTTCATAAACTTTTGATGGCTTTTTTCTCTTACCAGACTTACAGTTAGGAAAACATCTCCTAAATAGGCATGGCCAAGCATTACTCTGCATCTTTTAAGATTGTCAGGGTTCCCAGTAGTTTCTCTCATCTCCCATTTTCTAGCATCACCAACCCTAGTTGTGCTTCTAATACCCACAGAATTCTCTTATTCCTGCCATCTACTCATGACACCTTGAGCGTCTGTGTCCCATTACAGCATGAAACCTGCACTCTCAAGTAAGCTCTCACTTCCAGGCTCGTGCTCCAAACAGCGACTTTAGGGTGGAATTCAGATTATTTTTCACTATTTCCTTATGAGAAAAAATGTATTCTAACTTTTCTTGTGGCAGGAGAGTAAATGGCTCACACAGATGTGGATATGAACAATTTTCAGGTTAATAATAATTGTTAACCTGTGATATTTGTTAATCTTAGATGTTATATTTCTGTTAATAATGTTATTTGTCTTATTATTAAACCCACAATTATTAGTTTGTAGGTTTTCTCAGACTACTTGCTTTCTCATTACCCTGCTTTAAATCATTAGGAGTCACATCATAACACAGAAATATAAGATTTTGTGTTTCTCTTGTTCTGTATGAATACTTAGCATTTGGGTTGTTTTGTTTTAGAAAAAATGATTGTGATTTTCTCTTCTTTGGAAATGCATCTTCAAATGCTGCTCCTTCTCATTTTTCTGACTCCCAGGGTTGTTAACAAACTGCATGCTCAGGGAACAAATGGAAATCAGCTCCTTAATAAATATAGATTTCACATGGAGAACTCCACATATGTTTCTCATTTTTTTACCTCTTTTATGTTACATACTTGTGTTGAATCATTTTATTGGTAATGTGGGAGATGCCAGAATATTTACGGGATCGTAGTCATGGGAGTGTGCTGCTATTTGGATTATGCTTGACTAATGCCAACATAATCAATCAAAACAGAAACATTTGGTCACATAAGCATTTCTAAGTAATTAGCATAAAGCTAATAGCTTTGTATGTTTAACTAAAACTCATTGCTTTGATGTGAGTCAGAAATAAATTTAGCAGAATACTATACCTTGTAAAACAGTTGCATTTCTTAAAAATGAAAAAAATCTTTTTTGAATTTTCTTTAGTTACAAATCCCAGGAAAAATAAAGTTACTTCTCTGTGAGCCACTGCAAGTCTGAGGGGACATGAACACATCAGTCACTCGGGCTGTGTTTGGCTTCCTCCTCCATAAAATAAGCATAACTTAATGCATTTTATGTATTTGGAGACATATATAAATATATAATGAAAACAGGGAACTTTCTTCATAGATAAACAAGCACAGAAAATTTGCAAACTTCAAAATTTTTTATACTCCTGATAAATAATCTATGTATCTCATGTGACTTTGTTAATAACTCAGGAAAAATAACCTTTGAAATTTTATTCAGTTTAAAATTTTAAGATTCTGTGAATTTTTCTTTCATAGTGCTGATGGTTCATGTGTCACCAACCATTCCCTCAAGACAAACCCTTCTGGTGCTGATATAACGAAACTGCAAAAAGACCAAAGCATTAAGCTTTATTTTCAGTCTAGCAATGCTTCTGCACTTATTGACTTCTTTTAATGAGGGGGGCTTTTAGACATTCAGAATATCTAAGGAATCAGTGCACAGTCCTACCTCACAACCACCCAGGAGTGACCAACAGGCACCACCTTCTGGAGAAAATGCGAAATGGATGTCAAAGTTGATGGTTCCTGACTGGGCTGTGCTTTTCTGAGGCCCCCGGGGCCTAGGCTCTCTCTGACAGCAGCTTTAATCTTGTCCCACCTTCTTTAAACAATCGCTTTCCCTTAGCTTAACAACTGTCAATCCACATTGTGCCTAAAGAAATATAAAAGATGGTAGAAGTCTGAAAAATTAGCTGTTAATTGAAAGAACTCTACTTTTCCTAGGAAATTCCACAGTAACAGAACTTACATCATTTGAGGACAATGGGTTGGAGCTCACATGAAAAGCGGTATATTCAAGTTACTTAAAATAGACTTGTTCTTAAAATGTTGGGGAAGTGGTTTAAAGTACTTAGAAAGGATAGGGACAGTATTAAGAAAGTAAGAAATTATTGTGGAGGTAACAACGCTTGCTTCATTAAAATATTCTATTAAAGATTCACATATAATAAGACAATAAAAGACTGGATATCAATGAATTATTTTGAGCATAACAAAAATATTGTTTTGGAAATTAGCTATATTTTCTTCCTCATTGGTTCAGTAACTGTTTTTTAAAATGCATATTCGTTTTGAGAAATTGGTGTGTGCGTATAATATATTCTCATCATTTTCATATCTTTACTTCCCTCTCCTTCCCCTGTGATCACGGTACCTTTCTCCATCTTCAAAATCCATCTTCTAGTTTTGTATCATCTCTCTTTCATTTATTTATATTATAGTGCCTGGCAAAGTTTTGTACACATTGTGGATTTTATTGTAAGCTGTAAATTTATTAAATAATTGCCCCAAAATTGGACTATTTGTCATATTTTCAGTATGCCTCCAAAAACATGATTTGTTATGATTTTCATAGAAACTCTTTTTGTTCCAATATTCTTCTGATCTCCTGACAAAGCTATTGATGCTAATATGAATCTCTTAGCCTATAGAGATTCCTAAGAGTGCTAGGGTTTGTAAAGGTTTGCTTCTCTGCCAAAGTTAAAGATTCTTATCCAGTTTATACCATGTTTTGCATTGTTTTGCTTTTACTCAAAGAACCACAAATGACTGTTTCTTGAGAAATGATCCTTTTCATCACAAAAAAAACAATTCTTTAAAACTCATTCACCATACACTTTCTCATTTGAAAACCTTTGAAGGTTGTGTTAGATAATGAAAATTTTCTTTAGACCTATCATATTACAAAGCCAGATTGCTATCTCAAAGGAGATAAATAAATTAAATAGAGATTGGGGAGTTGCAGAAATAGACCCCTGGAAATATACTGTAAATATGTTCATGTATTTATGCCACCATTTTAAATGATAAGGTAGGAATTGTTTTTCTTTTTATCCCCAAACAAAATTTCTATGTTCTTCCTAAAAATATTCAGTCTGTCAAGTGTTATGCTCCTCCCAAGAGGTCATTAGTCATTCTGTATAGTTATATTTGTTTTCTTACACTTACGTCCAGATGTACATATGTATTATTTCATTAAAGCCAAACATTCAAGAATAATAATTAATCACACTGATGAGGGCATCAGAGGGAGGCTCAAAAAAACAAGTCAGAAGCTAAAAGTGGCTCCAATATTTGAAGTACATTTCTTGCTATTTTCCAGGCACTTTTTATATAAGGATATGCCTAAGCTCCAATCTTACAAAATAAAATTTACTCCGATTTTATAAATGAAGAAAGGAGCCCCTGAGAGCTAATGAGTTGTGGCAGCCAGGGTTTGAACACAGGTTTGTCAGATCTAGAGTGCTTTCCATTTCACAATGTCACAACCTTGACAGCTGCGAAGGCTTACTAAATTACACAGGTTACCAAAAGCCAATAATTGGAAAGTAAAGAATTATTGTTTGAATTAATCCATTCACCAACACTATTCTTTCTTTAAATAATATATCCATTCTTTTACATAAAATATATGTAACTGACAAATACATTTTAATCAGCAATATTTGTCAACTAGTTTAGATGTTTTTACAGCTGAATTATCATTTAAACACAAAGATCACAGCCTATCATCCTAAAGAAGCATATACACAATCACGTTTTTTTACAACTATAACAATGAGAAGCCGAAAATGATAAATGCAGCTGAATTGCTGAGGTCTATGCACACACACACACACACACACACACACTCACTCACAAAGAATTAGGCAAAGGCTGATAATCCAAGATAAAGCACTGGATCAAGACAGTGAAGGCAACAATGGAAGTTTTTCCAACTACTTCAGAGAAGGGAAATAATCTTCTATGTATTGAGGAGGTAGAACGCAGCAGAAAGAAATCCCTGGTCACCTGTCATCATGCTCCTGACAAAAGTGTTGATAAATGCCTTGGCCAAGTTTGGAGGTTGCATTGTTTTAAACTACAGATCTGGCCAAAGAGGAAGAAGTCTGTAACATACAACATCCAGTCCAAGACTAGGTACCCTGAGAAGGAGCAGATGTAAACACAGTGACTCCAATTTGTCAGTAGAATGTATCAGCCACTCAGCCAGTAGTTAGTCTAGAAAATAACCAGAAATTCCTTCTTATAAACAGAAAAATTGGAAAAGGGATGGGAAATTAACATCCAGTTTTTGAAACTTCTGGGAATGGAGAGGATGTGGTAAGCCTTCAGGCAGAACAAAGACTCATGTGTCAAAGATGCAGCTTGGTAAATTTTGCAAAGAGGGACCAGGAGCAATGCCTCACTCTGTGCATGGATTTGGGGCTGGAAGTAAACAGACCTGATGGGGTGGCCTTTGAAATTTATGGACTTCAATCCTGGGATTGTTCATAAATTTTATCACACACAATGAAGACATTTGACTAAAATGTTTCCCTGGGAATGCCCTTTAAAACCGCACTGTGACTATTTCCAAGTTAAGAACACAGAACACTTACAATCTAGGAAACATACGTGCAAATACTTTTTTTTTCTTGGTGTTAGGAATTGAATTCAGGGCCTTGAGCATGTTGAGTAAGCACTCTACCACTAAGTTGTACTTAAATACACACTAAGTGTACCTTAAATACACAGACCTAGGTGTATTTTGTTAGATGATTTCATGTTGAAATATTGTAGGCTTGGGTTTTCAAGTCCAAAGTGCAAAGGCTGACTTTCTTTTTCCTAAGTGTTTTTGCTTTGGTTCTATTTACATACTTGGAATTGGTTGGATTCCAACAGAATCTTGGTTAACTGAGAAAAAACACATTAACACTCATTATGTATGATTCAAAAGCACTCATAAAGTTAAATAGCACTAAGAAACACATTTATAAGATCCTATAAAAATATCTCTAATAAGCCTGGGCATCTCTGTGACCTCCCCAGGTGGTGAACCCATGTTGAATCTTTCACCTGTGTGCACTTCTTTCTTCATATACTTATATTATATATAACAAAATAATATTTTGTATATAGCAATATGCATGTGTCTTCAAAAGAAATTGGTTTACTCTTTCAGGTAAGTCCTTCATTCCACTTCTGGAAAGTAACATGTAAAGAACTAACATGAATTCTTCTTCAATAACAGGACAAAGTAAGAACATGTCTATACTGTGGATATTTTTCTTTTGTCATGTACATAAGGAATTGCATGTTTTTGTAAGTCTTGATATTTTCTTTTTATAATCTTTAAATTGCCAACCATTTAACATATATCCATATATAACATATTTTCATTCACCCTGAATCTTTGAGTCAAATTTTTAGAAAGGTAGCTCTATAACCAACACAGATATAATTCCCTGGGTTTTCTTATGATATAAAATTACTATATGTACTTTCCAATATTTCTTTCAGAGGCTGCATGTGATTTAAGAGATAATAGGAGACCCTTTGATCAGAGATAAGATTATCTGGTTTCAGTTAGAGTTAGTTGAGAAAAGATGTCAATAACAAAAAGTGAGATGAATGAGTAATAAGTCTAGGATTCTTGAAAAGGATGCCTAAGGGAACAAGGTGAATGTGGCAGTCCTAGACTTTCTTGTTTCATATCCATTTCTGATTCTTCCTCCCTGCTATTTGTCCTAGGGATAATAATCCCATGGTTTGTATTTCCTAGGCTTTCTTGCATTGGTTAATGGTACATGGACAATCATCAGTGGGAGACCAGAGGGTAGAAAAGAGAGAAACCAGCGTCTGTTCCCTACTACTAGTGATTTCACTCAAGGAACGTGTCATTTGCCAGGCAAATTTAACCAGAACCAATAAGAGATCACTTTCTTTACCCTATTTTGCATGTATAAGAACACAAATTTCTCTGGACTTTATTATAAGGTGTCACCTCTGAACTTGATGTGTCATATGACATACTGCACGATATATGCGCCACATTGTTTTCTAAATACAAATTTGTGCCTTCAGAGACTTTTTTTGCCTTATAGAGTTTCAGAAGCAGGACTGTTGACAAATAGTGTACAAGTCTTTTGTGATTTTTTACTTCACAAAAAGTGGCATATCCCTAGACCTTAAATTTGATGTTTCCCATTGTCATGGATTTTCAGGAAGAAAAATGCAATACCTCCTCCCACAGCCTACAGCAAATGTTAAACAAGCAATATAGGACAAACTTGGAGATTGTGATTCTTATTAGGACAAACTTGGAGATTGTGATTCTTATTCTGGCAGGTTCTATCTGTTATGTATCTCCACGCTATAGAAAATATGGTCAAGAACTCATTTGCAGGTTAAAAATGTTGATAATAATATTTCTTTAAAGAGAGAGTTTCTTGATTTCTGGACACTCATAACTTTTCACTCATCAAAGTCATAAGAATTACTTAACTCAGTTTAAGAGAGGGCTGGCTACAGAGTTAGTCCTAAGAGAACCTGAACAATTAAAAATGCAAGAACTTGAATCTGACTCCTTCCCCAAAAGTTTCAAAGTATGAATCCATGTCCAGAATTACTTATAGTTGGTAGCAGAGAGAAAAGACAAATGTAATTGGGATAAGCTGGCACCTCCACAGTTTGAAATGGCAAAGAGTTTTACTTATGGTCTTTAAACCAACCCATGAAAGAAATCTTTGAGAGGTTCTATGCAAGAAAAAGGAGACCTAAAAAGAGGGCCATCTCAGTACCTGAAGGCCATTAGCAGGTGGAAAAATGAGTCATAAAAATTACTAAACTGATATGCATCATTGGATATGATTGCATCTAGGACATGCAACAGCAGGAAATAACGCCTTCTGATCATATAAGACATTTTAAGGTCCTACACATTTAAACTGTTCCTGAAAAGTATGAGGTAAACTTTGGGCATTGGCAACACTATCAAGCAGGAGGAGTAGATACATCTATCTTCTGCATTGTAAATATCCTAGTTAGCAGGAGGATTACACACAGGAGAAATTTGAAATCAAATGGGGTAAATTTTAGAGGAGTGATATTGCTCTGGAACAAGCTTTTAGTAATGAAAGACAGAACTGAGCACATGTTCCAAAGTTGGTGTGTGATAAAACCACAATAACAAAAAATTCAGAGGCTGCCCCTGTGAAGTACAATGGTTAATGAGAAAGGCAAGACAGGAGGCATCACAATCACTGGTTTGAAATTGTGCTACAAAGCTACCATAAAATCCGCATGGCACTGACAATAAAACAGACCTGAGGATCAGTGGCACAGATCAGAAGATGTAGACACAACTGCAGGCACACTCAGACACTTTATCTTTGACAAAGGAGTTAAACATGTTCACTGGAAGAAAGATAGCCTCTTTGATAAATGGTGCTGGGAAAACTGACTTTTCACATTCTGAAAACTAAAGCTAGACATGTGTCTCTCATCATGCACTAAACTGAAGCTAAAATGGATCAAAAATCTAAATATTAAGACAGAAACACTAAATCTACTGGAAGACATGGCAAGTAGCAGTACTGAAGACATAGTGAAAGGAAGAGAGTTCATGAACAAAGCACAAACTACATGGCAGTACTGCAACCACTTGGATCTCGTCTTATTAAAAGTTTTTGCACTTCAGAAGAAATCACCAACAAAATGAAAAGAAAACTACAGAATGGGAAAAATATTAGTCAACTATCCCTCATACAAAGAACTTCTATCTAGAACAAATACAAAATTGAAAAAAAAAATCAAGATTCTAAACTCAAAGACCTGATCCAAAAATGGGCATCTGCAATGATTATTACATTTCTCAGATGAAGAAATAGGAATATAAAATAAATACATGAAAAAATGTTCAACGTCATTGGTCATTTGAGAAATGCAAATTAAAACAACACTGAGATTCCATCTCACTCCAGAAAGAATGGCTGTCATCTTTGATAGCCATTGGCTATCGGGAAAAAGGAAGCCTTCTCCACTGTTGGTAGAAATGTAGACTCTTGCAAACACCATAGAAACCAATGTGGAGATTCTTCAAAAAAACTAGAATTGGTGGACCCATTCAACTCAGCTATTCCCCTTCTGGGTGTTTTCCCAGAAGAACTGAAAACAACATAACAGAGCGACATATGTTTACCCATGTTTATAGTAGCACAATTTGTAATAGCTAACTCTTAGAAACAACCCAAATGCTCATTATCTGAGGAATGGATATAAAAGGTGTGTTATTTTTATATAATAGAGTACTACTCAGCTCTAAAAAAGGATAAACTCCAGACTTTTATAGGTAAATGGATTAAACTTGAGATCTTACCCATAAGTGAAATAAATGAGATTCACATGTGTTAACACAGTATTGTCTCCCTAGTATAAAAAACTGAGAGTAAATAAGATCCAAAATGTATAATTGATGTTGTGAAAGTGAAAGGGCAAAAACTGTTCAAAAGGAAAGAGCAACTGGGATGGGAGTAAGGAGAAAAGAAAGAAGACAAATGAATATATATGTGTGTGTGTGTGTGTGTGTGCGTGTGTATGACATATAATTCAACCAGTCTCTATTATTTCATCAAAAAGAACTGTTTGTGCTTTCTTCATCTGATCATTTTTTCACTCCTGTATCTTGTAGTCTGAGCAACTACTTTGAAAATAACAATACATAATGTATTATCCATTGTTAATCTCCTATTATTTTGTTTTGAAATTTTACATCATCATTTTTATTCTTTTTTCATCTTAAAATTAAAAATACAATGCATATTTAAATTAAAAAACTTATTAGAGTAAAACACACACCACCATTGATCTTTCTCAAACTGTTTCCTGTTACTTCAGATATATCTATCTTATTATACTTGCTGCTTTCTTGAGAAATTCTGGAAGTCCTCTTTTATGACTGCCTGAGGTAAGATCAGAAATACAGCGAATGGTGCTGCTGAGTGCCATCTGATAGAAAAACATAAAAATATCATAGCATGTCTTTGATCACTTTTTTTCATGGAGCTGGCTCCCCATGCAAATTTTGACTGTTCCCCGGAATCAAAATGATCATGAAATGTGAAATGTTGTCAGTTGATTCAAGACAGCAAGAGAGCCATAGTAACACAATTAATTCACGTAAATAAATTTTTGAAACTGAATCAGACAGTGGCAAAGATGATGGTCTAAGTGTGTTCAAACTGAGGGAAAATATTTTAAGGGGCATTAATGGCAATATGTCTTTTAATATTAATTTTGTATTTATTTTAACATGCATTGTATGTTTTTGTACATCATAGTTGTACAGTTTGCCTGTAGTTCTGGGATGAGCAGGACTGCATACTTGACCAGATAGATGAGTGGGAAGATACGCCATGACCTCGTAGACTTGGAATCCAGGAGTAATGGTGCATGTGTCGTGTCCCATCTAGGGACTAGGCAAGTAGGGAAATAGACTTGGGTCTGACAGTCTTTTGGAGCTAGATCCTAAGGGAACAATAGGCAAATGAAGAAGTAGTGGAACAAAACTGTGTATATTGCATGCAAGGAGGTTCTTTGTAAATAAGAATATAAGCTACCATTGAAGGGAAAACTATTATTCATTCATTACTGGGTTTTAACAATCACCATTGCCACTAACAGAACAAGCGACCCATAACTCCATGGACCAGACTCCTGTGAGACACTATCATTGAAGATGATTACTAACCGTAAGACTGGCTCTGTAAATTACCAGCAACACTGGACTGTTATTTAGACATTGGCTTGAGCAGAAAGCAGTAAGTTAGAAGCAGGATGATGAGTTGGAAGCACATTAAATCCTCTTTCTTTAGGTTCCACCAGCTTGTTTTCATGAGTGCATAACTTGCACCCTAGCATATCAGTTTTCTCTACAATGTTAGAATTTCTTAAATGAAAACTTTTCTTCTCTCTAATCCAACCTATACCCAGTCATTATATTTCTCTTTCAAAAATACTGCATTGTCTGTATTTTGTATTGCTTAAAAATAGTCAGTAGCTTACCATATAGAAACTAAATTATTTGATGGAGTTAGTCAAGTGTCCCCACGACACTGGCTCAATCTGCTTTTCTACCCTGAGTTATACATCCCTGCATAGGGATTAGCTATGCAGCACTCCCTGCGTTTTCCTAATGATTCCTGGTTCTCCACTTTGCTCATGATATTCATTCTACCGAGAGTGTGCCATCCTTTATTATGCCTCATGGAATGGGCAGCTATTTCAAAGATAATAAGATTGTCATGGTAGTCATTGTTGACTTTCTATTATATGGTTTTGAAGTCTTGTAATGCTTTCAGTATTTTGTTTTGATTGGTTTTATTCTTTTTATTTTATTATGCCTGATGCTATGGACAGCTATTTTGAAGAAAACAAGAGACATTATAATAGCTGTTGGTGATTTCCTATTATCTTGTTTTGAAGTCCTGAATTGCTTTCATTTTTTTCTGTTTTCATTGGCTTTAATCTACCTTATTTTGTTTTTTCTTAAAAAAAAAAAAAAGAGTGCCATCCTTTGTCTGCTCCCCCTCCACCATCATTTGAAGCCCATCTAAAATGCAGCCTTCTTTAGAAAGCTTTTCATATCCAACAAACTGGCAACCACAAATCAAAGTTGACTATTCCCTAGTGAGCATCATTTTAAAACTGATTTCATTACATGTTAGTTTCAATTTTAAAAGTAAAATAATCAAGATATCTAATAAATATTTTTCTCTGCAATATAAATTATATTTTATTCTTTTATGTAAGTTATTGTGCTTGGTGCAAGAGGGTTTATTTAACCAGTCAGTGATTCATTAATTTAAAAATAAATATTTGGGTGATAAAAATGCTTTGGACTTAGATAGAGGTGATGGGTATGTAGTATTGTGAACACAACAACACTTAAAATTTCCATTTTTAATGGCATAGTGGTTTAATTTCACCTAAATGAACTTTTTTTCTAAAGACTAAACTACAGATTCAATGAAAGTTTACACCATTCTATCCTTGACCTGGCACACTGGAGCAATGTCTTTCTGATGTCTTCCATTTTGCAAGAAAGAGCAATAGAGACAGGTAATTATATTTCCATGTCATTAGCATGGATATGATGTATAACTAACTCCTCCAAGTTTTCAAAGTTTCTAGTAAAATTATCTTGGCAGAGCAATAATTTTTGTACCTGCATTCCTATTGGTCTGGAGCAAGCAGACAGCATTATTTTCTATAACCCTTAATCTTCAGTTTAAATGATTCAAGCTACATTGGTCTCTAGTCAAACTAGTTGACAGAGAAGTTCACCTTACATTAAAAATAATCCAGAGAAGGTTGGATGGTAGGGACAGCTATTTTGGAGAAAACAAGACATTATAATAGGTAGTGCTGATTTAATATCCTCTTGTTTTGAAGTACCATCAAGCTTTTGTTCTTCTGTGTCCATTGGTTTTAATGTGTTGTATCTTATTGGATTTTATTATATGTGATAATATAAATAAAAACTTCTATAGACAAGGAGATTATACAGAAACCATTGGTCATTTTCTGTTAGTTGATTCTAAATACCCTGTAATACTGTCATTCTCTTGAACGGTTTTACATTGTCTTGACATGTTTGATACTACAGTATATGAATTTATACCCAAAGATTTTAAGGGAAGAGACGCTATGGTAACTACTATTATGTCGAGATTATCTTGTGGTGAAACACTATTTTGCTTGAATGATTATGTTTTGACCTGTGCTGTTTTGTTGTTATGCCCCCTTTTATTATCTCAATCTCCTTGTTATTATCTACTTTTTCATTTTTATCCTTTTAATTAACGGAAAAATAAATAAAAAATAGCAGGATATATTATAGTAACCCACTTTGATTTCCTATTAACTTGATTTGAAACTCTGTATTGCTCTCACCATCTTGTTTTGACTGATTTTCCTCTATTCTGTTATGCTTGATAGTACCAAGTTTGAAAGTATAGGCAACAACTATGAAGACAATAAGATTCATTGTGACGCCCATTCTGGTTGACTATTATCTTCTTTTGAAGTCCTCTAATGTCTCCAATGTTTTGGTTTTATTGGTTTTATTCTTTACTGTTTTGTTCAATTTTGTTATAACTAATGATATAGGCAATTCTCTTTAAGATAACAAGAGGCATTATGGTAACCATTGTTGATCACCTTGTATTTTGTTTTTACATTATGTATTATGTCCATCCTTTTGATTTGTCTGACTCTGAAAAACAACATGAAAAATAATCAATAGAAAAGAACAAAGTCAATAGAAAATATGTATATAATTATGTGAGAGGATTTACTAGTTAGGTTTATAGGCTTGGAGGCAGAAGAGTTCACAGTGACTATCTATGTACTAGAGAGCTAGAGAACTAAGTAGCTGTTCATTCCAAGGAGATGGAAGCACAGAACAAGAGGCATGAAACATGCAAAGCTTGTCCAAGGTCAAAGGCCCAAACTTAACTGGAGAATCACTGATGTGAGCCTGTGTTGGAAGACTGAAGAAACCAGAGAAATAGAGCCACTGTCTAAAGACAAAGCGGCACGTGGCATAGCTACTCAGAAAGACAGGGCTCTTCAAGATGAGCACAAGTCTTTCTCTTTGTATTCCATACAGGCTGCAACCCTTTGTTGCTGCCATCCATAACTGGGGTGGGGCTTCCCTTCTCAGTTTGCTGACCTACATGTCAATCATCCACAGACCCACCCGGAACTTTACTAATCTGTTAAGTGCCTCTTAATCCATTCAAGTTGACATATTATGATTAATAGTCACACATGGGAAGATAGATTCAAGAGTAATCATCTCTACCTATGTTGAGGGAAGTTAAACTGAAAATGTATAGACATGCAATGTACTTCATCTTAGTTATATTTTCAAACCACTTTTAGCTATAGCCTCTCCTCAAAAGTATATTTCTGAAAATGTTTCAGCTCTTACCACAGAAGAAAGTATTTTATGGTGACCTTTAAAAAACACACTTAATAAGAGTTAAATAAGATTTTGAGTGGACTCATTTTACCTGAAACTCTGTGGAGTGTTGATAAGATTGATGAATCCATGAGTTTTACACATAATATCTCCCTTCCATGAAGTACCCTGCAAAATGTCACCAGGTTTATCTTTCTCACCCTTTCCTTCACAGTTAAGGATTACTAGCTACGTATTACTGATGAAAAAATGCTCTGCCTCCTTAGTTGTATATTAGAATTAACTGGTGAGCTGTTTTAAATACACCAAGTGCCAGGCAGCAAGATTGTATTGGTACAGGGCTGGGGATTTAGCTCAGCAGCATAAGTGCCTGCCCTGCAAGTGCACAGTTGTGAGTTCGATCCCTGGTACTGATAGAAAATAAATAAATAAAATTAAGTATGTTACAAAATGAGTATTGGTACATGCTAAGTAATCAGCACACGAGGATATAGAATGTTACTTGCCAGAAGATTGTATTGGCATCCTTTTAAATCACTCCAAGTTATTCTAATATGTAATCAGATTTTTAAAAATACCCTCTCGGATGATTTCCCAGAAATTTTGGTATGATATACACAGACAGAGCTAAAATATGTACAATAAGGAGGATAAAATTGAGGTTTTGCTAATGGATACAATGGGCATGGGAAAACATGGCTGTTACTCTCTGAGTACAAATGGAAAATATACTTCACATCAGTCCTTGCTAATTACAATCCCTCAACCAGCCCTCAGTCATTTATGCCTGACTATGGCATAAGTGTTACAATGTGTTACGATTCCTAGTGCTATTTTGGTAGGCCACTGTCTATATTCTGTGCCTTTGCATTCCAATCTTTCTGCTTCTTTGGGATTAAAACCTCTGAGATGCAGAATGGAAGAAAAGTAAGACTTTATTGCTTAGAGTCTCCACCTTGAATAAAAATGAGAGAGAGAGAGAGAGAGATTTGTTTGTCACAACTGCTCATGGGCTCTTCTCCCCTGGGCCAGAAGTAGGTACAATTTATGTCACATAGCCCACCTGCCATGACTTCTGTTCCAGTGTGAAACCAGGAATTGTGAAAAGTATAAATGATACTACAGCAAGTTCACAGAGACAGTAACTCATTTAAGGAGATATTAATGTCTAGGTTTTCCTACAAGACCTAGGGTGGGCTTCATCAAAGCACTTTATGACTGAGCTTTTGAAAATGTTTCCCTCTAGTCATCATTATGAGGTAATGTATTAGGTAATGTCTTGAAAAATGGCCAAAGGGCTAAAATGTCAGCTTTACAGCTCACATACCTGAAAATAACAATGCTGCTTATTATTTTTACACAATATCTTCGGAATGCCTCGTGAACAGAAATTAATGACAACTCTGTCTCTATACTTACCCAAGGTCCTAACAACAAATAAGGCAAACAAAAGCCCAGGCCACTAACTTAATATTTCAGAGAAGAATTTTTCTTTCTTTCAGCCTATGTAGAGTGCATTTCTAGCCTCCTTTGTCTTAGTCAGAGTCAACTTCAGTTTGCCGAATTTCATGGAATCCAACAAACAATCTTTAATTATATTTAATTTTGGAAGTAGATCTTATAACAATTTTCATAAAACATGTTACAAATGATAGCATGCAAAAAAAATGTTGTTCAAGACTCAAAGTTACCTCAGAGATATCTTGTAGCAGTACCTCTAAACTAGCAACATATTGGCATTTTAAAATCTTAAATTTCTAGATAAAGAGTAGTGCAAAGAACTGTGTGTGCATATATAGCAATTCCATAAGGAAATTAAGACCTAGACCAAGGTGAATATACCCGAAAGTTGTTGTGCACTGATAGAGCATTCTCTACCTAGAGTCAAGACTAATTGAATTTTTCAAACTCTGTAACGTAGTTTAATGGCATTACTTTTCTACTGCCTTGTGTTCATTGTAGATTTTAAATATTACTTGTTCATTTATACCTCCTTACTATGTTCCAACTATGAAAAAAGTAAATCTTACTTCCACTATTGTTAGTTAAAAGTTCACACGTTAGCCGGCAAAGACTTACCGGTTTGTTATTAATCTTTGCAAGACCAAAAATACCCAGCAAATTCAATTTGCATAAGTAGAGATTATAAAATAACCAATCATGCTTTTTAAAAGTGTTTTTCCATCTTACCTCTTTACCTTCTGTTTCCATCTTATCTCCAAAAAGCAACAGAGATATGACATGATATATTCAATGTTAGTAACAAAGATTAGCAAGAAAATTAAGGTTGATAGCAAAGAAATGAGTGTCTCACTTTGAAACTATAAACATTTAATTTGTTTATTTTTTTGCTTTTTATCATGCACATGTGGAATTTAATAACACATGGAAAAACACTTTAATGTTTTCACAGACTAAACAAAAAGCATTTATTTGAGTGTCCTATATGCACAAATCACACTTGCTTTATGAACTTCAAATTCGGCCTTCTCACTTCTGCAAAATAATGCTTTTCAGATTTTAAAAACCAAATATTATTAATCAATAAAACACAAAGTGAGAATATACTGTTTACACAACAATATTCTGTGTTAAAAATAAGTAAAGTAGTATTGCTATATTCCTTAGAGTTTGGCTGACAGCTAATTGAGAAGATATATAGCCTCTTCTATGCAACTTCTGTGGAATAGCAATAAAACTCATAATTTCTTATACTAACTGATCAAATTATTCAGTTCCTTGATCATCCTTCTGCTAGAGATTATGAATGAGATTATGATTGATCTGTTTTGTCTCTCCAGTGCTTCATATAAGAGCTAATTTAAGGTGACTAATGTATACTTATTGAATGAATGACCATTTGTAGTATATGTATGTATACATATATGTATAATTTATGCATATATATGTGAGGATATAGATAGACAGACAGATAGATAGGTGTGCATATATTATCAGAAGGAAGAATGACAAATGTACTATAATCTTTCCTTCACCTTGCAGTGTTGAGAAAACAGGCTAATAACTTATTTGTTCTTTATGCTTGTGGAGGTCTGAGTAGAGTAACAACTTGATTGGCTTTGGGATCTGCCTGGGAGATTAGTGGAGCACATTTCTGAGTGTGTCTGGGTGCATTATGGGAGCTGATCTTCGAGGGCCTGTGCCAGGTGCCTGCCCCTTTCTCTCTGACCCTGTTCCCTGCTCTATTTCCTGGGTGCCATGAAGTAAGTGTCTTTGCTCTGCCACATGCTGCCACCTTGCTGTTCCTGCCTGGTGCTATAGACTCCCCTGAAACCACAGCTAAACTACACTTCTCCTTCCATAAGCTGTGAATGTCAGGCACTGTAGCCCAACAATGGAGAAGCTGCGTAAAACAACGTTAAAGTACAAGTGGTAATGTACAAAATATATGTATGAGACCTGGTTTGGTGTGCATTTTAACCAAATCCCTGGCATAATAATATCCTTTAGAGAATTTTTGTAGGTATACTTCAAGACTTTTCTAATGAAGCAGATTTTGGCATTTCTATGTTTTAGTGAGATGCTAAAAAGACTAATGAAAAAATAACTTCTATTTCTGAATAATAAGTAAATATACAGTAAAACATGGGATGTGCTGTGTTTTTTTTTGTTGTTGTTGTTGTTGTTGTTGCCTGAGTTACATATTCTGTGGCCCAAAGACTATAAAAGAAATTGTGTTTTTGCCAACATGCTTGGAGGAAATATCCTTTAAACTCTGCACATAGTGAGAATAGAATGTGCTCACAGATCAACTGAAAAGTTTTAAAATATCAGGGCTTTGCAGCTGTGCTATGTATGTATATCTAGCAGGAGAGGAAAGCTTTCCTTTGGGCCTTCTGACAAAGAGCTCTGATGAGCTTACCCGGGAATGGGACAATGTCTTCTGCCCTAAAAAGGCTTATATGAGCTTCGAACCAAGTGATACTCATGCAAAATCATAATAATATCTTTTATTTACACAATACAATATGTTTCTCACTACAGTCCCTTAAATGAGGCAGGAACGATCACTGTTCCTACATTACAAGCAAAAAACCCAAATTTGGTGAGGTTGATCGCACAGAATCCACCGTAGAAAAGGGTTAAATTGGAAAGGGGACATAGTATTAGATCCCCTGTGTCAAGTGTTAAGTGTGTCAAATCCTACTACTTCCTGGCTGGTGACACTGAAAGTTTCTCAAGTACTCTAAGCTAGAGCAGCTTCCTTAGTAAAATAGAATAAAATACTCTCAAATCATTACTCTGAGAATGCGATAATACATGAAAATGGTTTTGTGAACAGCATAGTATTACTCAGGGGTTAAACTCTGCTTCTTCTCTTATTCTTTCCAAACAGTAATTGTAGTTCTCCAGAAGCATCCAGGTATAGCAAAATGGGTACTTAGCTCATTATCTGCAATTTCAAAATCTCCAAAATACTAAAACTATTTTCTAAATTTATTTAGTAGCAAATTTTATCTTAATTGAACATGCAGACATGGGTTTTTTCCTAGCTTTTGTCTCATTTAGTGAAAATATGTATTCTTTGTACAGCTGAAATATCAATGCAATTATAAGGTTATGAGTCACCATTTCATTTGTGTAAGACATATTCTACAGTAACTGCTAGCATAATACATTATCTTCTTCAAATCCAAAGCTGCTGCATCTCAATACACTGTTTTAGATCTGGAAGAGGTATAATGGGGTTTAGAACATAGAAGGGATTCTTGTGTACTCTGTTTAGAGACTATCAGATGATAGCTTGCTAAAGGTCTGAGTGAGGATTATGGGGAAATGAAGTGATCATGGGCTCAGTCTTACTGAGTCTACTCCAAAACAGACACTTCCAGTCTGACTTCACCTTGAGCTGTGTGGTTCTGTGAGTGGTTCTGTTTTAGAACATTTTCAAGAGCCGTAAGAAGCCACATTGAAAAATGAATGAGAAATAATACTAAGTGATTTTTGTGGATTTGAAGACTGGCCCTACCACTTCCTAGCTCCATTCCCCTGTCAAGTCTATCAAGATTTTTAAACTTCAGCTTTTCATCCTTAAAATGGGAGTTTTGTTTATGTTTTGGAGGGCAATGGTAAGTTCTAACTGGCACAGCACATGTAAAACTGCTTTCCGTGGGGACAGTGGTGTTGAGCAAAAATTAGGTTCTTTTCCCTTTTCATTGGGTTGGCATTACCTTAGTATTTCCTTTAACAGAAATATCTACCATAAGGATATTTGTGAAGTTTTTTTTAAACAGCTGATTTGTTGTCATTGTGGTTGTTAATTAAAATAGCTGAGGATTGTTGTTTATTTTTTCTGAATCTCACTCTGGATCTGTGCCACTTTAAAGTCCAGAAAGTTGAATTGGTCTAATTCCAATATTATTCTGCCAAGCAATTTAGAAAAAAGCAGCTCTTTTAATAATGTATGAAATTTATAATGAAAATGTCTCACAGTTTGCAAGAAACAGACCAAAACATGCGTAAGTGATAAAGTATGTTTATTGTAGGTCTACTAATTACATTTCTCCAGGCTGGAATCTATGAATTTGAAGGCAGAGTCGAATAGACTTCACTTTGCCTGTGACTCACCCTGATGTTAAAGGCTGGAGCTCACAGCAATAGCACGCAAGCTTAGCATGGCTGATTTACCTAGAATTTTAAACAGGCCTTAAGTCAGAAAGTTGTCTCTGAAGTTTGATTACCACAAGTTACAAATACATAAAGAAAGATTTTCTGCAGTGATTAAGTTTCTTTCTGCTGCTGAACAAGATAATGCAGCATTTTACCAGACCGCTAGGAATGCTCAGCCTCTTATCAAGTAGAGGGATGCACATTTAAAGGGGAAGCTCCTATTTATGAATGGGGCCCTGTAGGTCAATGGAGAAGTAAAAGGTCATTTCATAAATTGCCCTAGAATAGAAAGTCATAAAATAAACCAAACCTCACTAGTGTGGATCAGAGAAAAGCAGTGCCAGAGAGCACTTTTTACAGAGTTTTACATTTAAAACTTAAATGTAAACAGGGTAATACTTATAAGAAAATACTATGTAATCTCAGGATAAGGATGTTGTCTTTAAAAAGACAAAAGCACACATTTCTTTTTTTTTTATTTAAAAGGAAAAAGAGAAAAAAATAGAACAAAACAAAACAGTGTAAGGGTACAAGTAATACAGAACTACAAAAAGAAAAAAAACCAGTAAGATATCACCAGTTAATAGATTACACACTATCATCTTTGAAACGGTGATTCAGGTCACAGGATCAAACATACAAAGTGAACATTCAAACAGTGAGACTGCAAATAGTTGTGTTCAATGATCCAATCAAAAATATTAATATGGTCATCTATTTAACGTACCTAAACACACTTGCTATTGTATCCTTTTGGGAACTTTTTTTCTCTCTCTCTTTATTACAACAAAATTTACACATTTTGGGTTTTATTGCTCCCATAGATCTTATTACTTTTTTTTGTAAGAGAATAAAATCAAACATGATAAAACAAAGCTGTCAGTCAAAACCAAGGATAGACATAGCACATGATGTAAAAACAGAATATGGGTTATCAACAACGGTTACCATAATGCCTCTTGCTTCCTTAAGAAGAATTGTCCATCTCATTAGGTATTATAAAGTTGAACAAAACAGTAGAGAACAAGTCCAATAAAACCTAAACATTGTAAACCTTACAGAACTTCAAAAGAGGATAATAGTCAAACCAGAATGGGCATCAAGTGAATCTTATTGCCTTCAAAGTAGTTGCCTATACTCCGATACTTAATACTATCATACAGAGTGGAACAGAGTCTAATCAGTCAAAACAACATAGTGGGAGTATTACAGGACTTCAAATCAAGTTATTAGGAAATCAAGAAGGTTACTATAATATATCCTGCTATTTTTTAAAAATTTTTCCCCTTAGTTTAAAAAAGAAAAAAAAAATTAAATAATTTTTTAATGAATAAGGGAGAGGTTGAGATAAAAGAGGGCTTAACAACATAACAATACAGGTCAAATCATGACAGTTCCAGCAACCTAGTGCTTCACCACCAAATAACATGACTTAATAGTAGTTACCATAGTGTATTTTTCCTTGAAATATTTGAATATAACTTCATATGCTATAGCATCAAACATATCAAGACAGAAAAACACACATTTCAAAAGGAGAAATGTTGCTAAATTTTACTACATTAAAATTTAATTTATGCAAAACAAAAGCATCAAAGTAACACTGCTTAGTTTTGTAAAAATTAAAAATTTGTAGGGTGAATTTAGTATGTCTATATTATTTGCATGTACTATGTATAGTTTGTGTCTATTCCATTTTATATTATATAAAATATTAAGGAAATATGCACCAAATTCAGAAATTACTGCAGTTATACTTGAGAACACAAAAGAAACTAGGGAAGAAAGAGATACATGGAAAGCGTTAGCCAAATTACTCATGTTTTATATCTTTAATATTTTATTATTTATTTACTTATTTACTTTAAAAATGCAAGTATGACAGATTCATTAGTACCCGATATATTTGCATAATAGATACTTTAGTACATGCTTATAAGCTTGAGAAATTCCATAATTCATACTTAATACAAAAATACTATTTGATAATTTTCTTAGGGTCTTATGGGGAAGAACTGGAAAACGTCATAATCCTTTGAATTTTGGCATCTTCTCCAGCATTAATTAAAGACTGAATTTTGACACCTCATTTATTTTTTCCTAGTTTTATTTAAGAAGCAAAATAGAGGAAAGTTTGTCACCAGTGGATTCAGTCTCTGTCACTTATCTGTGGCAAAGAAAGTTTCCGCATCCCCACAGCTGTCTCCTACGGCTCTATAATGTGTGCTTTGTTCCACTGCTCATAGTAGTCTCCACATCCTGGAAGTCCAGAGTTTTACTTTTCTACATCCTGGAATATGGTGGGGTATAGAAGTATGAGCAATTGTCATTGAAACTTTACTGCAGCTGCTGCTGGTTCTGATACATCAGAATGTGCATGTTAGCATATGTCCCAACTGTGTCACTAAAAGGCCTTTTCAGTCTTTAAATAGATTCTGGGGGAGAAGGAAGTGGAGTCTGAGGTTCACTTAATTCACTTGGATATATTGGCATCTGGCACCAAGCCTACTGCTTAGTCAGATGGCATTGTTTTATACTACACACACACACACAGAGAGAGAGAGAGAGAGAAAGAGAGAGAGAGAGAGAGAGAGAGAGAGAGAGAGAGAGAGAGAGAGCTAAAGCCATATGCTTCTTTTCCTGCAAGCTATATTGCACTGAGCAAAATAACAATTAACTACATATTAGAGTATAAACTCAAAATCTATAAGCTTACACTAAAGTGCAATTCAAGTCAAGTGGTGTTCACAAGTTTCAAGATGGTAGTAGATGAAATCTCAGATGATTTTTCTATCTTTAGCAAAAAGAACATGTAGAACATGGTAGCAGGATCAGTTTAAACAATTTTTTTGTTACTGAGACTCGAACTCAGAACCTCACACTTGCCAGGCTACTGAGCTACAACCTCCAACCCTAACCAATTTGCTTACATGCAGAGGTATTTAAATCATTCTAGGAGTACCTCATAAGGTCTCAAATCTCTCCCTTCTTAGACTTCTACAGATGGCTAGGATTAGTGGAGAACAATCCTTCTTTCACTTTAATATTGCTGTTTCCCAGAATTCCTTCAAAGATATTCTCTTACTCGCAATAGTAAGTTCGGAAGTTTCAAAAGAATAAAAGCCAAATTCAAAAAACAGTAGCTCCCAGGTCAAATCCAACCAGCTGGTTGTTTTTGTAAATAAAGTTTTATTGGATCCCATCAATGTTTACATCTTTACAGACTATGGCAGCTTTCCGCTACAAAGACAACATTGAGTAGTACCAATAGAGTTCCAATGATCCACAAAGCCTAAAGTATTTATTTGTGGCTCTTTACTAAAAGACTATGAGAAATCCCTGAGTAACACATTCCTGTAATCTGAAAGACTAAAAAGATTACACATAATGACTAAGAAGGAGCAGGTCAAAAAGGTGTCATTTAAATTATACAATACTTACAGCAAGGGAGTAACAAAACTAGAGCCAAACACTGAATTTTAGCTTTTAATTCTTAAAAAAATAAAAAATAAAAGTAGTTTCCATAAAGTGGTCCCTTTCTTAATAAGAAATTATTCCCTACTTTCTTATAATCACTCTCCTCAACATTACCAATGAAATAACACAGGGATTTAATTTCTCTCTCTGTCTCTTTTGCTTAAGCTGTGATCACTTCCAAGGCCTGTTAACTCAAACTTGAGGACTGTTTTGGTTACTTTTCTCTCATTGCTGTGACAAAATATTTGATGCCCAAAATGAAGGGAGGAAAGATTTATTTAGCTTACAGGTTTTGGAGGTTTCAGTCGATAATTTACTGACTCTAAGTAAGGGCGACTAGGCTGAGGGTCAACATGGTGACTGTAGCAGATACCAAAAGAAACAAGAGCAAAAGACAAAAAGGGAAAGCATGCAACCTTCCCTCCCTTATACTGTATGTGGGCTACCCACTCCTGGGCGGGTGCAGCACTGATACCACCAATTCCAGAACTAGATGAAGAACCAATCACAAATGGTAGATTCACAAACGCCTTCAAAAGAACTGCTCCTATGACCGCATGAGGCTTTGGGGGAGACATTTAAACACAAACCATAACAAGGACCATGAAATTGGCACATCCAAAGTGACTGAGGAAGCTAGTGATGTATGGGGAACAAAATGTCCTTCAGAATGACACACTAACAAACTTCACTCAGCTCTGGTTCATGCAGCCATTACCAGAGAGTGACTATGTCTCTTCAGTCTTCAAGGAAACCACAGGTAGAGGGTGACTGGATGTAGCAGACAAATAATATATTTTTTGTACTTATGTAATTGTGAGTTGGAAAATCACCTAACTGATCCAGGTAATATGAAAATGATAATTCAAAGAAGTTCTATTTAAGACTCACTACAGTTATTAATATTAGTTTCCTAACAGTATAATTACTGATATTTTATACATAAAATGTATTTGGAAAAGTTAACTTTTCCCAAGTTAACCCAAGAAAATATGCTCATAATTTTTGTAAACATACACATTTTGCTTTTTTATACTGGACTGAGCCAGGAGACCCAAAGTTCCTTGACCCAAGCCTAGTCACAAATTTTCTTTGGGTTTAGATTGATTCTGAAAATGAGAGCTCAGACTACATAACAGGAAAGTTATTCTCTTAGTTCAAAAGCATTTTCACAAGTGTTATTATTCTGTGTTGCTTTTCTATGGTTTTAGATGAATAGTGCATTTCCAAGATACCTAAATGACATTCAAAACTCTGGAACCATCATGGAAACCTTCACAATATTTTTTTCTTTTTTTAGAGAAAAAAGAATAAAAATAATGATATAGAATTCCAAAACAAAATAATAGGAGATTAACAATACTTTGTGTATTATTATTTTCAAAGTAGTTGCTCAGATTACAAGATACAGGCATGAAAAAATGATCAAATGATGAAAGCACAAACCATTCTTTCTGATGAAATTATAGAGATTGGTAGAATTATATGTCATATTTTTTCCCTTTTCTCCTTATCCCCATCCCAGTTGTTCTTTTCTTTTGAACAGTTTACTACCCTTTCATTTTCACAACATCTATTATACATTTTGGACTTTATTTACTTCAATTTTTTATACTAGGGAGACAATACTATGTTTACAAATGTTAGTCTTATTTATTTCACTTATAAATAAGATATCAAGTTGAAACCATTTACCTATAAAAGCCTGGAGTGTATCCTTCCATAGAGCTGAGTAGTACTACATTATATAAAAATAACACATCTTTGATATTCATTCCTCAGTTAATGGGGATTTGGGTTAATTCCAAGATTTAGCTATTATGAATTGTGCTGTTATAACCATGAGTAAACATATATAACTGTGTTACGATGTTTTCATTTCTTCTGGGAAAATACCCAGAAGAGGAATAGCTGAGTCAAATGGGACCTCTAATTCTAGTTTTTTTGAGGAATCACCACATTGATTTTTATGGTGGTTGCAACAGTTTACATTTCTATCAACAGTGGAGAAGAATTCCTTTTTCCTCGCAGCCTTATCAACATTTATCATCAGTTGATTTCTTGATGACAGCCATTCTTTCTGGAGTGAGATGGAATCTCAGTGTTGTTTTAATTTGCATTTCTCAAATGACCAATGATGTTGAACATTTTTTCATGTATTTATTTTTCATTTGTATTTCTTCATCTGAGAAATGTATAATCATCTCAGATGCCCATTTTTGGACCGAGTCTTTGAATTTGGAGTCCTGATCTTTTTCAATTTTTTATATGCTCTAGATAGAAGTCCTTGTCTTTTCACTCTGTTGATGATTTCTTTTAACATGCAAAAAACTTTTAATAAGATGCAATCTAAGTTGTTAATTTTTTGAAGTACTTCCTGTTCTGTTTGTGTGTCGTTCATGAACTCTCTGTCTTCCACTATGTCTTCAAGATTTCTACCTACCATGTCTTCCAGTAAATTTAGTGTTTTTATTTTAATATTTAGTTTTTTTGTGATCCATTTAGACTTTAGTGTAGTGCCTGGTGAAAAGAATGGATCTACTTTAAGTCTTTAGCATATGGAAATCCAGTTTTCCTGTACCATTTATTAGTGTACCTTATTTCCAGTAAACATGTTAGTCACTGATAAGTTTTTAGTCAAAAAACTTTGTCAAAGATAAGTTGACAGTGTGTTTGTGATTATGCCTTTATCTTCTAATTTATTCCACTGATTCTCAGGTCTATTTTATTGCCAGTACCATGCTGATTTTATTGTAGTAGCTTTATAGTTTAATTCCAAGTCAGGCATTGTGATGCTTCCTGCCTTGCTTTTGTTCCCCAGGATTGCCTTTGCTATTCTAGGTCTTCTATACTTCCACATAAATTTTAAAAATGTTTTTCCTAGATTTGTGAGTTATGCTAATTTTGATCAGGATTGCATTAAATCTGTGTAAGAGTTTTGTGGGTATGGTCATTTTCATAATACTAAATGGACAAAAGCTAAAAGCTTTCATTCTAAAATGAGAAACAAGAAAAGAATGTCTACTATTACCTCTCCTATTCAATAAAGTTCTGAAAACATTAGCCAGAACAATTAGACATGAGAGTGAAATAAAAGGAATAAGGATAAGCAAGGAAGAAGTTAAATTATCATTATTTGTAGATTCCATGATACTCTACGTAGAAGATTCTAAAAACTCTACCAAAACATTACTGGATTTAATAAACAAATTCAGTAGCATATCTGATACAAAGGCAACACTCAAAAATCAATAACATTCCTATACACAAACAACATAAACTCACTGAAAGAGAATTAGGGAAACACCTTTTGCAGCATCATACAAAAAATGAAAAATGTAGGAATCAGTGTAACAAAGTAAAAGATCTATATGTTGAAAATTATAGAGGATCTAGAGAACATGGCAGATAAGATAATAACAGCTACAGAGGCTCTCTGAGATAGCCAGCTTAGAATCCAGGAATGGTGTGGTGTGGGGAGTCCTAGCAAGGGGTGATATTCCCTGCCAACCCAGGAACGAACTAAGCTGAGAGAAACCAAACTGGAAATGTAATCCCAGTGCTATCACCAGAATAGATAAAATCTCAGTGCCGAAGCTGGAACCCGCACCTCTGGAAACCACGATTTGAATTTCCTGCTGCTGCTGCTGCATCTGAAACGGCACAGCAGGGATAGAGGTGCGAACGCTCTGAGAGCTGGAATCGGCAAATGGAGTTGATAACGGAACTGGCGGGGAGCCCTACATCGACCTGTGGTGATTGAGAGGAATGGGGACCCCTCCATAGATAAGGAGGCTCCAACAGAGGACATTCTGGGACCAGGCAGACTAGCCAGAACAGGACACTGCAGTGACTTCAGTAGCATATTCCCCTCTCAAGTGGGATTGGTGGAGAGTACCTGACTTGGGTGAAGCTGTGGACTAAGACCCAGTAGGCTAGCCCAAACTAGGTCCCTGCACCTGATGGTGCACCCTAGCAGTGAAGCCTTCAGTAGGTTGACCTGGAGGGGTGGGCCCAGCAGAGGCTGCCCAGGTCTGTGTCTCCTAGTACACTGCAGTGAGCAGGAACACCTAGCTGGCGGATTCAAACAAACTAACTGACAAAGAAAGAAAGTGGGCCTCCTATATATGCTTGTATGGAAGGAACAAAAAGTATGGGAAGAGGGACCAACAAGGTCCCCAATCTTGAGAACACTGATCCAGGAAAAGCAAATGCAAAGGAGAATGAGGACAGAAAACATGAAATATTAGAAACAGCACCAATAGACATAAAGCGATATCTCCGGAGCCTCATAGACGAGTTCAAAAGTGAAGTATTTAATGAAGTAAAGCAAAATATAAGTAAAATAGTTAGAGAAATGCTAAGCACTGCCCAAGAAAAAACAGATGGTGGAATGGAAGAACAGAAAAAAAGGGGAGAATTGTTTGATGGAGAAAATAAAGAAAACATAGAATACATAAAGCAGGTTCAAAGAGATTACCAGGAAACTAAAAACTCTATTGAAAGCTGGCACAACAGCTTGAAAGAAACTAAGGATAGAGTATCTGAACTGGAGGACAGATTTGTAATGTGGGAGCATGAAATGAAAAACTTCTTAAAAATAACAAGGAAACAAACAGCAATAATACAAAGGCTAAAAGATGATAAGAGGATCTATAACTTAAGAATTAAGAATGTAAAGGAAGAAGTAGGGACACAAACAAATGAATTACAAAAGCTATTCACAGAAATAATCCAGGAGAATTTTCCTAATTTAGAAAAAGGTAAAGATACTCAGATGTATGAGGCATACAGGACCCCAGCCACCTACAACCCAAACAGAACTACATCCAGGCATATCATAATCAAAATTCCAGAAATCCAATATAAGAACAGAATATTAAAAGCCATCAGATACAAGAAACAGATCACTTACAAGGGAATACCCATCAGAATTACAGCAGACTTCTCAGCACAAACCATCTAATCACAAAGAGCATGGGGCGAAATAATTCAAGCTTTGAAAGACAATAACCTCCAGCCAAGACTGATATATCCTACACAACTGTCCCTAGAAATTAATGGAGAAATAAGGTGCTTCAAGGATAAAGAGGATCTAGGAGAATTTGCAGCCACTAATTCAACTCTATGGGGAATACTGCAGGACATTGTAAAAGAGAAAAATAGCAAGATTCCAAAAACAGTAACAGAGAGGCCACAATGAATGGAGCAGAAAGTGAAATGAAGAAGACAAACTGACAACTAATGACAGAAAAAGAGCTCAACAGAAGTGAGGCAGAGAAGGTTGGATATAATTTCTAATATAGTGGCACTGCAGTACCCAATCCTGATTCCAGAGTGTTATGATATGAAATCCAGTAATGTTATCAATCTTTGTTCAGAAGGATTTTAATCTAATATACTCTGTTATGTCTCAACATAAATGAAGATATGGATAAACACGTACATGTCTAAGTGTATAGGATTGATAGCCATAATACTTAGTTAGATTGTTGAACAGAATTGTTTGCAGTCTCCCTCATTGAAATCCTATTTATATGTTCCACTTGTGTATATTTATAGGGGGACAATATGTATATACATCAGCTAGTGATTTATTACTATTTCTTTTCTTTGAAAGTATGTGCTATTTCTGCCCGTTTCCTATTTTGTTTTGTCTTGCTTTAAATAAAAAAAAAAAGAAGGTGAAACAGAAAAAAAAAGAAAATTATAGTACTGTGAAAATGGAAAGATATCCTTTGATCATGGATAGGAAGAGCCCTCACAGCCTTGAAGTAGGATTTGATTCTTATTTTCCTCTACATCTTCTATATAATACACAGATATTGTTTAAGTGCAAAGTATTCTAATCATTGGCTTTTGTTTGTTTTCTATACTAATTTATGCCATAACTTATTTGCCCTCTTTTTACACTCTAGGTAATGGTCTCAAATAGTCATGCCACTCACCTAAGACTGGAAAAAGCTAAGAAATGTGATATTTTCAAACAACACTTTAAATCTCTACACCAGCCCCTCTGAACTGGACCCTTGTACATAAGAGCTTGCAATATGCTTGAGTGTTAGGTGCTTTATTCTCTCCTGCTTGTGACACTCAATTAAGCTTCTGTGATGTGTTTCACCTACCTGAGTTCCTCTCTTTCCCAGGCAGCTGTTTTAATCCTAGTGGAATCTTTGTGGTAAAAAAAACCTCAGACTCTGACCTTTATTTTCATAATTCTTATGCACAAGAAATCTTCTGTTTCTGACTGTGTGGGCACTGGGGTGCAGTTTTATGGATTACAGTGTGCATTTTTTGGGCAAGACAGTGGGTACATGAATTTGTACCATGGTAAAGTGGCGAATGGAACATGGAGGGGTTAGTATGCACTCTACTGAGACCTTTCCAATTTACCAAATGTTTTCTCCAAAGCCCAAATGTTCAGTCAGACTTGGATTTCCTCTTTTGACATTTTCAGCTGATTGCATTTGTACTTCTGTATGAATTTACCTGAGTGGTTGTACTAAAATCTTCTGAAACAGTAAGAAAAATGTGATATTTACTGTTCTGGTGGCTGAAAGTTTAATATTACAAGAGTACAAAATCAATTTCCTATTCAGTTTCTTAACTACTAACATTCAGGACTGTCTCAAATCAGCCAATCCCAAATAATTAGAGATTTTAGTGTAATTCTGGTGTTTCAGAAATAGGCTATGAGGACCTAACTTAAAACCTTTATTGAATAGTAAGTCTTAGATAAAATAAGACTTAAACTAAAAAATTTTTATAGCATTTCCTCTTACAGATTACTTTATCAGTCCTATAAGAATAATTTAAAAGTTGCCCTTGAACTAGAAAATAAATTAAACCATAGAGCACATATGTTTTACCATACATCAATTTTGAGGATATACACAAGGTTTCAAAAAATGTAAGGTACACAGAAAATTTTCAGAGAACAATACAGAGTGACCATAATACTATTTTCATAAACTTTCCTAATTTTCCAAGACCCCCCAAATGCTCATTTTTTTCAATCAAAATTGCTACCATTTATTTTCCTTAATGCTCTCTAATATTAAGATTCACTGTCTATTTCTCTTGGAGAAAAGTTTGCACTGAAAAAAGCACTGGAAAGGCTTCAGATTATGTCCAAGATCCTTATGGCCCTAGTCTTCACATCTGCATGTTTTATTTGGATCATTTTCAGCTGTTTCAAGCTGATACAATGAAAGTGAAAAAGAAGTTGAATCAGGGAAAGAATGAAATGATATATACTGCTCATTTTCTAATACCTCTTACTTCCTACTCCACCCCCCCCATCTTTCCTTGCAGAAATGATACTTTATTCTAATGTTTGGGGCAGGTATGGATTCAGGGACACAGCCTTCCACTGACCAAAGGAAGTCTTGATGAGTCTGTGCTAATTAGAGCAGCCTCAATTGCAAGTCAGTCACTGGTACAGGCATGAAAGTGTGTTCTAACAGGGCTATGTGAAATTAGAAACTACCAGGAGTGTCTGGAAAAGACTTCCCTGGCTAGAGAAAAGAAGCTTAGAGCAAAGTCTGTTTCCACTGCTGCAATTATGTGTTATGGTCACCCACGTAACCTGTGGAGCCAAAAGAAAACTGACAATGTGAAGATCTTTATTCAAAAGGCAACAGAAAAGCTTCTTCTTTTTGGTTGATCTTCCCTCTTACTGGTTCTTGTTTGCTACATAGATGTGGAGTGCCCCCGCTGACACCTGGAGCTGTATCCTGTCACTCAGCTCACAGAATGTGTCCTCTCTGACCTTGAGCTCCATGGTGTGCCAAAGGTGGCAGAAGCTGGAAATCTGGACAGCAGATGGTCTAGAATCTTTCCTGGGGAGAAGGTGATTCAGCGTTGCCTGTGAACTAAGGATCCCTAAGACTTTGATACACTGTTCTCTGTCCCATCATACCTCACTTAAAAAACACAAATTCAAGGTAAAATTACTATCAATTTCAAGATGTTGATCACAGAGTGTTAATGCCTTAGTATGGAACCTTCTAAGCCATGGGTGTGCTAGGAGTGTGCACAAAGCAAGCCCATAAAGCTGGCCCAGTCTTTATATCTGTAAGTGTCTTCTGTATTAGTATCAGCCAGGAGAAACTGGATACAGGGGAAACAGGGTCACATTAGGAAAGAAAGATAAAAAGCACCTGCTCCCTTGTTGTTATTAAGCTACCAAATGAGCTAACCTTGGAAACTAACCAAATTCAAGAATTCTATTGCATGCGGTAATAGACCACAGGTTTAAAGGCTATTTTTTTTTCTTTGTAGGTTTTATTAATTACAGCTGAAAGTATTCTAACTAATCAGAAAGATTACACTGAAGGAAAAGTTCACAAAGGCACTAAAACAATGGATAAAGTTGGAAAAGTTTGGTTCTAATGTGCAAATCTGTGGTGATTCACTGAGAAGATGCTGTTCCTATTTTTCTTGGCTATTGTGTGGGACATGAGAGAGACAGTGTGTTCTTTGGAACTAGAGAATAGACAATGCCCTTACATCCCACCCCCTCGCATTCTTCAATTCTTAAGAGCTCTGCTCTTAGGAATTCAAGTAGGGTAAAATTAGTAAACTATAACACATAACCTGAACACAACACCTACACCCACAATGATATTTAGGTGCCCACGAGCTGAAGTGATGAATGAGGTCACTGTGAGCTGCATGGACTGTTTGAAGTTAGGTTATAAAGTAGGCAAGGATATGATTTAAACAGGTTCCCCAAAGTTCGTAGGTTGGAAATTTAAACCTCAATGTGGTAGTGTTGAGAGCTAGGACCTTCAGAAGATGATTAGATCTGCATAACTCTATCTACATGAATGGGTAATGCCACTATCATGAGACTGGATCAATATCTTGAAAGCAGTTTTCCTAATAAGTGTTACCAGAGACTGGGGTGTTGCATTCTTCTCAGAGGTCCTTTGTAAGCTCTGTTGTCCTGAAAAAAAGACTAAGACAGAAAATGAAGTTGTAAGGTATTTTACCTTCACCAAAGATACAAGAAGGGAGAAGTGCTCTGAGAAGTGCTTTGCAGAGTGAGTATGAGGACAGAAAGTACACCCCGCCAACAGAGTGAGCCACTGTGAAAGAAAGAAGACAGTGGCCACAAGGCCAATGGCCACAGTCATTTATATTGTCGCTCTGACGTCAGATCTAGGCCATCCTGGCAAAAACCCTGCTTGAGTTCTCTGATTGGTATCAAGTGCAGTTGTTTTGTGCGTGTGACTTAAATCTCCATAATTAACAGGTGATGCCCACGTGCACAGCTGGTTTGCCACACCCTTCTGTCTCAAAAGGATGAGTTCACATCCCTTTCTTGCTCTCCTTTTTTTCTTTTCCTTTACATCAGGTAATGTCTTCCACTGTGTTTTGACTCAGCATGAAGACATTCCCCCCATGTAACCACTCAGTCTTGGACTTCCAGTCTTCAGAATCATGAACCAAATGAACTTCTATTTTTAATAAATTACTTAATCTGTGGTATTCTGTTAAGAGCAGCACAAATAGACTAAGATTAATGAAGCTTATTTTGGGATCTCCCACCAACATTAAAAATTACTTTTCTAATCTCTAGAAATAATCCATTTTCCAAATCTCTTAAATTTTGTTCATATCCATTTCTGTTATTGAAGCTAACTAATAAATTTAAGATACTGTTTACATAAAGATTCGCTGACCACGGAGTTAGGAAGGGGCCGATCCCAGGTCCACTGCTCTGTCTAGTACCACCACATCCAGTCACCTCCAAGAACTTGTACTGGGGGGTGATGCCGCTGGCCAGTTCTGGTGCACTACCTGGGTGCTGATGTTCTTGCTAATGCTCATGGTCTCCGCCAAGAGCACACTGACCTTCTTGAGAAAAAAAAAAAAAAAAACTGGTTGGCCAATTTCCTTCAAGTATTTGAGATTTTATTATTCTTCACTCCCTGATTCCTACCTCTATTACCTAGACATCCTGGGATATTGAACCTTTGGAGATCATAAGAAGCTGTAGAACCTTAAAATTCTACATTAAATTTAAAAAGAAGAATAACACCTTCTAGGAAAAACAGCTTCAGAGAGAATTTTTATAAGAGAAAGGTATTAAAACTGTGTTTGCTGACAAACCAGGAGAAAAGTTATTTGAGAGGGCTCCAACAGATCTATGTCCTGTTGAGAACCGGGTCACACAGCAGGAGATGAATGGCAAGCAACTGAATAAAATTTCATCTGTGTTTAGCCAGTACCCATCACTCACACTGCCACCTGATCTCCATCTCTTATCATAACAGCTAGGGCATTTGATTCCCATAGGAGTCTGAGTTCTACCATGAACTGCACATGCAAGAGACCTAGCTTGCACATTTCTTGAAGGAATCCACTGCCTAATAAACTGAGATAGAGCTGAGGCAATGATGCTAACACTGGGAAGCATCTGCAATACAGATTAACGTTACAGAGGCTTGAGTTCACAGAGACCATAATAAATCACTTCCTTGCAGACTCATATCAAAACTATCAGTGAGAGGCAAATGGCAATTAAGCTGTACCTGATGGGATCTTTATACTGGCAAGTGAATCCATATACTTCAATTATACAGTTGTATCTACTGACAGACTAAATTAGAATCTGACACTTATTTTGGTCCACGTGTGGCCCAATCATTATTTTCCACCTGTACCTCTTTCCTGTACACTTGCCTAAGTTACAGTTCCAGTAAGCCCACAATCTAACCCTAGTCAAAATTGTTTAAAAACAAACATCAGTAGACAGCTCTTTGAAAAGGGAAGTTCCAATAGTGACACAGAAGACTCTAAATCTGCCAACAAAATGATGAATTTAAAAGAAAATATAAAAGGATCACTGTTAAATTACAGTTTCATTGCAACAGTGATTCACATTTTCCAAACGTACTGTGTATAACATATGGCAACCAACTATCCAGGGAAGCCATGAAACCTTCAAAGCTGCATCACCACAGGCACTAAATGAAAAACCAGAGTCTTTCAAAAGAAAAAATGTGAACACAAAGAACAAAAACAATTTCCTTTTGTTTTTTTGGGACAGGGTATCTCTATTAGTTCAAATGACTTAAGTTCACTGTAAAACCCAGTATGGTCTCGAACTTTTGCCTCAGCCTCCTGACTTCTATAATTACAGGTGTGCACTACCACACCCAACAAACAATGATTATTAAATGCTATCACTTCTTTAAATGTGCCCTGGGAGCATCATTCTCCATACCTAACTACATTGCTAAAGTTAAGAAGCCTTCTACCATTGGTGAAGTTGATCCTACCAACTACTAAGGACATTCATCATAAACTTTAGGACAGGCTGTAGTTCAAAAAGTGGCAAGTGGTTCTCTATTGGCTAGCACCATTGATGTGAGAATTGATGAAATAGCAAAAGACAATGAAGTACAATTGTTAGAGAGGATTAATGAATTACCATGGTACACAATCCAAGTTGACATGCCTGTTATTGTTGACAACAAAAAAAAAAATGCTTGTTACTATGTGATGGGAAGATAACAGGAGGATGTTCATAAGGATATGTTTTGTGAACTTTTGTTACCCATTAATACTACAGCCACAGGACTGTTTAAGCCTTTGAACGACTTCATATCAGAAAAACTAATTTGTTATTTTGTTTCAGTATATGCATGGTGGGAGCAGGTGAATTTGATGAATTTAAGTTTCACTACTTGGATCACAGAAGCCACTTCTGAAAATGAGTCTAGACACTGTTTCATCCATAGAAAACACTTGCTAGTCAAGAAAAGAGGTGCACAGCATGTAACCACATTTTGTAGGGTGTGATTAAAATTATAAACCGCATTAAAACACACACTCTTAACTCACATCTGTTCACATAGCTCTGAGAGGAAATGGACATACATCTTCTCTTATACACATAAGTGAGCTGGTTTCTTAAAGTATATCATTGGCCAGAATTTTTAAATTATGGAGCCATTCCAGAGATATTTTTTTTTTAGAAAAAACTCTCACCACTGGCAGTTCATTTCACTGACACAGAATGTGTCACAAAACTTGCTGACTCTTGTGACATGTTCGACTTAATAAAAAAAAAAAAAACCTCTCAATCCTCCACTTGGAGGAGAACAACAACTGTGTATAGTTTGCCAGATAAAGTGCCTGCATCCAGAGCCAAATTGGAATTCTGAGAGTATGGAGTGAACACTGAAATGTCTGGCATGTTTCAAACATTAGCAGAGATTTTGAAAGAAAATGAGCTACGGCCTTCTTTCTCCTAGTTGGTGCATAATCTCTTATTTCAGCTTTCAGGAGAGTTTGAGCGTTATGTCCCAACCACAAGAGACTCCTGAACTGGAAAGGAATGGATCCACAATCCACTTCTGAGAAAGTCAGATGAATGAACTTTGTCCATATTAAAAGCAATCAACTGCTTGATCAGAAATGATGGTTACCTTAAAAGTACGTTTGAAACAACTGCAAATCTCCATGTGTTCTAAATTAAAGTCCAAGCATACAATCTCAAGACTGCCATGAAAGCACTGAAAAATCTGCTTCCATTTCCAATATCTTATCTTCAAGAAACAGGATTTTCTGTAATGACAGAAACCAAAATGAGATTACAGAATAGTCTGCAGATATGAAATATACCTCAGGTGTCAGCATCTCTCATCATCACCTCCAGATGAGATCATTTCCTCCCATTGATATTTTTTGGGCTGAGTGGAGGTTTGAGGCAGGATCTTGTTATATACTGCAGGCTGACCTTGAACTTACTATGTAGCCTAGGCTGGTCTCAAATGCACAGCCATCTTCCTGCTTTGGCTTCCTGAATGCTGGGATTGCAGGTATGCACCACCATGACCAGAAACACCTCCATTGATTTTACATTTTGGTGAGTTGTGTCATTATTTCATTACATATTACAATGTAATAATGACAACAATAATAGAAATAAATTACACAAAAATATGATTGAATCACTCCAAAACCATCCTCCACTCTGATGTATGCAAAAATGTCTCTCACATAGTCAACTAATACCTAATGATAGATAGGTTGGAATCGATGGGGTATTCTATCTGGGACACAAGCAGGCATGCACACATGGAAGCTTCCTCCTCTGACTGAGGAGTAGGGTGTGACCCTTTTTTCATGAATATTTATATACTCAGCTTGCCTCCAAGGCATTTCTAGCATGTAGTATAGAAATTTATATATTATGGATCACTTTTCTTCTCTTACAGGTTGCACTGCATCAAAAAGCACCCCCCAAAGTTTAGTTATCCTAGAACCCAAATACAGTATTATTTAGAAACAAGCACAATTAATTAAGATGAGGTCATACTTCAAGTGGGGCCTAAATCCAATGACTGGTGCATTTGAGAAAGCACACAGGAAAGAATTCACATGAGGACAGAGGCAGAGTCTGAAGTTAAGCAAGCCATGGAATTCCAGCTAGGATTCTTCTTAACAGCTTCCAAAGAAACATGGATCTGAAAATACTTTGAATTTGAACTTCTGGCCCACAAAAGTATGTGAAAATAATTTTCTGTTGTTTTAAGCCACCCATCTTGTGGTGATTTGTTATGGTAAGCCTAAGAATAATATGCACGTTAGAGGTTATTATATCATCTTGAAATAATGAGACTTAAGAGTTGGCCATTGAGTGGTCCTTAAGTGTCTTAAAGGATTGATGCAATAGGAACTTCAAAGGAATATCTGCTCTCTGCCATGCACTGAGGATTGGGTTTACATTCCTGTCCAGGAGGAGCCCCTAGGGTGAGATGTGTTCAACTGTATGCTACTTGTGTGCTCCTCTGGTTCCTCCCACTCCTGCCTTTCATCACATCCCTCTGCCAAATAGAAGCAAACCAAGTCTCTCTGAACCAGTGAGGAGTGTGTGTGTGTGTGTGTGTGTGTGTGTGTGTGTGTGTGTAACATCAGAAAAGAAGACAGAAGCTGTTGTAAGTTTCTTCCATACTAGATTAGCAGCACGTGGGCGAACCAAACTCATACATTATTCAGAGGGGAAAACTGTGGGCTTTGACTGAACTTTGAAGGAATCAGCAGCTATTCCAGAGGAGAGTGCCCCATTGTTCTGCCTCACAGAACACAGAGCAAGTGGCATTCCTTTTTGCATAGCTAATGGAGTGTCACAGATACTGTGATGAACTGGCCTGCAGACATTTTTGATGAGGTCTGAAATCACGCGCAAAGTGCCTTATTGCTGATCAGAAGAATGATGTTTGTGGTTTTGTCTGTTTATGTGGGGTTATAACTCAGTGATATTCTAGATAAGTGTTTCTGGAAGATAACATGGCGCTGTCCAAGGAGCATGTACTTATCAATAGTTCCCCTAAAAGCAGTCATCAGGAAGTTGGGTTGACATTTATATCAGGTACTTTCCTGAAATATGGGAAGCCTTTTATGTATCATGGCACAAGAAGAAAAGTGCTCATGAAATTTAATTTTTAAATATGTAAGATACATATTACTATGTGTGTGTTTCTTTGAGTTCAGAAAAGATTTTTTCAAAAATATGAAAGGAATCTTTGACCAAAAAAAAAAATTAGAAGAAGGTTAAAAGAATCTTCTTTCCGGAGAATTTGCAAGGACTCTGAATTAATTTCTGGTAAAGGATGCAAAAAGCTGTTACTGCAATCACCTAAAATCTCTTTTAGCCTTTCTTCATAATTCAGTGTATCTGAGTCAGTGGCGGAATCACAAATCTCATTTAAAAATTTCATCTGCAAATGGTTATAGCTCATGTTCACAGATAACCAATGCATTTCGTAGGTATTTATTTATTTAAGCTTTTGTATCTAAACAAATAAATGAAAATATGTTGTAGAGTTTCTAGTGACAGGGAAGAAAACAGAAACAAAAAGATGTTGGAAAGCAGAAAAGACAGATAATAATAATAATAGATGAAGCAATTTTCTCCCAGATCTGAGATAAAGGCCAAAGAGATCTACCCAAGGAGGAGACCTCTTTCCTAAGGGAGGGATCAGGAATGGCCCACCAGGTTCCTCCACCAGTGATCTGCCATCATGGATGGCCAAGCCATACAGGTCAAGATGTGACTGTTTTCAACGAATGTTCAACCTGTAAGCTTTACAGTGAGGTTATTTTCTAAACTTCCTTTTGTGCTTCCTCCTAAGTTAGGTTTACATTTATTCTCTGAAGCTTTTGATAACCAGGAGCTTTTAGAAAACAACCTTTATGGCCACTGGAATGTACAAGACTGATAGAAGGAAAAGCTAAAGTGTATGGGTGGAACAGAAGGTGAGGATTTTTTAATGTGATTTAGGGAAATATTATACTAAATGCAACACAAAGTACAATAAAGGCCTGGACAGGATAGTATTAAGACATCATTGTTGTTTCAGCTTTTCATACACTTGTAATATATGCCACTTGAGTTGGAAGTTTACATTATTGGGTAAAATACCAATGACTAATAAAGGAAGCAAGAGATAATACTGAAAATTGGTTTTTGAATATTTATAAAATGTTTCTCTGAGAATTAATATTAGAAATATGATATCATAGAAACAGCTCAATTATTACTGAAAGACATATAAGAAAACCTATTATTGAAAGTTAATGATCTTGCAATCAACCCACTGCAGAGGATATGATATTATTTACTGAAATCAAGAAATATTTGCTTCTGCACAGCAAAGGAAGCATTCAACACAGCGAAGAGAAAAATTACAGAATAGGAGAAAACGTTTGCCAACTTGTCATCTGGCACAGGATTAATATTCAGAACACACCGATAACTTGGAAAAATTAGCAAAAAATAATCATGAAATTCATTTTTAAAATGCACAAATCAGTTTGAATAGACAAGTTGCAAAAGAATAAATAAAAATGACCGATATATAGTTGAAAAATTGTCAATATATTTGAACATCAGGGAAATGCAAATTAAAACAGCATTGAGATTTCATCTGATTCCAGTAAGAAATGCCAATATCAATACAAAAACAATAACAAAAATAAAAACAAGAAAGTGCTGATGAGAGTATGGAGAAAAAGGAACACTTACACACTTTTGGTGGAAATATAAAATGGTAGAGCCAGTGGAAAAAAAACATTACTCCAATAATTGAAAATTAATTTATGATGTTACTCAGTTACATCACCTTGGACATATGTACAAAGAAAGTGGAGTAAGATACGAAAGAGAGCCCCACATGCCCAATATTTTGGCACTATTCACAATAGCTGACATAAAATAAGTCTAAGTGGCTGTCAGTAGATAATGAATTTTAAAAATATGGTTTGGATTCACAATAAAAAGGATTAAATCCTATCATTCACAGGAAAATGGGTACAACTGGAGGGCATCATATTAAAGTAAATAAATCTGGCTGGGCATGGTACAGTACACCAGTAATCCTAACACTTGAGAGGTAGGAGGATCACTAACAAGGTAGGAGGATCACTTCAAATTTGAGATCAACCTACGCTATGTGATGAGTTCAAGGCCAGCCTGAACTACGAAGGCCCTTTCTCAAAAAAAAAAAACAAAAATAAAATAAATAATATAATTACACCAGATATAGAAACACAAGTATTACACGTTTTCTTTCTTTGTGGAAAGTAAAAACAAAACAAAACAGAAACAATATCAAACAAAAATAAATAAAACAGCAAATGATCTAAAAGTAAAAAAAGGATTAAAAAGTATCAGGGACCTGATCAGGATTCCCAGCTGCCTGCACAAGGGGTAAGGTGAAAGGATGAACTAAGAAAGAGAGACGAATTCAGTAAATGCATGACAGGAGACTGGAAGGTCTCAGGATGGGCAGAGACAAGGGAACTCTGGGATAGCCACTATTTACCAAGTGTACACCATAATGGGAAAGAGTACTGGACTCAGTGGCCAGTGGTAATCTCCTGCTGATGAGAATCTCTAGGTTGATGAGGATGGTGAGGAGAGTTTGTCCTTTCCCCAAGGTGAAATGCTGTTTTTATTACTACTCGGTTCTAAAGGAACCAGGATGTCTTCAGCTACTCTTGCCCTGTGCATCACAGCATCTCAGGATCACTGAGGTCTCAGTTGTGACGGGAAACACATAGATTTACATTCCTACATACCATTGCTGGTCCACATGGCAAGATACTAGGCCTCAGACAAGCCATGGTCACAATTTAATTATAAAATGATTTTCCCCTAGCAATTATATAGAATGACCCTCGACAATAAGGGACTGAGAAGGAGGACAAATGGATGGTGGAGAATAGAGTGAGAAGGCAGAGAAGGGAGTAAATAAAGGAGTAATGTACATAATCAATACATGATGTATGTGTGCATAAGTATCACAGTGAACACCACAACTTGTACAATTAATATGCATTAATATATTTTTAAAAAGAAAGAAAAAACAAACATTTAATCCAGATAATCACAGTTATCTAGTAGAATTGTTAGGATTACATAATTTAGTAATCTATAGAGTTTATATATAAAAACTAGAATGAATTTCAATTTAGTAGATCATTTTATATAAAATCTATTGGGAGAAGCATAGAGATCTGTCTTGTAAATGCAGTTCTTATTGAGGAAGCTTTTAAAAATATTCTGTCATAACAAATTTGTTGTACACCAATTTTGTTAAACTTCACATTGCTTCTCTTCCTCCATGCCATTTGCTTAATGTTCTTTTTTTCTATATCTTCATTCATTAAGGAATTACAGATAATAGGCTTCTGTAGTCAGCTTCTTTCAGGCTTATTTTTTCAACTTGATTGTTAATATCTAAAAAATTGCAGAATCTCAGACTGAAAGATCTGTTTAAAATTCACTTCTTCCCTCTTCCACTCAATGAATGAAATAATTCATCACTTTTAACAGTGGCTTGGAAATCTTAAAATTATTACAATCTTATTGCAGATAAAAATCTTAACATTATTCAACCAAAAATTATGTATTTTTAGCAGATTCTTCCGGATCACCCAGCTGTAGTATGCAGTGCATCATTGTGAGCCACAAGGCTTCTCTAGTTATGTAAAGCTAAGCAGAAATAGCTCTCCCTGCTATTCAAGAGAAATCACTCAGGACTGTCAGATAATGCAGGTATGGTTTTTAAAATAGCAACTATCTAAATATTTGAAACATATGAGGCCAAATATAGTTTTCTCTGAGTATTGCATTGACTCACTTGACTAGAATTCAATATGGAGAAAAATATTGGATGATCTTACGCAAATGGAATGGGCACCAAAGATGAGGGGAGGCAAGAGAGTGTGGAGGGAAAAGAGATGTAAAAAGAATTAAGATGCGCTACGTATGGGCAGTAATTCCCCACCATGAATGTGATCATTATGTACTGCAAACCTGGGCTATGAAAAATTAAAATTAAAATAGCTGACAAAATGATGCTATATAACAGTTCCAATAATTGAATGATCTACCTATTGTTGCTTAAATTGCCCTAAAATTTAACATTTATAATGTTAAATGTTTAATAATAAAAAATTATTATTTCACAAAAAAAGATGACCCAGATGAAAAAGAATGCAATATGGATGAAATAACCTTATGTTTTGGGTTTCCTACACAACATTCTGCTGCTATTAATCATCAACTTGCCAGTTATCTTTCCATGGTATTTGATTTTGTGTGTGTTATGAAAGTTACTGGGTAGGAAATTTCTGATAATAAATGGACTTTTAAATATCTGGAATTATCAACACAGAATAAACCTTAGTAAATGAAATAAGTATGTATTTATTTGCCTCCTGGGTTACCACTGCAGAATTCAACAAAAACCAAAAAGAATGAAGGATTTACTTGGCAAATATTTTTAAATATGTAGATTAAATCGCTATTTCACTACTTAATATGATTGATTACAAAGATTGGAAACTTACTTGGTAGGCGAGAAAAGCAATTATGTTGACAATGAAAATTAGATTTTAAAAATAATATTATCTTGTCATAAGTATTTCTGGTGTTTTGGATTTTAAAAGTACAATGAAACTGCTATAATACTTAGCAAAAGACAATACAATTCTTTATAAATCTGTTTAGCAATTCTTATTTGCTTAGCATAACTTATATAAAGTACATCTTATAAATTAGATAATAGTTAAGGGAGTTATATGAATAATTCCAGGTCATCAGAACTGCCTTAATAACTATGTTTATCACAGTGAAAATCATCAATGTGTTAATAAAATAAAATAAATATCTTAAATATTTCTTGGACATAAAATTTGTTTGCATTTCAATAATTTTTCCTCCATCAAATTCTTCTTTAATTCAACAAATATAATTGAACTTCTATGCTTTAAGCCCTTTGTTGTTGACAGTTGTATATACAGACAAGATTAAAGCATATGCAACACCTTTTCCATAAATATTATTTTTCAAATTAATGAACTACTTCCACGATTCCCTCTTTGATGGTACACTAGAGTTCTAATGTTGAAAGTTAAACCTAAAATTACTATGTTCCAAAAAAATAACCATATCAAATTTTCATATGTCATTTATTTTAAGGAACATAATTTATTTTTAATCTTATTATGATTTTAAGTTAATGACCTTGGATAGTCATAAGTTATATGAATTCATACTATATTCTATAGTTTACTTTTTATTGTTTATTGATACATTTTAGGTATACATAATGATCACATTTATCATAAGGAATTTGTACTTTTTCATGGTATAACTGATTCTTTTCTTTTTTCCCATTCTCCTTCCCTTTTTTCAATCTCTCTTCTCCTCATTTACAAAGGCCTTGTTTCTATTTTGCCGTCTTTATTCTATAGTTTAGTCCTTTGACTTTGATGAATGACCAACTGTTCTGTGTCACGCTTTTCTCATCTGTAAAATGGAAATCACAATGGTACGTACATAATAAGACTGCAATAATGGCAAAACTTGGACAGATGCAGAGTGCTTAAAATAGTTATTGTCCACAGAAGCATTTTTATTTCATTGTCTGCATGTTAGTTAATGAAATGGCTTCAATAACACAAGATAATCAAAGAAGCTGGATCCAGTGAAGAATATTGGCCTCGGATTTAGGAAATCTGAGGTCGAACCTTAACTCTGCCACAAAAGACTTACAGTAAGCAGGGCTCACAGCTGTACAAGGATCTTTGTCAGTTGTGCGTTCCTCTGTCTGGCCCAATAACTTGCTTTTTATTACTTATATGACAAAGGAATTTAAGGAGAAGATTTCTACTTGTCCACCCTGAAGTTTTATAGAAGTGGTTTGATTCCAGTGGGTTCATAATTGAGGTCTTGTTATTATTTTGTCAACGAGTCACTCAGAAATGAATTGTTTTGAGAGGCATCATCGTAGAAGACATTGTTTAAGAGAGCTCCACACAGCTTCTTCAACAAACTCAAGGTTTGGAACTGTTATGAATAAAGAATAAAATGAAGCTATTGTGATTTATTAAACAAAAAACTGCCAAAGATGTATGTAATTTAATTTTTTCAAAGTGATTTTGTGTTTGTTATTTTGTCTACCTAGATGATTCTTAAAATATTTCAAATATCCTAGGCTGTCAAACATATAATATCTATAAACACATACATATACATATATATATATATATATATATATATATATATATATACACATATATATATATTTCATCTGTAAGGGACAAATCATGGATGTTTGGGTCATCTCATTTATGTGGTGCCACTCTTGTTCAAATACTTAATTTTTTTTTAAAAGTTACTTGGAAAAAGTTCTCAAATAGTCAAGTTACAGTTATAAAAAGAAAAACACCCAAGCTCAGCCTTGAGCTTTAGCACCTTCATAAGCAGCAGTTGCATTTCCATACATAGATTTTTAATCATTGGCACATCCTACTCAGAAACTATACATTGGGGACTAAGTACTCATTTGAAACATTGCCATGGCATTCAAATATACGCAAATAATCATACTGAGCTAAAAAGAATGCATTTGTGGGAAGAAAAATGTGGTCAGCTATCCTACCTTGACTTGAGATTTTCTTATGAAAAGTCTTTAAAATATTATGACATACTGAGGACACATGAGAAAACTGAAAAATATTAGCAAAGTTCAATTTAGTAGTCTGGTTGTTTTGACTGAATAACCAAACAAATAAATTGTGCATGTATCTGTGATGATGATGAAGAGAAATGTTTAACAAAAATTTCATTTGTTATATACTATAACTTTTTCCATCTGTAATTTTTTTTAAAAAAGAATAAAGCAGAAGTGAAATCAAATCCAGTCTTTCTGCTAATGTATAAAGTGTCTGGTATGTACTTTTATCTGTGGAATATTTTGTGGATTAAGATATGTTAGCTACTTTTGGTGAATTTTAATACAGTAGTTATGCATAAATATATGAAATAATTGCTTGGTTTCATTATTATTGCCCTGGCCCAAGCCACCAGAAACTCTTTCCTAGATTTATGCCCCGTGTTTTTCCTTTTGCCTTCCTTGACACAGGAGTCAATAATCATCCACTACACTTGAAATAAAAATCCCTACAGCTTAGCATAGAAAGAGAAGAGGTGGAAGAAAAAGAGAAACCATCTTTCTATTTTGTCTGACCCCACCTCTCTCTCTTACCCTATCTCTTGACGCTTCTCACTTTGCCCTGAATGCAATTTGTCTTCTCCCACAGAACTAAGTACCCCAAGGACAGATGTCCCCATCTGCTTGCTCCTTCTATTTTGCATTATCCAGAACATCAGGTATGTGAGAGATATACTTATCTATTCAAAATAACTAATGAAAATAGGTGTATCCTTCACATTTTTATGTTAAATTTATAAATTGTACATTTATTAAAACAGATTAACCTTTTGTAAAGCTATAAAATAATAAATTCAAAAGTAAAATAAGTTTTAAAAAATAGGATAGGAAGCATGAGGGAGATCTCATTTTAGGTAATAGTTAATGTGAGTTTAGAATAATAATTTGAATTGAAATAGGTAAACATGTGAGATGAAATATCTCTTAGTGAAGTAAGTAAGCAAAAGAAAGCTGAGAATAGGAGTAGATGGGAGACTATTCAGTGATTGAAAGAGGATTATAAGGAGCCAAACTGACATGATACACACGTCTTCATACTAAACAAGAGTAGAAATTAAGTGTGAATAAAGGTGCCCAAATTATCAAAGGATTTGAGCAGATCAACAGAGATTACAATGAATTAAGTGAGACAAAGATGAGTTAAATGTTTTTTGAGGATATTATCTTGATGCAAACATCAAGTTTTAAGAGTGAGATGGGATACAGGTGGGGATAACTGTAGAACAGAAGACTCAATGAGCAATGTTAACCTTTGGGAAAGAGGTGATGATGTTAGAGCTATCAAGAGAGATGACAATGATAAGGGAGGACAGTGTCAAAAGGGTAAAAAGAACTGATGGTAAAACTTTGGATGTGTGCAAAGAGAGAAAAGCAGTCCAACCTAGGAAGATACAATATGTAGCAGAAAATGTTCTTTCTCTTATCCAGAAGGAGACTGGAGAGATATGAAGCCATATTGCTTACTGGTCAATGTTTTATGCTCAAGAACATGGATTCCTTGTGTTATTCTATATTTAAACAAAATTTATTGTAGAATTCTATTATTCAAATATGTTTTTTTCGGAGTTTCAGTGAGTATCCCCTTATAATAACAAGTTTGTTAGTATCAATCAACAAGTGAGTATTTCAACAAAATTTATTGGCTAGGCACAATGAACATGCATTGATGTGTGGTCCAAGCACTTACTACAAATACCTGCTCCATTCACAGAACTATTTCTATAATGCTTCTTTGGGTGCTGGTGTGGAAGCTTCACTCAGACTGGTGCAATTAGAACTCAGTTTTGAGAATTTTAACCTACAGAAAAATAGAAAAAATAATGAAAATATGTCCATTCTGGAACTCTAGAGAAAAAAAATCCTATGAATCTAAGGCAATATTTTCCCTATATTTTCTATTGCTTCCTTGTTGAAGTCTTCTTTAATATCTTAAAATCTATCTAATAGATTTCTTTCTTTTATTTAATGACCTACTTTCTATTGTGAAGCCTTTCAAAGGGCTTAATTAGTGCTTAATGTAAAATACTTCTAAAATTGGTATAAAATGCAGATTTTATTAGCCGAAATGGTAAATTAAAGCAAGCCAAAGGAAACTTAGGAACTTGGAATACTTTAATAAGATCTTTTGCAAAATGCAAGTAGTACTTGACTCAGGAAGACAGGCTTAGATTTCTGTTTCTCTTTCTTTCCTAGAGAATTATTTTTGGTAGGAGGCTTTCCTGCATTCTCATCTCACCAACTTCTTCATCAAAGGGAAACTTCTAAGTTTGGAGAATATAAGAACAGATCTGTTGTTGTCATATATATATAAAAATAGTAGGACATAAAATTTAAATTGTCAGAAATAAAATATGAGTTAAAACAGCACAATTTAGCACAAGGCTCCCCTCATAGCTGGGATTGTAGCAGCACTAATGTTTAGCAGGACTGAGATACCCATCTCTTACGGATACAGAGAAATTGAGAACAGAACTTACCCTTGTAAGTGGCACCAAGGGATGTTTCTGTTCATTCAGAATATTATTCAAAATCATGAATTAAAATAGTTTTGTTCTGTGATTGCTTAGACTTGTGTTTTAGCTTACTTTGGAATATTTCAGGAGACCCAGAAGTGGAATAAAGAAGTGCTTTTAAAAACAAGAATTACCAGGGTAGGCTTAATGTATTTCTTTTTTCATTCAAAAATAATTTATATGCTGTCAAGTATCATACTATAATGTGATTTAATAGGTTTCATTAATTGGTTTGCTTGTTTGTTTTAAAGATAAAATTCCTGCCTGCATGAACACTGCTCTGACAGAGAGGAAAATATTAAGAACCACATAATATGACTATGACAAACTGGCAAGGAAACTGAAAAAAAAGTACATTATGACATGAAAAACTGATGGGATTTAATTGAACTTACAAAGAATGTTAAGTAAATCTTCTTGGGGGAAGCCTACCAGAAAGGAAAGGGTATTCGGGGGGGGGGGGGGACATTTGCACAAAGGTTTTGTGACAGGAAAGAATTAAGAATCACTGAGTAAGTGAAAAGAGCTGGTAGGCTTAGTACACAGAAAAGCAGGAGAGAAAGCTGCAAAACCCAGGGGGACGTTTCAGGATGAAACCAAGTGCATATTATCAAATCTATGACACACAAGGAAGTAACTAGATTTGATGTTAAACAATGGTAAATAAAAATAATTTTTATAACTGAATCCATTAAAAATACTTGACCTTGTGCTATATTTTGAGTGATAGGAGTTGTTTGAAGCATTCTTCACAGGCCTGATTTTATACTCTTTAACATAAACCGATCCTAAACAATCTAATATAGAAGCAAATTATTCAAAAGATTACAGAAACCTGTTCAATGAAGGCAATCAATTGTTAGTATTTTAAAAATAATTGATGCTATTAAATTGGCTCATTAAAAGTTTTAAAAGAAAGAGGCAAAATGAGGAACCAAACAGGAAAATAACAAACTCACGAAATGCTTTGGAACGATCATTTCTATGGTTCTACTAGCAGGGCGAGTAGGATGAGACAAGTACCTAACTTCGTCTTTTTCTATGATTTCACTATAGTCATCTCACCCAGTGTCACAGAAGTTTCTCAGTGCTCTGGGGAAGGTAGAGGGCAAAAGAACAAAAGAATGAAAGTAAGAGCAAAATATTGAAAAATCAAAAGCAGACCTACTATAAGCGTTATGTTTTGGGGAGGTGCCAGAAATATAGCTCAGTGGCACAATACCTGTCTGCCAAGCATGAGGTCCTGAGTTCAATTCCCAGGACCAGAAAATAATATTAATAAGTTTGGTGGGGAGAAATAGAACTAAAACCAACTAGAAAACTGTCTTACAGAAGCATTTTCAGGACCCTTAAGGTACTGATGTTCTTTGTTAACCTGTAAGCCAGGGCATAGTTTCTTGCTTTCTAAAACCAGGGCTTGTTTTTCATAGAATACAGGAAATGCTTCTGAATATTGCATGCCTTTTAAGAGTGACAGTTTTGGACATGCTGCCCCTGGGCATCCATTTGCCTTAAATACACCAACTTCATTTTTCTCCTTTAAGATCAAAAAAATATTAGCTTTGTGGTCATCTCTTTTAGAATTTACCAGAGAATCAGCATTTTGCCTACAGTTTTCTCCAAGTCACCTCCCTTTATTCTTCCTTTTATCCTTTTCTTTATAAAATTCTCATGATGTACATAGTATTTTACTGCTATTTAATTGTGTCTATTAGTGGGTTTTTATTTTATATTTTTTCATTGAGACATCAATACAGGTTAATAAAACATTTTATTAGATTGGACTGATAAAATATTCTCTGCTACATATAATCAGCCTCCATCCTCTCCCAGAATACACACATGATCTAGAATACTTCTCTGCCTACAGCTGATCCCAGAAACTAAATCTAGCCCAGCTCACCTAAGAGCTATGTGTGATTGCTCAATGGGCTGCAGGAGCAGGAGTCTGTCTGTGTGTGTGTGTGTGTGTGTGTGTGTGTGTGTGTGTGTGTGTGTTCACTGTGTCCACAGTGACTACAATAAAGGGTAACATGCAAAAAAAATGGAATCAACACAAGGCAGGGTGGGAAACAGGCTGTAAAAATGATTAAGATGCATTAAAATAATTACATGTACTAATCCTCCAAGATGAATGTAATTATTACATATTACAAATGTATGCTAATATGAAAAAATTTTAAAAGGCGCATGTTCATCCCCCCAAAAAATATTCATCAAAGTAGTTTTTAGGCAACTGAAATGAACTTGGGGTATCTTACTGTCACTGATACATTCTGGAATGCCTGCAACTGTAAATGCACCCACTCACCTGCACCCTACTCAGGAAGTCATTCCCTCAGCTTTGGAATACGGCCCCCTCACTGTAGGTTGGATAAGAGCTTGGGGATGATACAATGATGAGTCATGAGAGGGATTTATGTCCAAGTGATATTTACAGACCTGTGGTGGGCAGAGTGTCATTATAAGATTCAGACTGAGGTGCCGCTCTTGATTACTCATCATCTGCTACCTCAGGTCTTCTGCCTCATCATCACAAGACAGTAAGTCCCTTTTGATTTGAGCAACTAGAGGATGATATGCTTTGTTTCATGAGATATTCTCATTCCTTTGTACTGTCACAATAGTTCAGTGCTTCGTTTTGATTAGTGAATGCTTTGCATTTACTGGTAGATTTATTTTCAAAGTATCTGGGTGAGTCACAAGCACATGCAAGGTCTTGTAATGACAGAGGCATCTATAGCAAAACCCACCTTCTATATAAAGCATTCAATCTACAGAAAATAAGCTTAAACTGTTCTAACCACATCTGTATCTTAGAATTTGATAATCTGGGTGAAAATCTGAGTTCCATTTACTGGCATTTGTCTGTTACTTGCACTAAATGAACCACATAAGAACTTTCGTGCTATGCAATTTGGTTGATATGCCTTGTTTGGTAGTAAGAACAGAGCATGTTTTCTGTTAACTAGCTTTTCTGTGACAGAAATGAATTTACTGCTGATTTTGAATTTTCAGCTGAAGTATTTTCATCAAAGGAGGCTGTTGTCCAGAATGAGAAATTGTTGTCCTTTTCTGAGATTCTCAACATTCACCGGAAACATGTTCCTACAAATACTGACCCAACTCAACCCTACTTCGTTTCTCAGCAGATGAGGTCACATCCTGGTATGGTAGCACTCTTCATTGCCTGGCCCCACTAATCAGACCGTCACTGATGTATAAAGTGATGCTCAGAATTTTTGATTGCGCAGCTAGCTAACAGAGGAGAGTACTGTCTGTGGTGGGAACACTGCATGATTCATATTTTCTTTGAAAAATTAAAGCCATATTTCTTTGATGTGTCAACAGTAAAGACTGAAAGTGGATTGCTGATTCTTTGTACTAAACTAGAGGAAGAAATCCAGAGAAAAAGAGAGCAAAGAGAGACTGCTCTTCAGTCAAGTAATGAGAACGATGTTCCTAGAAAATACACATAAACCAAGGTCACCATTCTTGGAATATAACTGTAACCTAATGATGTGAGAAAGGCCAAATGAGGGAAATGTGAACAGAAATAATTATCCTCTGCTGTCTAGGAAGAGAAATAAACTGAGGTCATCAAGGACATCTGAATGTTTGTGTGACTCAAAAAACAAGGGCACACATTCATTGAGAGAACAGGCGGAAGAGGAAGAGACAATTCCCAAAATAATTTTTAGCCATGACTAGAGGGCTGTCTAAGGCACTTTTGTCTTCTCTTTTGCTTCCTCTATTATTTCCCAATGAGTCCATCAGGATCTCTTCAAAAGAGTGAGATCAAATGTTTCCCTATATGAAGCATACTCCATACCTGCTTAAGAAGCAAGGAAAATGAGCCCTACTACAAAATGATCTTTCTAGATGCATTACAAATGTGCAATTCAATTCTACTGTTCTTAAAAGAAGTTGGGTGGTAGGTGGCAGGTGGCTTTCCTTTCAGGAATTAAGAAAGAAAGATCACTCATCCCCTCCCTCTGTATAGGAATAGCTGTCTAAGTGGTCTCTGACCTCAACACTTCTCATAATTTATGCTTCTGACAGTCACTTTATAATCACCTCATGAACTGAATCATAGCAGTTTACTCTCCACTGACTTTGATTTCCCTCCACAGTTGTGGGGGCTTCTGCCACTGGATGTGTCTGCCAGTATCCCTTCAAACCTAGACTAAGACAAAATCTAGGATGAGCTCCAAAACACAAGCTCCACCCAATCCCATCCATTGACCACATGCTGGGAGAAAGAGAAGCTTATTTTCCTCATACTACATGGAATCCCAGGAATCCCATGGAGAACTCCAGGATGTGCTAAGCAGCTGCTACCCAAGTCCCAGACGATACTCATTTTCTCAAAGAAGTATGTTCATCCAATTCTTAAAAACTGACCCAGTAGATACAATCAGAACATCATCAAAAAGGCAGCAGAATTGAGAGAGTAGATTAGGCTGATTGCCCAAATTCCAAGTAGGTTGGTGAATCTGAGGGTGCCATATAAGTCTAATTTCTACTAGTTTTTTAGAAAAGCATGAATTATACAGAGAAGGACTGAATACTCTAGCACATCAATAGCAAAGAGTTTTCTTACTGAAATCTTAAAATACTCTTACTAAATGGAGTTTTCAAGACTTATCTGGCAGAGCTCCCTCCATTGCTTTTCAGGAAGCAGTACAAAGTGGTAGGGGTGGTAGTCATTTCAAATTACAAAATATCAGACTGACAGTCCCAGCATCATTGGCTTGCAAAGACCTCATTGGATGCGACAGGCTGGAAATCTAGGTGGCATAATGAGGCATATAAGCACTATTTTCAAGGATGCTAGCAGCTATTTCATAGCTTTTTCCCCCAAGGCCAGTAAGCTTCTCAAATTCATCTGTCTATTTTCATATATTTCCTTTTTCTTCATTGTTCTCCCTGCAATATGTAATGCACTGACATTTGGTAGGTTGTGCCAGAGTTCAGATATATGCATCCCTCTAGGAAGTAAAAGGCACTCAGACTTCTGACCATGTGATTTAAGTGAACATCTCTCTAGAAGTATATGATCATAATAGTTGTTTTCTAAAGATAGTCTTGCAAGATTCATGGCTTGCTTTTTTCAGGAATTATATTTCGTTTGACATCATCCATGTTACTTTACATCAACATTTTATAATTCTTTTAATGAAAAAAATAATCAAGGTTCATCCATGGCAAGTACATGTTATATTTCTTATTTTAGAGAAGGGTAATATAGAACAAGATTGAAGTCATAAATAATAAGAATAGTGTGGACATAAATAATAAGAATAGAGGTTGTACAATTGAGATGTCCCAGTTTCCTCCAAAGGTCGACCTCAATTATATGCAGAATAAAGTATGTGAGTTTGTGGTTTCCATGATGTACAATTAAGAAATTTGTGATACCTTAAATCTACAAATTTTTATATGAAGTCATACAAAGAGAAACAGATTAACTATTAAGTTTATCTTTCTATTTTATAAATAATTTTCAAAAATATTTAACCATAAGTTTTGATGTTCAACAAACTGGTTTTACTTATGATACTACAAGAAACTAATTATTATTTTTTCAAATAAAACTTCAGTCAACTAAGCAAACACAATGCACCAGACACATAGCCATTTTTCTCTGTATAAGAGCTGCATGTTGAAACAGATACATGCATCATCTAGCATTTTATGTTCCCATACTCTGTGAGGTTAAAGGAGAATTTAATATGATAGGTCAGTGCAATTTTGAGTTAGTAGAGCTGAACTGATGATCTATTTCCTGCCCTTTTCAACTGTAAAACCTTGGTCATATGTCAGTTTTTCTAGTTATAAAATGAGAATGCTAGTCCTTTTTCTCAAAAGGTAATAGTTGTGAAACTCTTTCTGAGATCACCAACATTTCCCTTTCCTTTTCTTCTTCTGTCATTTTCTCTTTCATTCATATTAGAACCAAAATATCTGAACAGGGAAAGTGGTTCAGTTCAGATGATACACAGTAACTACTCTCTGGCTTGGAGAAGCAGACTTACAGAAGCAGCATAGGAGATCAAGCATGAGACAGCAGGCCACCCCAGCCCAGGACGCCCAGCTAGCTGGCTTCAGAGTCTTGATGCTCTGCTCTTACCATTATGATGAGCTTCACTGCTCTGTTTAGTTGATATTCTGTGGGAGCTGCTTTCTCAACTCAGGCACTGTCTGTGCTGTCTTCCAGAGGACTTCCTAGACAAGGTAGGAAGCACACAAAAACATTTTATGTAAATATTGTAACTTCTACTCTCCCACCTGAAGTGCTTAGTCACAGTCATGGCTTCAATATACATTATCCATAATGTAATCATCCTAAGGATAAAATCATCATCATCAACACCCTCACCATCATCATCACTGCTCTCACTGCTAGGACTTTGCTTGTTTTTCTGCAACCTTGGTACAATGCTAAGCACATAATGTCCTGTATATTATTTAATACAACCCACACCACTGGGAAAGATAGTTTGACTCCAGATGCAACACTCACGCCACCGTGATCTCAGGAACAATGGGCTTTTCTGTCATGATGAACACTCACTCTGCCCACTTCCTGATTCTTCTAATAGATTAGAGAAAGTACAAGCTGCACACAACCATTCCCAGTCTGCTTGAGTTACCTGAGGCACCCAGCTGACTAGTGGCTAACTGTGGTCCTCACAGGTGATGCCAAGTCTACTCTGATTGTTGCTCAGTTCATTTTCCTAACGCTCACTCTTCCTTTTGATCCTTTTCCTTGGCCTCCTTTGTGGCACCTTGTAATCTCCAGACAACTTCTACAATTAAGACCAGAAAAATCTTTGATGAATTACTGGGTGTTGTAAGAATGCTAGTTATGAATAATTGTAACACCACTATTTTGAGAAGCTATGAGGTATGGAATTAAATGAACCTATGTCTTGCTATCAGCCTGAACTAACTTTAAATTCTGATATCACCTCTTTCAGAATGTTTTATGCCAAAGTGTGTCACCAAAGTACATAAGCCAACTTTTCTGAGGCAGTGGGTCTATCTTTCTGCCCAAAATGAAGATAATAATGCTTAATTCACAGTAGGATTATATTTTATTTGAAATCAGATGTTAGTAATATTCAGTGTTTACTAACGCAGCTAAGGGTCTGGCATTGAATTGTGTGAAGCTGAAAGGGTAGAAAGAACCCTGTTCTGATAGGATTAGTGTCCCCTAAGAAGAGGCAACAGTGCATTCCCTCTATCTCTTTCTGTCTCTATCCCTGTTTCTCTGCCATAAACTAAAGAAAGAAATCAGAGTAGGCTGCTCTCCATAACCCTCAAAAGAGCTCCCATATCAGAAACCGAATTTGCCAGTACTTTGATCAAAAACTCCCAGTCCCTACCTAAGAAAATAAATTCCTGTTGTTGAAGTCACACAGTTTATGGTAGTTTTTATGGTGCCTGAACAGACTGAGTGCAGCACTAAATGTGTTACTTTACGTAGGGATAAGAGGGAAGACCTACAATTATCCTCATTTACAGAGGAGGTAATTGAACCTTAGAGAGATTAAGTCAAACGTTTAAGGCATATGAAGTGGCACACCTGGGACTCTAGCTGAGTGCTGTCCAACTCTAAGTGAGCCTCTCAATCACTACACTACTTTGCATCTTGTATCTAGTAAAATGCACGGTGTCCTGCACAGTTCTGAGAAGGTGACCCTTTCTCAATAACAGTTGGTCCAGAAGTGCCTGCCGACTTTTTATAAGAAAGAGATCTGGCCCTTTACCAATGCAACCTCAAGACCATAAGAAATACTAACTTCTTTTGAATTTTCTATTCAATTGGCATATATGGAAGTATATATGTTGATATAATAAGAACTTTTGATTCTTAAGAGAGATATATAATTACACAGTAAATTGCAAATGATTTCAATATATGTGTAGAGAAATTTTCCAGAAAATATGTATCAAGAAATATTATTTATTCTTATTGTCTTTGTGGCAGAAGTTTGTTTCAGTTTTTTTTTTTGTTTGTTTGTGTTTTGAGCTACAGTTTGATACTCTAGTTAACTAATCTGCCAATTGGTGAATCAACTAAATGTTGGACATTTCTCAGATTGATAGGTGCTCTTTGAGATAGATAGGTCCATCAGATAACTCAAGGCAGCAGCTCTCAATAAATATTCTCAAATGATATTTATATGTAATATACTTATATACATGTATCATTTTGAAAAATAGAATCCGATTTATATTAGAAAGATTAAAAACAATAATTTATAATATATGCTAGTATAGTTAGCATTTCAATATGACTTCAATAAAAACATTTAACAGATATTTTACCTTTTGTATATAATTGAATTTGATAGCTATAACTGTAAATTAAAGGAACAAATCTGATGAAAATACCATCAATGGATTTTTCTAAACTGATGAAAAACTCTTAGTCAAGTTCCAGAACAAATACAGAAAATTCACAAAATGAGAAATACAGATAAAAAATTTATTTCCATCCTCAGCCTAGCACCCTTGTCAATAAATGATAAATAAAGTTCTTATTTTGAAGACAATTAAACACAAGACACAAAAGCAAAGCTAAGTGGCAAATGGGATCTAGAAAAATATTTAAGCAAAGTAGACTGTCCTACTGAGCTATGAACCAATATCAAACAGTCATAAGCTTTATGGAATCCGTGCTGCTGTTCCTGAAGATTCAGCCAACTGCAATATCTATAGCTGTCTGCAACAGTGTAAATCTGGAGCAAACAACTGCCTGAAGCTAGTGCCACATCACATCTGCAAAATAAGGCATTTGGATTGTAGATCTTGCATTTGAGCTACTGGAGCCATCATTTCCAAACTGGCTGTGTGGATTGTACTTTGATCATTTCATTAATGTTTAGTAAGATTATCTGGTACTTTATACACTACTGTATTTTTTTGTTTTACTTCATTTATCAAATGATAGAGTTTTACATATAAAACCTCTTGACTTACACATTATTTTTATTATAGAAAAATCACTGTTTATTCAAACTATGCAAAATTTTGTCTGCATGTTTCAACTAAAGTTAGGTTCTAGCTTCAGGGAATTTTTAAGGTTTATTTCTCATGTGAATATCTGTCAAAACTCCTGTGGGACCAGAACTAGTCATTACTCTATGGGGGTGTCTTCACACACTACTGGATATATATTATTCCTGGCTCCTGCCCACTAAATTCCAATAGCTTTCTCTGTTTTCACTCTCCATCTCTCACATTACCCCTGTTAATTAAAATACTCCCTGAGATACAGCATTTCTCCTTTGAGAACTTTAATGGAAGTTAAAAATATGAGTTTTGAAATTAAGAAGATATCAGTTCAAATTTTATCTTGCAATTTCAATTAAAACTAACTTGGAATTCAGGGCTATCCTAGAGACTTACAATATCCCAATCAAATATAAAATTTAAAATTGAACTCTTATTTTTTCATTTAGAACATTTCATTACAATTTTCTCCTCTGGTCTTTAACAGACATGGTGGGAGTAGGGGAAAATGTAACAGTCTTTACTTGCTAATGGGAAAGAATATGAATTGTGGAACATTTCAGGATACCTACTTACATTTAAATTTCAGATAGTAAATGAATAGTTTCTCTAGTATAACTGTGGTATATGCACTGGTGCACAGGGACATATTTGAATTTTAAGGAAATTCCCAGCATGGGAATATGTATGTGGAGAAATGCTTGTGCTTTATCTAAAATTCAAATTTAGCTTAGTGTTCTGCTTTCTTATCTAGCAAGCTTATGTTAGGTATTTATGAGATGAAACTAATACAGTAGCATTAACCCTTTCCTTGTTCATGTTTAGTTAAAATTATTCACTCATTAATATATATATGTATGTTAAAGCCTATTATAAACTCCTAGATAAATGAATGTTTATATGTTAAAATGATTGATTTACAAATAATCCAACTCCATGCTAACTGTACAGACAAAAAAACTGGACTTGTAGTTCTATACAAAGAGTGTTAAATACTTTTTTAAAGTAATCTAAACTGTGTTTCTTAATGTTAAGCCTCATGGCTAGATATTATGATCCTCTGAAATAATAGCATTTTATATATCTTCAATTTGCTGGAGTAAAAAGAGATAGCATTTTTCAGATTCTGAACTATTTTTCAAATATAAAATTTATTAAGAGTAACTAGACTCAAAGCAAAATTCAAAAGCAACTCAAAGAAAAAAACCCAAAACTTTCATTTGTTTCACCCATACAAGTTTTCCAACTATTTCAATCCCACCACAAATTTTTTCAAAGAGAGACCACTTACATCACATAATTCTTCAGAGTATGGCCAGCTAACTAACTTGTCATTCTAAAAAGATAACACTTTTCCTTTAAATTTACATTTATCTCTATCTAAAATGAAATAAAATGAAAACACAATGCAAATTTATACATGACTCTTATTTTTCAAGTGTCATACCATGTATTTCTTCTATGCTTTTACTTTGATGCCAAACTTTTTTTTCTTTTTCTCCTACTTTTCTAGAATAAATATTATTATCATTAATCAGCAATTGCCTGTCAAGGGGCTACATTTTTAATTGATCACCATTCACGACTAGCTACTTTCTAAATTGTTCATGTCCTCTTTTAATTTATATATTGAAATTCTAACCTTAAAGGTAATGAATTACAGCATGAACACTTTGGAAAGTAATTATCACATGGAGGTGGAACACTCATGAGTGGGATTCCTGCTCATACAAAACCAGATTTCTTTTCTACCCTTATACTATGTGAGGATACAAAAAATATTCACAGTCTATGAACTAGAAAGCAGGGTGTCCCTAGACACCAAATCTGTCAGCACCTTGGTCTTTGATTTCATAGTCTCCAATACTATGAAAATAAAGTTCTGTAGTTTACAAGCCACCTTGTCGCTGTATTTGCTATAATTCTAACAGACTTACAATACTACATACTCTGAAAATAAGAATTCCTTGTGGCAAAAGTACTATTATATAATCATAATTTATTGAGTTAGTCTATGAGAGAAAAATGGAATTCATATTGGCTCTTTGAAGGCTGTTGTGCTAATAAATATAAAAGGGCTTCATAAATTTTAAGGTATTACATTAACTGAAAGTGTTAAATCAATAAGACAAGAGTAAAGTTAGATAAATAATAATAAAAGAACCAACCTTCATGAGGTACTAACTGTAGTATTTATTTTACCTCTTCTGGTTTGTTTCTATTTACAAATGAGAAAACTAAGATAAAAGTTAACAATTTTGCTCAAGATCATGTGATTAATTTCCTATAATATGAGCCCATGAGTCAGTCTAACTCTAACATGTCTACTTATAGTTTGGTCCCCCAGGCCTCATGTAATATGGATGCAGCTGAATCTAGAGTCTGTGATTGGTTTGCTGTGTAGTGCTGGGATTGGCGATGGGAGTGTTCCATCTGCCTAAGGGTGGAACCATAAAGCTTTACATAATGATGTGAGGGCAGGAAGAAGGTGTGTCTCGCTCTTTTGCTTTCACTTCTGCTGTTTTGCAACAGCCATGAATGGCTGGCCTGCCACACCATGCTTCCTTGGAGCCAACTGAGTATACACTGAAACCTCCAAGAACTATAAGAAATAAACCTTTCCTTCCCTAACTTTGGGCATCAGGTATTTTGTCTCAATGTGTAAAAAGTAACTAAGATACCATGTATGGACAAATAATAATTTTTCCTGACTTATATTTCTGTAGATGTCTTAATCTTCGGTTACATTGCCAAATTACAAATTCGTATTAGTTACAAAGATGATGACTGCCTTGAAACATTCAGGGACAATGACTGTTAGTTGAGGTTCATGAGTTTCGACATGCAGCACAATAGCATAGTCTTTGAGGCATTAGCTCATGCCAGGAATATACAGATCAGTATTGTGGCATTCAGCTCTGCCATGTTTTCCACTTTACTCCCTTCATTTCAGATGGGCTTATTTTATTAAGAGACATGTGTGAGTGTGTAATTAAAACATGAAATTAGAGCTAGAAGCTGTCAGAGAGTACAGAAGTTCCTATGTGGTTTATATATGTGTCCAGAGATACACAAAATCCAATGAAAAACACAATAAGACAGTACATGTTGCTTAGTAGTAATCTTTCAACTAATTATATCACTTTAATGTGCCAGTGTACTGGAGACCAATTAGCTGCATGAGTAGAATGCTGAGGGAATGACTCATGTAAGAAAATCATCCAGGGTCTCAACACCTTTCAAATGCATGTATTGACAGTGCTTGTTTTAATACTGACCTTGCTAGAAATATTGCTAGGAGATGACAACCAAAAAAAAAAAAAAAAAAGCAACAAAATGGAGATACAATGAATTTAGCATGAAAAACAAACTTTATTGGCTTAAATATTTAGAATATTTTGGAAAACTTATTGGAGATGAATTTTAAAATGTGATTTCAGGTCATTAAATTGAGGCTTTGCCTTCTATAAAAGCATCAACTGACGTTAAGTCACAATTTAAAATTTATCTTCTCCAGCAACTTTTCCATATATATGAATGTACTTCTGAGCTATATGTGGGTGTGGTGCGTGGATGAGTGTGAATAAATCCTCTAGAGAAAGTGAGGAATGAACTTGTTGTTGATCAACTCAGGGAACTTATGGCATAAACATTACAAAACTAAGGCTAATTTAATCAAGGATTGCCTGAAATAAGTAAAAGCACAGTGAACACTAATACACTCAACATAAACATACTGCCTGCAGTGTAGATTCCATTTATGTATTTCACTTGGCTACAGTGTAAGTGGCAGGATTACAAAGTGGAATTATGAATTGTTTGGCCTCTCAGCAGATTTTATAGCATTGTGATGAAAACAACAGTGCTAAGACAGTAAAATTCAGCATTTGCGAGTGACATTGCTCTTGCTTGAATGTGTGAAATGAATGAGAAAATTTTCCACACTAAAAACACACATGGCTCAAATTTCCAACCCTTTCTCTTCCCCTTGGCACCCTTCACTGTGCAGACTAAGACAATCTGCTTTTCTTGTACCAGCTTCTTGATCTCACTCAACACTGGACTCTGCAATTCCATGACATCTGGCCCAGACCCATAGGAGAAGGCCAGGGCTATTGCTATTCCAGTGCCAAGAAATCCCCAGTCACAGAATCCCAACTGGGCCCCTGCCTTACTATCAGCTTCCTGGAATCCATCTTCTATAAGGCTGTCAATATGATAGCTCCAATATGAAAATCTAACTATGAAACCTTGACTTAACTCCCTTAAAATGCCTGCACAATAAACTATAAACTTCCTTTACTTGGCATACAAAGAGCTTCAAGATTGGGTCATTGCCCAAATGTAATGTCTCATTTGTGATTTCCTGCTTTGCACTTTGAAAGCCAGCAATATTGAACCACTTTGATTTCTTTGAACACACCAATTTCTCTGCTGGCACCCTGCCTTACACATGCTCTGCATAAAACATCCTCCTCTACTCATGTTCCCAACAAATTCGTCATTCTTAAATCTCCAATCAAATGCTACCTCTTCTGAGAAGGTTTCTTTGGCTTCCCCAGGCAATCAGCTATGTCTCTTCTGTGGGGATCTTGTTTGAGTCTGTGCATCTATTTTAAAATCATTCTATTGTTGGAATGCTCATCTCTCTCTCATCCTATTTAAGCTACATGAGGGAAGGTACAATATATTAACATTCTTCAGTCTCAATATCTTAGATAATACCTGACATACAAAAAAGCTCAATATGCATAATGGAGTGAATGAATAAGTGAATGTGACACAAACAGTGTTTCCAAGTGAAGAAAAGAATGGTTCAGTGGGGGCTGGGGGTTTAGCTCAGCGGCATAAGTGCCTGCCTTGAAAGCCAATAAAAAGAAAAAAGACAAAAAAAAAAAAAAAAAAAGAATGGTTCAGTGAGTAAAAACAACTTAGATTTTAAGGACTATTTCGGGATACCCTAGGCAATTTTCCAGTAGGCTAGTGACACAAGTCCCCAGTGCTGTGCCTAGCAGTGTGACTAACCAGAAGAAGATTTTATGAACAACTGAAAGAACCATGAAAACTACTTAGCAGCCATTCATTGTGGCAGCAGTATTATGGGATGTCATGATTCTTCATCAATTTTCCCAGGTCTATATATAACTGATAACCACAAATTCACATACTCCAATCTTCCAAGTGGTCACTGTTCTCCATTACCTTGTGTCTTAGTTACTTATTGGGACAAAATATCTGATACCCACAAGTTAAAGAAGTTTTTTTAATTCCATTTTGGTGAGGTTTCAGTCCATAGCTCACTGAAGACCATGACCCAGTAGTTCTAGTGATATTGCACACTCTATCAATAAATATCCAGTCTTACAGCATCCATGAACCTGAAACATCAGTAATTCTCAACAAGAATTGGATGACTTTGAAAATTTGGAAATTTATTCATTTGGCTTATGAGCAGTTGTTTAGAAAACCATCTTATTTCCAAAGAATAAAACATCTCATGACTGGCAAGAACCTTAAAGGAATACTACTTGGATGTAGGCCCAATTGCTCTGTTGGCTACTATTAGATCCTAATATCATAACAACAGGATACATTGTTTAGTGTTATTACTCAAGATTTCCATATATACACTCCAAGGCCTGTTATGTTATTGGGTAGTTGTGCAGTTAATAATCAAGAGCTATAAAAAGTAGCTAAGAAAGTAGAAACTGTATGTTACAAGTCCATAATTACGCCCATTAGTCTACACTTTTCAATTTAACATTTTTATTCATTTTTAGCATTCTCCATGAGTTCATTAAATCATTTTCCTGTGTAAAATATTTTCATTTCTTGATATCTTGAAAATTGGCTTACACTTGGTTCGTTGTGTTTGTTTAAAACCTTCTAATATTCTGACAAAGGATCAGCTTTCTGATCCTCTGGTGGTAATTTTATCTACTTTTTAACTTCAGTTAAAATAATTTTCACGCACTGGCATCCTTCTTGGCTGAATCTGAAATCTAGTCATAAAATCTAGAGGCTTGGAAAAATTGAGAAGTAGGAACTGTAGTGTAGCAATCAGGCACATACATACCACTGCATCTAACACAAAATGACTCAGTGTGTGCACACTCATTTCAAAAGGAGTTGTGCTTATGCAAAGGATGGGTTTTTGAATTAAAATTCAAAAACAAATTGGCTGACTACTGAATTTTATCTAGAAATAATCAGGGAAAATACAAAAGAAAGGTTTAACTTTTAATTAATAACAAAGAGATTTTAGGGGATTGCAATCAATCACTGTTTTCACTCAGTACAATGTTAAATCAGAAGTATAAAGCTAGTAACTTCGTTGGTTTCTTCAGGAATTTTTTTCCCAATAAGATTCTTGGCCAAAATAAAATTTTTAAAGATTTTCATAAAACTATTGTCATTGTTCATTTTGCAAAAACAAAGTTCTCAAGTCTTTGGATTCTAAAAAGTAATACAATTTTATAATATTTTTTAAAAAGGTGATTGTTTCATATATTCTCCATAAAGAGTTACCTTTCACATAATGTGCCTGGAAAATATCAATACTTCAAAAATAACTCATTTTAACGTTATATAAGGCTATATCTTGCCAGAACTGTGTGTTCATAAAAGTTGCCTTCCTAAGCTGTTTCTCTTTACATAAAATCAAATACAAAAAGTCATGGGTAAATTCTCTGCCAGCTTACTTGGAGATAGAACCATTTTACTTTTCCAAATTATGGTAATGCCAAGACTGAAAATCCTGTCATAAAAAACAAAGCATGGTGAAACTGACGACAAAATATTTGGAGTGATCCGCTTGACCAGCCTTTCATAATGGTGATTAAATTCTAATGAAAGCCTGATTTAAAATGAGGCAAAACACAGATATCACCAGTGTCTAATGGGCCTCTCTGTCTGTCCTTCCTAAATGTTTCCCAAATATTTCCCAAAATGGATCCATTATTCCTCCTCCACCTTACCTTATTCACACTGGCTCCATTACAAGGGTGTAACCATTTCACATACGCATGAGATCTTGGTGTAGAAATGGCACAAGTCAGTAAGGAAATGTAGCTTTTCAAAAAATGTTGCCTGAACATAATAGGCCACTTGGTGTAAAAGAAAATAAAGTTGAATATTTGCCTCATTTCTTAAACATTTCTAAGGCAAAAAATTAAAAAGAAATCGGGTGATTTTTATCAACACTGATGAGGAAAGCTTCATTTATATAATTTTAAAAGCTTGTATTTTTTATATTATAAGAAAGACAGATCAAACTGTATTTAATTCTTCATGATCAATAGAAAAGTAATAGAAAAATATTGTACATCATATTTGAAGTAGTAAATGATGATTTTAAGTCTTTACGTCTTTAATGTGTAAAAAATATTGAGTCATAATCCATCCAAAATAGAAATCATGAGAAAAGGGTTCATACTTACACATATACTGCTAGAAGTGTATTTTAAATATAAAAAAATACAAGCTTTTAAAATTATATAAATGCATATTGGCACTAAAAAATTAAGATAGTGCATTTGTCTAATAGTTTACTGAATCAGTATAACAATTTTTGGAAATGACGTTTTGTTGGTTACTTTTCTCTCATTGCTGTAACAAAATACCTGACACCCAAAATTAAGGAAAGAAAGTTTCATTCAGCTCAGTTTGTGAAGGTTTCAGTCTGTAATCAACTGGCTCCAAGGCAGGGTGACATGGCACAAGGGTAGCACTTCTGGTTGGCAGAAGATAGCAAAATCAACAAAAGCAAAAATGGAGGAGCATGAGAAAAGACTCTTTCTGTCCCTTATATTGTAGGTAGCCTGTCCATCCTAAGGTGGGTATGGCACTCATATCCATAATCCCAGCATTAGACTATGAATCAGTCACAAACTCTAGGAACCTGTCCCCTTGACAGAATAAGGGTTTGAGGTGACATCTAGACACAAATCATAGCATTCCACTATGGGCCCCCAAAGACTCATGCACACTTCTTTGTGCAAAAGATATTTACTCCATCTCCAACAGTTTCAGCAAAAACCTAAATCTCAAGTCTCCTACAAGCTCTAAGGCAAACTTTTAGCTATGAGCTCCTGTACAAATATAAAGATAGTCAAACACTTCCAACATTCAATGGCACAAGAAAAACATTATCATTCTAAAGGGTAAAAACATGAATACAAAGGAATTGGACCAAAGTAAGTCCAAAATCCAGCAGGACAAACATTACGTTGTGTAGTTCCATATCTAGCATCTGAAGCACTCTGGTTGTGAGCTCTAAAGGATTTGAGTGACTCCATCCCCACAGCAGTTTTGGTGGTTATAGCTCCCATGGATGCTCTCTTGGATTGGCTCTGCTCCCTCCTTGCAGGTTTCCTTGGACAGTCCACATTCCTGGTTTTTTCAAACTTGTGGGTTCTCCACTGTACTTTTGGCTTCGCATTAATAGCTTCACACACTGCCCTCTTAAGGGCAAACTGCCTAGTCTCCAGGACTGAATCTTGGTGGAAGCCTTTGTAACCTCAAAACTGTGCATGCACCGAAAACCAGTACCACGTAGATGAAGCCAAGGTCTGCTGCCAGGTGGAGCAGTTAACAGGATTTTTTCCCTCTTTGCTGTAGGAGTCAAGTGCCTGGATTGCTGAGTACTGTGAATCTCACTCTGAGGAACAAATTATCTATGCAGCCACCATTCTGGAATCTGGTGTGGCCATTACCATTTTGGACCTGATGTGGATGCTGCTGCCATTCTGGAACATGGTGATCTGTGGCTTTCCTCTCAAAGCAAAGCCTTTTGCAGTTCTGAGGCTGCAAAGGGTAGAGACTTTGTGCTTCTTGTGATGTCATCTTTTATATTCTCCTGTTCCTTCTCAGCAATCTAGATCTCCTCAGCTTTCCTGAAGTTTCCTTTCTGGCAAAACTCACAGCATTTTAAATCATCCTTATTTTTGCTCCTGATTCACAATTTAAATCTGGCTAAAGGCCACCAACAGTATCCATCGCACCACCTCAGCATTTGGCTGCCTTGGAATTTCTTCTGCCACCTTTAACCTTAGTCTCAGGCAAAATCTCAAGAAATGAGCAAATTTAGATAAACTTTTTTCCAAGCCATAACACACATCATCTCTGGACTCCAACAACCAATGCAGAAACCTCCTGAGCTTGGTCTTTACCAACAAGACTTTTATCAAAGTGGTAATACTGGCATTGCTTGGTTTAGGGTGTAAGAGGATAAAATATAAGAAATAGAAAGTGATGTTGCTTATTGCTTGCTGCTTGCTCCCTGCTGCCTGCCTTGTTTTGCCGTGGACTGCTTCTCTTCTGTGATGTCTCTCTGCTATGCCAACCTGCCTCAGAGCCAGTCAACTATAGACTGAAACCTCTTCAAATGATGAGCCAAATGAACATTTCCTCCTTTAACTTTATGTGTCATATATTTTATTTCAGCAGTGAGAAAGGTACCCAAGACAGTAACTAAGACAAAGTGTAATCAACAAATATGGTGAATGCTTAAAGTTTTTAAAACATTATTACAGTAAAAGACACATTGCTATTAATATCCCTCAAAATAATCCCCCACTTATCCCATTTTTGTTGCTACTTTCTGAAGCAGTTCTAGAAAGCCTCTTTCTTGAATGTTTTCAGTTGCACTGCCCTGGGGATCTCAATATCTTGAATCATTTAAAAATGTTTATCTTTTACCATTGTTTTGATTTTGGAGAAGAGGCAAAAATTATATGATGTCAGATGTATTGAATAAGATACATTTGTTTTTATAAGTTTGCTTTCCCATTGGATGGTGGTTGGCAGTATTATTCACCATATTTTTTTATCACATCTTGTAAAGACTTCTGTTCATATTTTCTGCACTTTTGAGTTTCTAAATTTGATAGATCCTGATTACTCTCTTTTATTCCTTGCATAGTATTTTTTCCCAAGAGGATTCATAGACTTTGCATTTGCTGTTTGTGACTTTTAGATATCTATTTTCTCAAAATAAATATTAGCATGTAAAATATTTCTATCACACATTTTTCCTCAGAACTTTAGCAATCTTTCTACATATGAATAATTCTAAAATAATTAAGATCTTTCCTTTATAGTTACAACATTTATTATTTTCTGACTTAAATCTCTTTAATCCTTGAAACTTAGAAATATTACCAAAATATTTTATTCTTTATAATTTTGCATGAGATTCTTTTTTGTTCTTTTGATCTTCATTTCCAAAATTTCTTCATTTCTGAAAGGTTTTTTTGTATTATAGGTTTAAAATTATTAAGATTATTTTCTTCTATACATCCTTCATTTTGTTTGACTTGTCTTCTAGTAAATTATATAAATTTTTATTTTAGACTATTTTCCATGTCTAGAGAATCAGTTCACAAATGTCAATTTTCTAATATTGGATCCTCTCTGTCTTTGTGCTATTTATTATAAAATTTTCAGAGTCCTTGGATAGTTGCTTTTCTATACCTTGCCTATTGTTTTAGTTGTAATCAATGGGAGAAACAGGCTTTAATGGATTTATTAAACCTTAACCATAACCGGAGTGCCACAACATTTTGAACTATAGAAAAGTCTTTGTTAAAAACACTTTCTCTGTTTGCCATAATTCTTCAGGTAGTCTTTTGGCTTCATTTTCTCCTAAATTTCTAAGTGTAAAATTTTTATCTGACCATTTATCATCTTTGGATGAAGGCATTATCAATTCTAGGTTGAAGAATACTATAGCAAGATCAGAATAGTATGAGAGAAAATAGTACTTTTATTTCAACTTTGTTATCTCAAAGACTCAATCAGAAGCCCAACAATAGGGCAGCTTCAGAATGGTCTGTTGGGTTCTCATGTGTTCTTTCTTCTGTTTGCTAGTTTTACTTATAGGCTAATTGTTAGGACCCAAGAATGTGCCCCATCCAAACAGAATAGTAAAACCTCTCCATGCTTCATACCTTGCCACAGGAAGCCCCCTGCACTCCATGTTTCTGGTACAAGGAGCCCACAGAAGACATCCTGTGCCCCTTGTTTGATGCCAAAAATCACTGATGACATCCTGCACCCACTCAATCCCCCACTACTAGAAAGCCCCCAAATTTTTACCTCTCTCAGCAAAATCCCCCTCCTATGTCTAAACTTCCCTATAAAACACACTCTCCTTCCTCACTCAGAGCCAATAGTCATTTTGTCCTTGGCCTGACCTCACCTGATCTGCAAGAAAGTTACTGCTATTTGCTTCAACCTCGCCTGTCTCAGTGGTCTCAGTTGTGCTTCACTTTGCCTAACACTAATAGTACACAGCTATACTTACTTCAGAATTGATCATGTTCAAAAAGGAAGAGGTGCTCTTTCTTATATTTTTAACTATTAGGTATAACAAATATTTCCCTTGCGCTCTTAGTGTTTTTTCTGTTTGTTTTCATTGGATAGAAATGTGGGTCATAAGCCCATATAGAAATAATTAGCAACAGGGGTAATGAGAACACCATTGGTTTTGATAAATGATATTTTGTTCCTCAAGGAAAATAACTCCCAGCTATTCAAGAAAAATAGTGATATGAATGTGCCAGGAAATCTTACTTCTTTGTTGCCCATTCAAACTCTAGAAATTGTAGAAAGTGTTACAAATTTTAGTTAAATAAAACTGACATTGACAAAGTCTTAAGGAAGAGTCATGTAGATCCAGAACACTAAAAGAAATTTTAACATAACATCTTGAGAATATATGACACAGTATTTCATTTTTATGGAATTTAAATCAACTAAAGTCTAATGATTCAATTCAAATTTCTTTAGGAAAGTATTCAAAGATTATAGTCTGGAGATAATGTAAAAGTAGTTAGCAAAAAGCACTGTGAAAGTCCAGTGATCCACCTCTTCAGAATTATTTCAAGAGTTGTTAGTAGAGAAGTACACTGTAGCATGGACGTTAAGTAATTAAACTAAAACCTCATTTTGTACTATTTTCTCTAATAAATTAGATCTTTATTCCAATATAGAAAAAAAAGGGTAGGTTCCACAAGTGTTTTGTACTGATCATGGAGTGGAACTGTAACTGTGGCTTGTAGTGATGTTAGAGATGAAATTTACATTCTGGGATTCCTATATTGAATGCTCAACTCTTGGAATATGAGAATGGAATTCTCTTTTAAGTAAGATAACTAAAAATGTAGTTAAATGGGAAAGTCACTTTCCTCTTGCTGGAACAACTTACCCAACTTCTAAAATTTAAAGGAGGAGAGGTTTAGTTGACTCTCACAGTTTCAGAGAATGCAGTAGATGGCCAGTTGCCTCTATGGCAGGCAAGTCAGTCATACCACAACAAGCTGCTTAGTTCATGGAAGCTGGAAACCAGAGCAGGTAAATATCACAGAAGAGGAGATCATGAACTGCACAGTACAAAGGTCGTACCTCCATGACCCAAGCACACTCAGAAATGTGTTTTACTAATCTCCCTTGGGAAATTGCAAATCAATAGAGTTGACAAGTAAGCTTAACTGTCACATTAAGTTACTAGAGTAGGCCTTATTGTAAAGCCATTATTGTCCTTATAAAAAAAGGAAATTAAGACACATGGTCATATGAAGACACAGAAGTCAACAACCTACAAGTCAAGAACAGATGCTTCAGAAGAAACTAACCCTGCCAACAACACCTTGACCTTAGGTTTTTAGCCTCCTAGATTGTGATATACATTTCTGTGTTTAAAATCACTCAGCCTATGGTACTTTGATATGGCAGACCTAGAAAACTAATTCAGATCTGCATGATTCATTGGTAAACTTAAGAGAAGAAACTCTATTCTGCTTAAAATGACACCACTCCTAGTGCCTAGATTATTGTAACCAATGAATGAGAGTCAATAAGGCCTTCTGTGATAAAATATGGAAGACTTCGCTGACCTTTGCCAATTTGTTTTGTTATAAATTGATAGGTAGAAAGGCCTGGTTCTTGGTAGTGTAATAAATACACAGGATATGTATTATTTGGACTTTATTTGTTAAATTCACACGAGGCAGTTACTGAAGAGAGAAAAGGTAAGTACCATTTAAAGAAGAAGGGAATTGTGGAGAGTTTTTTCACTGTAATTGTACCTATCTAATCTTTCACTAATTTCCTTACCAAAAAGACATTGGTTAGGTAACTATTATATGCTACGTACAACATGAGATATGGGGAATATAAGTGTAAATATAGATATGAGTGTTTTTCTTAAGAGTTACAGACAAGGACACAGAAAATTACAGTATGCTTTATGGATCATTTATCCTAGTTCCTAGTTTTTGAAGGAAAAATACTATGGATAACTGACTACAGTGATTCAGAATTCTGAGTATGATCTGGGTATGATCTTGTGGTTTTGTTTTAAAAGTTCATATAACCCACAAGGGTTGAAATATTTCTGTTTTCCTGCCCATGTTTCTTAAATGACAAGACTTAATGACACGATTCAATATTGTCATACATAAGAAATCATACCCAATTTTCAAAGCTCCACAGATGATAAAGGAAAGTACATTATTAAGCAACAGAAGAAATTCAAGGCATTTAGTTTTTAGCAGTCCAGAAGGTGAACAATGAGAAACCAGTCCTACAGTTATTCAGGTGCAAATATCAGGGCAATTTGTTAGCAGATATTAGATACAAACAAGAAGTTGGCATCAAATATTACAGTATTAGGAATCTTATTTCAGAATCTCAATTAAGTTTTGAAATTATGTTCATATGACACAGAGAAAGTTAGGATACTAAGCAATGACTTAAGACAGTGACTTAGGGTTGACAGTAGGAGGCATCAAAGTTAAGTTAACCAAGGGGCTTTTGTACTTTGATAAATCAACCTAATCTTCAACAGAGTTTGTCAGCATCCGTGTGTTTGTACCTCTTCACCAGATATTGTGGTTTATATTTGTTTGTTTGTTTGAGGGGCTTTGTTTTGTTTTGTTTTTGACCTGAGCTAAATATTTGTGTCTATAAATAACTCAGCATGAGATAACAGTGTGCACCCAAGACTGAAAATTTCTGGATTACCACAATGAAGGACAAAGATATTGTTACAAAATGTGCACATGGAACTGTGTGTGTGTGTGTGTGTGTGTGTGTGTGTGTGTGCACGCGCTTCTATTTGTTGAAGAAGAAGAGAAACAATAAGAAAACACTTGCTGGACATCATAATTCTCTGTTTAAGAAAACAAGTTTTTTTTTTTTTTTTAAACCAAGGAAGCTAAAGATTTCAATCTGTGCCAAATATCTGTATGTAGAAAGGTTGCCTGCAAGGTTTCTTAGGGACGTTAAAGGAAATACTAGTTGTATCTCCATAGCAACAGGATGTCTCATTCTGCCTCTGCCTCTCCACATTCTCACATTAGCCCTCAACATTCAAATCCTATGTCTGTGTACAGAGAAGCATGAGACTTATCATAAAATAATAACCTGGTTTTGCTTTCTACTCTGTACTTTTGAAATCTGTACATTAAGGCTTAAAATCAAAATGTTTCCTCTAAACAAGAATTAACTGATAACCTGGATCAAACTCACATTTGGTGACATGGTCTTAAAAGAAGTTCTTCATCTCTGAAGGGCATACGTTTTCCAGAGTATGGTAGGCTATGATATGTTCTTTCCCTACTTTCAAACAAAAGGATGTATTTGGTTTCTAGTCCCCAGAACCTGTGAATAGTGCCTTAATGGCTAAAATGTGTTTTATATTAAAGTGTAAAATATCACCTTATATAGTTAAAGAATTGGCTAATGGTCTTTAGAGGACAACCCATCCTTGTTGACCCCAAGTGCCATCAGAGTGTCCTTACAATAGAAAGGCAGAGTAAAATTAGGGACAGTCACAGAAAAGGGGAGGAACTAAAATGACACCAAGATTAGAGCCGTGAGGCTCCAAACCAAGAATGCTGATTGCAACAGAAAGCTGGAAATGCACAGAATGGATCTTTCTCTGAGCCCCTCTATGAGCATGGTTTTGTGTGGTGGACTGCTGACCTCCAATACTGTGAGAAAATTCGTTCATGTAGGGTTTTTGTTTTATTTTGCATTTTGTTTTTGTCTTTTTGAGGCGGGGTCTCACTATGCTGGTCATGCTGGCCTTGTCACTTCATAGACTAAGTTGGTCTTGAACTTGAAATGATCCTCCTGCCTCAGCCTCTTGAGAGCTGGGATTACAGGAGTGCACTACCACTACACATGCATGTAATTTTGAAGCCATCCAATATGTAGGAATTCACTACAACATTCCCAGAAAGGAAACACAGATTTAGATACCAGGAATTGGGGTGATGTAAATTTGAGAGGGATTTTGTAATTAGATAATGGATAACATCTGAAGAACTATAAAGTATATAAAAGTAAAAACTAAATTAATTTGAGCAGAAGGTTGGAAGAAGTATGGTGTAACACATACTACTGGTGAGGACTGAAAGAATGAGAAACACAGTGCAGACAGCTTCCATTGTCTAAAAAAACATACACATTGTCATGAGCAGAATGTTGGTAGAACATGCAACTGCTGACAAGGAAATGACAAATAGGTTGTTGGGAACAGTGCCTCCTTTTATTGAGTTATCCAGGTTGGCCTTAAAACCTATCGCCAGGGTCTTTTTACATCAAAAATGCAAAATCAGAAACAAAAACACAGAAGGGAAGGAAGTAACATGACCACAGAGATAAGCTTTGGAAGGATGCAGCCACAAGACAGAGAATGCTGACAGCCATAAACAGTTAGGTAGATCAGAATAAATCTCCCCCTTAAAGCGTCTTCAAGAAAAGCTACTGGCCAACACCTTGATTTTAACTTCCAGAACTATGAAAGAACAAATTCTTTTCTTTTTAAACTACCTAGTTCTGGTAATTTCTAACTAGAGACCCCCCTCCCCCCAAAAAAAACTAGTATATAAGATGCAGTGGATTAACTAATAATCAAATTGTAACACCCAGCTGAACTGAATCAGCATTGTGCTGGGTGTGGATGGCCCACTTGAGAACTGTTAGCAACAGCATAAAAAGAGAACAGGAGAGCAAGAGAGTGCGCTGTCAGTTTTCCTGGAGAAGCTTGTCACTTTGGCTTTCGTGATGTAAATTCAGCTGTTTCATCAGAGGTGGTAGGGTCCTTGCTATTGCTGAGGTTGGTGGTTGTTCTCTTTGGGGAAGCTCTTGTCCTTTCCCTGAACATCACTTCCTGGCTCCAGTGCAGACCCCTCAGCCTGCTGGAACAGATCCTTCATTCTGTTGGCATAGACTTTCGAGCTTCCACCATTGACCTCTGGACCTTCCCAGAACAGATCCTTGATACAAACTTGCATGAGATTGTTGTGAGCTCTAGGTCTCTAGCTGGACTCATGGAGGATTTTGCCATGAACTCCAGGTCTTCAGCTGGACTCATGTAGACATTGCCACGGGATCCACAAGCTGGGTTCTTTGGGTCACTGTTGTATGGACAGATCTCTTGTACCCCTGTACACTTGACTCTTTGGGTGAATATTATAAAATAATCCTATAAACTACTGTCCTGTCTTGAATTTATTCCCTTGCAAATCCTGACTATAACATAAGGTAAATAATAAGTCAGTTATTATTGGCGTGTAGAAAGCCCCTCTGGAAGAAGAATCACGTGCTTGCACTCTGTTCCGCTTCCTAAGCAAGCTCACCCTAACTTCCTTTCCTGCTTTCCTTTGCTGGAAAGCAGAAACTGCTGCGGGCATTCCCACCTGGTATGGGTCCTAGAGAGCAAAAGAATGATGCACAGGCTACAATACTGGGTCCCCGAATATCCCATTTTTGTTATCTGATATCTAGGAAATGATACCAGTGAACGATTTTTAGGAGCACTTTCACTAAATTAAAATTTATCATCATGATTCTGAATTTTATGGTATACTTTAGATGCACTGCACTAAAGGCAGGATATATCTCAAGACAAAATAGTTCAGTGATTTCTAGCTATTGGGCCTTGCTAAAGGCATTTTCCCTTTATCAATCTCCATATACTGTGTCATATTTTTTTAATCTTTTTTTTTTTAAATCGGTACCAGAGATTGAACTCACGACCCTGTACTTGCAAGGCAGGCGCTTATGCCGCTGAGCTAAATCTCCAGCCCCTACTATGTCATATTAAAATGGGGGTGGTAAGCTAATTTCTGAGTTTCTGTAATGTTCATATTAGAATAAAAGTGACACATGGCAGGCACTAAAATTATCATGCTCTTTGCCAATAACTAGGTGAGTTTATAATTCACCCAGTTTTGGTTTGACTTCCAGGAGGCTCAGAAGCAAAATTAATGTTAATCATGAGTACTCATTAGAAAGGATAGTTAACAAGCAATGCCTTATTTTCTTATCTGGATTTTCAGTTTCTACTAATTTTAATAGCTTGATTGTATTTTTTTCTTATCATAAACTACTTTCTGGAAACAAATTAGATAGGCATAATTAATAAATGACAAATTATGGTCTATTTGTCTTGTCTGTAAAGATAGTGGTTCAATAATTTCTACCCTGTGTTTGTTTTCTGGGGAGGGTTCAGGGTTCAGAACATTCAACAGGGAGAAATTCCTGGCCTCTTTAAATAGTAAGGTTGTCTTGCAGCCAGGGAAATTATCCCAACTTGGAAAAGGACATTTTTCTTTAAATGAGCCTAGTTAGAAATGTAGCAAAACCAAACCGTCTCTACTTATGGAAAAGGAAACTTTGCCAAAAAAAAAAACAAAACAACTGTTTGGGGCGTGCAAGATTCAGAATAAACAACAGAACTGTGTGAGAGACATATGTCTGCAGGCTCCATCAGCTAGTTCAACAGAAATTGATAACAAAATCCCAAAAAATTATATAAGATAGTAACAAAGGTGAACAGTGCTTTCCACAACCAAAACAGGATTTAAAGTAGTGTGTTAAAGTGCATGTGTAAAATCCCTCCAAACTAATACTTACTTAAACAGAACATGTGTTATAGTTTGTACATAGGAACCCAATTTAACTGAGGGTTACTGGATTCTCTGGCTTTCTAAAGTGTGCCTGTTTGAAACAGATTTACAGATTTGATTGGGATACCACACTCAGAAACCAATATTGGCCACAGCATTGTCTGGAATAGATAACATGGAAATAGAATGTTTTAATACATTTTTCCAAGAATGGCAACTTTAGAATATCAAAACAATACATATAAAGAAAGCACAATTAGTTTTAGCTTGTACCTCACTAAGGAAGCTAAGGCTTAAGTGCATCAAAGTAACTTTTTATTCATCCTCGAATAATGCCCATCCTAAAATAAATAAATCTCCAAAATAATATTATTTCTAAATGTTACCAACCTTCACTTGGAGTGAGATGGAAGATTCTCAGTGTACGGGGACATGAGAAACAAACTCAAATGGCACTGATGGCAGCAACACGCATCAGGGCACAAAGCTGGCACTTCCACACATGCCAGGGAAGAACCGCTCCTCCAGCCTCCATGGCTCACTGGAGGGGGTCACAGCTGATCATGCTTCTGGCGGGACCCTGTTTACAGCCATCTGACTTTCTTCTCCATATTCACAAACTCCCACTGTGCGCTCTGAGGCAATTCTTTTTATGTAGGTAATTCTTTTTATGCTTTCTCTTCCTGTCATGTTAACCACCTGAGGAAGCCTGAGATTCCTGAGTCACCCTTCATCCCACAGACTCAGTTCTGCACATTTGCCTTTTCACTCCGTATCTCCCAACTGGGCCACCCTTAAAAACCTTGCAATGCATTCTGGAACTCTTGGCTTATTCATCCTCACATACTCCTTTGATCTCCTCACATCCTCCTTCCTTTCTTTTTAGTTTTTTTTTTTTTTAAGTCAATAGTCCCAGATTTAAAATTGTGACATCTAAAGCACAGTCCAGTGCTTGGAGAAACTTAAAACCTAAGAGTTACCCTGCATTGTCAATCCTGTTAGTGACTGATACACTTACATGCAAATAATATACCCATTTTCTACTATCTGTAGATCTCTTCAGCCTTCTGAGTTGACCTTTACCCTTTCTATTTGGCAATATTCGCAGAACTCTGTACAGAAATACTAATCTATACCATTTCTCTTCTGGGAAGAAGGGGTTTTGGTACTGCCTTTAAAGTCTTGCATCTTGTTCACTGCTGTACCCTCCAACCCTGCCTAGTGACAGGCATCTCGTCAGTATTCATTTAGGATCTGTGAAGTGAATGATCTTACATGGCAGGACCAGGTTCTTTGTTCTTACACTTCTGGCACAGGCAGCACTGCAGGGCAAGGAGGGTTACCATATACCCTAGAGCAATAACGGTAAATCTTTTAAAGCTTTCAGTGATGCAGACAGCCTGCTGTCCTACACATACCAAAGGTTCACCACCACTGTCCTCGAGGGAATAAAGAGACAAAGGGTGAGTATATGCATCTCAGAGAAACAAAAATTGATTTGATTATAAATTGCTTAAGATACATTAAGATAAATTGCAAAGCTCGTGTTTGATGCCACCCCCCACAAAAAAAAAAAAAAAGAATAGTTCACCTAAATGTCAAGGAGTAAGGTGATTTTTTAGTTTTCTACTTCCCCAAGCGTCTATGTCATTTCTGTTGTACTGGGTGCTAAGAAATAACAGATAGAAAATACAAAGGGTATTTATATTTATTCACGAATTCATATAAAGAAATGCATTTTGAGTTCAAGGATAATAAGGACTACAATGTCATATAACAGACTACTTTCACTACTTTCTTTTAAAAATAAACCTAACAAAATTAGAAAATGTACAAAAGTTATGTAATGTACCTTTATAGAGACAATAATCTGCAAAAATCAAAGATTTCTAATACATAAGAAGACTGAACAAAATGTTACTTAATGGTTTATAAAATTAGTCACAGATGATAAAACATCCCAAACCCTCTTGGCTCAGCTCTTTTGACCTAGCACTAGTGTTTTTTAAAAATATATTTCTGTCTACATTTAAAGATAATACTGCTGTTGCTAGCTCAGAACTCTGTTTTAGTGTTCCAATATACTGCTAACTGATATATTGCCACATTGTCCTCTGGTACCTTCTGGATAGTTTTCCTTTGTTATGTCACATTAGTGTATTATGCAACTCCTAACTAAAATTATTCTAGTGATTTAACCTATATAAAACACAATTTAGTATATCATTTGTTTCTCCCTCTAAGCAGATATCTTGCCTTATTTTGGAAGTTTATTGGGGAATTCTTTCTTTGTCCTCACATTGTGACTTGCAGTTCTGTCCTTTTGACTTTTGTCAGTCACTATGGTGCCATAAGGTTCTACAAGAACAGAAGAATTCTGTCAATTTTTAAGTAACGATATGATTATGATTCCTAATCACTGACCCTCAAGCTTCTTAAAAGTGCTCTTTGGTTACCTTAGTTGTATATATATAACTATAATGTTTGTTTGCCTTGATTCAGAAAGTGACTTTAAGCAGCTTTTATTTTTTAACAATCTCTATACATGTTAAATTTTACATTTGTCTCTAAATAGACTATATAATTGTATATGCTTCGTAATCTTTTGAACTTGTCTTCTGAGTTTGAAATGTTTACCTTGGATTTCATTTCTGGCTGTCTTTGCAAGGAAATGTTGACATTACAAATCTAATGAATTCATATCACAGAGATCTTGATGCATCCTGTTCAAAATATATTTATAAACAAATACAATGGCTTAAACCCAGCATTTGTATACTTATAATTTGGATAATTATCTCACAGCTTTCTAAGTACAGAGCAATGATGAAGAATAACCATATTACTATCATTCAAATTTAGGTCAAGAAAATAAATTGAGGTGATTTATGCCTTTTTAATGCTGAGTAGCTTTACTATAATACGAAATACAACTGAGAAACATGACTTTATCCATAATGGCAAGCACTACCTTAATGAATTGCAAAAGGAAAAGAAAAGAAAATGAAGAAAGTCTCCTCTGTAGCAAAAACAGATGATTTACCATCCAAAGAATGAGCTTTAGAAGCAATGGTTGATGTAGAAAGCAGATGTTAAATATGTAAAAAGATTTGTCCCCATGTGTAGTTAAATGAAGTATTTATTTTTATAAGAAATAAGTAGACAAAATTTGGAAACCATCAGGGATAAAATTGAAAGTAAACATAAATTACTCTACACTGCAGTTTTTCCAGAAACTTCCAATAGCGAAATACAGAAAGATAAAAATCTTTCTAAAATACTGAGACCAATTTTAAAGATCAAAGATATTTTATTATATAAGAAGAGAATACACTAATCATTTTATGGATCATAAAGTGCAACTAGACCCATTTACTTTGGTACATTTTCAATGGCAACAAAAATCTATATCTAGTTTTATTTTTTCATAATTGCTCTTAAAAGACCAAGAAAATTGAGACTACCTCAGTATGCATAGTCAGTTTATTTGCATTTGTGTTTTCAAAACTCAAACTCTCTTAAAAATTAACAATCCAAGGTAAAAAAGAAAGTAAAAAAAAAATGCCCAATCAGTTTGAAGCAACTGTTCATAAGAAAACCAAAAACACATAAAAAGGTATTAAGCTGTGCCAATAATCAGAGAAATCAAAATTAAGCCAATACTGACACACAGTTTCACACCCCCTCGGTTTTTGTTAAATAATAAAAAAGTACTAGCAAGATTGTAACAAAGCAACTCTTTTCCAAAACTGACAGGACCACACATTTATATTCTTGACTGGGAAGAATTAGACAAAATCTGCCACTGTGAGAAAGATATACAGATCTACACAGCAAATGCACTCCTATATTGAAACACCTAGTGCAAAAATGTCAACTTCAGAAATATCTGTACTAAAAAAGTAGAAAAACAGCATACATATAAGAAAATTCTACATGGCAGCCAAAAATATAAAGACCCAAGTATTAATGTAGTTGAATCTCAGAAGCTAAGTGAAAAAAAGCAAGATACAGAATAATATGCTGTTTTGGTGTCTTTTCATGAATCTTAAAATATGAAAAGAAATATATTTGATTAATGAACCTCCTTATCTACTCTAAAGTCATATGCAAAACTAAATGCACTCAATACAGGATATGATTATCCTTGAATGGAAGTAAGAAAAAATATTATAGAGGTGGGGCTTATGGAGACCTCAACTGTTTTTTAAATGTATTATTTTTTAAAATGAATGCTGGGTACACTGAAAGTCATCATACTATTCTATAATTTTATATATATTATATAAAATTCATAGGAATTGATGAAATCCAATGTTTGATTAAATTGATTTTAGGATTAATTTAATAGAATCTAGTCAAAAGATAACACTAATTATTAATTTGTTTGCCAATTCTGTTACCATATGTGACTTGATATCTTTGTTTTTGTTTCTTTTCCTACAAATTAATGCTTCAGTGAAGCTTCCTAGCAACCATCACAGAAAATGCGTGGAGATTCCTCAAAAAACTAAAAATAGAGCTACAAAAGATCCAGCGGGCTAGCATAATTTTCCAAGATAACCCACTCTATATTTTCTAGATGCAGCATGTAATTTTATCATTGTTTGTATTCTTTTTCTGTCTACTCAACCCAAGCTCACTTTTGTAGAGCCATTTTCTTTCCTACTCTTTACTTTCACTTTTTTAATTAAATTTTGCTACTGCTTTTTGAAAAAAGAAAAATCCATCGATTCCACTATAAAGTATACACCCAAGGGAAATGACATCATTATATTCAAGAGGTACCTCCACTCCCACGTTATTGCCATATTCATGGTAGCTAAGAGATCGATACAGCGTAAGTATCTATCAACTGATAAATGGACAAAGAAACTAAATAAATAGATGATAGATAAATAGATGATCGGTAGATAGATATACATACATAGATACATAGATAGAATGTTATACTAGAATATTATTTGGCCATTAAAAAATTAAATCTCATCATTCCTGGCCATGAGGGTATAACTGAAGGTGTAAATGAGATAAATGTAACTCAGAAAGACAAATACCTCGTATCTAATTTCAATTGTGGAATCTGAAACAGTATATATCATAGAAAAAAAGGGTGGAATAGTGGTGACTGGAGACTGGAAAGGGGAGACAGAAATAAAGGTGAAGAGAAGTTAGACAATGGATACTAAAACAATCAGGTAGAAAGAATACATTCTGGCAGTCTATAGTAGATAATTAAGAATATAACAACTTGTGACATATTTCAATATAACTAGAAAAAAGAACTCTGAAGGTTTCTAATTCAAGGTAATAAATTATCTCAATTTTATCATTGACTCAAAATACATGCAAATGTTATATGTCAACTAAAATAAATAAAATAAAAGAAATAAGAAGCATGCTAAGTTTCACATGTGATGAATGTTCTTCAGCAAATGTCTTTATATTAACTCAGAAGCAACAATAGATACAAGCACAGCTTGACCATCAGCCCTTTCTCTCTGTAGAATGATGAACTTCCTCTGGCATGGGACTGAGTCACTGCCTTAGTCGTATCTCTGTATTGTCATCACCTTTTGCATGTTTCTTTTTGTCTGGTGCATTTACTCAGAGAATAGTTACGTTTAATAGTTTTCTATCCTAAATGAGAAGCAATCTTTGTCCTTTTTTCTGGTTTCTTATTTGTATTGCTTTGCATAAATGTACAAAGATAGAAATACAAAAATGTCTAGCACAAAGGGTTACAATTTCAGATGTTACAGATGCCAGGTAAATGATCCAGGCCAGAGGTAAGGAAAAGTTGGAAAATTTATGTCTTTTCTTTGAACCACAAATACTAGTCATGTGCAGAGTGCATTTGGAAAATAAAAATATAAGTACTGTGTTGCCAAATCTCCCAATTGCTCAAAAGATGCAGGAAGTTCACATCTGCATATGAAGTTGGCAGCTAACTTAACATATAATTTTAACCCTTTTTGGATTCAACAAAACAAGTCTACAAGCATAATTCATCTTTGGTTGCCAGCTGGAGACTTCTCCTCTGCATCTTCTCCTTCTCCTTCTAATCTACTTGTTGGGAGCCTGCCGTATTACCCATGAGAATATAGCCACAGGATGGCATCCGCCTACCGCCTCGCTGCTCCCCCGCCCATCGTGTGCCCAAGATGGCGCACACATCCTGCTTCCTGGTTCTTGCTCGGCTTATTGTCCCCGCCATATATGGTAATGATTGATTGCTTCCTTGTTGCCGCCCAATCCCCTGTCCCCACGTATAATCCCATGATTGGATAACATTAGCTATATAAGCCCAAGAATAGGAAGTGCCCGACGCACAACACGTAGGAAGCCGTCAAGGACGGACGTGTATTGAGGTTGTAGCCCAGTCAATAAAGGAGCCTGCAGAGACAAAGTGTTCGTGTGCCTCATTCTGCGGGACAGACGCGGCGCCGGACATTTACTGATGAACATAAACAGCTCTATTCACTGCGGGGGGAAAAAAAGCAACCTCAATGTCCAGAATATCCTATATTCCTAAAAAGGTCAAGGTTACTCCACATTTCCTTATTTTATGGAGGAGAATTTTATGGAAGGCATTTAAAAAACAGTGGCTTCAGCTCTGGGGAGCTACCAGAACTAATGCATCAGGATGGTGTTTTCTGTGTGTCCTTTTCACTCACCGAAAATATTTATTAAGAGTTAGGATTCATTTTAATGCTTGTGTTTGTTTTGCTACTATGTGGTTTTGGATAAATAAGGGAAGACTCATAGCAAGTATGAGCTATGAATTTCTCTGTAAGAACACACATAGTATTCCTAAGATACGCCAATCACAAGAGATACAGGAAAGGAAGTTCACCAAAACACTCATCGTCTTTGTCTTCCAAACTAGTCTGGATCCACTGTAAAAATTTACCTTTTTATAAACAAAGAAAAGACTCTCTGAAGCTAAATAATTTGCAGGTTTCTAGCATTCACAACATTAGTATAAAAGACAATTAAACTAAGACTGCTTGCATAAGTTATTTAGAAATCCATGTGTTCTTAAGTGGTGTCCATTCTACAGTTTGATGAGTTAGGATATATTCTAAGAACTGTTTGTGGGACATGTGGAAGTATAAAGAGTAATTATTTCTTATTAATTACTCTGATTTAAAAATTTTAAATATACTGTATATATGAATCTTAACGTAGAGTCCTAATTGGATAAGGAATAAATAAGATCAGTGAAGTCAAGGAATATCCTCAAGAGAAAAAGCACAAACCAGATTCACCTTTAGATCTATAAGATTTCAAAACATACTTTCATTAACTAAATTCTATTGAAAACCTTCTGTAAATTAAAAAGTCAATTATCTTTCTATTTCTACGCAAGACTGATTTCTGAGCTTTGTTTCATAGGCATCGTGTCAATATTCTGGAATGCCTTACATATAGAGATGTTTTTCCCCAAGTGTTGTGACTTGATGAATAGCCAACAAAGATTAGATGCCTCTTTCACCCAGTACTTTAAGAGATAGTTCACCAAATTAATGTTATCAAAGTATTTTTATTTTTTGTTTTGCTTTTATAAAGTTGGCTTAGCAAGACACATCAATTCAACCATTTTTTTGTAATTGTATACCAAGGAAAATGATGGTCAATGCAGAATTTCAGGAAAGGATTTTAAAAGCCAAGGAAATTAAGAAAACTAGTCTATTCAGCCATGCCTGTGTTTTCTCCTTTCTTTTCTGTTAGTGGTTGATTTTGGTTGTTTGTGTTTTTACTTTGTTTTATGATAAGCACGTTACTACCTCTGCAGAATAAACAAAAATCCCTTCTAGACTCTAGGCTCAAAATCATTATAAAACACAGATGTGATCATATTTCCAGGCCCTGGTTCTGCTTATAATGATCTACTCCCCCGCAATCTCAAAAATGCACATTTGGCAGAAAGAAACATTTCCCTGAAGTTATCTTAAGTAGTTATAAACTAAAACAGTTTTTTAAAAGTCTGAAAAACCACCAGCATAATATGAAATGGGTATCTATGTGGGTATATTTATGAATGCAGATAGAGTTAAGAGGTGGAGCTGTAGCTGCTGACACAGGTAGTCACATGCAACCATAGTTGACAACAAGCACACACAGACTGATTCTGTGGGACTCATCTCTTGCTTCCAAAGATAATAGCACACACATCTCTAAGCTATACTAACCACACACTTGGTTTAACATGAGGAAGTATGATTACCACTCTCCCATAAAAGTTTGAGGAGACTGTGACCATCTTTTATGATCCTCAGAACACTGCCTGCATCCTTGGGCTAGGCTTTTGCAACATCACTAAAGGTTACGTGCTATTTGTATAAGTACACCTCGAGCAACAGCAAATCCTTATTCAACTGGTGTTACTGCTAATCATTTATAGAATTCTAAGACTCCTAGAAAAATGGTATCCTATTTTCCTAAGTCATTGGATATCTGATATTCCCAAGTTCCACGAAATTCTGAGCACTTAAAATCATGACTTCTCAGTCTTTTGGGAATTACACAGCTCTAAACATGTCTTGACATACAAATCAAGGCTAATACTTCCCTACTTATTTCAACCTACACAGATTTTGTAATCATCTTAATCACACAGCAATTACAGTTAAGCGTTTCTTTAGATACTTACTCATAGATTGGTCTGCATTATCATTTAACATTTTACATATATGATGTAAGTTTTCCTGAGTTTGAAGCTCTCTAAGTTCAATTCTGATGACATTGATTGTGACCATCACATTCAAATTTCACAGTTGGAATTTAAATGCTTTTAAAATGCTTTTAAAATTTTATGTTTTCCATGGACAAAAGAGGAATGCTGAAAAACCACTTCAATATCTCTTCTCCTTACTTGAGTAAATGTCAAAAAGAATGTTAAGAGAAATTTTTCCTGTAAGCTTGATATTGGTTTCACATTTTAAAAATCAACTTTTTCTGTAAATGATCGACAGGGAAACATTTTAGACTTTGCCATTGTGGTTGCCATTTTGAGTTTTACAAACTTTTAAAAATAAAAATTCAACCTTAGTTGTCAAACCATATAAAGATAGACTACTGATTATACGTGTATAATGGGTTATAGTTTTTGCTGATCCTTGCTTTACAGAGCACAGACCAAACAACATGTGGTCAGCACCCTTAGTTGAAAAGAACCACCAAGAATGAGGGTCAAACACACTTTTTCAAGATGTAGTTAGAGAAAAGCAGAATTATGTAGTTATCTAACTGGCTAATACACTTACCTATCTGATCATTTGTCCATTTATCATCTTTCACCAGTCATCTATCTGGGTGTCTTTTATGTATCTATCATAACTGAGCAAAACCCTCTCAATTTATCTATCTATCATCTATTTGTCTATCAGTCTATAGATATCCACTTATTTTAAAATCTCAGACATAGAGAAAGGAGGAGTCATTATTATCTTTAGCTTTGGCCTCATAACAGACACTGTATTAGAATTCAGAAATTATTTCCTTTTATAGATGTGAGGGCTATGCATGGAAACTTCAAGAGAATGTGTCATAGAGATTACATGCTATTTCTCATTTGGATATCTACTTAGGTAGTGGACTTACTTTGAGCCTATATCACTAGGAGAAGACTAGAAAAAGAAATGGTTGAAATTCTCATGTTGAGTCATCCTGATGTTGACACCCCATGTGGGACCTAGAAGCACAAACAAATCTCTCTCTGTGTCTCTGTCTCTGCCTCTGCCTCTCTCTCTCTCTCTCTCTCTCTCTCTCTCTCTCTCTCTCTCTGTCTCTCTCCTGGGCTCTAGGACTGCTGTGTGCCTTAGTTCTGCCTGCTCTTTCTCTTCCTCCCTCCCTCTCTCTTTCTCTTTTGCTTCCTCCCTTTCCCTTCTTTCCTCCTCTCCTTCCCTCATTACCTCTTATAGGAACCAGGAGATACATTGTTAGCTTTTCTCCTCAGACACAGACTTGAGAAGATGAATCTACTTTAACTGACTCCATGTCATGTTCTCCTAGAGAAACCAGAGAGGAGCCGGAAACAAGATGGAAACAGGAAAGAATGCAAGTAAGAGATGGCTTCAGCCAGAGTCTCCCAGAGCTGGTGGCAATCTGATCCTGCTAAAACTGCAGTTGCGAACTCTTTCACTAAGGAATTCCCACACAAGACAGGAGGTATACTGCTGTCATACTCTTACATGTGAAAGTCACTGGTGGTTCAACACTCTTGGGATACAAGTACCTGGCACTTCAGCCCTCAGACCCAGATACAAAGCCTCTAGAAGCCCATAAAAACGCTCCAATGGTAAAACATAAAAATGAGGTCCAAGAGGATCTGGGCAGATGATCAACCTTATCAGCTATACAAATTCACAGAATGTTAGAATGGAGGAGTCTTTGGAAGATGAGATATCATAACATGTTTTGATTTAATTTTTGTCTTATACATACAATACACATACATAAATAATGTCACCTATAGTAAAGTACCAAAATGTGGAGAGGCCAACTCAAACTATATAGTGAGACCCTGTCTCAAAAAAAAAAATACTAGTGCAGAGTTGAAGTTATGACTGGACATTAGGACTATTGTGTGCTTGGAATTACCTTATCCATGCTACAATTTCTCCTAAAACTATGGTTCTGATGATGGTTCTGGCAATCAGAAATTACTTTGAGCTTATAAATTATGATTTGATAATTAGTTTGGATTTTTAAAAGTTTATCTGTGAAAAAATTTGAATTTATTTCTACGAAGGCCTGTAGAAAGTTATACCAATTGCTAGAAAAATACTCCAGACATCACTACACTAATAAGATCCAGCAGGCAGCCTCATATACAAATTAGACTGTGTATGCTAATAAGTGAAAGTATGCAGTTAAAATGCCTGTGGTCAAATATCGCTTTTACTACTAACACAATGCTTCTCATTGGACAAATTCATGAACCTTTTAAACTTAAATACTCTTACTGATAATTAGTAGTGAGATTAAAATCTATTTTATCAGGCTGTTGGAGATGAAGGATATAATACTTGTGAAATGCCACTACACAAACATTTATTTTCATCAAGAACATGGTTTCAAGACCTTCAGTGATCCCTGTCTAATTTCCTATCCTTGTCTTCGGGTAGGTATACCCAACTTTTCTTTCAATAAATTGGAAGTAATATTAACCTGACTAGACTTCTATAATGGTTAAATAAAGTACTAGTATATGAAATACCTAACAAACTGAATGTGCATGGTAGATGTTACTGAGTTCCCTGGCATTTTGTTTGATACAAAAATACTCTCCAAAGTATGAAGAAGAGATTAGACAACAGCAGCTGAACTTCTTCAGGTTCCCTCTTTTATTCAATCTTTCACATAAAAACAAATGGAAATATAATTTGATCTTAAGACTTTGGAAAGATGACAGCAGGGAACTTTTAACCACAAAATTCTAGAATATGCTCCCTTCAATAAAACTAAAAAATACATACATCTGACTCTAACCATCTTTGCTCCTGGAACAATATGAAATTGAGCTGTCTCTAGTTTAACTCAGTTGGCTAACAGAACTGATCCCTTCAACTAAGGGCATGCTACCAAATCCTACATGTTAAAGGGCTCAGCGGCAAATGAGCTGCATACTCTCTGCGCCTTGGCTATGGCAGAGCTTTGGTGTGAAGGAAGCCAAAATATTCAGGAAGCAGTCCAAAATGTTCGCTTCCCTCAGAACCAGTCTCTTAGATCTCCTCTATAGCTTCAGCTGATCCCCAGTGCTTCTTGCTTTTTGATGTTCAAAATAGAGTGTGGCCTTCATTTACCCAGTTAAGATTGCAGCTGGGTAATGAGAAGCTTCTTTAAAACTTTGTTTAATTTACAGTGAAGGTTATTGCTTAGAGTAAAAGAATGAAGAAAAGATACTTTTTTAAATCTCTAAAATGTTGAAGGGTCTTGAGCTAAACAGTACACTCAATAGCGATGGGAGGGTCTATCAGCCTCAAGGAATGAGTGGCCAATGCTGTGATAGAAATGAGCACAAAGGCAGGTAGCCAGGATGACCTTTAAGATCCCAAAGTCCCCTCCACTATCCAGATAGTCTTCCATCTGGTGGACTCTGTAACAGCTGACCTTTTCCTTTCCAATAAAAGCCTTTTAAGTGCTCGTAGCAACTTCCAGCAACACTATAAGACACGGTCCAAGGCTCTGCTATGTTCCCAGATATCTGCTGTCCTGTTTTGATGACCTCTGTGACTTAACTCACTAGGGCCTTCCCTTCACAAACTACACAGACTGTTCTGCGGAAAACCACTTGGGGAACCCCTTTTGTTTCTATTCTTCTTCGATTCCTCCTTCCAAGCTGCACATAGATTTACTATTCATTAGTTTCTGGTTTCCCACAATTGACTACAGATTCCATCCCAGGTTTTCAGCATCCCCCATTTCACCACTGAATTTGAACACAAGCAAATAAAACCCTTATTTTCAGTTTGAGAAAACAGAGATAAAGAGCATTGAAGAAAGGTTAAATTCCAGAACCTTGACAGCTTCTCCCAATTTCATTTCCAATAAGGTTGAAACCAGTTAGAATCCAACTCTCCCCTTTTATCTAACCTAGATTTCCCAAATTTCGTCCTAGTTTTTCCCACCCTGTTCATTGTGTACAAATTTACTGACTCCCGCACAAAACATGTTCCTCAACAGGTTAAGTCCAGAGACAAAACTGGTGCGAAAAGTAGGCTGCTTTTTACGACACTCATTTAATGTTGGTGAATACAGATGCTGTGCCTTGGGATACCATTCATTCCCCACTAAAGAAACTAGTAGTTTCTTCTTGTTCAATAATGTTTCTGTGAAATATTCTGATTCTCAAAATGAGGAAATATATACCTTGAAGAAAGCAGTTTAGGGGCTGGGGATTTAGCTCAGCAGCATAAGCGCCTGCCTTGCAAGCAGGCAGTTGTGAGTTTGATCCCCGGTACTGATTAAAAATGAAAAGCCCCCCCCCCCAAAAAAGCATTTTAGTTGTATTTTAAGCATAAATTACCAAGTTTGTTTAGTTGACTCTGGAAATCTCATGAATCTAAGATATCAATGCATGATAACAACCTAAACCGCTATCTTGATTATTTTTCTCTCCTTGCTGAGACAAAATACCTGATGCCAAAAGTGAAGCAAGGAAGAGTTTATTTAGCTTACAGTCTTTGGAGGTTTCAGTCTATAATCAGCTGGCTCTAAGCGAGGGTGCCATGGCACTGGGGAAACATTACAAGTCAGAAGCCAGAGCAAAAAAGGGGAAAACAAGCCTCTTCTCCTCCCTTATAGTGTATGAAGATCACCCTGCACCCTGAGGGCAGATGTAGTAGTCACAAAATCTCCTTGCCCTGCTTTACACAGGCCGAGGATATTTACAAAATAAGAACCTTGACTTCCTGCCTAGTCTCCTAATTTGCTGAATTTCTCAAGTTGACACAGCATATCAACCATAACAACCACACATTCTTGAAAATAATTGTCTAATCTAAAAGCAGTATTGCTTTACCACAAATGTTTCTTAATGATAATCCCAGTCATTTTGCTTATTCCTTCAGACAATAATTTCTTCAGCTGAAATGTATAGTCTTGCTCATTTAATATTTTTTATGGAACAAGTAGTATTCTAAGTACCATTATTTCCATTAAATAATAAAGAAATTTATATTTAACAATGAATAAGATGGCTTATGAATGCAAATAAAAGAAATTTCAAGTCAAGGTGACCTAAGCAACAGGAACTTTAATTACCTCATAGAGCAAGGAATACTGAGGCAAAGCAACACTGGGTTGATTAAATCATCAACTCGATGGCATCAGTAGCAGCTTGGAGCTCTTCCTTTCTGTTCTGTCACTTTCAGACTGGCACTTTGTCAAAGACCAACTAACCTCACAGACGCATGTGAGACGCATACAATGCAAAAAGCAGAGGAAGAGGTGGGGGCAGGAGGGGAGGGAGAAAGGTCTTTCTTTGAGAATTAACATCTGAAATGAAATACTTCATCCTCAATAATTCTACTTCTTGTTGGTATCTAGAGAAACAAAATTTAAATCTCAATAAAATGATTGATTCACAGTATTTTCCTATAACAATGATCACCTTCACTAACTTACATCATTCAAAGAATTTTTTCCTAAGTTTTTCTAGTTACCTTTACAGAGTCTGTTCCTACATCTTCTCCCACAGTTTCCTCCATCCGTCTCCCTGAGGTGAACAAAACCACTCCTTCTCTACTGACCAAAATGCAGTTCTTGAAGGATGTCCTAGAAAGGCCCAGCATACAAAAGAAAGTCTACAATTTTATGTCTTAGAGAGGTGGGGCTTGATGGACATGTAGCTATTAGTGGATAAAATACTTCCTCTTTCCCACAGTGAGTGCTTAGTGAAGAAAAAGTTCTGCTAATTTTAAATCCTAAGTTGGTCATCTAACTTTTCACAGCATTGACTGAATTGTTCTAAATGCCTCTTCATCCCAGGACTGTACCAATCCAGTCACTGATAGAGGGGAATGACGTGAGGAATGGGTCATCTCCACATAATGCTCAGAGAGGCAGAAGTTGGTGCAGTTCTCCTCTTCTCTGTTGAGTTAGTGATGGAGCACAAACAACTGGGAATGTTTCAGCAAGAAAGAAATAGAGTGACTGGTAAGCATTCAATGTCTCCTGCTGTGAAATCTTTACCTAAGTTATTAGGTACACGAAGTCAATTTCTTGGAGGTGTGCAGCCATGTCGCATCTATGTTTGAGTATTGAGTATTTGGTTACCAGGAAAGTCTTTGTCTGCTTGGTACCAAGCAGCAAGATGAACCCCAAGACTGATAGTAAAATTAGAAATACAGCTCTCTATGAGTCAGTGCCATTGACAGACTGCAGGGGGAGGGGAACAGCCTCAACAGGAAGTGATCCTCACTGGAAACCAGCGCCATGCACGGGCCACTGCTGGAACAGGGACATCCACACCCAAGCCTCTCTCTGTGAGTCAGTGCCATTCACAGACTGCAGATGGAGAGAACAAGACTCAACTGGAAGCAGTTCCTGCCTGGAAACCGTATCATTTCATTGTTTTGTAGGTTGGGTTTTATTCTCTTTGTTTTGAGTATGTTAAATCTGATGACAGGAGTACCTATCTCAAAGATGGCAAGACATATTATGGTAGCCATTTTGGATTTACTATTGGCTTGTTTATTGCATTCATTGTTTTGTTTTTGTTGTTTATATTCTATTCTGTTCTGTTCAATTTTTAGTATGTCTGAAGATATCTGCAGCTATTTTGAAGACAACAAAAGGTGTTATGGTAACTATTCTTGATTTTATAAGATTTTGAAGTCTTATATCACTTATCCTGGTTTATTTTGATTGGTTTTATTGTTTTCTTTACCTTGGTTTTATCTTCTTTAAAATAAAAAAAATAAATAAAAAATTAGAAATACCACTAAAAGTTACCAGTGTATATTATGTTATCATTTATTCCATCAGTATCACCTTGAATTGTGTAACTCTCAAAGGCAATATAGCAAAGAATAAGAATCAATTCACGGAATAACATGTTAATCAAAGTTTGTACATAATTATATTTATACTTAAAATATATAGCATGCAAGTCCATAGTAACAGCTTAAAATACACTTTACAAAGAAAAGAAGTGCCCTAAACTTAGGCCATTGTTTCCCTCGGTTTAATCCAAATGATTTGACATTATCGACATGATTCGCAAGGATTTGAGAGTTAAAAACATAAGTCTCCACCTGGTTTTATTGGGTCAGATATCTGTCTATGATTCTGTTTTATTCACAGTTACCTCAAAGTATAATTAGCACAGATTTAATTATGTTTCTTCCAAACATATTGAAAAGCAGTTGAATCAATGAGAAGAATGAGGCAATAGTAAACTTATGTTTCATTTTGAAATCCAAAAGAATCCACACAATTTAAAAAATTTTAGGGCCAGAAACAACTCACATGGTAGTAAACTGTAGGCACTGGCTTAACTTTATCCAAAACAGTTTTTGGTTGAAACATAGCATAGAGATGATCCAGACATCCACCAGTCCCAAATATTTGCACTTTTGAGAAAAAGTTTATATATAACTGACAGACTGACAATCAAAGAGGAGTATGCCAATAATAGCAGGACAATTGAATTTTTGTGACTTACACTTTTTCAGAGACATCTGTTTATAGTGATCCTTATGGTCTCACCATTTCCAAGGTTTTAGAACAAGTATTTTCAAATTTTTGTCCAAAGCATGTTTTCTCTCTTCCTGTCAATCTATTTTTTAGCAAGTTGGACAAAGTGTTAAGATAATATGAAAGAAAGCTTAGCAAGATGGGTAATCACAGTCAAAATTGGAAAATAGAGTATATTTGCTTCCTAAGAATCCTCAGTGTCGATGTCGCTCCTGGCCGGCAGGAAGGACACACGACAAAGTCTGGCAGTGGACAACCTTTTCTTTTATTTTTCTTCTCCGTACAGCCTGCCCTGGGATCGCTCCCAGCCGAAGCCTCCTTTGGTCCGCTCCCCGCGGCTCCTTCTGGGCTTCTACTTCCGGGCTTCTTCTTCCCCCCCAGGGGTGGCACCAGTATATATACGGATACAGTGTCCAATCATGTTAAAGTGAGCAAGGCAAGCTGATTGGCTAACATCATCAGTTGCCAGGCAGACTATATTGTTGAGCGGGTTGCTTACGCGGTAAGCAGGAAACTAACGTGCTCGATGGGAGGGGTAATCTACCTCAGGCTTTACTCTTTCCTACAGGCCTCACGTCCGCCAAGTAAGGCGACCGGGCTCGGGGCTGCGGCTCCCAACATCTCCCCCTTTTTTATTTTTTTTATAAATGTGCGCATCGTAGCCCTTCCTAGACTGGGTGCAGAGGCTTATGCCCTATGTGTAGGCCCACCGTAGGTCCTTGGCTTAGACCCTGGTCGGCCGTCCCATGGTCTGCCAAGGCCCTGAGGCCCTTGTCCTTTTTCTAGGGCCAGGCACAAACTGGACGGAACCTGGATGCACACAAGCTTGCACTCATTTCCTCTCCGTAAAGAAATCCCCTCGGAGAGAAATTTAGACCTGGGCAGCATCTAACAGTCCAGCGGCTTACGTGCAGGATGGGGTAGGGCCTGGCTTAGGTTGAGTCGCACCGGGGGAGTACGCTCTTACCCGTCATTGACTCTCCTACCCAGCTATGTCATAATTTTTTAGAGGAGGAGTGTGGGAAGCTCACCACCTCTAGACTCGGTCGTAGGCTAGGCGAGCGAGCCATGCATATGCCTGAGGATCTTCTTGTCCATTTCGGGCTACCGCTATTTCTATTCATCTTGTTGGTTGGTCTGTGATGGATCTCCGGTAGGGCAGGTCTGATCTTCAGTCGAGGGCTTTGTCGCCCGTGTCAGTCTCTCCGGTACCCACAGTGGTTCTCGTCCCGATTCCTGTGGGAAAACACAAACCGCGCCTCGGTTCCAGCTGACCACTGGATCCGGGCCCATCCATTGTCCTGTCAGGACATCTTTCCACTTCACCCACCCTTTATGGTTGGGGGAAGGGTTGCAGTGCTCCACGGCTGGGGAGCAATTATCATTATTTAAATTTAAAAAATTGTGTGTGAATAGTGCCATGGATAATCGTGCCTTTGGGGCCAGGCCTTGGCCTACTCCCCCTTTTTGTTTTTGTAAAATTTCTTTGAGGCTTCTATGAGCCCTCTCAATGATTCCTTGACCTTGGGGATTGTATGGGATACCATGTTTTAATTGAACCTCCATCATTTTGCAGAACTCATTGAAGGCTTTGCCTATATAGGCTGGTCCATTATCAGTTTTTAATATTTTTGGTTTGCCCCATGCGGCCCAAGCCGCCAGGCAATGATTGATCACATTAGACACTTTTTCACCTGTTTCTGCTGTTGCAAATATGACGTGAGAACAGGTGTCTGTGGAAACATGAACATATTTAAGAGTCCCAAACTCCTGTATATGTATGATGTCCATCTGCCAAACATCACCAGGGATCAAACCTCGAGGGTTTACTCCCATCGGTATGGCAGGTTTGTATGTGGCACAGGAGTCACATAGTCGCACGATATCTCGTGCATCTGCTCTGGAAACATGGAAATGGTTTGCTAGTGTCCTGGCATTGACATGAAACTTATCATGGAAGGCACGGGCTCGCTCGATTGGTGTTAGTAAGGTAAAAATCCATAACGGGCGAGTGGCAGTATCAGCAGCCGCATTCCCCTGTGCCATGGGCCCCGGCAGGGATGTATGTGCTCTTATGTGGGTGGTGAAGACCTTATGGTGTCTGTTCTGAAGCAATGTCTGGATAGACAGGAACAGCCCAGCCACTGTGGAAGTGGATCTAATTAAACCGGCAGTCTCAAGCACTTGCATAGCATTGACCACATACCTAGAATCGGAGACAATATTAATGGCTTCTGAGAACCGTTCAAGAATCATTTTAACGATCTGCAGTTCCACCACCTGAGGCTGATCAGGTTCAAATTGTATGGTAACCGGGGGCTTGCCTAGGATCACATAGGCGCCTATCCCCGTCTTGGAGCCATCTGTGTATATTGTAGTTGCTGGGACTAATGGCTCAGAGGCAGTAACCTTTGAAAAAATTATAGAGTGCTGAGTGACAAATGACAAGATAGGGTCTTTAGGGTATTGATTGTTTATATCCCCATGGAAAACACATCTCAGAATGGCCCATGTATCTATGCAGGCAGCCAGGGTCTTGATCTGGCTGGCGGTATAGGGTACTCAGATGGCTTGTGGTCCTGAGCCAAAATGTTGGACAGCTCTATCATGCGCTTCAAGGGCCAATGAAGCGACTGCCTCCGGGTAATGCTCTATGACTTTTGTAGGTGAGACCTTAGGGTGTATCCACAGTAATGGTCCTTTCTGCCAAATCACCGCTGTGGGCTGTAGACTAGTCTGTAGCAAACAGACATCAAAGGGTCGCCCTGGTTCAATTCTGTGTAAGGTAGCCCCACCTAAGGCTTTTTCCACTCTCTGTAAGGCAGCTCTTGCCTCAGGAGTGAGCCTCCTGTGGGAGGCTATATCTGGGTCTCCCTTTAGAAGGTCGAACAGGGGTTTGAGATCTGAATTTGGTATATGTAAATATGGCCTAATCCAATTAATGTCTCCCAATAGTTTTTGCATGTCATTTAGGGTCCTAACGCCATCCGTCCTAATGGTGACCTTCTGTGGAGAGACTAGCATAGGGGAGATTTTCGCGCCTAAGTAGGTCACCATTTCTCCTCCCTGAATCTTGTCGGGGGCAACATGCAGATTAGCTTGTCTCAGGGCCTCGACCAACTGGCCGAGCATATTATTTAGCATGTCTGGGTCCCTGCCGCTGAGCAAAAGGTTGTCCATGTAATGCACACATCTTATCTTGGGAAAGGATTTCCGTAGGGGGGCCAGTAGGGAATCAAGGTAAATCTGACACATAGTGGGACTGTTGGCCATACCTTGGGGCAGCGTTATCCACTCGTATCTGAGATCAGGGCTTTCTTGGTTAATGGTGGGTAAAGTAAAGGCGAACCTATGAGTGTCCTCTGGATGCAGGGGGATTGAGAAGAAACAGTCTCTAAGATCTATAACATAAACTGGCCAGGACTGAGGGATGGCTGAGAGAGCTGGCAGCCCCCTCTGGACCGCCCCCAGGGACTGCATCTGCGCGTTGACCGCCCTTAGATCATGGAGCAGCCTCCATTTGCCAGACTTTTTCTTAATTATAAAAATGGGGGTGTTCCATGGGGAGGTTGACGGCTTAATGTGTCCTAATCTAAGTTGTGTACTGTCTATTTCTGACAAGGCTAATAGCTTCTCCTTAGGCAGGGGCCACTGAGGTACCCAAACCGGATCATTTGACCTCCAGGTGATTTTGATCGAAGTGGGTAGGAGAGCTTCTTCAGCGGCCCCTAAGAAAAACCCAGCCCTTGCCTACCTTTTTTGTTCTCTACTGGTATTGGGGATGTCCGACCCTGTAGGGCATTGCCCAAGCCTTTGCCGGGGGTATATCCCTGGTTCCTGAGTATATCCTTAGCCTGGGGGGAGCAGTTTGACGTAAGCGTGACATCCATCTGAGTGAGGATGTCCCTTCCCCATAGAGACACTGGCAACTGCAACACAAATAGTTGGAAATGGCCCTGATGACCCTCCTCATCGCACCAGAGCAGGGTTGAAGCACTAACCTGAGGAGCTGACACCATCCCCAGGCCCTGCAGCGTGTTATCTGCAGTGTTGGTGGGCCAGTTGGAGGGCCAATCCTTTCTAGAGATAATGGAACGGTCAGCTCCTGTGTCTAGGAGCCCTGTTATATTCTTGCCATTGACCTTAAGTGAGAGCATGGGCCTTTTATCAAGTAGTATATGGAGTCCCTCGAAGACTTCCCCTGAGGAACCGAAACCTTGACTTTCTCTAATTTTCTGCTTTGAGGGGAATCTCTTGTGGAGACTGGGGAGCAGCAAGAGCTGCGCTATCTTGTCTCCTTTATTGATTACCATAGTACCCACAAGAGATTGAACCATAATTTTAATGTGTCCTGTGTAGTCTGAGTCTATGACCCCCGGGACTACTATGAGACCCCGAAGGGCCGTGGAGGATCTCCCGATCACCAGACCCACGGAATTTTTGGGTAACGGTCCCTTAAAGGTGGTTTCAACCACTTGAACACCCATATCAGGCACTAATATAAGTCTGGAGGCGACACTGAGGTCCACACCTGCTGACCCAGGGGTGGCCCTTGTTGAAGGCTGCCATCCTGAGCTGTCCTGTCTCTGGGGCGGGGGCCCGCCTGTGAAGGGGGCCCCCTCTGGCCGTTTTTTGGCCCTCTAACATCTCGTCCACAAATACGGTTGCCCTGAGCATCAAAGACCGACCTACACTCCTCAGCTTTGTGTGATCCCCTTTTGCATCGCCCACAAACATATGGTTCTTCATTCCTAGGGCGAGGCCTAGCATCTGCATTGTTTGGGCAATGATGTTTAATGTGTCCTGGCTCCCCGCAGGCAAAACACCCTTTAGCCTTACATTCCCCTTCTAACCCGCGAGGTCCCCTCTGCTGTACAGCCGCGGCCAGGAGAGCAGCCACTCCCGAGTTGGAGAGCGGCCCCCCTATCTCTCTGCATATCCTAATCCAGGCGTTGAGGTCCTTGTTCTTATGAGGAGCTATCGCTGCCTTGCACTCCTTTGTACATTGCTCGAAAATCAGCTGCCTTACCAGCGGTCGAGCCACTCCCGGATCAGAAAATATCTTATCGGCAGCATCTTGCATTCGGGCCACAAAGTCAACAAATGGCTCTGTGGTACCCTGAATTACTGGGAAAGAACCCTGCGACTCCTTATCGAGCGACTTAGGCTCCTGACAGCTGGTCTCTTTGGCCTCCTTGCCATTCAACTTTCCCTCGTCCTCGGAGTCAGACGACTCCGAGGCTAGAGCCCCGTCCTTCTCCTTAGCATCTTTGTTCCCCTTGACGGGCCCCTCTCGGGAGCTCCCCGACTGGGCCTGCTCAAATACCCTGCGTACTTTTGTAAGCTCTTGAGAGCTTTCTCCACAACCACCCTCGCTCTTAGTGTTGCTACCTAGCATGTTTCCCATCTTTTAATATGTTACTCACCGCGTGAGGCCCAAGGAATCCGCCACTTACGCGTGAGCCTGAGGGGAGTCTAAAAGCCCTGTAGGTGCGCGCCACCCAGAGCCCAGGCTTATCCCCAACTCACCTGTCTCGCAGCTCTGTACTGGAGCGTTGTCCGCTGTCACGTCTCGGGGGTGATCAGTCCCCGTGCGGGCCTCCAAATGTCGATGTCGCTCCTGGCCGGCAGGAAGGACACACGACAAAGTCTGGCAGTGGACAACCTTTTCTTTTTATTTTCCTTCTCCGTACAGCCTGCCCTGGGATCGCTCCCAGCCAAAGCCTCCTTTGGTCCGCTCCCCGCGGCTCCTTCTGGGCTTCTACTTCCGGGCTTCTTCTTCCCCCCCAGGGGTGGCACCAGTATATATACAGATACAGTGTCCAATCATGTTAAAGTGAGCAAGGCAAGCTGATTGGCTAACATCATCAGTTGCCAGGCAGACTATATTGTTGAGCGGGTTGCTTACGCGGTAAGCAGGAAACTAACGTGCTCGATGGGAGGGGTAATCTACCTCAGGCTTTACTCTTTCCTACAGGCCTCACGTCCGCCAAGTAAGGCGACCGGGCTCGGGGCTGCAGCTCCCAACACCTCAGAAAATCCATTTTTCTCCTTTTTATGTCTGCTTTGCTTAGCCATTTTTGCCTTTTAGCAAAATCTGTTCTTGAGAAGAGAAGCACAGATGTACACACATGATGTACACACTGTGTATATACAATTAGATCATGTGCTTTTACCTTAATCTTTATAGATTTTTCTTTTTAAAGCATTTTTTTTTACAGTACAGAGGATGGAACTTAGATTCTTGCACATACTATGTTAGTACCTCACCACTAAACCACATCTTTTGCCTTCAAATAACCTTTATCTAATCCTGTTCATTCTCTATGAAGTGAATGTATTTCAAATATCTCAGTATCTCATTGGTTTTCAGATATATAGTAATTTGTATCAAGTATTATGCTCAAATTTCAGTTTTTTAGATCTATTTTTGCTAACTATGACTTTTAATCCCATGCAAACCCTCTTCCATCTACCCCATCATCCAGTGCAGGTTTCTCCTATGTGTTAAAATGTATCCATGTCTCTCCGATGTGTTTAAATGTATCCACGAACCACAGTCACTTCTTGACCGCACAGAGCTTTGCAAATTCCTCGGGCCCCATGCTAGCTCCTTCTGACCAGTGTCTTGTTTTCTTGGGACTGTCTTCCTGGCTTCTGTGTTCATCATGAGAAAGCCAAACCTTGCAGAAACTACACTTACAATGTTCCCAAATGTGCCCATTCTTGAAGGGCTAAAATTCTATTGGCATTTGGTGGAGAGAAAATGGCTGACCCTATTATTGAGATGCATCATTTCATCCAGGGACACAAACATGATGCCTGTGCTGCCTGTATTTCTCCCCCTTTTGTGTATCCATGTAAAATTTACTTAGTTTACAGAAGCAAACAAGTAGACAAGGCACCTGTGGTAATCAAATTTTTCAATGAGTCCCTTGAGGCAAAACTTTCTGTCCTTGGGACATTTACCAATTTGGAAGAAGACAAACATAAAACATATAAAAATAGATGTAATAAAAGGATTAATGTGTGGTTTTAGAATAAGGTATAGTTTGTTGCATAGAAGAGAAAACAATTATTTTTGACTGACAGGACTGGGGAGACTTGAAGGACAGAATTTTAATAAACAAAAAGAAGAGGATCGGCAGCCCATTTAAAGCGGACAGCATGGATAAAGGTGTACAGCAGGGCGAGGTGCATGCAGGACAGGCAGAGGCTTTAATTGGGGGATGGGCCCTGGGGAAACACAGCCAAAAGAACTGAGGAATCCTCAGTGCCAAGGGCAGCCATGTCCTCCACAGTATGTGCCATGCCTTCAGTTGAATGACATTCAAATTTAATGGATAGGTTCAAGGCTTTTAAAAGGAAACTGGTTATCATGTTATTTTGTGCTTACTTTAACAACAATGTGATTGCCAAAGTTGCCCAGAATGGGTTCCTGCAGATTTCTGAGATAAAGGGGATATAATGTTTTCATTTCTTCTTCTAGCATAAAGGTATCATTTTGGAAATGAGAGTGGGATATAAGCAATGCATAACACAGCATTTTCCAAGTGGTGAGCATTCAAGTCTTGCTCAGGAAAGAAAATAATTTCCATAAAAAGAAACAATTGCTTAATTTCACCATGGCAGGCAGAACTGTGTTCAGCACAACTTTTATAGTTTGTGTCTGGGTAGCCCCACAAGCCTCATGCAGTCATGAAGGCAGGTGAACCCAGCATTTGTGATTGATTCGTTGGTGGTGTGAGTGCTGTACCCACCCAGAGGCGGATCACTGACGTACAGTGTAGGGGAGGGAAGAAGGTGTACCTTCCCCCGCCTCCTTTTTTTTCTTTCTTTCCCCTTTTGCTTTTGCTGTTTCTTGCTGCCTCTCAGTCACAACACAGTGCCTTGGAGCCAGCTGAACATGGACTGAAACCTCCAAAAACCTGTAAGCAAAATAAACTTTCCCTTGCTTCACTTTGGGCATCAAATATTTTGTCTCAACAATTTGAGAAAAGTAACAGCTGTGTGGTTTCAAGCAATGCTCTGTAGAAACTGTATACATCCATGGAAATGTAAGGGAGAGAAGACCTCCTTTGTCTGCACACACATGTGCATGCATACACACACACACACACACACACACACACACACACCCTAACTCAAAGACCTTGGCTTACGTGTTTCATAAACAAGTGAAATGAACAATATTTCCTTAATAGGAAGTTAGTGTTCTGTGCCTCTCCACCTTTAAAAAACTTCATTCTTATACTTATTGAATTCACTCCTCTTTTGAAAAGGGACAAAGAGTATTTTTGAAAGTCTGCAGTTTGCCAGTAATTTCATTAATTCAGTAATCTAATTAAGAAAGCTTTAAAATAATAGTTTCAGAAAGGAGAACAAAAAGAAAAATGGTGAACAATAAGGATGATATGTAAATAAAGATGAGAATAAAATAATAATATTCCAATAAGTTTCAAGTAAGTAACAGAAAACAAGAAATTCTAATTCTCTAAGACTTTTATAAGCTAAAATTTTAAACATTTAAAATTAAATTTTAGATACTGTCAAGTAAATATTATCTTATATAATGACTTATTTGTAGTTGATAGTATAGCTAGAAATGCAGAATGGAAAATGGTCATTATTAGACAGAAACACAAAGTGAAACATACCTAAAATCCTACCACTCAGGCAGCTGAGGCAGGAGGGTAGTCCTGTGATGGTGTTCACCCAAGGCTACATAGTGAGTTAAAGATCAGCTCAGATTACATAGTCAGACACTGTCTCAAACTAACCAAAACAAATCTAACAGAAAAATTAGTGTTTTGTACATCAATTAGTAGTCTCAGGAAAATTTCTAACTTGAGAATAGAGAGACATTTACACACTGTTTTATAACATTGAATGAATGATAGTTGACCACAGAAATCTTGGTCAATGCCTTTTTTTTCCCAGTGTTTCAAATAAAAGTAATGATACATTTGAGTAAGTAGAAGGAAAAAGCCAAAAAGAAAATTTCCACAATAGAAATGTTCAGTAACATCGAGAACCATATGGAAATAATAACCATATAAACACTAGTTTGGCCTATGAGAAAGAATTTGGAAGGAAAACACTGTGGCAGTGAAAGTTGAAATCATAAACAAAAGTGTATATAAAATGAAAGCAAAACTGCCCATAAAGTTTGAGCCAAAAAGCAGATTGGCCAACTGTCATTAATTGGAGGAAATTAAAAGAAAATTTTTGAACAAGTTTGCTATAGCTATCATATTTAACCAATAACTGAGATGGCTTATAATAATGAAAGTTAAAGTAAACATTTCAATGCAATTTATTATTAATAATGATATATTATTAGTTGTATAAATTAGATGTTATTTGAAGCATGCTTATTTCTGTTCATCTTTTTAGTACTCTAATAAATGTATAGCAATTATTCTATGCTTGTGATCTGAAAAGGTGAATGATGCACACACTATGTTCTTTCAGTGAGAAGTGACACAGAGGACAGGTAAATGCCACCTCTGTAGCACATTTGTCCTTGAGGATCTCTGGCTAGTGTTTCTCAGGGGAGTTGAAAATGCCAGATACCAAAGAAGCAGAACAGTCTCTCTTTCTCTGGCCCTTTTCTCCCATAAGAGACTCAAAGAAATCAGAACTTTTTCCCCTAAAGCACATAAAACCTAGAAATGTTACACCATCACCTCTTCCCTTCCATCCTGAAAATTCTCAGGTAACAGTTGTTCTGACCTTTAAACTAGAGGAAAGAGAGACAGGAAAGAATCTGAAAAGAACAGGCCTGAATCCACATACTCTAGTTTATTAAGTCATATCACTCTTTTTCCACTCATTTTTATCCACAATTCTTCATTTGTTTCACTAGATTTTACATAAAAATATTTAGCTTTCCTTGTGTCTGGGCTTAAAGTTCTAGAGACTCCTTTGTCATGTAAAACCTTGGTTAAATTAATGTGTTATCCTTCTCTCTTGTTGATCTGTTTTTAAAAGGGGTGTGCTTTGGTTTGGGTATGAAGTACGCTCCCAAAGTTTCCTTTACAGAGAGCAAGTGCTCTTTGGAAGAGATATAGAACCTTTAAGGTATAGGGCCTAATGGGAGGTCCGGAGGTCAGCTGAGGTCATGCTCTTGGCAGAAACTGAAGTATTCCTCGTGAGATTCCAATTAGTTATACTAAGAAGCATTTTATAAAAGCCTGAGCCTGACTCCATCCAGTCTATCTTCCTGTTTTTTAAATGTCATCCTTCTTCACAAATATATTCACCATCCACAATGAGGGCCTTTTCAGAGACTGTGTCATACTGTTTGAACTGTAAATCTCCAAAGCTATGAGCCAAATAAACCTCTTTTCTTTAAAGTTATTCTATCTCAGGTTTTCTGTTAGAGTCCCATAGTTAGGAACAGAAATCACTTTACCAAGAGGCTTTATGGGATATAAGAGCAGAATATGGGATTCTTTCACACATTACAAACAAAATCCTTATGTTAGTCAGCTTTCTATCATTGTGACAAAATATCTGAGGAAGAAGAACTTAAATGGAGGAAAGATTTATTCTGGCTTACAGTTCCAAAGGTTCAGTGCCTGGTCTCCTGGCTCTGTCAACTCTAGGCAATTAGCCAGTGGTATATGATGGAGGGAACTTCTTAACCTCATCACATCCAGGAAGTAGACAGAGAGAGAAGAAGCTAAAGAAAAATATACTTTTCAAGGGTATTATTTTCAGTGATCTACTTCTAATTAGGTCCCACCCCAAAAGTTTCTAGCATCTCCCAAGAATCAAGTCTTAAAGACATGAGTTTCAGGAGTCATTTAAAATCCAAACCATAATGGTGAACCATAATGTTGAACTTTTGCTCACTTATTGCCCTTTTTATTTGACAGAAGAAATTCATTTTATAAATGGTTAATGGTATAAGAATGTCATTCTGAATTAGTTTACCTCTCACTTGACAAAATAGTGGTGACAGGAATAGTGGAAACCATTCCATTAAAACCCTATAGTCAGCATTATATATAGTGTTGTAAAACTGTAAGATATTTTGCCAAATAGGCTTTATGGAATAAAAGACCAGAAACAAAGAGCTCTGAAGACTTTTCTTTCATTGGAAGAAGTGATTCTGTAAGCTGAAATCAAAAGTAAAAATTCTGTGTCAATTTTTAGCCAGGTCAAAATCTACAAACACTTGGAAACCCCAGAAAATATTTTTAGAAGACTGACTCTCTTTAAATGACCTGAAAGTGGATGTGGATTCATAATGCTTACTCTGCTGACCTGCAGACACAAAAGTTCACCTTCCTGACTAGAGAGCACAGGATGTGGTATGATATAAATTATTCCTGAAGCCCTAATAATTCTACTTCTTGAAACAAGTCATTCCCATCTAGTAAACCACTAATGTGTAGGGTCTGATTCTATTTGGTTTGCTATTATAGACATTTGTCAGTTTGAGTATCTAGTGCAGGCACAAAAGTGAAAAATCAAAACTGGTTGTCAAAAGATGATTTTCACAAGATCATGTAAGTTTACTCCACAGTATTTACTTCTTATTCAAGCCAAAAATAAATGTCTCCTTATTAAATTTAAAATTAAGCATGATTAAGTTTTACATTTTAGCTTTAATGCAATTTTTGAAAAAAAATGGAAAATAGTTTTCCAGTCTACTATGAAAGAAAGCAATAGCTAAAGCAATAAAAAGACTGTGTGTGTGTATGTGTGTGTGTGTGTGTGTGTGTGCGCGCGCGCACATGCGTGTACATGTGTGTATTTTGTAAAGGAAGTAAGTTGATTTCAGTAGATTTCTCAGATTCATGACCTCCAAAGGTCAAGACTACTCACAACATGTCCTTGACTATGTTCTGCTCAACTCCAAGTTGCGCCACACACTTCTGTCAGTATGTGACAGATTCCGACTTATGAAAACAGCAAGCCAAAGCTCAGCCTTTAAAGACATGTGGATTCACAGGAGTGTGGATTTTATTTTTCAAAGGATTAATATAGCAAGGAACAATAACTACCACTTTAGAACTAGAATTAAGTTTAAAAGAAACCTTGGTATTCTGAGATATGGTGTATAAATTTAAGTGGAAAAGAAGAGCAATAAATGTAAAATTCTATGCTGAGTGGCAGAAACAAAAGTTTTCAAGCTTAGGGTGGCGAAATTATGTAAACAAACACCATGGAGGTAAATGAAGATGATGAGGCTAATGCAATTTTAACATTAGGACTATCATAGACTTCATTCTGCATGACATTTATGCAATTCCTGTGCTAGGTATTTTAGATTTACTTTGTCATTTAATTTTTGCAACAGCACTTTGAGGTAAGTAGCAATGGCTTCGTTTTACAAGGGATGGAACTGAGTCTAGGAAAGCTGTGTAAATTATCTGCAGCTAGTAAATGTCAGTGACAGGAAAATGTAATAATCACTATGATTATTATTATTACTAATGGTCATCACTCCTAAGACTTATTGAGCTCTTCTACAAACTTTTAACTGCATTGTTATGTTACTTACTTTTTTCATTTAATGTTGATACTTATAAAAATCCTGTTAGGTAAATATTGCCATTTTTCATTTTATAAATGGAAAAATTGTCAAACTATACTGGCCTGAAAAGAAGTCTTGAAACTTGAAGTACAGAAGCCGTAGCCTCAGAATATTTATCCAGCCCCTGTGAGATTGTACTCTCAAATGTTAAAAGTGATGACTTCTAAGAAATAGCATTCATAGGGGGCTCTGGTTTCATTTGCTCAAGTGTATACATTGAAATTCTTTTTTTTTTTTTTTTTTTTTTTTTTTGTCTTTTTCATTTTTACCGGTACCGGGGATCGAACTCATGACTGCCTGCTTGCAAGGCAGGCGTTTATGCCGCTGAGCTAAATCCCCAGTCCCTACATTGAAATTCTTAATAGTGCATATGTTACTTGAAGCCAAATGATGCTAAAAATGATAGTTATTTTTAATCTGTCTCATTGTTTAGTCCACTTATTTAAAAAAAGAAATATTGTAATTAAATCCTTGAGCTCTAACATGGTACCAGAAGTCAATATCTGAGTTCCCAAGTAGTCAATAAAGTTTAAGGAAAAGGATGATAAAACCTAAATTTTGTACTTAAATAGGAGATTGGTGAAACCAGAATAATAATATGCCCTGCAAATGTGCAAGCCCAACTGAACTTTTTCTTTCTGCAAAAGTATGGGAGAAAGTCTGCACTGCCACCACGCTCCTCAGTGAACAGAGACGGGGAGTCGGGGGTTCTGGCACTGGTCTGCAGATCAATCAGAGCCCGTGAGGCAGTTATCTGGAACCTCAGAAGCAGAGGCAGGTGGAAGGCTGTCTAGCCACACAAAGAGATGAGCCCAGTGTTAAGGGCAAGAACCAAAGAGTGAAGCAGGAAGGAGGAATGAATGAATTCAGTACGAAGGTCAGAGAGAAGCAGGAAATGAAACAACAGAGTCAAGAAATGAGGTGAAAATGCTAGAAAACAGGAGTTAAGCAAGATGGGAATGAGGCAAGAGAAACAGGGAGAGGAGAAAGGGAACAGTGGCCAAGAAAGGCGCACGGGGCAGGGTGCTGTGTCTCTACAGCCTCTCCAGGTGAGAACTCTTGTGCTTCTCTTTCATCTTTTCTCTTACCTTTCTGCCCCCACTAGTTCTCTGTTCTCTGTTATTTCTTGCTTTCCTTCATCAAATGAAAATTCTTTTTGTCCCATGAAGTCTCATAATCACCTACGTGGAGAAAGAGGCTATGGAAGAGAGAAAGAAGAAGAAAAAGGTCAGGGGGTTTAAAAACCATGCTGTAAATTTCTAATAAACTAAAACTTTACAAATAAAACTATAAATAATGCCTATGCATACTGCATGGAAGCACCGGAAAGCCTTGGAGAACCCTTGAACATCAGGTTAACCTGTCACTCTTCATTTTTCTAAGATCCCATGAAGAGGAAAGTTTATTGTCACTATCTGGGCTGAGATGCATTCATAAGAAAACAAAAGTGTAATTTATACTTGAATCTTCTGATGAAATTATAACATCATAATAAACCAGTATTAAGACAAACTACAAACTACAGTCAAATCCAGTGTCCATGATTTGTGTAAATCAAGTGAGTAAAGAATGCTTTCTACAGTTTCAAATGACTAAAAATATCCAAATAATAATTTTTTGTAACATATAAAAATAATGAAATTCAGAGTTCACAAAAATATCGTTTGGAAAACAATTACATTGTTCATTCATAAATTATTTGTGGCTACTTTCATTCTACAAGTGCATAGTTGTATAGGGAAAGTAACAGATGTCCTGGTCTATGGAAAGCTACACGTTCACTTTCTGTTCCTTAACAGAAAGCATTTACTAACCCTTGATTTGGGCACTGCTTATTGAAAGGGAAAAGACTATTTTTCTACATGGGCACTAACATTCTGAAAGAAATGAGGTGCTTTTTTAAGAGTTTACTTCTTTCAGTGTCCTTCCTAAATTCTTCACATTGTTTGCTGTATTATATTACTGTCTCCCCAAAATATATTTGTACAAATGTGTTAGTCTAACTTTGAAGATTTAAAGAGAATGGGCAGGCATTAGCTGTAATATATCAGATTATCTTCCTGTTGTTATCATCTCTACTTAGTAAAATAAATTTGGTAAATAAAGTATAATAATAAGTACATACTATTTTTGCTCCTCATGTCTACAATTTTATTTCCATAGGCTGCCATATAAATTAACCAAAGGAAAAGCTACCTTCTTTAGATAAACACCTGAGGAAGAAAGAAAGTCCGCTCTGAACTATTCAGCTCCTGATATACATTTTCTTCTGTGGTAAAGTCCTTTCTGAGTATCAAGCAAAGCATATTAAATGAAAATACATGATAGCCTGTAATCCCAGAACTCAGGAGGCTGAGGCAGGAGGATCTCTGCAAGTTCAAGGCCAGCGTGGGCTACAAAGTGAGTTCAAAATCAGCCTGACTGAATTGAGGAACCCTGTCTCAAAAAGGATTTGTGTGTGTGTGTGTGTGTGTGTGTGTGTGTGTGTGTGTGTGTGTGATAACCCTCAGAAGACCTTGGGCCCAGCTTTTGGAAGAATGTTGATATTCATAGAACAAGGCGTTGCTAGATAAATTGTCTACAGTTTCAACACACAGAGCTTTTAATAGCATTTTCAAAAACAAATATAACTTTGGAGAAAAATATTGTTCAACTAGGTGGATTCTGTGTGAATTATGAGTTTGGCAGGAGGTCACAGAAATAATAGATATTTAAGCCGATCATTTTTTCACAATCCTAGTGGAATACTTCACTAAAACTCAGTTCATCAATTAATCAAGAAACCCTATAATTCTGCACACAGTTTCAATAGTGGTTTCAATATGCAAGTAATCTTTTTTATTTGAAATGGTAAGTTCCATTATTATGATGGCATTAAATACATTCACAGCCACTTTTGTGAAATTTCCCTTTTATTACTGAATTCCTCAGGTTTTTGTAGGTGACACCACCATTTCTAATCAAAATCAAAGTAAGATGTTGATAGAAGAATGAGAGCCAAAGATCATTTTTCTCCCAGTGTATTTTAGAGTAATTGCTTGTTACCAATTCTTTGCAAAACTTACAGAAGTGAAACAGCAGATCTTCCAAGAAAGATCAAAGTAATCACTTATTAGAATCATATGTGAAGTGACAGTGGGAGGCTCGGATGTGTCTCACTGCTCTGGGTAATACAGTTAGAAACAAAGGAGAGGAGAGTCACACCCTTCCCTTCCTTCGCTGTAAACGCCACGCCACCCCAATCATCCTGGTTAAATTTAAGAGGTTGGGCAGACTTCTGACACCAGAGTGCCAGTGAGAGGCACCTTGGATGAGTGATGTCTGACTCTACAAATACTGGGAGCCTGAGTCATCAAGGCTCTTTATTTTCCCTCTCAAGCCTTTTTTTTTTTTTTTTTTTTTTTTTTCCTGCTTTGCACTCTAGTCCTTTTCCTTTACACCTTTGAGGCCTTTTTTCCCTCACCCTCTCTCTCCCTTCTCCCTTTTCCCTGTTCTTGCTAACATCTGGTAATCTTCAATCAGTGTAGCTACTTACTATATACTAGGAGTATACGCATGGCAGTTCTTTCTTTGTTGTACACTAGAACCTGGATTATTTTTGGCCCATTCAACTGTTACATAAGCACAAAGTATAATCCTACTGGAAGCTGACTTACCCCAATAAACATCAACCTTCGGATAGGAGATTTTGGTAATTGTAAAATGCACGAAAGTCTCCATTCATTATGACAAAACTGCATGGGAAACAGGGAGTACGTGAGATATAATACAGTAGGATAACTGAATAAATGGTTTGGTCACACCACTGCAGTGACCATATTCTGAACAGTAAAAAATAATTCAGTTCAGTTTAAAGGTCCTTCAACACTGCTGGTTGAAATATTTTTTAATTTTTTATTCTTGTTTTATTAATGCATGTTTGTAGCACATGCAGTTTACATTCATCCCCAGGAGTAGGTTCATGTGCATAACACAGCTTGTTTCTTTTCCTAACCCCCTTCCTCTCGCCTGCCTCCTTCTGTCTCTAGATCTCCTTTCTCTATTTGCATTCTTGTTAGTATTATTCTTAACTCATGTTTGCAACATATAATGTTTAGAATGCTAGCTGGCAATGTGTGATATGTCAAATTGCAAAAGAAAAATATAGCTATAGAATCTTACTCAGCATCAGTGTACTGTAAGTTTGTGTTTTAATCCATCACAAAGAACACTGCTTATAAAATGTGGTGGGTACCACGAACTAAGAGCAAATAGATAAGGGCAGAAAGAATGTTGCTATCATTCTAGAATTCACTGTTGGCTTTGTTAGCCCTTTACTATCTGTCCATGCAGGGCCTAGAGTAGAGTAGAGGCAATTTTGCTTTTGCAATTTAACATATCACACATTGCCAGCTAGCATCAACTTTCTCATGGCTATTAGTGCATCTAGTCTCTTTATAAGCCTTTACTGTAAGGCATGCATCATGTAAATATGTTCAAATTTGACACACATTATGCTTTAAATACTTAAAAAGCAATATGTGCTTCATCACAAATTATAATTTCTAATAGTTTAGGCAATAGAGTGTCCGCAATGATATAAAACAATTCTTGAAACTTGATTTGGAAAGTAACTATTCATTATCCTTTTACGAGCCGCCACTTATGCCTATCTGCTTTACAATTAGGTAGAGAAATAAAATTGCGAGGTACTTTAATTTTCTTAATTTTAAGTAAAAAACTTTTTTTGGTATGATATATCCAATAAACCTAAAAATGATTGCTATGGAATGATGGTTCCTCTATCACAGCTTTCCAGAAAGGAAGCACTCTGCTCCTGGCAAATCACCTGGAAAGCACAGAGATCAAACCCTGGAGATGAAGAAAGAAGGCGAGAGTCTTCTCTCCTCATCACTCTCATTTGAACTATTCTTTACTCTTTATGTGTTTCTAATTTATTTCCACACCTTCAGTTTCTCTTTCCCCAGTGGAAACTTTTTATGGAATATTTCAAATGCCTGGCACCAAGAGTCTGTACTACGATGTGTTCAGGGAAGAATGGACCAAGCAGGGCAATCAGGCTTACATATGACTGAGGAAAACAGTTTCGGTGGGCCCGGAGGCCGGGCTCTATTCTTAGAAATCTGGTACTGAGGCCTGCGGTGATTAGGAAAACTAGACACTGGCTAGGAGGGTGCAATCCACGAAGAAGGTGGGTTAGGTATGAACTCTAGGTTGGTGAGCTTGCATTTGAAGAGCATACTTGAAGGTGAACTGTTTATTGTCTCTAGGAATTACCTAAACCCAGGAGGGGCAGTTTCTTCCACGATGAGACCGTAGGTGTCAAAGTGTCAGAATACAGAAAATTTAAAACATAGCTAACACAAGTATCGGTCCATTTTTGTTGCATAATGTTGAGTACAGTTCTTGTCTCAAATGGCATGGCTTTGTTTTCTATTATTGCTGTAAGACTGAAAAAATTCAGTATAATCTTTTTATACTCCTTTGCTTCTCCACAGTTTCTTTTTATATCTTCCATAATTTTTATCTCACATTTCCTGATTCAGAATAACAGTCCTCTCTACCCTATTTGTGAATATTGTCTTCATTTTGCTGCTTTAATGCTATTTCTACAATAAGGCTTCATGAATAATTGTCTCCCTCTACAGGAATATTTTGAATTTTGTTATTCTTCATTTCTGTACCCCACTTGCTTTACCTGTAGCATGTCCAGGTCATCTTTAGTCTAAAATCCTTCTTTGTACATAGGACTCGCCCATCAAGCAATCATAACTAGTTCTTTTCTTTCATTGCCAAAATTCTAGAAAATTAGTCTATATTCATGGTCTCCAAGGTCTCAATTTCATTTTTAGCCCCTATTTCTTTCTCTGCATAGTACTCTTACTGTGATTAATTTCAAAGCCCCTAATGCCTGCAGAATCTGAAGTTGTTAGCATTTTGCTTAAAACTATCCAATTTATCTATGTGAAGCCCTTAGATAACATCTGGTCTCCTCTCATGGCTTCTGTAAGCTCTCCATTTTCCTTAGAAACTCTCCCCAGTCCAAAGTTATACTGTCCGCCACCTACTACACATTTGTCGCCTTACTCCGAGTCACAGCCTTGAACTCAGGCTGGCCCAATACAGTGCCAGCATCCTTTCATTTCAATGTGCTCCTCCTGTCTTCATGTTCTATCACTATTACCATCTTCTAATTGAATAATTATCTTTGCATCCTTTGTGTCTTTTGTTAGCCATCTAATGTCAGTTGGCAAGTCTTGCCTGCTCTTAGTGAATATTTTCATACTTACATTTTCTTTGGCATGCTAATGGTCACCACTCTCATATAAACTATTCTTTACTCTTTATGTGATTCTAATTTGTTTCTACACCTTTAGTTTCTCTTTCCCCAGTAGAATCTTTTATGGAATATTCAAATGCCTGGTACACATACAGTCTCATCATTTACAATTTACTCTTTTCCAGTGTCTTATATGGCATTCACATCCTGCTTACCTTTTTCTAGAAAGTATTCTTTACGTAAGAGAAATCAACCTCCACTCTCAGTCAACTCTCAGACCAAGTGATATTGGGAAGATTGTCAGCAAAAGTAATAAAGCTGACAATTGTTATATTAAGTCCTTGGTCATTGAAATAATTCCTTTATGTTGAATACATTCTTTATTTCCTGTTTCTTCCCATGCCTACTTGTGATAACAACTGATACACACAGCGACAGTAACAAACTCTTCAATTTCCATTTTGACTCCAATTCAGAAAAAAAGCACACTTGGCCTCCCCTCCTGGATGCTGGTGTGCTGCTAGCCTTCAGTGGACTGATCAGTGAAGAAGCAGACAGAAGTCACTTTGAGAGACAGCACATTAACCCTGAAGAAACTTCAATCATGAACTGAAAAACAGATGAGTTGGAGTCTCCAGAATTTCATCTCATTCTAACAGAGCCTCTGTAAAAAGCATCCCTTTCTTAGCTGCAAATTCAGATGTCAGGGAAGCAAACACAAGTACAGCAATAATGGGAAACAGAACTCCCTCAAATCAAACTGCATAGTCTGCAAAGACACTGCTGGTATCTTCTCTTTCTTCAACATGAATGGTGTTCTATTTTATAACCGTAGCTCCCTAGTTGTTAAATATAAACCCTTACTTGTTTAAGGACTGGATTATTAGTTTTTGGCCTTAGAAAAACGTATAAAGAAAAATCAATCCACATAGCCCAGAGGGAAGGGAAGGGAATGAAGGAACACTGCTGCATGGCCCCATTCTTTGGCAACATATAAGTAGTAGAAGACAAAACATGCTTTTGGTTAGACTCCTCTGGGGCCACACTGATGCTCCTTATTGATCCAGCTCTACACTGCATTCTGATAAAACTTCAACTCTGCCTACTTGCTATTCTGATGCTCTTTCCTCAAAAGTTTCTGCAACTTCACTTTCCACTAGTGTTTATAATTCTTAATGGAGACCCAACTTGTATGCCAGCCGTAGCTCCTTCTAAGCTGACTCTTCCCTTAGTACACCCTTACTAGGCACACAGGTTTTCTCACTTGAGAAAAGATTTCATGGCACGTGCGATACTCATCCCACACTACGTGCTTGCTTTGGCAGCAAATAAACTAAAATATTTATCCCATATGTATTCTGAGTCAGGGATATTGGCCAGACAACTGATGTGACCAAAAATAGCCTAGTCCTATAGCACGTAGGTAAAATTTAAACTTCTGTAAATGTAAGAAAAAAGACACTCAAAGCTATAAATATATTTAAGAAGGGAACCTGAGCCGGGCATTCGGAGAAAAGAAGCTGGGGCATGGCAAGGTGGCAGCAGCAGTGCGCCTACTCAGTCCTGCTGCCAAAATCCTCATGACCTCTAGGCTTCCCAGGGCCTTGTTCTTAACACTGCGGGAAATGTGATTGATCCTGCTCTTATGCAATCTACTTCCTGCCCTACGTCTTATCTGATCCTCCTTTAAAGGTATTTAGCAATTTGAGTTCAGAGACACTGATCTATGCCTTTGCAGTTTTTCTTTTCTTAGAATAATTCTGTGGTTAGAATAGGTGCTCTTTTACTATTTGCCAAATTAATAGTTGTTTCTTCCCACATTGTCTGGGGCACATGTATTTTGGTGAAATTTTCACAAGATTAATAAAAAATGATAAGAGGAAAGCAAGATCATACAATAACTGAAAATACTGAAGCAATCATTGTACTCTTAAGAACTGGGTTGGTAGCTACAGGCGAAGGAAATAGAAACAACTGCCTACATATAAAATTACCTATATAACTGTATCTGCATATATGTACATGTATATTGCACGATGATGAAAAGCACATGTTTCAGACTCCAATGAATTGTTTGAAATGCCAGCTCAGATAATTACCCCTTATCTAACCTTGGAAAACTTACCTTTGAAACAAGCATAATGTGTGTTCCTGTGATAGTTGATTGTGCTGTCAGCTTGAATAAAAAACACCTAGTACCTTAGTTTAGCATAGTTCTGGGCATGGTTGGATGATAGACTTAGTGAAGAAGGAAGACCTACTGTGGGTTTGGAGGTCACCAACCATTAAGTTTATACTAGGGGTAGAATAAAAAGAAAAGAAAAAAGAAAAACAATCTCACTTTTCACTTCTAGTGTTAGTCATGGCTTTTGGACATCCCTAACCTTCCGGAGCAGAGCCTTCAGCTTCCTGATACGGATTCACATGGGACTGTGCCATAAGCTCCAGCCCTTTCAATTTTTGCTAAATTTTTTCTCCAGCAAGCAGACAGAGCTTTTGCACCACAGTAAAAGGTCTCCAAGGTCTGGAGTTCACTGCAGTGTCCTGTGCAAATTCGTATCAGGAGGCTGATGGGTATGTAATATAAAGTTGACGAGTCTGTGCCACACCTGACTCCGTAGATAGCAACTCTAAACTTGCTTTGTAAATCCTTTATAGTGACAATAATATTTTTGAACTATAAAAATAAAAAATAGGCATAATACTAATACCACCTACTTCATAGGATTTCTGTGAAGATTAGTTATGTCAATATATGTAAAGGATTTGAAACATACTCTATATTGGTACATGGTTCTCGAAGCTGCCACCACATCACTCACTTGAGAGATACTGCTTTCTCTTCAAGAGCTCTCTTCCAACTCCAAGATTAGGTTTAGCAATTGTCAGGTTGAGCAACAAAAACATTTGTCAACATTAGATTCTACCTGGAAAGAATGGCAATGGTAGGAGCCTCAAGATGGGGCAAATAATGGCAGCTTTCAAAATACATAACCTTACAAGTAGAAGTACATTGCTGTAAGGATTCAAGAATGAATGTTGACCGCTGTGGTGCAATTTCCAGGGCATAAGACGATCCCTTCTTCCAAAATAGCATCTGCAGAGTCCTCAATAAAATGAGTCAGTCCTTTATCACTTAGTCAGTGGCTCTCTTTATACCAAGGTACATAGAAATCTTATCATTCTTTATCTGTCTTTCTGAACAAGAAGACTTTCTTGCTGTCTGCAGGAAAATTTGCTTTACTTCTACAAAACTAGTAATTGTTTCTTATTTTTAATTACTTTTCCTATATACAGCCAAATTCTCCTGCTAAAAGATGTTTCAGTTACACCAAGTTCACACATCCATTATTGTAGAGAAGCTTCTAGCAATTCTCTTGAGTCAAAGAAGCGCAATCTTGTTCTTAGCAGCTAAATGTCACTTATGAGATGTAGTGTTTAACGTCCTATTTCTGAGATACCTATACCCTAAGACTATACCCTAACACTGTGCTCCTGTTCAGACTTTCTCTGAGAGTCTGCCCAATCTTGATTGTCAGTAGCTGGTTCTAGGACAAAAATCGCCAAAGGTTCAATGTGACCCTTCACAACTATAGAGCAGATGCCTTGAGAAAACTCAAAGTAAACAAAAAATATATATTTGGCCTCAAAAGTTAACTCTGCATACGGAGATGTTAGGTAAACAGTGTCAGGAGTGTACTCTGACTTTCACAATAATTGCGTGCAATTCCAGAGCAGATGCAGCCTGTTTGCAAAGCTCAACACTCTAGAATTTACAAGGCTAGCATGAGATTTTGGCAATTTCTCTGATACATGCTGAGTTCAGCTATTTGTTAGAGCCATAGATACTGATTTTTGATTTTTCCATATTTTTAATGTCATCTTGATTTGGATACATGTTTTCTAGTCAGTCGAAATTGATTAGGATGAATACTAAGAAAAGGCATTTTAAAAGTAAAATGTATTTTCAGTGACTTCACCTGTGCTTCTATCAGCAACCTTTCCCCAGTTACTTGCTCACCAGGCTCCCCATCGCCTCCTTGATGCTCAGGTTAGTGCTGTGGCATCCTCCTTGGAATCACATCCCAGTGGAGAGAAACTTACTGTGTCAGTCAGTGTTTTACAAGAGATACAGATATAACACAAAATACACAAATGTATGGTGGTCAGACACATAGTCAGATGAAAAATTATGCAGAGGGTGTTTCCATACTTGAGATGGAAGGTTTTAATCCAAGGTCTGGAGTTCACTGCAGTGTCCTGCGCAAGTTCATATCAAGAGGCCGATGGTTGTGTGATATAAGGTTGAAGAGTCTGTGCCAGGAAGCTGAAGGATCTGAGGTGGAATCTGGAGAGTCTGCACTAAAACCCAGCAAATGATGTCCAAGCAAAAGGTGAAGACTAGAGATCCTCGGAAGAACAGAAGCAAATCCATCCTTTCTTAGTTCCCCTTTATGCTGTGCAAGCAAAGGGCTGCCCCAAGACAGGTCATCTACACCCTTTGGTGTAGAATTACTGAGCCAATTAAATTAAGCTTCTAAATTTCTCAAGTTGACACAATCAATCAACCATTACACTTACCAACTGGGTGTGACCATCTCTGAGCCCTTACTTAGAGGTAGCATATTACTGTTTTTAACATCCATTCTTGATAAGTTAATGAGTCCTGCTACTTTACTATGCTCCTTTTCCTTTTTTTTTTTTTTTTTTTTAAAGGCCACCTGATTGTTTACTGAAAATTTCAACTCACCAAACTCAGGGTAATTTCTTTGAATATTTCCAGATTTGTTCCCTTATTCTGTACTCCAGCAATAGTTTGAACAGATAGTCTATGCTACTTATAAGACTTTATTGTTTTAGACTTAGGTGGGGTGGAAAGAGATTTTTTTTAAAACTTAGTGTATTTGCTCTTATGTTTTCACTACCTAATAAAAAATCTACACCCTGACAGATCCGTCTCTGCCTGCCAGAAAGCTTGCTTCCTGCAGGCAGCCAGCAGAGCAGAGACATGCAGGCAGAATTTGGTGTCCATACACACCAGAAAAGTCAATATTGAAAATTGTGGTTTTTAATAAACACTCGATAAGTATTGAAAATTCAATACTTTAAAAAAAGAATCTGATCCTTACTAGATTCACAGTAAATACTAACTGAATAAAAATTAATGATTGGAATTTAGACTCCTTTCAGTTCTCCCAAGACATTCAGTATTTGGAAGGTTAAAGAGAAAACAATGTGGCATTAATTTACGTTCAAGTGTGCTTTTGAACTTATCTTTATTTGGCACTGATCTAGGGACAAGAGCTTGCTCAGAATCATAGCAAGTTGTGTTGTGCATATTCTACCCATAAATAACAGAATTTACAACCACAGATCATTGTTGCAAGATTATTTCATTGAGTACAGGAATTTTATGTTTATTTCAAATTTCTGCTTGCTTTCATGCCCAGAGACTTTGAATTTTACATACTTTCCATGTAAGTACTTAAAAGGATACCTGTGACTAAGTAATACACTCTTAAACAAGAATAAAAGGATATTTTTACAGTGGAATTATTCATTTGTTGAGTCCCCTTTCCTTCTGGAAAATGATAGTAATTTGTAATTCCAAATCTAATCAGGTAATGGGAAAAACATTTGGAGGTGAACAATGCCTCCCTTTTTTCAATGCCTCCCTACAAATAACATCATGTCAGCAATCACTTGCATGACTACGTAGTTCAGGTTATCACCAAAGACATTCCACAAATTAAAGTAACACTTCAAACATAAATGAGAAAAATCCATGTAAAATGAGGTAGTCTCATCATTTGTACATATTTGGTTACCTCTAGAGTAAGAAAAAACAAAACAACAATATCTTTATCTCTTGTTGTGAAAATTGCCTTATTTCATATCTTAATGTTATATGAAAAGCGTGATAATAATATTTTGGTAGTACTCTACTTATTCTCCATTGTTCTAGAAAACTATTCCAAATAGCCATTTTCATTACTTTTTTGTGGATATGACTTAGATTTTTGTTGGAACATAAAATCTAGATTTTTTGGAAGCTAGACACTTGCTGTCAGACATGAGAAACAGAGCTTGTTAATCATCTTTACATAATTTGCCTGAACAGTTAGGTTTGTATAATATTTAGATGTTTCCAGAAATAAACGTAACATGTTAAAATATACAATAGTTGAAGTTTTCCTTAAGAAACATATACTTTATTTCAGGAAAAGTAAGAAAAAGAAATCTAGCTTACCAGTATATGCCAGTTTATCTCAAACCTGTTTTTATTTCCTCTTCTTTTTCTTATTTCTCTTTTGTTCCAGGCGTCTTTGTGTAACAGCCTTTTTTTTGTGTGTAGATTCTGTTAGGTTTGTCATTATCTACTTCTATATGTTTATAATTTTTGTCTGAAATATTTCTGTTTGAGTTTCTTATATTTCATTCTCAAAGTGTCTTTAATTCCTCATATGCTTCATCCTATCATCTCCAAATTTATCTAGGATAATGCCATTGATTACTTTAGATAACCACAATCTTTTCTCCACCTGACATCTTGTTTACCTCCCAGATATGATGGCAGAGTGAGTAATCAAATGAATCCACATTTGTACACAAGTTTGTGCATACTTAGCTTAACCCTCTGGGCCTCAATTTTCTCACCATTTTAATATATTTTGTTCACTAAACCTGAGAAAAGCAAAAGTAGAATAAAAATAACTGATACAAAGGTATCCTAACCGTATGACTATTCCTCTGACCTCCTTTATGTGACCTTTATTCTCTTTGAAAGGCTATTGAAATTTTTCTACTTCATTATGCTCCAAGAACTCTTTCTCTCTGTAACACACATGCTTCCATCTTTCCCCCATTTAATGTAGCCCACCAGAGTAGCATCACTATTCTCTAAGGAGTCTGACAGTGACATCAGTGCCAGCATTACCCATTGCTGCCTTCCAAGACAGTATAAATATCACCGCCCAAGACTGGAGAGTGCTTTTTAGCAACGCTACTGGTTGCCAAAGGAAAATTTCAGAAGAAATCAACATAAAGATGCCTCCATCTGTAATGGCACCACCATCACTCTCACCAGTATTGCTGTGGAAGTCAATATTGCGTCTACTACTACTGTTACTGCAAGGATCACTTATTTCTCACTGTAGCTGACAATTTGGACATCAGTGACCATGGGAATTTGAAGAAAGCAGTTTTTTAACTTTTACTGATTCTTTTGCCTTACTCCCTGAAGCACAAACATCGACCGAGATCGTGCAGTGTACAGTATACTGTCCATGAAATCATTTTTGTATACTCTACATGAATAAAATCTTGATTCTTCCCCTAAAAAGAACTCTTCTTTTTCACGCTTATTTGCTTCATCATAAAGAGAACTCTCTCACCTGCAGCCTCTTCATTTTCCAGCTGAATAAAGCACACAAACTCCTTAGTCCTAATTTAGACTCCAACTATGCTCTTTCTGCATATAAACACCAAATAAAAGTAAGGATCATGTACTGTTTTGAAGATTAGGTAGGCAGTGCATTTGTGAAGTTTGTGAGGCATTTGGAAAGCCTCTGGGACAGAGGAAAAACATCACAAAGGAAGAAGCAGGAGCCACATTTCTGGTTTCTGAGAAACAAAGAACTGCAGAATGCATGAATTAAGCCCAAGAACAAATTGCCCAAAAAAAGAATTAACTACAAGCAAAGTGACTATGTGATATACTGATGTATACTGAGCCATGTCTGACCCATAGAATTTCCTTACTTGAGAAGCAAGAATAAGAAAGCTGTCAGACCAGAAAGATCCTTGAAAATGGGGTCAGAGCTATACTATCCATGCTTCTTGAGCACGATAAAAGAGGTTGCAAATGCAGGAGAAAAAACTACTGTATACAGATAAATTACCAACTAAGTTTACATTTTTTCTTGCTTAACTATTTAAGAATTTGAAATAGAAATTATATTAGTTGATAAATAATATTTACTGTTCCTAAAAAAAATTAGTCACTCCCCAGCTTCCATAAAAGATTGGTTTCAGATTCCTCCTCACTCCTACTCTAAAACAACTTGTAGATTTTTGAGTTCTTCATATAAGATAGCATAGTATTTGCATATAATCTACATGCATCCTGTCCTACATTTTAAATTATCTCTAGATAGCTTATAAGCTCTACTACAAATTAAATGCTATGTTGTAGTTGTTACCAATTAAGAAATAATTGCAACAAAAAGGGATGTACTTTGCTGAGGACTATCTTGACATGGTGCAGAGCAAACAGTGTCTGACAATAATAAATTGATGTAAAAATAAATTGAATCAAGAGTCTATCCTAGGCCTGAGTGACTTGTGGTGAGATTGACAGTCAGGTTAGGCCAAAAGCCACAACTGAAAAAAAAAAAAAAATGAGCAAACATTCTGTGAAGTTCTGGTGCCTCAAAGCAAAAAACCACTACAGCTGAAGGCTTTAACTCACCCAAATTCCTTCTAGTTCAATACTGTCAGCAGATAAGCAGGTTCCTGTTAATCGTGATCTGTTCCTGTGTGTTTATGCAAAAATCCTTTGTTCTTTGAATCTTTGAGTTTTGTCTCTCCCCATCACTCCCTGCAGTACACCCTCCAATCAAGCTGTGTACCTAATAAAGGCCAGGGACACCCTGACTCATGGTCTTAATTTTTTTTTAGAATCTGACCATTATGGTTCTCCTGGAACTAAAAAAGATATAGATAGATTAGATAGATAGATAGATAATCTCATTTGTGTTTTATTCAGTCATCCTACCCTTTAGCAGGAGATCAGTGGTCAATATGTACTTTGGGATCAGTAAGGACCCCAAGGTACATAGTCAGAACAGACGCAAGGATTTTTGTTTTTTGGGTTTTTTTTTTTTTTTTTTAAATTTTAACCTCTAGTTGCTCAAACCTGTGTATGTGGAAGCTGAAAATATATATGAAGGACTAAAGTATGAAGGACATAATCCATCCCTGGAGCCTCAGCTCTTCAATGGTTCCTGGTGCTATATTACTCCGCTCCCATCAATTTGTTGAAATTATGACCAGAGATCAAAGATGGGCAACAAACACACAATGCCAATACATTTTACTGTGGTTCAATCTTGGAGGGATATCCTGCTACTTTCCCTGGAATCTTCACTGCCCTTCTAAAAGATTTCTCTTCCCGCTACTAATTCTCTACTCTGCCAAAACCTTCTCCTTGAGAAATTTATTTAATCTCTGCAATCTGCCATTATTCTCTTACATGTGTTTATCCACATTCTCTCCACCAGACATACCTCCTGCCAGGAATTCTTATTGCCACTGAACTCTCTTTTTATTGCTTTTATGCTGGCAGTGGTTCTCAAAATTTTAACATTAAAATAAAGAATATTTCTATAAAGACATATTATTCAGCCCCATTCTCTGTAAGATCTGATTGACTATATCCAGATGAAGGCCCAAGAACATTTATTTTTCAGAAATACCTTAAGGCAAGTACCTCTAATGCTAAGCTTTTCAGATTGCCTTGAGAAGCAGTAATTTATATTGCTTGTGATTCACAAGTCTAAATTACCAGTATCTTAATGAGTCTTTTATCTTCCAGACCCATATTTGCAAGTAGATACTCAATATTTGCATAGCCTATCATGTAATGGAAGGCTGAAAGACAAATTCTATTACTTAATTTACTCCATGAACATAATTCTCTTCCTTGTTTATATTTGCTTTTTTCAACTCAATTTGCAAATTAGAGATTATCTCTTTTACTTTATCATTCAATGAGTTAGTGATTCTTTTTCATTTTACCTTCAAAATTGCCCTCAAATTTGTCTCTCAATTTTCCTAGTTTATGCTTTTCATTTTTCTTTTCTTTTCTTTTCTGTTCTTTACTTTTTCTTTTTTTCTTTTTACTTGATTATGTTCTTGCAAGAAATCAATGCTTTACCTGAGTAGCTCTGCATCCTGAGTAGCTCTATATCCACTGGCATTGTCACTTGTGTGATTGAAGGTGGCCCAGATATCAGTCATGATAAATGTAAGGAAGTGCAACTGGGGTATGAGCACTGTCATAGACAAATATACACTTCTATTATGTAGGGAGTGGCTCAGAATGGCTGCTGCTGCCCTGTCCCTCCCACCTGAGGGCATTTTGTGTGTCAGCCTACATTTCCCATAAGCCTCTCCTTGCCTACCGTGTGCATGACGTGAGCAACTTCCCACTTCATCCTACTTCTCCCATAATCCCCTCTTGTTGACATCACCTCCGCTTACCTATGTGCCTATGTATGACTTCCTGCTAGTCTGGTAGGCCCACTGCATATGAGAAGATCCAAGCTGGCCCATCCTATAAGGCCAAGTCCCCTTTGACTCTATATAAGCTATGTACACTTCCTGAATAAATGAGACCCTATTGGAATCTCAACCTGTCTCCATCTCTCTTTTCTCTTGCCCAGCCCTTCATCACCATCCCTTCTTCCAGGCGAGGCCCACGGACCGATCTGCAGGAAGGATCACTTAGTATTCTCTGAGCAAGGGATATTTGAAAGCATAATTTAGTTAGCAATATGTACAAGAAAAAAATTGAGTTGTATAACAATTAATTAGTACTTCTCATAAAACATCTTCTGTATTCTCTTTTAGTGAAGTTGTAGATATTATCTTGATTTTAGTACTGCCCATTTTCAGTAGGAAGCAGGGTAAGGGCCTTCCCAATTGCTGGGGTAGAATATGGTTAAGAGAGCCTGGTTCTGGAATATTATAATTTCAATGTTGGCTTTCTGACTCCACAGGGAGTTTTCTCCTTGGGAAGATTCCTGACAAAGACAGAAGTATCATTTTGAAGGCAGTAGTGAAGTGCCTACAAAGTGAAGACGCACTTAGTATTCTATAATATTTTCTGGCCAGAGCAAATAATGTACCTCCCTAGGCTAGTTCTATTGTGTAGATTTGGCAAGGCCTTTTCAAAATTTCAACAATAGATTTATCATCAGAAAATTAGTCTGTACTTCTTATAATACCTTCTAATAACTGTCTGCTGAGAAACGGTAGCTTCTATTCTTGGCAATTAAATTCATAGCAATACAACAACTATATCTCCAAAAGCTTGAAATCTTCTCGGAGATACCTCATTCTCATGTTCTCAATAACATATTGTTTACATTGAATTCCAAGAAAACATTTACTAAAAGGTATGCCACTCTGTGGATTCCCAAAGAGCACAGAAAAAATATTAACTTTCCTAATATGTTTAAGATCCCTTCTCAGAACTTTGACACTCAATTTTGCCTTCATTTCTTAGACTTTAAGAAGCCTGTTAAGGGTTTGAAAGGGTGGAGAGGAAGGAGAGAAGGATAACACAAAATTCTTAACAAATTGAACCAGAAACAGAACTCTCACAGCAACTGTTTTGAAAATTTATTGTATTTAGATTTCTATCAAAATGTCATTTCTTATGCAAGATAAAATACTAGAAGAACATGGAATGATTTGTGCAATTTGTTTTGTAATGCATCATGGAAATAAAGTGGAATGAGGGATACATAGTAAGATGGATAAATTGTTTAATACGTGATAAAGAAAGTACAGTAAATTTTTATTGGGTCAGAGTTCAAGTAGTGTGAATATATGGCTACATACAATAATTACTAGGGCTTTGCTGAATGCTTACAATTTTCATAATATATGAAAGAACATTTGTATTAAAAGTAATGTATTACACTGTTTTAAAAATATTTCAAATGCTTTGAGCTTAATGTGTTTTACAATTTGGGGGAAGATATCCATGTTCTGGTCTTTTGCCAGATGCAGAGTTTCCAAATGGAAGCAAAATTTTGCTGAACACTTTTGTTTGACAACCATGTTGTTTGCAAACAGAAGCCATCATGAATTGAATGTGTATACTAATTGGTTTAATTTATGCTACTAGTTTTGTTTAGTTAATTAAAAACAAAATTTTATGCTGTTTTGTTTGCTTCTTTTTGTAAAAATCTTTTTAGTATATATGTTGTACTCTGAGTAACTACTTTGAAGACAACAATACACAGTGTAATACCTATTATTGTTCTCTTTTTACTTGATTATGAAATTTTGTTTTATTTTTTCATAAAATAAAAAATAAAAGTAACATATTTCATGTATACACACAGTAAATCTTGAGATGAAGTAATAAGTTCTCCATTTCCTGTGGTTTATCTACTACTAATTCAGGATGTGTTCATTTTCCTTATTACATATATAAAACATACATATGAAAATATAAATATTTAATACCAAACAGGTTAACTGTAAACTGCTTTTCATCTTTTACATATGTTGTGAATATTTTTCAAAGTCAATTCACATTGACCTATATCTTTTTCAAATGGTTCATAGTATTTTAGAATATTAATTACCTACCAAGTTACCTCTCTGAACACCTATAGTGTTATTGAACACTCTGGAGGTTGTCCAGTTCTTGGCTACCAAGAATAACAACTTGATAAATTCTTACATAGATTTTTATATGATTGGCTTGAAACTTGCCTAAGAAATGAATAAAGCACATTTCCACATGTGTTTGTGAATTATATAGGGATATTCTTGGTTACTACATCTGGTCTCTGGCACTGTTACCCTGCTCTGCTTCTCAGATGTGATAACCTAAATAGTTTTGCTCAACCTCACACATCCAACATGATGTTTCTACCCTGGGGTCAAGCAAACCATGGACTGAATCCTTTCAAATTGTAAGCTAAAATAAACTCTTCTCTTGAAGTGTGGGTATCAGATATTTTATTCCACCAATGTGACAACTGTCCAAGACAGATGTGTTTAAATGGTGATACAGTCACATCCAGTAACTTATGTTACTGGAAGTGGAATCACTGCTCAGAGAGCTGTAAATTTTATTTAGTTTTGCCAGATGATTTTCTAACAAGGATGTTTATATCCCATCCAAGAATGAAAGAAATTCTTTGAGTTAGTACAGTCTCATCAACCCCAGGTTATCACTCACAATATTCTATTAATGATCTTGATCTGTTTTAGAATTCTTTCTAGATGAAGCAAGACTGAAGAATGGAAAGACCCATAGGAAAAAAAATTACTTACTAAGGGCATATAGTTTATAAATGACAGAATAGCAAAAGAAATTGTGGGCTTCTAATTATAATATTTATTGCTTTTTTAGAATATAACCTGAAGACACAAGTAAGAGCATTCATGGGTGATCATTTTCATTTTTATTTAAGTGAAAAAATTATCTTTAAATCAAATTTACTTACTGTTAGTGTCTTAGCTTCCTGACCTACTTCAGTTTTGTGACCATAATGTTAGTAGTACAGTCAAGTGCAGAATGTAAATTGTGTAGTATATCTCGATGTCCTTTCAAGTGAAGAATGGTAGAACTTTAGGTATCCTCTTCTCTCATACTACTTTGAGTAGTAGTTCAAAGGAATGATGCCAAACAAGAAAATTGACATAAATATACACTACCTACCAGACAAAGATATTTATTTTGCAAATACAAACAAGTCTCTCCTTGTCCTTGTTTGCATCTTTCTAGCATGTATAATGCATATGTACCTTTCATACATCAAGAAAGCTATTCTATGATTTCAAGTAAATATTTTAATTAAGATTATAGATAGAGTAAGAGGCAAATCTGGGCAGAGAGAGCCAGCAGATCCACCGCCATCTGTGGGGTACAACCACTGGAAGGTTCCTTCCTACAAGCAGCCAGCAGAAGCAGAGACATGCAGCCAACTAAGCTCCATTCCCCTGTAGGCCACTACTGGAGGCCCTTGGTTCCTTCGGGCAGTTATCACCCACCCAGAGAATCAGACAAACATACCTTTGTGTACCTGCCACCATTGTGGGAGTCCCAGTGTAGTCACACAGGCTGAGAGAAGCAACCCCACCTGCACACACACCTGGTCACTGGGGAAGTCCCCAGTGTAGCTGTACAGGTTTGGAGAAGCCCACCCCACACACTGCTACCTTCCTATAAATCTGAGGTCAGAAAACCGCAGGTGCCTGTCCCATTCCCTATACCATGGAGGAACAGCCAACATGGGAAGTGCCTGAGACCCCACAACCAACTTGTTGGAAAGAACACAGGAGAATGTCAAGACAAAGGAACAAAAAGCAATCTCAAACCTCCAGCCCACACAGAACAAGTCTGAGAGATACAGTCATGGAAAAAAAATGTAACTCACAAACCTGAAATCACTGAGAGGATAGCAACTGAGGTAAAGAAACAACTTCATGAGGCTATAAAAGCAGTTAAATCAGAAATAATGTCTCAGGTAAAAGAAGAAATTACAAAAATAATGAAAGAATTAGTCAGCATATCTAAAGAAGACACATATTTAAAAAAAAAGAGGAGCATAAAAATATAATGGAACCCTTGAATGAATGATATAGGAAGGAATTACAATGCAGGAAATTACAATGCAAAGATTCAAAGAGATATCCAGGAAATTACAAGTCAAATGAAAGCTGGTAGAATCACTTGAAAGAGATTGAAGATAGACTTTCATTCCTTGAAGATAGCTTTGCAGCTAATGATCATAAAAGGAAAGATCTTTAAACAAGGAATCAGGAAATAACAATTTAACAGCTGCAAGATGATGCAAAGAAGCATAATCTAAGGATGATAGGTATCAGTAAAGAAGCAGGGGTCAACACAAATGAAATTAAAAGACTATTTACAGAAACGATAGCAGAAAACTCTCCAAACATGGGAAAAGGATTTGGCATCCAGATAAGTGAGCACATAGAACTCCAACTAGCCATAACCAAAGTAAATCTATATCCAGACATCAAGATTGCACAAAGTCAGCACAAGAACAGAATATTAAAAGCTGTTAGAGAAAAAAAAAAAACAGATCATCTATAAAGGAAAAACAATCAGAATCATGGCAGACTGGTCAACACAAACTATCAAGTCAAGAAGAATTTGGAGTGAAGTGTTTCAAATCCTGAAAGAAAACAACTTCCAACCCAGATTGCTGTACTCTGAAAAACTATCTTTCAAACTGATGGAAAAATAAGATACTTCCATATTAAAGAATAACTGAAGGAATTCATGGCCACCAAACCAATTCTACAGAAAGTGATAAAGGATATTCTAGAGAAGGATAAAGATGACTATAGTTCCAGGAACAGCAGCAGAGGAGGATCACCAAACAATACAGGCAATTGAATGAAGGGAAAGTATAGGGCCAACAACAGGAGGATAGCATGTTGGACACAAACCAATGTATGCTGGTTGCAACCATTAATGTAGATGGCCCCACTTCAGCAATAAAAAGAAACACATGGAGAGTGAATCAAGAAACAAGATCCAAATTATACTGTGTATGAAAAATACATTTAACTGGAAAGGAAATTTATAGACTAAAAATCAAAAGAGAGAAACAATTGTTCCATGTGAAAGGAGACCAGAAAAAAATAAGGATAACTTGCCTATCAACCACAGAATAAGAAAGATATGGTATTTTCATACATACAATGAAAAGCTACCCAGCTATAAAATAGAATAATCTCAAGGCTCCTATAGGTAAATGGATGCCACTGGAGCTCATGTTCATGTGCAAGATAGTTTGAACTCATAGGAGTGAACCACAGCATAAAAATAGGAGTTAATGGGATCCAAAAAGTAAAATAGTTATTGTAAAAGTGATAGGAAGGGAATACCTGTGAAGAAAAGGTTGTAACTACTGTTAATTTCTTATTCTCTTATCTTGAGCTCTCATATTGTTTTCAAAATTTTGTTAGGTTTGGCTTTGTTCTGTCTTGTTTTGTTAGATTTTATTTTGTCTGATGGTAGGGGTAAAATTTTGAACATAACAGGATGTATTATAGTAAAAATGGTTGGTTTCCTATTGTCTTGTTTTGAAGTCATAATGTTTTCAGTCATTTGTTTACTTGGTTTTATTGTTCTGTCTTGTTTGATTTTATTATGTGTGATGGTATGAACAGCTATTTTTTCGAAAAAAAGACATGATAAACATTGCTGATAATTACTATCATCTTGTTTTGAAGTCCATTCATGATTTTATTCTTTGTTTTGATTGGGTCTATTCTGTTGTATTTTATTTAATTTTATTATGTGTGATAGTATGGATACATTTTTTGAAGAAAATGAGATATAGTAATGATTGCTCATTTCCTGTTATTTGATTTTGAAGTCCTGTAATGCTTTCATTCTTTTGATTGGTTTTATACTATTTTGTCATGTTTGACATTATTGTGTGTGAAGGTATATTCAACTCTTTCAAAGAAATCAAGAGACATTATGGCAGCCACTGTTGTCTTGTTGTGAAGTCCTGTGTTGCTTGAATTGTTCTGGTCTGATTTGCTTTGTTCTGTTTTGTTTTGTTTTATTCTCTTTAAAATAAAAAAGTTTTAAAAAGATTATAGATAGAAGTAAAATTTTACTCAAGAACAATCTAGCCTACAAATGTAAGTTAAAAAAGAAGAAACAAATACCTAGAAACAAGTCATTGTGTAACATGCCCTTGGATGATTCTAGGATATGCAAAAAATTATCCTACATCATCTACTTTGAAGGCAGTTTTCCTGAAAAATAAAAGAAGCTATTCAAATAATTTAGGGTAACTAGTTGGATAACTTAAGAAATATATTCTTTTCAATAACAAAAGTTGTATATAACCATTTCCCTCTCACAAGTTAGAACACTTAAAATATGATTTATTAGGAAAATTCTTGATGTTAAACCCCTAAAAGAACTACACTACAACTCTTCTTTTTCTATGTTGGCCAGGAGAGTGGTTTCTATGTTGGCCAGGAACATTTAGAATACAGTCCAAACAGCACATTGTCCAGTGTCAGGAAAAAAACATTCCCAACATTAAATAGTAAAGCTCCCTAAATATAAATGATAATGGTGCTGATCAAAAGTCTAACTAATTAGTTGAATGAGCATGGACAAATCATCAAAAGTTTCCAGACAGCTGGTCACAGTATGAGTTAATTGTAGCTATTCTTTTTTCTCTTTATTTTCAAGAGGAAGAAAAACAATGACACAGAATTTCAAAATAAGATAATAGGAAATTAACAAGGGTTGATACATTGCCGTTATTATCTTCAAAGTGGTTGCTCAAGTTACAAGGCATAGGCATGTGTAATTGAGCAAACAATATAAGCAGGGACAATTTTTTCAATGAATTAAAATCAATCAATAATATAACTCTCTTAGCTACTATATATATATATCTTTTCTTTTCCCTTCTTTTCTACTTTCACCAGTTGTTCTTTCCTTTTGGACAGTTTTTCCCCTTTCATAGAATCTACTGTCAATTTTGGATCTTATTTACTTTTTCAGTTTCTTAAACTAGGGAGATAATATGATGCTTACACATGTAAGTTTGATTTATTTCATTCATGAGTATGGTCTATGTTTGCATCCATTTACTTATAAAAGCCTCAAGTTTATCCTTCTTTATAACACAGTAATACTCCATTATATAAAAACACCACACATTTTTTATTCATCCCTCAGTTTATGGGAATTCAGGTTGTCTCCAAGATTTAGCTGTTACAAATTGGGCTGCTATAAACATGGGTGCACATATATCACTGTAGCATGATATTTTTAATTCTTCTGGGAAAATACTCAGAAGGAGAATACCTAGGTCACATGAGATCTCTAATCCTAGTGTTTGAGAGTAGCTATTCTTTTTATTTTTTTAAACTGTAACTATTCTAAATCAGAAGTAGGACCACTTTTCTTAAGTAGATCTATCTCTACTACTTCTCAGATATGCTAATGTCTAGCAGAACTCAAATTCTAAACATTCTGAGTACAGAATTCTGTACAGAAATGACAGCAATAAAGGCAGGGCTAAAATACTAGGGGTGGTCCATTTATTTAATCATTAACAAAGCCAAAACCCTGTGTTGATGTGATGTAAAGCATTAGTGATATCAATGCATTTGCAGTTTAGTCCTCTTGAGATCATGATCATTTACTTATTGCTACTTTAAGTAAATAAAGTAGAAGCATGTGAACCGACCTGCCCTTACCTTGGAATAGTTTTAGTCCTTTCCAGGAAAAACAGAGATAGACACATCTCTAGGAGGATTCATAAATAATCTAGTTCAGTTATTTTAAGTCACAGAGAATGTATACTTTTGGTAAAGGGAGTATTAGTCAATTTTCTTCTTGCTGAACACAGTACTTGACAAAACTTAAAGGAGAAAATGTTTGATTTTAGAGAACTCAGTCCATAGTTAGCTGACTCCAAGGTAAAAGCATCATGGCAGGGCACAGTCATGCCACAATTGGTCCCAAATTTACTCATAATTCTTTATAGGACATAACTTCAGTTTTTCATTTTTTTTCCTGCTCTGCCATTTGCCCAATTCTTATTATAAATATGGCTAAAATCAGCCAGTCTTACTCACGTCACAGCCTAAACTTTGGCTGTCCTGAAATTTCCTCTACCAGAATAGTCCACTGCCCTTAACCTCAGCCTTATGCAAGATTTCAGGATCTGAGCAAAATATAGTCAAATTTTCTGCCCAAATATAACACACATGACCTCTAGTTACAATGATAGTGGAACCCTTGTTTCCAGCTAAAATCTCTTTTTCATGCCTTCATTCCTAGCAACATGACAGTTTGGACAAGAAGCACTCACCAGGTTGTACATATATTTTTAAAGATTTCCCTGGTCCACATCCTCAAACTTCCCAGTCCTTCACAACCAGTTCCAAAGACTTCTAAACCCCACGGGCAGGTATAGGCACATGAACATCCCTACTTCCCCAGGATCAGTTTTCTATATTAGTCAACCTTCCTGTTTCCGAACACAATATTCCAAACTATATTTTAAAAGAATAAATGTCTAATTTAGTTCAGAATTTGGAGTCAATAGTCATCTGGCTCCAATTCGAGAACATCATGGTAGAAGATCATGGTGGAGCAAAGCAGCTTGATGGCCAAGGAAAAACAGCAGAACAGCGCCAAAGAGGAACCAGTGAGGGACCGTAGCCATGCCTCTGTGACTCACGCAGGCATACAATGGAACAAGCAGTCTAATATGCCAGACATTTATTAGTCCAATAAAGTTGGCACGTCAAGATTTTAAAGAGGCTTCATTCCTTACCTATAAAGAAGAGCCCAGGCCCAGACGGATTTACTGCAGAATTCTACAAGAAATACAAACAAGACCTAATACCGACACTCCTCAAACTCTTCAATGAAATTGGAAGGGAAGCAATTTTTCCCAAGTCATCCCTGGAAGCAAATATTATTCTAGTACCAAAACCGGACAAGACCCAACTGAAAAAGAGAACTACAGACCAATCTCCCTAATGAACACAGATGCAAAAATCCTCAATAAAATATTGGCAAATAGGATGCAGCAAATCATCAAGAAGATTATACACCATGACCAAGTGGGATTCATTCCAGGCATGCAGGGATGGTTCAACATATGTAAATCAATGAATGTAATCCACCATATCAATAAAGCCAAAAGTAAAAATCACATGACCATTTCCATAGATGCAGAAAAAGCCTTTGATAAGGTCCAACATTCATTCATGATAAGAACTCTACAGAAAATTGGAATAGATGGTCTTTACCTCAATATAATAAAGGCTGTCTACGACAAACCAACAGCCAGTATCATACTAAATGGCCAAAAATTGAAAGCCTTTACTTTAAAATCAGGCACAAGACAAGGATGTCCTTTATCACCTTTCCTATTTAATATAGTACAGGAAGTACTAGCCAGAGCAATTAGACAAGAGAGAAAAATAAAAGGGGTAAAGATAGGAAAAGAAGAAGTTAAATTGTCATTATTTGCAGATGACATGATACTCTACATAGAAGACCCCTAAACTCCATTGAAAGACTCTTAGATATGTAGCTGGGTACAAAATCAATACTCAGAAATCAATAGCATTCTTATACACTAACAACAAAATCACAGAGAGAAATAAGAGAAGCCACACTCTTCACACTAGCAACCAAAAAAAAGAAATATCTAGGAATTACTCTTACAAAAGAAGTGAAAGACCTATACAGGGAAAATTATAATACACTGAAGGAAGAAACTGAAGATGATCTCAGAAAATGGAAAGACATCCCATGCTCATGGATAGGAAGAATAAACATTGTGAAAATGGCCATTCTCCCAAAACAGATTCAATGCAATCCCAATAAAAATACCATCAACATACCTTATAGATCTAGAGAAATCACTCCTAAGGTTCATCTGGAACCAGAAGAGACCTAGAGTATCAAAGGCAATTTTAAGCAGCAAAGGCAAGGCAGGAGGCATCACAATCCCTGACTTGAAGTTATACTACAAAGCAACAGTAGTAAAATCAACATGGTACTGGAATCAAAACAGAGAAGAGGATCAATGGAATAGATTAGAAGATACAACCACAACTACAAACACACTCAACCACCTTATCTTCGATAAAGGAGCCAAGCAGGTTCACTGGAAGAACGACAGTCTTTTAAATAAATGGTGTTGAAAAAACTGGCTCTACATTTGCTGAAAACTAAAACTCGACCCAAGCCTATCACCATGTACTAAATTAAAATCTAAATGGATTAAAGATCTGAATATTAAAACAGAAACACTAAATCTATTGGAAGACAAATTAGGTAGAAACCTTGAAGACATAGGGGTAGGTAGAGAATTCATGAACAGGACTCAAACTGCACGGGAAATACGTCCCAGAATCAATAACTGGGACTACCTCTTATTACAAAGTTTCTGTAAGTAAAAAAAAATCTCCAGCATAGTGAAAAGAAAACCCACAAATTGGGAAAAGATCTTAGTGAACTCCCCCTCGGACAAAGGACTTTTGTCTAAAATATATAAAGAATTAAAAAAAAATCAGACCACCAAAATTCAAAGACCCAATCCAAAAATGGGCATCTGAGATGAATACACACTTCCCAGAGGAAGAAATACAAATGGCAAATAAATACATGAAAAAATGTTCATCATCATTGGTTATTAGGGAAATGCAAATTAAAACCACACTGAGATTCCATCTCACTTCTGAAAGGATGGCCAGGATCAAGAAAACCAACAACAAGTGCTGGAGAGGCTGTGGGGAAAAAGGAACTCTCCTACACTGTTGGTGGGAGTGTAGACTGGTACAACCTTTGTGGAGGTCAGTCTGGAGATTTATCAAAAACCTGGGATTGGAAGTCCCATTTGTTCCAGCTATTCCACTACTAGGCATCTTCCCAGAAGAACTGAAAGCATCATACCAAAGTGATATATGTGCACCTATGTTTATAACAGCACAATTTGTAATTGCCAGATCATGGAAACAACCCAAATGTCCATCAACCGAGGAATGGATAAAAAAGCTGTGGTACTTCTATATAATGGAGTACTACTCAGCTATAAAGAAGGATCACATTGAGGTATTTATCAATAAACGGGCACAGCTTGAAACCATACTTATTAGTGAACTAAATCAAACTCGCATCTGTGAACTCCGAATAGTTTCCCTAGTGTAGGAAATGAATCAAATATATAAAAGTACGTGATAACCATGATTCTCCATTATATGGCCTTGAAGCCTTATAAAATTTTCACTCCTTAATTGGAATGGCTTTATTCTGGGCTGTTTGATATTATGGCCGGTGATGCAATGAACAGCTACTTTGAAGAAAATAAGACATAATAACAGCTAGTGCCGATTTAATACCATCTTGTCTTAAAGCTGCACCAAACTATGGTTCTTCTGTCTCCATTGCAACTTGTTGCAACTTGCTGGATTTTATCGTATGTGGCCCAACTGTATCATTTTTGGCATGTGGTCAAAAATAAATAAATAACATAAAAAAGATGGAGCCCGTTATACCAAATTACTAATAATTGAGTGCAAGGTCCTGAGTTCAATTCCCAGCAGCAAAAATAAATTGATAATAATTTTAAGATAGTGACAGTAGAGCATTAAATTGAGTGTGGGGCCTTTCTAAATTCAGTAGGCATGTTACATACCCTGGAAATCAACTTTGTTTTTCCATCTGACCCTGGTAGATTCATCAATGCTTACATGTAAGGCTGAACAGCCTCTGCACTTGATAACTCTAAGGGCATCCCTGTCAAGGCCTGAGAAAATTGTGTACTCTGGAGTTGTGTGACATCCAACATGAATATTTGCCAGCCTGGCACTGGGTACACAAATGATACTCCTTTACACATGAGTAAAGAGTTTCATATTTACTGTCATTGTCATCCACCAAAAAATGAGAAACAATTTTGTTGATTTCAAGTTTTGTTATCAGTCACTGAAAACGGTGACTTTCATTTATTAACCTCTAATTCAAAGATCTTAAGAACATTTTTTATTTTTTATTTATTTATTTTTTTTGTACCAAGGATAGAACTCATGGCCTTGTACTTGCCAGGTAGGTGCTTATGTCAGAGCTAAATCCCCAACCCCTTTATTTTGTTTTTCTTATAAACAGCAATATTTTTCAAATTTTCTTTAAAACATTTGAAGCATTAAATTTATGATAATTAATAATATAAGTCATTTTTAGACAAGAAGTCTATCCTGAAGAAGCCTCAAGTCTCTAGAAGTTTCCTATACAGAGCAGAGGGATGTCCCATGGTCACCAAGTGAGAACAGATCATTACTGAACATCAAAGCTGGATATGGTCTATCTATATACTTTTTTTTTTTAAGTACCAGGGATTGAACTCACAACCTCATGCTTGCCAGGTCTCACGCTTGCCAGGCAGGCACTTAACGCTGCTGAGCTAAACCCCCAGCTCTCTACATACCCTCTTTATACAGATGAGGAATTGAAAAGTGTTTTACCAAAGGTTCCATAGATATTGTAAGAGTAAAGACTGTGCCCCAGGTCCCAGTAATCCTGATTTACAGAGCCGGGTGTGGTGATGCATGCCTATAATCCCAGCACTCAGGAGATTGAGGCGGTAAAATTGCCACGAGTTCAAGGCCAGTCTGGGCTATATAGTGAGACCCTGTCTCAAAAACAAACAAGCAGTCCTGATTTACAGTACAATCAACATTTTTCTTATTGTTTCCTAAATAGTGTAACAATTATTCCTATAGCATTTATACTACTTAAGTATTATAGGTAATCTAGAGACAACTTAAAGTGTACCGGATTTGCAAAAGTTGCATTTGCAAATGTAACATTTTGTAACGAAGGTTTCATATAGGGGACTTGAGCATCAGTGCATCTGGGCATTCCATGTCGGATGCTAGAAACCCATTCCCTCAGGTTGCTAAAGAACAACTGTATGTGCTTAAATCAGACTCATCCAAGAAAAAAAGTGATAAATGCTTCTGTCAGAATGAGATAAATTTGGTGAATAATTATAACTGTGATGCAGCCTTGACAGATAGTGTGTTAGCAGCACTCAGGCAGGTCTTGGGAGCCTGCAGTGTCACAACTGCTGCAAATGCTTGTTGTTTGTCATTGCAGCACATTAACACCACTGATAAGATTCCTTATGTGTTGTCATGGTAAAGCCTCTCTTTAGGTGTTTATAACAAGTTCATAGGCATTCGGCTCATATTCAAGCATCTGAAGCATAAAACCTCTCAGCAGTAAAAATAATGCAGATGTGTTTACTAGAATGCAAAGATATCTCAAGCATTTAAAACATTTTATCAGGCAGAAAGAGAAATGAGATAATAAAAACTTTTTATTTTGTAATTATTTAAATATGAAAGTCATAGCTAACTCATGAAAGAAGTACTTGCTTCCAACTTTCTCCATACACAAGGCCTTGGTCAGAATATTGTCCTCTAAAGAGATTTCACTTTGTTTTTGACTTTTTCCCTGGGAATACACATTCCCCTCCCCCATTACAAGAGAGACAACAGTGCTTATCACCAAAACAGAATTCATTTCCTGCCAATTCATTTTGTCTTCATGCTCTTTGCCCAAATTATAAGATTCTTTATTCTAAACGCATGAAAATAGAATCTCTCATAAAATTCACTCATTAAGTCAGCATCATAAACTAAGTAATACTTAGATGTCACAATGTTTAAAAATGAATAATTCTATAAAAGCTAATCATCCTCTTAGGGTAATATATTTTAAAAAAAAAACATTCAAAGCCAATTTCTATCACCACAAAGCACTGTCATGGAATAAGCTGAAATGATTCTTGAAACATTAAGAACTTCACACTATTATAGGTTGTATTATGGACCCCAATTCTTCATTACTGCCTAAATCCGTATACAATATGGGATTTGGAAATCCTACTCCTTGACCATGGGCTTCCCCAGGTAACCAGTTTTGGCAACACGAGGTAAGTAGAAATGAAGCTCCCCAGTTAGGCTTTTACACATTTGCCATTACAATTTAAAAAAAAGAACTGCCTTGGTTAACCCAAACCAGGAATGAACCTAAGAGACAGGTAGAAAGAACAGTATCATCACAGCTAGTCCTCAAAGAAATGGTGTGGGTCCAGACCTTGGAATCTGAGGCTGGGGCCAGTCCAGGACAGCCTAGATCAGTCAAACTCTAGAGATCCAACAAACCTGAGTGATAATAAACGAGTCTCATTTAAAGCATATCTGTGCTATTTCTACCATGTGGGATGCTTCTCACTCAGCAAGAATTTGTAATCAATGGACAGCTACTGGTTTTTTTTTTTTTTTTTTCTGGTTTTCTAAGTAATAGATATTTTTCATTTTATTTGATTCAGTGCTTAGATTAAAAGCAAAGAATTCAAGCTGGATTAGAAAGACCTTGGAGTTTGAATAATTCTCATAAATATTAGAATACTTTGACCCAATTATCAAGGTAATTTCAACTGTTCTAATATTCAACTAAATGAAGTAAAAATAAATGTCAGGTCAATATATTCTTAAATCACATTTATTAATCCATAGAGCATTTTGTGATTAAAATATAAACCATAACCATAACCCCATTCCCATAACCATAATTTTGCTAATAATTAGTTGAAGTCACAGTTTACCTTAAACCCTGCTTTGAGAACGAACTCATATTTACTCAAAAAGGTGATAGTACAAACTAAACAAAAAGCTAATGGAGCTAGAAACATTACAAATACTTTTAAATATTAAATTAAGTATCTAAAAATGGATTGTGCCTTTGGAAATGAATAACTATTTTTCATTTATTTCCTGTACAGTAAGCAAAATGGCTTTAGAGGTTTTCAAAAAAAATCAATGTTTCATTACCTGAAGACCTTGCTGAGGGTTGAGAATATTTTTCTGCTGTTGACATTTCATTAAGATTATTTAGCAACTAAGCAATTCATTTGTCTCTTTGGTGCTAAAATTGATATATTTTTCAAAATACAGTGCAGAGTTTTTCAGAAAAAAACCCATAGATTTTTGACTCAGTGTCAATATCTATCACTGAAAGGTGTGAAATAAAATGAAATAATAAATGTATTGAGTCAAGAGGACACAAAATATATTAAGCAATAAATAGAATCCTGCCTCGACAATGCCATTAAAAGTAGCAAATTTTTATATTATTTAAAATTGTTGCATTACATTAATTGATAATAAATGTATAACTTTGCCTTCAAAATCATGAGTATTTTATGTGTTGTTTTGTTTTTATATGTAGAGAATGGAGGGGTTTTGTCATAAAAATAAGATTTCTTACTTTGTCCATTTTTTGCATAAAAGCAGGCTTACAAAAATACCTACAAGAATAATACTTAAAAATATAATTCTACATATCCTTTAATTCAGATTTTCTTTATTACAACCCTTTTACATATATGTATATTACATGTAAGACAAGCATATATATACTACGTATGTTATACACACATAATGTGTACATACTGTGTAATAATATATGTATTATAATACTGTGTGTCCTATGATATGTGTGTACATATGTTTCCATATATATAGTGTACATATACTTTACACATACATCTATTAAAACACTATATGGATGTATACTAAAAACCATATGGTTCTGTTACATATGCTATAATACAGTACTACAATACAGTAATCCATGTCAGAAAATAAACAATTAGTCAATATTAGTCAATATTGTCTTACCAGTAGGACATACAGGTCATTCTGTTTTAACAGTTGTCCTGACAATGTCATTAATAGCAAAAAATCTCAGTTCATGTATTCTATTAGTATAATAATTACTTAGTTTAACCTCAGTTTCTCCCACTTTTTATTTTCTAAATATTATGTAGATTATTTTGTAGAGTGTGCCTCAAATTGAGTTTGCCTGATATTATCTACTGATTAGATTTAGCATATTATTTTTGGCCAGAAATATCATAGGAAAGATGTTATGCTCTCAGTATAATATATCAAGTAGCATATGAAGCTAATTTGTCCCATAATGTTAACTTTGCTCACTCATTTAAAGAGGTTTTTCTTAAGTTTTCCCACTAGGAAGTGGGAAAACTTTCATTTAATTAAAAACTATTTTTAAAAATTTATGGGAACATAACTTGATACTATATAAACACCTTAGTTATCATGCAAAATTTATTTTTTAATTATATGATTGTATATACTTGAAATGCCCAAATCAAAAGACAGAAAATAGATTAGTGGTTCTTTAAGGTTAAAAGAGTGTAGAAAATAGCTACTAATGAATATGGAATCTGGGGCAAAATGTTGATTGTGGTGATGGCTGCATAATTCGGTGAATGTACTAAGATCATTGATTTATGCAGCTTAAATGAATGGGTTCCACAGTACATTAATTTTAACAGCTTTCTCAAGAAAGCTGTTAAAATGTGAACATGTGTGGCTGGTGAATCTATCCCTCTACATCAAAAAGGCAAAAGCTTTGCCAAAAGCACCCCCTCACAGACTTTGTTCTTGTTTCATGGTTACCTGGTTATTCTTAGCTGGCTAGCTGCAAGTTATCAAAGGAAAGGCGAGGTTTTGTAGGATTGGACCTACTAATAGTGTCAACAATAGAGTATTCATCTGAAAATCAAGTATCAATTACTTCTATGTCTAATGTCTTTTATTGATTATAAAGGAAAACCTAGTCAATTCATAAAATGTAGAAAAAAATCAGGCAAGAACAATGTAATAAAAGCAAAAATATTTCTCCATCAATCAGATCACTCTGAATTACTGTTAATACTTGTATAATTTTCGTTTTTTTCACTCCTTCTTTCCACCTCACCTTTCCTCCTCTTCATTTTCCCTTCTTGCCCTTTTTAAGTTTTCAGAATCACTTCTTTTAGCACCTCACAGCTTACATTTTCATTTGTAGGAAATTTTCATTTCATATGTAGGAACATTATTTCATATGTAGGAAAACTTTTCATTTTCATTTCATATGTAGGAAATTTTGATCCACATGAGTTATTGTGACTAGAAACATATATATATGTGTGTGTGCAAATAAGATATATGTATATATACACACACTGATTTGCACACATAGGAGATATATATATATAGTTCAGTGTATGTGTGTAAATAGGATTAGTTTATGTTTAGTTTTTTTTCAAAAATAAATTATTATTCTCATTGAATGCTACATTAGGTACAGTCACATTAGTAGTCCTCGTCTTAGGAGTGTAACAATGTTGTTATACATAGCATTATGCTAAGAGAAAATAAAGGGCAAAAAGATTTTTTAAAATACAGAAGAGTACAGAAATATTAGACATGAATCCTCTGATCCAAAGCAAACATCTCAGAGAAACTGCCTCTTTCTGATAGCCTTGCTGTACAAATCTAATGGTGTGATGTATGAAAACCTACTCGGTGCTCAGGAAATGTAAGGTGTGACTTCTCTCAGTGGTGCTACGGTTTTTGTCAAGTAAAGTATAACTACTTCACATATGATTATGTATTTCTTGCAACATTTTTTTGACAGGGATGTACTACTATCACAATATCCCACGTGAAGAAATCTGTCTAAAATAACAGAGCTGAAAAGTGGAAAAAATAAGACTCCAGCCCACATCAGCCTACTTCTGAAATACATGCTTTTAACCTTGCCCGTAACTACTCTGACAGATAATCACGAGCTCTGTATTACTAGAGGAGAGATCTGACAGACAGAGAGCTCCTTCATCACTTCCCTCTGGTCTGTACTCTACCTCTGCACACTCCCTATCCACCACTGCCCAGAGGAAAAGATGGGAAGGAGACAGAATGAGGTTTGGCTATGGTTAAGCCTGAAATAGTGCAGTAAAATACTTTTTACACTTTCCACCTGCCTCAGAAGTCAAACTCCTAGATATTTTCCCAAGAGAAATGATGACATTTCCACAAAAAACTGTATATAATGTTTTTAATTAAAAATTAGAAAAAATTCAAAGTTACATTCAACTGGTAAGTAAATAAATACATTGTGGCATGTACATTCAACAGAATACTACTTAGCAATAAAAAAGGAGGAATTTATAGGCCTACATGCAACAGGGATGAGCCCCAAAAGAATTAAGCTGACAGAACAGATATTTTTTAAAAGGCTATATATTGTGTAATGCATTTTATGACAATCTGAGATGATATACTATAAAGATAGAAATCAAATACATGGTTTTGAAGAACTGAAGGTTCACAGGGGGAATTGATCTCAGAACCACACAAGAGAATATCTTGAGACGAAATCTAAAACGTAATGGTAATTTTAGGCTTTACGTATTTGTCAAAATCAAAAATGAAGCAAAATAGGGAATTTTTAATATGAAAATATACAATCATAAAAGTGAGTTAAAATAAACTTTAATAGAGAACAAAATTGTAATAATATTATCATTTTAAAATTCCAGGTAAGTAATCTGAAGCCTAAACAGTTCAAGAGATGTGCTCAAAACTACTCATGTGAAAACCAGCAGAAATGGATCATAAAAACTTCATTCTGAACTCCTCCATGATATTACATTATCTGTCTAATATAAGCACTTTTATGTCTTTTTCTCATTAACAATATAATGTGCCAGAGGATTTAAACTTATACTGTGGTCTTCAAATGATCATATGAGGTCGGTTAGACTAATGAATAAAAGTTACAGAAAATCCGATTTTTAGCACAACATAAATTAAGCCAAAAAAAAGCGTAATCTGAACAACCAAAATTTCTGAGAATGGGCTACTTATTCAGGTAAAAGCTACTAGGCCACAGGAAGTGAAAGCAGAAGTGATTAAGGGATTTAAAGATTAGGTATATAATTATAACAACTGGTTTCTACATGCCCAGCCACCATTCCTAGTCTATAAACAATTGAAAGGTATACTCTGCATCTAATAACACGGATTATATCCCTTTGCACTGTAAGGACCACAAAAGATGTAAAATATACGCAGCTTCTAACCTGAAGACACATATGATAACATGTTGAAGAATCTATGCCTATAGAAAGTGGTTGCATGTTCTAAATACAAATCCATTGCATAATAGAGTTAGAGACATTTCTTTACAAAGTCCATATGAAAAACAAAAATGATCATTATCTTTTCAATCAACAACATAAAGTACTTTGCACAAATTATGACAGGCATTAGGAAAAATCCACACATAATGTCTACTAATTAAAATTAAGCTAATTTAATTAATCAAAGATTAAGCATAATTCCTTTTCTTATCATTTATGAATTTAAATTTAAACTGTCTTGTTAGAATGGTAGGATTAGGTAATTTGAACCTTTTTGTGTGATTGTAAAGTATTTCAATTTTAAAGTCTTGAAGATAAAGAAATGCAGCTAATTACTGTGTGTACAAGAATGATATAAACATCTACTGGGCTGGGATTCAATTAGAGCCCCTTAACTCAGTGGCTGAATCTAGTCCAGATCATTTGAAAATAACAGCATCCTCCCTTATAATTATAAGATCAATGACTGACAAGATAATTAGTTTATCTGGGAATCAAGGTAACAGCTTTTGGAGATCTAATTAGACTATATTTTGCTAATTGGAATACATGCCAAAGGTGCTAAACTAATTTTCTGTACTTAAAGATGTTGCCTGAATCTTAAAAAACTGATACGAATAAACAGGTTTTTATTTCATAAAGAGCAGCAGGCAATGAGTAAATCAACACTGTTCACATTTAGATTATGAATATAATTTTAGAACATAAGAAAAAGCAGCTATCCTTTTACGAAGAGCACCAGTTTGAATACCTAAAACCCAACCAACTGCCCAACTTGTACTATTCCTTCAATCTTACTTTTATGTGAAGATAAATTCATGCTATTTACCAATAAAACAAGGAGCTTGTCACAAAGGAAAATATCTGTGGCTGCTTAGTCTGTACCGAAATATTTCCTGTGCCCAGTTAATATTGTTAAGAAGTAAACATTAGAGATCATCTACAATTAAAGATACTGACGTTTAGAAATGTTAAGAAATCTATCCAAGTAAGTATGATCGACATTAATTAATGTAAAAATAACCACGAAATAGCAGTGAGTTCATGCAATCAAGATTATTTTCCTTTCCTGTGCTAAGCCTTATCACACAGCAGCACTTTTGTTCGGCTCTGGTCTGTGCTGTTCCACAGACCCAGGCTCCCTCCATCACTCCGCTCTGCTGCTTTACACCTTCCATGTCACGCTGGAGTCCGCCAGCCAACAGTTAGCGAAGGAGTCATGGTACAGAACATAAGACACACTAAATACACGGCTACTCAAACTGCTCCTGTTCTGTAGGCTAAAATTAGTTGCAAGATGCAAGGAGCCTGACATGTGTACTTTCTTTTCACCCAAAATGAAATTTGAGCGGAGCATTGCTTGTTTCATAATTTGTGATGTTAGTTGATGGATCCTGGATGTCAATTCAATCCATCTGACTGGTCAGTTTAGGATCTATGCTGTTTTATTAACCTGTAACCTGTATTTATTAAATTATGGGAGAGTGCTAGGCACACGATAGGTGTTTAATAAATGTAAAGTTTCTTCTACAAAAAAAGAGAGTGATTTGGAATGCTGGTTAAAATAAAGATAAAAAGCAAGGAAATAAAGAAAAAAGGGAGAAAGAAAGAAAGGAGGGGAGACAGAAAGCAAAAGAATAAGGGCTAGTCACAAATAGTTGGATCCAAAAGTTATGTTTCTTTTGTAATATCCTTAACTTGGAGATTGGAGGAGGCAGAACAAGAAATTATTTTTTAATAAAAATACTTGAGAAAAAGAAAGACAATGACCTGACAAGTTCAAGGTCCAGAGTTTGATTCCTGGTATAAAAGACGAAGGAAAGGAGCTGGGGATTTAGCTCAGTAGCATAAGCGCCTGCCTTGTAAGCAGGCAGTCGTGAGTTCGATCCCTGGTACCGATCAAAAGGAAAAAGACAAAAAAAAAAAAAAAAAAAAAAAAAAAAAAAAAAAAAAAAAAAAAAAGAAGGAGAAAAAGAAAGAAAGAGAAAGAGGGAGGGAGGGAGGAAGGAAGAAAGGAGGAAGGAAGGAAGGACAATGAAAGCAGAGATGACAAGACTAGACACTGACAGATACATTTCCTGACTCAACTCATCCAAGTAATGACTCACTAAGCAGAATCCATTCCGATGGTGTTTCGAATATCAGTTTGATAACTCTTGCGTTTCTGCACATGCAGATATAAAACAAATTATATTCTACACATTTCAGCTCCTTGTGAAGTTTCCCAAGAACTCATTAAAGGTTCCAGTATTCTCTGGCTCTCTGAGCTTGTCCCGGTTTCCATCCAGCCTCCTCAACGCGGCACCCTTTCGCTTCAGGTGACCCTTGTGTGCTCTCCGCTGGGCTCCATGTACTTCACTAGTGGGCAATGCTAAAAATAGTAAGCAAAAAAGAAACAAGGTATCTACCCTCAGCTCTTTTTCCAAATATGTAGCAGTCCTTTCAAATGTCCTCAGCATAGAGGATATTGGGCTATAACTTTCAAGACCCTAAGACAGGTTTAAAGATGATTCCGATCTTAACTTCTCAGGCTCAGAGCCATTCTCGGCACTCTCACTGGCAGCCGTCTACTCCCTTCTAGATGTGCAGATTCCAAAGGCAGCCGGCCACTCTCAACATCCCTGCCCCCAACTACACCGCTAGAAATGCCCCAGGCATCTCAAGGCTCAATCTGGGCCTATTCACCTCTAAGCTTTCATGAGAAGTGCAACACGGATCACCTTACTTCCGGATCCCACACTGACAGTGTTCCATCCCTTTGAGCAAAAAGCTCTCTTCTACTCATATGTGTGTACTTGTGACCTGTTCTAAAATAAAACAATTGTACAGCAGCACACCAGAAAACTTCCCCATTTTCACTGCTCTTTCTACAAATAAAACCACTATGAGATAAAACAGTAGTTCCCTGTAAGACTGCTCTAACCCTGCTTGAAAGCTACAAATGTATATTTAGGCCAAAAGGGAAAGATACTGGTTCCCTAAAATATAAATTGTGTATTTAGTGGATGACACCAACTCTGTAAAATCTAACACAGCTCCTGAGCATATCCTTCTCAAGAGTCTTACTTAGGGTTAGTATCATATATGAATGGATAAATAAATGAGCATACCTAATGGTAAAGTAAATACTTGTGGGTGTTACAAATTCACTGTTATATGTAATCCAGTCAATGAAAACTTTATTTTTACTGAAGAAGAGGATTGATTTATTGATATTTACTCCCTAATGATCTCTTTCAATATGATCAAAAGTAAATAATAAAGCTCATTGTAGTAGACACACAAATAATTGCCACATAAAGACATGCTACTATAAACAATTCTATTCTTACAAATTTAATAAGCAGATGAAATGTAGGAATTCCTTGAAAGATAATGTCCGCCTAAATACTCATAAAATGAAATAGATAATATAAACAAGCCAAGATCTATTAAAGAAATTAAATCAATAATTAAGAACCCTCCAAAATAAAAAGGATCAGGCAAGATATGTTCATAGATAAAATCTAACAAATACTTAAGGATGAAATTATATCAATTTCCTACTATCTCTTTCTGAAGACAGAACAAAAGAAATATTTCCTAACTTGCTCTATGAAGATAAAATAATCCTAATAGGCAAAACTAAGAAAAATATATACCAGTGTCTCTCACGAACATAAATAAAAAACCTTCAGTACTTTGGTCTTTACAATTTTATAGTTGTAAGGTAAAATACCATTTTCAGTCTAATTTTAAATGGTTTTGATGGAAGTGAATATGTTTAACTCAGTTTTATGTCCTAACTGGAAGCAAATTTCTTCCAATATTAGGGTAGGTTTAATTCTGGAAAGGAAAGGCAGAGTTTTTATTGATTGATAACTACTTTACCATGGGGATCATTTTTATCAGGTTTTCGACCATTATTCCAGTTGGACCTAGAGTGCCAGAAAGAAAAGGGAACAGGAAGTCAGAAGATAATTAAAATTAATCTCATTCCAATGTGCTAATCAAGTACCAACCATTTCATTGGTTGACAGTGCTTAGAAAAGTTAGACATTAATCAATGATTTCTCCTAAAGATCACGTCATTTATAAAAACACTTTATTAAATATATAGGAATTCAAAACTAGACTTACAGTTTCACTTGAGACACTGCTACAGCCTAAAAACAAAATAATGGTCTTGAACTACTCCCACATCCTAAAGTGGTGTGTGAGAGTTTCCACATGAAATAAGTAAAGGAGACACCAAACACTGTTTGTTTTTATCTTTAGCCCACCATTCAGTTTTTCTTTTTATTAGTACCAGGGATCGAACTCACGACCATGTGCTTGTAAGGCTGGCGCTTATTGCTTATGCCGCTAAGCTAAATCCCCAGCCCCACCCACCATTCACTTTTAATGCATAAAAGTTCCAAAGCTGAAATAACCAAGAGGAAAGACAAAAAAGAAATGGAAAGAGTTTCTGCTGACAGGTGTCAGTGTCCACGCAACTGAGCAGCTCCCATTCCCAGGAAGATGCAAGGAGAATGTAATTTCCCCTCCCTTACCCCAAGTCAAGTGGTAGAGTTTCAAGGAAACAATTCAGAAAACCTGACATTTGGCCCATTTTGATTTGCAAGACACCAAAAATTGCAAAAGCAAGAGGTTATGGCTTGGCCTAGAAAGGCAAAATCAGAAGGTTGCGTTGGAAACCACCATCAGGTGTATCAGTTAGCATGAGTTTTTGTAGACTAAATGGATCCTTGGAAGAAAGCAGCTCAGAAGGTAATTTAAAAGCTACTATTATCAAGAAGCTCTTCAGGGTTCATGACAAAACTCCAATAGGTAGATCTACTTTAGGAGAACAATTAGGTAAATGTCCAGGGCCTGAAACTGTAATCAGAAGTGTAAGGATATACTTAATTATTCAGAGGTATGTGGAGGACCCAAGATGACTTTTAAAGTTCTAGTAGTACTTTGTTTCTCCTTCACGCCACTGATTAAGCAGTTGGGTTTGTTTTATGAAAATAATGATCGATCTTTGTATATATCTTATAACGCAATGGTTATTTTTAAATTGTTGGATCTCATTAAGATTTCACTCAGGACAATATAAAAGTTAATCTATAAAACATTTAAAGAAACAGTTGATAATAGAATTAAAATAGCTTTCTACTTACAACATACTGAATGAACTCATTGATTAAGCATCATTTGCATAGTATTTTAATAATCTCAAGATGCATCCATTTACCTAGAGATATCTCATGTTTATCATTTACACAATGGAGTAGTACTCTATTGTATTAAAAACTCTTTTTATTCATTCCTCATCTAATGGGCAGTTGTGTTGTTTCCAATATTTAGCTATTACAAATTGTGCTGCTATAGACATGAGTGCACACATATTGCTATGGTATGATGATTTTCATTCTTCCAGAAAGATACCTACAAGGAGAATAACAGCTGGGTTAAATGTAATCTCTAATCTTTGTTTTTTGAGAGATCTCCACACTGATGTCCACAGTGGCTGCACCAGCCTACATTTCCAATAATAGAGAAAAATTTTCCCCAAGCCACCAGCCACCAGCATTTGTTAATGGTTGATTTATTAATATTATTCTTTCTAGAATGAGATGAAATTTCAATGTGGTTTAATTTGAATTTCTCAAATAACAAGTGATTTTGACCAGTGATATTTATCTGCCATTTTTACTTCTTTACCTGAGAAATGTCTATGACTTCAGATGCTCATTTTGTAAATGGTGTGATTTTGGAAGGTTCTTTATATATTCTAGATATTAGTCCTTTGTGTGAGGAACAGATGTTAAAATAATTTTTCCCAGTCTGTGGGTTGTCTTTGCATTCTTTTAGTGATTTATTTTACTGTGCAAAAGCTTTTTAACAAGATGAGATCGCAGTTGTTGATTGTTTATATTATTTCCTATGGAATCAGGGTTTTGTTCATGAAATTTTTTTATATCTATGTCTTCATGACCTCTACCTATTTTCTCTTCCAGTAGATATAGTTTTTCTGTTTTAATATTTGGAATTTTGATCTGTTTCTATTTTAGTTTAGTACATGATGATGGGTCTAGTTTTATAGTCTTCAACATGTAGAAAGCCAGTTTTTCCAACTCCATTTATTGAAGAGGCTACCTTTCTTCCAGAAAATGTATTTGGCCCCTTTGTCAAAGATAAAGTGGCTGAATGTGATTGGATTGTTTTCACATCTTCTAATCTATTCCATTAATTTTCAGGTCTGTATGGTGATGCTTCCTGAATTGTTGAATTGTGATGCTTCCTGCCTTGCTTTTGTTGCTGAGAATTGTTTTTGTTATTTTAGGGCTTTTCTAGTTCCAGAAGAAATGGACAGAATTCTAGATACATGTGAATTGCCAAAGTTGAATAGAGAAGATATAAAAATTCTAAATAACCCAATATGAGTTAATGAAATTAAAAATTTAATTTAAAATGTAATAACAAATAAAAGCTTAGGTCTTGAGGGATAAACTGTTGAATTCTACAGGAAATTTAGAAAAGACCTAGTGGTGTGATTGCTGAAACTCTTTAATGAATTGGAAAGGAAAGCAATACTCCTAAATTCATCCCTGAAAGCAAATATTACCCTGATACAAAACCAGAGAAGGAACCGATCAAAAAAGAAAACTAGAGGCAAATCCCTCAAATGAAAACAGATGCAAAGTCCTCAATAAGATTCTGGCAAACAGAATTCAGAAAATCATCCAGAAGATTATACATCATGGCCAAGTGGGATTCATCCCAGAAATGTAGGAATGGTTCAACATATGAAAGTCAATAAATGTAATACACCATATTCACAGAGCCAAAGAGAAAAATCACATTATCATTTCAATAGATGTAGAAAAAATTTTGACAAAATCCAACACTCACTCAGCATAAAAACTCTACAGAAAATTGGAATAGGTGGTCCTTACCTCAATCTGATAAAAGCCATCTATGAGAAAACCAACAGCCAATCTCAAACAAACTAAATGGTCCGAAACTGAAAGCTTTCATTCTAAAATCAGAGGAAAGACTAGAATGTCCACTATCACCACTCTTGTTCAATACAGTTCTCTAAACATTAGCCAGAGCAATTAGGCAAGAAAAAGAAATTAAAAAAATAAAGATAAAGGGAAGTAGATAAGTTATCATTATTTGCAGATGATATAATTGTCTACATAGAAGACCCCAAAAGCTCCACCAAAATGTTTGCAGATTTAATAACAAAATTCGGTATTGTAGTTTGATACAAAATCAGTACTCACAAATCAATAGCATTCCTGTATACAAACAACAAACTGAATAAAAGAGAAATTAGGAAACCAAAACTTTCACAATAACATCCATAAAATGTAATACTTAGGAATCAATCTAACAAAAAATAAAAATCTATACACTGAAAATTACAGGGCTCTGAAAAAGGAGATTAAAGAGGATATTAGAATACAGAAAAATATCCCTAGCTCATGGATAGGAAGGAAGCAACATAATGAAATTTGTCCTACTCCCAAGATTGTTATGCAGATTTAATGCAATTCCAATCTAAATCATTAGCATACCTCATAGATCCAGAGGAAACACATAAACCCTTTAAAAGGGAAGCAATTTCTCTGAATAGTGAGGGGCAGAGATGAGAATCAATTGCAGTGGGGTTCTTGGATTGGACATGAAGGGGATCACACAGAAAGAGCCTGCAGAAACTGAGCATGGCCTAACACTGACCGACAAAGACAAGGGGAAATCTCAGTGCTTCAGCCACAGAGAACGGAATTGTTGCTATAAGAGTAAGCAAGCTTCAGGGGCCAGGGCTTAGCTCAGTGGCACAAGCACCTACCTGGCAAGTGTGAGGTCATGAGTTCAATTCCTGGTACCTAATAATAATAATAATAAACTTGAAATAAGTTTGCCCCTTAAGCCTACAAAAGAGAATTCAGCTCTTCCAACACCTTAATCTTGGCCCTGTGCAACTCTGAGCAGATGTCTCAGTTTTGTCCTACTGTATTTCTGACATAAAAATGAAACTGATAAATAGAACTGATAAATTCCTGTTGCTTTGAGAAGTTAAGGTATGTGATAATTCCTTATACAGCAAGAACAAATTAATACAGTGAAGACACAACCAGTACTAACTTTGACAGTACTGCCTCCCTTGATCTAATAAATGCAGCACGGCCCCTCTTTCCCCCAGGGTACTTAGGGACTGAATGGAGGGTCTTTGCACTGAGCTACAGCCCCAATCCTATTTTTTTTTTAAGACAGAATCTTGCTAAGTCACTCAGTTCTCCAGGCTGAGCTCAAAGTTATAATCCTTTTGCCTCAACCTCCCAGAGTGATGGGTTTACAGCATGTGCCAGCATACCTGGCTAAATGTCTCTCTTTACTATTCAAAGTCACTGGATAAGATTGCCCAAAAATATGAAGACAATAGGGTTTCTCATGAATTTCTACTTGTCTTCCTTTATTCTGACACTTGTCCATTAAAATTTATATTCAGCATCATAAATCTATCAAGAAGTTAGTAATACTCATTGTTTAAGCCAGAATGGTAGGAATTGCCCCTCTGGAGTTGGAAACACAAAGGATGTATACACTGGCACTACATGATAGTGACTTGCTTCCAGTGTGCTTGTAGTGAAGGTGAATTTTCTTCCTCAGAGATTAAAAATTGGTTCTTAGGGATAAAGTTTGACATCTCTTAATATATATGTAGTTTTTACAGGTGTCTATGGTGTGAACTCAGCATCTGCTATCATTTGTGTTGAACGATGTAGTTTTTGTTAACTTGTTTATAAGTGGATCCTTACTGAAAACCCAAGAGCAGAACCATTTAATAAAGACTTTTAAAAACATGGTTCTTTTATTTAGCATCAAGCATATCAAGCAAGCAATGACTGGAAAAAGCATTATAAGTTTTAGAGTCTTGTTTCAAAATTCTCCGTTCACCTAACACTGTTCTTAACTCACCCTGACAACACAGCCTCGTGGGCTTGGGGCCAAGAACAAAATTTTATCATTTATTCCCTGAGTTGGGAAAATCGAAGTATGAGTTTTCTCATCTTTTTAAGAAAATAATTTCTTTGATGAGTCATAATGAAATTGATACCTTTAAATGTCAAGATGAAGATTATTTAAGAAATAAGTTTATAACTTATTGTTTTAATTCAGTTTGTAATGCCTGCATTAATGTAACCCAGAGACATATAATTGAATCTAACAGTTTAAATCTCTTCACCTCATTCCAAATTTTACCAAGAGTTCAATGATATTTACTAAATATTTTCTCCTGATATTATTTATTCTGAGCTTTGTTGTTTTTTTTTCCCACCAGTCTTTTATCATTAAGAATTAAAACTGTAGAGCTGAAATCACTAGTCTCATTTAAGGACATTCTATGAAGTTTATAGCTAAAGGTTGACCTAAAAACATAATTTTAAATCAATATCCTAGTTGTTAATAGGGATATGTAGCACTTTTATTAAGCTTTTTATTAGCTCAGGCCATAGTAACTACATTATACTGATAACTATTCTGTTTCAGATTCTATAAATTCTTTATGCAAAATTTTGTTCATGGTGATCACTGTAGTAACAAAAAGTAGTGCCTTAGTTACTTTTCTCTTATGCCTGAGACAAAATACCCAATATCCAAAGTTAAAGAAGAAAAAGTCTGTTTAGCTCACAGTTTGTAGAGGTTTCAGTCCATGTCTGACTGGTTCCAGGCAGAGTGGCACATGGCAGAGGAGTAACAGTTCATGATGACAGACAACAGCAAAAGCAAAAAAAGAAGAGGGAGACAAGACTCTTTCTGTTCTTTTGATTCATCTGTCTACTGGGATTAGGGAGGTACCAATCCAGTCAATGAACTGATAGAGCAATCACCCACCCTTAATTTCATCACTTAATCCCAGCGTCACACCATCAACAATCACACACGCCTCATTCACCCGTCTCTGAAAAAGCACCATATAAAACTGCATGAGGCTGTCAGGGGACATCCAGACACAAACCCCAACAGGTAATATTCATTTTCCTGGTTTTACATTGTTTAGCCAATGTCCTTGCTTCACACGAAAACCATATTCATCGTGCTCTATTCTATAAGAGTCTCAACTAGGTCACTTGGTTTTCAAAGCAAACTCTATTATTTATTCTAAATGTGACAGCATAGGTTTAAAGGTGGGTAGCTACCACACAAGTAATCTGCTGATTAATGCAAGTATGCATATCAGAAGGCAGCAAACTTCAATTTGCATTGAGTGGCAGCTACATAACAACTTATCAGAAAAGTCCAGATAGGAGGGCAAAGAAATATCCCTTTCTTAATTATGAGCATGTGTATGCAGGTGCAAAGCTGCATTAATATGACTGAACATTCTAGATAATAAATTAATGCTATTAAGATTCATTACATATTTCTAATATGCATACCAATGCCTCTTGGTGATAATATGTTAGATCCCAAGCTCCAAATCTGTGCCAACAAAGTCCAGTGAGAATGAAAAAGAAGTCTGGCCAGGAATGTCAGTAATTATGTCATTCCTATAAGCTTTGCAATATTTAATATGCTAATTCAGTATTAATGTCAGGCAATCTTGATTGTCACTTAGGAAAATAAACTTTCTATTTTGGACACAGACATCTAAATTTCTCATAATAATATCAGAAATGAAAATATAATAAAGAGAAAAGTAAATAGATGAAGGCCTATTTTGGCTTAAGGCCTGTTATTTGGTAAAATTTTAAATTTGAATAATAGCATATGGCACATTCTCTCTCTCCAAAGTAGAGTGGTTTTATACTTGATTTACTCATTTATGTTTTCTGTTTCCGGAAGGAATTTAATCTTAAAATCCCAGTTCTAAATGGATATCTGTATGAGAAAACAAATAGTTTTTTAAGAGAAATGTACCAAATAAGTAACTGTGACCTTGACAAAGTATAAATGCAGGTTTTGTTTTATGTAGGCAACTGTAAATACAATAACGACATGGATACAGGAAAAGTATTTCATCTACTCATTCAACAGCTCGTGCATCCAGGGAATAGATATGTATTGAGAGGGTATTGTGGTTGGGATGTAACAATGAGCAATAATAATACTACCTCAGGAGATTGTGGCAAGGATTCAGTCTGATAGTGCATGTGCAGTAACACAACTTTATTCTTTATAAGTCTCCTTAGCTGCCTCCATTGACCACCCACCTGTGCCATGTATTCCCTGTATGACTAGATGAAATGCCAGACTCTACAGGATGAGCTCTAGCTTACTAAATTGATGACAAGGATGGGAATAGAGCTCAGCAGCACAGCACGTGACAGGTAGCACAGGATCTTGAGTTTGATTCCTGGTACCAAAAAACCCCCCCAAAAACAGAAAAATCAACAAATTGATGCAAAGATACTGGATGACACTACCTGAAACTATAAGCACATGATCTTCTTACAGACTAAAATGTATCTTTAGGAAATGAGAGATGAAATGGAACTAGGCAGATAAATTTCTCTTATTTCTCTTTTCATGAACTTCTCTCTGCAAGGTGGTGTTTTTCTTTTTTATAAGAAAGTCCCATATGCTAAGCACATGCACTCCTTGGTGACACTGGAAGATAGCAGTTAGCACGTTAAAGGGATGCATTTCATTCCTTAAAATCTTTTCTCATGTTAGTTTGCCATCTTTTCCTATCTTCACTGCTCTGCGTTTGTCTTTCCTAAAAACCAGTTATATGATCTCAAACAAGCCTCAAGAACAGAGGTAAACAGTCTGAAGACCTCTTCCATTTCTAAATGTTATAATTGTGTGAAATAAAAGCATGTTATAGCATGATATAGGAAAGTTATTTTTAGTTATGAATTAGCTCTATGAAATAAAAAAATAACTTTATCTTTCCTAAACAACAACAACAACAACAAAATTCTAGTCCCCAAATAATCACGCAGTTCTAAATTCTACGGCCTTAGGAATTTATTTGGATAGTCTCATATTTAAATGGTTGCCTTAGAAGGAGGAAAGCATTAAACCATGTATTGATATTGAAGTATAAGAGCCAGACTCTAAACAAGTTCCTTTATATCCATTATTTCTCTAGTCTTCTTGAAAGTTCTGGAAGAATTACTTTAAAGTTCAGAAAATGAAGGAATGAATTAGTATAAACTTCCAAAAATACACAGCTAGTGAAGAACCAGCAAAGATGAAAAGATATTTGCCAAATTGCAAAGTTCCCATTCCCTTGATAAATACACTGCTTCAATTTTTATTCTCTTTCCCTTGGTCTTCTTCATCCATACAAACCTGCCAGACCAAATTATTTTTTGATGCACTCTCAAAAATTTAATACGTTTTTCTCACTTGACTTTTGTTTTCTAAGTAGTTAAAATATTTAGTGGCATAAAGCTACATTATTTCAAATAAGTAGTATGTGTCACTGTCAAGAGTAATTAACAAATTTAAAAATTATTTTTATCATTAAAATATGCACTACAAATCACTTTCTGAATGCATTTCAACTAAATATGCTTCCTCTGTACTAGTATTTATCCAAAAGTGCCTATTAACTAATGTATTTTTGCTTTGTAAATATAAATACAAAAGAGATTCACAAGATAATTCTTATATTTAAAAAGACTAAGAACTTTCTACCTTCAAAGAAAGTATTTGTCATATTGTTTTTACTCTAAAGATGCATCTATTTTATTGTATTCAAATATTCCTAAATTAGTAGTCATAAATAGACAATCTCTACTAACCCAAAATGTAACTAACTAAACTAAACTAGCTTTGAGATGAGATGAAATAAAAATTTAAATCTATATTTATGTCACACGCAAAAATTAAACCCAAGTTTGTATTACTAAGTGACTGATGCAATCAGATATGAAAACTTTTCCCATGGAATAAATAGTAAGTGAAAAACATGCTTTCATTATATTACTTAATAGTAATCTATCTATTTTCCTATCTATATAAATTTTCTAGGCTATACATTAATTCTATTCCTACACTTATAATTTTAAAATATGACCAAAGGATTGTCTGGTCAGAATATTCTGAATGACATAGTTAAGATTGATTACTAGAAATCTTTACAGCGTTGGACTTGCTACTTATTCTAATCATCATGCGGTGATAAGAAAGAGTGACCTTTTCTCAGTCATGCACAGGCCCCCTCTGCTGCATTTTAAAAGAATACTATAAAAAAAAAACTGTATTATGAAAATTGTTAACCTAGGAATAGGTCCCAGCTGAAGACTTTCAAGCATAAATATATGTTTCTTAAGTAGCAACAGCTCTCACAGAATTCTGAAATCCCAGGGCACACACCCTTCCTCTTCATTCAGAATGTCAGCCTTGAGCCCAGCATGTAAATTATTCAACAACACTCTGAGTAGAACTTTTCTTGTAATCTTGAAACTTTAGTACAATTCCTAAACAGGACCAAAGGCATTAAACAACCTCGTACTCTAAAAAAAAAAAAAGCAGCTACTAAATCCATTCTTGTGAATTATTAAGGATTAATTTAAAAAATCAGTCCTGGCTTCCAAACACCCTACAGAGTTCACAGAGCAGATTAGAAAAGTAAGGGGAAATTTACATTTAGAATCATGACATCGTAAGGATATTGATGCTTTCTTTTTCTCCAGTGGGTAGATTATAGAGAGATTTCCTTTCTCAAATAAAGGAAGATACATGCCAGAAGATATATTTGAGAGACAACTTGCAATGATTGAAAAAGCAAGAAAATGAAATGCATGTCTCATTTTCATGTGACTGACCACAACTATAGCTCAAACTACAGCTACAGAGAAAAAATCTTTGAATGAACTTGATGTGTTTCCCTTCAATTGGGAGACACCTGAGGCCTATACAATTTGTGACTGCCTCTGCTCCAGAATCCCAAAAATGGAAGGTCGACTGAGTAGCTGTGTTAAAGGTGAAAAGACAAAGCAGCTGGCAGAGCAACCTGTGTGCTCTGATCCTTTGGCAGGCCCAGTCTGAGAAGCTTCCATGAAAATTCCAAGCAAACTCAGAGGTACCTGTGTTCATTTCCTACTGCTTTTGTAATGCATTACTTCAGATTTGTGATCTAAAGCAATGAAAATTTGTCCTTTTATAATTCTTGGTGTCAGAAATCTAAAACTCTCCTTTTGGAAGATCTAGTGAGAATCAGTTCCTTGCTTGTACTTTCTTTTCTTGTGTGTTAAAGGAGTTACCTATGTCCCTTAGAATATGACCCTTCTTCCATCTTCAAAGCAGCAACAAAGCATTGTCTCTCCTGTCGGATTTCAATTCTGTCACTAATGCACTCTTAGATCTTTCTATGATGCAGAGCCTCCCATATCTCTTTCATAAGGACTTTGTTCATTGCATTAGGTCTGCTTGACTAACCCTGATTACCTGCCTATTTCAAGATCTTTAACTTAACTACATCTACAAAGTCCCCACTTGACATATAAAGAAATATTCACAGATTCTGTGTATTGGATGTGAACAACATCCTACCTGAAAGGAGACTTGCTTAGTTACATGGGCCCCAGCCACAAGCAGCTCTAAGGTTCTTATTGAAAAAGAGGTCTATCTCAAGAAAATCTGGAAAAACATATTTAAATCAGCATTCTCAGGAGTTTTACAAGGTACTGCATTGCATATGTTATATGAAGGAGCCAATGGACCTTTCTCTGCCCCAGAGAGAGCAACAATACAGACTTCCAAGGCTCCAACTAATTTAACACTCTCTTTAGTATAGCTTTTCTTTCTCTTGCTTCAGAAGACCTAGGAGTGATCTTTGGGGTTGAAATAAAGAACAAGAAAGAGACAGACCAAAATAAATCCTGACCTCATGATACAATAGCCCTACGCCAGTAGAAAGTAGGAATCTGTGAATACAATATGAAATTGATAACTTGATTTAGATAATACCAATACTTACATTACTCCAAACATTTACTGCCCAACATGAGTCATCATTAATAAAATGTGACAGTTCTAATATTGGAAAAGTATGATTCTGCCTGCAAACCAATCAGGGTGTAGAGGAAGGAAGACCCAAGACAGCATGCTTTAACTGTAAGGCTGGGAAATAATTAAACCTTTCCCATTTGTGCATTGTCCATTCAGCAAAGTGGTTAGTCATTTGATGTATATTTATGGGAGCTGTAGCCCAGTTATTGGCTTTGATAAGACATTTTTCTGTCTCTGATTTCTTAGGTACTTCTTTATGTCACCTCCACCACTCTCATACTTCACAGCAATCGGCTTATCCCAGATTCTTACACTCTTAATTATTCAGAGCCTGCCTGATTCTCTAAATGCATTAACTGGCATTGAATTGACACCTTCTATGTTGTTAGCCGTTGTTACAGTGGCTTCTAAATTATTTCAACTTCACATTAAAGAGATAATCTGTCACTAAGGCAAAGTTGTGTATTTACAATATTAGAACTGCTGTCTTGTTATTATTTCATTACTACTGTATTTTCTGAGTCTCCCTCATTACCATGTGTATTGTTTCATTATTTACATTTTGAATGCTATTATCTCTAAGGCTGTCAGCAGAAGCATTCTGAGATAATGACTCTGTGGGAAGAGAATTATCTAAATATGGATCTTCCTGCTCATGCTCAAATAAATTATTGTCTAACTCTTCAGATGCTTCTTCTGAGCCCTCATTAAGACACTCATAGCTTAGGGGAATTGTGGAGTATCAGCTGCCTTTGTCTAAGGGTCTGAAGGTGCAGAGATAAAGAAATCTGAACAAGCAGGAAGTAAAGAACTTGCACATGATGGTGACAGGGGATGTAAAAACATTCAGTAAAATACATTTTTAAACAGCAATAGCCTTGAAAGGAAATAATTCTTGAGTCTGAAGGTGAAACAATGACCAAAATGAATATGAAGTGTCTCTGGCTTTTTGCTGCTTTGTGCTTTTGTTTTCACTCAAAATTTGCCTGTTCTAAAACAGGCACTTCAGGGGACTTTGCCAAGGGCTTTGATTTTAAAAACCAACTATACGTGTAGTTCATCCAAATTTCCACCTTTATCTCTGTCCTCTCTTCTAGCTGGATGTTCAAATAGCCAACTTCAAATTTGACATCTACACTTGGTTTATCATTGGCATGGCAAACTAACATGCCTGGTACAAATTCTTTTTTTCCCTTAGACACCTTTTGTTCCCTCTGTTCTGTGTCATCCAGTCTCAGTATATGTCATCACTGTATGCTCCCACTGCTCAAGCAAAACTACTAAATTTTCTTTAATTCCTCTCTTACTCTTCTCCACATCTGATCTATTTCAAGTCCTGTGGGTTTATCTGAAAAGTCATTCTGAACCAAAGACTTTTCCCTATCACCACTGCAACCACATTTTCCTGAAAAACCATCAACTCTTAGCAGGAACTACCTCCCTGAAAAGGCACCAATTTTGTTCTCTGTATAAAATACTTATTTGCTTATAACACTCTATGGTGTTTTAAGCTTCTCTTGACACATAGAATCTATCTCTAGAAGCACAACTCCTCTGCGCCTCCAACTTTGTGGTATTCTAGATCATTTTTACCTCAATCTCTGTTCATGCCAAACCTTTCATGCAGAATATTGTGCTTCTAAACCTACCAACAGAAGATGGCTGTTTTTCTCACTCGGATTTCGCTCATTTCTTTAGAGAAATCTTCTTGACTCTCCCTGACATGTAATATTTCTTTTTAAATCTTTTTTTTCTTACAGTGTTTTATTGCATTAGACTGTAAGCTACATAGACTCTTGTTTCTCTTGTTCTTTCCTGTGTGTATAAGGTAAAGAATGGTGACTAAAACTTAAAAGTAGCTCAATATTCATGGATGAGTGAATGTTTGGAATCCAAACTATGAGGTGTACTCAACACCAATTTTGCAGTTTTGTTGGATAGTTTTGTTCCTGTTTGTTTTCTACATGTCTGTAAGAATCAAAGACCCATGTAATGATGAGTTCTCCAGGCTTTTGCAAAGTTAACTCTGCTGATCTGCTTCCTGCCTCACTCATTCTCATCCCACCGAAAGCTCTGTCTTTTTTGTAGCATGGGGAAGCCACAGCCTCATTCTAGCATGGGGAAGACACAACTTCTTATCTGTCATGCAGGAGCCCTGATCTCCTGCCTGGAGATCTTCTCTTTGATGCAAGCATCTTTCCTGATCTTTTTCTCTGCAGAAATCCCCCCATAGGAAGATTATTCTCATCTCCTCCAGATCTTATCAGAAACTGTATGTTACTGGAAAGACAGAAATTCTCGGTTTCAATTCCATAGTTCCAACTTTTTTGATATTCTACAAATTATATGTAGACTCACTACATCAAGTCAATATAGAATTCAGATTTTTTTTGTTTATTTTTGAAGGAATGTTAGAAAAAGAGAGAGCAGGTGGCAGAATTTTTCTAAAATAAAAAGTTTCTTGAATCCCTGCTTAACATTCTTCACTATTTTAAAAGAAAAAACAAATGTGTCCTTAGTTATTAAGATTGATGTTGATATTCCCCACATGCAAACCATTTGTGTCCCATCGCTAAAGTAAAACCAGTAAATAATCAATGCTACTTTTTTAGTACTTCTAAGTGCCTATTTCCTGTCATCACCTGGCTATGTCACTACTCTGAGTAACAATAGCCAGGGACATTTAGTAAGCCTTCCCATGTACTGTGCACTGTGTAAAGCACATTACAGGAATAGTATTACATGCTGTAAATTGCCCACAACTCTTAGGGTAAGAGAATAATGCATATTTAAAATTGATGATGGTATGCTTTCCTGGACAAATTTTCCCATGTTACTACTAGAAACAACTTTCATATTTTATTAAATTTTGCGAAACATAAGATAAGCAGCATCTGCTACCTCTGTACATGCCGTTGTTTCTCCTGTAGCCTCACACATGGGAACAAGAATTACCAGCTATGTACCATTTCCTTTTTAAAAATATGTTTTTCTTTTCCAAACATTTTTTACTAACTGAGCCAGACACATTTTTAAAGTGTTACTTCTTTATCTTTTGGTCTTGTAGGTCTGCCTGTGAAGTTACGATGTCCTTCCAAACCAGGGTTAGGAGTAAACACTCCAAGTTAGCCCTTAGAGGATGCACAATTGCTCTGTCGGTGAGAGTTGAAAGTCCCTTCTTCAGCTGAATTGATTGAACCACATTACAGAAACACTAACAAAGGCCTTTTATAGGTTCAAGTCAGTGAATCCTTTACAATGCAAAGCTATTATGTTCTTTTATTAGTCCACAAATAACTGCAGTAATGCAGACATCAATCTTACTGAAATAGTAAAAAAAAAAAAAACCCTCTAGAGCCAACAGAATAGAAATCGAAGTTCTATCAAGTAGCAGTAACAAAGGAATTTAGCAACATTCATGATTAAAGGTAAAATATACACATGTAATTATTGAAGTGAAATAATACAAATATTGAAAATTATTAATTAAATGAAATAGGAGTTAAGAATAATTATTTATGCCATGACAGACACTGTTCTTGGCACTTCACATGCTTAAATTCATAATAAAACACAAGAGGAAATACTATTATTAACCTCCTTTTATAGATTAGGAAACTAAGATTTAGAGAGGTCAAATGCATTGTATAACATAATACAGACAGAATCAGCAGAGCCTGGATTTGAACCAAAGCAGTCTGAGTTCTGGATATTTATATTAGTTACTTTCACATCATTGAAACAAAATACCTGATACTAGCAACTTAAAGAATAAGTTTATTTTGGCTTATGATTTCAGAGGGTTCCATCTGTTGTTGTCTGGCTACATGACTGAAATAGCATGATTTAAGAGCACTCATTGCAACCAATAAACAGAGAAATCTGGGTAGAATACAGTCTTCCCAATTGGGCCCCCATTGACCCACATTTTCTAACCAGATCCCACTTCCTAATAGCACATTCAGCTATGAATTCATCAATGGATGAATCCACTGATCCAATTATCTTCCAAAATTGTACCTCTGGACACATGGAACTTTTTGGAAACATTTTAGATTTAAACCATAGCCCTCAGCTATGTACAATTGTAACACACACACACACTGCCCATGCTACACTGTACACAGTTTTCCATAGCACAGCAATCAGCATCTTCCCACCTGAGCATGTTGACCTAAGCATATAGCTCTCTCCTGCCTCAGTCAATGTCATATGTACTCTAAACTTCAGTTTAAATGTCCCTTCTGGAAGTTCACCATTATACCCTTTACCCTTGCCCAGCCTTCTGCCACTGGCATAATGAAATGGTCTTCTCAAAGGCTTTAAACATGTGATCTTTGACTGAAATAAAGAAAGAAGGAGTCAGCTAGACAATCTGGTACTGAAACCAATGAAGAGGATGCTGATATGCACAATAACCAGGGCCTTGAAAGACAAAAAATAAATAGATGATACATAGATAGATAGATTGATTGATTATATCCTGGAGGGTAGACCAGCTGGAAGACAGTGAGTTCATTCTCTGAAACCCTCTAGAGGTTAAATCCAAGACAGCAGAGCTCGCTGGAAGAACCCCAAGACCCAGGACAGCAGCACAGATACACACATACCTTGGGAGTGCAAAGTAATCAGCAAGGCCTGAAGCAGTAATGAGAAGACAGAAGTTGGACTATGGAAAATTCCACTGACAGAAACCAGTCCCAGCCCCCACATCCAGAGGACAATAATATTGGCTCCATATCCAGCACACCTCTGGAATATAACATGGACTTTACTACAGAACTGTAAACATCAGAAAAAGGTAGTTTCTTGTGTTAACTATAAAGAACCAACTACATTTGGAAGATATCCTTGAGGAAAAGACATCTTTCCTCCTTGAGAGAGGCCTCAATGCTAGTGGTACAGTTATATATCATAGGAAGGTGATGGGCATCAACATAGAAGAAAAAATAAAAGAAAAAAGAGAAGGTAGGGAATGGCAAGACACAGGCAGGGTGTAGCCTCAAACCTCTAACCCATTCCAGGATAGGCTTGAAACTCAATAATAACGATGAAGTTAGATGTCAAACACTGAAACTTTCTGAAATGATAACAACAAATATAGCCAATGTGGGAAGTGTCTATACCCCACTACCTGCTTTGTCTGGAAGAACTCAGGAAACTGTCAAGATGAAGAAGCAAAAAGGCAGCTCTGGCCTCCAACCAACCCAAGCAGAGCTGATCCAGAAGATGTAAACATGGAAGAGATCGAGAGTCACACCTTAAAGTTTCTGAAATGATGGCAACTGATGTAAAGAAACAACTTCAAGAGGCTATATAAGAAATTAGAACAAAAATACTATCTCAGGTAAAAGAAGAAATGATAAAAACCTCTAAAGAAGGCATAGATGAGAGAATACAGGAGCACAGGAAAATGAAGGAAACCTTGAATGAACAATATAAAAAAGATTTAGAATCCATGAAACAAATTCAAAAAGCTATCCAGGAAATTAAAAACTCCCCCAAAAGCTGGCAAAACTGCTTGAAAGGAACTAAAGATGGACTTTCAAACCTTGAAGACAGGTTTGCAGCTTGCAATCATGAAAAGAAAGATCTTTTTAAAATAACAAAGAACCAGGAAGTAACAATTCAACAACTGCAAGACAACCAAAAGAAACATAACTTAAGAATAATAGGTGTGAGTAAAAAAGCAAAGGTCAACACAAGTGACATTAAAAGTCTATTTACAGAAATAATATCAGAAAACTTCCCAAACATAGGAAAAAAAGTAATATTCAGATAAGTGAAGCATATAGGAAGCCAGCTAGTCATAACCAAAATAAATCTAGAGACATATAATAATAAAAATTCTAGTAATTCAATACAAGAACAAAATATTAAAAGCTGTTAGAAAAAAGAAACAGATTGCCTATAAAGGAAAACTCATCAGAATTATGACAGACTTCTCAACACAAAACATAAAATCATGAAGAGAATGGAGCAAAGTATTTCAAGTCCTGAAAGACAACAACTTCCAACCCATATTGATGTACCCTGAAAAACTATCTTTCAAAATTAAGGGAGAACCAGAAAAATCCATGACATAGAACAAGGAATTCATGAGCACCAAACCAATCCTACAAAAACTACAGAAGGACATTCTAGAGAGAGATTAAAAACAGACCATGATTCAGGAAGAGCAACAGAGGGGGATCACCAAATAGGGCACACAGTGGAATTGAGGGGAAAAGTAGGCAATCAATGGCAGGAAAATAGCATGGCAGAGATGAGGCAGTACATGTTGGCCATAACCATTAATGTAGATGCCCTTAATTCACCAATAAAATGAAACACAGGTAGAGTGGATCAGAAGACACAATCCATCAATATGTTTTATATAAGAAACACATTTAACTTGAAAGTGGGTTCATAGACTGGAAGTCAAAGGAGAGAAAACAATGTTCAGTCTGACAGGGAACAAGAAAAGAAGTGGGGGTAGCTTGCCTATCAACTACACAATGGACAAGACAGACATGGCATTTTTATACACAGGAAAGCTACTCAGCTATGAAGAAAGACAACCTTGAGGCTTTCGTAGGTAAATGGGTACAACTTGAGATCGTACTCATCGGTGAAATAGTTCAGAATCACGTGGGTGAATATCACGTTGTCTCCCTAGTATAAAAATATTAAAGGAGTGAGTACGATCCAAAATTCACAATATGTAACATGCACATGAAAGGGGAGGAAGTATCTAAAATGGGAAGACAGTAATCATTGTTAATCTGTTATTGTTATTTGGAACCCATATTGTTTTCATGTTTAATGTGGTTTTATTCTGTATTGGTTTGTCTAATTTTACTATATTTGATGACATGAATAGCTATTTTAAGGATAACAAAATATATTATGGTAGCCCTTAGTGATTTCCTATTAGCTTGTCTTGAAGCCCTGTATTACTTTCATTGTTTTGTTTTGATTGATTTTATTCTATTTTGTTTTGTTTGGTTGTATCATATCTGATAGTATAGGCAACTACTTTGAAGATAACAAGATGTATTATGGTACCCACTGTGGTCTACCCACCCAACCATGGTTAAATACTTGTTTTGAATATTATCTTGTTTTGAAGTCTTGTGTTGCTTCTATTGTTTTCTTTTTATTGCTTTTATTCTGTACTATTTTGTTTGATTTTATTATGCTTGATAGTATAGGCAATTCTTTAGAAGATAACAAGAGGCATTATGGTAGCCATTATTGATTTCCTTGTATTTTGTTTTAAACTCAGGTACTATGTTCATTGGTTTGTTTTGATTGACTCTATTCTGTTTCATTTCATTCTCTTCAAAATAAAAAGATGGAAAAAAATAAAGTATATGCAACAAATTAAACAAAGGAAAGGATAGACTTTCAGATATTGAAGACAAAATTACACCTAGTGATCATGAAAATGAAGATAGCTCAAAAATAGCAAGAGATTATGAAAAAAACAATCCAACAGCTACAAAAAGAGGCAAGGAAGAAGAACACAGGCTTGATTGGGATCATGAAGAATCTGGAGAGAGTACAAATGCCAAATGCCATAACAATCATAAATATATATGCACCTAATACAGGAATACCCAACTATATAAGACAGTTATTGATAGGGAAAATTAAATAAGCAATAAAAATTGTTATGGAGACCTCCATTCCCCATTGTCATAGAGAGACAGATCAACTTGAAAGAAAATCAACAAAGAAATATCAAAGCTGAACCAGACCTGTGAACAAATGGAATTAATTGAAAGGAGCCATGCTCAAGATCATGCTCCAGTGGCCTGGAAAGATCCAACAAGATCAGCACAGGTCCAGAGAAGAAGGTCCTGCCATTATGGAGGAGAATCAGTGAACCATGACCCAAGCCTCTCCACCACTCCGGGAAACCCAAATTGGAAGAAACCAGGTGCCTAATCCAATCCACGACACCGAGGGAATGGCATCCAATGAAGGAAGCACCCTGGATACAACAATGGGCTGATTCCAAGGAAAATGTCACATCAAAGGAACAAAACAGAATTTCAGACCTCTAGCTCACAAAGAACAAGTTCAAAAGACACAGACAGTAGAAGTTAGAGATTACACACCTAACATTTTTGAAGAGATAACAATAGAAATAAAGAAGCAACTTAGTTCTTATACTGTTTTGTAAATTTTATATGCCTATGTCTGATGATCTGTTCCTATTGTCTTGTTGTGAAATTCCATATTGTTTCACTGTTTTGTTTTGATTGGATCTATTCTGATTTCTTTTGTCTGGTTTTATTCTCTTTAAAATAAAAAAGTAAATAAAACTTAAAGAAGAAAGATACATAGAAGATATATAGATGATAGATACACAGATGATAGATGGGTAATAAATGAATAGATAGGAAATAGTTTGTATTCACCCAACCATGGTTAAATACTTGTTTTTTTTGTTTTGTTTTTTGTTTTTTTTACTTCTAGATAATACCAAAATTCCTTGTTTGTTTTACAAATCTTTGGGGTTGAAACTACAGAGACAAACATCTATTGTTTATTTACTAGACTTTTGACAGTCTATGATTTTTCATTTTTCAGGCACAATTTAATCACAGCAAACAAAACCTCATAAAGGTAAGTTAAATGATTAATTCTTTTATTATTCCTAGTGTAAAAGAAAGCAGACATATTGAAGTCTCAATAATAAATAACTTCCCCACATTTTGCTTTTCTTGGCAGGCTTGTGAAATACTTATTGCATTTTTTTCCCAAAAGCTTGAAAGTATCTCTCCCCTCCAGAGAATATTATGATATGACCCGACACACGTACCCTGCCTCTCTCTGCCATGCTTCCATCCACAGCCCTGGATTGAGCCTGTCTTTCAACACTGCCTTCCAATTAACTTCTTCTGACAATTTCTGTTACTTTTTGTTTAAAGCTGCTGCAATCCATATGGCTCCTCTTTCTTTGATGTGGCCCAGAACATCGTACAAAACATGACACATGAGGTCTATTATGAAATAAATCACTACAGAATCTCTGTATGCAAAGCAAAACTCAGCACAAAGCTAATGAAGAATCTGGACACAACAAGAGAAAACTGTTCATGTGAGTATCTCCTCTAAGCATAAGAGAAATTATGTGTTAGAACCAATAACTACTTTGTACCAGCAGGGACAACATTAGAACAACCAGCCATTATGGACAAAATGATGACCAAAGCCAAACAAGATGGCCACTGATAATCAGTAGATCTGAGTTGGGATCCCACTTTGGGATTAAACAGTAAATTGATCAAACATATATTTTTAAAAAGAAAAAAAAAAAGAATCCCAGAACTAAAAGTAAACCAAACTAGAAAAAGTTTGTACAATTTTTTTATCCAGTCCCCATCCAAAATACAGGACAGTTAAGCAACTTTAAGGGAAACTATCTGACTTAATTAAAAGTAAAAAGAAGAGAAGAGAATAAAACTTGTTTCATTCTCTTTGTGATAGATGTTATAAAAAATTGAAAAATGAATTGTCAATTGGATATTATAATTCTTTTAGGATTTATATTATTCATCTTGCATAGAAATGAAAAAAAGAAGAGAAAAAAGAAGAAAGACTAGACTACAGGCTTCCCAGAGATGTTGCTCAATTTAGCTTGCATAATTGAACTTAAAATGACCTCAAAAAAGAATTCTAACCAAAGTTGTTCAGCAATTAGGCAAGTTGAATTGAGATCATCCACCTTCCCTACCTAAAAAGCATAGTTCACACTAATTAAGAGACATTTGTACAGTGTGTGTTCCACATGCATAAAAGTGAGAGGGTATCTGATGGTTGTTAGCAATTATCTGTGAATTTACGTTGTCCCAAGGACCAATGAAGCCAGATCTGTTCCTGGAAGACCTTTCACATCATCTTGTTGACCACATCTTTCTAATTTTCAAAGGGAAGCATCCCAGTTTAACATCACACACTCCCACCCCACCCCCCACCATTCTTTGTCTATTTCTTGTTCTCTTTGGAGACTGCCACTATCGTCACCTTTGTTGGTTGCCTTGATCCTAATCTTCTATAGACAAAAAAATTAATTACAGTGAAATTTGATGCAACTGCCTCCCTGCAAGCTTAGGCACACATTATATCTCTTGTTCCCCTTGTTATACTAACCCTATTTTCTAGTCACATTTCATTAGCAAATAAAAGAATTAATGCCCATTGTCTCTGATGTTCTCTACTAATCACATGCGATAGATGAGCATCTATTCTGGTTATAAAGTACACTTAAGGGCTGACATTCAAAAAGTGCCTTATGTTGTTTTATGCTTTAATGGCTGCATGCAAAACTAAAAGTTGTTAAAAATTAGTTTATGCTAATGAAATAAGTGTTGAAGATATATCATTGGCTAGGCATCTTTATCTGCTGTCTAACATTTGCTTTGTTTTCACTCAAGAATTTACAATGAGTGGTTTCTCTATGACTTTCAGATACACTACCTTCTCTGATTTTTTGGATAGTTCATAAAGTCTTGTTTCTTTATAAAATTAGGATATATATCAAAATGATCTACAAAGTTATTAGCCTGATCTTTGAACCAGAAACAGTTATCAAGAATCTAATTCACAATATATAAGAAATATATAAAACATGTTGAAGGAGAAAAGAGAAGTCAACTGTACCAAATACTACTTTACATAGTGAGATCCTGTGTCAAAAATACTAAACCTAATTAAAAGAGAAAGTAGTACAGAACTTTCATTTAAAGCTTTATTAACTGATGTTTAGATTAGGCTAACCTTACCCGTAGTATGTAGAAGTAAAAAGTGAGTTTAAGGAGACGTAAATAAAATTACTGAAAATTACTTAACCTTTGTGTCTAGAGACACAAGTAGTTACTTTTTTTAAAAGTAGTTACTTTAAAAAAAGTTACTGATCATTTACTGGATTTATTCTGCCATCTAATTGTCTGCTACATAAACAAAAGTAAATTTACTTTTTAGGGTTTAATTATGTATTTGGGCATTTCATATCAGGTATATAGGTAAATATGTGAAAAGATATAGTCTTTATCTAAAACTGTTTATGTATGGTCCATGTGAAATACAGCCACCTGGACATTTTCAGTATCTTACAGAAGGACTATAAAAGCAGGTGGTTAATCAAGTCTTTGGTATTCTACCTCTGAGTTTCAGTCAGAAATGGTCCAGGGTTGATGATATTTAGGAAAAAAAAACAGTCTGAAGTTTTACATGTCTGTATAACTGCAAGTATTTTAGTCCAATTAGAATACAAATGTACCAGCTCACGAGCACAGAACTGAAGAATATAGCCAAGATTAGAACATACAGGGCCATACAGGAAACAAATTATGAGTGCAGCCCAGGAAAAGCAATGAAAGTCTAAGCAGTGAGCTTACAGGATTTTGTCAGAGTTTCACTTTAGAAAGATCATTGCGTTGCATAGTGTAAAAGATGTACATGAGGGACGTCCCTTTAGATGCATTCAAACATATAGACTTTTATTGGCTCTTTCCAAAACCCTACAAAATGATCAATGTAATAAACATAGTATGAAAGGAAAAGACAATAAAAGAAGAAATCCATCAAAGAAACAAACAGCATGTTTGAAAGACAGCATGTCAATAGAAGAGAATTTAATAAGTAAAGAAAACTCAAATCTAACTGCCTGTAAAGAAGGGTGTCAGTGAGTCTGATTCCCTCAGAGAACTCTCAGGAAATAAAACTGCAAGTGTCTGGGGGAAACGGTGTGGCTTAAAGGAAAGCATTTGATTGCAAACCTCCAGCAGAATCCTTCAGACCCCAGTTCTCACTAGCTCATACAACGAGGCACCTCTGTGCCCAACCTAGAAGAAAACCAGATGTGTATTCTGTGGGGAAATAAAGTAGAGAAGCACAAAAATCAGCAGTATGTGACTTAGGAAAAGACAGAGCGGAAAACAGGAGGAGTAATAGAATTCCACATCTTAGTTGTTAGAACTGTCATGTTTGGCTCATGTAATTCTGGAAAGCAGACTTTTCTCTAGAAAAATTGGCTATAGTAGAGAAAACATACAGACATTGGCAGTTATGATCTCCAGTTAATTGATCAAGTGTTCTGTAATTATTCTACTAAAAGATAAATGATAACGGCTATAATAATGATAAGCATCCTTTCCCACAACACATATGCACACAAAATATAACTTCTACCATATTTTTAAATATGAACAGATAGACAAACTAGGCATTCAAGTACATAAAAAGAGCCCTCTAACATAAAAGGCAAAGTGACAAACGAGAGAAGAAAAAGGAACTGGAGAAAAACATTTAAAAATTTCAAACTAGCATTCTATAATTTATGTCATCAGAAAGATAAAATGTTAACATCTATGAAATATGAATGAGTGCACTGGGGCTTTAGCTCAGAGGGGCAGAGCCTGCCTGGCAAGCGTGAGACCCTGAGGTCAATTTCCAGTTGCCCTCAAAATAAATGAATAAGTAAAATAAGACTGAGAGGCTGTAAAAATGAAAAGATAAGAGGATGTAAGAAAAAAACTGGGGAAAATTTTAAAAAGATTAAAGTAAAGCTGGAAAACTCCCTCAAGTGAGAAACAGAGTAATAAAAAAGGGGGGAAAGGAAGGAAAAGATATGAAGGTAAGAAGATAAATTTAGAATTTTAAGTAGATGAGCACCATTCAAGACAGAGGGATAGAAATTAGAGATGTAATACAGAACTTTTCCTGGAATAAAACTGAATATCTAGATTTTAAAAATGATAGAAATTCTCAGTAAAACAGTCACAGTATTGTAAACTTCAAAACACCAGTGATAAAGAAAAGTACAAGGGTGAGAGAAAATGCTGACTCAAAAAAAAAAAAACCTTGAAATTCAAATATGTTGTACACTTGCATCCAGGATTATAAAGTACTTTCAACATTCACAAATAAGAAAACAAAAATCTAACAAAATGGACAAAAAATCTAGAGACATCTTTGCCAAACATGAACCAATGATAAACAAGCACATGAAGACATGCTCAGTGTCATTAATTAAGGAAAATGAAATCTAAAACCACACTGTGTTGTTACTATAAATATAATACCTAAAATTAAAATGACTTCTCATCCCAGGTATTGGTAAGAATATGATGCTGTCCAATTGTTCAAGGCTGAAGTTTTGTGAAAAGTTTAAAATGCAGCCACACATGATCTAGTTATTTCTCTGTTAGATATTCACTAAGAGGAATGAAAATATGTTTCTCATTGTTGATAGCAGCTTTTTGTGACAATAAAAAGATAGAAAATATCCTTTCAACAGATAAAAGGATACTCAAACTGTGACATTCAAACAATAGAACATAACACAACAATAAAAAGGAATTAGCTACTGATACAAACATAACATGAAAGAACTGTAACGTAATTAAAGGTGTGAACAGATTCAGGTCAAAAATATATAGCATATGGTTATACTTACATAAAATCCTAGAAAGTGCAAAATAACCTATATAGATAGAAAAACAAATTACTAATTTCCTGGAGATTGATGAGATGGGTACAAGTAAAGGGGATTATAAAGGAGCTGGAGAAAACTTATGTGAATGATATATATATGTGTACTTTGTGGTTGTGATGAGTTACATATAGCTTGTAGCTGTAGCTTGTATAATTTGATCCTGTGCAATTTGTTGTATGTCAATTTACCTAAAAGCTTTTTAAAACTTAAACATATAGAAATAAAATTGGTATAGGAAATAATTGTCAAGGAAAGTTACATCTCAAAGTGGAGAGATGAGGAAGCTGTAGCAATATCCAAACATAATATGGACCATACAAACTTTAAAAACTCTATAAACTGTAAAACATACTTATTGAATTAAAGTAGTCAGGACTCAGTATATATTTGAGGGTGGGATGCAGGTAGGTGATGTCACAAGATTAGTAAATATCTCAACTTTGAAGCCTGAATTACAAACTGAGTGGAACCCCACTGAGAAGACTAGATAAAAGAATGTTATGAGTTTCATTTTCCATATATAAAATTTGAAAAAGAAACAGAAATGCCAAAAGTAGTTGGATAATGAATCTGAAACTCAGAACAGTGAAGCTGGAAATCCCCATCAAGTGGAGGATGAGATTTTAACTGATTGGGTCATCAAAGAATTAAACTAAGATTTAAAGGCTCAGATTTAAAGGCTGTAAAAATTAATATTTTATGAATGGACAATTCAGGGACTTTCACAATGTAGACAAATAGAAATTATTGTATTAATGTAACCTTTGAAAACATCTGTCTTAGCTACTTTTATCTTTGCTGAGACAAAATATCAGACACTCAAAGTTAAAGGAGGAAAGTTTTATTTAGCTCACAGTTTGTAGAGGTTCAAATCCACAGCTGGGTGGCTGCAAGGCAGAGTGGCATGGCACAGAGACACTGCAGAGGAGAAACAGTTCATCGTGGCCAGAGGCAACAAAGGAGCAAAGTAGGGAAAAAGCAAACCACAAGCAACAGGCAACAAGGAGCGACCTCCCCTGTCCCTTGTATTTTACCCAGGTTACTCACCCTTGAAGCACAGGATCCTCAGTTCTAACACTGCACCATGAATCAATCCCCAAATCATATGCTTGATCCTAGAATCACCTATCTTAGATCCAGCCACTTCTAAAACATCTTACCTATGACCACATGAGGCTTTGGACAACTTCTAGACACTCGCCATACTAATCTACTTAGGACAGGGGGAAAAAGAAACACATGTACTTGTATATCATGATTCAACAAGAACTTTCACTTAGTCAAAAACTCAAAAGTCAACAACAGCTCATTGTGAACTGACAGACATCTTGCTCTGGTTTTCAATTGGAAGAGCTCTGTAGGACACTCGGGTACGCAGATAACTAACCTCACGCACTCATAAGTACTGCTTTAGTGGAACTCAGCAGTAAAAGACTCCAGACTGCACCAATTATAGCAGCTTCAATCATGGCTAAGGAGGAGAATTGACTGGATTCCACATGGTATTTTTAACCCTATAAATTTGAAATGAGGCAGTTTTTCAACCACACTGTTGCTAACTTTTAACCTGCCCACACCTGGTCTAATATCTTAAAGTACTTGGAGTTATTAATACTAGTTTTGGCATGTACCAATATAATGACTAAAAATTGTTCATGATTCTTGAAGTGGAAAAAATAAGTCATATGACAGACATATAAATGTGCTATTGTATTTTCACAAGTGAAATTTCTATAGGGCATTTTTAAAAAATACTGAGCAGGCACTCTATAATTATGACCTCATATACAAGACTAAATATTAAAGCTAGTAAAAGCAAATAAATGATTAATAATCCATTATTTATTAACTACTATAACTACCAAAAACAACCATTAAAGCTTAGATATTTTACTCATAGGAAATTCCTAATCAGACCCCATTAACTCCCATTTTAGATGTGTCCAACAAACTTGGTGTACTAGTTTACTTCCCAAGAGTAACTTATAAGTAATAAGCTTGATGTAGATAGGATATTATCTTAAGACAAGTACACTAATGGCAACAAATTATGATGACATTAAGGAGAAACATGAAGAGGAAGAAAAAACAACTTTCAAAAGCAGAGATCAGAGCTCCAAGAATTGACTAGCTTATGTCTATTTAGTATAAAGTATGCAAATTACTACATTTCGTTAGCCTCTGATGAGTAATAACCACAATAGTTACCAAAAAGTTTCAATAATGCCAGGAATATTGTATGAGTCATTTAATAAGATTTCAGTGAAGGTAAAATTGGCTAATAGTTGCAGAAAAATATGTTTCTGTTATTGATAAGTTTTGCTTATATGAAGTAGTTTACTTGTAAGTAAAGCATACTATCTCTTAAAATAAAAACCATTCATGAGAAATAAGAAGTAACATCTTTAAATATTATTTATTACTTCAGCTCCAAAGTACTTATTCACTGATCCAAGGTTTAGCCCTTTGTGTTGCTTAAGTCTGCTCAACTTCTACCTATTATCATAGTTTTTTACACAGAATTGTCCCAGTCTTTTTATATTATTAGATATTAGCAGATGAAAACTAAATATGAGACACTTGAATTCATCTTTGTGTCATTTATCATGTGTTCTTCCACATTCTGCAGAACCTAGTGTGTATAGTGCTCAACAAATGAAGGAAAGTAGCTTACAAGCATATGTCTATGTCCTTTATTATTTTAGTGACAATGAATAATAGTATCAAATTTTACATTTGGGTAATACTGTAAAATGTAAATCATATAAAAATCATTAAATATGATTTGACCCCAAAATATAAAATTAAGAAAAAGTTCAAATGCATACATGAATAAAAATTGGAGCTGTTAAAACTCCTTAATGAATTACAATGTAAGCAAAAGCTAATATTGCCTAATTAGTGAATTTCTGAAAAGACAGAACTTGAAATTATTTCTTATTATAATTTCAATTATATGTCATGGTAATTACTGAAACTACAATTTTCATTTTGTGTTGAGAAAATGCTTAAAATTAAAGCTAAATTTTATTTGTATGTTCCCTTTTTTAAATCATCAAAAAAAGGTTTTTATACTATCCATATTCAAAATGTATGGATCTTGAATTTTAAAGCTAAATCATGTTATATCTAAGGCAATTTGCTAAGTGGGATTTAATTTTTAAACTTTGAACATGGAAAAATATGTTTAAAATTCAAACCCAATAAAATAATCTTTACTTTGAGTAATATGCCATTGGCAGTATATAATATTCATGCTCAACGGGTTCAATCACAAGATAATTAGCAAGACTTGTGGTTCTATTCAAAAATAAACCACAAATAGAGCATCATTATTTTCATAAAAATACTCAAAATTTTTCTGATTGCCATGCATTTCCTTTTTTTATAGCAATACACTATAAAGATTTAGAGAATAGGGTTCAATTAATAAGATAATGACAAATGAACAATAATTTGCAACTTTATTATCTAGGTGTATGTTTTGAGTAATAAAAAAATGAGAAAAATCTCTGAATAACAACAGATGAATCCTCAGAATTCAGTCACCCAGGAAAGTTGGGAATCTGAGGCAGGAGAATCACAAATCTAAGTTCTGCCTGATCAATCTAATGAGACTCTATGTCAAAATAAGTAAAAAAGGGGTGTAGTTCAGTACTGAGTGCATTCCCTAGTACTGAAAAAACAGGGAAGACTGTAGATTTTTTAATTCATTAAGTTTTTTATTAAAGTAAGTATGTGAGTGATCTTGTTTTGAATAGAGAGCTATTAGGTCAGAACAGGGGACTATTTCACTCATGTGTGCCTAAAATGAACCAGTCACTGTGCTAGAGACAGGAGCAAAAATAAAAATATAAAAATCTTTCTCTTAAAAACTGTCATACTGGAGAGAAAAAATTGATAGGCTGTCTTCATTAAAACTAGAAATTGTGCAAGACAGTGTCAATAAAATAAGACAAGCTATAGACAAGGAGATAACATTTGTAAAGACATATCTGAAGAAAGACTATTATCAAATATACAGAAAATTCTCAAAACTCAATAACAAGAAAATAAACATCTCAATCTAGAAATAGCAAAAGATCTGATACCTTATCCAAGAGGATGCGCGGATGACAATAAAGCAAATATCTTCTATTTCATGTGTCTTTAGGAAAATACAGGTTAAAACAATGATTTACAGCTATAAACCTATTAAACAAGCCAAAATCAAAGCACTGACAATGCAAAATGGTCATGAAGCTGTTGGTGATGCAAGAAGTCTTGTTTATCATTGTGGGAATACAAAGTAGCAGAGTCACTTTTTTCTTTTTATTTGAGTTTTTGTGCTTTTTTTGTGGGGAATTTTTGTTTTTGTTTTTGTCTTTTTTTGAGGCAGGGTTTTACAGTGCAGTTCAGACTGGCCTTGAAATCAATTTGTAGCCCAGGCTGGCCTCAAACTCACAGTGATCCTCTTGCCTCAGCTTCCTGGGATTGCAGGCATGTGCCACCGCACCCAGCAGTAGAGCCACTTTGGAAGACCATTAATTTCTTACAGACCACATACTCTTGACATACAAGCTAGCAATAATGTTCCTTGGTGTTTATTTCAATGAAATAAAAATCAATGTTCAGAAAAAAGCCAGCACATGAAAGTTTAGAGCAGCTTTATTGAAAATAGTAGGGGCTGGGGATTTAGCTTAGCAACATAAGTGCCTGCCTTGCAAGCAGGCAGTCATGGGTTCGATCCTCCCTGGTACCGATAAAAAGGAAAAAGACCAAAAAAAAAAAAAAAGAAAATAGTAAGAACTTGATTATAATGAAGATGTCCTTCAGCAGTTAAATAAATAAACTGTGATGCATATATAGATTATAAAATATTAGCATGAAAGGAGTTATCAAGCCATGAAAAAATATGGAGGAATTTAAATGCATATTATTGCAAGAAAGAAGCCAATCTGAAAAGGCTACATATTGCATTATTCCACTTGTGTGACAGCCTGAAAAATGCAAAACTATGAAGACAATGAAAAAAATCAGTGATTTCCAAGGGTAAGCAGAGGCAGAGATAGACAGTTGGGTCACAGAAGATTTCTAGGCAATGAAATTATCTGTATGACAAAACAGCAATCAATACATGGAATGATATGTTTCTCCAAATCCATAAAATGCTCAGGAGCTGCAGACTCTACCATAAGCCGGTTGATTTTGGATGTCTTTTTATTAATGTAGGTCCATTCCCTGTAACAAACGCACCTCTATGTTTTAAGATGTTGATAGCGGAGAAGGTTGTGCTTTTGTTGGTGCAGGAGAATAATGGCAACATTCTGTACTTTCTATTCAATTTTCCTGTGAACCTAAAACTGCTCTAAGATGTCTCTAAAAATGCCATTGCTACTAGAAATACAGACAGGCACACAAACAAACATGGGATGTCAAATGTTACATAGCAGACATCTCTACACAGGAAGATACCACAGAAACAGGGAAGGGCAAGAAGGTGTCCACACTGGTGAGAAGCAAGATGTATCAAGAAGGCTAATCTGCATGTCTTCCAAGTCCACAGTAGAAAAAGCCCTCAAACAAATTCCAGGCTGGAGAAGAGTAAGGCTGGGGAAAAAGACAGTCAAATTCTTCTTAAGAGGCAAGAGCCTGACAAGAATGAGAGCTCAGGAGCTAAAGAAGATGGAGTGGTGTGAGGAGGCCTGAAGATGTACCTCACAAAAACCACAGAGGATGACTTCCAAAAACTTCTGCATTCTAAGTATTTTCTATGGAGAGGCTTATTTGAAATTTCACAGAAGGGACACAGTACCAAGGTGCAGAAGAGCACAAGTCTTTTTACTGACTCCAAACACAAAGAAGTCTAGATTCCCAGCAGGCTGTATAATCAGAGGTCCTTACAGGTCATTTTCATGACAGACTTGTGATTGAATTATACTATTGAGCCACCACACTGTTTACTCATTTAAGAATATGCTCAAAGACATCTTAAAAGTCTGCATTAATGTCTATCTGCTTAATAGAATGAGTAATATCTTTAAGTCTAAAAGCAGTCAGAATAATTGCACAGAAGATGATGGCAAGATTTCTCTTCAGAAATAATGAACGAAGCCCACATAGATTGTGAGAGATAACTGCGTCAATGTGAGTAACAAACTGCCTACTAACTTGGCTCAGCATAATTCTGGGTTTGCCTGAGGGAATTTACTAAAAACAGAAGATCCACCCTAGAAGGCTTTGTAGCCTGAATGATGTAAAAGGGAGCAAAGAAGAGAGGACTGCTTCTGCTTTCACTGAAGGGACTCCAGTCTTCTCTTTCACCTCGGACATCATTTCCTGGATTCCTGTGCAGAACCTTCAGCCTCCTGATTTTGGCTCCCAGTGAGCTCCAGGCCTTCACCTAGATCCTTCAGATCTCCAGGGCACAGACGGACCTTCTGCACTCTGCCACACCAGACTCTGATCCCAGATGCATATATATTCATGTATGTAAAATAACTATTAAAGTTAAGTAGTATAATGTTAATTGAAAGTAAACTGTGATGAGTTTAAAAAGTATACTCTAAATCCAAATGTGACATATAAAAGAAGATGGAAAAGAACAGAAACTGAAAAAAAAGATGACACAAATCAAATAATAAGATGGTAGATATAAATCCAACCACATCAACAATTGTACTGAATATAAATAATTTAAACATCTTAATTAAAAGCAGAGATTATCATTTTAAATAAATATGCAAGTTCCACCTATATGGTGTCTGTAAGAAAATATTTTAAAATATAAAGATATAAATAAATTAAAAGTAAATAAATTTTAAATACCATATTAATACAGACCAAAAGAACAATGGAATGACTATATTACTATCAAAAAAATACTCTTCAGAGCAAAAGGAATTAACAGGACTAAGGAAAGTAATTTCACATAGATAAAAAAAAAAGCATATAAGAATCTTAAATATTTCTGTATCTAAGAGTAGAGCTCCAAAACACGTGAAGCAAAATCCACAGGCCTCTTAGAAGAGATAAGCAAGTGTGACATTTTGCCATGTTCAATAAATAATTGATAAAAAAACAGTACAAAGACAAGGACATAAAAGACTTGAACAACACTGTGGAACTTGACCCATTTTGACATTTACAAAGCACCCTACCGAACAACAAAATGTGCATTGTTTTCAAGTTTACATAGATTTTGTACCAAAAGAAATCATCTTGTAGGTTCAATAGAGCTACATTTTCATGTATATTAAAGCAATTATTTGTCGGTGCTGCTTGGGTCACAAAGTGAGGTAAAGAGGGCAAACAGTATGAAGGAATATCAGTGGTTAGAGCCTAATTTATGGAAAAATAGGGTGGAGACATTTTAAAAGCAGAGAAATCTAATATCCAATTTTAAATTACATGTTTTGTTAATTCCCCTCCCTTTATTATAATATAACCCTAAGTCTCAGTGAATGTCTCACAACACAGCTGCTTCTGGTGCGTGCAGATAAGGAAGACACAAAATAAATGGGTCCCACATTGGAGTTAAAGCCATGGCAGAGATAAAGGAACAGCTTCGAGACTTAGAGTAATGAAAATTCAACAAAAGCAGGAAACTGGAGTCAGAGGTAATTAGCACAAATATATCTTCAAAAATCCCAATGACATTGTTCTTGCTATAAAACACTGTGGCAGGCTTTGAATTGACCTTATCCTAATATTTGGAGCAAGATTACCCCTGGGAATATCTGTATTACATTTTTTTCTCCCCTAGTAGACACAAGGGAAGAGTAGCAGAATAGATTTACTACCGTGTTGTTTTAAATGATATCATACACCTACAAATAGGGTTATAAATAGTGTCAACAAAGTTTTTAAACAAATTTTCCATTACATACCTAACACCTCACTTCGTTTAAGCAAGTTATCTCAAAAGGCATAGAAACAAGTGAGTACAAACAGTAAAACCAAAATAAAGAGGGAGGGAGGGAAAGAGGGAGCAAGAGAGAGAGACAGAGACAGAGAGAGAGAGGGAAAAGAAGAGGGAGAAGGAGGAGGAACAGGAAGAGCAGGAGGACTGTGGGGTGTGAGCCAGAAAGGACAAAAGAAGCAAGCAAGCTAGGATGACTGCAGGATGGGCGATCAGACTAATAAACAAGAACTTATTCTCTGTGTTAGCTGGGCTAAACTCCAGCTAGTCGTGTCTTTGCTACTGCATTTTTTAACATTTTTCGATTGAAAACATATAGGAATAGGGAAATGCAAATCAAATCTTCTTTTTGGTTGTTTATACAGGCTCAGGATAAAATAAAACATGAGTTTGCTAACAATTTCCAACTTTGTTTCAAAGTATTTTGTCCATAGAGGAAGGGCACAGAAGCTTACCTATGGTATTTCCAGAAATGTGACAAAATTCTCTGAATTTGTATATTTTGACATACGGAATCTTAATCTCCTAAATGTTGGAAAGTATCCTGGTCTCTTTTCTCAGGTGACAGAATTGCCATTCTAGAGACATCACCTATAGTCAGCAATTGCAGTGGGACGGAGCTGAGACAAAACTCAGGTCCCAGGGCAGGAAACATCTATAGCAGTCTAAAGTCAGTTTAAAAGGTGGTGGAATTTTCTAAATTGTACATTTGTGTCTCTAGTGGCTGGCATAGCGCTACTTAGCCTAACACAGTGTTCACTTAGTGGCTGTACATTGAATTGTGATAAATTCAAGGAAAAAAAAAAGCCTAAAGTAGAAAAAATTATTATCATGCCCAAGGTAGGCGCTTCAGCCACCAAGTGACTGAATCAGATGTCCCTCTGAGAGATGAAGGTGTGATTTTCCAGCAGTCTAAGCAAGATAACCCCCTAAACTGGAACAGCATGTAGGCAAAAGAATAGTTAACGTTGTGGAGATTTAGAGTAATCATATGTAGCATTTTTTCTTTTATCTCAACACAATGTTATTAAAATAAAATTATAGGCCAAAGTACAAAATAAGGAAATTTTTAAAAAATTATTTCTTTCCTCTTTTGACTTTCCTTTAATAGCAGTAAACTCCTTTTGTCCTGTTTTGCTCACCAGAATAAGTCAGCTTTTGAGTAACCAGCACTCAAGTAATAGCAAGCTCTTTTCTTTTAGAAGTTAACAATTTGGGGATAAAGGGAGACAATAACAGCTGGATAAGCACATGCATAGCAAGATGTTTGACTGCCAATAATTTTACGGGTTACCTTTCCCTGGCACGTTTGCATTTGCGCTGGTAGAAAGTACATTTGAACTCACAAGAATATACAATGATGGCAACATTTAAGGAACCAAAAATCCTTATAATAAAAGGGAAAGAAAAATGAATGCTGTATAGTAACTTTGTAATCCAGCATGGGAAGAATCATGTTTTCATCCAAATTACATGGAAATAAAGGAGTGCTGCTCCTTTCACCAGCCTCCACCCATGTCACCTAAAAGTGTTTGCAATAGAATAACAAATGCACATCAGAACTTAATTTCACTGTTAAGAAAACTGCATAGCCTTGACTGTGTGCGTTTCTTCTTTAGACATTAACAGAAAATGTAAATGATATTGTCTTATAAAATAAGTGCAACAGAAATGATAGAAAATCCTCAATTTCCCAGTTGTCTTTAACCCTGGCTCCTTTTATTTTCTCCATTCAGTCACAAATTTTTTCTTTCCTGTCTTCTTTTTTTGCTACCTCACCTATCTTTGAACCATGACTAATTAACAAGCCACAAGGCTTGCAAAAAACACCACTCTGGAAGTATTCTCTGACAGTTATCAAATGAGATTGCAACAACAATCCTGAGCCACAGGCATGAAAACTAAAACAATCTCCAACTGAAAGTTTCACAGCAATTAAAGATAAAAATCACTACGCTAGCCAAACCTCAAAGTATGTACTCCTCACTCTTCCTTACCATATAAAATGTCAACCTTTGTTTCAACTCCATGTTATCTGATATTTAGGTTTTTCCTGCTGTGCACAGAGTGAATAACTTCTTTAAAATTTGTTTGAGTTATTTAATGTATTTTCTTTGCATAGTCTTAATGCAAATGTTAACATTCAAATATAAACATCTGTTCATTGAGTAACATAGTTAAATACACATACATATACTGTATTGATTGATTTTTTCCATAACTATAACAAAATACCTGAGGCTGGGACCTTTAAAATAAACAGAGTTAGCTCACAGTGTTGGAGATTCACAAACATAGTGTCAGTGTCTGTTCATCCTCTGATGAAAGCTTTCTGGGCTGCTTCACAACATGTCATGACCAGAGCACATGAAACAAGGACAGATCACATGGTGAGAAAGGACACCAGAGAAATTAAGTGTCTTTTATAACAAACTTTATCACAGAAGTTACTGGGAACCTGTGATCATTACATCAGTAGTGACCTAATTGTCAACCAGCAGGCCGCACCTGTTAAAATCTCTCTACCTCTCGTTTTACCACACTGCTGACCAAGCACATGAATCCTTGAGGAACATATTCAAACCATCTCCAAACCATGACACAGATAAATGGGTGTGTCTGAAGGAACACATGTATATATTAATTATATACATGTGATTACTGCAGGTTTTACCAAGGGCATCTTCTATTTCATTTCTGATTGGCATCAGGATGTCAGGTTTTATTGCAAAGAAGTCTTAAGGTTGTGTGGCTATTCCAGAGAAGGTTAGAGGATAAATGTCTTCCTTACTCACTTTCTAGCTTACATTTGATCAATATTTTCTCCATTTCCTTATCTTTGCGGTTTAAGATTCAGATATTTTGTCTGAAAAGGACAAAAAGCAATTACCTCATCTGAGTGTGTAGCACAGTGTTAGAACACAGGCTCAGCGTGTGTGAGGCCCCAATTCAACCCAATGCCAGGTTAAAAAAAAAATTACTACAAAGTAACTTGCCATGAATTCCTTGTGAACATTAAGCTGCTCTTTTTACTGTGACAAAATACCTGGGATGATAAACAGCGTTAACGAGAAAAGATTTATTTTGGCTCGCGGTTTCAGTCCATGGCCACTTGACTGTGTTGTTTTGGGCCTCTGATGAGACTGTGCATGATGGAAAAAAGGACACAATAGAGGACAGCTTTTTCACTTATGGGTTGTCAAAAGAGAGAGACAGAGAAACACAGATACAGATAGATGTAGGAAGAAGAAGAACCTGAGGTTTATGAAATTCTTTAGGAGCATGCCCCCAGTCACCTACTTTCTCCAACAAGCCCCCTACTCTGTCATCAGCAGAGATCAAAGCCTTTTTAGTAAATAGCCTTTGGGAAACATTTAAGTTCTTTATCTAACAATCATTTGTTAACCTCTTGCAAACATTAGAGATTTGAAAATCTGTTTAAAGAGAGCAAATATCAATTTGCTTATTGGAGAGAGTTATGACCTTTTGTCAAACTTGCAGTATGACATAATTTTTTCAGCTTTATTGATATATAGTTGATGAAATTATTATATGTTTAATCAGTATGATGTGATATTTTATGTAAATATATATCATGAAATGTTCATAATCAAGTAAATTAACACATCTGTCACCTCACGTGTATGTTGCAAAACTTTAAAATCTATTCTTATTAAATTTAAATATATTATTAAATATAGTCATCACACTATATATTTCCAGAACTTATATCTTGTATGACTGTTTCTATGCTTTGACCAAAAAACATAATTTTTTGTTTGATACACCTTCCTACTTTATATGGATACTTTCATATAAAGAGTTGAAAAGGAAACTTTGAAAGTCATCATTTATTTATGCAGTGAGATTTCCCACATGCTACACATAATCAGATCTGTTTTGCAGTTTACAAAATATACATATATGCAGACTTGCTGATTTGAATGTGAACAGAGGTAACCAGTCTCACCTTAAATATAACTCAGCCATGGGCTCAATTCTTCAGGGCAGTTCTTTCGTTCTATTAATGCTGGAAATTCAAACAGACATCATCCCAGTGCAAATGTAGCTATTTGATATTGGTAGCTGAATCTCAGTGGTTGAAATTTATCTACATAACTGCAAGTCCTGTTTTCATTTAAAAATTTCTAAGAATATTCAGAAGTGTCTGTGTTTATAATTCTTGGTCACCACTGTAACTAGCCATGCCAAGATGTTTCAGTAGAACTCCAGACATTTGAACTTATTTCCACATCAATCTCTCCCCATCTCAGTTTCTATTTGAACTGTTTTGCCTACCTTGAATCTCAGTCTGGAAATGTTTATCTCCCCTGTGTATTATAACCAATTTCCCAGAGAGCCCTTGGCAAGGTTGTTGGGGCCCAGAATCATCCAGCACATGGTTCTTCCAATTCACACACAGATCCACTTTCTTATGAGATCAAAAGCACACATCTGGTGTGGCTAGGTCAGGTAAAACAAAAGCTTAGCCACTGCCAGGCAACCAGAACTATCACTGCCTTTCAGCCTAGAGACTCTGTCACTGGATAAGTGGTGCCCTTTACTCTCTCGGGTCTACTTTGGCTTCTCCTGCAATCTAAATGCAACAGTTTCTCCAGTCTACAATGCTTTATAAAATGAATTTGAAACCAAATCTTACCCAGTTGACCTATCATCCCTATTCATATGAGTCTCTACCTACTAGCCAAAAAAATTCCTAAACTTTGAAAGTCATTACTCATTTGTATGCTAAGATTATGTGATAAGTGTGTATCAATGAACAACTGAATATTCAAGAGAAGAATCGCTGAAGAGCTATGATGCCTTACTCACCAGAATCTCCACTTCTTACAAGGCAGGGCTTTTTAAATCTTTCTTTCTTTCTTTCTTTCTTTCTTTCTTTCTTTCTTTCTTTCTTTCTTTCTTTCTTTCTCTTTCTTTCTTCATTTCTTCTAAGGAAAAAAATTGTATCTTATTGTTTTTCACCCTTTCATTCAATTTTTACCCCTAGAGAAACTTCTTTTCCATGAAAATAGAGATCTTAGGACAATCTTCTCCTTTCTGGTTGAATATGCCAATTCCTTTGCATCTATCTTAGAGGAACTGAAATAGCCCCTATCAGGCTGGCCATTCCACAGCATTGCCCCAGTTTGCTGGCATGTTTTATAAAATTCAATTACTGCTAGGGATTTAGCTCAGTGGCACAAGTGCCTGCCTGGCAAGCACAAGGTCATGAGTTCGATCCCTGGTACTGCAAAACAAAACAAACAAACAAAAAAAATCACCTGAGAAATAAATTTTAATTACTCCAGCTCCAGTCTTACTTCAACAGGGTACAGCTGGGCATGTCCTTTCCTTCTATCAAAAAATTCTGATCCTAACCTACTCATTTTATAGTTAATAAATTAAATCCTAATCAGACCACATCGCATTACCTGTTCTAAGTTAAGGTCATCTTTGCCTTTCATGTTGCTGAACCATGATCAGTCTTAACATTCATCTGTCCAACAGGTTACTGGTTACATCCAGTAGCAACTGCCTCAATCTTAACATTCCCACACTTGAAACTCTCTTATTTCCTCTGCCAACATGGGCCACTCACACTTTTCCTCATCAACGTTTCTCATTGTTGTCAGTATCTCCCTTTCAGTCTCTCAGGCAAAAAATTAATTAAGTAATTAAAACAAAATCTTGATATTTAACCTTGAGTGTTTTTTATCACATTCCCCTATAACTCAGCAGCAAATCCAGTCAATTTTTCTTTCAGAAATAACCCAAAGTTTCTGTTCACAAATGTAACACCTGTCTCCAGTGTTGCGCCCATTCATGCTACCACCATCTCATACCTGGCTTAGCTCAGAAGCCTCCTAACTGGTTTCCTGCTGTCATACAACAGCCAAGATGATTCTGTTAAAATGCAAGGCCCCTAATGGCCTCCTTCTGAACCTACCCTGGCATTTTTCAAAGAAAAATAAGGTCTTTCCAATTACCTAACATACCCTACAACTTCTGCCCTCTCCCCATCCTTTACCTGCTCCAGCTACCTTGGTTTCCTTGGGCCCTTGGATGTTACAGTGTTTTTCCACAGACACCCCTATACCTTTCTTCTGTATCTCCTCCAAATTTGCAAATAGCATCTCATTTTTTTAAAAGGCTAGAGTTTTAATGACTATTACTAAAAATTATTTCCATGAACCATCAAACACATCTATTTGCTTTTATGCTACCTATCAAAATGTTTCAACATTTCAAAGTGACAAAAATAATTTTTAGCTTTTTTCTAAGAATTCTAATTATAGAACAAAAATACTCAAAAATGTTTGATTTCTATCTTTTTTCTTGTGATAGCATTATAATTCATCTGGTCTAATATTTTATGTCACTTCTTTTCTAAAATGATGTAGTTGCCCAAGATTCCCTGGTCAAAAATCCAGTCTATAAAGCTGTACTCTATTGGCTGTCTACAGTTTTAATTCTAGACATTTATGCATACTGGCCCCTCCTCTCAGATCACCAGTGTGAGGGTAGGTGCCTCAGCATGACTGGTATTTCCCATATATTCTATAGCCAGATAAGATGCCAATTCTTCCATCAAATCTTTACAAAGTTACTTCTTCATTTGGGAAGACAAAATCTTTTATTTGTATTTCATTTTAGTGTATTTGTCTGAAAATATGATTTTTTTTTACATGACTTATGTCCCTTAAAAAGAGATTACAAATTTATTTCACAAGACTTAAAATACCTTTCATAAAATGAGAATTCAACAAAATATTCAGGCTGGGCATGGTGTAATCCCAGAATTAGGAAGACTGAGGCAGAAGAAATGCTTTGAGTTCAAGGCCAGCCTGAGCTACAAGGTGAGTTTAAGGCCAGACTGAATTGTATGGTGAAACCCTGTCTCAAAAAGACAAAGAAAGGAGGAGAGAGAGAGAGAGAGAGAGAGAGAGAGAGAGAGAGAAAATTTAAAAACCCATCTCACTGAATAATTAGCTGAAAATACAGTAATAACCAAGTTAAGATATATGCTTTCAATGCCATATTTTTAGACCTCTTTATTCTTATTAATTATTCCAATTTGTCATTCTTATCATTAATCAATATTAATTATAACAAAATTATAATTTCCATCAATAGCTTTGAAGTCATTGTATAAAATATGTTTTTATTATTAAAAAACTATCAGTACTATTTTCATCAACTTTTCACATTCAGAACTGGCTGTATTTATATAAATCTGTATACGCCACATATGTATTTAATTGCATGTGTATTCCACAATCATCATCCTCTCATTAAAGCAACTCATACATGGACAAAGGTTATAGTATCTAGGTAGGTTTTTGTGTGCTTATGTTTGCACAAACATCACATAACTTTTCGAGTGAGCTATTGAACAATGGGAGTAGGTAATATAAAAGCCCTTGGCATTTCTAGGAACTAGAATACTTTGAAGTATTTCAGCAAGAACATATTGACCTCTTTAGGGAAAAGGATTACATGCAGCAATCAGACATGACTATCTAATGTTGAAGATCAAAGGGTATTGACTAAAATCTGCAGTTGCCATAGCTACTGAGCCCTGTGAATTTACTACAGTTCTCTTATTACAAGAACGAGATTTATAGTTAAGACCTCCTTTATTGACAAGAGGGGTTATCTGTTCACTAAATCTGGGAGTTTACTGGAATGACTTTCAGCCCACCTTGTTTTGCTAAATTGAATCTGATTCAGTAAAATTAAAGTATGATGTTCTCAAGGCACATATTTATAATTTACTCTAACTCTATCAATCTTATTAGGATGTGCAAAATATCTTAAGAGTAAGTCTAGTCATAGAAGATAAGACATTTATAACATTTTTAAATAGGGAAGATTTTCAGTTGACGGCAACTCCTGAAACAGACATGCAGTATTTGGTTGACAAGGAAGGACTGAGCCAGCAGGTCTCAAATCACCTCCCAGAAAATATCTTAATACCTTTTCCCTGGTGATACAAAGTGGATTTCGGAAGCCAGTTTTCGAATCCTAAAATCTCAATCACAAAGCATGCCTGGTTATCTAAAGCTACTTTTTAAATATGAAGGAAATACTTCCTTCAAATATGAATTTTAAAACATGATCTTACATTTAGCTGCCTTCCCTACAATTGATCCGGTTCTCAACTCTTTATAGTGAAGCAAGTTCACCATACACTGGTTATCCACTTATCTGAATCCAATGAAATGAATCCAATGAAACATATTCTAAGGCAACAAGTTTTGTAAAGCCCATTTGTTATTTACATATAAGCAGTAAGGGACAAAAGTAGCCTAAGATCCACTGTGACTTGCGCCCTAAAGCTCAGGAAAACCAACCTTGGGTTGATGTGGTACCTCACCTGGAGTTATATTCTCTGGTGCAAAGGGAATTCCTGGGTTAAATTTTGAAAGAGATCTTGTTTCCAGAAGAGAGAGGAAAACCCCCAGCAGTCCCAGGTCCTCCCTTCTTACCTCAAGTCTCACGTTATTTAGAAAGCAACAGGAAGATAGTCCAGGCTGTTGCTGTTAGTGCCTCTCTATTTTGAACAGTACAGCCCAGCATATCACATGGTTATTGTTGAGAACTTAACCATTAAAATTTGGTAGGAGAGACTGGACATGTCCAAAGCCACCTAAAGAACTAGCCTGCACTTATAGGCCTATTAGTCTAAAAATCACTTTCTTTATTCTACTAACTTCTGACTAGGTACTTGCTTGTGAACCATAACTACTGATATTTTCTTAACTAAATGGGTGTGAGTGCCAGAGAAGGGAAATGGGAAAAAAAATCCAGCAAGTATCCAGCTTCTTTACACTCAGATCTAAAAAGGTACTGTAGGAGTAACTAGATTCTTCCTAGTTGTTATTTGCCTTTATATTTATGAATATCCCCTTCTGTTACTCCTTAAGTCCTGAAGAAGAATTTTCTAAACCTTATTTGTTATGCTGCAAATAAAAAGAAATAAGCCATGAAAAATACCTCACTTTATTCAACCAGGCCCAATTTGCCCTCAATGCAGTATGCCAATCACTGAAGTACAGTTTTTGAAAAAAAAAAATAGTCTTGATGCAACCAAACATGTAGAGATGGAGAACAAGTCTTAAATCTAGCTTCACAAGCATGCAGTTTAGAGGTAGCTATAGGATAAGGAAAGGGTGGTGAAAGGCATAGGGAAAGAAGTTTAGAATCAATGAGGAGTGAAATAATCTATGGTCTGCACAGAAGTAATCAAGTTTCACAGCTGTTGGTAGACTATATATAGGATGCATGTCAGAAAATGACAGCTCTAGTGAGATGATTAGGTGGAGTTTTGGCTCTTTAACACCAAAAGGATGCCCATCAGACATCTACACATGCCTAAGTGATCAGTAGCTGCAATATCTCTAAATTCTTGAAAAAACAATAACCAATACTCAATAAGCAATACTCATATTCATGTGTCAAATGTGTTTTCTACAGCAAAACTACTGAGGGACTAATACTTTATTGCTCATCTAAGTGATTTCTAAAATCAGCAATGAATGTAAGATGCTAAAGACAAGTGAAGCTTGAGGGTTTATTCAGGTTTTTTGTAGTTTTTACACGTAGCTACCAGAAAATCCTGAAGTGTGATCTCAGCTACTAGACTGCCTGTGGATAGATCCTTGGCCAAATCACCAAGTCTCAGGTCTTCAACAATAAAAAAAAAATAAAATAAAATAAAATTTAAAAAAGCTTTTACTTCTTGTTCTTCTATAAAAGCTAAATGAATAAATGTCAGAAACATTATAGGAGTAAATGAAACATTATGAATCCTTGAAACACAATAAATAAGCAATAAAGTTAAACTATTATTTTCAGGTCACCTTATTTTGCTAAGAAGTTTCTTTTTTAAAAAATCAGGAAGAGAAAAATAAAGAAAAAATACTTGATTCTAAGTATTGCATTTTAAAACTATAAAGAGGTTATCTTTGAGTTTTTTTTTTCTTTTACCATGCCTGCTCCACTCAGGACACTTCCACTAATTCAAGATTTGTTCTTGGAAAATACTAATTTGAAAAATAACACAGTCTTCTGATCCTAATAGAAATACTTCAAAGTAATTAGATACAGTGAATACATACCCAAGTTCAGAGAATTAGGACACAGTGGAATATTGTATCACAGTTTTTGGCAATGAATTACAATTGAAACTGACTCCAGTTCCCCAATTAGGGGTGGGAGAGCAAGAGTTTTCTGCTTTATTTTAAAATGTATCTCTGGGATTCTGTCTTCACCCTTACAACAACAATGGTAAAATATCTTGGAACTCTAAAACAATGGCAATGACCATGAGCTTCTCAATAATGGTGGCCTAAATCCACATGTTCTTAACCAGTTATGTGAATAATTCTACCAAGAATGCTAATCGGGAAGAAAGATGTTTTTGTCTAATGTAAAAGACATCATTTTTTTCTTTGATTTTAGTATGTCTCTGTAGATTAGCAAAGAAGAGATTAAATAATGATATGTAAAATATGGCAGGATATGATCAAAAAGCTAAAATCAAGCTGGAAAAGTAGTGCTTGGAAAAAAATTTAGTTTCTTCAGGCTACATGCATGCACCTAATTGCTCATTCATCCTTAAGTCAAAAATTCTTTTCTCTTCCTCACGTGATCTGCAGCAAGGCCTTCAGGCAAAGCATTCTAGAATTTGAACCACAATTCTCTTGTGTCTTTCTCAAGGCTCTTTCTATTTACAGCTTTATCTGCACCACTTAGCTCTGCATCAAACCCAAGGAAAAACCAAACTAGTCTTTTTCAGAGTATACACATTGGAATCAACACATGAAGAAAGCTACTATTGTGATATAGAGAAGTAGGAGTGTGTCCTCCTCTAATGAGAATTAATACATTTCTGTGTCGCTCTTATTCTAAGAAAGCTTTGTTGCAATTTGGCAGGATTTAGGTCTGTAGGAAGCTTTTTCCAGTTGGTTCATGAACAGTTTTGATTTGGGATAGGGCAATAATTGCTGGCCAGAGTATTAAAGCTCATAAGATAATTAGATAACACAAAGAGAACAAAATGAACTTTGCAAGCTGTATTACTGACACTGGGCAGAATCCAAAGAGATTCCCAAAGAACCTTGACTCATCCTACCCACAGAATAAGTTCACCAAATCTTGTCACGGAAAAAGAATTTTTAGAACTAGTTAATAAGAAGCATAGAAAAGATTTATTTAGGGTAGAAAAGGACACACTCCGAGTGCGGTTGAGAAAATGAGACACATTATAGTCCATGGCTGGGTATGTTTATCAGAATGTGGGGTGGAAATCTGTAGAACTTGACCCATTTGTGGGTGACAACCACGACAGGCGACTTTAGAAATAGTCTATCCATAAGGAAAAACCCCACTGCAGAGTAAGGCAAAAACTGTTTATCTATTCTCAGGTGCAAAAGGCCCATCCACAGATAGAGGGGAATGGCCATGACTAAATACGTTCTTAAGGACTTTTGAAAAAATTTTCAACTGGGTTTGTTCTTGAAACTGAAATTTTTATTAAAAGTACAATTTTAAAATTATTATTTTATCTATCTCATTTCTACCTATATTTTTCCTTACTTCGTTATTATTATTTCTTATTCTGTCAGTGTGCTGCAAGTTCAGAAATTTCCCAGTGGCTTTCGTTAGAGTATTTTGGTGCAATAGAGAAGCAAAAGTACAATGTGAACAGGTTTATTGAGTTGAGGACAGGGAAAGGAGCACACAACCCATGGTGGCTGGGTGGTTTTCTTCAACCAGATACAGAGAGGCAGAGGATTATACGACCTCTGATTGAAGTGGCGCCTGGGACGGATAGTGATGACATGGGCAGAACCAATTGGAATTCTCTGTGCATGCCATCAGGAAGGAGAGCTGCAATTAGGGCCAAAGAAGAAGCAGTGAGTAGTAAGCACTCCCACTTTGGCCTTCGCCACATTAGACCACCGCCATAAATGTACAGTAATTTATACTAGGGCAAGAACCTTTCAGCTTTGTGATGCAGTTTTGATCTGAACAACCCATATATTAAAATCTAACTGGAGTTTTCATCTATAAAAATGAAATCTTGAAATCTTGAAAGAAGTAAACTGTAATGGGTTTCCAAATTGATGGTACTAAAATAATCTTCTCTCTTTTTGTGTGAAAACTCATGTCTGGGAGTCTAAATCATGACCAGTGTTGAAGGAGAGTTAAGAGATCTACAACAAAGGACTAGGGCACCCTTGGGTCTGAACTGTTATCAACTAAAAGTATGACCTGCATTCTCCCTAGTGCTCCCAAAATCTTATCAACCTCAAAATTGACTTTGTCATTAAACCTAAAATCCCACTGCAATAGCATCTCCAAGAATAAGCTAGATGAAAAATCCAAATTGTTGCTGAGGAGCCAAGGACAAAGTCTCCAATCTTTAACTTGTTTCTCCTTAAAAACATTATTTGTGTTGTTTTCTGAGACAGTCAAGTACTTAAAGAATTAAAGTCACTAAAACAGTGACTCTTCACTTATGCCTACAAATCACCAGTGAGTAACTAACGCAGGAAACAGGTTAGCATCTCTGCCTTCATTTTATATCACTCTCTTTTATCGCCATATAACTTTAGGTCAGATCCCTGCACAACCCTACATTGTGGGTATATATGTGGAAAGGAACATAAATCACTCAGGGAGCATCTGTTAAAACCTGACTACATAAGGATTATTAGCTCTAAATTTACCCAGCCTGTGTCATCTTCCTTTAACAATAAGGACACCAAAATATGAGTTTTCAGAGACATTCAACTATGAACCTTTATCCCTGTAATAGGCTCATAAAATCTCTAGCCATTGTCCTATACCTGCAGTCAACCTGACATTTCAACATATCTTCTGTAAAACTAGTCAACTTTTCTTCAACTAAGAAGCAATTATTACATGGCAGTCAAATTGTCCTGCAAGTCATAAGGATTTCTCTACAGCTGAAAATTTAAGACTGACATAATGATCAATCATATCCTATAGTCCCTTAAAATTATGTGCCTTTTCATTTGTTAGTGGGTCAGGTTAAGTTTCAAAAAAAATTTTTTTTGTCACACCTGGGTTCACTTCAACTGTTCCAAGCTGAACTCACTTTCATGTTTTTAACTTTTCTTTGTTGAAGGGGTTGATCCGATCTCTGTCAAGGCTATGCTCTCTTCAATTTGTCTTCCCCTCAAACTATGGTTCTTCTTGTTTTCTCTTAACTTCCAATTAAAAATTTTGTCTGTAAAGTTGTGCAGCTGCCTCAGGTTTAATTTTTGTTATCACTGAAGCATGGGTTCATGCTAGTTATAGTGGAAGAATGGATTTATACATTTTTCTGTTAGATTAAAAAAGAATGTGATAGGAAGCCAGAAAAAAGTAGGAGTAGCTATTCTATTTGCAGACAAAATGCAAAGAAAAGACTCAAATTCATGAAGTTGAGAATGAAAAGAATGAAATCATAACTTATCCTGTATAAAGCCAAAGACTGTCAATACTTACTTTGAGAACCTGTACTCAATAAGATGGGAAACACACACAAAAAAAATGGATAGATTCTTTGGTACATATAAATTAGTAAATTGAATCAAAGACATATTAAAATTACAAATAAATCATTATCAATCAATGAAATTAAAGATTTTAAAACTTACCAACAAAAAGTGCCCAGATCTCAATGGATTCATACCTGAATTCTATAAGAAATTTAGAGAAAATCTAATGCCACTACTACTCAATCTCTTTAATGAAATTGAAAGGGAATCAGTACTCCTAAATTCATGCATAGAAACATGCATTGTCCTGATACCAAAACCAAAGGATCCAACAAAAATAAGGGAAATACAGGCTAATCTCCTTAGTGAACAAGGATACAAAAGTCCTCAAAAAGATATTGCACATAGAATACAATAAGTAATCAAGATTATACACCATGACTAAGTAGAATTCATTCTAGGGATGCAGGGATGTTTCAACATATGAAAATCAATAAATGTGTCACCCTCTTGCACCCCCAGCAAGGGCCAGGAGGAGAATCATTGGTTCCTGTGAGCCTACTGACATGAGGGCTGAAAATTAAACAGCCTTCCCCCTCCCAACCCTCTCCCCGTAGCTACTGGGAATAGATGTCTCAGCATCTCTTGGGAGGATGACCATATGCAGTATAGCAAATATGAGGGATTTCCTTCTATCTTCTGTTTGAAGCCAAAGGTTGTTTTCACTGATTTTGTTTTATGTTTCTTTTGCTCTATTCAATATTCTCAATTGGTTTTATAATGTTTTCTTTTTGGTTTGATTTTGCTATACCTAATTGACTGGACAACTATTATGAAATTAATGAGATATACCATAGTACCTATTACTACCATCCCAGTATCCTACTCTGAAACTCTGTACCAATTTCACTGCATTGCCTCGATTGGCTTTGTTCTGTCTTATGCTGTTGCATTTTTACTACTTTCAAAAAAAAAAAAAGAAAGAAAAGAAAATCAATAAGTGTGTTACACCATGTCAACAAAGCCAAAGACAAAAATCAAATTATCATCTCAATAGATATAGAGAAAACATTTTGCAAACTTCTATACTCATTTAGGATAAAATTCTACAGAAAATTGGAATAGTTTTCATCTCAATTTGATTAAAGCCATCTATGAGAAACCAATCACCAGCCTTAGACTAAATGATCAAAAATTGAAAGCTTTCAGTTGTAAATCAGGGCAAAAACAAGAATTTACACTATTACCACTCTTATTTTATACAGTTCTGGAAGCACTAGCCAGAGCAATTAGACAAGAGACAGAAATAAAAGAATAAGGATAAGAAAAGAATTTAAATCAGCATTTGTGAATGACATGATCCTCTGTCTTGGTTACTTTTCTATCAATATTGAAATAGAACATGTGACACCCAAAATTAAGGAAGGAAAGGCTTATTTAGCTCCCATCTTGTGAAGGTGTCAGTATATAATCAACTGATTTGAAGGCAGAGTGGCATGACACACTGACAACACTTCAAGGGGGCAGAAGACAGCAAAGCAACTAGAGCAAAAAGCGTGGGAGAGCAAGCCTCTTTTCCTTCCTTTTTGTGTAAGCAGGCTACCACCCATCAGAGCTGATGTAGCAATCACAACATCTCCATGCTCTCCTCTTACACAGGCTGAGGATGTTTACAAAGTAAAGAGGATTCTGGCTCCCTGCTAGGTCTCTCAGTTAAACTTCTAAAGTTGACGCAATGTATCAACTATAACAACCCACCTCTTGTTAAGTCGGTAGCCAGACACATTACTTGAAACTGATTTTTAGATATAAGATATGCTTATTAATATTGAACATTATAACACAAGTTTAACAATCCTTAAGGATGGGTGTTAAGTCTGTAAACATTATATTACATTAGAATCATAACATGCTTCCCTAAAATCCCCTCAATGATTCATGCACATTCCTTTATGTAAAAAGCATTTTGTCCATTGGTAAGAGTTGCCAAAATCCTAACTGCATGAACATTGCCAACAGCCCAAGTCCCAAGTTTCCTCCAAAATTTAAGAAAAACTCTTATCTGCAAGCCCCTGTATAAATGAAAACAAAGTGAACCACTTCCAGCATGCAATGGTGCAATAGAAACATTTTTATTGCAAGAGTTACTAACAGGGAAATGCAAAGGATTGGGACCAAAGCAAGCCGAAAACCCAGCAGGGAAACATTAAGTCCTATAGTTCAATATGCACTATTTATGGCAATATGTGGCAAACTGTAAGCTCCAAGAAGTTTGGGTTACTCACTTCTACAGCACTTATGGTCACAGATTCCACAGCTTCTCTCAGCCTGTCTTTGCTCCCTTCTTGCATATTTCCTTAGATGATCCATGTGCCTGCTTTTCCAAACCTCTGGGGTCTCAACTGCAGCTTTGGTTTCACATTTATAGCTTCTCACATAGCCCTCTCAGGGGCACACTGCCTGGCTTGTCAGTTTTTCTGAAATCAGGGTGGAAGCCTTCTTAGCCTCAGAACTCTTGTATTCTATATGTACCTCAAACCAGCATCATGTGGATAATGCTGAAGTCTGCTGCCAGTTGGAGCAGTAGCCAGGCTTTCCTTTCTTTTAACTGTAGGATTTAACTGTCTGGATCACTGGACACACTGACTCTAGTTCTGAGGAACAAATTTTTTATGCTGCCACCATTGAGGAGCATGGTGCAGCTACTACCATTGTGGAACATGTTGCTCTCTGGCTTTCATCTCAAAGCAAAGTCTTGCACTTTTGCCATTTTGAGGCTGCAAGGGTTTGAGACATGCCACTTTCTGTGATGCCTTTAGGCCATCTTTGCTGTTCTCCTGTGTCTTCTCTATCTTTGCAATCCACAGCTTTATTGGAGCTTCCTCTCTGACCAAACACAACATTTTATATCACCTGATGGGCTCTTTACTGTTGATTCTCAACATAGATCTGGCTAAAAACCACCAACAAGAGCCACACTACCAACTCAACATGAGTTTGCCTTGAAATTTCCTCTGCCAGATTAGCACACCACCATTAATACTAGACCCATGTCTCTCACCAGGCACTAAATTAAAATGGAAATGAATCAAAGGTGTAAATATTAAAACAGAAATACTAAGCCTGTTGGAGGAAAACATAGGTAGAACTCTTGAAGACACTGGTGTGAGCCAAGACTTTGTGAACACAACTCTTTAATGTTCCTCAGACAAAGGACTAATATCCAGAATATACAAATACCTCAAAAACTCAAACTGAGTCCAAAATGGACATCTGAAATTATAGACTCTTCTCAGGTGAAAAAGTACGAACAGAGAATAAACATGTGAAAGAATGTTCAATATCAATGACCAGTGAAGAGATGCAAATTAAAACAATACTGAGATTCCATCTCTCTCCAGAAAGAATGGATGATATCAATAACTCAATAAATAACAAATGCTAATAAGGCTTTGGAGAAAAAGGAACACTTCTCCACTGTTGATGAAAGTGTAGACCAGTGCAGTTATTGTAAAATTCAGTGTGGAGATTCCTTAAAAAATTAAACCAGAGGTTCCATTTGACCCAGTTATTCTCCTTCTTGATATCATCCCTAAAGAGATAGAAGCATCATGCCACAGTGATATTCCCATGTTTATAGCAACATAATTTGCAATACAAAATCTTGAAAACATCCCATTGTCCATCAAATAATTAATGGATAAAGATGTAATTTTTTTCTTTTACATTGGAGTAGTGCCCTGCCATAAAGAATGATACACTTGGCGCATTTCTAAGTAAATGGATGCACCTTGAGATCATATTTTTCAGTGAAATAAATTGGATGCATGTTTGTGTATTATATTGTTTCTATGGTATCAGAAATTAAAAATGTAAGTTAGAACCAAAATATACAGTAGATATTTCAAAAAAGAAAAGAAGAAGGGGAACTAAAGAGAAAGGAGGGGGAAAGATAGAAAAGAAGAAATGGAGAACAGAAGGAAAAATTGGAAACCAAACTTTTGAAAATATGGAGGGGTTTAAGAGAAGAGAGGGAATGCAGAAAAAAAGAAGAGTCAAGATATATCATGTGTGAGCCAGTGGCAGCCATGTAGGCTGAGAGGAGAATTCACTAGCCAACCCACATCTTGTGAGCCAATTGGCTCATAGGCTAGGAGACAAAAAAAGCAATGCTGCTTCCACCGTTATGGTGAGCAACTGACTGATTCAGAGGGACTCGGGTTGAGATGAAATAAAAAAAATTAATGCTTGTATTGTTAGATTGGCTTTGCAGGTCTAAAGCTGGCAGTTTGAGCATCTATTTGGAGGATTAAAAATGTATTATAGCAACTGTGGGGGATGTCTTTCTGTCTTATTTTTGAAATCCAATGTTTTGTCCTATTTTATTTTATATTTTTACTCATGTATCTAGTAACCGAAGCAACTATTTTGAAGATAACAATATGCAATATAACAATGATGGTTAAATTCCTATCATCTTGAGCCAGGTGTGGTGGCTCATGCCTGTAATCCCAGCACTTGGGAGGCTGAGGCAGGAGGATTGTTGCGAGTTCGAGACCAGCCTGGGCTACAAAGTGAGCTCAAGGCCAGCCTGAACTGCATAAGCATGAGACCCTGTCTCAAAAAAAAAAAAAAAAAAAAAAGACAAAAAAAAATTCCTATCATCTTGTTTTGAAATCCTGTATCACTGTTGTTTGTTGTTATAGTCATTATTTTGCTTTTGCTGCTGTTGTTGTTTGTTTTGGTTTGGTTTTGGTTTATTTGCTTCATGATTTTTCTGGGCTTTTTTTCTGTTTTAAAAAAATCATATGCATAGGTATATATTTCCTATAATGAATGTTATCAGTACATATACCTGAATTGTACTCATAAATTAATTTAAAATAAAGTAAAATGGAAGAAAATATTCAAAATTATACATCTGGTATTATGTAAAATAAATTTTAAAAGCTCAACTCAGTAACAAGAAAATAATCTATTATTAAAATGGGCAAAGAATTGCAGTACACTCTAATGAAAATAAATATAAAAATAGCCAACACATATATGGAAAACTTTTAAACATTATGAATCATCATAAAAATGCAAATTAAAATAATATTATATCAACTTACTACATCCTGTTAGAATGGCAGTGTGATAGACTAAGTAATCGTCAACTTATGACACCCAGTTGAACTGAATTGGTGTATTTCTTTGTGTGGAATGTCCACCTGATGATTGTTGCCAACAGCCTAAAAGGTGAATTGGAAAGAGATGGTATGTGGTTGATTCTCATAGAAAAGCTTGTCATGCTGGTTTTCCTGATAAAACTCAACTGTTCTCTGCAGAGGAAGAGCTCAGTTCCTCACTGTCACTAAGGATAAATGTGGTTCTTTTTGGGGTAACTGTGGTCCTTATCTTAATTGCCAATTCCTGGTTCCAGTGCAGATCCCTCAGACTGCTGGCACAGATTTTTCACCTTGCTGGTGCAGACTTTCTAGACTCTGACACTGACCTTTTGGTCTTCCCAGTGTAGCTCCTTGATAGAGACTTGCAATAGATATTGCCATGGGCTCTGGGTTCTCACCAGGACTTATTCAGAACATTGGCATGGGATCCAGGCCTTCAGCTGAATTGTTTGGGTTTTAAGTGTGTGGGCAGATCTACACTCTTTGGGTGAATATTATAAAATAATCTAGAAATTGTGTGTCCTGTATTAAATCTATTCCCCGATAAATGCTGACTACAAGAGCTAGTGTTAAAACACAAATGATGATACAGCCAGGCAAAGATGGAGCAGAAAAACAACACTTGTACTCCATTGGTGGGAAAATAAATTAGCATAGCAATTATGAAAAACAATATGGAGGTTCTTCAAAAAGTTAAAAGTAGAGCTACCATATGATGCAGTAATCTCACTCCAGGAACATATGTAAAGAAACAAAATAAATATCTCCAAAAGATATCTATACTGCCATGTTCATTCTAATATTCATTGAAATAGCCACAATATAGAAACAGGCTAAATGTCCATGGATGAATGAGTGGGTTTTAAAATGTGATATATTTCCAGAATGTAGTATTATTCAACAAAAACATAGATGAAGTTGGATGAAATTATGTTGTCAAATAAGATAAAAATAGAAATACTACATAGTCTCATTTTTTATAGAGTCTAAATTAAAGTAGACTCAGAAGTAGTTAGAATGGAAATTGTTGGGAACTAGTAGGAAGCAGAGGCTGAGAGATTTTAGCTATATATACAAAAGTTTAGTCACATGGAATGAATTAATAAGATCTGGAAATCAAATATACAGCATAGTGACTATAATTAGTAGCACTGTATTGTACACTTAAGTTTTGTTTTAAAATAGGTTATCTTAAATGTTACCACACACATACACAACCTGTAATTATGTGAGATGATGGGTATTTTAATTAGTTTTATAGTTGCAATCCTTTCCCACCACAAGTACACCTATATAAAAATATATTATACATTTTAACATATACGGTTTTTATTGATTATACCTTAATAAAGATGGTAAGAGAAAAGTCAATTAAAAATATATGGGTTGAATTAGAAAAAAAATATTTCTAGAATTATTTTTCCAGATTGTGTAGGGTAGGAGTCCTCGTTAAAGATTTAGTAGGTACAAATAAGAAAGATTGGGAATAGTTGATTAATATTTTCATTTTAGAGTGTTCTTTTGAAACTGAGTTCTCAGATATAGACAATAACAAAGGACCACTGATGGACAGAAAGGGAGAGACAGACAGAGACAGATTTTATTGCCTTTATTTATTTATTTTTTAGAGCCACTAGAGAGTTTTGCATGCAATGTAATCTTAGAGAACTAAATTTCAGAAAAGGATAAATCTTTTCTAGGGTGGCTTGAGGTAAAACATTACTTTCTTTCATAAGGTCAAGTGACTTGTATTAGTGTAAGTATCTTGACTGCCATATCCAAGGGGAGGAGAGTTTTGGTGTTCCATACTAAGGACAAATAGGAAATACTTTTGCAATCAAGTAAGTCTGCTGAAAATTTTGAATCTGGAGTGATTCCAAATACAGGAATAGTGCCTTCCAATTGCCACTGACTCTTCTGCACAAAACTATAGTGATTTAGGATACATATAGATGAGCTGGAACATCAAGTCTAATGGTGTTTAGAGTTATGGCTTATGTCTAGATGTTCCCTTACAGCATGATCAGTAATAAGTGGGCTTTTTCAAATGTGACTAAACCTAAAATGTGTGGTGCTAGAATTAGAGATGTATAATTATGAATTAATCCACTAGATGGTTTGGCACCTGCCCTAAACCAGGTAGCCTAGATAGAATATAAATAGTGACAATTCTTTCCCACGACAAGTGTACCTATTTCAAAATATATTACACATATTATAATATATAAAAAGAAGCTTATTGCTGGTCACCTTTTGCTTCTTAAGCTATCGCCTGTTTTTCATGAACTGTTTCTCCTCTATGACTCCCTCTGCCACTCCCTCTGCCACTTGGAGCCAGCAACTATGGACTGAAATCATTATAAACTGTGAGCAAAATAAATCTTTCCTCCTTTAACTTCATATGAAGTGTACTTTGTCTCAACAATGAGAAAAGTAACTAAGATCCTTAAGTTACATTTTAAGGGTGTCTTTAAATATGAATAGAATAGAATTTGACTTCAAGACATTTGGCACAAGAAGTACATTGATTTTGATAAATCCAGTTTCAGACATAGCTTAACTTCTAACTAGATCTAAGGACTTCTCTATAGTTAACTAACAGAGGAAAAGAAAGGAAAATGGCTTATTCTACTCCAAGTGCTCTTTAAACATAATACACATCATGCAACAGAAAATAATAACATATTCAAAGAAATAAGATAATGTAACCCATAATTAAGATTTTTAAAAATAAGAGAACCAAAATCACAAGTGATCTAGATACAGGATCATTATACTACAACCTTAATGAATTATAAAATTTTAAATAACTTAAAAGAGAAGAAATTCCAGCAGAGAAATAGTCTAAAAGGAATTAAGAGAAAATTTGAAATGTTCTATGTGCTAGTGGCAGTCATTCAGCCCAGAAGGAGAAACAAACCAACCCACCCTTTCTATGAGCCAGAAGCAGCCATGCAGGCCAGGAGGAGAAACAAGAAGCCAAGCACCCTTCCTGAAAGAATTGTCAGCAGTCATGTGGGCTAGGAGGAGAAACAAGAAGTCAACCTACACTTCTTGTGGGCCAGAGCAGCCATGAAGGCTGACAGGATAAACAAGAAGCCAACCAACCCTTCCCATGAGTCAGAGGCAGCCACACCGGCTGAGAGGAAAAACAAGAAGCCAGCTCACCCTTTCCAAGAGCCACAGGCAAACATGAAGGCTGAGAGGAGAAACAAGAAGCCAACCAACCCTTTCTATGAGCCAGTAGCATTTGTAGGCCAGGAAGAGAAACAAGAAGCTATCCTACACTTTCTGTGTGCTGGGAAACAAGAAAAGCCCACCCCCACATGAACAACCAGCTGATTTGGAGGAACACAGGCTGAGTTAGTATCAAGTACAAAAACAATTTAATGCTTATATTTTTAGGCTTTGCAGGCGTAAAGACAGTAGTCTGAGCATCTTTCTAGAAGATAATGATATGCAATATAGCTACTATGGAGAATCTCCTTTTGTCTTGTTTTTGAAGTCCAATATTTCTCTCACTGTTTTTGTTGTTGTTGTTCTATTTTATTGTTTTGTTTTATTTCCTTCAAAATAAAAAAAAAGGAATTTTGAGATGTTAAAACTGTATCTGACTTAATTATTTGCTAAACAGTCTAAAGTCAATAAATTCAGTAAAATAATAATTAGAAAATTCATAGTTCAGTCGCAATAATATAAACTGAATGACAGAATTTAAAAAGGAATAAAAAGAGAGCTTTAAGGATATATATAAAAATAACAAATGATCTAAGAAGTGTGAAATTGTAATCAGAGAGAAGAAAGAAAATCAGATGGAAGAATTATTTGAAAACATGATGGTAAAGAGATTTTCTAAAATTAGTGAAAGATTAACCTGAAAATGCAAGAAATTCAGAGAACCCAATACACTCTAAATACTAAGAAAAAGCACACCTAACCTTATAACCTCTGCTCTCCTTAAAATAAAAACATTGAAAATACTACAAGAAGATAAAAAGTCACATTAAATTTACAAGAAAAATAGAGTATTTCTCATCAGAAATAATGAAAATCAGAAAAAAGACTGATGTAATAAATATTTATCACAAAAATATCAACCTAAAGTTTTATAATTAGCAAAAGATCTTTCAAATTTGAAAAAGAAATAAAAGCATTTCCAAATGAACAAACTCTGAAGAAATTTATCAGTATATCTGCACTACAAGAAATCATAAGGAAATTTCAGAATAAATGAAAATTACTTTAGATGGAAATCTACAGGAAGAAATACATACAGGAAGAAAATTCTCAATAAATCAATAAACAATACTACTTCTAAAATTTAAAATAAGTCTTTCTTGAAGCCACACAATAAAAATAATAATGTATTGTGGGCTTTATAATATACATAGAAGTATATGATAAAAATAAAGCAAAGTGTGGAAGGGCTAAGTAGAATTATATAATCTTAGGTTTTTGTGTTTGTTTCTTTGTTGGCTTTTTGAGATAGAGGCTCACTAAGTAGTGCAAGTTGCTAATGAACTCACTATATATCTCAGGCTGGCCTCAACCTCCTCAGTGTTACAGTTACATGCATGCTCTACCACACTTGGCTCTTGTATTCTTCTTTAAGTGATGTAATAGTAATTCAAGAGAACTACAATAAAGTATAGATATTTATTATAAGTAGAAATGCAAAAAGTGGGAAACTTAAAAATCAAGAAAGATGATTGAGTTAAAAAAAAATTGGTTCCCATGATCATGAAGCAAACAAAAGTCATGAGTCTTTAAGAAATGATCTTCCATTTCATGTAATTATTTATCTTTAAAATGCATTCAAAAAGGATATTTTTGATATCAGGGCCCAAGGTAGTTGAAGGTTTTCAAAAGAAATGAAATATTTTTAGCTTACTTTTGCACACATCTATACTTAAGTGAAGGCAAAGATATAGTTCCTCAAGTGTATTTAAGCTTGCAAAAGGTCATTCTGTTAAACACTCTAAGTGGAATAATATAACAATGATGAAAGTTGTATTTTATTAACTTTCAGCATTCATATTGAATCATTCTAAGGTGAGGTTTTAGATCTTCTCAATAGACTATGTGCTTAATATTCAAGAATCTCATCAAGGGGGAAAATCAATGGTTTCCTGCAATTAAAAATTCCACTTTGCACATATTTCTTACTAAATTTTCCCTGTCAGATATTAGGGACATAGAAGCAAAGATTCAAAGGATCATACTCATGGAAATAAATGACTAAGAACAGGGATCTGAATTCCTTAGTCAAGATTAATGAAAATAGGCAATTTTTTAAACCCAAATTCTTACTCAATTCCTTTGAATTCAATACAGTGAGAACTCAAATGTCACCTGAAAAGTTACTAAAATTCATTCTTCAACTTTAGAGAACAGGAACTCATACCAGACAGACAAATGTTGTACCCCAAAACAAGGCCCCAAGATATTAATCAAAATGGGGGGGGCAAGATGTCTTTAAAAGAGCATTTTATTTAAGCAGGTACCCAGTGGCACAGTGCAGATGGAGTTTGCAAAGCTGTGCAACAGGGTTAGAATTTTGACAGATTTTTATAGCTCATTTACAATTAGCTCATTGACCACTTAAGTACATAGCAATGAGAAACAGAAACAAGGTAGGCCTTTGTTCCCCTTTGCTTGAGGTCAGAGGCATTTCACAGAGGGTAGTTAGCCAATTCATAGCTCTTGGTCTGCCAATTCCAGGAACATTTGTCTCTCACAAAGGGAACAATGGTTGACACAGCATCATTTGTCTCTTACAAAGGGAACAAAGGTTGACACAGCAAACAGGTTACTTGGGGGACGATGCATACAGAACAGCATGACCATGCAGTCAGTTAATCTATAACTATGTGATTGGTGCTTCATGGTTACTAGGGTAATGAGCACAGTACAGAATGACAATACTGCTAATAACTATATTTTTAACTATTTTTGATAGTAACTATCTTTTTAAACTTTGCATTTTAGTTTTTTAGCATTTTAGTACAACATTCCCCACTGATTTTTGTCAGTGATCCAAATCATTGGTTCATGGAGTTTTCAAGCAGAGGTATTTGTTCAAAAACTTGTGTCCTTAAAATGATGAGTTTTATAGTTTGGACCTGATCTTTGACATAATTTACCAATTTATTTATAATGCAAGGTCCAATTGTTAAACAAGTAAGTAAGAATAACAGAGGTCCAGAGGCTGCTGTGATTAACGTTGTCAACCAGAAAGATAGAGAAAACCATCATTCAAACCAATTTTGTTCAGCTTGTCTGGCTTGTTCTCACTCCTGTAGCCACCTTTTGAGGCTGTCCATACTTTATCAGATAACCCCAAAATGATTGGCATACAAGCAACAATTTTCTCCTAATGCCAGACAGAGGCCTCCTTCCTTTAGGAACAGGAGGAGATCTAGACCCTGCTGGTTTTGTAAAACCATCTCAGCCAGTGAACTTAAAGAACCATCTAATTTGGAGACAGAATCACTAAGAGCTGCTAGTTCTTGGTCAATGAGTGCATTTAAGTGTCTATAATCTTGGTCTCCAATTATTAGGCTGGACACTCCTAATCCTATTGACCCTGCCATCCCAATTCCCAATAATACAGGTAAAAGTACAGGATTTCTCTTCACTCGGACTGGACTCTAAGTCAAAGCTAGGGAACAAATGACTCCTACCATTATCTCCAGAGTACCAATACACTCGAAGAAAGATGTGGACTAATGTGCAAAGCTCAGGGTGCTGGGTGAACAGGAGATGCATGGAACAAGGAGTTATACCAGAAGTATAGGCAAACCAGGTTCCATTGGGAGCAACAAGATGCTGATTAGCAGGATAAGAAAAATTATGAATCAAGGCTGAAGTGGTAAAATTACAAAGTGCAGCATAAGGGAAAGTGTGCAAGGAGTAGGAGGCAGAGTAAACACAGATTCCTGGAGTGCTCGGTATGTTGTCCAGTGTGAGCAGGGGCCTAGCACCCCACCAACAAGTGGTGTCATCTGCAGAGGAATTTAAAATTTGATTTGCCATAATAGTCACAGGGGTGCCATATAGAAGGGAGGTTGAGATGGAAGGCACAGCCAGCAGTCAGCAGTGGAAGTTTGGGGCACTAAGATTGAGAAACTGGTAAGCAATGTCCAGAGGCAAGAAAGGGTCTAGGGATGGTACAGAAATGGCAAAGAGCAAAAAGGTCTCAGGAGCAGGAAATCTAGTGGAGGAGGATGGAAGATGAGTGACAGGAAGAGATTGAGGTGGCTGGGGAACCTGAGGGCCTATGGGCCTGGTGGGGGCTGTCCAAACAGGCCCAGGAATGAACTGAATGGTAAAGGTGCTTCCCAGGTCATAACCAGAGACCCATAACCTAATACCATAATGTAATCCTGCTTTTCAAACAGGATTGGTTGTGATTTCGGATATGAAAGTCATAAGATTACACTGGTTGAGGGTGCAGGAAGATGGGTTCTTCTGAGTCAGGAAAAGGTAAGGATCCCCTTTGTTTCCCTGACAAAGAGATATAGATTCACAACCCCCAATGTCTACAAAAATATTCTGTCTCTATGATGGAACTCCAGGTAGCGGCTCATCTGTCAAATCTGGTTGAAGTCCTGTGAGGTAATCAATGACCTCAATACAATTGTGGAGAGGCAAGGAGAGGTCATCATCAGTTAGCAGGGTAGCAGGATTCAAGGCTGCTATTTCCTTGAAGCTGATAGTAGTTAGATCCAGGAGCAGTGCCTGATAGAGCATAACTCAAGAGTTAGACAGCCATCAATCTGGTGGAGTCTTAATAAGAGTTTCCAGTGAATAAGAGAAGATAATTAAAAGTTTTTGTCCAAATGTCAACTTTTGGGCCTCTTTCACCAGCAGTACACTGAGATGATCACCCACAGGCAAGGCGGCCAGCCAGCTGCCACATTATCAAGTCTCTTGGAAAGATAGGCAACAGGCCCTTGCCATGGCCCTAAACTCTGGGTTAGTACTCCTTTTGCTATCCCTTGTTGTTCATCAACATAGAAGGAAAAAGGGTTTTGCAAATTTGGCAGAGCCAGAGCTGAAGCTTCTGTTAAGGCTAATTTCAGTTGCTTATGAGTCTGTCTACTCTAGAGGGTCTCTAGTGGTCCCTCTCAGTGAGTCATAAAGTGGCTGGGCTATTTAAGCAAAGTTAATAATCCAACGCCGCCGACAATATCCTACAGCTCCCAGAAATTCTCATACCTGCTTCTTAGTCACAGGGATAGGGATCTGCTGGATAGTTTGAATACACTAGGAGGAAAGAGTCCTCTTTTCTTCATGGATTTGGTAACCTAAGTAGGTTACCTGTTTTTGGCATAAGTGAGTCTTTTTAGCTGAGATCTCATAGCCCAACTCATATAGGGGCTTTAGGAGGGCTTGAGTGGAGCTTGCACAACTTTCATAGGAATCTGTTGCCACTAGAATGTCATCAACATATTACAAAAGTATCATGTTTGGGTAGTCCTCTCTGAAACCCAAAAGGTCTCTGGCTGAAGCCTTGTCAAAAAGAATGGATACATTTTTAAAATTTTATGGCCAGCATGTCCAAGTCAATTGTTCTGACACTCCTGTAGTGGGGTCAGTACATTCAAAGGCAAAAATAGGTTGACTTACTGGAGTGATGGGCAGAGTGAAGAAGGCATCTTTTAAATCCAACACTAAGTTCTAGATTCACTCAGGGCTCAAAAGGCTCAATAAACTGTAGGGGTTAGGTACAGTATGGAGAGTTACAACTCTTTTGTTTACTTCTCTGAGATCTTGCACTGGCTGATAATCTTGGGTTTCCAGCTTCTGAACAGGCAGCAAGGGGGCATTCCAGAGAAAGACACAGGATTTTTAATATGCCATATTCTTTTAACCTTAGTATATATCTGGCTATGCTTTGGCGTGCCTTCAGACTGATATTGCTTGAGCTGAATAGGAACAGCTTGAAGTAAAAGCTCAATCACCAAAGGAACCTGGTTTACTACCAGACCAGGAAGGTTGTGTTCTGCCCAAACCCTGGGGATTTCCTGTATCCAACGGAGCAATAGCTCATTGTCATTTAAAACTTTAGGACTTTCCAATAATAAATGTCCTTCACCCTCAGGATATAAAGCAAGAACCCTGGTGCCAAGGAATTCAAGTGGGTCATTGTCCATTTGCATTGTTGGGGTGGCTACTTCAAAACTGAGATGAACTTTTAGTTTATGCAAGAAGTCTCAGCCTAGCAAAGGATCTGTGCATTCTTGGACCCAGAGGAATTCATGAGAGATAGTCTTTTGTCCTTGTCAGGCTAGCTGAGCTTGAAACTTTGATATACCCTTGCATTTCTGGTAGCTCCTAACACTTTCAACTTATTTCCTTAGAAGTCCCTATGGGCCAAGTCAGAATTGAATGAGCAGCTCTGCTGTCCACTAAGAAATCAATTGATTGGCCCCCCACAGTCAGAGTTAGCCTGGGCTCAAGGGGGGTGGGCATGAGAGCCCTAACTTCCCTAATCACGGGACAATTAGAGCCTTGGCTTCCCTTTCCAATTTGGCCTTCAGCTTGGGGCAGTCCTTTCACCAGTGTCCCATTTCCATACAGTAGGCACATTGATTTTTATCTATAGGTGGGTGAGACTTTGCGTTCATTTTGCTTACTTTCTCAGTCAACACTTCTAGTACCTTTGCCAATTTTTGATCTTTGAAATCTTCACAGTTGTCGAATACCTTCTCAGCTATTTCTAATAACTGTCTAAGAGGCATTCTCTCAAATCCCTCAAGCCTTTGCAATTTTCTTTTAATGTCTGGGGCCAACTGATTCACAAAGGCAATATTAAAGGCCCTTGCATTTTCAGGTGCCACCAGATCTATAGGGGTATAAATGCAATAGGCCTCCTGTAGCCTTTCCAGAAATCCTGAAGGAAACTCATTAGTCAACTGAGACCTTGGACAAATTGGTGTGTTTTCTAGTAGTGCCTTTAAGGGCTTCTACTGGCAATACTGAATGAGAGCCTCCTTACCTTCAGTTGTGTTAGGATTCCAGTCAGGTAGGGACAAAGGGAAATCATGGTTCAGGTGCTCCAGATCAGAGGATGAGTTCCCATCAGGATCACGCACTGCTGTTCGTCCTAGCATGTGGATGCATTCCCTCTCCTCTGCCATGAACAAGACCTGCAAAATCTGCTGACAATCATCCCAAGTGGGACAATGGGTGGAAAAGATTGATTCCAAAAGAGAAATAATGCCTTGTGGATCCTTAGAAAAAGGGGGGTTTTGTTGTTTTCAATTGTAAAGGTCAGAAGTAACAAATGGGACATAGGTAAATATTGGGACAGAGGGAGACTCAGAGTTAGGGATCTCACACAGAGGAATAAGGGCAGGAGTTGAGGTGGAGGAATCAGGTGATTCTGAATGCTGATAACTTCTGGTTCAGATAGGGTTAGGGGGACAAAAAGGGGGTACTAGTTCAGGAGGAGCTGGCATTGGTGCTGAGGGCCAGTAAGGCTGTGGCAGAGGCTCTTCCTCCTCAGCGGGGAGAAACAGGCATAGCTCAGGCTCAGGTTTTGGTTTTGCTTTCAGAGGTGCCAGGAGAGAGGGCTTTCCAAATTGAAGCTCAGATGCCTTGAGAAACTTTTTAAGCCAAGAAGGTGGATCACAAATGAGATCAATCCAAACCTGAATATACACAATCTGGTCTGGGTGGGTCAGAGGTCCCAAGACATATTTGTCAGATGGCCTGAGCTATGGAGAAATTAAAACTACCCACCAGGGGCCAGTTAGGAACCCCAGCAGACCATTCAAGTTCAAAGAAAATATGGCGTTTCCCAGAATGTACTGGTTCTCCATATACCTGGGCTCTGTCCTTGAAATCTCTGAAATGATTACAACCAAGGTTAGGGGAAACAAGGGCTCTGATGATGATGCCTGGCCCATAGTTATCAATAACCGGTCAGTAACAATGACACAACACAAGGTACCACAGAAGACAAGAAAACACAAAACACACACATAAAGGCTTCTCGATCCACAGTTGTCTGAGGACCTATAGGGAAAAAATTTTCATTATAACCCCCAAGTCTAAGAAGCCACATGGAACCTGCAACAGTAGTTTAAGAGAAATGAAAGAAACCTAAATGTTAGTACTGAGGTAACAGATTTAAATTTAAATGAACAAATGGCTTCACAGTAAAAATATACCAAGCACAAAACTAAAAAAGCAAAAAGTCCCAAATCTCAAATGGGCTAGAAGCCCTTTCCCAGAGGGCATCCTGCTCAGGTGCAGAAGGAGCCAGCCAGGCTCCTCTGCAACTTCAAACATGCGCACTCAAATTACAAAGAACAGAAGACCCAAATACAGATGGTTCAAGCCAATTAATCGGTGAAAAAAATCTGGTGAGGGGCACCCTGGACAAGCCCTCAAATGTTGTACCCCAAAACAAGGCCCCAAGATATTAATCAAAATGGGGGGGGGCAAGACATCTTTAAAAGAGCATTTTATTTAAGCAGGTAACCAAGCGGCACAGTGGAGATGAAGTTTGCAAAGCTGTGCAACAGGGTTAGAATTTTGACAAATTTTTATAGCTCATTTACGATTAGCTCATTGACAACTTAAGTATATAGCAATGAGAAACAGAAACAAGGTGTTCCTTTGCTCCCCTTTGCTTGAGATCAGAGGCATTTCACAGTGGGTAGTTAGCCAATTCATAGCTCTTGGTCTGCCAATTCCAGGAACATTTGTCTCTCACAAAGGGAACAATGGTTGACACAGCGTCATTTGTCTCTTACAAGGGAACAAAGGTTGACACAGCAAACAGGTTACTTAGGGGACGATGCATACAGAACAGCATGACCATGCAGTCAGTTAATCTATAACTACGTGGTTGTTGCTTCCTGGTTACTAGGGTAATGAGCACAGCACAGAATGACAATACTGCTAATAACTATCTTTTTAACTAACTATTTTTGCTAATAACTATCTTTTTAACCTTGAATTTTAGTTTTTAGCATTTTAGTACATTACATACATGACAAATGAGTATATAATTTTTAATATAGTGTTCCTACATTTCCTAGACAGTCCTATTGATCCTACCTTGAAACTTCTGGAATAGGTAAGTGGTTCACAAATTTTGGTTCCCAATGGAATCACCTAAACATCACACACAAAAAAAGGGTTAAATCACAAGTGAAAACTGTTCATAAATATCTTTCTTTTACCCTCCACAGCATCTTAAAATATAATTAGATTTATTTAATACAACCAGAAACAAAATAGTAACTTCACTTGCCTACATTTTAAGATGTCTTACATGGAACTCCTAAACCAAATCTTGTCAGAACAAGTTGGAACTTCCAATCATCTTTGAATAAAACAATATGTTTGGATTTAGCAAATATATATCTCCAAGATTTGTCTGTCATGGTTTTCAACCTTACCTGGGACAGATCAAGTGCATTAATGGCTTTCTTTCACTCTCTGTCAGTGAAGCATGAAAATCTCACTGGAGGAAGAGTCCCTGACCTATTTAATAATATTTCAGTTGCACTAGTAATGTCAGTGGAATTCACAAGGTGTTCACACTCTCTGCAGAACCGGAGCCAGGCACATGCCTGACTTTTATAGTACTTTGAATAATGATGTTGCACTTTAAAGAGTGTGAGGGAATTTTAAAATTCTGGTCTTGTACCAAACTTTTCCAATTCATGTGAAAAACATTTTTTCCACCTGTCTAGCAGAATGGGTGCAGAAACATGGGGAGAGATAAGGGTATTTTTTTCTGTCTATAATTTATTCCTGTCTTACACTTTGAGAAGTTAGACATACTTGAAGGATCACATCATAATTCTCAATTGCCAGAGCTGTCTGTCTTCTGAAAGCTTGACTTTTTCTTTGAAAAAGATGTATAGAAAAATGAATGTATCTGTAAAGATACCAGCCATCTTCATTAATTTAAGACTCTAGACAAAATTTCAACAACACTTAAACAATATGGTTGAAATAAAAATGCATGCAGAGATTTAGAAACAAATATGAATCACATATTTCCACAATCATTTTTCCAACTGACAGTGATTTTTTTCATTCCCAAATAGTGAACTTTAATAGGAGTAACTACAAACATTGGAAACCACGTGGGGTTGGAGGTCATAGTGATATAGGGGAATGAGACTCCAGACCTACTATGTCCACGAGTTTGTGTTCTCTAAAACCGAAGAATGAATTTTAGGAACAATGGAGGTGAAGAGTAGAATATATTTAATGAGAGAGAAAAAAGCTTCTGTTTGAAGAGAGACAGAAGGGGTCCAGAGTGGGTTACCAAGGAATCTGTTTTTCTCAGTGACTTTTATAGAGTAAAACCATGGGCTTAAGTTAGGAGAAAACTGGAAACTTGCATGGCAGACGAGCATAAAGTGGGACACAACTATATTTAGCCGATAAAATCAATAGTTCAGGTAAAACTGATTACATTAGGGACAAATGGGGAAGCAAGTCACATAGGAAGTGGGCAGAGAGCAGTGACTCTTCCCTAGGGATTGGAATGGTGAATCCGACTTCAAGGTGATCCAGATTTAATCCCTAAGGATTATACTTTAGGGTGTGGTTGCATTTGTTTTGCCTTCTGTTTTGTGATCTGACCCACACAGCAAGAGTGTGTGTCCCCTCCTAGGTCATCAGATATCTGGTCCTCTGTGCCACTTTCCTCAAGGGTCTAGCCCTGTCTGACTGCCTATATTTCTAACTGGCCCAGCTGCCTGTAATAATAGGTTATGTGGATAACTACAAGCTTTCCTGGGGCGGGAAAATTCTGCATGATGTGATATAAGGATGACTTTGTTAGAATAACCATGGAAAATTTTTTCCGCTTAAAATTAAAAAAAATTGAGAAGACTCCAGTGGAAAAGACATGGCTTATAAATAGCAAAAGAACAATTTAACATGACAAAGTTCTCCTAATTTCACATTTTGTTTAGATTCCCCCTGTTTTAAAACATTAAAACTAAAATAAGACATTTTAACAGTCTGTCAATGCAATGAATAGCAATTGTCATTTCTAATGACTGTGCTATAAACCAGGTCTTATAATAAGCTCTTTTCATGTATTATCACACTTAATACCACAATCTTCTTACAAAGTTATTATCCCAGTTTGTATTCATTACCTATTGCTAAGTAGCACATTACCTCCAAACGGCAGCATAAAGCAATAAAATTTATGATTTCTCAGTTTCTGTTAATTAGGAAAACTAAGAATGGTTAAGGTGGGTGCCCAAGGCACAGGTTCCTGGTCATCAGCAAGCCTATGGAAAGCTGCTTTCACACTCACTCACATGGCTGTTGGCAGTCCTACTGATTTGCCAAAGACATGCCACATGTGCCTCTTAACAGGGCTGTGCCTGACATGGCAGTTTATTGCCCTCAGAGCAAGGAATTTGAGAATGAACAAAAATGGATTCTCAGGAAACAAACTACAATCTGTACAAGACAATTTGGGAGTGATATCCTGTCTTAGTGCCATATTTTATTAAAAATGAAGTCCCTTAGTACAACCCACCCTCAGGGAGAGGCAGTTACACAAGTATGAATTTCAGGAGGTGTGGGTCACTGGTACTGTTTCACAGGCTGATTACAACAGAGTTTTTATTATTTTAATGGTAAATCAAGCTCTGGTTTAGAAAAAATAAACTTTCCCAAAGTCATTTGGCTGATCATAGTGAAAGAGGTATTCATTTCCAGGCTCTTGGAGTTCAGGAATCAAGTTCTTTTGGATTTTTTGTTTGTTTGTTTTGTTTTTGTTTTTGTTTTTGTACTGAGGATCAAACTCATGACATTGTGCTTGTCAGGCAGGCACTTAAACCACTGAGCTAAATCCCCGGCAGCAATCAAGTTCTTAATCAATATGTGATAGAAAAAATGTATACTATGCCAGCTAATCTCTTTTATTGCTGAGAGCCCTTTTGATGGCTGTTTCAGTCATACTTAGTAGAGAAACAGATTTAATGCAAGATATGCAAATATATAAGAATTTACAAGATTGGCTTACAATGGCCGCCCAGAGAGTCAGATGTGGAAAAATGCAAAGTGACTATCAGCATGCTGGAGATCCAAAGGACCCAATGGAAGGCCTGGAGCTTACTGTAGTGTCCCACACAAATGGATTATTCCACTATCGCCCGCTCCCAGCAAAAGACTGAAAAATCTATGCTGGATGGCTGAAGGTCTGTGTTGGAAGCCAGGCGATGATGTCTAAGATATAAGGCAAAGAGTGGAGCTCCTCAAAGAAACAGATGTGATCCTTCATTCTTCATTTCTCCTTCATAGCACTCAGGTGACTAGCCTCCCTACTGGGTCTTCTGTCTTCAGTAAATCCCTTCAGCCACACCCAGAACTATGCTGATCCAATTTGGTTGAGCATTTCCTATTCAAATTGACACAATCTGTTAACTACCACAATGGCCATTTCCTTTTCCATAGAGAAAAACTTAGAACCACTGAGAATACTTTAAATTATATTAGTGCATTATATACAAGCTTATCATGCTAGATTTCAAATATTTTATGTTTCAATATTTAATAATTTTCTCTAATGTCATTCTTTCATGTTTCTTATATGACTCAATAAAATAAGAAATGACTAAAACATTTTGGTGATGTTTCATGGGCTGGAATTCTCAGAAGTATTTATTTGGTTTAGGGTTAATGTAAAAGGGAAAATATTATAATTTTATACAGATGTGGTTTTATTAGGAAATGGTCACCAACACCCAGTCCCTCCCATGCTATTACAATACAGTTAATACAGTCTTCTTTTATGTCAGACAGAAAGCAGATACAAGATCCATAAAGCCATGGAACCGTAGGCTATTATCCCCTACAGAAGACTGACATCTTATTTCTTTGTAGGTTGAAATGTTTCTAAGAGTTGAATGATAAGCAACTCCAAAGAGAGAGAAAAAAAAATCGTAATGAGTCTTTTGTAGGTGCAGCTCACTCCCGGTATAGGAATTGGAACAGTGTGACTACAACAGAGGAAACTAGAGTGGCGTCTTGACAATTGTATTATCAGATCCATCAGTCCCTCTGTGCAAAGCATATGGGTCATGTCCGAGTCAGCACAGATGGATTATTCCACTATCACCCGCTCCCAGCTGAACATCCTGTTGTAGCTAAACTACTACATTAGGGTTTTTGTTTTTATGTATTGTTCCTGTGAAGAAAATTTTGACTTAACCTACACTCCTCAGATATTTACCTTCATTTCTTTGACACCCTACACATGGCTAGCTCTTAATAAGATCCTGAGAACTGCCCTGCATCTTATGAACACATGGATGGTTTGTGCTTTGGATTTTTGTATTCACATTGGTTGGGACCAGCTGGTAACACAGGTGACAAAACTCTGAGAGACAGGTTGCTTGTTCACAATATACTCCACTCAGCAAAAGCAGAAAAGGGTATAAATTTTTCAAGACAGTTATTCCTTATGGAATTTACAGAGCCCTGGCACCTACATTTTTTTTCTACATTTTGTACATTTTGAGATATTTTTTTGTACCAAGGATCGAACTCATAACCTCGTACTTTCCAGGAAAGTGCTCTTGCTACTGAGCTAAATCCCCAGGCCTTGAGGATTATCTTTAAAATCACATTTTGCTTTTTATTTACCGAAGACACTTTTCAAGGAAAGTAATTTGTACTGGAAAACAGTATTACCAGAGTAGTTAAAGTTTTCCATACTTGTGACTTTGGGTATCTATGGAATAGCCCTTGTGAACTACATAAATGTTGAAGAAAAAAATTATATTTTTCCTCATAGGTTGATATCAATACTAGTAAAGAGTTTGGCGTGGTTAGACCACTTATTGTAATACACATTTTTATATTTCTGATAAATTTCTATATGTAATTGACTATAATTATTTGGAAAAGTGTGTCACTTATGCTTAGTAAATTTCTCAATAACCATTTTCATTATTCTATGTAAATGAAAAATAAGCATTTTCTGTGGATTGTAGAGCAAGCCATTACCATGTTAAAATAAACATGAAGTTCCATTGGCTATAAAGATTTTTAATACAAATAGATATGTTTTGACATAATAATTTAATTTTAAATTAAAGGGAAAATCATACTGAATTTTTACACTATAATTAGATTGCACTTGGCATCACCACAATTTGGAGCAAAGTTTGTCTCTTCTCAGTGCAGCCATATGCTATTTTTGCCTTGTTTGCTTTGAATTCTTTGGGAGAAAAGAAAGTTGGAGCCACTGAGAATTGAACCAGTAGGGAAGAAATTGAGGGAGAGGGACACAGTGCAGTAGAATAAAGGAGAGGTCAGGTTTGCTCACCATTAACCTTGGCCATAGCTCTGCAAGTGTGAACACATTACCAGGAATTCTCATTAAGCAATGTGTGCCCCTTGACCTACTCTGTTTGTAATTATCCTATGTTATCATAATTATCAACAAGGTAACGAAACTACATTTATTGAACACTGAATGCTTGGCACATTAATTTGATCTTCCTACTACAATCCCAAAAGTTAAATGGTGGTATTGTTTCCATTTGCAGAGGAGAAAAGGAAGACTTCAGGGTTGGATTGTTTGCCCATGTTCACCGAAAGAGTACTCAATTCAGCTAGAAAGGCATCCGAGCCTTCCTAACTCCACACTTGTCCTTTCCAGTGTTGCTGCCTTAATTTTTGAAAAGATCATTCAGAACTAAGGATACCATTCATGAACCACAACACACGTAATTTACTGAATGAAAACTAGTGTGGCTTTAGGTTTACTAGCAGTATGCTTTACCCAAACCACAAATGTTAGTATGCCTGATGATGCAACGCAAAAATGAGTAACATTCAGTAGAACTAGTCAGCTTCTATCTGCAAAATCATTTTATTTCACTCTTGATGAATGCTTAATGTAGAAAAAAGTTTCCTTTGTTCAAATATTAATTTTACCCATGAATCTATAGGACTAGGTTCTTTGAGATTTCAATATACTCAATAATGTATTTCTTTACAATGTCACAAGATTTCCCAAGTACTCTAAATATGGCATTTCTGTCATAAATAAATCCTACCATCAACCCTCCTATCAAACTTAAGAGAGATATATCATACTTTTAATCTTAGGTATACACTTTAATATTTCTTACTTTTGGGGTTAATTAGGACAGGTAACATTTCCATAGCCATAAATAATTTTTGATTGTTTTATTTTGTTTTGTTTTAAACATTTGGCCCATTAAGCTGATCATTAAGCCATGAATGAAACCAGAAACTTTGCCTTATGGCTTTAGTTACTGTTGAAAGTGTAACAATATTTTCTATTTTATAAAATCTGTCACATGATGGAATACATGCAGCCAAACTGCTGTGACTTAGTACTGGAACCTGGCATGTTCCTCTCATTCATTAAATCATTTCACATTGTTTTGAGGAACAAGCTTAGACATTAAAGACAAATGTTATACTGCTGCATGTAGACATTTTTAACCCTCCATTGTTTCCAGCCAGGATTCAGATTCTTGGCTCTGGAGCCCAGGCTGCTCTCACATAAATGTATTTTAGAACATGTGCTCTGCATTTGTTTCCTAGGATGCAAATGGCTTGGGCATGTGCTGACTAACACTCTCAGCACCAAAGGGATTTAGTTAGATTCATACAGTTTGGCAAGCATTTTGCTATGAAAATTTGGGTAAAGATCATAAAATAATGCTGTTTTTAAAAATTCTTAACTTCTCACACTTGAACAGTTTTCTAGATTGCTTTTAATCAATTTTATTAAGATATTGAATCAGCCTTTACTTTAGAGTGAATATGTATAAATTGAGTTAATATCTTTATTAATCTGTAAGTAAATTTTCACATCTAATTTAGTCCACTAGTTGGTGAGAATGATCTTTCTGCCAATAAAAAGAAATCCTAAAACCATTAAGCACAGCTACATCTGTGATCAGCGGAGGTGTGTAGAAGGCTTTCCCTCAGGGACACCAGATCTATGTGAGAAAAAGCAGAATACTCTTTAAATTAACATCACAGCACTACTTTTCAAAGTGCCTTCACTTGATGTTGGCAGGCTTATTTGTGAAATGCAAAGAGAAATTAAAATTTGTAATCACTTAAGTTTCCCTGCAGGTCAGTTACCAAAATTTATTTTTTCTTATGTTGCTCAGTGGGCCAAAATAATGCTTGCAGGATCCAAATGTTAGAATTTGGAATTATTAGCCAGAATCACTTTAAAATGAAAAATTTTGGAAAAGTATATTACAACTCTAAAGAAAAACAAATCGATCAACTTTGTCTTGATTTTAAAAAGGACAAAAACCTTTGAGTATGAAAGAGATTGTCTTTTGTTTTTCACATTTTAAATGACATTATTTCATTGTGAATGTGTCCATTAGAATTTGAGTCACCTTTCCTTTATTTTTGGTGGTTTGTAAATATTTGTGCATTCTTTAAATTTACTCTTAGTTGTTGTATACTTATATCTGTCTTATATGTGCACATATATGTCATATATATGCATTTAATTTATATGGACAATTAAATGTCAATGTATCCTGAGAAAGAGGTCTACAGTGACTTCCAACTAGCAAGTGAAAACTCTCTTTCTGTGGTTGATTTGGAAAGACTGAACACTTTCAGATAGAAAAGCACTTATCTGTAAATTTGTTGGATAAATAATTTATTACCATGCGTGAACACTCAGGAAAACTAGATAACACACATTGGCATTTAACCTAGAAACTCTCAATTAATGGAAAAATTTTAAAAGATAATAAGGAAAATCACTATTATAATTTAAGCCTTGATATATAAATCAAGAGGATTATCTTATACAATCCCATTGAAATTTTAGAGGAATTTAGGTTGTTTATGATAGCTAGTACCATAATTCTATATAAAATAACAGAGCAAGATTCACCTGGGTACCTTCCCATCTTTTTTGATATGTTACTTTGGTCTGTATGTTACCTAGATGGCTAGCTAAGTTTGCCCCTCTCTGTTGCTAGTGTGCAAAAAACAATATGCATTTTAATAGAAAACAGGTGACTCTTGTCTCTTAGGGAGAGAAGGTAATATGAGCACCAGCACCTCATTGGGAAAAATCACACTTTCTGAGCACATGAACCTAGCCCTGGGTAAAGCCCTGGGTCCCATGGTGAGGGAGGGAATAGCCTACAGGAAGGCCAGGGTCCAGGTGTTTGGGAGGGAAGGCAAGGATAAAGATCACATTAAAAGAAAAATGTGAAGAGGAACAAGGAATGAGCTACGGAACATGCCCTTTAGGTCTCTTCCCACATATGTCTCGGTTCTGATATTAACCATATCAACTTCTCTTTTCTTAGCAACCCTGAACAAACCACCACATAGAGACATAAAACATTCACACAAGGACATGCTTTCCAGTATTCTGAACCAATTTTGAATAATCAGACAGTTTCTTACTATTTATGGCTTTAAAAATCTTTTAGACTTGGTGGCATAATCTGTGTTTCATTCTACATTTTGAAGTATTAACTGTTACCTTCCTAAAACCACAAGATCTTTCACTGATCTAATTTTCATGTCAATATATCTCAGTCATACCACAAAAAATAATTTCTAAGCTGCAAAAATGTTTTACAGAATGAAAAAACTGTAACCTTGATAATTTTATGACTAAATATTAACTTTATGACTGTTATTATTTTATGTAGATATGTGGTACTATCATAAACAATTTAAATTTCTCTAAAATTTTAATGGGAGTGGGTATGATAATTCTCTTGATTTATACATCAAGGCTTAAATTATAATAATGACTTTCTTTATAATTTTTTTAAAAATTTCCATTAATTGAGTCTATAGATAAATGCTAATGTGCTAATATTACTTAAATATACATGGATATTCAATAAGTTAATTAATTAATTTAAATATAACAAGTACACTATGAAAGCAGTCCCTTGGTTCATGAACTTAATGTGTTCCAGGATTCTGGAGAAGATGGCTGCATTCACACTCACATGGAGAAGATAGCCAGGGTTGTTTTCATTACCTACATCTAGTTCATGAACAGAAGCAAAATTTTGTCAAACATTTCTGTTAATATTCATTAACAGAACATCAATTGTTTGCAAAATAAGCATTCATGAACTGAGGTTTTACTGTACTCATAAATTCTTTAAATAATAAATACTAGCTTATAAAATAGAGGCTTTTCTAATCTTTTAGCATCAGCATTACAGAAAATCATTCATTTCAGGGGCTGGGGATTTAGTTCAGCAGCATAAGCACCTGCCTTGCAAGCAAGCAGTCGTGAGTTCGATTCCTGGTACCGATAAAAAGGAAAAAGACAAAAAAAAAAAAAAGAAAAGAAAATCATTCATTTCATAAATGCAAAGAAATAACAACAAAAAGAAATATTTGTGATATAATGCTATCTATATTTTGATTTATTACAAACCAAGTCTCAAGAGATTTTGTTAAGAATTTTTATGCCCATATCTTGTACTTTGAATAGCTACTTTAAAGATAACACTATGCAATATATTACAATTGTTATTCTCTTATCATTTTGTTATGAAATTTTATTTTACTTTTTTCCATAAAACAAATAAAAGCCTTTCAGTCATAGATTACTATCTAACTCATTTAAATATTTACCAGAAAAAAAAGGGCCTGAAACAGACCTGTCCTCAGCATGTCTATATCTTTTTTATTTAAGGTGATAGAATAATTTTACTGTATGTTTTTCTCAAAACTTTAAGCATTTGCATAATCACTTTATCCTTTACTTTTCAGGTATTTGAGAAACTAGTCAAAATTTTATGACTAACAGTTCTGAGCCAGCTTCTAATTAGTATTACATAAACTGTCATACATGAGAATCTAAACTAGACTGTTTTTAAAACCAGAATACTTATCTTCTCAAAGTGATATCTATTGCTAAAACTTCATAAAATCCATCCTTTATACCACTTGTCATACATTTATCTCAAAGTCAATGTTTTTTTAGTCAACTTCTAAAATACATTTCTTAGCCACTTTATTATGTTTTAAACAAGGCAAATTATTTAAATGATATTTTATTACTACTCAGAAATGCAAGAGGATTTCAGAAGAAAATAGGATCTTTTGAAAATTAGAGTTAGTATGAGCCAACAAGAATCACTTTATTTTTTTTATTTTTATTTTGAAGAGAACAACACCAAATGAGACAAAACAAAATATGGTCAATCAAAACAAAAAGATAAACATAGTACAAGACTTATAAACAAAATATAAGGAGATCAATAATGTCTACCATAATGCCTCTTGTTATCTTCAAAAGAATTGACCATATCATCAGGCATTGTAAAATTGTACAGAACAAAACTAATAAACACAAAACATTGGGAACATTATAGAACTTCAAAAGAAGATATTAGTTCAACCAGAATAGATGTCATAGTGTTTCATATTATATTCAAAGTAGTTGCCTATATCATCAGACTTAATACTATCAAACAAAACAGAATAGAAAAAAATAATTCAAAAAAGTTAAAGCAATACAGGGCTTTATATTAATTCAATAGGAAATCAAAAATTGTTACCATAATATATTCTGCTATTTTTGGAATAGCTGTCCATGCCATCAAACCTAATACAAGTAGACAAACTGAAACAGAATAAAACCAAACTAAACATAACAATGAAAACAATATGGGTTTCAAATTGTGATAATAGATTAACAATGGCCACTGACTTCTCTTTTTAGACAATTCCTACCCTTTCACTTTCATAGGATGTATTGTACATTTTGGATCCCACTACCTCTTTTAGTTTTTATATTAGGGAGGCAACCTGCTATTCACCTAAGTGATTCTGAACCTTTTTACCCCTCAGCATGATCTCAAGCTGTAGCTATCTATTTGTCTACAAGAGCCTTAAGGTTTTCTTTCTTTGTAACTGAGAAGTTTTCCATTGTATAAATGTGTCATAGCTTTCTAACCTATCTGCAGCTGATGGGGAAGCTACCCTCACTATTTTATGGTTCCCTGTCACAGAAAGAATTGTTTTCTCATCTTTGACTTACACTCTATAAATACCCTTTCTTATATAAAGCATATTGATGGACACTATCTCCTGATTCACTCCACCTGTGTTTCTTTTTATTAGTGTATTGAGGCCATCTGTGTTAGTGATTATGGCCAACCTTCTCTGCCTCATTTCTGCCATGCTATTTTTCTGCCATTGGTTGTCTACTTTTCCCCTTTATTCCACTGTCTGCCCCATTCAGTGAGCCCCCTCTGTCACTGTTCCTGAAATCATGGACTTTTTCTCTCTCTCTAGAATGTCCTTCAGTATTTTTTGTAGGGTTGATTTGATGGTCATGAAATTCCCCAGTTCCTCTTTGTCATGGAAGTATCTTGTTTCTCCATTAATTTTGAAAGATAGTTTTGCAGGATACATCAATCTGGATTGGAGCTTATTTTCTTTCAGGACTTGGAATACTCTGCTCCAAGCTCTTCTTGACTTTATGGTTTGTGTCAAGAAGTCTGTCATTATTCCATTGGATTTTCCTTTATAAGTGATCTGTTTCTTTTCTCTGACAGCTTTTAATATTCTGTTCTTTTGTTGAATTTCTGGGATCTTGATTATTATATGTGTGGGTGTAGATCTATTTTGGTTATAGCTGACTGGATTTCTGTATTCCTCACTTATCTGAATATCATTTCCTTTTCCTGTGCTTGGAAAGTTTTCTTTAATTATTTCTGCAATTGTATTTCATTTGTGTTTACCCCTGCTTCTTCACTCACATTTTTTATTCTTAAGTTATAGCTCCTCTTGTCATCTTCTAGCCTTTGTATTCTTACTTCCTGGTTTGTTTTTATTTTTAAGAGATCTTTCATGATTGCAAGCTACAAGCCTGTCTTAAAGGTTCGATAGTCTACCTTTAGTTCCTTTCAAGCAGTTTTCCAGCTTTCAATGGAGTTTTTAATTTCCTGGTAATCTCTCTGAATCTGTTTCATGTGTTCTAAATTTTTTTATATTCTTCATTAAAGGTTTCCTTCCTTTTTCTATGTTCCTCTATTCTTCCACTTATGTCTTCTTGAGAGGTGCTTAACAACTCTTTTATTATGTTTTTCACTTCTTCTTTTATCTGTAATAGTATTTCTGTTTTAAGTTCTTTATAGCTTCATGAAGTTATTTCTTTATTCCAGTTGCTGATGCTTCAGAAACTGCAGGTGTGCAACTCCAGATCTCTTCCATGTTTACATTTCCTGGACCAGTACTGCTTGGGATAGAGGCCAGAGACTGCTTTTTGCTTATTCTTCTTGTCATGTTCCTGGTCTCTTCCAGACAAGTGGGTAGTGGAGTCCCCGGCACTTCCTATATTGGTTATAATTATTCTAAATTGTGCTGGCTAAGGATTTCTGCTCTTTGCTGCTTTTTCCAGCCTGCTGTGCCTACTAAAATGTAAGCAGAGTCAGAGGATGCTGGCCCCTCACTTTTGAGCTGGTTGACTGCAGAGAGTCTTCACCATTTTAGTATTGCTGGGAGGGTGGGGTTGGTTGGGGATAGTTTTAGGGAAACCTCAGCGATGATATTGGACTGTGCACAGGGGCAAGACTCCATCCAAGCAATTTCCACTAGTCTTCTCTAAGCTAGGAGTGGCTGAGTGAAGCCAGCTGCAGTTCTGACTCTGGACTTAACCTGTCCAACTCCAAAATGGCCCCCAGCCCATCACTCATTCCCATGGGAGGACTGAATCCCCCACACTAACCACCAGCCAGTGTGGTTCTCTGGTCTGCTGCTCCTCTCTGCCACCCACCAGCTTCACTGTGACTATGAGTCTCCAGGTTCTAAGAGCACTTCCTGCACGGTGGTTCTGGTTCCAGCTGAAAGCATTGCCAATTCCTGCCTTCTTCAGTTTAAGTTTTTCTTTTTTTAATTCTCTCTGTGGACTTCAGTTCTCACTTTAGTTTCCTCCTGGGTTGAGGGAACCCACTTCCTTCCTTCTTGTCTTCTTTAGAATGCTATATTCCAGCATCTGGACTATTTCTCCCAGAGAGGCTGCTTATGCTGCTGCTTACTGTTCTGCCGTCTTCCCAGCTTCCCCCACGGTCAGCACTTTATAAAAATAGAAAATGTACATATAAAATAAAAATGTACATGGACACACACGTAAATGAAACAATTACTTAGACATCCCACTTTATCCCACAGCAAAACAATCTAATGACAATAAAGAGAAGAAGCACAAAGTAGTTCTTTGTGCTTCCCAGGAAAATCATGGATCCTATAGTCTCATTTCTTCTTCCTTTATTTCAATCTCCAGTTACTATAATCTGAGGCACTTTCAAAAGATCAGAAAAGAGGAAAGCATTAAATATTTTTAAGGCTGTTTATATACTTGTTTTATTGTGCAGCAATTAAAAGAACCCAAGAGGGCTGAGGATTTAGCTCAACAGCATAAGCACCTGCCTGGCAAGCATGAAGTCATGGGTTCAATCCTTGGTACCAAAAAAAAGAAAAAAGAAAAAAAAATGTATTGATTATACCCAAGAGAAGTACTCAAAGATCCTTAGGCTCTTTATATCTGTCTCACATTATTCTCCCCACAATCTCAGAATATAGATTCTCAGACTGCAGGGGAAGAGAATCAGGAACGTCATCAGCAGGTGATCCCTGCCTGCAAAACAAGGCCATGCACTGACAACAGCTGGAGTGGGAAGAGCCACACCCTAACCTCTCAGCAAACCAGGGCCATTCCTGGACTGCCTAGGGAGAGAGATCCAAGCCTCTATCAGAAAGCAATCCTGGCCCAGAAACCGTATAATTTTCATTGTTTTCTTGGGCTGGGTTGTATTCTCTTTTGTTTGATTATGTGAAATCTGATGGCATGAACAGCTATTTGAAAGATAACAAGACATATTAAGGTAGCATTTTGGATTTACTGGGGGCTTTTTTAAAATTCCTTTGTTGTATTCACTGTTTTGGCTTTGTTCTATACTGTTCTGTTCAATTTTTACTACGTCCGAAAGTATTTGCAACTATTTTGAAGACAACAAAAGTCATTATGGTAACTAATGTTGGTTTCATAAGCTTTTGAAGTCCTGTATTACTTATACTGGTTTATTTTTGGTTGGTTTTATTGTTTTATTTTCCTTGATTTGATCCTCTTTAAAATAAAATAAAATAAAATAAAAGGGATTAGGGTTCGAAGGTTAAAATAAAAGGAGATTTAGCTTAGCAGCATAAGCGCCTGCCTTGCAAGCGCGCTGTCATGAGTTCAATCCCTGGTATTGACAAAAATAATAACAATAATAACAATAAATAAAATAAAATAAATCTTAGAACATAAAAAATACCATCTCTTTTCATAGGTGATTGCATTGAGATCGTAAGACACATGCTAGAGGTTTACACAGCCTACGATGTCACTAGAAGGTGGCTAAACCTTCTAATAGAACATGCAGCCTAGTGAAACACAGTCAGGTAATCAGGATTATGCCATTTAAAGAGACACTGTTCCCTTTCCCTTTGCCTGCCAGCCACCATGAAGTGAACAGGCCTCCTCTGCCACAAGCTTCTGCTATGACATACTGTGACTCCATAGAACCAAAGCAACAGAGACAAGAAAAACAGGAATGAACCCTCTGAAATAAGAAACCCAAATAAACTGTATTTTCCTTACAAGTTGATTATCTCAAATATCTGTTTCCACAGCAGAAAACCAATCAACATGCTGAATATCTGGAGTAAAGTAAATATTAGAGCTGGACAGTTTGAATTTGGGCCACCTGTCTGACTTCAAAGACTATGCTTTTTTCCACTTTGCAGTCATGATCATCTACTTACTACTTCTATTCAAAGCCTGCAGGACATCAAGGACAGCTTAGTAGCCTGTCACAAATTTGAGCCCAGAATATTGTCCTCTGTTCATAGACACTTGAACAATAGGTAGGACAGGCACATGCACAAGTGCCACAAGAATTCCTGTTTCTGCTGTTCCCAGCTGCCACTCTCCAGGTGCCAATGTATCCGCAGGACTATCACTCTCTCAAAAGTCCAGAACTCCTGCTTCCTCACACCTTCACATCCATCACTCACTCTTGACAGTGTCTTGACACTTCAGGCCAGAGGTAGGAAATCTAGACAATTTTTGCTATGATTCTTATTCCCACCTTTTTGGTTAGGGTTCTCCTCATTAGAATTGCAACACAGTTTTCAACCTTGTAGCCTTTCTCAGCCAGTTCAGGGAGATAATTAGTACCCATGAGAGCTGATTGGAATAACTATTTTCTCAATTCCTCCAAAGGAAGTGTGCAGCTAATACCATTTTGTATGAAGAAAAGGTAAGATCATGTATTATATTCAGTGGCTGTCTTTGGGCCTTAGGGCCTAAGTTCCTCACAAATCTATTCAGAGGCCTGGTAGTTTTCTCATATTTGCTGTGTACTCTGCATTACCTCCAGGAGGACAGCATCCTCATGACTTCCAGGAAATTATTTTCATATATCTTTGCATTATATTTTCTTCCTTTTATTTCTACTTCTGTTTTTACTCACTTGGGTATCTACTCACTGCCTTGGGTGAGTCCTGTGACAATATATAAAAGGTAAAAAATCTAAGTCCCTAAGAGAGCTTAAGAAATCTGTTTTCTGTAGGTGCACTTCCCTCCACTAGTAGGGACAGAACTGGAGAGCGCTGCATGATGTAGACAACATGTTTCGGGGTAAAAGAAAAGAGAACCAGGGGCTATGCAGCTTTTTTTCCTGCTCCATGAGAGAAAAGTTATTGTTCTGCGTTCTGAGAGCAGAGGATGTTCACAGTTAGGAGCAGGAACTGAGGGATGTCCTGGACAAGGCTAGTGGCAGCCAACTGAAATATCCTGGCACCTCAAAGATGATCCAAAAGACAGCCTCAGGCCTCGAAGGGCTGTGCAGGCCGAAAGAATCATCTTCTCATGGATAACAGCTATGGACCTCAAAACCAACTGCCCAGCAAACCCTAGATAGTAACAACACATGGAAAGTCAGAACTCAAGCACAACTGAGGGTGTCAAAATTGGACAAAGAAAGGTAATGACCGCTTGTGCTTTCATACCATGTCAGTTCTTGAAACAAGCCCAGTATGCTAAAAGGGCAGTTCTATTTTTTTCTTATATATGATTAAAATGTAATTTAGACAACTATTTCTTTATTGCTAATGAGGGGCAGGCCTAGATCTGAGTCATTCAATTATAATACACATTCTATCCACTTTCAGAAAAATGGTATTATTTTTGTTAAATTGAGCCCGGGATGAAAGGTTCAGACAATATGAAAAATAAGGACATATGAATGAAAATCATTTGAAATTCCATCTGATTAACTGTCTTTATAGATTTATCTCTATTCATTCTTAATTTAAAATCTTAATTTACAGGCATAGCTTTGTACAGGTAAGAGAGTCTTCTAAATATTCAGAAACCTGCTTTCCTGCTTCAAAAGGTCTAAAAAAAAACATTCAGTTTACATTAAGTAATTAGAAAAATATTTCTGTAGAATATAAGTTGTTGTTCCATTTGAAAATAATTAATAGATATAATCAAAGAAGGAAAATATATACAGAGAGATAAAGTAGATGTGCCATATATGGCAAATTGGGTGGATCACTCTTCTTAGAAGTATCTCTCATTCTTTTTCTCAAAAGACATCAGTTCAGTCTCAGTACAGCACATATGGGAGCAATATTCAGCACTGAGTTTATAAAGTCAAGTGATACAGCACTCTGGTCTTCCAGTTTTCATTTCATACAGAGTCAGTCCAGTAAAAAATTTACAGCACAATAAGATAAACAAATTCCACTTACATTCCCGGAGGTATAGGACATAGGTAGGAAACAGATAATAAAAAAATTAGAAAAATCAAGCTTAAAGTGAATGGTAAGGATCAGCCAGCAGTAATAGATTCTGCCTTTACGGTTTCTTCTCAGAGAAGGGATCTGCTTTTTTGCCTCAATACTACACAGGCTCTTAACGTTTTGCCGCCTAGTTAGCATAGCTAGAGCTGTTATTCTGCACAAAGGGAAGCTCTGAATGACTTATGTTGTGCAATCCCTGGATCTTTGCTTAGGTGTCATTCTTTGGAGTAGCATATCTTCCTTTCAAAACATTTTCTCTCCATGTTCACCTGTCACCTCTCCGAACGTGCCTCCAACTCAGGTCTGCATTGCTACTGTCATCTCTCACATTCAGGCGTTCCTGAGTTCGGCACTTGATTGTTTTGATTCAACCAACTTCCTTTCTCTCTATAGATGCTTTCCTTCATTTTTCTGATGATAACATGTAGCTATTTAAGTCCAATTTTTATGGAATATTCCAAAATGTTTAGAAGCATAACTTTTATTCAGCTCCTGTACTATTCAACTCTTGCCAAGTGTTCTCTACTTCCATATATTGCCTAAATAATTTGTATTAGCCATGACTATGTAATTCTTTTGTATTTTTTTTTATGTTTTAGCATCTGGGGCCTTACCATAAAGGAGACACTGCCCTTCTCAAGGTAGCTAATATCATAAGATAGCAAACCACTTGCCTGTGAGCATACCTTTGATAAGGAAATGCATGATACTAAATCCACACCCCTATCTTCCTTCTTGTCTTAGACACCTGCCATCTAGGACACTATCCTTTTACCCTGAATTACCCCAAGGCCAAGTCCTGGACAACTGCAGAACACGTCAGTATCCCAGCGCAGTATCCTGACCATGCAATCAAGAATGTGCTCAGCGCTTTACCCTGCCTTACCCATTCCTTCCTATGAGCACCACAACAAAGATTTTGCCCATTCTTTTCCTTTACTTCTCCCCTTGACCGCCTCTGTGTCTCTTGTTTTTAGGGCTCCATACAAAAAGTCTTTCTCCTCCAGGAGGGGCATTTCCATACAAGTCTTACCATACTAACATGAAAAAAGCTAGGGTACATTTTTAAATACAACTGAATTTATATCTTCAAAAGATAACTTCTTTGCTTCCTCTACTCTTTTGTTTCCGTTAAAATAATCATTCATGTCCATAAAACTCAAAACTCCAGAGTCAGTTTTAACACCTCTTGCCACATAAATTTTATCCAATTGAATAATTTCAGTGAGTATTTCTACACAATCACATTTGTGTGATGATGTGATGTGATGTGATATGATGTGATGTGATGTGATGTGATGTGATATGATGTGATCTTCCACTGTTTATTGATGGGATAATTATGGAAGTCTCCCAACTGAGACCAATTCATTTTAGACAATAGGACTAGTTTCATTTTCCAAGGACCATCCTCAATCATATAACTTGCCTATTCAGAAACCTTCAGTGGCTACTCATTCATTGCCCACTGCATTAAAACTGTATTTCAGACTAATTCAAAAGATACAGTCCAAGATGTAGATGAACCAAGAGAAGCAAATATTCTAATATCTAAAAGGATACAATTAACTGATGAATAAAGTATCAGTCAGTGCTTAGAAGAGAAGCAGATTTAATAAATAATATACAAATATATTAGAATTTACGAGGTTAGCTTGAAATGGCCCCCACTTTGCAGAAGAAGCAAAAGCGATGTCTGTATGCTGGAGATCTGAAAGATCTAGTTGCAGGCCTGGAGCTCACTGCAGGGTGAGTTTGTCTCAGAAGACTGAAGGCTCTGCAGTGGAAGGCTAAAAGGGACTGTACTGGAGAAGACAACATCCAAGGTGAAGGTGATGTCTCAACCTCCTCCAAAGAAACAGTAGCAAGCCTTCCTTCTTGTTTCCCTTTTATACCATTCAAGGGACAAGCCTACGGAGGCATCTATTATGGTTTGTGACTGGATGTCCCTCCAAAGCCTCGTGTAGTTATGGGGAAGGGGGCAGGCTCTTTAAAGGCAACTGAATCTGGAGTTTGTGAGTAGTTCATTGTCTAGTGCTGGGATTGGGAATGTGATGCTACACTCACCCTAGGGTGGGCAACCTGCTTATAATATAATGGAGCAAAACGAGCTTGCTCCTCTCTTTTGTGCTCTTGTTGCTTTGACTGTCTCTGTCCCCATGAACTGGTGCCCTTCTGTCATGTCACACTGCTTTGGAGCCAGCTGATTAAAGACTAAAACTGTGAATTAAATAAACCTTTCCTCTTTTGACCTTGTGTGTCAGGTATTTTGTCTCAGTTACTTTTGTCAAAGTAAGACATCTGTCTTCAGTAAATCCTCTCAGGCATACTTAGAACTAGGCTGATCCAATTTAGGTGGGCATTTCCTACTCAAGTTGATACAGTTAACTATCATAATTATTATCAATATCTTTGACATGCTCCATATTGTTAAAGTATTGGCTAAGTAATATCCCACACTTTAATATTATTTTTCCTTTAAAACTCAGTAGATCAGGCAGTATAACTGCAGAAAATGCTAAGGAGATATGACGGAAATGTTCCCTATAAATAACACAAGGAGACAGTCATCCACTAACTCTGTCCACAGATAGGGCTAAACCTTGGATGTGGAAGAAATAACTAGAGTATTCTCTGTCTTGAGACAGACTGCCCATTATTTTCTCTAGCATAGGCTGATCTGTGATTCCATTTTGGATAGAAATCTGGAATAACTGAGGTACTCATTAGCATGAATTGCTTTTCTAACTTCTCTGTTCCTAATGGAAATGCACCAGGGTGATATATAATCTCAAACCGTTTAAGTGAATTTTAAAACTACCAATGACTAAATTTCTAACTGCGCTCCAACTTTTGGGAAGGAAGAAAGGCAGTACATAGTGCATGAAATAGAAAAAGAATGGCAGTGTATAACTTCAAAAATAAAAATTTGAAGTGCCATATGTATATTTTGGGCCTTCTAAAATAAAATTTTAAAGTACATAGTACATTTTTAATGAATTATTTTTTGAATACATAATCCTATGAGTTTACAAAGACATACACTAAAATGACATACAAATATTCAAATATACAATATGCACTGAAAACCAATAAAGCAGTAGAGACACTGCAGATCTATCTAATCTTTGCTGAAGGAATATCAGAAAGTATCAAGGATTAAGGGAAAGAGGTGGAAGCAGCTCCTGCCCTTTCTGATTGATATGATTTCAAGGTAATGGTCAGGTTATGTCCATGATCACTCATTACATGTTTCTAGATAAAGCATCATTCTTGGATAGAAATCTATTTGTCTCAAAAGTCTAGAGATAATTTTACATTCAAAATGGAACACTGGACACCTGGTCAAAACATTTTTAATAGAATCTCAAAACATGAGAATCTGTTCACTTGCAAATTGAATAATGGCCCTTAGTACAGTCTTCAGAAGAAGTGTAGATTGATAACAGATTCTAGTCAAACAATTCATATATGTTGGCATAAAAATAAAACCACATATAGTAATATGGAAATATTTAAATTCATTAAAGCAGGGAGTATTCATATACATTTAGAATATATGTTATTTTAAAAATCACTAGAACTAAGCAAGACCTTTGTTTCCCCTTTTCTCTGGTATGCTTTCTTTTTTCCTAACCAGACATAGGATAGTATTTGTTATTAATAATTTTTGGTAAGACTTTGCCTTTTATAACAGAATAAGAAATATAGAATAAACTATATAGATATTGTGATAAAGAACATACATTTGAGACTCTGAAGAAAAACAGAACACGTCCCATCATCTATCCCATTCCAAGCTCAAAGCTTTGTGATTTGCTGTATCAAACTCTGTTGCCTAGAACTGCAGGATCACATTACCAACTAAGCCTAGTCACATTATGATAGTATAAGGTGGAAGTCTGTGATGTATAATTCCTCTAAAGGCTGGTGATTCCTGCAGTTTGTCCAGAGGTGTTTTGTTATTCCAAGAGTATCCCAAGAGACCCACCACCCCACTAACGGCTCCTGTCTGCCACTTCGGTATTTTAGGTTTATGTGTGGAATATGCTAAGGAGATTCACACAGCCGAAACAACAGTTGTTTGAAAATATGCTTACTATCTCAGAAAATACACACTAAAAATTCAGGATAAATTTCAGTGAAGTTTTAAAGCACTAAGCATTCGACTGTAGTTTTTTCTTTATTCTTTTGAGGTGACTTCATATTATAAAAGCAGGCACCATTTGGATAAAGAAAACAATTATAAAACTTATTTTATGATTATTAATATGGAGTATTTCTCTCATTTCAGTAGTCTAGTCTCTCCTAACTTAGGAAACTATATTTCTTGCCCCATATTTTTCAAAAGGAGACTATACCCTTCCAAAAGAGAAAATTTAGTTTTTCCTCCTACTTGTAGAATTGAGTTAATATTAATCCATTTAATTTCACTGAGCACTGTATATTGTGCTGGGGTTCATAAAAGAATTTCCCAAAGAATGGTGCTTAACTTACTGAAATACAGGTGCCAATCCAAGGCATCTGTTCTCTTCCTGACCTCACTTTTGATCCCTTTTCTCTGCAGAAGCACGGGAAGGGACATCTCTGCAGTTTCCCTTCTCTAACAAAGGAAGCTCTCCTAGAAGTAATACAGTTGCTTTCAGTTTCCTCCTGAAATCTCACTAACTGAGGAAGACTAACTCTCAGGAAGGAAGACTAGAATAACACCTCACTCAGAGTCCAGGGAAACACTGTCTCTGGCCACTTTCTATCCTCTGAGTTTATTAATTGCCCCAGCCCTACCTCAGTTATTACTGTCCCTCTAAAAGTGCCTGTAATTCATGCATTGCTCTTCCATGAAGAGAGTGCTTAAGCCTCAACTTCTGCATTTTCATATAATTTGCATACTTTCCCTCCTGCCACTTTGTCTATTATCAATTATTTCAGCATAATCAGTTATGGAATCTTCCAAGATGGAAAAAAAAATATTTTTTTCTGTTATATTTAGTTTAGCATTGCAGTAGGAGGGATCTACAGAAAAACAGAAAAAAAATCTTTACTGTATGCTCTAATCAGTGCTGAGGTACAGGAACACAGAAGGTCCCATGGAACACAGAAGAGAAACATACAAAGATTTCTGGGCAAGTGGCTCCCGGAGTTCAGAGCCAAGAGACAGTAAGAAAATTAGCTTTTCAGACCAGAGATGAACAAGGCCAATCCAGGAATTGCAGGTGACAGAGAATACCGTTGGAGGCATAGGAGAATGATGATGAGCTTTGCAGAGGGTTTAGGTTTCATACAAAAGCACTACATCTTGAATTGCACAAGGAGTGCCTGGACTTGTTTTCAAATACATACTCCGTTACATAATACTTCCTGGTGCCAGTCTGTCATGATTATAAGTTCTTCATTGTCTTGGTTACTTTTCTCTTATCGCTGATACAAAATATTCATCACCCAAAATGAAAGGAGGAAAGGTTTATTTAGCTCACTGTGGCAATTTCAGTGCATAATCAGGGCAAGTGGCAATTTCAGTGCATAATCAGGGCAGGGTGGCATGGCACTAAGGCAACACTTCAAAGATGCAGCCAGAAAAAGCAGTTAGAGAAAAAGGCAGGACAAAGCAAGCCTATCAACCATAGCATCCATCAATACTAATATCAGTGGAGGAACATTTCAATAAATATCCTTCCTCAACCCCACCTCAAAATCTTGACTCAATTTTCTGTGGTGGATCAGAGAATAATTGCCTCCCCAGCTAATTCAGACATCAACCATGATCAACAACTGACAGCAACCCATTAGGACATTTGCTTACTGTGGTCAGCCAGGGCATGCAGCAAGAAACATCCAGACCAGCCCTGTATACTCACCACCAACAGGATGCTAGCTTCCCTCAGGTAACAAGTTCGGACAGGGAGAAACAGCCAGACATGCCCTGTGTGCCTGCAGGCCACCACTGGAGATGCTTGCTTCCATGGACTTCCAGCACAGGCCAGGAGAACCAGACAAACAAGCCCCTGTGCATCTACTGCCATTGGGGAGTCCTGGTGTAGCCATGCAAGCCAAAGAAGAAGCCTCACCACCACACACTCATGGCCACTGCGGAAGTTTCAGTGTAGTTGCACAGATCTAGAGAAGCCTATCCCACACTCTTGGCTCCAAGGGAAACTGGGTTCAGAGAAACTCAGGAACCCAGCCCATTCTCCTGCACCATGGAGGACAGCCTACATGGGAAGTGCCTGAGACACTATGACCAGCTTGTTGTGAGAAACCCAAGTAAATCTCAAGACAAAGGAGCAAAAGGTAACCTCAGACCTCCAGCCTACACCAAACAAATCTGGGAGATGCGGGCATGGGAGAAAATGAAAGTCAGACACCTGAAATCTCTGAGAGGACAGCAACTGAAGTAAAGAAACAACTTCGTGAGACTGTAAAAGTAATCAGATCAGAAATAATGTCTCAGGTGAAAGAAGACATCACAAATATAATGAAAGAATTGCTGAGCATATCTAAAGAAGACATAGATGAGAAAGAGGAGCACAGGAAAATGATGGAAATCTTGTGTGAACAATATAGGTAGGTATTACAATGCATGAAACAGATTCAAAGAGAGATCTAGGAAATTAAAAAGTCAAGTGAAATCTGGCAAAGTGGTTTGAAAGAGACTGAAGACAGACTTTGAGACCTTGAAGACAGAATCACCGCTAGTGATCATTAAAGGAGAGATCTCTTAAAAATAATAAGGAGCCAGGGAATAACAATTTAATAGCTGCAAGATGACATGAAGAAAAATAATTTAAGAGTATTGGTATCAGCAAAAAGGCAAGAGTCAACATAAAAAGTATGACATAAAATGCATGACATATGACATAAAAGGTAATAGCAGAAAACTTCCCAAACATGGGACAAAGATCTGGCATTCAGATAAGCGAAGCATATAGACTAGCCATAACTCAAGAAAATCTATACCCAGACATATAATAAGCATGATTGCAGAAATTCAGCACAAGAACAGAATATTAAAAGCTGTTAGAGAAAAGAAACAGATCACCTATAAAGGGAAACCCATCAAAACCATGGCAGACAACAACAGATCAGTAACAACCATAAAGTCAAGAAGAGTTCGGAGTGAAGTGTTTGAAATTCTGAGAGAAAACAACTTCCAACTCTAAAAAACTTTCCTTCAAAACTGATGGAAAAATAAGATGCTTCCATGATAAAGAACAACTGAAGGAATTCATGACCAGCATACCAACTTTACAGAGAGTGCTAAAGGATATTCTAGAGAGAGATAAAGATGACCACCATTCCAGGAACAGCAGCATCACCAAACAAGACAGGCAATTGAACAAAGGGGGAAAGTGGAGAGGTATCAGCAGGAACATAGCCTGGCAGAGACAAATTAATACATGCGAGTCATAACCATTAATGTAACCATTAATGGCCTCAACTCACCAATAAAAACAAATGCAGGGAAAGTGGATCAAGAAATAAGATCCGTCAATATGATATATGAAAGAAACGCTTTTAACTTGAAAGACCAAGTTAACTTTTAACTTCATAAACCAAAAGTTAAGAGAGAGAAAATAATTGTTCCATGCCACAGGAAACCAGAAAAAATCATGAGTAGGTTGCCTATCAGTTACAAAATGAGTAAGAAAGATATGGTATTCTTATACAATAGAAAGATACTCAGTTTTCTGAAAAGAAAGATAATCGAGCTCTTGTGGGTAAATGGATGCAATTCAAAATTACGCTTATGCATGAAATGTTTAAGACTCATATGGTTGAACATCATATTATCTTCCTAGCATAGAAAGTTAAAGGAGCTAGTGGGATACAAAATGTACAATAGATACTGTTAAAGTGATAGGCGAGGAAATGCCTAAAAAGGGAAGATTGTAACCACTGTTGATTTCCTATTGTCTTGTTTTGAATTCTGAATGCTTTTCATAATTTTGTTAGATTTGTTTTATTCTGTCTTGTTTGATTTTACCAAGTCTGACAGTATGGGCAACTATTTTGAAGATAACAAGATATATTATGGTAGCCATTACTGATACCCTATTATCTGGTTTTCAAGTCCTGTAATACTTTCATTCTTTTGTTTTGATTGGTTTTTTTCTATTCTGTTTTGTTTAATTTTATGATGACTAACGATATGGACAGCTATTTTGAAGGAAACAAAAGGTATTATAGTAATCACTTTTGATTTCCTATTATCCTGTTTTGAAGTCTTGTATCACTTTCATTGTTCTGTTCTGATTAGCTTTATCCTGTTTTATTTTGTTTGGTTTTATTCTCGTTAAAACAAAAAAATGAATAAAAAATAACTGACAGTGAAGCAACTGCACTTTAACAATGTGCCTGGTGGCTCTGATGCCCATCAATGCTTTAGAATTGTGCTCTGGGGCACGGGGCAATGCAATTTAAGCAATGTGCACCAAAGCAGTTGTCCTCAAAATGTGGTTCCCAGAATAGGAGCATCAGCATGGCCTGGTGTCTTATCTATTCAGATTACCATAATCTAGGTAGCCCATTAACAAAGTTTATTTCTTATAGTCTTAAAAGTTCAGAAGTCTACGGTCAATACACCAGTATATTTAGTTTCTGGTGAGAAACTATTTTTTGACACAGAGATTATCATGTTGCTGTGTTCTCATGTGGTAGAAAGAACAAGGCCTTTATTTACAAGGCATTAATCACATTAGGAGGTTTCTGCTCTTGTGACTTGATCACCCTATTTTTTTTCCATCTTTTTTTTGACACCGAGTCTCATTGTATAGTTCAGGCTGGCTTTGAATTCACTTTGTTGCCCAGGCTGGTCTGAAACTTGCAACAATTCTCCTGTCTCAGCCTCCTGAGTTCTGGGATTACAGGTGTGCATCACTACACCCAGATTTGACCACCTTCTAATTAGCCCTCACCTCTCAAGTCTATGGCTTGGGGGATTAGAGTTCATTATAGGGATTTTGAAGGACACCAACACTCAGAGACAATAGCCCTTTGGGTACTTGTGTAAAATACCAATTCTTAGACCTTTCCCCATGCTTAGTGGCTCAGGAACTTGGAGCCGTCCAGGAACCTGCATTACAATCCAAGTCTCCCGAGCAGTTCTGATGCACTTATGTTTAAGAACCTGTGCATGAAAAACTGCGGAGCCTTATATACGCGTGCCTGTGTGTATGTATGTGTGAAGTTACCAGGGAAGGAAGGGAAGATGATACACAAATGTATCTCCCTGAGTCCCTAATTAAGCTGCAATAGTTTTATGATTTGCTTTTCTTGGCATGAGACACATTTCTATGTGAATTGCAAAACATGAAAAATATTATCCTTTTGTTTGCCTTTTTCTTTACTTTTTTCCTTCTACTGGCCATCTTGCCTTCCTAACACACCTCAAGATTGATTACTGCTTAACAAATGTGAGAAAATAGTGACTGAAATATAAATTCTTGGTAACATAAACTCTTAACAAAACCCTAGGAATGTTTTTCACTTTCTTATTGTTTCACAATGCAGAATTGGCACATCATATTTTTGTCTCAAGTTTTTGATTCAACCTGCTTTACACAGACAGGAAAAAGTATCTGATAGTCTTGAGATATAGATCGCCCTTAGACAACATCAAAGGTCTTCATTTCTTCTTGTTTTCAAAAAAGTACACCCTTAGCAAAGAATCAACATGGCTAATTAAGTGTCAGCACAAAGTACCTGTGAAATTTGATATTCTCAGTTATTTCTGACTTTGGATTTTTCTTTTTCTTTTTCTTCTTTTTTTTTTTTTTTTTTTTTTTTGTACTGTGATCAAACTCACGACTGTGCGCTTGCAAGGCAGGCGCTTATGCCGCTGAGCTACATCCCCAACCCATCTTTTTGTTAAGGAAGGGATGCATGAGCTTTGGAAAGGGTGTGAACATTACAGTTAGGTAGACACAATTTCATGACCACGCAAGTGTGACCTGTGACTCTGGTAACATGGTCCAGTTATGTCATATTTCTGAACTTTAATTTCCTTCCAGGATAAACTAGGGATAATATGTCCTTCTTTAATAAGATGTTGTTAGCAAGTGTGTCACGGGGAAAAGGCTCAGTTACATTATTCTTTTCCCTAACCAGACACTCTTTAACTGATATGATATCAGAGTAGTTCTCTAGATTTGTTCATGAGTATTCTGAACCTTGTTCTTCTCATGCCAGTGGAAACCCTAGCATAAAGGAAGAGCAATGAAATAGGTAGTTTATCTCCTTAAGATGTGGACAAACTTTACTTATAATAGCAAAAAGTATAAGCAAGTTTATGGGGTCATGAGAATTCGTTGTAAGTAGTAATTCAGTTAAGTAAGTCCATTGGTCAGTGAGCTTTGGTCATTTTTTTTCCAGTACTGATAATTAAACCCTGAATGTTCACACTGAACTCCATGCTTTTTTATTTTTTATTTTGAGACAGGGTCTTGTAAGTTGCTAAGTGGCTCAGGCTGGTGTTTATCTTACAGTCCTCTTGCCTCAGCCTCTCAGATTGCTGGGGTTACAGTGTATGCCCAAACTAACTCGGCTATTTCTTAGAATCTAGCCTTTTTTTCTTATTTGGCAGCATCAAAAACATTTACAGAATGGATTTCCAGGCATAGCACAGATATACCATTCCCCCCAGTACAAAAGAAGTATGAAAATGATCCTGAATGATACACCTGGATCCAGCCTATATCATTTTGAGTCCTAGACAGAGTCATAGATTTGTAAGTTGTTGCACATAATTCTCTCACTGGTCAGACTCCTCACAATAAACCTAATGCTATTGCTGATGACCACCTGATACCTATGGGGCAAATTATTTGCACATTGATTTTTTAATAGAAATAAGCTGTTTACTTACCCCATAGATTTGAGCAGCACTCAAAAATCAAACATACTGATATTTCTTGCCTCAGTAACTTTTTTGTCTTTGTTGAGTCAAAATACCTGACCCCCAAAATGAAGAAAGGGAAAGTTTATTTCTTACAGTTTTGAGGGTTTCAGGCCATACTCAGCTGGCTCCAAGGCAGGAACATGAGCTAAAGAGGAAAGATGCGCCTTCTGCCCCAATGTTGGCTTTGCCCTGGGTGGATACAGCACTCATACCAGTAAGCCCAGCACCAGGCAACACGCCAGTCATTAACACCAGTCTCAGCTGCATCCATGATTGCATGAGGCTTGGGGGCGGGAGGGGTCTGAGGCACAAACTATAACATGTCTGTAGTTTAATAGGTAAATATTTACTGTTATATTATGGATCTAAATATTCACCATAGGCCCAAGTGTTGAAGACTTGTCCCTAACACATGACACCATTGGGAAATGATAGGGCTGTTAAATGTGGGAGGTTAGGTGGAGGCCTATACCTCAGCCAGGATTGAGGAGCCCTGCTGTCTCGTGCTGTCTTTCTTTTTACTTTCTGCTCACCATAAGATAAACAGATTGTTCTATCACAAACACCCTACTATTATGGTATATGCTGCCCCTTATCATGGAACTAAAAGCAGTAGGAACAACTGATCCTCCATTGAAACCTCCAAGACAATGAGAAAAAGTAAACGTTTCCTTTTTTCAATCTGTTATGTTGTTTCAGTAGCAAAGTTGACAAGCATTCACATTAGTAGAATAAATGAACACCAAATGATCCTTGTATCCAATTCATATTTTGTGACAAAATAAATACAGTTCCACAACAAAATGAGGGGGGAAAAATACAGTTTTCAGAATTCTGGTCTTCATGATTACAGATGAACTATTGAAGACCTGCACTATATCTTCCTGTGTGGCATTTTGAATTCTCATCTCATGGGAAAAATTTATAAGAGTATGTAAGATAACTTGCTAAATTACAAAAGGGCATGAGCTATTTTAAATTATTTATTACACTTTAGCCTTATGAGATACATGCTTCTTTATTGTGAGATTTTAACTTTTTGCTGAAAAAAATTGCCAAGAACAGAATTTATTTTGTCAACTTATTTAACTGTTCTCAAGTTTTGATAATTATTCAGGGCCAGGGATTTAGGTCAGCAGCGTAAGCGCCTGCCTGGCAATGCGAGCTCGTGAGTTCAATCCCCGGTACCAAAAAACAAAAAATTTTTTAAAAGTCATTACAATATAGCTAGTTTCTCAGTGACACTGGGTTTAAATTAGCATTCCAGGCAAGCCACCTTGCATGGCTGGCTCCTACAGAGGTGGCCAAGTGGACTGAGGGACAATGAATGGTCTGTAATGGTGAAATTATACATCTCATCTAGACATTTGCTCCCTCAGGGAATGTCAGGATCTCCAGGTGGAGGTTTCATAAACATATTGAGCACTGGAATGGTTCTTGGTTTGGATAAAGATTCTCTGGCCTAGAAAGGAGACACCAGGCCAGAGTAGATGAGCCACAAGTATAAAATATGTACAGGTATAAGAAAAGAGGTTTTTACATTAGCAAAAGCAATACTGTGGACAGATCCACTCCAGACTCAAGGAAAGAAATGAAATTCAGATAATTATCAATTGAATGTGAAAGAAAAAAGAAAGGGCAGAGTCCAGGACAATTCCCAGTTTTGTAACTTTCAGAAACAATTTGTTCAAATAAGAAAAACCAGAAACAGTGGCTACTGTGGGGAAAATAGTCTGAGTACTTTAATTTTGGGATACTTCAAACTTCACTATCACAATACATTTAGATGTAATTAGGTAATAAACTTGTTAAATGGGAAATTATTTCTTTCCACCACTCCATACTATAACTCAAGTGGCCTAGAACAGTGCTTAAACGCAGTAAATACTGGCTGGGCATAGTGGCACACATCTTACTGTCAGCACTCAAAAGGCTGGAGCAAGAGCACTGCTATTAGTTTGAGGCCAGCTTGGCATACACAGTGAGTTCAGGATCATCCTGAGCTACATACAAGGAGACCCTATCTCAAACAACAACAACAACAGGGACATGGTATATGCTAAACTAAGGTATGTTTTCTGTTACTCATAAGCATTCCTACTGTTTTGACCTCTGACCTTCACTATGGTAAGGTCTACACCAGGATTACTCATTTATAAACATATGAATGAAATACTCACAGTGATCTCTGCTTTCAAAATGCCACACTTACTTCCAGAAGAAGTAAGTGAAGTGTGATTTCAAGGGTGTTGTTCTAAGCTCCAGCTCTCTGAAGTTAATGATCTATGTTTACATTTTCATATCTTTCCTATAAACTCATCTTGGCTCCAACTGTTGCAGTTTCCATAAGAACATGTTGACTCTGGAACACTTGGATCTTAAATCATTACTATACTACAGGATTTGGCACTGTCCCAGAAAAGCAGTCTAGTTCCTGTAGATTCCTTATTTATAAACACTTCTTCATGAGGTGGAGGAAGAGGGCCAATTCTTTGATGGACTCTATTCTTTCAAACAAGCCCAGGTTGCATGGTTATACATAATGTTGCTCTACTAGCACTAAAAACAAAACTCCCCAGCTCTTAAATTCTTGCCTCTGAACAATATCAAAACAAATCCAAGAGGTGAAACATTAGGTTGATTGTAATCCGGGAAGCAAATACTATGCAAAGAAATGATCACAATAGACTAGCCACACTCTTGGGACGCTATAACTTTAGCTGTCTTGACAGAGCACAGCCCATACTGTTCACATTTAGATTTTAAAAACTGTAGGTCGGAGACTTTAAGGTCCTTGAGATATAGTAATATCTTGGTTCATGAATTCAATTTGTTCTGTGATTTTGGAAAGATGACCATGTTTGTGTTTGTGTGAGAAAGACGGCCATGGCCATGTTTATCACCCAAGGCAAAGTTTGCAAACAAAAACAAAATGTTGCGAATCACTTCTGTTTGCAAACCAAACTGTTGGCAAACAAAAATGTTCATTAATTGAGGTAGCAGTGTAAAGGTCTTCTTGGAACTTGCTTATAATGATTAATGTTCAGTGTTAACTTTTGACCTGTAAATGGGAAAGATTGCACTGAAGGTTTTTTGTTTGTTTGTTTTTTGCCAAAGGCTTTAAGAAAGCTGCTCAACTTGGAGCAAATTTTTAAAAACTTTTAAAAGCCTTGGTTTCTTTCACCTGTACACTGAGTAGAATACTCCCATATAAGGCAAAGCTTAGTCTATACACATGGTTCAGCCACCATGCCAGGCAGATTATTCATGAGAAAGCACATGCAATATGTGGAATGAAAAGCAAATGAGATCCAGGAGTGGTGGTGCACACTAGAAATCCCAGCATTCAGGAAGCTGAAGCAGGAGGATCACAAGGGGAGGCTAGGCTACCTAGTGAATTCAGGACCAGTCTACATAGCAAGACACTGTTTCCAAAAACAAAAAAGCAATGAAGCAAGCATCAATCTTATCCTTGTCCACTAGCCATATTTAGAGCCATAGATAGAGAAATTGGAGCCTGGACTAAAATAAAAGTTTGAAGACCTTAGGTTTAGGAGCCACATTAAGGAACTGCCTATTGAGCTCCAGGAGAAAAAGAGTTGTGATGTATAGAATAAAAGTGACCAAATTTTAACACTAAACCTTTACTTTCCAGTCAAATAAAGTGGGAGATGAAGCTGAACAAAACATGTCCAAGTTACCTTGAACCAGTCACTTAACTCTAAGTGTGTTGCAGCATCCATAAAATGGAAACATCAATGACACAATCTCAAACTGATGATGGAGAGAGACATTATTATCTAGTTTATTATTCAAAAATCATACCATAAAAGTATCTAGCATTTGATACTTTATAATTACTTTTTCAGTTTGAGGCGTTATTCCATAGAAAAACAATATAGACCTGAAACTTTGAAAAAGTTATTTCAGCTGCTGATAACTATCTTTAGGTTGAGGGAATCTGAGAGCTGATAAAACAAAGGCTAAATAGTTTAAAGAAACTGTGTTTGAGTGGAGAGAGATCAGAAATTTAGACTAAGGTGACCCAAAGGAAAGCTAGCTTGATAAGAAAATTCTTACTAAATCTTAGAAAGAGAAAAGCTGTCACAGGACAGAAGAGTGCCCATCTGGAGAGGAAAGACATGTCACACCAGCCTCACCCAGTGTCCTAGCTTGCACAGTGCTGGCCTTGAGCCCAGAATCTATGATGCCTGCAGATGGACTTAATGAAAACATTCAATGAGTCTAAACACAGGCATATGTCATTTTCTTCCCTCATTCAATTTCTTCTTCCCTATTCCTTCTCTTCCTCTTTCTTCCCTTTGTTCTTTCAAGGCCACCCCAAAATATGAGACCAGACTATACTATGTCAAATATAGCTGCTCAGTACAATTATTATGTTGAGTTTTTAAAAATCATTATTACTTTATTTCTACAAATTTATGAACTACAACATGATAATTCAATGTATGTTTATGGTTTATGATGGTAAAATCAGGATAGCTAATATTTTTATGTCTTTATTTGTATAAAACTTTTAATTAACACCTAATAACAGTATATACTTATGGTACAAAGTGATATTTCAATACATGGGTACAATACTGTCTTAGTTACTTTGTGCTCGTCGCTGAGACAAAATACCTGAAGCCCAAGGCTGGGAAAGGAAAGGTTTATTTCTTACAGTTTTTGGAGGTTTCAGTCCACACTCAGTTGTCTCCAAGACAGGCAGGCATGGCTGGGCTGCAGTTCATGGCAGCCAGCAACAGCAAACTCGAACCAGCAAAGAGAAAGACACACCTTCTTCCTGCCATTACATCACATCCTGGCTCCACCCCTATGTGGGTGGAGCACTGACACCATCAATCCAAGCACTATACAATGAACCATCACAAATGAACAATGCAAACTCATGAGGCCTGGGGGACACAAACATAAACCATGACAAATACCAACTGATGAATTTGGAGAAATTAATGTCAGTTGGTTATTTAAAAATTATAGATACTCAGTGGTCTGATAATAGGTTCAGAGGGTACATAGGGTGGCATCTAGGGGGGATCTCCTTCTGAGGGTTGTGGCCATTGCTGATTCCCTATGGTCTTGTTTTGAGGTCCTATACCATTTCCATTGTTTTGTTGGGTTGAGTTTTACTCAATTTTGTTTTGTTTATGTTAAATCCAATGGCAGAAGCAGCTATTTCAAAGATAGAAAGATACATTATGGTAGCAATTTTGGATTTACTATTGACTTGCTTTGAAATCCATTATTGCAGTCATTGTTTTGTTTTTATTGTTTCTATCCTACTCTGTTATGTTTGATTTTTACTATGTCCAAAGTTATTTGCAGCTATTTTGTAGACATCAAAAGGCATTGTGATAACTAATGTTGATTTTGTAATGTTTTGAAGTCCTGTATCTCTACACTGGTTTGTTTTGATTAGTTTTATTCTGTTTTATCCTCATTAAGTTAAAAAATTATAGATATAAAACTTCTAAAAGTTATTCTTTTGTTAAAAAGTTTGTAACTATTAGTGTAAGTCAACTTTCCATCACTGTGAAATAAATAACTAAAATAAGTTAAAAGAGGAAATGTTTATTTTAGCTCATGATTTTAGAAGTTTCAGTCGTAGTGCCTTGGCCACATTACTTTTGAGCCTATTTATCATAGGAGAAGCACGTGGCACAGGAGGTTGTTCATCACATGGAGACCAGGAAGCAAAGAGAGCACAGGGAGGGGGCCAGCATTCCTGTGACCTTCCTTCCATTAAGCTCCATGACCTGTAAGGTTCCATCGCTTCCCAGTGGTACCACTGGCTTGTAACCAAGCCTTCAACTTATGTCATTTGGGGAACATTTAAGATCCAAACTATAACATCTACAAAGAAAATCTGTATTTTTCAGGACTAAACCATTAGAGTTGCAAGCAATGGAGAAACCAGCCACTGAAATCTGCATCACAGAACTGTTTTACATTTTATGGTGTGATTCCTGGCCATGCTGTCTTACTCAGACCTTCTCCTCCAACTCTCCTTTTTTGCTTCAGTAAATGACAGTACTTAAGTCTAAACTTTTCGAGAAGTGTATTCTAGAAGTGTACTCACTTCTCTGAGTTATCATGTGCAGGAAGGATATGTATTAATAAGTTTCTGTTTGTTTTTCTCTTCTTAATCTGTCCTTCGTTACAGGGAGTCCCAGCTAAGATCTCATGATGGGTTAGGGAGAAAATTATTTTTCCTTTCCTCCATCTTTTCTCCTTCCTTTTTTCCCACCATTTCTTCCCTGTCCATTCACTGGGGTTCAGAACAATCACATAGTTGCTTCAGATACCTGACCGAATCCCATCTGTTTATCAAAAGGAAACGTTTTGTAGGTTGGTTTAGAAATGTGTCCATGGCATGTCAGTGAATATCTAAAATGATAGAAGCTAAAATGAAATGAAAGGCTCTAAAGCCTAAATACTGAACATAAGCATTAAACTATCCTCATGTAGGTAAAGAGAATTTATATGTATTTATATGGTAGAAGTTGAGTTAATGCAATGAGCAGAAACAGAGCACATTAAATTTAGAGCACACTTAAAAATCTGTGTGCATTTCACTGTATCAACGCTTACAGTGGGCTTATCTCCTTTTTACAGATGTGGAACCTAGAGGAAATTGATAAACTTCCTTTCTAGGTATCATATTAAGAAAGGAAAGGAATTTTTTTACTCTAGGCAAAATATTAGAAAGAGTATTTAAATGTTATATGCATACACATATACGTGTGTGTGTGTGTGTGTGTGTGTGTGTGTGTGTGTATGTGTTTTGAATATACCCCCTTCCTTATTAGGTGTTGTCTAAAGACAGCTAGCTGCACCACAGGCTTAGTCATGCCCCCCAAACTTGGTTGCATTGCCACTTTCTTAATGAATATTTATTCCTTTAAGTGGAAGATAAGCTGCATATATTGCTGACAAGAGGGAGCCAGCTGGTGAGTGATACAGTCCAGAGAAACAAATGAGGCACACTAGCAGCTTGTGGAGGATTTTTCAACCCAGAATTGTAACTACCTTTCTGGCAGCTGAACTGAAGATGAGTTTTCACCTATTTGTTAACAATCCAGGAGCTTACAAAGTGAATCCTTGAACGTGTGGTGCACATCAGATGAAACCAGGACCACGTTAACGGCTGTCTTATCTGAGACACCTTCATAGTTACTAAGTATTCTTAGTTATCTTCATAATTGTCAGTCTAGGGTGCCCTCATAGGTAGAGAGAGAGACAGCAGGAACAGGGGCAAAATGAATGTCACTGGTTCCTGGCTCCCTTGCCTATTCCAATCTTAATGCTAAACAAGATGGAATGCACATTAGAGCTCTCATTGGTGAGAAAAGGTAAAGGTCATGGGCAAGAGAAAGACCAAGACTTTCAGTTTCTCTAAAATTCTCATACTGTCGTGTTTGCATGTCTAACTTCATCCAGAGCATAACTAATCTCTCCAGTAGCAAAAAGCAATTCCTGGGGGAACTACCCTACACACACATACATCATGTGTAAATACACACATGTGCACACACGCGCACAGGTGCGCACACACACACACACACACACACACACACTTCTCCAGACATTTGACAACTACTTCATAAGACAATAACAGTGGCCCTTACCCACCTCAAATGTATCCAGAGCTGGACATGGATTACCTCTTATATCCTCATGACAACAATATAAAGCCATATTATCATCCCCATTTCACAGATAGGAAACCTGAAGCCCAAGACCAAAATTCCACATCTAGAAAACTGTGGAGCCAGCAGTAGAACCTGCTTTGTATGACTTCCAAGCACTCCTTTGTCTTGTTGTCTACCATACATGCACATTAAGGATGTCATTAATTTTGCCAAAGAAGTAAACATAAGTATGAATCAATATCATTATCACCTGCCTACATCTCGTGTAATAGATTAATCAGACTGGAAGAAAAGGGTCATTAAGAAAAAACTTCACAGAAATTGTAAGAATTGAAAGTCTATTGAAATATATCATAAAAATGATTCAACCCAGTATTCCTCTAACAAGTTCGCTGGCTCTTTATATTGCATCTAGTTTCTATTTGTTCAGGTTACACTTCATTACACAGAATTCCTTGGAAATAAAAACATCAAACATCAAAGCAGAGCTTGTTTTCTGACCTATTTTTGTTGATCATTGGAAACAATGAGGTTTTTGCACATCTCCTTCTTTTGTTATTACCCCATCTTCTATAATTCTTACACCCCAAGGCAATTACTACATCTTGTGAAGCGCACAACTTTCAAAGAAATTTCCATGCAGTTGCAGAAACTGAATGCCACATTTCTGAACAAGTGCCCTTCCTTTGGGCATTGTGGGTTAGTCTTTCCATGCTAACGGTTATGGATGGAGACAATTTCTTTAGCAGTCCCACAGTGTATTGAAAACTCTCTAAATGTAATTGCTCTTTTAAAACTGTCCCTTGGTTCCTGCCTTAAGCAAGTTATATGTATGTTCCTTGCCTCCTAAACACAGTTGTTGTTCATTTAGCCACTTGGCTAAGGATGCCTGCCGCTTTGTAACACAGAAATTCCGCAAAGTCCAATCCAAACTCTTTTGATGACTGCAAGGTGTTATTCCTCCTCTGGCAAGGCATATTCCATGCTCTGATTTAAAGCCAGGGTTGTCCTGGCCATTGGGCCAGCTGCCACTTGCCAAAAACCTAAGCCAGCCATGAGCGAGGCATCCCAGACACTTCCCCGCCAACATTAAAAAGGGCCCAAACTTCATGAGCTTGTTGATAGGTGAAAATTGAGGGCTTTTGCTTTGTTTTATTTAACTGAATTAATATTTCCAAGAATTGTCTCAAAATGAAATTTCTATGGCTTTCTTTTTTCAGAATTCTGATGAGCTGAAGAACCAAAGACATGTGGCATTCATCACAGCATCATGTTAAAGCAGTAATAAACCCCTTAAGTGAAGATAAAAAATATTTGTCTCACCATATCAACATTTTTCCCAAGAGAAACAGTGAAGAGCAAGGAAGAGAAGTACTGAGCAATAATCACTCCAGAAGAGGTGATTGTTGTAGCTTGGCATAACTGACGCCATCTTGAGCCCTGCATTTAACTAGTGCCCTGTATTTGACCCAGAAAAGTGAAAAATTACTCAAAGTACAATTCCCATAAGAAAAGCAGAATACACTGCACTCACAAGAGAAAAATTAACCTGCTCCACAAAGAAGCAGGATACAGATGTCGACTAAAAATTAATGTAAGATTCTAGCTAAATTGTTTCCAACCAGATGTCTTTTTGTGGTTTTCTGTTTTAGAAGCTCTATAACTTTCCAGTTCAGGGCCCCTCATTTGAACTCTGAAACACAGGGGTCTGTGTATGCAAGCGGTTGCTGAGCTCAGCTAATAAAATTCCAAATTTATCAATTTGGCTGCTTGGATTCCTATATTGTTAATGAACCACTTCAAATAACTTAAGTATAGATATGCTGAGGTCATAGATAAGTATTAATTAAAGCAGAAGCCTGAATATTTTCCACTGTCTGACAAAAAACTTGTCACTAACTCTTCCAGAACCTAAAATTTCTCATTTGTTAAATAAGGCCTACAATGTCCTTTTCAAAGAGCTGCTGAGAAAGTTAGTCAAAGGATTCACTTTGTAAGCTCCTGGATTGTTAACAAATAGGTGAAAACTCATCTTCAGTTCAGCTGCCAGAAAGGTAGTTACAATTCTGGGTTGAAAAGTCCTCCACAAGCCGCTAGTGTGCCTCATTTGCTTCTCTGGACTGTATCACCCACCAGCCAGCTCCCTCTCAAGTTGCCAGATCTAATTAAACCATTCTCTGTCCTCATCCTGCTCAGCTCACGGGTGAATTTGCCAAACTGACCCTTCCCTTTTGCTTGAAGCAGTGCCTTCACTTGTCCTATCGGATGTCACTCTCCTTCCCTCTTATCTTACAGAGGGTTCCTCTTCTACTTCCTCTGCTGGCTCCCGGGCGTTGCCCTGGCTGCCCAAATCAGAGTGTTCTGTTTCAGGTTATCCAACCTCTTCCTTCCTCTAGGTTTATATCTTTATAGGTCATCTCATTATCTGCTTTGGTCAGAAATTCTGTTATAGCAATAAAAAATGAGTTAATACAAGCACTTACTCAGTTATTCAGGACATGTTAATCTGCTGGAATGGTCCTAAGGATGGTTAATTGAGAAAAATGTGTCCTCTCACAGTTCTAGAGGCAACAAGTCTGAAATCAATGTGCTGACAGGGTTTGCTTCTTCTGAGGCATCTGTTCTTGGCTGCTGGAGAGCCGTCTTTACCTTGTAGATCTTCTTGGTCTTCTATCCACATGTTTGTGAGTCCCGACATCAATTTTTCACAACAACCCCAGTCATACTGGATTAGGACTCAGTTACATGACTTCAATGTATCTTAACTTTGTTTTTAAATGACCTATCTTCAAATATAGCCATATTGTGAAGACTAAGATAAAGATTTTTAGGCCAGGTATGATGGTGCATACTTATAGTTCCAGCATGCAGGAGACTGAGGCAGGGGGATTGCTGTGAGTTTGAGCCGCCCTGGGCTACTTAGTGAAGTCAAAACCAGCCTGAATGAATATCAGGACCCTGTCTCAAAAGAATCATCCAAAAACATGCTTTTCAGGAGGTATGCAATTCAGTCCACATATCACATAGATACTCAGCTTTTTCTTTTAAAAGAATAACGGCAATCTCAAAATTAACATGACTAAAACTATTCCACTCACATGTCCCTTTTTTTTAATTTATTTATTATTTTTTTTTTTTGTCTTTTTCCTTTTTATCGGTACCAGGGATCGAACTCACGACTACCTGCTTGCAAGGCAGGTGCTTATGCCGCTGAGCTAAATCCCCAGCCCCCCACATGTCCCTTTAAAACATGTGTTTTTTCTTAGCATTTTTTCTATACAGTCTGTATTCACTGTCTCCTAATACAGTCTGTATTCACTGTTAATCCATATACTCCCACTAGTAGGGTAGGAATTTCATTCTATTTATGACTTTATCTCCAGCACTTGGAATACATAAAAAATGTAAATGGTCACTCAGTAACTAGTTACCGAATATATAAATAGAATGTTCATAACAACAAAATTAGGTTGCTCTCTTTTTGACTCTACTTAATCGGTGAGAGAGAAAAACTCAGAGAAAACAAGTGAACTTCTTAGGCCATAGAGCAAGTAAGGAATGGAAATATGATTTGGACCCAGGTGATATGAATCCAGTCTGATAAGCAACAGCATTCTGTGATAGAAAGTGCTATTTCTAAGGAGGCAAAATGTATATAGGAGTTCATGGGAGGGACCTCAGATAGGATACACTAAGACAAAGAAGTTATAAGAAAGTTCCAGTCTGAGATAACTTCACATACTCAGGTGAGGTAAGAGTCTAACCAAAATGAATGAATGTACAACTACTATATTATTTAATGCTAGAGAAATCAGAGCACATTATCATGGATAAGGACTCTAGTATTTAGCGCTTCATTTATTCATGACATCACTATATTTAAAAAGAAGAAGGAACAATTGAGCTCTTAAGCCTGTAATGAAGCTGTCAAAGTTAACCATTCCAAGCTGAATATATTACAGCACCATTGTTGGTCAACAAGGTCACAACATAATTAAGATCTGCTTCCAACTTCATCAGTGCCTTAGGAAGTAATAAACTTAGCAGAAACTTGGAGTCCTCTAAGAATCTGTGAGAAGGTTTATAACTCCCTAGTGGAGGCAATCAAAACTCATGTTCTTTACAATTCACAACAGAAAAATAACAGAAATAAATAAACTGAATACATAAAGAAATAACTGTTCTCCAAAAACCAAAATAAGACCTGGATTTTTTATTAGAACATGTTATTTTACCAAAGTAAGCCCATCTTAGTATCCAACATGTAAATCTGGAAATAAAATTGACTTCTGGTATCAAGTGTAGTAATTAGAAAAATTTTGAAACTTAGTGGATATGAATGACTAGAAAAATTGAGAAAATAACTTCTGAAGTATGCCTCTGTCCGAAATGCTGCTGTCTGGAGTTTAGGTTCTTATTTAAGACCACTGACCATCCCTAGAGTTGAAGCCATCTAGCATATGAATTCTATTGCCAGCCAATATGGAAGTTGACTTTAAGCCTTATGACCAGAAAGCCTCATGACATAGCCCCAAAACCGATGTATAAGTCCAGATATGTACTTTATCAAATGAAACCATGCCATGAACTGGACCACATGATACCTCTCTGTATAGGATGGAGAAAAGTCTACATGGAAAGACATCCTGTTGGAAGATAATCATTGAACTACATTTATGTAATCTATATTTATCAATCTGATCTATCCACTGTGTGCATAGCCATTCATTGAGTAGGTTTCGAAATAGAGAAAAAGCAAATGTCTGTCAAGTTTTATGTAAAACCCTGTTATGATACTGACTGAACTAGATTGAGCCTATTCTTAAAGATTAGTTTGGGAGAAATTGCCATTTTTAGACTATGAAATCCAACACTCATGATCATAGTGTGTCTCTTTCTTGAGTTCTTCTACTTACACATCCTAAAGCAGTTTCTCAATCTAAGCACTATCGATATTTGGTGCCAGATAATTTTTAGTGCCCTGTACATTGTAGAATGTTTAGCAGTGTCCTTGGTCTCTACCTACCAAGTACAGTAGCTTACTCTATCCTGATGTGACGAGAAAAAGTATCCCCAAGCATTGGCAAATGTTCCTGGATTATATTGAGAACCACTTGCCCAAAGAAACTCTTGCACACATTATCATTTTGTACAAATATATTTATTGTAGTATTGTTTACAATACAAAAATATTAGAAAATACTAAATCACTTATTAGTGATTGACTTATCAGTAAAACAATTTTATTCAACAGCAGAAATTGAATAATGTAATTCTATCATATGTCTATAAATGTGAATAAGTATTGAAAAAAATAATGTCAAATTGAAAAAGAAACTTTTGCATATGACTAGTACCATGTAGTAGCATTAACATACACACCTAATACTTAAAAGCAATATTCTGAACACTCAATATCTTAGTCCAATTTGTATTGTTAAAGACAGAATACCAGATACTAGGTGCTTTATAAAACTAAATTCATATCTCATGGTTCTGAAGACTAGGAAGTCTGACATCAAGGGGCTGGCACGTGGCTAGTGTTTTCATACCGTATCATCCCACGCCAGGCGGTATAACAAGACAGTGAATGAGGAAGAGCAAAATAGGACAAAATCAACTCTCACAGCAAATGCAACCTGGTAATAATGACATCAGTGCAAACATGTGGGCTCCTAACCACTTCTTGAAAGTCCAATATTATTACACTGAAAGATTTAGTTTCCAGCACATGGTCTCTGGCGAAATGTATTTAAACCTTAGCTCTCAAACAATACATTAAATGTAAAAATTTGAACTATATGGAAATAATTCCTGAAAATTCCAGGGTGGTGGAAGAGCCAAAGAATGCTGGCAGTGTGCTAGGGTTTTATCTTTAGTTTCATTAAGTTTGTTCCTTCACAAACAAGTAATCTGAAAAGATATATTAGAATACATTTTAAGTCTAGATGATTGATTGTGGAATGTCAGCCTCCATTAGCCCAAGAGCCAAGTGCCTCAGTGAACCTCCAATCATGTATATATGTACATGTTATAGAGAACGCTCGTGAATACAGAAACTTATCCATTTGCAAGAGTGATTTATTTTAAGATTTTTTCAGTAGATTTATAAAAAAAATTTGTGAATTCCTCTCAACACTCACTTGTAAAATACAGTGAACCATTTGTTTCAAGTCAGTATTACTCAGTCAATAATTCAAATATTGCAGCGTTTGCTTAAACACTAGAATCTACCAAAGCAACACTTAAATTACCAAAATACAAATTACTTAGTTGACTTTCGTGACATTTGAAACTTCAAACTTTAATAGGATGTTTAGTATTATTATAACAAATTAAATGCTGTATCCTTATATTGGTGGGGAAGAACATCATTACTCCTGAGACTAAGAGAACTATATATACTAGTTGATTTATCAACAGTTCTACTGTAACAGTCACAAGGACTATAATTTTATAAATGCTATATGTCAATTTTGACAAACACAATAACTCTGGTATGATTTAAACTTGGCCCTGACAGCGAACATTTATAATTTTCTGGCACTTCAGCATCCAGTTTGAGTGTGGGGTTGGCGATCTCATTCTGGATTGATTCAGATTATCTGCCCTATACCTAAGCTTTCCTCTAAAACGTACATGTACACTGCCAGGCTCACCCCACTGATCCCCACAGTCCATGGGAACTGTGCAGTTGTAGCACAATGGCACTCCTTGTCATATCATCTACCCATCGGACCCATATCTGCTTACTCTGACTGGATTACTCAGAACTCCCTGTGGGAAACCTGCTTGAGTAACATCATAGACACCAGAAGAGGCCGCACTCACAGGTCACCTTTCTCTGGCTCCCCATCTATGCTGAGCATAGTGCCCTTGAAAAGCTTTCCATTAGGACGTGCATGAACCCAGTCTTTTCATGGATACATAAACGATGCACTAAATCTTCTATTGGTGTGTATTTTGTCTTGCAGCCTCCTCCGTCTCATCTGACCAACATGTTAGATCTAACTTCTTTTCTGGTTAGGGATATCATAGAAAGAGGTTAACTCAGCAAGGAAAAACTAGACACAGTTCAGACAAGAGTCACAAGGGTGTTGTCTGTCTGCCCACGTGAAGAAGTTTCCTGTAAGAAGAACACCTGGATATGTATCCAAAAGGGAGAATTAGGCCACCCACCAGAACAAAGAAGTACACTGTGAAAGACAGTCTGGGCAAAGTCCCATCAGTGCAGGGTTAGTATTCTAAGATAAACCTCAGGAAGATAAATCCAAGAGCAAGTCAAAAAGAGAAAAAGAGGAAACAACCCTTCATCATTTCATAGAACCTAATTTTTCACTTTTTACCAAATGATTTTCTGAAGAAAAAGTTGTAAAAAGATAAAATATGTTGTCTCTCTCTCATTGGCAAATAAAAGGAATCTGTAGCTGTATCTAAGTCAAAGGTCAGTTCAGATGGAAGTTTGAACTTCCTTTTCAATATCTATTCTTTTAAAAGGCCTTGTGACTTAAAGTGATTCCTCTCATACAGTAAGAAAATGGAATGTCCCAAATGATGAGAGTAGATGATAATAATCATAATTATGATGAAAGTGCCATCAGTGTACTCCCAGATGACATTTAATATAACACCAAGAGTTTGGTACAAAAAAAAATGGAAAAAGAAATGTTCTTTAATGCTGGTGTTCGGGCGTTTGAAGGCAATCATTCTTCACTGACACAAAATGGCATGTTAGCAGGTGTACAATTCAGAAATAGATAGTAATTTCCCCTTTATCCAAAAACAAAAATTGAATATATGTATTGCATTCTATCAAAGAGATATGTTAGTTTCTCATCAATCATGTTTTAGTTGGTAACAATGTGACTTCCAGATGTGCAAATTGTTTGGAATTTAAATTGCTTTGAGTTAAACTTCAAAAGTTAACACCTACAGAGCAAGGCAGAATTTTTCAACTCATAACTTTTAAATAAAACAGACATTTTCACCATTAGTATGCAAGTAATTATGATACAATCACCACAGCAAGTAATTCCTGTCAGGCCAAAGGAATTGGAATAGAAATAGCCTATTAAACAGCTACCAACAAGTAGAGGTCATTTGAGACACTTGAAAACCTTGGACTTGGCTTCAAATCACAAACTGCAGAGGGCCAAACAGCATCTCCAGCCAAGGAAACTCCACACACATTGTACTTTACTGAAAACAAGGAATTAAACAGAGGTTTACCCACTGAATATCAAGATCTCCAGTCATTATCCTGGGATTAGTTCCAAAACTGCTGGCGCACAAGCTACTATTCTTGAGGCAACAGATTAGAATTTCATTTTCTAAGGATTCTAAACTGCCCGAGGAAAGAGACCTAACGATAATAACATCGGAGTTCTGATTTGGGGGGGGGGAGCCCAGTCAGATCACTCTCAGTAAGGTCATTGCTGATAAGCCTCCAACTCACCACGGAGTTTCTAGTTAGTCTTTGATATTTGGTCCTTGAACATGAAGCACTCAATGAAGCTCACCATATAATTAAGTAAATGTCTCAAATAATAAAAATTGGAGACCAGATAAACAAGGTAATCAGGAAGAAATAAAGATTACACAGGGATTTTCTAAGAATATGGTAGATAGAAAGGACAACAGACTTGAAAGGAAGTTTATTGTAGTCAATGGTTCCAGAGAATAGACCTGAGAATTTCATGCCACAAAAGAGAAGGTTTACCACTGCTCAGATTCATGCTGCCCACTGTTCTCCATGAAACACGGGAAGTGATCTTAGTCAACAAGAAGAAAAGGTTTTCTCAACACCAGCTCTAAAGAGACAGGAAACGCTTTGCCTCAAATCTCTGTCTCTCCTTGTTCAGATGTGCAAGTGCTTTCATGAAGATGGCATAGAACTCAATAATATAATAGACTGGAAGTTTGCGGTGCTATTTTATCCCATGACTATATTTGGCTCCTTTCCTCCTTTGTGAAAGGCAAAATTGACTTCAACCCTCTGGAGCCAGCAGATATACCAGTTTTCTGATGAGGATGTTGCTTTTCTCTCCAGTTATCTGAGATGAGAAGAGGAGGGAGTGGTAGCTAATAAAAAGCATAAAGAAGCAGTTCTAATTTTAAAGATCCATTTTACCATCTCTGTTTTACCATTTGAACCACTAATGTAAGAAGCAGAAAACAAAAGCAAAAAGAAAGTTTAAGCCACAGCCTTTGCTTGAGATTCTCCAGGCAAAGCAAGGAAAGGCAGAGGGCACAGTTAATAGTTACGGGTTGGTTACTCTGAATAATTTTTGCAGGCTTTAAGCTAAATGAAGAGCCTCCAGTGGTCTGTTACTCGAGCCTTGGATGACTTAAGGTAGGGGAACTATTTGCTTGATGTGGATAAGATGGTTGAGGGATATAGATTCAATTTGTTGGTGTTTGTTTTAATACAATCATGCCACAAACTGGGCAACTTATTAAAAACAGAACTTTATTTCTCATAGTTCTGTAGCCTGGGAAGCCCAAGGAACTTCTGATGAAGACTCTCAGGCTGAGGCCTCACACAGCAGAAGGTGGAAGGGCATAAGAACAGATGCTATGAGTGAATAGGGTGGCATACATCCCAAATCCAAGCACTGGCAAGACGAGGAAAGGAACAGTGAGCTCAAGGCCAGCCTGAGCTACATAGTGAGACACAGTCAGGAGAGAGATGCTGTTTTCACATGATAGAAAAGCAAAACAAGATAAAACTTTCTTAGTTGTGTCCTTTGTAAGTAAGTGAACCCAACTCCATTAATGAGGGAGAAGCCATCTGGCCTGATGACCTCTTAAAAGACTCATCTCCTAATACTCTTACATCGCTAATACCTGAATTATGGAGATGACATACTCAAAGTGAAGAAATAAAACAAGGAAAATTACATCTTTTTAAATTGTACTTTTAAAAATGCAGCGTTCATTTCCCCCCTTTCTAGTTATTTACTACTAAATTTCTAAGTCTCTAAAAATGTAGATTGCAAACAAGCCTTCTTCCTAGAAAGTGGGCTTTTCTTCTATAGAATAGGCTACTGCCACTCAGCTGCAAACTGGGCTTATATTTTTCACCTGTAGACTGACCCCTCTCCTTTCATTCCACATATTTCCATCCTTAAAAAAAGCAGCACTATATTACATGGGTAGCATAGTTCCAAATATTAACATCTGCAAATGGTCTATATTTTAACTAGCCCACTAAATGGGTAAACTGAGAGACATTAGAAATATACATCCTATGCTTGAGAACATAAAACTTTTACATAAAGACCCTCAGCCCTAGGCTCTTCTGAATATACTTCTGAAGATCTTCACTCAATTTAAGCACACTTTTAATTCTGCCTAATAAAGTTTCCTAATGCTTCTCATTGATGCGTCCTGCAATTCTCTGTGCCATACATCAATAAACCTTCAAATGACACCATGGGTAGGGTGAAATGAGGTCCCTTTGCCCTCTATGGCAGCCCTCTTTGGATTCTGTACAGGGACAAAAGCATGACATTATGCTCCTGGCCTCCACATGGCTGTCCTCACATAAAGAATTACTTTCCTTTTATTCCAATAGCCTCAAACATTGCTAATTTGTTTTGGTATCAAATTTATAGCCTACATCTGAAGTCTTATAAAATATGAGGTGTGGGGCTTATAACTCAGTGGTTGAAAACTCACCTCATTTGTAGAAGACCTGGGTGGCATCTAAAGTCCTGCCAATAACAATAATAGTAAAGTATTATTATATAATTAATAATGATAATACAGTATAAAGTCAGTCGAATTACCATCACATGGATATCACCAGGGCTAATTGCCTTCACCCAGCATAGTAGTGGCTCAAGCCCTACCTAGGTCCATGTTAACCACAAGTGGGACAGCCAAAAAGCCTGCTCCATAGCAAAAGAAAAAGAGAACCAAAGTTTTTCTGGACACTAAGACCTTAAGTCACGTGGATATTCTGGCTCCCTACATAAAAATCATCTGCAAAAGAAGTTCCAAAGAGCTCAGAAATGTTTCCAGTGTAATCTCCCATTGTCTTTTTTTTTTTTTTATTTAAGAGGAAAAAGAGAAAAACACAAAACAAACCAAAGCGGCGTAAGGGTACAAGCAATACAGAACTACAAAACAAAACAAAACAAAACAAAACAAAACAAAACAAAACAAAAAAACATAACAGTAAGAAATTACCTGCTAGTAGATTACACACTATCTTCTTGAAAATAGTTCCTCAAATCACAGTATCAAAGAACACAAGGTGGACATTCAAACAGGGAGACTGCAAACAGCTGTGTTCAATGTTCCAAAAACATTGATAAAGTCAGCTATTTAACACCCCCAAACACGCTTGCTGTTATATCCATTAGAGCTCTTTTTCTTTTTTTTTTCCCTCTCTTTTTTACAACAAAATTTACACATCTTGGATTTTATTACTCCTTAGTGCTTATTACTTTCTTTGGGGGGGGGAAGAATACAGTCAAATATGGCAAAACAAAGCTGTCAGTCAATACCAAGGATAGACATAGCACATGGTGTAGAACAGAGTACAAGTTTATCAACAATGGTTATCAACGTTGTCCCTTGTTTCCTTAAAAAGAATTGTCTATCTTATTAGATATTATAAAGTTGGACAAAACAGTAGAGAACAAGACCAATAAAACTTAGGCATTGTAAACATTACAGGACTTCCAAAGAAGACAATAGTCAAACCAGAATGGGTATCTTAGTGAATCTTATTGTCTTCAAAGTAGTTGCCTATGTCTTCAAACTTGATACTATCATATAGAATGGAACAGAGTCTAATCAGTCAAAACAAGATCGTGGGAGTACTACAGGACTTCAAAACAAGTTAATAGGAAATCGAAAAGAGTTACTATTTATATATCCTAATTTTTTTGAATTTTTTCTTTAATTAAGACAAACATAAGAAATGACTAAATAATTTTTTTTGAAACAATAAGGGGGAGATTGAGATAAAACAGGACATAACAATATAACAATAGAGGTCACAGCATGACTGTTTCAATAACCTAGTACTTCACCACCTTATAACCTGACTTAATAGTAGTTACCATAGTGTCTTTTTCCTTGAAATATTTGGATAAAACTTCATATACTCTAGCTTCAAATATTTTCATATCAAGAAGCCCAGAATAAAGCCTTTCTAATTAATGAGTGAAAACTTTATAAGGCTTCAAGGCCACCTAATGGGGAATCATGATTACCACATATTTTTATATATTTGAATCATTATTTACATTAGGGAAACTATTCGGTATTCACACATGCGAGATTGATTTATTTCACTAATGAGTATGGTCTCATTTATTGATAAATATCTCAATGTGATCCTTCTTTATAGCTGAATAATACTCCATTGTATAGAAATACCACAACTTTTTTATCCATTCCTCAGTTGATGGGCACTTGGGTTGTTTCCAAGATCTGGCGATTACAAATTGTGCTGCTATAAACATAGGTGCACATATATCACTGTGGTATGATGCTTTCAGTTCTTCTGGGAATATGCCTAGAAGTGGAATAGCTGGAATAAATGGGATTTCCAGTCCCAACTTTTTGAGAAATCTCCAGACAGATCTCCACAAAGGCTGTACCAGTCTACACTCCCACCAGCAGTGCAGGAGAGTTCCTTTTTCCCCACAGCCTCTCCAGCATTTGTTGTCGGTTTTCTTGATCCTGGCCATTCTTTCAGGAGTGAGATGGTATCTCAGTGTGGTTTTAATTTGCATTTCTCTAATGACCAATGATGATGAGCATTTTTTCATGTATTTATTTGCCATTTGCATTTCTTCATCTGAGAATTGCATATTCATCTCAGATGCCCATTTTTGGATTGGGTCTTTGAATTTCGGAGGTCTGAGTTTCTTTAATTCTTTATATGTTTTAGACAAGAGGCCCTTGTCTGAGAGAGAGTTCACTAAAATCTTTTCCCAGTTTGTGGGTTTTCTTTTCACTATGCTGGAGATTTCTTTTGACATGCAGAGACTTTTTAATAAGAAGTGGTCCCAGTTATTGATTCTGGGAAGTATTTCCCGTGCGGTTTGAGTCCTGTTCATGAATTCTTTACCTACTCCTATGTCTCCAAGGTTTCCACCTAATTTGTCTTCCAATAGATTTAGTGTTTCTGTTTTAATATTCAGATCTTTGACCCATTTAGATTTTAATTTAGTACATGGTGATAGACATGGGTCTAGCTTTAGTTTTCGGCAAATGGAGAGCCAGTTATTCCAGCACCATTTATTAAAGAGACTGTCGTTCTTCCAGTGAACCTGCTTGGCTCCTTTATCAAAAATAAGGTGGTTGAGTGTGTTCGTAGTTGTGGTTGTATCTTCTAATCTATTCCACTGATCTTCAGCTCTGTTTTGATTCCAATACCATGTTGATTTTACTACTGTTGCTTTGTAGTATAACTTCAAGTCAGGGATTGTGATGCCTCCTGCTTTGTCTTTGCTGCTTAGAATTGCCTTTGCGATTCTAGGTCTCTTCTGGTTCCAGATGAAATTTAGGAGTGATTTCTCTAGATCTATAAGGTATGTTGATGGTATTTCTATTGGGATTGCATTGAATCTGTATAACAGTTTTGGGAGAATGGCCATTTTCACAATGCAAGGGATGTCTTTCCATTTTCTGAGATCATCTTCAATTTCCTTTTTCAGTGTATTATAATTTTCACTGTATAAGTCTTTCACTTCTTTCGTAAGAGTAATTCCTAAATATTTCATTTTTTTGCTTGCTAATGTGAATAGTCCAGTTTCTCTTATTTCCCTCTCTGTAATTTTGTTGTTCGTGTATAGGAATGCTATTGATTTCTGAGTATTGATTTTGTATCCAGCCACATTACTGAATTTATTTATTGTATCTAAGAGTATTTCAATGGAGTTTAGGGGGTCTTCTATGTAGAGTATCATGTCATCTGCAAACAATGATAATTTAACTTCTTCTTTTCCTATCTTTACCCCTTTTATTTCTCTTTCTTGCCTAATTGCTCTGGCTAGTACTTCCAGTACTATATTAAATAGGAGTGGTGATAAAGGACATCCTTGTCTTGTACCCGATTTTAAAGTAAAGGCTTTCAATTTTTGGCCATTTAGTATGATGCTGGCTGTTGGTTTGTCATAAATGGCCTTTATTATATTGAGGTAAAGACCATTTATTCCAATTTTCTGTAAAGTTCTTATCATGAATAAGTGTTGGACCTTATCGAAGGCTTTTTCTGCATCTATAGAGATGATCATGTGATTCTTATTTTTGGCTTTATTGATATGGTGGATTACATTTATTGATTTGCATATGTTGAACCATCCTTGCATTCCTGGGATGAATCCCACTTGGTCATGGTGTATAATCTTCTTGATGATTCGCTGGATCCTATTTGCCAATATTTTATTGAGGATTTTTGCATCTGTGTTCATTAGGGAGATCGGTCTATAGTTCTCTTTTATAGTTGGGTCTTTCTCAGGTTTTGGTACTAGAGTAATATTTGCTTCCAGGAATGACTTAGGAAGGATTGCTTCCCTTTCAATTTCATTGAATAGTTTGAGGAGTGTCGGCATTAGGTCTTCTTTATATTTCTTGTAGAATTCTGCAGTGAATCCATCTGGGCCTGGGCTCTTCTTGGTGGGCAAGGACCCAATTACATTCTCAATTTCATTAGCAGAGATTGGGTTATTCAACAGTTTTATATCCTCTTGATCTAGCTTTGGTACTTTATATGCTTCTAAGAATCTGTCTATTTCTTCTGTGTTATCAAACTTTTGAGAGTAGAGGTTTTCGAAATAGGTGTTGATGATCCTCTGTATTTCTATTGGGTCTGTAGTGATTTCTCCTTTTTCATTTCTTATTGCATGAATTTGAGCTTTTTCTTTCCTTTTTTTAATAAGGTTGGCTAGGGGCTTATCGATTTTATTTATTCTTTCAAAGAACCAACTCTTTGATTCGTTGATTCTTTGGATTGTTTTCTTAGTCTCTATTGCATTGATTTCTGCTCTGATTTTTATAATTTCCTCTCTTCTTTTGGCTTTGGGCTTGACTTGCTCTTCTTTTTCTAGCTGTTTGAGGTGTAGCATCAAGTTATTTATTTGTATTCGTTCTGTTTTCCTGATGTGGGAACTCAGTGCAATAAATTTTCCTCTCAGAACGGCTTTCATTGCATCCCACAGATTCCGGTAAGTTGTATCTGCATTTTCATTTTCTTTTAGGTATTGTTTAATTTCTTCTTTAATTTCTTCTGTGACCCACTGATTACTCAAGAGTGTGTTATTTAGTTTCCATGTGTTTGCGGAATTTGTGCAGTATCCTTTGTCATTAATTTCTAATTTCAGAGCGCTATGATCCGATAATATGCAAGGGATGATTTCAACTCTTTTGCATTTGCTTAAATATGTTCTGTGAGCTAATATATGGTCTATTTTAGAAAATGATCCATGTACTGCTGAGAAGAATGTGCATTCTGATGTTGTTGGGTGGAACATTCTGTATATGTCTATCAAACCCATTTGTTCACAGGTGTGATTCAGTTCTGTTATTTCTTTGCTCATTTTCTGTCTGGTTGATCTGTCCCTTGGTGTCAGTGGTGTATTAAGGTCTGCTGTTACAATTGTGTTACTGATAATTTGAGTTTTCATTTCTGTTAATAATTGTTTTATATAACTGGGTGCTCTGGAGTTTGGTGCGTATATATTTAAGATAGTTATCTCTTCCTCTTGGAGTTTTCCCCTTACGAGTATGTAGTGACCTTCTTTGTCCTTTATGGTCATTGTTGGTTTAAAGTTCACGTTGTCTGCAAACAGAATGGCTACTCCTGCCTTTTTTTGGATTCCTGCTGCATGAAGAATTGTTTTCCATCCTTTGACTTTCAGTCTGTGAGTATCTTTCTGGGTTAGATGGGTTTCCTGTAAACAGCATATGGTTGGATTTTGTTTCTTGATCCATTCTGCTAGTCTGTTTCTTTTGATTGGTGCATTGAGACCATTTACATTAATGGTTATTACTGTTAAATGCTGGTTAATTGTAGGAATGTTATCTCTCTGCTGTTGCATCTTTATCCTTCGGTTCTGTTTAATTATTTGCTTTGCTTAGTGGTTTTTTCCTTTGTGTATCTAAACTGTCTTTCAATATTTTTTGCAGGGTTGGTTTGGTGTTCATGAAGTTCTTCAGCTGTTCTTTGTCATGGAAGTATCGTATTGCACCATCTATTTTGAATGATAGTTTTGCAGGATATATCAGTCTTGGTTGGAAATCATTTTGCTTTAGGATCTGGAATACTTCACTCCATGCTCTTCTTGACTTTATCGTTTGTGCTGAGAAGTCTGCTGTGATTCTGATAGGTTTTCCTTTATAAGTGATTTGTCTTTTCTCTCTGACAGCTTTTAATAATCTATTCTTGTGTTGGATTTCTGGGATGGTGATTATTATATGTCTGGGTGTAGTTTTATTTTGGTTATGACTGTTTGGAGTTCTATATGCTTCACTGATCCTGATGTCAGTTTCTGATCTCATGCTTGGGAAATTTTCAGCTATTACTTCTCTAAATATCCTCCTGACATCCTTCATGTTGTCTCCCTCTCTTTCATTAATCCCTATCATTCTTATGTTATTCTTCTTTGCATCGTCTTGCAGTTGTTGAATTGTTGTTTCCTGGTTCCTTGTTATTTTCAAAAGATCTTTCCTTTCCTGTTCACTAGCTGCAATCCTGTCTTCAAGGTCTGAAATTCTATCTTCACTTTCATTAAGGCGGTTTTTACAACTTTCAGTGGAGTTTTTTATTTCCTGTATATCTCTGTGCATCTGCATTATGTATTCTGTTTGTTTCTTATATTGCTCGTCTAGGGATTCTATCTTTTTGTTTAGTTCCTCCAATTTTTTATCTGTGTTTTCTTTAGATATATTTAGAATCTCTTTCATTTCTTTTATCATTTCTTCTTTTATCTGGGAGATTATTTCGAGTTTGAATTTCTTTAAAGCTTCCTGGAGTTGCTTGTCAATTTCAGTGGCTATTGTGTCCGATATATGAGGTGGATGGGATATATTTTCTTCTATATACATCACTCCTAGGGTTTCTTGAGATGGGCTGGAGGTTTGAGGTTGTAATTTGGTCATTTTCCTATATTTCTGTGTTTCAAGTGTTATTTGAAAGCTTCCTCAGGATCTGTTGAAAATCCCCTTCTATGTTTGGAGCTACTGAGACTCTGGCGCCGCGCTACCCCAAGCCATTAGGCCTACAGAACCAGTGGCCCTCCTCTGCCTGCTCAGAACTCCGCAGTTCCAGACAAGCTGGGCCTCAGGGACACTGTGCGCCCACCTGCCCCTTGGAAGCTCCACAGTTCTTCAATCGCAGCCGGGTTAGGGTACTCACCACAGGCCACAGTGCTTCAGGAACCTGTGGACCCTCCCTGGTTGCAGAGATATCCACAGTCCTCCAGACACATGGAGAGGCCGATGCAGGCACCCCAAATCTGCCCAGCTCCTCCTCTGCAGACCAATGGCCAGGCACGGCAGCTAAACAGGCTGGGCTAGGCTGGTAGTGTGGGCCAGCCCACCTATCGGGAGCTCAGCAGGTCTCCAAATGAAGCCGGAATGGGGAGGCTGATGTGGAAGCCTCAAACCCACCTTTCCCCTTCACTGCACCTGGAAGCCTGAGGGAACTCCAGCAGTCTGGGCGCAGATATCCAGAGTCCTCCAGACACACAGAGAGGCCGGTGAGGGCACCCCAGATCTGCCCAGCTCCTCCTCTGCAGGCCTATGGCCAGGCGCGGCAGCTAAACAGGCTGGGCTAGGCTGGTAGTGTGGGCCAGCCCACCTATGGGGAGCTCAGCAGGTCTCCAAGTGAAGCCGGGAACGGGGAGGCTGATGTGGAAGCCTCAAACCCACCTCTCTCCTTCACTGCACCTGGAAGCCTGAGGGAACTCCAGCAGTCTGGGCGCAGATATCCAGAGTCCTCCAGACACGCAGAGAGGCCAGTGAGGGCACCCCAGATCTGCCCAGCTTCTCCTCTGCAGACCTATGGCCAGGCGCGGCAGCTAAACAGGCTGGCTAGGCTGGTAGTGTGGGCCAGCCCACCTATCGGGAGCTCAGCAGGTCTCCAAATGAAGCCAGGAATGGGGAGGCTGATGTGGAAGCCTCAAACCCACCTCTCTCCTTCACTGCACCTGGAAGCCTGAGGGAACTCCAGCAGTCTGGGCGCAGATATCCAGAGTCCTCCAGGCACGCAGAGAGGCCAGTGAGGGCACCCCAGATCTGCCCAGCTCCTCCTCTGCAGACCTATGGCCAGGCGAGGCAGCTAAACCAATCTCCCATTGTCTTGATGAATAGCATTTAGCTTCCTTACTCCACACTAATCTTGTTGATCGCTGGGTCACAAGTTAATTATGTCTCCTAAACACACTTTATTCTTTATACACTGAGAATTTTCTAAATTTTCATCCTCCTCTTCTCTTTTTATTTGTAAATTTTATCGTTAAATTGCTTCACTGGTCTCATATCTTAACTATGCACAATTAGGAAAAGACACAGATACTTCTGAACAATTTTCTGCAGAGTTTTTCACTTTTCTGTCAAATGTACTACTTCCCCAACCATAAATTCTGCCTTCTGTAAAGTCCCAGGATATGAGTATGATGTCCTCCAGCCAAGTTCTTTGTCATTTTGTAACCAGGTCAGCCTTTTCCCCAGTTTGCAATAGGATATTCTTCATTTCTATCTCGTATGTCATTCGAATAGTCTTCACAATCTATGTTTCTGCCAACATTCTGATTTGACCACTTGAGTAATCTCTAGGAAAAACAAGGCTTTTCACACAGCTCCCTTCTGAGGTCTCATTAGAGTTGTCTTCTATGTTCCATTCACAACAATAAAGGCTTTTCCCACCATTTGTTCCAAAACCATTCCAGCCTCTAAACATTACCCAGTCCACAAGCATTCCCACATTTACAGATATCTGCTACGATTACACCACCCTCTTCTGGTACCAATTTATGTCTGGTACATTTGTGTTGTTCTACCAGAAAGCATAGACTGGGGCATTTATACTTTAAAAAATCAGTTTTGACAGTTCTAGCAGCTGAAATCAACAGCATCTGGTGAGAGTTTTCTTGCATGACCACACAGAAGGGCACAAATGACAAATGCCGTGTCCTCACATAGCAGAAGAGTAGAGGTTCAAAAAAGAATCAAATTCGCTCAGTGAAGCCCCTCGGTGTAAAGAATAGGACACCTCCTTCTATGCATAAGGGAGGAGCCCTCATAGCTTAATCGTCTTTTAAAAACCCTACCGTCTCCTAATACTTTCACATTGGCAACATCTGAATTTTGAAAAGTTCATGTGTGAAAAACATGCTCTGAACTGAGCCCTTTGCTCTCTCTAATAATTGCCTTTTCCACAGGAGGGGCAGTATCTCTACAAGTGTTTAAGTTTTCCAGAACCAGAGCAACAAAAATACAGAAAATTAGAGAACACAGTTAATACCATTGGCTCTGCCAGGCATATATACCATACCAACAAATATAGAATCTAAATAAAACAGTTATAATGAGAGCTAATAGACTCCTGGGGGGGGGACATCAAATATTAATACTGTCAAAAAGGTAAGTAAAATGATTTTGTATACATAAATTCATATTTAAAGCAATTAAAAATGGATCATGCTTGTTGATATGTTCTGATGTCTGTGAGAATTTACTATATATAGAAAAGATAAGGCCGAAATATACTTCAATTTAAATGCTTAGTTTAAATTTATTACTTTTTTCAAAACATTTTTTCTTAAGCTTTTAGGGTCAATTTACTATTTTTGATATTAAATGTTTATATCATCAAATTGCAACATTTAGTTTTAGGATGTTTTAAATAGTGTTTGCTCTTATTTGCAAACTCAGTAATTAAAACACTGAATTTCTAACTATGTTGAGCTACATCTTAGTGCTTCTTTTTTGTTATCTAATTCAACGGGCAAAATATTTCTATAAATGTAAACAATTCTTAGGTAACTTTCTGTTCAGTTATCTCTTACTATATAACAAGAGATTCCAAAGCTTATTGAAATTGGGAGTGGTAGTGTTGCAATTACTCTATCTCTCCAGGCCTCAGTAGGAGAGGACCAAAGGTGGGGCAACTCCTCCCTTAGGAGGAGAAGAAATAATTGGAGATTTCGCCACTCATATCTGGCTGTTGTTACCAGCTGTGCTCTAGAGCTTCAACTGGAGCTATAAACTCAATAAACCCAAACACTTACACAGGGGCTCTCTGCAGTGGTTGTACTTCCTCACAGCATGGTGGCCTACAACTTCTCCTATAGTAATTTACAGCTCCAAAGACAAATGTCCTGAGAGGTAAGAAAAAGCTGTGTGGCTTTTTAAAAACCCAGCCTTAGAAATCACATAGCATTCACATTGCTCTTTTGCATTGGTTGACCTGTCAAATATGTTTTAAAACCACCACAGTATTGTACCTATAAGGTAATTGCAACTTAATTCTCTCACATGTACTAATAATGTTGGTACACTTAGTAATGTTTTGCTTTAAACCCTGTCTGAGTCGACAATTTATGCACTTTGTGGGAAATACAAGAGTGTCACTTAGGTGGCGGGATGGTTTGGCTATGGTTTGGCTTTTGTCCTCCATAGGTTCATGCGTTGGGAGCTTGGTTCTCAGGATAGTGGTGTTTGGAGGTGACTGAACCTTCAGGAGGTGAGCCCTGGGATAAATTACTTAGGTCACTGGCAGCACTGCACTCAGAAGTGATGAATGTAGTGCTCATGGGACCCTGAGTTAACTCTTCTGAGAAGATTGTTGTAAAAAGAGCAAGACTGGCTTTTCCTCTCACTTTGGCTTTCTGTCTCGCTCTGTGATCTCTCATATGTGCACATGCACTCACCCTTGCAATGTCACCCACAGTAGGCCCTCCCCAGTGCAGAACAGATGCTGGCACCATGACCTTCAGCCTCCAGAACTGTGAACTGAATAAGCCTCTTCTCTTTACAGAGTGACACAGCCTCACGGATGTCATTGTAATAATGGAAAATGAACTTATGTAGGTTAACTTTATGACCATATAAGTTATATAAATATGCATGGATTCCTTCATAAGAATAGAGTATGCTTTTATTCTCTTAACTCATTTTTCTTTACCTCTAAATCATCCAGGTAAAACATGCATACTGACTAGAAAGAAAAAACACCATCTGATCATATGAAACAAAGATAGGGAACCTCAGATACTCTGATGTAATACTGAGTTCACTTTAGAGTTGCAATTGATCTTCTGGGTCATAAAAATCATTGCATTCAATATATCCTCATTACCAGACTAAATGTATAACATACAAATATTGATAAGTTGATTGGACAATTTCTTTAATAATGTACTCTCTTTTTTAAAATAAAATAACTTTGACATGATATAGGTAAATATATTCTCTGATAGCAAAGATCTTTTTACATGACAGGAATCTAATTATATGTAAATGAGTTTTCTGTTTAAGAAGACTTGTAAACTCAACTAAAACTGAATTCTTTTATACCCTTATAGCCATATAGAATTTGTAAGTATTTTGAATATCTAATTGAAATATACATATTTGCTGTAATAGAAATAAGGTGCTTCCATTAAAAATTCAGAAAATCAGAGATTCAACGTATAATAAAATGAAAGCCATAACTAGAAGCCTAGGAAAATAAAGTTGGAAAAAACTACTAGAAAACAGATAAAAAGATGTGTAATTTAGGAAAATTCATTAGAAAATTAGTGGGCCAGTCAAGAAGATCAAACTTCAAGTAATAAATGTTCCAAAGAAAGAAAATGGAAAGTTAAAATCATAAGTAAAATTGATCCAAGAAAATTTTGCAGAACTAAAGTTCTGAAACTTCCAGAATCAAGGGCATAATAGACAAAAATAGACACACCTAAAGGCATATTAACAGAATATTTGGAAAAAAGATAAGTATAAATTTCAAGAACATTATAAGAAAATTGCCTATAGGCTTGCAGAGAGAAAATTCAAGTTCTAAATCATTAAAAATCCAAATAGGAAGAGACATTTTAATACCACCAATGAAAACTTGACAGTTACAAAGCAACAATACTCTCCAAATTCTGAAAGAAAGTGATTTCTATTCTGAAATTCTCTATGTAACAGTCTGTTGTGTGGTAGGGTAAGGAAAATTTTTCAAATATGCAAAGTCTTACAAAAATGCGTCCCCTATGCACTCTTCCTGAAGAACTTCTTACAAGATATCCTTCATTTATACAAGAAAGTAAGCCAGATATAAGTGATAATGAGATCCAGGAAACAGAAAATATCACTAGAGAAAGACAAAAGGACATTTTGAAAATTAGACACCAAAATAAAAGCAAACAACTAGCTTGTAGTACATCTCTCGAGATGATAGCACTCTAAAGGTTGAGGCAGGAGGACTGTGAGCTCGAGGTCTGCTTGGGCTGCGTAGCAAGTTGGTCTTGCCTAGAGTATATAGTAAGACTCTGTCTCATAAAACCAAAAACAAATAAGAGGAAAAAAACATAAAAACAGGATATTTATCAAGTCTAAAGAAACAACTTACATGGTCCAACTGTTACTGAATATTAAAAAATAAATAAGTACTAAACATTGACCTAAACAGACTTGTTTTACCTTATAATTTCTTCACCTCCTTTCCTCTCTTCCAGGAAAGATACAGCTGATCATTGACAGCAGTGTTAAGTTGTAATTAGTCTAGAAGAAGACTAGAACTAAAGGCATCTACAGGATAAATTTTATTTACTCACTTTCATCTACTATTTATCCATCTTCACACAATTTGCTACTGCTAGAACCTCAAAAATATTATTTCTTTGTTTTGATATATCTCTAAAAATTTATACTTCTTTGCTGAAGATACTATTTAATTCCAAATTCACAGCCACTTTTTTGAACTACTCATTCCTTGGTGTCACTTATGTGTATGTGAATTATACATGTTATTTAAGTTTCTATTTGCTTTTGTCTTGTTAATCAGTCTTTTGTTGTGGAAACCTGTACAAATAAAACTACAAACTGTAGAAAGAAATTTTTTTTCCTCTGCCACAGGTGTAAACGAATAGATTCCCTTTTTGTCAACCTAGAGACTACTCCTAAGTACTGTACCTCATTCTGTGGCTTATGGTATCAGTAATCAATTATTCAGATACCTAATTATTCACTTTATAAAACTAACTATCATGTTATTAGTTATCAATGATGTTCTCTCACTGCAACAGGCAAAGGAATAAAAACAACATACTCCTGTTTTCCAGGAAATTATGATCACAGTGAAGACACAGAAGTTTAGAAAAGGAAAGCTAAACGTACCAAAAAGGGTCATGGAAGACCTCACAGATGAGATGACATGGGCTCAGAATCTCTAAGTGAGTAGGAGATTAGCAGATAACAAGGAGAGGAACAACATTCTAAATGGGAACAAGCGTGAGAAAATGTGGAGGTTCAAAAACTGAGTACCAGGGTATTCAGGACAGAATGAGCAAACATAGTGATTGGAAAATACAGTACATAGAACTGGAAAAAAATGGTTGTAACAATTCATTTGTATGCAAGAGAAACTCAAAATTGTTAATCAGAGGTGACTTGAGTGCCAGAATGAGCAGGAAAGTGATTTCAATGGTTGAATTTTTAAGACCTAAATTGGTCCTACAATGAGGAGAGAGAGTGGGCCAGAAGACAGTTGAGTGATGTTCTAGGCTTAAGAAATCATCGCTGAAGTAAGATGGTGGCCATGTGATGAAATCAGAAAAAAAGAGATGAGTTAATTGTAAAGAATTGTAGCAGTGGAGGTGCCAGAGATACAACTCATGGCACAAGCTCCTGCCTGGCAAGCACAAAGTCTTGAGTTAAATTCCCAATGCCAAAAAACCCCCCAAAAAACCAAAAAAGAATTGTAGGGTTGGAAAGGTACAGTATCATTCTCAGACAATGGAGTGCCTAAGTCCTCCGTTCCCGCTCCTTGACTGGAAGGGGTCATGGCTTGGCCTCTGACTATCACATTCCTCTCCTTGTTTTCCCTTTGCACTACCTCCCCACTTGCGTCCATCCTCTTCCTCACTATTTAGTGGTCACTCTTCTTCATTCTACCCCAACTTGAGTGTAGTTTGACTACATGGTGTCCTTCCTCTGCTTCCACCATTTCAAATATTATCAATGCCTTTTGAAGAAAGTAGGGTGTTCCCTGGTGTGGTTAAGACCACCCCACAGCTAGTCTTCCAAAATATTCCCTGATTTCAGCCCCAGCCTTTCACTGTATCACTGCCCTGACAGCTGAGGCTGTCCTGGAGCCCTGCACCTATCACAGACTTGTATTTGGACAAATCACAGGCCAGAAGATGCTTTAAACACAGGCCTTCCCACCCACTTCTCTGGTTCGTCTGGGAGTGCTCCTTCCAGCTCCTGATACCTGGGTTTTGCACTACAGGCCATGTTAAAATAATGCTTCACTTTGGTGGTTATATAAAACTCACTCTTTATTTATTTCTTGGGTAGTACGAGCTCAAAGACTCCTATACATGTACTCAGGACTCTTACTGTGGATACTGAGAAGCAGTGAGTTCAAAACAAAATAGCAATAAGTATTGAAGGGTATTACCATTAAAAGAGCTCCAGAGTCTAGTAGCTAACAAAGATCATCAGCAGACCACCAGCACCTGGCAGAGTCAACCTACTGTGTGCAGCACAAGCCAGCACCAGACATCAGGACTGCCAGCAGAACTGTACTTTGCTAATTTGTGCTTTTCATCTGAATCAAGCAAAGAAACCACAGATGGATGGGCAGCATTTCCTCACCATAGTTAACATTTTTCTAACAAAAGACAGGTTAAAAAGAGAAAAGCACAGCAAATTTGTTTAACCAGAGTATATGTAACAAAGAGGCCTCAGAAATGAAGGCTCAAAAACCTGAGTTGAAACTATCCTTTTGTACACTTAAATTTGAAGAAGAATGAACAGCCAGTAGAAATGTGGCTGAGCAAAAGGTATGGTTTAACGTAGTAGATAGTAAGGAACCCAGCAAGCCCTGTCTGCCCAGGTTCTTCTGGGCCTCTATGTGCACACTATTCCTTCCTTTCAGGTACAGGGTGTGGCCCTTTCTGGAATGATAGTCTTATATTATCAGATAAAGCAGATCAGGGAATTTTTAGGGCCTTCACAATAAGCTATATTCCCAGCCAATTTATTTTTTTACACAAAGAGTCTTACTAAATCTCTAAGTTGACAGGACTGAAAGACTGGGAAGTTTGGAATAATTGTCTAGATTCTTTGGCTGGTTTAGTTGAAGAGATGTGTTATCACACAAGCTGGACATACATAGAAATCAGTACTGTGGCACCAGATGTTTGCAAAAAGAAAGGATTTTAATACATAGTCAACTGGCTAGGAGGCTAAGAGCTGGTAAAAACCAAAATATGTCTCCCCATTAACTGGTAGTAGGGTAATTTATAGAAAGAAAAAGGGAGAAGTTGCTTATTGATGGGAGAGTGCAAAGGGGAGATTGAGGGGTGTGTGTGTATGTGTGCACATGTGTATACACATACAAGTCATCATGGTCAAACATCTTGGGGAGTTATGATGCTCTTTATGAGAGATTTTGAAATTGTAACACCAAGAGGTCATTGAATGAGCAAGCTGGGTTCTTTTTAGGGGTTCTGTTTTGTTTCATTTTGTTTTTTGCAATACTATACACTGAACTGTATCCACAGCTTTTTCTTTTTTTCAGACAAGTTCTCACTATTGGGAAAAACAAATACTAAATCAGTTGGATGACACGCAGGCGCTGAGGAGTTGGAAGGCAACTCTTTATTACTCTAGCAGGCTGGGGGAAACTTAGTTCCAAATTACCAGTCCAGACTTGGGGTTAAACAGACACTTCTACATGTTTTAAGTAGGAAGTATAAAAGGCTGACAGCAAGTTATCTTATAATTGGCTACACAGGCTGGATCATATGTGTCAGGCAAACTTGGTCTGAGCTGAAAGGAGTTTCTTAAGGTTAGAGGGTTGGATGAGCAGGAAGAGTGGATCATTGTTTAGACTGAACCAGTCCCTCTTTGAAACAAGTTAGCACAACAAAATGCACTTTCTGGCTGCATTTATAAGTTGCTACTGGTGTGGAAATCTCAAGGCCAGCTGAGTTTAAATGGGCTGAGACTACCTTTCACATCCTTGAGTATAGTATCTGGCTATAAGTTCTTAACTTTCCTTTACTTCACTAAGTTATCCAGACTAGGCTCAAACTTGCTATCCTCTTGCTTTAACATCCCAGAGTTCTCAGAGTAGAGGTACATACCACTGTACCAGGCTGTCAGTGCATTCATCCAGTGGATTCTGGAGTTCGATCCTGAAAGGCAATTTGACCACTTTGTTACTTAAGGAATTTATGTCTGGGTGTATTCAGCCCTTAGTTAATTTCAGAGGGCTTCTAATTTTATAACCTATCTTGGGGAACAGAATTCCATTTTTTGTTGTCTTTCTTGGGGAAGAGAAAATCAGAGATAGAAGGGTAAACAAAACTTTCCTTCTGAGCACCATGCAATTCATTCTTTTTAAAGTGCTAGCAGGCCAAAGAGCCATACTTTCAATATCATTTTGTGAACAGCAACAAAGTAAATTGATAGAATTGGTTCAATAAAATAAAAAACAATGATTAAAATTAAATTTCAAGGATAAGAAATAAAGGTCTCCATTGCAGATATTTTATGTCTCCCATCTGCTTCTTGTCTCACATACACTGATGAAGGAATAGATTGAAAAAAGAAAATACCACACTTTGTAATTTGAGAATGTTGACAAGGAGCACTGAGTTCTGGCTGTACAGAGATGCAGTTACTATTAATGCATCTAAGAGACAAAAGGCATCCTACAGGGCATCTCTGAAAATTCTTCTTCCTGCTGATTTCCAGGCAAAGGAATTTATATGCAGATACTTTCCCTTGAGCATTTTTTTGGTGATGAAAATTCACTGTCAGTATTTTCATTCAAAGCAGACTTTCCCCAAGGCCACACAGATTCAGCTTGGCAACAGAGACCGGGTACCCACCTTTTTTCTCCCCTACTCTCAAGATGCCTTCTTTTAACAAATTAAACTGGGGTAAGGAAGAGAGCAGTACGGCAGCACAAAAGCTTCACGATGTAAATACCACATACCACATAGAGCTAAGTGAGTCGTTTTGCATATGTGCATCTGCCTCAAATTAGAAATACTTGTGAATGGAATACCACAAATGTCTTTGAAGTTCATTACTGTAGAAAGCTATGCATACAAAGGGCCTTTTCCTTGTTTGCATATAGCATACTATGGTCTCATGGAGAGACTGAGGGAAGTAGAATAACTGCTCTGGTTTATATTATGAGATGGTTCAGCAGATGAAAGAATTTTGTGCAGTGAGTCATTCTGCCTGTGTTACCACCAAGGCAGATTTTGCAAAGAGTAAATCAAATTAATCTGCCAGAACCCTGGGTTATATGTGTGGGGATCATTACATGATATAATTCCATGCTTCTGGGAAGGTTCAGATTTGCAGAGGACTGTATGACCTCTCAGCCTATTTCCAATCTATGTTGTTATAAAGGCTTTGTCATATCTTCTCTTATTCTTTTTTTTCTTCCAAATCTACTTTATTTCAAAGAGAAAATTTCAAAATTTTCAAAAGTTCAAAATACAATAATCAGGGTCAACTTCTCTTCTTATAAAAGTTTAATATCTTTATGCTTGTTTAATGAGCAATTTTCTTATATTTCGTACACTAGGAACCTATTATTTGTAGAACTTTGAAACAAGATCAACAGAGTTTAGAAGAGAGAGACCAACATGTGATTTAGATAAAACAGTCAAATATGAACTTACAAAAGCTCTCAAAATTAATTGTTTTAAACATTATTGTACAAGCCAAAAAAAAAAAATCTGTGCAGGTAACATCATGTTTAATGTGTCTCAAGATGGAGAAACCAGAGAACAAGAGCAGAGAGGAAATGGAGAAAAGACATGAGATTAACGTAGGTACCGCCAAAGGTGTTTTACATATACTCTTATCTGTACTTGGGTTCCTTCAGTCACTTTCCTGTTACAATGTGAGTTGGAAAGCATGTTTTAGGAAATATTTGTAGTTAATGACATGCTTTTTCAATCCAGTTTCACCTTTTAAGACTTTTTATAATAGTTCTTATGTTCTACTCTTTAAATATGTCTATGACCTGCTGAAGTCCCTTAATGACCAATTTATCTGAACAAATAGAATATTTTGTAACTTAATGGAGTTCTTTCCACTTGAAAGCACAGCAGAAAAATTTCTCAAGCTCCTTGACAGGTTTTCCTGGCTTGAAAAACTGCCTCAAATATAGTTTTTGATGCCTTTTTTGAAGGTCATCAAAGGACATGTCCTTAGTACCCTTTTCCATCTTCAATTCATATCCATCAGGCTACCTACAAAAGCAGATGAAAATTAATGAGCATCCTTGTAATATTGGTAGGAAGCTGCAAGCAGAGCTTAAAAAAAAAAATAACAAGATCTGCTTTGATCATGAACATTTAGGTCACTCTTTCCCTGTAGTCCCCAATATGTTTATGACAATTATTCTAACCTGGTAGGCATGAATAGGCACAAACCTTCAAAAAGGCAGTGTGTGTGGTGGCATGATAAAGAGGAAAGGAGTGTGAGGTTATAAGCAGAAAAAAGAAATTAAGTAGACTGAAAAAATCCAAGCAGAAGTAGCCATGGGTAGATTGATAATCTTCAAATACCCCCACTGAGAAGCTAAGAATAAGATGATATATGGCATATTAGTGTCCCCAAAGAATTTCCAAGCATGTCCAGTTGTCTCCTGATTTGATTCCTCTACTGCCTTCATTGCAATGAATTCCCTTTAAGAGGTCACAATATAACTGGATGGTGCCTCAGATCATCTTCCAAAGAAGTAAAGGGAACCTCAACTTGGCCCATTGAAGTAGGTTTTTGACTTACATTACTGAAAACATTTCAAAACAGTGTGAGGCATAGGTAGGTTTAGTAGACAGAATGAGAAGTAAGGGGGAATAGGAAAAGGACTCCAGCCTGAGAAACTGAAGGCAGCACATTCTGGTGGAGGGAGTCAGACTGGTTTGCTTACCAAAGCACAAGGCCAGCTTTTAAGGATTAGCTGAGATGCTCCAGGGTGTGAACAATCATTATCTCAGTTCTGGTTTTGTAGCTCCAGAGGAATACTTTTGGTTTTAAGGGACAGTTTGATTTCTGTGAGATCACCATTGTTGTCTGGGAAGGGGTGCTTCTAAATTCCCGTAACAGAGTAATTATTGCTTGGAGGTAGGTAAGCTTATCTTGTGGTAGTCTGTAAGGCTCTGCTTTTCCTGGAATCTGCAGTGACTGTAGGTTCAAGACTTCTAAGTATCACTCCAAGTGACTTTGTGCAAGATGGCAGCTGGATGGCCTTACAAATCCCCTAGATTATTTTAGTTACTCTTGTGTTTGTGTCCTTAGCCTTGACATGAGATGAAATAGACTAGGTAACTTCAGGGCTAAAAACCTGGCAATAAAGACACTTGATAAGTAGTTAACATGCGTGGGTGAAGAGCTGAGCAGAGTGACTTTTCAGGTAATAAAATTTTAAAAATTGAGTTTCCTTATCTCTTTTCTACCTATGTTTATTTCTTCTCCTCTTCCTCAAAAACATCTATTTGTAACTTTATAAAGTTATGATTCTTAAGTATTTAGCAACTACTTTTCAAATACGTGTTGATTTTATTAAGGAAACCAGTAGGATGACAAAGTAAGATCAAAGACAGGAGCAGAATACTACCAATGAAGGGAATGTAGTCATACCATTGCTAGCTATTGATATAGGAAAAATATAACTTCCGACTTCTTGGTCTCAAAACATCGAGAGCAAAGTCATAAACCAAAGGAGGAGAGTTCTATCAGAAATAGAGGAAGAAAAGTAGCTCCTGGAAGTCCAACAAATGTTCTGAATGAGTGACGCTCAAGACTCTTTGTTAGGGGTTATTTGTACAACAGTGTCACAATGTGGGTACGATATTGATCACAAGCAACCTATAGGATTACAAACACAACTGCTTAGCTAATCTTGATTCAAAAGTGAAGCAAGTCACATAGAAAGAGTACATGGAAAGAACAAAGGCATTTTTAGGAAAGGAGAGGAGTATGAGTTTGGCTATTCTGATCACCCACCTGATGCCTGTCTGGGCCCACTAGACTAGGTAGAGTTATTACAGTATAATCTCAAATTGCCATTTATCTTGTAATCCTGGCTATTCCATCTCCAGTTGAGCCTCAACTCTTCAGATTTGCCATCAGCCATACATTTGATGTCTTTTCTGTTATTTTGTCTAAAGGACAGAAGTCATTTTCATCTCTACTAAACCAAAATCATTTGCAACTTTTTGATCTTCTACGAGATATCTAATTCTACTGTGTCTGGATCCTTATCAATAGTAACTCAGACAGGTTAGATCACTAACCAGGGCCTCACGAACTTAAGTAACCATCAGAAGCACCTTAAGAATTGTTAGTTAATTTCTAGAGCACTCCCTAGAGCTTCCCATTCAGTGCTCAGAGGTAATACCCAAGAACTAGCATTGCTACAAAGTTCCAGATGATGCTTCTGCTGCTAGTATCGAAACCAATGCTGACAATTACTGTTATAGGCTGACACTGAAAAGGCTTGCAGAAGTATTGATGTCTATTTTCAAGTACCAACTTATGTCAGTATAAATTATGAAAGTTTTTTTTAAATAGACCAACATGATTATTGGATATTTTTGATGGAAAACTAGACATGATTTAATTCCACATTTTCTGAATCACTGGGGTTTTCACCTTTCATTGTCTCTGAGCTATTCAGAACTCTGTAATTTGTAGATAACTAATAGCATTGCAAATTATTCTTGTTCATAGACATGCAAATTATTTCTTCCTGGTGGGAGGATAATTGATTTTTCTCTCCCACCCTCCTCTCTTACCACTATAAAAAACCACTTCCCTTCTATTTGTAAATTCATTCCCAGGATTTATTTTCATATACAAACATAGATAGATAGATAGATAGATAGATAGATAGATAGATAGATATAGATACATACATAACTATACATATATAACTATATATATATTTGCTTTCACTGTTGTTAAGAACTGAAGTCAACACACTGAATAGCAGAAATGGCTGAATTAACCTTCTAAATAATGCAATTTGAACAAAGTAAATGCAAATTAACATATATAATTAACTATATATTACTATATATAAAATATAGATTTCTATAAATTTTCCTTTGAACTAGTTGTCATATTATACTGGCTCATGAAGCTAGTATGTTAAATAAAATCTTTGCCACATGTTTACTTTACACTGTTATATTTGTATGATTATACTTTCCTCTTTAAAAAAAAATCTCTTAATGGATACTTTTTCTTAAAAATAATCCCCAAGTTTGGAATTTCACTTTCTCATAGTCTTCAAATGAGTGACTGCCTTCTTCCAGTACAGTTAGCTTGTGGGTTTTGTATTCGCTAACACTTAACAATCAGCTTTAAAATTCAGTCTCCTGGGACACTGACCAGACTGGGATCCTATGAATTCCAGCTGCCTATTTCCTTTAACAATAACACAGCTGCTCTTACTTTTTAAATCCCTTTTCACTGTTGTCATTATCTAACAGAGTTAATTTGTATTTACTTTGTTCAAAATGCATTATTTAGAGGGTTAATTCAGCCATTTCTGCTATTCAGTGTGTTGACCTCAGTTCTTAATTAGCAACAGTGAAAGCACAAGTCATGTGCTACCTGTTTGAAAGCCTGCTAGACATCTGGAGTGTGAGGAAGAGGCAAATTTGTGTGCCAACTTAGAATCCTTTGCATTTGTAGGGTCAGCAGGAAATCCTTGCTGTCCGATCTGGTCACAGTCAGATATTTTAAGTTCTAAGTTCATGACCCTGGATGCCGCCCAACTTCTGATCAGAACAGCTTCCTCCAGTGGAGCATCTGCTTTCTATAAGAGGAGCTCTGATTCTCTGCGAAGACCTTTCTGGGCCCCTCAGCCCTGGAATTCATAACAGACCCCAGTTTGACTCCCACAGTCCAATTCTTCTTCCATAAATTCTCAGCAACTTTATTTGGAAGAGCTAACGTCCAACTCTACCCAGGAACTATTAATTGTGATTTCATTATCCCCACCTCCCAATGACTGCAAAATGCTATAGGGTGTATTATGGGGAGGACAGACTGAGTTTACTCCATGTAATTATTTTGTGCTAAAAAAAATATCATTTACTTTAGGAAAATAAGGCTTCTGATTTTTGAACTAATTTTCTCATAGTTGTTACTATGTATAGAGCCTTCCTGATTATCATTTAGTCTTTCTAACCCAAGTACATATGCTTGCATAAAAAGCACAGCCTGCTCTCTATATTCCCCAGCTCTGTATCTGCAGATGCAACAAAAAGGAGATGGGATACTTAAAAAGAAGGATTCTTGTCTATATTGAACATGTACAATTTCCTATTGTAACAGTTGCTTTACTGTATTATTTAGGATCTAAGACAATACCTTATAGCCACTTCTTATATGGCATTTACATTGCACTAGATATTATCATTCAAAGTACACAGGAGGATGATAAGCTATATGCAAATACTACGCCTTTTTTTATGAAATATGGGAGCCCACAGATTTTGTTATCTGTGGAACATCCTGAATTTTTCTTCTCCTGAAACCAAGGAGCAACTATATTCCTAGGATGGCATATTTTAACTAACCTCTTGTGATAGCTTTCAAAAGAGTTTGTGGTCACCATGGAACAACTTAAAATTTCATTAGCATAGAACTTTACTCTCAATATTTGCTTAGAGGCCAGGGTTCCAAGATAGAGTCAGGATACCTATATTCTGACGCATCTGCTCAATCGGGGGCTTTGCCTGTTATTTTCTATATAGTCAACAAAAAGAAGATGCAATGAAATAGTTTTTAAATGAGAATAAGAAATGAAGGTGTCATGCATTATTTATCTGAACTCCAAATTTAAATGGACAGTCTGCATTTCATTTACTAAAGTTGGAATCACTAGTAGGGATAATCCATAGTCCAAGTATATCTGAGAAGGGGTGGGAATGAGAGGATGAGCGTACACAAGTGCAGTGGATCATATCAGGCTCTGATCTGCCACTTTAGCTGTCTGCTCAGACTCACTTTCTGCTGTCTTTTTTTATTCACACAAACACTGGACACAGACTCTTTTCCTTAAGTTTTATACCTTGCCACTCAGAGCCAGTTAGATGCTTACTTACTACTCGGGGATACAGAAGGAGTTGGCTTTGACCTCAGAGCAGAAATGTTTTCAGTTGCCCTGATTACTGTCCAGCTTCTTTGCCATGGACACAACTTCCTAATGAGTTCCTGGAACCCTCTCTGCTCCTCAGTCCTTGCTTATCAGTCTCAACTCCCTAAATTCCCAAATATTTTCATTCTTGAACATTTTTAGATCTGAGTCATTGTCAAACCTGCAAGATTTTCACAAACACCCTCATCTAAAATATAAACATGTGCCTCAGTGAAAAGCAGTCACTCCTAAGAGCAACTGCATGATCAGTGCTTAAATAACAATGTTTTAATTCTTCATTCCATAGGAGAGCAAGAAAATGTGTATAAAACTGGAGAAGACAAGTCTCAGGAGAGAAGGCTGAAAAGTTAGGATTAAGCATCTTAAAAAATAGCAGTTTTAGACATAACCAGTTAATAAAGTACAAAAAGTTAATGTTAGAGAGTAGTTCTCTATCTCCTGCAATCCTATTTTCAGAGAGAAATATCTGATCATTGAGTAAGAGATCTTGGTCACTCGTACCAGTGGGTCTCTTGAGCTTGTGCATGCCAAAACAATCATACGGAAAACAAAGTGATGCTGAAGTATTATAAATGTGTGCCTCCTTCCAACAAAACTTCTTCTGGAATCTGAGGTTACAGGTGCACACCAGTTCTGGAAATTTCTTGGGATGCTTTAGTGATTATGTCCACTGGCACTTGACAAAAATGAAATTTTTTTCTTTGACTGAAACTTTAGTCAGGATCCTCTGAGTCATCTGCTTAAAAGGGCCTGCAATTGGGCTTTCTTCTCTGTCCTTAAAGAATCCCATTTGAGCAGGACTGTTTATAAAGCAATCAGATTTTGCCCATCCTTGATATCTGATATATCTTAGCAACTTACCCTACCTTTAGCAGTACTCCTATCAAGACTTTTCAACCTGACAGTCCTTATTCTTAATATTTTCTTTTAGCATGCACTAAACCCTCAACACTATGTTTTGGTTGTAAATCTTCACCCAGTTTTGTAAGAACTGAGTTCAAACTCTCCCCTAAGACAAGACCCCATTGCGTTGATCTGTATCTGTCACCATGGCCTATCATGAATACAGTTAGCCTCACCATCTTTAGCAAGTGCCATGAATTATTTTCTTCCTTAACACGCTAAAGACAATTGTGAATAACATCACTCCAATTCTGTGCCTTTATAAGAACTTGGATGTTATTATATTGTATTATATTATATTTGTAGGGGCAGAGAGACATAGAAAAAACTTACAATGAAACAATAAAATCATCAGATACTTGTCTGTGTACCTCACACTTGAGAAAATGCATCCTATTTTATCCTTATGCAAATATTTCTCCCATTTAGACTGTTCTGACCTTTTCCCCTTCCCAGAAACAAAAGCTAAGTCCTTGACTGACCACAATGATCAACAAAGCAGATTACCCTTATAAATACAAATATGCCTCAAACTCACTCGGGCCATCCCAAGCAGGATGCTCCTGTCTTGTAGCAACACTCTACTGCTAAGACAGCTCTCCTGTTTCCTTTGTATTTGTCATGTTTTAACCTTTCACTTCCAAATATATCAATCTTGTATCCCCCATTTTTCTGCTAAGAGCCCCACTTCTTTATTGTTCACTTGACTGAAGGCCAGAATGCAGAGATAAGTGGAGGATCACTCAGAGATGCCCTGCCAGATGCAACATTTTAAAATTTTTTCTGTGTTTTATACAACTTTGTTATTTTGAATCCTTCTAGCATTGAGAGAAGCCCCTCCTGTTAGTTTAACCCTAGACAAAATAAAACAACTTGCCTGTGAGCATACTTTTGAAATGCAAACCAATCTTGAATCCATGCCTCTTTCTTCTTGTTTTCATCAGATCCTTGTCGATTAGAACAGTGTTCTCCTCTCCTGAATCACCCAGAGCGAGAAACTGGACATCAAAAGACCACTCATATGCTCCTGTTATATTTTGTGCCTAGATGCTCCCCTAAAACCTTATAAAGTCATGGAGGTAGGCTTCTAGAGTTTGTGGTTGATTCATTGTCCAGTGCTGGAATTACAGGTGTGAGTGCTACACCTGCCCTGGAGTAAGTAGTCTGCCTACAATACAAGGAAGGAAAAGAGGCTTGCTCTCTTGCACCTCTCTTTTTGCGCTTGTTGCTTTTGCTGTCTTCCCCTGCCATAAACTGTTGCTCCTCTGCCATATAACCTTGTCTTGGAGCCAGTTGAATATGGAATGAAACTTGCACAAACTGTGAGCTAAATAAGCATTTCCCTCTTTAATTTTGGGCATTAGGTATTCTGTCTCAGCAAGGAAAAGAAAGTAACTAACATAGAATTTGGTAACAGAGAAATGGGGTCATTTATTGCTGTGACTTTACCTGATGATGTAGTGCAGGAGCCTATGGAAATGGCTTGTGGGAAGAGTTTGGAAAGGTTCAGTGATGTCACCTGAAAGAGAAGCTGAAATGCCTTAGGTTGTTCTGTATGGGAGATTCTGATCAGAACTCAGAAAACCAGAATGCATATAGAAATTTTGCCAATAAGGAGGTTTCTATTGAGAAGAAGGCTGCATTGGCTGTTGAACTCCAAACAATATATGTTGTGCCTTGGCAAAAAGTTCATATGCATTTTTCTTGTGTCCAGATATTTTGCCTGAGTCTAACATTAAGAGTGTCAGAGTAATTATTCTGGCAGAAAAAATTTCAAGGCAGTTGAATGATGAGGTGGTGCCATGAATATTGTTGGGGGTTTTCAGCCAGGTTTATATTGTGAATCAAAAGCAAAGGCCCCAGCAGGATGATTTAAAGTATTGTGAGTATGGCTAGAAAGAAATCACAGTAACCCTGTGGACTGAAAACATAGAGCAAGGAGATCTTGACTGCTGAGAAGGAGCACAAGAGTAAACGATGACCTGAGAGTATCAAAAGAAGCAGCAAGTCTCCACCCTTTGCAGTCTCAAAACTGCAAAATTGAAAGACTACTTTGAGAAGAAATTCACAGAATGCTGTGTCACAAAATGATGGCAGTCACACCATGTGCCACAATGGTGACAGCCTAAAGTATTTTTTCCTCAGACTTGAATTCACAGTGCTCAGCAATTCAAACACTTGAGCCCTATAGCCAAGAGAGAGGGAAGTCTGGCTACTGCTCCAGCTGGCAGCAGACCTTGGTATCTTCTGTTCTGGCAAACAGATGAATTTGGCAACATACAGAAAGGAAGAGTTCTGAGGTTTAAAATTTTTCCACCCAAATTTCAGAAGAAAGCCTGGGAAACTAGGCAGTGTGTCCCTAAGAGGATGATATGTCAAGCTGTAAGGGTGAAACCAAAGGTGCAGAAGAAAATCAAGAAGTTTGGAGAAGCTAAGAGTATAGATTGTCTACAGAAACCAGCAAGGAGGGAGTAGAGTGGGATAAAGAGTAACCCATGGGACCTACTCTCTCCAAAAGTTCTATAGGGGTAGAAGCAACCAAGTCCTCTCGAGTTCATGGCTTGCCACAGATTGCCTCAGATTGCCTCAGATGCTGCATGCAGAACCCAGGACTTAATGTTTTCCCTCCTGGATTTTGGACTTACTCTGATTCCAATCCTTTGTATTCCCCTGTCTGTAACTTTTGAAATGGAAGTGTTTATTTTGTGCCTTTGAATGTTGGAACTTTTGAACTTTATTTTTATTTGTACAGATGGTCACAGCTGAGAGCTTGCCTTATACTTTGGAGGAGACTTGGGATCTGGACTTTTCAGCAAGATTGACACTGTTATGACAAGGCAACTCTTTGAGATAGACTAAATGTCTTTTTTTTTCTTTTCTTTTTTTTTTATTTTTTTTTTTTTTATTGGTACTGGGGATCAAACTCAGGACCACATGCTTGCAAGGCAGATGCTTATACTGCTGAGCTAAATCCCCAGCCAGACTAAATGTCTTTTGCATAAAGAATGTGCATGAGTCTTTGGGCAGCTAGGGGCAGAATGTTGCAGTTTGTGTCTAGATGTCTCCCCAAAACCTTATACAGTTATGAAGGTGTGCTTTATAGAGGCAAGATTCTACAGTTTGTGATTGACTCATGGTTCAATGCTGAGATTATGAGTGTGAGTACTGGGCTTTTCTCACTGCATTACTGGAACATTGGCCTCGATTTCACTCGATATCAGGCTTCTTGTATTCCAATGAGTTTAGCAGACCATAGAAAAGTTGTACATAAGGAAGATAACTTTTTTTAAGGAAAATACATTCTGCAAAGCCTGAGTAAGTCAATGAGGAAATTCAACAGTGAATTTGACTCAGAATCAGCCTGTATATTTTAAGTTTGAGATTAAAGTGTACTTTAAATCTCCAGGAGGGCTCCATGAAGGCAGGATTCTTAGGTGAAAACTTCCAGTAGTGAAAGTATTTCCTCAATAATGGAGGCAGAAGCAGAGATGGCGGAGAGCTAACAACTGACTGCAGAAGCTCCCTGAGATAGTCAACTTAGAATGCAACATAATAAAGAGTGAAGAGCCCCAAACAGAGGATGAATTCTCTCATCCCAAGAAGAAATTAAGGTGACTTGATGACCATCCGAGGTCCTGCTACAACTGGCTGATGCAATGACTTGCCAGGGTCCCACCATGACTTAACGAGCCGTCCAAAGTTCCACCACTTCAACTCACTGGAGGCACAGTTACATTGAGCTGGAGGGTCAGCAAGCTGAGTGGATAGATAGTTGGCAGGGAGCCTACATCAACCTGTGGTGAGTGATGAGAGTGGAGCCATTCCATAAATAGGGGGGCTCCAGTGGATGACATTCTGGGACTGGGCAGGACTGGCAAGTACAAGGGGCAGCAGGGACTTCAGTCAATTGTTCCCTTCCCAAAAAGGATTGGTGGAGTGAGCTAGGCCTGGGTCACGTGACCCAGCTGAGACCCAATAGGTTATCTGAGGTCAAGTCCCTACAGTGGCAGTGCACACTAACCACACTGGTTCAGTGGGGCCTCGGAGGTTTGGCTGGTCCAGAGGGGAGGTGGTACAAAGTAATACAGTAGTGCAGGCTACAGCAGCTTGACTGATCTGGAGGGGAGAGGCTGGCATACACTGTCCTTGTCTGCAACTCACTATCACACTGCAGTGTGAAGGCTCATCTAGCCAGCATGCTTTGGAAGAATTGTAACCAACAAAGAAAGAAACTGGGGCCTCCTGAAAGAAGCAAAAAAGATGGGAAGAGAAGGCAACAACAAAAAGTCCCCAAGCTCCAACCCTGAGAACATTGACCCAGGACAGGTAAATACAAAGGAGAATGAGAACAGCACACATGGAATATCAGACACAGCACCAATGGACATAAAGAGATATATTTGGGACCTCATAGAGGAGTTCAAAAGTGAAATATTTAGCCAAATAAAGCAAGATATAAGACTAATAAAAGAGATACTAAGTACACTCAAGCAGACACAGATGGGAGAAGGGAGGAACTCAACACAGGAGAGAACCATTTGATGAAGAATATAAAAAAATATAAAATACATGAAACACATTCAAAGAGATGACCAGGAAATTAAAAACTCTATAGAAAGATGGCAAATCAGCATGAAAGAAACTAAGGATAGATTATCCAAACTGGAGGACAATTTTGCAATGTGGGAGTATGAAAGGGAAAACTTTTTAAAAATAACAAGGAAACAAGCAGTAACAATACAAGGGCTAGAAGATGACAAAAGGATCTATAACTTGAGGATAAAGAATGTAAATGAAGAAGCTGTGATACAAACAAAAGAACTACAAAAGGTATTCACAGAAATAATTAAGGAAAACTTCCCAAATACAAGAAAAGGAAATGATATTCTGATTTATGAGGCATATAGAACTCCAGCCACCTACAACCAAAACAGAGCTACACCCAGGCATACAACAATCAAGATCCCAGAAATTCAATCAAAGAACAGAATAGATCACCCACAGAGGAAGGTCCATCAGAATAATAGCAGACTTCTTGACACAAATCAAGTCAAGAAGAGCCTGGAGCAAAATATTCCAAGCCCTGAAAGAAAATAACCTCCAGCCCAGACTGATATACCCTGAAAAACTGTCTCTAGAAACTAATGGAGAAACAAGATGCTTCAAAGACAAAGAGGAACTTGGGAAATTTGCAACCACCAACTCAACTGTACAGAGAATACTCTGGGGCATCCTAGAGGGAGAGAAAAGTACTAGGATTCCAGGAACAGTGGCAGAAAGGCCTCAATGAATGGAGCAGAAAACAGAATGAAGAAGATAAGCAGACAACTGATGGCAAAATAAAAAAGAGCATAACAGAAATGAGGCAGAGAAGATTTTATTCAAAACTGATATGATTGATAGTATCAAGTCTGAGAGTATAGGCAACTACACTGAAGATGACAAAACTCTATGATACACATTCTGGCTTGATAACTGCCAGTTTTTGAAGTTCTATACTATATAGAAAGTTGTGTTTTTATTAATACTGTTATGTACTGATATATTCAATTATACTATGTCTGATGATATAGCCAATTCTATTGGAGATAACGAGACAACACAGGAACCATGGTAGAACTCTTTGTACAATGGTCTTATATGTTTATTTCATTTCGTGTGTTTGTAGAAATATGTTTTGTTTTGCCTTGCTTTGTTTTGTTTCTTCCTCTAATATAGAAAGGATAGAAATACATGTTAAGACTCATGCCTGTGTGGATTCTATAAATAGTTCTATGAGAACTGATCATATGACACATGATAAAATGAACAGATACTTTGAAGAAAAAGAGACACTAAAATACCCAGTGCTGATCCTGGAGTGTCATAATGTGAAATCCAGCAATACTATTAGTCTTTGTTCAGGATGATACTAGCCTGCTTGGGTTTATTCAGTCTCAACATAATTGAAGATGAATAACTGTATGTATGTTTAAGTGTATAGGATTGATAACCATATTTCTAAATTTTTGATGGGTAGTTGAACAGAACTGGTTGCAATCTCACTGTTTGAATCCCCACTTTATAAGTTCCACTTTAGTATTTTGAATAACTATTTGTAAGAAGACAACCTGTAATCTGCAACTAGTGATTTCTTGCTGTTTATTTTTTTCTTTGAAAGTATGTATTATTTCTACCCGTTTTCTGTTTTGTTTAGTCTTTCTTTAAATTAAGTTTTTTAAAAAAAGACACTACAGTACCCAGTGCTGATCATGGAGTGTCATGATGTGAAATCCAGCAATACTATTATTTTTTGTTCAGAATGATTTTAACCTGCTTTAGTTTGTTTAATCTAAACATAAATGAAGCTATGGATAATTGCATATATATTTAAGTGTATAGGATTGACAACCATGTTACTAAGCTTTTGTTGGACAGTTGAACAGAACTATTTGTGCTCTTGCTGTTTGAACTCCCACTTTACATGTTCTATTTTTGTATCTTGAACAACTATTTGTAAAACGACAATATATAAACATCAACTAGTGATTTCTTACTGTTTATTTTTTTCTCTGAACGTGTTTTCTGTTTTGTTTAGTCTTTCTTTAAATAAAATTTAAAAATAATGGAAGCAGAGCCAGAGATTAAAATACAGTGAGGCCCAGGGGAGTTTTTTTGTTTGTTTGTTTCCCTGGAATTTGGTGAGTTGTTAGGGCTAGTATCTAACTGGGCTTCTTGTCAATTAACCATGAGTCTATAATTCCACACTGGGAAGGGGAATTAGTAAATTTATATGGGCCTCAATTGAACTAGCATAAATGACAAAGCCTACCATGGGAACCAAAATCACAATGCAGTGGCTATCATAATATATTCCATTATCTTTGTTTTGCTTGACTTCATTGTGTGTGATGGTATGGACAGCTATTTCAAAGAAAAAAAGAGACATTATGGTAGCCATTATTGATTTCCTATTATGTTGTTTTGAAGTCCTGTATCACTTTCTTTGTTCTGTTCTAATTAGCTTTATTCTATTTTGTTTGGTTTGGTTTTATTCCCTTTAAAATAAATTTAAAATTTTTTAAAAATCGCAATGCAAATGATATTACAGAGGACATGTTCCTTGGACTCATGCCAGTAGTCAAGGACATATGATAATACCAGAAGCATTATTTTTAGACTCAAGCCAGAATGTAAAGAAATATGGTAAAAGAAAGATTCCCTTGTGATTTCCAAGAACCAGAAGAAGCCAAAAGATATCTCCCATCTACCTACCTCCTTCCTAAACTATAATACTAATTCTTTATTAAAGAGTATTCCTGTCACCAATTTTTTATCATGTGATGTCTGATTTAAAACTGAGCATGTTCAACAATGTACCTTCCCTGACATGTAATTATATCTTTCCTAAAAATACACAGTATAGATTTTCCCAGTAAAAGCTTCTTGCTTTCTTTGTCCAGGAGGGACTGATTTAAGAATTATCCCTAGTGTGTTCCTTATCTGATATAAGGAATGAATCTTTTTTCATTCTTACTTTTTAGCTGTGTTTATCCAGCTCTGTACTCACCAGTAGGCAAACCCACTACACTTTATTATAATAGGATTTGCACTCATTATTGTGAAAATGACAACCTATTATCAAATTCCTATTTTCTTCCACTTTAGACTCTTCACAATTTTCAGCTTTCCAAGAAGTCAGATGTGTACCTGTAACAATTCATTGAACAGAAAGTGAGCAGAAATGATATTCTCCTTTCCAATCTTCTATATATCAAAGGTGACAATGGTGGTGAAAAAGTTGCCAGGTTGTGGAGTCCTTATCTAGGCAGGAGCTAACCTATAATCAAAATTATCTGCTATGGGTTAGGTAAGTAAGAAACTAAATATTAATGCATCCAGAGCCATTCTACATGTAGAGACTTGTTTGCTGCCATAGCTCGTACTTACCTACTAAAATATCCACTGTTTCAGCAGTTTGAAAATAAGCTAATATTCTCTATTCCTCAACAAACATCCAAAATCATTTTTATTTCTTTTGGTATTCCTACACTGGAATGGCTAAAATTTTGCGGGCTGAAGAATTTGCTGAGAATCAAAAATGTGTACGGCAGGTGACACTCAATAAAGCAGAATATGCTTTGTGATTGTTTTTAATTGGTACCTGTCATCTGCTTGATAGAAGTTTGTTAACATAAGTATAAACATTCATCACAATCTCAGAATGCAGGAATCTTAAACAGCTCATGAATTTTAATCAAAGATCTTTTTATGTTTTGGTGTTTGCTGAAACCTCATTAAATGTTTCTCAGTGTTTCAAGTTATGCAGCAGAAATGTGCATTCCAAATAAAAGTGATAAGGTATAGATATGAACACAGCGACTTCCGGGAGAACTAGTGGACAGATAGCAGCAGCTACGAAGGCTCTCTGAAACACCCAGCTTAGAATTTAAGAATGGTGCTGACTAAGGAATCATAAGCAAAAAGAGATTTTCCCGGTGACCCAAGAATGAACTGGGCTGAGAGAAACCAACTGGGAATGCAATCCTGGTGCTATAACAGGAACAGATAAAGCCTCAGCGTGGAAGCTGGAGCCCCTGCCATTGGAAGCCGTGATTTGGGTTTCCCACCGCCACTTCCGTTGAGTCTGAATCGGCTCGGCAGGGAGAGCAATGCGTGGAAGCTCTGAGAACGGGAATCAGTGAACGGAGTTGAGAGCGGGACGGGCGGGGAGCCGTGCATCCACCTCCAGTGAGTGAGGGAAAACTGGGACTCTTCCACGGTCTAGGAAACTCCAACAGAGGACATTCTGGGACCAGGCAGACTTGCGGGAACAGGGTGCTGCAGTGACTTCAGTCATGTATCCCCCTCTCAAGCGGGATTGGTGAGCAGTGCCTAGCCCACGTGATGCTGCTGGCTGAGACCCAGTAAGCTAGCACAGCCCAGGTCTCAGCTCCTGAAGGTAGATTGACCTGGAGGGGTGGGCCCCACATAGGCTGCCTGGTCTGCAACTTCCTGGTGCACTACGGTGGGTGGGAACACCTAGCCGGTGCAATTCAATCAGACTGTGGCTGACAGGGAAGGAAGCTGGGCCTCCTATATATGCTTGCATATATAAGGAACAAAGAATATGGAAAGAGGAAGCAACAAGAAAGGGTCCTCCGCCCCCAATCCTGAGAAAGAGACAACAGCAGACACAGCACCAATAGACATAAAGCACTATCTCGAGAGCCTCATAGACAAGTTCAGGAATGAAGTTATTAATGACCTGAAGCTAGACATAAGCAGAATAGTTAGAGAAATGCTAAGCACCACCCAAGAAAAAACAGATGGTGGAATGGAAGAACAGAAAAAGAGGGGAGAATTGTTTAATGGAGAAAATAGAGAAAGCATAGAATACGTGAAGCAGGTTCAAAGAGACTACCAGGAAACTAAAAAGTCTATCGAAAACTGGCATAACAGCTTGAAAGAAACTAAGGACAGATTATCTGAACTGGAGGGCAGGTTTGTAATATGGGAGCATGAAATGAAAAACTTCTTAAAAATAACAAAGAAACAAACAGCAATAATACAAAGACTAGAAGATGATAAGAGGGTCTATAACTTAAGAATTAAGAACATAAAAGAAGAAGTAGGGACACAAACAAATGAACTACAAAAGCTACTCACAGAAATAATCCAGGAGAATTTTCCTAATTTAGCAAAAGGTAAAGATACTCAGTTGTATGAAGCATACAGAACCCCAGCCACCTACAACCCAAACAGAGCAACACTCAGGCATATAATAATTAAAATCCCAGAAATTCAATACAAGAACAGAATACTAAAAGCCATCAGAGACAAGAAACAGATCACTTACAAGGGAACACCCATCAGAATTACAGCAGACTTTTCGGCACAAACCATCAAATCACAAAGAGCATGGGGGGAAATAATTCAAGCTTTAATAATAATCTCCAGCCAAGATTGATACATCCTGCACAACTATCCCTGGAAATTGATGGAAAAACAAGGTGCTTCCAGGATAAAGAGGAACTAGGGGATTATGCAACCACCAACTCAACTCTACAGAGAATACTGCAAGATATTCTAAAAAAGAAAAATACAAAAAATCCAGAAGTAGCGGCAGAGAGGCCACAATGAATGGAGCAGAAAACAAAATGAAGAAGACAAACTGACAACTAATGACAGAAAAAGAGCTCAACAGAAATGAGACAGAGAAGATTGGATGATAGGAACAGCTATTTTGGAGAAAATGACGTCTTAAGAGGTAATACTGATTTAGTATCATCTTGTTTTGAAGTCTTATCAAGCTTTTGTTCTTCTGTCTCCATTGGTCTAAACAGGTGGTATCTTATTGGATTTTATTATATATGATAGTATAAGCAAAACCTTTCATAGAAAAGGAGATTATACAGAAACCATTGTTCATTTTCTGTTAGTTGATTCTAAATACCCTGTAATGCTGTCATTCTCTTAAATGGTTTTACATTGTTTTGATATATTTGATGCTACAGTATACGAAGTTATACTTAAATATTTCAAGGAAAGAGACAATATGGTAACTACTTTTATGTTGGGATAATCTTGTGGTGAAACACTAGTTTGCTTAAATAGTTATGTTTTGATCTGCGCTGATTTGAAATGCCCTCTTTTATCTCAATCTCCATTTTATTATTTACTTTTTTGTCCATTTAATTAAGGGAAAATAGATTAAAAAATAGCAGGATATATTATAGTAACCCACTTTGACTTTCCATTATCTTGATTTAAAGCCCTGTATTGCTCTCACCATCTTGTTTTGACTGATATTCCTCTATTCTGTTTTGCTTGATAGTACCAGGTTCAAAAGTTTAGGCAACAGCTGTGAAGATAGTGGGATTCATTATGACGCCCATTCTGTTTGACTATTATCTACTTTTGAAGACCTATAATGTCTCCAATGTTTTGGTTTTGTTGGTTTTGTTCTTTACTCTTTTGTTCAAATTTTATTATAACTAATGATATAGGCAATTCTATTAGAGATAGCGGGAGGCATTATGGTAACCATTGTTGATCACCTAGTATTATGCTTTTACATTATCTATTACATCCACCCTTTTGATTTGAATGACTGTTCTATTATGTCACATTTGGTTCTACTCTCTTCCAAAAAAGTAATAAGAACTGTGGGAGCAACAAAACCCAAAATGTGTAATTGTCATTATACAAAAGAGAGGAAAAGAAAGTGCTCTAAATGATATAACTGCATGTATATTTAAGTGTATAAGATAGATAATGATATTACTGAGTTTTGTTGGATCATTGAACAGAACTGTTTGCAGTCTCACTGTTGGAATATCCACTTTATAAGCTTTAATTTTGTAACTTGAACAATTATTTCTAAGATGACAAAGTATAATCCATTAACTAGTGATTTCCTATTGTTTATTTTTTTTCTGTAAATCTGTATAACTTGTACCCTTTCTCTGCTTTTTTTTTCTTTTTCTCCTTAAATAAAATTTAAAAAAAAAATATATATATATGATATGAACACAGCAAAGTGATTGAGAGTTGCTCAACATTGTACAAAATAGTACTAATCCTTGAATTTACTATCAATATAATATATAGGACTTAGTTATATCTGTTTTATTAAAATGAATAGAATATACCAAATAGTCATTTTTGCATACATCTGTATCCATCAGTGTTTTACTAGAGAAACAGATATAACACAAGATATACAAATGCACAAGAAATTATAAGATTGCCTTATAATTGCAGCCACAGAGTCAGATAAGGAAGCATTCAGAGAGTGTCTGCACACTAAAGGATTCAGTCCAAGGTCTGGAGCTCACTGCAGTGGCCTATGCAAGTCTGTGCCATGATAGGTCTGCAGTGAAAGGCTGAAGAGTCTATCATGGAAGCCTGAAGGACCTGAGGTGGAAGCAGAAGTGTCTGCACTAGAAACCAGGAGATGATATCCAAACTGAAGGTAAAGGCGGGAGCTCCTCTGGAAAACAGAAGTAAGTACTTCTTTATTTTTCCTTTGCATTGTCCAGGAAATGACCCATGTTAGAGTGGATCATCTACACCCTAGGTAATCTAAAGGACGTAAATATTTTGCTAGTGGAACACTGAGAGTAATGGCGAGTGGTACCATTTGCACTTCCACTTGATTCCTGGACCCATGAATCCTGGCTATGGGAGACAAACTTTTCAAATTGTCACAATCAGTCATTACAACTCAGCTCTTGTCAATTTGGCAACCAGACACATTTCTTTAAATCAGTCTCCAGACATGCTCATAATTATGCCTAATATGTTATAACTGTCCTGTATACAAACAGAAACACACTAATTACCTTGCCAGCATAGAAGGTAACTTTGGTTTGGGTGGGACTTACTCTTAATATTTCATAACTTGAACATCATAACATATGTTTAACTATTCTTAAGAACCAGTATTAAGTCTATCAATATTTCATCACATAGAACCATATTAAGAGAGAAATAGTACAATTGCAATCCTCTAGTTTGTAGCTTATCAAAAGATTGTATCTGATATTTAGAACTACCTTCTTCTACTACCCATTCTGTACTCCCTGGACCTTGTGTGAGCATCTCAGTAAGTCTTGGTTCTTTCCCTGGTGAAGTAACCCATACCTTTATTTCTGAAAGCTCTGGACCATTTGTCATTCTACCTGGGTGAGGCTATAGTTTCCCACTGACTTTAGTAATAGGCCATGGTAATACTAAGAGGCACCCTAAGGGATCTCTTGCATTCCACATATATTCTTCCTTTTTCTTTTATGAAGTAGTAGTCCAATTTCCTGTTGATAGTCTCGGTCAAAATCCCTGGAAACACTGTGTCTCTTTTTTAGCTTGTTTCCTCAGGAGCATGAGAAGACCAAAGTGATCGGGGGAAGTCTTAGCTTCCAGCTCTATGGTATCATTGTTGGGCTTCCTGACACAAGCCTGACCCTCTGTGGAACTAAGACTTCTAAGACACAGAACATAAGGTTGCAAGAACAGGAAGCAACAATTTTGCTAATAGAACACAGAGTGTGATGGTGAGTGGTACTACTTGTACTTCAACTTTTTGATTCCTAGACTCATGAATCCTGATTGTGGGAGACAAAGCATCATATAGTGGATGCTGATTCAAAGCATATACAGTCTTTTGAAGTATCTTACCCTAGTGCTGTAAGCTATTGCCACTTAGCTGATGCTGTAATTGTGTCTTCAAAAGACCATTACACATTTATAACAACTAGCCACTTCCGGATGGTGAAGAACATGGTAAGATTACTGAATTCCATGAGCATGAGCCCATAGGAATGCCCTCCATGAGTCTCACTGGAGACCTAGATCCCATGAGAATATCCTATGCAAGTCTATACTAAGGAGCTGCACTGGGAAGGCTGAAAGGCCAGTAGTAGAAGCCAAAAAAGTCTGCACAAGTGGATGAAGAATTTGTGCCCGTAATCTGAGGGATCTGCACTGGAGCCAAGAAATAATGCCCAAGGTAAGGACCAGAACTCCCTTGAAGAGGACTACAGCCATCTTCTGTGATAGTGAGGACCCAAGCTCCTCCAATGATAAGAACAGTTGAGTTCGTATCAGAAAATCCAGAGTGACGAGCTTCTTCAGGAAAATCAACAACATGCCATTTTCCCCTCCAGTTTTTTTATGCAGTTGGAACAATCCTTAGGTGGGCCTTCCATACCCAGCACCACACTGTTTCAGTTCAGCTGGGTGTTATAGGCTGCTCATTAGTTAATCCAAGGGAGAAATTGAAGTTTAGTTAATCATATTGTCACTTAACACATCAGTGATTGAGTTGCTGAACACACATAAATAATGAAATCTGTGCTATTGCATTATTTAGAAATACAAAGTGCATTCCAGGGAAATAAAATGTATTGTAGACCTTGAGAATATTTCTCAATAGAATTTATATTGAGTATAAAATTTCCCAGGATTAATAATATGACTTAAATTCTATAAAATGTGTATAGGCTCATGGGTGTATTAATGCATACATATGAACGTATGTGTTCTGTTAGGGAAGAGTACGTGACTTTGATGATATTGGGATAATGCTGTGGATTAACTCATACACATTTGTAGAATTGAACCAGGTGACTAGGTAATGGCTGCATTAAAAACAAAGCTAGATTATCTTGGTAGAGGGGAAATCTTTACATCTAGGCCAATTCTTTATGCTCTCCACTGGTCAGTGTATGTGTTTCTCATTGACTGGAGATGGTGCTTCCCTGAGCTAAACACCCGAAATCAGTAGGTCTTTCTGGATTTATATGCTCTAGTTTCATTGCTGACATTTTGTAGATATGTGCTACAGGAGATAACATACTCTGCAAAAATCTGTCAAGGAGACTATGGGAGGTATCTCTGGGAAATTAGTATCAGCAACTTATAGCTATTGGGAAAATCTCTACCCAAATGTCACAGAAGCCAGGGTGATCAGAGGTCAACAAAATTACATTATGTAGCTTTGCTTTCAACTGAAATCCTGGCTGAGTTTTCATATATGGCTGCAGAGAAATCTGAATAAAACCCTGTTAATATTTGTCACATTGCCATGTAACTGTGAAAATACATGCTTAACATCTGTCCATGTAAGCTGGATATAAGCATCACTAAGGAAGCTTTCTAGGTTTTGTTACCATGTTGTTTTCTTCTCCTATCTCTTGGCAGAGTTGGACATAAGAAAACTAATTCAAAAATATGATCTGTACTATTGTCATCTCCCACTGTGGCTTTGTCTGGAACCAGTGTTGCATGACTAGCTGCTGTTTTAACCAACGTCATCCCTAGACTGGCTTGTGAGTCATCTTGTGGCCTCATTTCTTCATACCAATATGGACACAAGAGCTTTACCCCCATTTCAAGCTGGTACCCCTACAGTTATCACCCAGAGGTGTCATTGGAGGCCTTATTCATTTGAGATTTTGTCTTTTCTAAGATGCTCAGATGAGGAGATGAGAGTGTGTCATTCAAGTACCAGTTTCTGAAGCTCGAGGAAATACTCAGCACTGGTTCCCTTTCCTCAGCCCACCAGTGCATTGCCATCCATCCTGCCAATTTTTTATTACTATGGGAGTTAAAATTTCATTTGGAACACAATAGAATTCTCCTGCCCACAGATAAATCTTATCTATTACAAATGTTAACACTTCTATTCTCAAGTCTGCTTCTTCAAAGCAATGTTGGTTAAATTTTCACATCATCCTACACTAAGATCTAAAAAAAATCTCATCCTATTCATAGAGGATTCCTTCATTTCCTAGTAGTGCAATGTGTTTTTTAAGAGTTCGCTACTAGATTAGGAGTGCTTTTTGTTGGTGCACATTATGCATCTTCTCATCCGCAGCATGTAGAAAGCAGTGCCTGGCACAGAGTAGATATGCAGTAAACTCTTAATAAGAGAAACTTTTTATTTTATCATTTTAGAGGAACATATTCTTCAGCATGACACCATAACTATTATCTTTTCCCTTCATATCACATTCTCCGTTTCTTCCTTTGTAATCACTTCAGAGGAGAAACCACACTGAAAATCAACACCCTCTTTCATCTGTAATAAATTTCACTCTAATCTGACTTGCCAGCAAAATGACTTGGGGCCAGGGCACAGCCCTGTAATCTAATGGATACTGTGCATTTAGCAGGTAATGGATGTTTCAAAAATTCACTTTAGCTTCCTTTGACTTTGGGAACAGCAAAAAAAAAAAAAAAAAAAAAAAAAAAAAAAGCCTTTGGCTACTCTTCCTTCTCAAATAAATACAATGTGAATATAGGAGATAGTAAATTAAGTTTCAATACCAGTGGGTTGACCTCGTATCTTCCATCAGCCAAGTGGTCGCCAGAGCAAATAACACTCATTTCTCTGCGTGTCAAGACTTGGTAAGCAGTCAAGACTGCTGCAAGTGTTGCTTGTGCTCTTTCCCTTTGTGCCTGGGACTTCACCCAGAGCTTGGGCTCGGGTCTCAGGAAACAGACCCCATCTGGTTTACATTTCCTTTGGGCCCCACTCTAAAGGCTAATGGGGAGATTTCAGATTTCTTTGCTAATACTACAGACTAAGTGATGAAAATCCCAGTAGAATTCAGACTTCCTCAGCATTTATATATGTCTATAGGGCAATTGTGAGTTAATAATCTTTTCCTGAAACCACTTTATGTTTGACAATTATTTCTGGCATTATTACCTCTTTTCCAAAGGAACTTTTTATATGTTTATTACTAGAATATACATAAAATGATTATTCTAAAATGCTATCCTATTTTTTAGCTTTTTAGTTTATTTAAACAACTTTGAAAATAGTAAGATTTTCCTCTATTTAGTATATTTTATGTAAAGATATTTTAACTTGTTAATAAATAGAATGCTTTCAGAAGTATTATTCTTTGCATTAACTAAAAATTATTTAATCTAAAACAAATAATAAGTTTCTCAGCTTCTTTTCACTTCAACAATACAAATTTGTTCACTGGGATTGAGTTTAGTTCAGTTTAGATTTGTTCTCTACCAAACAGTTGTAAAATTCATCACAATATGAATAACTTCGGGCAAAGAGGATATTCCATATTATTTAGAAATTAGGATATTGAATGTCTTCTGTGTAATTCACCTCATTTACACAAATATTTTCTTACTGTAGATTAACAAGTTTGTAAAATTATGACCTAGACTGCTTTCATATCTGTTTCCATGGCTTTGGAATAGTACCCAAGTGGCTCATATAAACAACACAGAATGCAAGTGTTAATCCAAAACATGCAGATATCTAGCTTAGCTGAGGTGACTTACAGAAGTTTTCATCTATCTGTTTCATGAGCCTGTTCCTTCTGAGGCTTCACAGCTGCCCAGTGAACTGCATGTCTAGGAATTGAGACACTTTTCATTTGAAATCTCCTACATTGGCTTATCTTGTGCTATGGGACACTCTTTATGTTGAATTACTGCTATGGCTAATGAGTGTTTTGGTCAACCTGTGTGGTTGAGAGGCAGCAGGGCAAAGAGGATGTTAAACGGAGTGAGTGAAACCAGGATTCTGTGATTGCTTCCTCCATTAGTTTATTAGGAGACATAAGGCTTAACTTTTCTTTTTCAAGTAAAGGCAATAAAATTTATCTTAACCATTTTAGAGCACTATTATAAGGTTAAAAAGAATTTGATAAATTTTGTATTGATGTGTATGCTATTACTTAAGAGGATACTATAAGCTGAAAGGAAAAATAAACAATTTTAAAAGGCAATTTATGAGTAAAAATACTGGCAGTCAAAAAATATATAGAATGTTAATTCTTTAGTGTTAAAGAAATGCAAATGCATCCAGTGAAGTTTCAAAAACTTTGAACCCTTAGGCAAGTATGGGTGGTGGGAAATGAGTTTTCTTATACATCACAGTGGAAACATAATTTGGCACAACAATAAAGCACAACCTTTCCAAATGAATGCAATTTAATGTGCACAGCCTTCATCTAAGAATTCTACTTATAAAAATCCATTCCAACAAGGAAATCAAAAAAGTATGCAAAGATATGTATATGCATGATTTGTATAAAATGATTTAGAATGGTAAATAAGCAGTAAGGTCATCACTGACACTATATAAATGACATGATGGGCAGAATTCCTTTTATATGCTTTTATGACAAGAAAGGCACTATATTTTTTTTTAATTTTATTTAAGGAGAAAAAGAAAAAAACAGAAAAAGGGTACAAGTTATACAGAATTTCAGAAAGCATAAACAGTGGGGAATCACTAGTCAACAGATTACATATTGTTATCTTAGAAATAGTTGTTCAAGTTACAAAATTGAAGCATATAAAGTGGACTTTCAAACAGTGAGAGTGCAAACAGTTTTGTTCAATGATCCAAAAAACTCAGTAATATGGTTATCTATCTTATATGCTTAAATATATATGCAGTTATATCCTTTAGAGCACTTTCTTTTCTTTTGTACAATGACAATTACACATTTTGGGTTTTATTGCTCCCACAGTTCTTATTACTTTTTTTGAAGAGAGTAAAACCAAATGTGACATAACAGAATAGAGTCAGTCAAATCAAAAGGATGGACATAATAGATAATGTAAAAGCAAAATACCAGGTGATCAACAATGGTTACCATACTGCCTCTTGCTATCTTAAAAAGAATTGCCTATGTCATCAGTTATAATAAAATTGAACAAAACAGTAAAGAATAAAACCAAAACATTGGAGACATTATAGGACTTCAAAAGAAGATAATTGTCAACCAGAATGGGCGTCATAATGAATCCTATTGTCTTCACAGTTGTAAGGCACTATATTATTAAATGATTTACCTTTTATTTTGAAAAGAAAACTTTAAAAATATGGACTGCTCAATTCATATAGAAAGTATTTGGATTGGATTCACGTTTTCAAATCATAAGTTATTTGTTCTAGTCATTCCATCTCATTCTATAATCTCCTTTATTGCTAAATTAAGAACACAGTTCTTAAATCAAATTCACTCATACTGCACATTCTCTACAGATGACTTACATGTGTACATACATGCTCTCCATGTATTAACTAAAAATACTACCTCCGAAGAAAAATGTCTGAGAAGTTATTCCTACTCTAGGTTAATACAAAAGGAAGTAACTTTCTGAAGGTGAAGGACTCACTCCTGTAGCTATGAGCATTGGGCAATAGACCAATTATTATTTTCTTTCTTAGTCATTTATCATTTCAATTGTTCACAAGTAAAAATTGTTCACAAGGCAAAAGATATCAGTGTGTTAAGAAAGTCTAGAGAAGAAAGATTGTTTTCCAGAACATCAAAATAGTACAATGTTTTCACAAGCACCTAAAATACTGCAAGTGTTGGAGAAATATTTACTGAATAAATACTCTATTCTATACTGGAGACCCAAAGTACAGAGGCCCACCAAACAGTATCATCACAGTTTATAAGCCTCACTCAGAGCTAACTATATAACAAATAAAATGACATCAATTAACTTGTGAAAAAGAAATTTTTCCTACTTGAAAATAATTTAGTAAAGACTTGAAGCATTACAGTGTCTCCATTCTTAGTTGGTTCCACATCATCAATTCATGTGAACCAGAGGTGGATTATTATCAATCTGCATTAAGAATCACTGTCTAGGGGCTGGGGATTTAGCTCAGCGGCATAAGCGCCTGCCTTGCAAGCAGGGGGTCATAAGTTTGATCCCCGGTACCGATAAAAAAGAAAAAGACAAAAAAAAAAAAAAAACACTGTCTAACACGAAGAAATACTATAATTGTTTTATCAGTTTTTAAATGTCCTTGACACATTAAAATGTAAGTTCTAGGAATCTAATGTACAGATACCTCATTGCCTTGTAAGTCTCTTTTGTGTGGTTGGGACAAGGTACCTTACATAGTCAATTTACAGGAGAAAAGTTTTGGCCATAGTTTTAGTCTATGGTTGGCTGGCTTCAGGACAGAAGCAGCATGGCACAGGGAGTGCAGAGAAAGCATGCTCAACTCCTGTCCTCAGAGAAGCAGAGTGCAGCAGAAGGGCCCCCGTGCAGAAGGGGTCAGGGACCAGGTATAGCACCCAAGGCTGCACCCAGTTTCTCACCTCACTTTCTGCAGCTAGGCTGCAGCTCCTAATAGCCTGTTTAGCTGTCAACTCCTCCAGGGAATAACCCATTGATGAAGTAGGTGCCCTAACAATTGAATCAGCTTTTCAGGAATCTGTTAATCAAATCAAATTGTCAACCAGGATTATTCAACATGAATGTATACTGTAAATTTGCTAAAAGTATATCTTATTGTTCATAGCACACACATGTGTGCATGTGAACACACACAATGGTAGCTATTTGAAGAGATGGATACTAATTAGTTTGATGGTAGCTTATTCCATGCACATATATCAAATAATACATTGCATATCACAGATAGATAGATAGATAGATAGATAGATACTGCAACTTGTATCTTAAAATTAAAAGAGAAATGTTTTAAATTTTAAAAAGAAACATTCTATGCTTAGAAGGCTGACACTATGTTTTTTTTTGCTTTGAAGAGAGAAAAGATCTCCCTGATCACTCATGTACCACAAAATGTGGTCTTTTCCTCACCTCCTCCTGAGGTCATATCCCATTCTATCCCATTTGCCTCCTCCTGAGGTCATTTCCTGAGCACTTTCAATAATTCTCACTGTGCTCACACCAAGCCAGTGTAACTATGTCCATTGTGATTCATAGAGGTAGCCAACTCCATTCCCCAGTTGATTAAGCTATTTTCCTCAATGATAGCCTACAGCAGTGGGCTAAGCCCAGTAATTTATATACCTATCCCTTTAGAAGGGATTCATTCTTGCTAAATAATCGCAGTAATGAGATCTTCATAGAGCAGCCACAGGAAGGAACAAAGATATCTCAAACCAGAACCTATCATTCAAATGAAACATAATATAGGAGTAAATTGATTATGGAGTTATTCTGGAAATCAATGCGTTTTAATTTGATGCATGAATGTCTGCTTTTCCTCACTTATAAACCTCATAATGAGGAAATCTACATAGCTTAGTTGTATCAACATCATGATTTGATCATACTCCAACTCAGATTTACACAGAAAAAGTCATTTCTATATTATAGCCCACATAATGATATATAGGATTGCGAGTACAGCTCAGTAATAGAGCAACTGCCACACAAGTGTGCAGCTCTGATTTCAACGTAAATACTAACAATAGTAGCTAATAATAGCAATAACAATAGTATTGTACATTATTATAATTGCAGTGACTTTCCTCATGTACTGTTCTGTGAAAAGCAGGGAAACCTAATGGAAGCCATTAATGCTAACTCAACTTACAACAGTCTTTTTCAGAAAAATATCATCTCTGTTTGCTCTGTTGTCATCTGTACCTTATGAAGCTGAGGTCTGTTTTCCCTTCGCTTGAGTTTTCCTGCCATGCAAATGTTCTCTCAGCTTGCGCTTCCATTCTTTGAAACCATAAATGAGGAACAAGGTCCAGCTGGGGAAAGATGAATCAAAGACTTTTAAACTGTACTTTAATTTTAAAACAGAATTTCTATGTAATCCAGAAATTCCAACTCTTGGAATATATTCCAAAGAATTGAAAGCAGGGACTCCAAAAGATATTTGTGCATTCATATTTATGACATTATTCACATCTCTAGGAGTCAAAAAGTGAAAGCAACCCAACTGTCTACTGCTAGATAAATGAATAGATAAGATGTGATGCACTGATACTCAGGTTCAAATGCAGGAAACTCTAACATCAACTAACACTTGGGAAAAATTTGAGGACACTGTGCTAAATCTTACTGAAATAAATCTGCAATAAAATACAAATACTTAGATTTTCTCTCTAAAAAGGAAAAAAGGAGGAGGATGGGGCTGGGGAAGTTGTTCGATGGCACTGTGTCATGGCTTATATTTAGATGCCCCGCCTAAGCCTCATACAGTCATAGGTGGGGGTTTTTCAGAGGTGAAAATATGTAAGACAGAAACAGGCTTGTCTTGTCTCTTGCTTGCTTTGCTACCTCCTGCCTGCTGTGACCTTTCACCCTCTGTCATGTCACTCTGCCATGGAGCCAGCTGATAATGGACTAAAATGTCTACAAACTGTGAGCTAAATTAACCTTTCCTCCTTTAACTTTGGGGTATCATATATTTTGTCAATGAGTGAAAGTTAACTAAGGTTCATAGCATTCATGGTTCTCAAAATTTTAAAAATGCAAAAAAGTACTTGAAATGTAGCATGATACAAATGCTCTGAATGCTGGGATAAATCCCCAGTACTGCTAAATGAATATTTTTAAAAATAAAAAAGTTTAATATATTTAGATTATATTATGTTTTGTCTCTAATGAGCTTCAAATGTTTTCTCTCTCTCTCTCTCTCTCTCTCTCTCTCTCTCTCTCTGTGTGTGTGTGTGTGTGTGTGTCTCTTCTCTCTCTCTCTCTGTTTTTGTACCAAGAATCAAATCCAGGTCCTTGTGCTTGCCAGGCAGGCACTTGTGCCACTGAGCTGCATCTCCAACAATTAATTTAATAGATAGTATTGTCCTTTAGTGCTGTGAAAAATGTACCAGTCTCTGCCAGCCTATAAAGTTTCTGCTGAGAAGTTTGACTGGTTTTCTTTAATATTTTAAGAGGTATTACTTCTCTTTATTTATTCTGCTATGTGCACCTCCTATATTTCAATCTAGAAAAAAAATAAATTAAGGCCTCAGCCTGTGGAAGTCAGGAAGGGGGAAAATTGTTCCTCTTGACTTTCACATCAGCACACTCCCACCTACCTCAAGAAAGCTGTATGGGTCTCTGAGCCTCAACCCCAGAGCCCAAAATGTGTGGCTGAGGTATAAATCTAAAAATTGTGCTTTAAGAATTCTTTGAAAAAACAACTATCTATTTTTTTTCTTTGTCCCAATTGCATCACATAGTAGTAAGTTTGATTTACAATATAAACTTGTTGACTTGGCTAAAAAATATTGTTGTTTGACTCCAAGAAACAACAAACAAGCTCTGTGGCAAGCTGTGCAAGCCATGTACAGTTCAGGAAGAGAAGTCAGTGCCTCCTAAGAATCAGCCATTCTGGGACTGCGAGGAGACCACCAAGAAGCCAACTAGCCAGGCTTCATGGTAAGTCATGCAAGCTATGCAGGGCCCACGAAGAGAAAACTCAAATAGAGCCTCTGATAAGCCTATCGGCGCTGGGGCTCAGAAGCAAACCCCTGCAAACCCTCAAACTCCCACCCCCATGAGCAACTGGGTGCTTCAGAAGACAGGCTGGATCGATAGCAACTAAGGCACAAAAGGCAACTAAATGCTGGTATTGTTTGATTGATTTTGCAGGCCTGGGGCCAGCGGGTCTGAGCATCTCAGGAGGATGACAGTACACAACATAGCAAACATGGAGGATTTCCTTCTATCTTTTCTTTGAAATCCAATATTGTTCTCACTGTTCTATTTTGTTCTGATTCATTGTTTTGCTTTATTCAATGTTCTGTTTTGATTGGTATTATTCTGTTTTGTTTTGGTTTCATCTTGCTATATTTGATGGAATGGACAACTATTATGAAGATAACAAGAAATACTATGGTAGCTATTGTTGTTTGCCTAGTATCCTGCTTTGAAATTCTGTACCAGTTTTGCTGCTTTGTTTTGATTGGCTTTGTTCTGTTTTGTTGGATTTTATTATCTTTAAAATAATAATAATAATAATAATAAAAGAAACACCAAATAAGGCTACTGAAATATTCAGATTTCCTGTCAAAAGAATGGAAGTTCTAGAGGTTGCAATAGATATTGAAATATCCTCCTGATCTATTCCATTAACTTAATTCATTTATTCATTCACTCATCAAGCTATGAGTATCAAATATCAAAACAGGGAAGTACTTTTTCAAGGTGGTTATGCCCATTGTCAGAACTCAAATAAATAAACAATTGTAATATTGTACAATAAGTACTAAAATAAAGTTGTGCATAGGTTTTGTTGTTTTGCTTTTTCATGGATTTTTTTTGTGCATGTTTTTTGGTTTTGGGGATTTGGGGGTTTTTTTGCAGGGAGGTAAAAGAAAGATGATGGGCTAGTCACAAAAGTGAGGTGTGAAAGAAAAGCGTCCTTGAAGGGCCGGGGATTTAGCTCAGTGGCCTAAGCACCTGCCTGGCAAGCACAAGATTGTGAGTTGATCCCTGATACCAAAAAAAAAAAAAAAAAAAGGAAAAGAAAGAAGTGATCTAAAGAAGTGATCTAGTTGAAGAATACCAAGGAAATAGTGAGCGCAGATTCTAGGTGAGACAGAACACAGTTTACCCCCAGAACTCTGGCGGTGTACAGGCAGAAGTGGCAAGAAAAAAAACTGAGGGAGAAGGTTAAGGGATAGCTTGGTGGCACAGTGCCTGCCTGGCAAGTACAAAAGATCATGAGTTCAACCCCTGGTACTATTTTTTAAAAAAGGCCAAGGCACTGGGATGCTGTCAGAGGAAATTTTGTGCTGTTAGGAGAAAGTGGCTTAGTCTAATTCCAAGCCACTGAACTGAATAAAATGAGGTGGTAAAATCACTATTGGTAGTTAATTACTCATGTTTCTCCTTTTCTTTTCTTTTGCAATACTGAAGATTTAACCCAGAGAATTTGCACTGAGTTACATCCTCAGGTCCCTTAAAAAAATAATTTTTAATACAGGGTATCCCTGTATTAAGTTTCCCAGACTGGGTCCAAACTTGATATCATCCTGTCTCAGACTAGTGGAGTGCTGGGATTGTAGGTATACCTTGGTATCAATGAAAAGTTTGTATCAGATGGAGTCTTGGAGTCTACTCTTAACCTAGCCAAGGACCTATTACAGTGATGCCTTATACGAAGAAGCATTGAAAAATGAATAATGAAGTAAGGGAGTAGAAAGCTATGGGCCAGCATGGGTTAGATTTAGCAATATGAATTGACAGAATTCAGCCAAATATCAAGGAAAAAGATTGTATGGGTTGAGTTTGGGAGCTAGTTTTATCTTCTGGTGAATATCATGCAGATGACACAGGGTATGTTTCTTGAAACACATCAATAACAAGCAAGTTTACTATTTATGTTTTCAAGTAAATGAAAATGTTGCATATTATCCATACTGTTATAAAATGGGAAGGACATCTGGGTGATCAAGTTACACAAAAATAGTGGGGAGACACAATTTCAGGTATTCTGGTTCCTGTACATCTACTTAATATCAACTTGTGAGTCTCTCAGTATTTGAGAGATGTTATGGCTTGAGTTTAGATGCCCCTCCAAAGTCTCATGCTGTCATGTGCATATTATATGCAATATTAAGACTAAGATGAATGATTATAAGTCAGTCCACTGATTGGTTTGACACCACCTTTATCCTAATAGCCTAGATAGAATATAAAATATGCAGAAAAAAACTTCTAAGGTTCCTTGCTTTCTTTACTATGTTCTCTCTGCCATAAACTCTCTTCTGCAATGCCACCCAGCATTGGAGCCAGAAAATTATAGACTGAAGTCTCCACAAACTGTGAGCTAAATAAACCTTTCCTCTTTTAACTTGTGTGTGTTGTCTCTGCAACTAGAAAAGTGACTAAGGCAAGGGAACAGAAATAATGAATCAAATACTCCATCGAGCATCAGCATTTGACTTAGAAAGCATGTTTCAAATGACATGTCTACATATTTACTTCTTATTCAAGGGAGTCACATTATAAACCTCTTAAATAGGTATAATGTAAAGACTTGACTTAAAAGCTGTTAATCACTTTCCTGAACTGTTGCCTTTGCTCAACTATCAATAATTTCATTTTTGGTCTCATGTCTGCATCTGATTATAATGTATAAGTATTTGAATTAATAAAGTTGCCATCTTCTATTCTTGCCTGTCCAATCATTTCATTAGGCTGTTTAAAAGCTGAAAATCCATGAATAATTTGCAGGACACTGTGCAAAGTATAAACACGTGAAATCTTGTTTAAAAAAACATTTAAAATTTCAAGAGGGCAAGTGCAGAGCATTAAAGTAAGTTCCAGAATTTTCTAAGTGTGGGAGCTATGGAACTACAATGACAACATCTTCATGAAACTGGCCTTGAACCTTCCTTCATTTTGTTTAAGGCATGTGAGCCAAGCTATGTTTTACATAGTAAAGAGTGTGATGTAAGTTTTGTTATGCATGATGCAGAAAAAGAAGAAAGAAGCATAAACTTACTACCTAATAATACTTCTAAAATAAGAGAAAAATCTATATTGTTGCCTTGTAAAAACCATGACAATCTCAGCCTGTCCTATCTATGCTTATCACCAACACTTTACTCTTTAAACAGACAGGTTAACCTTTGGTAACCAAAAGGGAACAGCTGAAAATGCTGTTAACCATTGTGAATGAGGATGTTCTTTTTGAAAATGAAGTTGTGAATGAATATGCCAACTATCAGGTTGGCAAACTAATTAAACTAAAAGGAGGAAAATCAAGTTGTACCAACTATGTCTACATCCTCCATGACACTTAAGCTAAGGTTAGAGTAAGGATCAATAATGAGTTACAACCCTGACATCACAGAGGCAACCTCCTTCACCTCAGCCCCACAGCTGAGACCTCTTGATAGCTGTGGAGTGAAGGAGGACAAATAAGGGGGGAAAAAGATAGACTTTTACGTAAGCCACCTGAGGTGGTTCATGAAAATTGTTCACTACTTCTCTAACCCAAAGAGACAGAGACAAAATCACGCAAATCATGAAATTAAAATCTTTGTTTTCACTTTAAAAGCATCTGTGAAACTGTTTAGACCATCAGAATGTGCATAATTGAAATGTCATCAAATGTCTGAAAAATGTTGCTGAGAAGAATCAGTGAGTGTGTGCCATTCTGGTGTTGCAAAGGTGGGCTGACTTAGGGTCAGTGTTTTTTTTTTTTTTTTAAGTGTGAATTTTTTGCTGTACCTGCTCTAAAACAAAAAAAAAAAAAGAGTGGTAATGGACTGAAGGACTTTGACCTAGATTCTCTGCTGATTGAACACATCTAGGTAAACAGATTACACAAGACAAGCAGTCTTCACAGAGTTCGTTGTCAGTTAACCCGCACCTGAGCTCCTCTTGCCACATTGATATCATCCAGAAAAGAAACAAATTGTTCCTAACCCAGAAAAGGACATTCCAATCAAGAAAAAAATATCCCCAAAGAAACTGAAGAAACAAAGACTTATGGCACAGGAACTAGATCAGCACAAAACAAAAACAAATACAGAAGTAAACCAGAGAGAGAGCGAGACAGATACAGGAAAGGTCCTGAGTCTAACCCTATCCCTAATTTATCCTCAATGGACCAGGTGGAGGAATTCCTCCTGAAAGCCAAAGCTGTAGGAATCCAAAACTTCATTTGCTCTTCAATGTGTTTTCAGTTAGTCCACGTTTTTATTCATTAAAGTAAAACATATACACACCCAAATGCACACTCACGTTTTGGTTCTCCTGCTGGGTGTGGAACACACTAAGAACCTGCAATCTATGGTATATAAGTAGCTCAGCTTGGATAGGAAATTCTCCATAGCACAATCATAATGTGAGGCAAGAGGGAGAAAGCCACAGGTAACCAAGATGCTTACTAATTATTAGGGTGAGCCCTTCAGCTCCCAAACATTCTTCACAACTACAAGGGGTTCATCCACTTTGTAAAACTTAGTATAAACCCAGAATGCCAGGGTTTTTTTTTTCTTTTTTTGTACAAGGAATCAAATTCACAACCTTGCTCTCACCAGGCCCCCTGAGCTATATTCCTGGCCAGAGAATACCATTTTTAAAAACAAACACCTCTCAGATTTATTTGAATTTGATGTCAGTTATATATATATATATATATATATACTAAAATTATATTACTAACAGCTAATTTATTTTAATAGCTCTATAAACTGGACTAGAAGAAGTTGTTTCAGGACTAAAGTAAATAGGTAAGAAAGGAGGTCTGGAAAGATTTGGTGTTCACAATACCTGACTCCCATTCCTGTGGTCTTAATCCCTAGAGGAGCCACTTAATGCCATTCTGATTATCTTACAGACTGATGCAGGTGAAATGAAATTAATTAGGAACTGATGAGAGTTGGGAAGAAAATGTTTAAAACTGATAGATTTGAATGTGCCTGGTATATTTTTCAGACCAAGATTTACTTCTACTGGGAGTTTTTTGGGGAAATGGGTTATTTATTTTATAACTCAATAGGAAACTTAGGAAAAGAAGCTTAGGCTTTAGACCTTCTGGCTCACTACTTATATGGCCTTAGAACAGTCACTTAACTACTCTAAAGTTCAGGCTTCCTATCTATGTTAGTTAGCTTTCTGTTGCTATAACAAAATACTTAAGAAAAACAGCTTAAAAGAAGGGAAGCTTTGTTTTGGACCATGGCTTCAGAAGTTTTAGTTCATGGCCACTTGGCCGTGTCATTTTGGGCCTGTGGTTAAGTGGAACTTCAAGCCTGGGAGAACACAGTGTAGCAAAGTCGCTCCTCTCATGGTGGCCAGGAAAGTGGGAGACAGATACACAGAGAGAGAGACAGAGACAGAGACAGAGACAGACAGAGAGACACACAAAGAGAAACTTCAAATGCACATTCCTAGTGACCAGCTTTTTCCAATGAAGATTCACCTCCTAATGATTCCATGCCTTTTTCATCACCTCAGGATCAAGCCTTCAATGCATAAATTTTGGAAGACAGTTAAGATACAAACCATAACACAATCTGCAAAATAGAAATATAAATACTTGCTCCTAGGATTGGAATCCTGGCATTGGATTGGGAATTTCTGAGGTTCTCCTGCAAAAAAAGCACCTCACCAGAAGGAGGCAGCCAAGTAACTTCATTCCTGTATGTCCGCCTCCAACCACCATCATTCTACAGCCTTGCTCGACTTTCCCTTCTTTGGCCCAGGCATTCTTTTCATTTTCACCTTTATTTTTTTGTGCTTCATCAGCTTATAATTATCCCCCTTAAGGGACTATGTGACCAGGTAAAGGTGTTCTGCAAACAGGAAGACCTGGATTCAAATCCTGCTCTTCACTAGCTGCAGAAAATTGAGTGAGTTACTAAACCATTCTGTTGCCACTTTTGTACAAAGAAAGCAACAATGAAAGCTTGCAGTGAGCATGGAGCAAACCTATATCCATGTAAATTCCCTAAAATATGTTCAAGCATATTGTTAAAACTTCTTTAATTGAAGTAGGATTCTGTTTACCTTACCACTCAATGAACATTATTATCTCCTAGAATTAAGAAGTTGCTAAAAGGTGTACTGCAGAAAATTGAAAGAATTCAGTGACTGTTCCAAGTCAGGAAGTAAAAGAAGGCTACTTTAAGCAAATAAAGTCATAGTTCTAATTTGAAGAAGATGCTTTGAGTATTTATTTAATGATATTTCATGATACAACAATACCTTTACCCTATAAGTACTGGGTATCAAACATGTTACAGTGTAATAAACTTTTTAATGAAAAAAAAACCCCAGATTCCATTTATATTTTCCAGTGAAATTCTATCTCCTCAAATAATTTTTAAACATATGGAATTTATTTTCCCTCACACCTGGCTATATTTAATTTGTTGTGAGAGGTTCCCAACTATGTTATATGACCTATTCCCATGATACTTAAGGGTTAAATGTGTTTCCTGCTTTCCAGAAATCCAAATAAACTGAATAAAATAACCAATCTGTGGATACACAAATGTAATATCCTGAGCCTCCACACGTACAATGTTCCTGTTTTTTATTAACTTGCAGCTTGTGGGTAAGAGGAAGGAGAGAAGTAATAAGGACAAGGAAAGTATGAACTCTTTAAAAAAAAATTACCTAGAGTTCTCATAATATAGTTATTCTTACAATTCTCAACCATTTCAATTTCCAGTGTGTTTCTGATACCTTAATAAGTCATTTATTTAATTTATCTAAGTTTTTAATGAGCTAAGCACTGTATTTAGGATATTCCAACTTAAAAAGGAAAACTAGTTTAAAAACATCAACAATATAATAACTAATTGAAATAAACCAATATATTTTTGGAAAGACAAGTTTTTCTTAAAAATCAAGGCTAAAGCATGATTTTAAATATTCATCTTTTAAAGAATTGCATGTTCTACATACAATTACTGTGATGTATCAAGTCAGTCTCATAAAGAAACTCTTATACCTAGACCCATAATCTCCACTATTAAAAGTTCTTTTATGGTATTGGACACATGTAGAGACTGCATTTCATGTCTGGTTTGTAGGTATGAAGGCAGAAATGTACTGGCAAGAAGCACTTTCTTCAATAGACAATTTCCATGGCAAGTCTTAAATAAGTCATGTCATCCCACTGAGCTAAATCATCTCATCTATAAAATGGGAATTTATTCATCTCAAACCCAAAGAAGAGATTAAGAGAACAATTTTTGCAGTTTCAATTACTAAGCTAGGTAGAACAGAGAACTCTGGACATTGGTATCCTTGCTGAAAAGTGAGGATAAATTTGATGGCTCCTACAAGCACATGGTATATTCCCTAGCAATGCTCTGGTCAGAGCCTAATGTGGGTCAGGTGCCGTGATTTTCTTGGTCGATGTATCCAAAGAACCCAGAAGACAATGTGACACATGACGAGGTGCTTAATAAGTATCAGTGAACTTATTTGAATCCACATACTCTCTGGGATGACCTTAACTGATTTCATAGCTAATAGAAAATGCAATGTTTTGCTGAAGAATTTTATAAAAATAAAAAGGTGAGTCTTACTTTTTTCACTGTATTTAGTTCAGATTTATAGCTTCTCCTGTTTGTATTCTCTATTGTAATATTTGTGTCTTTAAAATCCTGTGTTATTTGCATTGTTTTACTATGCTCTGCTTTGTTCTGTTTTATTTTGTTTTGCTTTGCTTTATTCTCTATAAAATAAAAAAAAGATTTATGTCTTTAATTTCTATGGTTACTTTCCATTGATTTAGTACAACTCATGCGTTCCACACACTCCCAACACAGAAAACTAGGTGCCACTCTCACAGAAAAGCTGCTTATTTTTAATTACTGGTAAAAATTAGGAAGCAATGGTGAGTAGGGTTAAAGTACAGAGTTACACACAAGCAACTTATGCTTGAAAGTTAAGTTTTACAAATCCCTGGGCCATAGAATTTTCCTAAGGGTAACATTAGCAGGAATAAATATAATAACTCTTCTAGTAATTATGCTGAGAACGTGTGTTGCTTTTCTGAAAAAAAATAGCAGCTAACATCAAAATCATTCTTGATTTCCTGAAATTTATGTATTTATCAAATTTTTTTGTATTTGCCATGGGTAAGAGCCAAAAATAAGCATAAACATTTTCCAACTCTCCTTTACATTGATCTCACCCTTCCATCCAGCAGGACACATCAAATCCCACCTGAGAATGAGTATTGCAATTTCTTTTAGATGGCTTCTATATAACATATGCGAGACATCACAGGTTTCATTTCTGAAGCATTCAGCAGTTTGTTTAGGGAAATGCCATTCAGAGAATGAAAAGATCATCTGTCTAGATCCAAAATTAGTCTTTCACTCTGTGTATTGCCACCAGAAAGATATTCTGGAAGAATGTAACAATGTTTTTCAATGTATTCTTTTGAAATTTAGAAACTGTTATGGCTTGAAATGAGACTGCGAGGAGATGAAAACCAAGCAGCATAATAAATGTTCTTTTGAGCAAACGGATCATTTACTCTAAGAGAAATGTTCTATTTAATGTTATTTCCCCTACTCTGAGGACTATTAAGAATATGGTAGGTATATTTAAACCACATGATGAATGAAAACAAGTCCACTGCTTAAATAGACCCACAGACACTACCTACAGAGGAGCTGTCTGGGGTCTTGGGATGCGATGTTAGGAATTTTCCAAATCTGTAGAAATAGATTCAGTACGGGACATCCTTTCTTCCTTGTAGAAAGAACCAGAAATATAGAAAAATATTGTTGTGTGGAAAAACCAAAAAGATATGATGTACCTTTAGATAGTAAGAACTTGGGTGTTGGAATAGATCTGCCCAAGTACTCAAGACACAAACTTGGTTCATCATATCATCCTACACTTGCATACCATGTTTATGAGAAAAAAATTCAAAGACCACATCTAAGCACAATGCTACCTCTTCAAGACAGAAGTGGGTAATGTTAGAGACTATAGAATTACACTGCCTGTGTTCCAATTCCACCTCTACGTATCAGCTCTGTAGCCTTGTGCATGTAGACATCCTCTTTGTGCTTCAGTTTCTACATAGGTCATTTGGGAGTGATAATAACCTAAACTGAGGTTAAAAAAAAAAAAGCCTTACAGTCACATAAGGAAAGCAAACACGTGTGCAGTCAATCCAAGCAGCATCCAAACAGTGACCCATAAAAAAGAAGTATAAAGCAAGTGTCTATAAATCCCAAGGCATGGCAGTTAAAACACATTCACATCTAGAGCACAAGAGGGATGGTACAACCATTCCAACATAATGTAGCAAAATTATTGTCCAAGATGACCCAGAGATGAAGATTGAACTAAAAACAAGGTTTTTGTTTATGCATATATAACCCTGTATATATATACACATACATAATATGATATAAATGTTGATTCAACTGTGCTTCTTGCTTTTTTTTTTTTTTTTTTTTTTTTTTGGTACGTCATGCTTGCCAGGCAGGCACATATGCCACTGAGCTAAATCCCAGCCCTGCTTCTTGCTGTCTGATCTATCTCCAACTTATCATCTTATCAAAATATTATCAACTCTTGAATTCAGAACCTTGGATAAATTTAATCCACTAAAATCCATTACTCAGCTGGTCCATACCACAAAAGGCAGATGCAAACCAGTAGCAAAATGATCATTATCAGCAAAATACATATTCTTCTATAAGTATCATGCAAATAATCCCCCAAGACACTTGCATTCAAGCTCCCCCAAAAATAATAATGGATTCCTTTGCCTTGAACCTTCTTCCCATAATTGTCACTTTGTGATCGACCAGCAATACTGTTTTGATCCCATTTCCCTCCCTTATGGTGTTGAAAATTCAACCTCAGGCTGAAACAATCCATAAAGACCATAGCAATAAAAAATAAAACATGCAAACTTTTAAAACAGGTCTGAGAATGTCGTTGTTTCCTGTAGGTAAAAATGCAATGATATAAAACTCTGATTTGAAGCATGGAAACTGTTAGCAGCTGGCATGGAAATTATCCCATTATTTATTACTGTTATTAGGTGAGATTCTTATGCTACATAACTCAATAGAGAACAACATCTATTTGATTGCATGGGATGAGAGCCTGGCCTATTATTATTAATTTTCCCAGTCTGTAGCCATTAAGTAACTACTCCTTTGGTCTATAAAAAATAGTGCATGAATAATACAAAAAGGTTTTCACTCTTTCTCAAGAAAATGAATGCCAGCCTCTGCTTTTACAAAAGAGTCGGTCACCTGCTTGGATAACTTTCTGTGACTGAATCTAAGAGCAAATACTACTGGGTTCAACTTGTGCTTAGTGAGACAGTATTAGTCCTTTCTCAGATTGTTAATCAATGTAGGACTCTGAGTTTCTATGAGAGATATTTGTGAGTAAACTGTTGGCTCCACTAGTTAATGATGAATCAGTTTTAACACAATTCTACAACACTTTAATCATCTGAATTGGCCAACAGTGTGTTCACCTCTCATGTACCTCTTTATCTAATTGGAGACATTAGGGTTAGCCATAGAAGTTTTTGTTTTCTGAACATTCAAAATTAAGTAACTCCATAATGGTAAGCATACCTTTTTCTCTGCATTCTTTCTTCCTTTCTTTTGCATTTGATTGCGCGAAAGCTAAATGAAAAATTTCCTTAAGACTGCTTCATAGATTGGTTATCGTTTTAGGCCAAAGATACAAAGGTAGGTTTTGGCACTCCAGGACACAGTGAGGGCCTGCTGGCCAATCTCCAAGTGGAATCCTCTAAGACAGATCCTGAATTCCCCCAATGCTGATGCCAATTAAGAGACCTCATTATGCAAAGATTTAGGGCTCTCTGATTTATCTTTATGTAGTACCAATTGGCTACCTCTGTGAAAGTTCTGATCCCCAACATCATGTCTGAAGACCAGTCCATCTTTCACCAAAGGCCACTTGCATTAGATTCCTTATCCTTCAAAACTACTGATGCAATTCCTCATAAGTAGTGCAGTCTCTTTGCCATGTTTGTCCTCAAACCTGCCTTGAAATCATAGTAAAACAGAATTTTCATATTGGGCTTCAAGATCTCTTCAAAAAACCACCTTGGATGGCCTCTTAGTCTTATGTTATTCTTTGCGCTCTGCTTCTACTTCTCCTACCTCTTTTCATCTGGGTCTCTCTAGCTCAGGGCCACCCTGCTCTGTGTCCACTATGCTGGGATAGAATACAGATGTATAGACTTTGACCCGTAGGCACATTTGGTAGAATTCAATGTTAAATCACCTGGTGTAGAGCTGGCCTCCTTAAAATTCTCCTGACTGTTTCATTTAATTTGATCAGGATTTTGGGGTTTAAGAGAAATTTCTGGGACTCATGCAATTACATACTTTTAAGATTGTTGATGTTTACTGTGCCTGTCTGCCTGTCTCTGTTTCTCTTTCCATCTCTGTCTCTCTGTCTCTGTCTCTGTCTGTCTCTGTCTCTGCCTCTGTTTCTCTCTCTCTCTCTCTCTCTCTCTCTCTCTCTCTCTCTCTCTCTCAGACACACACACATACACACACACACACATGGTGGTAGAAAAACAACTGGATCACATCTGGCATAAGCCTTTATTACAAAATGCCTACATCTAAATGAATCCAAAGAAACTCATTCTAATGTGGGGAAGAAGGATTAATATTTTATTTGTTTCATCAGGAGAGATATTGGCCAAAATGCAGCTTGTTTGAAGAACTGAAACATCGTACTTACAGATCAGCAATCATTACTTAGAAAATATTGATTTTATTAAGAGAACAGAAGAAGAATTAGAGATACAAGGCAAATGACAGTGAAAAAATCTCAAATTCACATATATATGAATGAGAGAAAAAATATATAGGCAACATAAAATTTTCCACTGTAAATGCATTCATATTGTTGGACAAACGTAACTATTATCCATCTCAAGAATGTTTTCATCATCTTAAGTTAAAACGCTATTGCCATTAAACAATAACTCTGCATTTTTCCCTTCTCTTAATCCAGCTATTTTACTTTGTGTCTCTATGTAGTTGGGTGCCTCGTGTAAGTGGAGCCCTACTATGGTTGTTCCTTTGTAACTGGCTTATTTCACTTGCCATAATATCTTCAGAGTTCATCTGTGTTGTCATATGTATCAGAACTTCCTTTCCTTTCAAGTCATCAACTATATCTATATACATGTAATACATTATATTTATACATTTATCTATTGAGGAACAGTTGGGTCCCTTCTAAATTTTCCCCATTTTAAATAATACTACATGGGATCTGTATATTTAACTTCATAAAGTACTTACGATTGAGACTGGCGTCAAGCTGAGAGCTTTATATATTCTAACCCTGAAAATACAAACAATCAGTTAAGAGGACAAATTTAAATTTCTTGCTTACTTCTATATAGAAAAGCACTACCATTAGAGAATTAGAAGTGTCTTAAGGGAAGAATTTATTAAGATGTTGAAATCTGATTTAAGGTGAATCATTCAACAAGAGTTTAACAGTGATTGCATAAAGCTCATGACTCATGACACTGTAGTTTACTGGGTGCAAAAGGAGAGGAATTTTGAGAAGAGTTTAAGTCTCAGAATATAAATTAGTATCATATCATCCTTTCTGTTGGTGGATGCTTCAGAAAGTCTTGGAATAAACAATAGTAACTCAAACTTTTATTTTTCCAGAAATGTGAAAGTTATGTTAATGCAAGTGATGAAATCTTAAAACCTATCTGATGTGGGTATTAAGCAGGACAGGTGATTTCATTCTAACATCAGTGATTTCCAATAACACTGGGGGGACTCTAATCACCATTCCCCAGACACTTGCTTGGGGTCACTAAGTGGGAGAGTGTCACTAATGAGGCTGATACCAAGGCTGCTTTACCCACTGCTCAGATCTCCCTGCAAAGCCTGTCTGCAAATTTTGGCATAGGTGATGACACCAAATCTTTGGTCATTTGCCTTTATTCTCATTAGCTAATACACACGACCTAAACACAAGCCTGAATTTTCCCTCTGTAGTCAGAGACTCCTAACACTGTTCTTTGCCTCAGCTAGATCCTGTCGCTCACTGCCCAGACAGCTGATTACTACCATGACATCCATGACATAACAGTTCTCCTGCAGAGAAAGCTCCCTCCTCACCTCAACTCCCACTGCTCTGTATATCCTCGTCCCTGTCATTTCCAGAATTATAGCTTGTGTTTCTTTGAGCCTCCTCTGACAATGTGACTGGCCCTCTCTAGTGGTCATCTGTAGAGCCAGCATCCACACTCATCTTTTCCAGCTCTTACACTGCCAATCACCAGGATTTTCTGTTGGTTTAGGATTGTAACCCCTGAACTTTTCTCAACCAATTGCCTATTTTTGTGTGATTTATAATCTATGAGGAATTTCTACACTGTTAAGGTTTAAAAAGTCAAAAGAAAAATACACTTTTTTTTTTTTTTTTTTTTTTTTTTTTTTTGTCTTTTGAGACAGGGTCTCTATGCAGTTCACACTGGCCTTTAGCTCACTTTGTAGCCCAGGCTGGTCTTGAACTTGCAATGATTCTCCTGCCTCAGCCTCCCAAGTGCTGGGATTACAAGCATGAGCCACCACGCCCGGCTGAAAAATACTTTCATGACATGTAAATATTACATGAAATTCACATTTTAATGGCCATAAACAGTGTCACTGGGACAATCGCACTTCTTGATTTATGTGTTGTCTGTGGCTGAGTTTATAGTTGAAAAGATGCCACAGCAACCTTGTTAACCACAAAGCCTAAAATACAGACTAGCTTACTCTTTACAGTGAGAACTTGCTAACCACTATAGTTTAGGGCCTGGGCTTTCTTGGGCTTGAATTCAACATAGCTTAACTTTCAACTTCCCCCATCCTCCAAATCAGAACAAACTGGGTTGCAGAGGTTAAAGTTCTATTGTTTTTTCTAGTTCAACAGAAATATATTGAGCAATATCTGTGCAGCACTAAGATAAAATAAGACAGAATCGCCACTATCCTCAGGAAGTTAACAGTCTCAGTTGGCAGTGTTTCTTACCCATCCTTTCTGGAGGGTAGCTTGTGAAGTACTGAGAGAGGTGTGCACAGGTCTTCCAGGGTTCCATGCTGACACTATGGTCCTGGACTTTACTTGATAGCTCCCATCTTCACTAGTGTACTCTGAGGTATTTGTGATTCTGCTGGATTTCTACTGCTCTGGCCTGTGCTGCCCTTCACTGCTTTCTCTTCTCTTCTCTTCTCTTCTCTTCTCTTCTCTTCTCTTCTCTTCTCTTCTCTTCTCTTCTCTTCTCTTCCCTTCCCTTCCCTTCCCTTCCCTTCCCTTCCCTTCCCTTCCCTTCCTTTCTCTCCTCTCCTCTCCTCTCCTCTCCTTTTCTTTTCTCTTCTCTTCTCTTCTTTTTTTTCTTTTCTTCCCTTCTCTTTCTTTTCCTTTCCCTTTATTCTTCTTTCCCTCCTTCCTTCCTTCCTTGCTACTCTGGCCATTCTTATTTTTCCTCCTTTTTATTAGTGCATATTGAGTAATCGTTTTACTTTGATAGACTTGTACATGTATCCGATCATATTTTAGTCATACACACACACACACACACACACACACACACACACACACACACACACACACATAACCCCTTCTGAAAGGACAGTAGGGAAAAGGGAAAAAGGCAAATCAGTTATACTATCAGTGTGTCTTCATTTAAAAGGAAGATTTGTGCTAATATCTACTGGAAAAAATTTTAAGCCTATATCTTATACCCAGAGCAACTACTTTAAAGATGACAACATGTAATGTATTAACTATTATTATTCTCGTATTATTTTGTTATGAAATTTTGTTTTACCTTTTTTTTTCTACTTCACCTCCATCCCTCCTAGTTTCATGTATTTTGGAGGCAATTTCAATGTATATTTATCACTCCTGTGACCCACCCTTGCACCATTTCTTCCTATCTCTTCTTTGTTGGTGTCCCAGGGAGTTTGAGTTTATAGTGCTCTTTTTGTTATGACATGACCATTGTTCTCTGTGTGCTCAATCTCCCAAACAAGCTCTATGATAGCTTGTTTTTGTCTTCTTTGGGTTCCAAGGCATTTTTATCAACATATCTTGGATGCTCTATACATTACATAAATAACTGAATGGCTTCATGATGGTTATTGGTAATGGAAGGATCAGAGCTAAGTCAACTGGGAATAAGCGAGATAGCATCTAGAGTAGGGAAACACTGTTGGAATTTGATGTAAGAATCAAAGTTTTGGAGCATAAGGGAGAGAAGATGAACTATTGTGTCATTGCTTCTCCAGTAATACCTTTGAAAACTGTTTAGATTCTCTTTTCAGAAAACTACATGGTAAAAATTAACATGAAGTTCATTTTTCTTTTCTGGTCTTTTGGGTTTGCCCAGTGTGTTAGTGAGCTTTCCAGTACTGTAGAAAATTAGCTGAGAAAACTAATTTAAATGATGAAAGACTCATTTTGCTTTATGGTTTCAGCATTTTCAGTCTGCAGTGTTTTACTTCTATTGGTTTGGGGCCTGTGGTGAGTCAGATCATCATGGTAGAGAGGTGCTCACCTCACAGTGCTCACCTCATGACATCCAGGAAGGAGAAACATAGCCAGAGCCTAGAAGCAAAATAACCATGCAAGGCCCCCTGTCGACCCACTTCCTATAACTGGTCCCATCTTCGTGTGTTTCTACCACCTTCCAAAAGTCCTATCAGCTGGGGACCAATTTTTTAATACATGACTTTTCGGGCGCATTTAACCCAAACCAACACGCTTGAGAATATATACAACAAAATTAAATACAGTCGCTCATTTTAAGACACCTGTAAATATGAAAGGGAGCTATACAGAGCAGGCAGCACTGCACGGGTCTGCATAAAACTGTGTGGAGGAGAAATGACTTGCCAGTGTACAGTGGCAGAAAGACGGGAGGAAATATTTTGGGGAATAGCTTTGAAGATGGATAGTGTTTTACTTGACAACTCTTGTACCTACAACCCATTTGCTCCAGAACCCAGCTATGATTCATAATTTCTATGTATTTATTAATTTATTTCTGGATATAAAACCAAGAGGCAGCCAGACTAGACACCAAAATATGCCTCGCATTTATTTTAGTCTTCTGTTTCACTTTTCTCCATCCCTGTATGGCATGCCTTAAGTTCTTCTTTTTTTCTTTCCAAATCATATCCTACTCTACCAATTGTTCTCAAGTACGAAGTCAGTTTCTAAGATGTACCCACTGGCATCTTTTAGATTTTGATGGCAGTCATATCTCTACCATTTACTCACTATGAAGTACAAGATTTTGGATTTGTTTCACTACCTTATCTTGTGTGAATGCCCATCTCTATAGATTCATTCCAAAGACAGAAAGGATAATGACTCATCCACATGGCACCTTGTGCTGCCCCAGCCCCTTCTGTCAGAGTTTTGCACATGCTACAAAGACAATAAATTGTGACTTATTGTGGCAATTATAAGGCTTGTTGGCACTTGAGAGATGAATTTTAATGTTAAGGCTTACTTCAAATTATAAACATAGCACATCAATTTCCCCAAAGGAGCTTATAATACGCTGATTTATTATATATTAAATGAATTTTTCCTATTAAGAATATTTATTTTCACTCTTAGAACTGACTATAATTTCAGTGCTTAAGGAAGAAAATATTACTGGAAGTCTCATGATTTCCCATTGATGTAGCCTAATCTGATTAGAACAAAAAACAACTAAAACATATCTCTTAAGTGAATGTTTCCTGTAATTTTTACTGATTACATTTAGTTCACACTCATTAACTTTCCTACACTTTTCCAAATTTAATAATATTAGTTTTATTTTAACAGTAATTATCATTTTGGAAGCCATCTGACTGCACATGTTTTTACATAACCTTTCTCCAATGAGTCCAGTGAATTTTGCCAAAGTGTTTACAAAAGTGGTCTGTCACTGTAATTCAATTTTAGCCAGCATGGTTATCACAACTTTAATATCTTCTTATTATAATTGCTCTACTAACAGGAGTAAAATTGTGTTAGTTGTTCCTAACATTCTCATTTATAAAATGTAATCACTTTTCCTACCTTAAAGCCAGGGTTTAAATATCATTTTTCTGTTCCTTTTCTGTAAAATGTGGCTGATGTCACATTTCTAAAATTGTTTTAAAAATTAGTCAATTTTTACTAATTTTATATGAACTATCTTCTATAAGCCCTTTATATGTATACAATGATCATTAAAGCCAATGTCTCCTTTAACTACATAAAGTGATAAAATCTACCTGAAAGTTTTATTTTTCTTGCTGTTTTGCATTTCTTGATTGGTTGGTTTATGCAATCAAGCAAATGAATCAATAATTTTGGCTTACAGTATTTGTTTATTAAGACTGACGAGTGATAATGTTTTAAAGGGCAAGGTAAAAACAAGATTCCCTGAAAATTTAACAGATTGAATACTATAGGACATTATTTTATCATTCATGATGAGAGGAATGAAAGACTGTGAAGGAGGAGCCAGACTAGATCATCATCATGTCTGTAGTTTGAAACCGTCATCATTTATCACCAGTTATAGCAGATGAAAAGATAGAAGTTAATGATCCCAGTCATGATGATTGTTGAACACATTTAAATGAGGTGAAGCATCTGATTAAATTGTCAGATAATTTTAAGGATTTTAATAAATTCTTTTTTAAATTTAAAAGCAGAAAGAAATTATCTCAAAACTATCATGGGAGATGTATTTGTAAAAAAAAATCTAAGGAATATTATTTTAAGAAACTGGAAGTAAACATAGTTTGTTTGTTTTACTTAAAAATACATACAAGCTAAAGCTAGAAGTAGCAAATAAAAATAATTTGACTAAATTATGCAATTTGAAAAATGGAGCAAAGAACAGATAGCCAGAAAATTTGCATAGAAAACCAATTTCACTGTCTGAATGAAAAATTAGACTAGAATAACAATGAAATCAAATCCTAGAGGATAAAACCACAAAAGAATTGTTTCATGTCAGGTCACATCTGCCAAGTTCAGAACGCCTACTAAGGACTTCGGCTAATCATAAGCACCTTTATGTTGCTGCTTCCTCAAGGATGCATCATTGAACTCTGCATCAATATAAATGGTGATTTTGTTTAAAAAATAGCCATTAAATCATATATAAATTTCAAAAAAGGCATCAGGTTTTTAAAAGAAACTTCCAACACTGTATCAACCTAGGGTTTTATGTATGTTATTACACTGAATCTGCTTAAAGTGATGCTTGTTTATATTTATAATTGTCTCCAAAATAAAAGTAACATTATATGAATGTAATTAAAGACAAACATAGGCTAAACATGAATTTTTATAGTGTAAGAGTAAGGCTTGAAATGTATAAGAAGCTGATATTAAAAGAGTAGAATCGTAATAATGCTTGTGTTATAGCAGCTCATATTACTGCATACTATTAATTTCTGGCCCTGAGTGTACTTTACCATTGTAATTGCATGGCCAATTATTTTCTTCAGCTGATGGATTGCTAATAAATGAGGAATCACTTATTTTATGGAAAAAAATAAGACAGAATCAGAGCAAACTCAAGATCAAACAAAGAGCTACAAAATATAATCTGGCCCTCTGTCGTATTTCCATAACTGCAAAGAGATGAAAAAATAAATAGTAAAGAGAAAGAAAGAAAAAAGACTCATTTAGAGCCAGGAAATAGGACCATGTCACTGATCTAGCTCTCCACCCAGGTGACTGTGGTGGGCCTGCGACTACATCTGTGATGCCACCCTCTACCCAGGACTGGTAACTGGAATAAAACCAACCTTACAGTAGGACCTTGACAATGGTGCACACAAGTGTAGGTGAAACTAGCGAGAGTGAAAAGACCAAAATTCAAACCAACAGGAGCAAATGACAAAACGAAAAAGCAAAATGCAATCTCAGACCTCCAGCCCTCCCAGAACAAGTACAGGAGGCATAAAAATAGAAGAAATTGAGACACAAACACTTGAAATCTCTGAAAAGATAGCAAGTGAAATAAAGAAAAAAAATCTGTGAGGCTACAGAGGAAATCATCAGAAATAATCTCTCAGGCAAAAAAAGAAATGGCATCCATAAGGAAAGAATCACTCAACACACCTAGAGACAACATAGACAAAAAATGGAGGAGTACAGGAAAATGATGGAAACCATGAATGAACAATATAAGAAAGAATTAAAATCCATGAAACAAATTCAAGTGGTCAACTTAACACCAGCAGAATTAAATCACCATGGTGCTGAGAGTAGATGTTCCACCTGAGGAAAGTTGCCTTCATAAATAGAGATCTGGAGGAGAAGAAGAGAGAGGCGTTGTGATTTTCTCCATTGGTTCTCCAGGAGGAGCTCGTGATGACTAGCTTCTCCAATGTGTGTTCAACCATTGTCATTGGAAGAGTTTAGGACCATGTTGGTGAGAGTGGCTGTGGTTCACTTTGGGTGAGCTTTGCTCCTTATATTGAGCATTGTTTCCTGGCTCCAGAGGAGAGGACGTGTGCCATTTAATCTCCAGGATAAACTCATCAAGCTGGCTCCCTGGCATGTACTCGACTGTGCTTATCATTAGAGGAGCTCAGGACCTCCGTGTCACTGAGGATGGCTGTGGTACTTTTCAGGAAAGCCTGGGTCCTTGCTTCGTGTGTGAATTCTTGGCTCCAGTGTAGAACCCTCAATCTATCAGCACAGCTCCTTCACCGCACTGGCATAGACTTTCTAGCTTTCACTGCTGACCTTTGGGCCTTCCCAGCACAGATCCATAAAAGGTATTGGCATGAATCCTTCTCATGGGCTTTAGACCTCCAGTTGGATTTGTGGGAGGCACTGTCGTGGGCTCTAGGTCTTCATGTGGACTCATGTAGGACATTGCTGTGGGATTCAGGCCCTTTAGTACTGTGGATAGATTTCTTGCACTTTCTTATGTTAACTCTGGGTGACCATCACAAAAAATATTATAAATTCGGTGTTCTGATTCTAATTGTTCTCTGCACAACCCCTGATTACAACATTGGAAACTAAAAACTCCACTGAAAGCTGGAAAAATTGCTTGAATGAAGCCAAAGATAGACTTTCAGATCTTAAAGATAGGATTGAGGCTAGTGACTATGAAACATAAGGTCTCTTAAAAATAGCAAAGAACCATGAAATAATAATTCAACAGCTCCAACATGACACAAAGAAAAATAATATAGTATTTATGGATGTCAATAAAGAAGCAGGAGTCATTACAAATGATTTTTTTAAAAAACTATTTGCTGGAGTAATAACAGAAAATTTTCCAAGCATGGAAACAGAATCTGACATACAGATAAATTGGGCATATAGAACTCCAAACAATCATGACAAAAATAAGTCTACACCCAGACATATAATAATCAAAATTTCAGACATTCAGCACAACCACAGAATATTAAAAGCTGCTGGAGAAAAGAAACAGATCACCTGTAATGGAAAACCCATTAGAATCACTACTGACTTCTCAACACAGATCAAATCAAGAAGAGCTGAGAGTGAAATACTTCAAGTCTTGAAAGAAAACAACTTCCAGCCCAGATTGATGTACCCTGTAAAACTTTTTTTCAAACTTAATGTAGAAATAAGATACTTCCATGACAAAGAACAAATGAAGAAATTCGTATCCACTGATTCTCTTATAAAGAGTACTGAAAGATATTCTGAATAGAGATGCCACAAATTCAAGAACAGCATTATAAAGAAATTACCAGGCCTAGAAAGCAATTAAACAGAGAGGAAAACAGAGAGCCAACAACAGGAAAATAACATGACAAAGATAAACCAATACATATCAGTTATAACCATCCACATAATGGATTCAATTCACCAATCAAAAGAAACAGACTGGCAGAATGGATCAAGAAATAAGACCCAACAATATGCTATATATATGAAACATTTAACTCAAAAAGAAACTCATAGACTGAAAGTCAAAAGATGGAAAACAATAGTTCATGCAACAGGAGCACAGAAAAAAGTATGTGTAGCTATCCGGTTTGCAGACACTGCGAACGTTAAACCAAAAGTGATCAAGAGATAAGGAATGTAACTACATACTTGTTAGAGGAAAAAAATTCAAGAAGAAGCAATAACAATCATACATGCACCAAATATGTGAATACCCAAATATATAAGACAAATCTTAATAGACATGAAAAATCAAATAAGCAATAACACAATTGTCATAGGGGACCTTAATACTCTACTATCACAAAGAGATAAATCACTAGACAAAAAATCAGCAAAGAAACAACAGAACTAAATCGAACTTGTGAACAAATGGTCTTACAGAGTGTTCCACCCAACAACATCGTAATACACATTCTTCTCAGCTGCACATGGGTCATTCTCTAAATAGACCATATACTAGTCCATAGGACATGCTGAAGTAAATGCAAAAGAATTGAAACTATCCCCTACATATTATTTGACCATAGTGAAATGAAGTTGAAAATTAATGACAAAAGCAACAGCAAAAACTCCATAAACACATGGAAATTAAATAATGCCCTCCTGAACAACCAATAGATCACAGATGAAATTATAAAAGAAATTAAACAATATCTACAATCAAGTGAAAATGCAAACACAACATATTAAAACCTATAGGATGCAAAGAAAGCAGTCCTAGGAGGGAAATTTATAGTAATAAATTCTCACATCAGGAAAGCAGAGAAAGCACAAACAATCTATTACTTATCTATTTCAAGTATCTAGAAAAAGAACAAATCAAGCCCAAAATCAAAAGAAGGGAGGAAATTCTAAAGATCAGATCAGAAATTAGCTCAATTGAAACTAAGAAAACACTGAATCAAAGAGTTCATTCTTTGAAAGAATAAACAAAATTGATAAACCTTTAGCCAACTTTATCCAAAAAAACGGAAAAAGAAAATTCAAATTCATGCATTGAGACATAAAAAGGGTAAAATCACCACAGATCCCATGGAAATTCAGAAGATCATCAGCACCTACTTCAATAATCTCTACTCATAGAAGATGGAAAATCTAGAAGAAATAGACAGATTCCTTGGAACATATGAACTACCAAAGCTGAATCAAGAAGTTGTAAAAACTTCTGAATAACCAATATCAGCTAATGAAATTGAAAATGTAGTTTAAAAACTTAACAACAAAGAAAAGCCCAGGTCCTGATGGAGTCACAGCTGAATTCTCCAAGGGATTTAGAGACGATTTAACACCTCAAAATATTTAATGAAATTGAAAAGGAAGCAATTCTCCCTAACTCATTCCTAGAGGCAAGTGTTACCCTCATACCAAAACCAGAAGAACAGTTGACTGTAGGGGAAAAGAACAAGAAGTCAACAAGAAGCAAGCCCTCCTTGAGAATCAGCACCATGCACAGTCCACTGGGGTACACAGCCAGATGCCAGCCTATTCCTGTGAGTCAGTGCCATTCATGAACTGTGGGGAATGAGAACAAGAAGTCCCCAAGAAAGCCCTCCCTGCAAAAATGTTCCATGCACAGGCTGCTGGGGGAAAAGCCAAAAGCCAGCATTTTCCCATGAATCAGTGCCCTTTGTGGAATGTGCGGAAAGAGACCAAAAGTCACCAAGACGCAAGCCTTGCCTGTGAACTGGCACCATGCACAGGCTGCTGAGGGGGAAGCCAGATGCCAGCCCCCTCAAGTATGGGCTGGGAAACAAGAAGAGCCAAACTCCCTCCCTCCCCCACCATTCTCCTGCCATAAGCAACTGAATGATCCAGAGAAACACATGTTGCAGTGACATCTATTAAGGTAAAATACAATTTAATGCTTGTCAGGTCTAGGACAAGTAGTCTGATTATTCAGAGAATAATAATACACAATGTAGTGTCAACGGGGATCTCCTTCTGAAGGTGGTAGACATTGTTGATTCCCTATTATCTTGTTTTGAAATCCTGTATCATTTTCATTGTTTTCCATTGAGTTTTATTCTGTATTGTTTTGTTTGATATTGTTATATCCGATGGCATGAGGAACTATTTCAAAGATAGCAAGATACATTACAGTAGTCATCTTGGATTTACAATTATCTTGCTTTGAAGTCCTTTATTGCACTCATTGTTTTGGTTTTATTGGTTCTATTTTGTTCTGTTTTGTTTGATTTTTACTATGTCTGAAGGTATCTTCAGGTATTTTGAAGACAAGAGGCATTATGGTAACCATTGTTGCTTTCCTATGGTCTTGAGGTCCTGTGTCACTTACTGGTTTGTTTTGATTGGCTTTATTCTGTTTGCTTGTTTTTATTTTCTTTAAAATAAAATTTTAAAACTCAACCAAAAAAAGATAACTATAAGCCAATCTCTGTAATGAACAAGGATGCAAAAATCCCCAGTAAAATACTAGCAAACATGATGCCGCAAATCATGATGTAGAAGATTATAAACCATGACCAAATGGGATTCATCCTAGAAATGCAAGGATGGTTCAGCATACACAAATCAATAGATGTAATACACCATATCAACAGAGCCAAAAACAAAAATTGCATGATCATCTCAAAAGATGCAGAAAAAGCCTTTGATAAAAACCAATACTCATTCATGATAAAAACCCTATAAAAATCAGAATAGATGGTCTCTACCTCAATCTGATAAAAACCAGTTATGACAAACCAACAGCCAACATCATATCTAAGTGGTCAACAACTGAAAGCTTTCAACCTAAAATCAGGAACAAGACATGTCCACCATCACCACTTCTATTCAGTTGAGTTCTGGAAACATTAATTGGGGCAATTAAACAAGAAAAATATAAAATTAATAAGGACAGGAAATGAAGGATTTAAGTTATCATTATTTGCAGGTGATATGATACTCTACATAAAAAACACCAAAAACTCCAGCAACAGACTTCTAGACTTAATAAGAAAATCCAGCAATGTAACTGGGTACAAAGTCAACACTCAAAATTCAGTAGAATTCCTATACACAATCAGCAAACTCACTGAGAAAGAAATTAGGCAACCTACTTCCTTCACAATAATATCCAAATAAATGAATACATAGGAATCAATCTAACAAAGAAGTAAAAGATATAGATAGATAGATAGATAGATAGATAGATAGATATAATATATAAAATTACAGTTCTCTGAAAAAGGAGATTGAAGAGAATCTCACGAAATAAAAAGATATTCCCAGCTTATGAATAGGAAGAGCCAACATTGTGAACAGTAGACCTTTATTCTGGGAGAAGAGTCAGAAGCTCAGTTTTAGGACTCCTGGAAACTCAATTCAGAAAAAGCCTTTTTAGGCATTCCTTAAACTCACCTGCTTAACTGAATCCCTAGCCCTTCCCCACAAGAAAGACAGTAACTCTCAGAAAATTGATGTCTTTTATGTCTTTTGGACTTTGAGTTCTCAGCTGATTGTCAAACATTTTCTGGACTCTATTTCTTGATAGAAGTGAAAGTTTTACCTGGGATTCTTGTTACTTATATCTAATAAAAACTTTAGACAGAGTTGCATGTATAGATATAGAGCTGGGGAAACACTGATTAAAAGAATCTAAATGTGTTATTAATGACTTTAGTCCTTATGCAAGCAAGTAGCAAGTTTCAGCTAATCAAATTGAGAAATATAAAAAGGGTTTTAAGATGATATCAATTAGCATTTATTCTACTTACAAAAATCAATGAGTAAACATGCAACTCAAGCTACTTTTAACCATGAAGGAATATATCCTCTCACACAACTGAAGGGTCCAGAGTGATTTAGGTTTCAACTAGGGTGGATTCCGCAAGTCAGTTGTGCTGCAAAGGTCCTAAGTCTTTCCAAGATGTTGTCTTGCATGAAATCCACCTCTCTTCTGTCCAACTCCTGGTTCAGGATGGAAGAGGTTACCTTTTCATCAATACAGTTACATATAGGTGTCCAAGATCCATCCCTCAAATGTGGAACAGAGTCTTGCACTTCTTTGTGAGTGAATCTGTTCAGATCAAATAGCTTCCCTGAACAACTTACTGTGGTCAAGGAGAAAGAACTGCAAGACATCTCGCCCAGCTCTAAGTCACTGTGTTGTCATGACTGTATCAGAACTAAATAGTATGGTACATGGCTTAATAGGGAACTTTTTTCTCAAGGACTAACTAGGAACAATGGAGATATCACCAGGGTATCCACAAATAAATAACTTACTTAAAAAAAGAGCATAGACAGATTTCTTTCACTAGATTAATCTGAGTTACTTAGAGATTTTTTTTTAGAAAAATTTAAACAACCAGGTAATATATAGGTGAAAATAAAAGAAATAGTATGTCAGGGGATGAAAAGAAGAAGAAATCTTTAATAGGACTGAATTAAAAGATTACAGAAGCCCATTGAATATGTTTTATTAAAAATAAAAGTCAATGAATTTTACAGTTGATGCCTACTATGCATTGATTACAGATGATAATTTTATTCAGTAAAATATTGATTTTATTGAGTATATATATTGATATTAGGGTTACATTGTTGTTTGAACAAACATTTAGTGGTTGGCTATATGTGGCTCATGAAGGAATCATGGACGCCAATGGCAACACTTGTAGGTATGAACAGGTAATAGCAATATCTGACCACTTAACTATACTCCTTGTTTGGTGTCCGGAAGACTAACTTGACTTTTGAAGTTAGCGTGAGTTAGCTTCAAATTCTTTAAAATCAAGAACGGGCAAAAAACAGGTGGAGAAGAGATGGTGATTCCTGAGAGTGAGTCTCTACTTTTATTAGTAGGATATATGAATGTCAAATGATAAGCAAGTAAAAAATTAATGAACATATGTAGATCAACTGTAATTGCATTCTCTGAAGCAAATCTTAAAATTTCCAATAAGCTACCTATTTAGACATGTAAATTTTGTTAAGCAGAAAAGTTTATCAATTAAAGCATTGTGCTTATTGGTTAGCACACATCTTCCCCTGCCCTTGAAGCCAGCATAACTAAACTCTTCAAAAGCAAACAAGTCATGTCCAGCACAGACACAGTTGTGTTCCTGACGCTTTATGCAGGAGCTGCCAGCCCTAGACACTGCTGCTAAGACCAGGCTACATCTGAATTAGGGATGGATGAAGAAAAATGCTCAATTTGAGAAATGTTCCGCTAAACACAGAAAATACAGAGAGAGGAGGACAGCCCAGTAGTAATTATGAGAAAAGATACTGGACCAACAGGAAGAAGTGGAAGCCAAGAATAAAATGCTTCTGTCTGGAAGTGAAGTGTCTTGGGCATCTCACAGCAACCTTGTACTGCTGTCAGTCAGGGTTCACTATGGCACTGGCTGTGCAACTTACAGAGCAGGGACAAGGAAGGCATCCTGAGCCCTAGGAGGAAGCAAAGCATCATCTCCACTGGCACCTCTTATCACATAGGCACAGGCCCTGGCCCTCGGGTACTGGTGTGCAGCCTGGGGAGCTGTCTTTCAGCTATGATGGGGGACAGGGTCAGCACATGGAGATGACCCACTAATGCAATCAACGGAGCAACAGCCCTCACCCACAGCCCCTGGCGGCAGGACCGACAGGCTGTGATACGGATTAGTTCTCTAGGGCTGTAATGAAAAGCTGCCACCAACTGCGTGGTACCTGAAAACAAAACAAATTTGTTGGCTCATAGTTCTGGAAGCTGGAAGTTCAAGAAACTGTAGGCCCCAGTGCCCTTGTAATCTGTGGGGGGAAATCTTTCCTTGCCTCTTCTTAGCAGCCTGCAGATGCTAACAATCTGTTGTTCATTGGCTGCAGCTGTGTGTCTGTGTTTCCATTGCCGCCCATGTTTCTCTGTGTTCCCATGCCCATCTTCTTGTAGATACCAGTCATGGTGGATCAGAGCCAGCCCTGTTCTAGTGTGACTCCCCCACCTTAAATTCACTATACCAACAGCAACCTTATTCACAAATAAAGTCACATTCTGATTCACTGGGGATTAGTACTTCCAACTTATACTTTTTTCTTTTTTTTTTTTTAAAGAAATACAATTAGGGACATAAGATACATAAATTGGAATGAAGGAATTTAAGCCAAGTAAAAAGTTGCCTATCACGTGAGACAAAAAATATGTATTTGTTCATTGCCTATCACATGTAATAAAAATATATATTTGTTCTTTAATCTAAAAGTAGGCAAGAATCTTGTATCTGTATAATTTAATGCAGACCATTCAGATATCACCAAACCTCACTGCTCTCACAGAGTATAAGCCCCATAACACTGTACTCCACTACTAAACATTTGGGTGGTCAAAAGAAAGAAAAAAAGAATAGAAAACAAAATCTAGTAGAAAGTCATTAGTCATGAAGTCCTTCTAGTTCACTAACTACACAATGAAAAAGATCAAAACAGCAACAGTACTTTCTGAATTAATAGCATTGTGCTTTTTAAGGAAAGAAAGAAAACAAAATTCTAGATAAAAATAAATTTTATGCTTTTGTTTTTACTGGTACTTGTATATTTTGAACAAAATTTGTCTTCATACAATGTTGATTATATATATAGTAAAAATACATATATTTTTAGATAATCTTGAAAAATCAAAATTTCATGATATGTAAACTTAATTTTAATTTCAAAATTAAATTGATAAGAAATTTTAAGTCTAGGTGTATCATATAAAATCTATCAAATAATGTAAAATAAGAATGATGTTTTGCCTGAGAGATAAAACAGAAAGGAAATGCATTATAAGAATAGGCCCATGAAGTGTATTCACACTCAAAGGCATTGCCTGCTTTTAAAAAGAAGAAAATAAAAAGATATGTCTTTGTGAGAATTTAGAATAAGATACTTGATAAAATCTTTAAAGAATACTATTTCCATCAAAAGAATATTCTTAAATGACTTGCACTGGCTTTGTAATTCACTTTCTGCAATTCATTTAATTTTGTTTGCATCAACTTTGATGTAGACTCCCCCTTAATCTGTAGATTCCAAAGCTGGTTACCCTAGTCTTCAACACTCAGGTTATACACACCCAGCAATGTGGCTTGAAGAAACATAATGGCTTTAATGAGTTAGAAATCAATTAGGATTTTGACACACGGTGATATGCGTAAGCCATTAGGGCTGTCCTTAGCTAGGAGGCTCTGCCTTTTAATATGACAATGAAATTGACTATGTCACTTCAACCTTCTAATGGCTTAGAGCAACTCTGCTCATTGCCCATCACAAGTCTGAATTTTACTTTGTAAGGAAAGCATGCGACTGCAGGAGGAATTGAATTTGTGTTCTGGATCAGCTGTAATTATGGACATGTGATTTATTGGTTTTCTATAAACTGCTTTCTGTTTACACTGAAAATAATGAAATTTGTTTTTGTTCTGAAACTCCCATCAAAGTGAATTACTCTAAAGTGATGTCTGCTTAAATCATATGGATGATTTAAACTGTCAACCATCAAAAAGTCAACTTAATTGCATAATACATGGCAGCCCTCCACCCCATGGTTTACTTTTGACCATTGTTAACAGATTCTGTTTACCCAGTTCCCTAGCATGTGATCCCTGGGAAGATGCTCAAAAGTAGGGCACGAAGTAGAGAAAATGAGTCTTGTAAATTCCATCTAACTGATTACCAAACACCATGTGCCCCGGACAGTCATTCAGAACTCTCTAGGCATTTTACAGATCTTAAAATTCCTAAAAGAAATCCCTAATCCTAAAATTTTTGCAACTGTCCAGCCCTTCTATACAGGAAAATGCCGGCAGCTTGCGGGTGATCACATCTGCCAGATCCTTCCCTGTTTTGGAGTGCGCAGCCCACCAGGCTGACACCGGCAGGCCGCAGCAGTGAAGCAGATGAGTCCTCCAGCTCCTGCTCTCAGGAGTCTGGGATTGATGAGGAATTCTTCAGTCCGGCCTCCTACTCACCTCACCTCACCTCCTTTCTTCCCTTCATTGTTTGCCTGCCTGATGTTTGACTGACTGATATTCATGTCAGTTTGATCTGCAAGCAGACTCGGTATACACTTTTGTATTTTGAAAAACATAGTGACAGAAATACAAGTGACAGAAATAACCCCAGTCTTATTCTATCAACATCAACCATTAAAATAAGAAAAAATTTACACTACAGAAGCAAAACCGATTTACTGTAAGAAAACATGAAAAATATAAAAGGACAGTAAAAAATAAAAATAAAAATTCCTCGTAACCCTAACTCTGAAAAAGCCCCAGTAAACCTCTTAGTCTTATTTCCTTTCAGAGTTATTTTGTCACACTCACTTCCTTTTTTCTTTTAATGTAGAATTATTTTCTTATGTTTAAAATGTGTTTTACAAATCATTTTACTGATAATCTTTTCCATGGATGATTTATTTCATCATTATCCAGAAATCACTGTAATACAGTGACCAATTTTTAGAAGATACAGAAAAATGAATTTATTCTTGTGCAGCGATCCTTTTAGTAAAAGGTAAGAAAAAAAGAATACCTACTTTTTCTTTTTAAAATGGAGCTATTTAATAAAGCTATCATAAGAGTCAAATACACAGTTGTTTCCTCTTCTTACCTTGCGTCTGTATAATGTCCACTAAGGCCCACTTCTGACATTTATGATTGTAGACATAATGCAGATGGCAGGGAAGGAAGCGCAGGGCAGAGACTTAGCTCATGTCTGCCCTGGGGAGTCAATTTACTCTGCCTTTATGAAACTGTTCCAAGGCTGCAGAGTAAACGAAGATCTATGACACCAGATTCAGAAAGTGTTAAAATAAAAACCGATTACTAGTTGGCAGAAAGAAAGAAGAAAAAGGATAAAGGGAAAGAAGGGAAGGAGGGAGGGAGGATTATTAAAGAAAAAGAAAGAAGAAAAGGAAGCAATAAATGAGAAGAAAGGAGCGTGGAAGGGGGAGAAGAAGGGAAAGAGGAAAAAGGAAGGGGAGGAAGCACATGCAGTACAGTGCAAACTTACATAATGCTCACAAATTGCAATTTACCCTGCTATGAAATGGGCACAATAATAATACACATAGAACTATCTGAAAGTATTAAATGAGTAAATACTTGACCTGATATATCATAAAAATGGGACATACACTCTTATGCAACTGTAATTTTAAAAGAAAACTATTGTATATGACTTTCCTTTACAGGATGAATGTATCTGTATAGTGTATAAATAATTGATCTGATTGCCTTGATCAAACAATTACATAGAAGTTTTGACTCCTCAGTGTCATCACAGCACATTTGGACCTGTCCTCTACATACACTTGTAAAGACAGGTGCTTCCCGTGTTCCTTGCGGATGTCCTGACTCAGAAACAGGAAGAGGACCCTAACTGACATTTTAAAACCTGTCTCTGAAGTGTTTTCAGCATGTTCAGGTTTAAGAAACTCTAAAAGTTTTCACTTAGGAAAAGTTTAAAGAAACATCTTTTAGTATGTACGTCAGTGGTTGCTGCAGCAGATTCAGAGAAAGTGACGTAAAATGTCAGTAAACACATGAATTCCACATAAACCCTGTGAATTATTTACAGGTAAAGACTCAAGAGTTTTTATATAATCTCCCTGAATACCAAAATATTCTCTGCATTCCCAGGGAAGAATTTCAGCAGTCACAGACAGACCAGCAGCGCACCACACCTACCACCACACACACACCATCAGCAGCCGCCGTAAATAAACTGTTTCTAGAATAACCTTGGCCGATTCTGGGGCAGGAAGGAGAAAGAAGAGAAGGATAAACTGACTGTCTCACAAAAGTCACTGCATAAAGAATTTAAAAATGAATTCTGGTAATTATGTCTTTAAAAGGGAATTATAGAACCCAAATGGCGGAGCTGTAAAGGCTATTTAAAATACTTAGCCATGTTGTTCAACAGTTATGTCTTTGGCTCTGCAAACAGCCTACTTTCAGCACCCGGCTGCCAGGATTTCTCTGTTGTACTGTGGGGATCACTAGAGTGTCTATTTCAACTGGTTGTTGTAAGAATTAAATGAGTCACTATGTGTAAAATGGTTAGAATGCTTACAATACTTCTGCAAACACCAGGAACTCAGAAAATGTTCCTTAGCATCACTTTCCTTATCTAATCCAACAATTTAATGTCATAGCTGAGAAAACTAAGAACCAGACACAGTACACTCACACTACCCAACTGGAAAGCCAGATCAAGACCTGGGTTTATGAAATCTACACATAACATTTTCCAAGTACAGCCTGCTGAATTGTCAGAAGATAATTCTCTTTCCATTGATTCATACCCAAACTTCACCCATTGCCTTGAAATAAGTAAACTATCAAAATGAATGGTTAAAATAATATTTGTCACACGAGACAGACAAAAACTATCACCATCATGTCTGTTCATGAAGGAAAAGATAATTTCCACAAATCATTTAATTCAGAAGGGAGTTTTACAGCTCTCATATCTTTAGAGCTTTGAAAGCACATATCAATATTATTGAAATATGGAAGCAAAAAAAATCAATGTGGAAAATAAATTGTGGTGTTGCTTCTCTGTGGCTCATAATTGTGTTCTTTTCATGTATGCTAATTGCTTTATTACCTATTGTGGCTTGGCCCTAATTTTATTCATAGTTTTTGTCCATCCTCTGGGAAATGTATGGATGGCTCTGGCACACATTTCCTTCTCTTTTGAAATCCCTGAGACCAGCAACCCATTTAATTATTTTTAGTAATGACTTTGGTAAATGTATTAGGCCCTCCGCTGTTTACAGCTCATTCCAGAATTGCGTGTGTGTCTATGCTTAGTTAGGACACCGCCTTAGTGTTCTCTTTTGGTAGTGTTTTGGCAGTGCCTGAACGATATTTGTGGATTTTCTAAAAGCATTTTAGTTTTCTTTTTACATTCTGAACAGTTTTCATGGCCTCTGCTGTATGTCAGGCTTCTGCTCTATGTCCACAACCTGGAGTACGTCCAAGGTTGACCTTTAGTCATGTGGCAACGCAGATAGAAAGAGGGTTGGTGTGACTTTCTGATTCTCTCCCTGCTTTTCATTGGTTTCCTCCTGTATCAGTGATCTCAGCCTTTCATACCTGCACGAAATACTTTCGTTTTCTTTGTTTTCACTTCCTAATATCCCCCCAAAGAATTTCTACCTCCAAGAGTTATTCTTTTAAAGCTATAATAGATAAATAGAATTTGTTAATATTATGGAGCACTTGGAACAGTCTCTGTTACACAGTAAGTTATATATAGTGCTCATTAAACAAAAATAAATCTATTACACAATTCATTTATGTAAGTTCTTCATTAATACCATATGTTTGTTTTAAATAAGGAAATTTAATGGCATGGCCCAAAGGGTAAAAATTTTTTTAGTGAAGTGGAAATATTTCAATCCTGAAAATGTTTTCTAGCGAATACACCACCTGTTTTAGCCCTGGGTTTCAGCCCTCATAATATGATCAAAAAGAGCATGTGGGGATGAAGAAGTAACACTTCAGGCTGTTCATTTGGCCTGCTCACCACCACTGACTTCCACATCTTCTATCCCGAGTAAGCTTGAGTATTGCCATCTTCAGAGGCCTCGCCCCGCCCCTGCCCTGCTCTCTGAAATAGAGTGAAAATGGCAACAAGTAACTCAGGTCTGGTTATGTTGTGATACCTGCTCACGTGTGACATGAGCAAAACATCAATGAAATCTTGTGTCTAAGAAAGACAGGCCTTTCTCCTAGGGTCAGCCCTAATCTAATTAACAGTCATTTTACTAAAATTTAGAGTAAAAAATAGTCCTACATTCATTTTCCTCTAAAGGTTTTAGCTATTAGGTGTTAGGTTATTCTAATTCTCCCCATCTCAATAGGAAAGATGGAAATAATATCCTCAACTAAGACACTGTGTAACCTGATGTTATTGGAATTCAGTCACTAAACAGAAAGATGCCATATTCCTAAGTCCCTTTTCTGGAGAACAAAGGGAAAAAGAGAAACTGAGTCCCATAAACTCATGGAGCATCTTCACCCTCTTCTTTGACCCACATTTCCCTTCTTCTGCACAGGTGGGGAGCCCTCCCCACCCCCGATTTGCTTCCTTGAGCAATCTCCCCCAGCACTGGGCGTTTCTTTCCCCCACATAGGCTCCTCAATCATTGACATGGTTCACAGGAGCAGTCCAACCTGAGTTTGAAGATTGAAAGCCAACGAAGAGTTGTTCACATGGTAGGAACAACTCGTCTATTTAGCTCCACAATTTTTCTTAGGACTTAGACCCAGGGGTTATTTGTAGGAAACTTTCAACTTCAACATAAAATATACATTCAATATTTCTTGGCACTGGATTGGAATTTAGTTCATTTCTCTCAGATTCAATAGTTAACTGAGTCATTGAGCATTAGAGCTGGCAGAAACATTTGGAGCAACAAAATCTTCATTTTACAGACAAAAAATATGACAACTGAAAAATCAAGTTTTCTTTAATTCCACCATCAGGAGCAAAAATTCTCTGTTTAACCAACTTGGGAAGGCACTATGCTCAGTGTTGAGACAGGAAGGGAAGAAAAATACAGCTCTTCTCAAATAGAAGTTTTGATCAAGAGATGTAGATCTTTCCTTGAATGTCCATTATAATTCAGTTCAAGAACTGGTTATGGAAGTTGCCCATTTCATCTTCCTCACCTGTGGACTAGGGATGCCCTCAGAACTCTGGCCACTCCTTCCATTTAGTCTATGAATGCATTAAAAGGGGGAGGCGAATCTGCACTGGGTGTCTGCATCCAGGCCCAAGTGCTGTATTAAAAAGAGTCAAAACACTGTAAGAATAGAAAAAAAAAAAGGAAAGAATTATTTCCACCTGTCTCAGCCCAATGTGCAAGATATTTGAACTGACCCATGGAGGAATGAGATTCTGTTTTACCAGCTTGAGGACTTCTTAGGTCCTACATTTTTAGGTAGAAGAAAGTTTTGGTTTACATGTTAGATTTCACAAAATATTTGAGATAGGAGAATAACAATCACCCTAAAAGTACCTACTTTTTAATTCCTAGAATTTATGAGCCCATTATGTTTCAAAAGGGAATCAAGGATGTAAACAAAATAAGTTTGCTAACCACTGACATTAAGATGGAAGATTACCCTTGATGACACAGAAGGACCAACTATAATCACAGAATCCTGAAGAGTGGAAGAAGGAATCAGTCAGAGGAATGCATTATGAGGAAGACTCAATCCTCTTTTCTAGGTTTTGAAGATTGTGCAAGAGACTGCAAGCTAGGGAAAGTGGAAATCCTTTAAAGCTAAAACATAAAAGCCTCTCTCCCACCAAAAAGGATCATTCTCAGAGCCTCCTAAAAAGAACATAGGTTTGCCAAAGTCTTGATTTTAACTTACTGAGATTAGTGTGACTTCTGACCTAGAGAACTATAAGATGATAATTTGTGTTTTCAAAACTACTAATTTTATGATAACTTTCTATAGCAGCACAAAAAATACTAATACAAGACTACTGGTGTTAATCATAATGAAAGGTGCATTCTCCTTGCAGTCCCACTGATGTAGGATTCCCCACCTTTGCAGAGAAAATCAGCAAGAAACAAAGGCCTCTTTGGTTTGGACTTGTCCTTTGTTTTATCTCACACACATTTTCTGCTCAGGTTGAGGTACCTGGGTAACCATCATCTTTCCCTTTTCTTTGACAGGGATAAGCCTCTTCTCAGTGGCTAAGACTAAAGAAAGTCTGAGGAGTTTTCCAGTCACTTGCTTTGTTCCACCCAAGCAGCCAGCCTTTGCCCAATGGCTGAAAGGAGTCCACAGACCCATCTAGAAGTGTACATTTCTTTGAACTACCAGGCTCCATGGCATGCAGTATGGCTGGTTTCCAACTCCATACTTTTTTCTTGTAGTCTGAAAAGTATGTATGCCCTAATCCTCGCTTCTGTCTGAGATGAGTCACTGCCTAAACTGCTGAAATGGTTGATCATCACTTAGGTTCACTTCAAATACCTAGTGTGATACTAGAGCTTGAGTGCAGGTAGCGACCCTGGGAAAGAGGAGTGGGGGCCTAGGGAGGGTGACACAGAAAGGTAAGAAGGCTGTCATGAGGGTGGCTTTCAAGTTGACCATTCTACCTACAACTAATCCTCAATTCCCACTAGGACCCAAAGAACAGAGGAGGTTGTTCCTGGGACTGAGCACCCCTGGGGTGTGCAGACATCAGAATAGCTATCTGGGCCCTGTATCATGGGTAACACGGTAAGCAGGGCATGAACTCCTGTGTCCAGGAACCTGCAGTGAGTTTTTGCTCACAGCACAGCTAGAATAGAAATTAAGGGTGACCTTTGATGACTGAGATGGGCAGCCAGGTGCACAATACAAGAGGCCCCCAGCTTTATGACTGCAGATCCCTGACTCAAACGGTGGTCCAGTCCTGTGTTTTTCACATTGCCTGACTCTTCTGCACGGAGTTTCAGCCCTGTTTCTAGCACTACAGCCCACAGGCCTAGGGCTTCTCAGGCCTATAAATGAAGTCTCAACCAGACTTCACAAGAAAGCAACAAAACATAGCAGACACGGTTCCTGCCCATCAGAAACAAACATATTGTTTAACAAAGAAAGCACATGTGAATTCAGAAAAACAGATTCACATCTAAGACATTCACTTCCTCTAAACTGAAAAGAATCAATGCAGCTGTGTTGTCATTGTCTCTTAGTAAGAAACTGCAATAAACAGAGAAAGCTTGGTATTTTTAATACTCACTTTCACAATATTGTGTTTTCCTGTCTGTTTCTTTGGTGTTCTTATAGAGAATTATGGATCTGGCAACACTTGCTACAAGAGACTAAGAGAGGCTGGATGTTCTTGCTCAAAGCTAGTAGCTCCCTCAGATCCTACTGAAATGCTCAAACAAGCCAATCTGCAGAATCAACATTAATATTCTTTTTCTAAACATTTTTTGAGCTAACCAGTATGTAAGAGCCTTAACAAAAGCTAACCTAACTACAGTGAATGGTGCTATAAACTTGATGATATAGAATTCTCCAAATGAGTGGCCCATCTGAGCTGAATTCCATGATCATCATGTTATTTGAAAAGCCAACTTTGTTTCCATCCGTGTCCCCTTGGAGGGTTTGTCTACAATGCCTTCAGCAGAGTCCTCAGGCACTGAGACGAGGCAGGACCGCTGGCTCCCCTGGAGCAGGCTGCTGCCATCCACAGCCTTTGATCTAACAACTCACGCTAGACCATGTGCAAAGCTGCTATGCTAATTTCTTTCCTCAGAGCATTGTCTGTCTCCCGAGGCAAGCACCATACAATGTTCAGAAGCAGTTTCTTTAGCTGGCACGTGAATCTCAGAAGATTGCTGTTAATTGCATGGTACATATTGATTACCCTTGCTCCTGGAGGTCACAATTTTATACACTGCAAGTCAAATTAGGAGTAGCCTGACCCCTCATAAAAAGCAAGTCTACTTTATGTTTTTCAGTTTATTATTTATTTCCTGCCATTCTCTTTCTCTCTTTCCTTTTCTATGCTAATCTCTCAAAAGCTCATCTCTATTTTTCCTCTCTTGCTTCTACCTCCCTTTCTTCATTCTTTTTTCCCTTTCTTTTTTCTCTCATACACAGTGCTCATAATGGTCTCTTTTTTTCATTCATGCACGAATGAAAAATTTCCTAGTGCTTAAGACAAGCCTATTTCAAAAGCAGACATCAGTTTCATCTTATATCCTGAGATGTCATTTTTAAAAATCATCAAGCATTAAACTGGATTTTATTCTTAAATACATGTTTTTGAGAGAAGAATGAATTATTGCTTATCAATTAATTAGCTGCCTGGTGTGTTCAAGAAAAAGTGGTGAAACATTCACTTGTAAATCTATAAAGCAAAAACTCCTTGGAGAAGCTTGTGTGCTATGTAATTAGAGTTAATTAACACATTTGCTAATTGACTATTATTTAGCACTCCAGCTGCTGAGGAAAAATCCATAGACCCATTAAATATTAATTAGCAAAAGTCTATTGTCTGATCCTGTCAGCTTCTGTATTGATGAGATTTTTACAGGCACAGCTTTGTTAGACTGGGTACAGAGTAATACACAGTAGGTTGGCTATTGAAAAATAAGAAAATGAAAACCTCATAATAAGCACGTAAGCCCTGTATTTCAGTCAATTACTTTTTTTCATTCAACTGATTATGTGACCAAGAATACCAGAAATAACGTTCATCTATATTTGCAATGCTACCTACAACCTTGAGATTTACACGATTCCTATTATGTCAGATTCTTGCTGTTTCCAGGCAGCCTACATGATGTACCTTTTAGAAAATCAAAGAAAAATTCACCAGTAATTGTGCAAATAAAATAGTCTCTACAAAGATATAATTCATGTAATTCACCCTTTCAAACTGTATGATTTAGTTCCTTTGATATAGTATGAATTTTTAAATTTAAAATATTTTAAAATTAATTGTCAATTTAAAATATATAACAAAATTGCAATTTAAACATTCTTAAGTGTACACATCAGTAGTATTGACTACATTCATAATGATGTGTATTCACAGTTTTTGTTAATGGGTTTAAGTCTACTTGTGACTTAGGGCACAATCTGGGAACCGATCCATCTGCCCTTCCCACTCTAAAAAGCTGCCACTCAGTTTTGATCAGATTAAAGTGCACCAGCGCTCAGTCAGTACTGTCCTCATCAAGATTGTCCTCTGATCAGGATACACTCTGTAGCATCTGTCTGGTTTTCCTTTCCATCCTTAACCCTGATACCAATATTCATGGTTGGACCCGCAGTTGCTCTGAATAAGAACTGTGTGTCCTTGCTCTTGTCTCCTAGGTGGGAGTCCCTAGCAAGTTCTACTTCAACCAAATTGCTAGAAGTACATTTCTGCAGGTATTTAAGGACTTCACTTATCTCTTTTTCTCCCTTCCATCTGCCACACAAAGCTCACCTCATCATTTATTCAGAAGAGCTTCACTGCTATACTTTAAGTGTGATTTGTCCCCCAAGGTCTCAAGTGTTTGAAGCTTGGCCCCCACTGTGGTAGCACCTAGGTGGTGGACCTACAAGAAGTGGAAAATATGAGATGTCAATACTGGGATGCTGCACTTGATAGGTATTGTGGGAGCCTTAGTTAGTTTTCTGAATAGTGAACTGTAAAAGTGAAGCTGAATCCTGAATGTGCTCTGTCTTGCTGTCTTGTGATGTAATTGCCCACTCTTACATATAATTAATTGTCTATAAGGTCCTAAACAGAAACAAGCCAATGCTGGCATCATGCCGCTGAGTCTCTAGAAGTACAAGCCAAATAAACCTCTTTTCTTTCTAATGTTACCTGTTGCCTATGCTCAAGCATTTCATTAGAGTAACAAAACTGTACTAATGCACCTACTAAGATAACAATCACATTGAAGGAATCACAATGACTAAAATAATTTAATTTATTAGCATTAAAATATCCACCATTTCACAGTAGTCCTTCACAAGTTTCTCAGGTAATTATTTAACTTGTGGCTTTCTTCCTTTGGCAATTCTGGAAAAAGAAAAGAACAAGGGGGAAGATGGTGATGCTTTCCACAGAATTCTAGGACAGTTTAATTTGTATTAAAATAAAATAACTTATAGCAAAATCACCTTTTTCTGTGGAGCTGGAACACTAGTTAATGCTAACAACTAGTAGTTATTGTTAATTAATACTAATAGCTAATAATTATTCTTACATTGTAGATAATTTGTCTGGCAAAAATGCTTCATATCATATCTCTTAATCCACAGAACTCCTAGAGGTTATAGATTAACCTCTCTGGTAGTTAAGATTTTCAATGACACACAAATATGAGTTTGATTTCCGCTTCCTTTTTGTAATGGCTACTATCTTCCAAAAGATTCAGGAAGATACCTTTTCATGAAAGTGTGAAGAAATGCCAGCTTCCCAGCTCCCTGGTACTTAGGCTTCTGGTCCAGTGGGAAATTGATCCAGGCAGGGCACCCCCTGTTGGGGAAGGCTAGGTCTCTAGTTCCACCCAGCTTGTTAGAAAAACAAAAATAAAACACCACTATGAACTCCTTAAGTGACCTAGACAATCCTGTTCATCTATCCATAGCTGGGTAGCCTCAGGTCAGTTTTTAACCTCCCCATCCCTCAGACTACTCACCATTTATGATAACAGAATTTCCCAACAAGTGTTACTATGAGAACAAAATTAAGAAGTAAAACATAATACTGAGCCTTGAACAATGTACGTATGAAATAAATTTTGTCTCTTCTATACCCTTCACTTGACAGTTAAGGTGATGAGGGTAGGAGAGATTTAATAAAGCTTGACCTCAATTACCTCAAGTCAATGGTGTCAACTCAAGTGTGTCCAAAGAGTGGTTCTTACCACTATGCCCCCTTGTCTACCTTTACCAAGCTACCAGAATCTTGATTGTATTACCCCATTCTGTGACCCTAAATATGTGAGATCTTTTCATTTGATGACCCCTGATGGCCATGATCAGACATTCTGACAGTGATGCTTTACCCCCAGATAACTGCTGTGCTGCTTTATTCAGACTTGACACCCTGGACACCCTCAGCTATATGTAGTCTATTTCATTTACCATGCTTTCTCTTTTTCCCTAGCTGCTGACATCATATTATTTCAATTAATGGTAATCTGCCACATCCTACTGGGTTCCATACTGTGTAACATTCTTCACTGTATTTTATGAAGCCAGGACACAGTCTGGAGCACAGTAAATGTATATTAAGCCTTCATTTAATGGACCAATACACTTTTACCCCAGCTCGTCCCCAGGATTATGTGATAGTTGCAGAAAAAGCTTCTAAGGTAAATTGCTTCTTTATTCTGTCTGTTTTCAATCCGTTTTGTTGATGGGGAAGTTAAACTGAAGATCTCAAATTACATCTGGCAAATGCGGGACAATTCAAATTATCAGAGTTTTTAAAACCTAATAACATTTTAGCAGGACAATCCTAAACATTTCTTACTAATTTTAGGGAATGGAGCTGAGTATATCCTTTCAGGATCCAATAGTCTAAAATCATAGTTTATTTTTTTAAAAAATCACTCAAAGCCACCTACTGTTCCAATATAACCCCAATCAAAATTCCATTATCATGTCACAGGAAAATAAAAACAATTAACAATCCTAACATGCAAACACGTATGTGTCAAAAAAATTAAATATGTCCTAAATAGTCCAGATAATTACAAACAAAAAGAGCTAAGCTGGAGCTATTGTACTACCCAATTTCAAACCATACTACAGAAATTATAAATCATGGTACAGTGTTAGCATAAAAAATAGACATGTAAACCAATGAAGCAGAACTGAGAGATCAGAAGTGAACCAATGTATGTGTAATCAACTGATCTCTGGCAAAGATGCCAAGAACACAGAATGATCAAAATGTTTATTGTGTTGGGAAAAATAAAAAGCCACGTATAGAAAAACGAAGTTAGATGCTTTATTTCACAGCATATACAAAAATGAGTGAAAAGTTGATAAGAGACTTCTACATAAGTCCAAAAACTGAAAAACTATGAAGAAATTATAAAAGAAACTATCAGCCATTGATCAAAATATTGGTTTTTAGATTTGACCCCAGGATACAGCCAACTAAAGCAAAAAGATGTGCTAGAAAGTCTTCTGGGATAAGGACTTTCTACTGTCCTGTAATGGTTGGTGTGGAGCCCTGCACAGCATCCCCAAGGGAACCAAAAGAGATTGAAGGAGGTTCTGTGGAGACCCCTGCGTGAGAATTTACCAGAGATAAAGAAGAAATTGCAGAGTGACCAAAACACCTCAACAACCTAAGACTTCCTAGTGGAAGACAACAGACATTTGTAGTTAGCTTCAACAGAGCCTGGCTCCATGCCTCCCGCCTGGAGCACAGGCACACTGCGAGAGGTAGGTGTGTGTCCTCACCAAAGCTCAACTGAGGATGAGCTCCCTCAGTCTTACAATGACATTTCCCAGCCTTACTCCTCACTTTCCTGGATTTCTGAGTCTGCATACTGACTGTCCAGTCCCAAATGCTTCGGAAAAGTAGCTCTGACAACTAAAGCAGCTCAGACTCACTGCTTTATTGAGTCTTGAGGGAACAAAATTTCAGGAAGCTTCCATGCCAATCAAAAAGAGCAAAACTTTTTTTTGGACTTGTGCTGCTATCTGTGTTTATTCCAAGAAATACTCGGTGCAGTTTTACCTGCAAAAACTAAATTATTCATGGACAGGCAGGTGGAAATCAGAACTCATCTATATTTAGGCATTTCTGTGCTTTCTGCTCACAGACTAATAAAACAAACGTCATGTAAAATGGATCCTGAGAAAACTGCTAAAAGAATCCACATTGTCTTCGGTGACTTTACTTAGAATCAACAAGATGGCAAGAATGTATTCAGAAATGTTCAAATGTATGAAAAAACCTTTTAAAAGTATTGATATCAAACATTATTTTGAGAGCCAATTGTTGCTTAGTTTTTGGTCCCATGTTTAAAATTCTGTGTGTTTATATTCCACAAATAAGCTGCAACCTACAGTAGCATATTTTGTTATTTGTAAGATGGTTGGAAATTCTCTAGATATTATTTTATCCATTAAGCTTCCTTCTTTGTCCTTTTGAAGTTTAACTGACTATTATAGGGTTGGCATTTCTATTGTTACAATAATCTTTTATTCAAATAATCAAATAAATATTTCAATGATACAGAGTGATAAAGGAAGCACTTCATTACCTCTGGGTTGAAGATTCTCACAGAGATAAAAGGAACAGGAAACAATTCTGTGAAACGTACTGCTGTGGAAAATCCAACACAATCCAAATGATGGCACAGCTCAACAGCAAAGAGCGGTTCTCACTACTTGTTAGAGAAAGTCATTAATGTTTAATACCTGCCGCTAGACAGAGTTGCTTTGTGGGCTGTGGGCTGGGATTGGTGCTGTCTTCTTTCTTGATATTTATGGAGCTTCAGGGCTCTAGTGACATTTCCAATCCACTTGCTACAGCCCCCGCTCCAGTTGATTCCTTGAAGGCAAACAACCAGGTTGCTTTTTCCATCTGCTCTACACCTCTGATCCCTTTGCTTCATAAATTAGTTTTCAGACAAATAAACAATATTTTGATAGCAAATTTTTGTTTGTAATATTCCCCTCAAGAGACAGTAATCAACCTAGAAAAACAGGCAGTCCATCAGTTTATCCACAATTTGAGTATTGCAATCTGGTTGGGTGTAATTTTCTTTCTCTTTATTGCTCCCTATTTTCTGCATTTCTGTCTTTCTTTCTCTCTAAATCGCATTATATCAATAATATTTAATATTTTGGAATGTTAGCAATGTAAAAGTGACTATAACCACTGCAAAAAATATCATGACTTTTGTTTATTCTCAGTTGTATAAGAAAATGTTTGAATTCATAAACCAATGAGTTAGCCTTTGCAATGCCATAAAAACATGCAATCTCTATATTTTTGAGTGACTGCAGCTCTGTGACTGTTATATAAACATGTACACAAGATTGTGTAAAATCAGACCTCTTCATTCCTATTAAGAATAAGTAACTACCAAATGTATAAAAGCAATATTTGGAGCCATCCTTAACAAACTGAAGTATCAATACATTTTAAAAAGAGGAATAGTAGAAATTTTAACTTACCTCTAATTGTAACTAAACAAACCAAACCAATAACCTGCCCCAAGTGGATTAGTAGCTTTTTAAAATTATTTTTAGTTTTTAATGTTTTATTTTACATGCTTGCAATATGTAATGATTCCATTCTCCGTGGGGAGCTGATGCATGAACATGGCACATTTTGACTCTTTTTTTCATCCCCTTCCCCTGACCTTTGCATTCTGAATTCTGGAAGGTGGATGAAGGCAGCTGGTAAAGAGATTACTTGCTCAGAGGTCCATGGAGGACAAGAGTTTATGCACCAGTGAACAAAAACAGTAAAGGAGGTAAAAGGATGCCCATTAATCAATCAATGAAATAAAATGGAATAGTAAGTGAAGAAAAGAAAGTAGAGTTCACTCCCCACTGTCTCTCCACTTTGTCTTCATTGCGATTCTGTAAGTGTGACCTGCAGGATACATCTCCATGAAATTAGACAGTGTCCCAAATGGTGCAGTCTCTTAGCAGATCTGACCATAATGTTTGCAACTGAAACCAGGGAAGGAGAGTCATGTCACTTTCCTAGAAGCCATTGTCATCAATGAAAGGAAGAGGTAGAAATCAGGTTGAGTGGAGTCAAAGATACCAGCCTTTTGAAGATACTAACCTATAAGAATGTATTGATTACTGTTAACCTATTTTATGCAGCTTGTAAATTCAAAAGTTTTTTTTTCTTATTAACAAAAACAAAAAGAAACTTCTAAATAATCAAGTCAAACAAACAAAGAAATCCTTGTCCCTATTTTAAATTTCCCATGGAGTACTTAGGGGAAGAGTAAATAATCAAAAACTAATTGCTTATCCAAAAAATTTCTTGAGCAGACAAAGGCAACACCAACAAAGAACTGATGTAGGTATTGCAAACTACAGGAGAACTTAAGAGTGATGCATCACAGAAGATGGAATAAATAGGACAGAAAGGAGGATAGCACTGCACACCATCCTAAAATCTGCTGCTTATTTGGCTTAGGTTATTTTAAGCTGAGGCAATTGAGAAGAGGTAGAAACCAGAGTGGCTCTCTGCACCTCCCTGCTTGCCTAAGCAGCATATGGTATATATAAATGTGCCTGTTCTGTCTCCAACAGGAAGGAAAGGTAAATCCATGAACCGAAGTGTGGCCTCTGCAGGCAAGATAGTGCACTAGAGGAATGTACATAGGGCTGGATTCACCAACCTTTCCTTATGTACCATAGTTCCTCATGTATTTCCACGAGTTTCAACCCTAGAAATTCAAAGTCTTTCCTCCTTATTTTCTTGTGTTAAGATTCTATACAAAGATAGATTGTGACAATCCCTTTCAGTTGCTCATCACAGAGTACTCCTGTGTATAAACATTTGGTCAGCATTAATAAATTCCCATTATTCTCTTGTATATCTGTCTTTTCTCTATGTAATTTACAGGGTTATACCCAATGAACCTCAACAGTGTAGAAGAAAACAAAACTTTTCCTCTAATATAGAATAAAAAGAGGATCAATGACCAAACAGTCATTATGGAAAAATACAGTTGATGGAGAAAGGAATGTAAACGAAAGAAGCTATATGACAATTTAAAGGACAAACCCTCAGAGTTTTAGGTACTTGACTTGAAACAGAAACCAAGAAAAGAAGGCCAAAAGTTTGAGTACATCATTTACATGACATTTATGGAAACAGTGTCTTCTCCCATCATTTTTGTTGGAAAACAATATTTCTCCCAGCCACCATTAGGGATAGACAGTCACTGAGTGGGGCTCACCCTCAGTGGTGGAGTGTTTGTGCAGTGTGCATCGGACCTTGCTTTCACTCTCTAATACCCCCATCCCAAAGACAAACATTTGTCCTTCTCAAATATCTGGGTAACTTACAATTATTTAAAATTGAAAATCATTTTTCTTAACTAAATACAGTGGATAATAAAAAAATAAATTATCATCTTTAGTTCAGAAAAATAGCCACAGTGAAATCTCTGATTTGCAAGTTTGCAAAATTGAGGGTAATTTTTGTTAGAGTTTGGTTTTATTTTGTTTCTGAGAAAATAAACATAAATGTGTATGATAAACATATGTAAAGATTATTTATCAAAGGTATTGTGTATAGTAATAAAAAATTGGAAATAAACCAGCTTTCCATCACTAGGGAGCTGGTTAAACAAATTACCAGATACCCTTCCCATGAAAAGAAACACTATAGGAAATTAGGAAAACAAAGACAAAGCTCTCTAAGTACTAATTAAGATCTCCAAGAGATACCATTAAGTGAAAATAGCAAAAACAGAACAGTCTATTGTGTGCTATATTTTGTGTAAACACGAGGGAAAGCAATATGTGTGTTACATTTACTTGCTTATACAAGGAGAAAGTCTGCAAGTAATTAATGATGCATAGCAGTGACATGGAGATGATGAAGGTAAAGATGGGAGCAAAGTCTTTCCTCCGGATCATTTTTACTATATATCTAATCATGTGTTTCTTCATCAAAAATTAAATAAGTAAAATCACATAAAAATGAAACACAAAAGTTTCCATGCACAGAGACTATTCCAAGTTACTATGGTTTAAATTTGTATTGCTGCTATTTTACTGATGCTTTATTCTTAACTAAGAATATGACTCTATAGTTATTTTTTTCATCCTTCTACCTGTGACATTTACTGCTTTCAAATGTCCACCCACGCTTTGGAGGTAGACACACAAGATTTTTCCCATAAATTTATGACTGTTTCAAAGAATTAATGTGTTCTGAGCTTAATCACTACCTCTCTTGAACAGAAAAATTGACCATGATGAGGCCCAATTTTAACTTCAACCAATCATTTTAGGGAGCTCAAAATAAAGATCTTCTCCGCTCTTGAGTAGCAGTATTAAAGAACCAGCAGCTCACTCCCAAGCTACTCTAGTAGTGCTACATGTTCCATGTCCATTACATGTGACATTTATTATTTAGAGGAAGGGGAATGTATATAGATCTAGATATGGAGAGAGGGATATTTATCTTTATTTGCAATGCTTTTATAATGGAGAAAAAGGTCCACTGATGATGATGTCATGAAAGTTCCATCTGTCTTTCTCAATTATTTTCCTGATTTTCTATCCCCCTTACATCTGCTAGTGTTATGATGGCACTTTAGACCCTTTATAGGAATTTGGTTAAGGCCTTCAGAACATTACCTGAGTCCTTGTGGCTTCTGTTCTTTCCGCGTTAGTGATCTTTGTTTATATATCTTAAAATTTTTTTTTCAAATCCATGTTATTCAAAGGTAAATAGAAATTTTTAAAAGACTATAACAAAATTTCAAAGCATGTCAATCAGGGGATAACAATGGTATATACATTGTACCTTGTCATCCCAAATCATTCACCCAGAGCACAAGACATCTGCCTTGAATTGTCCGAGCAATACCAGTACAAATCATTTTCTTCAGCAAACTCAGAGAAATCAATAGTATCTGAACTATTTTTATGTATATATACATACACAACTACCTGAACTATTTTTTATGTATGTATACATACACATATACATATGTTTTTTCTTTCAGTTTGTCACACTAATCAAGCAATACAGTGTTAGCATATATGCGCCTTATTTAATTCACTAATGCTTATGTTCTCAAGGTGCATCCATTTACCTATAAAAGTGTCCAGTTTATCATCTTTTTTATCCACATCTTTTTTATCCATCCCTCAGTTGATGAGCATTTAGTTTGTTTCAAAGATCTGGCTACTATAAACCTGCGTGGGTGCACATATATAACTGTGGTATGATGTTTCTAATTCTTTTGGGAAGACACCCAGAAGGGCACCCAGCTAGGTTGAATGGGACTTCCAATCCTAGTGTTTTGAGGAATCTCCACACTGATTTCCACAGTGGCTGCACCAGTCTGCATTTCTACCAACAGTGGAGAAGGGTTCCTTTTTCCCCATAGCCCCACAGCATTTGTTATTGCTTGATTTCTTGAGAGTAGCCATTCTTTTTGGGCTGAGAAAGAATCTCAGTGTAACTTTAATTTGCATCTCTCAAATAACCAGTAATGTTGAACATGTTTTCATGTGTTTATTTTCTGTTTGTATTTCATCTGAGAAGCATGTATTCATCTCAGATGTCAATTTTTGGATTGGATCTTTAAATCTAGGAGGACTTTTTTTTTTTTTGGTTTTTTATATGTTCTCGATAGTAATCCTTTGTCTGAGGAAGAGCTGGCAAACATTTTCTCCCATGTTGTGGGTTGTCTCTTCACTCTGTTGGTGGATTCTCTTGCTGTGCAAAAGTTTTTCAGTAGGGTGAGATCCCGTTTGTTGATTTTTTGTGATGGTTCCTGTGTTTACACATTTTTAAGCAGGCATCATTTTAAAAATTGTAAATTCTTCACCTGTCCTTGCAGAAATACTTTGTCTTATTAATACCTATGCAATAATTTTGCATAGTTCTTACTTAGTATCTACATATTGAGTAGCTTCTTTCTTTTTTAGCACTACTGATCTAACTAGCAACTTTCAGGACTTTATCATTTAAATTACTCAAACTGACTTTAAGATTATTTCAGGTATCTATTGTTAGAAAGTGAAGTGGAACTTATGGTATAAGATACAAAACAATTAGTTTGCTTTAACTGCAAGCAACAGAAAACTCAATTAAATTGGTTTAAATAATAAAATAAACATATGTTTGTCCTAAATAAACATATATTTGTCCTACATAAAATTTTAGCTGTAGGATTGACTGCACTCAAGAGACCAGGTTATGTAACATCATGAGAATTTCATCTACCTTGATTATTTTCCTGACTTTGTTTCCTTCCTACGTTGGCTTTGTCAGTAGGCAGACTTCATGCAACAAAACAGGGTTCAGCAGTGGCCAGCACCACATCCACACCTTACTGTCAGGCTGACCTGAGAGACCCTGTTGCTCACTATGCATAATAGACATTTAGGCTGCCTTAGCACTAAGAACTAAGAGCCATCAGGGTTTACAAGTGGACCTGCAGTCTTCCTGACACCAGCTCTATGCATACACCTGAACTGATTGTCCTTATAGTTTTGATATCAAACGTTTCTTCCAGGTTCTTTGAGACTGTAACACTGACCTTACACCATGTGTATACTTAGCCTCTCCTCCAGATAGCTGCTGTTATCATTCTGATTTCTGTCCATCTGTGTGTAAGTGGAATAAAATCTAGTCGTTCCTATAGCCTCTGTCTCCAAGTGTTTCTTCACAGGCCCTTAACACTTACAATTTTGGCTTCAGAAATTTATACTGCACAAAGATATCTCAATGGCTTTACATCAACAAAAAAATTGCTTTTCATTTACTGTACATTCTTACTGGATGTCACCTATTGGTCTTTTCCACATATTCATTCAGGAGTCAGGCTGATGGAATAGCCCTAAGTCATGCATGAGTTAGAGCAGAGGAGGGTAAAAGAACGTGGAAGAAACACATGAATCTTAAACCTCCTACTCAGATGTGGCACACACGTTACTTCCTTGTGTATGCCAGTGGCCCAAGTAAGTAACAACCAAGTCTGAGTCTGAAGACAATTGTACTAGGAAATATAAACCTCTCCTAAACAAAATGCAATAATATGTCAGCTCATAAACACTTATGTTCACAAACGGCTTGGATCCAAAACAGAAGCATTAAGCAAAATTTTGATTCCACTGTGAACTCTGAATTAGGTGATAGATAATACCTTGACCAACTTCCCTAGAATCATGAGACAAGTCAAGTTCTTGGACCAAGAAACCACTGTATAACTCCACACTATCCCTACACAGCAAGCATTTTTTTTTCAGAATTTTCTTTTTGTATTTTTAAATAAATGCATATTTGCAGTACCTAATGATCATGTTCATCGTTGGGGATTTGTACCTGAAAATAATATACCTTGTATCATTTTATTTCCCATTCCCTTCCTCTCCCTTCCAGCCTTCTTACCCATCTTCTTTACAAAAGCTCTGTTTTCATTTTTCTCCTCAGTTCTCTCTTTTTAAAATCCATTTTTCATAACTTCCTTTCTCTCTATCCCTTTCATTTTTCCCCTTCCTATTTGAACAAGTTCTTCCTACTTCCAAATATCTACCCTCTTTTTTGCTTCTTATTTACACTTTGGGTTTCTCACACAAAAGAAGCTATGCAATATTTAAACTATGTGTCTGATTTATTTCATTTAAGATTATGACCTCAAAATGCATCCTCTTACCTAAAAATGTCTCAAGTTTATCCTTCAATATAGCAGCATAATATTGCATTGTACATAAATACAAAATTTTCTTTATCCATTCATCTCTTGTTGGGCATATGAGCTATTTCCAAGAGTCAGTTACAGATTGTGCTGTTATGGTACCTGGCTATGCATGTATCACTGTGATACAGTGACTTTAATTCTTTTAGAAAGCTATCTAAAAGGAGAATACCTGGGTCAAATGGAACCTCTAGTTTTGGTTTCTTAAGGAATCTCCATACTGACTTCCACAGTGATTACACCAGTTTACACTCCCACCAATGTTAGAGAAGGCTCTCTCTTCCAACAGCCACACCAGCATTTACTATTGGTGGGTATCTTTCAAGAGTGAAATGGAATCCCAGTTTGTTTTAATCTGCATTTCTTGAACAACCAATGATCTTGATACATTTATTTATGTACGGTTTGTACTTTTTCATTTGAGAAGTGTCTATTCATTTCGGATGGCCATTTTTGGAGTAGGTCTTTAAATTTTGGCAGTCTAACATTTTAAGTTCTTATATATTCTAGATACTAGGCCTCTGTTTGAGGAGTAGCTGATAAACATTTTTTTCCCATTCTATGGGTTGTCTTTTCACTCTGTTGATATTTTGGGGCAAGGAGGTTGTTTTGTTTGATTTATTTTGTGATGCAAAACTTTTTAATTTATTGATCCCATTTGTTGATTGTAATATTTCCTGTGTGATTCAGTTTTATTCATAGTCTTTGTCTATACCCACATTGCCAGAATTTTACGTATTCAAGTCTCTTACAGGGTTGCATTTCTGTTTTAGTATTTAGCTATTTGATGCACTTCAATTTTAGTTTACTGCATGGTAAGAGACATGGGCCTAAGTTCAGTCTTCAGCATGTAGAAAGCCAGTTTTCCCAACACCATTATTAAAGAAGTTATCTTTCTTCCAGTGACAGTACATGGTCTTTTTGTCAAAGATAAGGTACTGGCTATGTTTAGAGTTGTTTCTACACCTTCTATTCTGTCCTATTGACCCTCAAATATTTTTTATAATACTTTGCTGGTTTTATCATGATAGCTGTGTAATAAAGCTTTGAATCAGTAACAGTGATGCCTCCTGCCTTACCCTTGTTGCAGAGACTTGGTTTTGCTATCTTAGGTCTCTTCTGATTCCATACAAATTTTAGAATTTTCTCTAATTCTGTGAAGAAAGTTATTGGTATTTTTATTGAGATTGCTTTAAAGCTGCATAACAGTCTTGGAAGTATGACCATTTTTACTATATTGATTTTGCCTATCCAGGAAGAGGAGATACCGCTCCATCTTCTGATATTCTCTTCGACCTTCTTTTTCAGAGTACTTTAGTTTTCAGGGCAGAAGTCTTTCACATATATCAAGCACTTTTGTATTAGCATTCCAAAATAAGCATTAATATTCACACTGATAAGACTAGCTAAGTTTCTATGAAGAAATATTAAATTAATCACTTTGACCAAAGGAACAAAAAAAAAATGAAGAAATGCAACTTGAGAAAAAGAGAAAAAAAAGTGAGATATAGCATACAGTCAAAGTATATAAGAAAACTAATAGTCAAAAGTAACAGAAACAAAGGTAAAAAAAGAGCAAAATAAAGGGAAAATATTGATAAAATGAAAAAAATAAACAAAACTAAAACCAGTGAAAAAGAGAAATAAGCCCCAAAATATTTCTTGTGTTTTTTTAAATTATTGCCAGGATCTGTAATATTAGAATCAAAGAATATGAGGAATGGTTAGAGAGTCATTACTAAGACCTATTTTGTTTCCTCATTGATGATTTTTTGTGTGAATAGTGAATCCACTCCCAATTTTCCTGCTCACAGTTACTATTTTTAAATTGCTTTAAAATTGACATATATAGTATGCACATATATATATATATATGATTGCTGTCATATGTTACATAGATTTGGAAGTGCAAGCCATAATATATATATCCTTTTCCTTTGTAGCAAATGTAGCAAAGCAAGCCAGACACTAGCTCAAGTCAATGTACAGACGGGTGGCTTTGCAGGGAGAAATTATATGAAAAGACTCATTCACTTCACAATCTACAATACTGACTAAATAGTTGCCCACACCTCCCTCACCGAGCTGAACACTACCAAAGACAAGCCCTATTCAGCACTAGGCATGCAGGTTAAAATGTGAATATCAAAGCAAACAATTGCATTGTCAGTTGTGTAACGAAGACCCTGTCGCTGTGAGAGTGTCTCTTCCCATGTGAACATCATAGAAAAACCAGCTGTCTTGGTAGCTGTGGCAACCGCATTACTGAACCTAGAGAGCAAATGTTCCCTGCACAGGTTTTGTGTCTGTTTGGTGCTTTGTAGATTCTGTTCATGTTAAGAGCTCTTGGATTGTCAACTTGGTAAATTCATCCAGCAGGGAAAATTAGAGCAGTGATGAAGAAACAAAAGGATGCTTTTTTTGTGTGCCTGACAAGAGGGGGAAAACATCTTTTGGTTGAAGCAGGCAGGCTTTTAATGATCACCCACAACAGCACTGTAAATAGCAGCAATTACCATGCATATGCCTTGTTTAAATTCCAATAATATGGAATAACTTTGGGTTAGCCAAATACTACATTAGTTACCCCTATAACTTGTAAATCTCAGATGAATTTTTTTAAAAATCCATATGCTATATGAACCTGGAATTATAAGTCATTTAGAAAAGTGCTTATCCGACCTTTACTGAATATTTTAACCCAGTAGCCTGACGTTGAAAACTAGATTTGACTATAACTATTGTTTTGTTAGAATAACAAAACTTACTATAAGCATGCTTTTTTATTTTCATCTTTTATGTATCTTTCAAATTGTTTTCTCTTTTTGTACATTTATCTAAGACCAGTGTGGGAGACAAATTAAAATGGAAGTACTCTTCCCAAATGAAGGAGTATATCCAGACTTGACATATTTATAGTTTAATTACTCACTCCTGCTCAAAAAGGCAAAGCAGACACATGTTAACTCCCTACAACTATGTGGAAAGAGAAGCCTTACAAATTTGAACGTCTTACAGAATGTGACAGATGCTCACAGTAACGATCTTCCCTTCCCCTTTTACCAGAGCCCCTCAATTTGGAAAAGCCATGATTCAAATCATTTAACTATTACAATTACAGCTTACCTGTAGAAAGTGATGGTCCTTCATAAAAGTAATGGCCAAAATCTATAACTGAAAGCAAATGTTGGCATTAAATTGGAGCAACAGGAACTTTATTTATTGCTGGTAATAATGTGAAATGGTAAACCCTTTAGGAGACAGTTGGCAGTTCTTACACAACTAAGACCAACAGTCACACTCTTTGGTACTTATCCAAAGTAGCTAAAAACTTTATGTCTCCACAAAACTTGCTTTCAGATGTTTACAACAGTTTTATTCTTAATAACAAAAGTTGGAAGCAAACAAGAGGTTCATCAGGAATTGAACAGTTGAATAAACTCTGATACATCCATACAATGTAACGTTACTCAGTGCTAAAAACAAATGAGCTATTGAGCCACACAGAGATACAGAAGAAGTTTAAATCCATTTTATTAGGTAAAAGAAGCCAACTTGAAAAGGCTATATGACTCTATTATATGACATTCAGGGAAGGTAAAGCTATAAAGTAAGGAAGTTAGCATTTCGAAGGATGGGAGAATACAAGTATGTTGATCGGTTTCCTTTTGCTGAGACAAAATACATTCAGACACACCCATCTCACAAGGAATAATTATGAAGAAATCAAGGAGAAAATTAAATGAAAACAAACACTGGAAAAAATAGACCAAAATTACTGAGTGCAGCAGTTGGCCAAAGAGACTGTGCTTCACTTTGGAGTAACTTTGAGACTTACAGAAGCTTCAAGATGAAGGCAGCTAGACTTTGACAAGTACAGGAGCTTTGAGAGATGGAGCCAGTGATATGGTAGAAGACCAAGCAAGGAGTGAAGCTGTCATTTATTATGAATTCTCTTTTTCTTCAAGAGACTTTGTGAATTTGTAACACAATCAGCTTGTCAAAGGAAATCCATAGCAAGGGAACAAGATATACACATAAATAAAGAATAGTGAGGATGTAAAAAGGTTCTTCATGGGGAAGCTTTGGATTGTCTCCGCCCCTGGGCCAACTTTACCCAGGTTCTTAATGATCAGGAAATCTCAAGACTTCAGGGATTGAAGGGGGAGGGGGGAGGAAAGGAAGGAAGGAGGGAAGGAAAAGTATGAAATATAACACGTATATGCTTGTGTATGCATGTATGTATACACAGATAATAAAACAGGTCTTGTTATAATGCTATTCTATTGTAGAATGTTCCAGTGTAGAAACTTTATTATTTTAAAAAGTAAGCATGAATGCATATATAAACATATGTACACTCATTTTGCACTGCTGAAAAACTAGTTACTTGTTTTTACTCTGTTAAGTAGATTGGTCATTTATTTTTATGAATGAAATCTTTTGCTACTGACTCAGTCAATTTGAGATGTTATCACAAAATACATTAGACAAGGTAACTTATAAAACAACAAAAGTTTACTCCTCTCAGCTCTGAAGATAGAAATCTGAGATCAAGATATTGATAGGCTCACATGTGGTGGGATGTGGTGGAGATCCCTCATTAGAGATGGGACCTTCTAGCTGTTTCCCCACAGGTTGGGAGGGGTAAACAAGTTCCTTGGGCCCTTTTCTATGAGTGCACTAATCGCATTCATAAGGTCTCTACTCTCAGAAGCTAAGCATCTCAAAAACACTCCTTGATACTGCATCAGTGATTAAGATTTCAACATGTGAGTTGAGATTAAAGGGACACAGACATTCAGACTGTAACAACTGCTTTATTCAGCAATAAGCAAGGTATATTGTCCTGTCCTCAGGAACATGCTTGCTCATAATCTATTGGCTCAACCATTGTCTTTATTTTTTTTAATTTTCATCAAGTAAAGCACATGCAGTTTTATAAGTTTACTTAATCACATGTCGCCCTTTGAAGGAAAAAGAATAATATACTTTCCTATCCTTACTTCTTCCCCAAGTCTAGTTTCTTAGGAACATCAACTTTCTATTTTTTCTGTTTATTCTTGGATTTGCCACCATATATTTACTTACAAGGCTTATGTCATTTTATATTTTTCAGCATTAAATAGCATGTAATGAATACCCATTGTGAAAGAGGAGAATTTCAAGAGCATGTAACTTCTACCAGTACCTCTGTTCATGATTTCCTCTCTATCCCTTTCAAAATAGACACATCTCAGTCTGTTACTGAATCAAAATATTGTGATTATAGTATTACAATACAATATATTTTCAAACCTGGTTCACAGTTTATTTAGATTACTTTTTCTTTCCTATAAACATTTATTTTAAGGTTAGTAATTACCTTTGCTTCCTAAAATTTAGTTTTTCCTGATTGTGTGTATGTTTAGTTTAGTTGATAACCCTAAATAATTTCAAATATAATTGTCCTAATTTCCTTTGCTACCAGCAATGTAAGTTATAGTCAGTCCACATACTTATTTATAACAGATACAGATAGATGGAGATAGAGATAGAGGTAGAAGCTGCTGCAGAGGCAGAAATAGAGATACAGACACATAGAGACAGACGTAGAAATAGAGTTAGTGTTGCAGAAAAAGCAATATCAAACCAAATGGAAGACTCTTTGCACTTCAGAATCTAGAAGGCAAGTTTATTGATTTGATGCCAGTGGGCTAAGGAACCATAACAGAGTCCAAATCACCAGCAAGAAGACAGATTTGAGTCCAATTTAAATACAGTTAACGCCAGGCGTGGTGGCTCACACCTGTAATCCCAGCACTCGGGAGGCTGAGGTGGAGGATCATTGTGAGTTCAAGACCAGCCTAGGATACAAAGTGAGCTCAAGGCCAGTCTGAACTGCACAGTGAGACCCTGTCTCAAAAAAGACAATAAATAAATAAACAAACAAATAAATAAATACAGTTAACAAACAGAAAGTACAAGACAGATGGCAAGTTATTACATGATTGGTTACATGAATTAAGTCACATATTGTCAGAAAAGTTAACTCTAAATAGATTTACTTAAAAGGAATTGTTTACCATAGTATCCCGGGGAAGAGGACAGGGTGTTTAAGCAAAATTAAAAGTGTTCTTGACTGGTCAATTTGTCCCTACCAAAGTCCTTGAAGCAAGTTAGAATAGTCAAAGTGGCCCAGTGCATTATCAAAAGAAAAGCAGCTCAACCCAGACAGTCAAGGTAGCAGGAACATAGAGACTATGATTTGACTTTTATCTTGCTATAAACATGCCTATAAGCTTATTATTCTATAACTGTGCCTTTACTATTTAAATAATTGTGTCCTTGCGTATATATAATGGTGTCCTCACAATACAGACAAATACAGATATTAGATATGTAAAATGTATATTCACCTAGTCTTTGGTATTATAGTTGTATAGTACTCTTATTGTGGTATAACTTGTACTTGCCAGAAGAGCAATGGGTTCTTAACAGTTGTACTTACAGGGTTTTTCTCATTGTGAAAGTTGCATTATGAAAGTTTCTTCATGGTAACTTTCAGTAATTCAGAATCATTTCAGAGTAACTCACTTTTCCTTGTACAGTTGGTGTTTCTTTCTTTCTAAAATTTTCTTTTGGTATTAAGAAGTCTTTTCTTACTATGAAATGCTGAAGATATTATCCTACCTTATGTTTCAGAAAACTATTTTTCCATTTCAATATATATATATGCAATTTTATAAATAACTTTTAAGTATGATGTCACTTCATTTTCCAATATGATTATCCAATGTACCCAGTACCTTTTGTTAAAAAAGCTATATTTCCTATAGACTTTCAGAACTATTCTTAAAAAAAAGTAGAAGTCCTTGGGTTTATTTCTGAACCCAGATAACCTGCTTTAATATTCTTCTGGGGATATTACAAGCACCATCATAATCCTTAATTATTATACTTTATAAATTTTTACATTTAGTAAAATATGTTCTTTTTATTGAAAGCTTTATAGTGACTTAGTTATTCTTAACTCTACATTTCTATTCTAACAAAAGCAGATTTTGATTATCATTGTATTTATTTTATATCTTTATTCTGATTTTTAAAAATAATTTCAAATAAAAATTCAAGATACTAAAAGTATAAAAGTTCAGTTGAAAACAAGCTGAGTGAAATTAAAGATATCACACATATTATAGAGGAAAGGGTAATAACTATCAGAAGATTCTTTGCTATATTATGTATGTATTTGAAATCCTAAAGCTATTAGGAAAGAAATATAAAAATACTGGAGAAATGATTGCTGAAAACTTTCTGATTCAATGAAAACTAAATTAAAAGATCTACAAACTCAATAAACCTTTATGCTAATAAAGATAAACTATTCCAACACACACAATACTAAAATTAATAATAGAGCTGAAAAGTAAAAACTGATTGAACAAACATTAAGATGATGGCACATTTCTTTGGAAACAATGCAAGCTAAAAAAAAAAAAAAAACAGTGGAGGACTATCTATAAAGTATTGAAAAAAATTAAACTGGCAATCCAGAATTCTTTATGCAGAGAACTCTTTTTTATTGCAGAAGGCAAGATGAAGACCTTTTCTAATGTAAAGCAATTGAAAGAATTCATCACATTATATCTTTATTATAAAAAAATATTTAATAAAATCATTTAAGCAAAAAAAGAGACAAAACTATGCCACTTTTATTATTTCAATAGGAATCTTGGAAGACATGGTTGGGGAAACAAAGGCAAATACTAGAACCTAATTAGAAATTGATAAAAAGTATTTTGTCACTATGAAATTCATCACAAATGTCATTTCAACCTAGGAGGCTTGACAACCAAGTGAGTGAATAAAACACCATCTTCGTCACTTTCCTCATTGCTGGGATAAAGTAGCTAACACCCACAAATTAAAGGAATAGAGGTTTCCCTTGACTCAAGTTTGTGAAAGTTCTAGTCCATAATTGACTGAGTCCATGACAAGATGGCTTGACACAGGCATAAGACAGCAAAGTTATGCACAGCATGGTGACCTGGAAGCAGAGAGAGCAAGGCAGCATTGGAGAGGGAGATATAACCTTGCAGGCCACGTCCTCAGTGAGACCCCTACTTCCAATCAGACCCTCTCCTAGCAGCAAGCCAGCCACGATGCACCCATAATCCAATCACCTTCCAAAAGCCCTGCCTATGAGCACATGAGGTACTTGGGGGACATCTAGCTATAAACCATAACAGACCTCAAAAGTTATGTCCAAATTTATTGTATGACTATGGTATCTTAAAAGAAGTACATATCAACTGACAATATGTGGACCTAAAATTCATCTCCATTAAAACTATTTTATAATAACTATATATAATATCCATATATGCATTTATATACAGATAATACAGTTTGCAATCTCATTTTCATACACATTTCACATTAGAGGAGACAAATATAATTTTTAATTAGTGGGAAAATATTTGTTTGAATATTTGAACCAAATAACTATCAATTATTTTTAAATGGAATAAAAATGATATTAACATAAACATGCATTATGTTTGCATTGGAAGAGGAAAGCATAAATGAGAAGTTGCTTTTTGTAAGAGGAAAATAAAAGACTACAAACTCTAAATAAAACCATCCCACAAAGTTATAAATTTTATAGTGAAAGTTGCAATAGTTCATGTCATATGATATTCTGTAAACTGGAATTTATTTTACTAAGATTCACAGCTATGACCATTAGTGTTTTAAAGAGAAAACTAGCCAAGAATTAATGTGTGCCTCTTACACAGATTTGAAAGACATATGACACGCATTTCTTTCCACCAAGCTCTTAAAACTTCTATGTTAACATCCAAGAATAATTAAAATATATTTAAAATACTGCTGTTGGTAGATATTTTCAATATGCCATTCCCATAAGCTCACTACCACCATCAAGTTCACAGACCCTGTCTCACCAGTGGAGAGCATGTGCTCTGTGATTGAATGAGTTGGCCTTATCCTCCCCTCGGTTTCAGCTCTCAGTCATGAAAATGGATTCATCAATTCAGACCTGGCCAATGGAGAGACTTCAGCACCACCAGAGTGATTGCTGCAGACAGCAGCAAATGCCTTTGAGTGAGCCAATTAGTGTCCTCTCTCCAGGATGTTGTACCAGAAAAAGCATTTCTTTCCTTGAATTCCAAGCTATTGAATTGCCTTAAGCTTGCCATCTACGCAGAGGTGAGGAAAACTACAGTTCTGAAACACTGCTTATGTTCCCATATAATGTGGTTGCTGATGGCAATACTGGGGATGGCAATGACTGTGACGACTCTGGCAATGACTAACACTGTGAGCTAGGTACTCCTCTAAAACACCCTACCTTTATAAGTCCATTTAATTCTCATCTACAAACTTATGAAGCAGATATTATATTCCCAATTTTACAGATAAGGAAACTGAAATGTGGAATTGTGCCATAATTCCCTGCATTATATAGCTAATGTATGGAAAAACTAGAGCCAGAACCCAAGAAGTTTTAATCTAGAGTTGTGCGTTAATCTGCACTTATCACCTTATCATGACTATACTTTTCATTTTTATGGAACATTATTCTCTTTTTAATTAAAATTAATTGAATTAGATCTTCATTATTTGTTTTTACACTGAGATTAATATAATCTTTATGACAGCTTTGTCATCAGATATGTCTCACAAGCCATCTCAAATCTCATCCCCACTCCTTATTCCAGCTACAGCTCAGCCATCAATTCTGTTTCCCCTGAAGCAGCTTTCTATGGATGTCGTCTGACAGCATCTCACTTGAGTCTTCTCTGAGGACTTTTTAGTCCAGCCCTGAGGATTCTCTGATGCTGCCGCATAGAACATTTGTGAAAATCTACTTGAGATTCATGCAAATGCAATCTGAAAGTGCAAATAAATTACCACCCTTCCTATTGCCCTTGACTAGAGACCAGAACCAAGGAATAAATGCTTCTTTCTTGGATGTCCTGAACAGATGGCTCTGATGCTCATTTCTCAAGGTTCTTCAGGAGTTCTTATAGAATCTAGCAACAGTCACCCACAGTGATGCCAAGTGAAGAGCATCTCCTGTTTGCCTGTTTAATTGCTCTTTGTCTTCATTCTGTTAGGCTGGGAATTGCCTTCTAAATAAATTTCTCTCATGACAGGCTTTCACTCAGGTTCTGCACTTACCATTTTTATTTATTCCTTTAGTTTTATAATTCTGAAGACTCTTGGTTATAGAATATGTAAAAGCTCTCCTTTAGTTGTAATGTCTATATGGAAATTAAGATTGTCATTTTCCCTGAAGTTTTTGAAAATTGTTTTTTAATCTACTACAAATTAAAGCACTAACCTAGAAGACACTGAACAAATGACAGAAGCGTTGTTCTGGAAATGCTTCTTGTTGCTTATGCTTCAAATATACTTAGCATACTGTGATCAATGTGATTTTTCAACTATAACTAAAGCAACTCATTACAGCATTTGTGCTATAGCAGTATCTTAACTTTATCATTAAGATGATCAACTGTATACTTGAATACCAGGGAATGATGATGTTTACTTCAGTAGTTATGAATAGAAGGAGAGGAAGATCAAAAAAAAATTTTGAAAATGTCAGAAAGCACCATGTGTCTTCATTTACAATTTACTCACTTAAACTAAATTTAATATTTATTTGAATACCAAGTGAGGTTGGCTTTATGAATTACCCACAGCATACTAGCTAGTCATAGAGGGCATGGTATTTTTCTTAGAACTTTAGTCATTATTCAAATATTTGATCAAGGTTGCAGTCATGTAGGAGCCACAACTTTTCAAAACTGCCTAAAATTAATTTTGGAATGTTATTTCCCAGCTTCCCAACAATTATCCATAATGAATAGTGACAAACAAAACATACACACACCCCACATGCACAGGGTGCACATACACATCCAAACTGGAAAACTGAGTCAAAGTTATACTGATGCCTCAAAGCCAAGACAAATCCCCTCAGTTCCTTGAAATTACACTATCACCACTTCTTTACCAAGTTAGAGCCTTCCCTGAACTTCTAAAGCCAGTTCAAAACCACAACTTTGCTGAAAAGCAAATTAATGGTTAATCTTGTGTTATGTTTAGGGCTGTCTGTAGACTACGTCACTGATAACTCATCATTGTAACTGGAAATTACTAGTTAGGCATTTGAGATTGAAAGACTATAATGAAGTTGATGCCAAGAATTGTGGCCTGTTTTCCAAGTAATGACTGTATTCTTACAACTGATATAATCCAGTAACTTGTGTACACATAATTGGTATAATTTTATAACTAACTATGAAAACCTAGAAGTAGGAGATGTTTCAAAACAGCCTCAAAAGCTTAATGTTTTGAAGTGGTTTGAATTTATGACTGAAATACATAGAAGAATATTTCCTGGTAAATTATGTATTAAAAAATAATGTAGTGAGTGTTCCGTTTCCACAGTTTCCACACCTGCAGATGAAAAGTGCAGTGATACCTCAGCACTCATGAATTGGTTCCAGGAGGTCTGATGCGTACCAAAATCAATGAGAATCAAACAAATTGTTTTGACTAGAAAGAATAGCAAATCACAAGAAAATTGACACCAATAAGTGCCAGCTTCCACATTGCTACTTTCAAGTACCAAACAATGAGTAGCATGACAAAACTGTCACATCCAAAGGAATGGAGTACCAATTTTGAGGACTTCCAAACCAGTCAGGTGTCAAGGTACGACTGCATTCAAAAATATTTTGCATCTATACAAAATACATAAAAGAATGTTTGTCATTATCCCCTAAACAACACAATCTACTATTTATTAACATTTACATTTTAGTGATATTGTAAGTAACCTAGAGATGAGTTGACTTATCAGCATAAGACAGATCACATGCAAATACTATGCCATCTTATATAATGCATGGATTTTAGTATCCTCAGAGGTGCTATGAAACCAAACCCTCATGGATACAGAACAACTGTTTTCATAAGGAACACTATATATGGAATAAATTGCACACCTCAATCATTTTTATGAATTGAACACTTTCAGTGACTAGCATGTAGATTAAAGTCAAATGTGACAGCTTCCAGGAGCTTTCTCTTCCCATCCTTTCCCAATCATCTTCAATCTCTACTCCTCCAAAGGTTATCCATATTCTGACTCCTATAGTCATAGATTAGTTTTGCTTATTGCTGATCTTTATAAAAATTGAATCATATATTACCATATACTCCTTTATGTCTGGATTTTTGGGTCAACATTATATTTGTGAGATTTACTCATGCTTTAATTTACAGTCATAGCTTGTCATTTTCAGCATTGTATAATATTTCATTATAAAATCAGGTTTTCTTTTTTATTTAAAGAAATAAAGAAAGGAAAAAAAGACAAAACATAAAAATGGGTAGCTATAATACACAGTTTTGAAGGAAAATATTAACACTAAGAAGTTACTATTTGGTGAGTTACATATTGTTCTCCTAAAAACAGTTATTCAAGTATACAAAATCAAAGGATCAAAGGTGGACAGATACTCAGACCTTCACAGTGCAAGCCATTCTGTTCAACGATCTAATGAAAACTTAGTAGTATGGTCATCTATCTTACACACTTGAACATACATACAGTTATATCCTTTAGAGCACTTTCCTTCCCTTTCACTTTCACAATTTCTATTATACATTCTGGATCTTATTACTTTCAGTTTTTTATTATTTTTTACACTAAAAAGACTAATATTACAAATGTGGGTCTCATTTATTTCACTTATGGGGATAGTCTCAAGTTGCCTCCATTTACCTTTAAGGCCTCAAGATCATCCTTTTTTATAGCTGAGTTATTAGCTATAAAAGTAGCTTATTATTATTTTTATTGCATAAAAATACTATATCTTTTTCATCCACTCTGCAGTTGATAGGCATTTTGGTTGTTTCCAAGATTTAGCTATTACAAATTGTGCTTAAACATGGGTGCACATATATCTCTGTGTCATGATTTTTCAGTTTTTCTAGGAAAGTACCCAGGAGGGGAATAGCTGGATTGAATGGAACTTCCAACCCTAGTTTTTTGAGCAATCTCCATATTAATTTCCACAGTGGTTTCACCAATCTACCCTCCCATCAACAGTGGAGCAGTGTTCCTTTTTCCCACAGCCTCACCAATATTTATTATTAGTCGATTTCTTGATGGAAGCCATTCTTTCCAGAGTGAGACGAAATCTCAGTGCTGTTTTAATTTGCATTTCTTGAATGATCAGTGATGGTGAACATTTCTTCATGTATTTATTTGCCATTTGTATATCTTTATCTGAGAAATGTATGCATTTGGGTTATTTTCAGCTTGGAATTCTTAAATAAATTTGTCAGATTTTTGATAAATATATATTATATATATATATATATATACATATATATATATATATATATACATATATATATATATATGTTGCCTCTATATTAAAGATTGGAATTTCTGTGTTATGAGATCAGTACATGTTTATCTTTAATAGATGTTACAAATAGTTCTCTAAAGTATTTGTTTATATTTTCAGCAGAGTGGGGGAGTTTGATATTTGATTCTGTAATTTTTACCACTAATTGATGTTGTAAGTTTTTTTAAACTTTAGTCATCTGAAGGTATGCTATGTCACTGTGGATGTAATATGTATTTAATTGATGACATCAAGAATCCTTTCAAATGGTAATTATTTCTTGCATGTACTCCTCTCTTAAGTGTCTTATCAAGTCTCCTTTGGATTATTTTAATTGAGCTGTCTCATTTCTTTACTAATATTTTCCAATCATATTCCTTGCTAGTTATATGTACTTCAAATTTCTTAACTCCTCTATAGCTTAAGTTTTAACCCTTTTCCCCCCTCTTTTGGTGAACATAAAGTTCTTTTTTTTAGAAAGATCTAATTTGTCCATCTTTTTCTTTAGTTAGCGCTCTTCTATCCTTTTAAAAATCTTTGCATGTCCCAAGATCATGGAGATTGCAAGATCATACAGATTTTGTTCTATGTTAACCTTTCATTTTTTTTACAATTAAGTATTCCACATTTAACTAAACATTAGAGCCATCTAGAATTAATTTTTGTATATATGGTGTAAGGTAGGGTTCACATTTTTCTATGTGGCTAATAAACTAATCCAGCTCAATATAACTTTTAAAGTACTTTTATCAAAATTAAAATCACTCTTCCTTTGAAAGTCAACTGACTATGTAGATGTACATTTGTTTCTGAAATCACTATTCTATTCACATCTATTTTTTTGTCCATGCCCTACTAACTGAGTTACTGAACTTAATAGTTAAATGTTGGTATCTTATAGCTTAAGTTCTCCAAAAGTGATCTCCCTCAAGATTGTCTTTATACTATTCTAGATCCTTCACTTTTCTATAAAATTTTGATAATCAACTTATTGATTTCCATTTAAATAAATGTTGATAGAATTTTTATTGATACTACACTAAATCTATAAATCAATTTAGGGAGAATGGACATCTTCAGATTGCATATTTCAATTTTCTGAGATACTGTATCTCTTTCTTTGATTAGACCTTTGTTTTAACCTCAGTAATACTTCATGATTTTCTATTTATATATTATCAATGGTAGAAGAGTTTATTTCCAGTTATTTAGTTACTGTCTTTGATGCCATTAAAAAGAGTATCACTTATTTGTGTACTCATTATACTCATACAGAAAAATAATAGAGCTTCTATATATTTACCTGGTAATGTGACTTTATTAAGTGATTTATCAAGCCTGATTATTTATATAGTATATATACTTCTGAGTTTTCCATGTACACAGTAACATCATTTCTAAATAACATTTTTAAATTTCCAATTTGTATGAATGTCTTCTTTTGTTTGCTTAATCTTGTATCAGCTAAGCCTCCTTGTATGATATTGCATAAAAGTTCTGATGTTGAAAGCCACACTTTATTCCTAATTTGGAGGAAAAGGCATTCACTATTTCCTCATTAAATTATCATCTATAAGATTTTTAGTGATATTCACTAACAGCACATCAATATTTTTATATTTGTAACTCCCAAGATATTATAGCATGAACAATTGTAGAATTTTATCAAATGCATTTCTGCATTGAGAAAGTATTCTGTTTTCTTATGCCCTTTTGCTGTGGTATTATGATTGATTTTGAATATTAAACAAATCATGCTTTCTAAAATAAACAATAGGTTATGATCTATTAGGCTTAATATTTATTTGAGATTTTAAATCTTCATGTATGGAATTCACTTTTAAATGTTAGTTTTTGTAATATTCTTGCTAGATTTTAATTTCAAGATTATGCTGGACTCATAAAATTAGTTATATGAGGTTTCTTCTTTTTCCACATTCTGTCTTCTCTTGAGTTATGCCCCCTTTCAGAGTTTCAAATGAAAGATCAGGGTAAAGCATTCACCTTGAAAGACTAAACTCTACTTTTTCTTCAGTACCATCATATTGCCAAAATATCTGCCACTTAAAATAGCAACTGTAACCTCATAGCAACTGTTACCTGCTGAGTTTCTATGTGTTTTATCTTGAACACATACACTTAGAAGTCATCGAATGAATCAAGGAGAAACTGCACACAGAGTGCTAGAGTTGGTCTCTGCAACATTTTCTTCTCAGCATGAAAAGCTTTTAAGTTCTAGTCATCTAGCTATTGTTCTAAATTATAATTTTTGTACCTCTTTCCCAGTGAAGCTGCTGGGGCTCTGAACATGATGCTTTCTTCTCAGATTGTGCCCCAAGTTGTAACAAGTAAAAGCAGCACTGACTTAGGACTCTATCAAAATTCTTTCTTTCTATAAGATCTTAGCTCCTCAAATCCTGACTGTGTACATTATTCTCCAATGATTCCATAATGACTCCATTAAGATAGTTTTGTTTGTTTGATGTCTGTTTTATCTAGCCATATAGTTGACCCTAACCTTAACCCTTACTTAACATCAGCAGAAAGGTTAGTCTGATAAGAGCTATTCTCTCATAGCATAATGAGAAGTTCTTCAATAAAGCTCTAAAATAGATAACTTTGAGGATCACTGCCCACTGCACCATTTTGCATCTGGGAACAATCTGTTCTTTTGCTGAGGTCAGGAGTTTGTGTCCCAGTGAAAGACAGGATAAAAACCTTGACTCACTCCTGAGTCCTGTAATTGTTTTGGGATGGGAGTCATCTTCATGCCTCATTGATGTTGCCTCCAGACAAGACAGTTTTGTAGCAGTATTTACGGAGCTATCTTTGGGGCATTGATAAGTTCAAGCTGATAAATGATCTCAAACTTGCTTAATGACACTAAAATGGGAATATTACATGAAAAAAGTAATTGTGCTTGTTTACTTCTCTATTCAAACAGCTATCAAATTTTCTCCTATATAGAGATAGGATAAATACTATCTTATAAACTTGTAAAACAGGAATCTACCTCCTAAGTAATACCAACATACACACCTATGATAAATTCAGTGCCTGTGACTCCAATAGTCATAATATTTCAAGAAATGTTATAGCACAAATTTTTTCCATATGAGCTTCAATCTATATGAGTTAATATTAATCACATACAGCCAGAAATTTATAAATAGTCAAGGGGCCTTCCCTGGGTGATCTACTCCATGATTTTCTTTTGGAAGAACCTTATCAACCAGTGCCTATATTGAATTTTAAAAGAGATAAACACCTACCATTATCAATCTAAACATTATTTTATGACTAAAAGCTGAAAATTTTGCCAGATCTAGAATAATTTTTTTAACTTTAAAAATTAACTCAGGTATATTAACATATGCCTGTAATACCAGCACTTATAAGGCTGAAACAAAAGATTAAAGCAAATTTGAGGTCAGACTGGGCCAGATCTTGAGTTCAAAATCAGCTGAACTACAAAGTGAAACCCTGTCTCAAAACAAAAACAAAAATCACTTCTGAGCCTTTAGCTCCCTAAATCCTAAAATACAAAAGCGTTAACATATTGATAATGGCATTGAAAAGCCCAGCGGCATTCATTTCCCGAATAGCTATGTAAAAGGATATAAATGAGAAATAAGAGATTGAAAAAGATCCTGTTGTTGTGTTTGGCCATCTCAGTTCTACCACTAGGTCTATCCATTTGGAGCTGTTGTTCTTTCTTACAGCTTTGATACCTTGTAAGATAATAAGGTTGATCTTTTTTTTTTTAATTTTATTTAAGGAGAAAAAAACAGAAAAAGGGTACAAGTTATACAGAATTTCAGAAAAAATAAACAGTAGGAAATCACTAGTTAATTACATATTGTCATCTTAGAAATAGTTGCTGAAGTTACAAAATTAAAGCATATAGAGGGGACTTTCAAACAGTGAGACTGCAAACAATTTTGTTCAATGATCCAACAAAACTCAGTAATATGGTTATCTATCTTATACACTTAAATATATATGCAGTTGTATCTTTTAGAGAACTTTCTTTTCCTTTCTTTTGTTCAATGACAATTACACATTTTGGGTTTTATTACTCCCACAGTTCTTATTACTTTTTTTTTTTGAAGATATAACATACCAAATGTGACATACCAGGACAGAGTCAGTCAAATCAAAAGGATGGACATAATACATAATGTAAAAACAAAATACAAGGTGATCAACAGTGGTTACCACAATGCCTCTTGATATCTTAAAAAGAATTGCCTATATCATCAGTTATAATAAAATTGAACAAAACAGTAAAGAATAAGACCAATAAAACCAAAACATTGGAGACATTAGAGGACTTCAAAAGAAGATAATAGTCAACCAGAATGGGCGTCACAATGAATCTTATTGTCTTCATATTTGTTGCCTATACTTTCAAACTTGGTACTATCTAGCATAACAGAATAGAGGAAAATCAGTCAAAACAAGATGATGAGAGCAATACAGAGTTTCACAATAAGTTAATAAGAAATCAAAGTGGTTTACTATCCTGCTATTTTTATTTATTTTTCCCTTAATTAAAAGGATAAAAATGAAAAAGTAGATAATAAAAAGGAGATTGAGATAAAGAAAAAGGGCATAACAACAAAACAGCACAGGTCAAAACAGCCATTTAAGCAAAGTAGTGTTTCACCACAAGATAATCTCGACATAATAGTAGTTACCGTAGTGTCTCTTCCCTTAAAATCTTTGGGTATAACTTCGTATACTGTAGCATCAAACATATCAAGACAATATAAAACTGTTCAAGAGAATGACAGTATTACAGGGTAATCAGAACCAACTATCAGAAAATGAACAATGGTTTCTGTATAATCTCCTTGTCTATAAAAGTTTTTGTTTATATTATCACATATAATAAAATCCAATAAGATACAACACGTTAAAACCAATGGAGACAGAAGAACAAAAGCTTGATGGGACTTCAAAACAAGAGGATATTAAATCAGCACTACCTATTATGATGCCTTGTTTTCTCCAAAATGGCTGTTCCTACCATCCAACCTTCTCTGCCTCATTTCTGTTGAGCTCTTTTTCTGTCATTAGTTGTCAGTTTGTCCTCTTCATTTCGCTTTCTGCTCCATTCATTGTGGCCGCTCTGCCACTGTTTCTGGAATCTTGGTATTTTTCATTTTTAGAATATCCTGCAGTAATCTCTGTAGAGTTGAATTGGTTGTTGCAAATTCCCCTTCTTCCTCTTTATCCTGGAAGCACCTTGTTTTTCCATCAATTTCTAAGGACAATTGTGCAGGATATATCAATCTTGGCTGGAGGTTATTATCTTTCAAAGCTTGAATTATTTCCCCCCACGCTCTTCGTGATTTGATGGTGACAAGGTCGATCTTGTGGAATTACAAGACATTATTCATCTGAACCACTTTGTTGGGTGACCCAGTTTCCAGTGGTCAAATTACTCATAAGTTAGCCCTGAGAGAAAACTATCTTGCTGTTGTTGGGCTTTAGCACACTCTAACCTGTAGTATCTTGGACTCTGAGAAACCTGCAAAGGCCAAAATTTCTCTCTGACCTTCTCTCTTGAACTCCCTGTGTGACAGATGTTTTGTCCTACACCTGGGGAAGGGAATAAACACACAACCATGCCAAGAGGAATATGAACAAACAGGCCTAGATATGTTTTCCCAGTTTGTTACCATGAGATCAAATTCCCTTTGGTGCGATCAGTCTTCTACACAACTGTCCTCTCTTCATCAAACCTGCACTTAAATAAAGCAGTATGTGAAGTGTACATGAATAGTGGATGATCAACAACTGGTATTTATTATTCTCACTATTCTTGCATATGTGTGAAATTTTAAGATAGGTGCTTCATAACACTGTTTCTCTTACCATAGAGACAAATACAGTAATCTGCTCCCCAAACTCCAATCATCTGTGACCTTGTTTCCAAAGCTTCAATAACTCGTGGTCAACAGTAGTCCAAAACTATTGAGTAGAAAATTATTTTTAAAGATAAACGTTTTGTAAGTTTTTAAGCAAATAATATACAATTTTTCTTATTTCTTGAGGTTTTTTATTTTTGAACATTCTTGTCACTAAAGCTTTAATTAAATAAATTTAAATTTCTGCTCTTCTCTTTCTTACTTGACTTTTGTTATAGAGGTGTCAACCATGAACTTAATAATGGGTGAGAAAAATATAATATTTATTTTCCTCCTTGTCTTTCAGGTCTGCCAATAGTAAATAGCAAAGAGGGACCATACTCATCTGCAGCCCTTTACTGAAGACATGACCACAATACCATGGCACACAAAAATAGGTGACTGAGTAGGGAAAACATAGTCACACTGCTCCTTTAGGACAGGAGATGAGCTAAGGACTCTCCAAATCCAACCCATTTCCCAAGTCTCTAATTATATTATGTCATATCCACTATGCTAAGAAAATTCTTGTCACCTGTTTATTGATGATTCCACAGTATAGAGAAAACCAGGTATTCACTTAAAAAACTTCCCTCAACACTGAACAGTAGGAAAAAAGTCACAAAAGGGAGAAAATATTTTTCCAAGATCTGAAGCATCAATAACAAGTGTACTTTGACACAAAGATCTGCCTTTCTAAAATCCCTACCATTGAGGAATCCATGGGCTGATTAAGAACTGTTAAATTAGTGACTGGAGAACAATACACTGCTTAGAAACTGGGGACTTCCTTTCAAGTCTGATAGCACTTATTGATATATGATTTTTACTTTGGATCTATCCCCACTCAAATAAACTATGAGTTTCTTGATGCTGGAATCTACTCTGCTTTCATAAAACTCAAAATTAAGATTGGGGGTACAACTGAGAAGCAGCAGGTCTGCCTGGCATGCACGAGGCCCTAGAGCTCATGCACTGGGGCCCAAGAGATCAACCATAAAAGGAATCACTCATACTGATAATTCACATCCACAAAGCAAAACCTACATTATTATGAGATCCTTCTCAGGCCTCAGGTGAGGTGATAACAAAAATCTGCACAAGTTTTTGAGAAATGGAGGAGGAGAGGTAAGGAGAGGGAGAATGGGGAAAAGAAGAGTAGAGAGAGAGAAAGGGAGAGAGGATCATAGCAACTAATCAAAAGAGGCTCAGTCTAAGACAGCAAGATGAGGAAACCCCAGGTCCCCCTACTTGAGTCCATACGAAGAAAACGTCCCCGGAAAAGACCTGATCTTAACTGATCCCGCTTTCCACTGTGATGGTTTTTGTTCCTGCGGTAGCTGCATACTAGCTGAGCTCCTGCCTCTTTTGTACACTGGCTGCTGTCCAATTCATGAGTCACTGACAAAAGCCCATTTGAACTTCAAAACTCAATTTGTTGAAAAAAATTTTAAGAGTTCCCAGCACATCTATCAGATAAACCATAGTTGTGCTGTGGGACTGAAACTGATTAAAAGACAGATCTTTTGTAAGCAAGAAAAACATTTTCATGTAAACATCTTGTGGGGCAATGGCTTTCAATAATATCAAAGACTATGTTCTCTATATGTTACAAGCATATTTAGATATGTACATGGATTCTACATATGTATATATTAGTAAATTTATGTTAAAAAGTATTCTTGTGTTTAAAAATAAACTTTTTTAGAAGAACTGTGATTTTGTGGCCCAGAAAAAAATTATTTCAGTTTATACTTGTTAAATAACAAAGAAGAAATTCTTGTTTTATTTTAAAGAGAAAAAGATGAAACTAACAATGAAACAACATTTCAAAACAGGTTAGTAGAACAGTTACAATAATTAAAACATTGCATATTATTGTCTTCATAGAAGTTATTCAGAGTACACGATATCAGTACACGATATTCAGAGTACACGATATCTTGTCCAGACAAAATTAGCCCAAACCTTTCTTTTCAATGAACAAAGAGAAACTAGCTGTATAACTTTGCTAACTATCTTTTGTATCCATATATAGAAAATAATGGCAGAAAAATATGGAAAAAATATATCATATTTGAAAAAATTAATGTTTAAAAATATTTTAACTTTTTATTGTAATGGGAGAGGTTTTGAATTGCTTTTCTCAGAAGAATTTCATTTATATAATTCCACCACTAGTTTCTAATGCTCAAAAGTGAAGTAATATACACCATACTAGGTATAAAATATCAGAGATCTCCACACCTGTTTTATTGCCCTTAATTCCTATTTAGGGTCTGTTAGTAAAGATGTCCAGGCTTCAGGTCTTGTTCTTCTCAGAGAGACCAGGAACTGTTCAAAGTAAACATTTAACTCACGAAACTGCTGTATTTCCAGGTGGGAAGCTTCACAAGCACCAATTCCATTAGTTTATCCAAATTGAATAGAAAGATTCTATTTTATTTTCGTCAGAGACAAGAAGCTCGCTATGTTGCAGAGGGTTCACTGTTAATCCAGTGGTTTAAATCTATTTTTTTTTTATGTCTAACTGAAGCCAGGAGACAGGGAAAGTTAGGCAGATAGGTCTTAAATAGGTAATTTAAGTAAACTAAAGCTTGGTGCCTAAGTGAGTTAACACACCATGATGGACTATCAAGGCTATCAATACTGTCTTGAATAGCAAGAAACAAAGATCTGGTCCTAAACCAAGGGGAAGAGGCCTTGGAAAAAGTAAAATACAAATGAAGCAGCTGACTTTCCAGACGTCAAGGGCCTACTTGTAACCGTGTGCATCCCTGTTTTCTGAGGTGTACACCTGTCCTAAAACTCACAAAACCCAGTGGACCTAAACGTCTAAGGTGTCTGCCTTACAGAACACCCCTCTCCAATTAGCAGAGAGCTTTCCTTTTATTTTTTCTAATAAATATGCATTTGACCATTCCTCACCACTTGCTGTTTGCTGCTGTGTCAGCTTCAGTCTCTGTTGACTTTTGAGTCAACAAGGATCCAAGACCTGGTTATATAACCATCACTTTTGATAAGATACATGACCCATTCCCCCAAAGTACGACATTTTGGAACTTGAGGAAATAGCAAAAGCAAGAAAATCTCTCTGACCTTCTCCAAGAATTCTGTCCTGACTTAGGTAAAAAAATTCTCTGAACTTCTTCTGAAGCAGGCCATAAAAACCTTCATTTCAGAGGTACCCAATTTATACCTGGATCAAAAGAACATCCTTATTTTTAAAAATACAAAGACATCAAAGAGTATCTGCATGGTCACTGTTAACTTCCTTTTAGTTTATTACAATTAGGTTGTACCCTTTTGTTTTCCAATTATTATAGACAGCCAAGTTAGGTAGAAATATTATAGACAGACAGAGCTGGGCCTTTGATGGAATCAGTACAGAAGATGAGAATACATTTCAACTCTAAATGGAAGCTCATCCACTGAAGGCCACACCTCAAGATAAAGACAGAATGTCCATGCCTACATTTCTCCCAAGGAATAAGCGATATACTATAATTGGTGCAATGCTTGGTCCAATACACATCAGTCATTCACCCAAGTGGGTGAGCAGGACCTCCTGACACATCTCTTCCAAAATACTCCTGGTTCTTTCCATGCACACTTGCTATGTTACTTGTTTCCTCATTGGATCAACATTACCTCAGCAGCTATAATTGCAGTATTATTGGTTGATCATAGTTTTGTCCCTCAATTTTGCTCAATAAAAATTCCTTAGGAAACTGAGCTTGGTGGAAACCTACTCAGGTTCCCTCCTGTCTCTTTCAAGAGCTGTCCCTCCCTCAATTAAATGTCCTACTCTTAACTGCTGTTGTTCATTAAAATTCATTCTTGAATTTCAGGGAACATGGACTCAATGTATCAGACATCTAGCAGCTTGAGGGTTACTAGTTCCTTTGTACCAGTTGGAGGACCTATATCATTTGGAAACCCTACCAAGATAATTGGAAGAAGGTAAGTGTTTTTCTGTTCCCTCAGGAGTCCTGGATTATAATTCAATAGTTCATCAAAAATTGTCATCTTTGTTTGTCATCTGCTTAAGACAGGGGATAAAATTCTTGTCTTCTTATACATTGTTCTTGTTAAAATGGAGAATATGGGAAGATTATGGTGTTTCTTTGAGGGGAAATTTTACTTTTGCAGGCAAGGTCTTACATTCCTGTTTTGCACATGCTGAGTTTGAACTTACTAGTTGCTGAATTTATTGGTGTTCCTTGATTGACCTGTTTGCTGTAGTTTATTATTTTAGATAGCAGCACTAGGAAAAAGTAATGTTAGAGTGTTCTCTGGTGATACCAACCAAAATATGATTTTATGTTGTGCTGTAAATATTGGGTTTTTTATGAAATTTAGTTTATATTTAGGAAATGCACATGCCTATTAATAAACCATGGGTCTCCATCTGCCAATTAAAGAGCAGTGGGCAGGCAGCCATTCTCCAAAATGGAGGACAGGTTTCACTGGGGCAAATTTGTCAGATCACCCTCTACACTCTAGAGGAAATGCCAGGCCTGTTCTGACTCAGTTTTCTTTCTAATCAGATCTTCTGCTGGTAAAGAGGCAAATTTAGCTCTTGAAATTCCCTACTCTCATTTTCCAGACTGAGAGTAATGACTTGTGGGCAAGTTGTCTCACTGTGAGCATGAGAAAACTTCTTTTCTCCGATCTCATTTCTGATTTCTCCCTGTCACTTTGTACTTTCCTTTATTTGAAAATACGCTAAAAACTAGAAAGGGATAAACCCTGAAATGTCTCAGTCTTTCCCTCCTATTCAACAATTCAGGACCTGCCTGTAGAAAATGGGTTTGTTAACACTGAAGACCTAGAAGTCATCTTAGACACATATCTCTGGTCCTGAGTCAGATGAGGCATCAGAATTTTGCCTGTCCAAGAGAATACATATAAGTGTTATGCCCTAGCTTAGTGTCCCAGGTATGGGAGCCTGAACCTGAGACTCATGGAAAGAACCAACTTCTGGGTGAGATGAGAAGGTGCTATTTCCTCAAGCACTATATTGAAGGGACCAAAACACACTGAGTTTAAGAGAGAATTCTCAACCTCCTGGTTCTCTCTCTCCCCTTATACATGTGGTTCTCATCATTTATGTGTGTAAGGGACAGAAACACTTTCACTAATAAATAGTGGTTGCTTAACAATGGGTATAAGTTCTGACCTGGGTGCTTTTATAAGTGTGTTACAGAAATTCTAGAGCAGAATTTGAATAAAACTTAGCCTTGTCTTGCTACTAAAGGAAGATTGCCTAGGTAATTAGGTAGACAGCACAAATGTATTAGATACTTATTTGCCATAGGGTCCAAGACAGAATTTTTCTGACTCTATCTCTAGAAGTGATCTCTTTTGCAGGCTGGAAAGTACTTCCAATTTGCCCTTTGATCATTTTTGGAAAAGCAGATGGTTGGGTCTCTTGATTATTGGTTTAATTTTGCTAGCAGCACTTCCTTCTTTAAATATGACTGTGATAGCTGGAATCAATTGTAACTTGTGCTTTAGGAGACACACGCTGGAGTTGGGAAGTTGGGGCATGACTTGGTAGAATTGACTACTCTGACCTGACTGATCTTTTTTTAAATAGGACTCTCAGCTATGAACCTAAAACTGAACGAAAAACATATTTATCTTTCTCTATGTACTCATAATTGTTTAATTCTTCCCTTTGAAAAAAGGATTCTGTTGACCAATGAAATACTTCCAGTGTTAGAAAAAAAGTCCATTGAGCCACTGACCACACTTTATTATAATTGTTGCTGTATCTCCACTGCTGTGTTAAACTATACACGCAGGACCATAATGTTCTTAGAAGCATGTTAGGACATAGCAAGTGTACATATTTCCTAGATGAATAAATGAATTTCATTTATTGAATTGATTTAAGAAATTAGAAGTTAAGTTTGTTCTCTTCCTCATTCTTCTTTATACCATTTTTAGTCTTATTCTTTAGATTAACATAATTTTAAAACAAATACGCACATTAGGGGTAAATGAGGCTAGTTAAAACACTCAGTGCTAACAAGTACTCAAAACTAGCAAGCCAGGAATTTGACTTGGTCTTCAGAGTTCCTGATTTATAAGATATGTGGAAATGTACTAAAATCTCCACATGACTTTGAATCACAATACATGGGTGAAAGATGTTTGTCTTCATGATCAAGAGAATTCTGACACTGCTTTTTGAAGAATAGAATTAAGCTTGTTTAGCTTCAGGAGGCATCTTTGAAAGAGGCTGCCAAGTCAGTGACCTGAAATGTTAGCTTCTGATAATTCACCATAGCATGTGACCTCAGGGGAAAACTTCTGACCCTGTATAAGTTCCCTGAGGTGAACAGGCATTTTATTTGGAATGAAAGTAACTTTTGCAAACAAAAATCAGAATATGAAAACTCTCATGCTGGAGCATGTCTACATATGAGCCTGAAAGATGTCTTCAGAGTTGATCTCAGTGATTAGCTAAAACAATACCAAAAGGTTCAGAAATTGATGTATGAAATCATCATCGGGACTTTCCATCCATGAGCACAAAAGCAAAGCAGTCAGAGGGTCATTCACTTAATAAAGAAAAAAAGCAAAGAGTAAAATACAAATTAATGTCAAGAAACTAAGGCATAGCACTTTTAACTTTCAAAGGCCAAATGGTGCCATTTCCTCTTCAAATCAGGAATGCTTCTTCCTTCTCACTCCACTGATATTTTCTTTCTGCTAATTGAACTGGAGACTTGCCCAAAAAGGCAGCAGCAGTGTGGTTGGAAGGGGAAAGGTACATGCCATGTGTTTCTTTTAGCCAAGACATCACTGATCAAAATTGATATTGTAGTTCAAGTCCCAGGGTCAATAGTAGAAAACATACCTGAGCATAGGTCTGCCAATGTGCGTGACAGAGAAATTGAACCTTAGAGTTTTACTGCCTGGGTTCAGTTTCCAGCAACAGCATTTTACCACTTAAATGACTTGGTGAAAGTTATTTTACTTTTTACTGAGTCTCAGTTTTCTTTTCTGTGAAGCAAGGAAATAATACTACCTGAACCCAAATATTTTCGTTGGTATTTTGTAAGGGAAATGTGTGTGAATTTCTTAGTATATCAAAACAGTATTTCACTACAATGTTGATTATAGAAATTGTTATATTTAATACAATTATTATTTGTATGTTTTATAATTTTTAATAACTATCAAACATATTTATAATTAACATAATCATTCTTGCCCTCATCATCTTACATGTATACCCAACATTATTGAATCTAAAACACCAGATACTTTCTTATATTTTACTCTAACTTTGGAGCAGCATCTAGGGATGCAGTCAGATGCCTAGGGCTGATGAGTTCAATGCTTCTATTACAAATAGAGAGAAGCAGAGTGAGAGCAGAGAAAGCTCTAAAAAAAAAAAAACCCAGTTCCCTCAGGTGCAATCATCACCCTCTCCCACATCCTTACCCCATGCACAGCATTCCTGCAGTCTCCAAAGGCCAGCCAGACCCAGCTCCTGAAGTTTATTTTGATAAATGACGCAGGCTATTGAGTGCCAAGAAATTTAAATACTTTGCTTTTCAAACATCAAATCTCTACCTGCAGAAGGAGCAGAGCCCAGAAATGAAACATCCTAAGATAAACACATGGCTTTAACCTTAACCTTTTGTCTGTTCTGTTCCCCACCTCTGAAAAGTTGGAAGAAAACATCTACAGGTAAAGACTGCTATAAATCACTAGTGAAAGGTTCAATATGATTTAACAAATACTTTATCTTGGAAAGCAGAGTTCTTATTTAACTGCTTTTGTATCTAAAGCCAACAATGTTCCTGAAGAAATTAAATGTGTTTTAATAAAGCCACTCATCAAAGTAACATAATTCAAATCCCTTACCGTATTTTTAAATGCTTTAAACCTACTGGTCAAAATAAGATACCTCTGGCTATGATAAGTGAGCAAAACTCACCATTCTTTTTCACTAAAAGGGAGAATTAATATTTCTTGAGTATTGTACCTGGTAAGTACCATGCGTTTTATACTTATACTATACTAGAAACACAAACATTTGTCAGACCAGGAAATTGAGACTCAAGTTTTAAAAAAAAAAATCTCACCTAAATTCATAGTACTAACAGAGAGGAAGTTGGATGTAAGCATGTGTTATGTCAAAGCCAAGCCAAGCTGCTTAATGAAAACCACAAAATTGCTGAGAATATTTCCATTAGGTACTGTTAGAAAGCTTTCATTACACCCCATTAAATAGATCACAACCATAGCAAACAAACAGTACTTTCAATTATTATGTCTCTAAAAAATAGATTTTTGAAATTTGAGAAATTATGCAGTATTAACATGTAATAATCAATTTTTGCTCATATGTTTACTTAGATTTTTATTGACTGTATATCCTTACTATAGGTTCCCTGGGAACTAGGCCTTGTGCATTTTGGTCCTCTCTTTATCCTCATTGCCTACAATAATTCCTGCCACTGAGGAAAAGCTTAAAAAGAATTTTTGGTATAATGGATAAACAAATAGTACATTTCAAATATGCACAGTACTGTATTTGGGATTTTGAATGTCCCTAAAAGGCCTATATGTTAAAGGTTTGACACCCAGGATGATGTTACAGGGAGGTAATGAGACCTTTAAGAGGTGGGATTTACAGGCCATCTGCAGGTCACTGGAGGCACCGCCTTGAAAGGAATAATAAGAACTAGGTCCATTGCCCTTTCTTTGTCTTCCTGGTCATGAGTTGAGTCGTATGCTCGGTCATGTGCTCCATAATGATAGGATCTAAGAAATGGGACCAACTCATGATGAACTTGGAGCAGGAATGTGAAGCAAAATAGACCTTGTCTGTTCATACACTAATCATCTCAAATAGCATATCAACAGACTCAAGATGACAAATAAATAAGAAATCAGATCACTTCTCACTTTCTCAGTAGAAGTGAAGGATAATAGTATGTAGTTCCAATACCTTTTATGATTTTCTCATTGTGACATACATATACAAAAGCAATTTATTTCTGTTTTGAAAATATTAGTAGCTATTTCATGAAGTCTAAGGAATATTGTCACTTGCTATGTTATAGTTTGTGTATGGACATTCCCCCACCCCACCAAGCTTCATGCGATCATGGGGTGTGGACTTCCCACAAGTAGTAGAATTTAGAGTTTGTAATTGATTCATTGTCTAGTTCTGGTATTATGAGGGAGGAAAAAGTTTTGCTCTCCTCTTTTACTCTTATTGCTTTGCTGTCTTCTGCCACCATGAACCATTGCCCCTCTGCCACACCACCCTGCCTTGGAGCCAACTGATTATGAATTGAAATCACTACCAACTGTGAGTTAAATAAACCTTTCCTCCTTTAACTTTTGTTGTTGAGCATTTTGTCTCAGCAATGAGAGTAAAGCAACTAAGACACTGTATGATTTTGACATGTACTAAATTTGTGCTGTTGAATCTTAAAAAATCCTGTGTCTTTTACAGTAAATTGAAAATCTCTTCTAAGGAAATTGTTTCCAAATTCCTTTGGTTAATGGTAACAGTATAAGCAGTGATGCTGGGCTAATGTAGCATATACTGTTTTAAACTTGACATCAGATTTCTCTCACAGGTTTCTTCTTTATTAGTGAGCTCAGTTGGCTAGAGTTTCATATAATGAAACCTGGCCCATGGGTTGAACCTCCTGGCATAACAGTTATCATAAGTTTGTTCCAAAGATTAATTCTGAATCTCAGCCAGTCCCCTTTAATTTAATTCTATGATTCTATAACATGGTATCTGTAACATATGTCATTGTCTAACTTTTGAGTCTTTGTTCTTTTTTTATAAAGAGAAATGCCTTGGTTCTCTTTTTCTTCTTCTTCAAAAAGTAGTCATCCATATTCAATTGCAGAAAGATCAGGAGACATAATCACATAAAACAAGACATATGCTTATGAGAGCATGTGTCATTCATCTCTCTTTAAAATCTCCATTTAACATTTTACTCTGCAAAAAGTTATATTACTAAGTCACACTGTATTAGACAATTGATTTAATTTGTTGACATTTCATAATTAGAGCTATAGAAGGTAGGATGAAGGATATATCAATAAGCTTATAAATAACTGATTTTTATATAAAATTAAACATAAAAATCCATAAGATTTCCAATGACCAGAAGTAATCATTTGGAATAAAGCTTCTACAGTAATATACTAGCTAAAATTTACCTTAATGAAAAACACGTATTCAAGTTATTTGATGGGTAAATACACACTTAACATAAATTCTATACATAAACTTTCAGGAAATTATGGTAATAATGACTTTATTTGTAACAACAAGAAGGCATCTCATTAAATGAGAACATTTAGGTTCTGAAGGAGACTGATTCCAAGAGACACACAGCTCAGCAGTCTATTTTAATAAGGACTTATTCAATGTAAGTTAAGACCTGAATGGGAAATTGGACCTGGGTCTGGTCCTCAGAAAGACTGGTTCCTTCCACTAGCAAAATGACTCAAGGTCATATTAGTTTGCAGAACTAAATGCCAAGTGTTCATTTAATTGTAATTTGTGTTCCTTACATAAATTCCTAGAAAATGAATGCTTCCACAATTCACTGTGTTGAGAAAGAAAGACAAAGAGAAAAAGACAGTGAGAGAGGGAGAGAAAGAGACAGAGATAGAGACAAGGACAGAGACAGAGAAAAGGAAAGGGAGAGGGAAACGGAAATCGAAATAGAAACAGCAACAGAAAGAGAATCTGGAAAGCAAATAATATTTCCCTTAAATTTGGCCAAGCTACTATCCAGGAGCTGAGATGTCCTTTAATGAGTCCACAAAGCACCAGTTATTGTAGTCAGAGTTTGCAAGGAAATCAAGATAATGCAGGACACATAATTTATACACTTATGTTATAATGGTCACACACAGAGTCAAGTACAAAAGAAAGAATGCAGGAAATCTGTCCACACAGAGATCCAAAGAATCCAACTAGGGGCCTGGATTCCATGGCAATGTCCTGCATGAGTCCAATGACCCCCATGGTTCAGCTGAAGACCTAGAGCCCATGACAAAATCTCATGTAAAATTGTTTCATAGATCTGTTCTGGGAAGGTCCAAAGGTTAGCGTGGAAGCCAGAAAATCTATACCAGTGAGATGAAGGATCTGTGCCTGTAGGTTGAGGATACTGCTCTGGAGCCAGGAAGGAATGCTTAGAGAATAGACCAGGGCTCCCCCTGAAAAGTACCACAGCCATCCTCAGCAATGACAAGGTTCTGAGCTCCTATGATGATAACAACCAAGATCATATTACAGAAGAAGCTCAGCAAGCTTCTCCAAGAGAACCAATGGCAACAGGAGAACCAATAATACCCAGGAGAATAAACAATGCCAAGGAGAACCAACAACACTACCTCTTCCTTTCCAGTTCTTTTTATCTTGGCAACAGTGCTTGGGTGGGCCATTCACACTAAGCACCATGCTGATTCAATTCAGCTGGTATTACAAGTTGACCACAGTTATCAATCCATTACGCAATGAATATTTTGGTTGGTTTTGCTGACATGGTAAAATCATGACAAATACTTTGACAAAAATACTGACTGAGAATGCAAGCTTCATTCAGAAAAACTAAGACAAAAGCTAAGATACTTTTTAAAAGCATAATTGAGGTGTTTTTTTGTTTTGTTTTGTTTTGTTTTGTTTTTTTGTAGTACCAGGCTTACACCCAGGGCCTTTACACTGAGTAGCATCTCCTCCTCCTTTTTATATTTATTTTTAAATTTTGAGTTAGAGTCTTGCTAAATTGCCCAGGTGGGACTTGAATGTCTAATAGTTCAGCCTCCCAGAAGCTGGAAGTACAGGCATGCTGCACCATGCTCAACTGGCTTGGCTCTTTATTTTTTTCTTCTTTCCTAAGTCCTCCTGCACATTAAATTATAGATGGAAAGGGCCAATACTCAATAACTGTATGGCTCAATGTTTCTGCTTGCTTTCCTCACCCTCCGTTTGCTGTAGGCTGCTGTAAGTTGTCTCCTGTCCTGCTCTCTTCATCCTATCTGTTGCTCCGACATTCCCACATTCATTAAAATCTGCTTGCAGAAAAATGCATAGCAGCTATCTATGCCTGAACTCAATTTCTATTTAACTTTCCAAATAATTTTAAATTTAAATCTTTTCTTCTTATTAAAAGATATCTAGGGCAAGTCAGAAAGAAGGTTTTATATTAATTGTTGTTTTGATATATTTTGTTTTCCAGAGGAATCTTACAGTAATAGAAAGAACAGAGGATCAGCAGCTCCTGAGAACCAAGTTTCAACCCTCTCTAAGGCTCCCTACCATATTAAAAGGAGAGAACAATAAGTTTACATAAAATGATGTTGAAATTAATGATTTCTTTTGTAAAAAGAACAAAAACACTACCTTGTGTATGAGATATGATACGTGAAGTAGATCTAGTTGGGTTTAAAAAATTGAATAATGTTGGGGAATTAGAGTAACTGCTATGGGGAACATGAAAGGGAAATGAGCAGAATCCAGTGAAATGGTACCAGACAATTTTAAGATTAGGTCTGGATTAGAGGTCATACATTTTTATGAAAAGTATGCAGGACTTAGATGTCCTAAACTAGGTTCAGAGAGAGTGGCTACCAATTTAGCCCACAAGGTGGCCCATTCTTGTCAAAGACCCATTTGAGAAAGAATCCTGCCTACAACAGCACAGATGTAGCCCTCTATCATGACTAAAGGAAAGTCAGCTCTGGGGTCTGGCTTGTATCAAAAATACACTAAACACTCATTAAGGGTGCTCCTGTTTTGGGAATCCCAGATTCCTGAGTCAATGGCTGGTTTCCCAACAGGAAACAGAAACCTAGTTTGCTTATAACTGTGGAAGATTTACTTCCTAAGTCTGGCATCCTGATCCAGCATTTTTCCACTCTATTTTTCTTTTAGATTAAATAAAAAAGAGTAGATACTGGGTACGGGACCAAGGTCATGGTGTAGCTGTTTCTCCTAGATAGTCTTGCGATGTTCATTGCCGTTTCCACCATGTCAACATTCTTGGCCAGAATCTGACCATTTTTTTGAATTTAGATAAATAAGAAAGGTAATTTCTCTATTTGTAAATGCTACACAAATTATTTTGAAACTCTCAAGAAGCTGCAGCTACATATTTCCTTTAAATGTGCTGTTCTCCTCTTAGTTCAAAAGTTCATTCAAAAGTCCTCTGTTCATTTTCCACTAGCCAATTGGGGCAAATATTGCATTATTTCCTCAAAATTTCTCAACATAACTCCTCTGCAGTTAGAAGTATCCAGATCAGTCTTTAACCCTTGTCACCTCATGGTGGTTAGGAGACTTCTTCAAAGGGGAGACTATCATAGATATGTAAGTTATGTAGAAATATTGTATGCAGTCAGACAGGGCTGGCCCCTCAACAGATCAATGCAAAAGACAACTGTGGCAGGAGGCATATTCACTGAAGACCAGGCTGCAAGAAAGAACTACTCACCCATATACTTCCCTTGGGGATGAACAGCAGTGATTGATATTCTTAGTAGGAATCAATCACCTTGAGGTGGCAGACCAAATCTCCTTAACCCACCCCATCCAGGAAAGTCCTTGTCTGCCCACACGCACTTGTTACATGACTTGTTTCCCTATTTGCTCCCCATTTAATCAATATTACCCTACACTGTTCTATACTTATTGGTTGACCATAATTTTGTCCCACTTCACACCTACCCTATGATTTGTCATTGGATCAACTTTACCTAAACACTATACTTATAATGTTATTGATTGATTATAGTTCTGCCCACCTTAATCCCACCTCATCGGGTGGCTTTGCTCAATAAAAGACCCTTGAGAAGTGAGGTTGGTGGGCTACCCGCTTTCTGAGCTACATTTTGTTCCTCTCACTCAGAATTTTCTTTCTCTCAATAAATTTTTTCTACTCTTAAAAAAAGAAGATACTTCAATTTTTCAGTAGTTTGAATCTAGGTGAAGAGTTTTGTTTGGTTTAGTTTTCTGTTTGTGTTTTGTGAGTTTGGTTTATTATATTTATAGTGTCTGGTGAACTATATACATCTTGCATGTGTTTTACATTTGTTAGGAAATTGGAGGAATTTTTGGACATTATTTATTTAAGTATTTTTTGCCGATTCTCTACCTCTTCTCTCTTTGATATTCCAGTTACACATGTGTTAGACTGATACTATCCTGCATATCTTGAATGTTCTAGGGAGTTTTGTATTGCTTTTTGTTTCTTGTATTTTATTTAGATATTTTTACTCTTCTCTTTGTGTTGTAGATACTGTCAGTTCTATTAACCTATCATCAAGTTCACTGATTCTTCCCGTCACTTGTCATAGTTACTCATAAATATGTGAAAGACATTCTTCATTCCTCTTATTCTATGATATTTTTGTAATTTCTGCAACTTCCAGTTTTTTTTACTCATACTATTTATTTCTCTCCTGAAATTACTATCTGATCTAGCATGTTGCTCATCTTCTCCACCAGATTGGGGTCATCAAACTATGATTTATGGACAAGATCGTCCTAGTGGCCTGTTTTCATATGTCCTTTGAACTTTGATGGTTTTTACCTTAATAAAGATTTCTTAAAATTTTTCCAAAAAAGGAAGAATTTTTCAAAAAGATCATATGTGTCTTACAAAGCCTAAAGCCTTTCTAGCCCTTCAGAGCTGCATTGTTAGGGACACATCATCAGGATTCTTACCAATCTTTTTTTGTGAGCATCTGGTATGGTACATGGAGAAAAGGTCTGCAAGAGAGTGTGAATTTCCATATACTTTCAGCCCACATAAAGCTCTATACTCTGTTATCAGCTCATTTAAAATCTCCACTAATTCCTATCTGTCACAAGGAAATCCTTTTTAGCAGCATCTGACTGCATGCACCCCAGGTTAGTGAATGCTTGTGGCCCATTTATTCAACAGAAGCAACTAAATGCTTAGGTTTCATGCAGAGAGTTACACCAAAATCCCACTTATCTGTTGGGATCAAACTTGTAATTTACCCAGCTATATTTTTATTTAAAGGTTTAGAATGATATTGTCTAGCTATCCACATCCTTGAATGAAAGCAAAAGTCCAAATGCCTCATTCTTTTTCAGGTTGCCTCTTTGGATAATGTCACAGGTTCGCAAAGACATCAGAGACATGTTAAGTTTTCGTATAGGCACAGGCTAATGTTTATGGTTTTTGTTGCACTTTGTTTTATTTGGTCCAGAGTGAACAGGTGTCTCTAATGATGAGAGCCTCATAATTCAATAAGGCCAACAACTGAACATGGAAAAACTGCAGGATTAGCACAAAAAAGGGGGTCAAAAAAGTTCAACTGTTGTTAAGAGAGAAACTGGAGTGATGGATGATGGGATCCAGAATTACATGAGGCCAAAGATGGCTCAGAGTCTGACAGAAAAGTGGAAATATCATAAATTTAGAGGTTCAACAAAGCCAAGAGTCAGATTCATTGTCACTAAAGAATGAGAGAGTCAGAAAAGAAATGTATGCAATACAAAAAGGAGTGAACCAGTTGAGGCTCAGTTCTGGGGTTATGTTACTCAAAACGCCAGCAATCCACTTCACAAGACAGAAGGCTCCCATCACGTGGGAGAGTTACAAAGATGTAGTCATCTGGAAAGGCAAAAAGGCAGGCACTCGGGATGTTTCAGAAGGCTGCTCTGTGTTAAGAAAGTTTACACTCCTGCTTCAAAAGGAAGCTTTTACTTTAAATTTCAGGGAATATTCAAGGAGAAAAAAACCAAGAGGGAATATCTGAACATGTCACCAATATTGAAGTTAATAAAAATAAGTATTTAAAGTTGAGGAATAGAGCCAGAATTTGAGTTAAAAAGAGGCACAGTCCCCACCCTGACAAGACAGAAGGGTTCCACACTGAAGAAGCACTCCCAAGACACATGAAGTTTCTCTGTGTTATTCTTATTTTTATCTTTTAGCTTGTATTGTTAATCTTATCTTCCCTCAATCACCTGTGCAAGACATTTCAGCAATCATTTGTTCTGTAAATTATATAAAATGTAAAATAAATCTATAAATAGTTTGATCCAAAATCTATATACAGGGACACTTGAATTACAGTATATTGAACACACTGAGAATAATCATGTGAAGACACAACTGCCAACACATCACAATGCAGAACTCTTATGCTTCCTAAAAATACCTTCTATAAAATTATAAATGCACATGCAATAAGTAACCATTACTAGTAATTAAAGCCAGTGCATAAGAAACAAAAAAATAGATAAAGTATATTTTATCAAAATTTAAAATGTGTGCATCAAGGGATACTATCAGAGTGAAAGGTGAGAGGAATGGGAGGAAATTTTTTTTCCTCTTTTTTATTTAAAGAGAAAAAAGAAAGGACATAAAAAAACAAAGCAGTAAAAGGGTATAAGTAATACAGAATTTCAAGAAAAAAATATACAGTAAGAAATCACTAGTTAATAGGTTACATATTGTCTTCTTAGAAACAGTTGTCCAAATTATAAAATTAAAGCATATAAAGTGGACATTCATACAGTGAGATTGGAGACAGTTCCGTTCAATGATCCAACAAAAGCTCAGTAAAATGGTTTTCCATCCTACACATTCAAACATACATGCAGTTATATCCCTTAGTCCATCTTCCTTTCCTCTCTTTTTTACAATAACAATTACACTTTTTGGGTCTTATTACTCCCACAGTTCTTATTACTTTTTTTGAAGAGAATAAAACCAAACGTGACTAAGCAAAACAGAGTCAGTTAGAACAGAAGGATGGGCATAGTACATGATGATACAAAAATAGAATACCAGGTGATCAAAAGTGATTACCATTGTGCCTCTTGCTATTTTTAAATTGAGTTGCCTATATCATCAGGTATAGTAGAATTGATCAAAACAGAACAGAACAAGACCAATAAAACCTACACTGGAAACCTTACAGGACTTCAAAAAAGATAATAGTCAAACCATAATGGGTATCATATTATATCTTATTGCCTTCAAAGTGGTTGCCTATACCCTCAAACTTGATACTATCAAACAAAATAGAATATAGTATAATCAGACAGAACAAGATGGGGAGAGTGATACTGGGGTTCAAATCAGGTTAATAGGAAAACAAAAATGTTACTATAATAAAAGCATCTATTTTATAAAAGATTAATATCCAGAATATATAGGACTCAGCAGTTAAAAACAAACGAACCCAACCTAAAAATAGACTAAGGACTTGAATAGGTATCCCATCATAGAAAGTATACAAATCAACAATAACTACATAAAAAGATGCCCAACATTATCAGTCATTGTGAAAAAGGCAAGACGTAAGCATAACTAAATATCCATTCACCACCATTAGCCTGGCTATTTTTTTAGATTAATATAAACAGAGAATAGCAAGTACTGGCAAAGATGTGGAGAGATTTGAACTCTTGTACATAGCTGGTAGGAATGTAAAATAACACAACATTCATAGACATAATTAGGTGGTTCTTCAAAAAGTTAAATTACTGTATGATCCAGTAATTCAGCCTCTAGAAATGTATGCCACAGAAATGAAAACAAGGACTCAAACAGATACTTTAGCATCAGTGTTCAGAGTGGCATTATTGATAAGAGTCAAAAAGTAGAAATAATTCAAATGACCATCAACAGTTAAATGGATAAACAAATGTGATGAGAATACATAGATAGATAGATAGATAGATAGATAGATAGATAGATAGAGAAAATACAACTCTAAAAATGGAATGAAACCCTGATTCATAAGATGATATGGATAAATCTTTAAAACATTATGATGATAAGTGAAGCAAGCCAGATACAAAAAGACAAATATTGTATGATTTGATTTTTATGAAGTACTAGAATAAGCAAATTCATGGAGTTAGAAAGTAGAAGTCATCAAGCACAGGGAAAAGAAAAGGAATTAGTATTTGATGGGTACAGAGTTTCTGTTTGAGATAATAAAAAAAAAATTCTGCAAGTAGATAGTAGCGATGGTATCATAACATTATGTATCTACTTAATGCCAGCCCACAAAATACTTAAAAATTCTTTAACACTTATTCTGTATACAGTTTATGACAGTAAATTTATTATGACCAAATACAACCAAAAATTAATGAAACTTAATCTGTAAGGTGATTGTAAATTGACACTTTAGTATATATTTTTTCATATATTCTAAAGAAACATCCTTATAAGTCTTTTTATGCTTCCTTCAGGGTCTTCTACTTTGGAAAGCAGTGGACTACACAAATCCTAAATCCAACTATATATGTAAGTAGTTTGAAGGCAACATCATCTCTTCCTGGAGAGGGTAAGATTTATGTACGACCTGGGATTGGCATACACAGTTACCCTTAGGTTGTTGCATATTCTATAAGGGTCTTATGTAGGCATCCCTAAAAAAGTTTTGTCCCCATGCAGGGGTTTTGTTGCACTGTGTTTAACTTGTCTTCTGCTCCCTAACCCATGTACTCTGAAGGAAAGCTTCATTTTAAAGTATTTTTGAAAGATGACTAGGTTGTCATGTGTGTAACAACCCATATTTCTTATTATTCTTTCAAAGATCAAAGCTCCAGTGCTTATCACTTCAGGGTTTCTTTCTAACTTGCAATTGCATTACTCTTGACCTCTATAACAAAAGTTGTTCACTGAGTGACATACCATCTTGTCAGCCAAGACGTACATAAATCCTGTTAGTCTCACTGAGTGAAGGTGACAGTATTGTTGAATGGAGTAGAGGAAACCTAAATCCCTAAGATCCTAGCCAAACATACTCTTATTAGTTAATTAATAAAATTTTCTGTAAAACCACTTCATGTCAGGCAATTGAGGAAAGATGGGGCTAAGAGATCAAAGTAGGTCTCTGAGGTCATAGCAGTAGTAACAGCAGCATGAGAAGATGGATCTCCGGCAGCTATAGCTCCTGGCTTGTCCCACAGGGCCAAGAAATGAGTATAAGAGATCTAGTCCAGACACATGGGCTCCATGCCACAGAATCTCAACATTCCAGGTGGTAATTAAGCCATTTGGGACGTTGCCATATGTAGTAGAAGAAAGAAAAAAGAAATAAGTTTGGTGGCTGGATATCATTTACTATCTCACGCTAATTTGTGTAAACTCCCTTATTTTGTCTTCCACATTGAACTTTCCACATTATCTGTAATCCTTGATCTGCCAATAGACAATACACACATAATTACATTGTATAGAAATACATTTATATCCAGTCTGTCTCCATGTATATAATTAAACATATTTTAAAACTAATTTTATTTTGCAAATGTTCAGGAATTTCAACTGTTCCCTCACAATAAAGCCAAAACCCACTTCACTAAATAAGCCTTCTTTGGCCCCTTTCTGAAGCCCGGAATAGATGAAGTAAATGGGTCGGAGGGGAAAAAACAAACCTGAGAAAATAGTCTCATCTATATTTTTACTATACTTAATACAGTGTATTTTCTTTAAGAAATAAAAGTTCTTTTATCAATTACTTTTTCTTAGTTTATTGTCCCTTTGAGGAATCCTTCCAAATTTTATGTTTTGTCAGATAGCAACAGGTCAAGGTGAGAAAATAAGGCATTCTGGATAGAAAACTCTTTTAATTCAAATTTGACTAGTAATTGTCATTTTCCTCTCTCTCTCTCTCTCTCTCTCTCTCTCTCTCTCTCTCTCTCTCTCTCTCTCCTCTCCTCTCCTCTCCTCTCCTCTCCTCTCCTCTCATCTCCTCTCTCTCTCTGCTAATTTTAAGCTCCTAATATGAAATCCAATGGATTATAAGCAACTTGGACAAACACTGGCCAAGCTAAAACAAGATGGTATAGTAAATAATGAAAAGGATCTAATTTCTTAATAGAGAATTACACTGTCTTGTTTTCCTTCAAAAAGGAAATATCATCATCACTTGGTTGGATAGTTTCACGCAGTTGAAATCAAGCCACCCTTAACTATTTGGAACTCCTACCCTCCTCTGCAGCCTTCCGAACATACACATGGGATTCACTTTGTGCATTCTCTCAAGGAAGGATGAGAAAGTCCTTCAGACTTTTTTCTAGGGCCTCCACATGGTACTGCCCTAAACTATTACAGATTTTTTTATCCCTCAATTCATTAAAATGTATTGAACAACTGACAACTAAGTCTCAGTTGTGTGTAAGAAAAAAATAATGTAGTTCACAGTCTTAAATTTTAAATCTAGGTTTAAGGTTGTGGATTCCCTTTGTGGTTGGATTCTTTTTGGCTTTCTTCTTGTAGCATTGTAACATTCTAGGAAGCTGATGTTAATGTGAAGTCTGATCACAGGCTAAAAGAAGAATTATGCCATTTTGCACAGAGACATTTAGACAACAAAATATTCACTTAGTGTCTATATTAGATTTCTTTCTGAATTTAGCCTTTAGGCAATCAGTTTGTTAAAAGATTCTAAAAGCATTGGCCTTTATGTGAATGAGAATGCTCTACAAAGTTTCTAACTGTAATGAAATGAGAAGGGTCATAAACCTCTGTGCTGTAGACATCCATTAACAACCAGGCTATCTAATCCCTTCGCAGAACAAATTTCTGGGTTAGCAGGTGTGTTTGGAGGAGGTACCCCACTGCCTGGGAAGCAGCTGGATGTGCCAGCTTTTGGACTGAGAACAGAGAGACAGCAAATCTCTTGCACAGGGGCAGTTTGTCCCTGACTTTGACCCCACATTCCTTAACTAGACTCCTCTGTTTCTTATAAATTTTATATCCTCATGCAGAAAGGCATAACTTTCTTATCTTTTAAGGCAAGTATGTCTGCTCTCCACTCTGTTCCCTCCCCTATTCCTGGACTGGACATTATTTGTCTTGAGACAGAGGAGAATTTAACAGAACACGTGATCCTATTTCATGGTCTTTGAAATTATTTCTGTGAAATCTCCACCTACTTGCCACAGCCTGATTTACTACATCGCCTGGAAAAAACAAATGTAATTATGTTGGAATCAACATAATATGAGGCCAGATTGCCTTAACATTCTTTTTGCTTGACAGGAACTTAATATGAATGAGAACCAGCTGTCTGTCTGTCATCATGAGCATTTGGTCAGCTTTTATAACTGATGACATATATGGTTCTTTTGGAAAATACTTTAAAGTCACATAATTGTAATAGTCATTTTCCCTGACATCTTTAATATCTATAATTAATCATGTAAAGTACATCTATCTTACCTGAAACCAAGAGATAATTTTATGCTTTCCAAGTGATTATCTTCCCCAGAATAGTTTTCGCTAGCTTAATGTTTTAGACTTCTTTTATAAAAGAAGTAGTACATTTTTAGTCAAGAAGAGAAAACAAAGCTTGTGGGAAAAAATGCCTGATTATAATCTGGGGCTTTGGACAGCCAGAAGGATATGGAGAGAGAAATTTAATTTGTTTTGGTACCAGGGATCGAACTCACAACCCATTCTTGCCAGGCAGGAGCTTATGCCACTGAACTAAATCTCTTGCAAAAAAATTTAATTTGATTAGCCTTTATTAAGCATCCATCACTCGTCACACAAGTTTTAAAAATGTATTTTTTAAAAGCTAGTAGTGTGGAGACCTTTACTTTATAATGCTCTGTCTGCATTCATCTTCGTAACTTTCACAACTGCCCTGTCTTATGAGTTAGATTTTTCAAATGCTAACACTGAAATTGGCGACATTAAGTTTCCCAAGGTCACATAACTACTTAGTGATAAAGTTGAAAGTAGGAGCTAGACATGTTTTCTTACCTAAAACAATAAAAAAATTATGAAAGAAAAAATTTAGAAAGATTGACAAATTCAAGATCATCATATTGAACATGGTAATTGTGTACCAGTAACAACTAACCAGACAGAGCCATAAAAAAGTCCCAGGTGTAAGTTGGAATAGAAAGAGCTCATGAGAGTATACAAAGATAGGTAATCAGTAAAAGCGAAGTCAGCCACAAATATTGATCTATGACAGAGGTGTAATAAGTTTCTGGAGAAAATATGGATCAATAAATAAGTAGTGACTGAAAAATAAAATCTCATAAAAATGTCTGATTTCCTTTCATATTATTTCAAACATTAAAAACACATCAAAAATTTTAACCTTATTGTGAAAAGCAAATATTTTTGAATAAAATAAATGTGACTAAGCAATATTGAAGCATGGAAGGAATTTTTAAGTGACATATGAAAATGCAATAATAAATTCACTATATTAAATAAGTCTTTTTTACAACAAAATACAATATAAAAAATTTTAAAAATTATCCACAGATTGGCAAAAAATATTTTCAATTCACATGACTGAAAAAGGAACAGCAACAAGAGTATATAAAGAATCTACATGGTAGAAAATTGAACATTTTACAGTAGAAGAGTCTCCCTGCCTCTAGACCCGATGGTCTGATTATCTATTCAGGATAACGGTACACAGTGTGGCATCTGTGGGAGATCTCTTTCTGAAGGTGGGAGCCACTGTTGACTGCCTATTGTCTTCTTTTGAAATGCTGTATCACTTTCATTGTTTTGTTGGGTTGGGGTTTTATTCTATTTTGTTTTGTTTGATTTTGTTATATTCAATGGCATGATCAGCTATTTCAAAGATAGCAAGATATATCATGGTAGCCATTTTGGATTTAATATTACCTTGTTTTGAAGTCCTTTATTGCATTCATTGTTTTGTTTTTATTGGTTTTATTCTGTTTGATCTTTACTATGTCTGAAGGTGTCTGCACCTATTTTGATGACAAAAAGCATCATGGTAACTATTGATTTCATATTGTTTTGAAATCCTGTATCATTTACACTTGTTTGTTTTGATTGGTTTAATTCTGTTTTATTTTCCATGGTTCTATCCTCTTTAAGATAAAATTTTAAAAAAGAAAATTCTACCTGAAAACTAAATAGATTTTTAATTTTAAAAATAATAAGAAAAATCAAATTAAAAAGCATGCCATTATTCCATATCAATCAATGAGACAAAATGTTGGAACATAACAAGTGTTGTCCAGATGTGTTACAACAGAAATTCTTGTTACTAATGGATTTGGAAAAACTCAGGCCAAAACAATTTCCTGGGTTTTTATTTAGTGTTTACACTTCATATCATGGCACAGTGCCCACAGGATACAAATATGTGGATGCTGCTCACTCCAACAATGAAGGATTTTGCCAATTCCTGACCTTCACTGGTAGTTTGTCAAACATTTTATTTAGAGTCCCTGAAGCTACCACAAGAGTTGTATTTTAATGTTGAAGTGTACTCTTGGTTCTGATCCATTTCCCACCCTCTACAGCAAGAATGCTTGCATTTTGCTCAGTTGTTTTTAGTCAAACCTTTTTGCCTGAGTACAGTCTAAATGGTTGAAAGGTCAAATTACAATGCCACAGGACACTCTCAGGAAGATTCCCCTTCGCAGAGTGACCCAGATTTCATTCTCATTCCTGAGGCAGCACCTGTAGATGAGAGGTCTAAGCTTGATATAGCCTGAAAGGTCCAATATATGAGACACAAGAGGAGTTTCATGTTTAGTATATAGTAAACTGCTGGCTGATTGATTTTGACATCAAATATCACAGTGACTGTTCACACTGAATGTCACAGCTAGCATTACTGATTTGTAATCCACACTGAGAGAAAAGAAAGGAAAGATGGAAGGAAGGAAGCAAGGAAGGAGGGAAGGAAGGAAAAATAAATATCAGAAAGCAATGTTCAACACACACGTTATGCTCCCCCAAGCCTAATTTCCTACCTCCTATATTTGTAAGCATACAGGGCAACAACCTACATAAGGAAGATGATCTCAAGGAAATGTTTGCCTTCATATCAGATAGTCTTTCTAACCTAGTATATTCAACTCAGAATACAGCATTAGAGTGAGAACATTTACTGCTTTTTTTAGGGTTTTGAACATGTTATCACAAACTTAATAGCTTAAAAAATAGGAATTTACTTTCTCACAGTTCTGCAAGTCAAAAGTCTGAAATTAAGATACTGGAAGAACTGTTTCCTTCTGGAGACTCAGAGAGAATTTGTTCTATGCCTCTGCCCTAGTTTCTGGTGGTTGTTGGAAATTCTTCATAACCTTGATTTAAATCTAAAATGTCTCCTTAAAAGTTCTTGTATTCAGATAATGGCCTTTTAGAAAGTACTTGGATAATGAGGACTCTAACTTCATCAGTGAGTTCATCCATTTGTTGGCATTGTGGGGAGGTGACAGAAATGTAGGAGGTAGAGACTAGATGAAAGAAAGAGAATATGGGAACGTGACCTTGAGGACTGTACCTCCCCAGTTCCTTCCTCTCTGGCTCCTTCCTGGTTTCTTTCCTTTCTTGCTTCTATGAGGTAAGCAGCTTACTCTGCCAGGCCTTCTATCTCACAACACTGTCTCATTTCAGGTCTACAGCAATGGAAGCAGCTGACCATGGACAAAAACCTCTAAAAGTCCAAGCCCAACAAATCTGTTTCCTCCTCTAAGTTTATTTTCTCAGACATTTGATTACAATAAAGCACATCTGACTAACACACCTTGCCTTGAAGATACATCATTGCAATCTCTGCTCTATCATCATGTCGCCTTCTCTTCTTTATTTCTTATAGAACAACACCAAACATTGAATTTTGAACACCATCCTAAAACTAGGAAGATTTCACTTCAAGATCCTTAACATCTATACAGACATTATTTGTAAATGAGGGTAAATTTATGGAATCAAGACTGTATTACCATACGTGGCCCACTGTACAAACTATTAAAGAGGTAACAGAGTGTGTTACCTACAGTAGTTGATGTATCAGGAAAATGTATTATAGATTTCCTCTCTAGTTCTCACTGACTCCAATGAAGAGAGGAAATTAACACAACAACATACTGAACCATCTAAGTGTACACAAGCACACACACAGACAGACACCCACACCAACACACTTTAATGATTTTAGAAATTACTGCAGGAACAAATAATGTTGCAGAAATCAGAAATTCCTAAAGTACTCAAATAAATAGGTGATACTCTTTCCATATTAATAAGAAAGTTTATTTCCATCATTAGCAAAGCAACTTAACTTTTTTCTTCAAAATAATTTGTTCTTTTAAATGATTAATAACCTAACCCTTCCAATTTGTTCACATAATTGCTCAATTTAATAAATCAAACTTTAGGTTGGTCTAGGGTTAATTCTTACAAAATGTGAATGAACTAAATGTGAGTTGGTGATGTTCCCTGATGCTGAATTTATCCATCAATAAATATGTGAATAAAATGTAATGTCACTTTTCAGCATTAGAAATAGATATTTGACTGTGCAGCTGATTTCTAATGCCCTCTAAATAAAACACAGAGATCTGTTTCATTGGCTAAAAAATTAGGAAAATCTTACTGAGATGCTTACCACATGTTTTTGCCTGTAAAACACTGCAAAGGGTACAAGAAAGAGGATTACTTTTTATATTCAGAAATTCCTTTTAGTTGAAATCACAGTCTTTTTGAACTTTATGTTTTGACTGTGGTACAAATTTATTTTTAAAATAGATTAGGTAAATGATACATAAAGCTAGAAAGTAAATGGAAATCCATAAAACCCAAGGTCATATGGAAAGTGTTCATAACTCTCAGCAAATATAATGAGCTAATACATATACATACTTAAACTACAACTGCCCAAACATTACAAAGCCAGTCAAAAGTTAACTCCGCCCTGCTTGAACATATGCCATAAACTCTATTACTTTATTTTAGCACCGTAAAGACAAAATCTAGCATCCACAGAACTTAGATTAGAGTACAAAACAATTGGAATCCCTGATCAAAGGCAAAATCCTTTCTGCAATTTTTTTCACAAGTCACTCTGGTACAATAAGTCCCTTTAGAAAACAAAACTGTCACATCTTGGTTCTGTGACTTACTAGACAATCATGTGCCCTGGTGTGGTAGAAGTTCCTAAACAATTTGACCTACAAATCACTCAGCTGGAAAATGGAAATGTAAAACATATCTTGGTTGTGAAGGTTATACATACTACACATAAAGTCTATGGTTATCCCTAGAGTTTGTTGATTTTTATTCAATGAATCTGAGAAACCATAGATAGCTGTCCCTGGCTACATAACATAACAGTGTCTAACAACTGAAAAGCTTAATAACAAGGTGCAGGTTGCATTTGCACATAAAAACCTGATTATCCTATTTAATTACAGAGAAATGTATTATTGGTAAAGTGGCAAACTCTAAGAAGTACCACTCGGATCCCCTTTCAAGAAAGGACTTGTGCAGCTGTAAGGACTGTGGTTAGCGTACAACCTCCAGCTGTTAACCCTTCAGGTCTGCTTTGGCTTTTCAGAGGTGAAGGACACAGCACTTATGCAGTGGTTGTGCCAGTGAGTCAGGAAGTGGTAGCCATGAGCATGCTCTTCTCATAAGAGCCCCAGCCAACGGCTGAACAAGGAGCAACAGGAGATCCAACCATTTCCACCAAATATGAATCCCTCCTCCAGCCAACTGTGCTTCAGTTTCCTGCTGAGCGGGCAGGGGCTAGCCCAGGTTGGCATCATGTGGCTAACTACCCACTGGCTATACGCCTCCTTTTCTGTTCACAAGCTTACTCCCAATAAATACCTTGCACTTCCAACTATCTCAGTGGGTTCACTGGGAGAATTCAAGTTGTGGCACATGACAAATGATAAGGAGATTTATTAATTAACAGTAATGACCCAAAAAATCCAGGTAGAAGACTCAAGAAATACAGAAGTTTTTATTATTCCTCTTAAAACCTCCCAGCCTATTTAACAATCTAGAGCTCTTGTCTGTACCTGTTAGTATTAAGCCAAGGTTAGTATTTTTTTCTGGTTTTTTTTTTTTCCAATATGTGTATTTGTTTTGAGTTAAGTTCACTTCACTCAGAGATGAAGAAACAAGAGCCTGTGTCATGATTCCAGAGGCTGAATTTTCCTTTGATATTGATTAAGTCTCTCAGTGTTCTTAAATATCCCTCTGAGATCTGATTTTCCAGCCTATTCATCACTTTTATTGCTTTTCTCTGGATGTTATCCAACTTTCCACCCTACATCTGTCTTCAGATAGAGAGTTTCAAACTCATAGCAGGCCTTCAGTAAGCAACTGGCAGCAGGAGAATAAAATAGAGTATCTCAGTGTCCGTAACCACTAACAAGGCTAACTATAAATTAGTGAGTTTTCTAGATATATTCATCATTATTAACTTGTATTTACATTGACATTAGTACCTTATTTGTTTATATTCAACTTCATTCTGAAGAAGGTTTGGGACAGGATTACTTAAAATTTAACAAAGATGACAAATACACAAAGTATGATTCCAGCAGAAAAACAAAACTGTGATTATCATCAATTGCATAAGTAGACAATCTATAAATTTTCCTACTAAAATAACAAGACTGTCAATTACACACACACATGTCCTTAAAAATAAAGCCAAGTACATAACAGAATGAAGAAGGCCCACATGCTTTTATCTTCCTCTATTAACTTTTTTCTTTTTTAAAAATGCCAATTTGCCAACAGCTCTATTTGTAATCCTGTTCTTTGGGAACTAGCATGCTGAGCCCCATGGCCTGACATGACCTGCTTTTCCTGCACATTCTCCAAGAGTCCCCTTACCCACTCTAAAGTTCCTGAACCACATACCATTTGTTATGGTTTGTGTTTGGGTGTTCCCCCAAAGCCCCACGCAGTTATGGAGGAGGGCTTCTAGAGTTTACGAATGACTCATGGTCCAATCTTGGGATTATGACTGGGGGTTTGAGTGCTACACCCCAAGTGGGTGTGGCCTACATACAATATAAGAGACAGAAAGAGTCTTCTTTCCGTGCTTTCCCCCTTTTGCTCTTGTTGTGTGTATGAATAAAATTTTTAAATGAAAGAGGCACTACATATGTATCTACCTCATATGATTGAGGAATATCTGGCTGTCCTATACCAAGCTGCCTCATCCAACACCTAGATTTCTTTTTTATTTTTTAAGAGAATTTTAAAAAACAATAAAAATGATACAAAATTTCAAAACAAGACAATAGAAAAATTAATAATGGTTATTATATTGCATATTGTTGTCTTCAAAATAATTGCTCCAATTGCCAGATCTAGGCATACAAAACTGGTCAAACAATAGAATCACTAACCTTTCCTTTCAGTGAACTAATAGAATGAGTAGTACAATTATCTTAGCATATATATATATATATATATATATATATATATTCCCTTCCTTCTATTTACTCTTTCAGTTTCTTACACTAGGGAGATAGTATGATGTTTACATATGCAAGCCTGAATTGTTTCACTTATGAAGTATGATTTCTACTTACATCCATTTACCTATAAAAGTCTCAAGTTTATCTTTCTTTTTAACTAAGTAGTACTCCATTGTATAAAAATATCATATCATGGGGAATGGATTTAGCTTAGTGGAACAAGTTCCTGCCTGGCAAGTATGAAGTCATGAGTTCCATCCCTGGTACCAAAACAATATATATATATTTTTTAATCCATTCCTCAGTTGATGGGCATTTGGGTTGTTTTCAAGATTTAGATACTACAAACTGTGCTGCTATACCATGGGTGCACATATATTGCTGTAGCACAATGTTTTCAATTCTGGTAAAATACCCAGAAAGGAAATAATAGGGTCAAATGGGACCTCTAGTCCTAGTTTTTTGAGGAATCTCCACACTGATTTCCACAGTGGATGCACCAGTCTATACTCTCACCTACAGTGGAGAAGGGCTCCTTTTTTCCCCCACAATCCCATAAGCGTTTACTATCAGATGATTTTTTGTTAATAGCCATTTTATCTGTGATAAGATGGAATCTCAGTGTTCTTTTAATTTGCATTTCTCAAATGATCAGTGATGTTGAAATTTTATTATTTTAAAGCAAATAAAACAATAAACCAATCAAAACAGAACAGCATTAGTGATACAGGATTTCAAAGCAAGATAATAGAAAGAGCAATAGTTATCACAATGCCTCTTGTGGTTTGCATGAATTTTTTTTAATATTTTTATTTGTTGTTTGTATTTCTTCAGCTGAGAAGTGTGTATTCATCTCAGATGCCCATTATTGGATGGGTCTTTGAATTTGGGAGCCTAAATTTTTTAAATTCTATATATGCTCTAAAAAGCAGGCCTTTGTCTGAGAGACAGTTGGCTAAAATTTTTTTCTAATTTGTGAGTTTCCTTTCACTCTAGGTGATTTCTTTTAAGGTATAGAAAATGTTTAATAAGATGAGATCCAAGATGTTGATTCTTTGAAGTATTTCCTATGCAGTTTGAGTTTTGTTCATGAACTTTGTCTACCACTGTCTTCAAGATTTCCACCTACTTTCTCTTCCCTAGATTTAGCATTTCTGCTTTAATATTTAGATCTTTGATCCATTTTGACTTTAGTTCAGTGCACGGTGATACACGTGGGCTTAGTTTTAGTCCTCAGCATGTAGAAAGTCAATTTTTCCAGCACCAATAATTAAAGATGCTCTCTTTCTTCCACTGAACATGTTTGGCCCCTTTGTCAAATATAAGGTGGCTGAATATGTTTGCACTTGTGTTCTGTTTCATTCATCCTCAGCAACTCCTAGATTTCTAACACACCTAGAGACACCTTAGTATTTCAGCCATAACTATCAGGGTGAAATGCACTGAGTTTTCAAGTGTTGCTGCAGTGCTGGGGTCTGTGCCTAGATCCCCAATCTCCCAAACGAGTGCAAAGTGAAGGCCCAAATGAATGAGATGAGTGGTATAATCTTCAGGGATGCAGGAGGACCAAAACCCTCTGCAGAGTTCTTAACTCTGGTGGCTGAGACAGACAATGTCTCTGAGTGACCTGTATTTCTTTAGTAGTCAAACAAGGAAGCTGGCTACAGTGGAAAATGCAGGAAACCTGAGCAGGATCTTGGGAAGGGTTTAAAGACCCCTCCAAGCAACACATGATGCAAATTAAGGGAACTATCCTAGGAGAAAGTCTCCAGGTGTCCTCAGCTACGGCCTGTTCCGCCCTCTAAGGCATCTCCTCATTCTCACTTCAGCCATGCCACAGTCCTGCATGTGTATTTAGCTTCAAAGGCCCCAACACTGCAGTTCAAAATTCATACCATCAGTCAATCAATATTGAAAGCATTTTAATTTTTTCAATGAAAACTATTACTGTTCTTTTTTATTTTAAAAAGCAAAACAGAAAAAAAGGATAGAAATGATACAGAATTTCCAAAAAAAGTAAGGAATTGTAGTTAATATACTGCATATTTTTATCTTAGAAGTAGTTGTTCGGGTTACAAAATTTAGGCACAAAAGTGATCAATCAAACGATGATAGCATAAACTGTTCTTTTTCATAAACAGAAATTAGTATTATAATTATCTATCTAGCATACATATACATACATGCATTTATATATGTTTACCAACATACATATAACCTTTCCTTTCTTCCATTTTTCCTTTCCTCTAGGCTAGTTATTCTGTCCTTTTGAGTACTTTCTTTCCCTTTCATTATTACAATATCTATCACATATTTTGGATCCTATTACTCTTTCAGATTTTTATTTTTTATTATTTTTATGCTAGGACGACTATACAAAATTTATAAATGTGAGTTTGATTTATTTCCTTATTAGTATGGTCTCAAGTTGGCCTCCATTTACCCATAAAGCCTCAATATTATCCACTTTTATAGGTAAGTAATAATCCATTGTATAAAAATGCCACATTTTCCCCATCCATTCTGCAGTTGATGGGCATTTTGATTGTTTCCAAGATTTAGCTATTACAAATTGCACTGATAAAAATATGGGTACACATACATTGCTGTGGCAGGACATTTTCAATTTTTCTGGGAAAATATCCAGAAGGGAAATACCTAGATTAAACGGACTTCCAATCCCAGTTTTTTGAGGAATCTCTATGCTGATTTCCACGATGGTTTCACAGTCTACACTCCCACCAGCAGTGGAGAAGTGTTCCTTTTTTCTCATCGCCCCACCAACATTTAGGTATCAGTTGATTTCTTGATGGCAGCCATTCTTTCTGGAGTAAGATGGAATCTCAGTGTTGTTTTAATTTGAATTTCTTGAATGACCAGTGGTATTAAGCATGTCTTCATGTATTTATTTGCCATTCATATTTCCTCATCTGAGAAGTGCATGTTCATCTCGATGCCCATTTTTGGATTGAGTCTTTGGATTTGGGGGGCCTGATGTTGTTCATTTCTTCATATGTTCTAAATAGAAGTCTTTTGTCTGAGGGACAGTTGGCTAAAATTCTTTTCCATTGTGTGCACTCTGTTGGTGATTTATTTTAAAGTACAAAAACATTTTAATAAGAGGAGATCCCCATTGTGGATTCTTTGAATGCACCTCCTATGCATTTTGCACTTTGTTCATGAACCCTTTGCCTACCTCGATGTCTTCCAGGTTTCTGCCTAACTTGTCTTCCAGTAGATTTAGTGTTTCTGTTTTAATATTTAGAACTTTGATCCATTTTGACTTTAGTTTAGTGCATGGTGATACATAGGGGCAGTTTTTGGCATGTAGAAAGCCAATTTTTCCAGCACCATTAATTAAAGAGGCTATCTTTCTTCCAGTGAATATGGACAAAGATAAGGTGGCTAAGTGTCTTTGTAGTTCTATCTGCATCTTCTCCTCCATTGATCCTCATGTCTGGTTTTTTTGTTTGTTTGTTTGTTTGTTTTGTTTTTGTTTTGGGGGAGGTTTTTTTTTTTTGCCAGTACCATATGATTTTATCATTGTATATTTGTAGTATAATTTCAAGTCAGGGATAGTAATGCCTTCTGCTTTGCCTTTCTTTTCCAGGATTGCTTTTGCCATTCCATATATCTACTGGTTCCAAATGAATTTTTGTATTGTTTTCTATAATTCTGTAAGGTATGCTTACAATTTTTTGGGAGGGTGTTACAGTTTATGCCTGGCTGTCCCCACAAAACTTCATACAGTCATACGGGCAGGCTTATACAGTTTGTAATTGATTCATGGTCCAACACTGTGATTATGAGTGAGTGCTATACTCACCTTGGGGTGGGTATAGCCTACATAAAATATAAGGAACATAAAGGGTCTTCTGTATGTACTGCTCCCTTTTTTCTCTTATTGCTTTTGCTGTCTTCTGGCTGCCATGAACTGTTGCTTTTGCCATGAGCCACCCTACCTGGGACCGAGTAGATTATGAACTGAAACCTTCACAAATTGTGAGCTAACTAAATCTTTCCTTCCTTAATTTTAAGTGTCAGGTATTTTGTCTCAGCAATGAGAGAAAAGTAACCAACACAGGGGAATTGCATTAAAATTGTGTAGTAATTTTGGAAGTAATACCATTTTCACTATATTGGTTCTTCCTATCCAAGAACAAGGGATATCTTTCTATCTTTTGATATCCCTTTGATCTCCTTTTCCAGAGTTCTGTGGCTTTCAATGTAAAGGTTTTTCATTTCCTTCATTAAGTTGATTCTTAATTTTTTTGATACTATTGTGAGAGTTATAGTTTATGTCATCCACAAAAAATAATAATTTGAATTATTCATTTTCTATTATTTCTTTTATGTCTTTCTCTTGTTTAATTACTCTTGTTAATATTTATAAATCTCTATGGAATAGGAGTGATAATAGTGGAAATCCTTGTCTTGTTCCTGATTTTAGAGTGAAAGGTTTAATTTCTCTCCATTTAGTATATTGTTGACTCTTTATTAGTTAAATATGGCTTTTATCAGATTGAGATAAAGACCACCTATTTCAGTTTTCTGTAGGGCTTTATCATGAACAGTTTTTGGACATTGTCAAATGTTTTTTCTGTGTCTGCTGAAATGATCATGTGATTTTTGTCCTTCAGTCTGTCAATATAGCATAGTATATTTATTACTTTGTGTATGTTGAACCATCCCTGCATCCCTGGGATTATACAAATGATCATGTTGCATGATCGTCCTGATGCATTGATGCATTTTGTTTGCCAATACTTTATTAACAATTTTTGCATTTATATTCATAAGAGAGATTGGCTGTGGTTCTCTTTTTTGGTTCTCCTTCTTTGATTTTCATATCAGAATAATGATTGGTTCTAGGAAATAATTTGAGAGTATTGCTGCCCTTTCAATTTCATTAAAGAGCTTGAGTAGTAAGGGCATTATGTCTTCTCAAATTTCTTGTAGAATTTAACAGTGAATCCATCAAGACCTGGGATTTTCTTTGTTGGTAAAATTTAAGTACATCTTCAATTTCATGTGGTTTCATGGCTTTATTTAGAATTTTAGTATATTTTTAATCAGCTTTGATAATATGTATCTAGAAATCTGTCAGTTTGTTTTTCCATATCTTTAGAATACAGGTTCTTGAAGTAGTTATTGATGATATTCTGAATTTCTGCAGGATCTGTTGTAATTTAACCATTTTTGTTCTTAATTGCATGGATGAGTATTTTCTTTCATTTTTTTTATTTTAAAGGGAGTAAAACCAAATGGTAAAGTTAAACAAAACAAAATAGTGATAGGACAGCAGGAAATCCACACTTGTTACTATATTGCATAATCTTATCCTCTAGTTGCTTAGGCTACCAGCTCTAGGCTTGCAAAGTCAGTCAAACAATTTAAATGTCAAGTTGCTTCCTTACTTCAGTTATTGTCATCTCAGCCTGTGTCATATCCAGTTGCTTATGGAGAGGGAGAGCCAGAGGAGGTAGAAGGTGGGAGACAGAGATAGCTTTTATGCTGTTCTCCCTGGCCAGCAGGGCCTCTGCCAGCACACAGGGAGGCTGTACAGCTTCCTTGATGCTTATCCTTGATTCTTTGCTTTTTTAAAAATGTTTTTGGTAAGTTTGGCTAGGAATTTGTCAATTTCATCTAACCTTTTAAAGAATCAACTCTTCGATTCATTGATTCTTTTGTTATTAATTTCTTACTTTTAATTGCATTAAATTTAGCTCATATGAACTTTGGCCTTGAATTGCTCTTCTTTTTCTAAAAACTTGAGGTTTAACATTAGTTTATTTATTTGAACTCATTCTGATTTGGGCATTCACTACTATAAATTTCCCTCATAGTACTGCTTTTATTGCATCCCATAAGTTCTGGTATATTGTATTGACATTGTTTAATTTTAGAAACTCTCTCTTCATTTGTGACTCATTAGTTGTTCAGGAGTGTCTTATTTAATTTCCATGTGTTTATGAAGTTTTTGTGGTTTCTTTGGTCATGTATTTACAATTTCATTGCACTATGGTAATATTCATGGGATAATTTCAGTTCTTCTTATTTACTTTACATTGTTCTATGAGCTAGTATGTGGTTTATTTTGGAGAACTTCCCATGTCCAGCTGAGAAAAATGTATATTCTGATATTATGGGTTGCAACCATGTAAGTCCATTTGTTCAATAAATGTGACTCAATTCTGATATTTCTTAGTTGATTATTTTTTTGTCTAGTTGATCTGTGACAATAGCCCCCCATTACATTTGCTTTAGTGATTATTTGATTCTTTTCATGTCCATTATTTTTTTATATAATTGTATGAACTGCTACTTGATTCATATGCATTTATGATTGTTATCTTTTCCTGTTGAATTGTTCCATTTATAAGTGTCCTTCTTTGTCTGTCTTAATAAGTCTTGGCTTGAAATTCACTGTGTTTGGAAATAGAATACCTACTCTTGCCTTTTTCTGGATTCCTGTCACATGATATTTTGTTTTCCATCCTTTGACTTTCAGTCTATGAATTTCTTTTTGAATTAAATGTGTTCATTTTATGTAGCATATTGTTGGATCTTGCTTCTTGATTCATTGTACTGATCTGGATTTTTTTGTTGTTTTTTGTTTTGGTTTGGTTTGGTTTGAGGTTTTGGTCTTGTTGCTGTTTGTTTGATTTTGTTGTGGGATTTTTTGGGGGGATTTGTGAATTGAGACCATTTATATGATGGCTATAACTGATATGTTTTGACTTACACTTGTCAAGTTATTTTCCTGATGTTGTTTCCCTTTTTGTCCCCACCGTTTAACTCCTTGCCTTACTGTTGCATTCATTCCATTTGGGTTCATGGAGTTGTAGTACTCATTATCACTTTACATAGTTATCTTTAGAATATACTGGAGTGCTGGTTTTGAGATCATGAATTTCTTCAGATGTTTTTGTCATGGAGGTATCTTATTTCTCCATCAATTTTGAAAGACAGTTTTTTGGGGTGCATCAACCTGGAATGGAGGTTGTTTTATTTTAGGGATTAAAATGCTTCACTCCAACCTCTTCCAGAACTGGGAGTTTGTGTTGTCTGCTGTAATTCTGATAGGCTTTCCATTATAGATAATTTGTTTCTTTTCTCCATCATCTTTTGATATTCTGTTCTTGCTCTTGAATTTCTAGAATCTTGACCTTTATATGCCTTGGTGTAATTTTATTTTTATCATTGATAATTGGAGTTCTATATGCATCACTTATCTGTTTATTAAATTATTTTTCCATGCTTTGAAGTTTTCTGTCATTGCTTCTATGAATAGATTTCTTTTACACCATCTCTTGCTGTCTCATTGACTTCAATCAATCTTAAATTTCTCTTCTTTACATCATTTAGCAGGTACTGGATGGATTTTTTATTGTCCCTTGCTATTTTTAAGAATTCTTTGTTTTCATAACCATTAACCATAATCCTGTTTTCTAATATCTGATGCTCTTCCCAAACATTGGCTTTTTCTACTGTGAATACTTTTAATGGACTTTTGAATCTCCTGAATATCTGTTTAAATCTGTTTTATGGATTCCATTACTTTTATTAGACATTTATGGTTTCCATCATTTTCCTAAGCTCTTCAATTTTTAAAAATATTTATTTCCTCTAGAGTCAGTAACCAGGTCTTTCATTATGATTACCATTTCTGTAGTTATCTGAGAGATTATTATGATCTGATTTTTTTTATGTAGCCCCGTTCATCTATTTTGTTACTGCTACTGTTACCAGTTCTGAAAATCCAGGTAGGCAGCTTTCAAATTGTTCTGCCACATTTCCCCCAGGGTTTGACTTTGGCAAGCTGGAAGATTGGGGTTGTGTCTTGCTTGCATGTCATCTCATATTCTATTTTTTTAAAATTTTAATTCCAGGTTGATGCTTGAAAATTGCTTATGGAAGATATCATTTTGCTACAACTGAGAACCCTTAAGAGATGACTACTTCTCAGAGATGTCTTCCAGTTGTGACTGGCTTTTAAGTTTTGAGTTTGTTGTACAATCCTACCTCTTCAATTTACTGGGGATGGGAAGTTGCTACCTATTTGGCCTATCCTCTGTTCTTTCACAGTGGCCTACACTTTTGTTTATGTTCTTTAGGCAATCTCTGTCTTGGCATGCCAGGAAAAACAATTAGAATAATGAGGTCACCTTGGATAAAGTACTACAATGAACAATAATAATAGGATCAAATATAGCCTAGCCAATGACACCCTTAACCATATGAACTAGATTTGTAGTAACATAACAATATCTAAAGCTAACCAGAGAATTTTATTTAGTAAACATGTACTCAGTATCACAATTTCACCCTCAAGGGTGGAAAATTTAAAAGAGGTTGGAGGAAATTTTGAGAAAGAGAAGAGTAAGAGATTAGAAGCAAGGATGGAGGGAAAAGGAAGATTACAAAAACTTTGAGAAACGGGAAGAAAACAGGAGAAAAGAGAGAAGGAAGAATCAAAAACAAGAACAAAGCTACAAAACACCACAAACTAGAAACAATATTCACACACATATAAAACCAAAAACAAGTAAGAAAAACAAAATGTCAGATTCAGGGCATTCTCTGCAGGCACTGGCAAACAGAAAGGGCAAACAAAGCCCAGATTTATATCAATTAATTCCAGCAAGTCAGTCATAGAATTATGGCAGGATAGTGAATAATTCCAAGAACGGTGCACAGTTAGCTTCACTGAAGTTCAGGCTGGTTTCTGACTGTGAGGCTAGAACAAATTTGTTCAGCCTGCAACACCCTGTGATTTCTGCCAGCATGAACTTAGCTCCTGGACTTTCTGCTTACTTGAAATAAATTCGCTTCACTCTATCAGTGAAAGTCACTAAATGCAACAGTGTGCAGCTGCTCCGAGTTCCAAAGTTAGTTTGCCCCTCACCAACGTGAATACCAGCCAATTGCCCTCTCCTGGGGGATATCTGAACCTAAATAACTCACCAGCCACTGCAGTCCACTCACCAGCCACTGCAACCCACAATAGCCCCTGCTCCATCCCACTGGTAGATCTCTCCACGAAAGCCTCGGAGTTTGCCAGTAGTCACTGTGCCTCTGCAGATTTGAGTCATCCCTCCCACACAGTTCCTCAGGACTCAAGGAGAAAGTACTGGTTGCCACCTCCTTCTTCTGCATTAAGGTGTCTTTCTTCACTCTTCCCATGGGGTTCAATTTTCATTTCAGGCCCTAGCTGGGTCCCCTGGATCCACTTCTTTGCTTTTATTTCTCATATTGCTATATTCCAGCATCTGGACACTGAATCTCAGATAGGCTGTTTCTCTGCTCTTCATTGTGCTATCTCCCCTGAAGACCCATTTTAGTTTCCTACTTGATTTTTTTCTTGAATGCGCTTTAACTCTCTCATCAGCATATTTAAAGAGACAATACAAAACAAAATCCTATAAAACTAAGGATTAAATTTGCTTTATGGATACCATTAAATACATTGTTACATTACCACGTGATCTCTTTAAGAACACTTCTGGGACAAACTTCCTGTAGATCTTAGTGCCAGAGAGAACTGCCCCCACCCGAGGCATTTGTGCTTTTTTGTTTGTTTCATGGCACAGTGAATCAGAGAACATGAGATGTTCTTGTCTTTGTATTGACTTTCAGAACTCACAGAAGCACATTAATTACTCTATGCATTTTTGTTATAAAAGGGAAACAGTAATTGAAGAAAAGTTTAAAATTCTGATAAAGTAAAAAAAAAATTACTTGTACTCTCACTACTTTAGGATAATAACTGAAGTTTCTGTTGTATTTCTTAAAGCCTTATTTTCATGCCTATGTCTTTTTATTCTTTCTTTTACAAAAATAAAAACATAGCACTTCATAACTTGTTCTCTTTACTGATAGTATTCTAGGAACACTCTTTACTTATTACTAATTGTACTTCTTCAATACTTTCTATAACTATGGAGAAGTATTCTGTAAATGTTCTGACATCTCTTTATCTCTTATAATAGACTATTTATACCCTTTCCATGTTTATGCTTAAATATGTCCTAATTATTATTTTCATATCATTATAATGATGTTTTATTATTTTCTTAAGAATAAATTTTTGGGGCTGGGGATTTAGCTCAGCGGCATAAGTGCCTGCCTTGCAAGCAGGCAGTCGTGAGTTCGATCCCTGGTACCGATAAAAAGGAAAAAGACAAAAAAAAAAAAAAAAAAAGAATAAATTTTTACATTATTACACAAAATTCTTAAGAATGAATTTCTACATTATTACATCAAAATTTGTGGAGGTTTTTGTCTTTTTGAGACAAAAAGTTTCACTATGTGGTTCAGGCTGGCATTGAACTTGCAGTAATCTTTCTGCCTCAGTCTCTCAAGTGCTGGGATTATGTGTCACCATTCCTGGACCTAAGTCAAAATTTGTATAAATGATAAGATTTCAAAGCAAGAAATCACTCTTCAAAAAGACTATACAAGTTTTTGGTGTGACAAGCAGTTTTATTAAATGTCACCTCATTAGTTTGGAGGAATTTGTTTGCTTACTTTAACAGATATAAATGTGGCAGCCACCAGTTTACCACATCTTCTTCTTTCACTCTGACCAATCCCAGACTGAGAGATGGGCTGCTCTGCTTCTATCTCTGCTGTATGCTTCTGTACAAAGCTACTTCAGCTATGGGCGATATTTGATCTAACATAGGTCACTGCACTTTTTCTTTTTATAAAGATTGAGTGATACAGATAAAGTACAGGTAAAGTTCTTATAAATTCATGATAAATATCCATGTGAATATATTTATTTTAATCTTATACAGTAATATTATTTTAATAATATGTAGTAGATAAAATAAGAACCTTGATTTTAGAGATGAGAAAATTGAAGCCAGGGTTGACTCAAAGTGATTTGGTCACAAAGTCCATATTATTGTCATGGTGAAGTGGCCACTATATCTCACTCAGGAAATCACACAAGTTATGTCAAAACAGTCCAAAGAAGATATATATATATATATATATATATATATATATATATATCGGCATGGGAAATACAGATGGAGTTTGCCAACCCAAGACTTATTATGACCACAAATATAAACCACCTGACCTCAGAAGGCTGCTAAATGAACTCAGCAGATGGCTGCCTGGGACAGGGAACTTACCTCTTTGCTCACAAATGATAACTTTACTCAAGTTGTGACCACAGAGAGTTGAGATGTGATGGCTTAACATATTTAGCTTCACTCACCCTGTGAAGAGTGTGATTTAGACCCCACTGTTCGGATTTTTTTTAAAAATCCTATCATGAGATCCATTCAAGGCCTCAACTAGAAAGCAAGTGCCAGGAAGATCACCAAAGAGAGATCAGTTTGCCAAGTGACAAGAAATAGATTACCCTGCACAATTACAAGTGATGATAGTATCACATTTAAAATATCTTTATTGAATTGATAGCAAATAAGATATCAGTCTGTTGTTTAAACTTGTATAAATTGTACTACAATTTTCATTTTAATTATTGAGGATTTTCAAGGTGATTATATTATAAGTAGTCAATATGACATTACAGAATTGAAATTATAAAATAAAGTGGATTGTGATGATGATTTATCTATTAATGATTACATGCCTTACTTTAGATCCACACTTCCTTGGTAAAAAAAAAATAAGTAAATACACAATAAGTATCAGAACACTATATCTTGAAGTCAATTCATTCTTCCTATGAGTGAGTAGTGTCAATGTGGGGTCAAAAAAAGAAACAAGAAGCCAATTCACCCTTCCCTTGAGCCAGCAGCAGCCATACGGGCTAGGAAGAGAAACAAGAAGTCCATTTGCCCTTCCCATGAGCTAGCAGTGGTCATGTGGGGCCAGAAAGGCAAACAAGAAGCCAATTTTCTCTTCCTGTGGGCCAGGTGGATCATGGGCTGGAGAACAGGATAAGTCCCTCCCTTCCTCCCCCACAAGCAATCAGCTAATTCAGAGGATCATAGGCTACAACTTAATGCTTATAATACTGGTAATCTGAGCATCCATTTAGAGATAACAATGTGCAATATAGCACCATGAGGGATTTCCTTCTGTCTTGTTTGTGAAATCCAATGTTGTTCTGTTTTGTTTTACTCTATTTTATTGTCTTGCTTTATTCAATGTTCTGCTTTGATTGGTTTTATTCTGTTTTGTCTTTGATTTTATTGTGTCTGATGGTATGGGCAGCAATTCTGAAGATAACAAGAGGTATTATGATAACCGTTGTTGATTTCCTATTACCGTATTTTGAAGTCCTGTATCACTTTCATTGTTTTCTTTTGATTGATTTTATTGTTTTATTTTGTTTGGCTTTATTCTCTTTAAAATAAAAAATAAACTATATTTCTAATTTTACCAGCCTTCTCTAATTTCAGAATTGCTATTTCCCTTCAAACGTCTCCATAGCTCTGGTGGGTCTACAACCACAACAATTTGAACCTGTCCAATTTCATGGTAGTTATGGGCATCCCCAGTGGTCTTACTGCTCTGCAACATCAGCCCTTTATTGTTCCCCAGGTTGCTATTGCCATTGCATTAGGATCAGCTTTTCTGCTGATGTCTACTGCTGCACTACTCTGGCAGAATGTATCTACTTCGTATACCTGTGTCCCCACCTTGACCCACAGATCTGTGCAGAGGCATCAACAGTGTTTTGACAACCTTAAGGCTCCTAGAGAGAATGCCATTTCCTCTTCATAGAGGAAATAGAGCACGTTCCTCAACCCCCAGCCCTGATCCCAACCCATCACTGGTACTCCGAAAGCACTGACAAAGGTTTCTTAAATTCATTATTTCTCACATTGTAACAACTCTGCCTTTAAATAAGATACAGAATAGCATCCAAATCTTCTTTCACACTTGGAGCTGATTTTGTTCACCCATTTGTCTGAATTCTTTGTAGGCTCTATAGTCACTCAAGCACATAGATGCCTTCCCCCTCTAGACATCCCAGATATGTCTGAATACATGGATAAACATCAATTAGGTTAAGATTTGAATTTTTCTCATTATATCTATTATCATTATTGCCATTATTCAATCATCATCACCATCATTATTATCTTGATGATAATGATGATAAACTGAAGCCTATTAATGACATTTGCTATACATCAGATCACACTGAAGAAAATTAGATTCATTCGCTTCTTCTATCCCATTTTTCTAATACAAAGCATTTTAAAAGAACTCTATTCATTAATATGCCTGTAGAGCATTTGTCTTTTTTAAAATTAGCTTGACATATTATGTGTTAAAGAAGAAATGTATGTAATATACTCACTCTGAATTTTTCTTCTTTCATGTGCACATAATCCATGTTATATATTACAACAGTAAGAACCAAGAGAAGTTTCCAAATGGCCTATCTGTAAGAACTCTTTAGATTCTAATCACATTTCAAAAGAGGTGCAAAACTGCTTTAGACTTTGGGTTCCCTATTAATAAGATGATGCTAACAGATTATTCTGAAAAACAATTCATGGCTGCTCAATTCCAAGAACAAAGGAAATGCTTAAAAAACAATTATTTTCCTTTTTGATTTTTCATTACTTGTCATAAACATACAAATATTGTATTAAATATGTTTGGGAAAGCTGCTGCCATGAATGTGTGTGTGACTGAAAGGTGAATACATATACTGAGACATATGTGAATAAATCTGTAAAGAGGAAGTTCAAAAAATTTTGTTAGCAGTATGCCTGTGTTAAAGAAAACTATGGGTCATGCAAGTGAGCAAAATTATTTTACTTCAATGCCTGGAAATCTCTGTAAAATAGGGGCATATATTTGCTTATGGTTTTTAGAGGATTCAATCCATAGTCAGTTGTCTATAAGGCAGAAACAGTGTAGCAGAGGGACACAGCAAGGAAACCTGTTTGTATTACTGTGACCAGGCAGTGGAGAAAGAAGGAAAGAGCCTGAGAGAGAGAGAGAGATATATATCCTTCCGGGTCATGTCCCTAGTGATCTACCTTTTAAGCCTCTTCTGACCATACCTACCACCTAACAGCATACACAGCTACTAGGATTAATCTGAGTAGGTCCACCTCCTAATAACACATTCAGCAGTTAGGATCAATCCACTGATGATTAGAGTGCATGCATGATATGATCATCTACAAAAGTCTCACCTCTGAATATACAATTCTTCTGTGGGACATTCTAGATCTAAACTTTAACACTGTCACTGGCCCCTAAAATTCTCCTGTCCCTATTTTTTTGGGAAAATATATTTAGTTTATCTCCAATAGTCATCAAATTCTTAACAGTCTCAGAATTGGTGAAAACCCAAATGCAGTTTCTTCAAACACTTATGGAAAACTATTAGCTATGAACCCTGTAAAAATTAAAAAGAAAACTACACATTATCAGCATACAATGACACATGGTAAACATTTCCATTCCTAAAGGAAGAACTGGGGTATACAAAAGTATTAGATAAAAGACCAAATCTCAGAAAATAAACATTAAATTATGTATTTTCATATTCCATACCTGGGGCAAGTTGTGTTGAGATATGAATACCAAATAGTTTGAGTGGCCTTGTCTCTGTGGCATTGCCAATTGCAGCCCTCAGGGCCTCTCTCTTGGGATGATACACTCATTGTTTGAAGCCTTCCCAAAAGATGTTCTGTGTTCTTGGCTTCACTAACTTCCTGAGGTCTCCACTGCATGTTCAGCTTAACTTCCCAGCTTCACTCACTGCCCCCTCAGGGGCACAGTGCCTGACCTCCTGAATCTTCTGAAATCTCAGTGAAATCCTCTCTAACCTGACAACTGTTGCATACTGTATGGCTATAAAACCAACACCATGTTGATGAGGCCAAAGTCTGCCACTATCTTAAACCATTCCTAGGCTCCTTCGGACCATGGCTGCAGAGTCTTATGAGAGTGTGACTGTCTAAACACCATGAAATAAATTCTTAGAGAACAATGCCCTAGGCAACCCTCCTTCAGACTAGGGTTTGGGGACTCTTCTCATACAAAGGCTTATAATTTTGTACAGTTGAGCCTAATGAGGGGTGTGTATTGTGTCATGGTTTTTACCTATAATGTCTTCCAAAATCTCCATGTATTCAAAAAAATAGCTCCCGGGCTGGGGATTTAGCTCAGCGGCATAAGCACCTGCCTTGCAAGCAGGCGGTCATGAGTTTGATCCCCGGTACCGATTAAAAAAAAAAAAAATAGCTCCCTCTCTGGATCCACCTTTTTTCTCTACTTTCTAGCTACCATGGCATGAGCAAATTTCCTCTTCTGTGTCCCTCTGTCAGGCTGTTTCTGCCTTGGAGCCAGCCAACTATGAACTGAATGCTCTAAAAACATGAGCCAAAATAAACCTCTCCACTTTTAAATTGTGGGTATTAGGCATTTCCCCAGTGACAAAAAAGTGATGAAGACAGATTTTAGTACTAGGAAAGTGGAGTTGATGCTGTGACTATACCTATCAAGAATTTGATGATTTAAATGCCTTAGAACTGGTTCATGGGAGGAGTTTGGAAATGTTCAGAGACACCAGCTAGAGAAGCTATGGAATACTGTATGGAGGTCAAGAAAATACTAATGGGAGATTCTACTTAGCTCAGAAGACCAAATCAGAGGACCAGAAGAGAGCAATGAATAAGCTCAGGAAGTTTCAGTTGGGAACAAAGATTCCACTGGCAGTTTGACTAGAGATATGTGTGTTATACTATGGCAGAAAGTTTGCCTCATTTTGCAAGTGTCCTGAGAATTTGTAAGAAATAGGGAGTAACAGCAATGGATTAAATAATCTGTTGCAGAAATTTTCAGAACAGCCCAACATTCAGGCTGTGGCATAGGCAGCTTTTAACTAAGTTTATAGTATCAGGACTAAAAAGAGAATTTGAAAAGTTAACAGTCTCATCAGAAAGGAAAAATCTACAAAGTTAAAATCATGACAACATGGATCCTGAAAAGACTAGCTAAAATAAATAAATAAATAAATGCTTTGTCTTAGAACAATAGGAAAGACACCTAAGTCTTTTTTAAGGAATGAGCAAGACCCTATACCTTGAAACATCAAAGGTACAACAAAAATGTTTTCATTTGAGAAAGGAACCCTGGCTTCTTTCTTAAGAAGGACATCCTATGGATTATTGTCTAGGATTATTGTCACAGTGATCAGTCATTTAGGCACACAGAGACCTCTGAAGCCATTGCCCAAGAGGATCTGTTTACTGCTTGAGCTGGCAGCCAAGTTTAGCCTCATCCATGTGGTGCTAGTTTTACAGGCATGTAGAATGCAAGACTTGTAGCATCAATGACTCTTCCATCCAAAGTGTATCTCTTCCCCCAGCTTTTCTCTTTATACTCTCTGTTTTATGGCTGCCACAACATGAGCAATTTTCTACCAGAACCTTCTACCATGTCCTTCCTGCTTTGGAGTTAGCCAATTATGGACTGACAACTACAAAATCTATGACCCCAAGTAAATCTCTTCTTCCTTAAATTGCAAATGTCAGATATTTTGTTCCAGAGATGAGAAAGTAATGAAGACTCTCTTTATTAATTTTTCCTTTTATCTAAACACGGTCATCATGAACTTCTATCTAGTAAGCTGTAACAAAAGCTACCAAAATAACAGAAATGAGAGAGGTGCAAATGAAGAGCAGTCACTACCTGATTTGGCTTGTTTCACTTCCACTCCATCCTACCCCTAGCTCCAGAACCACCATTTTCACTGATCCCTTAGCATCAAAATTCTTCTGATATCAAAAATTACCAAGATGACGCATTTCAGGTATTATTTAAAAGATATTGGGAAATTTAAGATATGCATAAGCAGCTTATCATTTTGTTGTAAATAATCTACATGCTAAAAAGAATTTATTAAGAAACATTGAGAATAAAATATAAATAAGATTTTGATGTTGATCTCAAAGAATTAGTATTTTAAAATATATATTGCGATTCAATCTATAATACGCTCAGTATGTGTTTGGTTATTGATTGCTGCATTATAAATCATTCCAAATCTTAGAAATCTAAAGCAACATATATTATTTCATATTTTCAGCAGCTCACAAATTTGGAAGCGCTTTAGTTGTATGATTCTGCCTCATGCCACCTCGTGATGCTGAAGTCAAGATCTGAACAAACTAGGGCAGCCTGATCTGCTTCCATTATGGTTCACCCACATGATCTGATGGAACATTCTTACAGCATACCAGGCATCTGACAAAGGAAAGTAGATGCTGCAGTGTTTTTTATGGCCTGCTCCCAGAAGTCACACATCAACATGTGAAAAGTATCATCTTAGTTTCATAGGTCAACCTGTTGCAGAATTTAAGAGACTGGAAAAATCTATGGGTGAAACAGGAAGATTTATTTAGGTGTGCACTGGCTCAGTGAATTTGTATCCAAAGATTGGACCCCAAACAAAGAAAAGTGCTTAGTTTATACTATGGTGAAAGCGATCGTTCTACCTAGTGACACTAACCCAGTAGGCAAGTAAGTGGGTTGCCAGAAGCAGAAAAAAGGCAGTAAATTAAGTAGTGAGATTTTTGTAACTTAATATATCTTGGTGGGAAAAAAAAACTGTCTTATAGAAATAAGCCATTGCCTTAGTTACTTTTTTACTCATTGCTGAGACAAAATACCTGACCCTCAAAATTAGGGAAGGAAAGGTTTATTTCTTACAATTCTTGAAGGTTTCACTCCATACTCAGTTGGCTCCAAGGCAGTGTGGCATGGCAGGGCAGCCATTCATGGCCACTGCAAACAACAAAGCATGAACCGGCAAGAGAGAGAGACACACCTTGTGGCCATTACATCATATCCCGGCTCCACCCCTAAGTGGGTGTAGCACTCACACCACCAATCCCAGTGCTAGACAATGAACCAATCACAAATGCTAGATTTGCTTAAATTCATAATTCATGAGGCTTGGGGGCCACTGACATAAGCCATGACAGAAATCATAAAACCTTATACTTACAGAAACAAAGTCTCTAACTTTATTTGTAATAAATAGAAGAACAGCAGCCATAGGGAAGGGGCTAGTCTGAGGGGAAACTACTTAAAGTTAGGACACTTGTTTTCTTTTTAAATTTTGCTTCAGGTCATTTTAATGTGAGAGGAAACTGCATAAAGGTAAATCACTAGGGAAAAGTGAGCATTTCAGAGACTGGATGCCTCCATGTGTCATAGAATTTCCATGGGCTCACTCATCTCTGAGTCCAATTCATTCAATATTTCAAACTTTACCAGCATTTTCCCCAGTCATTGACTAAACATTCCAAGGTTGTAAAAGTGTTATTTCTTCTACATATTCTGAGAGATCTCAAGAGTGTTCCATTGCTACAATCACCGTTCTCTTTTCCATTATGAAAAATTGGAATTGCCTAGCCCAAACCAAGCAATGTTCATTTCCAAATCAGGGTTCTCCTCTCTATTCAGATTCTCTCTATATCCCTATGATCACTAAGTCTACTCACTGGATCAAAATTATCATTTTTATGTCCTAAGTTTGCATTCTTTTCAAGAAGTTTCCTCAGTCCTGGTGCAAATAGACTTGTCTCACCTATTCACAACACAGGTCCAGATGTGTCTACATTTCCTTTCTTCCCTTCTGCTGCCCATATGTTCTGCTATATTTACAAGAATGAGACACAATGTCAAAAATGTTATGTGGTAGTGGAGTGTCTTGATATTTTTGCTGAGTCTCAACCCTAGATTGTATTTTTTATGAGTAAATTTCAGTACTGCTACTCCTGCAACGAGGTCAAAAGCTGTCCAGTCCTAGTCATCAGACACTGAGGCACTAACCTGTAGTAATATATCCATCAGCAACACAATAGTAAATGAATAGGCAGATCAGTGGGCACTTCAGTTTAATGACTACAAAAATGCTACCTAAATCTAACACAGAATCTTGCTCAGTACATTCAAATTAGTACAGTTAGAAATGAAGGAGCTGAATGAATGAGTCACTCTCTCCCTATGTTCAACTGTAAGCACCACCTTAGCTTACTTATGCTCCCATTTTCTTAAAAGAGATACAAAATAAAATTTTAAAAAACCCTAAGAGATCACCACATCCTAAATAGCAGAGCACTGGAATCAGTGAGAAATTCAGCAGGAGTCTCCAAAAGGTCAGCAATGTGACATTTAAATTCTAAAAGCCTGAGTTACCATGGTCTTTTACTGTTCTTTTCTCCTTCCCCTGTTCTTGCTGCTACCTTTTCAGTGATCTTCAATAAACATAGGTACTTACTGTTTACTATGGAGTGTAAATTTGGCAATTCTTTCCTTGCTATGCACAAGAATCTGGACCATTTTTGGCCTACTCAACTGTAACAAAAGCAAAGAGGAAAAGAAAACTTTAAGGTTACCATAATAAACTTGCCTTTATTTTTATTCTATTCCAAATATTATGGGGAAAAAACCTTTATATTTAGTCATCTACTTAGTTATTTCTCAATAAAGCCTGAATTTGAGCAGAAAGCTCGAGTGAGCACAATGAAAGCACTTGAGTCAGCACCAGAAAGAGTCCCACGTACATCGTTCCATCACTGATTACAAGCTCATTACCTCAAGTCAAAGTTTCTGTAATCATGGAAGTCAGAAAACAGCTAGAACACAGGTAAAATGTCTTAAGATATTCATTTATAAAAAAGAATAAGTGCTATTGTAGAATCCAAGAAAGACAACTGTAATGAAGCAGGTTTCTGATTTTTAAAGTTCTACATATTTGAAATGATCGTTAATGGGAGTACTTAAAGACATGAAATCATGTATTCAGAGTTGGAATTTGAGAAGATTCAGCATTCTCATGACAGAAATTTGGCTTGGCTTTGCAACACATTCTTCATAATGATAATAGAGTTTAATTATGTCGTATCACAAACAAAATAATACCACTGGAATTAATGCATATATTAATTTGCTCAATTTGGTCATCTCATAACATATACACTTTTCAGACTTCGGGGGCACAATTATATGATCAGTAAAGACACACTTCCAAAAAACAAGACACATTATAGCAAGGTAAAATCAAATAGCAGCTTCTCTCTATGCTCCTATTGCCTGTCTCGTAAACACTTTAATGCATTCAATCAGCCTTGATTGTCTGGGTCCAGCTGATTTCCTTCTGATGATGCACTGGGCCAATTTGACTACTATCAGCTCATATTTCCCTTAACTCTGGCTTCAGGGACTTTGGTTGGGGTGAAGCAACCCAGTCAAAAATGCTTTTGCTCTACTTAAACTCCCTTCCCTCATTCTCAGGATGTTTGTGTTAGAATAAATAATTCCTTTCAAGTAAATATATTTAAAATGACCTGACTAACAATGTAATGACCTGTCACCAGTCTTGTACTTCCTGTTTACAAACTATTTAAACTGAACCTGAAACAGCTTGTAGATTGACTAGATTAAGGTTCCCACTCCTGGTGATGGTTTAGTTTCACCATAGGATCATCTGGTTCAGATGATCTGGATCTTGTTGGCTGATCTCCTTGACTTAAGCTGCCAGTTTCAGCCAACTGTGATGGCTCCAAGGCAAAGTTCTTACAACTTTAACAGCAATGGGAGTGAATCTGTTTACAGTATGGGGTCGCTGACATATGCATCCCATGGAGGTTAGATTACATTTCTTGACCCAAACAAAGACTCTGGGCTTGAAGGGTTGTATTGGGTCAGTCAGACTTATAGGTAGTCTCCCTTGTACTCAGTCATAGATAATTTGGATGCTATTCCTAAAGCCTGCCTTTTGCCTTGTTAGGTTCAATTTCCCTGGTGCACAGAGGTCAGCCTTGATTTGACCTATGATTGGTGGTGGTCAGCTGAACAAGATCTCATAAGAGGAATGCCCAGTCTCTTTGATGGAGGTGCACCTGACTGTGGCAGGACCTGATTCCATCTCAAGTGTTTTTCTAAGCAATACATTTTGAACAACGGTTTGAGTGTCCAGTTCATATGCTCTACTTTTCCTGAACTCTGTGGCCAGTAGGTTGTGTGTAATTTCCATCTTAACATCCATGTGTTATGGATGCTATCTCAGCTATGACTGCCAGTCTATTGTTTGACCCGAAGGTCAGCGGTAATCCAAATCTTGGGATGATGTCTCTTAACAGCATTTTTTGCCCAGGTGGGGAAAGCTTCAACCCATCCTGAAAAGGTGCCAACAAGAACCAATATATACCAATATTCTCCTATTCAAAAGCAGTTCAATGAAGACCGTCATCAAGTTCTCACAAAGGGGAAGCACCCTTCTCTTGAACACCCAGGGGCTAAGTGGGCCCTAGCATTGGGTTGATTTGGGCACAGGTTTGGCATTGCTCACAAATAGCTCCAGTGATAGAAGATGATATAGAAATTTCAGCTTTAGTAAAGTCTCCAGTGTTTTCCCCATGAGACCCTTAAGGGAATTGTTTTACAAACCTGAAAGCTCTCATTTCAGGGATGGCCAAACTCCCATCAGAGAATTACCATCCTCCCTTGATATAAGAGTAATTTTTGGTCTCCAGAAAGGAGGCTCCAGAGTGAAAGGCATAGCGATGCCCTCTTTATGTTGTAGGGCTGTCATAGAAGCCCACTTTGCTTCACTGTCTGCTTTTTGGGTTTTTCTGGCTTCCAATATTTCAAACCAGTGGTGTCCCCTACAGTATGAAACAGTCACTTTTTTTTTTGGAGCCCATACAGCATCCAGGAGCTGTAAAATTTCTTTTTTGTGCTTTACTTTTCCCTCAGTATTTAGGAGTCATCTCTGTATATGCATGGCTCCACAAACCATATATATGCAAAGGCATATTTGCAATTAGTATATATGCTAGCCTTTTTGTCTTTTGGTAGCAAAAGAGCCCTTGTCAAGGCAATCAGCTTTGCATTCTATGCTGAGGTTCCAGTAGTCAGATGCTAAATCTCCATCACAGAGTCCAGTGTCAACACTGCATATCTTACCCATTGCACTCTTTATAGTATAAAACTACTTTCATTTATGAAATATTTAACATCTGGGTCTCTGCGGTCACAATATATGAGATCTCTCTGGCTTGAGAATACTTTGTCCACAGTTTCCAGTGATGAAGAAGGGCTTCTAGTTTGACCAGGAGCAAAGGAGCTGGGTTGAGTGTTTTTTGTTTCTGGAGTTATGCAAGGATTTTCACATAGGAGTTCTGGATACTGAGTTATTATTGAATTTGATATAATAAATGATACCCTCTCTGATTCATTAAGGTTACTGAGCATGGTACTCAAATTGTCATCATTGAGTGTGGTACTCCAATTGTCTTTATTGAGTGTGGTATACAAATGGTCAGTCATTGACAATCAAGTTCAGCTTGGCAGTCTTATGCTTCAGCATGGCAGTGGCATCAAGTGCCCTGAAGCATGGAGCTTGTACAAGGGCCTCAGAGTCAAATTGTTTGACAAGTATGCTGCTGGGCAACATCAAGAGTTCATGACCTATGTTAAGACACCTATGGTCATTTGCTTCCATTAATGGACATATAGGAAGAAAAGCTTGATTTTTTTTTTCTGGCAGTCCTAATGCCAGAACCTGAATCAAGTCCTTTCTGATATGTTTAAATGTTCTTTTTAGTAGTCAGCTTCCCAGAGGAGGAGCTCCTTTTCCCCTCTTTGGTGGCTTTAGAGAGAGATTTAGCCATAAATGAGAAATTTGGGATCCAAATGTGGCAGAACTCTGCTGCTCATAAAAGCTCTCTCATTAAACCTCAGGTTTCAATTGGGAGAGCACAGGCAACCTGTTTTTGCTCAATTCCCAATTGGTGTTCTTCTTGTGGCACTATGAAACCTAAATATTTGACCTCTTATAGGCCAATTAGTGCCTTTTTCTTGGATACCCTGTATCTGGTCTTCCAAAGTAGATAAAGGAGGTTTCTTGTTCCTTGATAGCAGTGCTCACATGTTGGGGCTACAAAAGGTCATCCACATTTTGTGACAAGATGCAATTGTCTTCTGGTGTGATGAAAGCTTTGAGGTCAGTAGCCAGCACCTCTCCTAAGACTGTAGGAGAGTTCCCAAATCCTTGGGGAAGCCAAGCTCAAGTGATCTGTTCCTGTATATCCCCCTGAAATGTAAAGATGGGCTGACTGACAGATGTGAGGCAATGTTGGGGACCAATAATTATAAATCAAGTCCTAGCAGACATGTAAAGTTTGTTCTTATCTTTCCTTTGAGTCAGATTGGAACTCAGAAACCCCCTGATCTTTTCTGGTCACAGCTGGAAGCTCTAGGACTGGTGACACATAGGGCAAGATAACACCTGATGGTGATGATCAGGCATCTGAGGAAACTACAATTTCCTTATTGCCCCACTCTCTCATCCTTGTCCTTGCCCTTGGCTCAGTTGTAATGAATTAATACCAAGGTTCTGGGTTCCTCGTGAGCTTTTGTTCCCCATATACAACGGGTCATCCCAGATCCCTGCCTGCACCCCTGTGTTGTCTCTTTTTCTTCTTTCTCTTTGTGCACCATAGCACTTGGCAGGAAATTGGGAACTCACTCCAGGTGGCCATATAACTGGCACCATGAAAAGAGTCTCCAGTAAGGCAGAGACAGAAAAAAGAATCTTTCAAATCCAAGAGAGTGAACTAGATAACACATGCTGGAATGAGTCCCATTAATGTGTACAGATTTGGTATCATTGGGTAAATCATCTCAGTGGCCAGATTCACAGTGTGAAAGTCCTGTACTGGTCTGTATTCATTGGTTATTGGTTTGCACACCAGAAAAAGTGGGGTGTTCCAGAATGACTAGCATCTAGCCAAGATTTTGTACTCTAGGAGCCATTTCAAATGCTTTTGAATGCCTTGTATGGTTTACCAGGGTAGAGGATATGGGCAGACTCTAACCAGAATTGCCCTTGGTTTCAGTTTCATTATTGCCACTGTTTGATTTACAGCCAGCTGAGTTCTTTGGCCCACACACCAAGAACTTCATGCATTAGTCCATGTAGCTCATCTATAACTGGCTTTGGTAACATTTCTGAATACAGTCATCATACTTCTGTTTGTGGGAGGATATGAGTTAACACCATAGCTTAGATAAGCCAGGCAAAAAGCATTATTTCCTTGTGTCCCTGTTTTAATTACTTTTCTGTCATTGCTGGAACAAACAACTTCCAAAGTTAAAGAGGAAAAGTTGTATTTCACTCACATTTTGTAGAAGTTTCAGGCATATTCAGCTTGCTCCAAGGCAGAGTGGCATGGCAGAGGGGCAACAGTTCATGGTGACAGAAGACACAAAAGTAACAAAAACAAAAAGGGGAGGAACAAACCTCTTTTCCATTCCTTATATTGTATGCAGGCTATCGGCCCTAGGACAGGTGTAACATTTATTACACTTCCAATCCCTGCACTAGACAATGAACCAATCAAAACTTCGAGATTTAGAGTCTCCCCTATGACCACATGAGACTTTGGGGAGATAACTAGATGTAAGTCATAACAGTTTCAAAAGTAATTTTTGAAAGACAGGACACTGTAGCCGGTAAAGCCTCAGGCAGAACCAAGGAGCTCCATCTCCCCCACCCCTAGGAATTTACCTATGGTGCCAAACAAAGACCAATGGGCTACCTGTGCATTACTGACGCCCCTTAGGTTCCACGCCAAACCTAGGCTACTTATATGCCCCCGCTCCACGTATTCCTCGGACAGATCACCAAGGTGGGGGGTGGAATGCAGCGCCCTAGGGGATCAGGGGTGTCTCTCCCCGCATTCTCAAAATAAAGGTCATTTATATTTTGTACTTCTTATTTTTTCAGCCACCGCCGGTCCCCCACAGTTCTATCAATTTTGGACTGCAGTTTTTAAAGCAGGTCCTTTCCTAAACAGGAGAGCTGGATGGTTTGGAAGAAATAGGAATCCACATTGGACTTCTTATCCCTCTGGCTGGCAGTGGCTTCTACAATAGTCACATTTTTTGGATACCAGCCCAGTGAATTGCATCACTATGAAATGGTCAGCTCCACTGTTCTACCATAAAGTGCATCAAAGGTCTCCTGCTTTAATTGTGATCATGGGCTCCTGAAGTCTAAGGAGATGGAGCTCAGTCTTGCCTAATCTTCATAACCTTCAATTATTACCAGTCTGATGAAGTTGGTGTCTGGTTCCTCCTTGGGGTAGTGTGCTTTAGCAGGCAGTTTCCTGGTTTTACAATTCCTGTTATCCCCTCTATCATTTTCTTGGAATTCATTTTTCAAATGATCCTTTTTGAGTTGCACACATTGGAGCCAACATTGCCTTGGCTGATTCTTGAGTCCTTGCTCAGTTTGGTGGCTTCCACAACCACATCTGCAGCCCCCTCCATCTTTAAGACTTCCATTCTCTCACCCATGAACACTGCCAACAGATCTGCTTTCTTTTTGAGCCTCTGACTGACTTCCCATTTGGCCTCCAGGTCACAGTTAATGCACACTTTGGTGGCCACCTTTAAAAGCTGGGTTGCGTTCATGCTAGCAAAACCCTCTTAGCTTCTCTGGTTTTTGCCAGAGATCTCCCTGACCCAGTCCTGTGAAGACTGTGTTTACCATGTGCTGATTCTTAATAGTCTGGGAATTAAATGGGGTGTAGAACTGGAACATTTCACAGAGCTCTCATAAAATTGTCCAGGACTTTCACCAGCTCCCTGTGGTATTGCTGAGGGCTTTCTCAGATTTACTGTTCTCTTTCTGCCCTCTTTTAGATCTTGTAAGAGAGCCTCTCTGTACCTCTGCAAATGTTGTAACTGAGCTGCATCATTAGTGTCTCAATGGGAGGTCTGCCTCAGGGAAATAGACCTGAGCATACATTTGAACATTCATCATGCCTCCTAGAACATTGTTTTCCAATCAGTGGAGGGCTGCTCGGTTCACTCTCTGCCACTTCTCAGTGTTAAATAGTGTCAGGAGAAGCTTTCTGTAATTTGGCCAGGTTGGGTTGTGTGTCTGGAAGATGCATTGCACCAAATATGAGCCTGGGGCCTCTTCATGCAGAAGAGCCAGGGGTCTCTCTGTGTAGGTCCTGCCGTGTCTCTGTGTTGGAGGCAATATAGTGCTTTCAGTTAAAGAGATGAGTGCCTAAAAAGGGCTGGTAAATAAAGCTTCATTGTCCTCCTTGAATGTGGCCACCCATATCATAATAAATTTGTCTTCTAGTTTCCCAAAGGAGCATCTTTAAAGTTCTTGCACAGCTCAGTCAGAAGCAGCTTGTTTGGTTGTCTGGGCCTCCCTTGTTTCCCTCCTGAGCCAGTGGTTCTGACTTTTCCCTCACATGAATGTCTGATGAATGTCCGATGGGCTGGTCTTGGCAAAGAGAGGTAGACTGGGGCTTAAGGTATGTGAGTAAGGAGGAGAGATCTGCTGCTTCCTCTGGTGGCCCTTGTAGAACCAGTTTTTCTGGTTCCTTTTGTTTCTTTTCCTTTATCCCTGTGGCCCTCAGCTTGGCTGATTCATTTATCTCTTTTGTTTTAAGCTCAGCTCAGGTCATAGGTGTTTTGAAAAATACTGCCAGACAGGGCTATATCTATGCAGGTTAGGTCTGAACTGTGCTTAGCCATGAGGTAGTGTGACAAAATTGGTCTGGATGCCCCAGCTGTCCTCCATTCCCTGGCCATCACCCAATGTACACACCCAATTGCTCCCCTTATATTTATTGCCCCTTCAGCAGACAATCTAACATCAAAGAAGGGCCAATCAGCTTTACAAACAGTTATCAACCTCTGAGAGGTCAGTCAGTATTACTCCCATAGTCTCCTGTATAGCCTCTTAAAATTCTGTAGCGTACATTCTAATGGCATGAGTTTTGATGCTTTTCCTCTCAGATCCTCCCTGTTAGGGTAGGAATCACTCTCTCAATCGCTTTGGCTTTGGCCCAATTAGACCATCTCCCTCAGGAGAATTTTAATTGCTGCTTAACAATCAGAAGGTTTGTATAAACCCAGACTCAGACCACACAATTGGCTACCATTTGCCATGTGCCTTCATAGCCTTATGCCACTAGTCCCCGCCACTAGTCCCTATCAGCCCCACAATTGCCCAGGGTAGACAGCCCACACTAATAAACCTGTGGCCACACATACTTCACTCTGCTCAGTCACACACAATTGAAAGGATTTTGCCCTAGATACGATATTATGGCAGTGGGAGGTAGAAACAAGGGCTGTTTACCTTGAGGTCACTTCCTCCTTCGCCTATGACAACTTCCTTTTTCTTTTATCAGTGGCATGAATAAAGTCCCAATCAGCTGCTCATGTGTCACCAATGCCTGCCCTAAGCACAACCCCTGATCAGAGGTTATATGTATACCTCATACTGCACATCCTGACCAGAAGAGGCCTGGCTGTCTTTGGTCGTTGGACTGTTGTCCATGTCCTTGGAATAAAGGCTATTGTTTCTTTATATTTTTTCTCTTTCCTCATGCCAAAAACCCTATCAACAATCATACATCTCACCATTTTGAGTACCTTTTACTAACTTAGGAGTGTGTTTCACCCAAACTTGCTTGGGTGGGATTACCTGGTATTGAAAAAGTTTTGGCCCGGACAGGACACTGTAGCCGGTAAAGCCTCAGGAGAAACCAAGGGGCTCCATCACCCCTAGGAATTTACCGGTGGCCCTATCTTCCTCACCTCTAGGAATTTGCCCCGGCTCCCAACGAGTGCCAATGGGCTACTTGTGCATCCCTAATGCCCCTCAGGCACCACCCCCAACCTAAGCTATATGTATGCCTCCACTCCACGTGTCCCACGGAGAGATCACCGACCCAGGGGGGAGATGCTGCCCCCCAGGGGATTGGGGGTCTCTCCCTGCATTCTTAAAATAAAAGTCATTTATATTTCATACTTCTTATCTTTTCAGCGCCGCCCCCACAATTCTATCAGGTATATCTCTCTCAAGCCATTCTTGCTGAGGATCACTCTCATATTTCTTACTTGGAGTTTTTGTGTGAGTTAATATACATAGTACTATTTAATATATCCTGGTAGGTGGCCAAGATCCTTTTCATCCTTATGGGAGGGATCATGTCTCAAGCTCCAAAACCATACTGAGGTACGATAGTGTGCTGTTCCAGAATTATCCTGCAGCACCTCAGGTTCCATTGCACTGGTAGGGAAGGATGCCCAGCTGCAAGAGCTCATTCCCTCTCTTATGTCTCAGCTGGTGGCACCAGGATTTCAGGGTCCCAAGTTCAGGTTCCCCAGGCCTGCACGCAAAGGAGACAGCAGAACTACCATCTCTGGTCCCTTTGTTGTCACCAGGAAATTTAAGAGATCAGACAGACCAACATGTGGAACAGAGGATTTATTTAAGTATTGACTTGCCCACAGACTCAAGTCCAAAAGCTGAGCCCCAAACAAAAGAAAGGTTCTAATTGTACACATGTTGCTGAAGAGGTTGGTCTACTTCGTGGTGCAAAACATGGGCAAGAAGATTTATAGAAGCAAAACAAAGGTAGTCAAGCTGTGACAGTTTGAGAATTTAGTACATATTGGGGGTTTTATTCAGGTAACATGAAATGTTATAACAAATTACTAATTTTGTAATAGAACAGAGAACAACCATTTGGGGAGTCGAAGAGGAACTTTGCTTAGGTTGGGAAAACTCAACTTTTCTTTTTAAGTCCTGCTTCAATATCATTCCTATGTTAATTACACTGGGACAAATTAGATATCCCAAATTATTCTGCCTATCTTAAGGTTGATTAATTTCTAAACTTGATTACAAGTACAAAGTCTCTTTTGTCATGTAGGTGATGCATTCAGTGGTACGACAATAGAGAGGAAAGGTCATAGGCCAAATTCTACCTACCACAATATGGAACAGTGTAGGGAAAGATTTTCCTACTGTAATAATTATTTCTGTCTTGCTTGGACTGGTTTTGTAACTCAAGACAATATTAATTTTATAATTTTAAAAGATTTTTATTTAAAGGATTAAGAATACTTCAACAGCTATGTATTTTCAAGAACATTTGTTTCAGAATCCATTATTTACAAATAATATAAATAAATTGTATCCTGATGATTTAAGTAATTCTATCCTTGTTTTGCTTAGTGTGGCAGTATATAGCAGTTTCAGCATATCTTTTTATATCATAAGTAGGATTCCTCAACTTCCTAGAGACATGTATCTGGCAATTTAAAATAATTCCTTTAGAATGTTGAAAGGTTACTTTAGACAAAGTCCTCCCCTCCACCAGCTATCAAACAGATAGTTTAACTTGGACCAAAAAACTGTTTATCATGATCTATCCCACAAGAGGTTATCAGTCAATGTCAAAGACATGAGTGCCTAGTATTCTCAATCCTGTTGCATTTGCCAAAATTCTGAATAATGTTAGAAACATCACATAAAATACTTCAGAGACAAGATTATCTGTGCCTCTCAAGTTGGCTGGAACCCATTGCCAAGATATATGCTGGATTTTAGGCCTATCACAGTACTATTATCATTAATAATAAAATGTTATGATTACATTAAATAATGTTTCTGGTTTGTATAGTGTTCTAGAATATTTTACATAATGACATACTGTATAGCAATTGTATTTTGTAGCAGCTTCATGTTAGAGAGGAAAAAACATTGGTTTTAAAGTCAGACATTAACTCAGCTCAAAAGTAAGGTAAGTCCTTCACCAGTTATAAGTATGAGAAATTCAATTTCCTCTCTGAACTTTAATTTCTTACTAATAATATGGTACTAATATTTATTTCTTAGAGAAATAAATTTACTAAAGTCAAGAATTAAAGAAAATTAAAATACATAAGAACTTAATAAAATAGTGTGATTCACTTTGTATAAGGACATTGAAATTCAGATGTTGAGTTATTTATCCAAAATTTTAAACAAATAAATGGAAGAATGCAGCAAGGATTTAGAGTGTTTTTATGTACCTTAGTAAACTAAAATGAGCTGTATACCATGCATTCATATTACTTCTGTGACCTTACACACACACACACACACACACACACACACACACACACACACACACATACACACACACAAAACTAGAAGAAAAAGACTGAAAGGTGGTATCACTAACCATATCCCTTATTTCCAACACAAGTAAAACTGCAGAATGACTTACACATTGAATTTCTACAAGAATCTACATAGTAGAATATACTCAGGGAGCTGATATCTTAGGCTTTTCCATAGTTGGACAAAACACTTTCAGTAAAGGGCACTTTCTAAAACTAATTTTATCTAATGCAAAGAACAAATGCACTCCTCCCAAGTGGCAAAAGCTGTCTCTCCTCCTCAAAGAGGTCCTCTCTGGGATTTGATGTGAGCAAAAGAGATGATCAGGAAGTATTGAGAGAAAAGGACACTACTTTGAGACCTAATGTAAGCTCTTTTTTCAGAAACTCTGAGGCATGCAATGCCATCATAATGGAAAATGCATTAAACTGTCAGAATGAAGATCCTGTCTTCAATCATGTACAATCCCTCAAGATTTCAATGTTAAATTTTGCATTAAGAAATCTCCTGACCCTCTCCACTCTCAGAAAAAAAAAAAAATACTTTGCCTTGCTATGTTGACATTTTAAAGGACTATGTGGTATATAGAAGTATACTAGGTAAAATTGCAAAATCATTTCATAAACTAAAAACATTTAAATCCAAAAATTTTGTAAATACTGTAAATCCTGTAAATACTTCTGTAAGTAGTTTTACAAGTAGTAGTTGATAGGGAACAACTAGGAATGCAACCAAAAATTAAAAATAATGATTACTTTTTTCCTACAGACACCAAAATTCCAAATCTAATGATTTGACATTAATATCAATTGCTAGGCTTTTCCCATATCTATCCCTGTGTTGGTTATTGCATAAGACTGCAAAAGTAGGCTATGCAAATGTCCTTAAGGAGATGAATTTCTAACACAGATTTTGAAATTTGATGAATGCATTTTCTTTTTCCTTTTGAAAGTGAAAATGCACCACAAACTGTTTAACAGGGTCTAACTTTACATCTCATAACATTTTAAAATCTAGAGACATTCTTTGTTAGTAAAAGAGGTCCTGATAAAAGGCAGGTAGCCTGTCTTCATAGACCTAATGAGGATAACTGAGTGGTGCTTTCTTTTCTCATTTTCCCCTTCCTCTTCTTTTGCAGAACTCCAGGAACATCATTATGAAAACCAGTGTCTTAAAATTAAACTCAAGTCTTTGCTGAGCAGAAATTCCTGTACACTATCTCCATCCTGTATTCTTTAACTTCTGCCTTTCCACTATCTTAAAGATCTCCATTTTCTATGGATGACAACAGAAAAATTACTCATAATTACTGAGCCACAGGAAATGGTATAAAATTAACATCATATTCAAGTATCCAAATAGATCTTCTGTTATCAAAGGGGAAGCCTAAGAATATTTGTTTAATGACCATTTTTTAAATTTTACGAATTTTGCACTTGTGCCAGATTAACATTTTAATTTTGCCTCATGGTTTTTAATAGTAAGAACCAATTTTAAATAATGAAAAATTTGATGTCCAGAACTTGAATGAAATCAGAAAAGACCAAATGAAAATTATCCCTGGATTTAATGAGAATTTATTCTGCGTTAAACAATGTAAAAGACCTTTATTAATATCAAAAGCTTATTTCTCAACTTTTTAAAAATTTTTGCTTCAATCACTGGCAATATAGTACTTGTAGAGAAATATAGCGTCTGCTGGAGTTTATAGGCCCAATTACATAGAGAATCAATGAGCAAAACAAGAATAACAATAAGGAGAGGAGCCATATTAATAAGCATAAAATTCATATTTTTCAATTCAAGCAAATTATGTGCAGTACATGAAAGAAAACATACTGTGGTGGTTAATCTTGATGGTCAACTTGACTGAGCTAATGAATGCCTAGAAAATTGGTAACGTATCCTAATGAGTGAATCTGTGAGAGTGTTCCCCAGAACACTGGCGAACATGGGTCAGCAAACTGGATGGGGAAAATCTGCCCTGAAACGGAGCAGCTGAAGTGAACACCACCTCTCAGCAGGCTGGAGACCCCAAAGGAATGTAAAGGTCTGAAAGGAGGCACTGCTGGGCATGCAGACTTGACTCTCCTTGAATGAACTGCAACTGCTCGCACCAATGGGCAAGAGGCTCTAAACTCTTCAGCCTTTGACCACAGAGTTGCACAGGCCCCTCTCAGGAGGCCTTCCAGCTCTTCAACCTCAGACTGGGGCTGCATCCTTACTCTTTGTTCTGAGGCTTTCGATTTCTTGCACTGAACAACTACTGGTTTTCCTGCCTCCCCAAACTTCAGATGACTGTTATAGAATAATTCAGTCTCTGCCTTGTAAGCCAGTCAATAACTCCTGTTTGCAATTATATTTTATTGATTCTTTTCTAATAAACATAATAATATTAAAGTTTTCAAGCATTTTTTTAAATTAATGAAACTGGTTTAAGTAAAATCTTAGAATATCAATAATAAAAATAACTATTTAGATATATTAATTAAAATGTACCTAATATTAAGGCTCATACCCTCACAGTTACCTCTATTGTGCCTCCACAAATATCTAGAAACCAATAACAGGAGAAGCATTATGTGAAGATTTCTAAAGACCTGAGCTCTGATCCCACATGTGCCAACAAGAAACTGAGTGACACTGGACTGTCCATTTAACTGCTCTGAGCCTACTGTGCAGAATCAAGGAGTTGGATGACTGCTGACAGTGAACAACTCCAGCAGTCTGCGACTCTGATGGTTTGGGGCATGTTCACATGTATCCACATTGTTCAGCAACATTCATATCTGTGTACAGTATTAGCCAGGGTAATTTTGCTACTGCCTCCCCTTCATTGCCCAGAGACTGACGGACTTAGGACTTGGCAGCATGTGCATATTGTTGCTGTGCAGCTGTCCTCTCAATGCTGTAACTATTTTCAAGTGATGAGTAGTGGAGTCAATCTAATTTTTCTGACCTAATTTTAATCTAATTTTTCTGTGATTTTGGATAATTTCAAAGTATTCTTCTAAAACTCAGACTTTCTCTTTTCTCTCTCCCTCTCCCCTTTGGCATATTCTTGAAGTTCAAGTTTCCCTCCATCTCTTTGTTCAAAGAGAAATATATTTAAGTGATCCAACCCTAAGGGAACTTTAGTGCCATGTCCACAAAGCTGAACACTTACAATTAAGTTGTTATTAAAACATAGGATAACCCACACCAGTCTGTTCAATATGTGTCTTATGTGACTGGGAATTCACATGGTTCTAATGTACAGTAAACTTAGTTAACAAACAATATATAAAAGGGCAGTAGTGTTGCTGGTATATTGAGTTGAAGTAATAACTTGAATGTAGAAGGGGGCAACAGCTCTACAACCAAACAATAAGTTGCCTTAAACAGATTAAAGTAAAACATAGTCCCTAAAAGGGGTAACACCACCTGCCGTCTCCCCAATCCTCTCTGAAAGATGCTTCCTTAAGTCTAAAGGGGAGTGGGGATGCCCTAACTAGAAATTAAATGTTTGTTAAAACTCAAAAAGTAGTTATTTAAAACCTTCTTCTTAGTCTTTGTGCAGTCTTCAGTATAACAGACTTAGCTTCCCATGTGTTTCTCAAGCTTCACCTAAGACCAGGAAACTAGAAAAAGTTAGGGGAAGGAAGAGAGCATGTCTGAATCTATCGTATAATTCAGGAATCTGTGCACATTGAATTTTGCTTTATGCAGCATTTTTCTGCTTAATGTGGATCTCAACACTAATGTATGTGAGAGTTAATATTGTTTTAGAAACAAATAAGTTTTATAGATATACATGTATGTTCTATTGTCAAATAACCATGAAGAATTCTTAACTTTTATTGCCTTCTGCCATAAATGTTAGGAGGAAATTAGATTGGGTGCATCTAAATCCACTCTGAATGTTTCAATTGTGCTAAGCTGTCCAACACTCTCCATAATTCTCCTATTGAGCCTACTCTAATCCCTGCCCCTCAAGGTTACAAACACATTAGGTGTCAAATGTAAAGAAGTGAATTCTTGGGAACTAGTTAGTGCTGTTACCAGGTAAAAGAATGACAAAGATCCTTCCTAGGACAATATTGGGCCTCACAATAAATATATAATCTACATAGTTTTCCAGAAGACAATATTTTCCTTAGAGGTGGCAAGTATTCAGCCAGGGAGCAAAAATAAGACTTGAGTATTTCCTTGAGATGGCATCTAGAAAACATTTAAATATCTCTATTTTTTTGTTGCTGTTGTTGAATGATAGGAACTGCCATGTGACACATAGAATTAAACTTTTTATTCTTAAAATTAGAATTTAAATTTCACAGGGATTTTAAGAAAGATGTATACAGTATACATTTTGTAGGCTAAAAAGCAAGGAGCAGGAAAAGACAAGAAAGTAAGGTCTAACTCAATCATCCTTCTGCAACTGCTGATATAGAGCAAAATGATCTTTTTGTGAGATTTGCGGCCAAAGAGTTCAAAGCAGAGAATGGAAGCTAAGTGGACCACAATGCAATCAACCCAAAGAGAGTGGAACCAGCCTTGAAAACACAAGTACAGCATATCACTCAAGAGCTAAAGTGAGATTAACTCCCATTTCCTCACCAGCATATGAGGGAAATCATAACTAAGGAAGAAACTGATGCATGGGGTTGCCAAAGCTTTACCATTGGGAAGATGCATGTTGAGAACCTTTGAGGGAGAAAGTTTTGCACTTCCTGAGCTATCAAATGAAATTTCTTCACCAACTTTTAAATATGCAAAGATTATATTTGTACAGAAGTAGCACAAAAACAAAGCAAGTCCTCCAGGCACATAGAGAAAAAATTGCCAGGTTACAGATGAAATATCAAACTACCTTTATTATAAATTTCTTGGGAGCTGACTAAATGATTTCATGCAAGTGTGTAAGTGAAAATAATAATAAAAAATATTACCAGGGTAGGCTTTATAAGGCAAACATACACATTATGATTGAAAAACTGCCAACAGCTATAATGTTATTCTGGTTATATACCACATCTACATTGGGAAGCTATGTTTGCAAAAGTTATTAAAACATAATAAAGGTGTCACGGTATCCCTCACCCCTGCCTAGCATGAAATAGTGGAGATTACTCTCCATTTTTCCCACTTACAGTTTAGGCATCATTAGATAATTACAAATTATACTAGGGTAAACAAAAGCTGCAAGAAACAAGTACCTCACCACTGACTCCTAGACATACCCTATGTACTTGTTTAAAGACCAGTTCTAATACATGCATTTTAACATATAAATCTGCCCTTGGATCTTGGGTTCAGCTAAGTTTTTAATAAGCTATCTAAAATGAATTACATGGTCCAAATGGATCTTAAATCCTCAGAGGACAAATGTAGCAAGTATATACAGACAGCATAGCACTGTAAGAAACTGCCTTCCTTTAAGAGATAAGGTAAAACCCACAATAAGAAAAGCAGAACAGGAAGACTGCGGACAAGCCCATCAGAAGAACCCTTGGAGAACTCAGGGAGAAAGTTGATATTAACCACACACCAATGAAGCATATATAATCCATCTGCCATACAGAGGCCACATCTCTACTGCATAAAGTGTTCTAAAGTATGGTAATAGTGACTCAACTTCATTTTTAACCCACAAGATTAATGAAGTCATGCTCAGAAAGGGCGTTGGACTTGTCAAAAGAAGAATTAGGGACTCTAAGGCATCACTATTCTCAGAAAAGTATACCAAATCACCAACATTTTTTAATATTGATAAAAATAGAGAAAAAACACCTAGGAAGATTTTTATAAGGTTGTTATGCAATCATAAAAGCAGGTGAGCTTCAACAACGGAAATCACCCAGGGTGGCACAGACATCTAGCAATTAATTAAAAATAATGCTCTCTTCTTTCCAGGCTCCCATGAGTTGACAACAACTGTCTTCCAAATTCTGATGGATGAAGGTATGGACACACTGGATTATACACCTCTTCCAAGACTACCCCGCAGAAATCCCCAACGTGCTTCCTACTCTTTTTCTCTTCCATCAGCTACATGCAGTTGATGATGAAACCTTTTCTCTATGTTTCCTTTTTCAAAGTCTGGCCCATAAACCAGTAACACTGGCATTACCTGGTGCTTGTTAAAAATCTTAGATTCAGTCTAAACCTCTGGAAACCGAATCTACATCCTAACAAGCTCTGCCGTTGATTCATATATGCATTTGGGAAGCATGGATCTAGACTGGTGGTAGGACACCAGCAATGACCAATGAACAGAGCATGAATCCTGGAACTTTCACATGAAGAAAAGCCGCCAGTGGACCAAAAATATCTGCCTCAGATCCATGGAAAACTTAGAGACAAACTATGTATGAGATATTATATTTTTGTTTCTATTCATTAACACAGATAAGCCTACCCATAAATACTACTAACCATGTCTTCCCAAGCCATCTGGAAGCTGAACTCTGTCCTGGGATCTGGAATACCAACTACACCTTTAGTAACAGACTGAACAAAGCAAGAGCCTATTTTATCACAAGACAGATTGCTGCATGGCCCCATATTAAGGACGTTTTTTTAAAAACTACTATAAAGATAGAGGGTTTTTTTATCCTCCATCTATTTCCAGGTCAAGCTTCCCTTTCTGCCATTATTCTATAATGTTATCAAGTCCTTTTTAAAAAGGGCCAGTGTCAGTTTCAGCATCCCTGCTGACTCTGAGCATCTATCATTTTAAGAATGAAATCATTCTTCATGGCATATTATGAGCCTTTTTTTGTCAGGTAGTTAACTAAACTGGCACCAGTTAACTGTGATCTAAACTTTATATTGACAGATCTGGCAACAGACTGACATTCCTTGCACTAATTTTGGCTGCCCAATCTGAAAAAAAAATACATTTGAAATATGATTTATCTTAAGCTGACAGCAGTCTTCATCAGGGTGCCAGCCACTTACAGAGTGAAGGAGAGGACACAGCATCAAATCCTAGCTGAATGTGCTTTCAAGGCAGAAAAAAAATTCAGAGCCCCTGTTTCTCAGTCATAATTTCATTTAACAATCATGGTTGGAAGGAAAACAAATATTTCTTACTAAGCCTCACCATAAACAATCTATTTTTCTCCAATGCTACATTTGTCTTACCTTGTAAAGCCCAGGATTACCATCCCCAAGTCTTACAATAATGCCTGCACACACCAAGTATTCCAGCAGCTCAGTCGAGCCCTTAAAAATGCAATTATAGGAAAAGATCTAATAAACCAAAGATTAGCAACAGAAATGTGAGCACTGTTAACTGTTTTTTCTTTGGGGCTGATATGAAAGCCCGAAACTATCCAGCTGAAGAAATAATGACACAGCAGGGAAAGGCAAAATGGGGAAGATCCATCAGCATAATCATGGTGCATACATGACAGTATCTGGGTGACGGAAGAACCATTTGACCATTAGACCCTAAATTGTTGCATCTCTCTGTCTTCTTTGAAAATGAGATGCAGAAACACTTTCAGACATTAACAAGAAGCTGTCTGGACATTATTAACATTTCTTAGACCAACCATGCTTTATTAATAGTCTAAATCTCATGTTTTTAGATTATGACTTATAGGCAACCACATTAATATGTAGACACTAATTGCCATTTTATTTTCAGTATAATATGGCACAAAGTGTGTATTTGTATATATAAACAATACAGATAGAAAAGTAAAATAGCCCTGGATTCTGTGTTTAAATGTTTGCACTAGTATTTAACGTAATAAAGGAGATGGTGAGGAGGGGAATATATACTGCCTAGAAGCTAAAATTGTTTCCTAGCGCCATCAAGCCTGAGTGAATAAAATTCTCCTAGGGAGAAACTATTCATTCAAATGGACTAAATTGAACACTATGGTGCTATTAAGTACATTTCAAGTGATCATTCACCAGAAGGTAACACTAATGTTTAAAAAAAAAAAAACTTCAGTCTCTTTATCTCTATTTACATTTTTTGGCAGCCAACATGTAAATGTAGAAACACAAACACGTTAGCAGACAAAACATAAATTTTCATACATGAGAAATTTCCATACATGAGACATTTCCATACATGACAGGCACCATTTTCCAGCTTGACCTGGAAATAGGATACTGACTCTGTTCTCTGCCTGCTCTCCCTCCTGGCTGCCTCCTCGTTTCTCCATGATGCACCCCCACCCCACTGCTCCTCTGCCCGGTGCCTCTCCCCTGGTGTTCTTAAGACCCAGTGGAGGGTCTTTCTGGACCTCTCTTTCCAGAAAGTCCTCCACCTTGCTGCTGTCCTTACATTCCTCTCCTCCTTTAAACAAATATTTCACGTGTCTACTTTTTTAAAACTGATTAGTCTATGCTAAATTGCTGAAGGTTGTGGTCCTTCAGTGCTGTGAAACTTGACAAGTTGCGTAACAATGGCATGTAAGAGTTTTCAGCAGGCAGACTTAGATTTTTCAAAAAACTTGATATAGGTGCTCTGGTCTGCAAGTGGATAGGGCTTACACATGGAGAAGACTTTTATGACTTCTGAAGACTCAAAAAGGAAAAGGGAGGGTTAAAAATGACAGAGGCCATTGTGTTGTACTAAGCTTCTGCCAGGCCCAGCAAAATCAAAATGGACTCACTTGTGCTAAAGTTCCACTTCACCAAGCTGAAACTAAGCTGTTTATCTAACCTCCTGAGAAATCAGGGTTAGGAAGATAACACTAAATTTCCAGGAACAGGTTAGCCCAATTGGCATGATAATGAAGTTCCCTCTCCCTTAATCCTTACATTAAAAACCTAACCTGAAGTAACCTGATGTTACCTAATCTTTTATTTTCTACTTTTCTATGTCTTTGACTCCATTTTGAAAGCAAAGCGATCTTTTTAAAAAGATCAATTTTTGTTGTCATTCTTATGCTTCTGCTTTTCCTAGCATTTCTCTGTAGAGAAAGGCAACCTCTTCTGCCACAGCCTATGGGAACATTCATCATATTTAATGGAATGAAATTTTACTCAACTCTAGAATTGAAATTAAGTCAGTTAAGATCTTTAAACTTAATTGTAATTTTATCCTTTCATAGAATGGAAGGAGGGAAGAGAAAAGAATTGAATTACAGGATACTCACTTGGCATTCACTAGAGAATTGATATGTGTGTTTGGAGGGAAAATCCCACACATCCAGTCAAAGAAGTGTTTTGTGTGTGAGTAGAGATAGAAGCTGTATGTTTCACCAGATGTATTCTGTCCCATCCTTCTATCAGATAAGTGGTCTAATTTCTTTATTTCATTGTAAAGTGAATTTTCCTCAGGCCTCACTGTGAGGCACAAAGCCTTTCCAAGTATTATCTTTCCTAATGTACCTAGACTCTGTAATTGCTTCCTGTCTAATGAAAGACACCAACATATTAAAAGTGACTAATATCAGTATTTCAAACTTTGTCCCATTGAGGGAAAACAACAATCTTTTATCCAAAACGTATTCAAGACTGAGTGAAATGGAGGGAAAAACAGCAAGGAAGCTCTTCTGGTGAAGAAGCAGGTCATTAATGCATGATATGCAAGAATTCACACTTATTAGGTCTTCCCTGATATTACTGCAAATACTCACACTACCCCAGAGGGATGGGTAAGAAAGAGAGCCACGTGACAGGAGGAAACTGGCAGCTCTGCCCTTGATGGAAGCGGAGGAGAGAGCAAATGCAGTTTCAGGAAAGAATCAGGTAAAGAACAGAAGAGATTTAGTTTTGTTACTGTCTTTAACAAACATGTCCAAAGAAAGTACATGCTTAAGGCAGGAAAGGAGCAGCAAAACAAAGAGCAAGCAGTGCCGTGCAGTGCAGGGACAACACGTGCTTGTGTGTGAGAGGAAGGAAAAAATCAAGCTTTTCTTGATTTTCTTCTCACTCCCTCCCCGCCCCCCTGCAAAAGATAATGCATCAGACAATGAGACACCAGGGATTCATTTCAGGGTCATATTCATTCCCCCAACACCTCTGTTAAAACATCTGCCAGTGAGTCTCAGTGTTGTTTACCTACTTCACAACTTCAGCCACGCCTTGTGAAACCTGAGTTCACAAGAGATTAAAATGAGCGCTTATGAGAGGTGAGCACAGCACTTAACAGTTCCACACATACCATGTCTTAATTCAAGCAGAAGCTGCATATAATTACTATTCTCTCCACTGCACAGACAAAAAAGATTGAGGCCCAGGCACACTAAGTGAGCAGCCCAAGGCCACTAGCAAATCGGCCCCAAAATTTAAATCTTGGTGTTGTGACTCCAGGCCAAATGTTGAGGACCTGTGAACCTGTTTCTGTTTCTACCAATTCCCACCCAAATGAGGTATCCAACAGCAAGAGACAGAAGTGGGTTGGAAATACACTGAAGGCTTGCTTTGAGCAGTTGGGGAAGGAAAATTTATAGGACAGGTAGTGCCAGAACCTAGATTCTGCTGAGGGAAGAAGCAGAACCATGGTGTAACATGATGGTCAGTGACAGTTCACATGTGGGAGTAAGTCAAGCTCCAGGTCCCCTCAGGGCAGAGGATTCTTGTGAAATTTGGATGCAGACCAAGTTGTTGGATGCAACATTCTGTGCTTTATTTATGGTGTCTAGTAGTGCTCTGAGCTGGGCTACAAGACAGTGATGTGATGGGAAAAAGAAGAACTAACTGGATACCTGATCAGATATTTGTCAGTAGCATAGTAAAGAAGTTTCTTACATCAAATTAATTAAATGGAATTAGGTAGAACTAAATTTGATTGGAGCCCAAAGGGAATTGTAATTCATTCTGGCACTTTCTTACCCTTCAACAACCCAACGTAACAAGTTTCCTGAGGCCATTCATGATCTTCAGGGGAAGAGAACCGGAATTCAACAAGAAGCAAGCCCTCCCTGAGAACCAGTGCCATGTATGGGACCCTCCACTGAGGGACAGCCAGACCCCAGCCTTTTCCCATGAGTCAGTGCCATTCACAGACTGTGGGGGAAGAAAACCAGAATTTACAAGAAACAAACTCTCCCTGTGAACCAGCAACATGAGCAGGCCATTGCCACTGGGAAACAGCCAGACTCCAGGCCCTTCCCATTTTGCTGGCTGGGAAACGGGAAGAGTCAAACACCCCACACCACCCCCTGTAAGCAACTAGCTGATCCAGAGAAACACAGGCTATGATGATAGCTATTCAGGTGAAATGCAATTTGATGCTTGTGGTGTTTGGTGTTTCACTGACTTTGCAGGTCTAGGGCCAATGGTCTGATCATCTCTCCAGAGGATAATGGTATACAGTGTGGCATCTATGAGATCTCCTTCTAAAGTTGGTAGTCATTGGCAATTCTTTATTATCTTGTTTTGAAGTCCTGTATCATTTTCATTGTTTTGTTGGGTTGTGTTTTATTCTGTTTTTTTTTTTTAATTTTGTTATATCCAGTGGCATGTGCAGCTATTTCAAAAATAGCAGGATATATTATGGTAGAATTTTGGACTTACTATTGTCTTTTTTTGAAGTCCTTTATCACATTCACTGTTTTGTTTTTATTGGTTCTATTCTGTTCTATTTTGTTTGATCTTTACTGTCTGAGGTATCTGCAGCTATTTTTGAAGATAAGAAGCTTTATGGTAACCATTGTTGATTTTATACTGTAAAATCCCGTGTCAATTGCACTGGTTTGCTTTGATTGGCTTTATTCTGTTTGTTTTGCTCGGTTTTATTCTCTTTCAAATAAAATAAAACCAAAAAAGAAGCTTCCTGAAACAATGCACATACCATAGGTCTACAGAAGAAAAGGTAGCTAAATTTGTCAGTGATGATGGCTCTGACAAGTGATTCTGACCAGAGAGGCAATTCGGAAATTCTTTGAACTATCAGAACCTTTGGACAGTCATGGCAGGATCATTACTGGTAAAAAAAAATTAACATGTTTTACCTCCCCATTTCATTGTTAATTTCACTGACACTGTATCTCAACACTTGATTATTTCTCTTCCTCTGATTCATTTCCAATATCTCCCCAACTGAGTGACAATTTTCTTAAGAGCAAAATTCTGGCAATTTTCTGGGAAATTCCATAATAGTTACCTCACTGATAAGCATACAGTAGCGTTCTGTAATCACAAAAAGAATGGAGTAGAAAATTGATCCTAATGTGAAATCAGCAGTCACTTCTACTTAATGCACCTGTGCAAATTGTTCTTTGTTAGGACAGGAGCTGTGACATATTGTACCTACCCTAGTCTACCATGGTTGTGCTTTGAATGTGTCCTCTAAAGTTCTTGTGTTAAAACTTAGTCCTTGCCCAGGATACAGCTCAGTGACATAAGCATTTGCCTGGCAAGTTCAAGGTCCTGAGTTCAATTCCTGGTACCAAACAAACAAAAAAATCTTCAGTGCAAAAGTGTGAGAAGTGAAACTCTTTGGTCATAATGCATACTGCAGTAAATTAATACCACTATTGTACAAGTAGGCTACTTACTGTGAATGAATTCCTAATAAAAAGATGAGGTTGGCCCCTTCGTTTTTTTGCTTACATCTTCTCTCTTGTCCTTCCATCTTGCTCCATGGGATGACAGAACAAGAAGTGCTATTCAGATGTGGGAACCTTAATCTTGGACTTCCTGTTCTCTGTAGCTATAAACACTAAGTTTCTTCCCTTTATAAATGATCCACTCACAGGTATTCTGTTACAGTAACCCAAAATGAACTAAGTCAGGCCTAATAGAGGCCCACACTACTGCACTTCTGATGTTCTGCTTCAACCCTCCCTGGAGTTCACTTCATACTTCCCCTTCTTGTACAAGACTCTTTCATCTATCAATCTTTTTTCAAACATTATTTCTGGTATCTTAACTGTGGTAGATCTCCCAGAAATCCTCCAACTTGTCCAAATTTAAGAATTCTCAGGGGCCAGAGATATAACTCAGTGGCACAAGCACCTGCCTGCCTAGCACAAGGTCCTAAATTGGAGTCCTAGTACAAAAAATAAAAAATTCTTAGAGTTTTCCCTTAAATATTCTTATCTGGAATAAAATAAGGAATCTATAGTTTATAAGACCCACTAGGTAACTTCTGATGCAAGTGGTCCATGAATCACCATTTGAGAAATATTGACCATCTCAAGTGAATTCAGAGTAAGACCTCAGTGTAGTGACTGATTAGTATGATGATGCCTTGGAGCCAAAATCCTAAATGCACTTTGTCTCCAACGTCCTAGAATCACTGCTAATTTTTCCCAGAATCAGGTTATCAACCAAAGGATTTTCTGGGAGAAAATATCAAAAAAGAAGCTTTAGGGTTTGTCATAAATGTTTCCATATGCTTAGAGACCATAATGAGGAGGAGTGAAATCTGAGTATAAATAGAAAAACAAACACTTTAGGAAGAAAGTGAAGAGACAGTTTTTAAGTCATAGTGAACGGTGACATAGTGACAGTTTTTAAGTCATAGTTACAGCTCATGGCACCACAAGGAGCCAATGAGTTGCCCATCTGGGTTGCTTTGGCTGATGCCACAAGCTCTGCTTTGGCCATGTCATCATCTACTTAAAGTAGTAAAAGTTTTTACTTGTCAGAATTTAAAGATGGTCTGAAGGAGATCCTTAAGTAAAATTGTAAGGTAAATTAAGGTGATCTTCCCTCTGTGCATGTCCCCTGACTTTTGTTGTCTTTTTCTTCATTTTTGTTCCATAAGCTTCTACTCACACACTTAAATAATGTCTCATGTCTTACTCATATTTCTTTCTTTTCTACCATCTGAACCTATTTTCCAAAAAGTATACACTTAATAATAAACAATTTATATAGCTTAAAATATTATCTCTCCCATAATTATTTGTATATGAGATTCACAGACTAAATTTTATTTGTACTGAGCAATATAGTTACAAATCATCAGCCAATTGAGTCCTTTTTGGGGTACATATGAAACTAACTTTCCTGAGCAAATTGCATAAGATAACTGAAGCCATCTGTCTAGAAGTCAATCACAGAGTAACTATGGACAACATTAGTTCATGATCTATTCTATAGACATCTCCTACCCTTGTCTCCCAGTCTGCATTTATCTAGCATTTTTCACACTACTTGTACTGATCGTTTATATTTGGTTCCTTCCCTTTCCCTGCCAGGCCATTAACAACATACAAAAAGATGCCAAAAATTTCTTAATCATCAAATAGCAGAATTACCATCAGGTTATATTGCTGATACTCAAAGGAGGTATGCTGAATGAATAACCTTAAAAGGCATAATAAGCAATCAGAATAATTTACACCTAACTGGTAAAAAAAATTTTGTGACAATGAGGTGGAATAATTTTTTCTATGTTTTATATTTTTTTTTCTTCATGGTTTCTCAACTTAGCCCACTACCATCAGGGATTGTAACTCACAAGACTGTGGCTTGGCTTGCTGCAGAGACTACATGTTTGTAGATTCATCTTTGACAAAGAAACTTCCCACCAACAACCTAATTCTTACCAAGTCTTAACCCGTGATGTTTCTCTAGCTCCATAAAGAGGGAAGATTAAGTGAGCAGGCCTGCTTAATCACTATGGACTGACTAATCCAAAGCATATGTTCTGAAACAATGTCATACAAGTCTGCCTTTGGTCCTTTCAGATCCTTTTAATTCAAGCTTTGGTTTATTTGCCTTTAATCCTTTGATTTAAATCATATAATGCAAATATTGTGACTAAAGGAACAGTAATAGTAAATATATGATTGATACTATATTACAGTATTAGTGACATTATCATTTAGTCGCAAGTGTAAAATGTAGGGAGCGGCTCAGAATGGCTGCTGCTGCCCTGCCCCTCCCACCTGAGGGCATTTTGTGTCAGCCTATATTTCCCATGATACTCCCCTTGCCTACAATGCGCATGATGTAAGCAACTTCCCACTTCAGCCTACATTTCCCATGATCCTCATGTCTGCCTACATTACCCATAATCCTCTCCTGCTTACGTCATATATCTGGATGTGACGATGACCTATCAGATAACACTCCATGCCCTCTTCCTGCCCCATTGGACCGCCTCCACCCTATATAAGTTGTAGCCATTTAAGAATAAATGAAACTTGAATGGAATCCCACCAAGTCTCCGTCTCTCTTTTCTCTTGCCCAGCCCTTCATCCCCGTCCCTTCTCCAGGAGAGGCCCATGGACTGATCCATGGGACGGATCAAGTGGCGCCCAAATGTGGGGCAGACCTGGCACGAGGGATAACGACGTGGGACCATTCACAGGGATAAAGCGCCGGCCGGCGTGACTGTTTCAGGACTTCGTTCCTGTGATCTGTGTGGATGGCCACCTTACGTCTCGCCTGAATCATGGTAGGTGAACAGGATTACCATGGGCAAGCACTTAGTGAGCACAAATTGTTCGTGAATGGCCTCAGGGAGGCACTCAAGATTAGAGGGATTAAGGTTAAGACAAAAGATTTGACATTCAGTGTGTCCATGGTTCCCCCTAGAGGGCACCATTGATTCAAACAGGTGGAAAAGAGTAGGAGATGCTTTTAAAGACTATTATGAGGTTTTTGGCCCAAAAAAGATTCCGGTAACCGCCTTTTCATATTGGACTTTAATCTCTGAGCTGCTGGCACAAAGTCACGCAGATCCCCAGGTCACGGAGGTGCTTGCCCAGGGTAAGGCTGCATTATCTGCCTCCCGCAATTGTACTCCACCACCACCCGACTTATCTAAGGCACCTAGCCCTCCCGGCTCTGTGGTCCTTGATATCCCAGAGCCTTTTCAAGATGGCGACTTGCTGCCACTTCCTTTTTCTGGAGGCCACGAGGGTACTCAAAATGGCGTGCACTGCCCCGGTATTAAAAATGGCATGCACCACCCCAATACTCAAAATGGCGCCGCCTCCATACTGGCTCTGGTGGTGAAAAAAAAAATGGGGGCTGGAGGTTTAGCTCAGCAGCAGAAGCACCTGCCTTGCAAGCAGGCAGTCATGCGTTTGATCCCTGGTACCGATTTAAAAAAAAAAAAAAAAGTTGCCATTAGAGCTAGCATGGTGGGTGCTGTGGTCCTTGTCAGGTTCCACCATGGCATACAGGGGCCAGGGCCAGTGCAGAAGGTGATGGTGCAGCCCATCAACCTCATCTTCAGATGCTTGCAGAATAGGTCCCGGATTGAGGTGTGGCTATGTGAGCAAGTGAATATGCGGATAGAGGGCTATATTATTGGTTTTGATGAGTACATGAACCTTGTATTAAATGATGCAGAAGAAATTCATTCTAAAACCAAGTCAAGAAAACAACTGGGTTGGATCATGCTAAAAGTAGATAATATTACTCTGCTGCAAAGTGTCTCCAACTAGAAATGATCAGTGAATTAAGACAGCAGTGAGAAGCAATGGCAGGCAATTAAGATAAATGTCAATTACAGTGTGTACCCATATAACAAAGGCAGCTGATTAAGTGGTTTGCCTTGGGAGTATTTGTAAAATGTTTGTTCATATTGTTTTCTCTACCCTTATGTTTTTACTGGGGGCAATAAATGTAGGGTTGTTTTTATTTAAAAAGGCCCAAAAAAAAAAAAATGGTGCTGCCACGCTCCCTTCTCCGTACCGCCCTATCTACCCTGGAAATGGGAGCTTATCCATTCTTACAAGTCGAGGTTAAAAAAAAAAAAAAAGAAAGAAAAGAAATGGGAGCTTAGTTGCTGGAAAGACCAAGAGGTGGTTTGGACTTGGGTAGGATCAGGAAGTCCATGGTTTGCGCCCACACCCTGTTGGTTCTTTCTGGGGCTCCAATGTCCCAGAAAAAGTCAATTCTACCTTTGTCCCCCAGCAATAGGGGGAAGATCATATTGTAATTCCCTGGGAGAATATTTTTGTGCTCATTGGGGCTGCAAAACAGTTGCAATAGGATGGCAACCCGCCTTCCCTGATAAACACCTTAAACTGACATGGGGGCCTCCAGGGTGCAGCCTAGATGACTACCCACCGGCCAATCAAAGACCCTGTCAGGTTCTAAACGTTACTGTCACCACTCCTGAAGACCCTGGCTGGCTGACAGGACGCACCTGGGGACTTCAAGTTTATGAGTCAGGCAAAGACAGGGGAAACCTTATTCTCATAAAAAAGGTTCCCCTACAGATTTCATCCATGTCCATAGGCCCAAATCCTGCTTTAAAGCCAAAATACAATCCAAATCCAAAATACAATCAGTCCAATACAGATCCTGTTACTGCTGTTCAAACAACCACAGTAAGTCACCCACCCATAAGCATTTCTCAAGCCCCCCCACACCAGGCAGATCACATACCTGCCCCTCAATATTCACATTCTAACCTATTCAGTTTGATTAAAGGGGCGTACATGGCTTTAAATCATACCCAACCTGATCTCACCCAATCCTGTTGGTTATGCTTGGCTGCTCCTCCCCCATATTATGAAGGAAAGGCCCTCAATTTAACCTTTAACAGTTCTTCTAGCTCATCTGCCTGTGACTGGGGCAATCACCACAAGCTGACTCTCCCTGATGTCTCAGGTAGAGGGACTTGGGGACTCCAGCCATCCACCAACACTGGCAGCACGACTCTGTGCCCAGCTTCATTCAGAGTTCAAGCCAAATAATTACCTCATTCCACCCCCAGGAATGTCTTGGGCCTGAAATTTTGGCCTCTCACCCTGTATAGCAACCACTGTTTTTAACCAGTCTACAGATTTTTGTGTTCTTGTACAGGTTCTTCCTTGCATAACCTTCCACCCAGGAGACTACTACCTTCAGGCATCGCAGACCAGCTATATATATAAGAGAGAACCCGCGACACTCACCTTAACTGTATTACTAGGGTTAGGAGTGGCAATGGGAATAGAAACAGGGACTACAGCTCTAGTGTTGGGAAATCAGCATCTAGCTCAATTACAGGCAGCAGTAGATCAAGATTTAAAAGAAATAGAAACATCTGTGATGGCTCTACAGGCGTCCCTGACATCTCTATCTGAGGTAGTCCTACAGAATAGAAGAGGGCTAAACCACCTATTTATGAAGGAGGGTGGCTTATGTGCTGCCCTCAAGGAAGAATGTTGTTTTTATGCTGACCACCCAGGAGTCATCAAAGAGTCCATGAATAAATTAAGGGAGCATCTCAAATAGAAAGAAAAAGAGCACCTCAGAGAAACCACCTTCTCCTCCATGTGGGGGGGTCTCTTCCCTTACATTGCCCCCCTCTTGGGATCCCTAGCCGCCTTGCTGTTACTGATTACTGTAGGACCTTGTATTTTTCAGAGGATCATGACACTCATTAATAACAGGATTGACACATTTATGGCAAAGCCCATTCAGGTACATTACCATTGGTTGGAAATGGGAGAACAACAAACTTATCAGGAAAGAACACCCACCGACGGCCCACATGATACTGTGGCCCAAATGCCCTGAGGCACTGGACAGGCAGCCAGAGACGGGCAACTAGGACACATATGTGGCGCCAATTGACCACTAAGACAGGCCCAGGACCAACAGCTGTCCTACAGGCCCACGACGGGTAAGGCTCAATTGGGTTCATATGAGGAGTCCCTGACCCAAGACAGGCACTGTCCTGCCATGTTCCTAAAAAATATATAATAATAAGGGAGGAGATGTAGGGAGTGGCTCAGAATGGCTCCTGCTGCCCTGCCCCTCCCACCTGAGGGCATTTTGTGTGTCAGCCTACATTTCCCATGATCCTCCCCTTGCCTACAATGCACATGATGTAAGCAACTTCCCGCTTCAGCCTACATTTCCCATGATCCTCATGTCTGCCTACATTACCCATAATCTTCTCTTGCTTATGTCATATATCCAGATGTGATGATGACCTCCGTGCCCTCTTCCTGCCTCATTGGCCTGCCTCTACCCTATATAAGTTGTAGCCATTTTAAGAATAAATGAGATTTGAATGGAATCCCACCAAGTCTCCATCTCTCTTTTCTGTTGCCCAGCCCTTCATCCCCGTCCCTTCTCCAGGCGAGGCCCACAGACCGATCTGCGGGACAGATCAGTAAAAGACTTTCATTCCAACAGTTCACACCTCAGATAAGGTTTAAATTATTAGATTGGGAACTTGCCCTTCCTGTAATCTGATGGCAGCCATGTGGGACCTGGGAAGAGAAATAAGGAGCCAATTATTCCTTCCCACAAGCCCATGTGGGCAACCATGTGGGGCATAGGAGGAGAAACAAGAAGCCAGTTTGCTCTTCCCGTGAGACAGCAGCAGCCATGTGGCGTGCAAGAGGAGAAACAAAAAAGTCCATTTGCCCTTTCCATGAGCCAGCCAGTGCAGACTGAGTGATAAGAACCCTCTCCCTCCCTGACTCCATAAGCAGCTGGCTAATTCAGAGGAACACAGGCTGAGTTGATAACAACCGAGGTATAAAAGCAACTTAATGCTTCTATTGTCTGATTGGCTTTGCAGGCCTAAAGCTGGTAGTCTGAGCATTTATTTAGAGGATAACAATATACAATATAGGAACTATGTAGTATTTCTCTCTGTCTTGTTTTTGAAATCCAATATTGTTCTCACTATTTTATTTTCCTCTATTTTATTGTTTTGTTTTATTCGATGTTCTGATTTGATGGATTTTTTTCTGTTCTGTTTTGTTTGTGTCTGATGGTATGGGCAACAATTTTGAAGACAATAAGAGGCATCACGGTAGCCATTGTTGATTTCCTATTACCCTATCTCAATGTTCTGTATCACTTTCAATGTTTTATTTTGATTGGCTTTATTCTGTTTTATTTTGCTTAGTTTTCTTCTCTTTAAAATTTTTTTTAAAAATTATTAGACTGGATAGAGAGGAAGCAAAAGGATAAAGGAGACATACATAAATGTGGTTTCTTCTCTTTTCAGTTGTGGGAATTTTATATGGGGTTACAGTGCAGACAGAAATGAGTCTACTATTAATTAGACTAACAGTGGTTGTTGTCATGGTTTATGTCAGTGGCCCCTAAGCCTCATGCCTTTGCAATTTGCATTTGTGATTGATTCATTGTCTAGAACTTGGAGAGGGGATGTGAGTGCTACACCCACCTAGGGGTGGAGCCAGCATATAATGTAATGACAGGAGGAAGGTGTCTCTTACTCTCTTGCCAGTCTCCTCCTTGCTGTTTGCAACTGCCATGAACTGCCGCCCCACCATGCCACCCTGCCTTGGAGCCAACTGTGGATGGACTGAAATCTCCAAAATCTGTAAGAAATAAACCTTCCCTTTTCCAACTTTGGGCATCAGGTATTTTGTCTCAGCAACAAGCAAAAAGTAACTAAGAATTGTACTTAATAACATCTTTATTAAAATGTAATTTATATCAAAGAATTCATCCAAAAATGTATTCAACAATTTTTAGTAAATTTATAGATTTCTGCAACTATTATCAAAATCCAGTTTTAGAACATTTGATTCTGTGAAACAAATCTCATAACCACCTCCCTTCCTCAACTTCTGTTAACCACAGACAACACTAATTTATTTTGTCTCTGAAGGTTTGCCTTCCCAAACACATCCTATGTAGAATATTCATATATATGTTTGTGTATGCTTTTATCTGTTTATCCATTTGTAAGCTGATAAGCATTTAGATTATTTCTATTTTGTCTCTTATGAATAATGCTACAGTGACTATTCATCCACAGGTCTTCATATAGTCATATACTTTCTTTTCTTTGTGATAGATTCTTAGTAGTGGTATTGATAGGTCAAATAGTAAAATTAAATTTTACTTTACAAAAAACATGCTAAATGGTTATTTAAAACATCAGTCTCATTTACATTCCAAGTATGAGAACCTACTGTCTATACATTCTTAATCAATCCTTTTTTGTCTGCCTTTTTTCTAGTAACCATTCTAGAAAGTATGACGTGTTACTGAATTTTAATTTTAATTTTCCTAATGATTAAAGACTTTAGTCCCTTTTCACACACTCATTAGAATTTTCTGTATTTTCTTTTTCCATTTTTTAGCATAGACATATATTTTTATACAGAATTATAAAATTTTAGAAGCATAGTGATATTTCAGTATTGCATAATCCAATTCCTTTATTTCAGAAATAAGAGTTATGAAAGCTGAAGATGCAAACTCTTTTAATCAGAGTATAAGAACAAAATTACAGAAAATCAGTATTCTAATTTTCCTGCTCTAAATTTAGTTGAAATAGGATTATACCATATTTTCTCATCCCTCACTTGCCTACAAGTAACTAAGTTATTCTCTAATATAGAATTATTGAAAAGAAACTAGAAAATGGAAAGCAACCTAGGAAACAAATACTATGTCTTTCTCATCTTTGTGATGTTTTTTGCACCTATCATAATCTCTTACCCAATATTTGTGCTTAATGAAACCTCTGTCCAGTCAGGATTATGTGAAGGTCAAATGCTGTGACTGTACTTGAGTACATTTAGTATACACTAGATTCCATATTTTTATACATTCTTAAATCTTTTAAGGATGGACACTGTGAACACCAACCATCATAACCCATTAACTACAAGTGACAAATTCCTTGAGCTTCTATCTCCACATTATCTGTAGTGTTTACAGAACACTGATGCCTAGGTCTTATGCCACACTAACTGAATCTATTTACTTCAAGGTGAAAACTGGGAATCAACATCTTTTTAAATCCTTCCAGAAACTCAGATTCACCAAGAGAAAAAAAAAAGCCACTGATAAAACAGATGTCATAAACTAATTTGTAGGGCCAGGGATTTAGCTCAGTGGCATAAGCACCTGCCTGGCAAGCCTGAGATTGTGAGTTCAATCCCCAGTACCAAAAAAATTAATTAATAAGTTAATTAAACTACATTTGTAGAATTATTTATATGAAGGACTTAGGTATAATAAAAATCAGAGATGCAGAAAGGATTCTAGCTCCAAAAACATAAAGAAAAGTCCCAACTGATGAGCCACTTCATAAATTGTGTGGCAGTTAGTTTGGAGTGTCAACTGGCTTTAGGATCCTTCGGGGGGATTGGTGGAGCACTCTGTGAGGGCTATCTGGGTGGGTCATGGAGGAATACCCTTAAAACCAGTGTATGGTTCTTTACCTCTTCCCTTCTGGCACTGTTCCTCTGCTCTGCGTCTTGGCTACCATGAAATAAAAAGCTTTGTTCCACTATGCAATTCTGCCATGATATTTCTGCACTATACCCAGCTAACTGGAGTATATTCACCTTAAAATGCACCAGACTAAATCCCTCTTCCTTTAAGCTATAGGTGTCAGGTATTATGTTCAGCAGTAGAAAAACTGACCAATACAAAAAAACAAATTGTAGTCATGCATAGGCCACCACCAGACTGGAACAGACAGACCTCAACCTCTCCCTGTGAGTCAGCACCATTCACAGACCAGCGGTAGAGAGAACAAAGCCACACCAGCAAGTAAGCCAAGTTTGGGAACCAGTGCTATGCACAGGCCAGCACCAGACTGAATCAGAAAGACCTCAGCCTCTCCCTATGAGTCAGCGCCATCTGTGGACTGGGCATAAAGAGAACAAGCAAACCCAGATGGGAACCAGTGCCATGTGCAGGCTGCCACTGGACTGGAGCAGATGGACCCCAACCTCTTCCAGTTCATGGGCTGGCAAACAAGAAGTACCAACCCCACCCCACACCCATAAGTAACAGGCTTACCTGGAGAAAAACAGGATGTGATGATAGCCTTGGAGGTGAAATATAATTGGATGGCTGTAGCACTTTTATGTTTCACTAACATTGCAGGTCTATGGCCCCTGATCTGATCAAAGGTTCAGAGGATAGTGATATGCAGTGTGACATCTAGAGAAATCTTTTTCTGAAGGTTGCAGCCATTGTTGATTCCCTATGGCCTTGTTTTTCAAGTCCTTTATTGTTTCTACTGTTTTGTTGGCTTGGGTTTTATTCTCCCTTTTTTTTTGTTTGTTTGATTATGTTAAAACCAATGGCAGGAGCAGCTATTTCAAAGATAGCAAGATATATTATGGTAGCAATTTTGGATTTATTATAGGTTGTTTTGAAGTCTTTTATTGCATTTGTTTTGTTTTTATTCTATTCTATTCTTTTTTTTTTATTTTAAAGATAGTAAAATACAACAAAACAAGACAGAACAAAGCCAAGCAAAACAATGTAGTAAAATTGGTATAGAACTTCACAGCAGGATACGAGGATAACAATAATAGGTACCGTAGTACATCTTATCTTCACAATAGTTGTTCATTCCATCAGGTATAGCAAAATCAAACCAAAAACAGAACACTATAAAACTAATCAAAGCAGAATATTGAATGAGGCAAAACAGAACAAAGCAAAACAGTAAAAACAATATTGGCCTTCAAAGACAAGATAGAAGGAAATCCTCCACATTTGCTGTATTGCATACTGTCATCCTCCCAACAGATGCTCAGATCTCTGGCCTCAGATCAGCATAATCAACCAAACAATATAAGCATTTAGTTGCTTTATGTACCTTAGTTGCTATCAACTCTGGCTGACCTCAAAACCATCCATCTGCTAGTGGGGTGGGGAGGGGGGTTGGGATGTTTGATTCTCAGCCCATGTGCCAGTAGGCTCACAGGAGACACGGAGTTATTCTCTGCCTGTTGCACCCCCGGCTCACACCACTTACCAGCCACCACTTAGCAGGGCGGATGGCTCATTGCTTTCTTGGTTGGTCTCCCAAGTCCCAGCATGGTTGATTCTCGAGAGATGCTGACTTATTCTCTTCCTCTCATGCTCATGGCTCACTGGCACCACTTACCAAGGAAAGTGGCTCATTGCTTTCTTTGTTGGTCCCCCAAGTTCGAGCATGACTGATTCTCAGGAGATGCTGACTTGTTCTCTCCCTCTTATTCTGTTTGACTTTTACTATGTCTGAAGTTATCTGCAGCTTTTTTGAAGACATCAAAAGGCATTATAGTAACTATTGTTGATTTTGTAATGTTTTGAAGTCCTGTATCTTTTACAGTGGTTTGTTTTGATTGGTTTTACTCTGTTTTATCTTCTTTAAAATAAAATTTTAAAAATTGCACTAGAGAGATGATGTTAATTCTCTGACTATACCTGACCATAGGGTTTAAAAGTTTTTGAAACTGGTTTGTAGGAGAGGTTTGGTTTGGAAATGTGAGCTAGAGAAGCCAGAGAATGCTATTTTAAAAAAAAAAAAAAAAAAAAAAAAAAAAAAACCTGATGGGTGATTCTGGTCAGAAATAAAATCAGAGTACTGATAGGAAGGCAAACAGTAAAGACCAAGCTCAGAAAGTTTCGGTTGGAAATAATGACTCCACTGGCAGTTTGACTAGAGATCATGTGTGTTACACTTGGTACTGCTGGGTACTGCTAACCAGATTTAGAATGAGAACTAGGGGAAAAAACAGAGCAGAAAAATTTTTAAAATTTAAACTTTGGTCCTGAAGGAACTATGTATAATGTGAGGATCAAAAAAGTGTGGATGCTGAAGGGATTGGTGCCATTAAAAAGGAAACAAGTACATATACTTTATGCCAAGATAAGAATAGATGCCTTGAGGGCATCTCAAGATCAACAAGACCCCATCCATCACAGACTCAAAAAGGAAAACTCCTAAACTTTTAATTTGGGAAAAATATCCCTAGTCGCCATCCTTGGGAAGGGCCAACTATGGAATTAGTCCCATGGGATTCATTTCATCACCCTCAGTTATTCAGATACAGAGGCCACTGTTGCATTGTGGTACAAGGAGGGCTACTGCCCAACCCAGTGGCTGGAACACCTTGGGTCACTCACATGATGCTAATTTTACCGGTGTGCAAAATGTAAGAGTTGTGAGGTCAGGGAACTTTCCACACACATTTCAAGAAAGGGCTGGTGGGGGGCAGATCAGAAGCCCCTGAGAGGGTAATACATGAAGCTGTTGAAGTGATTGCAAAGATACAATGGAGAGTCAGGAAGTCAGAGATATCAGGAACACGGAACATCTGCCAAGAGAAGTGGCAGCCTGAGAGTAGAGCCAACCCAAGTGAAAGGTGACGTGTGCTGCAAATGGCGGGGCCTGTAGGATTCACATGTACTACAGTGCACCCTGGATGCAAGACATGGAGCTGCAGGGTTTGATTGTGCTGCTGGGTTTTGGTCTTGCTTTGGTCTGATTCTTTCCTGTTCCCGGGTTTTTCCTTTGGAATAGGGCATTTATGCTGTGTCATTGTACCTTGGGGGTATATAACTTGTTCCTGTTTTTTGGTTTTTGTTTTTAAATGTTCACTGGTAAGAGTTGCTTTGAGTCTCAGAAAAGACTTGTGTGTTTGAAAAGTATTGGAATTGTTACAGCTTTAGAGAAGGAATTGTTGTTTCTGGTTGTACACAGCATAGTTATATTTTGTTAGGCAGAATTATGAACTTACTATTCTCTTTATTTTGGAAATTAATTATGGTTTAAGGAATATGTTTGGGTATCAAGCTGATGAGGCGCAGGATATGGTAATTAGGGTAGAGCATTGTTTTTTATTTTTGGTTTTAGTTTTGTGTTTTTTGTTTTGTTTTGGCTTTAGGATTTGCCTGAGGAGCCCGTGAAGCAAACCGCAAAGAGTGTCTGGTTGGATCAGGATGCATGGCCTTAGAATCAATATATGGTCACTCACTCCTTCTTTGGCACATTCCCTTGTTCTGCGTCTCAATTGCCATGAACTCTGTAGGTTTGGTCCACTACGCCCTTCTGCTATGATGCTTCTGTCTCAGATCCAGCTGACAATGGGCTGAATCTTCTTAAAAGTGAGCCAAGTTAAACTGTTCCTCCTTTGCCTTGTGGGTTTCAAATATTCTGTCAAACAGTACAAAAGTTGACTCACAATGATTTGCACAGCTTTTAAGCCTTTAAGAATCTGTGGTCAGTAATATGTACTAATTTTGGAAAAATATTAAGAAACAAAACACTCCTTGATTAATATGGACAATTAATAATGCAAAAATTACAAAATGCCTTAAGGGCTCTCTGATTGTCTCACAGTATTACTGACATCTCAACTTATTCCAGCTATTTGATGTATAATTTAAAAGCAATATCAGATTTGATATTAAGTCTGCCTTAAGTTAGATTTTAGAACTTTATACCACAATAATATCTAAGTATCCACAATTGCAATTTATCACCTACAACAGTTACACAAGAACAAGAGGAAATTGATTAAGAATGAATAAAAAATATTTAGAGAAGAGAGATAAACAATAGAATTTCTATCTTTCAGCTTGCCTCTCCTCATTCAACCTCTGGCATTGACATTATTAATGCAGCGTTATGTGACTGCATTTCCATATAGAATTGTTTAAAATAGAATTTATTGCACTTTGCAACTGGGATGTTTTTACTCCATTCTTTTTCATGACTGGTACTCTAAAATAAATCCCGTCTTCTCTTTTCCTCAAACTACTCTTATGGGTTTAAGTTTCTTCAAGCATGTAGAAGATTGCAGGTTCAAAAAACAGACATAAAAACATTTCTAATCCCATGTGCTCTTTTGCAATGTGACTTTACCACTCTCCTACAAGAGTCAAAATCTGTTTTCAACCTCTCTTGAATTTAGATTGCTGTGACCAATAAAACAGATCAAAATAATATGGTATCACTGCCGGGATCACTCCAACCTATTCTGACTTTTTTTTTTTTTTTTTTTTTTTTTTTTTGTCTTTTTCCTTTTTATCGGTACCGGGGATCAAACTCATGACTGCCTGCTTGCAAGGCAGGCGCTTATGCCACTGAGCTAAATCTCCAGCCCGTATTTTGACAATTTTTGTTTTGTAATTCGCGGAAGCCAAGCACATTATATTACAGATAGCTAAGTCAGGTTAGAAATAGTATAGGCCGCCCGAAAGGGTAAAACTCTTGAATAAGTCAATATACAATATGAAAAATACATTGTAACTGTTTCCAGGGCAAATCTGTTGGATGCCAGGCCTCAAAATAGAGACAGAATTACCAGGTCTACATGCTTCCCCAAAGGATAAGTGATAAAATATGGTCCAATAAAGTCTAGATAAAAATCAGTCACCTTGGTGAGTGCCCAAGACCCTGGAACTCATCTCTTCCTGAAAAGTTCTTTTGTTTTTTTCATATATACTTGGTACATGATTTGCTTCTTTACTGGATCAACATTATGAGTGGCTACACTTATCATCTTGTTGGTTGGTCATAGCTTTAACCCACATTGGACCCACCTTGTGATTTTGCAATATAAAACTTCCTCTGTGCAGTGGACTCATTGGCAACTCACTTGGGATTCCTCTTGTCTCTCACAGGCTGTATCTCTCCCCAACAATAAGTATTTCCTACTGTTAACCTCCGTTGTTCCTTAGAATTAATTCTTTGAACAATTCAATAATCTAATAAATTGGGAATTATAATATTCCCCTTATATAATTTAGAGGTACGATATTCCTATATCAGTTACACAGTATAAAAAATATGAACAACTTTAGATACTGTGTAAGAAATGTAAGCCATTTGGAGAGGCCCTAGAGAATGAGATTCCTAGATAAAAAAGCAAACACCCCAAACATAGGAGATTCGTGAGAGTGACAACCATCTTACAAATTGATCCTCCATTGCTGTGAGCCCAGTCTATACTATGTGGGTCTCAGGGCACCACCCATCCCAATCCTTGCTACATTTCTGATTCATGAAAGTGAATCAAGAACAAGATAAAAATGGTTCTTTTAAGGCACTGTTACATGGTATCTTGTTATGCAGTAATAGATAATTGGAACAAAATACTTAGTAGTGTTAGAAATTATTGAACTTGAGTATTGTTTTTATTGATTTAAAAAATATTTTCCTTACTAGAATATAAGATTTTTTAAAATTTTATTTTAAAGAGAATAAAACCAAATAAAATAAAACAGAATAAAGCCAATCAAAGCAAAGCAGTGAAACTGAAACTGGTTTTCAAAATAGGATAATAGGAAACTACAATGGTTACCATAATGCCTCTTGTTACCTTCAAAATTGCTGCCCATACCAATCAGACATAATAAAATCAAACAAAACAGAACAAAATAAAACCAATCAAAACAAAACACTGAGAAAACAAAATAATAAAGAGGCTGAGGATATAGCTCGGTGGCACAAGTGTCTGCCTGGCAAGTGCAAGGTCCTGCGTTTGAGTCTTGGGACCAAAAATTAAAAAATAAACTAGAAGAAAACAAAACAGTTAAAAAAAAATTGGACGTCAAAAGCAAGACAGAAGGAAATCACCATAGTTGCTATATTGCATATTGTCATCCTCTAAATAGATACTCAGACTACCAGTTTTAGGTATGCAAAGCCAATCAGACAAAATAAGCGTTAAGTTGTTTTTGTACCCTGATTGCTATCAGTTCAGCAGGCATTCCTTTGAATCTGTCTGTGGCTTACAGAGTGGGGAGGGCAACCCTTCTTGTCTCCCAGCTGGCATGCCACTGGCCCGCGGGAAGTGAAAGTTGGCTTCTTGTTTCTCTTCCTGGCCCTGCATGGCTGCTTCTGGCTCACAGAAAGGGCAAATTCAGAATGTAAAATTTAATCATTCTGTAAACTTTTTTTTTCTGGTCCACTGTAGTGTACAGAGTATTTGAAATAAAATAAATGTTTGGCAACTATTTGTTAAGTTATAATTGACTATACTTTCTGGTTGATGCCTGTCCATTATACTACTGTCCAGTCCATTATACTACTGTCAAGTTCATCTTTTATTTTTATTGGAGGCTTTCATCTTTGTGAGGCAATATGTATCATGAAAAAAACAGAAAACTTACAGACAAATGTAGCATCATAACATTGATCAAGTGCAACTTTAAAAAGCAAAACCAAAAGAAACATTTCATTTGGGGCCACCAGCATTTAATTCCCAATGTGACTCCAGAGCTTCCATCAGAGTCATGAAAGAAAGATATCAATATTCCCTCTCTGGCCACCACAATTGCTGATTTGGAGCCAAGCAGAGGGAAAGAAGTTAATATACTACCTAGAGAGGAAGCATGTCTTTCAAGGACAAAAGAGTTATGTCAGAAATAGCTATGGCGCCATGTCAGGAAGAGCTTGAGTTCATAGTGTTTTATGTTTTCAAGGTCCTCAGAGTTCTTCACTGATTGAAGATTTGATTATCCCAGCACAGTATAATTTTCTCCATTGACAGACTGGTACTGAAACCTAATAATCTCTCTTTGTAGACAATAAAAACCTTGAAAACTCCAATAGTTTTATCTCTACTAGCGCATTAAGTGTTAAAGGCCATATTAAAGGTTTATAAACGTATAATGGCAATCCTTCTTTGACAGCATATTCATGCACCTAATACGTTTTCTCAAAACAGAAGTGTCTGCTCCTATAAATATCTTAACAGAGAAAGACATAGTTTGTCCAATCTTTTTGATTTTCTACAAAATAACTTAGACCATTAAATAACAAGGATACCATCTCTTTGCCAAAGAAGCAAAATCTGCTTCCTCCCAAATATCAAGAGTTCATTTACCACAGCTGAAGGTGGCAAGCAATTACAGACCCAGAGATACGCTGATCCATGTTCTGCACAGATGTCATGGGTAGATGAATGTGCATGTCTTGTATAGAGCCATTAGCCCTAGAAGAAAGATTGATAATAGCAGTGAGAATGTTAGCAAGCCTTTGTTTGCCCTTTCTTACTTTGTATGAGGTTTTCTTCGTGTTCTTCCTTCCTTTCCTGAGCAATGTGAATGCCTTTGGCACTCAGCAATTTTGCCACGGATTTTTTAGATCTTCTTTCTGGAGGTGCTGCTCATCTATTTGCATAAATATCTATAAAATTGCATTATTCTAACATGAGATTTAGTCTCTTAACATTGAAGGTGTACAGGATGCCTACTAATGGAAAATTCACATTGTTACCATGTTTAAATTCCCTGCTCCAACATTTTATCCAAATCTGAGTTTATTTAGCTCAACGTCTCAGTTTTAAATTCTCAGTTCAGGGTGTAAAGCATTGTATTTGTTAAATAAATGAGTCAAAGTGCACCCTCTGCTAATATCAGCATGACTTCGCTCCTCCCACTACCCCCCACCATCACTAACAAAGGCAGCATAATCAGTCCTCCTTAGTTACATGCTGGGGCCAGCAAAAAAAAAAAATCTTTTTTTCAATTTTTATTTTCTATTAGTACCTGTTTTCAGTTCTAAAATGCAATGATTACATTTTTACTTGAGAGTTGTTACATGTACATAACACATTTTAATTCTTTTTTCGTCCCCTTCCCTCTTCCAATCCACCTCTCCTTTCTCCATATCTTAGTACCCTTTTATTTTGCAGATGGTGGATTTCCTTATTTATGATTATATATCTTTTATTTTGCATCTTGTATATATATTGGGTTTCTCGTTGAAGAAAAATCATGTGACATGTCTTATGTTTGATACTTACATAGAATGAAGCCATAACAGTATAAAATACCTGAACCATTTCTATTGTAGTACAACAGTGTGTCATTAGCATGAGAATATGACATTTGTCATGAACTGTTTTTAAAAGTACTTTTCCTTCATTAAAGTAATATAATGCCATAATGGTTATTGTATTGATCAGGCTGCTCTGACAAAATATCATGGACTAGTTGAATTAAAGAACAAAAATTGATTTTAAACAGTTTTAGGAGTTACAAAGTCCAAGATTAAAGTGCCAGCTGATTCAGAGTGAGGGATCTTTTCCAGGCTTGTGACAGCCAACTTCTCTTTAGATCCTCAAATGACAGACAGGAAAAAGAGGAAATAAATGAAAGAGAGAGAGAACAAGCCCCTTGGTGTCTCCTCTTAAAGGCACTATCCAAGCATGACAGCATGGACCACTTAACTTCATCTAATTACTTTCCAGTGACCCCATCCTTAAATATCATCTCATTGGATCAACAAGTAGAGGGGTAGAGGTGCAATTCAATCCATGGCAGTTATTGTAAGTATTATGAAAATGCAAGAATAAAGCAAAGCAAAAAGACCATTAAAGGAATTGATCAATAGTGGTTCCATTATTTGTAATAGCTCTTGAGTCCACCATCTGTCTATAAATTTGTTCCACTTGAAAGCAGAATCTGGCATCTACATACCAGTTTTTAACTTGTATCTGAACATTACCAAAGTTCTTCCACAAGAAGTAAAGTTTAAACCACCTCCCCTCCTGCCTATAATTAGGGGCTAATTATAAAGAGAGGTAGCTTTCTAGGTGAACAGTGTACTCACAGAAAAGACACAGCAAGCTGCAGAGAGAAAACAGAAGTAGCTTCCAAAGCAGCCTGGCCAGAAGCAGAGATTTCACAGGAGGCTTTAAAGGGAAACAGAAGCTCCTGATTCAAGAACTTGAGTTGGAGGCCAGCTAAGACTACCTAGTAAAACCACAAGAACTTCAGTTGGAGGCCAGCAGGGACTTGCTAGTGAAACCCTATCTCCAAAGGAAAAAAACCAAATAGTATCTGTAGCTTCTACATGAAAAAGAGCATTACTGTCTTATGGGAGTGCCATCCCAAAATGAAGTATTCTTGAGCTGAAAGCAGTTTATTGAAGGAAAACTCCCTTCTCTCCACTTGCTTAAAACCAAGACCCAAATTTACAAAGACAAAGGCATTCATCTCTCTTACAAGGAGAACAAAAGTTAACCACTGTTATAGTCATGGTTTGCAAAGGAAACATGTACTATGGGACACCTAATTTATAGTATTATTTTATAATATTCACCCAAATGCAAAGAGTGCAGGAAATCTTTCCACACATGAGACCCAAGACTCTAGCTGCAGGCCTGGATCCCATGGTAATGTTCCACATGAGCCCAACTGAAAACCCAGAGTCCATGGCAAAACTCTCCACAAGTCCAGCTGGAGGCCCACAGCCCATGACAATGTCTCATGCCACTCTGTATCAAAGATCTGCACTGGGGAGGCCCAAAGGTCAGTGGTGGAAGATAGAAAGTCTGTGCCAGCAGGATGAAGGATCGGTGCTAGCAGGCTGAGAGATCTGCACTGGAGCCAAGAAGTGATGCTCAAGATAACGACCAGCACTCCCCGCAAAAAGAACCATAACCATTCTCAGCAACAGCAAGGACTCATCCTCCTTCAGTGATGAAAACAGTTAATATCAGGAAAACCAGCACAACGAGCTTATCCAGGAGAATCAACAGCACACCATCTTCCCCTTCAGTCCTTTTTTTACGCTGTTGGCAACAATTTGCAGGTGGGCCTTCCACACCTAGCACCATGCTGATTCAGATCAACTGAGTGTTACAAGTTGCTCATTAGTTAGTCCACCACAGCTGTCGATGTCCGCTCCCGGCCGGCAGGAAGGACACACGACAAAGTCTGGTAGTGGACAACCTTTTCTTTTTATTTTCCTTCTCCGTACAGCCTGCCCTGGGTTCTCCCAGCTGAAGCCTCCTCTGGTCCGCTCCCCGCGGCTCCTTTTGTGCTTCAGTCTGCCCCAAAGCCTCTACCGGTCCGCTCTCCGCGGCTCCTTTTGGGCTTTTACTTCTGGGCTTCTACCTGGCTTCTTCTTCCGCCCAGGGGTGGCACCGGTATATATACGGGTACAGTGTCCAATCATGTTAAAGTAAGCAAGGCAAGCTGATTGGCTAACATCATCAGTTGCCAGGCAGACTATATTGTTGAGCGGATTGTTTACGCGGTAAGCAGGAAACTAACATATTCGATGGGAGGGGTAATCTACCTCAGGCTTTGCTCTTTACCACAGGCCGCACGTCTGCCGCGCAAGGCGAGCTATCACAGACGCGGCTCCCAACATCTCCCCCTATTTTATTTTTTATGAATGTGCGCATCGTAGCCCTTCCTGGACTGGGTGCAGAGGCTTATGCCCTATGTGTAGGCCCACCGTAGGTCCTTGGCTTAAACCCTGGTTGGCCATGCCATGGTCTGCCAAGGCCCTGAGGCCCTCGTCCTTTTTCTAGGGCCAGGCACAAACTGGACGGAACCTGGATGCACACAAGCTTGCACTCATTTCCTCTCCGTAAAGAAATCCCCTCGGAGAGAAATTTAGACCTGGGCAGCATCTAACAGTCCAGCGGCTTACGTGCAGGATGGGGTAGGGCCTGGCTTAGGTCGAGTCATGCTGGGGAGGCACGCTCTTACCCGTCATTGACTCACCTACCCTGCTGTGTATTGTCACCTTATGGAGGAGAATGAGGGATGCCCGCCATATCTAGACTCGGTCGTGGGCCAATTGAGCAAGCCATGCATATGCCTGAGGATCTTCTTGTCCATTTCGGGCTACCGCTATTTCTATTCATCTTATTGGTTGGTCTGTGATGGATCTCCAGTAGGGCAGGTCTGATCTTCAGTCGAGGGCTTTGTTGCCCGTGTCAGTCTCTCCGGTATCCACAGTGGTTCTCGTCCCGGTTCCTGTGGGAAAACACAAACCGCGCCTCGGTTCCAGCTGACCACTGGATCCGGGCCCATCCATTGTCCTGTCAGGACATCTTTCCACTTCACCCACCCTTTATGGTTGGGGGAAGGGTTGCAGTGCTCCACAGCTGGGGAGCGATTATCATTATTTAAATTTAAAAAATTGTGTGTGAATAGTGCCATGGATAATCGTGCCTTTGGGGCCAGGCCTTGGCCTACTCCCCCTTTTTGTTTTTGTAAAATTTCTTTGAGGCTTCTATGAGCCCTCTCAATGATTCCTTGACCTTGGGGATTGTATGGGATACCATGTTTTAATTGAACCTCCATCATTTTGCAGAACTCATTGAAGGCTTTGCCTATATAGGCTGGTCCATTATCAGTTTTTAATATTTTTGGTTTGCCCCATGCGGCCCAAGCTGCCAGGCAATGATTGATCACATTAGACACTTTTTCACCTGTTTCTGCTGTTGCGAATATGACGTGAGAACAGGTGTCTGTGGAAACATGAACATATTTAAGAGTCCCAAACTCCTGTATATGTGTGATGTCCATCTGCCAAACATCACCAGGGATCAAACCTCGAGGGTTTACTCCCATCGGTATGGCAGGTTTGTATGTGGCACAGGAGTCACATAGTCGCACGATATCTCGTGCATCTGCTCTAGAAACATGGAAATGGTTTGCTAGTGTCCTGGCATTAACATGAAACTTATCATGGAAGGCACGTGCTCGCTCGATTGGTGTTAGTAAGGTAAAAATCCATAACGGGCGAGTGGCAGTGTCAGCAGCCGCATTCCCCTGTGCCATGGGCCCTGGCAGGGATGTATGTGCTCTTATGTGGGTGGTGAAGACCTTATGGTGTCTGTTCTGAAGCAATGTCTGGATAGACAGGAACAGTCCAGCCACTGTGGAAGTGGATCTAATTAAACTGGCAGTCTCAAGCACTTGCATAGCATTGACCACATACCTAGAATCGGAGACAATGTTAATGGCTTCTGAGAACCGTTCAAGAATCATTTTAACGATCTGCAGTTCTACCACCTGAGGCTGATCTGGTTTAAATTGTATGGTAACCGGGGGCTTGCCTAGGATCACATAGGCGCCTATCCCCGTCTTGGAGCCATCTGTGTATATTGTAGTTGCTAGGACTAATGGCTCAGAGGCAGTAACCTTTGGAAAAATTATAGGGTGCTGAGTGACAAATGACAAGATAGGGTCTTTAGGGTATTGATTGTTTATATCCCCATGGAAAACACATCTCAGAATGGCCCATGTATCTATGCAGGCAGCCAGGGTCTTGATCTGGCTGGCGGTATAGGGTACTCGGATGGCTTGTGGTCCTGAGCCAAAATGTTGGACAGCTCTATCATGCGCTTCAAGGGCCAATGAAGCGACTGCCTCCGGGTAATGCTCTATGACTTTTGCAGGTGAGACCTTAGGGTGTATCCACAGTAGTGGTCCTTTCTGCCAAATCACCGCTGTAGGCTGTAGACTAGTCTGTAGCAAACAGACATCAAAGGGTCGCCCTGGTTCAATTTTGTGTAAGGTAGCCCCACCTAAGGCTTTTTCCACTCTCTGTAAGGCAGCTCTTGCCTCAGGAGTGAGCCTCCTGTGGGAGGCTATATCTGGGTCTCCCTTCAGAAGGTCGAACAGGGGTTTGAGATCTGAATTTGGTATATGTAAATATGGCCTAATCCAATTAATGTCTCCCAATAGCTTTTGCATGTCATTTAGGGTCCTAACGCCATCCATCCTAATGGTGACCTTCTGTATAAGTCTGGAGGCGACACTGAGGTCCACACCTGCTGACCCAGGGGTGGCCCTTGTTGAAGGCTGCCACCCTGAGCTGTCCTGTCTCTGGGGCGGGGGCCCGCCTGTGAAGGGGGCCCCCTCTGGCCGTTTTTTGGCTCTCTAGCATCTTGTCCACAAATACGGTTGCCCTGAGCATCAAAGACCGACCTACACTCCTCAGCTTTGTGTGATCCCCTCTTGCATCGCCCACAAACATATGGTTCTTCATTCCTAGGGCGAGGCCTAGCATCTGCATTGTTTGGGCAATGACGTTTAATGTGTCCTGGCTCCCCGCAGGCAAAACACCCTTTAGCCTTACATTCCCCTTCTAACCCGCGAGGTCCCCTCTGCTGTACAGCCGCGGCCAGGAGAGCAGCCACTCCCGAGTTGGAGAGCGGCCCCCCTATCTCTCTGCATATCCTAATCCAGGCGTTGAGGTCCTTGTTCTTATGAGGAGCTATCGCTGCCTTGCACTCCTTTGTACATTGCTCAAAAATCAGCTGTCTTACCAGCGGTTGAGCCACTCCCGGATCAGAAAATATCTTATCGGCAGCATCTTGCATTCGGGCCACAAAGTCAACAAATGGCTCTGTGGTACCCTGAATTATTTTTGAAAGACACAAGGAGGCTGTTCCGGCACCACTTACCTGTTTCCAGGCGCGGAGCCCTATGGCATTGATTTGTTCATAGACAGCGCCGGGGAACTGGGTCTGGTCATCAGCGTGCCGACCTTCTCCCATAAGCATTTCCTTGTTCCACCCCCGGTTTCCCCGATTGGCATTTCTCTCAGCCTGCTCTGCAGAGAACTCTGCGTACCAGGCTCGCCAATCCAGGTAACTGCCCGAGGGCAGACACGCCTTTGCCAGCTGAATCCAGTCCGCGGGGGTGAGGGGCCCAGAAGACAGATTCTCCAGCATGGCAATGGTGTAAGGCGCAGTCGGCCCAAAGGTTGTAACTGCATTTTTAAGTTCTCTAATCTGCTTTATCTCAAAAGGCTCCCATACATTGCGTCCCTGGCCCATAGCTACTTGTACAGGAAATATCCCGTAGGGGCCACTATCTATCCCAGGTGGATGTACCTCATGAGACAAGCGTCCCCCCTGCCAAAGCCGCCTGTAAAAATATCGACCCGCCGGCGGCGGAGCATAAGACAGCGGCCGTGATTGGGCGGAAAATGGGGGCCCGTGCATCACTTCCTGTTCTGGCGAAAGGGGAGAGAGCTCCCAGGCGGCCGCCTCGTGGCGAGGAATCGCCTCCGGAAACGGCCCCCAAGGTGGGGCGGAAGGCTTCGCCTCCCTCTCGTGCCGGGGAGCGCTCAGGAGCTCTCTACTCCTCCGCAGACCAGGTTGAGCAGAGCGCAATTCGCGGGGCAACGCTGGAAAAGAACCCTGCGACTCCTTATTGAGCGACTTAGGCTCCTGACAGCTGGTCTCTTTGGCCTCCTTGCCATTCAACTTTCCCTCGTCCTCGGAGTCAGATGACTCCGAGGCTAGAGCCCCGTCCTCCTCCTTAGCATCCTTGTTCCCCTTGACGGACCCCTCTCGGGAGCTCCCTGACTGGGCCTGCTCAGATACCCTGCGTACTTTTGTAAGCTCTTGAGAGCTTTCTCCACAACCACCCTCGCTCTTAGTGTTGCTACCTAACATGTTTCCCATCTTTTAATATGTTACTCACCGCGTGAGGCCCAAGGAATCCGCCACTTACGCGTGAGCCTGAGGGGAGTCTAAAAGCCCTGTAGGTGTGCGCCACCCAGAGCCCAGGCTTATCCCCAACTCACCTGTCTCGCAGCTCTGTACTGGAGCGTTGTCCACTTCCACGTCTCGGGGGTGATCAGTCCCCGGGCGGGCCTCCAAATGTCGATGTCCGCTCCCGGCCGGCAGGAAGGACACACGACAAAGTCTGGTAGTGGACAACCTTTTCTTTTTATTTTCCTTCTCCGTACAGCCTGCCCTGGGTTCTCCCAGCTGAAGCCTCCTCTGGTCCGCTCCCCGCGGCTCCTTTTGTGCTTCAGTCTGCCCCAAAGCCTCTACCGGTCCGCTCTCCGCGGCTCCTTTTGGGCTTTTACTTCTGAGCTTCTACCTGGCTTCTTCTTCCGCCCAGGGGTGGCACCGGTATATATACGGGTACAGTGTCCAATCATGTTAAAGTAAGCAAGGCAAGCTGATTGGCTAACATCATCAGTTGCCAGGCAGACTATATTGTTGAGCGGGTTGTTTACGCGGTAAGCAGGAAACTAACATATTCGATGGGAGGGGTAATCTACCTCAGGCTTTGCTCTTTACCACAGGCCGCACGTCCGCCGCGCAAGGCGAGCTATCACAGACGCGGCTCCCAACACACAGCCACCAGAAATATCTCTGAACCTGCATCAACCTAGAGATGGTACTAGAAGAAATGTGTTAACCAGGTTTATTACCTAACCATTATCTGTTGTTTGCCTTTCCACAATTTTATGCTCCTAGAGACTCAGTCTTTTTCATTTATTTTGTCATTTCTCAAAAATTTTACTGTTTTTGTTGAAGATAATCATATGAGCTAGAATATGAAACCATTCTTTTCAGAGCTATTCATACATATATTTCACATACATGTTAATAAACTTCTGTAAGTTTCGTCTTGTAAACCTGTCCTTTATTACAGGAGTTGATTCCAACTAAGAAATTTTGAAAGTTAAAGAAGATATAATTTTTATACTACATTCTCATAGTAAGATCCCCAGAATATAAAATTTGACAAAAGTTGGGTCAAACCAAAATTATTCCCTTAAGTACATTTAACTATGCCATTCTATAATTTCTACTGATGGATCTATGGAAATTGATAACACATTTCTGTAACATTTTCATTCAAAGCTGATGCAGGATAATGTATAATTCTAATTCTAAAACACGTTTTCTTTAAATTTAATCAATTCTCTTCATTATCTTCATGAATGCATGAAGTCTTCAAAGCCTCTAGATGTCAAATGCCCACAGTAAAAAGACTAGATAAAAATACATCTTACAGATTACCGTTCTCATCCAGATGCAAAAAGTATTTACATCTACCAAGAATTTGCTACATCTCATTTAAAATACTGGCTGGTTTACAGGCATTGCTACTAATTTAACTCATATAAATTTATAAAGAACAAAAATCATAGGTTAAAAATTGTGATCTACATCCCTCTCGCTGCACATCTATTTGAAATACTATCCGTCTAACCATTAGATGCACAAAGAGATAGATACCACCTAGTGTTTAATAACTTCAAGTGCATCCCGTTTAAAGTAGTTCCAAGTTGGGATCATCCAGATACACCATGTCAAAAGATATGGTACTGTGATATTTTACATGCAAAGGAAACTCAACACATTCTAGTGTAAATTTTTTCATTAACTAACTGTATTGCATTGGATCAGAACTCCATGTGTCTTGAATTTGTTACTATTACCCTTACAAGTAATAGACTCTGATTTTTAGTCTGAGTAATGAAAATCCATGTGTGGAAAGCTAACTTTTATACATGGAAATCTTGATACAAAACAGAACCAAATCCCAAAATAATGAGCAACAATTTTGGGAGCTAACCTGTAATGTATATTGGTTCCACTCTAACATAAAATGTTTTATGTATTAATGGAGTGCAGATATGGGTTTGAGACATAAGCATACATTAGACTCACCCAATGATTTATCATCAGGTACAGCAAGGAAGAAAAGAAGCAAAGTGACCATAACTCTCAGTTTTCAAGTGACCTCTAACAATTCACTAAAGAAGGCATGTTAACTGTTTAAATTTGGTCTGGTAGTTGAATATAGTTGGGAAAAATATTCTCCAGTCTCATGTACTATAGGGTCATATAAAATTTTGTAATAACACCACATGGAAATTAAAATCTTCTTCCTCTAAAAAGTGAATGGAAAATTCAGGAAAATATAACACCCATTAATTTTGTTTCTCATCTCTTTGATTCTTTAAATCATGTCCTATTCTAAAATGAGTTTGGTAACCTAGAAGGTGATCAAACCTTTGTCCATCGGTTTATAGAGATAGGCAGTGGTATCATACATAAAAAATCTGCCTACAATGTAAGCAACTACTATTGATCTGACCTGCTTGATGGAAACTACTACTCAGTTTATAGGACCTGAGTGAATAGTACTGTATGTGGAACTCTGGCCATCAGAAGTATAAATACAGGCTCATCCCATATCTCTTGCTTAATAACATGGAAAGTCTATAAAACTATAATGGATGCGTTGTACATCATACATATTTTCTCTCTTCAAGGGTTTGTAAATTGTTCATAGTTGAAACAATGCAAACAAGTCCTTCAGCCTTAACACAAGCCAGGCTTATCTTGATGTAGATTGAATTTCTCTGTCCTCCAGTTCCATCCTACATATAAATTAAAGGAAAATTGCTTATTATGGTTTTTTCCTCCTTATCTATCTAGTGTGGAGACCAATCTCTTTAGGTAGCTACAGCAGGTTCTGTCATCTCTGAAGGCTTATGATCTGCTAAACAATCACCTCTCCCTGCCTTTTGGCTTGAATTTTCCTGCTCAGCATCAGCTTTTCTCCAAGATCATGCTACAGACCCTGTTTCTCCATATCATTTCATCCTTAATACCCTCTAGGATCAATTATGTTCCTAACAATAAGAAATACTGCTATCTCTTTGAAATTATTTAGTGACCAGACAGGCTTGAGAGCAGAGGGGCCTATATTCCTGATAGGTCACGTTCCTTCTTACTTTCCTGTGTCTCCTCCAGAAGGCCAAGTCTCATGAACTCTAACAGACATAAATTATTTCCTGAAAGCCAACTGTACAGTGTGCACTACATAATAAATCTCCATTGCCCAAAAGCCTAATATGGTATATCACTCTTCATGGTTTTTTTCTTTAACCTAAATAATCCAAGTAGTTTGCATTTGCCTTTCTCACCGTACTTTCATTACTTTCTTTTAGGGTTGTCATTGTACAGTGGACATTCTATTAATGGATGTACTTAATTATGAAATTTTAAAATGGGGTTAGCTTTTACTTCCAAGCATGTCATTTCTGCATAGCAAGAGAATCATTCTTACCTCACAAGTCACAGTATAATTTGTTAACATCAACTAACTATATAGTCTATTGGAAATTTTTCTTTCATTCTATGTATAGCCCTTAATGTACCTATAAAGTGAAATGTTTTCTGTATTGAAGCAGCACAGACATAGGTGTGTAGTTGGGACTTTTGTCCAACTGCATGTTGGAAGTGCTACACTCATTTTCACAGTTCCCTTGCCTATGTGAACAGGGAGTGAGTATCCATTTATCAAGAACTTATCTAAGACATAGGGTAGCAGAGATAAACCTTTTAAACATCATTATTTGTGACTTTTTGACTCAGATAATCTGAAAGCTGAATTTGTTAGAAAGGCCAAGTGTATGATCTTATAATCATTTGAGTGCAGAACATTTTAAAGGGTTTTTATACACATGACCTCATTGGTTCTCATTGACTTGCTTTCATGTAGGCCAAAGAAGCCAACTTATTATTATCCACTTTTTACAAATTCAAAAACTGAGGTCTAGTATAATTAATGATTTGCCTATTGTGACACTGCTAGTAGATATAAAAGTCACAGTAGAAATTCAGGCTTTCTGAATCTGTATCAAGGAATCATTTTTCTATTACATGTTTTTCTAAGTTAATATGGGAAGCTCAAGGGAGGGCAATGCCCATACTTCATGAAAAAGGAAAAAAAGGAAGAAAATACTCTCACAAAGCTACTAAGAAGTGTTTCCCCTGTTCTAAGAAGTGTAACATTTTTTAAATATTATTTTAAAGATAAAACCAAGAAAAATAAAACAGAATAAAACCAGTCTGAACAAACCAGTGTAAATGACATAAGACTTCAAGACAATATGAAATCAACAATAGTTACCATAATGCCTCTTGTCTTCAAAATAGCTGCGGATATCTTCAGATATAGTAAAGATTGAACAGAATAGAACCAATAAAAACAAAACAATGAATGCAGTAAAGGACTTCAAAACAAGACAATAGTAAATACAAAATGCTACCATAATAAATCTTGCTATCTGTGAAATAGAAAACACATGCCATCAAATGTAACAAAATCTGCTCATACCATCAAATACAACAAAATTAAAAAAAAAAAAACAGAACAGAACAAAACCTAACCCAACAAAACAATGAAAACAATACAGCATTTCAAAACAAGACAATATGGAATCAACAGTGGCTACCATCCTCAGAAGACAACTCCCCTCTAGATGCCACACTGGGTATTGCTGTCCTCTGAACAGATGATTAGATCGTCAGCCCTAGAAGCCACAAGATCAGTGAAACACCAAAGCACCACAAGCGTCAAACTGCATTTCACCTTAATAGCTATCATGGCAGCCTGTGTTTCTCTGGATCAGCTGGTTGTTTGTGGTAGGGTTGGGGAGACTGGCTCTTCTCGTTTGCCGGCCTACGTGCCAGAAGCAGCCAGAATATGGCACTGGCTCACAGGGAGAGTTTGCTTCTTGGTGAATCCTTGTTCTCTCCCCCAACAGTCCACAAATGGCATTGACCCCAAGTGAAATATTTTTAATAGGGGACTCTACCAAGGACAAGTCCAAGGTTACAGAATGAGAAATGAATTGCATTCGGTGGAGGCACTATTTTGGAATGAGTATCCCTGTACTGCTCATGTCTGCTCCATAGGTACATGGACATACCTCAGCATATGATCACCTCACTTGGGAGCCCAGGCAAACATACGGTGAGGTAAATGGAGCTTAGACTTAAAGCCACTTATTTATCCAGATGAGTGCTTAGGTATAATTTACAAAAGTGAGTGTTCTTAAATTCACAAATTTTTGAGTAGTAAATCTTTCCATTCTGACATCTCCATCATGTTTCCTTTATGTCATGTGGCATTAGAATGGAATCCAGTGAAGAGGAAGCTGAGTTGAAACATATTTAATTTAGTTAAAGAGACAGGTTTGCGACTCATAAAGTCTTTTTTAATAAAATTTAGCTATTCTTAGCTATCTCATTGTAGAAATGGATTCCAGAAGTACTTGTGTCACTGATTACCACACTATGAGAGACAGTACAAAGGTTATATTACAATATATTGCACAGGACCCAGCTCTATAAGATATGGAAATAGAAAAGGAGCAAATTTTATAATTGTACAGAACAAAACACTAGTCTGTGGAGAATAACTTCAACCATAAGATGGGTAACATTCTAAGGATTCATTTACCCTTACGAATGCTAAGGATTCGTTTATCACTCTGGTAAAAATAGAAGTTCTTGCCTTTTGGGGAGGATTCCATAATGTGCTGTATACAATAATATACAAGCTATATTTTTTTAGGAATTATAGAGAATTGAATTTATCAGGAGTCCCATGTTTGAAGGGCACCTGTCTGATAACTGTAACACATGACGTGTGTGGTATGCTTATGCATTCAATCAAAAACAGCAAGCAAATTTCCATCCACCATGTTCAGTGAAACACTGAATTATCTTCATATTTTCTCCTCAGAAAATAATATTATAAGGTCGTTCCACATAAAAAAGTAATTAAGCATCAAACAGCTGAAAACATAAATAAAAGATATCATAAAGATGCTTCAGGCATTTATAATTTAAAATATGATATGTTCTAGAAATAATTATAATTGCAGTGCTTGTCACATTTTTAATTTGTAATTGCTTAATTTCTCTTCTTGTTCCAAAAACACGTCATCTTTGCTTTTTACTATGTATTTTTAAACTTCTGTTATTTTTCTTTAAAAAGGCTCAAAAATTAAGTTTCTGGCTTACAGAGCCAGGATTTTCTCTTGCTGGGGGTGACATTTGAGATGAATTACATTGGGAAGATTTTGTCCTGGTTATTCAATGTATACTTCTTAAACTCAGTAAAAATCAGATATTATTTTTTTCCCATATCCAAACTTTCTACCTGCTTGTGAACTCTCCCTCAACACGTCCCTTAAAGCAAACCTGAAAGTTCTTCACAATTTATAGTACTGTCTTCATCTTCCAGAAAGAGATGAATCATGGTTATAATTTTTATTTTTTCCACTGACCTTTGTTCAGCCCCACAAATGATTTTACAAGAATAATCATTCTTGAAAAAAAATTAGAATCATTGCCAAATAAAAATGATTCATCCTTTACCAGAAAAAAGGTACATTATTAACAATAAAATCTCTGCAGCCATAAAGTTTGAATTCATATCTATTTCACAAACTATTCATGCCTTTCCTTTTTAAGGACGTAGTGCTCATATATTTTAAGTTTTCATGTGCATATAATTTACTAAATGTACATCAAATATAATATAATATATCTTATACATAGTTCTATATATGAAAGTCAGTATTTTAATATAATTGCCCATTTATATTAAAAGCCTCTTATAAAAATCTTTTCCTCTCCCTAAATATCTTTTTTCCCCAATGAGAATAATAGTCATAATTATAGAGTAGTAACACATGACAGATAATGTTCCAATTTTAGAAAATTAGCTCTTTCTTAGCCTTGCAATGAAACCTTTTCTATCTGCCCTGGTATTGGTGTCATATTGAATGAGGGTATTATTTGGCTTTTCAGGGCAAAGAGACACGTAATAAAGTACTCACTAAGACAAAATTGTTATATTAACTAACACAGATGAGCCTTAGAGAACAACAGGAGACTCAGAATTTTTTTTTCAACTCGAAGCAGTTTTTTCAGAATTATATTTTAAGGCATTTAGATTAAGTTAAAATCAATTTTTATATTCATAACTCAGTAATTTTTCTTTTGGTAAACCTAAATATTCAGTGGGCCATTTCCAAATGTTTCTTGGCATTGTGCATATCTGGTAGTATATCCTGTCTATTCACCCCTTTAATTTCTCAAGCCAAGACATAAGGGAAATTCAGCCAAAATGATGCAAAGAAAGAGCATAGGCCAGTGTGTCCACGTCCAGGTGTACCACTACCCCATTCTCAGAAAACCTCAATCTGTCTGCCTGTAAAATGGGAAGGATAAGTTAAACCAAGTGTCTGTTGTTTGTTTGTTTTTGAAGACTTAATTTCCACCATCCATCCATCCATCATCCATCATCACGGATGTAAGTAAGTATCCATCATCATGGATTAACTCACAATCTCTTTAATTCTCACATTAATACCAGAAGGTAAATATCATTTTCTCTCTTACATAGATGAAGAAATTGAGATTCTAAGAAAAAGAGAGAAAACTTCCACTCATTCAGCCCGCAGAAGTTTTACTTAACATAGTACTTACATTTACAATTAGCTCTGTTGGGTCCTCATTCTAAAGGACAGGAAACCTGATCACAGAAAATCAGTTATATGGCTAATAAGTGGCAAATTGGTCTTGGAGTCAAGGCTGCCTTGACTGAAATCCTTCTGTTCTTTCCACCACATAACTTCTTGAATCAGTTTTTCTGTAGGATCTCTTCAATTCAGTTAAATGGACCAATGATAGCAAGTGAATTGTCTAACCTTCACAGTTACATCAGTGCTCCCCAAGAAAAGGTCCGATTCCATTTCTGAGGTGTCTCCCTGAGCATTCTCATCAGCCCAAGGTAAGCAGGGAGAAAGAAAAGTACTAATAGGTCCCAACTTCATTTGAGCTCTGATGGCCCAGAGGAAATTGTGGGTATTGTTTTAGAACAAGAACTGCAGTAGGAAATCTGTTCATAAAAATCATTAATCTTTAAAAATATCACCACTGCCAAAGAACACTACTGCGTGCGATTCTAAAAAAAATCTTTTTGAGCACATACACCTGTATAAAATGGAAGGTAGTTCACTAATATTAGAAATTGTATCAGCTTTGCAATCAAAAAGATTTCTAATAACTTTTCCAAAGAAAAGGCTTACGTAAAATATCAATGCATACATTGTCGTCTATCCAAAGTCAGGAGGGTTCAGTGGCAACCCCAGATCATGGGATCATGTTTTGGACCAGAAATTGGAGCAGCCCAAACAACTCAGGCTTGGCACACCTTGATTTTCTAGGAAAAGGAATTGAATGGAATTTCACTCTCAGCCGTTCACTACAGTGTAGATAACTGAATGAAAATTTTAAAGGGCTCTGATTGAAAGAATCATTACATAGAAATTAAGGTATCTTTTTGGCTCTAAGTACATAAACATAAGCTACTATGAAAAACAATATTTGAGATAGGAGCAATCTAGGGACATATTTAAGATAAATGCACAAGCAAAATTCTATTTATAATCAAAACATGGAGATTTATCAAAGCCAGATACTCTTAGCGACTGAATTCAATAATTAAGAATTCTCTTCTTTTTGAGAGAAGAGAATAATCCTTGTTTCATTGTGGTATAAAATGCAAAGGCTTAAGTGCAAAGCAAACATCATCCCTCCCAGACAAATATACATTATAGGAGCACATATAAAATTTTGTCACATATATCGATTTTGTAAACTATGGGCAAATTTCTGAAATACTAATTTTCTCTTAATCATGTGAATGAGGGAGAAAATTGAGAGCCCTGTCAAAGGTGGAGAAATAAAATTTTACATTTCTTTTGCCTGCTTATCATATCTTACCAGCAACACCTGCAACAGCATCTGAGCTTTGACAATAAAACAAAACCCAGCTTCATTCTTTATATCTTTCCTGTTACTTGAGCTGTTCCCTGAGCAATAAAATAAGAAATAAATCAGTTTAAAAGATAAGCTGGAGGTTCTAAAAAAAGAAGAGGAAAAAGAACAAATCCAAAAGTGAAGAAAAGAGACACAAAGGACAAAGCAAGCAGTCAAAAGCAGGATCCAAGAGGATATGAGGGCCCAGGGAGCCTTTCATATCTAGATAACCAGTTCATCTGTTGCTTATTTGTCTGTTATATTGTTACCAGAAATTGCTGCTATCTGACAGAGTACCTGCAGGATGCTAAAATTCCCTTGTCTGGTCTACTTCTTGGGCAAATCAGAACCAGTCCTCCCTTCCTATGCAGCAGCCTTTGCCCAGAGTCCCTTCAGCAAATATGATATCCGGATTTAAGGGGAAAATACTACAAATACAATGCAAAGCCTTCTTCATCATGTGAAAAGTGGGTTCTGTCCACTGAGCTGTTATGATCTGTTATAACTTCTTACTCTCCTAAGAAATTAATTAAAAATATCTGTTTCTTTAACAAAAGCAGACCATATGGATTGCTTTTTACCACTCTTCCAACGAAAATGTCTACTCCTAAAATGGAGTGCAGTTTAAATGGCCCTTCAGGTTGCTGTGGAAAGTAACAGCACATCACAGAATCTAAACAAAGATAGCACCGATCTACTAAAATCCCCCACACTAGTGGCTTTACACAATAAAACATTACCCTACAGATAGCTACGACCTGTGACCTACTTAGATGAATGAACTATGAAACTCAAGGAAAGTGGAAGGGAAGATTTTGTTAACTGGAGAAGGAAAACTTCGGAATTTTTAACCTAAATGTTTCAGCTGACATTTCCAAACTTCTGCTTGAAAGATTAGTTTGAGCAGGTCATGATATTTCTTCAATAAAATGTGAAATCTTTATCAGCCATTTCTCTCTCTCTCTCTCTCTCTCTCTTTCTCTCTTAGATTATAATATACAAGACTGTCAATTACAAAATCTGATTTCTTAATACCCACCAGTGGACACTAAATGCCACTAGAAAACTGAAATAATGAAACATTTCAGAACTCCAGAGGCCCAGAATTCATAGCACAGAGAACTTCAAAAGTGAACCTCCCTTGTTGGGTACTCCATTACTCAGCATGTCACTGACATTTGAGGCTCACCCAGGTCTTCTCAGCAGGTAAGATTATTGCATTTTTATAAATTGAAGAACAATGTTTTAAGCCAAATTGATTTTTCCCTGTTGCAAAATTGTGAACTGACTCCTTAACCCCCAGTCCAGGTCCAAGTAGGGATGGACATGAGGCCAAATTCATCACCTCTGTGAAGAAACCAACAGACCCAAATCTTGCTAAGGTCCAGCTATTTGCATTTGCTTATGTGAAAAAGAACTCTAGTTTTTTGTTGTGCTCTCAATGAACAAATTCTTTATTTAGGACACTTAGAGAAAAGGTAATGTCATCCAATAAGGCCAAACAGAGCTAGGTATTGCGTTTGTGATGAGACTAGCCTGTTACAATAGTCCCCCTAACTCTTTCATATTGTGGATTTCAGTCAGGGCTTTGGCATGACAATAATATGCTGTCTGTGCAATACAGCCAGCTACCGTTTAGCATCTCATGCATCTGAATAATGAAGAATAGCTGGCAAACCTGCTGTGCCACTGATATCACTGCTCTCCATCCCTTCTACTCTCAGGGGCCTCCTTGTTTCCAGGTTTCTCACAGAAAAAGAACACAGATTAATACCTGCAGCAATAATACCCAGAACACTCTGGGACCTGATTATAGATAGGATCAGATCCTTCTCTTTTCCTGTTTCATTACTTGGTAATTTGGTGTCACCCACTTCCTCGTGAGCCCCGTGAATGAGCGTTCCCAAATTTCTTCCATAGCTTTCCAATATTGCATCCTGAATCTCTGCCCAACTTGCCCTCTTGTCCAACAGCCAAAGGTTTAATCATGTTGCTATAAGAGGAAGCACTCAATTAATCAAACAGGATTATTACTTCACAAATTGTCCTCTTCATTCTTGTAATTATACTATTCTGCTTTAAGATATTTGTGTCAGCCACCTTACAAATTAAGAAAGCTATTATCTCAGTTTTCAAACTTTGTACATAATTGAAGTCTGTCTTAAAGGAAATGATGCAGATGCAACATCGTAAGGCAGGATAGTATTGGCCATTTCCTATGATTTGATTACAATTTGCCACCTCTGAAATTAATTCTCCTTTATGAGACATTAAGAAGTGGAACCAGGTGGGATGTTTCAAAGTTGACCTGCATCCTGACTTCAGGAATAGCCCTCGTGCAATTAATGGATTAACTTGCTATCTTGAAAATTGGCCTGCTAGAAAAGCCATTTTGGCTATGTGTCTGTCACATGTTTTCTGTCTTTTGCCATTTGATGATGTACATGGCCTCAGGACTCTGCAAGCCCAGACATCATGGCCAGAGATGACCTTTGACCTTGGATCAGAACCAAAATAAATACCTTTTATTTATAACCTACTGAGTCTGTGCTATTAGGCTACTAGGAACAGAAAATGGGCTAATATTTTAATATGTTAATATTTTGCTGTGGAAAACTATCATAGGAGCTTTGCATGTTTGAATCATGCAAAATTTAACTCTTTACTAGTAGTGGAATATGCTTGTTTTTTTCACTATTAATATTAATCCTACCAATTAAGAGAAGAGCCAATTTCAGGCAACACTATTCTGCCTTAGTTTTAGTATCTCTCCTTTTAGTCTCTTTTTAATCTTTATTCTTTTTAGCACAATTATTGATAAAAATGAATGTCTTTTTAAACTGGGAGCTGTTTGTTTATCCAAAAGAAGGGTATATGCATTTATCATAAAATTTCCAGAAAGCATGTTTTAACTTAACCTATGCCTTTTGTATCCTATTGCAGCTGATATATTGCCAACCTTAGAAATTCATCTGTCAGATTAAGTGACATTTTAACCCTGAGTGAGACTTCACCCCCACTCTCACCCAGTGCTAATCTGCTGCTAGAAATGAAAGCAAGTGCTTTCATAGCTGACGCCAAAAGTGAGTCTAACAGGAAATGCCTGAGAATGCTTAGTCTGTCAGACACTACAGCTGGGACTCATTAGGGAGGCTCCAGTTCCATGTTTGCCATGGCAACCTCTAGAGATACATATCTAGTACGCTAGTGACATGCTGACATCACAGTTTGCTCCATGAAACAGGGGCAAGTAGTGGCAAGAAGCCTTTATTATCAGGATTCATGATAATACTGCCATTAAAATTATGCTGTGCATGGGTTTGGAGAAGAACTGCTTTTACACAGTTTAAATCACTATCCAAGATAAGAGTGGGAAACATGTTACTCTTGTGCATTCCTTTTAGAAGAAATGTGATTTTCTATAGCATATAAAAGTCTATTAGTGACAGAGAGAGAGAGAGAGAGAGAGAGAGAGAGAGAGAGAGAGAAATAGGCTCCCAACCAATACTTTACTTTTGAAAGGAACTATATGATAAATACTATTTGTAATTTTACATGAAGTTCATGTCTTTTTAATAATAGTTCCTTGTTTTCATAAGCATTGACAAATCAAGGAATAATTACTCCAGTGGAATACTGCAGTTGTGAAGCTACAGTATTAGACAATCCATGTTCTTTGGATTGTCTATTGGGAACTATTGGATTCTTCTTCAGAATGGACATGTAGAGATGAAAGACTCTATTGATCCTTGGAATTCAGTTTACTTATTACTCCTTTGTCACAGTAGAAGAAAAAAATATGGATGTAACAAACATGTCAGAGAAGTAGCACAATAGCATGGAAAATAGGATTATCAATGTGAAGATCTGGTATAAAAATTTATTATTAAATTCTGAATTTTCCAGAGGAATCCCAATTTTAAAAGAAGAAATGCACTGCATAGCTGAATTGAGAAAGTTTGTATATTAGAATGCTTTCTGTAGGCTCATTAAAATCTGTCGATGTCCGCTCCCGGCCGGCAGGAAGGACACACGACAAAGTCTGGCAGTGGACAACCTTTTCTTTTATTTTTCTTCTCCGTACAGCCTGCCCTGGGATCGCTCCCAGCCGAAGCCTCCTTTGGTCCGCTCCCCGCGGCTCCTTCTGGGCTTCTACTTCCGGGCTTCTTCTTCCCCCCCAGGGGTGGCACCAGTATATATACGGATACAGTGTCCAATCATGTTAAAGTAAGCAAGGCAAGCTGATTGGCTAACATCATCAGTTGCCAGACAGACTATATTGTTGAGCGGGTTGCTTACGCGGTAAGCAGGAAACTAACGTGCTCGATGGGAGGGGTAATCTACCTCAGGCTTTACTCTTTCCTACAGGCCTCACGTCCGCCAAGTGAGGCGACCGGGCTCGGGGCTGCGGCTCCCAACATCTCCCCCTTTTTTATTTTTTTTATAAATGTGCGCATCGTAGCCCTTCCTGGACTGGGTGCAGAGGCTTATGCCCTATGCGTAGGCCCACCGTAGGTCCTTGGCTTAGACCCTGGTCGGCCGTCCCATGGTCTGCCAAGGCCCTGAGGCCCTCGTCCTTTTTCTAGGGCCAGGCACAAACTGGACGGAACCTGGATGCACACAAGCTTGCACTCATTTCCTCTCCGTAAAGAAATCCCCTCGGAGAGAAATTTAGACCTGGGCAGCATCTAACAGTCCAGCGGCTTACGTGCAGGATGGGGTAGGGCCTGGCTTAGGTTGAGTCGCACCGGGGGAGTACGCTCTTACCCGTCATTGACTCTCCTAGCCAGCTATGTCATAATTTTTTAGAGGAGGAGTGTGGGAAGCTCACCACCCCTAGACTCGGTCGTAGGCTAGGCGAGCGAGCCATGCATATGTCTGAGGATCTTCTTGTCCATTTCGGGCTACCGCTATTTCTATTCATCTTGTTGGTTGGTCTGTGATGGATCTCCGGTAGGGCAGGTCTGATCTTCAGTCGAGGGCTTTGTCGCCCGTGTCAGTCTCTCCGGTACCCACAGTGGTTCTCGTCCCGATTCCTGTGGGAAAACACAAACCGCGCCTCGGTTCCAGCTGACCACTGGATCCGGGCCCATCCATTGTCCTGTCAGGACATCTTTCCACTTCACCCACCCTTTATGGTTGGGGGAAGGGTTGCAGTGCTCCACGGCTGGGGAGCAATTATCATTATTTAAATTTAAAAAATTGTGTGTGAATAGTGCCATGGATAATCGTGCCTTTGGGGCCAGGCCTTGGCCTACTCCCCCTTTTTGTTTTTGTAAAATTTCTTTGAGGCTTCTATGAGCCCTCTCAATGATTCCTTGACCTTGGGGATTGTATGGGATACCATGTTTTAATTGAACCTCCATCATTTTGCAGAACTCATTGAAGGCTTTGCCTATATAGGCTGGTCCATTATCAGTTTTTAATATTTTTGGTTTGCCCCATGCGGCCCAAGCCGCCAGGCAATGATTGATCACATTAGACACTTTTTCACCTGTTTCTGCTGTTGCGAATATGACGTGAGAACAGGTGTCTGTGGAAACATGAACATATTTAAGAGTCCCAAACTCCTGTATATGTGTGACGTCCATCTGCCAAACATCACCAGGGATCAAACCTCGAGGGTTTACTCCCATCGGTATGGCAGGTTTGTATGTGGCACAGGAGTCACATAGTCGCTCGATATCTCGTGCATCTGCTCTGGAAACATGGAAATGGTTTGCTAGTGTCCTGGCATTGACATGAAACTTATCATGGAAGGCACGGGCTCGCTCGATTGGTGTTAGTAAGGTAAAAATCCATAACGGGCGAGTGGCAGTATCAGCAGCCGCATTCCCCTGTGCCATGGGCCCCGGCAGGGATGTATGTGCTCTTATGTGGGTGGTGAAGACCTTATGGTGTCTGTTCTGAAGCAATGTCTGGATAGACAGGAACAGCCCAGCCACTGTGGAAGTGGATCTAATTAAACCGGCAGTCTCAAGCACTTGCATAGCATTGACCACATACCTAGAATCGGAGACAATATTAATGGCTTCTGAGAACCGTTCAAGAATCATTTTAACGATCTGCAGTTCCACCACCTGAGGCTGATCAGGTTCAAATTGTATGGTAACCGGGGGCTTGCCTAGGATCACATAGGCGCCTATCCCCGTCTTGGAGCCATCTGTGTATATTGTAGTTGCTGGGACTAATGGCTCAGAGGCAGTAACCTTTGGAAAAATTATAGGGTGCTGAGTGACAAATGACAAGATAGGGTCTTTAGGGTATTGATTGTTTATATCCCCATGGAAAACACATCTCAGAATGGCCCATGTATCTATGCAGGCAGCCAGGGTCTTGATCTGGCTGGCGGTATAGGGTACTCGGATGGCTTGTGGTCCTGAGCCAAAATGTTGGACAGCTCTATCATGCGCTTCAAGGGCCAATGAAGCGACTGCCTCCGGGTAATGCTCTATGACTTTTGCAGGTGAGACCTTAGGGTGTATCCACAGTAATGGTCCTTTCTGCCAAATCACCGCTGTGGGCTGTAGACTAGTCTGTAGCAAACAGACATCAAAGGGTCGCCCTGGTTCAATTCTGTGTAAGGTAGCCCCACCTAAGGCTTTTTCCACTCTCTGTAAGGCAGCTCTTGCCTCAGGAGTGAGCCTCCTGTGGGAGGCTATATCTGGGTCTCCCTTTAGAAGGTCGAACAGGGGTTTGAGATCTGAATTTGGTATATGTAAATATGGCCTAATCCAATTAATGTCTCCCAATAGCTTTTGCATGTCATTTAGGGTCCTAACGCCATCCGTCCTAATGGTGACCTTCTGTGGAGAGACTAGCATAGGGGAGATTTTTGCGCCTAAGTAGGTCACCATTTCTCCTCCCTGAATCTTGTCGGGGGCAACATGCAGATTAGCTTGTCTCAGGGCCTCGACCAACTGGCCGAGCATATTATTTAGCATGTCTGGGTCCCTGCCACTGAGCAAAAGGTCGTCCATGTAATGCACACATCTTATCTTGGGAAAGGATTTCCGTAGGGGGGCCAGTAGGGAATCAAGGTAAATCTGACACATAGTGGGACTGTTGGCCATACCTTGGGGCAGCGTTATCCACTCGTATCTGAGATCAGGGCTTTCTTGGTTAATGGTGGGTAAAGTAAAGGCGAACCTATGAGTGTCCTCTGGATGCAGGGGGATTGAGAAGAAACAGTCTCTAAGATCTATAACATAAACTGGCCAGGACTGAGGGATGGCTGAGAGAGCTGGCAGCCCCCTCTGGACCGCCCCCAGGGACTGCATCTGCGCGTTGACCGCCCTTAGATCATGGAGCAGCCTCCATTTGCCAGACTTTTTCTTAATTATAAAAATGGGGGTGTTCCATGGGGAGGTTGACGGCTTAATGTGTCCTAATCTAAGTTGTGTACTGACTATTTCTGACAAGGCTAATAGCTTCTCCTTAGGCAGGGGCCACTGAGGTACCCAAACCAGATCATTTGACCTCCAGGTGATTTTGATCGAAGTGGGTAGGAGAGCTTCTTCAGCGGCCCCTAAGAAAAACCCAGCCCTTGCCTACCTTTTTTGTTCTCTACTGGTATTGGGGATGTCCGACCCTGTAGGGCATTGCCCAAGCCTTTGCCGGGGGTATATCCCTGGTTCCTGAGTATATCCTTAGCCTGGGGGGAGCAGTTTGACGTAAGCGTGACATCCATCTGAGTGAGGATGTCCCTTCCCCATAGAGACACTGGCAACTGCAACACAAATGGTTGGAAATGGCCCTGATGACCCTCCTCATCGCACCAGAACAGGGTTGAAGCACTAACCTGAGGAGCTGACACCATCCCCAGGCCCTGCAGCGTGTTATCTGCAGTGTTGGTGGGCCAGTTGGAGGGCCAATCCTTTCTAGAGATAATGGAACGGTCAGCTCCTGTGTCTAGGAGCCCTGTTATACTCTTGCCGTTGACCTTAAGTGAGAGCATGGGCCTTTTATCAAGTGTTATATGGAGTCCCTCGAAGACTTCCCCTGAGGAACCGAAACCTTGACTTTCTCTAATTTTCTGCTTTGAGGGAAATCTCTTGTGGAGACTGGGGAGCAGCAAGAGCTGCGCTATCTTGTCTCCTTTATTGATTACCATAGTACCCACAAGAGATTGAACCATAATTTTAATATGTCCTGTGTAGTCTGAGTCTATGACCCCCGGGACTACTATGAGACCCCGAAGGGCCGTGGAGGATCTCCCGATCACCAGACCCACGGAATTTTCGGGTAACGGTCCCTTAAAGGTGGTTTCAACCACTTGAACACCCATATCAGGCACTAATATAAGTCTGGAGGCGACACTGAGGTCCACACCTGCTGACCCAGGGGTGGCCCTTGTTGAAGGCTGCCATCCTGAGCTGTCCTGTCTCTGGGGCAGGGGCCCGCCTGTGAAGGGGGCCCCCTCTGGCCGTTTTTTGGCCCTCTAGCATCTCGTCCACAAATACGGTTGCCCTGAGCATCAAAGACCGACCTACACTCCTCAGCTTTGTGTGATCCCCTCTTGCATCGCCCACAAACATATGGTTCTTCATTCCTAGGGCGAGGCCTAGCATCTGCATTGTTTGGGCAATGACGTTTAATGTGTCCTGGCTCCCCGCAGGCAAAACACCCTTTAGCCTTACATTCCCCTTCTAACCCGCGAGGTCCCCTCTGCTGTACAGCCGCGGCCAGGAGAGCAGCCACTCCCAAGTTGGAGAGCGGCCCCCCTATCTCTCTGCATATCCTAATCCAGGCGTTGAGGTCCTTGTTCTTATGAGGAGCTATCGCTGCCTTGCACTCCTTTGTACATTGCTCGAAAATCAGCTGCCTTACCAGCGGTCGAGCCACTCCCGGATCAGAAAATATCTTATCGGCAGCATCTTGCATTCGGGCCACAAAGTCAACAAATGGCTCTGTGGTACCCTGAATTATTTTTGAAAGACACAAGGAGGCTGTTCCGGCACCACTTACCTGCTTCCAGGCGCGGAGCCCTATGGCGTTGATTTGTTCATAGACAGCGCCGGGGAACTGAGTCTGATCATCAGCGTGCCGACCTTCTCCCATAAGCATTTCCTTGTTCCACCCCCAGTTTCCCCGATTGGCGTTTCTCTCAGCCTGCTCTGCAGAGAACTCTGCGTACCAGGCTCGCCAATCCAGGTAACTGCCCGAGGGCAGACACGCCTTTGCCAGCTGAATCCAGTCCGCGGGGGTGAGGGCAGACACGCCTTTGCCAGCTGAATCCAGTCCGCGGGGGTGAGGGGCCCAGAAGACAGGTTCTCCAGCATGGCAATGGTGTAAGGCGCAGTCGGCCCAAAGGTTGTAACTGCATTTTTAAGTTCTCTAATCTGCTTTATCTCAAAAGGCTCCCATGCATTACGTCCCTGGCCCATAGCTACTTGTACAGGAAATATCCCGTAGGGGCCACTATCTATCCCAGGTGGTGGATGTACCTCATGAGACAAACGTCCCCCCTGCCAAAGCCGCCTGTAAAAATACCGACCCGCCAGCGGCGGAGCATAAGATGGCGGCCATGATTGGGCGGAAAATGGGGGCCCGTGCATCACTTCCTGTTCTGGCGAAGAGGAAGGGAGCTCCCGGGCAGCCGCCTCGTGGCGAGGGATCGCTTCCGGGAACAGCCCCCAAGGTAAAGAACCCTGCGACTCCTTATCGAGCGACTTAGGCTCCTGACAGCTGGTCTCTTTGGCCTCCTTGCCATTCAACTTTCCCTCGTCCTCGGAGTCAGACGACTCCGAGGCTAGAGCCCCGTCCTTCTCCTTAGCATCTTTGTTCCCCTTGACGGGCCCCTCTCGGGAGCTCCCCGACTGGGCCTGCTCAAATACCCTGCGTACTTTTGTAAGCTCTTGAGAGCTTTCTCCACAACCACCCTCGCTCTTAATGTTACTACCTAGCATGTTTCCCATTTTTTAATATGTTACTCACCGCGTGAGGCCCAAGGAATCCGCCACTTACGCGTGAGCCTGAGGGGAGTCTAAAAGCCCTGTAGGTGCGCGCCACCCAGAGCCCAGGCTTATCCCCAACTCACCTGTCTCGCAGCTCTGTACTGGAGCGTTGTCCGCTGTCACGTCTCGGGGGTGATCAGTCCCCGTGCGGGCCTCCAAATGTCGATGTCCGCTCCCGGCCGGCAGGAAGGACACACGACAAAGTCTGGCAGTGGACAACCTTTTCTTTTATTTTTCTTCTCCGTACAGCCTGCCCTGGGATCGCTCCCAGCCGAAGCCTCCTTTGGTCCGCTCCCCGCGGCTCCTTCTGGGCTTCTACTTCCGGGCTTCTTCTTCCCCCCCAGGGGTGGCACCAGTATATATACGGATACAGTGTCCAATCATGTTAAAGTAAGCAAGGCAAGCTGATTGGCTAACATCATCAGTTGCCAGGCAGACTATATTGTTGAGCGGGTTGCTTACGCGGTAAGCAGGAAACTAACGTGCTCGATGGGAGGGGTAATCTACCTCAGGCTTTACTCTTTACTACAGGCCTCACGTCCGCCAAGTGAGGCGACCGGGCTCGGGGCTGCGGCTCCCAACAAAAATCTAGACCACATTCCTTTCTTTTTTATCATGTTGATTCAGAAATTGCCAGACACTAGAAGACATACATCTTCTAAAAAATTTTTCCTCTAGTTATATTTATTTTATTGTTGTTTGTGTTTTTAGTGAATTTTATGGTTATATTTTAGGCAGACATAATGGTCACAGACATCATAGGACATTTTGTACCTATATATGATAAAAATTTGGATTCTTTTTTCCCATTACTCTTCCCTCCCTTCAATCCCTATTCTCCTGATCTATAGAAGCTTTATTTTCATTTTTTCCTGTTTTTATTCCTCACCGTTCCTTTCCTTCTCCCCTTTTCTGAGTTCCCCTTCCCATTTCAACATTTTCTTCTTATTTCACAATATTCATTATACATTTTGGTCCTTATTTATATTTTCAGTTTCTCATACCAGAGAAATAGTGTGATATTTACACATGTATGTCCAATTTATTTCACTTAGAACCAAGTTGCATTGACTTACAAGTTGCATTGATCAAGTTGCATTGATTGACCTAGAAATCTCTAGTTTATCCTTCTTTATGATTGAGTAGTACTCCATTGCATAAAAGAAAAATCCTACCTTTATCCATTAATTGGTTGATGGACATTTGGGCTGTTTCCAACATTTAACAACTATTACTGTGCTGCTATAAATATAGGAATGCATATATTGTGGTGGTATGATACATACTAGCTCATAGAACATGTTTAAGTAAATGCAAAGGAACTAAAATTATCCCATGCTTATTATCAGACAATAGTGTGATGAAATTGGAAATCAATAGCAAAAGAAAACACAAAAACTACATAAACATGTAGATATTAAATAACACACTTTTGCATAGCCAATGGATTATAGATGAAATTAAGAAATTACACTCTATACAATTAAATGATAATTCCAATACAACATTATAGGATGAAATGAAAGCAACACTATAAGGGAAAGTTATCATAGTGAATTACCAAATCAGGAAAACAGAGCAAGCTCAAATAAACCATCTAATGTTAAACCTCAAGCTTCTAAAAAAGGATAAGTCAATCCCAAAGCTCATAAGAAGGAGAAAATTGTAAAGAACAAAGCAGAAATTAATGCAATCGAGACTAAGAAAACAATACAAAGAATCAATGAATCAAAAACAAAGGACAGAAAAGACTCAAATCCATGCAATTAAGAATGAAAATGTGAAATCACAGTAGATCCAGTGAAATCCAGAATATCTTTTTTTTTTTTTTTTTTGGTCTTTTTTCACCAGGGATCAAACTCACGACTGCCTGCTTGCAAGGCAGGTGCTTACACCGCTGAGCTAAACCCCCAACCCCCTATCCAGAATATCTTCAATACCTACAAGAATCTGCACTCAAATAAGATGGAAAACACAGAAGAAACTGACATATTCCTAGATACATTTGAATTACCAAAACTGAATAAAAATGATAAAAATTCTAAATAATCCAATACCAGCAAATGAAATACTGCTGAATTCTATGAGAAATTTAGGAAAGACCTGAAGCCACCATGACTCAAGCCATTTAAATAAATTGAAAGGGAAGCAGCACTCCCAAATTCATTTCTGAAAATAAGCATTATCCATGAACCAAAATCAGAGAAGTCAACAACAACAAAAAAAAGGACTACAGGGGGCTGGGGATTTAGCTCAGCGGCATAAGCGCCTGCCTTGCAAGCAGGCAGCCATGAGTTCGATCCCTGGTACCGATAAAAAAAAAAAAAAAAAAAAAAAAAAAAAGGACTACAGACCAATTTCCCTGATAAACATAGATGCAAAAGTCCTCCATAAGATACTGGCAAACAGAATGCAGCAAATCATCAAAAAGATTATGTAGCTTGACCAAGTACCATTTATTCTAGAGATGCAGAAATAGATCAACATATGCAAATCAATAAATGTAGTACACTATAACAACAGAGCCAAAGACAAAAATCACATGATTATTTCAACAAACACAGAAAAAATTTTTGACAAAGTGCAACACCCATTCATGATACAACTCTACAGAAAATTGAAAGAAATGGTCTTAATCTCAGTCTGGTACAATCCAGCTAAGAAAACCAACAGTCAACATCATACTAAATGAAGAGAAACTGAAACCTTTCATTCTAAAATCAGAAACAAGACAAGGATATTTACTTTCATCACTACTGTTCTATTGAATTCTATAAACATTAATCAGAGCAATTAAACAAGAGAAAGAAATAAAATGAATAATAATAGGAAAGGAAAAGCTCAAATTATTGTTGTTTGTGGATGACATGATACTCTTTGTAAAAGACCCCAAAACTCCATCAAAAAACATAGATTTGACAACCAAGTTCAGTAGTATAGCTGGATACAAAGTCAACACTCAAAAATCTATAGCATCCTGTACAAAAATAACAAACGCACTGAGAGAGAAATTAGGGAAACCACACTTTCACAATAGCATCCAAAAATTAAAATATTTGGGAATCAATCTCATGAAGGAAGAATCCAGAAGCACAGAAGACTGGGGTGGTGAGGCCCAAGGCAGACAAGGTCTCATTATGTAGCTTAGGCTGACCTTGAACTCACAGTGTAGCCCAGGCTGGCCACCAACTCCTGGCAATCTTCCTGGCATGTACCACCACACTTGGCTTTCAAGCAGGTTTTAAGTCACAAAGTTGCCCAGACTGGGCTTGAACTTGCTGTGATAGTCTGAGCCTGCTACAATGCTGGATTGTCAGGAATTCTTTAAACAAAGAATTCACTGGGTGGTTAGAGAAGAGCTGTATAAAGCTGCTGTTCATTAACTAGAGTAAATCCAAAAACCTGTTTATTGAGAAGAAGCCACGGCCCTCGGTGAACCAGATGCCATGGATCTAAAGAACAAGCAATACCCCAAGGTCCTGCCATGGGGCCAAGATGTCCCCAGTGAGCTCGCCACCCCCTGCTGAGCCAGGCACTGACGTCTTAAAGGAGGGGAAGCCACACCCCATGGTGACACAGCCATGGTGGACTCAGAGGAGAGAACATGCCCCAAGGCCCCACACCTGGAAACCTCAGATGACAGGCACTAGATGCTTAACCCAGTCTCTAACACTGCGAGATGGGCAGCCATATGTAAAAGTACCCAGGACTTGACAACTGGCTGATTCACAGGAATACAAGAAAACATCAAGATGAGGGAGCAAGGTGCAATCTCAGGCCTCCAGCAAGCCAGGACAAGTCCAGGAGACATAGACATAGAAAATCTTAGAAGCCACACATCTGAAATTTCTGAAATGATAACAACTAAAGTAAAGAAACAACTTAGTGCATATGTTATGTGATTAACTTTGCATGCCTATATCTTATGGTCTGAGCAACTATTTAGAGGATAACAGTGTGCAATACAGTAACTATTGTTGATTTCCCACCGTCTTGTTTTTGAATACAGGATCATTCTCACTGTTTCATATTATTTTGTTTTATTGTATTTAAAATAAAATTTTTAAAATGTTTAACCAAGAAAATAAAAAACCTTTACACTGAAAACTATTACTCTGAAAAAGGAATCTAGAGAGGACATCAAAAAAATGGAAAGATATCCCTTGGTCTTGGGTAGGTAGAACTAATATAGTGAAAATGGCCATACTTGCAAAATTGTTATACAGATTTAATAGAATCCTAATAAGAATACCAATAGCATACTTCACAAAATTAGAGAAAACAATCCTAAAGTTCATTGGAAAACAGAAGAGACCTAGAATAACAAAAATATTTATGAGCAACAAAGTCAAAGGAGGAGGCATCACACAATCCCTGACTTGAAATTATACTACAAAGCTACAATGATAGATTTTTGAAAATTAATTGTTTTTTTTTTAAAGGCATGGTTCTAGCAAAAAAAAAAAAAAAAATGAAAAACAACAGAAGAGATTAGAAGATGCAGAAACAACTCCAGACACACACAGCCACCTTATTTTTAACAAATGGGCCCAAACTCCTTCCCTAGAAGAAAGCCTTTGTTAAAAAGTTGTACTGGAAAAACCAGATTTCCACATGTTTAAGATAAAACTAGAGCCATGTTTTTCACCAGGCACTAAGCAAATATCTAAATGGATCAAAGATGTAAATACTAAAACAGAAACCCTTAATCTGATGGAAGATAGAATAGTTTTTTCGAGAACATTTCTATAACCAAAGACTTTATGAACAAAACCCTCATCTCAAAATAACTATCACAAAAATTAACAACTGGGATCTCATCCTATTAAAAAGCTTTTGTTCAGCAAAACAAATCACCAACAGTGTAAGAAGACAACCCAGGGTGAAAAAAAAATTGACAGTAGTTACTCAGAGAACAAATATCTAGAATATAGAAAGAACTCAAAAAAATCAAACTCTTCCAATTTAAAGGTCTCATCCAAAACTGGGCTTCTGAAACGAATAGACACTTCTCAGGTGAAGAAATATAAGTGGTAAATAAATATGAAAAAATGTTCAACATGCCAGACATTGGAGAGATGCAAATTAAAACAACACTGAAATTCTCACTCCAGAAAGAATGGCTATTATCAAGAATCAAATAAAAACAAATGCTGGTGGGGAAAATGAAATCATTCTCCATTGACAGCGGGAGTATAGACTGGTGCAACCATTCTGGAAATGAATGGAGATTCCTCAAAAACCTATGATCAGAGGTTTCACTCCACCCATCTATTCCCCTTCTCAATATCTTCCTGAAAGAATTAAAAACATCACATTCTCTTTTAAATGAAATAACCCAACATATCTAGATGCAACTTCTACTTTTCCTACTAACTATACCCATGTTCTTCGTTCTCCTATTTCTAATGTCTTCAGGTCCTTTTTATTTTCTCTTTTTCTATTATGTCCAGTTCCAGAGAGCTTTTGTTCAGCTCAGTCAACCAAATCTTCTCTTATCAAAGGCACCAGTGCCCTCCTTGTATTTATCACATCACTCACATTGAAGAACATCACCTCTTAACGATCTTTGATCTTTGACAGTGACTTCTTCTGTCTCATGGATGTTAAACTCTCCACTGTTTACTTCTTCCACACTAGATCACTCTTGTTATTTGTTTGGCTGGCTCTTTGTTCTTCCTATCCTCTCAATTATTGAAGTACACGGTACTGATTCTCTTAACTATGTTGGTTTTATATGCTATCTGTTTGTCAACATGGACTACACTTAACAGATCAAACTCGCTTTCTAAATTTCAGATAAAACAATTGATTTAACACTTTTGTTTAATTGGCCCATAGGAATGTCAAATTTAGTAAGGTGATAAAAATGAAATCCTTTATACTTTAAAGTGAGAACAGAACACAAGACAGTAGCTAGAGACTTTCAGCTCAGAGCATTCAGGCTGGAAAAGACATTAGGGTGTGGAATTGGGTAATTCAGTGGATAATTAATGATCCACTGAAATGCTATTCCAGACCATAAAGATATTAGTAGTGACCATTGTCAACAGATTTTATTTGTGTCATTAAAAGTAGCGTCAAGTATAAAAGGAAGGATAACAATAAATTCTCACAGTGGTCTCAACCTCCCAGGAATTATTTCATAGTTTCCACTGATAGTTGCATGTATTGTCATGCATATCTCCCCATTTTAAGGAACCTCAAACCCCATCCAAGTCTAAGATCCATCTTCACCCCAAGAAATTGTTGTGCTAGGCCGAGTGGGGCACCAGGTTAAATCCCCAGCTCTGGCAGGAGGGGCTGATTTAGTTAGAAATACACTCCCCAAGGTTCTGAGTTGTTCAGCCAAATATGGGCTTGTCTGATGTGTTCCTACTAGTACGATGTCCCTTCTTCTTTAGTAGATGGATAATATAGGAACACACATAAACACACATTCTCATTCCCAAGTTTCAAAGTTAAAAAAATAATACTCTGGAGAGTAAAGTTTGAAGTCATATTAAGTAAAGACATACTTTGCTATTTATCTTTTGAATAACCACTATTGATATCAGTGTTTTAAATTATTTTGAAAAACAAGTTTCCTTTTGTGTTCCTTGTATCATCACAAAGAGATAATACTGTATAAATATGTAATTTATTCCATAGAAAATCATTATTTTAAGGCTTGAGAACTCAAGACTCCTATAAAACCATCTGTGTACTGATGTCCACACATTGCAACAAGAACAAACAGCTATAAAATTCAAAATTCTCTTCCTACTTTTCATTATCTATCTTTTATTTTGTTCTGTATTTATAATTTGGTTCTCTCATATTAAAAAACTGATATTTACACTTGTGTGTCTGATTTATTTCACTTAACACGATGGTCTCAAGATGCCTCCATTTTCCTACAGTTGACTTGTTTATCTTTTTTATAGCACAGTAATGTTTCATTGTGTATAAATACCACATTTTCATTATCCATTCATCTGTTGATGGGCATGTAAGCTGCTTCTAAGATTTAGCTATTATGAGTTGTGCTGCTATAAACTTAAGTGTGCATGTGTCTCTATCATGTGATGTAAAAGGATGAAAAAGGGAATGGGCAGGCATTGTGTATATGAAGCAAATCCACCCAAATAATGCAACATTTACATAATGAAAAAGTGTACTAATAAACGTAATAAATAAAGTTTAAAAATTGTTTTTCACAGCTAAGCATGGTGGCACATGCCTGAAATTACCAGTTACTCAGGCGAACTGCAAGACGTAGGTTAACTTGAGTAGCTCAGTATCCTGATTATGGTGTTCATCATTTGAATCTATGCATGCAACACAACTTTACAGAAACATGTACTAAAAACAAGACATTTAAAACCTGATAAAATTTGAATAAGATTTGCATGTGAGTTCACAGTAATGTACCAACCTCAATTCCTTGGTTTTGACAAAACAGTATGGTCATGTAAGAATATTATGATTTGGGGAACCTAGATTAAAAGTACATCAATTCTTTGTGAGTCTTGATATTTCAAAATTTTAGAAAGTTATTTTTAAAAGGCAGACATAACTTTTACAAGAAAATAAGAAGGAAATAACAGGCTTTCAGAACTATCCAATCAATTAGATATATTGAAAAATAATATGTAAAACTTTTGAATAGGAATATGAATTCATAGTATGAATATCATTATCATAGTGTTTTCCAAGTTGTTATTACAATGTCTGCCAATTCTCAAGTTTAAAACATTATCATTAAAATGTCAGTTTTTTCTTGGTTAAGCAAAATGAAACAAATAAGAGCTTTGATAAAAACCAAAGGCCAGTTAGCCACGAATTTTCATGTTAAAGGTACATACTAGTCTGATGGATAGGTAAAGACATTACTTAATGGAAGTCACCTCAGCATCTGAAAGAACCAATGATGTCTGTTGGCAAAGAACCAGTTAAAGGAGTTATTTGGTCTGTGAAAATACATAAAGTATTTCTAGTTAATGAAAAATAAAAATAATATGAAATATTAAATTCAGGTTATTTACTTTCATGAATAATTTCATAGTATTTGTTAGCTACATACGTAATATAAAATTTTGTATGAGACACTGGAAATATGAAATGAAAAAAAAAAAATTCATGACTTCAGAGTGCTCACGCAGCCTTGAGAGTAAAACATGATGATACATCGCCCTACCAAACTCCTCTACCTTCACTCATTTCTGCATTGTGAATGGTGACAAATGAGTTTATGAAAGTTACAGTGAATAAGAATTCAAACTTATCAAGCAGTTTCTTTCTCACTTTAGCTATGCAATAAGAATTAATTGTTCTCAAAGTAGAGTGAAAGAAAAAGCAAGGTAAAAGGTGACTGATTATAGTAATAAAATAATTAAATTCCATTAAGATCAATTACCAACATACTGATCTTAGCAATTTTCTTTTTACTCATTCACAATGGTCCTTTCCCTCTCTTACTGCCAGATGCCACAACATTTATTATCTAGAAAGGAAATTAACCTAATCTTATCATCTCTTCTGCTTGATGCACAGTCCTCGGATTCTCCATAGAATGAAGCTTGCTTCCATTCCATTTTCTTTCTTTATGTCACATTAACATTGCCTTTGATTTTCCTTCAGCATGATATAATTTCAGCACCAATACCAAGGCCACCGACTGCAAAGGATGACCGGCCTACGCTCATTTCTAAGCCAGGTTACATCTTTCCTTTTCCTATTTTGTTGTTTGAAAAATAAGATGCTTAACATCTTTCTGTATCTTGTACATTTTAAGTTGAAAAAAGTTAGAGATATAATGTTTACAAAATATTGATACGGACACTTGTAAAATTATTCACTAGCTTTAATATTCACACTTCATAAATACTTAGAAAGTGGCTATTATAATCCTGAATGCATACCGTGATCTACGTAAACCAGAGTGATCTGAAGTACTTCCATGTGTAAAGTCCTTGGTCTAGTAGTACAAAGTGACCATCTTTAGTAAAGTAAACTATTTTTACTCATTATCCTTGCTTCTCTTTACCTTACCTATCTTCAATAAGCTCAGTGTTGGAGTGGAGGGTAAAGTAGAAACTTTCCTTTCTTTAAATATGAAGTGGAAAATATACTAAAGTGTCAACTAATTCAGGTACATATTTTTTATTTTTATTTTAAAGAGAATAAAACCAAGCAAAATAAACCAGAATAAAGCTAATCAAAACAAGCCAGTGTGACACAGAACTTCATAGCAATACCAAATCAACAGTGATTACCATGATGCCTTTTGTCTTCAAAGTAGCTGCAGACATAGTAAATATCAAACGGAGCAGAACAGAATAGAACCAATAAAAACAAAACAATGAATGCAATGAATAACTTCAAAATAAGATAATAGTAAATCCAAAATGGCTACCATAATATATCTTTTTATCTTTGAAATAGCTGCTCATGCCATCAGATACAATAAAATTTAAAAAAAAACAGAATAAAACTCAATCCAACAAAACAATGAAAATTACACAGGATTTCAAAACAAGTTAATATGGAATTACTATGGCTACCACCTTCAGAAGAATATCCCCCATAGATGCTACATTGCATATTGTTATACTCTGTATGGATGATCAGACTACCAGCTTTAGGCCTGCAAAGTCAGTGAAACACTAAACATTACAGGCATTAAGTCGTATTTTACCTCAATAGCGATCATTGCAGCCTGTGTTTCTCCAGATCAGCTGGTCACTTATGGTAGGGGAAAGGGTTGGCTTTTCTTGTTTCCCAGCCTGTAGACTGGAAGGGACTGGCATTTGGCTCTTTCCCCAGCAGCCTATGCTTGGGCCAGTTTACAGGGAGGGCTTGCTTCTTGGCAACTTCTTGTTATTTTCCCCCACAGTCTGCAAACGGCACTGAGTCAAGGGAAAAGGTTAGCATCTGGCTGTACTCCCAGCAGCCCACACATGGTGCCAATTTGTAGGGAGGACTTGATTCTTGGTGACTCCTTGTTCTCTTCTCCCACAGTCCATGAATGTCAAATACATGTTCTCTTGACACATAACTCACTTCTGAATGGCAAAGAAGAAATCATTTGAGGTAGACCCTAACCCTTTTAATATACATCTGTTCAACTATGTATTGATCATATATCATGTGCTAAACATTGTTCTAGATATAGAAATGGAGCAATGAACAAATCAAATGATCTTGCCTTAACAGAATTCACATACTAGTGAGGACAAATGATCAAAGAAAAGATTCAAGAATATCACAGAATAAATTGTTTCTTTGGACAATAATATAAAGCTGATTATTTTATAGAAAAAGAAGACAAAGTCACTTCACAGGAAACATACCCTTTGTCTCGTGAACTTTTTAAAATTTCTTACGTATAATGAACTTGTTCCCTTGGGAAACTAGAAAGTCATCAGCCAAAGATCTCATTATTAAGTAGGCAAAAACAAAAACTGGAGGAGCACACGTGTTCTCAGGCTTGGTAACTGAGTCTAACCCCCCTTGATGAGCAGAGGAGAGCCTCCCTTGGAACCCAAAGAGAGAGAGGTCTTCAGGTTAATAAGACCCAAGGAAAAAATCAAAGCAGTGGACTGAGAGCAGAATGTTCCCAGTGGAGGCCTGGAGGCATTTGACTAAGCCCTATGAGTGGCTGCACTGAAGCAAAGAGGGGTAGAGGGAGAGCAAGGATCAGGAGGGAACGACTACATGTCAGCTGCCCTCCCCTTGAAGACAGGAGACCATAATGTCCTTCTTTTAAATCCTACATGGGAGCAAAGCGTTACAATTTTTAGTCCCATTACCGCCATTATAATCAAGTGTGTGCTTGATCTGTAAAAAACTAAGCAAATAGGAGGATCTCAAAAAAAAAAAAGCATGGTAAATGACTCAAACATACTGCACACACCACCAAACACACACACAGAGAGACTCAGAGACAAAGTTTCAACAGCAGCACAGTCAATGATCCCTTGATAGATGGTAAAGAGAAAATCCCCTAGACACAAGATTGTGAAATTGGATTCTACATTATTTATTACCTACGTTCACACACACAAACAAACACACACAAGCAACGAATATTCCTTGTATGAAGAATAAATAATATTTCAACTCTAACGCTTAGAATTTCTTTGGGGAAAGGTACTTTAGCATTCCCAAAGCATAATCATAAGAGTAAAGTTCTGAGCAGCCTCTGTACAGTTCTATAACAAGTGAGTCAAAACAGAATCTAAGCCCTGTGTGACCAATTAACTCTACAAAAATACACACTAAACTTCATTGCAAATTTGAGCCACATAAACAAATGATATAGAAATGTGTATTTATGTTCTTCCTACTAATGGTTTACACATGGATTTTACATATAAAATAGATTACATTATAGCAAATAGCCCAGAAAACACAGGACATGTGACTGCTGTTTCATGGGGGGTCTGTGAAGGGAGATGGAAACAGTCTTCAGATACAAAGCGTCAGCCATTTTGGCATTGGCTTTTAGGTTAATATTTTATATATTTTTCTTTCTTTCCCTTATGAACTTGAACTTAATATATATCTTGCTAGGAATATATAATTTTATACACTTTGTCAATAAGTTTATAATATAAAGTTAAGAATGCTAATACAAATATCATATGATCTTAAAGGAAAATTTTCAAGGTTTTCATATTTGAGTAATTAACTTGGTGATTGATTAAACATGTTTATGTTTTATTTACAACTTTTTATTTAATATCAATTAAATGAGTCATATTTAATTCTAGATATATGAAAATCTCTGTATTTTAAAAAGGCTCAGAACATTTCAGTTCAAAGTGACAACTTGCTATACTAAGTTATTTCAAGCACGTAATACAATCCAGACAAACACATTTTAAAAGCAAGGAAATTTAAATACAGAGATGGTAATATTTTAAGTTATCATAACAAATTCTCCCAAGTAGTTTCCTATTGGCAAATACCTCTCAAAGATAGTTTTTGAGTAGTAAAGAAAACACTTGGTTTAAAACCACATTCTGCCTAGCCCATCTCAAGGATTCTAACTTTGGAGTGCAAATAGCTAGACTTCAAAGAGGATGAGAAGCTGAACGCGCTCCAGAGACAGCTACTGCCAGAGCCCGCAGTCAGCTGGAGACGTGCTGGGAAAGCGGCCTCTCTTACCTGCCTCTACTACATGTTCAAAAAAGACTGCAAATATCTCCCAGACACAACTCACTGAGCGGACTCACTCTCAAAAACTGGGGGTGAGGGTGCTTCTCCCTGGTACAATAATCCCTCTAGTGGCTGGGCTGGAAGAGGAAGCATTTCCAGAAGTCACCAGAGAAGACTACCTACACCTCATTGCTTTACATTGAAACTTACAGAACTGCAGGAAACTAATCCAGCCTTTACTGACTCGAACCAGTGTTCTTCTGAAAGTGCCTCTGAAGGTAGCTACTCCTGAGTCTAGCAAGTATGTCCACATATATAAAATGTAAAGAGAGCTTACATTTTGCTTATTACAAACAAAAATTCTATCATATATATTACTGGATTTACAGACCATAAATGTGTGCCAAACTGCAATGATACCTAGGGATCTGAATTACGAAATAAAAGAAACTGAATAAAGATTTGCCTGCCTTGTAACAAACCAGCTATTTTGAGATATAACATCCAAAGGAGGCTGTCGTATATATCCAGTAAGTGGAAAAAGTACAAACCAGTCACTGGGATAAGTGATTCTCTTGAGTTTTCACATTACTTGATGGATGTTGAGCTCTTTGGTTTGCTCAGATCTCAAAGTTATTCCTCAAGAGATTGATCCTGATCACCGTATTTTTTTTAAAAAGCATCACTAGGCTCTGTTTTCTTTTACTCTGCTTTATTTTCCTTTATTGTACATCTGACATCAGATCAATAATATACTATATTTGTTTATTTCAATATCCTTTGTAGAGTGCAAAGATCTTCAAGAGTGAAAACCTCATTCATTTAATTCATTGTTATCTTCTCAGCACCTAGTATAGGACTTTGGAGAGATTAAGACTTTAGTGATTATTTATTTTTAAAATACAGACATAGAGATTTTAGAGCAAATAGTTTCCATTGAAATGAAGTATCTGTTTCCATGCTAACCCTTTCTTGCATCAGTAAGATAATACTGTCCTCCAAATAGTAGAATATTCTTACTTTGCATCGGAGAAAATAAACAATCAAAAAGATAAGATTATTAATTGTGATGTACCTATAAAGGCAAAGTCATAGAAAATTTTAAATATATTTGTTTCTACAATGCCTAACCAAGTTCATAATGTAGCTATTAATAATTTGAACAGAATCTTCTAAAGCACTTGATATTCTTTTTATATTCCAAGGACACATGGAGTCTATGTGACAGCTATGTTCAAGCATTCGGTCCTTAAAAGGAAATTAGTGATTTTATAAAAACTGAGAAATATAGTAAACATTAATAGGAAACAATCTACCATAAAAGAGATTATCATATCATTTTGAGAAAGTGTCATCTCTGTGTCTTGTGATAGACTCCTATGAAAAGTCAGGATATGTCTTGAGTCTCAAAAGCTTCAAAGTTGCAGTTGGTGACAAAGGGAGATAAGATTACAGGAAAAAAGTTCCCAATCCTATTCTATTTATGACTCTTGCTAGTAGTTTAATGACTGCCTTCTCTGATGATGAACCATTTATATGAAGAACGGTGCAAAAACGCAATACCATTTTTTTTTTTTTTTGCCTTTTTGAGACAGGGTTTCACTATGAAATTCAGACTGACCTTGAACTCACTTTGTAGCCCAGGCTGACCTCAAACTTACAGGGATCCTCCTGCCTCAAACTCCCAAGTGCTAAGATTACAGACTTGCACTACCATTCCTGATTCACAATCCCATTTTTTAAGAAAAAATAATATGAGATTACTAAGTATTGCCTCTATTCTCTTCTGAAACACAATGAAGTAACAATAAAGGGATGGATGAAAAAGGGCAAAACACACAAAAGCAGAAAATAAAGAAAATATGAAGGAAGAGAGGGAAGGAGCCTTAAAAGATAAGTTCTGAAGTTCTGTGGGTGGGGTTCTGAATGCTAAACAGAAATATTGTAAAAAGTAGAAGAGAGCATTTGGTCCTATTAAAGTGGTGAGACAGGGAGGATTAGCCAGGGAAAGGCATCCTAGTGAATGAAAACCCTTCACTGAAAGACACAGAGCTACACTGCAAGAGGAGAGCGACAAAAGAAGTAGAAAAAGATATCAGTATTCATGCATTGCATGAATTAATACTGTTAAATTTCCATGATACCCAAAGGAATTTGTATGAATTCTTATCGGCATACCACTGACATTATTCACAGAGGGGAATGCATCTAGAATTCAAATAGAAACACACCAAAAAATATCTTAAACAGCTAAAGCAATTGAGCAAAAAGAAAAATGCAGAAAACATCAACTGTCTGGTCTCAAAATCTACTGCAAATGAATAGTAACCAAAACAGGATTTTGGAATAACAGTGCATCTCTGAGAATATCTTCTATCAACAAAATTTCCTTTTAAGGTTCAGGCCCTCCCCTACCAACTTATTACTACAAGCAGTCTACTTTTCTTAATTTTTTGCATTCACCACCTGGAATAATGTAGGTTTTAGACAATTAGACAAAAAGCTGTACTCAACCTTACTGCTCTCTAGACTATCTTGTCATGCTTTCTTAAAATTAATAATCTGGCAGTTTTTCATGGATTTTAGAAGTAAGGCTCCTGATATGACCTAGCTCTGTTTCCCTGTTGCTATGAAGTAAGAAGCTTTGCTCCCCTACACCTTCCATCACGATGTTACTGTGCTGGATCCAGGCAACCACAGACTGAAGCCATGAGCTAAATTAAATGTTGCTGTGACTGTCAGGAAAGCGAATAATACAATAGGGGCACTCGATGATGAGTTTCAGGGTCCTCATCTGTAATAAAAGGAAGAAGCTCCTGAAATCCAAAAGTCCCATGCAACCCATTGGCTTCATTTAAAGGTAAGGCTAAAAGATTAGAATGTTATCCCTATTGTGGTTCCACAAATATTTACAAATGCTATCATTGGATGACTATACTTGGAGATACTATTTTCACTGACTTTCTTTTAGCCAATGAAATAGATAAGACAAATTATAAGATGATACTTTTCTCAAAGAGCTCAATAAAACTGTTTCTATCATGAGTGGAAGTTTTTATTTAAAAGAAAGCCACCCCAGACACATCCCAGTAAAACTACTGAAAAGAAACATCAAAGAAAAAAGTCTTAAAAGTAGCCAGGGGAGAAAAGTTATTCCTGCAGAGCAACAATAAATGGCTGAGGGTTATTTTCTCAAAAGAAGTATGAGAAGATAGAAGACAAAGAAATTATATCTTAATGTTGAAAGACAGTAATTACCAACCTAGAATTCTATTCTTAGTAAAAATTAAAATGAAATACTTTCCTAACAAGTAAAAATTTTGAAAATTTATTGCTAGCACAAATGAATTTGAACAGCATTGTCTGGTAGCCTGAGCAATTACTTTGAGGATAACAATGTGCAAGATAACAATCAACATTAAATTCCTATCATCTTGTTTTGAAATTCTGTATTGCCTTTTGTTGTTGTTGTTGTTGTTATTGTCATCTTTTTGCTTTTGTTGTTGTTTTTAATTGTTTGTCTGCTTCTTGATTTTGGGGGGATTTTTTTTCTCTCTAAAATTAAAAATTTTTAAAAATTCTTTAGGAGAAAGGAAAATGATTCCAGAAGCAAAATTAAAAATGTAAAAAAAGAGTGTGAAAAAAGTTAAATATATAAATTGAAAATAAAACAAATTTTGACTATGCAAAACAATGCTATCTTTTCAAGATTTAACCTAAACATAAAATAGTTGCAAAACTTCATGGTGATAACAGTTCAAAAGGAAAAAAGGGGTGAAATTCTATTTTTAAAAAATGCAAAATGCTCTAAGCTTCTAATATTATCAGGTAAGGGGTCGAAATAACTGCACAGGCCATTTTGTTAGCAGGCATTAGCATAAGGGCCAGTAGTGAAAGACAGAGATCAGAACAGCAAATAAGCAATTAAGAGTTTTTCTTAAAAGAAACATAGTTCAGGGAGAAGGAAATCGTACATAATATATTCAGAAAGAAAAAACTTGATAAACTTGGTTCATAAAAGTTAGTGCATTCATGAAATAAGAAAATATTTTTAAAAATTCAAAAAAGGAAATATAAAGTGCTTTTGAAAGTAAATGAAGATAACAGAAACCAAACCATCAGTAAACCAAACCAAAGGACATTTGAAGAAAACACTCAGGAAACCTGAGTAAATGCTATGTAAATCAAAAGGTAGAATAAAAGGTAGTGTTAAGAGCATAATAAAAAAGCAGATACAATAGAAGGGATGAAATCATTTTTTTTAAAAACATTTAAGAAACCTCCCTGGTAAGCAACTGTGGTGTGGCAGGCTGCAGCTGCCCCAGGGGAAGAACCACAAGCATCTCCTGAGATCTGTGCCACGTTGGAATTTAGGGCACTGGGAAACCAAGTAAGCAGCTTGCCTCCCTGGTAAGTGGCTGTGGTATGGTAGGCTGCAGCCACCCTAGGGGGAGAACCACCAGTGTCTCCTGAGATCTGCACCATGTTGGAACTTAGGACATTGGGAAACCAAGCAACCAGCCTGTCTTCCTGTTAAGCAACAGTGAGTCTACTGGTGCACAGGCTTAGAGTCAAACATCCCACTTCCCCTGCTCCCCGTTAGCAAATGAGAACCATAGATCTGAGCATCTCTTGGGAAGTTGACCATATGCAATATAGCAAATAAGGGGGATTTTCTTCTACCATCTTTTTGAAGGCAAATATTTTTACTACGGTTTTGCTTTATTCTGATTAATAGTACTGTTCTATGTTCTATTCAATTTTCTGTTTTGATAAGTTCTATAATGCTGTGTACTTCATCTTATTTTGCTATGATTGCACATGATTGAAAGAACAACTACACAATATTGTGAAGATAACGAGATACACTGTGATACCTATTACTGTTATCCTAATAACCTGCTATGAAGTTGTGTACCAACTTTACTACATTGTCTCAATTGGCTTTGTTGTGTCTTGTTCTGTTGTATTTTATTACCTTCAAAATAAAAAAAAAAACAATTTAAGGAGATTTCTTCAAATTGCAGTGCCAGAGTTTTCAGATTAAAAGTATTCACAAAAGAAACCAGGCATGGTGGCTCATATCTGTAATTCCAGCATTTGAGAGGCTGAGGAAGGGGATCTCTATGAGTTCAAGCCTAGCCCAGGATACATAATGAGTTCAAGGCTAGTCTAAAATATAAATAGAGAGATACTGTCTTGAAAAAAACAAAAAGATGAAAAAGGAATAACCAAAAAACTGAAATAAAATGCATTATACGGCATGTGATTAGCAGATTTCAGATTACCAACTGGAATAAAAAAAAATCTAGCACTTTCCAAAGGGATTTGAAGAGCACAGATTCAAGGAATTAAGAATCAATATGGCATCATATTTCTTAGTAGCAACACTGAAAGAACAAAGACCAAGAGCAGTACACTCAGAAACTCTGTGATGACATGACTTTCATTTTAGAAATCTATATCTAGTTGAATAAAAAATAATCACATGGGAGGACAGAAGAGAATCATGATAGAGCCCTGTTCCTATCAGAAATCTTACTTCCTGCAGGCAGTCAGCATGGGCAGGGAGATGTAGCTAGACCTGCTGCTGTGCGGCCACCAGCACTGCTGGAAAGCTTGCCTCACTTAGGTAACCAGTACTTGCAGGGAGAAGTAGCCGCATATGCCCTGTGTGCCTGCAGGCCACCATTGGAGGCCCTTGCTTCCTTCACACAGCCAGTAGTCACTGGGAGAATCAGACAAACACAGCCCTGGGTGCCTGCCACCATCATGGAAGTCCTGGTGTAGACACACAGGCTAAAAGAAGAAGCAGCCCTGCTATCATGCACCCATGGCCATCAGGGAAGCCTCAGAGTAGCTGCACAGGTCTGGAGAAGTCCACACCATACTCTGCTACCTCCCTGGGAATTTGGGTTGGGAGAAACCCAGGTGCCTGGCCCATTCACCTATACATGGAGGGGTACCCAATGTGAGAAGTGTCTGGGGCCCCACAAAGGGCTTGTTGAGAGGAACCCAGGTAAATATCAAGACAAAGAGTAAAACACAATCTCAGACCTCCAACCCACAGAACAAGTCTGGGAGATATTGACATGAAAGAAAATGGAAATCAGACACCTGAAATCTCTAAAAGAATAGTAACTGAAAAAAACAAACAACTTCATGATATTGTAAAAGTAATCAGATCAGAAATAATGTCTTAGGTAAAAGAAGAAAACGCAAATATAATGAGAGACTTGCTGAGCATATCTAAAGAAGACATTGATAAAAAGGAGGAGAATAGGAAAATGATGGAAACCTTGAATGAACAATATAGAAAGGAATTACAATATATGCAACAGATTCAAAGATATATCCAGGAAATTAAAGTCAACTTAAAACTGGCAAAACCACTTAAAAGATACTTAAGATAGACTTTGAGACTTTGAAGACAGGATGAGAGCTAGTGAATGTGAAAGGAAAAATCTCTTAAAAATAACAAATAACCAGGAAATAGTAATTTAATGGCTACAAGATGACACAAAGAAAAACAATTTAAAGTCCGGAAGAACATGGCAGATAAATAGCAGCAGCCACGGAGGCTCTCTGAGAAACCGCACTTGAAATCTAGGAATGGTGCTGAGCAGGAAGTCCTAGGCAAGGGGGGATATTCTTTGCCAAACCAGGAACAAACTAAATTAAGAGAAACCAACTGGAAATGTAATCCCGGTGATACAGCAGGAACAGATAAGGTCTCAGCATGGAAGCCAGACCCTGCGCTACTGTAAACTGCAATTTGAATTAGCTGCAGCTGCTGTTGTGTCCCAGTCAGCACAGCAGGGAGAGAGGCGCAAAAGCTCGGAGACTGGGAAGCGTTGGAAGGAGTTGGGAGGGGAAATGGCTGGGTGCCTGCATCAACCTGCGGTGAGTGAGCGAATTGGTACCCTTCCATAGAGAAGGAGGCTTCAATGGAGGATGTACTCAGACTGGGCAGACTTCCTGGAACGAGATGCTGCAGTGACTTCAGTCACATATCCCCCTCTCAAGCAGAATTGGTGGGGAGTGCCTGGCCTGTGAGATGCCGCTAGCTGAGACCCAATAGGCTAGCCCAACTCAGGTCCCAGCACCTGGAGGTGCACCCTAAAAGTAAAGCCTTCTGTAGGTTGACCTGGTGGGGTGGGCCCAGCATAAACTGCCCAGATTTGTGTCTCCCTGGTCTATTGCAGTAGGCGGGAACACCTAGCCGGCACAATTCAAACAGACTGTGGCTGACAGGGAAGGAAGCTGGGCCTCCTATAAACGCTTAAATATAAGGAATAAAGAATATGGGAAGAGGGAGCAACAAGAAAGCGTCCTCGGCCCCCAACCCCGAGAAACATGCAATATCAGACACAGCACCAATAGACATAAAGCGCTATCTCCAGAGCCTCATAGACAAGTTCAGGAATGAAGTTATTAATGACCTGAAGCAAGACATAAGCAGAATAGTTAGAGAAATGTTAAGCACCACCCAACAAAAAACAGATGGTGGAATGGAAGAACAGAAAAAAAGGGGGGAAATTGTTTAATGGAGAAGATAGAGAAAACGTAGAATACGTAAAGCAGGTTCAAAGAGATTACCAGGAAACTAAAAACTCTCAAAAACTGGCATAACAGCTTGAAAGAAACTAAGAATAGATTATCTAAACTGGAGGGCAGATTTGTAATATGGGAGCATGAAATGAAAAACTTCTTAAAAATAACAAAAAAAATACAAAAACTAGAAGATGATAAGAGGATCTATAACTTAAGAATTAAAAACATAAGAGAAGAAGTGGGGACACAAACAAATGGACTACAAAAGCTTTTCACAGAAATAATACAAGAGAATTTCCCTAATTTAGCAAATGGCAAAGATACTCAGATATATGAAGCATACAGGACTCCAGCCACCTACAACCAAAACAGAGCTACACCCAGGCATATAATAATCAAAATTCCAGAAATCCAATATAAGAACAGAATATTAAAAGCTATCAGAGACAAGAAACAGATCACTTACAAGGGAACACCCATCAGAATTACAGCAGACTTCTCAGAACAAACCTTCAAATCACCAAGAGCAGGGGGGGAAATAATTCAAACTTTGAAAAAGCAGGGGGGGGGAATAATTCAAACTTTGAAAGATAATAACCTCCAGCCAAGATTGATATATCCTGCACAACTGTCCCTAGAAATTGATGGAAAAACAAGGTGCTTCCAGGATAAAGAGGACCTAGGGGAATTTGCAACCACTAATTCAACTCTACAGAGAATACTGCAGGATAGTCTAAAAAAGGAACATACCAAGATTCCAGAAATAGGGGCAGAGGGGCCACAATGAATGGAGCAGAAAACAAAATGAAGAAGACAAACTGACAACAAATGACAGAAAAAGAGCTCAACAGAAGTGAGGCAGAGAAGATTGGAAGATAGGAACAGCTATTTTGGAGAAAACAAGACATCATAATAGCTAGTGCTGATTGAGTATCATCTTGTTTTGAAGTCCCATCAAACTGGTATTCTTCTGTCTCCAGTGGTCTTAAAAGGTTGTATCTTATTGGATTAGATTATATATGATAATATAAGCAAAAACTTTTATAGATGAGTTTATATAGAAATCATTGTTTATTTTCTGTTAATTGGTTCTAAATACTCTGTAATAATGTCATTCTCTTGAATAGTTTTATAGTGTCTTGATATGTTTGTTATTACAGTATAAGAAGTTGTACTCAAAGATTTCAAGGAAAGAGACACTATGGTAACTACTTTTATGTCAGGATATCTTGTGGTGAAACACTATTTTGCTTAAATGGTTATGCTTTGACCTGTGCTGTTCTGTTGTTATGCCATCTTTTATCTCAATCCCCTTCTTTAATTATTTACTTTTTTCTTTTATTTTTTAATTAAGGGAAAATAAATAAAAATAGCAGGATACATTATAGTAACCTACTTTGATTTCCTATTAACTTGATTTGAAATCATGTATTGCCCTCACCATCTTGTTTTGACTGATTTTCCTCTATCTTGCTTTGCTTGATAGTACCAAGTTCGAAAGTATAGGCATAACTGTGAAGACAATAAGGATCATAATGACACCCATTCTGGTTGACTATTATTTTCTTTTAAAATCCTGTAATGTCTCCAATGCTTTGGTTTTTATTCTTTACTGTTTAGTTCAATTTTATTATAACAGCCAATTCTTCTTAAAATAGCAAGAGGCAGTATGGTAACCATTGTTGATCAACTTATATTTTGTTTTTACATTATTATGTCCATCATTTGATTTGACTGACTCTCTTCTGATATGTCGCATTTGGTTTTACTCTCTTCAAAAAAAGCAATAAGAACTGTGGGAGTAATACAACCCAAAATGTGTAATTGTCATTGTACAAAAGAAAAGAAAAGAAAGTGCTCTAAAGGTTATAACTGCACATATGTTTAAGTGTATAAGATAGATAACCATATTACTGAGTGTTTTTTGGATCATTGAACAAAGCTGTTTGCACTCTCACTGTTTGAAAGTCCACTTTATATGCTTCAATTTTGTAACTTGAACAACTATTTCTAAGATGAGAATATGTAATCTATTAACTAGTGATTTCTTACTATTTATTTTTAAATTTTGTATTACTTGTACCCTTTTTCTGTTTTTTTCCTTTTTATCCTTAAATTTAAAAAAAAGAAGAAAATTTAAGAATATTGATGTCAGCAAAAAGGCAGGGGTCAACACAAATTACATAAAAAACTATTTATAGAAGTAATAGCAGAAAACTTCCCAATCATGGGGAAAGGATCTGGCATTCAGATAAGTGAAGCATGTAGAACTCCAGCTAGCCATAACCAAAGTAAATTGACATCCATATATATAATAATAAAGATCCCAGAAATTCAGCACAAGAACAGAATATTAAAAGCTGTTAGAGAAATAAAACAGATTGTCTATAAAGGAAAACCTATCAAAACCATGGCAGATTGGTCAACAGTAACCATTAAGTCAAGAAAAATTTGGAGTAAAGTGTTTGAAATTCTGAAAGAAAACAACTTTCAACCAACAGTGATGCACCCTGAAAAACTGTCCTTCAAAACTGATGGAAAAATAAGATACTTCCATGATAAAGAACAACTGAAAGAATTCATGACCACCAAACCAACTCTACAGGTAATGCTGAAGGATATTCTAGAGAAAGAGATAAATATGACCATCATTCCAGGAACAACAGCAGAGCAGGATCACCAAACAGGACAGGCAGTTGAACAAAGGAGAAAGGTGGAGAGGCAACAGCAGAAGATAGCCTGGCTGAGACAAACCAATGCAAGCCACTTTTAACCACTAATGTAGATAGCCTCAATTCACCAATTAAAAAAAAAACACACACAAGGAGAGTGGATCAAGAAACAAGGCCCATCAATACACTATATATAAAAAAAACACATTTAACTCAATTCATAGACTGAAAATCAAATTCATGGACCGAAATTTGTAGTCTGAAAATCAAAGGAAGGAAAAAAATTGTTCCACATGACAGGAGACAAAACTCAAGAGTAATGTTAGCCCATCAACTGCAGAATGGATAAGAAAGATGTGGTATTTTCATACAATGGAGAGCTGCTCAGCTATAAAGTAGGATAATCTTGAGACTCTTGTAGGTAAACAGTTGCAACTGGAGATCATGCTCATTGGTGAAATGGTTTAGACTCATATGAGTGAACAGTGTTAACTCCCTGGCATAAAAAACTGAAGGAGTTGGCAGGATGCAAAAAGCAGGAATCAACACAAATGACATAAAAAGACTATTTAAAGAAGTAATAGCAGAAAACTTCCCAAACATGGGAAAGTTTCATATAGATATTATGAAAGTGATAGGAGACAAAATGCCTAAAAAGGGAAAGTGGTAACCACTATTAATTTCCCATTACCTTGTTTTATTCTTGTATCATTTTCATAATTTTGTTAGGTTTCATTTTATTCTGTCTTATTTTATAAGATTTTGGTGTGTCTGATGGTATGGGCAGCTATTTTGAAGATAACAAGACATATTATGGTAACTATTAGTGATTTCCTAGTATCTTGTTTTGAAGTCCTATAATGCTTTCATTCTTTTGCTTTGATTGATTTCATTCTGTTTTGTTTTGCTTGATTTTATTATGTGTGATGGTATGGACAGCTATTTTGAAGAAAACAAGAGACCTTATGGTAGCTATCATTGATTTCCTATCAACATGTTTTGAAGTTCTATAATGCTTTTATTCTTTTATTTTGATTGGTTTTTTTCTGTTTTATTTTATTTGGTTATATTATATGTGATAGTATGGACAGCTATTTTAAAGAAAACAAGAGACATTATGGTAGCCATTATTGATTTCCTGTTGTCTTGTTTTGAAGTTCTGTGTCACTTGCATTGTCATGTTCTGATTTGCTTTATTCTGTCTGGTTTGGTTTTACTCTCTTTAAAATAAAAATAAAATCATCATAGAAATAACTAAAAATTATATTTTCTCCCTTTCTTGGTGAACTACCGGCTAATTATCCTCTCAACTAAGATATGGGACAAATACCAAGAAAGAAGGAGCTGTGAGATACAAGAAGCAGTGGGTCCAATACAGAAACAAAACAAAGACAGCTTTCACAAGGTGGCAAGGGCAGGTTGGAGGGTGCCTGTGGTGTATATGAGGTTTCAAACTGAGGATCAGAAAATGGTGTGCTTTGGTGTGCAGATGACTTTGAATTGAGGGCACTAGGGAGCAGTAGATGCAAGCAGAGGTTTTCTCTTAGCTCCACTACCTAACAGTGATCCTCCAAAAAGAATTCAGTGGTCATAAATTCCCTCCATGGAATTTCATCAACCAAGGCAGATAAATTGATCTCAGAAGAGAAGCCTGGAAGCCCACACCATGCCCATATTGTTGCATGCTCTTCTGAGGGCTGCTTCAAGAAATAATGTCTATAACTTAAGACGCTTTTCGTGCTAGGCCACTCTTTATTTACTATGCAGTTTTTCTCCCTACCTTCCCACAATTTGTGTCTCCACCAGCCCCCAGCAGCCTCAATTCATTTCTGTTGTATAAGCTTCAATAATCTGACGTTTCTTAGAGTCTCATATTTTGTGAAACTCCTGTGTTTACAATTAAATATGGGTTTTTTCCAATTAATCTATTTTCTAATTAATCTATTTTCTTTCTAATTAATCTAACCTGCAACTCAGCCAAACTAGATGGGGAGAAAAAAGACATTTTCTCTGTTCTACGGATTCAGACAGTCCAAATCAGAAGAGAGAGCCCCCAGAAGGAAGTGAGCGCTTCCAGCTTTTCACATTCCCCTAAAATGAACATAGGCAGATTACAAAGTACTGTCAGATACACCGTTCTAAACAAAAGGAGATTTACACTTCTGACAGACAATTTGGGAAAACATTTGTGATCGTTGTTTCCAAAGTACATAGTAACCTAAAGGAAGATAAAAGAAGAGAAAATCAGGAAAAGCCAATTATAAACTTCAGGAAAAGGTAAGAAAATGTGACCATAAAAGGGAAGAAATGTGACCACACCTTCTACACTTCACGACTCTGAATAATATTCTTATAACGCTAATAATGTAAACAGTAAATATTGGTACAATTAAAAATCATAATACAATGAGAAAGAGGAGGAAAGAGATATGATCTTGAGGTCACAGAAGATGATTTAGTAGCAGTAACTTCTTATTTTCCACACTAAGAAGACAATTAATAAGACCTAAAATTGAAAACAAAAATCAAGAAATAATACTACAAGAAAATATTACTACAAGAAAATTATTTAGAAACATAGCAGCAAATAGCAGGGGGAAATGCCTTTGAAGTGGAAAGAGGCTGCTTCTCGGCAGCAGGAACTGGGGAGAAAAGGGTGGATATAAGATTGCTGTTTTTCATGATAAGTTTTTAAGATTTGACTTTTTAAGCAATGCACATATACACATTTGTAAAATAATATTAAATTATTTTGTGAGCCCCAGAATGAAGCTACCGTGAGCCGGTTGTTTGACACTATGGTTGAAATGCTTGGATTCTAAAGCCCAAACCTTGCTTTCCTCATCCTCATTTGTCTCAGAGGGCTGTTTAATTCAGAGGAAATAAAAACTTCTGTGAACCACTAATTACAAGCAATTAATGTCCTTTTTCCTGACATCCAAAGGCACACTATTGTTTTCTAAGAGCTAAGGCTGCCAAGCTCATTCTAGGCTGGTGTATAGTTCATAATGTACCTTATAAAAGCCAAGGTGAAAATCTACACTGCATGTTCTAGTTCCCTTGTGTGACTAAACAAAAGGCATGAATAACAATATGGCTCTCTGTGAAGCTGCATGTGTACCAGGTGCAAGGACAGATCATACTTCATGTTAGTGAATACACCAAGGGTTTTGTTACTAAACGGCTGCACTCTGCTGAAAAGAATTACTGCCACCAGAGGACCTTTATTAGCAAAAGCAGCTATGACTGAGTGGAAATGCGGCAGAAAGCAGGATAGACGTTTTCCAAAAAGCACTTGGAAGATCAATGGCTCTTTTAGATTTTTCCAAAGAACTGCTTCTCCTCTACAGTCTCTGACCCAGCCAGGAATGGTGTGCTGCTTTCTGTATTACACTGTTTATCTGTGTAGCTATGGATGAAGAAGCTTTTTTTTTTTTTTTGTCACTGTCTTCTACCTTTTAGTATTGTTAAACTATTATTGACTCTGTAAGGGTACATGTTTATAAAATGATGTCAGATTAGCATGGCACCATAGTCATGATTCTCATTCATGTTTCAGGGGAAATTATAGTAATGAACTCCCACTCAGTAACCACGTAATTTACTTAAATAACTTCTTGCTCAGTAACCATAAACAGAATTTACAAGGAGGACTTTCTTTGTCTCACTGGCCAACTGTACCACCAAATACTGATCGAACTTCAGTAAGTGAGTTCAGTGATACCTAGTTTTGTCTACCCCTATAGCTCTCCTCTTTTGAAGCACGTTTTATCCCACAGAGAAAGAAGAATAACTATGGCACAAGCATTTAAACACTGCACATTTTGGAAAGAAACCAAAGTGATCTGTATTTGTGCAATTCTGGCTATGAAATGTTTCTAAGAATGATTATTGAGTTACAAGCTTGAACATTCAATTTCCATTGTGCTGTCCACTTTGGCATGCTTTCTAATTCTCAGATGGTTTCCATCCATTCAATCCCAAAACATAAGTGTTAATTGCCTTGCTCTGGACTCTCTTAGTAGGTGTAAACTTCCCATCTGAGGGATGAAGGTATTGCCCCGTGATTCTTGTTAATGTTAATAAAGCTCTGTAGTAAAAATGTTTGCCAAAGCAAAACGGCTCTCAAAACATATGGATTCAAGATGATCATTCAAACATAGGAAACAAAGAACTGAGTCCAAGAACCTAAATGTTTAATTTTCTTCCTAGCTCAGAATAGTTTTTTCTGCTCATATATCTGCAAATAGATGAAAGGAACTTACACCTTGACCTTTCTATTCCTCACTCTACATTTTGTAAGATTATGTTGCACTTTACCTTGCTTTAGCATATGGCACAACTCCTTACTAGCAATTGTCAGAGTGAATATTTTTTACCCTTTAATCAGCTATTGCAAAGAAAACATTTACTAAGAATGAAAAAGGAAGTTAAACTCTTTGAGGACTCACAGTTAATTAACAATAATCAGTATAATTTCATGAAATGACATGACATGAAAGAAAAAAATGCTGTAGGAATTGGGGGAGGGGAAGTACACTAAGCAGGGAAATCAGATCAGCAAAAAATGAATGAGCTGAACTCTTTAGAAAATGTGAGATTAAATTAAATGGAGAGGCAGCATAGTATAATTTTTTTAGTATAAACTCTACAACTAACTTCCTAGTTTTGAATCACAGCATTCTTATATGGTAACTGTGTGGCCTTGAACAGGTTCCCCAACATTGCTGAAATTTAGTTTTCACACCCGAAAAAGTGAGATTAAATACCATCTGCCATACTGGGTACTGAGAATAAATTTAGTTGAAACATGTAAAAGGCTTAAAACAATGTCTAGAAAAAAATATCCATAAATATTTTCTTTGTTGTTGTTAAAATTAATGAGAGGGGAACAGAAAAGACATTCTAAGCAATGGAAATAGCCCAACAAACTAACCAAGTATATTTAGTCCCTTAATATGCTGAGATGAAAAGCTCATGCCAGCACCAGCATCAGCGATTTTCCCTTTTCTCTTCATACTAGTGAACTGACAATTGAGAAAGTAAATTTTTAAGTGAGGTGATTTCACTTATGTTATGAATTGCCCATAACTGCACTGGAAATTTTGTCCAAAACATAAAGAGTAGAAACATATGTCATTAATTTGAACAGAGGCAGTTCACATATTTGTTTAATAACTTCAGCTCAGTCAGACATGAAGACCCAGGTGCACTGGATACAGGCATTACTGCAACACTAAAAAACATGAAAATAAGGTGCCAAACAGTCCACATGATTTACAGCTCATTCCTCCAGTCACTATGAATGCAAATGTCTCATTTACATAAAATCCACTCATATAGATGCTAATCGAGAGTAAAGGAGAGGTTATCACTTCTCCTACCTAGAATCAGAAACAGGAAATCAGAATTCAAATTTATTCTCACTGGAAATAGTGATAGGATCTTTCAAATTGTGATGCTGATCAGCTTTAATCATTTGGATATTAGTTCCAGAAATATATATCGAATAAAGGCCATTTACTGAGTGCTTACCATGGCCCAGGCTTTGTCAGATACTTTTATGCATTTTTCATTAAATATTTTACAACCCTAATACAAAGGTTCTACTGTTATCCTCTCTTTTACTGATAAAGAATTGAACTTAAGAGAGATTAAGAATCTTGCCCAGTATCATAGTGTGTCTATCTGATTTTGAAGCTCATGTTGCTGCTCAAGATTAATTAAAGTGCTTAACTTCATTGGCACCCACTTCCCACCCTTATGCACCTTTTCCCACCCTCAATCTCAGAAACAGAGAATCCAAGAAGGGGAGGAGGGGGCTTTTTCTTTCAATCATGAAGAAACTGATACAAAGACACAATATGAAAGTAAGAGGAACAGATTTACTAACAATCACCCTGAAAAGTCCAAGTACAAAGCAGAGAACCAAGACTTGCCACTGTCATTGCCTGGTATTCTTTGTTTTATGGTTTTTAGTTTTTCTTTGTTTGTTTGTTTGTTTGTTTGAAGTTGGGTCTCACTGTGTTGACAAGGTTGGTCTCAAACTACTAGACTCAAGGGATCCTCCTACCTCAGTCTCTCCAGGAGCTGGAATTGCAGATGACCATTATTGCATCCTGTTCTGTTTTATTCCATTTTGTTATATCCATTATTTTTTTTATTGGTAGAGGGGATCGAATTCATGACCCTGCTCTTGCAAAGGAGGCGCTTATGCCGCTGAGCTAAATCCCCAGCCCCCCATATCCATTATTGCTATTTTAATCAACCTACAATAGTAATAATCTAAACTGAACTGAGGAACTACATTGCCATATTAGGTGTAAGAAGATGGCTGCTCAACTAGTTGTTTTTACCAAATATTGGTGGTAATTTGAGAGGCTCAATGGAAGGAAATAAGATTTTTATTTTATACAACTGAATGCATCTAATAAATTCTCACATTGTCAAGGTTCTTAAAATGTTTTATTTCAAGCAATTTATAGGAGTAATACATTACAGCCAAATGAATCAGCATAGAATTTTACTTTTGATTCTCCAGCTTTGAGAACACTGTTGTTTCCATCTTGAGAAGACTGTGTTGGAATTTTACATCTGCTCCTATACCATTCAGTCGGCAAATGCACCTCCTTATTACCTCCCTCACCTACCAACAGGACACAGCTCCACCAAGGACTTTCAAGCCCACCTCCCTGAGTTGTCAGATGCCTGCTACTGCTCAGGGTCCCACAGAAGGGTTCTTTAATAAGGCATCTTTTAATTCCAAGTACCACCTACCTCATCAGGTATACAGGAATTTTACTTACAAGAGTTGTAGGCAGTCATGTCCAACACAGGGAAACAACTCCAAAAACCTTTATTTAATATGATTATCCCCAGGGTTCATGGTGAAAGTAATAAAGAACTAAGGAATAAGGGAAGGAGAGGGAGGGAGAGAAAGAGAAGAGGGAGGGGGGGAGAGAGAGAGAGAGAGAGAGAGAGAGAGAGAGAGAGAGAGAGAGAAGAAAGAAAACTCATTCTCAGACGAATCCCATGAAGACACAATCAGATTAATCTGGTTTCTTATTCTTTCCTTTCTGGCTTTCCTATTCCCTTTCTCCATCTCGGTGAGCAAAAAAGGCCTTGTCTTTCCCCTTGTCGTCTCCTCCACCACCCAGGATATTTTATAACTAAGGATTGAAAGCAAATCTGAAGTTTCTAAATTACAGGAAACTAAAATTGAACATTGTGCCTTTCTAGGTCCTTGAAAGTTGGTGAACATGCAGCAACAGACAAAAACCCACGGAGTTTGTTATTTTTCTCAGATCTCTCAGTTGATCAAACATCTGCAAAACACTTTTTCAGCTCATGGACAAGAAGAGTAATGAAAGGCTGACAGAGAAAATAAAAAGTAGTACCTTATTCAGTGGCTCTTAACAATCATTCAGAGGGAATGATGGAAAGATGTGGACTTGACACCGGCTATTCCCAGTGGTATTCTGGCAGGACACAAATTATTTATCTAAATCAGGGTCAGGATATTATGACCCCCCCCCAGGGCTAAACTCAGCCCACAGCCTCTTTTTGTTAATAAGGTTTTACTGGAACACAGTCACATTTCTTCATTTACATTCTTCTCCTGGTTAAACAGAAAAGATCTCTAAAAATATACATTGATTCAAATTCTGATTTGAATCTGATATGATTTTTATATACAAGGCAAATAGTTCTGCCTTGTATATAAAAATACATAGTAGCACCCATCTATAGTAGTATCTATCTCACAGATAAAGATGTCTAGAATAGTGCTGGGAAATATGTGCTTCATAAGCACTCCATGTGGCAATCATCTAAAAATGCTTTTCTCAGGTCTGAAATGTGTGCTGTGCCTTCCAGGACAATGATTCCTTTTCTTTACTTGAAATTCTGGAGCTGTGTGTTTGTATGATGGTATTATGTTACGCGTGTCTTATAGTGGATCTATTAGGCAATCAGCAAGTATTGGTGGAGTACCCGACTCACGCAGAGCAAGAAGTGAGAAACTGAGAGGATTCAAAGTAAGCTTGAGATTTAATCCTGTCCCTGGTATAATTACTAGCAATGGTAGGTGGGAGTAACAATCTACATACCTGCAACACAAGCAACTAGACTGAAAGGTAATATTCTTCCAGGTAAAAATATACGGGAGGACAAGAGTATCTTAATGTGAGATGAAGCATACAAATCCCACTGTAATTCATCTGTACCGCTTGATTTACCATTTATAAACTCTACAAAGGGAAAAGAAAACTCTATGAAGCCAAAGAAAGGCTTCATTGGCAGAGGAGGAATATGAGTTGATATGAGTAGGTAGAGAGAAGAGAGGCCTTGCCAAGCAAACGTCACATAGGTGGTTTGTACCAGGTATGGCCAATGAATAAACCATTGGCTGCAGCTGTGAAATGCAATAGCCAGGAGCTACATGTGCGATGTATACTTGACCTCAAATCTAATGATGTAAATAATGCACAACCATAAGTGAAAAATATAGAGGGCCTACCTTTGGGCTTGGCATGGAAACTGGCAGTCTTTCAAATTCCCAAATGAGAGTATCCGTTTAATGACTCTTGCCTGGTTGTTAAGTACAAACCCAAATGTGGAGGCAGGAAAGGAAATATGTTATATGCACATACCAATTCCCTGAATCACTATTCTGTTTTACAAACAAGGCTATTTGCAGACTGTGGAGGGAGAGAGGCAGGCCCTACATGGAGGAGATCCCTGCCCGGAAACCATATAATTTTCATTGATTTGTTGGATTGGATTTTTATTTTCTTTTGTTTTATGTTAACTCTGATAGCATGAGCAGCTATCTAAAAGATAGCAAGACATGTTACGGAAGCCATTATGTGTTTACTACTGGCTTGTTTTGATGTCCTTTATTGCATTCATTGTTTTGTTTTTATTGTTTCTATTATTCTGTTTTGTTTTTAATTTGTCCAAAGATGATATCTGCAGCTATTTTGAAGACAACAAAGAGATTGTGGTAACTATTGTTGATTTCCTAAGGTTTGGAAATCCTGTATCACTTATTCTGGCTTACTTTGATTGATTTATTCTGTTTTATTTTCCTTGGTTTTGTCCTCTTTAAAATAAAAACAAATTTTATAGATGCTGTTATTTTTATTAGAATCTAGGCAAAACATGAATTTTGAAATGATTTAAAAATGTACATGAAGAGCATAACACATTACCAAGTTATGCAATAACTGTCAGTGAATGAATGGATAAGAAGCAGTTAGGATTTTCATCCAAGAAGTTAGGATTACACTACATTCCTGCATGTGGGCTCCATAGGGCAGAGAAATGACAGCCTTGGTACCCAGCCAATGTCAGTGTCCCTGGCTCAGCATTTTCTCATGGCAGGCACAAGGTTACCCAACTGGCCACCTGGAATCCAGAGACGTCGGTATGAGCCAGGAAAATGCAAGATAAAATAAACACTGACATGCATAAACCTGTTTCACTCAAACTTCCCTCACCAATATATATTTGAAGGGGCTTAAAACTCTGCAATGTCAGACGGGAGTGAAATGTACTACATAGCTTCTATGAATATTCAGACTGCACTGTAGTGACTTTAGGCAAAGTCTCATTGTGTTGTAATGGTCAGAAACGTTAAGGTTATAACCTTCTCCCAGCTTCTGCGAGATCACCCACAGCTCCAACCTGTCTTCTGCCTTTAGGCAGCTGCTCCGTAACTCAGCTGGCTTTCACTTCAGCTCTAAAAGTCCAGAATTTGAGACGTGTTTTTGAGTCTAAGGGAAAACTACTCTACATATCTTTTTTAAAGTTGTTATACAATATCTGTCCATGTTTTGAGGTACAGTATAATAATTTGATCCATGCATACAATGTGCAAAAATTGAGTTAATCATTTATACCTGATGGGAACATACATATGCTTCTTTTCCATTTACTTTGAAATGTTACATTATAGGTTTTTGCAACCCATAATTATCTTACTGTGCTATAGAAAACCAAAGTTAATTTCTCTTGTTTTTATGTCCCTCACCTAACTTCTTTTCCCTCCTTTTACTCTCTTGTCCATCCCATTCTATAGTGACCATTGCTGTACTCTATTCTTCTATGAGATCAACTTTTTTTTTTTTTTTTTTTTTTTTGTCTTTTTCCTTTTTATCGGTACCAGGGATCGAACTCATGGCTGCCTGCTTGCAAGGCAGGCGCTTATGCCGCTGAGCTAAACCCCCAGCCCTCAACTTTTATTTTCTACAAATAGAGGAGTGACATATGGTATTTGTCTTATTGTGTCTGGCTTAATCTACTCAACATAAGGATGTCTGGTTCTATTCAAATGACAAGATTTCATTCGTGTTATGGTTGAGTAATACTCCATTGAGATGTAGAATACACATTTTTCTTACCCACTCATTCACTGGTGGTCATTCCATAACTTGGTCATGTGTTACATCTTTCTCTATCATTTCAAAAATCACATTTTGCCCAGATTCTAATAAAAAATAATAGTCAGCATCTATAAAATTTGTTTTCTGTTTTGTTTTTTGTTTTGTATGTGTGTTTGTAAAGCAGAATAGTGATTTGAGAAATTGGTACATGTATATAACATATCTTGATCACCTTCAATCTTTTCACCCCTTACCTTTTCCTCAGTCTCTCTGTGGCCCATTTCCCACCTCCAAAAACTAGTCCTCTAGTTTTCTACCATCTTTTTATATTATTTACATTTTTGGTTACTTGTAGAAGAGAAAACATCCACTCAAATTTTCCTGAATCTGGCTTATTTCACTGAACATGGTGGTCTCTTTTCCTGCAAATGACTGATTTCATTTTGCATTATGAATAAATAATATTCCATATGTTCTTTAATCTTTCATTTGTTAATGGACATCTAGGTGGTCTCCAGAGAACTGTGAACTGGAAACATGGATATGCACATACCACTGTGGTATATTGTCCAACTCTTTCAAAAGGATATAGCTGAGTCCAGAAGTATTTCTATTTCTGAGTTTTTACTCCTTTGAGGAAATTGGAGGAGGAACAGAGGCAGATGCCCTGTGCTTATATTAGGAGCTGCAGGTACCCAGCCTTTCACTGGTCCCTGCAGGTTACCCCCATCCTCTGACCCCTTCCACTGCAGAACCCCATGAAGCTGAACTCATTGCCTTTGTTCGGTTCACAGACCCTTGGTCTTTCATCCACTCTGCTGAGATTCTCCCAGCCCAGAGTTTGGTCTCCCACAAACCAGGTGCTGATATCTTTCTTTCAGTCTCAAGAGTTTAGCTTTACTGTTTTATAGTCACGTTTCTCCTAATGTCATGCTAGCTATTAGGGTGGAAGTCCACATTCTCCCGGTATCATGGTAGTGGTTATATCTTAGAACTACAGAAAATTTTCTGTGTCAAGGCAAAAAGTTATTGAAGATGGCTTCTTGCCCCAGATTCGCCCCTTCATTGTCCCATTTGCTGTTTGTTCTACCAAGACAAATAGATAATTTTGAAGATGGCTTCCCAATCCAACCCTGTCTAATTCTGAAGTGAAAAGATAGAAATCACCACTCCCGTCTTTGCTTAATTGGCTTGAATCCTATCTTCCCAGGCTATATCTCTGTCTAGTAGCAGAGTCCACACTCACAAGAGTTTTCTGCTGCAAAGAGAGGAAAGCCAGATTTTGTCCGGGCCAGAAGCCATTGCTTCAGTTAATGTACTTATCTTCCTAGAGATTAGTATTTTAGGATTTTACCTTGTTACTAGCTCTGTCAAGATGTCCCATGATTCCCTGTGGTACACCTATCACAGAGCTGTGTTCTTGTTACTTTGGACAAAACTTCCAGAGTGATTCGTGAGTACAGGACACCTTCAAACATCATCTTTCTGTAATATTTTTCTGTTGAGTTCTTACACTGCACTGCATACAGTAGCATATGTAATCTACACGGCAGTATTTGGAAGTATTTTCTGCCACCTTTTAATGCAGATACTAGCACAAAGAAGTTATTCAGTTAGCTGTAGATAAGACAACAAGTAATGTGGCGAAATTATAACATAAATCCAGCCATTCTGATTCTAAAACTGTGATCTTAATTAAAGATAGATGGTGGATATATAGAGATAAATGATTGCGAGGTTGATAGGATAGACAGATGCAATAGACAAATGGTAGGAAATTGATATATAGACAGATAACCAGAAAGCTAAAGGAAGCTGTATTTTAAGTACGATGTAGGTCTTCATATGTAGAAAGCACATATATGTGATTTTCAAAATCTGAATTACAGGAACAGATTCTGGGGGTGCTGTGTAAGCTGGACAAACAAGCTATTGAGCAAGCAAGCCAGCAAGGCTCAGAGTCTATCCGTCCCTGATGAATAACTCCATGACTATCTGTTTTATGGCTGGGTGTCTATATAAAAACCTATTTATAGAATCGTGCTGCTAAAAATAATTTAAGGATTGTTAATCCAATGCTCAAAATGAGAATTATGAGGCCCAGCTTCAATCGAATTACGCAGCAAGGATATATAAAGTTGAACCAGGCACTCACTCTCCTAAGTCATTAATGGAAAATGAAGAATACCAAAAGGTGACTTTCAGCATCCCCATCAGACAGCTATTGTGGAAGAAATCGACTCCTGGTTGTTTTTTTTTTTTTCCCCAAAGGTTAAGGGAAAGGTAAGAATTGCCTTGTTATGATGAATGAACCATCCTTCAGTATTAGAGAAAATGTGACCTGGAAAAAACTGCAAAGGCTTCTCATCCTGTCACCTGCCACTTTTTTCTTGAGTGGGAGTTATTCACGTGGTTTTACTCGAATCAGAGGGCTCTCTGTCAACCCTGTGTCTGATGCTGCAGTCTGGACTGCTGAACAAGAACAGGAATTCCTTTACAATCCTTTTCCAAGGTCAGTACTGTCCTTCTAGTATCAAAGAAAGATTCCTTGCCAAAATAGGATACCTAGTAAGTCTGATAAGAGAACAAAGTACAAATGTGTTGCCAGAAGGAGGAACACAGACAGGCAAAACCAGCCAGTTGACTATTTAGATTATTCCTAATGGAAGATGAACCTTGATTACAGAGCTCAGCTCACAGGCTCAGACACCTGAGCTTGCCGTCCAAGTCCCTTCAATAGTGCTCCATGTCACAGGAACAGGGCATATGCTAGTCAAACCTACAGATACTCTGACACACACACATGGAGTACAACATCCATTCATTAACATGACCATGATGAGAAATTTTACTATCAATAAACAGCACTGTTCACATTTGCAAAGTACTGCTTTCCTTGTCACTAAGCAATGGTTACACATATCAGATGATAGATAGATAGATAGATTGATTGATTGATTGCTTGATTGATTAAATTAATGATAGAAATAAAATTATGAGAACAGTAAGTCATGGATTTACAGTGAGAAATGCAACTCGCAAGAAAACCAGAGGATCATACAATTCCAATTAGCACAAGAAGTCCCTGTAAACAGATGTTTATTGTGGGAAATCAGGCTACTGGTAGGTTGCAGAGAAAAGATAGAATCAGACAGAATCAGGAAAATGGCCTCAAAAGAAATGACTCTCAAGCAAAGATAGTTACAACCTATTCATCCAGTAGTGGGATAACTCTGCCAAGGAAACCATGGGGTGTGGACGCGCTGGCCAGGACCCCTCTCCTTGGCAGAGCTGCATGGGCCTTGCCCATCTTGCCTCCAGGTCTCCTGCTGTGATCCCACAGCTCTTTAGACTCACAGCTGCCTCAGCAGCCTGGAATGGGCCTCACTCCTTTGCTGCACATTCTCAAGTTTTACTGGGATCCATAAGGTGCTGATTTTAAACTTTACACTTTCAAAAGCTGTCTTGTTTCCCTCTTATTTATTATTTCTTTGTAGTTTTTCTTTTGGTGAAGAAAGAAGAGGAAGAGCTTTAGCATGGTAAATTTAATATTTCTTACCTCACCCATTGTTTAAGTTTAGAATTCTATTTAGAATGAATCCTTATATCTATGAAAGATAAAGCATGTTTTACAGAAGAATTGCTAATATCTATCACATTTAGTCCACTATTGCTTTAATTTTAAACATTTCCAGTTTTTTAATTATTAGAAAGCAGGTTTTTAGACCTTATCAAGCCAATAAGATTTAAATTATTTACTTTATTGCTATATAAAACATATATAATAATTCTATAGTATAAATACTGTAGCAATAAAAACTGACTCATTAATATTTGGGGCACTAAATATATCACTTATAATAATTTTATGTCACATATTCCTTTCATTAAAACTCATTTATCCAACTCTGAGCCTCAAAGCAACTCTTCCACGTCAGTTACAGCATGAATCCAGGTAAATGCATTTTATGCCGTATCCTCCATTTAACAAACTTGTATTAGCATATGCTGGTTGTACCTGTTCTCAGTCTAAAGATCTTCCACTTCGAATGCTTACCTTTATCTCTTCCTGTCGTAGTCAGAATATCACCAAAATATCACAAAGGTAACAGAGTCTAGCAACTGAACAAAGAACTACCCCTTCAAGCAATTAGGGTCAAGACCAGTGAAATGGTATCTGAAATTGCCAGCTCTGGGATTTCTCCAAAAACTAATGAAAAGTCTACATCGAGCATACATTCCAGGGATTATGAACTCATTTTGGCTCATGCACTTTAAAAAGGCCTACAGCTGCATTCAAAACATATCCAGCTCATCTGCAGTCCTGGGGCCTGACATGAAGCCAGGAGCCCCAGCTGGGACATACAGGCAGGAATCAATTTAAGCCTTTCTGGCAGGACGTGGGATGGTTTGCCATAATGAATGTTAAGGAGGAAAACCAGACCATGGAGAATTAGGTGTTTATCTTTTCTGAGTATTAAAGAAATGATAAATTGATGGATAAAAGTATGTAGAAGACTCTCAGAAAGCTATCGTTCATGCTGGGTAGGTGCTATGTCAACTTGACAATGAAGACTTAATAAAAATAAATCAGGATTTGAAGGTTGAAGAAGTCCCAGCAATACTGCTGAGAAAAGAAAGACCACCTTGGCCCCTTGGGCTTCCATCCCAGACTTACCAACAGAAAAGAGAAGGCATTCATTTGTAGACACCTCTACTTCAGCATAGCAATAAAGCTCTCAAAGTTCCATTTTTATTAGCAGTCACTAACAAGGGAATTAGAAACTGCATTGGAGAACCATAATTCAACAATAGAAGGGTAGAAGAGGGAAATATTTAAAGCCTGAAGTCAATTTTATAAGTACCCAGTGAAGTAATCTATAAATATAGTTATAGCCCAAGATGTGCCTATTCAGCTTACAAGAATTTAAATTTATGAAGCATTTTGTACAATATTCTTTATTTTGGCTTCTGAAACATTTTGTCCCATTAAACAATTTGCATTCCCTTTACCTTCTATGCCTCAAGCAGTCACCTTTGCAGACGTGCTTAACTTATATTACATTAACTTCTCCTCTCAGAGAACTCATAGTTTGCTAATATATAGCAGGAGAAATACTCAGGCAGCATGCTGTTTATGACTTCAGCATGTCCAGTGTGACATCATGTGCGTTTTCTTTTGAGCTGGATTTTTGGTTATTACATGTTTCTTTGGTTTATAGTAAAGTTCATATTGTACAAAAAAACCTACAATAGTAATAATATTAATAAGCAATTTCTAAGCACTGTCAATGTATGAGGTACTGTGGGAACCGTTTTGAAAATTTTTCTTTATTAATTCCTATACAATTCTACAAGGTAGTGCTATTGTTATCCCTATTTTTCTGCAGAGGAACTGAGACACAAGATTAATTTAACTGAGGTAATAAAGTCAGTAAGTGACAGAACTGGAATATTTTGTTTTTAAGGGTAGTCTTAAGTATACTATGGTAAGAGCTACGAAGGTGCTTAAAAGGAATAAGTTAGCAACTACTTTCTAATTAAAGGGAAAACATCTTATGAGGGTTTTTCATAACTTACTTTAGTAACTATTAAAATAATTCTGCCTAATTCAATGGTATATTATATGTTTCAGTGTCAGTTAAGCAATGCTCAAAAAACACATAAATTTATAAAACATGCAAGATCTGAAAGCTGAAAATTGGAAAATACTAGTTTTAAAAAGTCACAGACAACTAGAGAAACATATTTTTTAACATTGAAAATTTTGACATAATAAATTGTCAATTCTCCCAAAATTGATCTATAGGATTAACAGAGTTTCTATTAAAAACCCAGCAACATTTTTAGAGACTTACATAACTGATTCTTGAATTCAACTGGAAAAACAAAAAAAAAATAGAGAATAATTAAAATACTTTTTAATATAGTGGCAGAAGTCATTATACTACATAGAGGTACAGTAGTCATGAAAGTTTCCCCTGGTGGAGGAAAACATATGGACTAATGCAACAGCACAGAGACAAAGAAATGATCAATGCAAGTACATTATGCCCAATCGATTATTGACAAAAGTGCAAATGCAATTCAAAGGAGAAAGGATGACCTTAACAAATGCTAGACAAAAAAGACCAAATATTTAATATAAGTATCAATAAAAATGGATCAGAAATTTAAAATCTAAAACTATAAAATGATATATTCATAGAATATCTTGAGGGCTACAGCTAAGCAAAGTGTTTTCAGACTTGATCTCAATAATGCAATTCATAAAAGAAAAAATTGATAAATTGAACTTAATAAAAATGTAGAACTTTTGCTTTACAAAAAGCTCATTTAAGAAAATAAAAATACAAGCTACAGATTGACAGAAAATATTTGCAAACTACACATTGACAAAATGCAAATATCTAGAAGATAAAAAAAGACCTCTCAAACTTAATAGTAGGTGTAGGTTCCAGGAGGAGAAACAAGAAACCAATTTATCTTTCTTGTGGGCTGACTGGCATGCAGGCTGGGAGACAAGAACACCATCCCTCACCCCACTGTACGACTGATTAGGAGGAATGCAGGCTGAGATCCAAAAACAACTTAATGCTTGTATCACTTGATTGACTTTGCAGGTCTCAAACAGATAGTCTGGGCATCTATTAAGAGGATAACAATATGCAATATAGCAAATACGAGGAATTTCCTTCTGTCTTGTCTTTGAAATCTAATATTGCTCTCACTACACTGTTTTGTCTCATTCTATTGTTTTGTTTTATTTAATGTTCTGTTTTCTTTGTATCTATTCTGCTCTTTTTTGTTTCATTTTATTATGTCTGATGATATGGGAAGCAATTCTAAAGATAACAAGAGGCATTATTGTAGCCATTATTGATTTCCCATTGTCTTGTTTTGAAATCCTGTATCATTATCACCATTTTGTTTCGACTGGCTTTGTTTTGTTTGATTTTATTCTCTTTAGAATAAAATCTTGAAAAACTCAATAGTAAATGCAAACAAAAAAGCAATACGATTGGAAAATGGGCAGAAGATACAAAAATATTTATAGATGAAAGACACAAATAGTAAACAAACTTTCAAAATTAATTCAACATTGTTAACAATTAAGAAAATGCAAATTAGGAGCAAAACATGGTATCATTACACACCTATGAGAATGACTAAAATAAGAGGGACAAAACCAAATTCTAGCAAGTATAGCAGAGAAATTATATCATCATTACATTGCCACTAGGAATGTAAAATGATACCACTCTAAAAACCAAAGTTTCCTAATGAATTACACATTAAACATGCACATATCATGTGACCCAGCAATTTCACTCTTGGCATTTAGCCCAGAAAAATGAAAATGTGTACCTGGATGTTCATAAATGCTTTATTCACATCAACAGAAATAATCCAAACATCCTTTAATGGGTGAATTACTACATAAATTGTGATACACTCATACATGGAATCGTGTCTAGTAATAAAGTGAAACATGCTGTTGATGTGTGGAACAAGAGAATTATGCTTATGATAGCATTCTTTCACTGGGACTAAATAGTCAAAACAGCTTAAAAGGAAGAAAGCTTTTATTCTGGTCCACAGTTTTGGAGTTTCAGGCCATAGCTGACCCACTGCTTTGGGCCTTACAGTGAGGTACAATATCATTGTGGGCATGCATGACAGCAGAAACTGTTTCCTTTCTGGAATCCAGGAAGCAGAGAGAAAATACAAGGGGCTGGAATCCCAACATCCACTTCCAGTGCACACAGTGATCCAATTTACCTTCCATGAGGCTCGACTTCAGCAAGATCCCATCTACTTCCCGTAGCACCAGAGGATGGAGGATGAGCCTTTGACACATGGGCCTTGGGAAAACACTTAGCCAAACCATACCAATGCTGAATGAAAAACAGAAAAAAAATCAGATCTCAAAAGGCTACATACTGTATGCTTCCATTTATACATCAGTGAAATAACAAAACTAGGGAAATAGAAAACAGGTTCATGACTGCCAGAAGTTAAGTTTGGTAGGGTATGGTGATCGGTGTTTCAAAAGGACCAAATGAGAGTCTTGTAGTGATGGAGCAGCCTTGTATATGAATTATGATTGTTGTTCTGTAAATTAAGGAAAATTGCATGCAACAACAGGTGCACACATACAGAGAGAGAAAAAAGTAAATGCACAAAATGTGTTCCAGTGTCAATATTTTAACATTGGGTTCCCACTGGGGGAAACGGGGTGAGGGTACCCAGGATCTCCCTTCACATATTTTGACACTTCCTATCCATCTATAATTATTTCAAAACAAAATATAAAATTCCATTGTTTCAATAATTAGTAATTATATTTTTTAATTTTATTGAAAAAGCTAAAACAGAATTTCATACTACAATAATAGGAGAATAACAAAAGTTAATACAATATATATTGTCATCTTCAAAGTTGTTACTCAGAGTGCAAGATATGAGCACAAAAACTTCTATAATCACTAATAGCGCAAACCTTTCTTTTCAATGATCTAAGAGATACTAATAGTATAAGTAACTGAATTTTATCCCTTTTCCTTTCTTTCCTTTTTTCCATCCCCCCTGTTAGTTCCTTTTAAACAATTTTGTCCTGTTTCACAGTATCTATTGTACATTTTTACTCTTTCAACTTCTCAGTTATTTCACATCAGTAAAACAATATGATATCTACACTAGAGTCTGATTTATTTTACTTATAAATATGGTATCAGGTTGCATCTGTTTACCTGAAAGGTCTCAAATTTATCCTTCTTTATGGCTGACTAGTACTCCGTTGCATGAAAATATTACATCTTTTATACTCATCCTTCAACTGAAGGGCATTTGGGTTGTTGACAAAATTCAGTTATTACAAATTGTGCTGCTATAAACATGAGTGCACATATACCACTATGTTATTGTTTTTAATTCTTCAGGGAAGATAACCAGGAAGGTAAAAGAACCTCCATTCCTAGTTTTTTAAGGAATCTCCACAGTGATTTCCACAGTGGTTGCACCAGTCTACACTCCCATCTACAGTGGAAAAGAGTTCCATTTTCCAATCACCCCTCCAGCATTTGTTACTGGCTGATTTTTTTCAATGAAAACCATTCTTTCTGGAATGAAATGGAATCTCACTGTTGTTTTACTTTGTATCTCTCAAATGACCAATGATGTGAACATTTGTTCGTACATTCATTTGCCACTTGCATTTGTTCATCTGAGGAGTGTGTGTTCAACTCATGCCCATTTGTGGATTGGGTCTTTGAATTCAGGGGTTTGAGTTTTTCAATTCTTTATATGTTCTAGATAGAAGTCCTTTGTCTGAAGAACAAATGGCTAAATTGTTTTCCCAATCTGTAGGCTGTCTTTTCACTCTGTTGGTGATTTATTTTGATGTGTAAAAACTTTTTAATAAGATGAGATCCCAGTTGTTGATTCTTTGATGTGCTTGCCATGCAGTTTGGGTTTTGTTCATGAACTCTTTGTCTACCACTATGTCAGCAAGATTTCTACCTATTTTCTCCTCCAGTAGATTTAGTGTTTCTGTTTTAATATTTTGATGTTTGATACATTTTAACTTTAGTTTAGTGCATGGTGATACACAAGTTTTAATCTTTTAGTCTTTGGCCTGTAGAGAGCCAGTTTTTCCAGCACCACTTATTACAGAGGCTATATCATTCATCCAGTGAACATATTTTCCCCCTTCATGAAAGATAAGGAGGCAGAGTGCCTTTATAGTTGTGCTTGCATCTTCTAAACTGTTACACTGACCATCCGGTCTTGTTTGGTTTTGGGGGGTTGTTTTTTTGTTTGTATTTGGTTTTTTGTTTTGTTTGGGGGAGGGGTGTGTGTGTGTGTGTTTTGTTTGTTTGTCTGTTTGCCAGTTCCATGCTGTTTTTGTCACAGTAGCTTTGTAGCAAAATTTCAAGTTGGAGATGTGATGCCTCCTGTCTTCTCTTTGTTGTCCAAAATGCCTTTGTTATTACAAGTCTTTTCTGTTTCCAGATGAATTTTAGGAATGTTTTATCTAGTTCTGTGAGGCATGCTAATGATATTTTGATCGAGATTGCATTGACTCTGTATAACAGTATAGGGAATATGGCCATTTTAACTATGTTGGTTCTTCTTATCTTTGAGAAAGGAACATTTTTACGTTTTCTGATATCCTCTTCAATCTCCTTTTTCAGAGTACTGTAATTTAAAATATACAGATCTTTTACTTACTTTGTTAGATGGATTCCTAAGTATTTTGCTTTTAGAGGATACTATTGTAAAGAGTGTAGTTTCCCTAATTTCTCTCTCAGTGGGTTTATCATCTGTATACAGGAATGCTATTTGTTTTTGAGTGTTGATTTTGTAAATGGATATGCTACCAAATTTACTTATTAAATCTCTAAGTCTTTTAGTGGAATTTTTAGGGTTCTCTGGGTATGATATCATGTCATCTGAAAATACTGATAATTTTAGTTCTTCCCTTCCTATTCTTAGTCGTTTTATTTCTCTCTCTTGTCTAATTGCTCTGGCTAAAGTTTCCATAACTATATTGAATAGGAGTGGTGATAGTGTGCATCCTTGTCTTGTTCCTGATTTTAGACTGATAATTTTCCATTTTTGTCATTTTGTATGATGTTGACTTTTGGCTTTTCATGAATGATTTTTATCAAATTGAGGTAAAGACTTTCTGGAGGGTTTTATCATGAAAGAGTATTAGACTTTATCAAAAGCTTTTACTGCCACTATTGAGATGATAATGTAATTTTTGTATCTGACTCTATTGATATGGTTCCTTTAGTATATTACATAATATCCTTGCATTCCTGGAATGAATCCCACTTGGTCATGATGTATAATGTTCTTGATCATTTGCTGCATTGTGTTTGCTAGCATCTTATTGAGAATTTTTGTATCTATATTCATTAGGGAGATTGGCCTGTGATTTTCTTTTTTGGTTGGGTCTTTCTCTGGTTTGTGTATCAGTGTAATACTTGCCCAAGAATAAGTTAGGGATTATTGCATCCCTTAATTTCCATTAAAGAGTTTGAGGAGTATTAATATTAAATCTTCTCTAAATTTCTTGTAGAATTCAACAGTGAATCTATGAAGACTTGGGCTTCTCTTTGTTGGTAAATTTTTAATTACATTTTAAATTTCATTAACAGATATTGAGTTATTCATAATTTTTATATTTTCTTGATTCAGCTTTTGTGGCTCATACATATCTAGGAATCTGCCCACTTCTTTTGAGTTTTCCATCCAGTGCAAGTAAAGGATCTTTTAAAGTTCCACAGGATCTATAGTAATTTCACCTTTTTCATTCCTCAATACATGATTTTGAGTATTTTCTTTCCTTTTTTTGACAAAGTTGTTCAGGGTTGTATCAATTTTATTTATTTTCTCAAAGAATCAACTCTTCAATTCATTAATTCTTTGTATTGTTTTCTTAGTCTCAATTGTGTTCATTTCTTCTCTCATCTTTATAATTTCCTCCCTTATATGGACTTTGAACTTCACTTACTCTACTTTTCCTAAAAGTTTCAAATGCAACATTATGTTAATGATTTATGATCACTGTATTTTCCTGATGTGAGAATTTACACTATAATTTTCCTGTCGGACTGCTTTCATTAATTCCTAGTTTCTAGTATGTTGTTTCTGAATATTTGTTCAATTATAGGTATTGTTTAATTTCTTCTTTAATTTCATTTGTGATCCATCGCTTTTTCAGGAGGCCACTATTTAATTTCCATGTGTTCATAGAGTTTTTGCAATTTATTTTGCAATTAATTTCCAATTTTACTGCACTAAACTCAGATAATTTGCATGGAATAATTTCAATTCCTTTACATTTACTTAAGCATGTTTTATGGGTTAGTGTACTAGGCCTATGTGCAGCAGAGAAGAATATGTATTCTTAAGTTGGGTGGAAAAATCTGTAAACATGTACTAAATCACTTGTTCACAGGTTTGGTTCAGTTCTGATATTGCTTTGCTGATTTTTTGTCTAGTTGTTAATCTCTTTGTGATATTGGGGTATTAAACTCCCATTAAAATTGTGTTATTATTTGATTTTTCGTGTCTATTAATATTTGTCTTGTATAGTTGGGTGCTCCTGTACTTGGTACATATATATATTTACGATTGTTATTTCTTCCTTTTGAATTTATTCCTAAAAAGTATCTTGACTTTCTTTATCTCTTTTGATCATTCTTGGTTTGAAATTCACATTGCTGCAAACAAAATAGTTACCCTTGCTTTTTTCTGGGTTTGTATTACATAGAATATCATTTTCCATCCTCTGACTTTCAGTCTATGAATTTATTTTTGTGTTAGATGTGCTTCTTGTATACAACATAATACTGGGTATTGTTTCTTGGACCATTCTGCCAATCTGTTTCTTTTGATTGGTGAATTGAAGCCATTTACATTGATGGTTATAACTGATACGTATTGGTTTATATTTGTCATTATATTTTCCTACTGCTAATTCTCTGCTTTTCTCCTCTATTCAATTGCTTGCTGCCCTGACTGGTGGTTTCTATTTGTTGTTGTTCTTGGAATCATGGTCATTTTTATCTGTCTAGAATATCTTTCAGTGATTTTTGTGGGATTGGTTTGGTAGTCATGAATTTTTTCAGTTGTTCTTTATCATGGAAGCATCTTATTTCTCCATGAATCTTCAAAGATAGTTTTACAAGGTACATCAGTCTGAATTAGAGGTTGTTTTCTTTCAGGCCTTGAAATTCCTCACTCCAACCTCTTCTTGATTGGAAGGTTTGTGTTGAGAAATCTGCCATGACTCTAATGGACTTTCTTTATGGGTAATCTGTTTCTTTTTTCTAACAGTTTTTAATATTCTGTTCTTGTGCTAAATTTCTGTGATGTTATTATATGTCTAGGTGTAAGTTTATTTGTGGTCAAAGTTAATTGGAGTTCTTCTATATGTCTCACTTATCTGTATGTCAGATTCTGTTCCCATGTGTTGGAAATTTTCTGTTACTACTACAAATAGTCTTTATGTCATTTTTTTTACTCCTTTTTCATTGACATCTATCAATTACATCATCTTTCAGCTGTTGAATTGTTATTTCCTGATCCCTTGTTATTTTTAAGAGGTCTTTCCTTTCTCAATCACCAGCTACAATCCTATCTTTAAGATCTGAAAGGCTATCAAGTGGTTTTGCCAGCTATCGAGGCAAATTTTGACTTCTTAGATATCTGTCTGACTCTGTTTTATTCATTACATTTCTTTCCTATGTTGTTTATTCAAGGTTTCCATCATTTTCCTATGCTCTTCTATTTTTTAATCTATGTATATTCTAGATTTGCTGAGCAAGTCCTTCATTACAATTGTCATTTCTCTTTCTTTTTCTTTTTGCTTTAGAATTTCTTTGTGGAAGCTGATTAAGGATGGCGGATAGGTAACAGCTGGCTACAGAAGCTCCCTGAGATACTAAATTTAGAATTCAACATAATACAGTGTGGGGAGCCTTGAACAGAGGGAGATGAATTCTCTCGTCCCAAGAAGAAACTAAGGTGAAAAGAACCAATCAAGCATACAGTCCTGGTGCTATTATCGGAACAACTAAAGGTTTAGTGCTCCCGCCACAGCGGGCGACTTGCTGAGCCATCCAAGGTCCCGCTGCTTTGAATCACTGGAGGCACAGTCACACAGGTTGGGGGTCGGCCAGCTGAACAGAGACCTGAGCTGGTGGGGAGCCTGCATCGACCTGTGGTGAGTGACAGGAATGGAGACATTCCACAGAATGGGGGCCTCTGGCAGAGGACATTCTGGGAGCAGGCAGGACTGGCAAGTACAAGGGGCAGTAGTGACTTCAGTCAGTTGTTCCCTTCCTGAATGGGATTGGTGGAGTGAGATAGGCCTGGGCCACATGACTTGGCTGAGACCCAATAGGTTATTCAAAATCAATTCCCTATGGAGGCAGCACACACTAATGCAGTGAAGCCTCAGAAGTTTGACTGACCTAGAGGGGAGGCACTGCACAGTAATACAGTGAAGGCCTCAGCAGCTTGATTGATCTGGAGGGGAGGGGCCAGCATATGCTGCCCCTGTTTGCAACTCACTAGCACACTGCAGTGGGAAGGGTCACCTAGCCAGCACACTTCAGAAGAATTGTAACCAACAAAGAAAGAAACTGGGGCCTACTGGAAGAACAAAAAAGATGGGAAGAGGAAGCAACAAGAAAAAGTCCCCAGGTCCCAACCCTGAGAACACTGACCCAAGACAGGTAAGTACAAAGGAGAAGGAGAACAGCAAACACGCAATATCAGACATGGCACCAGTGAACATAAAGAGATATATTCAGGACCTCATAGATAAGTTCAACAGTGAAATATTTAGCCAAATAAGGCAAGATAAAAGAAGATTAATAAAAGAGATGCTAAGCATACCTCAAGCAGACACAGACAGAAAAAGAGAGGAACTCAAACAAAGGAGAGAACCATTTGATGAAGAATGTAAAGAAAATATAGAATACATGAAGCAGATTCAAAGAGATCACCAAGAAATTAAAAACTCTAGAGAAAGATGGCAAATCAGTTTGAAAGAAACTAAGGATAGACTGTCCAAAGTGGAGGACAGTTTTGCAATATGAGATTATGAAAGAAAAACTTTTTAAAAATAACAAGGAAACAAGGAGTAACAATACAAAGGCTAGAAGATGACAAGAGGATCTACAACTTGAGAATAAAGAATGTGAATGAAGAAGCAGGGGTACAAACAAAGGAACTAAAAAGGCTATTCACAGAAATAATTCAGGAAAACTTCCCAAACATAGGAAGAGGAAATGATATTCTGATACATGAGGCATACAGAACCCCAGCCACCTACAACCAAAACAGAGCTATACCCAGGCATATAATAAACAAGATCCCAGAAATTCAGTATAAGAACAGAATATTAAAAGCTGTTAAAGACAAGCAAGAGATAACCTATAAAAAAAAGCCCATCAGAATAACGGCAGACTTCTCAACACAAACCATCAACTCAAGAAGAGCCTGGAGTGAAATATTCCAAGCTGTGAAAAGAAGATAACCTCCAACCCAGATTGATATGCCCTGCTAAACTGTCTCTAGAAATTAATGGAGAAACACGATGCTTCCAACACAAAGAGGAACTTGGGAAATTTGCAACCACCAATCCAACTCTACAGAGAATACTGCAGTGCATTCTAGAGAGAGAGAAAAGTACTATGATTCCAGAAACAGTGGCAGAGAGGCCTCAATGAATGGAACAGAAAGCAGAATGAAGAAGATAAGCAGACAACAGATGACAAAAAGAGCATAACAGTAATGAGGCAGAGAAGGTTGATTATAATTTCTAATATAGATGGCCTTGATACACTAAATTTAAAAAAAAAATAGAACCACAATGGAGTAGATCAGGAAGCAGGGTCCACCAAGATGCTATTTATAGGTAATATAATTAACATGGACTGAAAATCAAATATGAGAAAACAATGTTTCTTGTGACAGAGAACTAGAAAGTAATAGGGGCAACTAGACCAGTATTTTTGGATAGATTGGAAAGACACGCTTTAATAGATAAAGGAGATCAAGTCCAGGAGAGAGAAGGTTTGGAACTACCTAGGTAAATAGCAGGTTGCCTTCCCCTGCCACCCCCAATTTAAAACCAAGGGGCTTGGTCAGACCCAAAAATGCACAGTGTAGCCTGAGGAAGTGAAAGGGGAAGGAGAGTCTTAAAAAGCATGGCAGAAGATACTGTTAATAGTGTATCAGGATTTTAAACCCACATTACTTGTACCATTCTGCTTAGATAGATTCTACTCTGTCCGAGTTTGTCTACTTCATTAGATTTGAGGGCACACACAGCTATCCCAAAAACATCAGGATATAGCACAGTAATCATCTTTAATTTGCTATTGTCTTAATCTGGAGCCCTGTATGACTTATATTGTTTTATCATGATCTTAGTTAAATCTGGTTTGCTTGATTGCTCTTTGGTATTGACAGATTTTATTTAAAACTGGTATTTTACTCAAAATGGGTTGATAGTATCAAGTCTGAGAGTATAGGCAACTACACTGAAGATGACATGACTCTAAAATACACATTCTGGTTTCATAACTGCCGGTTTTTGAAGGTTTATACTATATACAAAGTTGTGTTTTTATTAATACTGTTATGTACTGATATATTCAATTGTACTATGTCTGATGATATAGCCAATTCTATTGGAGATAACAAGAGACAACACAAGAACCATGGTAGAAGTCTTTGTACAAGGGCCTTATAGGTTTATTTCATTTCATGTGTTTGTAGGAATATGTTTTGTTTTTCCCTCTAATATAGAAAGGATAGAAATGCATGTTAAGACTCATGCATGTGTAGAACCTATAAACAGTTTATGAGAACTGATCTTATGATACATGATGAAATGAACAAATACTCTGAAGAAAAAGACACACTAAAGTACCCAGCGCTGATCCTGGAGTGTCATAATGTGAAATCCAGAAACAGTACTATTCTTTGTTCGGAGTGATGTTAGCCTGCTTGGGTTTGTTCAGTCTCAACATAATTGAAGATATGGATAACTACATGTATGTTTAAGTGTATAGGATTGATAACCAGATTTCTAAGTTTTTGTTGAATAGTTGAACAGAACTGGTTGCAGTCTCACTGTTTGAATCCCCACTTTATATGCTCCACTTTGCTATCTTGAATAACTATTTGTAAGAGGACAATCTCTAATCAACTAGTAATTTCTACTGTTTATTTTTTTGTTTGAAAGAATATATTATTCCTATCCATTTTCTGGTTTGTTTCGTCATTCTTTTTTTTTTAATGGATTACATATTGCCATCTTAAAAATAATTGTTCAAGTCACAAAACTAAAGCTTGTAGAGTGGACATTCCAACAATGATACTGCAAACAGTTCTGTTCAATGATCCAATAAAACTCTGTGATATCATTTTCTTTCTTATACACTAAATATACATGCAGTTATATAGTTTAGAGCACTTTCTTTTCCTCTCTTTTGTACAATGACTATTACACATTTTGGGTTTCATTGCTCCCACAGTTCTTACTGCTTTTTTGGAAGAGAGTAAAACCAAATGAGACATAACAGGACAGAATCGGTCAAGTCAAAAGGGTGGACATAATAGATAATATAAAAACATAATACAAGGTGATCATCAATGGTTACCATAATGCCTCCCGCTATCTCTAATAGAATTGCCTATATCATTAGTTATAATACAATCGAACAAAATAGTAAAGAACAAAACCGACAAAACCAAAACATTGGAGACATTGTAGGTCTTCAAAAGTAGATAAAAGTCAACGAGAATGGGCGTTATAATGAATCTCATTATCTTCTCAGCTGATGCCTAAACTTTCAAACCTGGTACTATCCATCAAAACAGAATAGGGGAACATCAGTCAAAAACAAGATGGTGAGAGTAATACAGGGCTTCAAATCGAGATAATAGAAAGTCAAAGTGGGTTACTATATTATATCCTGCTATGTTTTTCCCTTTAATTAAACGGATAAAAATAAAAAAGTAAATAACGGAGCGGAGGTTGAGAAAAAAGGGGGGCATAACAGCAAAACAGCGCAGATGAAAACATAACCATTTAAGCAGAATAGTGTTTCACCACCAGATAATTCCGACCTAAAAGTAGTTACCATATTGACTCTTTCCTTGAAGTCCTTGAGTACAACTTCATATACTGTAGCATTAAGTATATCAAAACAATGTAAAACCATTTAAGAGAATGACAGCGTTACAGAGTATTTAGAATCGACTAATGACCGGAGCCGCGGGAGACAGGAGACCAAACTCGAGCAGGATCAGCTCTCAAACTTTATTGCGTACAGCGAACCGGACCTAACAAGGTCCGCCACACTCAACGTTGGTTCCTCTTCCGCCCGTTGGGGGCAGGAACAGCCTCTTATAAGGGGAAGCAGTATCCAATCACAGAGAAGCGCATCTAACAAGCTGATAGGCTAGTGTCACGGGTAACTGGGCAGACATGACAATTTGGCGGGCTTGTTCAGGCCAGGAAGAACCCAGAAGCAGGAAATGGGCGCCATCATAGGCGGCTTCCCACAGACTAACAGAAAATGAACAATGGTTTCTGTATAATCTCCTTGTCTTTAAAAGGTTTTTGCTTATACTATCGTACATAATAAAATCCAATAAGATACAACCTGTTTAGACCATTGGAGACAGAAGAACAAAAGCTAGATGAGACTTCAAAACAAGATGATACTAAATCAGTATTACCTATTAAGATGTCATTTTCTCTAAAATAGCTGTTCCTATCATCCAATCTTCTCTGTCTCATTTCTGTTGAGCTCTTTTTCTGTCTGTAGCTGTCAGTTTGTCTTCTTCATTTTGTTCTCTGCTCCATTCGTTGTGGCCTCCCCGCCACCATTTCTGGGTTCTTTGTATTTTTCTTTTTTTTAGGATATCCTGCAATACTTTCTGTAGGGTTGAATTGGTGGTTGCAAATTCCCCCAGTTCCTCTTTATCCTGGAAGCACCTTGTTTTTCCATCAATTTCCAGGGACAGTTGTGCAGGATATCTCAATCTTGGCTGGAGATTATTATCTTTCAAAGCTTGGATTATTTCCCCCCACGCTCTTCGTGATTTGATGGTTTGTGCAGAGAAATCTGCTGTAATTCTGATGGGTGTTCCCTTGTAAGTGGTCTGTTTCTTGTCTCTTACAGCTTTTAATATTCTGTTCTTGTATTGAATTTCTGGAATTTTTATTATTATATGCCTGGGTGTTTCTCTGTTAGGGTTGTAGGTAGCTGGGGTCCTATATGCCTCAAACATCTGAGTATCTTTACCTTTTGCTAAATTAGGAAAATTCTCCTGGATTATTTCTGTGAGTAGCTTTTGTAGTTCACTTGTTTGTGTCCCTACTTCTTCTTTTATGTTCTTAATCCTTAAGTTATGGCTCCTCTTATCATCTTCTTGTCTTTGTATTATTGCTGTTTGTTTCTTTGTTATTTTTAAGAAGTTTTTCATTTCATTCTCCCATATTACAAGTCTGCCCTCCAGCTCAGATAGTCTGTCCTTAGTTTCTTTCAAGCTGTTATGCCAGTCTTGGATAGACTTCTTAATTTCTTGATAGTCCCTTTGAACCTGCTTCACGTACTCTATGCTTTCTCTGTTTTCTCCATCAAACAGTTCTCCCGTCTTTTTCTGTTCTTCCATTCCACCATCTGTTTTTTCCTGGGTGGTGCTTAGCATTTCTCTAACTATTCTGCATACTTCTAGCTTCAGGTCGTTGATAACTTCATTCCTGAATTGGTCTATGAGGCTGTCTATATGGTGCTTAATGTCTATTGGTGTGGTGTCCGCTATTGCCTGTTTCTCAGAATTGAGGGCCGAGGAGCCTTTCTTGTTGCTTCCCTTCCCCATTTTCTCTGTTCCTTATAAAATTCAAGCTTACATAGGAGGCCCAGCTTCCCTGCCTGTCAGCCACAGCCTGATCAAATTGCACTGGCTAGGTGTTCCCGCCCACTGCTGCGCACCAGGGAGTTACGGACTAGGCAGCCTACTCGGGAGTCACCCCTCCGGGCCACCGTCAGGCTCTGGGATCTGGGTTAGGCCAGCCTACCAAGTCCGCCCGCAGCGTCACGCAGGCCAGGCACTTTTCACCAATCCCGTCCGAGAGGGGAATGTGTGGCTGGAGTCGCCACCGCGCCCTGCTCTTACAGGACTGCCCAGAAAGTCCTCCACTGGAGTCAAACTGTGGTGGAGTGTCAGTTTCTCTCACTCACCTCGCCACCAGTCAGTGTACGCCTCCTTGTCCGTCCTGTTTTCGACTCCGTTCGCAGACTCCCGTTCCCAGAGCTTCTGCGCGTCTCTCCTTGCCGAGCCGCTGTGGAGGCAGCCAGCCGCTGAGCGGCGGGAAATCCAAACCGCGGTTTCCAATAGCGCGGGGTCCAGCCTCCACACCGAGACTTTTCTGTTCCTATTTTAGCACCAGGACTGCATTCCAAGTTGGTTTCTCTCAGCCCAGTTCGTTCCTGAGTCAGCAGAGCATATCTCTACCAGCTCATGTCTCCTTAGTCCGCATCATTCCTGATTTCTGAGCCGAGCCTTTCAGAGAGCCTCCGGTAGTTGCTGTTATCTATCCGCCATGTTCTCCCGGAAGTCTGTTTAGTCATTCTTTAAAAATAAAATTTTAAAAAAGAAAAAATACACTATAGTACCCAGTGCTGATCATAGAGTGTCACGATGTGAAATCCAGCAATACTATTATTCTTTGTTCAGAATGACTTTAGCCTGCTTTAGTTTGTTTAATCTAAACATGAATAAAGATATGGATAACTGCATGTATGTTTAAGTGTATAGGATTGACAACCATATTACTAAGTTTTTGTTGGATAGTTGAACAGAACTGTTCTTGCTGTTTGAATTCCCACTTTATATATTTCACTTTTGTATCTGGAACAACTATTTGTAAAAAGGACAGTATGTAAACATTAACTAGTGATTTCTTACTGTTTTTTTTTCTCTGAACATATATATTATTTCTACCCATTTTTTATTTTGTTTTTCTTTAAATAAAATTTTTAAAAAATCAAAAAAAAGACATTCTTTCTGATCTGATTTCCTCTAAGGAAGGATTCATTTCCTTATTTTGATTGCTATCATTTCAGAAATTTCAGATATGTGTCTTCCATTTTCCTCTGTCTTGGTGTCTCCTGGACTTATTCTGGTTGGGCTAGATTTCTCAGATTGAATTTTGCTTCTGAATCATGTTATTTTCTATTTCAAAGATTTTTTCTTTTGTTTTCTGTGTTGATCCTTGTAAGTTTTTATAGTATGTAGCTATATCACTAGCTTCAAGAAATCTCTAGGAAAAGTCTGTACTTTGGTTATGTCTTCTGTGTGTAGGAGATTCTCAGTTTGTGTCTGTCTCAAGAGCCTACCTTCTCAATAAACTAAGAGTGGGATGTTGGTATCTATTTAGCTCAATCCCCAGGCCTTCGATGTTGAGTTATGGTGAGGTTACTACCTCTGAGCATCCCAGTATTTTTACAGAAGGCAGAACCATTGATTAAAATGGATATGATATCCTGACTAATGTAGTATAATTAGCAATGACAATGCATCAAGCACAGTTTAAAAGCTGACAAACTGTAATAACCAGCAGTTTTTACCTTAAATCACAGAAGCAATATCTGTTTAATTATAAATTATAATATATAATATAAATTAGGAGCTTATACAAAGTGCTTTCCCTTGGTAGATGATTTTACTCTGTGCTAGGGAAACTTAAAAAGGATAGTGGATAAAACAAAATAACTGAAAAGGAAGTAAAAGTAAGGATGGAGGGCAGAGGATGATCATACAAGCTTTTGGAAAATACAGAAGAGATCAGAAAAGAAAATGAAGGAGTAAGCAAGGGGCTGGCTGAACTTTGTCTCTGAGTTTGAGGGATGGGATTAGTTTTCTGTGACTGGATTTCTCCCCAGTCATTTAGAAAAGAAAAAAGATAAGAAAGATGAAAAGGAAAAGAAAAAAATATAAAAATAAATTTAAGCCTTCTACTGCAGCAATTCTTGAAAAGTAGCGGCCCTGCCCTCTCTTCTTATCCAGCCATGGCTCTGCACTCTACCTCAAGGCCATGGGCCTCAACAAGAACCACACATTGATGAAGAACATGAGCAAACCAAGGCACAGTTGCCACTGCAAATGCCTTATCATGCACTCCAAGATCGTGTGGACATGATCTTTGAAGTGGATGGCTTTACCCCCCATGAGTGGCACGCCATGGAGATGCTCAAGGTCTCCAAGTACAAATGGGCCCTCAAGTTCATCAAGCAAAATTTGAGGGCCCACACCCATGTCAAAGGGAAGCATGAGGAGCTGAGCAACATGCTGGCCACCATGGGGAAGGCAACTACCAACAAGGACTGAACCCTGTGTGAGAAATAGACCTTTGCAAAAAGTTAAAATAAATAAATTTTAAGAAAGGGGTAACCCTACTCACCTACTTCTATTGCATGTATCTTTGTCCCCAAGTATAATGTTGGATCACCTAACTTACCACCTGTTGGCTCCTATTGTTAATAGTGCTTCAAACTTTTCCACTCTGCTATCTCATCTGTCCAACATGTGATGCCCTCACCAGGATTCTCCTGTGTGGCTAGTGTTCCCCTGGTTGCCTGGTCCCACTGATACAGCAGGGAGGAGCCAATCACCTGGATTCCTTCTGCCAGACCAGTTGCCAATTCTGCAATGTAATAATGTATCTTTTATAGATTTCTTTCATATATTTCTTACAGACTATGACTTCTGGAAGAACACTGATCATACAATCTTTGCCTCTGATCATGCTCACAGTAGTAGCTAGTGAAATGCACAGGACTCATGCAGAAGCTACCCAGCATGCAGAGGCCCCCATTCTGAAGCAGCATGGTGGCAGGACACCTGTGGGGTCGCTAGCATCACTAGCTTCATCTCCATCAAGAGAGTGGTAATTATACTTTTTACTTATGATGATTTAATCGTTTAAATTTTTTAAAGAATGAAATTCCTTTGTAAAATAAAAGACTATTCAGATAAAACAAGCAAGTAAAAATTGTTCATTTCCTTTGAGCAGAATCTTCTCTGGAGAGGACTAAGACACAAAGTACGTTGTGCACTGAGTGTCCTTCCCTAAAGCAACCACATCATTGACCATTTTTAACACCAGAGAAATCAAAATCTATTCGCCTGATGGAAAAGCTTGAGGAGAAAACAAGGCACCAAAAGACAACACTCAGGCTGGGAAAAATATTTATTCAGAATCAAAAAAAAAATCTTGAGGTAGTGATATACACATATAATCCTATCAGACAGGAGGCTGAAGCAGAAGGACTGCAGTGAGTTTGAGGACAGCCAGAGCTCCACACTGAGTTCAAAGCCAGCCTGAACTATGTAGCAAGGCACTGTCTCAAAAAACAAAAACCAAAACAAGCAGAACAAAAAAATCAAAGATAAAATTAACTGTAGGACAAATTTAAAAATCAAATATACTCTTATAAACTTCATGACAGATTTCTGTCTACATATATCTATACTCATATAATTATACATCTATTTATTTTTACTTGGCATATTCCAACATAGTTTTTTAGTTTTGTTTTGTTTTGTTTTGTTTTGTTTTGTTTTGTTTTGTTTTGTTGTTAAACAGATGATCTGGTTTCTTCCACCAGTAAGAAATGGTGGCTTGAGATGGGCAAATCCTTGAAGAGTTTATGAAAATAGAATTGAAAATGACTCCCATATGTACTCTTGCTTTTAATAAACATTGTTTGAAAGATTAACAGTTAAAGAGCAGAAACATCAGATCACATTTACCACTGAAATTCATGTGAGCATAAAAATGAAGACAAATTTAGCAAAGCTGGAGACATTTTCTCAATGGTTTGGGGCATGTATAAACATCAAGTGTGTCTGGAATTTTTTACTGAAACTTTGCTCTGATGCATATCGTTAGTTTCCTGAAAGATGGTTTCAGAACTTGTAATAATTTGAAAATATATTAAAATCAGAGTCCTCTTATATTTCCCATAAAATTAAAAAGAAACAACTTGCTCCTGGAGCCAACAGAGACAGCAGGCAACAGGCCTACCCGTCTCTACACCTTCCACTCCAACGCATGACCCAGTGCAGTCTAGGCTGGTTTGCTATGTCCAGCATTCATTTGGTTTCTTTGTCATCAAACCCAAAGCGCTCCACCATATGGTGTCATTTTTGAAATGTTAATCTGAATGGAGCTTGCAATGCCAGTTAGGTTCCCAGCTGGTCTCTGTATTGGCTATTTCACAGACATTAGCCCTGTTTTGAATTAAACTAAATTAGAGAATAAAATGAGATATTGTCATGCAAAGTCAGGCAATATTATCTGACATCTGCACCATCTACAAGAGTTCTATTCAGTGGTTATTTTTAAATGTAAACTAGAAAGGAAAGAATATATAAACAAGTTAGGGATAGATACTGGCAGCATACTGGTATGGCATCTTAGGAGGTAGTAATAATAGCCATGTTACTTGATGAGTGACCTCCAGCTACACACATCTCTAATTGGGCTAGATAATAGGAAAGAAATGGCTGTTTAAGGCATTCAGAGATCCAAAGCATCAGTTTTTCAGCCTCAGAAAAAAGCATGAGATAAATGTATGTGAGTCAGAAATGCACCTGTTTGCTTTTTTGTTTTTCTCCTCCTCTTGTCATTTGGAAAGAGTGCTTATTTGAAAGTAGAAAAATGAATAAAATGAATTAACTCTGCTTAACCAAAAACTATAACACACTAATACCTCCAGAAGAGATGAACTTTAGTAATAACCATGTGGTGTTGGAAGTTCAAAGGGAGTGGCTAAGCATTTCTCACTGTCTATAACTTTAAACTGGCCAGAAGCCACTGTCAGTAGCACCTGTGCATATGTGCATTTTTCCCACACACATGAGTGCACACCCACACTATGTTACTTGTTGGAAAACTAAAAATGAAAAGTTACTATCTATAATTTTTACTGGAAACAGCCCTTGCAAAGGGAATGCTGGAACTCCTTTCCAGTAACAGGTTTTAGACAGGACTGGGCAAGTAGGAGGTCATTAAAAACTATTCTGTCATAGCCACAAATCCCTGGTCTTGGAGGGAGATGGGTTTAGTAGACACAGTCTTACGGTGATTTGATTTGATTTTTCAGTATGGAGAATTGAACCTAGGGTCTTCATCCTGAGCTACAACTACATCCTTTTTACTTTGAGACAGGGTCTGACTAAGTCTCTAAGTTGTTTAGACCAGGTTCAAACTTACTCTACTCCGACTTCGGCTTCTACAGTGCTGCAATTAAAAACATGCTCCACCATGCCTGGCGTAGCCCAAGGAGTTTGAATAAAGACTGTCTCACCTACCAAATATCCTAAAATAAACATAGAATCAGAGTTGAGAGATTCCGTTCTGTTCTACCAAAATTATTCAACTTACTGGTGTGCCAAATAAAAGTGCAAAATTAATTTTCCAGAAAGAATAACAACAGCACTAAAAATATCTATCTCCATTTGTTTGACTGTTTTTCAACCTAAGGAATCCTGGCAGTGGGCAGAATAGTGCAGTGGCTGAATGATGTCATCAGGATCCACCCTTTCCCTATCATCTGTTCTCCTGTTCCTGGTGCATTATCTCATAAACTATCAATGAAAATTCCTGTTTCTCCACCATACTTACAAATTCCAAGCTAGACAAAACAAAACTGGCAAATAATTGAGCCTGGTATACCAAATCAATTTCACCAGAAAAGGCAAAGATCAGAAGAACTGTCTGTGAGGTCACATTGCCCAAAGCTTCTTCGCTTTACATCCTAAGTCCTAAAGAAAACCAGGCATGTACGCAGTGAGCTTTCCTAGTCTCCATCATAGGAAAGGCAAGGGAGCAAGATGTTTGGAATTGAAGCATAGACAGAAATTCTGTAATATCTGTCTTTGCCTTGTCTTAAATGGCAGATCAGTTATCACTGGCTTGTGTCATGAGTTAGGTAGAGAACAGATGATACCCAAGATGATTCTGAGACCCATGGTCAAGGTTCCATAGCATGGCCCCACCTGGATTCTGAGGAGTGATAAGATACAAGGATGTAGTAGGATTCAGGCTGCTGGGAAGATAGGCTGGGATTGTGACAGAAAAAAAAGAACACTGACATGATCTTTACTCTAGAAAGTCCTAAATTGTTGGCAATTCCTTGGACAACTCTCCCTGCTTCCCCACATCAGGCCAGTAAGTCTTTCTAAGCACTATGAATCTATGGTTTAGTTTGTTAGGGGTGCTGTGGGCCTGAGAGGACTTCTAATGGAAAATGCATCCATATGGAAATGCAATCCGAAAGCATCAAGGGGCACAGACGATGCATTATTGCAACCTTAGTTCATTCTGTAAATCAGCAGAAGTGTATATCACAGTAAATTAAAAATGACTAAACAGTAGCCTTTTTGCTCATTTTAAGTAATATTCTTTAATGACCTTAAATGAAACAGAAAATTAAAAGTCTGTGAGATGAAGAGAAAAGGAAATTGAAATACTTACTCAAATATGTTACGGAGGCAGAAAAACGTTAATACTTATTGCTATGTTTAGTACACTAATGAAAAAATGAGTTTTTATAAGTTCTTTACAATGTTACAGCATGAGTGGTATTTTTATGTACTCTTCCTTTAGAAGTAGAATCCAAGAGAAAAAAATAAGAAAGTAATACAGAGAAAAGAAATGACTCGGTATGATCCAGGTCATAACTTGATACATAAATAAGTGTAATTGAAAATTACAGCGAATGTTTAAATTTTTAAAAATAATAATTACAGCAAAAGACACATTTCTATTAATCCCTCCTCAAAAACTCCCCTTTGCTTCAAACACACGATTTTGCTCTTGCCACTTTCTGAAGCTGTTCTGAAGTGCTCTGTCGTGGATGCCTTTACTTACACTGTCATGACGACTTCTATGTCCAGAAACAGGTTAAAGTGTTTACTTTTCCCGATCACTGTGACACTGGGGAAGAACCAGAAGTTGCACAGTGCTAGATTTGCTGAATAAGGTAGATGAGGATGCACTGTAGGGTTCTGACCAGCCTGCCTTTCCATTGGGTGGCACCCAGCAAGTCCACTCTTCGTATGTTTTTATTACATCTCAGAAACACACAAAAGTAGACTTTTAGAGTTGCTTCAGAAAGTGGCAAAATGACGTTAAAATGTGATTGAATCAAGAAAAAGTGTTTTCAGGGAGGTTAATGGCAATGTATTCTACCATGATAAATGTTTGTGTTTAAGTATTTCCTATTTGGATTGTCTCACAAGAAACTAGCTTCTTCAAGAAGAACAAACATGAAATGACATTTTAGATCACAACATTCTTCATACTTATTAAAAATATATCAGACAAATTTTTTCACATAGTCACAATGGAAAATTCAGATAGTCACAAATGTATATTCAGTAACCAGTTTATTCAACAAATCTATGTCTATGTCTACTTGTACCTATTTTTTAATTTATTTGCTTGAAAGTATGCATGTTCATTTTTAAGTCAGATAGTGTTAACAAGTTTTTAGGAAACATTATCAGTAGCACACCAATATTATTCACAATACCCCAAAGCCAGATGTCCATTGATAGACAAATAGATAAACAAAATCAGGCATATTCACATGTATTAGCTTCCTCATTGCTGGAAAACAATGCTCATCTCCAGCAACCAAAGAAGGAAAGGTTTACCTTGGCTCATGGTTTTAGGAAATTTAGTCTGTGCTTGGCTAGCTTCAAGGCGTCAGCATCATGACAGAATGGCACGGCAGAACAAAGCTGCTTAGTTTGTACCAAATGGGAAGTGGAGTAGGGGAAGAGTGCCAGAGATGCAGGACCGGACATGTACTCCAAGACCATGCTTTCCTGACCCACCCAGACACTCGCAGAAATGTCCTCCACCTGTCTCTCAAGTGGATCCCAAAGATACTCTTACCCTAACCACCATACCATATGATAGAGTAGTATTCAGCCTTAAAAAGAAAGGAAATTCTAAAGCATGCTACAACTTGGATGCAATTTGAGGACAATGAAAAAAATAAGCCAGTCATGAAAAGACAAATATCATATAATTCCATTCATTTGAAGAACCTAGAATACTGCACTTCATAGAGACAGAAAAAAAAATTGTAGTTGCCAGCATTTGGAGAGTTATCACTAGGGAGTTAGAGTTTAATGGCCTGGAGCTTTTAGTGTTGAAAGACAAAAAATTCTGAAGATGAGTGATAGCAATGGTTGCACAACGTGCATATACTTAACTAGACTGCTTTCTTATGGTTGTCTTGGTTTATTTTCTCTTGTTGCTGAGACAAAATACTTGATTTCCAAAATTAAGGTAGGAAAGGTTTATTCATTTCACAATTTTTGGAGGTTTCAGTCATATTTAGCTGGCTCCAAGGTGGGGTGGTGTGGCTAAGGGGCAGCTAGCTGTCCATGGCCAAAAGCAACAAAAGCAAAAAGGGAAAGGGGGGAAACGGTGCCTCCTTCCTTCCCTCATACTGTATGCCAGCTCCCCACCCCTGGGCAGGTGCAGCACTCACACTGCCAATCCCAGCACTAGACAATGAACCAATCACAAATCCTAGATTCAGCTGCCTTTGAAAGGCCAGCCCACCATACATGACTGCATGAGGCTTTGGGGGGACCTCCAGACTCAAACCATAACAATGGTTAAAGTGTTAAATTTTGTTATGTATATTTTTACTTATCACGCTTTTTAAAAACTACCAGTTTACCTTACTAAACATTGAATAAACACAATTTCTGGCTAAGTAATCCTTGAAGAAACTCCTTAATTTTTCTGCATCACATATTGTTGACAAATGTTTTAACATTTAGTGAACTTCCCAAATAAAATTCATAGCATCATTTAAAATATCTACTATATTAGGTACTCAAATTTATATCAGCATTATTATGAACATATTGAATATTTTACCTTAAATTTTAATGTATTCTTTGAGAACTGAGGAAATGGTAAGATAAGCTATGAGAGTTAAAATTAATACTAGTATTCGGGAACAAATAAATTACAATTTTGAGAAATAAAGGTATGTGCCCCTATGCCCCAGGCATAGGGGCACATACCTGTAATCCCAATACTCAAACTGCTGAGGCAGAATTATTGCGCATTTAAGAGGAGCATGGCCTACCTAGTGAGTTCAAGGTAATCCTAGGCTACAGAGCATATAGTCTATATCCTATATAGACTATGTAAGAGGCCCTGTGTCAAAAAAAAAAAAAAAAGAAAGAAAATTTCATATACATTACTTACATAGGGTGAGTCAAAATGCTAAAAGAATTACTGTTTCTGAGAAGAATGAGAATAGGATATACTATAATAGTGCAAAAGGTTCAACTTTCTTCTTCTGGACACGAACATTTGGTTTCCGCTGCACTGACTGTTGAAAGAGCTGCCCATCAAATGGTCTTAGCACTCCTGTCAGAAATCATTTGATTATGTATGAAAGGGTTTATTTCTGAACTTACAGTACTGTATGTCTTGTGTGATTTTCTTTCTTCAAGTTAATAATAGACTCATTCTTTCATTTCATTCCTATACTATATCACTAAGTCATACCCAGTTGCTCCTAGATAACATTAATTTCCTCTCATCACACTTTTAAAACTTTGGCAATAGATGAGTTTGGTGTGTTTTCTTGGTTCTCTTCAAGAGGTGGTACTTGAGGAGCCCTCTGCTTCCCACTTCAATTTTGTGGTCTTCTCAACAGCTCTTAGCTGGAGATTTCCTTTTCTTCTCTTTCTAAGAAGATGCAAGCACTCCTTCTGGTAGGTCCCATTAACAGACTTTTCCATATATTGTCTCTTTTATTCACCTGTGTTGGTGAAACACATCATTTGGTAGCTTCCTGAGTATAGTAATCCTGTCTTCATACTTCAGTTTTAAAATGATTGAGTACAAAATTCCAGATTTGAAATACATCAGTTGAGAACATCAGACTCGGCTCCACTGACAACTAACTTCCAGTGTAACTGTTAAGAAGTCTCCTTTTAGATAACAGACACCACTAAAGGATTTGGGGTGGGAAATTTTATGGCCATGTATTTTTAAATTATATCACATCACTGTGCAAAGTATTAGTTAAAAACTAGTTTGCAGACCAGCAGAATTCTAAGACAAAGAAAGCAATGCCTAAACTAAGACAAGAGCAACAGAGATTGAAAGAGTATAATGCAAGAAATATTTAGGAGACAAAATGAGCAGCATTAAATTATTATTGGTAAGGTCTAAGATGATTCTCTATATTTGGGCAAAGGCAGTGAATTTCTGGAATTTGGAAATATCTTCTAATGGTGACATATTTTAAAGAATAGAATTAGCTGAAATTTAAACATCTCGTTTGTGGAAATAGTTAAGTAAAGACCAAAGAAGTACTTTGAAGCTTTAAGTTAAGGATGTCTTGAGAATTAGATGGAAACAAAATTACATTCATGTGCATATATACATACACACACACACACATATATATGCACACACACATACACATGCAAACCTCTACACACACATTTTCATATATATTTTAACCATTAAATTAATCAGGTTATGAGAGGTCAAGTAAATGATCTCCTGCAAGGTAAAATGTAGGGAAGATTCCTGCAGTGACCATGAGGTAGGATCAATGATCTCTAATTAACCCCTCTCTGTCTCTCTCTCATTATCCTGGTTCTATAAATAATAAGGTAGAGTTTATTACCTTATATCCCAGCACCAAAAGTGTATTGCCAAACTCATCTCATCATATTGCCATTAATTACTTCCATGTATTGACCTCCTTGAGATAAAGATGATTCTTTTACTCAGATTAATATTCCCATTGTGGAGTACAAGGTGTACTTTTTAAAATATTGAGAAGTAACAGCTTGGGAAAGTCAAAGAATAGGGCCTGGGTCTCTAGCAACAAAATCTGCTCTTTTTCTTTACCTCTGTAACTACTAAAGCAATCATTATCCATAACAACATAGTACCTCTGCAAGTTGAATTTTGTGCCCTAAAAGATGGAAGATGACTCCCTGAACATACTATTAGGGAGTCATGTGGGCATGTTCTAGATTTGCTTTTCTTCTTTGATTGCTAGTGAGGAGGGAATATTGGGGTAAAATAGAAGGCAGTGGTACTACCCTGTAGGGCTTAATATCCAGATATAACTTAAACTTTGAATCCTATGATTAGTTCTCTTTACTCCCTAGGCTTCAGGTTTTTCTCTATAAAGGAAAGATCTGATTCACTCCTAGTAGTAATTGGTTTTCTTCTAGGCTTTCTCTGACTGCTTGGTTCTACCTCCCTGGCACATGAACTGTGGAAGGGAGGGCGGTGAGAACTGCATCTACACTCAGGAAGGAACAGTGCCCAATCTGAAAAGTGTCCACTAAGGAAGAGGCAGGTGTGTGCCAGCCTTGAGACAGATGATCTCTAAAGTCCCTTTTGCCTTTTAGGTTCTGTCACTAATATGCCTTACTTTTCATATCATTTACCTTTTTATGTGCTTCAAAATAAAGTGTCTCCAAATGTAGCATGTCCCTGTTTAGTTGAGGAGACCAAAGTAAATAAAATTCTCTTGAAAAATTACTGTCTATCATGTCAGTGTTCTTAAATTTTATATTTTATGTGCACTCCACAATGTTCTCTTTGTTAATTAGAGTCAAAGGGCCAACTCCTGACATAAGAAAGAGATGACATAAGGAATTTCTAGCTCACAGGAAACATAGAAAATAAAACAACTCAATGTAAAATGTCAAATTTGTTCTCTGTGATTACTATAGCAAATGACCACAACCAAGGTGAGTAACTAAAGCTACAGAAATTTATTCTTGGTGAGTGAGCAGCAGACACGCCTGGAAGAGAACAAGCCGGCATCTCCCGAGATCCAACCATGTTGGAACTTGGGGTGCTGAACAAGAAAGCCACAAGCCATTCCTCCTGGTAAGCAGTGGCTTGAACAAGCAGCCTGCACATCAGGAAGAGAACAAGCCAGTGTATCCCATGAGCCTACCAGCATGCAGAATGAGAATCAAATGTCCCATTTCCCCACCCCGCCCCACTCCCCATTTAGCAACTGAAAAGTGTGGAGAACAGCAAGAGTTGATAGCAATTAAGGCACATAAAGCAACTAAATGCTTGTACTGTTGCGTCGATGATGCTGACCTGGGGCCAGAGGTCTGAGCATCTATTGGGAGGGTGACCATATGCAATATAGCAAATATATGGGGGATTTCCTTCTATGTTCTCTTTGAAGGCAAATATTTTTTTCACTGTTTTGCTTTGTTCTGATCAATTATCTTGCTCTATTCAATATTCTGTTTTGCCAGGTTTCATAATGTTCTGTTTTGGGTTTGATTTTGCTATACCTGATTGAATGGACAACTATTGTGAAGATAACAAGATATACTATAGAATCTACTACTCTTATCCTGGTATCTTACCCTGAAGTTCTGTACCAATTTCACTGCATTGTTTGATTGCTTTGTTCTGTCTTGTTTTGTTGTATTTTACTACCTTCAAAATAAACACAAATAAATAAATTTACTCTCATCATCCCAAGGTAAATGTCCAGAATCCAGGTGTCAAGTGTTAGGTCCCTTCTGTGAACATCGTGAAAGGAGTCTCTTTGTGCTCTTCCCAGGTACTGTAGAATGTCAAGCAATCCATAGTGTTCCTCAGATTGTAGTTGTATCTTTCTAATTTTTGCCTCCAAATTCACAGAGCTTTCTCCACAGTGTGTCTGTGCCCAAATCTTTCACTCCTCAAAAGCAAAACCAGTTGTTGGTTTAGAATCCATTATGATTCAATCAGATATCAGTTTAAGTTGATTATATATGCAATTTCCAAATAAAGTCACATGCACAGCTTACACTGCATATCAAAGCAAATTTTTATATGCTCCAAAAAATAACAAATCATTAAATCATGACAAAGAATCACCTTTTATGATGGAGATCTACAGTTATTTACTTGGAATGTTATCCATAACTTATTGGTGAATAAAAATAGCCAGGCTAGCATATAATGGAATCTTATATAGGATATTACATTAAATATCTTTTGGTGCATACGTGCATTGAAATACATTTGGATAAAGCAATTATTTTATTACAAAATTAAGCTTTATATTTATAAGCTGGCCACAACTTACATAACACCAACAATAAAATATTTTATATTATTTATAAGATTTTATGTTTTTCTAAAATAATAAAGGCAAAAGTGAAAATAAGTATGTTAAAAGACATATTCTTAATGAAAGTGGCTTTTGTTTTTATTCCTTTAAGAAAAACAAAACAAAACAGGGTCTCACTATGTAGTTCAGGCTGGCCTTGAACTTACTGTGTAGCTCAGGCTGGCTTCAAATCTGTGAGGATCATTTGCCTGTGTCTTGAGTGCTGGAATTACAGACATGGGCCCCTACATCCAGCTTTTTTTAGTATTAAAGGTTCCAGCTTTGTGGGTCTTCACACTTTCTATCAGAAGAGTCAGTCAGAAGTACAGAAACAAATCTTTTTATTCTTATGCGAAACACAAAGGGGAAAGCCATGAATAGACAGAAATATCAGGTTGACCCTAACAAAGAGCAAAGGAATACCACTTTTATGATATCTAAGGGTAGGCAGGCAGGAGTCTCTTGCTATCATCACATGTAGAAGTGCAGTTTTAGCTACACATGTCCACTTTTTATCATGCCATTTCATATGGTGTGTATTTTATTATCATCTGAAGTCTCCTTGGCATGCATTTTTGCTATGCTAATAAAGTAAGTGCAAGCTGTAGGTTATTTTAGTAATTATTCTATGCATGTATTGTTCCTTACCACCTGGAATTTGTTTCTTATCATCTGGGAAAGTTCCTAATTGGGACTCCTTAGCCCCAGTGGATTTGATTGTAATGATTTTTTTCAACTCTGATTGCTTCATATCTGTGCTGAGTACACAGTCTTTGAAGCCTGAGTTTCTTCCTATCTTCCTTGTGTTATCTTAATTTTATAGTCTGTTTTACTTTTTAACTCTCAATTCCCCATAAGGCTGAGGACTACATTTGCTATTTACTAAGCCTTAAAACCTGTAGCTAGTCAAGGACCAAAGATGAAATCTTACTTTCTTCCCCACAAAGGAAGAATTCCTTCAGCTAAATCGAAAGTAACTTTATTCAGTGGGTCACTTTGTGTCACTTAACATTATGTAAAAGACCGCTCCAATTATGTAATCTCTTAAATTGCGGCAAAAATTAAAGTGACATCAGGTAAGCCTGCAATAGAGAAATCAGAAAAGCAATGTGAAGAAAGGAGCCGAGCCAAACATGAGCCTGGGGCTGAATGGAGACCTGTGTACACCCTGCTCAGCAGATCTGCAGGGACATCCTTGGCTAAGAACTGAAGTCTATGGTCAGTGGGGCATGAAGCTTCACTACTTTCTCCTGTCTCTTAGTGTGTTATTATTGCAAATTAAATAATTCAGTTGAAAGCTAAAACATTTGCTACACTGGCAGCAGGATCTCTTGACTCCAACCTGTGACATACTTAATTGAGTTCTCTTCCACTAAAAGTCAGAATAACATGGAGTTCAAATCCAAGTCTCAGACCTTCTCTGCCCCATTTAAGAAGGATGAGTATGGAATCTGACATCGCTGACTTTTTCACTGCAAAGGGAGGAAGTTTCTTTAAGCCTAAGAAAGCAAAACCATCTGGTATTGCACAGCTGTGGAAATATTGTGCATCTAATTATTTATGGTGATACCTATGATTTGGCTTTGGTATATCCCAGAAGACTTTGGAAAAGCAGAGTTTCATAGTGAGTTCAGATCAATAGTGTCTAAATCATTATTCTGGTTCAAGATTTTTCTCATTAGAATGAAGAATGGGAAAACTCTGTTTGCTCAGGAAACCACAAAAATGTCACCCTCATTTATGCTGAGGTATCAGGAAGGAAATGCCCATGTAGTGCTGTAGGAAAAGTCATTCTGACAGTCAATCCATACCTTTGACCTTCAGTTGCATCAGTCAGTAGAAATGACAGAAATATATACAACAAATATGGCAGACATATGTTCAGCTATTTGTTAGTTATACTCTCTGGGCTAATTACCGAGAAATGATAATTCATCCTTTTAAAATAATGCTGCAAAACTTAGAATTTTAGAGCTTAACACTTAAGAAAGATTTCCTGCCTCCCATTAAAGAAAAAAGCACATTTGTTTTTCTTCTTGCTAGTCCACCCCTCCCTTTGTGAGCAAATATAAAACTAGAAATATATTTTCAAATTTAAATGTCTAATGCCTCAGTGAGATTTGAAAACAATGAAATTTTGACAAACTAAGACTCCACAGAGACTAGGAACAGAGATAAGAGCTCTACATTGACCATATTACTTTTACCCTCAAATCTTTTGCCAATTTGCCAATGACAGTTTGGAGACTAAAAAGCTGAGTAGAATTTCGTGTCTGCAAGGATATGAGGGCTCACAACATTTTCAACCATTTTAGGAGACTTGAGGAAAGCATATTGGAGTTCATGGTATACCAAGTCTTGTACCTTTAAAATTTATGGGTTTGAAACTTACCCTTCAGTGCAACAGTGTTAAGAAATGAGGTCCTGTGGAAAGCATTCATATCGTGGGGCTCTAATCTTGTAAATGGATGAACACTCCTATGAAAAGGGCTTGCAGGAGTGGTCTCTCTCTCTTTCTCCTGCTCTTCTGCCACAGTACTCCTCACCTTCAGAGAACACAAAACTCTTGGTGCAATCTCGGTAGCAAAGAAACAAAGCTCTACTCTACCAGCACCTTGATTTTGGGTTTCCCTGCCTCCAGAATTTTAGGAGAATAAATTCATGTTCTTAATAAATTATCTACTCTGCAGTATTTTGTTGTAACAGCACAAAATGCACTAAGGCATCCAAAAACAAGAAATCTTGATAAATGATCAAGACTTTCAGTTAAGAGTCCTAAATGTTGTGAATGTTGTGAACCCCTGCCAATGGGGTAAAGCAGATGCAGTGTTAAATCAACAGTCATGAGTGCTACAGCTCAGCTTTTTAGATCAGCCCAATTTCTGGACAGCTGAGGGAGACATGCTCCACACTGCATTTTTGAAACAGATCAAATCCTCTCTCTGAAAAAAAAAATCATTCAGAACCCAATTTTCCATATATGATATCTGCATTAAAACCAAATTAACAAAAAGCAAAAACAGTTGACCAAAAATAAAAAGATTAAAAGACAAATAAGTCTACCAAAAAATGTACTAAAGTCATTGTACATACGTGATAAACTGTGATTGATGGCTCAAAAACTTAAATGGCAAATGGGAGAATTTCAGAAGGAAATAGAAATTATAAAAAATAATCAAATGACAAGTTTAGGACTAAAAATGTAATATGTAAAGTTAAGAACACAATTGGTGAGTCTAATAGCATGATTTATGATACAGTATATCAGTAAAATACAGATTGATACATAACAAATAATGGATTGAAAATTTAGAAACAAGCATAAAAAGAAAGGAAAGAGAAAATGCAACAGAAGCAATATTTTATAAACTGATCAAAGAAGCTAAGTCACAAATTTGGGACATGTTACAAACTGCAAAAAAATTAAAAATAAATCAAAGAATAACTAGTTACATCCTCATAAAACTGCTGAAAAACAAAGACAAAAAAAATAAGTAGAAAGAGGAAATCATTCAAAGCAGCAAATATATTGAGAAACAAATTGACAGATGACTCCACAAAGAAAAACTAAAGCCAGGTATAGTGATACCTGCCTGTAATACTAGCTGCTTGAAAGGCTGAGACAAAAGCATCATAAATCTGAGGACAGACTGAGCCACACAGTCAAACCATGTCTCAAGAATAAAAATAAGATATTTAAAGTGTAAAAATAACTCTGCTCTTTATTTAGTCCCATTTTTCCTCACCCATCTCTGATAAGAAAATTACATCCAAATAGATTAAATATCTATCAAGGTAACAAAGAATTTGAAGTTGCCACCGCTCTCCTAATTTATTCTGACTGTTCTACTCATATACCCAAAGAAAAACATAAAATAGAAAAAACATTCTACCCTAGCAAAGACACTGCTATTTTCTGTATACAACAAATGTATTTGTTATTTTGCTGCTAGTGGATATTATCATTTTGTCATTTTGAGAATTTAATTATTGTTTTTCTTTCAGTTATTAGACCCTAAATTTAGAACTATTTCTTTTGTTGGTTTTTTTTTCTTTACAGCGCTGGGACCATACCTAGGGTTTCACATGTGCTAAATATGTGTTCCATCAATAAACTACATCTACAGATCAACTCCTTTTCAAATATGTGCTTGAGCATCCATCTGAAGAAAATGCCCTTTACATAACACAATTGCTAAGTTTTGTCAAGGCATATTAACATACCTGAAAACATTCAAATTTTATTTATTTTTGTTCTTTGTAAACTAAAAAAACATTCACCAAAAAGTCCCTGATATATAAAATGCACTGTTTTAGGCACCATGTTCCTAACTTGTTTGCAAATTAGGAATGGAGAAGCATCATTTTGCTGTGTGTGACCCATTCATTATTCAGCTGAATACCTCCCATTCCAAGATCTCAAACAGGACACACCTGCACATTTATTCAGCCTCTTTAGGCCCATTTATTATAAGAAAAAAATATTGAATGTGCACAGAAAAAAGATCTTTTGGTGCTGAGGAATCTCCGCTTGCTTAAGTCATCATTTTGGAGCTATTGCAGTAAGATTTATAAATGCCATTCTTAATGCCACGTAAGAAAATGTGCCCTTTCAACATGCACATTTGTGCAATTCAGAACAATAGGGGGTCTCCTTAAATGTCTTTCCCTGAATACATTCAGGGACACAAATTGCTCTGCATGATGAAAGGAGTATTTCTCCACTTTTATAAAACATTATTTCTCTTTTTTTACATGTCTGTAATATAGAGGTTATAGCAAATAAAGCCAAGGTAGTTCATAATTTAGAAATACGAAGATGATCACACATGCTATGGGAATTTTCTATCATAGTTACTGAAAAAAATCAGACTATAAACCCTGGAGAATTAATTCTGAGACTATGAGAGCCATCACTATAATTAACCATGCCGTCGGGTTTCCTCATGAAATACTACAGAGCACTCAGGACCAAAATGAACAGAAAAATGTTCGTTTTGCTGTTACTAAATACAGAACATTATATCCCTGAAAGATGTTTTAAAACTACTCATTACCTTAGAATGGTCTCATTGTTTTTATTCATTGCAGCTCAAAGTTTGCCCTTTAACTTAGGCCATAAATGGAAAATCGTTGCCTAAAAATTCTTAACTTGGCAGTAGCATCTATTTTAACATCATCTTGCCACGCTAAATATCTCGGTAACCACCCGTGTGTGTGCCAGATGGAGGTGACTGCTCTAACTCTGCATGGTACCTGTCAGCAATCCAGCAATCTAAAGGAGTTAAATTACTCCATCTGCTCTTTCAAATTGCCTGGAGACTGCCTCTCAAATGTTAATGTTTTTGTTTGTTAATAAATAATAAAAGGGCACTTTGTCAATTACACAACTTGACTGTTCCATAATTTGTGCTAGCAAATTTCTGTCAATATTGAGTGAATCAATAAAGAAGCATTTATTATGTATCCAGCAAACATTCTTACTGCACTAGTTGCTGTAGGATGAAATATACAATTTAGGAAAGGAAAATATCCGGACAATAATTATGGTTCTAGAAGAATTGTGCATTACACATAATGCCTGATATAACATTATACTATACTGACAAAAAAGATATAGACAATAAATAAAAGAGAAATAGAAAAGCTAAGAATTAAAAATAGGAAGTGAACATGGTATATATTCAGTTGAAAAATACTCATCTGCAGAGTCCTTATTTAATTAATAAATACTTATTAAATATGTATTATACACTGCAAACTAAGCTAGAGAAAATAACGGTGCAAAGAGGAATAGGGCATAGTCCCTCCCTTTCAAGATTATTTATTCATAATGCACAGTCACAACTATATTATCTCTTAATTTAACAGTTAAAATTGCCTACTTCAGAGTTAAATGTCACCTTAAAATTTGAAGGGAAGCTGCAGAACCATCCTGCACTACCAAGTCTGGCTCTTTTCGCTAAATGTGGAACGATACTTTGAGCTCCAACATTTGATTTGAAGGCCCACAGTACTGTCTATGTATCTTAGCCTGACCATTTGCTCAATGATTCTTATAAGTAATGATAATGGTTCACAAATTGCTTTGTAAATGTTCCTTTATTGTGATAGGGATACACAAGATCTTCTTTAAACATTATCTCTATCAACCTGCCAGTGTTCAATGATTGCTGTAAGCTGTGCTAAATCTAAAATAGAGACAGAGTCTCATGAAACCATGTTAAAAGTGAACACAGGCGAGAAGTCAATTAGGGATTGTAGGCCCTTTGAAATCTAAATACTGCCATAGTCCCCCTTATCCATGGCTTAACTTTCTTCAGTTTTGGTTACCCATGGTCAACCATGGACTATAATTATGAAACAAAAAAATCCAGAGATAAAGAATTCAGTTTCAAATGATTTTATCACAGCATATTATCATAGTTGTTCCATTCTATCATTACTTTTTTCTATTAATCTTTCACTGTGCCTAACTGATAAATTAAACTTTATCTTAGAGATACACAGAAAAAGTATTGTACATATAGTATTCAGTACCATAGTGTGTGAGTCTGATTTCAGTCTTTGTAGCAGTATAACTGAGATAAACAACTTAAAGAGAGGTTTGAATCAGCTCAGGTCCAGGGGACAGCAGTCAGCTCTACCCCTGTGTGTGCTCCAGCTGCCACTGGAAAGGCTCCCCACGGGTAACCAGCTGAGGTTAGTGACAGTGGCTAGCCCCACCCCAGCACACACTCCAGCTGCCCCAGGGAAGCTTTCTGTCACTGGTAGCCAGTGTAGGCTGGGAAAAGCAGCAGCCAGCCCCACACCAGTGCACCATCAGCTGCCAGTAGCCGGCACTAGCCAGGAGAACCAGTCATGCTTAGGAGAAAGTGTAGCCAATGTGGGAAGTGCCTGGGACTCCACTACCAATTTGTCCAGAAAAACCCAAGAAAATGTCAAGACAAAGAAACAAAAGGCATTCTCCTGCTTCCAACCCAAGCAGAGCAAGTCCAGGAGATATAAACACAGAAGAGATCAGGAGTCACATACCTGAAGTTTCTGAAGTGATAGCAACTGAAGTAAAGAAACAACATCATGAGGTTATAAAAGAAATTAGAACAGAAATACTGTCTCATGTAAAAGAAGAAAGGAAAACATAATAAAAGAATTGCTAAGCACCTCTAAAGAAGACATAGATAAAAAACAAATAGAGGAGCACAGGAAAATGAGGGAAACCTTAAATGAACAATATAAAAAAGATTCAGAATATATGAAACAGAGTCAAAGAGATGTCCAGGATATTAAAAACTCCATTAAAAGCTGGCAAAACCACTTGAAAGACCCAAAGATAGACTTTCAGAACTTGAAGACCAATTTGCAGCCTGGGTTGCAAAAGGACAGATCTCTTAAAAATAACAATGAACCAGGAAATAACAATTTAATAGCTACAATATGACACAAAGAAACATAACTTAAGAAAAACAGGTGTGAGCAAAAAAAGCAAAGGTCAACACAAATGACATTAAAAGTCTATTTACAGAAGTAATCTCAGATAACTTCACAAGCATAAGAAAAGGAAATGACATTCAGATAAGTGAAGCATATAGGATGCCAGTTAGTCATAAATGAAATAAATCTACACCAGACATATTTCAACCAAGATTCCAGAAATTCAACACAAGAACAGAATGTTAAAAGATCTTAGAGAAAATAAACAGATCAATTATAAAGGAAAACCCATCAGAATAATGATAGACTTCTCAAAACAAATTATCAAATCAGGAAGAGCTTGGAGTAAAGTATTTCAAGTCCTGAGTGAAAACAACTTCCAACCCAGATTGACGTACCCTGAAAAACTATCCCTAAAAATTAATGAAGAAACAAGATACTACCATGACAAAGAACAACTGAAAGAATTTATGGTCACCAAACCAACTCTACAAAAAATACTTAAGGACATTCTAGAGGAAGATAAAAAGACCATGGTTCCGGGAGCAGTGACAAAGAGGGATCACTGAACAGGGCAGAGAATTGAATGGAGACGAAAGGTTGGCAACCAATGGCAGGAAAATACCAAGGTAGAGATAAGCCAGTAAATGTTGGCCATCACCATTAATGTAGATGCCTCAATTCACCAATAAAACTAACACAGGTAGAGCAGATCAGGAAAGAAGATCCATCAATATGCTTCATATAAGAAACACATTTTAACTAGAAAGAAAATTCATAAACTGCAATTCAAAGGAGAGAGAATGCTCTATGTGACAGGGATTAGCCATCAACTACAGAATGGATAAGAAAGACATGGCATGTTTATACAATGGAAAGTTACCTAGCTATAAAGAAAGATAACCTTGAGGCACTTTTGGGTAAATGGATACAACTTGAGATCATGCTCATTGGTGAAATGGTTCAGAGTGACATGGGTAAACATCACATTGTCTCCCTAGTACAAACAACTGAAGTAGTTAGTAGGATCCAAAATACACAACAGATATAGTAAAAGTGAAAGAGGAGGAAATGTCTAAAAAGGGAAGGCAGTGGTCATTGTTAATCTATTATTGTGTTTTGAAACCCTATATTGTTTTCACTATCCTGTTTAGTTGGTTTTATTCTGTTTTGTTTTGTTTTGTTTTGTTTTGTTTTGTTTGATTTTATTATATTTGATGACATGGAGAGCTATTTCAAAGTTAGCAAAATATATCATGGTAGCCATTATTGATTTCCTATTATCTTGTTTTGAAGTTCTGTAATGCTTTCATTGTTTTGCTATGATTGATCTTATTCTATTTTGTTTTGTTTGATTTTATTATGTCTGATAGTACAGGCAGCTACTCTGAAGATAACAAGAGGCATTATGGTAGCCACTGTTGTTTTCCTGTTGTCTTGTTTTGCAGTCCTGCATTGCTTTCATTGTTTCGTTTTGATTGGTGTTAGTCTGTTCTATTTTGTTTCATTTTGTCATGTCTAATGGTATGGGCAGTTATTTTGAACATAACAAAAGGTATTATGGTAGCCATTATTGATTTCCTTTTACTGTGTTTTGAAATCCTGTACCACGTTCATTGGTTTGTTTTGATTGACTCTATTCTGTTTTATTTCATTTAGTTTTATTCTCTTCAAAAGAAAAAAAGAGAAAGGTTTATTTTGGCTTGTGGCTTCAGAAGTTTCAGACCATCACTGGTTGACTCCTTGGATTCTGTCGTGAGGCAAAACATCATGGCAGGAGCACATGGTAAAAGAGGTCTGTTTACCTCAAGCAGCTGCAAAATAAAAAGAAAAGAATAGGTTAGAATCCCAGGATCCCCTTCAAAGACACACGTAGGTGTGAACATTCCACAAAATAGGGTCTTCCTTCAAAAGATGGTGGAGAGTTTCGTCTGTCCAGAGATGGGCATTCTATCGTCCTTACATGGACACGTAGAGTTTAAAAAACAGGCTTCAGAAACAGAAAAACTAACATTTTCAGGCACGTGATATTTTATTTATAAAATTAAGACACTAATACCGAGTCCACAGTGTTGGTTTGAATTAAACCATGTCTTTTCTAATTCCAAATACTATGCCTAGCACACAGTAACTAAATTTGAATATTATTTGCTTAGTAATCAGAGCTCTCTAGAAATGCTCTCTGGTTGTCTGCTTGCATTATAATGATCTTCATCCTGTATGTTAAGTGGAGACTCAGCTGTAAGGCATGAGGAGTGTTTGAAAGGCTTCTCCCTGGAGTCCAGATAATATGGGAGATTTGCCTCCCCTGTGAGAGCGGAGTGTGCACATCCTGAGTAGCGCACAAATATTAGGACTTCTACTTACATTTATTTACATTATTTCCTTTCAAAAGTTATTTCAAATGTTTTACAATTTACATAATACTTTAATAATTACTTTTTCTAATGTGCTTATAGAGAGCACATTCAAAATTTTTGATAGGTGTTTAAACAAGTTCCGAGAACACTGCTCTGAAAGCAAATTAGAAAAGTCATCACTAAGTTTAGATTCAGTACCACAAAATGCCTATAATAGTACACACTAGGGTACCCTAAACATCCTGTCAGCTCCGTTGCACTTGCTCAGTTCTACTACCCAGGTACACATACAATATCCTCCCCCATCACTTTGCAGGTGCCAGATCTTCTTTTATATTAAGTTGTGTGAAACTGTCCTGATTGTTCTGGTGATTTATTCCTTTCTTGGCATTATGACCTCTGACCACAGTAAAAACCAATTAACAGTTATAGAATATGATTGGAATACACCTCTTTGTTTGGAAATATAACAGCACAATACTAGGTAAACTATTGATAAAAGATGAAATAAAAAGGAAATTTAAAAGCTATTTGGAATTAAATGACAACAAAAACACAACATATTAACATTTGTATAAAGCAGCATTTAGAGATTTATAGTTCACAATGCTAATATTGAAGAAAAACATTCAATAAAAATATAAATCACCTCCACTCCAACTCTAGAAATTTAGGGGGGTGTATTAAGCTTAAAATAAACAGAAAAAGTAATATTAAAGATAGGGATAAAAAAATCAATGGCAGCAGGACCAAGGCCATGAGGAAAATAAAAGCAGCCCAGTGATGATGGAAAGTGACAAAGCATCCACCTAACAGAAGAGGAATCAGCTTTGAAGTGGGAGCCCAGTTGGAAGGCCAGGATCATTTTAAAAACTGATACAAAATGGGTACAGTGATAATAATCACTTACAAGTCCTCATGGGATGATGGTAAGGATCAAATGAGACACTTAAAGATAGCTTACAGCTGCTATGGGCCTGAAGAGAAGCCACACACACCCTCCCTCTGTGAGCCCGCCACTGTGGGACTGCAGGAGAGCAGGCAACACCCAGCGTCCCCACTGCCATGAGGGGAACATCGATGAGCTGCCACCCCACACCTCCCCACCACTTTGGAACCTCACATCCGAGGAGCCCAGGTTCCCAGGCCAATCGCCTTCACCACAGCATGGGCTGTCAGTTCAGGAAGAGCCCAGGACTCAGACAAAGGAGCAAGGTGCAGTCTCAGGCCTCCAGCCCACCCAGAACAAGTCCGGGAGACATAGACAAGAAGAAATGAGAAGTCACACACTTGAGATTTCTGAAGTGTTAGCAACTAAAGTAAAGAAACAACTTAGGGCTTACATTGTTGATTAACTTTGCACGACTATATCTGAGCAACTATTTACAGTGTGCAATATAGTAACTATTACTGACTTCCTACGTTTTTGAAATCCAAAATTGTTCTCATTGTTTTGTTTCATCTAAAAAAATCAAAGAATATACTATAGAGAACTCTATGAAGCCAAAAGTTATCAAAATAAAAGATGAGATAATTTTATGAACAACTTCAGGCCAATACTTTTGAAACATGAAAAAATTCCTTCAGTGTCTCAGACTATCAAGGCTTTCTCAAGTAGAGCATGATAGTTATTTTATCTATTAAAGAAATTCACCTCATAGTTTAAAAGTTTTTTTTATTTTTAAAATTCACAAATATCTTCATTGGGGAATTCTACAAAACATTTTTAAAAAAGAATAATATCATGTTTACCCAAATTCTTCCAGAAAACTAAAAAGAAGAACTACTTCCTCAGTCATTCTAGAGGGCATTTTACTCTGATGCCTCATTCAGAAATAGACTTTACAGTAAAAGATAGCTGCAAGCCATCATAAACACAGATGTATATATCAAGAAAAATATTAAAGATAATATATCATTAACAAGTTGGGCTTGTCCCAAGAATGCAAAGTTGGCTTGACACTAAAAAAATCACGTATTGATTTTACTAATATTCAAAACATTATTATTAATGCAACAATTATTACATTAACCATCTAAAAAGAAACATCATATGATCATTTCAATAAATGAAGCATATGACAAAATCTAACATCTATGCTTTTGCTTTTATGTAAGTAATGCTTTTATTTAAATAAATACGTAGCATCTTTTTTTTTTAAAGGCTGCTTTATATGCTACAGGCTTCTGGGCATCTTACTTCCAAATCATCAGCCTAGATTTGAGTTTCTATCATTGTTACATAGTTCCAAAAGGATGTACAAAAGCCAGAGAACACAATATCCTATGCTTGGTTACATATTACTTTGTCATTAATTTCAAGGTAGAACTGACTCTTTCAGAAACAGCTACTGAATGATATTACTATTGTACATCATAGAGGAAGAATCTATCGTTGTCTGAGACTGGGCAGAGATGTCCTCTGGAATGTGGAAATAGATACTTTTCTTCATGGCTGAGTTATACTTATACTGCAAGTGGAATATGCAGTGCCAAAGTTCATTCAATTTGTAACTTTCAACCCTGAGAACAGGTTGTATACCCTAGTCTCATCCTTGAACAATGTTAGCAACATTCTAAATGTTGGAAATATGAGTTTTAAAATTTTAGCTTCATTAAAATAGCATCTACAGTTTCTTTTTTTAAATTTTATTTAAAGAAAGACTAAACAAAACAGAAAATGGGTGAAATAATACATACGTTCAGAGAAAAAATAAACAGTAAGAAATCACTAGTTAAGGTTTACATACTGTCCTGTTACAAATAGTTGTTCAAGATACAAAAATGGAATATATAAAGTGGGAATTCAAACAGCAAGATTGCAAACAGTTCTGTTCAACTATCCAACAAAAGCTTAGTAATATTGTTATCAATCCTATATACTTAAACATACATGCAGTTATCCATATCTTCATTTACGTTGAGATTGAACAAACTAAAGCAGGCTGAAATCATTCTGAACAAAGAATAATAGTATTGCTGGATTTCACATCATGACACTCTGGGATCAGCACTGGGTACTGCAGTGTCTTGTTTTAAAATTTTATTTAAATAAAGACTAAAAACAGAAAATGGTTAGAAATAATACATAATTTCAAAGAAAAAATAAACATTAAGAAATCACTAGTTAATGATTACTGATTGTCCTCTTACAAATAGTTATTCAAGATGCTAAAGTGGAGCATATAAAGTGGGGATTCAAACAATGAGACTGCAAACAGTGCTGTTCATCTATCCAACAAAAACTTACAAATATGGTTATCAATCCTATACACTTAAATATACATGCAGTTATCTATATCTTCAATTATGTTGAGATTGAACAAACCCAAGCAGGCTAATATCACCCTGAACAAAGAATAATACTATTGTTGGGTGTCACATTATGACCTTCGAGGATCAGTACTGAGTACTTTAGTGTCTGTTTTTGTTCAGAGTATTTGTTCATTTCATCATGTGTCATAAGATCAGTTCTCATAAACTGTTTATAGGTTCTATACATGCAGGAGTCTTAACATGTATTTCTATCCTTTCTATATTAGAGGGAGAAAAAAACAAAGCAAGACAAAACAAAACATATTCCTATAAACACATGAAACGAAAAAGACATATAGGACCGTTGTACAAGGAGTTCTACCATAGTTCCTGTGTTGTTTCTTGTTATCGTCAATAGAATTGGCTATATCATTAGACATAGTATAATTGAATATATCAGTACATAACAGTTTAATAAAAACACAACTTTGTATATAATATAAACCTTCAAAAACAGGCAGTAATCAAACCAAAATGTGTATCGTAGAGTCTTGTCATCTTCAGTGTAGTTGCTATACTCTCAGACTTTATACTATCAATCATATCAGTTTTGAATAAAATCTGTCAATACCAAACAGCAATCAAACAAACCAGATTTAACTTAGATCACTCATGACAAAACAGTATAAATCATACAGAACTCCAGATTAAAATAATAGGAAATTAAAGATGATTACTGTGCTACATCCTGATGTTTTTGGGATAGCTGTGTGTGCCCTCAAATCTAATGCAAATAGACAAACTGGGACAGAATAAAATAGATTTTAAAAAAAGAATAAAATCTATCTAAGCAGAATGGTGCAAGTAACGTGGGTTTTAAGTCCTCATACACTATTAACAATATCTTCTGCCATCTTTTTAAGACTCTCCCTCCCCTTTCATTTCCTCGGCGTACACTGTGCATTTTTGGGTCTGACCAAGACCCTTGGTTTCAAATTGAGGGGCGGAGGTAACCTGCTATTTACCTAAGTGTTTCCGAACCTTTTTTCTCCTGGACTTGATCTCTAATTGTTTTCCTTTACCTATTGTCTTAGTTACTTTTTGCTCGTAGCTGAGACAAAATACCTGAAGCCCAAAGTTGAGAAAGGAAAGGTTTATTTCTTACAGTTTTTGGAGGTTTCAGACCACACTCAATTGGCTCCAAGACAGGCAGGCATGGCTGGACCGCCGTTCATGGCGGCTGCAAACAGCAAAGCAGAACCGGCAAAGAGAAAGAGTCACCTTCTTCCTGCCATTACATCACATCCTGGCTCCACCCCTTTGTGGGTGGAGCACTGACACCATCAATACAAGCACTAGACAATGAATGAATAACAAATACACAATTCAAACTCATGAGGCCTGGGGGACACAGACATAAATCATGATACCTATTAAAGCCTGTCTTTCCAACCTATCCACAAATACTGGTCTAGTTGCCCCTATTACTCTCTGATTCTCTGTCACAAAAAACATTGTTTTCTCATATTTGATTTTCAGTCCATGTACTCTTTTTCATGTTAATTATATTTCCTATAAATAGCATCTCGGTGGACCATGCTTCCGGATCTATTCTACATGTGGTTCTTTTTTTTTAATTTAGTGTATCAAGGCCATCTATATTAGAGATTATAACCAACTTTCTCTGCCTCATTTCTGTTATGCTCTTTTTTTGCCATCAGTTGTCTGCTTATCTTCTTCATTCTGTTTTCTGCTCCATTCATTGAGGCCTCTCTGCCACTGTTCCTGGAATCATAGTACTTTTCTCTCTCTCTAGAATGCCCTGCAGTATTCTCTGTAGACTTGGATTGGTGTTTGTGAATTTCCCAAGTTCTTCTTTGTCTTGGAAGCATCTTGTTTCTCCATTAATTTCTAGAGATGATTTAGCAGGGTATATCAATCTGGGATGGAGGTTATTTTTTTTCAGGGCTTGGAATATTTCACTCCAGGCTCTTCTTGACTTGGTGGTTTGTGTTGAGAAGTATGCTGTTATTCTGATGGACCTTCCTTTATAGGTTATCTGTTTCTTGTCTTTAACAGCTTTTAATATTCTGTTCTTATATTGAATTTCTGAGATCTTGATTATTATATGCCTGGGTATAGCTCTGTTTTGGTTGTAGGTGGCTGGACTTCTGTATGCCTCATACATCAGAATATCATTTCCTTTTCCTATGTTTGGGAAGTTTTCCTGAATTATTTCTGTGAATAGCCTTTGTAGTTCCTTTGTTTGTACCCCTGCTTCTTCATTCACATTCTTTATTCTCAAGTTGTAGATCCTCTTGTCGTCTTCTAGCCTTTGTATTAATACTGCTTATTTCCTTGTTATTTTTTAAAAGTTTTTTCCTTTCATAATCCCACTTTGCAAATCTGTCCTCCAGTTTGGATAATCTAACCTTAGTTTCTTTCAAGCAGCTTTGCCATCTTCCCATAGAGTTTTTAATTTCCTGGTAATCTCTTTGAATCTGCTTCATACATTCTATATTTTCTTTATAGTCTTCATCAAATGGTTCTCTCCTTTGAGTTCCTCCCTTCTTCTGTTCGTGTCTTCTTGAGGAGTGTCTTTAATTAATCTTCTTATATCTTGCTTTACTTGGCTAAATATTTCACTTTTGAACTTGTCTATGAGGTCCCGAAGATATCTCTTTATGTCCACTGGTGCCATGTCTGATATTGCATGTTTGCTGTCCTCATTCTCCTTTATATTTACTTGTCTTGTGTCAATGTCCTCAGGGTTGGGACCTGGGGACCTTTTCTTGTTGCTTCCTCTTCCTATCTTTTTTGTTTCTTCCAATAGGCCTCAGTTTCTTTCTTTGTTGGTTACAATTCTTCTGAAGTGCTCTGGCTAGGTGACCCTTCCAACTGCAGTGTGCTAGTGAGCTGCAAACAGAGGCAGCATATGCTGGCCCATCCCCTCCAGATCAGTCAACCTGCTAAGGTAGTGTGTGCCACCTCCCCTCCAGGTCAATCAACCTGCTGAGGCCTTCACTGCGTTAGTGTATGCCATTGCCATAGGGAATTGATTTCGGATAACGTTTTGGGTTTCAGCCAGGTCAATGACCCAGGCCTAGTTTACTCCACCAATCCTGTTCAGGAAGGGAACAACTAACTGAAGTCATTGCTGTCCCTTGTTCCTGCCAGTACTGCGCAGTCCCAGAATGTCATCTGTTGGAGCCCTCTTCTCTGTGGAATGGTTTTATTCCCGTCATTCACCACAGGTCAATGCAGGCTCCCCATTAGCTAAGCTCTCTGTTCGGCTCACAGATCCCTGACCTCAGTGTGACTGCATTTCCAGTGAGTCTAAGCTGCGGGATTTCAGACAGCTGAGTAAGTTGCCACCACTCAGATATGGGCACTGCAGCGGGAACATTGAACCTTTAGCTGTTCCAATGGTAGCACCAGGACTGTCTGTTTGATTGGTTCTTCTCACCTTAGTTTCTTCTTGGGATGAGAGAATTCATCTCTCTCTGTTCGGGGCTCCTCACACTGTATTATGTTGACTTCTAAGTTGACTATCTCAGGGAGCCTTTGTAGCCTGCTGTTATCTATCTGCCATCTTTGCTCCTCACTCAGTACTTAGCATCTTATACTGCCTTTGGAAAAGACTTTCAGTAAAATGAGAATTGTAAGAAATGTCTCAACTGATAAAGCCATCTATCAAAACTCTACAGTTAACTTCTTCGTAAAGAGCAAGAATAGGAATATCTACTACCAAAACACTTTCATTGTACATGGTAGTGAAGGTCTATAAACAAAAATACCAGTACTACAAACAAAAATATGTATATATTAAAAATGGCATTTAGATTGAAAAAGAGCATTTGTTTACAAATTTTACATGATTAGCTATAAAGACAATCATGTAAAATTTACCAGAAGTGCTTAATACTAGTAAATAGTTCACCAAGGTCCAGGAACAAGAGCACTGTGTAGAACACAGTTGCATTGCTATATACTAGTAACAAATATCAGAAATTTTACATTTTAAAAACTTTTTTGTCTTTTTGAGACAAGGTCTCACTATGCAGTTTAGGCTGCCTTGAGCTCACTTTGTAGCCCAGGTTAGCCTCAAACTTGCAAACATGCTCCTGCCTTAGCCTCTCAAGCACTAGAATTACAGGCATATGCCATCACACCAAGCCCTAAAACATTTTTTATGTTAACACAAAGATAGAAAATACTTAAGAATCTTTTTAAAAGGTTTGCAAGACCTACATTCAAAAAAACTACAAAATGGTTCTGTTTTGTATGTTTTTTCCTAGATTTAACAAGTTTACCCCAAGTCTTTTCCATACCACATGACTGCATTTGCTGCCTCCTGAATGACAATAAACTGGTCATCTGAATCTCCAAATGGCTATTCTTATGTTTCTCAGCACCCTCTGTGATGAACTGAACTAATTTGCTCTATGAATAGTTTAATTTAGCCCAATATAGTAATATTTTGGGGCTTTGGAGGTAGCTATGTATGCCTTCAGTTTTTGAGGAAGTCTTTTCTCCAGATTTTACAAGTTACCTGTTTCTAAGAAAAAAATATATTCATCAACCATCAAGGAAATTCAAACATTATTCCTATCTGCTATACAAGCAGTGATTGATGAATACAATAAATGTTGAAATTTTTAAAAACTTACTACTCATTGCCAAAAATGAAGAATGTGTTCTAAAAGAGAAGTATTATGAATTGTTTAAAAAGGATTTATGTCAATGTGTCTTCTATTATAATAAACTTCTTCTTCTTCTTCTTCTTCTTCTTCTTCTTCTTCTTTTTTTTTTTTTTTTTTTTTTTTTTTTTGTGTTTTTGAGACAGGTGTCTCTATGTAGTTCAGGCTGGCCTTGAGCTCACTTTGCAGCTAGGCTGACCTTGAACTTGCAACAATTCTTCTACCTCAGCCTCTTGAGTGCTGGAATTACAGGTGTGCACCATCTTGCCTGGCTGGTGTAATAAATTTCTTTAAACATTGATATTTTTTATCATTCCTCCTTGATTTAACATCTACAGCAATTTTTTTCAAATAAAAACAATACAATGCACCCTCATCTACCTTATTCACTGGACTTGGCACTGTGTAACTTCTGGCTCTTTCCTAAAGTCAACATGATCTTGAGAGGCAAACAGTTTTAATTGATTTAGAATATTAAGGTAACCATAACAGTGCAATAAAAGACATGCATGAAAGAGGACTCTCAGAACTGATTTGGGAAGGTGGAAGAATCATGGGGTGAGCTTTGTTCAAAGCAAGTGGCAGTATTTTGAGGGAAATTAATGGCAATAGGTCTTTTATTATAATATTTTTAAAATGTAAATATTCATCTTATTTTTAGCATCCAGGATAGTTTGAATATGCCCCCTCAAAAGTTCATGTACTGGAATCAAAGCACAGTAGTGAGAGCTGGTGGAACCTGTGAGAAGTGATTAGGAAATTAAGAGGGGTTACCGACTCTGTCCTGGAACTGGGTGCAACCTTAACATAGTGCACTTTCATAAAGCAAGACTTCGCCTTGTGTTTTGTCTCTCTTACTGGCCCCCACTTGCTCTTCTACTGTCTGGCATGAGTTGAAGGTCCTAGAAGCTGAACAGATGACAGCTGCCACGTATTGACTTCCTACTCCCCAGAACCATAAGCCAAATACATCTCTCCATCATAAGTTCCCCAATTTTGAGTGTTTTGTTAAAGCAGCAGAAAGTAGACACAGTTCCAACACAAAGAAAGAAACACTGGTCCAGTTTTTAAAACCTAGAATTATAGAAGTAATCTTTAAATTATATAGCTCTTTTCAAATTTTGTTTTATTAAGATCTATTGATGAGAGAATGCTTAGATACTTTTGGAATTTCACACTTCCAGAGCTTTCCTCATAAATGGGTCACAGATCCAGTAACTCTAGCTCCAGGCCTGGATGGAGTCACTGTCAGCTGCTCCCTCAAAATTGCCCTCATGCTAGTTTTCTCTCAAATGTATTCTCATTAGCTGCTTTCACTTCAACAGACATAAATCAGGAAAACACTTAAGAAAACTATTGAAAATACGACCTGAGGGGTTTTTCTAGGTAAATTATCATAAAACTTCCTGACACAGATTGAAAAGCCACATGTGAGGACCTTTACATATTTCTACCTATAGATATTTTGTAATCAATTACAATAACATTATATACCTCATTTCTGCTGTAATAGATTCAATTACATAGTTAACATTTCCTGCTAACCTTTTCAAACACAGGAAAGCAAATTCCACCTACCTGATTGCTATGTTTGTCTAATGCATATGTTATTCTTGTTATCTTTAATTCAAGTAGACATTTGCTTTCTTTGGTTACATAGCTGGATAACTAGTTATTTACCTGATTTGTAGATGCACTTAAACTTCTATGCCTCAGGGGATTGATTCATACATATTGTTGTCGTTATACTTTCTCTTAAAATTTATCTCTCCCAACAGTCTATTAAAATAGGTTGGTATAACATTACCCCCTTTTAGAGGAACCTGGAGACATCACCATTACATTTTTGGGTAAATTTGTGCCAGCCAGTCAGAAGTGTTGTCTTAGCCCATGCAATTCTAATCTATTGTGTATTCCAACCTATCTTACCTCCCAGGAGAGCTACAATTTGGAGGGCTGTTACAGTATTTTTAAAAGCATTTATAATATGAATCATTAATAATTACCTGTATCAAGTAATTATAATACTACAGAGCACACAGAACCTTCTTGAAATATAAGTTTTCTTCCATAATTAAGATGTGTGATCATAAAGGAAGGAGAAATTCAATGAATATAGACTATTTGGTATGCAGTTTGGAATTTTTTGGGAATGTCCTATTTAATTTGGCATAAACAATAAACTCGAAGGGATCAGCATAGCCTGAAGTGCAAAATGTGCCTCTGGCTTTAATGAAAGGATTGCAAAGAGTAGATACTAAGCACTATGATTTCAGGGATCCGTCATCACAAAATGACCAAAAACTTAGTGAAGAATAAATTGTCCACTGATTGTGGACAATATCTATACTAAGTTTTGTTCTCACTTAACAGATTTTTGCCCAAAGAGGTTGGTAACAAATACTAAGAAATTTTTCTAAAGTTATAGGTCTTTGAAATGTAGTTCGATTTATGAAAATTAGAAAAGCTGTCCTAGGCTTTACATTACCCACATCAAGCTTATGTGCACAGTCACACAAGCTCCTAAGCCAAATTCTCTACTACCTCAAGGGCAGGGATTATGGCCCAAACAACTAGAGTAAAAAATTTTCGCAAAGTACCTCAAGATCTTTGATATTCATTTACAATAGGCGTAGCTACTGTTGAAACCCAATTATAAATGGGACACATCTACACATGAACACTTCACAAAACTGACATTTACCCAAAGAAACTTCACTTAAAGAGCATGAAACTGTTTTCAACAATGAGGCCATGATAAATCCATAAATGGCAACATACTTATGCACCTGTAAAATATATGAATAAAAATGACTTGAGGATTACCATTTGTTTAACCTACTGAAAAGTAAGAACTCTGCTGTCACAGAGAAACAGACAGATAGGGAAAGATTTATGACAGAAATTCTCCAGTCCTAAAGGAAAAGATTTTTTTAGTTTTTTTAAAATATCCTATATAATGAAAAAAGAACATCTAGTATAAAGTTGGGTGAATTTTCACAAGTTAAACATGCCTATTTAATGATCTGTTAAATCAAGAAAGAAAGAAGGTCAGTCCCCCAAGAACCTGTGACTGCTATCACCACCTAAGCGAGTCCCCGCTCAGCTCCACTTCCTGCTTCCTGTCACATCTCACTTGGGCCCAGCACTGGGTTGGACCATAATGGCTCCCATTGCCTGCCCCTCTGCACACCTGCTCCGTCAAAACTCAGTGTAGCTGGAGTGTGAAGGAGCTGGGACGAAAATCCTTAACTGACTGAGTTTGAGTGACTTTGTGTAAACTCAGAGTGTGGCACTGTGTATTCTATCACATGACAAAAGGGCTTGAAGTAACATTTAGGTTGAGTTAGAGAAGAATCAGCTAAATTATTTTTTTTCATATCCCAGACAAAACTTAGGGACAAAGTTAATACAGGATATTTATTCATAAATTTGAAACAAAGAAACTTTCAGTCATCCATCACTTTCCTTTCATCGGGAGTTCAAAGGTGTCAGGAGGAGAGTAAGTTTTACAGTAAAGTGAGGAAATGCTGAGAAGCCAGGGTTGGCAAGAACTTTAAAATGATGAGATTTGGGGGAAGCAGAAGGGACTTTAATTTATCTTCAAGTACAAGGAGTGATCAGACTGCAGCCCTTCCAGGAGGAGAACCAGCAGTGTCTCCTGAGATCCACACCATGTTGGAACTTAGGACTCTGGGAAGCCAAACAAGCACCTCCTCTCCCTGGTAAGCAGTGGTGGTCTGGCCGACTGCAGCCCTTCCAGAGGGAGAACCTGCAGCAGCTCCTGAGATCTGCGCCATGTTGGAACTGAGGACACTGTAAAAACAATTGACCATCCTGCCTCCCTGCTAAGCAATAGTGAACCTACTGCTACATGGCCTAGAGTCAAATATCCCACTTCCCCTATCCTCCTTCTCCCCCCCCCCCCCCCGTCTGCCTCCGCCCATTAGCAAATGGGAAACAGAAATCTGAGCATCTCTTGGGAGGTTGACCATAGCAAATAAGGGGGACTTCCTCCTACCATTTCTTTGAAGGCAAATATTTTTATTACTCTTTTGCTCTTTTCTGATTAATGGTACTGCTCTATTCAATATTCTACTGTGATAAGTTCTATAGTGTTCTATATTTCATCTCATTTTGATATATGTGATTGAAAGAACAATTATTATAAAGATAACAAAATATACTGTGATACCTATTACTGTTATCCCAGTAACCTACTGTGAAGTTCTGTACCAGTTTCACTGTACGATCTTAGTTGGCTTTATTCTGACTTGTTCTGTTGTATACTTTCAAAATAAAATTTAAAAAAAAGTGCAAGGAGTGATCAAAATACATAGTGAATTTTTAAATGTATTACAGTTAAGATAGTTTCATTAATCCTCCTCAAAATACTCCCCTCCCTCATATGTTTATCCCATTGTTTTTGCCACCTTCTGTAGCAATTCAGGGAAGTCCACTTTAGTGAATGTCTTAAGGAATGTGATCAAGAATATGATGAGAGACCACAAACAGAATCATCAGACAGCACCTCCTGAGAGAGAATCGGCCATGCTGGGACTGCGAGGGGCAGACCAACAAGCCAACTAGCCAGCCTTTCTGTTAAGCCACACAGGCCACACAGGACCAGGAAGACAAAAGTCAGTGTCTCCCCTGAGCCTACTGGTGCCCAGGCTGAGAATCACAAGACCTGCTTCTCATTTCCCCTCTTCCTGGCCCCCATAAGCAACCAGCTGGTTTGGAGGACAGGCTGAGTTGACAGCAACTGAGGTACAAGAAGCAACTAAATGTTTATACTGTTTGTTTGAATTTGCAGGCCTGGGGCTGGTGGTCTGAGCGTCAATAGGGAGGATAACATTATGCAAAATAGCAAGTATGGGGCATTTCATTCTAAATTGTTTTTGAAATCCAATATTGTTTTCACTGTTTTGTTTTACTCCATTAATTGTTTTTGCTTTATTCAATATTCTTTTATGATTGGTTTTATTCTGTTTTGTTTTGTTTTGATTTTGCTATAGCTGATGGAATGGACAACAATTGTGAAGATAACAAGATATACTATAGCAACCACTGTTGTTTTCCTATTGTCCTACTCTGAAGTTCTGTACCAATTTCTCTGCTTTGTTTTGATTCAATTTATTCTGTTTTGTTTTGTTTTGTTGGATTTTATTATCTTTAAAATAAAATGTATGATGAATACTGAGGTCAAGTGCCATCCGACAGAAGGGCATGCTCCTACTAGTGTGTCCTCTTCCAACTTATTCACTGGATCTGCCATTGTGGGACTTCTGGCTCTTCCTCCAAAGTCAAAATGACCATGAAAGATAAATGATTCAAATCAATTCAGGATGTAGAAGCACCCCACAACAACACAACTAAAGATACTCACAAAAAAGAACTTCCAGGACTGCTTCAGAAAATGATAAGAATAATGAGCTAAGTGTGATCAAAGAAGGGGAATATTTTCTGGAGAAAATACAAGTAATATGTCTTTTACTGTAATAATTTTATTTGATTTAAACCTTCACTGTAGTTTTCAATCATACTTCTTACATTTCACAGTCCTTGGTTTGCTACCAGAGACAAATGAGCAGCTTAAAAATATTTCAATGGATGAAAAACTGCACAGAGTTGGAGGTGGAGGGATTTCAGTGACCAGGCATTTCTTGAAACAAGGGAGATTAGTGAGGTGTCTTGTACAGTGGGGCTGTCATCATGGTTCTTATGGGGAGGAGGATGTCATGGCAGACAGTTCCTCAGCTAAACACATGTTCTGAAAAGTGAGTTAACAACACATTTGCACCTTTTTTTATATGAGCAGTACATATGAAAATTATGAAAACTTGATTGCTATGAGTATAAGAACTGTTCAATAGTTAACAAAGAGGTTCTAAGTAGACACTATTAATCCATCATGCACTCATTATCTACTTTCAGGACTAACTTTACCTTTCTGAAAGATGCTATTTTTTAATTTTTATTTTAAAGAGAATAAAACAAAATGAAACGAAACAAAACAGAACAAAGCAGAGCAGGGTAAAACAATGCAAATACCACAGGATTTCAGAAAAAGATAGCAAGAAATCAACAGTGGTTACCATAATGTCTCTTGTTTTCTTCAAAATAGTCACCCATATCTTCACACACAGTAAGTTAATACAAATCAAAATAGCATAAAAGCAATCAAAACACAAGAATGAGAGCCTTAAGGGCTTTCAAGACCAGACACTAGGAAATCAGTAATGGCCACCATAATGTCTCTTGTTTTCTTCAAAATACCTGTCCATATCTTCATACATATTGGAATCAAATCATTGAAAACAGAGTAAAACCAATCAAAACCAAGAACAAAAGCATTATTGGCTTTCAAATCAAAAAGATAGGAAATCATCAATGGCTACCATTGTGTCTCATTTTCTTCTGTGTAGTTGTTCATACTATCACACATAATAAAATCAATTATAAAACTTTTCCTTTTTTGGTACTGGGCATCAAACTCACAATATCACTCTGGCCAAGCAGGCACTTATACCGCTGAACTAAATCCCCAAGCCCCTCCTTAAGATGCTTTAGAAGTAGCTCATTGAAAGAATTTCTCCCTCTCTATCTCTCTCTCTCTCTCACTCTCTCTCTCTCTCTCTCTCCCACCTCCACAACAAGAATTTCTTGTACATAGATTTAAAAGTGAAACACATTGTCAATTAAAATTCCACATTAGGAAATGTAATTTCAAACTTTTGGAACATGTGTCCCTATTTAATTAAAATTGTAGTACATTCAATAAATATTTTTCAGTCTTTGCCTTTTTTGACCTCCGGTCACTAACATGCTAAGCAATCATTCAACTTGAAATTCTTTTCCTGCCCTCCTTGACACTGCTCTTTCTTGGTTTTCCTTCTATTTCTGTGATCTCCTCCTTCCTAAACATCTATGAAAACAACCTTGTCTTTCTTAGAGCCAGGCCACAAACTCCTGCCCTTCTATTTTCACACAGAATTTCAAGATAATTTCAATCACTTCCTTGATCTAATTTACAATACACATAAAATCATTTTCCAAATAAGTATCTTTAGTTCAAATTTCTCTTTTAAATTCCACACATTTTTATCTAGCTGTTCCTTACACATTTCTGTGAACCATTCATAGAATTTCAAATTTATTATCTTTGGTCTGTATCTGAACTTATCAACCCAGCACAGCTTTAATACTATGTGCGTATGTGAGCTGAGATAGGATGTCACAGAAATTATAGTCTTCTGTTGTCAGATGCTTTTTCTTTCAAATCTCAAGTCAAGTAAAGAAGTTTTGGAAATGCCAAACCACATTTTAAAACATTACCTTAAATATTACATTCTTTAAAAAAAACAAGTACAAATAGTTCTGTTTAATATAAAATTAATTTAAGTGAAATATTGTTCTTAATCACTTTGACAAAAATAGGAAATATGAATTTCCTTGGTTGAAATTCTAATAAAACTTATCCTGAAGGATTCTTTTTAATTTCTTCTTTTCAATATAAACCATAAATATTAATATAATCCCGATTTCCTTTTTTTAAAAAAACCAAACAGAATATCAAGGGACACACGCAATATACTAAGAATCATTTGTGCTGGATTTGCCACTATCATTCTAGAACCTTAGAATCCAATCCTAGCTTCTTTTTGTCTCCATATGAGATCTTGAGGCAATTGTTAATCATCCCTACTTTCACCCTTGAGATGACTGAGCTTGGGTGATAAATTATATGGTCATGCGTATACCATGTAGTCAAATTGCTCAGAAATCCAGTACATAATCAAAATACCCTGAGAAGCTTTTTAAAGTTATTCTTTGCCCCCTTTTTAATTTTATTTAAGGAGAAAAAGAAAAAAAAAAACAAAAAAAGGGTACAAGTCATACAGAATTTCAAAAAAAATAAACAGTAGGAAATCGCTAGCTAATAGATTACATATTGTCATCTTAGAAATAATTGTTCAAGTTACAAAGTTAAAGCATATAAAGTGGACATTCAAACAGTGAGACTGCAAACAGTTCTGTTCAATGATCCAACAAAAACTCAGTAATATGGTTATCTATCTTATATGTTTAAATATACACACAGTTATATGCTTTAGAGCACTTTCTTTTCGTCTCTTTTTTACAATGACAATTACACATCTTGGTTTTATTACTCCCACAGTTCTTATTACTTTTTTTGAAGAGAATAAAACCAAATGTGACATAACAAAACAGAGTCAGTCAAATCAAAAGGATAGACATAGTACATAATGTAAAAACAGAATACAAGGTGATGAACAATGGTTACCATAATGCCTCTTGCTATCTTAAAAAGAATAGCCTATATCATCAGTTATAATAAAATTGAACAAAACAGTAAAGAACAAAACCAATAAAACCAAAACACTGGAGACATTACAGGACTTCAAAAGATAATAGTCAAACCAGAATGGGCATCATAGTGAATCTTATTGTCTTCACAGTTGTTGCCTATACTCTCAAACTTGGTACTATGGAGCAAAACAGAATAGAGTAAAAGCAGTCAAAACAAGATAGTGAGAGCAATACAGGGTTTCAAATCAGGTGAATAGGAAATCAAGGTGGGTTACTATAATATATCCTGCTATTTTTTATTTATTTTTTCCTTCATTAAAAAAATAAAAATAAAAAAATAATAAAAAAAGGAGATTGAGATAAAAGAGGACGAACAACAAAGCAGCACAGGTCAGAACATAACCATTTAAGCAAAATAGTGTTTCACCACAAGGTATCCCAACATAAAAGTAGTTACCATATTGTCCCTGTCCTTGAAATCTTTGAGTATAATTTTGTATACTGTAGCATCAAATATATCAAGCCAATGTAAAACCATTCAAGAGAATGACAGTATTACAGAGTATTTAGAACCAACTGACAGAAAATGAACAATGGTTTCTGTATTATCTCCTTGTCTATAAAAGTTTTTGTTTATGGGCTGGGTGTTTAGCTCAGCGGCATAAGCGCCTGCCTTGAAAGCAGGCAGTCATGAGTTCGATCCCCTGTACCAATAAAAAGGAAAAAGACAAAAAAAAAAAAAAAAAAGAAAAGAAAAAAAAAGTTTTTGTTTATATTATCATATATAATAAAATCCAATAAGATACCACATCTTAAGACTGATGGAGACAGGCACCGGCCCCCGCCCGGCCGCCCGCCCACGCCGGTCTGGAGCTGCGGGCGGCGCCCCACGCCTGCCGCTCGCGCGCGGGGTCCGGGCGATCGCCCCCAGCTGGCGGGGCGGGGCGGGGTGAGTGGGGGCGGGGCGGGGTGAGTGGGGGCGGGGCCCGGGAGGCAGGGAAGAGTTAAGTTTGGAAGGCTCTGCAGACACGTTGAGGGGGAGTTACCGAGCCCAGGCAGCAAAAACATCCCGGCGCATTCCTGGGGAGTCCTCAGCTGCCAGCATCTGATTAGAACCATATCTCTCGCCGGGAGTGGCCGCGCGGCTCGAGCTCCGGCCCGCGGCTATTTAAGCGGGGCCACCGCGGCGCTGCGCTGCAGCCCGGAGGCTCCGCGCGGGAAGTCATGCTCGCCTCGCACAGGCGCTAGGAGCTGGTGTGTGCCATAGGTTATGTTCATCTGAGACTCAGCCATCAGGGATCACGTGGTATCACTAAGTGTCTGCTGGGGCTGGGATTTGCTGCTTGCTCTCTTGCCATGTCCAACGAAGTAGAAACGAGCACGACCAACGGTCAGCCTGACCAACAGGCTGCACCAAAAGCACCATCAAAGAAGGAAAAGAAGAAAGGCACTGAAAAAACAGACGAGTATCTCTTGGCTAGGTTCAAAGGCGATGGTGTAAAATATAAGGCCAAGCTAATCGGAATTGATGACGTGCCAGATGCCCGAGGGGATAAGATGAGCCAAGATTCTATGATGAAACTCAAGGGCATGGCAGCAGCTGGTCGGTCTCAGGGACAACATAAACAAAGGATCTGGGTCAACATTTCCCTTTCTGGAATAAAAATAATCGATGAGAAAACTGGGGTAATAGAGCACGAACATCCAGTAAATAAGATCTCTTTCATTGCTCGTGATGTGACAGACAACCGGGCATTTGGTTACGTGTGTGGAGGAGAGGGGCAGCACCAGTTTTTTGCCATAAAAACTGGGCAACAGGCTGAGCCATTAGTCGTTGATCTTAAAGACCTTTTTCAAGTTATCTATAATGTAAAGAAAAAAGAAGAGGAAAAGAAAAAGGCTGAAGAAGCCAACAAAACAGTCGAGAATGGAAGCGAGGCTCTAATGACTCTAGAGGATCAAGATAACAAACTGAAATTGGGTGTTGACCAGATGGATTTGTTTGGGGACATGTCTACACCTCCTGACCTAAATAGTCCAACAGAAAGCAAAGATATCCTGTTAGTGGATCTAAACTCTGAAATCGACACCAATCAAAATTCTTTAAGAGAAAATCCGTTCCTAACAAATGGCATCACCTCCTGCTCTCTTCCACGACCAAAACCTCAGGCATCCTTCTTGCCTGAAAATGCCTTTTCTGCCAATCTCAACTTCTTCCCCACACCTAATCCTGATCCTTTCCGTGATGATCCTTTTGCACAGCCAGACCAATCGACACCCTCTTCGTTTGATTCTCTCAAACCTCCAGATCAGAAGAAAGAGAATTTGTGTAGTCTGTCTACTCCACTGAGTAATGGGCCCCAAAACGGTGATGTTGATTACTTTGGCCAGCAATTTGACCAGATCTCTAACCGGACTGGCAAACAGGAAGCTCAGGCAGGCCCGTGGCCCTTTTCAAGTACGCAAAGCCAGCCAGCAGTGAGAACTCAAAATGGGGTGTCTGAAAGAGAACAGGACGGCTTCCATATCAAATCTTCCCCAAACCCTTTTGTGGGAAGCTCTCCCACAGGACTCTCTGTACCGAATGGCATAAAGCAGGACTTGGAAAGCTCTGTCCAGTCCTCACCACATGACTCTATAGCTATTATCCCACCTCCACAAAGTACCAAACCGGGAAGAGGCAGAAGGACTGCTAAGTCTCCAGCAAATGACCTGCTTGCATCGGACATCTTTGCTCCTCCCGTCTCAGAACCTCCAGGCCAGACATCACCCACAGGACAGTCTGCAGCCCCCCAGAGCAACCCCTTGGATCTCTTCAAAACAAATGTTCCTGCCCCGGTGGCACCTCTTGCGAGTCTAGGTAGTGTCCCAGTGTCCCCTCCGCAAGCAGGACCGTGGAGCCCACCCATTGTCTTTAATCAGTCCACTCCCATGGTCCCGGGAGCCATGCTGGGTAGCCAGCCTGCAGCTTTCAGCCAGCCGGTTGTTTTTGGTGCTAGCCCAGCTGTTCAGTGTTGGAACCAGCCTTCGTCCTTTGTAACCTCCACCTCGCCCTCACCCCCTGCAGCTTGGGGTTCCTCTGTATCTGTGGCACCCAATTGTTGGCCCACAGCAAGCTCCTTGGGGAACCCTTTCCAGAGCAATGTTTTTCCTCCACCACCTGCTCTGTCCTCTTCCATGCTGCCCTCGCTCGTGGTCAGCCCTCCTCAGCCACCTCCCAGAACTGCTCCAAAGGACATCCCCAGTGATGCCTTCACTGCCTTAGACCCGCTTGGGGATACAGAAGTCAAAGAAGTGAAAGAAATGTTTAAGGACTTCCAACTGCGGCAGCCACCTGCCCTGCCCTCCAGGAAGGGAGAGCAGCCTTCTTCTGGCACTTCCAGTGCCTTCTCCAGTTATTTCAACAGCAAAGTCGGCATTCCCCAGGAGAGTGTGGACCATGATGATTTTGATGCTAATCAACTGTTGAACAAGATCAGTGAACCACCAAAGCCAGCTCCCAGACAAGGTGCCCTGTCAGTTACCAAATCTACCAACAGAGCATTTGAGAATCCTTTCTCTAAAGATTCCTTCAGCTCACCACAACCCTCTACGGCTTCTCCTCAACCTGCATCTTCTGATGTATATAGGGACGCTTTTGGAAATCCTTTTGCCTAACTCTGAACTTGGGATGCTGACTATCCAGAGGAAGGAGAAGATTGGCTTTAGTAGTCAAGGACAAAGCTAATAGGCAGACACGTGCTGTCCACTGTCCTTGTTCAGCTTTAATGAGTTATCTGTTGCCTTATTTCTTATTGCCTCTTCCACTTGTAAAATTCCTTTCACTTTCTGCCTAGGCTAAAAGCTAAGCTGAATCTATGGCTTTAAGTAAATGAAGATCCTAAACTCTTTAGCACAAATGTAAATGAAGTAGCCTTCCACCACGTTCTTATACCTGTGAAGTTCCTGCACCCTCAGAGACAACATCACATCTTCCGCTGTCTGGTTGGGCCAGGCAGACACTGCCGCCCATTACTGTTTTGAGTAAATAGCCAGCTCCTTGCTTAATGTGAGCATTCTGTTTCCTAAAATTCCGGTAGAACAATACCTTTCTTAAAAGAACTTCCTTCCAGCCATCACTTACAGAAAATGTTTTGAATAAAATGAAAGTCCAGAGTCTCCTCAGATACTCTGAAATCTAATTCACCTGAGGACCTTTTTTAAAAGATAGTTTCTCTTCTTTCTGAAGACCAACTTCTCTCACAGCCAAGACTGTCCTTTTGGTAACTCTCTAGCTCTTGCAAATAAGGGGAAAAACATTCATCTCTTTACCTTTCTCCTCTGATTCTTTTTTCAGTCTCTTCCTGGTTCAAGTACCCCTCCCCCTCCCAGGCTATTTCATTCATTTGTTTGTTTGTTTGTTTGCTTCTTGTTGTTGGTTTTACAAACCATAGATTTTCATGGGGTTAAAACAATATCAAATGATTCACAGATCTGGAATCAAATGGTTCACATACCTGGAACCTGTCTTTCTCCTGAGTAATGCTAGTCCCAGTAACTACATGTGTATACCCTATAACCTTCCCTGGACCGGGGGACCATCCTCAGGCTGAAGTTCATAACAGCAGTGAATGTGAAAGAAAATTTGAGCTCCACTCAACACTGAAGGACCGTGCTCTACAGAGCAGCACATGTGACTGTGCCCAACACCCTGGTGCTTATTGGTGGGGGAAGTCATGCCGGACCTTCATCAAGTAACTGGAAAACTTTCCTGAGGCCATGCTTTCATAGTTAGCAGGAAGATATATGGGAGGGGAGAAGGTGACAAACAAATATTTGGGGTTATCATCAAAAATCTAATGCCTGCAATATTTTTCTCCCATAACCTTGGAAACTTTCCCAGTTCATTTTCAGTCCTATTGTTAGCATAGTTCTGAGGGATTTGTTCTTGCCAAAATGAGTTTTGTGTGGGGTTTTTAAAATGTTGTCTCTTGACCCTTAATGCTCAGGTTCTTGTGGGTGTTAATCAACCACATCCAATGTTACCTTTTTTGGGGAGAAAGAGGATGACCACTCAGGATTTAAACAAGGTGGCCTTGGGAGCCTGTATAGATTAGCTCCAAGTAATCCAAGCTGAAGTCCTGTGGTTTTGCATTTAATGGTAATAGTTGATTATACGTGGCATAATTTTTCTGTCTGGCTTCCTACTCAGTCATAAACAGAGACTTGAAATAGTACTTTAAAGGTCCAAAAACCTAAAAGTACTAAACTGGAGGTATCTATTTCTAGGTAGTTGACTTTTTGAAAGAGATGATCAGCCATGCAACTGTTTTGTACATACTGAATTTCTCTTTTACTTTTCTGTATGCAAATTAAAGCTATAAATTTACTCATTTCAATAAACTGGAATGGCAAAAAAAAAAAAAAAAAAAAAAAAAAAAAAAAAAAAAGACTGATGGAGACAGAAGAACAAAAGCTTGATGGGACGTCAAAACAAGAGGATATTAAATTAGCACTAGCTATTATGTCTTGTTTTCTCTAAAATAGCTGTTCCTACCGTCCAACCTTCTCTGCCTCATTTCTGTTGAGCTCTTTTTCTGTCATTAGTTGTCAGTTTGCCTTCTTCATTTCACTTTCTACTCCATTCATTGTGGCCTGTCTGTCACTGTTTCTGGAATCTTGGTATTTTTCTCTTTTAGAATGTCCTGCCATACTCTCTGTAGAGTTGAACTGGTGGTTGCAAATTCCCCTAGTTCCTCTTTATCCTGGAAGCACCTTGTTTCTCCATTAATTTCTAGGCACAGTTGTGCAGGATATATCAATCTTGGCTGGAGGTTATTGTCTTTCAAAGCTTGAATTATTTTGCCCCAAGCTCTTCGTGATTTGATGGTTTGTGCCAAGAAGTCTGCCATAATTCTGATGGGTGTTCCCTTGTAAGTGATCTGTTTCTTGTCTCTGACAGCTTTTAATATTCTGTTCTTATATTGGATTTCTGGAATTTTGATTATTATATGCCTGGGTGTAGTTATGTTTGGGTTGTAGGTGGCTGGGGTCCTGTATGCCTCATAGATCTGAGTATCTTTACCTTTACCCATATTAGAGAAGTTCTCCTTGATTATTTCTGTGACTAGCCTTTGCAGTTCATTTGTTTGCACCCCTGCTTCTTCCTTTACATTCTTAATTCTTAAGTTGTAGATCCTCTTATCATCTTCTAGCCTTATGTATTGCTACTGCTTGCTTCCTTGTTATTTTTTAAGAAGTTTTTCCTTTCATGCTCCCACATTACAAAACTGTCCTCCAGTTCAGATAATCTGTCCTTAGTTTCTTTCAAGCTGTTATGCCAGCTTTCAATAGAGTTTTTAGTTTCCTGGTAATCTCTTTGAATGTGCTTCATGTATTCTATGTTTTCTCTATTTTCTCCATCAAACAATTCTCCCTTTTTTTCTTCTGTTCTTCCATTCCACCATCTGTTTCTTCTTGGGAGGTGCTTAGCATTTCTTTAACTATTCTACTTATATCTTGCTTTACTTGGTTAAATACTTCACTTTTGAACTCATCTATGAGGTTCCAGAGATATCGCTTTATGTCTATTGGTGCCATGCCTGATATCACATGTTTTTTGTCCTCATTCTCCTTTGCATTTACCTTTCCTGGATCAGTGTTCTCAGGATTAGGGACTGAGGATCCTTTCTTGTTGCTCCCTCTTGCCATACTTTTTGTTCCTTCCATACAAGCATATATAGGACGCCCAGTTTCTTTCTTTGTCGGTTACAGCTTGTTTGAATCATGCTGGTTAGGTGTTCCCACCCACTGCAGTGTACTAGGGAGATACAGACCTGGGCAGCCTATGCTGGGCCTGCCCCTCCAGGTCAGTCAACCTGCTGAAGGCTTTCTGCATTAGGGTACACTTACAGGTGCAGGGACCTGGTTTGGACTAGCCTACTGGGTTTAGTCTGCAGCGTCACCCAGGTCAAGTGCTCCCACCAATCCTACTTGAGAGAGGAATATGTGACTGAAGTCACTGCAGCGTCCTGTTCCGGCTAGTCTGCATGGTCCCAGAATGACCTCTGTTGGAGCCTCCTTATCTATGGAAAGGTCCCCATTCCTCTCACTCACCACAGGTGGATGCAGGGCTCCCTGCCAGCTCTGCTCTCAATTCGGTTTGCCGATTCCCATTCTCAGAGCTTTTTCATCTCTATCCCTGATGTGCGGATTCAGATGCAGCTGCGGTGGCAGGAAATTCAAGCCACAGTTTCCAGAGGTGTGGGTTCCAGCTTTGGCACTGAGACTTTAGCTGTTCTAGTCATAGCACCGGGATTGCATTTCCATTTGGTTTCTCTCAGCTTAGTTCATTCCTGGGTTGGCAGAGTATATCTCCCCCTGCTTAGGACTCCCCACACCACACCATTCTAAGTTGGCTATCTCAGAGAGCCTCCATAGCTGCTGTTATTTATCTGCCATGTTCTCCCAGAAGTCTCAATTCTTTGCCCTCCTTTTATACATCAAAATGTTTGTGACTCGGAAGTCTGGGTCTTATGACGCTTTTTGAAGCCATTCAGATAGTCTGCCAGTAGAAGAATGTCCTGCTCTACTTAGTCTCTTCCTTCTCTCTTCTCTCCCAAGGCAAAAACTTTTCTCAGAGAAAGCTGAGAGAAATCCAAGTATATTGGTATAATTATGGTGGTCCACTTCCTGAGATATGAAGGAGCCAGAGAAAATAACTTGGAAAGAAAAATATTATTCATTAAAGCATAAGCCTTGAGACACAGCCTCCAGTAGCCAATAAAGAAGACTGCACACCTAACAGGTAAAGGGCAGGGTTTTTGTGAAACCGCAAACAGCTGCTGGTCTCACAATGCAGGGACGGTGGGGGTTTGCGGTGCACTACAGAACAGGAACATGGCAGTTACATTTCTTGGAAAGAGCAAGGTTCAGCTGGGCTAACAAGCAAGTTTAGATTAGGCAAACATCCTCTGGGGAAGGCACATCTTGTTAACAAGCAAGTTATCCTGCAAACAAGCAAGTTTAGATTAGGAAGACCCCTGTTCTGCTCTTAGAGTTACCTCTGATCTTTCTCTTGCCTCCAAGGAGACTTATGAGGGTTTTTTTATATAGGTTACAACAATAATGTTTCTTTATTTAAATTTTTTTGGAAAAATATTGATATGATTTTCTAAGAATGCAGATGTGACATCAAGCTAGTCTTTATAGATAGATTACTCAGGAGGATTTCTACATTCTAATGATGAAAAAGCTAAAATTTATTGAGACTTTGCTATATGCCAGGCACTGCACATAAATCTGATTTGTATTTGTATTGTTTTACTTAATACATCTTTTAAATTTCTTAAAAGAGGATAACCAGCGCTCCTGAGATCCAGCCATGGTGGGACTTGGGCAGCTTATTCTTCCACCCTCTTGGTAAGTGCCCCTGGTGTGGGCCAGGAGGAGAAACAGCAGCTCCTGTGAACCTGCTGGCACACGGGCTGAGAATCAAACACCACCACCACCACCCCCATAGCAACTGGGGATGGATGTCTCAGCATCTCTTGGGAAGATGACTATATGCAATATAGCAAATATGGGGATTTCCTTCTGTCTTTTGTTTGAAGGCAAAACTTGTTTTCACTGTTTTGTTTTGTTATGTTTGTTTTGCTCTATTCAATACTCTCTTTCAATTGGTTTTATAATGTTCTGTTTTTGTTTTGATTTTGCTATACCTAATTGCCTAGACAGCTATTGTGAAGATAACAGGATATACTATAGCACCTACTGCTACTATCCCAGTATCCTGCTGTGAAGTTCTGTAACAATTTTACTGCATTATCTCAATTGGCTTTGTTCTGCCTTGTTCTGTTGTATTTTTACTTCCTTCAAAATAAAATTTTTTTTTAAGTTTAAAAAAATTCTTAAAAGAGGACAAGAAACTAGAAAGTAGTCTTCTAGTGACAGAGAAGGAGACTGAGGGCAAGACAATGAAAGAAGGAAGGAGATACCATGAATAAAAATAAAATATGTACACACATACCAATGATACCAGCATGAGTCTCATTATTCTGTACTACTCATATACACCAATAAAAAGAAAGAACAACACTTAAGGCTTCAAGAAGGAAGATACATAGATAAAAAAATAAGTGTATAGAAAGATATTCACCATCATTTGCCATAAAGAAATGACAAATGAGACAGAATTGCACATCTAAAGAAACAGCTAAAATGCAAAGTACTAACAGCACCAATTCCTGGCCCAAATGTGGAGAAACAGAAATTCTCATTTCCTGCTGGTGAGAAAGCAAAATTTTATAGGCATGGTTGAAAATAATTTAACAGCTTCTTATAAATTTATCTATTTGTAACATAAGATCTAGCAGTTACATGTCTTAATATTTACCCAAATGAATAGAAAACTATATCCATGATAGCTTAATTCTTAATCGGAAAAACTTATAACTAAGCAAGAGTCATCTAGTAAGAAATAGATGAACTGTGGTAGACCTGGGCAATACAATATTATTCAACAGTAAAAAAGAAATCTATCAAGTCATGAGAAGACACTGGAGAAACTTAAACACATATTGATAAGTGAAAGAAGTCATTCTGTAAACATTACATAATATAATCCAACTATATGGCATTCTGGGAAAGACAAAATGATTGTCAATAAAACAAATGAGTGACTGTCACAGTTTGAGACATGGGAAGAAAGGATGAACAGATAAAACATGGAACATTATTATATCGATGAAATTATTCTGCATTGGTACTTTAATGGCAGTTACTTATTAGTATACATTTATCAAAACTTATAGAATGTTATTTGTCTATGGTCAAATTATTGGTAAATGGACATTTGAATCCCTGCAATCTTACCTAAGTCCACGAATTTCACCTACAATTTTCTAACTTACACAGCCATTAAAAGTTGATTTAAAAAATCTCAATTTTGGAAAAAATTACTACAAAAGTGTTCATTAAAGTGAAGCAGCTGGGTGTGGAAGTGCAAGCCTGTAATCATAGCACTGGGGAATCTGAGAGCAGGAGGATTTCTGCAAGTTCAAGACTAGCCTGAGCTACAAAGTGAGTTCAAGACCAACCTGAACTGCATAGTGAAACCCTGTCTCAGAAAGACAACACAAAAACAAAAAAGAAGCAATTTCTGCCCTAAAAATCCACTTTGCTGTCTCCATTAATAGTGAATACCTTTAGAATTACCAAGAAAATAGCCTTAGATTCTGCAACACCATTGTCTCCTATGATAGTAATTCACTTCATGCATATTAATGCTAGTATTCACATTCATGCAGATATATCTAGATTGTTGTCTCGGTTATTTTCATGAACAATTACTTCTCTAGGGTCAAACTTTGCACCCAAAACAAAACACACAAACAGGCTTTCCTTGGGTGGGAAAGTCACTTCTCAGAGAAAGTATAACTGTAGGAATTGAGTCAGTAGATTTGCTTGCTTTTTTTTAACCATTAGAAAATCAAATAGAGACTAAAAAAACTGCATTCATCAGCAATTATTGCATCTACCAACTGTTGCTGCCTTAGGGTAGGAATTGGATGAACAGAAGGGCATGGCAGGGTTCAGACTGTGTCATCCAGGCACAGTACCTGGCAACACCTGTCATATAAACGCACCAGCCCTACGAGGGATTGCCTGCTGTGAAGAAGTGGGGCTTATAACATGCTGTAAGCAATGGCCACAGCAGTGAACTTCCTAGAGTGGGTAATCTGAAGCTCAATTCTCTTTTGAATGTATTGATATGATTGTTTTAAAAGTCAGTCATAAAATGTCACAGATATATCTGGTAACATTAGGGCCCATACAGATGGAAATATAAATTAGAAAATCATACAACTCTTATGAAACTATCATCCTTTGATGTCCCCTAAAGATTTGTCTCAGAACTTTAAGAAATTTGCCATCCTTTCCTTTAGCAAATGCCAAGTGCCAAGAATTGTATGGATGTTGGAGATGGAGTGGTGTTATAGCTTGTGTCCAAATGTCTCTCCAACGCCTCGTGCAGTTGTAAGTGAGGCTTTTTTCAGAGGTGGCTAGATCCAGGGCGCGTCATGCTGGAATGGATTCATGGTGCAATGCTAGACTCAAAGGCTCTGGGATTAAGGATATGAGTATTACCCAACCTAAGTAGCCTCAATACAGCATACAAGCTGTTGGTAAGGTCCCTTGTTGCTTTGCTAGCTTCTGCCATGAATTGTTCTCTGCAAAGCCACCTTGCCTTGGAGCCTGCTGATTACACACTGAAATCTCTACAAACTGTGAGTGAAATAAACCTTTCCTCCCTCAACTTGTTGAGTGTGAGTGTTTGTCCCCAGCAACAAAAAAAGTAACTAAGACAAGTGATAAATAAATGGGTGATGTGTGTTTCCTCAAAGTAGACTCCTTAGCTTCACGAACAAACCATTGACACATTGACTCTGAAAATCAAGTGATATCTTGTTTATTCGAGGTTTCTAAATCTTCTTTGATTGGAAATAACTGCATCTCTTCTCTAAAATTTTGTAATTGACACAAGATCACATAAGATTAAAAAACTGACAACTTCTAAGTGGTATGAATGGGTGAAAATCTTCATAGAGCAAAGTTGAAGGTCACATAACGAGGCTTCCTGTTATAATTCCACACTCAGAATTCATTGCTTAAGAGCCTAACCAGCCCTGACAGAGAGAAAGGGAAGAGTGGTAAGTCAAGGCCAAGATCCATGAGGCCAGAAGCCTCAGACTGGATGAATATACCAATACTGGTGGGTTTGGCTTGCTGGTTCAAAATGTGCAGTTTGAAATTCAAATTCATTTTGGAAATGAAGCATTTTTCCTTATTAATGACTACTTGGTTATACATATGTACACTGAGGGCTAATTAGACAGACCTTTAATCTAATAAATCATTAGATCTGAGCTAAACATATGTATAAAACACAATTAGAAATGTGTTAAAATTTTTAGTACTAAAGATTATTTGGCCATTGATCCCAAAACCAATCGGTATATACAATAATAAAAGATATAAATAGATCAATGTGGGGGACACTTTAATCTGCCATAATCACCTCACTTAACATTTTGCTTCTATGGACTGGAAATGATGAACTAAAATGTTAAGTGTATTTTGAAAATTAGAATGTAAAATAGGTAGCTGGTGACATTACGGGTTTAATATGACAGAACAGGCTTTTCTCTTCCTCTCATTCCTTTCTTACCTCGCCCACTCACTCCTTCCTGGGTGGGACTGAACTGAATTAGGAGAAAAGGAAATTGGATGAAACACCTTTAGTGTGATGGTATGAGTGAAGATACTCAAAATGGTGCTGGGGGATGAACTGCCCTACGAGCTGAGCGGCTCACCGTGCAACAGTGCGCTCTCGCTGAGTCCAGACCACTCAGAAAGGCTGTGCCTTCAGCCTCTTCCCTCCAGGCCACGTCAAAGGAGCAGCCACTGTCTGGAGTGTGCCTGGCAGAGAAATGAAGAGAATGACTGAAGCACAAACAGGCTCCCAAAGCTTCCGCCCTTGTGACACTTTTTATTAATTAATTTTACCTGTTATTGGATGGAGCAAGTCACACTGACAGTCATTGGTGTAGAGGAGCATGATTCTTCCTGCCTTTTAGAAACACAATTAAAAACACTCTACCACTGAACCAACCAGGCTACATTCATAGCCTTTTTTCTTTTTCTTCTTTTCTTTCTTTTCTTTTTTCTGTTTTGAAACAGGGTCTTACTATATAATCTAGACTTGTGACTTGAACTATGTAACCCAAATTGTCCTCAAATGTATAATCCTCCTGCCTTAACTTCCATAAATGTTAGATTTGCAGGAATATACCACAACACCCATTGTTTGTTTGTGTTTGTTTTTATTTTGAATCAGAGTTTCACTCTGTTGCCCAGACTGGATTCAAATTTGCAATCCTGCGTCACCCTCTCAAGTAGCTGAGATTGTAGGTGTGCATCATTATGCCAACAAGAAAAGAAAGGTTTGAAGAAAATTAGTCAAGGAATCATCCATAGAGAAGGCTGAGTTTACAGTGCATCTTAATCTAGAATTTAGATAAGCAGAATTAACAAGGAAAGGGGGTAGCCAGGCAGGGTGGCACATGTTCATAATTCCAGCACAGGAGGCTGAGCCAAGAGGATCTCTGTGAGTTTGAGGCCACCCTAAGCTATATAGTGAGTACACAGGCAGCCTGAACTACCTAGCTAGATCCCCTGTCTTAAAAAAAAAAGTGAAGCAGACAGAGAAGCTCTGATTTGGAGGTATTTCTTAATAATAACCTGTAATTTCCAAGTTCTTTGTCTATACCATGTATCTGCTGAACAAATTATTTTATTCAATTTATACCAGCTCAGAAATGCTAGCATTATTATTTACATTTTTAGGTAAAAAAAAATTAAGATAACTTTTAAAGTTTTAAGAACTTATTCAGAGTTGTGAAGCTAGTAACAACTACTAACAGAGTTTAAACCCAAGTTTGTGTGCTATAGAAGTTCTTGTCTTTACATAGTTAAAAAACAAACAGCAGTACCCAGAAGTAAATATGCTGGATACTTTTTTGGGAAGGCAATCTAGTTGAAACAAAACCATTTAGGGAACATGAAGTGTCCTCCTATCAGTTGGTGAATGCTCTCTGAATTAGAACTAAAGCTAATGTTAGCTTTAAAAGTACACAATTTTTTTTTTTGTCCTTTTCCTTTTTATCGGTACTGGGCATCGAACTCACGACTGCCTGCTTGCAAGGCAGACACTTATGCTGCTGAGCTAAATCCCCAGCCCCCTAAAAGTACACAATTACAAGAATATATTTGCAATTTAACTAAAAGCAAAATTAAGTAATGCTTTCCAAAATCAGGTAAATAATATTTTATGTAAATTTTTAAAATATTTATGCCATTATTCTTCTTCATATATGTAGAAAATTAAATACTCTGTCATCTAAATGAAACATGTTTTTTATTTAGGGAGACTATATAATGCTTATATTTTAAATGCATGTTTATATATTATCCATTTAATTATCTCAATCATCACATTAAACATTCAATTAGCACATGTACTTGCAATATTCTTTGCAAACAGCCCATTACTCTAGTGTATTTTCAGGTAGTAACATGACATGAATATTAAAACATTAGGGGAAATGATCTAGTTATGTCTAATGCAGTCCTTTGCTGTGGTTACTGACTCATGAGAGTTTTTAAAACTCTCATCAGTGGTAAAAATGCCTGTTGAATTTTTAGAGTTCAGACTTTAATTTGAACAAGCAAATGCAATTTTGTGTAATGCCCCAATACAACATACATTGTGTGCATCTCTAGACAACTATAATTACAGAATCTCTGCTATAATGTGTGAACCTGCAATTGTCTAGTATTGAGATGCTTTAATGAATATAGCATCTGATGGAACTTAGAAAATGTCTGCATTTTTCTATTTTAAAGTCACACACTTCCCATAACCCTTCTCCAGTTACAACAAACTGTAATGAACATTTGTGTTTTATCTGAATATGAATGCAGTATCTGCAACTATTTTTTAAACTTTTAAAAGATATGGTTGAAAATGATCCATAGTTGACAAACACAAATCTACCAAAATGCAAATCTACTAAGTACCAAGTTCTAGGACAGAAAAAAATGGGACAGATTGAAACTACATTGATTTTTTAATTGAAATCTACAAGAAGTTTTGTTTACCTCTTTAATGTGTGTTTCTTATCTAAGTCAATTTGTTTTCATAAATATGAACGACATTTATCTAGTTTCAGTTGTCTTTATATTCAGGAATCATAGTTTTCTCCATACAAATCTTTGTAAGTTGAACTTCTTGTTCCAACTCATTTAAACCATCTTCAAACTTGTTTAAATTTTATTAGAAGATATTAAAAAGGGGCTGGGGATTTAGCTCAGCGGCATAAGCGCCTGCCTTGCAAGCATGCAGTCGTGAGTTCGATCCCTGGTACCGATAAAAAGGAAAAAGACAAAAAAAAAAAAAAAAAAAAGAAGATATTAAAAAGGTCATGGCAACACTGTACTGAAATTCTTGATCTGAAAACAGAAAAGATGCTACCCAAAACAATCTATATATTCAATGCAATTCTTATCAAAACATCAATAATATTATTCACAGAATTTTTTTTAAAAACTCAAATTTGTATGGAGCTACAAAAGCTCAAGAATAGCCAAAGCAAAAAAAGTATAAGGATTTCACTCTACCTAATTTGGAAATACTACACAGCTCTAACCAAAACCACATAGTACAGACTCAAAAATAGACACATACACTAATGGAACACAATAGGGAATTCAGGAATAAGTCCACCTATTTATAGCCAAATGATTTTCAATAAGGATACAAAGAACATACATTGGAAAAGGATAGTCTCTACAACAAATGGTGTTTTAGGGGATATCAATTTATAATGGGTCAATGACTAAAATGTGAGACAAAGCAACCAAACTACTAAAAGAAAACATAAGAAGAATGCCTCAGGACAATAATTCGAGTTCAAAAATTTTAATGTGACAAAATACAGTTAACAAAAGTAAATTTTGACAAATGGGATTATTTAAAGCTGAGAATCTTCTCCACATCAAAGGAAACAGTCAATTTAATGAAGAGACAACCTAAACAGAAGAAAATATTTACAACTGGTTATTTGACAAGGAGTTAATATTCAGAATATATAAGGAATTCACAAAACAACAAAATAATAATAATCTAATATTAAAATTAGCAAATAATCTGAACAGTCTCAAAAGAAAAAACAGTGGCCAAGTATATACAAATGTTCAGTATCACTAATTATCAGGGAAATGCAAAAACACAATGAAATATCTCATGGTATTTCAGAATGAGCATTATTTTAATAAAACATATAACATGTGAAGAAGGGGAAGCTTTCATACACTGCTAATAGACATGTAAATTATCATAGCCATTATAGAAAACAGTATGGAGTTTCCTCAAAATCTTAGATGTAGAACTACCATATCATCTAACAATTACATTAAAATCAAACCAGCAGAACAGCTGTGGCTTCTCAGAAAATGGTGGAGAGAAATGAACTCTTGGAAATTGAGAAGATGGCAGAAGCAGCAAAATAGGGAGCCTCTCTGAGAGACAGAGCTCAGATGCTGAAATAAAACATCCTGGAGAACACCAGATGAAAGGAGATGGATCCTTTTGACCCAGGAAGGAACTAAAGGAAAGAAAGAAAAGAAAAACATGGATGAAAGGCTGTAGCCAGACATGCTTTCACTGGAGACAGTCCCATTGTGTACAAAAAGCCACTGAAATCCAAAGGTTGCAGTGAGGTTGGGGGTTGGCAAGCCCAAGGGCCTCGGTGGGAGAAAACAGCAATGGCTTGACTTGGAGATCTGCACTGGCTCACAGTGAGTGCAAGGAACTTAGTCCTTCCATGGGAGTGGGCTATTGGCCAGGTGACATTTTGGAGTCAGGCAGGACAAGCCTGGAACCAGAACTGCAGCAGCTTCAGTCAGCCACTCCTAGCATAGAGCAGATTGGTGAGAACTGCTTGGGCTGAGTCCCACTCCTGTATGCGATCCAATAGCCAAGGACGAGATTTCCTTGAAGCTATATCTAACCAGTCCTGTCCACACAGCACACATTATTGTGGTGAAGACTCCCAGTGGTTGACCATCTCAGAAAAGAGGGATAGGTTGTATTTCAGGTTTCATCAGCAGACTGGAGAGGGCAGCAATCTCAGCACACTTCAGAGTGATCATAGCCAATACAGGAAGTGCTGGGGACCCCCATTATCCACTTATCTGGAAGAAACCAGAAACATGACAAGAGGAAGAAACAAAAGGAAGTCTCCAGCCTCCAACCCAAACAGTACTGCCCAGGAGAGGTAAACACAGAAGAGATTGGGAGTTGCACACCTGCAGTGCCTGGAAAAAGCAGCATCTGACATAAAGAATTATTTTTGTGGGCTGGGAAATTAGCTCAGTGACATAAGTGCCTATGTAGCAAGCATGAGGTCCTGAGTTTGATCCCCAGTACCAAAAAAAAGCATTATTTTCATGACATTATAAAAGAACTCAAAACAGAAATACTAGTACATGTAAAGGAAGATAAGAAAAATAACAAAAGAAATGCTAAGTAACTCCCAAGAAGACACAGATGGAAGAATGGAAGAGCATAGAAAAAGGAGAGAAACCTTCAATGAAGAATATTTTAAAAATCTAGAATACATGAAACAGATTCAAAGAGATAACCAGGAAATTAAGAACTGTATTTAAAGCTGATAAAACTGCTTGAAAGAAACTAAAGACAGACTGTCAAATCTTGAAGACAGGTTTGCAATGTGTGATTATGAAAGGAAAGATCTCTTAAAAATAACAAGGAACCAGAAAGTAACAATACAAAGGCTAGAAGGTGACAAGAGGATCTATAACTTACGAATAAAAAAATGTGACCCAAAACAAGCAGCAGTGCACAAGGCTGGCCCCCCAAGCCCACACTTTCTGCACCCCCACCATCCTGCTATCCACCACAGGACCCAGGACCAGGAGTGGCTCACAAGGTCAGGCTCTCCAAGCCCTCCCCTTCTGCAACCCCACCATCCTGCTGTTGCTGCTGCCATCTGGGAGCCCCCCACCACCACCATCTGGACCTAGTATTGCTGTTGAGTTTCAGCTCCCACTCCTCCCTCCAGAACACTGGACTGCAGGGGATTAACCCTGGTGTATCAATGTGAGACTCAGTAACTTCTCATCCAAATGAAGACCTCAGCAGGCTTTCATCAATGTGGTGAGTTTGTCCCTAAAATAGGAATACAGTTTCCCACCTTCAGTGGGTAAACAGGAGTAATAGCCAAGCCCCTTCCAGAAGTAGAATCTTGGTGATCTTGGCAAGAGTGTGGGTGAATCCTTCCTCCACAGAGAACATCAGGCAGGTTGAGGAATAGAAAAGGCTTATGAGACACCCAGTGACACAGCAGGGCCCCAGCCAAGACAAACACTATACACATGGAGATCTGGTGACCTGGAACAAACTGAAAATACCATAACAGCAGGAAATAATGATTGATTTACATCAGTATTCCTAGGTTTGCCAGCCTAGGAAGAATATAGGACTCACCGAAGAGGCCCAGTAGAGGCAATTCAGGTGACTTGCTCACCTCTTCATTGTGGCACCCAGCAGTTGACAAACACCAATCCACAGCAGGACCCTAAGATACACACTACTTTTAGATGAGACTAGTGGGATGGAAAGACCAAATATTAGCCTGAAAAGTGAAAATGACAAAAATGAAAAAGCAAAATCCAATCTCAAACATCTAGTCCACCAGGAGCAAGTAAAGGAGACTTTGAAATGGAGGAATTTAGAAGTCACACACAAGAAACCTCTGAAAAGATAGCAAGTGAAATAAAATGACAAATCCATGAGGCTATAGAGGAAATCAAATTAGAAGTAATCTCCCATGTAAAGATAGAAATAACAACCTTAGTAAAGAAGTTGCTAAGCACAGCTAGGGAAAAAATAAATTTAAAAAAAAGTACAGAAGCATGGGAAACTGATTGAAACATTGAATGAACAATATAGAAAACAGGCAGAATTCATGAAACAAACTCAAAGAAATATCCAAGAAACAAAAATTCTATTGAACACTGGCAAAGCCATTTAAATGAAGCTGAAGATATAATTTTGGACCTTGAGGACAGGATCACAATTAGCAATCATGAAAGTCTAGAACTTTTAAAAATAAAGCAGCATGAAATGACAATCCAGCATCTTCAAGATGATGCCAACAGAAACAATATAAGATTAATACACATCAGTGAAGATGCAGGAGTCAATGAAAATGACATAGGTAAACTATTCACAGAAGTAATAGCAGAAAATTTCCCAAACATGGGGGGAAAAATCTGATATGCAGATAAGTGAAGCAAACAGAATGCCAATCAGTCACAACCAACATAAATCTACCCGTAGACATATAGTAATTAAGATCCCAGATATACAACATAAAAACAGAATACTAAAAGCTGTTGGAGAAAAGACACAACTCACCTATCAAGGAAAACCCATTAGACTCATGGCAGACTTTTCAGCATAAACCCTCAAGTGAAGATGAGCTTGCAGTGAGGTGTTTCAAGCCCTTTAAAAAACTAATTTCAACCCAGATTGATGTACCCAGAAAAACTTTCTTTTAAATTTAATGGAGAAAAAGGATACTTCCATGACAAAGAACAACTGAAGAAGTATATGTCCACCAAACCAATCCTAGAAAGAGTACTGAAAGACATGCTAGACAGAGATTAAAAGACCACAATCTCCAGAACAACAACAGAAAGAAACCACCAGGCAGGACAAGCAATTAAACAAGGGGAAAAAAGAAAACAAACAACTAGAACATAACATGGCAAAGTTGAGCCAGTATATGTTCTATCCATAAATGTAAATGACTTCAATTCACCTATCAAAAGAAATAGGTTGACAGAATGGATCAAGAAACAGGACACAATATGCAGTATACAAGAGACACATCTGACTCAAAAGGAAATTCATAGATTTAAAGTCAAAGGATGGAAAACAGTATTTTATGCAATGGGAACCCAGAAAAAAGGAGGGGTAACTATTCTATTTGCAGATAACGTGAACTTCACTCTTAAAATGATTAAAAGAGATAAAGAAGGTCACTACATACTTGTTAGTGGAAAAATTCAAGAGGAAGAACTAACAATTATATATATGTGTGTGTGTGTGTGTGTGTGTGTGTGTGTGTGTGTGTGTACCAAATACAGGAGCACCCAAACATGCAAGACAAATACTAATGTACATGAAAAACCAAATTCACAAAAACACAATTATAACGAGATCTTAACACCCCATTGTCACAAAGAGATAGATCAACTAGACAAAAATCAGCAAAGAAATAATAGAATTGAATCATACTTAGGAGCAAATGGACCTAGTAGATGTTTACAGAGTATTCCACCCAACTACATTAGAATATACATTCTTCTCAGCTGTGCATGAGACATTCTCCAAAATAGACCATATAATAACCCATAAAACATTCTTAAATAAATGGCAGGGGATTAAAATTATCCCATGCATATTATCTGACCATAGTGCACTAAAATTGGAAGTTAATGGCAAAAGAAATTGCAAAACCTGCATAAATACATGGAAATTAAATAACAACCTTCTGAACAGCCAGTGGGTTACAGATGAAATTAAAGGAGAAATAAAACAATACTTAAAATTCAATGAAAATATAGAAACAACATACCATAATTTGTAGGATGCAGTGAAAGCAGTCTTAGAGAGAAATACATAGGAATAAATTGTCATATCAAGAAAACAGAATGAGCACAAATAAACAACCTAATGCTACATCTCAAGCTTCTAGAAAAAGAAGAGCAAGTTAAACCCAAAGCTCATAGAAGAGAGGAAATTGTAAAGATCAAAGCAGAAATTAATGCAATTGATATTTAAAAAATACAAAGAATTAATGAATCAAAAGCTGCTTTTTTGAGAGAATAAACAAAATTGATAAGTTTCTGGCTAAACTTATCAAGAAAAAAAAGAAAAAACCCAAATTCACACAATAAGGACTAAAAGGAAGGAAATTACCACAGATCCCATGGAAATTCAAAAGATTATGAATACCTGATTTGAAAATCTCTACTCACATACAGTGGAAAACACAGAGGAAATGGGCACATTTCTAGAAACATATGAACTACCAAAACACAATCAAGAAGGTATAGCAATTTTGAACAACCCAATATCAGCTACTGAAATTGAAAATGTGATTAAAAATTTACCAACAAAGAAAAGCCTAGGTCCTGATGGATTCACAGCTGAATTCCACAAGAAATTTAGAGATGATTTGACACCAAGAGTCCTTAAACTCTCCATTGAAATTAAAAGGGAAGCAATCCTTCCTAAATCATTCCTGTAGGCAAGTATTAATCTGAAATTAAAGCCACAAAAGCCACAAAAATACCCAACCAAAAAGGAAAACTATAGGCCAATCTCACTAATGAACATTGGTGCAAAGATTCTCAATAAAATACTGGCAAGTAGAATGCAGCAAATCATCAAGAAGATTATACATCATGACCAAGTGGGATTCACTCCCAAGAAGGTAGGGATGGCTTAACATATGCAAATCAATAAATGTAATACATCACATCAGCAGAGCCAAAAAAAAAAAAAAAACCACATGGTCATCTCAATAGATGCAGAAAAAGCTTTCAATAAAGTCCAACACTTGTTCATGACAAAACCCTTCAGAAACTTGGAATACATGATATTTACCTCAATTTCATAAAGGCCATCTATGACAAACCAGCAGCCAACATTATACTAAATAGACAAAAACTGAAAGCTTTCATTCTAAAATCAGGAACAAGACAAGGATGTCCACTATCACCACTCCTATTCAATATAGTTCTGGAAACACTAGCCAGAGCAATCAGATTAGAGAGAGAAATAAAAGGAATAAAGATAAGAACAGAAGAAGTTAAATTGTCACTATTTGTGGATGACATGATACTCTATATAGAAGACCCAAAAAAATTCCATTAAAAGACTTCTAGAGGTAATAAAAAAATTCAGTAGTGTAGCTGGATACAAGGTCAATGCACAAAAATCAATAGTATTCCCGTACACAAACAAAAAACTCACTGAGAGAGAAATTATGGAACTATCACCTTTCACAATAGCGTCTAAAAAAATGAGATACTCTGGGAAAAAGGAATACGGCTCCTGTTGAATACTGTTGGTGGGAGTGGGTGCAACCACATGGGGATGTATGGAGATTCCTCAGAAAGCTAGGATTGGAAGTTCTATTCAACCCAGTAAATGCCCTGCTGGGTATCTTCCCAGAAAAACTGAAAAGGTCATGTCATGGTGATATATGTGCACCCATGTGTACAGCAGCACAATTTGTATTAAATAAATCTTGGAAACAAGCAAAATGCCCATCCACCACAGAGTGGATGAAAAAGGTATGCTATTTTATGCAATGAAATATTACTCAAATTTTGATCTTGAGGCCTTTATAGGGAAATGGAGGTAGCTGGAGACTATCCTCATAAGTGAAATAAATAAGAATCACATTTATAAATACCAAATTGTATCTCTGGTGTAAAAGTAATAAAAACTGTAGGAGTATAAGTTCCAAACTGTGTAATACCTATTGTAAAAAAAGAATGGGAAGGAAAGTGCTCTAAAGGATATAACTGCATATATGTTTAAATGTGTAAGACAGATAACCACATTACTAAGTTTTTGTTCAATCATTGAACAGAATGGTTTGCACTCTAATTGTTTGAATGTCCACTTTCTATGCTTCAATTTTGGGACTTGAACAACTATTTCTAAGATGACAATATGTAATTTATCAACTAGTGATTTCTTAGCATTACTTTCTTTTGAAATTCTGTTTTACACACTTTTTTCTGTTTTGCTTTTCTTTCTTTAAATAAAAAAAATTAAAAATGCAAGTGAATAAGCAGGGGTAAACACAAATGAAATTCAAAGGCTATTTACACAAGTAATTAAAGAAAACTTCCCAAGCATAGAAAAAGAAAATGACATTCAGATATATGAGGCATACAGAACTCCAGCCAGCTATAACCAAAATAGATCAACAACCAGACATATAATAATCAAGATCCCAGAAATTCAGTACAAGAACAGAATATTAAAAGCTGTCACAGTAAAGAAACAGATCACCTATAAAAGAAAACCCATCAGAATCATGACAGACTTCTCAACGCAAACCATCAAATCAAGAAGAGCTTGGAGCGAAGTAACCAAACCCTGAAAGAAAATAACCTCCAACCCAGATTGATGTACCCTGTAAAACTGTCTCTCAAAACTAATGGAGAAACAAGATGCTTCCATGACAAAAAGGAACTGGGGGAGTTTGTGACCCTACAAAATCTAACCCTACAAAAAACACTGAAGGACATTCTAGAGAGAGAGAGAAAAAAGACCCTGGTTTCAAGAACAGCGACAGAGGGGGCTCACTGAATGAGGCAGACAGTGGAATAAAGGGAAAAAGTAGACAACCAATGGCAGGAAAATAACATGGCAGAGATGAGGCAGAGATTGGCCATAATCTCTAACATGGATCACCTCTATACACTAATAAGAAGAAACACAGGCAAAGTGGATCAGAAGATGGGGTCCATCAGATGCTCTATATAAGAAATGTATTTAACCTGAAAGAGGGTTTATGGACTGAAAGACAAAGATGAGAAAATAATGCTCTATGTGACAAGGAACCAGAAAAAAGTGAGGGTAGCTTGCCCATCAGCTGCAGATTGATTGGAAAAACATAACACTTTTATACAATGCGAACTACCCAAATATAGGGAAGGAAAACCTTGAGGCTCTTATAAGTAAATGGATACAACTTGAGAACAAGCTCAGGGGTAAAAAGGTTCAGAACCATTTAGGTAAAAAGCAGGTTGCCTCCCTAATCTAAAAACTAAAGGAGTTAAGTGGGATACAAGATGTACAATATACCCTGTGAAAGTGAAAGGGGAGGAATTGTCTAAACAGGGAAGGCAAAGGACATTGGTAATCTTGTTTCATAATTTGAAACCAATATTGCTTTTATTGCCTTGTTTAGTTTGGTTATATTCTGTTGCAGTTTGTCTACTTGTACTAGATTTGGGGTCATAGACAGCTGTTCCAAAGATAGCAGGCTATACTACGGTAACCATTTTTAATTTCTTATTAACTTAATCTGAAACCCTGCATTGCCTTCACTATCTTGTTTTGACTGATTTTATTTGAATCTGTTTTGTTCAATTGCTGTCTTGTCTTGACTGATTTTATTTGAATCTGTTATGTGTGGTAGTATGAAGTCTGAGAATATGGGAAGCTACTCTGAAGACAATAAGATTCACTATGATACCCATTCTCCTTTGACTATTACCCTCTTTTGAAGTCCTATAATGTCCCCAATATTTTGTTTTTATTGATTTTGTTCTGTACTGCTATATTCAATTGTATTGTACCTGATGATATGGGCATTTCTATTGAAAATAACAAGAGATATCATGGTAACCATTGTAGATTACCTTGTATTGTGGTTTTTAAATCATGTACTATATCCAACCTTTTGTTTTGAAAGACCCCATTTTGGCTTTTTTTCTCTCATTTGGCTTTATTCTTTTCAAAATAAAAATTTTTTAAATTAAAAAATCAAATCAGTATATCAAAGAGACATCTGCATTTCCATTGTTATTACTGTACAATTCACATTAGCCAAGATACGAATCAACTCAAGTATCTGTCAGCAAACAAATGAATAAAGAAAATGCAACCCACATGCATAACAGGATATTATCCTATCACAAAGAGAATATAGTTCTGTCATTTGCACCAACATGGATGAACCTAGAAGATACTATGATAAATGAAATAAATCAGGCACAGACAGACAAATATCCCATGTTCCCACTTACATACAGAAACTAAAATGTTGATCTTACAAAATAAGAGAATAAAATAATGGAAACCAGGGGTTGTGGCTAGGGTTGAAGGAATGGAGAGAAGATAGTTAACGAATGGAATAATTCTACAGCACAGTAGGGTGACTATGGCTGACAACAATTGGTTACACATTTAAAAATAACTAGAGACACCATTTTAAATGTTTCCAACATCAGTAATTAATACATATTTGGCATGATGACATTCCAATTACCCTGGTCTGGCCATTACACACTGTATACATATACTGAAATATTCACTCTACTCCAAAAAACACATGCAATTATATGCCAATATTGTTTTTGAGACAAGCTCTTACTGTGTAGTTTGGGCTGGTCTTAAACTCACAATGTAATCTATGTAGGCTTTAAACTCAAGGTAGCCTTCTTGCATCAGTTTCCTGAATGCTGGGATTACAGGAGAGTACCATCAGGTCTGGCAAAGTTTTTTAAATTTAAAGAAAACAGAAAAGATCCCTATCGGGATATGAATTACAATGTCCAATTATTCTGATAAAATATGTTTCCCCTCCTTACATCATTTGTAATTTTTCACATTTTCCCAAAGAATCCTACTGAATAAGTTAAAGTTTAAAAATCAAAGCAAACATTCCTTCTTTTAAGGTGTTTTCACCCTGAACTGTTGCAACAGATTGTTAATACTCATGAGAACATAAATGATGATGTCTTGGGTACTACACAAATCCCAAATGCTTCAGGAATTAAATAGGCATGTCTATGGATTTGAAATTTTTTCATGCCATATAGATCAGTGACAAAATCTGATCAAAGCTTCCTTTGGCATGAGCAAAATATTTTACAAATATATTAATTGTTTCTTCTTCAAAAGCTATGGAGATTTAGACGTTCAAATCATTGCTCCTGACAATTCCTTTATTGAGTCAAATGTTTTCTCCCATTCTACAAAATGTACTCATGTCATACTTCAAAGTAGGTGGGACTTTACATGAAACACAAATTTTCAGTAAAAGCTAGATTCCCTGTGATTGTTAAACTTTTATATATTTCCCTAATCACAACCTCGATTGAGCACTTCCATTGTTTGCATTTTGTACACTACTCGCCACTGACCCACAGTGTAACTTTTTAACTCAACCATTAGAAGACAGAAAAGTGGAAGATGCTGTCAATAAAGAGATCAGTCCTAGGTAACTACAAAGGGTAACTGTAAAAGCTAACTACCTGATGATGGTCTGCAGTAGAGCCAAAGGACAGATCTACTGTGTGGAAATGGGTTCAAGGTCACTAAGCATATAATACAAGGCAGATCACAATAGGGGTGAGCAGATACACAGCCATCTTTCCATCTTCTCCCCCGAGGACTTCTCACCAAAATCAGGGCCACCGAAGACTGCCACAAGTCAAATTTCCAAGAACCTCTCTCACGGGAGTGGGAATGTCTTTTTGAAAGCAACCATAGTCAAGGACCTTAGAAATGTTCAGAAACTTCAATCCTTGCTGAGTCTCTAAACACATACCCAATTCAAAAAAAGAAAAAAAAAATCTATCTTAAGGAAGCCCTTCTAAATAAAGAAAACAGTAGGCACAAATAAGTTGTTTAATTGTTTACAAAAAACAAATGGAAAAAATATCACATAATAGTAGAGTCATTAAATAAATCACTCTTCCCAAAAGAACATAGAGTAGGGGGCAGGGTATGGAGAGTGAAAATGTCAAACACATTAATAAGCTAAAACTATGCCTAACATAAAGTAAAATGCGTATGCATCCCCCCACCCTTCCCCCCAGTGACTGGTAGGCTTTGTGCTTCTGTGTTTGTCTATAGGACAAATAAATAATGTGCGGATATCACATTTCCAATGAAAAAATCCGATAAACTTTATCTTTAAATAAGTACACCAGAAAACCCTCTGTAAAATGTTAAATGAGGACAAAATCCAAAAGAGTAGAGCAACAGAGTGATTATTTTCTCTTAGCCCATTAGCTAAATATAGCACTGAGAAGTTGATCCAGCCGCCGGACTTTCCTATGGCTAATGAGAGGCTTGCCACAGCTCCTTTAGGAATCTCTTATGATTCAGGGCAGGCTGGCATTTAAAACTGTTAGCAGAATGGATTAAACAAGGAGGCTGCACATATTCCTCAGTATATCAGCGAATCCACAACGGCAGGCCCTTCTTCTTTTTCCTCTATCCATGAATACTAAAGCTCCACTGCTGTACTGTGTCTGTGCTGAGGACCAGGGCCCATCCTCTGCCCTCCTCCTGGAGGGCAGGCAGCTGGACTTCACAGCAGCAGGCAGGCTGTGTGTGGGTCACAAGTGCAGAAGCAATTTCTCCGAATCATAAGTAAGGGTATGTGGATATTAAAAGATGAAAAAATAAATGTTAATCTCTTTCTAATGAAAGAAGGTCAGCTTAACCACAATTTAAATGTCAAAGTCAGTGACTATTTTTCTTTCATTTTTTTGCGGTACGAGGGATTGAATTCAAGGCCTTTGCACTGAGCTACATCCCCAGTCTGCATTTATATTTTATTTTGAAGCAAGATCTTCCTAGCTTGCCCAGGCTGCATTTGAATTTGAAATCCTTCTCTGTATTTTGAAAGATTGAAAATTCTAAATTCAACCAGTGAGGAGATTCACTTAGAAATTGTGTTTCTGCATGTTTGTTTGTTTGTTTGTTTTTATTTAACAGGATGCCTAACTTTGAAAAATGGAAGCCACAGCCCTCTTTATTTTTCTACTCCCCCTTTTTTCCTCATTCCTTTTGAAAAGTCCTGTGCGGACAAGTTACACTGAGAAAGTGCAGCCCTTCTCAGACCCTATCAGTCTGTAAAGTTGCCATTGGTCAGTCATGTCACCTGTTTGAAAACACTAAATTTAAAGCCAGAACAGAGATACTCTGTAGACTGTGTTTGCTTTTTCACCACTGACCCAAAAAATCCTTATCGACATTACTAAAAAGCATTATTCTGTAATTTAGTCACATAAATGCCAGAAGTTACAGCACTTACTTATAATTTGATTTGAGCCTGTCTGAGGAAGGAAACAATTGATATAAGGAAAAACTAACAGATATACTCAATAAAGGAATGTTTTATATTTCTTTATAAACTGTCTGACAACACAGGTACTCAAAAAATGTTTTACAAGTCTATAAAGTCTTGCATTGTCCTAACATCATTTTATAGGCAAAGACTATGTTTTAAAACATAGTACATCTCTCTAGTGCAGTTATAGCTTTATAATATGTGTCTAGTTGATATTTTAAAGTAAATAAAAAAATAAACTTTAAAACAAACATTTCTGAAACTTGTTAAGCAAGTTTCGTGCGAAGTACCCACGAAGGCCTTTGTCTCTTTGCCTCTGTGTTCCCGGGATATACAGTTGTCTCTCACAGACTGATACTAATTTTTGTCCTTCCTCCGAATTTCTTCAAAAACTATGACTCTCCATTTATCCCAGCTTGAACTGAATTTGAACTTGGGTGAGAATGATTGAAAATTATGAATCATACTGTTGCCCTTCTATTCTTTTCTTTGTGAAGCCTCATGTTGTATAATAAACACACCCTGAAGCTCTGAAAAGGAATATATTAGCCCAAGACATTATTGAACTGCAACATCCCAGCTAAGGGAATCAATAATCATTTTATATCAAGATTTGACCAGAAGCAAAGCAACTGTTTTTCAAATCTAATTTTATTTTTAAAGGTAGTGATAAAATAAAACAGATTATACAGACATTTAAAGTATGTCTGGAACCTCTCAATGCAATTTTATCTGTAAGAATACAATTGCAATAAAGATGGCTCCTACAATATATGTAGCCTAATGCATTCAAGAAACCTAAGAAGCCCTTCAAAGCAATAGATAATTTCTCACTGCTCTGTGAGAAAACTGAGAAGGTAAATAGCTTTGTTATCAATACATATATAAAAATCAAGATTGAGAATTAGGTTTGTGTAAAAATACCTGCTAGTTCATTGAAGTTCTAGCTGGCAGATCTTCTAAGAAAGGAATATATGAAAAACAGTCAAGTTGGAAAGGAAGACTTGAATAATTTTAAAAAGTAAGTGAGTGCGCCAAGTATATTCTTATTAGATTTGAGGAAAAACCTTTTTGTTTTCCAAATGACTTCATAGAATTCAGCATATAAAAACTACAGACACAATTTCATCTTCTGGTCCAATTCGTCTCGACCAGATTGGCTTTGCTCCATATTTTTATTCTGCTGACCAACTACATGCCCTCACAGCCAGTTTTCCCATGAAAAACCCCAAGTCCTCATGCCACCCTTAAACAATCTGTCACCTCCTGTCACCTCTCAGATCTCCTTAGCTCCCACTGCTTCATTCTGTTATCTCCACCATCCTAGATTCCTTTTTGCTCCTAAGGTCTCTTAGACCTCCCCCTCGAGGCCTCTGCACTTGTTATTCCCTCCGACCAGAACAGTAACAGGGCCTTAATGTTTCTATGTGACTTCCTCCTTCACCTTCTGCTAGATATCATTTACCCAGTTAGAGGCTCTGATGCTTTCTGTCTCTCTAGCATAGCTTATCTCTAATTAAGGCAAGAATTTCTGTTGGGTTTTGTTCACTACTCTCTTCCCAGTACTAAAAGAGTATGTGGAACACATTTGGAACAGAGTATGTTTGCATTAGATGTTCACTGAATCAACGGAGGACTGGATGCTACTTTGAAGTTAACTGACTTATTTTAAATCTCAACTGATAATACATTCACAGTTCATGTTCACATGGTTTTAGATAACAGTGTCAAGATAAAATACAGATCAAGCCTTATCACTCCAATCATAACAGCAGTCTTCAAAGTTTCATTGAGCACAGCTTTTAAAGCCTACATTTATTTCATCCATTTGTCAAGATTATTGAGCAGGAGCAGGAAATGGAATGGAGCAGATGAAATGAGACTGCCAGAAGTTGGCAGCTGGTGAAATCGAGTGGTTGATGTACAAGTGTCAACAATATTTTTCCATCTGTGTTGCACATATCAGAAATATTTCATCATACAAAGATCTGCTAAAAACCTACACTCAAGTTTATTTCCAATTTAAACTGAAAAATAGGGCTGGAGATACAGCTCAGTGGCACAAGCACCAGCCTGGCAAGCATGAAGTCCAGAGTTTGAGCCCTGGTATAAAAAATAAAATTTTTTTAAAAACCTGAAAAATAAGGAAAAAGAGGCCTTTCCATTTTGTAGGCCCTG